>NC_064627.1:76574605-81374605 GCF_023864275.1 Schistocerca cancellata | reverse complement strand
GTGCAATAAAGAATTGCCACAGATACTATTTATAGTCTGACATGCTAGTTTTAGCTGCCGGAAAATGATAGTAATGACATTAATAACGCATCTGACTATCAAAAGAGCTACAACATTCGTACGAATACCTACCACCAAAGACGATCTCAGATATGATAGAAAATGCTATGCACTGTAGTATGAGTTGGATAGAAAACCAGATACTTGTGCTCACTACTCACAGCCACAAATTAAATTAATAGACGAGAACGCACCTATTTAAGCAACGGCGTAACAGCAATGTTCAAATCTTTTACATGTAAAAAACCAAACTGTTGTGTTCGATATTACTGTATAACTTTGTTTCCAGTACAAAATCATAACACATTTTTTTAGAACCAACTAACTGCTGTGTGGTTTTCTACACGTTTAAATAATATCTACTTTATCTCGTACTTTCAGAGGAACAGTTTACGCCTTTGTTTAACCTACAACTTCTATACGTAGTAACCACGCTACAAAAATATCGATGCATAACTTGAGTACCAACGTATTAATTCGTTTTAAAGTGCTTAACTTCTCAGTAATAAGTAAATAATCTTTCTTTCAAGAATTAATCATCCTTTCATTTAAATAAAATCCTGGAGATAATTTCTCTCCTCCTATACTTAAGAAATAAGAAATAATTTCTGCCTTTGGAAATTAACAAATCTGAACTAATATTCCTGTCTCTTTGGGAATTAAAATCTTCACTTTTTATAACGTTGCAGAGTTTTCTTTATTTAATCATTGACTTCCTTTTACCACATTATGATATTTGCAAAGTGTACGTTTGCCATAAAACTAAACTTTACTTTTAAAATATCTTTGAATATTCAATATGGGGCAAATGAGAATCGGGGCAACGTTTCTGTTTTTGAAACCGAGACTGTTTTGCCTTATTCTTGTACAGATACAAGTCAGCTTTCATTTTATGGTGATGGCCAATCAAACAAACTACTCTAAGCGGGAGAATCCTCTAAAAAAAAATTAAACAAAGAAACCTGGATGTGACTGCCATTTTCAAAGTGATGGAACTTCAAAATAGACAAAAAAGTAATCCTAGTTCCGGCGTTGATTTTCCGCGGACCCACTACTATTGAAATTATTTTAAACACTGAATTCGCATGAAAGGAGAGACAACTATCGTGTCCTCAATAACAATGGTTCTTGCTTTATCGTTTAGGGTTTTATAAGAAAAGCTGTTAAATTTGAGACCGCGCGTGCAAATCTCCTAGACTGGTCTTCGCTTTGTCATATACAATTGTAGGGCGTCCGTTCCACTAATTACAAAGATAACGCAGTTCTTTTAACTAAACGACATCGAGGCTCACGATGAAGTCCTAACGCAATATCGCAAAAATCACTACTTAACAAATGCTTGATTTCACCGTTCAATCCACTAATACTCCATTGTAGAGGACCTTAGTGCGTGATTTCTTCACCCTCATCTTCAAATACAGACTTTACGTGATAACGTCACTAATTTCCCACAGCAAAATGGAAAATCTGTAATCGCCTTCAAACGAGTCGGTTTCAAGCTACACTTCGTTCAGCAACTGTTTTGGCATAAAATCACAAAACACGAGGAACCAATCATAAACTACAATATTCCGTAGCCACAACTGCTACCTCAGACGAAGTTCCCGCACAAATCAATCAGACTCTTTTCCGCCCCAAAAAGTCAGATCGAATTCGTCAGAGATCGGTAAAAATATCTTTCAAACAAGGCGACAACAATGTCACGCCATTCACTTAGATGGCTGTAGCGTCTTACTCAAATACTGTCGAGTCTACCCCGATTCGGACTGGTCCTAGTCCAGCTACAAAACAACAACGACTAACTAAATTTCTCATGGGCAAAACCACGAACCATTTACGAAGAACAAACATAGCACGCCATTTCTCCAGTTGAACGATAGTTGGTTTTACTTTGCGGCTGCTGTTGGAGTCTTGAGGTTGCCAGCTCCACCGTAGATGTTATCTTTGGCGCAAGCCGCAACACTGTACTCGTCCGTGCGTAGTAAACTTTTGACCGGATTCTGCTGCTCAGATATTTTCAGGCGAGAGTCTATACATTTTACAAAAATACATATAAGAACTCTTTCCAAACAAGTCATTACACTATCGTTTCTTTTCATAACAGCAAATTTCGACAATAAGATGATGCGACACCTACCAGTAATGCAGATTTAACGCGACAAGCGCACTACACTCTTTTTCACTGTACGATGCATATATTTTTAATAACATCAGAAAATTGACTGGTCTGTAAAATCTGACTTACGCACACGCAGTGCAGTAACGCGATCAATGTATACAAGTGTTACAAACATATTTTCTCTTTGACGATGAGTGGCTACAATCGACTAAGAATTGTCGCATGCATTTTAGTCTACTGTGTATGCACACGTTTTGAGACAATTTTTTTTGTTTATCTGGTAAATGGCTATATATGTTTAAGGTTTTTTTAAACTTACCCTACATCTGCGAACGAGACATCAACGCTCCTGTTTTTATGTACACAAATTAAATATTGCTATATGGCATGCTCGAAATCGTTGAGGATCCCCTCGGTATGGCTATATGGAATAAGAAGTACATGGAATCTGATCGAACGTCTGTTCAAATGTAGTGTATATGTTACTTTACACTGTAATATACACCATTCTTTCCTTATACATAAACTGGAGATAGATTTTCACTTTCGGACTTCATTGCGCTGTTGCTTGCATGCTAAGAAATATAAAAACAGCTCTATCAAAATTTAGCACCCTTGCATGTTTTCTCTATAACACCGTCACCAGTGAATAGAATTTGGCAGTGCAAACGTGTGAGATGCTTCTTTCCTGGGCAAAACTGGAGACAAAAAGATCGATTTAACTTGTAAACATTTGCTTTTATTTGCTAATTTTAGTGTGCGCTATACAGCATGTGTCTTCCTAAACATTAAGGAAGAAAAGCAACTGTTGTACAAAATATGTGCAATTTCTTAATTCCAACATAGGCGTGAGAACGCAATCGTTATTACTCTAGTTTTAATGATGTATTTTGCTCATAACGGTTATAATATTGTAAAATATCCGTCCGTTTGTACCGAAAGTATGCACTTACATTTTGATAGAATCATTTTTGTTCTCCTAAGGTGCAAAAATAGTTCAAATGGCTCTGAGCACTATGGGACTTAACATCTGAGGTCATCAGTCCCCTAGAACTTAGAACTACTTAAACCTAAGTAACCTAAGGACATCACACACATCCATGCCCGAGGCAGGATTCGAACGTGCGACCGTAGCGGTCGCCCGGTTCCAGACTGAAGCGCCTACAACCGCTCGGCCACACAGGCCGGCTCCTAACGTGCACGGAGTACCGCTGTCAAGGCGGAGGGCATCTGTAAAGTGGTATTGGCCTGCGCTGTGTGGGCTACAGCTTGTGGTGGCACACACTGTGGACACCAGGATATGGCCAACGTGTTACTCGCTCTTATTTGCTACCCACATGAGACTTACACTACGCAGTGCAGATGCAGCAGTTTGCTGTGAGTGAAGTACAGTTTTGTATTTATTCCCTCATTCACTGTATTCACACAGCATTACAGTTGGTACATCGTTGGTGAAACCGGTATCACCTCGTCGTATCATAAAACGCCCAAAGGTGTAAGCGGAGGGACTGGACCTTAGGGCAGGGGAGCATTCACCTTTTGTTGTTCACAATATTTATTAAAGTCAATCAACAGAAACAATAATTGTCACAAACTTAAACAAAGAGAACATTTGTACATGAAGCCTATCAGTTGGCATTCAGTACCAAAGCAAGTATAACAACTTTTCAAATGAGAAGGATAATACCTTAAAAAAGGGTAACTTTACACATGAGCTGTTAATAACTGTATTTGGTATTAAAAATGGTGAAAAAATAGCATTTATAATAATAAACTCCCATTCAGAGAATCTTTTTACATGAAGTGCATCAGTTGGATTTAGTTACTAACGAATGTATGACAACTCTGCAAATGAGGAAGGTAACACCTTTTTATAGAAAACAGGGAACGCTGCACGCCCAAAGGACTGTCGTAAGTTCACTTACAATTTTAAAACCTTGCCCAAATGTATTCATTTAAAAGAAAGATTAATCTTGCATACGGACTCCCAGTTGGTCAGGCAATAATCTACATCAGACACTTTTCTTACAAATCAAATACACTCCTGGAAATGGAAAAAATAACACATTGACACCGGTGTGTCAGACCCCACCATACTTGCTCCGGACACTGCGAGAGGGCTGTACAAGCAATGATCACACGCACGGCACAGCGGACACACCAGGAACCGCGGTGTTGGCCGTCGAATGGCGCTAGCTGCGCAGCATTTGTGCACCGCCGCCGTCAGTGTCAGCCAGTTTGCCGTGACATACAGAGCTCCATCGCAGTCTTTAACACTGGTAGCATGCCGCGACAGCGTGGACGTGAACCGTATGTGCAGTTGACGGACTTTGAGCGAGGGCGTATAGTGGGCATGCGGGAGGCCGCGTGGACGTACCGCCGAATTGCTCAACACGTGGGGCGTGAGGTCTCCACAGTACATCGATGTTATCGCCAGTGGTCGGCGGAAGGTGCACGTTCCCGTCGAACTGGGACCGGACCGCAGCGACGCACGGATGCACGCCAAGACCGTAGGATCCTACGCAGTGCCGTAGGGGACCGCACCGCCACTTCCCAGCAAATTAGGGACACTGTTGCTCCTGGGGTATCGGCGAGGACCATTCGCAACCGTCTCCATGAAGCTGAGCTACGGTCCCGCACACCGTTAGGCCGTCTTCTGCTCACCCCCCAACGTCGTGCAGCCCGCCTCCAGTGGTGTCGCGACAGGCGTGAATGGAGGGACGAATGGAGACGTGTCGTCTTCAGCGATGAGAGCCGCTTCTGCCTTGGTGCCAATGATGGTTGTATGCGTGTTTGGCGCTGTGCAGGTGAGCGCCACAATCAGGACTGCATACGACCGAGGCACACAGGGCCAACACCCGGCATCATGGTGTGGGGAGCGATCTCCTACACTGGCCGTACACCACTGGTGATCGTCGAGGGGACACTGAATAGTGCACGGTACATCCAAACCGTCATCGAACCCATCGTTCTACCATTCCTAGACCGGCAAGGGAATTTGCTGTTCCAACAGGACAATGCACGTCCGCATGTATCCCGTGCCACCCAACGTGCTCTAGAAGGTGTAAGTCAACTACCCTGGCCAGCAAGATCTCCGGATCTGTCCCCCATTGAGCATGTTTGGGACTGGATGAAGCGTCGTCTCACGCGGTCTGCACGTCCAGCACGAACGGTGGTCCAACTGAGGCGCCAGGTGGAAATGGCATGGCAAGCCGTTCCACAGGACTACATCCAGCATATCTACGATCGTCTCCGTGGGAGAATAGCAGCCTGCATTGCTGCGAAAGGTGGATATACACTGTACTAGTGCCGACATTGTGCATGCTCTGTTGCCTGTGTCTATGTGCCTGTGGTTCTGTCAGTGTGATCATGTGATGTATCTGACCCCAGGAATGTGTCAATAAAATTTCCCCTTCCTGGGACAATGAATTCACGGTGTTCTTATTTCAATTTCCAGGAGTGTAGTTCCCAGCTCACGGCATCATCCAAGTGCGGACATGAACCTCCTGCGGAGTCGGGCCACACCTGGTTGTGCCTTGTAGGGTACTTTAGATGCGTCCGACTTCACTTCCCGGGTGCTCGTCCATCCCCCCCCCCCCCCCCCACAAACTGATAATTCAGAGGACTGTTATTGGGTGCACCTGGGTCTTATTGTCTTAACGGAACGTCCAGTTCCGTCAGACTCAAGAACAGGCGAAAGCCAGAAGATGTAAGATGTAAGCCAGACACACCACCTAGGCACAGATGTAGAAAGAATTGTCAGCAATTATAATCCAACAAATCGCGTGTGCTGACGTAGCAACAACACGCTACAACCAAATGTCTCAAACAGTGCTATGTTAATAAAACCAAAATCAGCCACTTAAAACAACTTTAAGTAAAAAGGCATAACAGCAGTATCGCAAGAGTTAAAACAAATTGCGTCAGCTAAATATAGCTTAAAAGTAACAATTACACACACTGAGGGTTGAAATATTTCAAGTAACCGATTGAGCTCACTTCCACACGTGATGCTCCCAGAAAAACAGCACGTGGTAATTTATCCTTACGATAATCGAGCCCTTGGTGGATGCCGACATTCAAACCTACGCACAAGTGTCTCACGTAGTTAGCGTACTTTGGTATATCACATAGTTCAAGATCCATCATATTGTCTGGAACAAACTAAATACTCGGTTTTAAAACATTATACACAATAATACCCACGGCTTGGATGGTAACGCTGAACGCCGACGCTACTAGACACCAGGCAACAAGAGTTCCATCACAATGGTGCAATAAATTGCGTAGAGTACGATCAAAACATGGATTACTAACAGATTTTCATAACTGAGCACTCGCTAATAGTTTGTCTAAGGTGAGGTACACTTGCAATACGGAAGGCAGAAGGTGCCTGGACAGTGAAAGACATAAACAGAATGATGCCACCTCATCAGGTCAGCGAAATGATCGTCCAACATTATCAGGGAAGTCTGTCGCCACTACAATCTCCCAATAAGATGTAATCGGTTAACGGCCACCAACTGCTTGGCTACGGAGACCATCCCAAGATACAGCCGTTACAATTGTCACAATGCCCTTTCAAGACACCTCTTCACCGACCGGGTTACCTCCCCTCCTTGGGCAATCTTCTGTCTACCTCCCAAGTAAAACGCACTCGCTCTCGCCCGTCAATCCGCTGCCTGCCACCTCGCGACTCGCGACCGGCTCACAAGCACCGAAAAGTTAGCATCTCTGAACAAATACCGATAGCTGCAAAGCCGCAAAGCCGGCGTGGCTCAGTTCGTACGTGTATAGCGGGTGCAGTTTAGACCGGCAACTGATAGTAATTAACTTTGTGAAAAGCTCTCCATGTACCAATTTTCACCTACCGTCATGACCCAAGACGCTGTAATATATTTTCTTTAGCACGTATGATCCGCTTTACTATCGTCTTTGTTGACAGAAGCAATCTATTACCTGATGACAGTCCAAAAATCCGAAAAGCGGTTCGTAACAGCGTAAGTACTAATGAAGGAATGTCAGCTTACGTGCATTTCACCTTTTAAATGAGTTAACACCTTTTGAACCAGGCCAGAGAAAGAAGGAATGTGCTCCAAGTTTGGACATCATGTCTACGATGTCGTCATTACGGACAAGGCCCGTACTCATGACTGGCGGAAGGGGACTGGCAGTGTGGTCTGCGCTCGACATGAGGGATCCAGAGAAGCCGCTACAAACCTGGACGCTGGCTGCGGAGCGGAACCTCACTCAGTGACCCATGTGCCTTACCAGTGCTACCGGTATGGTAACGCATTTCTTCGGACCGTGGCGTCACAATTTAGCATTCTGTGTGAGGCATAAGACCCTATTTGAAAGATATTGCGAAAATAACTGTAATCTGCTTAAGAAACCGATAATGGTGATTTACAATCAATATAAAGTAATTATGTGAGCCGACATTGCCTTTCAACTTTGTATATTATTTGACTTCGTAAAACAAATGAAGAATGGGAATGTCAGCCGGCCGCGGTGGTCTAGCGGTTCTGGCGCTGGAGTCCGGAACCGCGGGACTACTACGGTCGCAGGTTCGAATCCTGCCTCGGGCATGGGTGTGTGTGATGTCCTTAGGTTAGTTAGGTTTAAGTAGTTCTAAGTTCTAGGGGACTTATGACCTAATATGTTGAGTCCCATAGTGGTCAGAGCCATTTGAACCATTTTTTTGGGAATGTCACACGTTCCAAGCGCTAACTCTCACATTTGGCAGGAGAGACAAAAGACAATGTATCTATTTTCGTATCTTCTACTCGTCGATGTCGTAGCCAATGCCTTGTTGCATCAAAACCCTCCCCGTCGCCCACGCAGGGCTTCCATAGATGTTTTGTGAGCTCCTCTCGGGTGCTCAGAGATGTGTGGGGCCTTGTATTGTCATAGAGAAGTCCGTCTGCATTTTCGTGGCTACGAACACGCTGAAGTCGTTTCTTCAATTTCCTGAGAGTAGCACAATACAGTCATGAAGCGGGGCGGGGTGGGACAGCAAACAGAATTAGACTGTCGCCATGACTTTACCGGCTGGAGGAGGAGGAGGATATTAGTGTTTAACGTCCCGTCGACAACGAGGTCATTAGAGACGGAGCGCAAGCTCGGGTGAGGGAAGGATGGGGAAGGAAATCGGCCGTGCCCTTTCAAAGGAACCATCCCGGCATTTACCTGAAGCGATTTAGGGAAATCACGGAAAACCTAAATCAGGATGGCCGGAGACGGGATTGAACCGTCGTCCTCCCGAATTACCGGCTGGGGGTGCAGCTTTGTAGAGGAGAAGGGGTACTGTGGCGACAGTCTATGGATTGCCGTTATGTTTCCGGTTCGAACTGATGAACCCATTTCATCGCCTGTGACGATGTTAGACAAAAAATTGTAACAGTCAGTCTCGTAACGCCAAGCAGTTCCCGACAGATGGTCCTTTGTTGCTCTTTATGATCTTTTGCTAGGCAACCAGGAACCCACCGGGCACATAACTTTGCGAACCCCAACAGGTGTATGAGTGTGCCAGCACTACCAACAGAGAAGTCGAGTTGCACAGCGAGGCGTCTGACTGCGATTCGTCGATCACCTCGAATCAGAATGTCTGCACGTTCCAATGTTGGAGCCACAGCTGCGTCCGGCCAGCCGGCCCACGGGAGATTGGACATGTTTGCACGACTTCGTTGCGATGACGACAGATGCCTCTTCCAACGACTCGCCGTGGTTTTGTTCACTACCAGGTCTCCATAGACATTCTTCGACCGCCTATGAGTATCTGCGATGCTCTAGTTTCTCACCAAAAGAAACTTTGTGGCAGCTCTCTGTTTGGAACACACCTCTGTTACAGACACCATCTTGAACGGTACGCAAAGCGCCAATGCCTGTCGGAAATTCATGAAACTATAGGGGCTGAAGCGACGTCCCACATCAAATTCCACAATTTTTCAACCGAAATTGGCCGAGAAAACAAATGTGTTACTTTACTTATTGAATGACTTCGGAACTAGTTCTAGGTGCCAACAAGAAAACATTTTTAAGTGCCAATAACCCCAAGTCTCAAAGTTTTATTTGCGATAGTACGAATACAGAAATGCAGCGGTAATATTTGAACTAGCGGAGCTATAAACCACAAAAACAATTTGTAATAATTTTTTTCAGTTTTAAGAGGTGAATAAAATTAAATTGAAGAAAAAATCTCTCATTACTTATTTCTCTTCCTAGCACAATTTCATTCTTGGAATCAGATATTTGTTGTAGAATAGTGACATCGTCAATAGGGCCAATAGGTCCTTTAGATAAAGTACGGCATGGCATACGATAACGTCTTATCTTTTCAGTACACTGACAATTTTCCCGTTTCTGTTTCAGTATAAAAATTTTTAATAGCTGTATGAGATGGATGAATATGAGACACTTTGATCATGCTGCATTCGGAGATATACGCCTGGACTTACAAAAACGTTTTAGCAGTATGCTTATAATCAAAGGAGTCAGTTGTATGCATTGGAATTACGTGATTTGGATTCATAATTTCAGCACTGTCAACAATCTTGTGCAAATCTAGCAGAACAAAGACTTTTACGAATGGCGCTTTGAATTCCACGCAGACTCACTCCTTGTCACAAAGAGCATGTATCATCTTGTGTTGAATATTTGAAACAATTTATACAAAATTTTGACACCTGAAAGAAGTCCACGGACTGCAAACATAGTACCGACAACACACCAGTACTATAAACGCGTCTTGTGAAGATATGACACTCAGAACGCTTGTCATTCCCACTCATTCCTTAAAGTGAGGGATCAAAAGAGAAGAAAAAGATACAAAGAAGAGGAAGCACATATCTGTGACAGCAAACATGTACAAGAAATTATATTCAGGTTAAGGTTTCCTCGGCGAGTTCGGGCAATAAAAATGTCTTCCCAAAGGTTGCAGACGCAGTGACATATGACGCTGTGAGAAACTCGACAAGATAGAATACCGATAGGATTACGGCTGTATTTCCAAGCATTGTAAGCTGATTTCTGAGATGTGTAATGTCTGTGAAACATACTATGTCAACTGAAAAGGAGGTAAGTGTGTGTGTAATGCCATCCAGTCCACAACGAGGTCATCAGAGGGAGAAACCAAGCCGAGGCATGACAACGATGAGGTAGGTTAATAGGCGCACTCTTTGCGCAGGAAACATCCTGTGATTGACTTTCTTTGTGGTTTGTTTACTGCTTAACAAACTGTACTTTTAGAATAACCTATGGGCCCGTAGCTGCGTGAGTCAGTGTCTTGGACACTGGGGTCGAATTCCAGTCGGTGCCAGTATCCGTTCTGACACTTATCCTCACTTTCGCGTCAGAGATTTCATATTGTGACAAAATATAAAGGTGCACTGTGGTTCCGAACTCGCAGTAAAATATACGACTCCCCACACCTGGCTAGGTAACTAACTTCAAAGGTCGGAGGAAGAAAAGGGCTCAGCATCTTAAATAGGATCATCCCCAGTAGAGCAACATCCTGTTCCAACGAATCTTTACTTTGAGAGCAGCTTACCAACTTTCCTAACTGCTGTAATAATAATCGAGAAATACTTACAAAGTTAAAAATAAAATACCTCCGTTAGTCTCCTGCACCCACAGAAAAATATGAATTTGCCCCAGCTAGGTGATATCATAAGGTAATACTTGATTTGGCTTGTCCATCGGAACAACTTGCGGCGGGGATGGGTCGGTCGTCTGCGTTTTTGTTAACGCTATCGTTGACTCCACCTACTTCGATAGGATGCTTTCCGATGGTAGCAGATACGTGCTAGGCAGTGTAATGCAGAATTGATAAAACCGTCACCTAATAGCTACTACACAGAGGCCGCGTAACTCTAGTTGAAAGTTAGTTCCTGAAAGTTCATGATTAAAAAATAGGGCATTTGGGATCTTCAGTTTACTTGCATAAAAGCGTTTAACATTATATTAACTCTGCTTTTTATTCATATTGAAACATATGAAATGGCTATCAAGTCCGTGTTTAACATGGTAATACGTTATCATTCGAAGTTCACTGTCTGTATAACAAATATTCACTCGAAAAGCAGCCATAATTTTAGTAAGTCCGACCCGACTAAATTTCACGTTCTACCAGACACAGACCCACAACTATTTACGAGTTAAACATTCGGTCATTTCAGTGGTCTTCTTCGTAAGAGGTGCTCGCCAAAATGTTCCGTACAGAGCACGAAACATGCCACGTGGAGTTGTTACTACGACCAGAAAGTTCACACGCTCATATCTCTGAAACTAATTAATTTAGTAACACCAACCTTCATTAAAATGTTTGAAACCTCTGTCACTTCAGTCACGATATGTTCGAACAGAAATTAGCTCACTATTTCCTCATGTTACAGAACATTTTTAAGAAGCGATCTGACCTCGTGTTATCCGTAGAGCGGCTATCAAGCGACTCCACATGGTCCAGTTCCCTATTCACGCGGGAACAACTTAATTCTGATTGGCTGTTGATCTAAACGACCAATCAGATCGTTCCTTCCAGATCATTCTCGTGGCAAATCTTGCCTTATCCAATCACTAATTTGATAGTAATTAATGTCAGCAAAACTTCAAATTCTTATATTTTGTTTATTCAAAATAAACAAAGTGCGAAATATTCTTGAAATTGATAAATAAACGTATTCCGCCTGTAACTTCCATTGTGGCTGCTTTTATAGAAAAGCCAGCACACACCGACATACGTCACATGAATCGTGGCAACATAACTTTCCCACGGTTCGTTTAGACAAGGTTTTAGGTAAAATGAAATATCAAATTTTGACGTATGTCCCACATACACTCTCTCAATCATTCTCACGCACTCATACGGCAAAATACTCAAATAATAATTTTGACCAAATTTTGGTATTACGTAATGCACAGTGACTAAAGTTTTAAAAAGAAAACTCTAATTAATTGCTTTTCATGCACTGATAACTTTGGAATGGCTTCAAATGGTAATTGAAGTCAATTTGTTATTGTTTTTAACTTGATTTTTAAAAAACAAGCTAACGTTTTAGGAGTTTTAGGTAATCGTCTTTATCTCTAGAACTATAATAAATAAAAATCTGAAATTTTGACAGCATCATTCCATCAAATACCAAATTTGAAAAATATTGGATAATAACTAATATGGATTATTTAGATTCGTAGAGGGTATGAATGTTCGTATCGACTAAGTGTTAACGTTATGCAGTTGTCACGGCAGGCAGCATCAATCAGCTGTGCTGTGCTTTGAGCACAGCGAAAAAAAAAAAAAAAAAAAACATAGACGTCCCGCAGCCACCGTGCTACGTGCCGCACTGCAACTAATGTCATCTCGTAATAACTCGCTGCGTTACAAGCTATCGCTGGCAGATGTGTGCAACAGTTTGTGTTCAGGTACCACGGACATAGGCAGGAAACAATAGCTAGTTCAGCTGACGCATAACAGAATCACTTCTTTTGACATTGCAGCGTGTGGACGTATTCTACATTTGCTTTTGGTGGACGA
Source organism: Schistocerca cancellata (assembly GCF_023864275.1). NCBI lineage: Eukaryota > Metazoa > Arthropoda > Insecta > Orthoptera > Acrididae > Schistocerca > Schistocerca cancellata. The sequence continues at coordinate 81,361,898 of NC_064627.1, read as the reverse complement.
GTTATGGGCCACCCCCACTTACAAGGACACAGTTTTCACTATTCAGTTCCCGCCCTAAATAGCTGGTGCCGTATACGTTTCACAAAAATTTGTCCATAGTGGCACTTTAGCAGAACGATGCATAACTTACTCTGGTTCAACTGAAGCGCATCGATCAAACGAGAAGAGACCAGCGACACTCAGTACTATAGATCTTTACTGTTCAGTATGAGCGCTGTCTTACGTTTGAACTGGGCAAGTGTTCTCTCTGGTGTTGCTGCGGAAGCGGGTAGAGTTGTGGGAGTTGCGAGAAGAGAATTTTAATACTGGGAAAAAAATTTGAATTGCATGTCTCTAAGCCGCCAGAGCGTTCGCTCGCCCTGTATTTGTCCCTTCTTTAAGACTTTGGCTTACAAGTGGAAAGTTTTCCAGCTGCTCTCGTAGGCCTTGGCAACATCGACTTGTAACGCTTAACCGAACCGCAAGAAATGGCTCTAAGTACTATGGGACTTAACATCTGAGGTCATCAGTCCCCTAGACTTAGAACTACTTAAACCTAACTAACCTAAGGACATCACACACATCCATAACCGAGGCAGGATTCGAACCTGCGATCGTATTAGCATCGCGGTTCCGGACTGAAGCGCCTAGAAACGCTCGACCACAGCGGACGGCAACCGAACCGCAACTTGCTCATGAACCTACCCTGAACCGATTCAGTTGCTTTTTGATAGTTCTGAAATCTGTCGTATAGATGGTGCCCTACGCGATGCTGGAAAGTGCTGGAAAGGCTACGTCTGTGCTGTGATATTAGTCTGGGCTGCTGGATGGACCGGACCCTTACCTCGGTGTTCCTTTAAGGGCACAGTCGTCTGCAAGGTTATTGTTAATACTGATCCTGCGGGTTTTCAGACGTCACTAAAGATTATTTCAGTTCACTATCACCATTCCATATCATTTCTTCTAAGACGGTGCATACAACGCTATCATATAACGTCACAAAAAGACCACTGTTAAAGCTTTGGAGCGTTGAGCACAGAGAAATGGTTCAGGACAAGACTTTTTGAAAACAATGAGAGTAACAGTAACCTAGTGACTACATGTAAGGTTTCGTAGTTTTTACTGTTTTCTACCCTCAAACCATTTTAATTGCTGTAAGGATTCTAGCGTAAAGAAAAAAAATATTTCTTTGATGGGCAAACTCCCTCTTGTTTCTAAATCTAATTCATTTCGCATATTTTTGATAGCGTCTGATCGCTTCTGATACATCTTCGAACAATTCTTTGACAGCTTTGAACGATTAGCGGAAATCTTGAAGAATTTGTGTATAGTGTCTATAGTTTCGGACATTTCCGAAAGAACAGACACCATGGTGTGTCGTGACCGTAGTGAAGAATGAAATTTAAAAGAATTGCAATCATCAGTTGCATACGGGACGTTGATAAAAATCAGTGGGCAGTTGAAAGTGTGTGATCGGCCGGGAGTCGAACTCGAGACCTACTGCTTAGTAGGCAGGCGCTATAACCCCTAAGCCACCGAGGACAAATGAATTACTGCGGCTGCGCGGAATTATTCCAAGCACGCCGCCCCCCTCCCTCCTCCCCAGCGGTCCCACATTCTCAGCTTACTCTACACACTACGAAAGAACTGCTCCCTGCCTATTAACCTCAATGCCTGTGCCAAGGTCCCCGCATGAGTTAAAGCAAATGTGTGCAGCCACACAGGAATGATCCTGGACTTGTGATCGCCGTAATTATATTTTTATTGTGTCTGTTCTTTTGGACATGTCCGAAATATCAGACACCGTAGTGGAGCGTGACAGCCATGAAGAACGAAATTTCAATGAATTACTAACATCGGCTGTGTACGGGACTGAGCCGTGGCGGCTGGCGCTAGAGTGTTCTACTTGCATCGCTGATATCGACATTCGGCTGTCTTGTTATCTTTGACTGCTGCCCCCGGCGGGTTCTCCGGGTGAACGTGTGACGGAAGAGTCTCCGGTCGCCGTTCATAGAGCCGTCTTGGGTTGAAAACAAGCCGGCGTCCCTAGCCGTGGTGCATGGGCCTCGCCGTGGTCGCCGTGCTTGTCTTTTGTCACTCCGGTTGTACGGTGCCGATAATTGAGCGCCTTGACGTGCAAAATTGTGGTGGCTTCGTCGTCTCAGGCTGAACAGCTTCCCAGTTCGTAATTTGCTAGCTCCAAGTTATTCTGTGATTTACTAAGAAGACTGTTGAAACTTATTGTGGCATGGGTAGCTCCCGAAGATGGTTCTGAACTTGGTTCGACAGTAGCTATTTTAAGGAGGCTGATGTCCCTCATTTCGTTTCTCATCATTTGTGGAGCGTGTGTTTTAAGTGGCTTTCATGCAAGTTTTAACTTGTTTTAGGACATATTGACCGTTTGGGGACGGGCTGCCGTTGTGTACGAGCCCGGCAGCCGTAGAGTTAATGGTTTAATCATTTGTCACGGCAGGATTTGGTATATTTATTTAATGTTGAAAGTGCCTTAAGGCAACTGCAAGTGATCTCTAAATTTGCTGCTAATTTACTGGGAGACGGGTAATGTTAGAGTATGGCTCCATACGAATTTGGGGGCATGCTATGATATATATTTCAGTGTGGCTGTGATTTGACCTTGTTTTCATTGCAATTTACTTGTGCTGCAGGCCATTTCTTAAGTCTGCTCGCCGGCCGGAGTGACCGTGAGGTTCTAGGCGCTACAGTGTGCAGCCGGGCGACAGCTACGGTCGCAGATTCGAATCCTGCCTCGGACATGGATGTGTGTGATGTCCTTAAGTTAGTTAGATTTAATTAGTTCTAGGTGACTGATGACCTCAGAAGTTAAGTCGCATAATGCTCAGAGCCATTTGAACCATTTAAGTCTGCTCGTTTCCGGGCGTCGGTGTGGTTATGGATTCTTGTCAGGACTGCGCATTGTGACGCCGGTCGGACTATATATAAATATATACCGCCTGCTTGTGAGCCTGTGCACAAGCTCATATTGCCTGCCGGCCGTAGCGTTATTGCTTCCAAATGCTATTGTGGGCCTTAACGCTGTTCTCTAAAGTTAAGTGAGGCCACTTTTTTAATATTATCGTTTCTGAAAGTTATTTTACTGGTTATTACTAGCCATTCTTATTCAACATTTATGTTAATCATTTGTGTATCTTTAATGAATGTGCAACTTGTTTTTCCTGGGCGCCAGTTTTGCGACATGGTTGGTCAACTTTGCATTTTCACTGAGGACCTTTATGGGGGCAGTTCAGTTTTATTAAGCTTTAAGATCTCTCTCTCTCTCTCTCACTCTTTTTTTTTTTTTTTTTTGTAAGTGAAGTTGTGGTACTATGTGCCTGTGTAACTTTGGGTTTCAAGTGTATAGTGTTACTAGCCTTTTGAGATATGGTTAAACAAGAACGATTGTTTATGATTGATTATTCACCGTGCCTACTATCTATGTTTTGGTTGCGGATGCAAAATATGATTTTTTCGTGTTTATGTAATTGCATTAAAGTGAAAATTTGTATATTGCATCAGTGAGAAGGCAAATGTCCGAATTGAAGTTTATAATAAAGTCTGATTGAGTCAAATTAAAATTGTAAAACAATCACAAGCTTGTCCATCACCAGTGATCTCGGGCTCCCTATTTTGTTTAAATAACTGTGGTGAAATTGTAAATTTGATTTTCTAAAGAATTGAGTAGTACCACGGTTCAGGGACGTTGATATCTACGGGGAGAGTTGTAAATGTGCGCTCGACAGGGAATCGAATACGGGGTCTCGTGCTTAATAAGCAGACAATTCTTCCGTTAACTTCTATCAGCGTCCGGTACACAGCTGATGTTGGTAATTCACTGAAATTTCAATTCTGAAGATGTTTCTGATGGTTTGTATTGTCCACATGCAATTACTGCAGTAAACACTAGGCACTGAAACCAATGAAGTAGTCTTCTCTAATACATTGCGCAAAATATCCACTCACTGCTGTTGTTCAGTCGTACCCTTAGTTAACCGAAAATAGACAATGTATATCGCTTCGTTTAAAATGTTTCTATTGAGTTTGCCAAAACGTGTGTTCTCATTTCTGTAGCTAGTACGCTATCTGATCAGAAGTATCCCGACAGCGCTTCGTAAAGCGGAACTCATGATGAGACGTCACTAGAGGCGGACGCGCCAGTATAAAATGCGGCAGAGGGTTCTGAGTTGTCAGCAGAGGAACACGACAGAAGAATGGGTCGGTCATGAGAGCTCAGTGACTTCGAACCTGGACTGGTCGCTGGTTGTCATCTGATTAACAAATCCGTCAGGAGCGTTTGACTCTTTCTAAAAGCTTCCCAGGAAGACTGTTAGTGGTGTGATGGTGAAATAGGAATGTGAATGAAAAGGCACAGCTAAATCGAGACCAGGGCGACTTCGTGTACTGATGCACAGTAGCTGTCGACCACTTTGGAGGACGGTTGTAAGAAATCGCATCAAGTTAGCGGAAGGAAATACTCGTGAGTTTGAAAGTGCTGCCAGCAGTTGGGTTGGGGGAGGAGACCAGACAGCGAGGTCTTCAGTCTCATCGGATTAGGGAAGGTAGGGAAGGAAGTCGGCCGTGCCCTGTCAAAGGAACCATCCCGGCATTTTCCTGGAGCGATTTAGGGATATCACGGAAAACCTAAATCAGAATGGCCGGACGCGGGATTGTGATGTCTTGGCAGAAGAGCCAACACCGTGTTGCTAGAGGAGGCCGAAATGCACGCGTTTAAGCTCACGCAGACTGGCGTGAGGTCTGGAACAGTTAAGGGAATTTAGAGTAGCAAAAAAAGTACGTAGTTGATGTAATACTTAACTTTAATCTATAATTGGAGAACATCGGTCTGAAGGTAGAGGCATCACTAGTTAAATATCTATTTTTTCATTCTATTAGCTAGCGTATACACAGGAACTTTACTTATATACGACGTGCTGAACTTTACCTTCCGCCAGTCAGTTCTAGTATACGCAAGTTGTATTAGCTTAGTATGGACTCGTAACGAACGACGACGAACTAAAAGTCTGCCCATCACAATCCGCTTGGTTCTTTTTCAGTTACGAAACTCAGATTATATTAAATACGTGCGTTTTTCTTTTATTCATCGGCCTTGTGACTGTTTCGATGCGCCCACCAACTTCATCCCAGAGTTATTTGTTGGATGTTTTCCAGTCTCTGGCTTCTACTACAGTTTTTACTCTATAGCTCACTCCCTTACCATGTAACTTACTCCCTCATGTCTAAACACATTTTCTATTATCCTGTCGCTTCTACATAACATTGTCTTGCACGTTAGGCGTAAAGTCAAGCGCCGGCACGCCACTCGTGAACGACCGGACAGAGAGGGCAGAGAGAAGAGGTCAGCCAATCGCTCGCTGACCGATCCCTTTCCAGGACGACAAAGCCACAGCAGCGATCCCTATGTAAAGATAACATAAGCGCCGTCCCCGACTGGTCGCGTCCAGTTGAACAGCAGCCTCAATACTAGCGAACTGCATAGACGCGTCAAAGCTCAGTGCTTCGTTTGTTACACTACGTAACGGACTTGGGAATTGCTATACTGAAGAGATTTCTTATTTAATCTGTCGACCTTTACTTCCGACACCTCTGTGTTGCATAAAGTTCAGTATTCAAAGTTTTCTACATTTTATTTTGTATTAAAACTCATTAATGCAATTTGTTTCAATGTTACCCAGCGATGCGAAAAAGCAGGTTCCCTAGAGCCCCCATATTTAACGCCTAGGCTGGATTTAACATCCAGATGTTCCTTTCTTCACCAGTTATACAGAGAACGTCATCTCTTATGTTTTTAGTGCACTCTGTCCTCAACATCCTTCTACTGCAGCAAATCTCAGATACATACTATCTCTTCATTTCTGATTTCCCCACAGTTCAAGATACACAATCACACAATTCTGTGCTTCAAAGGTACATTCTGAGAGTTTCTTCCTCAGATTAAAGCCGATGTTTGGTACTAGCAAACTTTTGTTTGCCAGTAATACCCTCTTTCCCTATGCTAATCTCTTTTTCTTGTCTTTGATGAGGTATTTTCCTTCCAAGGTAAAAGAATTCCGTCACTCCGTATACTTTCTAGTTCGATGTTTTTGATGTAAGATTTATCGCTAATCTCATATCTGCTACTTCGTTTTTCTTTGGCTTATCATCAATCCACAGGGCATGCTCTTTAGATTGTTCATTCCATACAGTAGGTTCTGCAATTCTTGAAATTCTTCACTTTCATCGAGGATAGCAATCTCATCGGTGGCTCTTATCATTGGTATCCTTTCCCCTTGAATTTCACTTCCACTCGTGAAATGGTTCAGATGACTCTGAGAACTATGGGACTTAACTTCTGAGGTCATCAGTCCCCTAGAACTTAGAACTACTGAAACCTAACTAACCTAAGGACATCACACACACCCATTCCGGAGGCAGGATTCGAACCTGCGACCATAGCGCTCGCCCAATAGTGAACCTTTCTTTGACTTTCATAATTGTTTCTTGGAAAGTGTCCTATGCATTCTTACGTGGAGGAACAAATCAAGCCAATTACAAGAATCAGTTTAATTTGAAAACAATGAAGAAAACAGGATACTCTAACCTCATTCGTTTGGATTCCTGACTTTTCCACATTTCTGGATGCTGTGAACGTTTCCTTGGACTTCCTCTTTCTCCAACGGGTGAAGCGCTTTCTTCTATGACTTGTGTCTCAAATCAGTTTTATTCCAAACACTATATTGAATTATATTCCCCAAAATAACTGAACAGAACAGAAAACACACTCCACTGGCATCAATATTGACTACTACACAAGAAAATGGCACCGAGTGAGCTAATCGCTGATTGGTCAAGATGAGGTTTTGGAGAAAACTCAAAAGATCCCGCGGTTCATGAGACTTTTGAAACCAACCATGAAGTTTAACACCGGTTTTCTCAAGTATCTTGTGCCAAATGTGAATAACTGTTACGTGAATTATGTTCTATGTATAAAGTTATATGAGAATACGTCGGCATCTCAATTTTCATTATTTTGGAGCATGTGAGTTATGACTCTAACTTACACACATCCGCCTTTCCCTATAGCTTATTTCTGATTTTCTTAGAATTTCGAACACATTGTACACTGTAGAAAGCTTTTTCCATTTCGATTAGTACTATTAATGTATCTTGATTTTTCTAAATCTTGCTTTCGTCATCTAGCGCAACGACAGGACTGCCCTTCTCGTGCCTTTAAGTTTCCTAATCCCAAACTGATCCTTACCTAACGAGGTTCAATTTTCCTTCTCATTTTTCTGTATATTTTCCTTTGTCAGCGACTTGGAGACATTAGCTGTTAATGCGGTGGTGGTAGTATGCATAAGACGGACAGTAGCGAGATTATCAGCGTCCTTACTAAACTAATTGGTTACGAATATGGTTAATTTTTGAAAAGTGTGAATGAAAAGCTGAACTATAAAATGTGATACTCAGCCATACTGCTACACTCCCTTTGTATTCCCCACAAAATTCCACAAAGAAGACCAAAAGACATACACCTCAAATCGTTTGAAGGTGAAAATACAGCGACCATAACCACGTAACAACAAATATAATGTTACAGGGAACCGTTCCTCCTTAATCAGCGTAAAAATAAAAATAAATAAATAAAGCAATTATCTATGAAAACATCAAAATTTTCTACCTAAGTAACTACTTAGAAGGCCAAGCATCACCCGGAATCTGGAAACACGAACCACATTCTATTCATTAGCTTTTAAGCTGTTTTTACGACGGGTTCGTTGCGTATTCTCCTTTGCTGCCTTTGGAAGTGTGTGGATGATATTTTATTAAACACGTAACTGCTAAAACATGTATCTAGGTAGTTTGTAAAAATTTGACACATACGTAAAAAAGAAATGCGGTCTTCGCTTGTGCCACTCGTTCACGTTTAACCCTTACAGGCTTGATATTAACATTAAATTTTTTTTTATTTTCTTGTTTTTATTGGATTAGACACACACTGATACCGAACAATGTGAAGTGAAAGTGTTACAGACATTAATCGAACACATACTGGATGGTTTCAAATGGAACGACTGAGTATGAAATGTCCTTAGCTATTGCGGTAAGGCAACATGCAGTTAGACATAGGGCTACTAGAGAGAGAGCACGAATCCACCTGCTTGTGTCAAGTTCCTTCTTTGTGCTGCAGTGTACAGCGTACGTCGAGGTGCCACGTACTGACAGATGCTTATCTTCTGTTGTATGGTTTTCAACTGGAACAACTGTTTTACATTTTTTTGTTACTCGTTCTTTGCTCTCACTCTCTGAAATAATGCAAGACAGCATTATTCTTTTCGAACGGAAATCGAGACCACTGTCTTTATGTAACAGATCATCCCCTCTTTCACTGCTAGAGTCAATAAAAGTCGGTATCAGGAGGAATGCTTTCCAAAGGGGCGTCAGAATACCCTCTCACTTTTTTTTCCTGCGAGAGCGCATCGTGAGAAACTGGAAGTACAACAGCTTGTCGCAGCTACGCATGTTAGAGTCGCAGTGGTTTCAAAAGGAACCACCACAATAATTGTGAAAATACATACAAAAATTTAATTGCAATCGCAAGACACCGAGCACAAATTTGAACAGGACAGAATTCTGAACTTAATCCGTGTACAAAACGTGCCTTATTGAGAAAAATTCAATAACAATTTGAAAACAAATACAATCGTGCACTGCATACAAAAATGGCTTCTACGATTGCTAGTCTAAGTGCTAAAATTTGAAGCACATGAAGTTGTTCGAGCTGTCGCCATTGAAGGGCACCAGGTACTGGAGACGTAAAGGGTGGCTATGGATGTGGCTACTGAGCGTACGCCACGAAATGATAAAATCCTAGATGGCTTCAAACGGAACCACATCGTCTGAAAGGGTTAACACGTGCTCCCTCTACGTCTAGAATCGGCAGTATTGTGTGGCCAGAACGCTGGGTAGCGCGCGTCGCCGGGGGACAGCTACTTGCTTGATATCGCTAGGCAGCGCGCGACCTCCGCCGGCTTTTGTGAGTGACAGACCGAGCACTGGGAGCTGCGTCGGACACAGCGTGTGGGACACAGCACGCACAGCACGCACCGGCCGGCGTCGCATCGCCTCATCTCATCTCACCTCCTACTGTATTCTGTCCTGGCCTCTTTTGTCCTGCACTTTAACAAAGCAAAGTCCCTTTCATAGCGCTCGTCTGGAGCTTAGGCCACTTGCTGTTCTTAGGCTGGAAACCCGTGTCTTCTGAGTGTGCTTCCTGAGGCCATTATCGCTGTTGTCTGCTACCTGCGGATGCTGTTCTCGTGCTCCCAATATTACCGCCGACCAGAGGTATTCAGACGTCTCTGTTACTAGGAAGGCCACCTGCTCCTACGTATGTATACTGATTGAGCTGTTACCTATGCTAGCGTGAAAGCCTACCGTTGTATGCTGCGTTTACTTCTACATGGATAGAATTAGACTGATATGACTATGTCGTTCATCGAACAGTATATGCACTCGTTGCGTGGCGGTGAACATTCATACTACTCTCCCCGATTCAGTGGTTGATGTCGATTATAATGGGAGGGGGGGGGGGACATAGAGCTGCTCGAAAGTTTACTTTCGCAGTTAATTAGCTAAATCTTAAAGTGAATCAGCCGTGGTAAAAAATTGCTGTTTTGAAGAGCGCGCCGCAGCGTGTAGTGTGAAGCAGTCGCCCTCCGTTTCTGGCGGTGGCGCCGCTGTGGCAACCGCAGCTTTGGTGTCTCCCTCTCGTGGGAAAGGGGAAAAGTTGCCTGTTCACGTGCATTTAAGGGGCGCTATGAGCTCGGCAGTGTCCCCCCCTTTCCCTTCCCTTCTCTTTCCTTTCCCCCCTCCCTCCTACCCTCTCCCCCGGGCTACCCCTCCCCCTTCCTCCCTCCCCCTCTCTCCTTTGCCCATGGCATCTCTGCTCTCCCCTCTCCCATTTCCCCTTCCTCCTCCTCCACCTCCTCTGTTGGCAGGTCTCAGGACTCGTCCACGCTCAGTGAACATTCGCGCGCCGGAGATCATCGCCATCAGTGTTTAGTGTGTGTGCATCGTTTTGTGTTTCGTGCAGTTCCAACTCAACTGTTCACATGTGCCGTCGCCGTTCTCCGTGTTTTGTGCGCCGTGTCTCCAAGTGTTAGTGTTTTTTTCGTCAAACGTGAATGGCTTCTTGTTTCTTGTTTTTTTGTATCTCCATTTTTTGCCCGCCGTTTTTTGTATTGTATATATCACCTCTCTGTCATGTTTATTGTTCCACTTAAGGCTGAATAGCAGCGTACTATGCTGCTGCCAGCCCGCCTGTATAGGTGTTTAAAATTACAATAAAGGAAAAAAAACTCGGCAGTGTGCCAGTCTGTCAGTCTGGGGGAGTCTGGTCAGTTGGTCAGCCAAGTTAGTCTGGGTCTGTCTCTCGTCCGAATTGGTGAGGCGGTTAGTGTCTGTCTGTCGTCCGGAGTGCTAGTATGTGTTAGGCCACCAGTCTGCTCGAGTTTGCTCAGGCAATGGGCATTGGCGGTTGGATCGAACGGTTGGTCGGTCGCGCACTTGGACACAAGATGACTTCTCCAAATGATTCAAATGGCTCTGAGCACTATGGGACTTAACAGCTGTGGTCATCAGTCCCCTAGAACTTAGAACTACTTAAACGTAACTAACCTAAGGACATCACACGCATCCGTGCCCGAGGCAGGATTCGAACCTGCGACCGTGGCGGTCACGCAGTTAAAGACTGAAGCCCCTAGAACCGCGGGGCCACACCGGCCGGCGTTAACTTGTCCGCCTGGAGCGTCGGCGCATGTGAGGTCGTTACGTGAATCCAGAGGCCGCGCCGTATAGCGGGGGTAGTGGCTTCGCGGTCGACACGAGATCAACAGTAGTCAACCCACGACATCGTTTTGACCAGGGCAAGCTGCGACGCCTCAGACGGGAGATCGGCGCGCTTCCTGCGTCCGTTGAAGCGGCTGGCAGCGGACGGTTCGGGAGAGCGTTTTGGGGCTTCTGCGCCAGGTCTTCGCCAGAAATCTCGTTTATTAGAAGTTAAGTGACCGGTCATATGTTGTTTCATTTACTACTTAAATTCTACTTCTTTTCTTGGTCAGTCTCTCGTCCCCAGCTACCTCGCCTGTCTTTCGTCCGCATTTGTTGGGCAGTTAGGGTCTGTCCGACTGCCTGTCGGTCTGCCGTACGTTAATAGCTGCCTCTGTCATGTTTGTCGGATTCGGTGTTAACGAATTTATAGAATTAAGGCGTAAAGGCCGAACTCCTGAAATATGTTTTTATCTTGCCTATCATCTTGCGAGGTGGTATATGTGTAATGTAGAGCATGTTGTACATTTTATGTAAGTCTGAATTTCATGGGTTTTATTTAAATAGTCATTTTTATAAAGTTGCCACCCTTCCAACGTAAGAGTCCTTTTAAAAACGAATTGCACTTTCGGTGGCAAATAATTTCTTAGTGTGAGTGTTTGTAAAATTTCCATCCCTCTTAATGGGTGCATAGTTAATGTGTTTGTGTGAGTTGTTAAAATTTTTAAAGTAATCTGGTGTGTTGCAGATTTGCACCAGTGTAGTCTTTCAGAGGTTGTTGTGAGCGGTCGTGACTACGGCCGTGTTGAAAGGGAGCGGCAAGCTTCTCAGTCGGAAGGCTCATACTGTCAATATTGTTCTTTCTGCCTCTAAATAAAATAGTAACTTGATATTTCGAGGGTGCTTTTCTGCTTATAAATTTTAAATCTGTTTTGAAAAGGCTTTTATGAATAAAATTCTCATTTGTTAAAGGTAATTCCATTTTCATCAGTTACTCCCTGGCAAATACTTCCATGCTCACCTAGTGTGATTAAATGTGTTAATGTTCTTGATGAATCGCTAGTGAATAAATTAAATTCCTTAAGAAAAGATTTTGAAAGTAAATTAACGGTTCAGTGAACATCTAAGCACAAAGGACAACACAATGGGAGGGAGCAAGCAACCAAAGGAGGGAGGTGGAGGAAATTATTCTGAAACTATCGGTAACCACATGGGTTTATTATTTGGTTAATGACTGATTCAATATTATTTTGGCGGTAAAGCTGTTCAGGTTGGGTCATGACAAAAATCACTGGTGATCCACGACGTAGATTCACTTAAAAAACACACTTTATTGTTTGACATTTTCCGATATCTGAGTTGAGAAGAAAGTATTTACAATATACAAAGTATATGATGCTCTGAGGGGTGCTCAGTATTTGCAGAAGTCTCGTACGTTTTTATGTACGGCGTTGGAAGGAAAATTACGTTACTTCCGGTATTAAGATGGTTCTCACGCGTAACTTCCAGTCTCATGCCGCCTGCACACCGACTAATGATTGCTGTTTCTAATAGTGATCTGCACAACGTGGCTGCTGGGGAGAGAGCGGGGAGGCGGTCAACAACTTTGGACGGGAATAATAAATGCATAACTTCAAGACATTCTAAAGCTGGACAACTAGAGATCAAGCAGCCAAAAACACACCTGATAAAATACATATTATTATAGATCCCAACACACGATCACACGTTTACTTACTTGAAATAATACAAGAGTGATCAGTTTCACTTGAGTGATTGGAACTCAGTTTTAGAAATACGTATTCACCATCGTATCGATCTTGGATTAACAGCAAAATTTCAGACTCAATACACGCAAATCGTATGGTTAACTAACTTTGGCGCTTTCTCCGTGACAGTTATGCTCACGCGCAATCATGGAGACACTGACCAGTAGAGAAAAATAAATAAAATCAAATAACTCCACAAACACGAATACTTAAATACAGCGACGGAAAAAAGTCGCAGCACCAGCAAGCAGTTCTGTGACATAGTCGAAGTGTCTATTCAAATTTGGCCCCATCACATGAGAGTCGAGCTAGTAGTGCCACTATGAGGAAGCAACTGAGTTTTTAAATGGTTCAAATGGGTCTGAGCACTATGGGACTTAACTTCTGAGGTCATCAGTGACCTAGAACTTAGAACTACTTAAACCTAACTAACCTAAGGACATCACACACATCCAAGCCAGAGGCAGGATTCGAACCTGTGACCGTAGCAGTCGCGCAGTTCCGGACTGAAGCGCCAGAAGCGCTCGGCCAACGCGGCCGGCCGCAAATCAGTTTTGTTTTAAATACAAACCGTAACGGTCACGAGCGTTAGTTACCTTTGATATTGGACGTAGTCACTTGATTTTTGGAAGTCTCTTCGGGTTTGCTGCCGGATCCTAAAATCAACTTGACTCGATATTTCGGCGATCCAACTGGTCGCCGTCTTCAGGAAAACGCTGCTTCTGCTGATGATTCCCGCTGAGAACTGAAGCCATGCTGCAAATCGACGTCCTATATAGGCCACCCATCACGGTTGCTGCCCTCCAAGACAGGGAAGTGGCGCCGCCCTTAGTGGAACACTACTGGCAGGGCACTGCTCGGCTCTGTGGAAGATGATTTGGGGCTTAAGAAACCCGGTGTGTACAAAATCCCATGTCAATGCGGGAAAGCTTACATTGGCCGCTCGATTCGTACAATGCATGACATGTATGTGGAACATCGCCGCCATACGAGGCTACAGCAGCCGAAAAAATCCGTAGTAGCAGAACACTGCTTAAATGAGGGACACAGTATGAAATTTGATGAAACTGTGGTAGTTGCCAACATTTCCGGTATTTGCAACAGTGTCTATAAAGAGGCGATTAAAATTAGGTTGGCGGATAATTTAATCAACAGAGACAATGGGTTTCCTCTTAGCAGGACGTGTAATCCTGTATTATCTCGCCTCAAAATTGAACGTTCTTCGGCACGGTCCTGAGTGCGACATATCGTTGCCAGCAGTGTTTCACTAAGGGCGGCGCCACCTCCCTGTCTTGGAGGGCAGCAACCGTGTTGGGCGGCGCATGCGCCGTGTACTGAACGGTGGCCTATACAGGACGTCGATTTGCACCATGGCGTAAGTTCTCAGCAGTACTCATCAGCAGAAGCAGCATTTCCTGAAGATGGCGACCAGTTGGATCGCCGAAATATCGAGTCAAGTTGATTTTAGGATCCGGAAGCAAACCAGAAGAGACTTTCAAGACCTATTACACCGAGAAAGCCTACGTAGTCACTTGATGTTAGTCAAGAATGCCTTTAATGCGGCAAAGTTCAAATTGCTCTGAGCACTGTGGGACTCAACTGCTGAGGTCATTAGTCCCCTAGAACTTAGAACTAGTTAAACCTAACTAACCTAAGGACGTCACAAACATCCATGCCCGAGGCAGGATTCGAACCTGCGACCGTAGCGGTCTTGCAGTTCCAGACTGCAGCGCCTTTAACCGCACGGCCACTGCGGCCGGCAATGCGACAAAGACGCCATTATCAACACATCATTAAGTTTGGACGAAATCGTGTAATAGAGTTACGAGAAGCTGGGTGTCCCTTCTGCGATACTGCAGAAAGACTTGACAGGAATGTAGCCACCGTAAACGATTGCTGGCAGTGGTGGTCAGAATAATATACGGTCCCAAGGTGACCGGGATCCGACCGGGCACCTGGCAATACTGAAAGGAAGGAGCATCGTCGTCGGAGAGTGGCTGTGGCGCATTGTGGGGCATCTGCAGGCGCAATATGAGCAGCAGCTGACACCACAGTGACACGATGAACTGTTACAAATCGGTTACTTCAAGGAGGGCTCCGAGGGCGATGACCCGTACCATGCATTCCAATGACCCCAAGCCACCACCATTTGCGACTTCAGTTGTGTCAAGCGAGAGCTCACTGGAGGGCAGGATGGAGGTCTGTTGCATTTTCTTATGAAAGCTGGATCTGCGTCGGTTCCAGTGATGGCTATGGTTTGAAGGAAGCCAGTTGGGGGCTGCAACCAAGTTGTTCAAATGGTTCAAATGGCTCTGAGCACCATGGGATTTAACATCTGTGGTCATCAGTCCCCAAGAACTTAGAACTACTTAAACCTTACTAACTTAAGGACATCACACACATCCATGCCAGAGGCAGGATTCTAACCTGTGACCGTAGCGGTCACGCGGTTCCAAACTGAAGCGCCTAGAACCGCACGGCCACACCGGCCGGCGCAACCAAGTTGTCTGCTTGCTAGACACACTTGACGTACATCTGGTGTTATGGACTAGTGTGCAATTTCGCATAACGCCAGAAGCACTCTCGTGGCTATCCTACGCACACTGACTTCAAAATTGTGTGCGTATCTGGTGATTCGACCTGCTGTGCTGCCATGAACAGAATTCCAGGTGGTGATCTCTAGGGGTTTAACGCTCGCCCACATACGGCGATTGTAACCCAACATGCTCTACGAGAACAAAGGGTCGACATGTTATCATCACCGTGATGGGCGGCGCATGCGCCGTGTACTGAACGGTGGCCTATATAGGACGTCGATTTGCACCACGGCAGGACCCATCAGCAGAAGCAGCATTTTCCTGAAGATGGCGAACAGTCGGATCGAGCACATTTGGGCATCATCGAACCACAACACCAGCGTCATCCACAACCAGCATTAACCATCAATGTACTGAGCGACCAACAAGCATGGAACTCCATCACAAATTGACGTCCGCCACTCTATAACACTGTGCATGCGCGTTTGCATACTTGCAATGAATATTCTTGCAGTTACAGCAGTTATTAATGTACCAACCAATCACATTTATCGTGTCTGATCTCGCGCTTACATTATCTGTGATCTTACAGTGTTAATCACATAGGTTAGCTACACAAATGTACTCAAGAAATTTAATTACTCTACATTAATTATTGATTGGTGTTGCGTTTATTCCGTCAGTCTGTGATACATATAATTCATTCTGCGTAGAACCTCCTCATTCCTTAGCTTATCAGTCCACCTAATTTCCAACATTCGTCTATAGCACCACATCTCAAATGCTTCGATTCTCTTCTGTTCTGGTTTTCCAACAGTCCATGTTTCACTACCATACAATGCTGTACTCCAGACGTACATCCTCAGAAATTTCTTCCTCAAATTAAGGCCGGTATTTGATTTTAGTAGACTTCTCTTGGCCAGAAATGCCTTTTTTGCCATAGCGAGTCTGCTATTGATGTCCTCCTTGCTCCGTCCGTCATTGGTTATTTTACTGCCTAGGTAGCAGAATTCCTTAACTTCATTGACTTCGTGACCATCAATTCTGATGTTAAGTTTCTCGCTGTTCTCATTTCTACTACTTCTCATTACCTTCGTCTTTCTCCGATTTACTCTCAAACCATACTGTGTACTCATTAGACTGTTCATTCCGTTCAGCAGATCATTTAATTCTTCTTCACTTTCACTCAGGATAGCAATGTCATCAGCGAATCGTATCATTGATATCCTTTCACCTTGTATTTTAATTCCACTCCTGAACCTTTCTTTTATTTCCTTCCTCGATGTACAGATTGAAGAGTAGGGACGAAAGGCTACAGCCTTGTCTTACACCCTTCTTAATACGAGCACTTCGTTCTTGATCGTCTACTCTTATTATTCCCTCTTGGTTGTTGTACATATTATATAGGACCCGTCTCTCCCTATAGCTTACCCCTACTTTTTTCAGAATCTCGAACAGCTTGCACCATTTTATATTGTCGAACGCTTTTTCCAGGTCGACAAATCCTATGAAAGTGTCTTGATTTTCCTTTAGCCTTGCTTCCATTATTAGCCGTAACGTCAGAATTGCCTCTCTCGTCCCTTTACTTTTCCTAAAGCCAAACTGATCGTCACCTAGCGCATTCTCAATTTTCTTTTCCATTCTTCTGTATATTATTCTTGTAAGCAGCTTCGATGCATGAGCTGTTAAGCTGATTGTGCGATAATTCTCGCACTTGTCTGCTCTTGCCGTCTTCGGAATTGTGTGGATGATGCTTTTCCGAAAGTCAGATGGTATATCGCCAGACTCATATATTCTACACACCAACGTGAATAGTCGTTTTGTTGCCACTTCCCCCAATGATTTTAGAAATTCTGATGGAATGTTATCTATCCCTTCTGCCTTATTTGACCGTAAGTCCTCCAAAGCTCTTTTAAATTCCGTTTCTAATACTGGATCCCTTATCTCTTCTAAATCGACTCCTGTTTCTTCTTCTATCACATCAGACAAATCTTCACCCTCATAGAGGCTTTCAGTGTATTCTTTCCACCTATCTGCTCTCTCCTCTGCATTTAACAGTGGAATTCCCGTTGCACTCTTAATGTTACCACCGTTGCTTTTAATGTCACCAAAGGTTGTTTTGACTTTCCTGTATGCTGAGTCTGTCCTTCCGACAATCATATCTTTTTCGATGTCTTCACATTTTTCCTGCAGCCATTTCGTCTTAGCTTCCCTGCACTTCCTATTTATTTCATTCCTCAGCGACTTGTATTTCTGTATTCCTGATTTTCCCGGAACGTGTTTGTACTTCCTCCTTTCATCAACCAACTGAAGTATTTCTTCTGTTAGCCATTGTTTCTTAGCAGCTACCTTCTTTGTACCTATGTTTTCCTCCCCAACTTCTGTGATGGCCCTTTTTAGAGATGTCCATTCCTCTTCAACTGTACTGCCTACTGCGCTATTCCTTATTGCTGTATCTGTAGCTTTAGAGAACTTCAAACATATCTCGTCATTCCTTAGTACTTCCGTATCCCACTTCTTTGCGTATTGATTCTTCCTGATTAATGTCTTGAACTTCAGCCTACTCTTCATCACTACTATATTGTGATCTGAGTCTATATCTGCTCCTGGGTACGCCTTACAATCCAGTATCTGATTTCGGAATCTCTGTCTGACCATGATGTAATATAATTGAAATCTTCCCGTATCTCCCGGCCTTTTCCAAGTATACCTCCTCCTCTTGTGATTCTTGAACAGGGTATTCGCTATTACTAGCTGAAACTTGTTACAGAACTCAATTAGTCTTTCTCCTCTTTCATTCCGTGCCCCTAGCCCATATTCTCCTGTAACCTTTTCTTCTACTCCTTCCCCTACAACTGCATTCCAGTCGCCCATGACTATTAGATTTTCGTCCCCCTTTACATACTGCATTACCCTTTCAATATCCTCATACACTTTCTCTATCTGTTCATCTTCAGCTTGCGACGTCGGCATGTATACCTGAACTATCGTTGTCGGTGTTGGTCTGCTGTCGATTCTGATTAGAACAACCCGGTCACTGAACTGTTCACAGTAACACACCCTCTGCCCTACCTTCCTATTCATAACGAATCCTACACCAGTTATACCATTTTCTGCTGCTGTTGATATTACCCGATACTCATCTGACCAGAAATCCTTGTCTTCCTTCCACTTCACTTCACTGACCCCTACTATGTCTAGATTGAGCCTTTGCATTTCCCTTTTCAGATTTTCTAGTTTCCCTACCACGTTCAAGCTTCTGACATTCCACGCCCCGACTCGTAGAACGTTATCCTTTCGTAGATTAATCAATCTTTTTCTCATGGTAACCTCCCCCTTGGCAGTCCCCTCCCGGAGATCCGAATGGGGGACTATTCCGGAATCTTTTGCCAATGGAGAGATCATCATGACACTTCTTCAATTACAGGCCATATGTCCTGTGGATACACGTTACGTGTCTTTAATGCAGTGGTTTCCATTGCCTTCTGCATCCTCATGTCGTTGATCATTGCTGATTCTTCCGCCTTTAGGGGCAGTTTCCCACCCCTAGGACAAGAGAGTGCCCTGAACCTCTATCCGCTCCTCCGCCCTCTTTGACAAGGCCGTTGGCAGAATGAGGCTGACTTCTTATGCCGGAAGTCTTCGGCTGCCAATGCTGTTTATTTATCAGAATTTAGGCAGTGGCGGTGATCGAATCCGGGACCGAAGACGTATTGATTATGAATCAAAGACGCTACCGCTAGACCACGTAGTTCACAAAATTGGCCAAATAGACATCAAGCAGACAAAAACACACATGATAAAGTACATATGAATCGTTACCACATCCTAGGAAATACTTCTTAGCATGACACGTTTAGCCTATTTGAAATTCTACAATCTGCAGTTACTGTGTAGCCAACATCACATGGACTATTGGCAGTCAATGCCAGAAATAAGTGCTCACCATGTGGGATCGATCTACGATTAATAGCAAAGCTTCACACTCGAATATTATCCTTCAATAACTGAGAAAGCAGTGAACATTTCTGTGTGCAGTTATGCTCATATGTGATGGTGGAGACAATATCCCGTGGAGAAAAATAAAGTGAAATAGTTCCACACACACGAATTCTTAAATATTTCACAGTGTTTCTCGGTTATAATCCAAACTTGAAACTAACACATGAAAGAGCTTATTCTTTTTTTTAACGGTTGCGACCGCGTTGCTGACTGATACGCATTGCGTGATGCCACTACCACAGAGAAGAAACGTTAAATACTCTACAGAAAACCTATTAGAAATCTACGTCTCACCCACTGAATTTGCTTGAAAGATAATTACATGAGGTCGTTAAAACTCTCACTACGGTAGCGCTGAAAAGGAGCGAATTAGTTGTTTTAATTACTACATAGCTCGTATACTGTGTGTTACCAAACGAGCTGGTTGAGATCTGCACAGAGTCCGTGCATCGTCTAGGCCACCCGGAAACCGAGTGCCCAAAAGCGACAGACTACTGAATAAGGGTCACTGTGCTCATCCCTGAGTTGAAGGAGTAGCTGCCACCTAGCCCAAGGATTCTGCCACTATAGATGCATCTTTGACTGTTCACAATATTTATTTCGTTCCCACCAAAGTTGAGTAAATAACTTACATTTTTGTGCTACAGCTGCTCTACTAACTAAACCACAAGCAAAACACTCATCCATTTCATAACTCAGAGGAATATTATAGGGATGTGAAAAAGATGCGTAACATGAAATAAATAAACACTGTCGTGTCCGTCCTTTCTCCAGAGGCTCTCGGTACTCAAACAAACATGTGAAGGTGATCAATGTGTCATTAATGATAAGAAGCGCACGGTATATTGAGGCGAAGTAATGGGGCAGAGCAACATATTCCGTGTCAAGGGGCCCATAAAAGATTCCTAATCCTCATTTAATGTAGAACAAAAATTCCAGGCAATCAGCTTGTGGATTTTATCATTGTAAAGCTGTACATTTTTGGTAGCTGCGATAGATTCCAGGTATGTGGATCTTCCCCTCTAAAACGCTTGTACGTTAAAATACACTGTCGTCGTTACTGAATATGACGTAAGTCAGTCATTAGAGCGGAAGCTCTCGCTGGACACTTCTCTGTGTTAGCGCAAGCTGCACGTAACAGCCTCTATTTGTACTAAGGGCCCTAGGTGTGTCTCGCCACATCAAAGCAGAGCTAGTGATATTCTCGTACTTGTACTCTGACTCTGTAATGTAACTGCTCGTTAACTGATTCAGTTTCACTGCTACTAAAATTACAATCCTTAAATTTGTTGCGATGAAATAGACTTAAAATTTCACTTTTTATTCCCATACTAATTACAGGAATGGTATGGTAGGTCGTACGCCTGTAAGAGTGATGCATGAAGTCTGATAATCCCTGTTACTCACAAATACCATCCTTGTACGCTAATAATAATTTTACAAATTTCTGTACATGTTTCACAATTCAAATTCATCTCCATAATCAAAATTTCTGTCCGCTTTAGTGGCAGAGACGCAATTATGTACGTGGATTGAAACCCATTTCACTCTAGTGTTTAACACATTTCCTTCCAACTGAACTAAGCCATCAAGAACCACTTCGCTCGAAGTACCTTATGACACGCGAAGTGAGTCGGCTATGTCTCGTAACTCAATTATTCTAGAAAAATCGGATACTACAAACTTTTCACTGATTGGTGCTAGCTTATTATTGTGAGATTCCTCCCCCCCCCCCCCCCCCCACGATTATACAAGATACCTGAATTATACTTCAGTAATAATAAATGACTTGCAAGTATGAGTTTTTTTCGCCTGCTGGCTTGAGGTTAATCCCTTCATCTTCAGTCAGAGCAGTCAGTTAGATAAAGAAATTATTCATTTGGTGCAATTTCCCACGAAAGGCGTACTCGTGAATACGGCAGTTAGTACCACTTCAAGCTACAAAGCGGCTATAAACACTACAGTCCGCTCATAGGATAAGGACTTCCAGTTATTCGATAAGGGTGCATTGTTATGCTTGAGGCAGTATTATGAGGTACATTGAGGGTCACCTCCGTCCCTCCACCATACCCCAGCTTGCCCAATCACCTGAGGAAACTATGTTGTACGTTCACGGTCAGGACGTCATCCTATACCAGCCACATGGTCCGAACGGCTGCAGGGTACCTGTGTGTTACTTTCAAGGTCAGCATGTAATCCCATACCCCGCCCATGGATTTTGGGCAAAAGTGTTACAAAATTGGTGGGAGCGTGAAGGCCACCCTCCCCCTCCCTCCTTTCTCTGCGGACGAAAACTAACAAGCTCCCTAACCCCTTCCATCACTAGAGCAAACACATGGGCTGTGCCATTCGAAGTCTCTTCATTGCAGCAGCAGCAGAGTCGTCCTGCACAATAAAATGCCGGGAAGTATTTTCGACATTTACGACGTAAGCCATTTGGACGTCACAGTGTGTGGCAGAACCAACATAAATTAATGATATCATGGCATATTCTGCAAGGGTGGTGGAAAGCATTGTGGGACAGAGTGTCCTGACTCAGTTATACCATAATTAATGGTCTAAACTGACCACCTTCGAATTTTGTACCTTAATTCACACAATTAGCAGCAAAGTAATGGGCATTTCCTCTGAGCACTCCACCTTCCATTGTAACTTTCTGTAATTTTAGTTGACTCCTTCAAAAATACCTGCTATAAGGATGACACTGTTCAAACAGCACACTGCAAGTATTGCTATGAGGATACAGGCCCCACTGTTATTAACATGTGACATTATAGTTGTTAAGAACAATGGCATAAGCAACACATATCCTACAGCTATTTACTTATTTGGCCAATTTTCTCTAAAGAAACACATGTAATAAACGACACAGACTAAATGCTATATCCCAGCATTTAAGCAAATTATCCGAAATTAAACAGCTAGCACAATGTGATATTTTAGCAAATAGACGCCCATCCTACGTTAAACAATAAATAAGTGCCAAACTGATGTTATCCCTGCATCGTAAGTGAGGTGACGGTGAAAGGCCAATCCTAGAACACTCAAATAAACGATGGAAAATCCGAGTAACAATGTTTCTACACATCGCTAGTAGAATTACACAGTAAACAATTTCTGCAACAGTGGAGAGGAATGGTAAAGAAATAAACGTTAGTTAAAATAAGAACCAAAACAGTGACTGTGCCAGGCGCAACCTGCATAGAGCTGACTGGACAGACACAGCCGCCAACATTCGCCTCTCACCCACACTCTGGCAGTGTGGCAGCTTTGGCCACGACCGGTGGGCCCGTCATAGCTTTCAAATCGTAGCAGTCACACGTGTGCCAAATGGGTAACCGTGAAATATTCTAAAGACAGACACGAAAGACGGACTTCTGCCAGCTCCAGATAACATTCACACCAATTCTTAAGCTGCCAGCCCGCCAGAAACAGCACCTACGCAAACGATATTAGACCGTTGCCCGTGCTATCACGAATTGTTGCCGGAAGAATGTAAGCAGCCTTAAAAACGGTCTAAAATTATTTATTAGATGTTTCTTGTATGTCCATTATAATTATCCGGGCTGTTATGCCGTGGTCGGTTGATGAATGCTGTGGTGATTCCCAACGTTTCGTCTCCGACTGCGGGAGACATCTTCAAGGGGGTCCGTAGCTTGATGGAAGGTCCAACACACACACTGGCTCGCTACTGTAGCGAGCCAGTGTGTGTGTTGGACCTTCCATCAAGCTACGGACCCCCTTGAAGATGTCTCCCGCAGTCGGAGACGAAACGTTGGGAATCACCACAGCATTCATCAACCGACCACGACATAACAGCCCGGATAATTATAATGGACATGATATTTCCGGCCGTGAAAGTTTACATTTTGTTTCTTGTATGTCACTGAGTGCATTTGCGAGCTAATGGTTTTGTGCGTTATGTCTTCTAGTGTACGTCTTTGTGTTGAAACATGCAGAGACTTTCCTCTCTAATTGTTCTGAATATAGTATTTCATGATTATTGACAAGAAAGTTTTATTTTGCGTTCCTACTAGTCCCGCATGACAGCTAAGAACCTCTATAAATCGCGAAAAAAACATTGCACATGTGTTTTTGTAACTAGTGGTAGGCAGACAGCTCCATTTGTATGAGTCATTCAGCAATCATTTTGAATGCGCTCACTCTCTCGTCAACTGAGATATAATTTGCGTCACATACCCCAGAAAAAATCTTTTGTGCCTTATTACCAATAGGCTGTGGTATTGCGACATATACTGTTAAGTGTTTAGTAACAGGTAGCGAATTTGCAACTATGGGTTACTTGATACGTAAACATGGTCGACATTATGTTCCTCCACTTTCCCACTACTACAATAAAATCATCAAGTTTAAAGTGCTGGACGACAAGATTACCTCAAATCCTCCTTTCCAGTTTCTCATTTGTTGCATATGTATCGTTAGAGGAGTAAAATCTCCGATATAATTTCGTCTACAATAGTGTCACGGAAGATGAAGCACAAATCGTTCAGTATCCAGTCATAGGGTCCTACCTAAATCTATTCTATGCGATGCATCGTTATTTTAAGAGCTGTGGAATAACAAAGACGCCCTTTGACTGTTGGATGCGCACCATCTGCTTGGTGCGCTGAGGCGCTGCGGCTTGCGCTGTAATCCGGCTGCCTGCGCTAAGTTCCTGCCGCCACCGGAGCCGAAACCCGCCCTGCGCTGAATATTTCTGGAGTGACTACGATTCCAGGCGAAGCACTGTGCCCTCTCATGGCTGATACAGAATAAATGCTCTCACTCCACAGTTTCTCTGCAGGTGAATTACTGCAGAATGAAACTGAATCGTTAAAACTATTTTCCGTCTCTAGGAATTATATCTTTTTTTTTTTACTATTTTTGTAGCTTATGCCGAAAGCGATGTGATTCGTTAGATTTACCTCAATAGTTATGTTTCTTTCTTGTACACCTATTTACAACATCTGCCTTTCTCTATGGGTTCCTCAACTCAACTCAAAAACAAATAAAAAAGCCATAGATTACAGATCACTGTACGGTGTTTCTGTTGTTAAAAACATCGTATGATGTCGTTTACAGGAGAAAGCGACATACGGGTCTTTCATATCGCTCTACAAGATCGGAATTTACTGTGAACAATGGTAAGAACAATTTTACATGACTTCGCTGAATTCGTTTTGTAACGTGTTTGGAAATTTCACACAGACTACCATTTGTTTCTGAGAATAAAACAAATTGAGTGGTTAGTCATCCGTAGTCAGATTTTTTACCTGTGATACGTACATTGTGTAAAGTGTGCCATTCAAGCACAGATACAGCCGTCCTTTGCAGTGGAAATCGGTGCTGTTATAATTTGGATTCGCCGGAAATGATTGATTGTCTGCCACAGATCCTTATCTTGTGCTACACGTTTCCTTGTTGTACGTAAGTACTCAACAGATCTTCCAACATTTGAAAGCTGTGAAGTCTGACTTTTTGTTAGCACATAAAATTCACTTGTAGAGAAGATTAAAACTCATGCACTGTAAATTTAGAAGTTCGTTTTACACGTTGTGAGTATATTTTCCATCCTTATCTTTGATCCGGGCTTTGGACAGACAGTGGCGAAGTTAAAAATATAAAAATATATTTTTATTTTGTTTCTTTACTTTTCATAACTTATTACGTTTTGAAAGGTTTTCTGATATCATTATTGTATTAGTTCTGCACTGCGGCTAGTAATTCGCTTCTGTGAGGTAATTTTCAATACAGTGTACGACACACAATGGCACCTTGTAAGTTTCACATTCGTACCTGCTTTCTCAACGCACTTTCTGTCTCCAGCAAACAATGCATCTAGACGTTAGCGTACTTTTTTTGGAATTCTTACTTATTATAATGTTTGGAAAATGCTTTTGCACAAACCTTAGAGGATTATCATCGGAACACGTTCCCCTGCCAGATTTTCTGCGCTCAGATGCATACGTTTCCGTATGTTCCGTTCCCAGCGACCGATGAAACTATGCTAGCGACGTTTTACGACATGTTAGTGACCTGTGTAGGACATGAGCAATTAAAACACACAGATCGAGTACGTGAATAAAGAAGTTCTTCTACCACTTCATTGTTTTACATATACATCCGACAGAACTAAGCAGCATAAAAGAACGGCCAACTGCTCCCATATTCAAGTTATAATCTACAATGCTTTGTGGTTTCTGAATTTTCTCTCCAGTATTCCTGTCAGTCTTTCCCGTGTCAACCATTTCTGTGGTGTTAGAAGTGGTCAACATCCACACTTCCCTTTTGTCACACTTCTTTATTCCAAGCGTTATATTAGTATACATAAATTGAATATCTCCTCGATTCAGTTTCTTCCGAAGTTTCGTCATGTTGCGTCTGTTTTTACGGACAGTACCAGATGCGTTCATCCCTTGACTGAAGCTAGGAAAATAAGTCTGGGCCTGAGTACCAATTATCAGTGTAGAGGATATGTCCACATTCTGATAGGACTTTATGTGTGTAACCATTACGTTACCAGTTTTTCTCATTCTGGAAACTCTGTTTCTGTTGATGTCCCTGCACAAACATCGAAATCTACGACATAGTCTTACAATAACATAACACAAATGTTTTTATTCCGAATCTACTCTGTTCCGATGGAATGAACTGTCTGAAATAGAAGCGTCTTGTGAATAATAACGAACTTTTATCAATGGAGAGTTTCTGATGGGGATTAATCTGTCTCTTCCAGTATTGGCAAAGTTGTCACGAAAATTTAACATTCCCATTAGCAACAAAAAGCGGTCTCTTGACGAATTTCATTAAAAATTGGAGTATTTAGAAGAACATCGTTGGTCCAGTATTTGCTAATTTTCAGTTTTTAATGTGAGGCACCAGAAGACAAACAGTTATGAAACAATGTATTTGTTCACATCCTGTATCTTTCCACTCTGACATTAAAGAATTCACTGATTCTGGAGTATTCTCCTTGGAAAATAAGTCTGGGCAGCACATTGGCAAAATTTTGCACGAGCTGCCACCGGGGGTAAGTGAGAAATATTTAATACTGAAATAAATGTTGTGATAGTTAACTACTAATCTATCAGTCATACATTATATGATAATCTTCACAACAATGTTTTTGAGAACTGTTGGGGTTTGTGATTTCGTATACAGTCAACATCTAGCACAACGACGTCCCTTCACAGATAATGGTCATATGATTGTCATGGGAAGTGACCCTATTTTTGCAATGTATTTATCAAACAAGCTCACTGGCTTTTAAATTGCTGTTTCACAACGGTTTATAGCGCTGGTGAAAACTGACTGTTATGTCACTTCCTTCCTAGATAAAAACGGGATCAGCTTCTTCACATACTTCACTATATATGTTAATAAAATAATTGTTTCTCGTGTTAGTTCTATTTCAGATCAAATGTTTGGAACGAGAGTACTTTCAGTCACCCAAGTTTCAAGGGTTTTCTTCTGGAATGTAAGACTTCTAAATGTTAAAATAAAGCAAAGTGCTGTATTGGCGCTTCAGGGAGTTACCAGTTTTAGGCAAAAAAGCACGAATTCCTACTAAAAGAACAGACCACTGCATTGAAAAGACACTCAGTATGTGTGATTAATGGAAAGTTGTACAGAAAAATTTGACTAGAGCTTCAGGCAAAGCAAAAGAAAAGAGCGATACCCTTGTGAAAATCATAGACGATCTCGGTGACAAAGGTCATTGTGATTGTTTCTAAAAGATTTTGAAAATTAAGACAAGAAATTTTTAACACATCAGGCCAAAACGACTGACCTAGCTTCATGGCTTGTGTTGGTCATAAAGTAAAACGCAAGGAAGTAAAAGCACAGAGGAGAACTGCAAATTACCAGAATAAAACAGGCGTATCGTATGAAGAAATGGAACATTTTGCCGTTTACGACGTTACTACACCATAAAACGACCATTCAACGCCTCGACGGCAACGGTGCGGTAGCAGCGGCAACTTTGACAATACCCATGAATACCTATGAATAACATCAGATATCAAAGATTAGACACACAGAAAGAATCTCTTTTGCAGGCTGTTGTTGGAGGCCATGAAGAATACCCAGCTGCTACTCAATCTTCTCTTAGGAATAAATAATGTTCAGTGTTCAACCAATCAAATTATCCTTTGATTCTACGGAAATGAATGTTGTAAAATGATTGTTTTAAATAAAAAATTTTCTCAGATTGAAAATATGTGCATTATCAAGAACAAACTAGACATTTATAAATTTGTCGTGTTACTTTTGGAATTCCTCTAATGAACTATTCAGTAATATGAGTCAAAATGATTTTAAACAATTGCTGGATTTGCTTGAGTGTGTTACTGATATTACTCTCACAAAAGACAAGTATACAGTGGAAATAAGGAAGACTATAATGTGTTCTAACGGAAGTACGTGTTGCGGATGGTATAACCATCACCATGGCGTTTAAGGGTCGCATGGAATTTTTTTTGAGTGCGATGAAATTTTTCGCAGCCTGTTTTTTTTTGTTTTTTTTAACTGAAACAAAAATGGGTGGGAGGGAATCAAAATTTTAACTTTCAGGAGGCTGTATATAATTAAGAACCATTCTAATAGTTATCCCCCATCGGTTCAATTATATATAGTGAATAAGGCTTTAGTGATTTTTTTCTGCAGTTCAATTGGATCGTCCTCCGTAATTAATGAACCATATATATATATATATATATATATATATATATATATATATATATATATATATATATTGTTGAGAAGTGTTATATTCTTGCCAGTAATGCGTGCGCCACCGCTGGCTTCTGGCTTCTTAAGCGCTGGAGTCGCGAGCGCTAGGACAGTTCTGTATTCGCCGCTCAGTTGTATACTCGCCACCGATTTGTGTACTTGCTAGTCAGTTGTGTGTTCATCGCAGCAGAGTTGTTGTTTGTCGTCAGCCGACGCTGACCTAGCCGCTCCGACTCGAACTAGACAGATTTCTGTAGACACGGAGTTCACTACTGTGTTTCTGTATCTTCGTTAATAAAGATAAGTACCGACTTTTATTCAATCAGAGTGTTTGGGTTTTCATCTTTCTGTTCACTGTTCCAGCGGACCGGTCGGCCCGCTATTAAAAGTGTGGCGGTGACTTCGTAAGCCGTTTCTACAGCGAAGTGTTTGTCGCTACGAACGCCGCCACAAAAAGAAGAATGTCCTGGACTGAAAAAAGACTGTTCCTTCAGCGAGCACAGTTTGGTATAGAACTGCCTCTTGCCCTTAACAAAACAACTGTCTTCTATAGAATATGCATCCCATACTGATTTTTAATGAAATTTGCTTATGATGAATACCCAGTCATCCAGCAGAGCAATGGAATCAGATGTATGTAACACAGATCTTCCACATAGTTTCAAAATGTCTTCCAGGCCTATTACTGAAACAGACTTATATTTTATGTGGTTCTCTATCCAGCCATTGACAAATATTCCGTTAGAATTACAGCCTTCTATAACGCAAACTTTCCCTTTGCTTTTGAAATGCAATTTGCTTACGAAGAGTATCGTGTAGTCCAGTACAGTACGGGAACTGGATGCCTGACTTAGATTTCTCTCTTTCTTTACATCCAAATAACCGTAAATGTTGGTTGACACAGTATAGTTTATAATCATTCCTCAAGCTTGGTTACCTAGAAGTTGTGAACGCCAACTTTCGTATGTTCATATTATTGCAGAATGAGAGTAGCGCTACGTACATATTGTTGAGTGGTACTTAAGTAAATAAATTAGTGTAATCAAAGTGAAGTAGAAATTAGAATGTAAATGAAATGTAATTTAGAAGAATTACACACTAGCAAACAGCGGGCACAACAGCAGAGCAGAAGAGACAATGACCATGAAGTCAGCAAGTTCTACATAAGCGGACGCTGTCGATTCAGCCGTCAGGGCATCGCACGACCAGCTCACGTGTTTCTCAGTTGTCACATGTGATCAAAGACCCTCGCCTACATTCCAAGAGCCAATGACCGAGGTTAAGAAGATTCTTCGAGAAGCTTTTCAACGTGACAGAAGAGGCAACGACCGTGAAGTCGTTCACCTCCAGTAAACTGAAGTGAATAAATACGCGAGACGCAGTGGACCCTACAGACGAAGACGAGAGACGAAGAAGATGAAGAAGTGAAGAAGCGTAGCAGTAGTTTTCAGTCAGTTTCGGTGCTGAAGACCGTCATGCAAGAAGAGACTACATCATGCACAGACGCACCAAGTCCGCCGCTGTAATGGAATAGCAAGCAGCAGCCTCGGCGCCAGAAGTTAAAAGATATTTGAAGTCTGATTTTTACGTACCCGGGTGACTCGTGAGGACGGGAAGGAGACGGCCTCACATCAGCAGTCACGTGTGAGCTGGGATGAAGATCTGACAGCCGAAGACTGGCAAGCGGAGGTCCGTTGTTCGAGTCCGGGACACTGGCCTTCCCCCGCCCCGTCGCTCCGCTGGCCGACGCACAGCACACGCGGCCGCTGAGAGAAGAGAAACACTGGGACGCCACATCCAAGGTATCACCATAGGATGCACGACTTCGCTCTCAATAATTAAACGGGCCACCGCACGAGGCGCGTCTCCAGTCAACTGGGCGAGACGGCGACACGAGATACACACCGCTACGCGTAATCAGACGCCGCCGCCGCCGCAGCAGAAGGCTTCGCAAACGACACAGCTGAACATCCAGTAAGAAAAAGTTGTATAAAACTTTCAATAAAAGTTATCTGATGTAAAAATGCTGTTTCATTCGACTTCATACCCGAGCCAACGAAGAACCCACCCTGCCCACATGTTGTTAAGAGAGAAAAATTAATTAATTTAGTATTTTCACCCTGATATAATGCTTTAGAATCAAACGCCCTTTGCAGAAATGCTCATCCTGAAATTGACTAGCATCAAAAGAGAAAACCCAGTTACATTTAATATCAGAACTGTTACAATATTTTATATTCGAAAGGTGGTAATCGTCAACCATTTCCACTTCGGAGAAAGAGTCTATTCGTTGCATTGTGTTAATTGTTGAACGTTAAATCCATAGGACGCAGCCGGCCGAAGTCGCCGTGCTGTTCTAGGCGCTGCAGTCTAGAACCGAGAGACCGCTACGGTCGCAGGTTCGAATCCTGCTTCGGGTATGGATGTGTGTGATGTCCTTAGGTTAGTTAGGTTTAAGTAGTTCTAAGTTCTAGGGGACTAATGACCTCAGAAGTTGAGTCCCATAGTGCTGAGAGCCATTTGAACCATTTTGAACCACAGGACGCAGATGGGCACTTGCTGACTTCTAGACAGTGTTACCTGCCTTTGTTTTAATGACACATTTGTTAAAGGCGAGGGGCAGTACCACGTGCAACAACACTAGCTGGAGAAACATTTGTCTCAATCCAGGACATCTTCTCTATAACACTGTGAAATATACATATATCCTTTAATTCGTCATGGACACAGATCCAACTAAAATGTAGGCAAAAGCACTAAGACTTGAATCACTTATCACTTTATACAGTAGAACCAAGCGTTATACGTATTAGATTAGATTAGATTAGTACTTGTTCCATAGATCATGAATAGGACACTTAGTAATGATGTGGAACGCGTCAGGTTAATAAAAGGAGTCCATACAAGATATTACATTACACAAAATATTACATGACACTTAATATTTTAAATTTTTTTGTGGGGGTTAGGGAAATTACCCACTTACTATATCCAAAAATTCATCTAATAAGTAGAAGGGTTGCCATTAAGAAATTCTTTTAATTTCCTTTTAAATGCTATATGGGTATCTGTCAGACTTTTGATGCTATTAGTTAAGTGACCAAAGACTTTTGTGGCAGCATAATTTACCCCCTTCTGAGCCAATGTTACATTTAACCTTGAGCACTGAAGATCATCTTTTCTCTTAGTGTTGTAGCCATGTGCACTGCTATTGATTTGAATTCGTTCGGATTGTTAATAACAAACTTCATAAGTGAATATATATATATTGTGAGGCTACATTGAAGATCCCTTGCTCTTTAAAATAGTCTCTGCAGGATGATCTTGGATGAGCTCCAGCAATTATTCTGATTACACGCTTTTGTGCAATGAACACTCTTTTACTCAATGATGCCATATGAAAGCAGAGAATGAAAATAGGCGTGCTAAGCTAATTTACTGAGATGTGTATGAGAAAAATTTGCAATGACCCTAATAGCATAAGTAGCTGAAACGTTTCAACAGATCCTCAGTGTGTTTTTTCAGTTCAACCCGTCATCAATGGATACACCTAGAAATTTTGAATATTCTACCTTGGCTACCGATTTCTGATCGAAGTCTATATTTACTAATGGTGTCATTCCATTTACTGTGTGGAACACTATATACTGTGTTTTGTCAAAGTTTAATGAGAGCCCATTTGCAGAGAACCACTCAACGATTTTCTGAAAAACATCGTTTATAATTTCACCAGTTAATTCTCGTCTGTTGGCTGTGATAGCTATACTTGTATCATCGGCAAAAAATACTAGCTTTGTATCTTCGTGAATATAGAATGGCAAATCATTAATATATATTAAGAACATCAGAGGACCCAAGACCGAACCTCGCAGCATCCCATTCTGGATTGTTCCCCAGTTTGAGAAATGACCAGTTTTTTGCATATTATGTGAAGTGCTTATTTCAACATTCTGCACTCTTCCAGTTATGTATGATTTAAACCATTTGAGCATTGTCCCATTCATACCATAGTACTTGAGCTAATCTAGAAGTATTCCATGATTTACACAACCAAAAGCCTTTGCTAGATCAATAAAAAATCCCAACAGGTGACTTCCGGTTACTCAGAGCATTTAATATTTCATTAGTGAAAGTATATATAGCATTTTTCGCTGAAAAACCCTTCTGGAAACCAAACTGAAATTTTGTCATAACTTTAATTTTACAAAGGTGTGAAGCTACATTACAATACATTACTTTTTCAAGAATTTTGGATAAGGCAGTCAGAAGAGAGATTGGGCAGTAGATGTTGACATCAGATGTATCCCCTTTCTTATGCAGTGGTTTAACAATGGCATACTTCAGTCTATCTGGGAAAATACCCTGCTTCGGAGAGCTATTACATATGTGGCTAAGAATCCCACTTATTTCTTGGGAAAATTTTTTTATTATCCGGCTGGAAATGACATCAATTCCATGTGAGCTTTTATTCTTGAGAGAGTTTACTATCTTCCTAATTTCAGAAGGAGAGGTGAGTGCAATTTAAATTGTATTAAATGGTATGGGTAAGGCCTCTTCCATTAACTGCCTTGCTTTTTCTAATGAACATTTAGATCCCATTTTCTCTACAACATTTAAAAAATGATTATTCAAAACGTTTTCGACTTCCGGCTTGTTGTTTATCAAGTTTCCATTCGCTTTGATGGTGATGCTGTCATCCCGTACTCTTGTTTGCCCTGTCTCCCTTGTAATAATATTTCAAATTGTTTTGATTTTGTTATCAGAGGTATTAATCTCAGACATGATGCACATGCTTCTGTACTTTTTAATAATCTGTCTTAATGTAGCATAGTAGTTTTTATAATATTTGGCTGTTTCTGGGTCATTACTCTTTCTTGTTGTTAGATACAGTTCCCTTTTGTGGTTACAAGATATTTTTATTCCTTTAGTAAGCCAAGGTATTTTGCATGCTTTCTTATAATTAGATTTAACTACTTTCTTGGGTAAACAGTTTTTCAAATTCTCTTACAAGTGTATCATGAAATAAGTTATATTTTAAATTAGCATCAGGTTCCTTGTACACCTCATCCCAGTCTAAATGCTGAAGATTTTCTCTGAAATTTCTAATTGTTGAGTCATTAATTGAATGCACAACTTTGGAGGGTAATTTTGAATTACTGAATGGAGCTATGTCATACACTGTAATTATTTGAGCATCATGATGAGAAAGGCCATTCTCAACAGGACAAGAATTTATGTTTTTAAACCTATCTTGGTCTATAAAAGTGTTATCTATCAATGTGCTGCTGTCCTTTACTACCCGAGTAGGTAAATGAATGACAGATATCAAATTGAAAGAACCGAGCAAGACTTCCAGGTCATTCTTTCTATTACACTCTTTCAGTGAATCAACATCGAAGTCCCCACAAATAATAATTTGCTTTCCCCTATATGACAGATAGCAGATAGCACAACAAGGCATCCAAGTATTAGTTCAGGGCATACTGTAGATGGTGACTGTGTGCTACCTGTTAGTGTTGATAACTTTGGTACTTTCGGAGTTTTTAGGTTTGTTGCCAAGTTCTTTTGAAATCTGTGGCATATTTGTTTCGGTAAAGTGCTAAAATACTTCTAAGTGGATTCGTCAGCCAACTTACTGGTGTCGCGTGCTTACTAACTTACCGATTGAGCCAAGGCTGGGTGACATGATTACTGAGCGCTAATGCACTTGCAAAATCTGCGCTTCTCCATTAGGTTTTCGCTACTCTTAGGGACAACCGCCACCAATCTAACCAAAGGCTCGTAGTTGGCCTTCCAAGTATGAACGCAGTCACCTCGCCTTAGGTTACACGTGCCATTTTATGAAGTACGTATCGACCTTCTCCAGATCTTCCGTCAATGCATGTCACGAGCAACTACACTCTCATCGTTATAAGGGCAGGATTGATGTGAGTATGGATGAATTTGACATTGCTGGAAAGGCATGAATTTATAAACTGAACAGAATCGGAGGTAGACTTAGGCTTAGCCATACAGCAAGCTATTGATATGATTGTGGATTATTCTATGGACACATTGTATGCGGATTTGGAAAAAATTAATACAAGGAATGTGCTTACCAGAGATCAGATGTGACCTTCTAGACTACCAGGAGAAGGGTTTATTCCGAAACAGTGTCATAAGAAGCAGAGAGATGAAGGAATAATACAGTCTATTTTCCCTGAGGCGAATTTACCAGAAAGATAGTCTCCATTGTTCACCATCGTCGAAAGACAGCTCTCCCATCTAGTTTAACACACCGAATTACAGAAGCTATTCAGTTGGTAACTCTTGAGAATATTATAAATACAATATCACCACTAAACCCCTCCTTCCCTCCCCCCCCCCTCCCGCGCCAACCACACAAAACTGGTTGCCACCTCCTCCTCACAAGACGGACTGCAATCTTCGGACAACCACTACGATAATAAAGAAATTTACAAAGTGAGCAAGAACTGATGACAGTGCTCGCCGTCGCGGTATCATTACACATAACGTACAAAAATGTAAGGATGTAGAGGCTTATCTCACTAGGGGTAAGATAGATACTGCCTACAGGAAAATTAAAGAGACCTTTGGAGATAAGAGAACCACTTGTATGAACATCAAGAGCTCAGATGGAAACCCAGTTCTAAGCAAAGACGGGAAAGCGGAGAGGTGGAAGGAGTATATAGAGGGTCTATACAAAGGCGATGTACTTGAGGACAATATTATGGAAATGGAAGAGGATGTAGACGAAGATGAAATGGGAGATACGATACTGCGTGAAGAGTTTGACAGAGCACTGAAAGACCTGAGTCGAAACAAGGCCCCCGGAGTAGACAACATTCCATTGGAACTACTGACGGCCTTGGGAGAGCCAGTCCTGACAAAACTCTACCATCTGGTGAGCAAGATGTATGAAACAGGCGAAATATCCTCAGACTTCAAGAAGAATATAATAATTCCAATCCCAAAGAAAGCAGGTGTTGACAGATGTGAAAATTACCGAACAATCAGTTTAATAAGGCACAGTAGCAAAATACTAACACGAATTCTTTACAGACGAATGGCAAAACTAGTAGAAGCCGACCTCGGGGAAGATCAGTTTGGATTCCGTAGAAATACTGGAACACGTGAGGCAATACTGACCTTACGACTTATCTTAGAAGAAAGATTAAGAAAAGGCAAACCTACGTTTCTAGCTTTTGTAACTTAGAGAAAGCTTTTGACAATGTTGACTGGAATACTCTCTTTCAAATTCTAAAGGTGGCAGGGGTAAAATACAGCGAAAGGCTATTTACAATTTGTACAGTAACCAGATGGCAGTTATAAGAGTCGAGGGACATGAAAGGGAAGCAGTGGTTGGGAAGGGAGTGAGACAGGGTTGTAGCCTCTCCCCGATGTTATTCAATCTGTATATTGAGCAAGCAGTAAAGGAAACAAAAGAAAAATTCGGAGTAGGTATTAAAATCCATGGAGAAGAAATAAAAACTTTGAGGTTCGTCGATGACATTGTAATTCTGTCAGAGACAGCAAAGGACTTGGAAGAGCAGTTGAACGGAATGGATGGTGTCTTGAAGGGAGGATATAAGATGAACATCAACAAAAGCAAAACGAGGATAATGGAATGTAGTCGAATTAAGTCGGGTGATGTTGAGGGTATTAGATTAGGAAATGAGACACTTAAAGTAGTAAAGGAGTTTTGCTATTTGGGGAGCAAAATAACTGATGGTGGTCGAAGTAGAGAGGATATAAAATGTAGACTGGCAATGGCAAGGAAAGCGTTTCTGAAGAAGAGAAATTTGTTAACATCGAGTATAGATTTAAGTGTCAGGAAGTCACTTCTGAAAGTATTTGTATGGAGTGTAGCCATGCATGGAAGTGAAACATGGCCGGTAAATAGTTTGGACAAGAAGAGAATAGAAGCTTTCGAAATGTGGTGCTACAGAAGAATGCTGAAGATTAGATGAGTCGACCACATAACTAATGAGGAAGTATTGAATAGGATTGGGGAGAAGAGAAGTTTGTGGCACAACTTGACCAGAAGAAGGGATCGGTTGGTAGGACTTGTTCTGAGGCGTAAAGGGATCACCAATTTAGTATTGGAGGGCAGCGTGGAGGGTAAAAATCGTAGGGGGAGACCAAGAGATGAATACACTAAGCAGATTCAGAAGGATGTAGGTTGCAGTAGGTACTGGGAGATGAAGAGGCTTGCACAGGATAGAGTAGCATGGAGAGCTGCATCAAACCAGTCTCAGGACTGAAGACTACAACAACAGCAACAAAAGGATCAAAGGTAGGCCCTTGCGACTGGCACAAGTTAAAGTTGCCGCCTCCGCACCGTCCTGTGCGCACTAGCTTCTCCACCAGAGTGTGTCTGCTGCAGCTCTTCAGGCCAGCCACACCGAAGCAAACAGGCGTAGTCGCCGCCACATACCAGTCACTGGTGCCTGTTCCCCCACAGCCTGTCTGACGATAACCGCAGCGGCGTCCGGCTCTGCCAGAAGTCGATGATGCCTCTGGCGCTGCGAACTGTAGACTGCTGTTCGCTGACTCGTGCCGTTCCAGCATAGCTCAGACTGGCATTGCGTCTGCCCTCGACCTGCGGCACGTGCCCTCTGGTAAGAGAGGAGCGCCTGACCCTTGCAGGTGCGACCAGGGTATCACACATCCTGCACCTGCATTGAAGAGGTTAAGACAAGAACTCACGGCCAATTAGAAGGTATTCATGTATGTAATACAAATGGAAGTAATGTAATTTGAACTACACTCCTGGAAATTGAAATAAGAACACCGTGAATTCATTGTCCCAGGAAGGGGAAACTTTATTGACACATTCCTGGGGTCAGATACATCACATGATCACACTGACAGAACCACAGGCACATAGACACAGGTAACAGAGCATGCACAATGTCGGCACTAGTACAGTGTATATCCACCTTTCGCAGCAATGCAAGCTGCTATTCTCCCATGGAGACGATCGTAGAGATGCTGGATGTAGTCCTGTGGAACGGCTTGCCATGCCATTTCCACCTGGCGCCTCAGTTGGACCAGCGTTCGTGCTGGACGTGCAGACCGCGTGAGACGACGCTTCATCCAGTCCCAAACATGCTCAATAGGGGATAGATCCGGAGATCTTGCTGGCCAGGGTAGTTGACTTACACCTTCTAGAGCACATTGGGTGGCACGGGATACATGCGGACGTGCATTGTCCTGTTGGAACAGCAAGTTCCCTTGCCGGTCTAGGAATGGTAGAACGATGGGTTCGATGACGGTTTGGATGTACCGTGCACTATTCAGTGTCCCCTCGACGATCACCAGTGGTGTACGGCCAGTGTAGGAGATCGCTCCCCACACCATGATGCCGGGTATTGGCCCTGTGTGCCTCGGTCGTAAGCAGTCCTGATTGTGGCGCTCACCTGCACGGCGCCAAACACGCATACGACCATCATTGGCACCAAGGCAGAAGCGACTCTCATCGCTGAAGACGACACGTCTCCATTCGTCCCTCCATTCACGCCTGTCGCGACACCACTGGAGGCGGGCTGCACGATGTTGGGGCGTGAGCGGAAGACGGCCTAACGCTGTGCGGGACCGTAGCCCAGCTTCATGGAGACGGTTGCGAATGGTCCTCGCCGATACCCCAGGAGCAACAGTGTCCCTAATTTGCTGGGAAGTGGCGGTGCGGTCCCCTACGGCACTGCGTAGGATCCTACGGTCTTGGCGTGCATCCGTGCGTCGCTGCGGTCCGGTCCCAGGTTGACGGGCACGTGCACCTTCCGCCGACCACTGGCGACAACATCGATGTACTGTGGAGACCTCACGCCCCACGTGTTGAGCAATTCGGCGGTACGTCCACCCGGCCTCCCGCATGCCCACTATACGCCCTCGCTCAAAGTCCGTCAACTGCACATACGGTTCACGTCCACGCTGTCGCGGCATGCTACCAGTGTTAAAGACTGCGATGGAGTTCCGTATGCCACGGCAAACTGGCTGACACTGACGGCGGCGGTGCACAAATGCTGCGCAGCTAGCGCCATTCGACGGCCAACACCGCGGTTCCTGGTGTGTCCGCTGTGCCGTGCGTGTGATCATTGCTTGTACAGCCCTCTCGCAGTGTCCGGAGCAAGTATGGTGGGTCTGACACACCGGTGTCAATGTGTTCTTTTTTCCATTTCCAGGAGTGTATTACGAAGCGGTTGGGGACTGGTAGGACTGGATTGATTACGTGTCGCTTCGTATGTATTTAACAAACTTGTACTTTGCATTAAGCCGTAATTTTCCCAACAACAGAACTGCCCCAGAAATTCCTTGTGAGGACCACTGCTGGCAGCTAGACTACGAGTCCCGACGACGCCCAGCACGGGGTGTACACAATGTTGCAATGTACACAGTTGCAATCACACACACACCGGTCCGATAACTACTGTGCATCCAACTGGGGTAGAAAGCCCTTCCGACGATGCGGGTCTTCGGCCTCGAACAGCGCATGGAAAACGGCACTCTCTGTCAGGCCCATCGGTGTCGCTTGACACTGCTGCTGGGAAATCCAGGTACCATACCCACACAGATGGGACGGTGCAGTGTCCATCATAACACAAGCAATTTGGCATTATTTCAAAGAATATCATGGTGGTCAAGTGGAAGAAAATCAAAAGCTCGTGGGCCCCGCGTTGAGTCGCACTCAAATTCGTAACAAACATCATCAGCAATGACAGCCGAAGGCTTCCAGTGTAAGAAGTTACACTTGCTCTCCCAACTCACTTGTCAAAGATGGCGCAAGGGCGAACAGAAGTTCCGAGCATCGGCTTACCCTTGAGGCCGGAAACAGCTGCTGACGGGCGGAAGAATCAGCATTACTCAGTGGCACAAGGATGAAGAAGACAATGGCTACTACTATGTTTATTGCTGATACGTGATGTGTATCCACAGGACAGAAGTCTTGTAATTGAAAAGGTGACGTAATGATCTTTCCATTGGGAAAAGATGGCGGACTAGGCTTCGCACCTGGATCTCCAGCAGGGGCTGCCAAACAAAGTTGGCATAACCAGCGAAAGGATAACATTCTGCGAACCTGAGTTTCGAATGTCACAGTTTGAATGTGGTAGGAAAGGTAGAAAACATTGAAGAGAAGCGCTAAGGCTGAAACGAGTCATAACGGGTGCCTGTGAAGTGAAATGGAAACTAGATTTCTGGTCAGACGAATATGGAGTGATATGAACAGCAGCAGGGAATGGTACAACGCTAGTAGAACTCGTTATTAACAGGAAGGTAGCTCGTAGAGTGTGTTATGGCGAATATTTCATTGACAGGGTAGTTCTCAGGAGAACCGACAGCAATCAAACTACCGCGGTGAATTGAAAGTCTGTAATACAGGAAGGACAGAGAGTTTGCAGGCTTGCTTCTTTCTGGAAAATATCTCACAATGTTTCCTAAATTTCGGTAAATAATTTGCGATGAACGCCCTGAAGATAAATTATGACTGTACGGTCTTAGGGGTGCCTCGTTCACCGCTAAGTACATAAGCCACCTATCTACATCCATACTCCGCAAGCCACCATACGGTGCATGGTGGAGGGTATGTTGCACCACTACTAGTCATGCCCCTTCCTTTTCCATTCGCAAACAGAGCGTGGGAAAAACTTTGTAAAGTTTGGAAGCTAGGAGACGAGATACTGGCAGAAGTAAAGCTGTGAGACCGGGCGTGAGTCGTGCTTCGGTAGCTCAGATGGTAGAGCACCTGCCCGCGAAAGGCAAAGGTCCCGAGTTCGAGTCTCGGTCGGGCACACAGTTTTAATCTGCCAGGAAGTTTCTTATCAGCGCACTCTCCGCTGCAGAGTGAAAATTTCATTCTGGAAACATCCCCCAGGCTGTGGCTAAGCCATGTCTCCGCAATATCCTTTCTTTCAGGAGTGCTAGTTCTGCAAGGTTCGCAGGAGAGCTTCTGTAAACTGTGGAAGGTAGGAGACGAGATACTGGCAGGAGTAAAGCTGTGAGACCGGGCGTGAGTCGTGCTTCGGTAGCTCAGATAGTAGAGCACTTGCCCGCGAAAGGAAAAGGTCCCGAGTTCGAGTCTCGGTCGGGCACACAGTTTTAATCTGCCAGGAAGTTTCAGATCTATTATTTTTTGTCATGAGAACTGCCCACTGACCTTCGTAAAATACAAGTGGCAAACGAACTGTGGATTACACTCTAAAAATAATCTTGGTGCAGGTGGGTAGAGAAGATGAAAAACAGGTACGTTAATAATACACGGACATGTCCAGTGACTGCCAGTGGCTGAAAACAAGCGGAAAGATAGGAGCGAACACTATGAGGCAGCCAAACTGCACACTGAGAGCAGTATGCTGAACGTATGACTTTAAATTGCATTCCTGGCTCCTGAGGGGAGCGAATTAACTTCGCTTCTGAATGACGACCGTGCGTGCAACAATGCTCCGTCTTCCCATTATGTGCGGAGTATGAATAAGGTAGCCGGTGTCAGTAGCTGCTGGAGAATATGACGTCCCTCCTCTCTTTGCACTTAGTGCTTAAGTACAGACATCTGAAATTTCAGTGGACATCTCAGGATTAAGGAACAACAGCGCGTGAAGATGCAAGCCGTTTATCACAACTCACTTGTTCCTTCACTAAAGGTTAACAATATTTTATTGCACAGATATATCTTACAACTCAGCTTCCTGACAAAACAGATTCCCTCAGAGTTCTCTTATCACATCTTACCACCATAACATGGAGCATTGCTCGAACATACATTAAAAAATGGAAACTCTTCACTTCAGATTTGCAGGTAAACAGCACATCAGTGGGTTGAATATAAATAAATAAGGATTCCGTAGAAATGCTGGAACACGTGAGGCAATACTGACCCTACGACTTATCTTAGAAAATAGGTTAAGGAAAGGTAAACCTACGTTTCTAGCATTTGTAGACTTAGAGAACGCTTTTGACTACGTTGACTGGAATACTGTCATTCAAATTCTGGAGGTGGCAGGGGTAAAATAAAGGGAGCGAAAGGCTATTTACAATTTGTACAGAAACCAGACGGCAGTTATAAGAGTCGAGGAGCATGAAAGGGAAGCAGTGGTTTGGGAGTGAGTGAGACAGGGTTGTAGTCTATCCCCGTTGTTATTCAATCTGTATATTGAGAAAGCAGTAAAGGAAACAAAAGAAAAATTTGGAGTAGGAATTAAATTGCGTGGAGGAGACCTTTAAAGTTTGCTGATGACATTGTAATTCTGTCAGAGACAGCAAACGACCTAGAAAAGCAGTTGAACGGATTGGACTGTGTCTTGAAAGGAGGATATAAGATGAACATCAACAAAAGCAAAACAAGGATAATAGAATGTCGTCGAATTAAATCAGGTTAAGCTTAGGGAATTAGATTAGGAAATGAGACACTTAAAGCAGTAGATGTGTTTTGCTATTTTGGGATCAAAATAACTGATGATGGTCGAAGGAGAGAGGATATAAAATGTAGACTGTCAATGGCAAGGACTGAGTTTCTGAAGAAGAGAAATTTGTTAACATCGAGTTTAGCTTTAAGTGCCAGGAAGTCGTTTCTGAAAGTATTTGTATGGAGTGTAGCCACGTATGGAAGTGAAACGTATACGATAAATAGTTTAGACAAGAAGAGAATTGAAACTTTCGAAATGTGGTGCTACAAAATAATGCTGAAGATCAGATGGGTAGATCAAATAACGAATGAGGAGGTATAGAATAGAATTGGAGAGAAGAGAAATTTGTGGCGCAACTTGACTAGAAGAAGGGATCGGTTGGTAGGGCATATTCTGAGGTATCAAGGGATCACCAATTTAGTATTGGAGGGCAGCGTGGAGGGTAAAAATCGTAGAGGGAGACCAAGAGATGAATACACTAAACAGATTCAGAAGGATGTAGGTTTCAGTAGGTACTGGGAGATGAAGAAGCTGTCACAGGGTATAGTAGCATGGAAAGCTGCACCAAACCAGTCTCTGGACTGAAGACCACAATAACAACAACAATTGTTCTTAAGTCTGGCCAGAGTTAACTGACAATTTTGAAAGCATATTTGATCAGCCAGAGAAGGCTACTGACAAAACACGATTCTTCTGAATACTTTTACTCCGTCTTACCACCACAAATATAGAGCATTTCTCAAACGTCCATTAAAAACGGAGACTGCTCATTTCGGATAAACAACACGCAATTGGTTCAAAATGGCTCGGAGCACTATGTTTTGTGGCGGCGTTCGTAGGGACAAACACTTCGCTGTAGAAACGGCTTACGAAATCACCGCCACACTTTTAATAGCGGGCCGACCGGTCCGCTGGAACAGTGAACAGAAAGACGAAAACCCAAACACTCTGATTAAATAAAAGTCGGTACTTATCTTTATTAACGAAGATACAGAAACACAGTAGTGAACTCCGTGTCTACAGAAATCTGTCTAGTTCAAGTCGGAGCGGCTAGGTCAGCGTCGGCTGACGACAAACAACAACACTGCTGCGATGAACACACAACTGACTAGCAAGTACACAAATTGGTGGCGAGTATACCACTGAGCGGCGAATACAGAACTGTCCTAGCGCTCGCGACTCCAGCGCTTAAGAAGCCAGAAGCCAGCGGTGGCGCGCGCAGACTTGCGGCGATTTCCTGTATCGCTGGCGCTGCTTATGCGGACGGCGTCCGGACTTTGATGCTGCCAACCTTTTGGCAGCCGGCTCGGTTGGCATTACTGGCTAGGATATAACACTATGGGACTCAACATCTGAGGTCATCAGTCCCCTAGAACCTAGAACTACTTAAACCTAACTAACCTAAGGACACCACACACATCCATGCCCGAGGCAGGATTCGAATCTGCTACCGTAGTGGTCGCGCGGTTCCAGACTGAAGTGCCTAGAACACGCAATTGGTTCAACGTAAATAAATAAAGGAGAAATTTCTTATAACCCTGGCCAAAGTGAATAACATGATACTTAAAATATATTTAATTAATCAGGGAATGTTCCTTAGCATATTCAATATAATGACTTGTAGAAATAATAAAATACCATTTAACAAGTGAACATTATATCAATTTTAAGACTGTTACACTAAAAAACAAACCTTCAGACAAGGAAGCCACGGGAGGGGCAGGTGCGGCAGGCCAGGTCTGAATAAGATGGAAAAATAACGGGCAGTACTGGGTAAATTAACGTCTGATGCTACGGGATATAAACTCAACTTAGGAATGCCGTAGCAAGCCAGGAGCCCACCACGTCTCAGAGGCTACGGTGAGGCGGGAAGCGGCGCGCCTCCGACGCGTTAGTACACAGCCGACGCGGACGGGCCAAGTCCGGTGGATCGGCGGTTAACAAAGAAGACCTCGGAGCAGCGCCTCCAAACCACATTAACAGCTTGGAAGGCCGAGATAAAACAAGCACACATACAAATTATGCGCATTAATCATGGTCAGAACAAGACAAGAAGCTCACTGTGAGCGTGGCCCCAAGTGTCGACCAAACCTACCGTGTAACAACCAGGATTTTGCAAAAGGATTGTTTGTAATTAATAGGTTAATCTTACAATAAAATATAAAAATTTAGTGTAATAATCACACACAACCCACAGGCACATTAACTTAAGTGGCTTAGAAAGTAACTGGAGAATCTTGAGAGCCAGCACTCAAACAACTACAGTCGGAGTCATATTTAAAACAACAAATATTAATTTTCCTGAAAGGGCAAACCTCACCAGAGTCGTGGAACCCAGTTATGCAAAAGAGCCAAGATTCACTGGACCGCTAGGGTTTGCTTACCGCAGCTGTAGGCAATTTTATAGTCACTACATCAGACAGAGAATCGACAACTGCCCTACAAGTCAGACTCAATTTCGACCTCAGTGATCACTAACACACGTGGTGTCCTAGAACGAACTGCAATTTCACTCGCAGCTGACACATAAGCAGACACTGAACAAATAGTAATTAAAGGAAATTTTAGGACACACAAATATGGCACTCAAATATTGTCAAACAGAGGAACCAAAAGGTAAATTCAGCTGCTGAATCAGAGT
This sequence comes from Schistocerca cancellata, assembly GCF_023864275.1. Lineage (NCBI taxonomy): Eukaryota > Metazoa > Arthropoda > Insecta > Orthoptera > Acrididae > Schistocerca > Schistocerca cancellata. The sequence goes on along the minus strand of NC_064627.1, from coordinate 81,317,998 downwards.
GATTCAGAAACACAGGAAATCCAGCGTTGCGGGCGCAGCTTCAACACGGGGACACGTGCGGGAAGCAAGTAACGAGCACCTTACCCGGAAGGGCAGAACGGACGGCATTAGGAAATGAACAGCACTCCAACACCCATATCAGCAACTATGCCTCCTTAATGCTAGGTAAATTGGCTGCGTCGACATCAGGCCCAAGTATTGCTAAGCAACAAGACTTCAGCGTCGACCGGCCGCTTCGATAATCGTGCGTCCGTAAACTCGGTGCACAGCCAGTGTACGTCATATGGGCCACTATATCTCTCTTGATCTGACTACGACCGGCTGACTGCCAATGTGGTCAACAACCTGCCTAAGAAACTACGGGGGATAGGCAAAATAATGTGAACAGTGGTAGTAACGGTTCAAATGGCTCTGAGCACTATGGGACTTAACTTCTGAGGTCATCAGTCCCCTAGAACTAAGAACTACATCTACATCTACATCTATACTCCGCGAGCCACCTTACGGTGTGTGGCGGAGGGTACTTATTGTACCACTATCTGATCCCCCCTTCCCTGTTCCATTCACGAATTGTGTGTGGGAAGAACGACTGCTTGTAAGTCTCCGTATTTGCTCTAATTTCTCGGATCTTTTCGTTGTGATCATTACGCGAGATATATGTGGGCGGTAGTAATATGTTGCCCATCTCTTCCCGGAATGTGCTCTCTCGTAATTTCGATAATAAACCTCTCCGTATTGCGTAACGCCTTTCTTGAAGTGTCCGCCACTGGAGCTTGTTCAGCATCTCCGTAACGCTCTCGCGCTGACTAAATGTCCCCATGACGAATCGCGCTGCTTTTCGCTGGATCATGTCTATCTCTTCTATTAATCCAACCTGGTAAGGGTCCCATACTGATGAGCAATACTCAAGAATCGGACGAACAAGCGTTTTGTAAGCTACTTCTTTCGTCGATGAGTCACATTTTCTTAGAATTCTTCCTATGAATCTCAACCTGGCGCCTGCTTTTCCCACTATTTGTTTTATGTGATCATTCCACTTCAGATCGCTCCGGATAGTAACTCCTAAGTATTTTACGGTCGTTACCGCTTCCAATGATTTACCACCTATGGCATAATCGTACTGGAATGGATTTCTGCCCCTATGTATGCGCATTATATTACATTTATCTACGTTTAGGGAAAGCTGCCAGCTGTCGCACCATGCATTAATCCTCTGCAGGTCTTCCTGGAGTACGTACGAGTCTTCTGATGTTGCTACTTTCTTGTAGACAACCGTGTCATCTGCAAATAGCCTCACGGAGGTACCGATGTTGTCAACTAAGTCATTTATGTATATTGTAAACAATAAAGGTCCTATCACGCTTCCTTGCGGTACTCCCGAAATTACCTCTACATCTGCAGATTTTGAACCGTTAAGAATGACATGTTGTGTTCTTTCTTCTAGGAAATCCTGAATCCAATCACAAACCTGGTCCGATATTCCGTAAGCTCGTATTTTTTTCACTAAACGTAAGTGCGGAACCGTATCAAATGCCTTCCTGAAGTCCAGAAACACGGCATCAATCTGCTCGCCAGTGTCTACGGCACTGTGAATTTCTTGGGCAAATATGGCGAGCTGAGTTTCACATGATCTCTGTTTGCGGAATCCATGTTGGTTATGATGAAGGAGATTTGTATTATGTAAGAACGTCATAATACGAGAATACAAAACATGTTCCATTATTCTACAACAGATTGACGTAAGCGAAATAGGCCTATAATTATTCGCATCTGATTTATGACCCTTCTTGAAAATGGGAACGACCTGCGCTTTCTTCCAGTCGCTAGGTACTTTACGTTCTTCCAGCGATCTACGATAAATTGCTGATAGAAAGGGGGCAAGTTCTTTAGCATAATCACTGTAGAATCTTAAGGGTATCTCGTCTGGTCCGGATGCTTTTCCGCTACTAAGTGATAGCAGTTGTTTTTCAATTCCGATATCGTTTATTTCAATATTTTCCATTTTGGCGTCCGTGCGACGGCTGAAGTCAGGGACCGTGTTACGATTTTCCGCAGTGAAACAGTTTCGGAACACTGAATTCAGTATTTCTGCCTTTCTTCGGTCGTCCTCTGTTTCGGTGCCATCGTGGTCAACGAGTGACTGAATAGGGGATTTAGATCCGCTTACCGATTTTACATATGACCAAAACTTTTTAGGGTTCTTGTTTAGATTGTTTGCCAATGTTTTATGTTCGAATTCGTTGAATGCTTCTCTCATTGCTCTCTTTACGCTCTTTTTCGCTTCGTTCATCTTTTCCTTATCAGCTATGATTCGACTACTCTTAAACCTATGATGAAGCTTTCTTTGTTTCCGTAGTACCTTTCGTACATGATTGTTATACCACGGTGGATCTTTCCCCTCGCTTTGGACCTTAGTCGGTACGAACTTATCTAAGGCGTACTGGACGATGTTTCTGAATTTTTTCCATTTTTATTCCCCATCCTCTTCCTCAGAAATGAACGTTTGTTGGTGGTCACTCAGATATTCTGCGATTTGTGCCCTATCACTCTTGTTAAGCAAATATATTTTCCTTCCTTTCTTGGCATTTCTTATTACACTTGTAGTCATTGATGCAACCACTGACTTATGATCACTGATACCCTCTTCTACATTCACGGAGTCGAAAAGTTCCGGTCTATTTGTTGCTATGAGGTCTAAAACGGTAGCTTCACGAGTTGGTTCTCTAACTATCTGCTCGAAGTAATTCTCGGACAAGGCAGTCAGGATAATGTCACAAGAGTCTCTGTCCCTGGCTCCAGTTCTGATTGTGTGACTATCCCATTCTATACCTGGTAGATTGAAGTCTCCCCCTATTACAATAGTATGATCACGAAACTTCTTCACGACGTTCTGCAGGTTCTCTCTGAGGCGCTCAACTACTACGGTTGCTGATGCAGGTGGTCTATAGAAGCATCCGACTATCATATCTGACCCACCTTTGATACTTAGCTTAACCCAGATTATTTCACATTCGCATTCGCTAATAACTTCACTGGATATTATTGAATTCTTTACTGCTATAAATACTCCTCCACCATTGGCGTTTATCCTATCCTTGCGGTATATATTCCATTCTGTGTCTAGGATTTCGTTAGTGTTCACTTCCGGTTTTAACCAACTTTCCGTTCCTAATACTATATGCGCACTATTTCCTTCAATAAGAGATACTAATTCAGGAACCTTGCCCTGGATACTCCTGCAGTTTACCAATATTACGTTAACATTTCCTGTTTTTGGTCTCTGAGGACGAACGTTCTTTATCAACGATGATAATGTCCTCTCTGGTAAGCCGTCAGGTATTTTATCGTTTCGCCCAAGGGGGGGGGTCCCTCTAACCTAAAAAACCCCCGTGTGCACGCCACACGTACTCTGCTACCCTAGTAGCTGCTTCCGGTGTGTAGTGCACGCCTGACCTGTCTAGGGGGGCCCTACAGTTCTCCACCCAATAACTACTTAAACCTAACTAACCTAAGGACATCACACACTTCCGTGTCCGAGGCAGGATTCGAAACTGCGACCGTAGCGTTCGTGCGGTTCCAGACTGTACCGCCTAGAACCGTTCGGCCACTCCGGCCGGGAGTAGTAACAGGATGTTGTGTTTGACGGTCAACAACGCAGGTAAGGCACTTTTCGCGCTAAACGGTGCGTGTTCAGTATGGACTAGGCATCAGTGCAGATTGTTTAGGACTAGTGCAAACTTCGTATTTGCATTCAGAGGTCAAGGTCGACGTGCAATAAAGGACCTAACAGAGTTCCAAACAGGGCAGATTCTGGGGGCCCGATTAGCCGGAGCATCAGTAACGAAGACAGCCAACTTTCTGAATAATTCAAGAGCAACTGTTTCAACAGTCATGACAGCCTAGAGGACAAGCTGTAAATATGGACAGCATATTTAGTTTTTGACTTAAAGGTATCTTCTTTTGTAAAAAGTCTACGTCTTATACCTTCATCAACACCTATAACCAGTTTAAGAAATGATGAGAGGCGAATCAATGATTAGTATCCACTATTTCTATCCGAGAACAAAGAGAAACAGAAAGCTTGTAAAATAGAGCTCATAAAAAGGGGATACAAGTGCGGGCATCCACAAAATGGTGCAAGAAATCTTTTGAAATATTTTAATGAAATGAGTTAAAACAATACAAAATGGCAGACTACTCTACAAAAAGCAACTTTTGTACATTTGTGCATGAAATCTGAAATTATTTACAGTAATCGCAACCGTAAGTAGCTCATTCACTGCCAGGGCAATCTAAGTGTGCCCACATTTGGCACATAACACATTTAACCCACACCTCTTCTCCCATTCCTTGAGACAACTTTTCATCACAAAAGTTGCAACTTGCATCTGGTGTATCCCCATCGTTCACATCAAGGTCATTATCGCTGTCTACAAGATCAGGACTGCAGGAGCCTGAAGATCCGATGATGAATCAGATAGTTTTGCGGAACTTCTTTTTTTGAAGGCCTTTGGACTTTGCACTTCTGCCTGCAGGGTGGCCTCTAACTCCAGAGAAACTCACCGACCTCTTCTTGACAGCACTTTTGTCAAGCGACTTAGTCAACTGATTTTTTTTGGTGCTCCAGTGATGTGGCAGACGCTTGCTGCTTTTCGTCCCCGCGTTGGGGACAGGTGATATGGCGAATGGTGAAACTGCATTTGTTGAAGTCCCTCGAGAGCTTCCCAGTATTTCAATGGCTTCATCAACTGGCATTGCTAGAGTGCTTGATGTGACTACATCACTACAACTCGAAGAAGAAGCAGATATGTCGATGGTCCAGAGATAGCAAGTAGAGGAGCATGTTCCACTGTGGTGCAAGATTTTCCTGCAACCAACTCAGCAGCTATGAAATCAGCGTCGGTGAAAATGTAACGGTTCATATGGTATAACCTAGTTACTTTGAATCCGTTTATTGCTATCTCAGCTGACTGGCTAGGAAGACAGGCTTGGCCAAAAACCTCCATAATGTCCTAAGGTGTAGGAGGACGCCCATTGTGATGCACCTAAATAGTTTTTGCTCCATCTCAAGGAGATAAGAAACTTAGCTTTTTCGACGTCTGCATTTAAAATCGGTTTCCTTCCAAGCTTTGTCTCTTGAACCGCTTGTTCAGGGATTTTATCAAGCCTAAGAAATCTCTACAAAGTGGTACGAGGCAGTCCGAATGCTCTTGCAGCACCTTTCACAGAAGCCTCCTTTGCTATCACAGCTACTTTGGCTCGCACCATGTGAGATTTACCCACTGATGCCTCCGGTTCTTACATTCATAGCCCTTCTTTGTTTTTGGCAGTCTTCAAGGACAAACGAAAGCACTAGGGTCTGTTATCGCAATTTGAAAATTATATTTGTTTGTTGTTGTGTTAGTTGCATATATGAACTTCAAACAAAAGTCGACTAGCCATATACCCATATAATTAATTAAATGTTTTACGTTGTTTAAGAGAAGAGATGGTGTAATTGTCAGCCCTCCATAAATAGGGACCCATTTTTACTCCAACCCAGTCGGCCCATATTTACACTAACCATACTTAAGCAAGACGGCCACTATCATGTCTAATCTAAAACCGTGTATAACGTAAAACGTACTTCTAAAATTAGCTTAGGATTCCGTTATTGCGGATATCACTGAGAAATGGTTTTAAACTAATCAGAATGATATAAAAAGAAAATGATTTCACATACCTGCCAAATGTTTGCAGCCCTGAAAAAACACCAGTTCACACAATAACCGACGCTGTAACTACACTGCTTGGAACAATGCTTCCAACTCTTCACTGCTATCGTCTATCAACAACAAACACCGTTTTCAGCCCTGTCACCAGACTGCAGAACTTCCCATACCCTCTTCGTGAGGGGTTCCCATAATTACAAGTGTGCCAATTTTTACTCCTTTTCCTCTACACAAAACATGGAAATACCCCGTCGTGTAAACATAATAGTGGGTGCAAATCAAAACGGAATGGCAGAGATCGTCGTACACTAACAGGAAATATGTCAAAACAACACAAAACTACGGTGGCTAAAGTGACTGCAGAGCTCAATAGCCATCTTGGATACCCCGTATCTATCGACACTGTGGCCGAGAACTCCATAAAGCTAATATTCATGGACGAGGTGCTATACCGAAACCATTAGTGACAACAACCAACGCAAAGAAGCGTAATACATGGTGTCATGAACATAAATCGTGGGCGGATGATCAGTGGAAACACGTCATATGGTCCGATGAGTCAACGTTTTAGTCATTTCCATCATCGGGCCGGGTTTACGTCTGGAGAATGCCAAAAGAAGCCTACAACCCTGATTGCTTGATTACATCGGTTTAGCATTGAGGTGGAAGTGCGTTGGTGTGGGCAGCCATATCATGGCATTCTGCTGCTCCCATCATTACCCTCAAAGACCGTGTTAGAGCCAACGATTATGTCATTAGGTGATCACATAATTATGTGATTAGGTAATCATGTTCACCCCATGATTCAAATGTTGTTTCCAAGAATGATGCCATATTTCAGGACGATAATGGACCCGTTCACACAGCCAGGACAGTACAAATGTGGAGCATGCAACTGAACTGCAGCGTCTTCCCTGACCAGCACAGTCCCCGGACTCTATCGAACCCTTGAGGATGCTATTGGAGCGCAGACTCCAAAGCAGATTTCTGCCTCCCTCGTCACTACAGGAGTTAGAAGAGGATCTGATCGAAGAGTGGCATAACATTCCACGGGAGATTATACAATCATTATATGCCAGTATTCCAATAAGAATCGCAGCTGTATTACGAGCAAATTGGGGTCCAGCCCCTTATTAATAAACCTTTCTCAAGTAAGTAGATGTGTTATTATTTTGCCTATCCCCTGTACAACCAAAGACTCTACTAAGGGGTGAGCAAAGTGCCATCTGGCGACGATACAGAGGCGGATCGCGCCAGAAGGCAAGGATGTAGAAACATGGAACGAGCCGACACACCTCAATAACCTTCCAGTGTCAGCAAGACTCATCAGAAATCTCTCCTGTCCTAACCTGAAGTCTTTACAAAAACCTAAAGACAAGTCATTACTCTGCAAAGCCCTGGACCGATGTCTTTTACTCTACAAAAACCTCTTCTCCTTCTGGCTGCTCTGGACCTTGACTGTTTTTCGTCAGAGCAGGGATTCGCTTACACTTCGTTGGCAAAGACTCCGAATGCTGATCAGTGAAACTCAAGTGAAGATATCAAACAGTTTCGCATTCAGGTATAGTTTCTCTGTATCGAACCAGCAGCTATGGCGGAAGGCATAAAACTTCTCCTACTCAATGATAGGGCGTATATGCGCTCCGCATGTAAACAGAGTGAAAAATCCCGGGCGCTCCCGAAAGTAACCGTATGACCCAGTCAGAAAACCGAAGAACATTCAAACGTCCTGAGGGAAGCTACAACTGACAAGAGATCTTTCATCTAGCTGAAAGGCTTCTGCGAAGAAATCTCTGTTTAAACAGAAAGAGCGTGCCCCGTAACCCTCCTAGAGAGAGATTCGGAAAACGAGACCGGACCGGAATGTCAGTCTGGCTTTTTGTGGCAGCACCCAGCCATGAGCTCGACACTTTTACAGCCGCAAATTCCTCTGTAAAGGACTCTTATCTCGCACATCCAACCTGCAAGCTTTCAAGTCTTCGAATCCTCCACGAATTACGTAAGCTAAGCAGGCAAATAAACAGTGAAGAGAAACCAGTCACTGGTGAAGATATTGCAGATCTGCAGTTACACAGCCATTTAACTGAGGGAATTTGCATATGATCCTCTGAAATATGATAGTGCACAGCTTTTGAAGAAGGGCACTAAGTTCCCGAAACCAGTAAAGAAATCACATTTCTTTCGTGCAACTGGTTGCTTATTAGTATTTCGTTATGTACAACTAGAGTTGCTGAGGATGGATAAAGTACTAAAATTGGGCACATTGCAAGTGTCTGCAAACAGTCATCACAAAGTGTCAAGAAGTATCACTCACGCAAAGTAAAAATCTTTCATTCACAAAAACTTACAACACTTGAAGGCGATGTGCAAATGCATGTTCGTACTGTGTTGTTTCTCAATATGTATGTTATGTTCCGTTCTGTAAGTCAAGTGGTGTGCTTTAATGATGTGTACATGTGCAGTTCATTTAACTGTACGACTTGTAGGCACATATACGTATAATTACACATCAAATGACAGAACACACACTAAAGTGACGACACAACTTATCGTGGACAAATGGAAATATTATTTGAAGGTTTACTGCCCGCAATATGAAACACGTAAAGAGCAACGCGAAGCACCCTTCTAGCTCGTCTCTTATAAAATATCTCAGGTTATTTTTGCATTGCAATTTTTTTTAAATTAATACTGCTTTAACGTCATGGGTAGGCGAAGAGAAATATTATTGTGTGGTATATTTATCAGTGATCATTCTGGAGTAAGTTAATTTCTGTTAATTTACGCAGCTGAGATAAAAGATAGCCGTTATGTGACAGTCATCAGAATTTAGTGAAAAGTACTATTAATCTTAGCAAATAAATCAAAATGACACTGAAGTTAAATAGTATTGTGGGGACAAGAAACAGACCAGTGAAGAGCATTGTTTATTCCTTGGACGAGTAGCTTCTTTTGATGATTTGATGTTTTTCTTTGTTTTTGGTTTTTTGTTTCGAGTTGTACTTCTGGCGTTTCTCCAAGGAAATAAATGTCTCCGATTACTCGTGTGTTCGCCGGCCGGAGTGGCCGAGCGGTTAAAGGCGCTACAGTCTGGAACCGCACGACCGCTACGGTCGCAGGTTCGAATCCTGCCTCGGGCATGGATGTGTGTTATGTCCTTAGGTTAGTTAGGTTTAAGTAGTTCTAAGTTCTAGGGGACTTATGACCACAGCAGTTGAGTCCCATAGTGCTCAGAGCCATTTGAACCATTTTTTACTCGTGTGTTTGATTTCTGACCTTCAACATAATTGAAATGCAAACTTTATTCGTTACTTCTGCAGCTTTGTGCCTCTCAATACTGGCAATATTCAAGTAAGACGTTGCAGCCGTGCAAATGGCCGACAACAATCAACCATAAGATCGCGCTGTACCGAGAGTTCTAATATTCTGAAAGATTAAGTTTTTAGTCTCCTAACAGGTAAGGATACTAAAGGTATATAAATGAGGGTTCTAAGACCAAATAATCACATAATTTCAACCAAAATGCAACGTAATCACACTTACAATGTCTCTCATGTCAATCTTCATCCAAGATCAAGACCAGATTAAGTAATTACATAAAATAATTCGACTGTTTTACTGCTATCAACATTTTTAACACAGAACAAAGAATAATATGCATAACAAATAGATATTGTTTTCAAATACAAGTACGTTGAATGATAACTGTTTTTTTCTGTACATTTTTACGTATGTCTTTCAAGAATCGCAAGCGTCTTAATTGATAGCACTCTTCGTAATTCCATAGCAACCAGGACACCACACATCGCCCACAGGTCTGGCACTCATGAAAGATTAAAGAGCTGAAACAGGGCGGCAGGCTTACCGTCCAGGAAAAACATCTTCTGCCGACTCATCACCAAACGCTCCGCGCAAACAGCTCACAAATCAGGGTGCACTACGTGCTGGAGCACCATCCAGTTAAAGCCTTCGGAAACCGTACCACACTAGTCACGTTCTCAACTCTTTAAAAATGTGAAATGACCAAATCTGAAACTACGTTGTTCTTCTAACTGCTAAACAAACCGAAATAAGCGCCTCCCGACGCTGTTCGCTTTCCGACCTTCCAAAGAATTCCCACGTATTACACAAAAAATTTATAAGAATATGATTCATTGTCATCAAGCAAAACTGTTAAATTAAGAAAATATACTAAATATTTTTATAAACACAAGTGTAACGTGTCAGAAGGGAGCATAACTTCCTTCTCGTTTATATGGTGCATTTGGCTTATGTAGTACTCACCAAATTAGAATTACGGCCGATTTAAATAGATGCCTTTCTCAGTCAGACTGAATAACACTTAATCTGTACAGAGATAGTTTACATTTTTGAACATAGATACACGTAGGAAAAAGTAATGGTATACGCTCACAACCCCTAATGTCATGATAATGGTAACATTTAGTTCTGGTTAATTTGTGTAAGACTGATTAACGTGTTTGAGTTATTTTAATGAAAGTGTTGGTCAATATAACTGGAAGTCGGTCTGTGTGAGTATGTGTTCCCGGTATAGTTTAGCTACTGTTTCATGCATCATTCATGACCGTAGCAAGTTTGGTTTACTGGGAGCTTCAATTAAAGTTTTTTTTGCAAAATAACTGTTTATAAAGATCAGTGTCAATAAAAAATTAGTGTAATACACTGTTGTACCGATATCGTAAAGTGAGATGCACAATATTATGTCCCCATTAGCTACTGACTGAATTTTAGTGTTTTTCTATGCAATAACTGCGAGCAATGTTCTCCACAGAATCGGCTAAGAAAGGGAAACCCTGACAAGAAGAAGGGACAGCATGACAGGGCAAGTGATAAGGCATCACAGGATAATCTCCATGGCTGCAAAGGGAATTAAAACTGTAGGGTAAGACAGAGATTGGAAAACATTTGACAAATAATTGGGGACATACAGGGTGTCCCAGCTATCTTGTCCACCCAAAATATCTCTGGAACAATAACAGCTATTGGAAAACGACTTTCACCGGTATCAATGTAGGGCTGGGGCCCATGAATGTACATATTTGGAAACATTCTAAAACGAAAACATGTGTTTTTTAACACAAACTTATATTTTTTTAAATGGACCTCCTATATTTTTTCTTCAGCAATCCATAGCATGACAAAGCACATACACAATGGCGTTGATTACATCGCAATATTCCCATTACATCCCGAGATATTGAGACGCGAAGTTGACGCTTGAAACACCCGACATGCGCTGCTAGCGCACGTCCTGAGGCTCAGGCGTGAACCCCATGCTGCCCGTAATCGCGATATGATTGACATGTGTAATCACACCTCCATACTTATCAAGAGGTCCGAAACGAATAATACGGTCTGCTGCGATTACGGGCAGCATGGGGTTCACGCCTGAGCCTCAGGACGTGCGCTAGCAGCGCATATCGGGTGTTTCAAGCGTCAACTTCGCGTCTTAATATCTCGGGATGTAATGGGAATATTGCGATGTAATCAACGCCATTGTGTATGTGCTTTGTCATGCTATGGACTGCTGAAGAAAAAATATAGTAGGTTCATTTAAAAAAAACATAAGTTTGTGTTAAAAAACGCATATGCTTTCGTTTTAGAATTTTTCCAAATATGTACATTCACGGGCCCCAGCCCTACATTGATACCGGTGAAAGTCGTTTTCCAATAGCTGTTATTGTTCCAGAGATATTTTGGGTGGACAAGATAGCTGGGACACCCTGTATAGTGCAAGATCACCTCTGACGTTAGGAGGTTAGCGCGGGAGAGGAATCCGCAGCGGTCCGTATCAGACCAGTCAGAAGACACACGGGGAAAAGTAAATAAATAAAAATATCTGTCGTCGCTGGGAAGAGGCGTCTCGGCGGTCGACAACGTGCTCTTCGTCGGCAAGGGCAGCAGAACCCTGCAGCCATTTATCTGCGGCGCCCCGGATTTGTGCTCAGCACGCTGCTCTGGGGAAGATCATGAAACTCCACCTCGCTGCCACTTCATCCTATTGGCTTCACGTCGGGACCGAGTCCAGCTTGTAAACTCTCAAGTGTGGGTTCAGTGTAGCGGAAAAGGGGTCAAAAAGTTCTGCATTAAAAATCCAGATCGCAACAGGGAATCTCTGTCACCGAAAGGGCGTCGGAAAGCCGAATGGTACCGACCGATCGCCGAGTCATCCTCAACCGGTAGACGTCAGTGCCAGAAGTGGATATGGAGGCGCGTGTAATCAGCACACCGCTCTCTGACCGTTATCAGTTTTCATGACTGGAGCCGCTACTCCACGATCAAGTGACTCCTCAATTGGCCTCACAAGGGTTGAGTGTACCCCGCTTGCCAACAGCACTTTGAAGACACGGGCGGTCACCCATCCGAGTGCTAGTCGAGACCGACAGCGCTTGACTTCGGTGATCTCACGGGAACCGGTGTCACCACAGTGGCAAGGCCTCTGGCTTATAACAGGGAATACAATGTTCAATCATAAAAGAGGGAGAGGTATGCTTCGAAAGGCCTGAAGAGACTGCAGAAATTCAGCTGGATTACATCATGGTAAAGCAGAGTAACTAACAGGAAATACGGCATTGTACGGCGTACATAGGCCCAAATATGGACTTAGATCACAACTAAACAATGACGAAATGTACTCTAAGTTCAGGAAAATCATCCTAAAGAATCAATGTGGAAATAAGTTGCGCACTGAAGTACTGAACTGCGAACTGAAGTACTGAACTGCTTAGGCTGTATGTACTATGGTAGAAAATACCATAATAGTTCAGATGAAGATGAATGGGCACTTCAAAAACGGACAATAACGGACGTTGGACAGACAAGTTAAGATACAGAGAAGATAACTGTGTAGAACCTTGTGCAGCAGAAGAAATTCTTCAATTTAACAACAAACGAAAGAAGAATAAAATGCTCAAGCAAAGACAAGAACGCAGAAACATAAGACATTTGCAAGTGAAATAAATAAGAGTTTCATGGAAGTCAAAGTTAACTGCTTGTAGGAGAAATCAGAATAAACGGAAAGAGAAATGGTCGTCGGAAGATTAGATTCAGCAAATAGAAGAACCAAAACAGCATTCGGTGAAAGTGAAAGGAAAAGCGTCAACATTAACAGTGCAAGAAGTATCCCACTATTGAATGCAGAAGAAAGAGGAAATGGATGTAAGAAGAGTACAGTGAAGGCCTGTACGATGGGTAGGAACTGCTCTATTATGTGTTAGAAGTAATTGTCAGTCAATATGCAAGACGAAAGAGTTCCAGTATTAGAGTCAGAGTTTGACACTGCTTTGGAAGACTTGTGATCAAAGAAGGCAGAATTGATAGATAACAAAACGGGTACTTCGGGAGTTCTTAAGTCATCGAGGGAAGTGGCAACGAAACGAGTATTCAAGTTTATGTGTAAACTCCATGACCCTGGAGAAATACTACAGGAAAAGTGCTGTTCACACAATCCCAAGGACAACATGGAGGGATAAGTGCGAAACCTATCGTAAAATCAGTAGCCACACGTTTATCCAAGTATCTGACATTAACGTACGAAAAATATTGCATCTGCTAGATGAAGATCAGCTTAGTTTCAGGAAAGATAAAAGCACCAGAGAGGCAGTTCGCAGCATGCTCTTGAAAGTTTGAACAGGACTTAAGAGAAATCAAGACACCTTCATCGAATATTTCGATCAATAATAGATTTCGTGAATGTGAAATTGTGCAAGGTGTTCTAAATACACAAGAAAATATACGTAACCTTTAGAGAACGACGAGTGGTGTAGAATGTGTACAAGAACCGAGATACCCTTAAGATTCTACAGTGATTATGCTAAAGAACTTGCCCCCTTTCTATCAGCAATTTATCGTAGATCGCTGGAAGAACGTAAAGTACCTAGCGACTGGAAGAAAGCGCAGGTAGTTCCCATTTTCAAGAAGGGTCATAAATCAGATGCGAATAATTATAGGCCTATTTCGCTTACGTCAATCTGTTGTAGAATAATGGAACATGTTTTGTATTCTCGTATTATGACGTTCTTAGATAATACAAATCTCCTTCATCATAACCAACATGGATTCCGCAAACAGAGATCATGTGAAACTCAGCTCGCCCTATTTGCCCAAGAAATTCACAGTGCCGTAGACACTGGCGAGCAGATTGATGCCGTATTCCTGGACTTCAGGAAGGCATTTGATACGGTTCCGCACTTACGTTTAGTGAAAAAAATACGAGCTTACGGAATATCGGACCAGGTTTGTGATTGGATTCATGATTTCCTAGAAGAAAGAACACAACATGTCATTCTTAACGGTTCAAAATCTGCAGATGTAGAGGTAATTTCGGGAGTACCGCAAGGAAGCGTGATAGGACCTTTATTGTTTACAATATACATAAATGACTTAGTTGACAACATCGGTAGCTCCGTGAGGCTATTTGCAGATGACACGGTTGTCTACAAGAAAGTAGCAACATCAGAAGACTCGTACGTACTCCAGGAAGACCTGCAGAGGATTAATGCATGGTGCGACAGCTGGCAGCTTTCCCTAAACGTAGATAAATGTAATATAATGCGCATACATAGGTGCAGAAATCCATTCCAGTACGATTATGCCATAGGTGGTAAATCATTGGAAGCGGTAACGACCGTAAAATACTTAGGAGTTACTATCCGGAGCGATCTGAAGAGGAATGATCACATAAAACAAATAGTGGGAAAAGCAGGCGCCAGGTTGAGATTCATAGGAAGAATTCTAAGAAAATGTGACTCATCGACGAAAGAAGTAGCTTACAAAACGCTTGTTCGTCCGATTCTTGAGTATTGCTCATCAGTATGGGACCCTTACCAGGTTGGATTAATAGAAGAGATAGACATGATCCAGCGAAAAGCAGCGCGATTCGTCATGGGGACATTTAGTCAGCGCGAGAGCGTTACGGAGATGCTGAACAAGCTCCAGTGGCGGACACTTCAAGAAAGGCGTTACGCAATACGGAGAGGTTTATTATCGAAATTACGAGAGAGCACATTCCGGGAAGAGATGGGCAACATATTACTACCGCCCACATATATCTCGCGTAATGATCACAACGAAAAGATCCGAGAAATTAGAGCAAATACGGAGACTTACAAGCAGTCGTTCTTCCCACGCACAATTCGTGAATGGAACAGGGAAGGGGGGATCAGATAGTGGTACAATAAGTACCCTCCGCCACACACCGTAAGGTGGCTCGCGGAGTATAGATGTAGATGTAGATGTAGAATTATCGAGAATGATGAAACCCACTTTGATCTGAGCCCGGCCATATGGACCAGCAATCAAGAGTAACGGTCTGAGGTGCCATTTCTTTTAATAGCAGGACCGCTCTCGTTGTCAGCCTTACAGCACAGCGACACCTCGATGATATTCTACGCCCCGTTTTGTCACCCTTCATTGCAAACCGTCTGGGCTTACATGTCAGCAAGATAATACCCAGCCGTACATGGCGAGAGTTTCCACTGCCTGTCTTCACGCTTGCCAAAGCCTACCTTGACCATCTTCGTCGCCGGGCCTCTCCGCAACTGAGAATGTTTGGAACACTGTGGGCAGGCCCTCCAACCATCTCGGGATTTTGACGGTCTAATGCTCCAGAATTTGGCACGATATCAATCAGGAGAACATCCAAAAACGCTATAAATAAAATGCCAAGCCAAATAACTGACTGCATGAGGGTCAGAGATGGACTAATGCGTTATTGACTCACACAGTTTGTGAAGCTGTTTCACTTGAATAAATCATCCTATTTTTCTGAAACTGTAATCATTTGCTTTTCCGTAGATGTCCATGACATCTACCGATTTCTGTCCCATTCGCATAATTCCCTCGTGGGGTGTCGTTTATTTTGTCTTACAGCGTATCCGAGGATCTGGGGTACTCTGAGATGAAGAGGCCGCCACAGGAGAGACATTCGTGGCGGGCCGCATTAATCTAGTCATAAATTTGGTGACGCAAAGGAAATCAGTTTTGACTAAGTTGTGCGAGTAAGTAAGTGAAATAACTAAGCATCTAGTTTTCGTAGCGAGCGGCTTTCCTACTCTGAATGTGATTCTAAAAACAAAGCAGAGCGAAATGGCACTGCAGCTGAAATTCAAGAACGTAAACTATGCTTTGATTATCGTCTGTGTTATTACAGGCACAGACTGACCGAGTAGAATCTTATGCAGAATGTTGTTAATAGCATTTTTACGGATAATAACAACAACGCACCAAGTTAAACGTTATGGTAACTATACCAGTAGACACTAAAACTCGGTACGCTGAAGTTTAATTAAAAGAGTAAGTGAGCAATTCCAAACTGATGAAATGTGCGGTTATCATGAAGAGAAAAATCAAGAATTTGTGGAACTCAGCGGTGGCGTCTTACAGTATTTTCGAAGAACCTCAACTATAGAATTAGATACAAACACAAGCCAAAAGTTTGTGGGCATGAGCAGTCTCCCGTGAAGCCATGTCCATTTTCATCATCAAAGTGACTGCTGCTGTTCAGTGCTAACTTTTGTCGCGAAATTCCTCGGGATATGTGTAAATATCAATAAGGTGGCGTATCTTACCACCCGCAAGCGACGCAGTCGTGAGAGACAAAGTGTGACCTGTGATTGGGCAAAGGAAGGGGAAGGACGTAGTCTGCGTTCTTTCAAAGGAGCCATCCCACTATTTAACGGATGTAGGGAAACCGCGGAATAGCGGTATGGGGTCTTGAACTGCCGCTTTGCTAGAAGCATATTCCGTATCTAACAAACATTGCGATACGCTTCACGCTTAAGCTTCTACAGAATAGCCTTCTCACGTCTATTTTCTTTTGACCCGTCAGAGACAACAGTAGCGCTTCGACGTTTTTTGAACGGAACTATGCTATCTTTTGCCGCCAGAACAGCAGCTCTCGACCGAGAAAATTCAGTGATGTAACACTTTTGTAGATCTAAAACGAGATCACGGAATAAAATCACAATGAATTTAAATTTTTTGTGCCCGTTGAATGGCCTGCCACACGTAAGTTTACGCCGCTCTGCACCGAAACTTGAGGTAAGCAGTACATCATATTTACTAATGATGTATTGATCAACAAGCTCTCAGTTATGGTGAATTTCACGAAATTACTTCAGGAGCAGTACAACTGCAAGCAGAACGATTCCCAGGTAGACGCTGATCGGTTACTCGCACTTTTGGCAGATCATCCAAAGACACTTCATCAGACTGGAAGTAATGTACAAGGAGAACAACCACATAGGGGATGACGTAGCGGTTCTTGCAGTTTCTGAAATAAACCGTGCCAGTTCTCTTCAAAAACGAAGAGATCCAAAGAAGTGTTCTTCATATCTTCATCAGACAGAAATATCCTCGGTTTCATATTTCTCTACATCAAGAACTACAACAAACAGCATTTATTTTCAACGTCGTTTTTAATTTTTCATTAATTCTTCAACATCGTTCTGAATGCTATCAATGGGGGGTTCTCCAGCAAAACGATAATTCTGTGGAGATAATGTTGTTTACCTTTGAAGGTGCATTTACAAATCATAGTAAAGTAATTTTCAGCAAGGTTAACTACTGGTCAAAGGAAACCCTTTAATACGTTTTTCGAGTGTTTAGTCAACGATACTGCAGTGTGAGTGTCTGGTGAGTCATAATAGGACAGCCCGTGATCGGCCCTCAGATCGTTAATGGTACGTCGAACAGAGAAAACTACACACAATTTTTGATAAATACTTAAGACATTTTTTTAGAAAGTATATCCTTGCTATCACGTCAGACGATGCACTCCGAAGATAATAAATGTCCTCAGTTGCAAGCAATGTATGAAACTGATTATTTGCAAACCTGCTGGAAGAGAGTCCTATTCCGAAGTTTCCAGCACGAATGCTTTACCTGACGCAGTTATATCTCTTTCTGTGGGATAATGTAAAAGCATGTAGTCTAAAAGAAGGTTCCATTCAGTGTGAAGAACATAAGAAAAGGAATTTTTCCGATGCGTAAAGCGACTTCTCCAGATATGTTGGCAAAAGCGTTTCCAACAATGATGTAGTATGAATAAAAGTGTCGTGATATAAATAGTTCTCACTTTGAACGTAGATCAAAGGAAGGTCAAATGAAGATCCAATGAAGGGTAAACGTTTCTAAATATTTTTAAAGTTTAAAAACCGTGTTTCCAACGTTTTTTAACATTTTAAACGTGTTTTAATATTTTAAAGGTTAAAAGCTATGTTTTTAACGTTAACCCTTCACCTTCCCTTCTCCTGATCTTCGTTTGGCATTCTTTAGCCATCGTTTGTCTCTGACATGTCAGTTTGCGATGTTCATTTTTTATGAATCAGATTCTAGTGCGTTCAAATGTTCTATCCATTTTCCTGGCCATTTTTGTGTCACAAAATCAAGTGTGCTCGAATTTAAAGTGGTGGACTGGCAGACCCAAGAAATACTCAGGTTTTATTTGTCAATTTTTATAACGCAGCATCTTTATGTTGCCCCCTCACCCCTCCCTACTTTTAATAGGTTTGCTAATATAATTGAGACTCTAATCTTATATTTTAGATCAATTTTTTTGTTTGTATGTCTTCCACCAACCAATAATTAGAACAAAAAATCTTATGGATTTACAAATTAACACAAGAAACAAACAAAAAAAACCATCTCATTTAAATTCGACCACTATTGTAGTATTGTACAGCTTCCTCTCCACCAAATTCGTCTTTATATACATTATTTATCATTATCTATTTCAGTTTCCTCTATAGAAGTCTAGTCATTTGTCAGTTACTTATTTAAATCCATGAATTATATAACTGTGTCTTTCTCTTTATCGTAAACATAAATATTTTGCACAACCACTTTTAAGCAAAATTACATATTAACACTCGACTTGCTATTATTTGTTCAGAAACTTATTTAATTTTTCACTTGTAGCCTGGTAATGCCTTTTATTCTTCTAAAATATATCTATAATCTTGGCTTTAAGGTCTTCCTCCTTTTAAAGCTGCATGTTTTGCTATAGATAGATAAATTTAGTCAAAATAAGTCAATAAATTAATTATATCTAAAGTTATAGCACCTTGGGGGACAGACGTATTTGCTTATATCAAAGTAAATTATAGAAAAGAAATGGTTTGTGGGACATTTTTACTTAACACCTGCCTTGTTTACACTTCAAATGTAAATGGAGTGGAAGGGCTGATACAATAAGTGAACATTTCAATACCAATGTGTTTATGAACTGCTAAAAGCAATCTCACATAAAAAATGACTGACGCTACTCAGGCAAGGTTATTTACGAAAAACTCATTACATAAAATCATAAGCGAGTTAATAAATCATTAGCCAACGATCTCCCATTAACATCGAGAAACGCCACTCAGGCAAATTATTTAAAATACTCTTCATTGCACAAAATCACTAATAAAATAATAAACCATTTGCAGCGATCTCATATAAATACTGATAGAAGCCACTAAGGCCGAATTTGACCATAACTTTAACTAAACAACTCTAGTTAAGACACGTTACTTAAGCCCCTTTCAGTTCCAATACTTCATCATTACATTTAAAATAATAGTGTACACACAGCCTCAATTTTAACACAAATACTTAGAACAAAGAGCCTTGCAGAGCGA
Source organism: Schistocerca cancellata (assembly GCF_023864275.1). NCBI lineage: Eukaryota > Metazoa > Arthropoda > Insecta > Orthoptera > Acrididae > Schistocerca > Schistocerca cancellata. Next base: position 81,298,644 of record NC_064627.1, on the reverse strand, counting down.
ACTACGAAATTATTCCAATGCTCATTGGCTTGTAAGATGGGCTTTTAGGGCATAGATAGTTACAACTCTGTACAATCATAAATGAATAATAACTGAAGTAAGGCCTAAGCATGTGAGGCCGAAGTTTAACCGCGAACGGTGCAACCGTCCGAGGGACTTTATATTTTACTTCGAACCAAGACATACCGTTTGCAACCCCACGTCGAGTAGGACACCAAAATGAGAACCCAAAAAACGCTACCGAAGAGGAACACACGAGCTCAGGCGAATTCCACCGCCTGTAAGCCAAATTTGTAATCTAAAGGGAAGCTCTGCGCTTCGGTTGCCCACTGCCTCATCTCGCTGAAACAGACCACACCCGACCACAACAGGAGGCCAAAAAACTTTTCCTAACTTTAAGATTCAAGACTGACCAGTAAACTAACAATATAAATTCAAGGCTCAACAACACTAATTTCAGTCGCATTTGTTTGAAGCAGTACCTGATAAACAAATGCTAAGAGTGGGAAATGAACTGGCTCACGAGAATCGACACTCACTAGAACTTAATTACACACATATTGGCCACCTTAAGTGGGCCTGCGAAGCTCAACACTGAAATCTTCAGAAATAAAAGCTCAGATAGCCCGCAGAGGACATATTGACATGGATTAACAGATATCGTAAGCAAAGTAAATACTTGCTAATAATAGCTAATGAACTAACATCCTGCAAATACATCAATATTATGCAGAAGCAGAGCACACGCTTAGTAAGAGGCATCAAATGAAATCGCACACACGTAACATCACACGTCCGCCTATGTCTTACTGTACCAAGAGCGATCACAATCACAGTAAACTAAGCGCTCTTACTAATTAGAGTACATAACTCCGTGTGTTGATGCTGGGGTGATTTTGCGAAGATGTCAGACCATCACTTCGCAAGACCTTAACAGCGTGTCCCTCCAGGGAAGCGGACACATCCGCAGCTCACGAGGTGGCCACAGAATGCACAGCGCCGGCAACTCCCACCGCCTCCAGTCTAACCACGTGATAACCGCCACCGGGCCTCAGGCACGCCGTCTTCGCTTCTGCCCGCCAGCAAATCGCCGACTCGCTAACCGCCGCCTTCCATTCTCAAAGCATTGTTCCCCTTACTGGCGGTCGGCACTCGCTTATATCCCGAACCGGGCCAAGCTACAACACAAACTTCTGTACTAGGGAATCGATCGTACTACTGTCAGAGATACTACTGGCGGGGGTCCTGCCACAGCTCAGTTTTTATTACTATTTAGTTATTTAGGATATAACGCTTACCAAATTGATTGTGCAGAAGATGGAAATAAATATATTACAAGGACGAATTAGTCCTTGTAATATATTTGCCGATTATAACAACATTAGTTGGAATCAATTTAGAATGTCCAAAATTAATGTTAGAAGAGAATAATATAGTCATCCCAGAAAAACTTGAAACAACAAAAGAAGATGCATAAAAAATTAAACAACAGATGCAAGTCTTTCCGTCCTCTTATTTGGTGTTGCTTTAAAACCATGCAGTTTGATATTAATCTTGTAATTTAAACAATGTTTTGTGGATTCACATTCTTTCCTCACACCAATAATTGGAACACAAGCAATCCTGTAGATCTTCATATTTGAAAATGTATCCATCTTTTCCCTGATAATTTTTTGTGGCAATATTAGAAATAAATAAATCTAATTCTTCTTGTAGATCTTCTAGTTTTCTACAGTTTTTTATTTTTGTATTTTCAAGTACCTGTTCCATTTATATATTTTCGATTGTTTCTTTATCATTTTCTTTTTGCAATAAACTCTTTTTGTTTTCAAAAATTGGCTGTGTTTTTTAAATAAATCATTATGAGAAATGAGTATCAATTAAAAGTGGAAAGACCAATTGTTTTTATTTCCAAATTTGTTCATCCTTGGGACAGTAAAAGTTTCCTAATTCTTCTTGAAGACTACTATATGAAATTTATTTAAACCATTCATATTAAGAATATTTTTATTTTTCTTAAGTTCTGTAAATTTATTTTCATTTGGGCCTTTAAATGTATACAGAATTTTTTCCATTTTATTCTTCATAACACCAAAATATGTAAAATACGTTTTTTCGTTTGCAACAAAGGCATAATTCTAATAAACTCGACTTGTGGGAAAATCTATCCCTTGCTGTTAAAAATAATTCTTTAATTTCTCCCTTCTCTCTTATTTTTATACCTTCTCCAAAATATTTTTCTATTCTTTCTTTAAAGATTCTGTGTAATTCAAATATTCCTGTATTCTTTCTTGCATACTTAAGTTTTCTAATTATTATTCTCCATGTAATAAATTCCAAATATGCAATATTAATTGCTTTTATTTCTTTAATGTCAAATGGGTAAAGTTAGCAGTGAGCATTTACTCTTTTTGTACACACAAAAGAAATTACACTACTTGTTTTATTAATCCTAATCAGTCGATATTTATTTCTTTTAATATTGTAGAAAATGAACTACTGGATTCAGAAAGAGAAGTTCCTCCAGATTCTATAAAGCTTGTTTGTTTTACAGAAATTACATTCTCTGTTTCTTCACAGATTTCTGCTGAATTAATGGGCAAGCATTTAAAACTGAATGAAGATATCACAAATTTAATCAATTTTTCTCTTTCTTCTTTATTATGTGTCTCAATTAATATTTGTATTCCTTTTAGCTTTTTGTGCTTTGTTGCCTCAGTAGACATATTGCAAGAGATTGTTATAAATAGGAAAACAAGTATTTTGAAGAGTATCCTTTACTTTTTCCTACATTTTGGATGATGGAACAAAATTAGAAGGAACTTTTTCGAATTATTTGCTATTATTTGTTATCAGTTTTTATACAATATGTTAATGTATTGAATACTTGGTCTTTTTAGAAGGCTAGGTACTATAATTACAAACTATAGGGCCAAGTCTTGCAATTGCATTTTCTTTAGCTAGTGTGGAAGCAAATGTTTCTTCTAATCTTCTGTCTGTACAATTTAAAAATCTATGATATGGTTGCCAAGTTTTTTATTGACTCCTGGACTCGATAATTGAGAAATAAATTTATTGTAGATTTTTAGTTTAGAACTAAAATTTACCTATGTTAAACAGTGTTTTTCTAAGCATTATAGTTGTTAACTATTACATTACATTCTTCTGTATGTTCTTTTTGCATACAGAAATTAACATGTTATGTTAAATATTTGTACATTTCTCTTCTTCAAAAATCTGTAAAATCTTGTGCTATACCCAAATCTATTAAGTGATAATGTTCTTTATGAAGTTTATGTAGTAGTATAACAAGTCAATGAACCACCACTTGTGCACCCACAAATTTTTTATAATGTCTTTAGAACCAGCAATGCTGTTAACCAGTCCCTTACTGAATAATCAACACATGTGCAAATGTTAACAGTCCAAACTTCTCACATACTGTGCATATATTATGACCAACAGAAACATGTGCAGTGAAATGAAACTTAATTTGAAGAACTGGTGTCTTTACATTTATAAATTTACAACATAAGAATACAATTAAAAAGGTACAAAATACATCATAACGAACATAACAATATAGATAATATTTGGAGTAGTACAGGCTTTACAAAAGAACAGAAATAAACATATACATCAGTGTTACAGGAATTATGACATAAGTAAATAAATAAAATAATGAGAATAGTTTTCGAAACATTAATTTCACACTTGAGCATTGAAACAGAACAGAATTAATAATGTCTAAACATCTTTTCAAAGTAAATAACATAGTATCAGAAAAATTCTACAACATAACTCTTATCAGATAAACATACAGAGACAGGAAGAACACAAATACACAAGGGTACACAAACACATAGCGGAATAACACAGATATCTGGTACTGCAGTCCAACCCAAATCTTTCCTCTTGTTTAAACATTTTGTCCAGCAAGAAAAAAAAACTATCTAAGCCTGTTCTCCCTAAACCCTATTGTTTTGTTCGTTCCTCATTGTGCAATACTCATTTTTGCACAAATCTTTTTTATATAACTTCTAAGTGCATTCTTTCCCTATTCTTCATAGTTAGTTTCTTATATAGTCTACCCCCTCTTACGCTAACTTACATCTACTGACCTCAGATACATATACTAAGGGACGAGGCAATGCAGCAACACATATCAAGTTAACACAAACAGCAATGACAAAAAAATGCAAATTGGCAAAGCAAGCAGCAGTATATCTAAATTGGCAGAGCAAATGCAACGCTACAACTAATGTGAGCCAATTTGGAGCAACAAGAAAAATAAATCAGTAGTAAAACTGGCTTAACAGAGTAATACAAAGTGAAATTCAGTAGGACATTACCTGATAAACAACAGCAGCAAATGCAATAACTTATACCTAGACATGACAAAGCTCAAGCAGAAAAAAATATTAGAGTAAAGATAGGATTTAACTAATACCTATGTCAGATCTTAACACTAGAGTGATGCATCACAAAAACTTACTCTGCAAAACGTTACGAAATCGTTGAAAAAATTATGTATGCAATTCCTGTGAAGGGAAATGTCTATTTGTGCTCTCTTTACTAAGAAAGTAGATCATAAAATTATTCTTTACTGGGTCTGTAGACAGAAAATAGTGATATTAGTACATCTATTAAATTTTATTTTAACCAATGTTGCAGTGCAACTAGAAACTAGATTATTTATGCATTTATTTTACCTGGCAAGATTAGGGCCTTCAGGCCCTCTCTTAAACCTAACCAAGCATACTCAGATTCAACAAATTTCAGTTTCTACAGAACATTAAGGACATATAACATGTTATACAGTATTAATGTTAAAGAAAAAAAATAGAGATTATAAAAGTAGTACAAGGATAAGTATAAGAATCAAAAAATAATTATAACAGTCAATAATAATAATAATAATAATAGTAATAATAATAATAATAATAATAATAATAATAATGACTATGTATATGAAAGTAAACATATTTTTCTTATATGAATGTCAGTCCTGTTGCTAGTTGGGAATTTTCTCGTTACATTCTTGCAGCTTGTGAGTTATTCTCATCAAGCACAGACATAAGACGATAGAATGGGGTGAAAGAGATATAGAAGAGGTAGATAGGTTAGAGGAAGAGAAACAGAATGGTAAAATTCGAAGCTATGATGGAGAGGAGAAAGAAAAAGATGAGAGGGGCACAACAATGGTGGCTATACCGTCCCTAATATGTAAGTCTTGAGTTCCCTCTTGAATGTTGAGTGGTTCTGGATAAGACGTAGATCACAGGGGAGCGCGTTCCATAGTCGTATGGCTGAGATGGAGAATGACACGGAGAAAGAATTTGTGTTATGTAAAGGTACAGCCAAGATGCTAGATGTATCCGATCTGATATTGCGGTTGTGGAATGATGATAGGTGTTTAATGTGAGAAGATAAGTATTGGGGGCACCAGTGGCTAAGAAATCGATGAAGTAAGCACATCGTGTGGTTGGTTGGTTGGTTTGGGGAAGGAGACCAGACAGCGTGGTCATCAGTCTCATCGGATTAGGGAAGGATTGGGAAGGAAGTCGGCCGTGGCCTTTCAGAGGAACCATCCCGGCATTTGCCTGGAGTGATTTAGGGAAATCACGGAAAACCTAAATCAGGATGGCTGGACACGGGATTGAACCGTCGTCCTCCCAAATGCGAGTCCAGTGTCTAACCACTGCGCCACCCCGCTCGGTCACATCGTGTGGAGATCGCGTGCCTTATGTGGGCGTATCCAACCTAGCTGGGAGTATGAAGGACTGATATGATCATACAACCGTATATTGCATACGTATCTAACGCATCTCGAATTTTCACTATTTGTGCCGCGTTGAACTACATCACAGTAGTAAAGATTAGGCAAGACTAGTGTTAGGACTAATTTTTGTTTAACATGGGTTGGAAATATTTTTCTAAATTTTTGAATTGCATGTAGGGAGGAGAGCAATTTCCGGCAAGCTGTGACTGTTTGTTCTTCCCAGTTTAGGTGTTCATCCAAGATAATTCCAAGGACTTTTACTGTTTTTTGGTATGGTAGTTGGGTACCATTGAGGAGTATTTGAGGGACTGTTTCGCGAAAGTACCGACTGATTAACTTTGGATGAGATATAAGTATGACCTGGGATTTCTTGGGGTTTAGTTTCAGACCTAGGTTCTGTGCCCATCGAGAAACAGACCAAAGATCTGCGTTCATACTCGCTACTGCGTCAGCAATGTTCTTGGGGCTTGCACTTATGTACAGTTGGATGTCGTGAGCATACAGATGGTAGTTGCAGGAGTGAATCACTGAAGAAATATCAGTAATGTACAGTGAGAAGAGTAATGGACCAAGGACGGAGCCTTGGGGAACTCCAGAGCGCACGTTTTTCCATGATGACCTTTCCGACCCACAAATGACTTGTTGACTTCTGTTTTTGAGGTAGCTGTCGAACCAGTGTATTGCGCTGTTTGAGAAATTCAGCTGCTTCATTTTAATTAGTAATGTATCAAAGACAACTGTATGAAAAGCCTTGCTAAAGTCAAGCAGTGTTAGGATGGTAGCTTCACGTCTGTCCATAGCATGTTTAATGTCTTCAGTTACTTTGATTAATGCAGTTGCTGTACTATGGTTTTTTCGAAAGCCTGACTGATATTTGTCGTGGATGTTATGAGTTTTGAGGTAATCCGTCAGCTGTTCATGGACGATGTATTCTAGGGCTTTAGATATTGCAGGTGGTATGCTGATCGGCCTGTAGTCACCTGGCGACTTAGGGTTGTCAGTCTTGGGTATAGGTTGAATTAAACTTTGCTTCCACTCAGTAGGATATGTACTACTGACAAGAGACAGGTTGAAGATGTCTGTGATAACTGGAGTAATAGTGTTTACGACGTTCTTAATCATGCCAATGCTAACTCCATCATTTCCTACTGCCTCGGAAGAGATTCTCATAAATGCCTTGTGTACTGTGCCGGTAGTGAAATGTTTTAGGAAAAACTTGTCTCTCTAGAGATTGATATCTTTGGGCTGGTAATTTGTTGCTGCGTGGCAGTTTACAGCTGTTGAGAAGAAATCGTTTAATTCTTCTGCAGACGCTTGATAAAAGCGTCAGATCTTCGCTTCCCTATGCCAAAACTGCGCAGCTTTTTCCACAGTGCAGCAGGTTTTGATATGCCGCATACGACAGAGCGGGCATGTCTGATTTTGGTATTCCTCACGCTTTGCTTGGTTCTATTTCGGAGTTTCCTATAAGCTTCGTACGCCTCGGGAGTTGGGTTATGCTTGAAGGCCCTATGTGCAGCATCACGTTTATTCATTAACTGGCGTAATGCAGTGGTGAGCCACGGAGCGGGAGCTCTCTTTACCTTGACAGTGCGTTGAGGATCATGTTTATCATACAGTGCAATAATTTTGCGACATAATTCCCGAATTTTTCCGTCTAAAGTCGGTTCATTGCTTATATCATGCCAAGGGATGTCTGAGCAATCCTTTTGAAGAGCGTCATGGTTAACATATTTTGGGTTTCTGTAGGTTACCAGGTGAGATTTTCCTTTGGTAGTATGTACTGAGTAATTTAAGAATATCACATCATGAGCAGAGAGTCCTGGAGCGGATGTCTGATTGGCGCGAATTATTTTATCTGGTCGCTTTGTTGCTATTATATCTATCAGTGTATGGCTGTGTGGCGTGTGATGAGTTGGGTCCAGCGGTGTTAAACTCATATCATTGGAGTGGAACAGTCTCCTTAGTTTTTCTGCAGAGGGAGATTTTAACTGTAAGTCGATGTTTGTGTCGCCCATAATGATTATGTGTTCATACAGTGTCACGAGCGAGGACAGGGCAGACTGAAAGGAGGACATAGCACCGACGTTTGGAGGTTTATAGATTACTCCAATTAGCAGTTTCTGATTTGATGTATTTATTTCGAATAACAAGAACTCTGCTTCTCCTTCGCCCTTTGCATCCGATGTGCATAGTACAGTAGGTCTCAGATCAGAGCGAACATAGGCACCCACACCACCCCCGCATCGTGTTTCACGATCTGCCCTTAGGAGAGAGTAACCAGTGATTCGGATAGCGTCAGAAGAAATGTTTGGTTTCAACCAAGTTTCAGAGACAAGGATAATATGGAACAGCGATTGGCAGAACTGGTCACAGAACTCGTCGAAGTGAGCCGTTAGCGACTGAGCATTCGCGTGGGCCACAAAGACCCCGCCGCCAGAACCGGTCCGTCCCATTGTGGCCACCTGTAGGACCGAGCGCGCTCCGTCTACCTGCTGGCCGGAAGAGGGACAAAAGCTGGATTTCGCGGGGGAAGACATATTTACAGGTGTGTCCAAGGTCGTGACTGACTCAAGCGTCTGTGGGCTAAAGGTGAAAGACAAGCTGGAGGTATCGGAGAAGGGAGCGAAAAGAAAGATGGAAAGTGGCAGTAGTGGTTACGAAAAAGATAATAATAGTAGTAGTAGTGGTAGTGACGAGGATGAAAATAACAGATATAGAAAGGCGGTTTTAAGGAGACTCCTGTTAATGGAGAATGTTAATTCCCGTTTGACTGACAATATGAGTATACATGAGCACTTATGATAGACAAATAAAGAAGCAATATTTATGTGAACAATTGACTGATTTTAAATGGAGTACTTATGGTACTTATAGAAATAACGAAGCAATATTTACGTAAAAAAATGAAAAGAAAGAATAAAAATTAACTTATATTAGACAGAGTACAATATGAGACTTCGTGTCTCGTGAGATCTCGCTCAGTCTTTCAGTTCGGACATGTTCGTCACTGTTTTCCTCCCTCCTTCCGTATGACTACGATCCTGCCATCCTGGGTCAATACATTTTGAAGGCTGAACTGTGTGATCGCAGTGTTCAAAACTTTTAGTCTTTCGCGTGTCGGATCTTCCCTCAGGGTAACCTCACTCTTGGCGAGTTTTCTTTTCTGAGCAAACACTTCAGCTCTATTCCGGTATGACACAAATTTAATTATTATGGGCCTGGGTTTCATGGCACCTGGTATCATGCGCCCAACACGGTGGCTTCTGTCAATATCGGCCACGTCGATCTGCACGCCAAGTTTCTCACGCACGAGGCTAATGGCCAGGTCTTCGGTGTTTTCACGATCGTTTTCAGCTACCCCGAACAAGCGCAAGCTGTTTCTTTGCTGATACTGCTCAATTTTATCGGTGGCCGCAGACAGTTTAGCTTCTAGGTCGGCGGATATTTTTCTTGTGCGGCCAGGGACTTTTTAAGAGACTGGATTTCGGTGCTGTTGCGGCCGACAGACTCTTGCAGTTGGTCCATGACCGCAGCCGTCACAGAGTCCGTGATGGATTGCACGATTATGTCTAGCGTGTCTTTACTGTGCAGCGCCGCACTCACCTGGGACCGGACGAGCTCCCCGATGTCGGGAAGCGAGGCCTCACCTGCCGCCGGAGACCGGGCGCCCGCGCTGCCTGCGCCCCTGTAGCCTCGCCTGCTGCCGCTTACTTGTGCTCTTCCCATTTTTCACTCACTTATCACTTATCAATTCTGGTAATCAACGGAGAACAACACACCTCGGCAAGTAACACTTGTTTAGTCAGATGCACACGTTGTGGACTGCCGCACTTCTCTGTAACACCTTCAATCAGCGGAAAAACTCGCGAGCCAAAGAAACGCGCGTCACTCAGTGGCCGCCATCTTACTAAACAAAATGAGCAAATATATACATAAAGCAAGGCGTGAGATGTCATTCACTAGCCATATGGCATTTCATAAGGCAGTAAAAAAAATCTCTCAAGTAGAAAGACAATAGATGTGAAATGTTTCTCATCATTTCATTAGTCATTTCAGTAAATGTCAGAAAGTACTAGCTCCAAACTGTAATATTATGTTTTCAAGTGTCGTATTTGCGATGCTTTCTACAAAGGAATGTCAATATCGAGGTTAATGGCCTCTCCTTTTTTTGTGCCTCTTGAAGGCACCGCTTTTTTTTCCAGGTGACTGTCACATAGCTGGGCGCCTACAGCGCATTACGTCAAGGTCACTTAGCTTTCTTACCGAAATATTTACGACAGCAGGTTCCGCTACAGTGACAATCTCATATTAAAAAAATTTCACAGGTCGAAAAATTACAGTAGAAATGCGTAGAAACGGACTCTCATGAATAGCAGTGTTGTGATACGTTCACGCATTGACACATATGTCATAACTCTTGAAGTACGATTCTTGGTTTCCAACATCCTTTTTCACAAATCAGAGTCCCTAACTTCTATTCATCATTCATATACACATACACACATAATCACATTCCTCATATAGCATCAATTTATTGATCATAAACATACCTCAACAGCATAATACACATTGTAATTGTAACAACATCATCATAACAGATCAATCACATCTAAAAATCGTCACACCTTCTTTCTATAATTTCAAAACCTTTAATAAAGTCATCTGCCTCAGACGTACTTCAAAAATTATGATCGCTTACCAAATAGAACATTCAAAGCTGTCAGAGTATCACAATGGCGCCGAAAAAATATGAAGAGTTCAGAAAGTATAGACAAAATACAATTTCATAAGTGTGAAGCTATCCAACTGTGTAACTGCGTAAACATGTGTCACTGATGTAGTAAAAAAAATGTTTGTCTCTCTCAGTTAAATGATCAGATAGCTATGTTAGAGAAATATGGTACCGATTTGTAAAGTTGTATAAGCAAAACCCATATTAGCTAGGGCTCCTAGCGCTTGCCACAAACTTAGTTCACAAAGTAGGCGTGTACCCCCTGAGGCCACCGGAATCATCCTCCAAGAAGGTGACAGCATTTTATTCTCACTTGAGGTTAGCGTCCAAATATTACACCCAACATCTTCACAATTTTCTGACACAGTGTTGTGATACCATCGAGAGAATTAACAGACCACTGATCACGGAATTATCAATTTCTGATGCAATAGTAAAATCACTTGAAACATCTTCGCACTTAGTTTAAGTCAAGGATCTGAGGCCGTCTAACACTGGAGAATGTTTCCACTCATCTCGACGATTGCAGTTTTGACATCTTCAGCTCTAGTATGCCAGTAACGATGGAGGTCACGGGCCTAGAAATGATACTTGGTGGAGTCCAGAATCGGCAACATGTCATTGATATACCAGTAGAAACACAGTGTATTCGGATTGATACCTGTAGCGTTCCGAGACAGAACATGCTTCTAGAGCGACTGTTGAGTCCTACAGGAAGGCCACGGCGCTCTGTTCCTAAAGTTCAGTTCACTACAACACCTTCTGAAAATATTAACCTATCACATTTTTCTGAGAAATATGCGAAGGTATCCAACGCGTTGCTGAAGGCTAGTAGCCAACTTTGAATCCATATGGAACCGTTGTACGCAGTGACTGCATATTACTTATAAGGAAGGACAGGAATACAGCAATGATGCATAGTCCTTTTTTTTCTTGCGCGTCTAGACTACAGCCGTAAATAACCACCTTCAGTGCATTAGAGTCAGTTATAACTGAAAGACGTCCCAGTAGTATCATCACATGACTTTACTGATGTACAGGCAGAAGGCAACTGAGTTTATTGTAAACATACAGTCGTTGTAAACAACAGCCTCAGCTTCCTTCCATCTGCACACCAGTAAAGTCGCTTTGTGACATCTACTACTGGGCTCGAAAAATGATTGAAACTGCGACTCATTGCTGTATTCCTGTTCTTCCTTCAAAGGCCTTGTATCTCTCAGGTCCTCAGTTACCTCGATTAGTGTGGAGTTGACCCTGTGGTGACCATGTAGCTTGAAATAGCCTGATTATTCAGTCGATGGTGAACAATATACTCTCCGCTACAGGAAAATGGGAAAATACTGACTTGATGGTAACCATAACAGGGTTTAAATCTCACGGACAGGTAAAAGAAAGCTTATTTTCAGTTGAGTGGGATAAACACTTTTCACCAGCGAGAAGTTGAGCACGTCCGCTAAGACTAGTAATAATTTATCCGCGATATTCTTCACCATGGTAATGCTGTGCCGATGTCGTCTATCGCTTTATAACAGATTTTCATAACTGCTTCTCTTGTTGTCTTATTGTAACATGTTTTAACCGGAATGTATGATAGATATGTAGCCTGGTTATTTGCATCATTTATTTCGTCTGGTGAGACTTGAAAAGCAGCTTCTGGATTGTCTGTCTCATATCAAAACTACGGAAAGCTTTAAAGAGAATGACAGGGCTCGTATCTCTGCACGCAATGAAACAACGTGACTGATTTGCCATGTCTGGCAGCTATCTGTACTCTTCGCAGCGTGCAGGTTTCGAAACTGACATGAAATGTCCGGAGAAGCATCCCTGTCAGTCATTACTTAACGCAGTTTATCTGTCAGCCAAAGAACAAGGGTTTCTCGCACTCCGATTGTGCCCACGTTTATCTTTGAGGGCCGTGAATCATCGTTAAATTCATGCATTTTGACGTCAGTTGTGGAATCACTGATTATTCGGTGTCATCTCTTACTGACGAGTCTGGTGGTAGATCTTAATGATCGAAATGTTTAATGTCCTTGTAGGTTAAGTGACGTGATTTGACGTTTGAGGATTGTGAAGAATAGGTCATCAGCAACACATCGTATGCTGACTGACCTGCAGCCGAAGTATTGCCAATATTTATAACAGGAAACGAAAACTGAGTCCCCTCATTGACAGTTTATTCCTAGTCTATAGAAATAACCTAAGAGCGAATATTATACAGTTCTCTAAGTCGTTACTGTCACGTACACGGGCCGAAGGCTAGCTAAGTGAGTACCGGAAAAAGTTATGTTTTAACTGTTTTCTGTGTGATCTCAATTTTTTTTCGAGTACCAATGATTTTTGCTGCAGCAGACAGGGGCATCTTCTGAGTCCCTAAAAATTCTCTCACAATCATCTCGTGAAGCAAGTCTCACTTTCACTTTTCTTTTCAGCCACCAGCGTTATTAAAGGTAATTTGAACCAGGATGTAACGTGCCGATGTTTTTCCGAAGCTTCTAAACCGAGTTTTGTTGTGACCTTCGTCAGGTAATTTTACTCCCCCCTTTCGTCGTACTTTATAAGCTTTAGACACGATAAGTATGAAGAGGCTGACAAGTGTTCTACGTTATGTCTAATTATGTTTGCACTATATGGACCATCAATTGTAAGATGTAATAATAATAAAATAGTTTGATCGACATATACGGTATATTATTTTGTTCGCCGGTGTATATCTCTAAACGAAAATCTGACACTGTCGAAATTGAGTAATGAGGTATTACACCCAAAGACAACACAAATTGATTCCGTTACAAGTGATATTAAAAGAAGTGACGTTCCACGCGTTTTTCTGTGACAAAAATTAGAATGTCTACAGCAGGCACGCCTCCTCCAGCTTTAACTTTTCAACACACTGCACCAACGATTCATTCACATAAAATATATTTTCGAATGGTTTCAACGTCTGAACATGTGTTGGTATTTCCCAAAAGGAAACAAATCTGCTGTCAAGTCAACTGCTTCGTGTTAAAGCGCTACCCTTACTGCATCTGGTGTACTGCAGCAGAAAGTTCACTTCGAATTTTATCTGAGGTACTAAGCTGCGAGTCAATTTACTGTTGCCGATGTAAAGTTTTTAAGTACAGACAGAGAAATTTTTCGCTTTTGTGAAGTCGCACATAAATCGATGCACTATTGTCAGGTGTTTAATGGATTATAAATAAAGATGTGTATTAACCTCTATTATTGATTTATGGAAAAGAGTAAGATTAGAATGTTGATGGGCATTATACACATCATTGTCGATTTGTAACAAACATCATTACCTCTACTGATAGCTCTATTCTTATGATCCATGCCTATAAGCCGACTGAAACTAACGCGATGCTGTGCTAGTTAGTAGTTTGAAGCATTGATATGTTTCCCGAACTTTCAAAGTAGGATACCAAACGTCGATTGTACACAGATTTTCTTCTCGTTCGATTTCAGAGACAGGAGGGATTGTAGTGCTGTTAAATAAAACTAATTACACAAGTAAAGTACAGGACTTTTTCCGGTGAATGCAGGTACAAAAACTACAGAGAGACCCAACAGCTAGTTACAATGATCAGGCTAAGCAGGTAGCAAACAAGTGCTCCAACAGCTTTTCTGAATATGCCTGTGAGAGCATTCTGCAAATGAAGCCTAGGGCGCCACAGCTGTACGGTTCACCGAAGCTCCACAAACCAAAAGTGCCAATCTGTCGTGTGGTATGTGAAATACAAGCTCCAGTACACAAGACTGCCAGGAGGATCAACGCCATCTTGAAGAAGAACTTCAAAGGAAAATATAGCATTAAGAATAGTTTGGATTTAGTTAACAAGTTAACAGCTGTTAAGGTTCAAGCAAGTGCAAAATTAGTTTCTTTAGATGTGCATAGCTTGTTCACATGTATTCCAAAAAGAGAGATTGTGCAGATATTGTGTCACAGTCATTCTATTCACACAACATTAATCCAGAAAAGCAACTGACCATTGTATTGTTAGTACAGTAGTATGTTGTTTAAACGAAATTTGTTTGTTTTCAAGGGAGCTATTATCAGCAAGCAGATGGTCTGGTAATGGTCTTACCTTTATTCCCCTTACTAGCAGAAATATTCATGGACAAGTGGGAGACTGATTTTCTTAAGAGAAAGCACGTTGTGTATTAGTACAGATATGTAGATGATATTCTTTCTGTGTGGAAAGGTTCCAATAAACAACTCCATAAATTTGTGGAAAATATGAACCAGTGGTACACTAGCATAAAGATCAGCATGGAGTTGGTGCGGGGGGGGGGGGGAGGAGCAGTACACATTAGCTTAAAGATAGAAGATAGTAACCATAAATTAAAATTTACCGGAAAGACTCCTTCAATGACACAGTCATTCCGGCTTCTTCCCAACATCCTACAACCTACAAACACGAAGCATTCTACCACATGATCGACCATCTCCTTTCTATCCCTTTGTCCCAAGAAGACTTTGACCAGGAACTTAATACAACAAAAGCAATAGCCGCAAATAATGAATTTAGCCCCGACATCATTGATAAAATTTTAGGTAAAACTGTGAGGCCAATCTGTATCAGGCTTAAAGGACACCTTAGAAGCTGGAGATTGAAGAAGCCTGATTCAGCTTTTGCAGAACATTACCTGAAAAATAATCACAAATACACAACAGATGTACAAGTCTTACAGACAGAGGAAAATGGGGCTCAACTCAATGAATCAGAAATTTCAGAAAGTAAAAGACAGGTGTGTACATCCCCACACCTTTTATTAAACGAACAACCCAATTCAGTTACTCACCTCTCTTAGATGAGATCAAAACACCAGGATAGAATCAAAACTTCGGTCGCCTGTCCATCGTACTTAAAACGATCTTGGATGATGCGTAACTTTAGTCCTGCCATGTTAGTGTAATTGCTGAATCGTGTAAATTACGTATGTAATTTGTTAAAGAATGGTCATTGACGTAATTTTACTTTAAGCTAAGGATAGATACCTTAAGAAGTTGGAATGATTATCTTTGTGTTGTCATCATGTTTATCTGTGCATTATCATCCTTGGGAATCAGTAATGTACTTGAAAATGGGCTTGTAATCTGAAACCTAGTTTGTGCAGTAACATTAATAACAAAATTGTTAAACGAGCCAATGAACTAATTTACAATGTTTCAACAAGAACCCACAGTTGATTCAATTAAAATATCATACACAGTCACGGTCTTATTTTATAAATAATTAATGTAACCTCCGCATCCGAACTTCGGGTCGCCCCCTTGCTGTTGCGTCTAACGTCATCTCCGCTTCTTACTCTGAACGACACTCGCCAACTCGTGATTCATTTAAGATCATCCGACGTGACACAAATCCAAGGTCTCTGGCATGCCGTGCGTGGGAACGCTCGTGCAATGATTTCGACAGCTAACTAAGGTGGGTGAATCTCTGTAAAAACAATGTGGGAGACTTAGTACTGCCACTTAATAAAAGTCGTGCTCTGACGACGTGTCTCGCCGATCACGATCAGATCTGTACGGGGGAACTGGGCTCACGTTAACCAAAGTGACGTCTCTCCAATGGCTCGATCTTACTCGCAGGGTCCTGTCCAGTTAGGGCTCCGTTCTTTCCAGTGAGCCATCCTGACACAGTACGCGACTCGTGTGTGGACGTTTTGTACCTGCATTTTTATTCTCTGCGATGAGCCACCTCACGCCACATAGAGTTGTAGTTACCTCATCGACACATTCAGATGCGCGAAATCGACACATTCAGTCAATAACAGATAGTTACCTGTGATCCGAGACCTTGCCGGTGTAAATGCTGCTTTCATGGTACTCGAGTATACTACCAGGCCCGATCTTCGAAAGCAACCGTCCCGCCTTCATCAGGTGTTGCTGATGGAAAGGTGTCTTTTGCGGGCTCGTAGTATTTACAACATAAAATTAATCAGCGGTTACAGTCTTGAGCTGTCACAGCTTTTTAGACGTGTTGTGACTTTTTCATTTTTTGTGGGCAACACTATGAGTAGACCGATGGCGTAGCCATGGGCAGCCCTCTTCATCTGTTGTAGCTAATCCGTTCAAGGAGTACTTAAAGAGCAAAGCACTTTGAACTGTTGAACTAAAACCTCTTTTTTACTTTTGGTATGTTGACGACACTTTCGTCACCTTGCCACATCGACACGAAAAAGCTACAAAATTTCTTAGAACATCTCTATTCTATCCGTGAAGCAATAGAAAATGGATTTTTGCCTCTAAGCCTCCAGTCAACACCAACCCTCATAGGAAAAGAGCATGCTCAATGATCTAGGACACAGTGCATGCTCCATCTCAGACGAACAAAGTTTGACTTCAGAGCTGCGGCACCTGGAATGCGTCCTCCGCGAGAATGGATACAGCAACCGACACATTCGTACGCCTCTAAGACGCAAGAGTCCCAAGAACGAAATGGAAGACGAAAATATGCAGAGAACGATAATAAGAATGATTTCATACCGTCTGCTGAGAGTGTATCGTCAAAACTTGTCAGATGACCTCGAAAACACTACAAAAAGCCAGGTTTCCGCCCTCCAGCCAAACCAAGGCCTTTATTAGGGACAGCGAATGATAACTTAGGTCTCAAAAAAACTTTTGTCTACCACGTTCCTCCTAATCGCAGAGAAACTTGTACTGAACCAACGATCCGCACAGTTCAAGACTGATGTGTAGGACATGAGCGCCACACCCGTTTACTGCAGCCTAGCAAATCAGTACTGAAAGTGTACTGAAAGTCTACATAAAGTGAGTTATCAGCATTCGAAAGTCCTGGATACAGCGATAAATTTTGTAACTGCATTTTCAGAGGAGCAATTAAAATTCATGTGACATAGTTTCATCAACATGGAAACTGGCTTCCTACCGAGCAAGTATTGGTGGTAATACTACGCTCCGTCAATGCAAAAGGTGATACCCAGAAACTTGTGGGTCACCGACCGCGGATGGACGACAACTGAGATTTCTACCTCCCTCCCTCACTATCCCCCCCCCCCCCAATTACCCCAGTCGCTCGCACCAGCACAAATGAGCGCAACGCGGAGCCGGCGAGGCCTGAACAGTCAACACCACCTGATGATTGCGGGGCGGTTGTCCGCCAAAATATCGTGGATTTTCGCCGATCCGGCAATAACACATGAGAACCAAAGAATGTTCAAATGTGTGTGAAATCTTATTGGACTTAACTGTTAAGGTCATCAGTCCCTAAGCTTACACACTACTTAACCTAAATTATCCTAAGGACAAACACACACACCCATGCGCGAGGGAGGACTCGAACCCCAGCATGAGAACCATTGTTTAAACTAACAATGCTGACCCCGCTTTGATTTCACTGTACGAACATTCGTGTTGGTAAGGGCGCTCGCAGAGAGGAATGCCTTCACGGTGAAAGTGTCGCACTTTCGTATGGCGTCCGTCGGGTCTTTTAATCCAATAGTCCGAAAGCTTGCGAAGACAGTTCATGCTAATAGACAGGAGATTTAGATTTATTTGATTCGTCCTGACGCACTGCAATACTTTTTTATTTGCAATGTGTGACAAAAGAAAAGTAAGGAACGTAGAGTAATGGGCAGAAGCTCAATACTGGCAGCCCCGAGTTACAGTTAATCGAAACGAGGGCGATTCGAGGTTTAGCCGGCAGTGGCCAATGGAGAGGATGGGGAGGGGTTGGAGCGAGTAGCCGCTTAATCCAGGCGGCCATTGTGCGCAGCTCAAGCAGATCCGGGCCGCGGGGGCTATATGAGACGCGAGGTGGCCGACTGCGGGTGCTTCTGCCGGCTGCAAACTCTGGCCGCCGGACGCGGATACGTACTGCTCATAAGGGACAACTAACTGTGCCGGAGGCCCGACGTGGTCCACGTCACAAAGAGCTATTGTGTTCACGTCTCGCGACAAAAGGCGTCCAAAACGCGCTTGGCTGCCGTAAACTCTTTTAGTGTGGCAACGTTAATTCGAGGGGCAAGTGGAAACAAAAGTTTACTGCGACGGAGAACAACAGCTTGGTGATGCGTATCCGAGGATACAGCCGAGCGGATGGTGCGTTTTTTGCGCATAACATTTCGGCGGAACGCCTCCGCAAACTTGTGGTTCGCGTGGCCGCGTACCGAGCAGAAAGACAGGTGTTAGATTCCCGGTACCTCCTACGAATTTGCTTGGGTAGGGAGGTTTCGAACGTCGTCCAGTCGCCAGGGAACCGCACGTTCTTAACATCATCGATGTTTGGTACTTGAGCTAGAAACGTAAAGAGACAAAATTGGAGCTCCAAATGGCCATACGTCTAGAAAAGAACGGCATTACTGGGGAGGAATGGGCCATTTATGTTAGCTTAGTATTTAGATAACGTTTGGCACGGCGAAAGGCGAACGAAAATGTTCGTTTCTGAATTATCGGAGACGTCCCAATCTACATTACTGTGAACATACTTAGTGCCGCCCGGCAAATAGTGGAAAGGTGTTGCACCGTCTCATGGGGAACAACCAGCTGGCTCCTAAGCTGTAGGGCGGAGAGCAGGGAGCATGTATCACGTATATGCGAGAATTTATCGTAAGAGACGCAGTACCTTAGTGCTGACCTGATGTTTAGCAAACTGCGACTCCGTTCCGGCCACCTGTTTTGTGCTAAATGCCGGCATTCTCCAGAGGCACACTTCCTTTTAGCGTAACGTTTTCCAGACAATTACGTGGGCACGAGAGGGAGAGTCGAGGTGAAAGAAATCGTTATCCTTGAAAGACTGCAACCGACTTCAAACAGCGTCTAACTGACTGCTAAGTAACGAGCCTTAAAGAGCTACATTCTGCACACATGGGCGTAAGGGCGGAAAACTTGGAGGCTGAGGAAGGCGGAAAAAATACAACGAGTTTTCAAGATGACGTGTTGGTAGACAATGCTGAACAGACCATCGATTTACAGAGTCCAATACTAAGAAGTGCTGAAAAGTGCAGGAGAAACAGTGTAAACAAAATGAGAAAATGTAAAATATAATCCTCAGCCGCTCTAGAACACACTCTCCCACTTACAACTACCCTTCTACAGAATACCGAAAGACTTACGGCACAAGGCACTTTGTGATTGAAGTACACAGACCGTAACTACACATCTAAACTAGTGTAATAAAACAACAGTGCCTGGCTGAACGTTCGGGAAATAACAGACAAAGCAGTAAACGAGGGAATACCGATCGGATGACAGGAGGAAAAACGTACCAGCACTCACCTGCAGCCGCTAAACAATATCGTGGAACCACCGCGAGAAATAGACGACTGGACATAAAAGCAAACGCCAGCAAAGCCCCCAGTTTGCGCTGCAGTACTTGGCACCTCTTCAGTGCCCTCAATGCGTAACACGCGCCAGTCGTGGTCAGGGTAGTGTTCTGTGTAATTCTCATTGCATCAGGTCGAAGTGAAACACTGAATTCGAACCTGGGTTACTTACCGGTGCTCGAACGGTGCGCGTTTCCGTAACCAAGATAGCCAAAACATTAGGCGTTTCAGGAGGTACAGTTTCGAAAATTATTACTGCATGGAGGGAAATAGGAAAATCATCATCCGCTAAGAGATAACGCGGACGCAAGTGTGTGTTGAATGAAATGATGCGGACAGCCGCTGACTGAAAGGGTTTGTGATGGCAAATAGGTTGACGATAGGTGTAAAAGTCGCTGCAGAACAGAATCACCCTCGCGACCTCTGCCAGCAGTAAAACAACACGAAGGTGGGTACTGCTTGGCGAGCAGGAATTTCAAATCCACTCATCAGTGATGCAGGTGTCTATAACAGGAAAACGTGTTGCGACGAAGATGTGTTCCAAGACAGGAGCCCTGGTCACGTAACGCCCTGGTTTTGTGAGCATGAGGATGAATTGTTGTATCTGCCCTGGCCACCAGTCACCAAATCTAAAATATTATTCAGACTTTGGGTCTGCTTTGGGGAAGGCGTCCGTGTTTTCTGTCAACCACAACCACCGTTACCTGATGTAGGAAGAATGGCATAAGATTCTCCTTAATATGATGCAGCACCTGTATTTATCCATTCTGTAGTGGCACCACAGTTTAAGATATGGAAGTTAGGTTGGTACAGTATTTCGGAGCCCACAAGTTACAGCCGGGCGCGGGCTGGATTGCAGTGAGTTACGCTCACCACCGGTTGCGGAATGGAGCCCACAGGGGCCATCCAACCACTGAAAAGCGTAAACGCAGCGGTTCGCATGTCGCAAGCTACAGGAGAAGGGGCCCACTGGCGCAACCGTGGTGTGGGGAGTATGTGACTCGGAGCGAAACAGAGCCGCGGGCGTATGTGACTCGGAGCGATGCGTTAGCGCAACAGAGCCGCGAAGCCGGGTATAAATAGGTGTGGTTTTCTAGCGAGATTCATCCAAGTGTGGCAGCTCTCCTGGACGGCGGGGCGTGTCTCACTACCGGCGACACACGGCAACAGATGGGGCGACAGCGTCTAAGTCCACGGCGGGTCGTTGGTTCGACCCTCTGAGACCGACGCGGGATCTGCAGCCAGCCAGGGCGCGACACTCTTCGGGTCGCTACCGCGGACGTCGTCTCGGCTGCCGACACACGCCGGAGACTTACAAGGCGAGGGCCGCTGGTTCGGCCGCCGGAACGGGACCGATCATTGCCGCCGCATTCCCAGCTACACCAGCCGAGGAAGAACCAGCAGCGCGGCCGGCTACGGCACTCGCCGGAGCAGTGTGGAATCAACGGGGACGGTGGCCACTGAGTCGGCTGCTAGCGCAGCCATCCTGACGTAATTGGAACTCTGCAGCTGGCGTACAAGGCGGGCTCGACACACCGCGCTGCACAGGCCGCTGGATTGCTGTCTCAGGAATGCGGGGCCTGTGACGGAGACCGAGGTCAAATAAGCTATGTAGTGGAAAAAATAAATCATTTGAAAAGCTCAGACGAGTTTTAATACGGCACCTCCTGGCACCCATCCACTACAATTCCAAGAAGATTGGAATCTATTTGGAAAGCTAGAGTTTCCTACACGGCGAGCAGTGTTTTTATGGTTTTTCAATATTTTTGTGCAGCCCCTGTACATAATTCGCTTATTCATCCCTGCTGACTAATCTAATCGAGATAGAAGAGAGAACTACTAGATAATAGTTCATGGACGAATTTAATCTGGCACAAGATTTGAGGCCATAAAGAGACTGTAATTCAGAAAGTGTCGCAATGATGTCTCCATTGGCGAAAGATTCTGGAATAGTCCCCTTTCCAAATCTCCATGAGGGGCATTTCAAAGGGGTGTCATCACGAGAAAAAGACTGAATAACCAAGCGAAGGATAATGTTCTACGAGACGGAGCGTGGAATGTCAGAAGCTCTAAAGTGCTACGGAAGCTATAAAACCTGAAAAGGGAAATGCAACGACTCAGTCTAGATAAAGTAATGGTCAGAGTAGTGACATGGAAAGAAGACAAAGATTTCTGGTCAGACGAATATAGGGTAATATCACCAGCAGCAGAAAATGATATAATGAGAGTAGGATTCCTTGTGAATTAGAAGGTAGGGCAGAGAATGTCTTACTGTGAACAGTTCAATGATGGGGATGCTCTTATCAGAATCGACAGCCAACTAACACCGACAACGATAGTTGTGGTATACATGGCGACGTCGCAAACTAAAGGTGAAGAGTTGGAGAGAGTGTATGAAGATATTGAACGGGAAATACAGTGAGTAAATTGTGATGACAGTGTAATAGTCATGGGGGACTGGAATGCAGTTCTAGGGAAAGGAGTAGAAGGAAAAGTTACAGGAGAATATGGGCTTGGGACAAGGAATAACAAGGGGAAAGATTAATTCAGTTCTGCAAAAAATTTCAGCTAGTGATAGCGACTACGCTGTTCAAGAATAACAAGAGGAGAAGGTACACTTGGACAAGGCCGGGAGGTACTGGAAGATTTCAGTTGAATTACATCATTGTCCGACAGAGATTTCGAAATCAGATACTGCATTGTAAGGTGTACTGAGGGGCAGATCTACCGTAGATATAGATGGTGACCCAGAGGCGGTGACTGTGCGGCCGAACAGGAAGCTGGGATTCTTGGAGGCCAAGGAGGCTCGTCTCGTTCTTCGTTCTCGCAATTTCCATCACTAACTCTTCACTTGGTTGCTCTTCACTATTCATATACTTCTGCAGATGTCCGTACTGAGACAGCGTCCGTATGGGTGCCTCTTACGTTAATTTTATTTACAATGATCTTTCAACCCTCTTAGTACCACTGGCGTCTATATGACTTCACGAGCACTTTGGATTCGAATATACCTCTCTTGTTCCCAGAACTTTTATTTTCAAATTGTACATGTTAGATACCGTCCTTTAAATGAAATGTAAGTCTTATTAAGACTTCTATTAGAGCTGTTAAGATGGTATTTAACATATAAAACTTCTATATACGCAACTGCGAAAAAGAGGCCGAAAAATAAATAAGAGAACATTTATATTATTCCACTGAGTCAGTTGTATGCACAGATGTTTCATTCATATTTATATTTATACCGCATTAAACCTATGAGGTCAGCATGATCCCAAATTAAGTAGTTCGTTTGTTCCTCAAATGCAGTAGTTATGGAAATAGAAATGATGAATGTTTTGTTGAGCAGGTGCCGTACGAAACATCAGAAACAATGAAAATATTATTTCCTAATTACTTTTGTAACTACCGTTGGGGTTTCTTGGATCAGCTATTGTTGTACGCTTCCTAGTACCACTTGAGCTATATGACCACCTAAGCACATAGGAAAATCATATCTGCCTTGTTTTAAAAGCTGTCTCTTCAAAACATTGAATTAAGGAAAATATAATCATTGGATCCTTTTAACGATCTCCCAACTCAAATGATACGTATATAACTGCAGAATGGCTCGAAGAATACTTGAGTTTAACTCAAGTACCCGACTCATACAATTATGGTTAATGGTGACTTCAGGTTACCCTCGATATGTTGGCGAAAATACTTGTTTAAGTATGGAGGTACGCAGAAAACATCGTCCGAAATTGTGCTACACGGAATCTCTGAAAAATACGACGAGCAGTTAGGACACGAGGCCACTCGAATATTAAACGGTTGCGAAAATATACATGACCACTTAACTGCAAATAATTCAAAGCTAACAAAGAGCATCAAAAGGGATACAGTTGTCGAAGAGAGTCTGAATATTGTAACTCCCAAATCCTCCAAAAATAAACGGAAGGTATAACTATTGAAAAAATGAGATAAATATTCACTTTATGCCATCCTGAGAGACAATCTTTACTCCTCTCAAATTAACAAATGGTTCAAATGGCTCTGAGCACTATGGGACTTAACATCAATGGTTATCAGTCTCAGTCCCCTAGAACTTAGAACTACTTAAACCTAACTATCCTAAGGACATCACACACATCCATGCCCGAGGCAGGGTTCCAACCTGCGACCGTAGTAGTCACGCGGTTCCGGACTGAAGCGCCTAGAACCGCACGGCCACCGAGGCCGGCCCAAATTAACCATGTACAGGTAAGTGTACACCAAATGTGGCTTGAATTCAAAGTAATAGTATCGACAGCAGTTGAGAGATTTACACTCCTGGAAACTGAAATAAGAACACCGTGAATTCATTGTCCCAGGAAGGGGAAACTTTATTGACACATTCCTGGGGTCAGATACATCACATGATCACACTGACAGAACCACAGGCACATAGACACAGGCAACAGAGCACGCACAATGTCGGCACTAGTACAGTGTATATCCACCTTTCGCAGCAATGCAGGCTGCTATTCTCCCATGGAAACGATCGTAGAGATGCTGGATGTAGTCCTGTGGAACGGCTTGCCATGCAATTTCCACCTGGCGCCTCAGTTGGACCAGCGTTCGTGCTGAACGTGCAGACCGCGTGAGACGACGCTTCATCCAGTCCCAAACATGCTCAATGGGGGACAGATCCGGAGATCTTGCTGGCCAGGGTAGTTGACTTACACCTTCTAGAGCACGTTGGGTGGCACGGGATACATGCGGACGTGCATTGTCCTGTTGGAACAGCAAGTTTCCTTGCCGGTCTAGGAATGGTAGAACGATGGGTTCGATGACGGTTTGGATGTACCGTGCACTATTCAGTGTCCCCTCGACGATCACCAGTGATGGAGATCGCTCCCCGCACCATGATGCCGGGTGTTGGCCCTGTGTGCCTCGGTCGTATGCAGTCCTGATTGTGGCGCTCACCTGCACGGCGCCAAACGCGCATACGACCATCATTGGCACCAAGGCAGAAGCGACTCTCATCGCTGAAGACGACACGTCTCCATTCGTCCCTCCATTCACGCCTGTCGCGACACCACTGGAGGCGGGCTGCACGATGTTGGGGCGTGAGCGGAAGACGGCCTAACGGTGTGCGGGACCGTAGCCCAGCTTCATGGAGACGGTTGCGAATGGTCCTCGCCGATACCCCAGGAGCAACAGTGTCCCTAATTTGCTGGGAAGTGGCGGTGCGGTCCCCTACGGCACTGCGTAGGATCCTACGGTCTTGGCGTGCATCCGTGCGTCGCTGCGGTCCGGCCCCAGGTCGACGGGCACGTGCACCTTCCGCCGACCACTGGCGACAACATCGATGTACTGTGGAGACCTCACGCCCCACGTGTTGAGCAATTCGGCGGTACGTCCACCCGGCCTCCCGCATTCCCACTATACGCCCTCGCTCAAAGTCCGTCAACTGCACATACGGTTCACGTCCACGCTGTCGCGGCATGCTACCAGTGTTAAAGACTGCGATGGAGCTCCGTATGCCACGGCAAACTGGCTGACACCGACGGCGGCGGTGCACAAATGCTGCGCAGCTAGCGCCATTCGACGGCCAACACCGCGGTTCCTGGTGTGTCCGCTGTGCCGTGCGTGTGATCATTGCTTGTACAGCCCTCTCGCAGTGTCCGGAGCAAGTATGGTGGGTCTGACACACCGGTGTCAATGTGTTCTTTTTTCCATTTCCAGGAGTGTATATCAAATACGTTAACAAACGATGGAGCTAATCTCCCTTGAAATAGAAAACTGGATGGAAGACTGTTGCATAAACAAGGAAAGAAGCACGCCGAATTTAAACGATTCCGAATCTCCAAGAATAATGTCTTTGACAGAAGCTCGAAATTTAGCGCGGCGTTCAAAGAGAGGTGCTCATAATAGTTTCCACGGCGAAACTTTGTCCTAAAATCTGGCAGAAAATAAAAAGAGATTGAGGTCGAAAATAAAATATACTAGCGGCAAGAAACAATCAACCTCATCTCTGCGCGATAGCAATGAAAATAATATCGATGACAGTGACATTAAAGCAGAGTGACTAAACACACCCTTCCGAAATTCCTTTAGCAACAAAGATGGAGTAAATATTCCAGAATTCAGATCAAGAACAGCTGATATCATGAGTAACTGGGAAACAGATATCCTCGGAGTAGTGAATAAACTTAGATCACCTAACAAATGCTAGTCTACCGGTCCAGACTGTATACCAATTAGGTTCCTTTCAGAGTATGCTAATGCAATAGCTCCATACTGCACAATCACATACAACCGCATGATCGACGAAAGATCCGTACCCTAAGACTGGAAAGTTGTACAAGTCACACCAATATTCAAGAAAGGTAATATGAGTAATCCAGTAAATTACGGACCCGTATCATTAACATCGATTTGCAGTAGGATTTTGGAACATACATTCTGTTCGAACATTAGGAATTACCAAGAAGAGAATAGTATGTTAACACACAGTAAACAAGGATTTAGAAAACTTTGTTCAAGTGAAACATAAGTAGCTCTTTACTCACACGAAATGTTGAGTGCTATTGACAAGGGATTTGAAATTGATTCCGTACTTCTAGATTGCCTGAAGGCTTTTGACACTGTACCTCACAAGCGGCATCTAATGAAATTGCATACTTGTGGAATATCGTGTCAGTTATGTGACTGGATCCCTGATTTCCTCACAGAGAGGTCACAGTTCGTGGTAACTGACGGAAAGTCATTGAGAAAAAAGGAAGTGATTTCTGGCGTTCTCCAAGCTAGTGTTAAAGGCCCTCTGCTGTTCCTTATCTATACAAATGATTTAGAAGAGAATCTGAATTGCTGTCTTATGTTGTACACGAATGATGCTGTCGTTTATCGTCTAACAGAATCATCACAAGATAAAAACAAACTGCCAAACGATTTAGAAAAGATACATGTATTTTGCGAAAATTGGCAACGAATCCGTTGAACTTCGTTTGCACGATACGTCAGTCGAATCTAAAAGTCCTAAATTCAGCTAAATACGTAGGAATTACTGTTATTAACATCTCAAATGGGAAGAACACACAGAAAATTTTGCGGGGAAGGGCCGGCCGGGGTGGCGCTCAGTCCGGAACCGCGCGACTGCTACGGTCGCATGTTCGAATCCTGCCTCGGGCATGGATGTGTGTGATGTCCTTAGGTTAGTTAGGTTTAAGTAGTTCTAAGTTATAGGGGACTGATGACCTCAGAAGTTAAGTACCAAAGTGCTCACAGCCAAAGAACGCGTTTCATTGGCAAGGTACGTCGAAGATACAGCAAATCTGCCAAAAAGAATGCCCACACTATGCTTGTTCGCCATTTTTTAGAGTACTGCTGCGGGGTGTGGGATACTTAGGATAGGACTAAGGCAGTACATACAGAAAGTTCACAGAAGAACAACATGTTTTCTATTATCTCGAAATAGGGAAGAGAGTGTCACGGACTGATACAGGATTTGGGATGGTCACCATTAAAACAATGATATTTTTCGTCGCGGCGGAATCTTCTCACGAAATTGCAGTCAGCAGCTTCTCCTCCGAACGCGAAAATATTTTGTTGACGCCAGCGTACTTAGGGAGAAAAGGCGTAATAAAATAAGGGAAATCAAAGTTTTCACGGAAAAATATCTCTCTTCGCTTTCTTCTGCGCACTGTTCGAGTTTGGAATAAAAGAGAATTGTTGTGAAGGTGTTTCGATGTACCCTCTGCCAGGAACTTAAGTGTTAGTTGTAGAGTATCCATCTAGACGTAGATCTTCTCGTTCTGTGACATTTGTCTCATATTATGTTTTGTTCAGTTTCACATTTACAACAGACGGAAATTTATTCTCGGTTTTCTGCACTGAGTACCACTGGAGTCAGTATGACCTCAGTCTAAATTTCTGTTTGTTTCCTGAGCGTAATATTAATGAAAATAGTATGACTATTACTACTTTGAACAACTGCACTGAATCCTTTTGTGTTAGTTCATCAGGCTACTGTCAATATATACGGTGTAAATTACTTGGTATCTATATGACCCCAGTGGTATTCAGTGAGACAAGAAAATCCTGGAAGTAGGAGGGCTAAGGCACACACTACTACCTTGCCCTCTCGCACACTGCCTCTCGCCATGCGGCACGTGGTCAGCACTCCCACTCGGCTTTGCAGAGTTTGGAGCACCTGCTTCTCTTTCAATTAGCTCATCAGCTGCCAGCAGGGGTCAATCCCGGTACGGGATTCCACCTCAGTGCTCCACACAGCACTGACACACGCTGCCCACCCAGGTACGGAGCCAGGCATTTTGGTGACTCTTCAGCTGTCGTTCCTCGAGGACAGATTATGATATTTTCGGACCTTGCGGCAGGTAGCTTGCTGTCCGCGCAGCAGAAGAGAGATCCTCTTCGGTGAAGATTAATTACTGGCCGAGGACAAAGAGGAGCCGGCTGAGGTGGACATGTGGAGTGGGCAGCTGTCGGCTCATGTGAGGAGGCCGCCCTGTGTGCGAATGCCGAGCTCGTCACGCGTAATTATTCGCGAGGCGCCGTCGCAGAGCCGCCGCGCCATTCTTCCAGAGCACAAAGACCGGCGCCAGTAATGAGGCACAGCCCGTGTTGATAGGCGGCGTTCCGTCCACCGAACAGGAGGCTCGAGCGCGTCGCCACAGCCTCGAACACACATTGTAAGGAGGGAAATGGGTCTGACATTAGAGTCACAACGGATCCACCTGCTTCCGGGAGAACGCGGAATATTGTTCGCTCCCTCAACCAAATCAAAAGTTGGGAATTACAGAGGCGTTATTATTTCCTCTTTGTTTCAAATATAATTGTTCAAAAATATAAAACGGTAACTATAATGATGAAAAGTCACGCCCAACATTTTCCCTGTTGGAGTTGCTGAGATCAATTTTCATTAATATTCATCTATCATAGTATGAAGGCTTTCACGACCGGATGACAAAAATTATCTCTGCATATCACGTGTAACTCTGGCCACGCCCACTTTCTACGACATGTAACTCGCTCTCAGACGTCCGATCCGTCAGTCGGCAAGACTCACCGGAGGAAAAACATCCCTCTGAAGATGTCCAGCGCAGCTCTGCACGAAACGTTAGGAGCTGAAGAGTTTCATGGACCCCGACCTTACATCCCGGAAGGCTTACCAGAAGATATAATATTCATCTAATTGTGCTTGGTGGTGAAAACCTATCCTAAAAGTAGGAAAATAAATTCTCTATCCAAATTGAGTAGAAACTAAGGTAAAAAGCAAAGAAATAACAATAATAATGGCAGAGGAATGGTATCGAAACCATCCGTTCTTACTGTTAAGATTTACCAGTGCGATTACGCAGGAGCGATATACGAGGTCGTTATAACTTTTAGTGCAGCTATGACGGAGGTCCAGTGTTGGCGGTAATTATCGTATGGCAACGAAACTTGCTACACATGGTAATGTGTTAACGTGGAACGGATTTGCACTGAAAAATTATTTTCGGTTTTGGCCACGAGGCACAATTTGACGCTGTACACTGTTTGTATGGTGGTACGACATCCGCGCTGTCATTTGACATGCCATAACAGTATCATTAGAGAAAAGAGACTGTGCAGCGTTTATAAAATTGTTTTATGCTAACGACAGCAATTTCTGTGCTGCGCCGAGAGGGCATCGCCAACTGAAAGTTCATTAAATGGTTTGAAGAAGATGACAATGAAATTTGGAAACACGGGTGTCCCTGGTCTGGCAAATGGGAGAATAAGGTGTCAGATCCCGGTGGAACTTATTAACGAGGGTGTCACGACAGCACGTGTCTCACGTAGGGCTAGGGCTTGTGCATTATCGCAAGAATTGCCCTTTCCATACTCAACAGTACAAAAAGTTTCCCGGTCCATTTTTTACTGATACCCGTACGAGATACAGATGGTGCTGCAACTGAACCCTCGTGCTGTGCAGCAACTTTCTCATTTTGCTCTCCCGTTTCCGGCACGGATCGAATTAGATGACACGTAGACGGGCAATGTTGAATGGGGTGACGTGGCACATTTTACACTGTAGGGTGCAGTGAATACACAGAACTGCCGTTCTTGGGGTACTATTAAACCGCGTGTTGGGCACAAAAGCCATTGTATTCGCCGTATGTGGCTCTGTGTTATGGACTCACAAGCACCTTTATTCTCGGTGCAGGGTAGCCGCGCAGTCTTCGGCG
Organism: Schistocerca cancellata; assembly: GCF_023864275.1. Taxonomy (NCBI): domain Eukaryota; kingdom Metazoa; phylum Arthropoda; class Insecta; order Orthoptera; family Acrididae; genus Schistocerca; species Schistocerca cancellata. The sequence continues at coordinate 81,268,640 of NC_064627.1, read as the reverse complement.
TCTTATCACGGACCGCACGGCTCTCTCGTTTCGAGTCCTCCCTCTGGCCTGGATGTGTGTGTTGTCCTTAGCGAAAGTTAGTTTGAGTTAGATTAAGTAGTGCGTAAGCTTAGGGACCGATGATCTCAGCAGTTTGGTCCCATAACACCTTACCACAAATTTCCAATTTCCTTTATTCTCGGTCCGTTCTTCTTTCAAGAGAATACGTCGAGTAGGGCCCATAAGGTTTAGCGTGACACCTGCACGTCAGTGAGGCCCCCTTGTACAAAATGATTTTCTTGCCTTGGAAGATCCCAACTGTGTGGAAACTATTGCTTTCATGCAGGATGGGGCAATACTTCATAGCGATCGCCCAGTGAAAGGTCTGCTTAGTGGAACCTCCACGAATGTAGAATCTCCCGAGTATTTTAAGATTCATGGCCTGCAAGATAACCTGATCTGAACCACGTGAGTTTTGGCCCTGTGGATATGGAAAAGAACGTTTCTACTAGAGATACACTCAGTCCATACCTCATCTGAAAGCGAGTATACAGAAGCACACTGCTCAGATTCCACCCGAACCTCTGTGAGCAATTATATATCACGTCGTGTTACGAATGCAATACCTCGTCTACGTCTCCTTTGCTCATATTGAATGCATTTTACAAGCGGTGGCTAACAATAAAATAAACATTATGCTTTTGCCACTTGTTTGACCTTTTCTTCCCACATCCCGTTCCTAATCCAGTGCATACGCAAACATTTCTCTACGTCCTTCTTGCATTCGCAGCACCAAATTTGTATCAGGTGGCCAAAGCTGAAATTTTTTTTCAGAGCAGATCTTTTCCAAATTAACGCTTTAGAATGTCTACCAAGTTTTCTGTCATACGATAATTACACCTCTATGAGGAGCTGCACTTCAGATATAACTACCCGCTGTACCTTTGCTTGACTCGTGAGAACGTATTTCCCACTGGCGCTACGCCGACTTAAGCGGGTGGGTCGCACTCACGGAGTCAGTCGTGCGCTGCAGTCAGTTGGGAGATTTTCACGTGATGTGGTTCCGAGCTGTGCCTGAGTGGGAAATCCTAGTTAGGACCATCGACTTGCGATGCGTTTCCTGTAGTCCAGGCGCGGCTGCTAACTTCGAGAAGGGCTTTGCGAAGGGATTTAGCCTAAGAGGATGAAGTGCAAAAGTGCTGCGCCCACACCATGGCCGGCTACGAAACCGTTACCCCATGTTGATCACAAAGTAAAATTATTTGGTGAGAAAGCTATGCGAAAATTATCTATAGGAACTCACCGGAAAATTACCTGGAACACTCACTTATTGCTGCTTATTAGTATTAACATTTCATGTGTGTGTTCATATTATTTACTATGAGTGACTGCGTCCGCAGGTCGTGATCTTGCGGTAGCGGTCTCGCTTCCCGAGCATGGGGTCTCGGGCTCGATTCCCTGCGGGAGTCAGGGACTTTTACCTGCCCGAGATGACTGGGTGTTGTGTCGTCTTCATCGTCATTATTAGTCCCCATTACGATCGGAGGAGGGCAACGGCAAACCACCTCCATTAGCACCATACGTAGTACGACAGTGCGGGTGTCCCGCATCGTTTTCATACGCTCTGTGAAGAAGCATTGGACTTCATTTCCATAAGTGATTACATTTACTTTCTCTCCCTCTGGGTCGAATGATAACGGCTGAATTCTCCATTCAGTATTATAATTTTCACCTCAGCTGGGGACTTTTGGAACCATTTTATATGCCAAAGCAGAATATACTTTCTACACCATAACTACTCTTTATTTGTATTACGATGCAACCTTTACATGTTTCAATGTATATCATTGGAATTTCACGTATTTTGGTACCCAGACCTTATTAGTTGTTTAAACTGGTGTTTCTAACGATGTAAATGCTTCTTTTTAAATGTGTTTCTCTCTTTCTCTCTCTCTCTCTCTCTCGTCTCTGTTATAGTTTTGCATTGTTATTAGTATGCTGACTAACTTATTTAAAGCATCCAGTCGGCTGTTTATGACAACATAAGTGAACGAGATTATATTTTATTGAGTGTCCTGAAGTAAAAAAATGGTTCAAATGGCTCTGAGCACTATGGGACTTAACATCTATGGTCATCAGTCCCCTAGAACTTAGAACTACTTAAACCTAACTAACCTAAGGACAGCACACAACACCCAGCCATCACGAGGCAGAGAAAATCCCTGACCCCGCCGGGAATCGAACCCGGGAACCCGGGCGTGGGAAGCGAGAACGCTACCGCACGACCACGAGATGCGGGCCCTGAAGTAAAAGTTCTCTGATTATTTCGGTTAGTAAAAGCCTTTTATTGTGTTCTTAAGCTCACAGATACTGTTACACTATTGAATTGAATAAATATCCTAACTGATTACATGTTGAGACTTGTTTTTCTAGAAATTCTATGTTGTTATTTTGGTAGAAGACTCAGCTAACGAAACTTTGGCCTAATATCCTGGTCAAAATTACCTCTACCACCTTAGCACTTACAATTTGCTGCCACCTACCGATTGACCATCTCGGCCTAAATCCATACTCTGCAAAATGCTGTTAAGTGCATGACAGAGGACGTTAGCCATTTCAACAGTCTCCGGGTTTCTTCCGCTCTATTCACGTACGGAGCTCGAGAGGAATGAATGCTGAAACACCTCTGTGCGGAATGTAAATAGTCTAATCTCGTCTCCGTGTTCCCTTTTGCAACGATGTAGATGAGGTTATGGTATACTATTAGATTCATCTCAAAGATGTTTGTTGACCTTGATCAGACTTGGTATTTTTCGTCATCGAGCGTCTGTTATTTCTGATTCCTCAGTGTTTCCGTGGCATTCTCCCATCGGTCAAACAAGACTGTGACTATTAGAAAACATTTTTGTACTGTAAGTTGTGATATAATGTACAGTTCCGCTGTCGATGTCCCACGAGTGCTGAAATATTCTTTGATGACCAGCTTGAGCATTGTTGGTGTTTTGGCAAAAGGTGGATAACACAAACATCGTTTAATACTTTCTGTGAGATTTACTTTGATTTACAAATGAAAGTAAGAATAAGTCACCGAAACCAAAGACTTTATGGTAATTTCGCTTAAATTTTGTTTAAGTAGCAGTGTATGCCACTTTTTTAAGCAGTCTTCTGCTATATTATGCAGCTACCGAATCTGACATACAAAAGAACGGTCACTGCCGCTATCCTAAGCTGGCGCTTGTTCTCACAACTTTGACTGCTTGCGTAGCGATGCATCAGCCACGACTACCGAATAGTAATGTCCAGTTGCAGTAACTGCCCTGATGGTTTATGGAGGTACTTCCAGCGGAAGCGAGGTAGCAGGCCCCTCACAGGTTATGCAACCGGGTTACACAGGCCGGATGCCAAGCAGTATGGTACACGTGCTGGGTTCACATATACGAGCGGTATGCTGGCGTGCTAAGTTCTGAACCTCGGCTGAGCATTTTGTGAACCACATTGCTCGTAAGAAACAGTGCCGTCTTGGCTTAACCTGTGCTCTGAGAAAGAACTGGCAACGCGTGGGATCCGCCTGAAAGCTCTTGCACAGCTTACGACCAAAACGCGCACTTGTGAGCAAGCAGAGTGCAGCTCGACTCAAAAGTGTGGCACAGCCTGCCACCGACGGCATAAAATGCTGGATACGATGGAATGTTGTAATAAGCATGCGATTGTGCTGTTGCCTTTACTTTATAGGTTTGTAAAGGATGACTCTCCAGTCGCCAAACAACTTCGGTGTACGGCTATTATCAAATACTTGCAACGAATACAAGCCCATCTGGTTTTTACGTTTATTGCTACTCGGTACGATCTAAGCACGTGCCGTAACGCCGTAAAGCAAAGATTCTCCTGTCAGATTTGTCGTTGACAACAATTTATCGAGCGAACACAACGCAGTGAAGCAGTTTGCACATGAGAGGAACGAACTCGTATGACGTTCAAAGAATACGGACCTTCTTCCAGCGTATTTGTATTCAGGGGAACTGATGATGGTCAGTGAAGGACCACATAGTTCCAAAAACATATCCCAAGATGTTTTCTCTGAGTTAACTTATTCCAGTAACTGTAGAGGAAACTGCGCAATTAAATATGTTCGTTAGTGAAATGAATGGAATTTTTCAAGTAATGTTGATGAATGTGGATCTGCCTCGTGAAAGTGGAAAAAGTCCGTACACACTGGGTTGTCAAGACGTGACGGAAATGTCTATGTTTGAAGATCTAATAATTATGGGTGAAGCGTAGTATATTTCGTAGCTGAGTTAACGTGTGCATGAGACATGCGACTTAATGTAAAGTCGTTGTTTGGAAGTAACAGATCTATTAACGTAACAGCGCGGTAGAAACATCTCTTAACAATCCTCCTTTTCTCTGTGTCTTTGTACCTTTATATGTTCCTGGACACTTTAGTTCACTTTTACAATATAATAAACTATTTTAAAATTAACCATCGACGAAATCTGGAGTCCATGAGCAATTCATCACAGCATACCTCTCTCTGTCATACAATTTAATACAAGCCAGTGGTCCAATGTCTAGTAGTACCACATTTGACGTTATAATCTTTCTTCCTTCCTTTACGGGCAAATAGTAGCGGTGACAATTTCTTCCACCTGCATATTTCGAAGCAGTTGCTACTGAATGGAGCCCCACAGCGAAGATGTACTCTATCTACCTCGGTTGCGAAGACAGGAATTAAAATATATAGAAAAAATGAGTTTTGCTAACACCCTACAAGCGAGGCTAGGGGAAAGTACAATGAAAGGATATAACCTGAGTTGTCGAAATGGAAAGTGCTACACATCGCAATTTGCTGAAAACAAGCACGTATCATCATACAAGAGTACGTATAGTGAACGCTGATTATACACGTGTAGCAGTACGATCCATAGGAAGTCACGTCGATGCGGGACACATTAAAAACGAATTCATTGCGTTTGCAGATTCATAACTAAAGAAGAAAACCACACTATGCTTCGCAACAGGATAAGGTGCGAATATCTCTGAGCACATTAGTTGGTGATGGAACACTCTTATTAACCTGGAGCGTTCTCTTTGTTTCTACTTTATTCCCTTATGCCAGATTCCTTGACTGTTTCTTAAGTGTTTACAACTAAATCACAGCCGAATAAAACGGTTATCTAATTTCACGTAAAAGAATGAGCACTCATAAGCAAACAGGGGTTAACTTCGGACATGTTACGGATAATTGAATTATGTACAACCTCTGCTACTCTTACTCTTTATACAATTGCACTGTTTGCAAAATGTCTGGGATGCTCGGAATTTTTTTGTATAAACAGAAAATACTTCCTCCATTTACAGTGGCATAGCATTAATTTCTTAGACCAAGATCCGATTGTTCAACCCGCATTTATAATCGCATTAAAACATTTACAGCATTTAGTGGTTCCCTAACATGCAAAGTTTTAGATTCATGTATCAGAAATGCACTAATAGGGGAAGAACTGAGGAAACCGTTTGTGGCAAATAAAAGTTATTGCTCTCTCGCATCCATTGCAGATATACATAGAAAACATACCTTTCTATTACGTACTGTCACTATGGTAAAACGATGGTGACCGAACGGGGAAGCAGCACTGCCTACCAAGGATCTGAAAACCTATAAAACTCTTATTAAATCTAAAAGGACTGAGAAATGGAATAACAACGCAAGATTTCGTCTCATAAGTTGGCTAAAGTAAACGTATACGACAATGACAAATCCCTAAATCAACACATGCTGATACCTTTCTACCAAGACCAGACATACATGCTCCGAGCACGTCTGCTCACTTACCCAGTTCAACTAGAAGTGATTAGAAAACACCACCACTAGGCAAACAACCCTCCTGATCTTACGAGCGGGGAAAGAGATTAGTTGAGTTGGAAGTGTCCAACTAAAGTCTCTCGATCCTGTCCCTATTCTCATCGTTGTCGGAGCTTGTCGTCTCCTCTGTTGTGTCTACCACCACAGATAACGGTGCCTCTGTTCAAAAAGTAGAGGGGAGACATTCGTTGGGATTGGAATACCCAACCATCTTCTTTATTCACAGGCAACGTCCTTGCCACAGTGGATACACCAGTTCCCGTCAGATTACCGAAATTAAGCGCTGTCGAACGTGGCCAGTACTTGGATGGTTGACCATCCGGGCTGCCGTGCACTGTTGCCATTTTTCGGGGTGCACCCAGTCTCGTGGTGCCAATTGAGGAGCTACTCCACCGAATAGCAGCGACTCCGGTCAAAGAAAACCGTTATAACGACTGGGAGAGCGGTGTGCTGACCACACGCCCCTCCTAATTGCATCCTCAGCTGAGGATGACATGGCGGGCGGATGGTCCCGATGGACCACTTGTGGCCTGAAGACGGAGTGTGTTTTTTCTTTGTTCACGCTTTGTTTCTTTTATCCTTCTCGTGGTCTTTCCCTTCCCTGTCGTGTCTAAAACGACGCAGACTTAAGAACGATTACTCTGTTTAAACATAGTATGCGGGAGCGGGGGAAAGAAGATTAGTTGTATTTGAAACTCATAACCAACACTCTCGACTGTGCTTGTCATTCATCATTCCTTTCTCTGACTCCACACAACCTGAATTTTTGAAATATACTCGATCATTCAAAGATAGTCATTCATATTATACAGGATAAAGGAAACTAAAATAACATAAACAGGAATAAATTAAATAAAACACATAGCTTCATCCATTTTCTCCCCAGAGGCCCACTGGAATTTTGTCGAGGTAAAAATTAGTGCGGCGGACTAGATAACAAGGCAATAAGTGGAAAATAAAGTGATGCTAGATAAAACGTATCGATGTACTCGTTTCGTTTTGAAGGTCGGCGTCTACTGCGTACTTGCTTCAGGCGCAATGGAGATCATAAACAAGAGTGACACGTACCAAAACAGCATCTGTTCAGACAAAAACATGATGCTTCAGTGAACAGTGCAGATTCATTCCTGGAAATTCAAATAAGAACACCGTGAATTCATTGTCCCAGGAAGGGGAAACTTTATTGACACATTCCTGGGGTCAGATACATCACATGATCACACTGACAGAACCACAGGCACAGAGACACAGGCAACAGAGCACGCACAATGTCGGCACTAGTACAGTGTATATCCACCTTTCGCAGCAATGCAGGCTGCTATTCTCCCATGGAGACGATCGTAGAGATGCTGGATGTAGTCCTGTGGAACGGCTTGCCATGCCATTTCCACCTGGCGCCTCAGTTGGACCAGCGTTCGTGCTGGACGTGCAGACCGCGTGAGACGACGCTTCATCCAGTGCCAAACATGCTCAATGGGGGACAGATCCGGAGATCTTGCTGGCCAGGGTAGTTGACTTACACCTTCTAGAGCACGTTGGGTGGCACGGGATACATGCGGACGTGCATTGTCCTGTTGGAACAGCAAGTTCCCTTGCCGGTCTAGGAATGGTAGAACGATGGGTTCGATGACGGTTTGGATGTACCGTGCACTATTCAGTGTCCTCTCGACGATCACCAGTGGTGTACGGCCAGTGTAGGAGATCGCTCCCCACACCATGATGCCGGGTGTTGGCCCTGTGTGCCTCGGTCGTATGCAGTCCTGATTGTGGCGCTCACCTGCACGGCGCCAAACACGCATACGACCATCATTGGCACCAAGGCAGAAGCGACTCTCATCGCTGAAGACGACACGTCTCCATTCGTCCCGCCATTCACGCCTGTCGCGACACCACTGGAGGCGGGCTGCACGATGTTGGGGCGTGAGCGGAAGACGGCCTAACGGTGTGCGGGACCGTAGCCCAGCTTCATGGAGACGGTTGCGAATGGTCCTCGCCGATACCCCAGGAGCAACAGTGTCCCTAATTTGCTGGGAAGTGGCGGTGCAGTCCCCTACGGCACTGCGTAGGATCCTACGGTCTTGGCGTGCATCCGTGCGTCGCTGCGGTCGACGGGCACGTGCACCTTCCGCCGACCACTGGCGACAATATCGATGTACTGTGGAGACCTCACGCCCCACGTGTTGAGCAATTCGGCGGTACGTCCACCCGGCCTCCCGCATGCCCACTATACGCCCTCGCTCAAAGTCCGTCAACTGCACATACGGTTCACGTCCACGCTGTCGCGGCATGCTACCAGTGTTAAAGACTGCGATGGAGCTCCGTATGCCACGGCAAACTGGCTGACACTGACGGCGGCGGTGCACAAATGCTGCGCAGCTAGCGCCATTCGACGGCCAACACCGCGGTTCCTGGTGTGTCCGCTGTGCCGTGCGTGTGATAATTGCTTGTACAGCCCTCTTGCAGTGTCCGGAGCAAGTATGGTGGGTCTGACACACCGGTGTCAATGTGTTCTTTTTTCCATTTCCAGGAGTGTAATAAGTGTGTCTACAGCGAGCAGGGTGTGCTGCTGAGATTAGATACGTTCTGTGTCGAACCACCTTGGATACTGCATCCGCAGACCACTACGTATCATTGTTTAAAAACGCTAAATATTCAAAGTAAATTGTGACAATCTGCCCTTTGCAGCCACAAAAGCATTAACAGACAGACACCGAGGGCGAACAAGGTGTGGTTCACGACCAAGCGTAAACTAAGCTGTGGTCTCCAATGCCGTTTTGCACATCCGACCGATCACAGAAGTTTAGCTTCGTACGCCACGCCGATAACATTCATCGGCCTTACACCAATATCAATATCTGAATTCGTTCGTCCTTTATATTTTAAATCTTGCAAGAATTCCCGAAGTAATTTCATGCCAAGTGACTAATTCGTATTCCAAGAACTATTTAATTTATACCTGTTATTTCGGAAGACATTTAATTTGAAAATGTATCTAATTTTTAATGTAGGATAAGCAATGTTGTAGGTCTTGCGACAGGAGTTTAACATCAGGAGTTTTTTATTTTCGAGATTGTAAAGAACAAAATATGTTTTTTGAAGTCGAAATAATTTCTTATATTATATTTTTAGGTAGTTCGGTGGCCCAGACTGCAAATACGTATTACTGTGATTCAGTCCCCGCTCGCTGTGGAATATCTGGTGGCTCTTATCAATTCTTGCACCTTTAATAGTAATTCATTAACGTGAAAAATGCCAAACTGCGTCGTCGTTCGGAATCCATGTTAAGCCGCAAATCCTCCCATAAATGGCTGAAGAGGTAAGTTAAAAGACCCTGCGCAGTTCCTAACAAAACACTCTTGGGTATTTGATGATATCTTCACTTAATACATTTAGCTAATTTATCTTCATTGTTTGTGCACTAGAAGGTAGTCCGTACCTTCTACGTAAATAGGAAGGCTATTGCTACAGCAACGTAAGGAAGAGGCAACACTGATGATACATATAGTAGCAGATGCCGGGTAAAGGAGATGAAGCTACGAAAACTGAAGGAGGAGACCGAAGTACAAACTTAATTATGTACGACGATACGTAACAACAATTGCGGGTGTGTCGTTGACCTATCGCAAGTCTTTTTATGGAACACCACTTCGAACCACCGCAGTTACACAACTAACAAGACTGCTCTGACCAACAGTTTAACGTGGAATTCGAACCATGTGTTGTTTCATGAGACTCCTGACATCGTTGAGAGTCGAGTGCTAGGCTGAAACGACGACTGAAAAGTCTTTGCTCTGACCGGGATTCGATCGCGCCACCACTCGGCTGCCGGACACGTGCTTTACCACTTTTTTTCACACGATGGAAACCGCCAGAATCCACGTCCTGGATGGCTGCCTCCCCCATCCCTCATCGTTAATCGGAGAGTCGGACTCGACCTACGACCGGCTCGCGTCCACATATCGCGGAAACGTGCGTGTTAGCGTTTCTTTTCCAAAGCTAGAAACCTTACAACTTGATACTCAAAAAAGAATGAAAAAATCGGAGCCAACCCTACATTGCACTGCCACTTTTAAAATAACCAAACTTAAAAAGAAGGATTTCTGCCCTTTCCAAGCGTTGCCTGCAATTATTATTTAATAAAAAAGAGAAACAAGACTAACAGGCCCCAGAAATGAAACAAAATGTGAAATAATACTCCTGAAAAGAAGTCGTGATAAGAATACCAAAAGGACCGGCTAACTGAACCGATACCTTGGTGCAAGGTTCACCATATTGGCAAATAAGTCGCGACACCGCGGTAGGCGCAAACACTTCCAGCATGCAGTGGCCTCAGCTATGCGGTGGCCTCACACTGGTGGAAGCCGAGCAGATCCGTTCCACCCCCTCCGTCTACAGTGTAATGAACATAGTGGCCCAATAGCTTCGCAGTGTTATGTGACTATACCCCCGGAAAGGTAAGGCATTATCAACAAGTCGAGTTGGAAAACCAAATTCTTTTTACGCCAGACCCAGTTCGCTTCGTGACCATGACAGATAAAGTTCAGTTGTGGCGGGACAGAGACTGCACTAATTCGTTAGGCTGAATCCAATACGTAATAGGGGGCCATTTGTGGAAAACAGGTTGTGTATCACTTTACACCACGAGGACGCCACCGCCAGTGGTAGAACTGGAAAAGTAGAATCCACACCGCCTTTCAAGAAGATGCCCGTTTGACAGGAGCCCTCTCCTGGGCATTAACAAAAACGTAGTAGTGAGATGCTGCTTCTACAGAATATCAGCTACCTAAAAACTGACAGCAATAAACAATTCACGGACAAGTTTTAACTGGAAACTAAATAGACCAACATCGACAGGCGGGTCAGGACTGCGCTGCAGAAGACAGGAAAATAACCGCGACGTGAATGTGTGGATTGCGTGAGGGACAGTCAGCACGGTGCGCCGAACAAATAACGCAGACGCTTTCCTTTGAATATCGGAAAGTCCTAGACCCCCGAGAGAACGCGCACGTCATCGCGCTAAGGAGAAAAATCTGAGCAGTGTAGTACGTTGTGAACAAGACGTAGGTATCCAGGATCCCAGCTTTCTGAAGCAGGTTAAGGGAGCTCCATGCTTCTTCCACCTTCTATCTTCTCCTTAACCGATTTCCAATTAGTATAGCCATATGGAGAGTAGAAAATCGAGCACTGTCGCCCACGAAATGACAGCATTATCAACACCCCGTAATTTTATAAACCGACATTTGTCTTCGTTGATGTAGGTCGCAGATACAAAGCATAACGCATTCAACGGAGCCTTGAGCAATAGTATCTCAGTAACACTTTCACTTCGTCCGGGTATGCGCTCACCTACATCGTCTCTACCAAGAGTGTCCATTTTTGTAACTGATCGTCAATACTTCGAACAAGGGGTTCAAGTAACGACATTCAAAGAGGGCTTGTCTGAGGAAAACCAATACGGATGGTAATCGGGGGTTTCAGTTGGACATTGAGCTTGGATATCCATAAACAAATTAGAGAAGACCCTGCGCGAGTCAATTGTGAAACCAACTGCATCGAGTACCTCCAACAGGAAGCCGTGGATCACCTGGCCGAATCGTAAAAATTGCGCCTTTACAAGCCTGATGTCTGCAGTCCGCAGGGGAGCCGGATGAACACCTTCATAAAGCTCACGTAAGGGAGAGTAGTATAATTCGCAGGAATTCACGTGCCTTATAAGCCTAGAATCGTATCAATATTTATCGGAGCCTTGGCTTTGTTAGTTGAACCCACCACTGCGAAATGGAGTCGTACTGCGCAGTTGAGCGGAGATTACGTGCCCACGCTAATCGGAGACCCAAAACGAGAGATGAACTATCCAAGTACGCCAAATTCAGCATCCAAGGCAATTGAAACAAATTCACCGATTGTCGCGTGTGACTTAAAGTGCACAGTGGTCTGTAAAGCTGGCGGGGGGAACTACAGCAGCTAGACCACCAGATCACGACATACGTGTACGTAGATAATCTGCGAGTTTTAATGAGTGAGTTTGCGAGTATCAACATTTATGACACGTATGACCGCTTCTTTTGACTCAATTGACTTACAAGTCTGAAGTATTTACATCGCCAATGGAGTATAGACTTCAGTATTTGACATAAATTTGAGTTTGTTACGTCTACCTGTTCGTGAGAAAAATCAGTCTTAAGTGATGAACAAGCGGATAGAAGGACAACAAACAGCAAAAAATAATTTTAACATGAAGCAATTATACACTGCCAAGGAATCGTACACCTTAGTAAAGTGTAGTCCTTAATACGTGCCATAAAATTCAACTGGTTACTTCTATCCGTTCTTCAGGAAAAGTAGTCTTAACAGTCGCACAGACAGACAGACAAGTGATCCTATAAGGTCTTCGTTTTTACCGACTGTAGTAAGGAACCCCAGAAAGGAGGGCGGTAATTATAGTGCAGTTCAAACGTAAATTACTGTTTTCCAGACCACTTGTAGTGAATCTTCTTACATCTCATTTTGTTCGTATGCTGAGATAATGTCTTCATGGGAGCACAACCATAATTTTCTCCACTTTCTGACGCGTCAGTAGTGGCAAACCATTGCATAAACACAGTCGCAATTTTGTGCTTGTCTGGCTGTTATGGTGGTAACGCCGGCAGCTCCAGTTTGCCCTAGGTGCAACCGCGCTGGAAGTACATCATGCCTCGCGGACTAAAACTGGCTGCCGTCCAGGCACCACCAAAGGGCCGACTCATCACAAGGTTCCTGTAGTCTTACAAGGGGTCGCATCGGTGATGTCGTCTGTCGGTTTACGGTAAACCTCGTCACCTAGGGTACATGAACCGTACCAGGACAACATATTAATAAGGCGTTCGATGCAGTTTCGTAAAGCTTCATAATGAAGAAAATACCAACTGCCGTATTATCGGACCGTATTTGCAATTTCTAGCAGACAGAAGTCATCGCATCGTCCTTGACGGATGAAATATTCGGAATTTCTTTAACGTAATGGAGATCATCGAAAGTTGCGTTAGGCTGTTAGTGGACGATTCTGTTGCTTATTGAAATGCTTCGCCTGTCACATAAGCGAAGCGCTATGCAGAAGATAAGTGGTTCACAATTGACCTTCTATCGAAATAATTGTAATGTGAGTGCCTAAACAGACGGAAAGACAGTATTGGTGATAAACCTCTGGAGGCTGGTAAGAACCGTGGTTAACAAAAAGCAGATGCCGGTCTGAGATTCAGTGGCAGATTCCAAATGAACTGATATTCATGCACGAAAGAAGACGTGGCTTGTGGAGTATGGACGTAGATGTAGTTTTTCACTCCAAGCGAGATTCTTCCTTGCATCAGCAACAGAAGTTTGAAGGGACTATATGGGAAAATAACTTTTGTAGAAAGAGTAACACGTTTGCCTTGACTGATAGTGGCGACCGCATTTCCTACATCTGTCTTTTCCTATTGTGTGGCGAGATGTGGGCGACAGCAGGTGTTTGCACGCATCGGCGTTTAGTGTGTAATCCGCGAGTGCGTAGGCGCGGGCCGGGTGGGATAAACAGCAGGTGTCGTGTCCGCGCGGTAACAGCACACCGCTCTGCTGGTGCGGTCTAGTCCAGTATGCTAATGCAGCGCTGTAGGCGGCTATCTCGACAGAGCAGCCAATAATTCTGCCGATCGCTGTAGCCAATTAACGGCCCGCGATAATACGGGAAGTCGGCGCTGGGGAGCGACGCTCCTAAAATACGGTTTTTGTTCTCCTCTGTGGGAAACATCGAGGATTAGCTGAAACGTTGCTCATCACTCTGCAACCGGCGTTAAAACAACTGTTTATTCGGGTAATGTCGTCTGTTCCACAGCTTTAACTATTTACCAACGTCTTCTCCTCTCGATTTTGTGTAACTTGTAGTAAACCAGTATTCATTCCATATACGTGCAGCCAACCGCTTTACTTTACAATGGATTACAGACAGTCTTGGCCGAAAAACTTTTCTTTCGATGATAATCGGTTTCGATAATTATTTGACCATATCACGGTTGCAGGTGGAGCTAGAGGAGTTACAACAACGGCTCCATTCGACAGTTCTGCCTATCGTCGCGGTATAGTGGTATGACCAAAACCGGTTACTGTCTAAATAAATGTTTTTTGGAGAAGAGGCTGTCTGTAATCCACTTTTAAAGTACTTTTAGCCAGACCGCTCTTTCTCCACAAGAAATGAACTCAGAAATTTCTAACGACATTACTGTTTTCTTGGTCATTAGTCTACCGAATGGTTTGATGCGGCACGCCACGAATTCCTTTCCTGTGCTAACCTCTTCATCTCAGAGTAGCACTTGCAACCTACGTCCTCAATTATTTGCTTGACGTATTCCAATCTCTGTCTTCCTCTACAGTTTTTGCCCTCTACAGCTCCCTCTAGTACCATGGAAGTCATTCCCTCATGTCTTAGCAGATGTCCTATCATCCTGTCCCTTCTCCTTATCAGTGTTTTCCACATATTCCTTTCCTCTCCGATTCTGTGTAGAACCTCCTCATTCCTTACCTTATCAGTCCACCTAATTTTCAACATTCGTCTATAGCACCACATCTCAAATGCTTCGATTCTCTTCTGTTCCGGTTTTCCCACAGTCCATGTTTCACTACCATACAATGCTGTACTCCAGACGTACATCCTCAGAAATTTCTTCCTCAAATTAAGGCCGGTATTTGATATTAGTAGACTTCTCTTGGCCAGAAATGCCTTTTTTGCCATAGCGAGTCTGCTTTTGATGTCCTCTTTGCTCCGTCCGTCATTGATTATTTTACTGCCTAGGTAGCAGAATTCCTTAACTTCATTGACTTAGTGACCATCAATCCTGATGTTAAGTTTCTCGCTGTTCTCATTTCTACTACTTCTCATTATCTTCGTCTTTCTCCGATTTACTCTCAAACCATACTGTGTACTCATTAGACTGTTCATTCCGTTCAGCAGATCATTTAATTCTTCTTCACTTTCACTCAGGATAGCAATGTCATCAGCGAATCGTATCATTGATGTCCTTTCACCTTGTATTTTAATTCCACTCCTGAATCTTTATTTCCATCATTGCTTCCTCGATGTATAGATTGAAGAGTAGGGGCGAAAGGCTATAGCCTTGTCTTACACCCTTCTTAATACGAGCACTTCGTTCTTGATCGTCCACTCTTATGATTCCCTCTTGGTTGTTGTACATATTGTATATGACCCGTCTCTCCCTATAGCTTACCCCTACTTTTTTCAGAATCTCGAACAGCTTGCTCCATTATATATTGTCGAACGCTTCTTCCAGGTCGACAAATCCTATGAAAGTGTCTTGATTTTTCTTTAGCCTTGCTTCCATTATTAGCCGTAACGTCAGAATTGCCTCTCTCGTCCCTTTACTTTTCCTAAAGCCAAACTGATCGTCACCTAGCGCATTCTCAATTTTCTTTTCCATTCTTCTGTATATTATTCTTGTAAGCTGCTTCGATGCATGAGCTGTTAAGCTGATTGTGCGATAATTCTCGCACTTGTCAGCTCTTGCCGTCTTCGGAATTGTGTGGATGATGCTTTTCCGAAAGTCAGATGGTATATCGCCAGACTCATTACTACTCTCCCGTAAGTAAGTGTAGACTCGTGCTTAATACTAGTTTCAGTACATTACTGCCGCTTTCTTCAAAGTGATACACGTAAGATAGCAGAGATTCTTGGGAAGATAGAGAATTTATGTAATGTAGATGGCAGTTAGATAAAAACAATCTGCTGAACAGTCTCTAATAATGACGCTGAGAGCTGGAATGGGAACTGGTAACGAATTAAGGAAAATGTTGTGGCAGAGCTGAAATGCTCTGTCTCGTAATAGTTTGATGCTATTGACCGTGTATTTAATGTCACTTATACAGGCGATATAAATTTACCGATTGCAGGTATGCTCGCTAGATCTGTGGAAGACTGAATTATTCTGAAAACGGCAAGAAGGAAAAGTAACACTGACTAACATGTAGGAAAAGACAGCAGAGCACAAACCAGAACGTCGGTGCAGTTCGAAAGGGTGGCTAAAAAGCATGAAAAACATCGAGATATTTGCCGAGTATTGTGGAGATAATAGATTTATAGATGAATCCGTAGTATTCAAATAGTTTTCTTGTAAAAATAAAGCTTACATCACTTGCACAAATGGGTATGTATACAACGATAATATATACTGCTCAAAATAGTATCACTTCTTCGAAGTCCCGTAATTGTCTTCCACTGCAATGCGTAAGTTTGAAATGTGGTTCAAAGTTGCCTACAACCTCCATCTGTAAATGTGCAAAGGCGTGGCACCCTGTGACGCAACTTCTGGGTCGACGACGCTTCGAACAGCAAGGCATCAACACAGAGGAAGGTCACAGCTCAGTTCACGTGTGGTGTACGGTGGATTAATAATGTTCTATGGGCACCAAATTTCACCACAGTTCTGTCCATCGCCACTGTGGAGGTGCCATACGATGGGAGGGTCGCCGCACACGGTGTTGGCCGGAGGGCAGGAAACTCATTCGTCACTCCTTTTCACTGCTTTTTAGTTATCCCCAGTGTTTCCCCTGTGTATATCAAAACAAAAGCTACAGTCGCCCTACTCTCCATGAAACAGCAATCCATGTATGTTTGTGTGTCTGTCTGTATGTTTGTGTTTGTGTGTGTGTGTGTGTGTGTGTGTGTGTGTATGCGCGCGCGCGCGTTTTGGTATCGCTTTTGGCACTTAGTGTTGCAATTTGGATGAATAGGTGAATACTCTAGGTGGGTTCAGTCTCTGTATCAATGCATACCACACCATCTTATGAAGCAATATGAGCATATTTCTACGAGTAATTTTACATGTGGAATATGGAAGAAATACATGCGTTAGCTAAAGCTGCACCATCTCCCTGTCGATAAAACCCAGGCTGCTTGGCTATCGTGACATAAAAAATACGTTACAGATAGATGCCTGCATCTAGAGATCAAGCCTTACAAACAACATGTCTTGTGATCATTGGCTTGAAATTCAAAGAGTGACATGAATGCTGGTACGCTTCCTGAGCATTATTGATTGCTCAAGGGGTGGAATACTGTATTCAAAAACATTTAAAACCATTTTAGTAGTGACAACAATATTTCATTTAATACAGAATAAGAGACTTTATTCTTCATTAGGGCTTTGAAATAACAAATCAACAATTACTCTACAGTGCTAATGCAAGACAACATCCAAACTGTATGTAGTTTAGCAACGATTATTAAGCAGTTTTTAGACTTTACAGGACTGATAACCAACTTTACCAATCACATATCTGAAAGTGGAAATGTCAAGTGCTCCAAGAACTGTACCAATGTTAAAATACAATTTTACCAACTTGAGCAGTTACCGAATAACAGCGGTATCATAAATACAGCAACATGAGAATTAGTGCAAACCACGTTACCCTCTGTGGCGGGAGTATACTATCACGTTCGGCGCCGAGTGACCAATGGACCAACCGCCCTGACATTCAGGCTAAGTATGGAAGCACAAAATGCCTATGACGTGCAAAGCAGACTCTTACTTTCACATAACTACTAAATACCAAATGAAGACTCCAACCGCAAAATCGGGTGAGTTCAGCTTAGGACAAATCTATCAAACAAAATCTTAAGCTGAGCATGCTATGAACGCAATGAGTAATTAGTGTTGAGGCGTTATCTACCTCTCTTTTTCCGAGAACAGTAAACGACTCGCTAGCAGCTCCAGCAAGTGCCCAGGTCAGACTAACGACAAAATTTAACACAGGAGAAGAGAGCGCATAAAAGTAGCAGAAAATGACAAAAAATTTAAATAAGCTCGAATTTCTGGTGAAAAGGAAGGAAGTTCTCAACAGGGTTGCCCCAAGTAAGTAGGCCCAAGCGGTTTCACAGTTTAAGATGCACAAGTACAATAAAATCAATATCCACATCCTTACACCGAAAATAATTAGCAACGATAAAACGACCGCGGCCGGCAACTTAACGGCCAGGTAGCAGGGGCAGTGTGATCTATCATACATAGACTTCCTCAGAGTGGACCCAACTATCGCTAAACCGGAAACACAATACAGGGAGGCTGAGCAGAACGACTGTGCAGAATTTGGTCAAATATCGGTTACCGACAGTAGAACTAACGACCAATGTGGTTCTGGCGGGAATCGTTACTGCGGAGCCATGTTCTGCGTTCACCATCGCTTAAATACAGCACAGAACACGGTGTTTCGTGCTGTTTGTGGCGAAATAACGATTTAATATACTTTTGGAAACGTTCGCTCATGTGTTTTTGGAGTTTTCTGTGCGTTAAAGTCTTTTAGTAAATTTCGTGCTTTAATTTTCAGCTGACGTTTCTTAATGTTTATAATGAAACGTATCAGTGAAATTGATTTTCACAGTTTTAACTTCGTTGAGTATTCCAGTGACCGCTTGAATTTTTGGTTTTAGCTAATAAATTTTGTGAAGTTTCGTTGGTATCGGTATTAGTTGCTGTTTAGTAGTATTAATAAAAGTAGTTGCTTTCTCAGTAGACAGGGAACTTCGAGACCGCTATTGTTAGTTCTGTAAATAGTTATACATGTGTAACTGAACTTAGTTAACGTAGACGTTTAGTTTCTTTCAGTAACTGTAAAATTTTACCATGAGTGAGAAGTGTGGGCTCTGTCGTAGGTTTGTGAGTAGTGGGTTACGGTGTGGGATTTGTTCCAAAGTCTTTTCACTGCGGGGGGGGGGGGGGATACAGGAGGGAAGCTAACGGGCATTCTAGCAAGATCCTCTACTGGGAGTGCAGAGATTGTAGTACAAATAAGAGGACCAGTAGCGTAAGATCTGTGCCCTTCGCGTGCAGTTACAATACTCAAAGGATGAACTAGATAGGTTGAGAAGGGTGAATCGTGCTGGGGTATGGGAACTGGCAGTTGGCAAGAAGGCAGCTGGGAGGAGGAGTTATTCAGGTAGTTATACTTTGCGTATATGCAATATATTTGACAAACTGTCAGAATCGAGTTGAGAGGAGCCTCTTGTAGCTGTAGATGCAGGGAACATGCAACAGCCCTCAGAAGTTAGGAGGCCTAGGTCAGTTGCAAATTCTAACAGAAAGAAGAACGTTCTGCTTCTAGGTAGTTCGCACGGTACAGATGTGGGCCAGCAGTTGCAAGGACTGTTGGGGACTGAGTACCAGGTCACCAGCATTGTGAAGCCTAGTGCAGGGTTGGCTCAGGTGACAGACAGCATAGGGGAGTTACGTAGGAATCCTACGAAGGAGGATCACGTAGAGATAATGGGTGGAGCAGGGAACATTCTAGATAGGGACGGGGAATATGATGAAGGCGGGCAACTGGTAAAGATAGCTACTTAATCTTGTGGAACTAATGTGCATTTCTTGCAACTGTTTCAGTGTCACGATCGGCCTCATCTTAATGCGGCTGTTAGCCGCGTTAACATCGTACTGGATTTCAGAGGGCATGGCTCACATTGTAGTGGTAGATTAGGTTTCACTAGGCATGGTCTGCACCTCAATGGGTACGGAAAGGGAAGGCTGGCAAAGCTTATACGTGACAGTGTAGTGGGTGGTGGTGGGATCACTCATGGAAAAATTCCTGTAGTAGTTGGTGTTAGTGCTGCACCATTTTTAGACTGAAGTCACCTGATAGGTATTCTTGCTTACAGGAAGTCCCTCTAAGGACTCACCTTCGGAGGACGACATGTTTGCAAGTAGAGAAGGAATTAGCATATTTCATCAAAATATGAGTGGTCTTAGAGATGAAGTTAGTGAACTGTTTATAAATGTTACCTCTGCAGTTATTGGTATATCGAAGCAACACTTAAATAATTTGACAGTTCACAGGCTTCTTTTAGCAGGACACAGACTAGCTGACTGTTTTTCAAGGAGTACCTTGAGGAGTGGGGCACTGGCCATGTGCCCGCATCTCGTGGTCGTGCGGTAGCGTTCTCGCTTCCCACGCCCGGGTTCCCGGGTTCGATTCCCGGCGGGGTCAGGGATTTTCTCTGCCTCGTGATGGCTGGGTGTTGTGTGATGTCCTTAGGTTAGTTAGGTTTAAGTAGTTCTAAGTTCTAGGTGACTGATGACCATAGCTGTTAAGTCCCATAGTGCTCGGAGCCATTTTTTTTACTGGCCATGTACGTAAAAAAATAGTATTTCATCTGAGTCCATAGACATATCACGGCACTGCACTGAACAGGTATGTGAATGTTGTGCAGAGGCAGTTCTACTTAGTGATACCAGACCTCTAATTTTTGTTATTTGTAGGTCCCCTAACTCTGACTACAGAGCATTTATGCTCAAGCTAGAGAGGATTCTTGATTCAGTTTATAGGAAGTACCAGGAATTAGTTACATGTGGTGACTTCAGTATTAAGTTTTATATGATTGTGGAAGACAAGGTATGTTGGTAGAACTTCTAAATTCATATGATCTGATGCAGGCTGTGTTTTGCCCAACTAGGGTACAGGGGAACAGCAGCACAGCCATAGACAATATTTTTAATCATTCTTCATTTGTAGATGGGCATTCTGTTAGTAAAAGGGTGAATAGCCTATCAGACCATGATGCACAAATTTTAACACTAAAAGGCGTTTGTACTCAAACAAAAGTCACACATAACTACAAACTATGTGAGCCTTGGCTGGCTGGTGTTATGCTTTGCATTAAACCTTGGTTGCTTTTCTGTGATTAGTCTCCCGCAGCTATGGTGTTATTCTCTATCTCCGCGAGTGGCAACAGCAGCGTGTATCGATATTCGCACCCTTGTACTATCTTTGGCCTCACACTTGTAGTTTCCGGCTGTGCCGTGTGCGGGCAGTTGGTCGGCTGGCGTGGAACAGCGAGGAAGTCTCCGTGGCGCGTGTCTGGCCGTGGCTGCTGGCGGCGTCCTCGCGCGGTCGGAGTGTGAGGGGCTGTTCCCATTGCTACGAGGTCCGTGGCTCACCGATCCCGGACGCGAAAGTTGACTCTTTACTTTATCTTTCAGCCAGCCCTAACTGTTCACATTGTGTTGTTTGAATTTCGTTGTGGACTGTTAGGACATTCCCGTGAGCAACAACGTGTGTTTTCAAGTTGGTGAAATTCCAGCCGCCCTCTTGTGAAGTTTAATTTAACACGATTATTTTGAATTGAAGTGTACCAGCGGAATCTTCTGCCTTGTAGCCATTAACGTTCCGGTTACCTGCCCTGGCCATTGACGTCAATTCAGGCAATGTATTTTCCTCGTCATGTTGTGGCTGTCCAACACAGCGTGTAGTTTGGCAGCTGAATGTGTAATTCGTTGTGGGCGCCGATACCTTCTGCGTTGTTCCATTGAACTCAGGTGGAGCAGAAATTATCGTGTCGCTTGGTCCGTTGACTGTGTGTTGGTTGGGTTGCCGTCGGATTGAGAATTGTTGGGCCGACCACCTGTCTCACCTAGGCGAGCGTTAGTGTTTGAATTCCAGGCCGACCCTCGGAAACCTCTGAGCGCCGTTTGACTCTGCACAATTCAGCTGAGGGTTTCAGTTAGTCATCATTTATTCCAGGGAAAGGCTGTACGGTCATCAACAGTATTCTGTTCTTTCGAGAATAGTTACTGTCTTCATATATATAGTTAAAGACTACCCAACCATTTACCTTCGTCTGTGCCAATGTGCACAGGTTGCCCAAACTCTTACGGGAATCGCCAAAGCGTGCGCGAGTAATGAGTGGATGCGCAAATGTCTATAAGATACATTACATATGTAGAAATGTGGACAGTTGGGAATGAGTGTCTCACTGGAAGCGTGCGAGGGATAAGTCCCTGCAGTCGCGCTATTCATCTGTGTCCTCTGTGGCTCAGATGGGTAGAGCGTCTGCCATGTAAGCAGGAGATCCCGGGTTCGAGTCCCGGTCGGGGCACACATTTTCAGCTTTCCACATCGAGGTATATCAACATCACCTGTCGGCAGCTGAGAGTTTCAGTTAGTCATCATTTATTTTTGTATGCCACCAGTGGTTGTTGAAGTTATTGAAAACGCTGTTTATGTACGGATAATTGATCATTTTATATCACTCAATTTGGTATCAAATGTAAAGTTCGACTTTAGAAGTCGTATAACAACTGGAAATGCTATATTATTTTTCTTCTGTGAAGTACTGGATGGGTTAAAAAAATCTTTCGAAATCTAGGCATATTTTTCGATTTAACTAAGGCGTTTGATTGTGTTGATCACAAAATATTGCTCCAGCTGTTGGACCATTACGGAATACGGGGAGTACCTTGCAATTGGTTCACCTCTTACTGTATAAACTGACAACGAAAGGTCATTATTCAGTGTTGAGAATGGCTGTGATGTTGGGTCTGAGTGGAGTAAGGTGAAAGGGGAGGGGAGGGGGTTGCCTCAGGGATCAGTGTTGGTTCACACCTATTCCTTATTTATATAAATGATATGTCCTATTGTTTTACAGGTAACTCTAAAATATTTGTTTAATGATGAGACTAGCGTGGTAGTAAAGGATGTTGTGTGCAACATTGGCTCGGTTTCAAATACCGCAGTTCATGAGGTAAGTTCATGACTTGTAGAAAATAAACTAACGCTAAATCTCAATAAGACTCAGTTTTTACAGTTTCTAACACACAGTTCAACAAAACCCGAGGTTTAATTTCACTGAATGGGCATATGATTAATGAAACTAAATAATTCAAATTTCTAGGTGTTCAGAGAGATAGTAAACTGTCGTGGAAAGCCCACATTCAGGATCTTGTTCAAAGACTTAATGCTGCCATTTTTACTATTCGAATGGTATCTGGAGTAAGTTATCTTTCGACACGAAAATAAAGTCTATTTTGCTGATTTTCGTTCGTTTATATCGTATGGTGTTATATTTTGGGGTAACTCTTCCCATTCTAAAAGGATATTTTTGGCTCAGAAACGGGTGGTTCGGGCAATAAGTGGTGTGAGTTCACGAGCCACTTGTCGACCCCTGTTCACGAGTCTGGGTATTTTGACATTGACCTCTCAATGTATATATTCTTTAGTGTCATTTCTTGTTAACAATATCAGTTTAATCCCAAGAATAAGCAGCTTTCACTCAGGTAATACTCGGCATAAATCAAACTTTGAGAATGGCATCTGCTCCATCTCCAACGCTCGCAATTCCCGGCGATTAACTGGCACCACAGACATTGTACAGTCGTTCCTGATGTTGTTCTGCTTAAACAATAATTACAGTGTTGCAATTCATAGATCGAGTTTCTTTGATACGAAGTTCAGCACCTGCTTTTCTATCGTCAGATTGGCGGTCGCGCTAGACATCTCAGCCCCTTCCGCTACCGTAAATGCTGCTTGTTGACGCGATTTACGGTCGTTATGTGATTCGTTTTGTATTTGCGGATCCCTAATCTGTCTTCCTAACTCTCCTTGCGAGGGTGAAAGTTATTCTTCCATCCAGTCCTGTTTAACCTCATAACGGGAAATCCCCGTGGCACTCTGCGCTGTGCTTGAATTTGATGTTTTCTTTGTTGCGTTTGGGCCATAATTTCGTGGTTATTGCTCATGATGTAGTCTACACATACAGAAACTCTTGATTATATGGCTTGCCGTGCGTGGTTGCCTTGGGAACGGAAGGACTGGGCCAAAGGGGTACTGAACATCATTCGTGGCACCAACAAGTTTTAAAACATATTTAAAGACCATACAACAACCAAATCAGTTAAAACACTAGACATTCCTCTGCAATGATTATAAGGATTGGCACAATACGTATCTCAAATATGAAATGATTAAAGTGTATTCCACACAAAATCATTAAACACATGCTTCGAGTTAAAACAATTAGTAAAGGAAAACTATCCTCATGGTTAACACCTGCGAGAGCAACCAGTTTTCTTGAAATTTGCTAGAGGAAAGTCATTAAAACGTTACTAGTCAAATCAAGTTATTCGACACATAGCAATAACAGGGAGAAATATGTACATAAGTAAACTCTGCTCACGAGAAAGTCACCCACTTGCTAATAACAAGCCCCGATGCCGCCCAAACGTTTGGTACGTCTTACAGACAGTAACCCCCAATGACCAGGCCCCATCTCACTTAAACACAAACACCAACAGATTACAAACATGAACATTTACAGCCGTTGCGGGACCCATCCCAAGGTCCATTTAACCTTAAACGACTGCTAGCAATGAAAGACCAAAGGTCGGCAAGTTTTCTCAGCTGCAGATCGGGACAAAACAATTATTTCCAACCTAATTAAATGTGTCGAATATATTTACAACGACAGGACTTTTATTCTAAAGATTGCGAGACCCCACAATGACAAAGTTAACGTAACACTCGCACATGATAAAGGCAAAACAGAACAGTAACTACTTTGAAGTGTAAAAACTCATTAAGCAAAAAGCAGCTCAAAGATCGGTGCCACGGATCACGGCATTAATAATTAACTGAAGCCCGCAGATGGACCAGTTCCTTTTGAAAATTTCGCAACTGTGAATTGCAGTCCAAGCCAGGAATCATTATTGATTCTTGTCAAAGTCTGCAATCTTAAATGGCGATATAAGCGCTGGCCAGGCAACAAGGCAACACAAGAAAATAGTTCACTCAAAGGTTTGAAGCGACTATTAACAATTTTGTGCAAACCTACGTAAGACGGCTCACATGACAACCAAACAGTTACAGACTTGGCCTCTGGCACGAGTGAACCGGACTCGAGTAGCCACACGCAACCCGCAATGAAGACCAAATCTAGCTTACCGAAACATAACTGCCGCAAGATCTCACAAGACTGAAAGTACACAGGAAACACCTCCAGAGATCAATCGGCCAAAACACACGATAAACTTATAAACGGTTTTCCTCTTCTTAAAAAAAAAATCTATGTAATACCGAATCAACAGCTTCAAAAGTAAATGGAACATAGACGGTGATGATGGTACTGCAAACGACGACTCCAAAGAATACACACACGTGCATAAAGATGCCACGTGAGACGCCTTAACGCCAAACATGAACGTTTATAAGGAAAAATGTTCTCGAAGTTGCACATCCGGAATAATGCAGAAAAGTGGCGGCGAAGAGGAAGCAGATGAAAGAGGCCAAACGTGCTTCCATTTGCTCAGGATAAACTGCTTGCCATAACATTGTGCCAGGGAAGAATTCCGCAGAGAAACGGAGGATGTTTTCCTGCTGACCGGACGGCTCCAACTCAATCCGTGTACGTTGCCTTCCTTAAGCGCTAACGAAGCACGCGACGCTTACTCGGACCGGCACCAGGCAACGAACCCACCAGGCCCACACAGTCACGGCACCGACACGCTCCACCTTTGCTGTCTCCGTTAAGCCACTTCCTCTCCGCTCGCCACGCCGGTCACTACCCAAGCCACCACTTAACGGATACACAGAGAACTGTCAAAAACATTAGACTAAAAAGAGAACGGGAAAACACAACTCGGCCCATAGGTCACTGAATAACCCACTTCACTCGCTGTCCGTAGCTGGTGTTTCCCACAACGGTATGGATTTAGGAGCAGTCAGATAGGAATAGTACAATGCTTCTTTATGTGTACTTAATAACATTTTAATAAACAAATTTTCTATAGACAGAAGTCAGCCTTATTGCCCATTTTGTGTTGCCTGAAAATCTCAGGAAAATAAATGATAAGCCAGATTATTACGGTATATTAATAATTTTTACTTATGGACCGTCTGACAGCAACTGAATAAAACACAATTTTAGTGCCATACGCGTTTCGCCTTTATTTTCTGCAAGTCATCATCAGTGGCGTGGAATATGTACATATGTTAGCTATTTTATTTACATTTTTGTCATTGTGCCTATAGGTTATAAAGCCAGATTATGTAGTACCTGGATATTTTATGTAACTGGAATTATTATGACGCTAAAATCAGATAATCCGACTTCTTCTCAGAAAAATAAAGTGGATAATCCTACTTCAGAGCTGGTAAATACGCTTTGTGGTTAGAAGTATGCGGACACCCCCAAAACACACGTTTTTCATATTGTGCTGCCACCTACTGCCAGGTCCTCCATTCTAGCAATCTCAGTAGTCATTCAGAGAGCAGAATTGCGCGCTCCGAGGAAATTACGGAATCGAACGTGTTCAGGTGATTGAATGCCACTTGTGTCATACGTCTGTACGCGAAATTTTTGCATTGCTAAACATTCCTAGGTCCACTGTTTCCGAAGATATTTTGAAGTGGAAAAGTGAAGGGACACGTACAGCACAAAAGCGTACAGGCTGACCTCTTCTGTTGACTGACAGAGACCGCCGACAGTTGAAGAGGGTTGTAATGCGTAATAGACAGAGATCTATCCAGACCACCACACAGGAATTCCATACTGCATCAGCATCTACTGCAAGTACTATGACAGTTAGGCGGATTTCATGGTCGAGCGGCTGCTCATAAGCCACACATGAAGCCGGTAAATGGCAGTCGACGCCTCATTTGGTGTAAGGAGCGTAAACATTGGACGATTCAGGAATGGGAAAACGTTGTGTGGAGTGACGAATGACGGTACACAATGTGGCTATCCGATGTCACGGTGTGAGTATGCCGAGTGACGGGTGAACGTCATGTGCTAGCGTGTGTAGCGCCAACAGTAAAATTCGGAGGCGGTTGTGTTACGGTGCAGTCGTGTTTTTCACGGAGGGGGCTTACACTCCTTATTGCTTTCTGTGGCACTATCACAGCACAGGCAGATATTTCTTCCCACAGTTGAAGAGCAATTCGGGGATGGCGACTGCATCTTTTAACACAATCGAGCACATATTCATAATGCACGGCTTGTAGCGGAGTGTTTACACAATAACATTCCTGTAATAGACTGGCCCGCACAGAGACCTGACCTGAATCCTATAGAACACCTTTGGGATGTTTTAGAACGCCGACTTCGTGCCAGCCTCGCCGACCGACATCGATACCTCTCCTCAGTGCAGCACTCCGTGAAGAATGGGCTGCCATTCCCCAAAAAACCTTCCAGTACCTGCTTGAACGCATGCCTGCGAGAGTGGAAGCTGTCATCAAGGTTAAAGGTGGGCCAACACCATACTGAATTCTAGCATTACCGATGGAGGGCACCACGAACTTGTAAGTCATTTTCAGCCAGGTGTCCGCATACTTTTATCACGTAGTGTCTGTCCATGTTCTCTGTGAACACTATTCTCTGTATGAAGGTTGAGAAACGAAATAGCGAAGTGTGCCTTTGTAACTGTCACTCCATGCCACACCGTCTCGGAACAATTGACTGACGGAGCCGGCATGCTGCAGTGATGAAAGATTCACTACGATTTCTGCGAGACTCATACTGGCTTCTGAATTAACCGCGGCGTTGTGCTGATTCAGAGGAGTGCAGTGCTAACATTTCCAGGAATACCTGTACTTATGGTCTTAGTAAGAACCGCTTAGAAAGTGTTGCGCCATTCTACAACATTATACGTACATGGCTGGTTGGAATTTGCAACTGGACGGCGCATTCACCTACACGAGGATTACGTGCATGCAGCTGAAACGTTCCGATACCGACCGTCTGCTTCGTCTCTTAATGCAGTGGTGTTGTTGCGTGTGACGTCATACGCAAGCAAGTAGAAATACAACTGAACGCTCATAGTTTTCCTGTTTTTTCTTCTTTTTAATAATGGACGTTATGATGACAGAATGATCTGTAGCGTAGCGCTAAATATAGTTTCTGTTCAAAACTGGCAATTTGGTTTCGAGTTGGCGGAGCCAACGAATGTGAATAAGAAATCTTAGTTTAGTTCCTGAACAAGAGAAGGCTACTACTATCAAACATAGGCCTTAATTTTGGGTAGAAATTTCTGAGAATGTAAGTCTCGAGCGCAGCTTTGTATGGTAGTGAAAGATCTACTACGGGAAAGCCGAAGAGAATCGAAGCATTTGAAATGGGGTTGAGCCGTGACTTCCTGCGATGCTCTTGGCAGTACAGTTTCTCTGTCGAAGTTACACACTTTGCTGCGTCCTGGTTGGCCAGCGTCCTCTACTTAGGACGGCCGCGACTCGCGAGGTGAGACTCGATCGGCAGCAGTGACGGATGGACGACAGCGCACGGAGCATCGCGAGCAGTCAGTCGGCGCTTGGTGTATGCGAGGACGCACCGTGTTGACATTCCGTCGCCTGGGCCATGTAGCGAGCGGAACTGGAGTACGGAAGCAGTCACCGGTCAACATAGGCTCTGTTTAAGAGTCGTGTCTGTTCAAAAATGTTCAAATGTGTGTGAAATCTTACGGGACTGCTAAGGTCACCCTAAGCTTACACACAATCTAAATTATCCAAAGAACAAACACACACACACCCATGCCCGATGGAGGACCCGAACCTCCGCCGGGACCAGCCGCACAGACCATGACTGCAGCGCCTTAGACCGCTCTGCTAATCCCGCGCGGCAGTCGTGTCTGTCTCGAACCCTGAGGAGAGCGCGGGAGTTTACCCTGGCGTGCATGTTAACGGCGAGCTCCTCGACTAACTTTAAATGGTGAGCCACTTTGTGGTGGAGGTTTTGGGTGTCATTACTTCGTGTAGCCACTTTGATTTTTAGCTAGTTATTCCTTAAACCACTTGGGCGTGGGTCCGGTATACTTGGTTTTGCAAGTCTGTGTAACTGCGCTATGCCCTGGTTCTGTTGCATTACAAGTGTGGCCGATATTCGGAAATTGCTTTTTTACTATTGTTGTTAATATGGGAAGTGGTCAGTTTTATGAATCGAAGTTTATTCTCTGTATAAAACTTTATTCGCCAATTTAAACTGAAATTTCCAGAAATATGGTTCAAATGTCTCTGAGCGCTATGGGATTTAACATCTGAAGTCGTCAGCCCCCTAGAACTTAGAACTACTTAAACCTAACATGACACACATCCATGCCCGAGGCAGGATTCGACCGTAGAAGTCACGCGGTTCCAGACTGAAGCGCCTAGAACCGCTCGACCACACCGGCCGGCTGGAATTTCCAAATTCTTTTTTGTTGGCAAGTATAGTAGTAACAATTTTGCCACGTCAAACGGTGTTTTGGTGTTTCAGGTTGTGTGCGGATTGTCTGGTCATTGTCACCTTGAACTAGTTATGGTTTATAAATTCATCAAGTGAAATTTCACGGCATTGGAGATTGCTTACTGAAGTATTGCTTTAATAGTAACTGCGGTTGTCACACTATAACATTTAACATCTCTTCCTGCATTTGGCGCTACCCAGTGCTTGGCTGTTGGTTTTAGTATTTTAGTGAACTGTGTATTAATACTGGGTTTGTGTGTTTTGGAAGCAGTTATTGGTGTGCGCAGGCCCTCCGCTCTGTTGTTGTCACTTGGGCTCTTGAGCACGGAATTCAGACGCGCGGCCGATGTGAATGCCAAACGTCGAGAATGGGCAGATTGCAGGTTAGATATTTTAGGCTATCATAACAGCATATTGCCGAATGTTTTCCATAATAGTTAATTCTCATATTTAAGAGATCTTGCTATTTGAGTATTTTTTTGAAACCTAACAGCTTTTAGAAATTGTTATTTTTCATATTCACAAGGCCTGATAATTGACTAGTGAGCTGAGATCTGTAGTTACGTTAAATATTTGTGTAAAGTAATTTTTTATGATTTAAATTTGGGGCCATAAAGATGTTTCTTCCTTAGAAATTTTTTGAATTATTCTCGTTGACTTTAAACAATTGAATAATGGGTGTAAATCAGCACAATTTGCAAATACTTATTAATCATTGTGTTATTACCAGCGCTCAGTTTTAATTAACGTGGTAAAAATAATTTTTTGTGTCCTCAGATGGGTTCAGAATTCCACTCCAGGAGCCCACGTGCTCTGCTTACCAATCCTACACTTTACCAGTGGGGCTATAGCAGAATTTTGAGAATTAGGTGGCTTGATAAGGTATGAAACGACGAGTTTTCCTGCAAAATTGGCAAGGAAAAGAATGTATGGAAAACAATGACAAGGAGGATCTTGAAGTTCTGCGATTGTACGGAGTATTCAGTGTCTGGAAGTTCGACTTTGTTCATCACATACGGAGGCGACAAAGGTTTCATAGGAACCGTGGAGGTACCTTTCAATGATGGGTCTTTATTATGTGTTCGTATAAATTCTCGAAACATATTACCTGCTATTTAATTCACGTGATTTACTATTTGTGATGTGTTTTTTATGAACCTGATTGCCGGTAATTCATTGCGTTGCAGTATTTCGTAGATCCACTAAACAGTATCCTCAGAGCCGACCGCTGTGGCCACGTGGTTCTGGGCGCTGCAGTCCAGAACCGCGCGACTGCTACGGTCGCAGGTTCGAATCCTGCCTCGGGCATGGATGTGTGTGATGTCCTTAGGTTAGTTAGGTTTAAGTAGTTCTAAGTTCTAGGGGACTGATGACCTCAGATGTTAAGTCCCTTAGTGCTCAGAGCCATTTGAACCAAGTATCCTCAGAAACTGTTTACGCCAATTGTTGAATTTTGAGAATCGATGAAACAGACAGCATTCATAAGTTATAATTGTATGGGAAGTCCTTGGCCACAGACTGTAGCGTCATTTGTAGATCAGAGCGCTGCAACGAGAACGCTTCCTCATTCATCTAGTTCTGGTAATCTGCGTACCAGATTAGTCATCGCTATGGAGGCCACAACAGAGTGTAGCTGATACAGCTGCCTCATTGTAGGAAACGACTGGTGCGTTTGTATAACTAATAGTCAAGCGAAAACTGTGGAGAAATATTGTCACATGGGGTGGGGATGGAAATTTTCGGATTCGATCATGGCTGTACAACCCCACGGTAGTTCTCTGCCGCCGCCTGAACTCTGTTCTTAAAGTTCATCCCAGTTGGAAATGCGATATATCTGGGACGTGTAATTCCGGGAGCTGATCACGGCGCGGAAGACTTTTACTGCAGTTCCGGGCAGCAGCGCAGAAGAAAGAGATTTGGCGACCGTAAAGCCAGGCGGGGAAGTTGTGTGGCTCAAGTTTCCGGTCAGGCGCGCTCACAGGCAGTGTGACCGAGGAGCAGCGGCGGAACAAGTTTCCAGGACTGAACCCTAAACACGTCAGACTTGCTCTGCGATGCGCATACCGAAACGCTTTGAGGAAATGAGTATCACTCTAACCATAGCGAATGAAGCGGGTTAAGACAGGAAAAGCCTTTGTAGCTATTAAGATTGTCAATAGTCTAAAATCAAAACATATCTTAGTACTGCCTTCCTGCTTTCAATGGAATAATTAGTTATGTCTATCAAACGGGCAACCGAATGGCTTTCCAGAATTCTGTGTATAAATGATTGTGTTCTCCTGCTGATATAAGCAGAGAGATAACGCCGTGCCAACTAACTGAAGTTAATTCTACGAGGATGTTGTAGCTAGTCATGCTGACGGCAATTCTTTTTATATAAAGAATGAAAGTCCTGTACCTAATCATGCGTCAGCCTCAATCTTTCCCCAATGTTGTCGAATGTGTGATAAGAGTCGAAATTTGTCGACATGAGAAATATTTTTACAAACATTAACAAAGTTTGCTTTTCTTCGCAAACTGGGGCGGACATAAAGCATGTTCAGAAAATAGCTGCAGTCAGGAAATATCTAATAATTACCACTTTCTGCCGCTCTTCATCATTTATTGTGTTAATTGTGAATCTTCTTTTGTAAAACCTTGCAGTTTGAGACAGCAGCAACGTGAACTATTGGCTTGAGAGCAATAACTTTCAGTGGACTGCTGCTTATGCTGAAACTTCGATTGTAAATTCGATCATCTTAAAATTGCGCGGCATTGCGTGTCAAGCCCTGAATATTTCCAGAATCATCGTCGTAAGCTAGTCCGAGATTTTAAAATTTAATGGTTCTATTTCGAGACCTGTAGCGTCTCCCTAAAACATATAAAAGAAACAGATCCTCTTGGCTTTGAATTTAAAGAGTTAACTGTGCAACGAAAGATGAACTCTACACTGTAGCAATACATGACATTTAATCGACCGCACCCGCTCCTGAACTAAGTAACGCTGCCGTCCGGTGCAGGGTTTTCAATGGTAAACTGGAAGTGTGGTGTTGTTAGAAAATGTGAATGAATATGTTACTTCTGGATCATGTTTATATCGAAGCTATAGAAACAAAAACATGGTTAAAGCTCTCTATCTACTCCTTAAGTTTCAAATACTTTCCTCTGTAGACCAACTTGCCGGTCACGACCACTTGAAGGCAAGCACATTCGTCGAAAGTTTTCAACATGAAATACAGTGGTCAAAACAAATGTTGCACATTGCATTATTGTCAATACTGGACATATTAGGAAACCAAACTGTTTTTGTTCTGTCAGATATGGTCAGGGAAAACAAAAATAAAAAAAAGATATAGACATTTCAGTTTGATAAACACAACCAAAAGAACAAAAATAGAATCTTACAAAAGATTCACTGCAAACACTACAGTTTCTTCTCACTGTCGTCTTGCGTGACACATCGTTTATGAACCAAGTTGCCCTCCTTGTGTGTGCTGAGGCATACTCCTTATCAAATCGTCAAGATAAGCGTGTGGGATATTGCCCCATTCCTGCACAGCGGCCTCTATGATATCCGGTGAGGTCCCTTGTGGGATACCAAACTGCTCATTTCAGCACGAGCGATGTTTTCTCAGTGCGGCTGACGTCTGGAGAATATGGAGACCATTCCACTTCACTGATTCTGTGCTCCACTAGGAAGGTATTCACAAACTTGTGACGGTGAGGGCGTGCATTGTCGTCCATCAGCGTGAATACCGTTCCAATAAGTTCACCAAACGGAGCCATAATATGGGCAACAATGTCGTCCCGACATTTCAGACCAGCCATCCTCCTGTGTATGGGGACAATAGGTGCCCTTCGGCCATACATCATTCCAACCAAAAACATAACGGGACCCCTTTGATAAGGTTGGCGGCCAACGATACAGTGATGATGTAAACTTCGTCCCTGTTGTGCTCAACTACGAATATCAGTATAATCACAGTGGAAAATGATACACCTCTCATCAGACAAGAAGATTGAGCGCCACTGCTACCTAACTCGCAAGGAGTTGTTCTGCGTTCATGAGACAAACCCCTCGTTGAAGCCAATTTAGAGGAGGAGGTTTGTGAGGTTTCTGTCTTGTAATCCCTGCTCATGAAGCCTATTTCGTACCTCAGCGTTGAACCTGCCTTCCTTTACCTGACAGGAAGTACCGCCATAGAAATGTACCAATTGTGTTGAGGGTTTTTGCTTCCCATTACACGCATGTATCAATCACACTTCTTTTTCTTCTACTGTCAGTTCTGTGACGCTGCTCAACTTGATCCTGTCGCTAGAAACTTGTTCCAGATTCCTGAGACACCACTTTGCCTCACAGTGACATTCGCTGCGTCGTCCACCTACCTCAATCCGTACCTTATTCGAGTGATACGGAGGCTCTGATCGTACATTATTGTTATCCGAACTATCCCAAAGCAACACAACTCTCTCAATAAAGAACAGCACAAGTACTATAACGTTTACTGGTGGCACGGTTGGCAATTTAGATAACAGCCCGTGGCCACTAAGTGAACACATAAAACCACATTAATGAGTGCTTAGTATAAAAGTGTGACTTCATGTAATAAATTGTAATGTTAATCTCTCAAGTGAAATTGAGCCAAAGGGCGAAATAGACTGATACAACTCAACGGTGTGGTCCATGTGGATACCGTAAAGTGGCTGTTGAACAATTATTTTCTGATCATGAATGCGATATCATAAGAGAAACTTGTGATTTTCTTATCAGCCCTAAGCATACTGCAAAATATCAGTTTGCGGCAACCAGAAAGGTGCCTGTGCCCTGCAACACATTGAGCACGCAGAGAGCAACTAGCACGGTAGCAGAAGTCAGTCATCTCAAACCGGCGTCCCAGAAGTAAGGGTGTGCTACCAACAAAATCTGTCTGTCCGTTATCTTTTCCGGTAAGCCCTCTGGCTTTATCTGTTACCAGCCCCACCAAGTCTATCACAGAGGTTTTTTAGCACCACGAGGGCGTTGAGATACCGAGCTCTTGCGTTCAGTTATCAGACAATAGTTCATGCGGTATTGACTAATATGTGTTCTCGAATAAAACATCAGCCACCTCTCACATTATCATTTTCTATAATGTAGTCTCACATGTCCCTTTATTCCATATCATTCAGCCATTGCAGTGTTCCCTCCGAGGACTGGTCCTGTTGCTACCACTGTCACCTTCTTTTAGTCTACTTCCGATTAAATCAGTCCTACAGTGACTGCCACTTGCTGTGCTGTTCGATTCAGTGGGAGACCGACTGTATGGTATCCACCCGTGCTGCTGGTCAGAATTGTAGAACTGAAGCGCAGGGTGTGATGAACAGGGGTGTCAATGTGTACAGTATACAATTTACATGCCAAGCGTCGTCCAACGGTAGCCTCAGTTTAAGATGGGCTTTAGAGTAGAGATGGGCAAAACTGTTCTTTTCAGAGATTGGATCAGAACTGTTCACTCCCTGATATGAATTAGCTCTTTTTCATGACTCACCACTCATTTACAATAGAAAATAAATGGAAGGCACATTGCCCTTTAAACTTGGTTTATTCCAGTACTATACCTGTATTTTGATCTTATTTGATCCTATTTTGAAGTAACACAGATAATGAGTAAGAATTTTGTATTGTTTATTGAAATTTCCACGATATGACAAAGTTTTTGATTATTGATTTATTTTGCACTATCGTGGTTTTTTGGGTGATCGGAAAATGTTGTAACTTGAGATTTACATTAACAATATATTTGGCTATAATGTATTAAAATTTCATTAACCTCATACAAATACATCGCAAGCCATATATTTTTAAAGTGAACGTTTCCTTTCGAGGACGCCTAAAGTCGCAAAATCCGTAACCAGAATAAGAAAAAAATATATAAATTTGACTGTAAAACGAAAGTGCTGCATATAGCCTTACGCAGAATAAAACAAGGAAAATATTGGTGTATCACATTTTGCGATACGTTTATCGGTTCGCTCGTAATTAAAGCGTAAATTCGAGTGTCCATAATAAAAATCCTATAGTAAGAGAAGTCATCAGGAACCTAATCTAATCAGTTTAAACAAATAAAAATAAAATAAAAACAATTGATGTATACATAACATAATAATGTAATATACATAGCGGTATTACTACGAAGAACAATATCCAGTGGGGACGAACTCCGATGCAGAGGCGCTGAGTCGAGCAGGTCGAGCCGTGAGCTGTATTACTGCGTGAGCTGAGACTGCAGAGACCAGAGTGACACCTGAGTCGCTTTGCTTGACGCTCTGGCTAGAGTCGAGACGGTGGGGTGAGCGTTGAGCGGGCGAGTTCCAAGGGTGGGGGGGAGCGGTGAACTCACCCGCTCCAAGACAAATCGTCCGTTCCCTTGCGAGCAGGTTTTTGCAAGTAGTTCCTATGTTATCCGCTAGGTGGCTCTCTGTCCTGTTACTCGCATCAACTGCCCAGAGGGCAGGACGTGCGACTGAAGCGATCGCTGACAGAGTGCGATGCGAAGTTAAGCTGCGCCAGACACTGCACAGTGCACACGGCAGACGACGCACAGAGACGGCACGGCATATGTGAAACACAAAATCCAATGGGGCACTGCACAATGCAGGCAGCCAAGGTAGAAGCAGGGCAGAGGCCAGCGCTGGCTGTGTTGTGTGGCGTGCACTGTGCTCTGACCAGCAGAGGCGCTGCTGATATGCTCCATCTCTCTCTCTCTCTCTCTCTCTCTCTCTCTCTGCCGTGGGAAACGTTTGTAGCTACCGTTCTTTTTTTCTGAATCACTGATTGTTCACTCCTTTGAAAGACTGAACTCTATGAATTAGTTCAAGAGCGGATCCCCCATCTCTACTTTAGAGTGCTAGTTGCTACTCTTGCTTCAGGCGACATCCTGGTGGTGTGATCTATTCGTCCAGCCTTACAAATAGTGAGTGGTCAGATGTGCGCCGAGTGGCGTAAGGAGAGCTCTTACTAGAGTGCCTTGCTGCTTCTGGAGCCCTACCTTACGTCAGTATTCCTATTGGTTTATAAGCTGTGGATACAGATGTTGGCAGTATGACATGGCACTGAGCATCCCGCCCCATCACATAGATACAGATCAGAAGGGGGGAGCAACACACAACTAGCTCGAGGGGGGAGGCTATGCCGCGACGACCACGCATGGAGAGAAAACTAACAGAAACTGTTGATGATACTCTCACAGGCTTCTAAGCCGAATTAATTCAAAAAGGTGTATCCTCAACAATCACAGCGCCTGTTAGACAAATAATTGGTCACTTGCTCTTGGTCAAGCCAAACTCGCAGGTAACAACGAGGAATTAAGAGTGGAAAACGTAAGGCTTAATTGCCTAACTAGAAGCGGAAATCAAGGGAAGGGAATTACAAACTCCGAACGGAAATGCCAAACATCTCAACGTATGCTACTGTAGCTTCTGGTCGCAGTGTCACGATACCTAAAAATGAAATTTTTTGTATGTGCATCCTTTTGGCAGGAGGTCTTTGGGACGACCGTCGTTTACTATTGTGACCAAACTAAACACCTACAGGCGTCCTTATGATTTAATTTTGTTTTATTTCAACCAGTTTCAGCTCTTCAATGCAACATCTTCAGGTCTGTATGCATAAAACACTAACGGTAGCATTATCAGCTTATCAATCAAGCGCCAGCAGGGGTGGCCGAGCGGTTCTAGGCGCTACAGTCTGGAACAGCGACGACCGCTACGGTCGCAGGTTCGAATCCGGCCTATGGCGTGGATGTGTGTGATGTCCTTAGGTTAGTTAAGTGTAAGTAGTTCTAAGTTCTAGGGGACTGGTGACCTCAGAAGTTAAGTCCCATAGTGCTCAGAGCTATTTGAACCATTTTATCAATGAAGCTACATAGAAACAGATTAAAAACATAACGAGAAACAATGACAAGACTCTAAAAGTGAATTTACACCGAACATTTGATAGATCGAACGGATACATCAATTGTCACATATCTAAAATATACCATAACGAATTTCCAATCAATACACTGTACTATTTTGACTTGTACTGCCCATTCGCACATACCTTATATGCACAAACCTGAAATAACCTGCTGAGAGACAATATGATGTAGAAGGTGATAAATGGAAGGAAACAATACCTCATAAACAAATAAACAGAAGCAACATGACCTATTTGTCGTGCCAAAGTGTAAAATGCCAAGTCATACACAGTTGAGGAGCATACATTACGTCATAATTATTAAATGAATGCCCAAGACGTGTTATAAGACCGAATTTAAGACCCACCTCAAATCATAACATACGTCGAACGTATGAAATACGCCCACAAGAAACTGTTCATGAGGAAGACATTCATGTGCCAATGTATCTATATATCATGTGATTGCTTCATGGCAGTAGGTGTATTTTGTCACAATGAAAAAGAAATGGTTCTCAAAATTGAGAAAATAAAGGCAAACAAAACAAGTGTTATGTTTCTTAAGCCAACAAGCAATCAGAACACAAGGGGGATATGATATACATTAACTAAAATGATTAATCCAAGTCAGGATAAAATCAAAATAAAGGGGATGAGATCAACAACCAACACAGTGACTATCAAAACTGAGACGAAGACGGATGCCATGAAAATCGTAGTGGAAACATGGCAGCTACAGAGCATCACATGCAAAGAAACCCGAAAAAATAGACCACTAATGGGCATAAACAACGTCCCCACATCCATTTCCGACAATGATTTCACGGAGGACCTGTACGAGATTAACCTCAGTGAAGACGTCAGCAAAGAAATGTTTGACAAAGAAGTGAAGCTTAAGATTAAAACAGGACCTAAAAACAAGCGTACGGTGAACAACATTATTGAGATTAGCCCTCGAATATGGTACGTCTTTACGCAAAGAGAACGTGTATACATCGATTTCGAAGCACTTAGTACAAAAAACTTCATCAGGGTGCAGAAATTGTACAGATATGGCACCCAGTTGAGCGCTATAGGCGAGACGCACCAGTCTGCTACAAATACGCCAAACCGAGACACATCCAAACCGACTGCACTGAAAAGATGCTTGGTTGCATATCGTGTATGTACGGAAACCCTACTTGCAACAAAGCAGGCAGTCCGGAATGCCCCAAGTATAAACAGTTACTTTGAAAACTGATCGCTAACACAGACTACAGTTATCAAAACTATGCTTACTGAGACCACGACATATCAAGAGGACTTTAATTCCACATATCTCAAAAACGCATACGACGACATTCACCGCCGGAAGCACAAGTCTCCAGCTAAGAGGGCGAGGTCATGGCGCCGCGCAATTGTATGGCGGCAACAAATGGGCTTCCTCCTGGAGACGTTCGATGATACTGAAATCCTCCCGTCATTGGTTGCCAGGGACGCGGTTAAGCGTCATCTCTTACAGACAACAGAACACATCGATCTACTGTGCACGCAAGGTGCCACGGATTACGAGGTAGCCTAGCACCTAAAACGTGAAATGTACCCATGGGCTACCATGGAGACATGCTTATTGTTAAGAATAGAATAATTAGAAATAGAATTAGTTAATAATGATTGTGGAAAGCGTAGACATCACA
Source organism: Schistocerca cancellata (assembly GCF_023864275.1). NCBI lineage: Eukaryota > Metazoa > Arthropoda > Insecta > Orthoptera > Acrididae > Schistocerca > Schistocerca cancellata. The sequence continues at coordinate 81,230,208 of NC_064627.1, read as the reverse complement.
CACAAGAACAACACAAAATTAACGATAACATCGGCATCAACAACTGCACAGTTCGCGAAACTCATTGATACAATCAAAACACAGACACAGGAAACAGCACCGTGACAGAACACAAACATGACACACAGAAACACAGAAAAGTGTGAAACTTACATCAAACCAGTGACGTTCATCTCAGGGGGGTTGGGGTCACAAACACAAATACAGCAGCACACAATATCACAACGAATGATGATGAACAGCATGGAAGGAAAAAAAGTGAAAACTTGAGGATTCCCAAAGAACACAAACAAACAGACAACACAACACAACTTCAACCACATAAGTCCGAACGTAGACAAGAACACGACACAGAACAGGAAATACAGAAAGTCACAACATACTCGTTGCCCTAGCTGATACCAAGAGAACGATCAGACCCAAACGAAGATCACAGAACTTGGGGAACAGGCGACATTTTAAAACTAGAAGAGGGTATACGCCTTTCGGGGTTAGAAAACAGAGACACCTTCCAAACAGCACTGCGACTTGTGACTAGAACTGGCAACTTAGACGGTGCCACAATCTGCTACCCGATGACCGAGCTAACAGACAGACTTTTGCTGAAATCAGTACATCCAATGCGAAGCTGCGATCGTTGTCACAAATCGAAACTTTACAGTTACCCAGGTAGCTCATCTACGTGCCTAGAACCTCGCAAAAATGGAAATAGTGCACGAAGGCAAGAGGCGTAGTACTCGCTCGACATTGAACCGTTTCTCAGTTGCATCAGAGACGTTGTCGAATATGCTAAGAGCTGACATTTACTAATAGCTGCAGACATAAATGGTAGGTAGACTATATGGCACTCTTACACAATGGACGACCGGGAGCACGGTCCGTGAGGTTCTAACTGGACTCAACCTATACATCGTCAACAATCCGAATCAGCCACCCACCTACATAACGTCATCGGGAGCCAGAAGCAGGACTGACATAACAATTGCAAATGCAAATGCACTTCCACTTATAACGGCGTGGGAGATCATGGATGGCGCTACTCAAAGCGACCACAACGCTATCATCATGAACATAGACACAGAAATATGCACACCTACTCAGGACAGACATAAACGATTGTTATTTCATAAGGCGGATTGGGCAAAACTAAGACAGATGATTGAGGCCTTCCCCCCCCCCCCCCCCCCAAATGCAGTTGAGATGGTGGATTATAAGGCAGATATTTTGATTGACTTACTACAAAAAGCACAAAGGGGTGCAATTCCGACCGCTGAAACAGGACGCAAGCTAAACATACCACAGACTAGAAGACTAACAAGGTTGCGTCAAGAAACAGAAGGAGATGGTATCAAAGAGTGACAACAACAAGGGACAGAAATGCTACACTCATACAATTCTGAGTAGGAAAACAACGCTACAAACAAGAGTTACAAAAAAACAAAAAAAAAAAAAAAAAAAAAAACTCGAGAAGAACATTGGAACACACCTGTGCAGTAACAGTTCGAAATCAACATTTCGGGGGGAACCCTTCAAAATACAAACGGAGCGTCTGAAGACGCCACTAGTCTTAGTAGCGCTGAGACGAGATGACGGTATCACAACAGAGGGATGGAGAAGTTCTGCCGAATTCCTGCTAAACAAACTTCTCCGCGATGACGAGCAACAGTACTGGACAACGAACCTTAATGAACTCTTGCTATGAAAATGGTGCCGTTATTATTCCCTTTGCATGTGAGGAGGTTGCACTTGCAATTTACAAACTAAAGAACAAAAAATCCACTGGGACAGATGGTATCCATTCCCAGACTCGTCGCTTCACAGAATGTTCCATACCTGACGGATCTAATCAAAGAAGTGTTACGGCTGGGACGGGTACCTGCGGTCTGGAAAACAGCAAACGTCGACATAATTAAAAAATCAGAGGACAATGATCCTTCAGATCGAAAAAATATATACTTAATTAAAGCCTCGTCCAAGGTCCAGGAACGACTTCTGTGCGATCGGTTGAAAACGCATAGGGAGCTCCTTGGCCTTAGTCCGCATCACTTCGGTTTCAGGGCGGGAAAATCTATAAATGACGCACTGTATAAGATACTAAGCACTGTTAAAGCATAGAAAACAAGTACGCAGTTGCTATTCTTATAGGCTACACGTTTCTGGCGCCTTTGATGACCTCTGATGGCCCGCAATGTTTGCAAGACTCTCTAACTACTGTAAAAACTGGCTGGTTGAATGGCGCGCGGTAAATCAGTAAGTGATTAAACGAGTCACCAAAGGTTGCCCCCAAGTATCAATTTGTTCCCCGTCTTTTGGGATATCGCCTTTGAACCCCCCCTTCATCAACTGGATGGAGATAACCGTACGAATGGGGCGATATCAAACGCAGACGACCTTTTTGTGATGGTCTCCACGCGTGCATCAGCCAGTGGTGCAAACATAAGAAACTTCAGATGTCTCTGCACAAAACAGTTTATATACTACTAAAAGGAACACAACAAAGTAATCCTACCATATAACTGCACGGCGTTAGCATACGCAGACAACGGAAAACGATAATTTGGTGTGCAGCTAGACGAACGACTCTCATTTAATGAACACATCAGAACAACGACTGACAGAGCTGCCAACATCATGCACGAGCTGGGCAGACTCAACATAACACACTTCAGGGTACCATTACGCACACTGAGAACTTACCATTGTGCGCTCTTTGAGTCTGTGGTCTGTTTCTCAGCCAGTGAATGGACTCGCTGATGCGCTGAGGGCAGAGAAGTGCCCTGGTAAGACTCTCAGGAGCCTTCAACACCACGTCAAGGGAAACACTCTGCGTGGTGCCTGGAATCTTCTCTATCGGCATAACGATTCGGTTTACGGCTGTAATGTACTGACTGAGGATGGGGAGACAGGAGAACGCAATGGAGATATTGGATATGAGATTACCGAGAAACGCCAACGCGTAAAATGGATACGTGGATACCTGGCAACGGGAATGGGAATTAACCGATTAGGACTGCAGTGTATATCAGTTCTTCCCGCACATCAGGGACCGCCCGAGACGGAGCCACATCAATCCCAGCCGGGGTATGGTTAACTTCCTGACAGAGGTCGGCCGTTATACCTGCGCACTTACACGGCGTAGGCAGCAGCCAGGGTGCTGCTTGTGCATCTGGGGAACATGGGTACCCAGAACACATACTTTTTCGCAGTCACCGATACAGAGCAGCGCACCAGACACCAACGCAGTACGACAATGGCATGACACGGGCAATAAGAGACAAAGGCGAGTGGGAAATAGTAAATAAAATCGCTGACGATGTCTCAGATGTGTGAAGGACAATACAGGCATTACAGACATTTAAAAGAACACCGCAACACACACGAAGCACATAAGACAGCACTTTGAGTTCGTGCACCAACACAGACAGCAGTACCGAAGCACACACTCACTCAAACAGCAGACATTTTCACCAACACGTACCACAGACAACCTTACACAACATCTAAAATGATTAAACTGTAACCGAATAACGGTGTAACGCAATCAATCCTGTAAACCTCCCGCTGTCATTACACTGTTAGTGGGATGTAACATTTGCAACTGAACACGTAGTACATAAACAACATAACAGGTAAAATTCAAGACACATAATATCTGAACTGAAGGTTGATTAATAATGCCAAGAAATAATATACTTTACACTCACACACCTCAACGCTTTCCTCACTCTAATTAATTTTTGTAAATAGTGTTTAGAAATAGTAATCCGTAAATTAAACTGTAGGGAACGGGGACTGCAAGGCTCGAAATAGTTTCGCGGCTTTCAGATCTGGCTGGCTTGACAGAGTAACATTTCTCTGTCTCTCTCTCTTACTATCCAAGTCTTCCTATCATCTGTCACCATATTTTCTAAAAATTTAAACATTTTTGTGTTTTTTCTTTCAATTTATAATTTATGTTTAATTTATTATTACTTCCATTGTAACTGCTGAAAACATTAATTTCTATTTGTAATGTGGAATATGTTTTGTGATATAGATGAACAGCTGTAAAATCTAACCAGTTATAAAATTTAATATAACAGGTCTCTAAATTAGCAATAAAAGAAATCAAACCAAAATGTTTGTTCAGCTACACTGAATCAACCATCCAACCAGACAAACGAGATGGCCATTGATGGAAATACAAATATTACTGTTGTCTATCATCATTATAAGAGTTCAATCACAATGTAATTAAATTAAGGCAATGAAAATAAATGTTGACACGTATTAAAAGAGAAAGAAAGGAGAAACTGGTAGAAACTGAACTCAGGCAAAATCAGTTTGTCCTTCGTGGAAATGTTGTAGCATGAGCGACTATCCTAACCTTACGATATATCCTAGAAGATAAACCGATGGTTATAATGTTTTTATACAGAGAAAGCTTTTGATAATGTTGACTGGAATGAACTCTATGCAGTTCTGAAGGTTGCAGAGGCGAAATACAGGGAGCGGCAAACAATGTACAGCTCGTACAGAAACCTGACTGCAGTTGTAAGAATCGAAGGGCATGAAAGGGAAGCAGTGGTTGAGAATCAGTAGAGGAAATAAACGAGAAACCTGGAAAACGAATTAAAGCTCAGGAAGAAGAAATACAAACTGAGGGTTGCCTATGACATTATAGTGAGTTTGTAACATGAATGTTAAGAGAAGCAAGACAAGAGAAATTCAATGTACAGTTCACAACACAATTAAAAGGTCGTTTCTTTAGAAACCCCGTAATTGTCTCCCATTGCGTTGTAGAAGTTTCGCTCAAAGGTGCTTCCAACGTTCCTCTGTAATGATTAAAAACGCGTAACGCCTTGCGCCTTCAGCCTCGGGCTCGGCGATGCTTCAAGCAGCAAAATGTCGACACTTTCAGAAAAAAAGCCACAGCTCAGAGGTTAATGTGAGGCGTAAAGTGGGTTAACGATGTCACATCAGCACTAAATTTCACAACAAATCTGCCCGAAGCCACCACAAGCGTGCCACACGACGGGAAGGTCGTCACAGCCCCTCATTTCACCCCTTATTTTGAGCCCCTCTGATGGAGAAGACAACCGCGATGTCCTGCGATCCTAAGAAATAGAGGGTGCTTATATTTTCCAGCTCTACTGTTCAGCTCCCTTCTGTGCTCCAGTGGCGTAATAACTAAGGGTGTGAAATAGACGCACACATGAATTAAATGGTAACAGGTCTCTCTAAGAATACAGCCGCCCCCTCCCCCTCTTCACACAGTTCGACAACACCACGGTACTACCTGCTTGCCTACGTAGAGTACTTTAAAAATGCAGCTGCACAGAGACAAACTGTGACAGAGTACTAGGCGCCTGCAGGCGGGCAATCCCTTGATAACCCTCTGATTTTGTATGCTTACCACCAGTAATGTAGCCTGCCTGCAGGCACCTAGAACACTCATCACAGTTTGTCATTGTACAGGTACATATTTGAGGCACTCAACAAATGTGGGCGGATGGTACCGAGAGTATGCCGAAATCCGTGGTTCTTAAGGGAACCTTTGCATTCAGGCGTGTGGGTGACTTCGTCAGACCAGGTCACAGGAGGGCGCGAAAAAGGAGGACTCTAAAAGCTTCGACACCTTTTGTGCTTCTGATAACACCCAGATTTCGTCGGATAGTTTTGAAAAGTCTCTAGTGGTTCCAGTCTGTGAATCAGAGCAAAAACTGGGGTCGCAATGCACTCCAATTTGGTGCATTTTTCAGTGGCGTTCCTGGCCTGGCCCACAACGTTCTTAGAGAAGAGTAGAATCGTCGAGGATTGTGTGATCGGTTGTCAAGAACGCAGTCGTTTAATCACTGCACAGGCAACTGTGTGGGAATCGATGCATCAAGGAAAAGAGTAGTTTCATAGACGCCATTTGTGCTAAACCGTGAGGCCTTTTCGTGGTGATTCTGAGCTTCGTGGTTCTGAAGTCTATCTCAGAGGCGTCCAAAGAAGTGGTGAATTGTCGGTAAGGAGGGGGGTGGGGTGCGGACATATACGTGTGACGCATACACGGTGAACGTTGCGCGGAACTGTGGTCAAATTTGGTGCCTTACAGGTCATGTTTCTGTACTGTAGGGCGCCACGCCATCACATCATTACAGAGGAAGTCGTTAGTCAACTTTGAGCCAAAATTTAAACTTCTGCAAGGCAGCGGGGGACAATTATGGCGCTTCTAAAAAGTGATTCCTTAATTTTGTTGCGAAGAGCAGTAGAATCATATTAGTCGATGTTGAAAAAATAAGATTAGGAAATGAGACAGTAAAGGAAGTCGATAGGTTTTGCTATTTGGACAGTAAAATAAGTTCTGTGGTTGAAGTAGTGAACGTATAAAATTGCAATAGCAAGGAAAGAGTTCCTGAAAAAGGCAAATTCCTGAACATATGATGTAAATATGCATGTTAGGAAGTCTTTTCTGAAGTTATTTATGCGTTGTGTATACAAATTTTATATTATTCTACTGGTGTGCGGGAATCAAAGTTTGACCGAGGATATGATAAAGAAAGTAGATGGTTATGGTCACAGTCGCTATCTTAGGTGATAAAAGAAAATAATAAAAGTAGACATGTCTTACTCTGCACTAATCACATCCGCCCAGGCAGGTGCGCTTGTTAACGCCACTGCTTTCGACAAGGGAGGAAATGCTCTCCGATCGATTATGCCGGCTGGATTAACAACATGTGGTGGGTATGCCGGCCAGCTACAAAGTGGTTTTCAGGCGGTTGAATACCAGGCTGTTCCTCATGTTCGACTTCAGATACACGTTACATAAGCATTTAGAACACTTTCTCCCACTTGTACGGCAATGACCTTGCCGCAGTGGATACACGGATTCCCGAGAGATCACCGAAGTTAAGCGCTATTGGGCCTTGGATGGGTGCCATCCAGCCGCCATGCGCTGTTGCCATTTTTCGGGTGTACTCAGCCTCGTGTTGCCAATTGAGGAGCTACTCGACCAAATAGTTGCTGCTTCGGTCAAGAATACCATCATAACGACCGGGAGAGCGGTGTGCTGACCCCACGCCTCTCCCATCCGCATTCTCCTCTGAGAATGACACGGCGGTCGGATGGTCCCGATGGGCCACTCGTGGCCTGAAGACAGTGTACTCCCACTTGTACACAGAATTTACTCTGTACGAATACAGAATAGGTACGCTGCTTCTATGTCCTTAAAATCTTACTCAGTCTCATCAGCAGCAGCCCTAATCAAACGAAAATTGGCATCATGCACGCTATCTAACAAGTGCCAACGCTACTTTTCTCAGGTGGAAAACGTGATTAACTTAAAATGACGTGATGACAACTGAGCAGATGTAGGAAATGTAACCACTTAAAACAAGCCAGTAGAAAATGAAATTAATTTAAGAAATTAATCAAATGAATACATCATAACTTGTTGGAATCACAAAGTGGAAAGAACAGTTTCCAGTAGCTAAGTAGAGGATCAGCTGTACTGAATCCATCTATTCTGCTGCTTCACGGTGGAAGTTGATGCACCTATAGGTACAAAATCCCTGTCACAGGAGAGTGCCCATAGTAACTACTAAGCCGTAATTTATATCTTGCGATAACATTTGGCGGAAGTGTAAGCTCGAAACCTAACTGAATTCTTAAGCTCTGAGAATACGTTCCGTTTCGTAATCTCTTTCGTTCTCTCTCTCTCTCTCTCTCTCTCTCACTCGGTCGCACACACACACACACACACACACACACACACACACACACACACACCGACGAGTAACGACGTTACATCTCCACTGCCCTCACACCGCCCCCGCCACCCGAGACTGAAAGCGGTGAGAAAATACACTGACATAAGCAACTTTCACAAAGGGCACATTGTTACAGAGGGACAGATTGCAATAGGGAGCGCCTGGCAATGGGCATCTCAGAAATGGGGAAACTGGTCGTATTACTGCATTACTGCAGTGAGCATCTATGGAAGCGGTTGAAAGACGCTGAAGCCACGAGTAGGCGACTAGGTGTTGGACGACCACCGATATTACAGAAAGTAGAGCTCGAAGTATTGACCGCTCTGTAAAGTTGGATAGGCGGCGATTCCTGGTAGATCTGACGACAAATTAAAATGCTGGTGCAGGTACAAGCGTTTCATAGCACGCCATTCAGGACACATTGTTGTAACTGGGTCTCCTCAGCAACAAGTATATACATGTTGACGCTGTGGTATCGTCCAGAGTTCTCAGTGCCACACTAATCGACACCTCAGACATTATTAGCACGGGCTCGCTGCAATCCGCAACAACCACTGGGAGAAACTCCAAATGACCACGCCTCCCTCACGCTGGGGTGAGTATAGTGTAGAGCATGCAACCGCTCTGCCTAGTTCGTGGCCTCATCAGAACCAGTCAGCATCACGGTGTAGGATAAACGGGTTTTTGAGGTTGCTGATAAAATTTATTTTCGTAAATGTTGTATGTTGTACTGCAACAATGTTGTTGTTATTGTGGTCTTCAGTCCGGAGACTGGTTTGATGAAGCTCTCCATGCTACTCTGTCCTGTGCAAGCTGCTTCATCTCCCAGTACGTACTGCAGCAACAAAACTGTTTATTAATCTCTGCGTCAAGTGATGCTTTCATAGTCAGTGAGAGTTGTAAATTGGCGAGCAATCCTGTGGCAAAGAACTTTGTCGCAACTAATTATATCACTTATTCATTAATGTAAGAAAGCGAACTAACATTTTATGTGTTCTAGTTCGATGAGGCTTCTCCCAGAGCAATCAAAGAACCCACAGTTACAGCAGAACGAAAGTAGTTTCACCCAGTAACGTCACAGACAACGATATTGTCAATTAAGGTCATTCAGATTGGACCGCGGATCGATGGGTGGAAACATGTCGACTGGGGGAATAAATGACGAATCCTCTACACCAGGTCGATGGTGGAGCCGGATACGCCGTCACTCAAGTGAACGGCTGCCAAAACATGCACTGCAACGCGGACACATGCCGTTAGGAGCGATGTTATACTATCGGCTACATTCGCCAAGGCCTTCCTGGGACCTTTGGCTTTAATTGAACGTAGTCTAGCAGTTGTGTTCCACATAAAATTTTGTTATTTATCACCTGGTTCACCACATACTTGACTTCTTCTCCAATAGCGATGGCATATTACAGCAGTTTGGTTCTCCGTGTAACAAGGCCGAAATCGTAATACAGTGTTTGCAGGAGAATTATACTAATCTCACTTTAATGCCTTGGGCGCCAAATTCTCCTGATCTCAAGTTGATGACGCACTAGGGAGGATATTTTGTGGCTGCTCCGTTCACTCTAAACATATTGAATGGTCTCTGAGCAGACAACTGTCGCCTTACATCTCGGGGAAACTACCAAGGTCTAGTCAAATCTATGCAATTTAGAACCTTGCTGAATTGCGCTCCAGAGATACATCAGCACAGTGTTGAGCAGTGTACTTGGTGCGAGGCTCAGCATCATCATTTTCTCGGTTTTGTACTTTTCGTTCGTCTAATGACAACTGTACTGGATAGCAGTGGCGAGCGCAGACCACCGCGAGACGCAGCAGCAGTCAGCGCCCCTGGCTTCCGTTTCGAACGCGACTCGCGCCTTGCAGTGCAGTGTCCACCGTTACAGGGCCGGCTGTGGGCCGGGCGGAAAGCGCTCGAATTATCGGCAGGCGTTGCAATAACTGCGCACTCGCAAATTGTTTAACAAAATGACGCAATTACTTTGAATTGGATTCCGCACCCGTATAAACTGCTGCGCCGCTGACAGCTGGCGATTGTCAGCGGCTGTGGGGTTCGCGGAAAAGTCCCGTGGCCAGCGCTACCGACACGGCCGCCCGAACACGGCTGCCTGCCTCATCACAATTAACCGCCATTGTTATTCGGGACAAACGGACGTCCGTATTTCTGCAGCGCTCACGAACTCCGACAGCACATCTGCCTGTACCTGTTGTGAATAACGTTCACTCGCATAGCGCCGTATATGAATGGAGGATGCTCGGCTTTTCTAAAACCAGTACAGCAAAAGCATTTGAAATATCTAACAAGATGTTGCGTGTAGATCGTCCTAAATTTTGTAGTTGTTGTGTAGAGAAATACGTTCAACACGTAGCGCTGATTTCCACTCTTTCAACCACAAGTACCGAATTCTGTTTGACCAAGTAATGCATATCACTCAAATGATGACACTGGAGTGGTTGATTTGATGCCCATAACGGATGGCTCAATCAGGCAGTTTTTCCTAGTGTAACACTGATGAGAGTCCGAAATGAGTTTTTCAACCATCACGAAATAATTACCTTGACAGCTGCCACGAAAGTGCCAAAGACAGAAGAACGCCCAAAATTATCATTTTTAGACATTTTCCATTCAGTGAAAGGTACCTACATTTGATGCTGCATGTTATCGCGGTGACGTGACTGAAATATTTTAGAGCTTCTTGTTGCATCCAATCATACATCCACGTGTCTCTGGCCGAATTACTAAGCGGTAGCTCCCTTACGTACTTGCTAACGTCGTGGTACCGGCTATGGCATAACTACTGTACAGTAGATTACTGCACAACACAGAATTTTCGACCTGACGTCTCTATGTCCACTTTAACCTCGACAGGCCCGAATTCTACGCTGTGTTTGTTGAGGGTGTCGTTAGATATTTTGATCCCTATAGATTCTTCTATTAACACAAAAACGTTTGTCTTCATGATGATGGAGGTGACATATAATCCAATTATATGTTTATTTTACAAAACATTCGTCTGTCGCACTGAACACGATAAACAAATTTGCACAAGGTGCCCAAGCGATATGTTCGACAGACGAAGCGCGTTGGCAACACTTCCTGGGAAAAATGAGGAGAAAACTAATACAGGCTGTGATCGTTACACCACAAGATGACAGATGTGATAGTCTTTCTGATCTATGAAGTGTAACCTTAGATTAATTTACTTCAGGTGAGGAACAAAAACAAGTCACCCAACGTTATACACTACCTGATCAAATGCATCTGAACACGTGTTAGAGACAAAAATATTGTGTGTGTTCACCCTTCGCGTTTATGGGGGGTTGATCTCTGCTGGGGTCATTTTCAGTAAGTTGTCTGAGTGTTTGTGGAGGAATGGCAGACCATTCTGTCTCAAGAGCTACGCCGTAGATGGTAATGATGTTGGACTCCGTCTTGTTGCGCGAATTCGATGTTGTAGCCCGTCCCAAAGGATTTCGATTGGGTTCAGGTAATGACTCACGGCAGATCAGTCATTTCCGGAGTTCTATTGTCTACAAACCGTCACATCATAGCTACTGCTTTATGGGAGCGTGCTCTGTCATCTAGTACAATCAGTCATCGCTTCTGTACTGTTCCTCTAATGCACACAGTGGACAAAGCTTTAAAATGTATTCACATCGTTCCGCATTTAGCGTTTTATTTAAGTGCAGTTAGGCGACCACGAAAACCGTTCCCAACCACGTAAGGTGACAGCTGTGTTTTAAATTTGATTTACGATGGTAAGTAAAACCAAAAATGCCCTGATACGAACGAGCTAAACCTTATAATAGACAAAGTAATGAGTCACGTGATTAATTAATTAATGCTCTGTGACTGTGAGATAAGAAACCAAAGTTAATTGAGCGAACATATGTTAACAGTCCAATGGTGTGTACCCCCCCCCCCCATGAACCATGGACCTTGCCGTTGGTGGGGAGGCTTGCGTGCCTCAACGATACAGATAGCCGTACCGTAGGTGCAACCACAACGGAGGGGTATCTGTTGAGAGGCCAGACAAACGTGTGGTTCCTGAAGAGGGGCAGCAGCATTTTCAGTAATTGCAGGGGCAGCAGTCTGGATTATTGACTGATCTGGCCCTATAACACTAACCAAAACGGCCTTGCTGTTTTCGTACTGCGAACGGCTGAAAGCAAGGGGAAACTACAGCCGTAATTTTTCCCGAGGGCATGCAGCTTTACTGTATGATTAAATGATGATGGCGTCCTCTTTGGTAAAATACTCCGGAGGTAAAATAGTCCCCCATCCGGATCTCCGGGCGGGGACTACTCAAGAGGACGTCGTTATCAGGAGAAAGGAAACTGGCGTTCTACGGATCGGAGCATGGAATGTCAGATCCCTTAATCCGAAAAGTAGGTTAGAAAATTTAAAAAGGGAAATGGATAGGTTAAAGGTAGATATGGTGGGAATTAGTGAAGTTTGGTGGCAGGAGGAACAAGACTTTTGGTCAAGTGAATACTTGGTTATAAATACAAAATCAAATAGGGTTAATGCAGGAGTAGGCTTAACAATGAATAAAAAAATAGGAGTGCGGGTAAGCTACCACAAACAGCATAGTGAACGTATTATTCTGGCCAAGATAGACACGAAACCCACGCCTACTACAGTAGTACAGGTTTATATGCCAAGTAACTCTGCAGATGATGAAGAGATTGATGAAATGTACGGTGACATGAAAGAAATTATTCAGGTAGTGAAGGGAGACGAAAATTTAATAGTCACTGGAATTCGACAGTAGGAAAAGGAAGAGAAGGCAACGTAGTAGGTGCATATGGATTGGGGCTAAGAAATGAAAGAGGAAGCCGCCTGGTAGAATTGTGCACAGAGCATAACTTAATCATAGCTAACACTTGGTTCAAGAATGATGAAAGTAGGTTGTATACATGTAAGAACTCTGGAGATACTAGAAGGTATCAGATTATATAATGGTAAGATAGAGATTTAGGAACCAGATTTTAAATTGTAAGACATTTCCAGGGGCATATGTGGACTCTGACCACAATCTATTGGTTACGAACTGTAGATTGTAATTGAAGAAACTGCAAAAAGGTGGGAATTTATGGAGATGGGACCTGGATAAACTGAAAGAACCAGAGGTTGTACAGAGTTTCAGGGAGAACATAAGGGAACAATTGACAGGAATGGGGGAAGGAAATACAGTAGAAGAAGAATGGGTAGCTCTGAGGGATGAAATAGTGAAGGCAGCAGAGGATCAAGTAGGTAAAAAGACGAGGGCTAGTAGAAATTCATGGTTAACAGAAGAGATACTGAATTTAATTGATGAAAGGAGAAAATACAAAAATGCAGTAAGTGAAGCAGGCAAAAAGGAATACAAACGTCTCAAAAATGAGATCGACAGGAAGTGTAAAATGGCTAAGCAGGGATGGCTGGAGGACAAATGTAAGGATGTAGAGGCTTATCTCATGAGGGGTAAGATGGATACTGCCTACGAGAAAATTAAAGAGACCTTTGGAGAAAAGAGAACCACTTGCATGAATATCAAGAGCTCAGATGGAAACCCAGTTCTAAGCAAAGAACGGAAAGCAGAAAGGTGGAAGGAGTATATAGAGGGTCTATACAGGGGCGATGTTCTTGAGGACAATATTATGGAAATGGAAGAGGAGGTAGATGAAGATGAAATGGGAGATATAATAGTACATGTGTTTGATAGAGTACGAAAATACCTAAGTCGAAACAAGGCCCCGAGAGTAGACAACATTCCATTAGAACTACTGAAAGCCTTGAGAGAGCCAGTCCTCACAAAACTCTACCATCTGGTGAGCAAGATGTATGAGACAGGCGAAATTCCCTCAGACTTCAAGAAGAATATTATAATTCCAATCCCAAAGAAAGCAGGTGTTGACAGATGTGAAAATTACCGAACTATCAGTTTAATAAGTCACAGCTGGAAAATAGTAACGCTAATTCTTTACAGACGAATGGAAAAAACAGGTAGAAGTCGACCTCGGGGAAGATTAGTTTGGATTCCGTAGAAATGTTGGAACACGTGAGGCAATACTGACCCTACGACTTATCTCAGAAGAAAGATTAAGGAAAGGAAAACCTACTTTTCTAGCATTTGTAGACTTAGAGAAAGCTTTTGGCAATGTTCACTTTCAAATTCTGAAGATGGCAGGTTTAAAATACAGGGAGTGAAAGGCTATTTACAATTTGTACGGAAAGCAGATGGCATAAGAGTCGAGGGACATGAAAGAGAAGCAGTTGTTGGGAAGGGAGTGAGACAGGGTTGTAGCGTGATGTTATTCAATCTGTATATTCAGCAAGCAGTAAAGGAAACAAAAGAAAAGTTCGGAGTAGGTATTAAAATCCACGGAGAAGAAATAAAAACTTTGAGGTTCGCCGATGACATTGTAATTCTGTCAGAGACAGCAAAGGACTTGGAAGAGCACTTGAAAATTAACAAAAACATAACGAGGATAATGGAATGTAGTCGAATTAAGTCGGGTGATGGTGAGGGAATTAGATTAGGAAGTGAGACACTTAAAGTAGTAAAGGAGTTTTGGTATTTGGGGAGCAAAATAACTGATGATGGTCGAAGTAAATATAATATAAAATATAGGCCGGCAATGACAACGAAAGCGTGTCCTAAGAAGAGAAATTTGTTAACATCGTGTATAGATTTAAGTGTCAAGAAGTCGTTTCTGAAAGTATTTGCATGGAGTGTAGCCATGTATGGAAGTGAAACATGGACGATAAATAGTTTGGACAGGAAGAGAATAGAAGCTTTCGAAATGTAGTGCTACAGAAGAATGCTGAAGATTAGATGGGTAGATCACGTAACTAGTGAGGAGGTATTGAATAGAATAGGGGAGAAGATGAGTTTGAGGCACAACTTGACTAGAAGAAGGGATCGATTGGTAGGACATGTTCTGAGGCATCAAGGGAATACCAATGTAGTGTTGGAGGGCAACGTGGAGGGTGAAAGTCGTAGAGGGACACCAAGAGATGAATACACTAAGCAGATTCAGAAGGATGTAGGTTGCAGTAGGTACTGGGAGATGAAGAGGCTTGCACAGGATACAGTAGCATGGAGAGCTGCATCAAACCAGTCTCAGGACTGAAGACCACAACAACACCAGCAACATGGTGTATTACCATTTCCAGCAAAGGTAACGTAAACAGAAATTAACATGAAACTCATCTCTAATGTTTCTGAAAACGTGAACTTGTTTTAGCAACTAGCAGTCAGCTGCAGTTCAATGGGGATACAAATCAAGTCCACTTTGCGATTATAGCATCCACATACGGTACAATGAATACATACATTTCTGTAGAATCACCCATGCAGCAGAAAGGGAACACACAGTGTTTAGAATATGGAATGCTATCTGTATATGAAACAGTGGACCAGAACTGCCAAATGCATCAATTATCAGAGACAACGCTTACGTTTTGCAGCAAGTATTCATGTAATAGCGGCAGAATAGAAGTTTAAACGAGAGGAAATATTTAAATTCTACGTTATGCAATTAATTAAAAACCAAGTGTCAGAGTAACACATGATCTCTTATTTGCACAGAGACACGCGATAAATAAGCACCAATTATATACTAAGTTCTTTACACGGAACAAAGCATTTAATAAGGTAATCTGAATCGAAGAACGACTGATTTGACTGTTGCACTCTTCCGATTAAATGTCTAAATTCGGATCCAGTAGCAAGCCTCGTGGCTGCTGACCTTGAAAGATAAGGAATTAGCAATGGCGCCCGGAACATAGTTATTTCAGATCGCAGCTGCACTACATAAATCAACGGGAATTTAACCACGAAATGCAAGTACCTCGCGATTGCGTTACGAAATCAGTTTGCGCATAGGCAGTGCCAAGAAGAAACCTCCGGTACGACATCAAGCAGCAAACGCAGCGACTGGCTGCATATAACCCGGCAGGTGTGGCACGCATTCCGATCAGCACACGACAGACTCACTCACATCTCAGCCTAGTGTACCTCGCTCGGCTGATAGCCAAGTAACTGGCATCCTCAGCCAGAAACCAAACGAACGATTTCCCGTAAGATACAAGGACTACACAGGCTAACCATATATTTTGTGTTAGCGATTCTTGGAGCAGAATTCCATCTTTGGATTACTTCAGCAATAATTAGTTGGCGACATAGAGTAATAGTGTAATTGCATTGCCTTTGCCGATTATATGGCAATGTTTGTCGAAGCAGTGGAAGAAACACAGGAGCAAATCCTTGATATAAAGAAACAAGCAGCTAAAATAGGTGTTCGCATCTCCTTCGAAAAAACTAACATCGTGTCAAACAAGAAAAACTCACGTAAACACCTCAGATTCCAAGAACAAAAGGCTGAAGTAGTAAAAGCTTTTAAATATCTTGGAGAATGGATTTTTGGAATTCTAGGGAAAGCGAAGCAGTGGAATCAAGCGACATAAACGTCAACTGGCCATCAAACTAACAAAATCACACAAGACGGTGATTAAGCTGTATGCAGCAGAAACACTAAACATGAACTTCATTGACAAAATGTAGAAACCTGAGATAAAGGAAATGAAAATTTTAAGAACAATCATAGGACCAAAATCCCAAGATAATAAGATAGTATCCATCAAGAATGAAACTATCTACAAGAAAAGCGAAAAACTTTCAGATAAAATGCGGAGAAGGAGGAAAACCTTTAGTGGGCATTTCTGAGATTGAACCCTAACAGATTAACGTAACCAAGCTTTGACGTTTTCCTCAACCGGAAACCAAAACCAAAATGGTTTAAAGAAACTGAGAAAGATCTATCAGAACTAAAGTTTTCACAAAAACCACTACTACTAAGGATGAAAGTGTAAGGTTCCAAGACAAATCTACACAAAATCCATACACATCTTGTGTACACGGTTCGCTAGACAAACAATTCAGCCGGCCGGAGTGGCCGAGCGGTTCTAGTCGTTATAGTGTGGAACCGCGCGACCGCTACGGTCGCAGGTTCGAATTCTGCCTCGGGCATGGATGTGCGTGATGTCCTTAGGTTAGTTAGGTTTAAGTAGTTGTAAGTTCTAGGTGACTGATGACTTCAGAAGTTAAGTCCCATAGTGCTCAGAGCCATCAGCCACAAACAATTCAAACAAACTGTATTAATGAGTTTTAGTGCAACAATGAAGTTAAAATACTTAAATTTGTAGATTACACAGATGTGCCGCAAGCAAAGGGCGACATAGAGAGTACAAGTGAGGTGAAGCTGCTATTGAACTTGGGCTGTCACCATTTTTTTCTTTTTGGATGTTGAAATACAGCTTCACCGGTTGCTCACTGTCTTACTGTCTTGGTAGGTAGTAGGGTGGTTGGTTTGCGGGGTCCAGACTGGTGGATAGTAAGTCTGTTCCATTCGACAATGATGTTATTCCAAAGACATCACTGGAGTGCACGTTGAAGTTGTGGCGGTGGGACTTGAAGTCCCATACCACCCTCCAACGGTGGAAGTTCTGGTCGCAGGAAAGTACTAACTAACTACGAATTACATTACGTATCAACAGTGGTGGTTGACGATGGTCGATACCTATCGAGTGGTCAAGTCAACATTAACGCTTCGTTAGTGGCCGAAACAGTACTATCGATAGCCATGGTCAGATTCGAAGTCCTCAAGGATGGTGAGAGGAACAGTGCGTCGGTGCCAGTGCCGGGGAGGCGTTGTGCCAATGTTTTGTAAGCTAGCGACCGTGCCTCGTAAGGCTTCTACTTTGGCATAAGACACGCCTTACTTCTCTCGAATGGACATCTTGAGAGTGGCCATGTCCGTTTCCCCGTCATGCAGACTCCACCGAGGCACCTTATTCTGCAGCCGCCGCCGGCTCTGCATCCGGGAAGCACTGATCGTAGCCCACGCAGTGGGGGCATAGGTGAGGGAGGGGTGAACAACCATCCGGTTGTTTGCACATGCAGCACTCCAAATATTGTGTGATGCATATCCAGACTGTGCCGAATTTATTGGGGTGTCGCCTTAACACTTCATATGGCTCAGAATTCCTCGCCAAGTAAATGAAGCTGTCGATATGCAAATACAGAAATGGTACTTGTGGAATATGAAAAGGTCTTATATGCGCATACCCACATATATAGGATTCATGCACCTTCACGAATCGCAGCCGGCCGCGGTGGCCGTGCGGTTCTGGCGCTGCAGTCCGGAACCGCGGGACTGCTACGGTCGCAGGTTCGAATCCTGCCTCGGGCATGAGTGTGTGTGATGTCCTTAGGTTAGTTAGGTTTAAGTAGTTCTAAGTTCTAGGCAACTGATGACCTAAGATGTTGAGTCCCATAGTGCTCAGAGCCATTTGAACCACGAATCGCAGAGCCGCAACTTATTTATTAAGAGTAGCGACCCATTTAAAACTCCGCCTCACGATATACTTTCTCGCTGCGTAACCCTATTCCACTGCCTTGTTCATTAACCCATTAAGATCTTTTTCAGAGTCACTCGTTTCAGACGATTTACGAGTAAATCAATATATGAGAGTAATGTTAGTCAGGGACACTGAAGGATTTAACTACATGGCGAATATGAATAAGCTCCATTCACCAGCTGAGACACTGCTAAAGATTTCTGTTGTCCAGTTTACACCCTTTCCTTTCACTGAGTGCCGTCAGCAATTTCAAAACTGAAATGGCAGACGTTAGAATAAAAGAGTGCAGTGTGAGAGTCACAGGGATAAGCAGCGATTCCTACTTACTGGGTTTAAACACTCGGCTTTAACCGAGAAATCTAGAAATTCAGTACTGTCCCCTGTGTATCATTCCCCATATGAACCGAAAAGGCAAATGACTAATTACAGCGTGCATCGCTCATTACGTCACTGGAAAGGGAAGAAGCCCTATTAAATGGTACTGTGAAAAGTACCCTCTGTCATGCATTTCACATGCATTACAGCGCTGTGAAAAAAATTAAAGACGAGCTACTAAAGTAACGTAACATATCAACTACTCAGTGCAAATAAAGGGAAGTGCGCGAGCATGTTGCTCGAAATCTCCTAGTCGTGCACAGATAATTGGCATCCAATCACGTGATGTCAGTGTGATTATAGCACAAAATGGAGCTGACGCTGCAAAACTAGATATTTGAAGGGACAGGAAAAGAGAGTGTGTGTTTTTTAGCGAGCAGTTACAATAGACTGTGGGGTGTTCCCCATTACAACAGAAACCGGGACGGCATTTCGATGACGTGATGACTTCACACGCAGAAGAACCGTCGAGAAATTGGAAGAGTTGAAGAATGAGGGGATAGCCCAAGAGTTTGGTATCGCACACAAGATGGACAGCGTCCGGAACCACAGGCACTGCTGCCCGTAGTGTAGGAGGTGGCTGACCGCGCTCAACTGCAGCAGCATATGGCCGCTTCGATTTGCAACAGGCAAGAAGACACCCACGTGAAACAGCGGGTTCAGTTGCAACCATGTTTGTTGGATCTGGGAGGCACGGCGTCTCAGGCTCCAATATGGCATGAGGACTGCATAGGAGTGGTCTCTCTCGCCAGCGACCAGGACGTTGTGTTCTGTTGCCGACCGCACATCGGCGGCACCGTTTCCCATGATGCCAACAACACAGGGACGGGAAGAACGAGGAGGTGTGGGCTCATGTGCTGTTCTCGGATGAGAGCAGATTCCGTCTGAGTAGTAATTCTGGAAGTACCCTTATGTGGCGATAGGTGGGAACACGTAATGCACCCAGGGAGATAGTTCAACATGACCGTTTAGGTGGTCCAGCTGTTATGGTGTGGGGAAGCATGATGTTGCATGGCCGTACGACCTCCAAATCTTAGAGTACGGTACACTTACAGGTCATCCTAATTGTGACACTGTACTGCTTCCTCACATGCCATGACTTCGTTTGTGGCCGATAATGCTCGCCCGCATTCAGCCGCACAGGCGTAGGAGCTAACGGAGCGAGAGAATATTCGCCGAAAGAGCTGGCCGGCCCGTTCTCCCAGCTTAAATCCCTTCGAGCGCGTGTGGCATGTGTTGAGGAGATACGTTGGAGTGTCCACATGCACCAATAAGCATCCAGCAGTCGTCAGCCGAGATGGTGGGAGAATGGAACTCCCTACCACAAGCATTCTTTACAAAACTCGTAGTACAGAGGGAAGTACCCTCTGTCATGCATTTCACATGCATCCTATTAAGAACTCTTGTACCGACGTTTGTAATATCTAGCGGCTCACCAAGAATCGCCGTGATTTTAGTACACTTATTGTCTTTGAATATGTCATTTGTGTTCGTCTCATTGCCTTTACTTGGCAGTGACACATCATAGCAAAATTACTTCCGACGTTAAGTTCTGTATACCAGTTTATTTTGTGGATAAACTGTCGCATAATAAAGGTCATTAGGGCTGAAGTGACCGACGCCGGTTGTGGCGCTGAGAAACTGAGGCACAGCTAAAGAATGAAAAATATGATTATTCAAATGAACATAAACTTTGGAGCACGGATTTCGGAGTGCATTTACCGTTCAAAAACATCAGTTCACGGGTAAGTTCTTGTCTTTGAAGTGAAAATAAATGTAAGTCCAGGGGACTGTAAGCCTCAGAAAACTAAGGTGCAATTTCTATAGTCTATATATTATTCAGCGAGGAAGGGGATTTCCAGTTACTCAAAAACATTGCGTCGGCTCAGAAACACGCACTCCACGAGGTCCAGGCTTTGGAGGCCAACAGTCCGCAGGTCGAGGACGACAGCTGGCTGCCGCACGTCGCAGTGGGCGGCAGGATTCCCGGTGTGTAGGCCGGCGCCTGACGACGGGTCGCGGGATGACTGCCGGACAGTTTCTGATTGAAGAAGCGCGGCAGCAGTCTAGACAACCGTCCAGAGAACTCGTCCATCGAGAACTGCTTTGCGGTAGCTGTGCCTTGCCCCAAGGAGATTCCAGGATGTAATCAGGCCTCTTTGCGAGTACGAGACCCTGCGAAAGGGAGTAGATGCGCGCTTACTCAGTTCTTTTGTACCGATACCACGGTCGGCTGCCACTCAGCCGTTCAGAGTGAGATGCAGGGCTGTTGCTACCCGATGTAGCCCCTGCAGATTGTAGCAACGGCCACCCGCGATGCAGCAATGTTATGCTGGAGGGCTAAGAGCCCCGACATGACAAGAATCGCTCCTTGAATATGTTAAGCATAGCAATACCTACGCATTTTCCATGTGTTTAACTTTTATTAACCGCGTACTTTCTAGGTATTTAATGATGTGTGAATGCGGTACAGAACCTGAAAATATCTTTCAACGCAGTCTTAGCAATACCAACGCATTTTCCGTAATGTCTACATCGAGGTGAGCGAAACTTTGTAAAGACTCCAAAAACTTTCAAAACACACAAACGTCGCTAATTGTCGTTGAGTTTTGTTCGCAACATACTTTATAAAGCTATACAGATGTCTGAGAAAGCTTCTGAAGCCGAAAATATAAATACGGCATTTGTTGTGAAAAGTCACCTTCGGTTACTAAGACTTAAATTTTGGGATTAAGTTTTACCAACAAATTTGAAACAGCTACGGAATATGTTACAATAAATCATTAAGAGCAATACATTTTCTTTTAAAATTTTAAAATGTAAAGTACCGGAATAGATTACGATATTTTCAAAAGGTGGGTTCCATATTGCGAGGGTTAATACAACAGTGGCTTCCATTCACCTCGTTGAGCTTTTACTGCCGGCGGGACGTAACTCTCCTTACACACGTGCTCTCGCCAGACTGTTCATCAAGACAGACAGTTAAAGACTGAAAATAATCTTTGGCATCCCGAGCGTAAAGGAGAAACATAACGAAGTAGACAGCGCTGCACATTACATCTTATCTGTGACTAACATTATCTTAAGCTGAGCTTAACCACTGAATTATTACAGTGACATTTTATCAAAAACTTGACGAAAGTTATCCCTGTCTACGATGGAATGTGGAAAGCATACGATGTGGTATACTGAACGAGTATGTAGCTTCCCCGGAACTTGGTGTTCTGTACATCGAGGTAAATTACTGTGTGTATCATGCGGTGCGTCCCAGTATGGCTACTTGCAGGAGGTGTACTACCTCAATTGAAAAATATATGCCATCCATTTCTTCGAGTGACAGCTATGGAACCTCAGGCGTGGTTGTCATTGCACACAACAACACGTGCCCCGCGGGTCGTTCTGCATGGCAGTATCTCAGAATGATCAGCCTTCCTTTTCGGGCTACCAGTTTCCCTGGCTGGGGTCTGGTTAGTGCCACCACTACTCTTTAACAAGCACTGGACAGGCTTCAGCGACCACCGTGCAGCGCGGCGGTGGAATGTTAGGTGTCAAACAGCCTATGTGCTACAAACCTCTGTTAAAAAGAAGCACACAATCTCGTGGTGGGATGAGAGACGATGAGTTTTATGGCTGTTTAGGCGGATCAGTCGTTGACGGGCTACATCTCGGGAACCTGCTGCACCTACATCTATATCTGCATCACCATTCCGTAACCAAGCTGACGGTGTGTGGCGGCTAGTACCACTACCTAATTACCACTACCTAATCGCCTTCCCTGTTCGACTCTCCAATCGTGCATACGAAGAATGATGGTCGGTAAGCCTCTGTATTAGCTCAAATTCACTCAATTTTTTCATTGTGGTTATTTCGCGAGGCGTATGTGGCAGAAAGTCATGTATTGTCCGATCTCTTCCCGGAATTTCAGTGGCAAATCTTTACGTGACACACAAAACCTCTGGTGTAGCGTCTGCCACTGGAGTTGGTTGAGCATCTCTGTAACGCTACACCGCCGACCAAACAATTCCGTGGCGAAACACGTCGCTCGTCGTTAGATCTTCTCTGTCTTCTCTGCCACTCTTACCTTGCAAGAGTCTCAGATACACGAACAATACTCAAGAACCTCTCAAAAAACTGCTTTGAAAATCTCTCCTTTAGTGAATGAATTACATTTTCTATCGATTCTTGCTACGAATCTACGATCTCATTTTCCCACTGTTTGCTTTATGTGGTCGTTCTGCTTAAGGCCGCTCCGGATAAATATTCCTAAATATTTTGCGGTAGTTTCTGTTTCCATAAATTTGCCATCAATAGTGTAGTTGGACAATAGTGGATTTCTTTTCCTATGTATGTGGCACATCTTGCATTTATTTACTTTCAGGGGCGTCCGCCAGTCATTTCGCCATTCATCAAACTCCTGTGGGTGCTTATGCAAACTGTTTCTTTTTTTTTCAGACGTTGCGGCCTTCTTGCAGTCAACCACATCATCTCCAAACAGCCTTAAAGAGCTTCCGACGAATTCTATTACATCATTTCGGCGTAACCAGTTTCCAAATGGTGCAGAAAGAGAAAAACTCTTCAGAATGAAGTCAAATTTGAACAGCATATTAGTGACAAAGGAGCAAACGCCGTGGAAAAATTTTATCAATATAAGGCACATTAAGCGTCAGACTACGCACAACAAGAGACGTGGCACGCGGCTCTTTCTCAGTGTGCGTCCAAGACGCCCAACATGACTCCATGGAGACCCCGCCGCAGACCCCACCCGCCTTCGCCTATATTCCGCTCAAACGCCTCAAGTCACTAGTAGCAACGAGAGCCCAGAGCCCAGAGATGCCTCACACAGAGAACATCCCAGAGTGCTACAGAGAGCTATAACACCAAGAAGAATCTCTTCTCGGCTTTTGGCAAGATCTATGTGTAATTTTTTTAATAGACAAGGAGATAGTGATAAGGAAAGGAACTTTATTTAATTTCTGTAATAATGAGTTATATCACCAATAACTTTAATCTTATAACAATTCAGTGCTCCTTTCACCCATACGCAGACAGACTATGACTCGTTTATTTTGCGATGATTCCACGTCCTAAGAACCAAAGGCGTGGTAGACATATAACACGACCTTCACATACTTGAAACGTGTGATTGGCAATATTGTCTCTGTCGATGAAAGTCTTAAGTCCTCCTACTTTGGACACTTTGTCTCCTTGTTACCGTGCTACAGCTACAGTAAGCCATCCATTACCATGTGTATTAGCGTCACTACAGTCCAAAGTAAAATTCAGTACGCATCCACAAAACACTGGAGGACCATGCAAAAACACTTGTCCATTGACACCATCTACAGTGCTCATCTCGATGTTGTCTACAGCTTTATACACTGTAAGGCGCGAAGGCCTTCTCCTCCTAAAATAACGCGGCACCTCTGTAAATTGCACGTGTGGCTGCTCGACGGCTGAAACAGTCTTAAGACAAACATTACTCATATAGTACCACATGATGTAACCGCAACTTCCGGCCGCGAGTGCGAGCGGCGGGACCTCTAGTACTACTAGGCCCCGCCGGAGCTAAAAGTACGAGACCGGAAGTAGATAAGGTGCTCGGATCGCGCTCGCTGCCGGAAGTTGCGGTTAGAACACATGGTACTCCATGGAGGACCGCACACTGCTGTAAAACTCTTTTACGAGAACGGTGACAGAGCACCCACAGCCCTACAGAAGTGTTTGTTGTTGTGGTCTTCAGTCCTGAGACTGGTTTGATGCAGCTCTCCATGCTACTCTATCCTGTGCAAGCCTCTTCATCTCCCAGTACCTACTGCAACCTACATCCTTCTGAATATGCTTAGTGTATTCATCTCTTGGTCTCCCCCTACGATTTTTACCCTCCACACTGCCCTCCAATACTAAATTGGTGATCCCTTGATGCCTCAGAACATGTCCTACCAACCGATCCCTTATTCTGGTCAAGTTGTGCCACAAATTTCTCTTCTCCCCAATCCTATTCAATACTTCCTCATTAGTTATGTGATCCACCCATCAAATCTTCAGCGTTCTTCTGTAGCACCACATTTCAAAAGCTTCTATTCTCTTCCTGTCCAAACTATTTACCGTCCATGTTTCACTTCCATACATGGCTACACTCCATACAAATACTTTCAGAAATGACTTCCTGACACTTAAATCTATACTCGATGTTAACAAATTTCTCTTCTTCAGAAACGCTTTCCTTGCCATTGCCAGTCTACATTTAATATCCTCTCTACTTCGACCATCATCAGTTATTTTGCTCCCCAAATAGCAAAACTCCTTTACTACTTTAAGTGTCTCATTTCCTAATCTAATTCCCTCAGCATCACCCGACTTAATTCGACTACATTCCATTATCCTTGTTTTGCTTTTGTTGATGTTCATCTTATATCCTCCCTTCAAGACACCATCCATTCCGTTCAACTGCTCTTCCAAGTCCTTTGCTGTCTCTGACAGAATTACAATGTCATCGGCGAACCTCAAAGTTTTTATTTCTTCTCCATGGATTTTAATACCTACTCCAAATTTTTCTTTTGTTTCCTTTACTGTTTGCTCAATATACAGATTGAATAACATCGGGAAGAGGCTACAACCCTGTCTTACTCCCTTCCCAACCACTGCTTCCCTTTCATGTCCCTCGACTCTTATAACTGCCATCTGGTTTCTGTACAAATTGTATATAGCCTTTCGCTCCCTGTATTTTACCCCTGCCACCTTTAGAATTTGAAAGAGAGTATTCCAGTCAACATTGTCAAAAGCTTTCTCTAAGTCTACAAATGCTAGAAACGTAGGTTTGCCTTTCCTTAATCTTTCTTCTAAGATAAGTCGTAAGGTCAGTATTGCCTCACGTGTTCCAGTATTTCTACGGAATCCAAACTGATCTTCCCCGAGGTCGGCTTCTACTAGTTTTTCCATTCGTCTGTAAAGAATTCGTGTTAGTACTTTGCAGCTGTGGCTTATTAAGCTGATTGTTCGGTAAGAAGTGTGTGGTTATCTAAAAGATGTCGTGTTCAGCGGGCTAATTACAAACGAAGCTAAATGGAAGGCACGCATTGCGCAACGAATTCTGAACGTGACCTCCGAGAGACACCGAGCTGTTGTGGAATATATTGTTTCTCAATTTCAATTTGTGGGTGAAAACTGTGGACAACATGAATAAGTCGAGTTACAGTCTCACAATAGATAGAAAGCGATGTCATTTTCCTTTTTATACGGTTTTTCGCCGCACTTTTCGATCTATCAATTTTCAGCTTCGCAGAGACACTTTGGACAGTCTGTCGTTGTGAGCGGGCGCACGCAGCAACATGGAGGCTCTTTTTAAGCCGTGCACAGACCCGGGATGGAGGATTCTAATAGCTGCAGACGGGAAGCAGAGCGCGGAAGGCTGGTGGCTGGCGGCCGTCGGGGACGAGGGACGTGATCACGACTGGGCCAGCACGGAGCCAACATGAGGCATCCTCCTGCCGCCGTTGACGAGGACGTACAACCCAGAACACAACGGCCCGAACCTGGACTTTTAACATAGGTAGCTGCCGCCGTGTACGTTGTGTCCAGAACATTTGTGTAGGAGGCGCGGTCGGCTGTGGTGTGTACCATTACCTCCTTCCTGTGTAATTGTTGTGGTGTAGAGTTAATTTAGTTACTTCGTATAAGTCAGTGCCGATTGCTTCGTGTCGATTGAAATAAACGCGCAGGCGTCGGTCGCAACCTACAGCAATGATAATGTAACGTAGCAGTTTAAACTCTGAACATTGTTTTTGGAACGCCACGTGTATTTCGAGCGCGAGTGTCTTAAATATACATAGAGTAACGTAATTTTAATACCCCGGCAAAAAGTTGTTTGTAATTAATGGAAATGTTACGCTCTCTTTCAAAAAATGACAACGTAACTTAATCTACAACAGTTCTTTAAGAATTCAGTTAACATCCAATCGTTTGAATTAATTGAAAATATTTTAAACCAGAGGCGAAGCCTCACCTAAGCCTTGCAGAGTTAAACCTCTGAATAAGTATCGTAATCAGAAATATTAACTAAATGAAGATTTCATAACTTTAATATTGAAATCTAACTGTAAAAATTCATAAAAGCACTTTCAATTATTTTCCTTTGTACTATAACCTTCCTACGTTTGCTAGAACTTAATCATTTTGCTGTTTGTGTGCCATTTCTTGCGAGGCACGATAGAGCAACATTTCGGCGTATGTGACTGACATGCAAGCTTACTGTGTTTTTTCTCTTTTATAGACTTTGAATTATATATTTCGTATCGTAAGGCGCCCCGGAGCAGTGTGTTGCACACGGGTGTGTTTTAATTACGTGCTGGTTACGAAGGTTGACTTCGGCGTGGTACGCCGCCTTCATGAGTGACTGCCACCGCTCCGTTTTCCTTAAAGATTATTGCAATAATGCCGTGTCTTTAAATTTTGTATCTAGGTCAGGCAAGATCACTGAAGTTGTATTTGAACATTCTCGGCAGTACCTCAGTTAAGTTGTCAGTTATGATTTGACGATATCAGGCAATTTATTTCGTTTTGAATTTTTTTATTGCAGTTATCGGTTGCTTTGAACGTTTTTAGACAGTCCACTTACTTTGAATTTAAAATCTGTTATTGTAATTGTCAATTGTGATTAAAATTTTTAGTCAATTTCCTAGCCTTTAAATTTAAAATAAGTTTATTCGCTCCTGCCTTAAGGATTGCTCATTGGATTGAAAACTTCGCGACTGCAAATTATCAGTTTTGCCTTACAGATTTCTGGCTAATTAACTTATTCTTTTCTGGAACTACGTTGTTCAGGTAATAATGTACGTAAGCATTTTTTACTCAATAAATGCTTCTAAGTGAAATATTAATGTAAATTCCCAGCGGTTTCTCATTTACGGATCCCTGATCTAAGCTTTCCTGTTCAATCGCACTTACCTGGTTAGTAAGGTTTTTTGTGGTCAGTGGACTCACCGTGAAATTATTGTTAGCATGTGATTTTTGATGAGCACAGGCTGTGTACTAGATTATGAAAAAAAGGTAGTGCATTTCAGATTTTGTTCTGGAAAGTAGTTTGAGTTTTGTAATCATAAGTTGAATTCTGTGTCTGTAATGCTCGGGGTACGATGCCGGGTATGTGGACGAACCATAGCGCTCCCAACTTTTGGAATTATTAGGACAGTTTCCTGAAGTGGGGTTGACGATGAAAGTCTGTATGAGACTAAATTAACGGATTAGGTGCCGGTGCGTTAGGCTCCCTACCGTTTCTGGCCCCCTAAGATGAAGGAGAGCAGAAAGATAATGGATCAGTTGTTTAAAGATGGAGAGATAAGGCAGTCCGTTTCTCCGTACGCACGGACTATCTTTCTCGTGCCAAATCCAACAACGCGGGACCTAGGCCGGTTGTCGATTACTGGGCGTTAAACCAAAAGGTGGTTTTGGAATCGCTCCCTGTGCCCGATCTACACAACTTTTTGCCTTGTTCTCCAGTACCGCTTCTTCCCCGTGATCGACATGAACCAGAATTACTATCAGACACCTCTGCGGAAAGTTCCAGGCCATTAACAACCTTACGTACTGACTACAACCTATTCGTATTTAATAGAGTGTCTTTGGGCTGTCCGCAGCTGCACCTGTCTCATCTCGGCTTCCGTTCCGTTTTCCGTGCTGGGTGACTTGAAGTTCAAGCGCGTCTATAACTGCCTGGATGAAATAGTCATCTGCAGTGCGAACTATGAAGAACATCTTGAGTACCTCAAGTAGGTCTTATGGCTCCTGAAAGCATCTGGTTTACCTGTTAAACCTACTAACGTCACGGTGGATCCCTCACAAATATTTTTGGGGCATACTGTGTCCGCTAAAGGGGTAGCCGTGGACAACTAACGAAACTGTGCTACCTGTAAGTTTCCGTTGCCACGTAATGAAAACGACATAGCTAGGTTCGTAGTTGTGGCAATTTTTTATTTTTTAGAAAATTTTAGCCACAAATTTGCCCAGCTCACTGCGGCTCTAAATCAACTACGGTGATCAGCTATGACCGAGCTGTTCTAGACGCTTCAGTCCGGAACCACGCTGCTGCTACGGTCGAAGGTTCGAATCCTGCATCAGGCATGGATGTCTGTGATGTCCTTAGGTTAGTTAGGTTTAAGTAGTTCTAAGTGTAGGTCACTGATGACCTTTGATGTTAAGTCCCATAGTGCTCAGAGCAAACTACGGCGAAATGGGGAGATGTTCAAGTGGGGCGCCTCTCAGCAATCAGCCTTGGTGCATGAAAGGGTGCGCCCGGGGCACTCAGTAACCCTCCATTGTTGAGGATCAGTCCGTGGTCCAGACCGCCGCTTCGAATCAGCGTCAGCCTCACTCCAAGAGCAGCAAGGAGGACGTTGTCCACGGCGTACGCTTCGAGAGTGCTGTCCGGCTCCGAACATTTACTCGCGAGCCTCAGGGCTTCGCTGTATTGTTTGCTCTAGACAAGTCCAGATTCCACCTTGAACGAAGACGCTTCAAACTGGAAACCAGCATTCCCGCCCTGAGTTGGATATAGGCTAGGTCACGCAGAACCGACCTCATAGTACGCTGATGTATGGGGATTTCCGCATTTCACTGTGATTCAGCGTGTATCAGGGGAATACAGAATCAGGTGACAGATAGGCTTAGCTGTATTTTCAGCGAGGAAGAGGGAAGGAAAATGAACTGCAGGTGTCGGATTATGCTAAGGAGACAGAGGCACCTGGCTCCCAGACGGATTCAGCTGTCGTGGCAGACATTCCCGATATATTTAACGATTTTGAAAAAGAACAGAGAAGGGATAACGAGTTGGGGGCTATCCGAAAGCAGTTGGAGTAAGAGCGACCCATAAGAGATTTTTTTTTTTTTTTTGATAAGGGTGTGTTGTGACACCGTGCTCGGTACGATAGAAGACTTTAATCTGAGGCCTTGGTACAAGCAACCTTCAGTTAGTTCCATCGGGTCTGTGTGTAGTGGGCACTCAGAGTTACAGAAAGCTAAGGCGAAAATCCGCGAACATCTAACCTGGAAGAGCACGAGGATGGAGATACAGTTACCGGGCAGGAGGGGTCAAGAATGTAAACTAGGGAAGGCAAATTCTGGTGCTAGGAGAGGCTTTTTCTAATCCAAATTCCCAAGGGAATTTCGACCCTCCGACAAGCTCTTTGTGGAATATCTAGGACCCTTACTTCGTACGAGGAGCGGAAATCATCTGTCTTACTAGATTTGTGTGGTTTATCTCAAGTAAGGGAACCATAGGCGCTCTCAGCATTCAACATCTGTCGACCATCTTCACTAGTTTCGGAATCCCAAGGGTAAGGGTTGGTGATAATGTGGCCGCATTTACATCGTGTGAGTTCTGGAAATTTTGTTTCAACACTGGCATTAGACATGTTACTACTAGACCCTACCCCCCCGACAGCCATCTTCGGTTTGCGTATTAGTAGAAACTTAAAATCTGCCCTTGTAGTCTGTAACTTATAGTGTCAAAAAAGGTGGGATACCTCTCTCGATTGGCTGAATCATCCGTTTAACATTGCGTGTCATTAGTCACATAAAACCACTCCTGCCAAACTCATGTTTCCCTTGCTATCAACTCTTCCCAAAGTAGTTTCTGATCGCTAAGCGATCTGTGGCCGGAGCGTGTCAGCCGGGAGGAACTGAAGTACAAATATATCAAGGAGAATCATCGCGCTCGCTCATTAGCGAAAATCCCAGAGCTATAATAAAGGGCGAAGCGCAGTGTCAGCAGCGGTGGGCGACACAGTATAAACAAAGAAACATTTGGAATAAGAGCAGCAGTGTCGAGTGGATTACGGCGAAAATGGCGTCGCTCTTCGTGAGTCCGGACTCGGTCGTTATGTTTCTGACTCCTTTCAGCTTCCTAGTCGAACAAATGCAAACACACAGGCAGATCCAGGCTAATCTGAGCCATCTTAAACTGAGCAAAGCTGAGATGCAGGTGCAGGGCTAACAGCATATCGTGAAGCCGTGGCGGTTCAGCCCCTCCCCCCCCCCCCCCCCTCCACCACAAGCAGTTGGGCTTCTAGAGAGGAAGGTTAATATGTTCCTTTTCGATTTATCGATCTTCAGTTTCACTGAGAGTCTTTGCCTGGTCTGTCGTCGCGAGAGGGCGCGTGTGGCAATATGGAGGCCCTTCTTAAGACATGCACATGTCTGGAGTGAGAGATTCTGGTAGCTGCAGACTGGACGGAGTTTATTTATTTAATTATTTATTTCGTTAGCAGTACAGAGTAACCTACCGCCTTGAAATGTAATCTGGATCGGATGCCACTAAATCTAATACCAAAGGCTTATTATTCTCACAATCTTGATGGTGTGCAGTTGTTAACGCTATTTTAAATAATGTAATGAACCTAATTTATAAAAATTTCCCTAAGTTTACAGAGAATTTAATGCCTTACGATTGTTGAAGTAGTTCTGTGTAATTTGTCTCGATGTGGTTGAGGACAATTTGTATCATGATGTGGTAAAGATAAGTCGCAATAGGTAGAGGGAAGTAATATGTTACGTTTGGATGTGTAATGTAGTCGAAGTATCTTTTTGGGTGATAGTAGCTTATTTCTACGTATTTTAGGTGAGAAGATTCAGTAAAACCACCAGCTGTTCTCATCTGAAATGGTGTGTGTTTATGTACGTTTGTTATATTTGTGTGTACTGCTATATTATTTGGAGCATTGCATGTCAGGACACTAGATTATATTCGGTAGTGGTTTGTTTCTCTAATTAATGGTAGTTGTGGTGTACTCTGTGTGATATTTTCATACATAGAGACCTGGTTATATGCAGATTATATACTGATTGAGAATTTGATTCACATAATACCGGAATTTCAGCTTTACATGAGAAATAAGCTTATGGTTTTAAATTTAATAGCACAAATAGAATGTGGTTCGTTGCTACTTGAGTGATGTATTCCTTAAATAACTTAATACATTACATTTTCAGTTATATAGAAAGTTTATGCAGAAAATACATTTGATATATAAAATACATTGATTGTAGTTTTACATAAAGAAAAGAATATACTTCTACCAACACATAATAAGACGAAAAATACTTTGGAATAAAAGTTCTTTCAGCCTTGCCCTCTAGCGACGTTACTTTATTGTAGAGTGTGACGTCACTGCTTGTGTCGCTGCTTTGCTTCTTTTATTATCGTTTGTGCTTGTCGTGTTGTTTGTGGGTACGTTGGTTTCCACCCCTCCCGTGTTGATCCCCTCTGAGTCATTTCACTTCGCGCGTTGGTTCCTTCCTCAACTTCGGAATCTGCTATTCCGTCTGTGTTCTCCCACGTGGTTGGTTGTATTATGAAACGTCCCCTTAGAAAAATTAGTGAATTACTGTGCTTATACTGACATACAATATTTTTAGCGCAACACAATCTGACTTTCAATAATCCCTACAAAAGAATGGCCCTGACTAATATTAACCTATACCTTTCACAAATCACTTACCTCACAAAAATCTTCGTTACTCGAACTACTGCAATACAGCGAGCGCCACTACTGCCAGCTAAATAAAAGATTCAAACTACTGAAGGTACTAACTACTGATAGACATAGCAAATGAAAGATTTTGATAGAGAACAAACAATGTATTTACCTTAATAGTGTTCAAAAGTCATAATATATATAGCAGTTCATGACATCCATTCTTACAAATGTACTGTTTCTGATGGACACACGTCCAGATCATCCGCTCTCAAAATTCCGCCATTTCTCTCCCCACATCCACCACTGCAGGTGGCTCACCTTCAACTGCGCAACGCTACGCACTGTTTACAGCCAACTGCCCAGCACTACAATAGCGAATATTACAGCAATGCCACCCAGCCACAGACTGCACACAACACAGCCAGTGAATTTCATACAGAGCGCAACGTGGCGTTACCAATATAAAAACCTAAACAGCCTACTTACATAGCCCCCATGCTCCCCACAAAAAATTTTACAAATTATTGTTTTGGGCAGTGGCCAATACAGATTTGAAAAAATTTTACATAATTACAATAACAAAGAAATCAAATGCACACACTTATTGATACAATGTTGGTCAAAAACTAAAATTTTTTTACAGTCCATAAAGACAGTCCTGATCATTCCATAGTAAAATTGGAGCGTTTTTTTCTTTTTTTTCTCAAAGTCTGAGCAGTAAAAGAAAATGCACACGGAAGTAGAGGATTTCCATGTAGTCTTGAAGAAGTT
The DNA here is from genome assembly GCF_023864275.1 of Schistocerca cancellata. Taxonomy (NCBI): domain Eukaryota; kingdom Metazoa; phylum Arthropoda; class Insecta; order Orthoptera; family Acrididae; genus Schistocerca; species Schistocerca cancellata. Next base: position 81,197,443 of record NC_064627.1, on the reverse strand, counting down.
GTGTTGTCCTTCCAACGGAAAGACAGTGCTGACTCTTGACATGCAGAGCAGGTAATGGGCCACAACAGAGCAAACCGACAGCAGAGTCAGTCTAAGTTGAAGAATATTGGTAGGTAGGTCATCACAGAGCAGACCACTGTACTCCTGTTGGCGATTACGGTGTTGGTGGGCCACCAGAGGTGCAGACCCACTGCAGTCCTTGTAGAAATAATAGTATTGGTGGGCCATCAAAAGTCCAGACCCACTGTAGTCCTTGTAGAGATGGCTAGAAGCCATCCATTGCGACTGTGCAGGTACACAATCACCATCAAAGAGTCTTGTGGACAATACAGCAAGTCCATTAATCCACCACTTGTGCACTCACAAATTTTTTTTCAAATGTCCTTAGAACCAGCAATGCTGTTATCCAGTCCCTTGCTGAATTATTAACACACGTGCAAACACCAACAGTCCTCTTTTTTTCACATATTGTGCATATACTATGACCAACAGAAATGTGTGCTGTGAAATGAATGCTTACAAGTTACTGGTGTCAATTACAATTTTATAACATGAGAATACAATAACAAAGGTACAAAATACATCATTAAAGAACATAACAACACAGATAACATTTGTAGTAATACGGGTTTACAAAAGAATCGAAATAACATATACATCAGTGTTACAGGAATTATGATATAAGTAAATACATAAAAGATCAGAATAGCTTTAAATCATGTCTAAATATCTTTACAAAGTAAATAACATATTATTAGAAAAGTTCTTATTTCAACATTTGCTTCCACAAAAAAAAAAAAATCCTATCCAAGCATGCTTTCTGTATTTATATGTTCACATATTTCTTACCTCATTATTTATTTTTCATCATCTTACCTCATCATTTATTTTCAAGAAAATCCTACCTAAACCTGTTGTCCCTGAACCCTACTTTTTCGTTCATATCCTCTTTCAAAATACTTTTTTGGCCAAACCATATTCTTATAGCTTCTCAATTCATTTCTTCCAATTCATCACAACTCGTTCTCTTATCTAGTCTACCCCCTCTTAAGCTAACTTAAATCTACTGAGCAAATCTACGAGGCAATGCAGCAGCACAAAACAATTAACAGAAACAGCAATGACAAAAAAAATGCAAATTGGCGAAGCAAGCAGCAGTACATCTAAATTAGCAAAGCAAATGCAACATTACAACTAATATGAGCCAATGTGCAGCAACAAGAAAAATAAATCAGTAGTAAAACTGGCTTAACAGAGTAATACAAAGTGAAATTCAGTAGCACTATGCCTGGCAAAGAGCAGCAGCAAATGCTATAACTTATACCTAAATATGACAAAGCTCAGGCAGAAAAAATAGTACACTAAAGACAACAATGCATATAAGGGAAATGTCTATTCACATCTTAATGTCTATGTAATTAAAGGGGCGCACCACAAAAACTTATTCTACAAAAAATTACCAAGTACTTGAAAAGAAAATTATTGTTCTTTCCTTTCCATGTGCTCCTTTTTTGAAGAATGTGGATCATAAAATTATTATTTACTAGATATGTTGACAGAAAGTGTTCTTATTAGTAAATGCATTTAATTTTATTTTGTATAACCAATGCTGCAACATAGCTGGAAACCAGATATAAAATGAAATAAGCAACAATTTAAAGCAAATCATAAAAATATCATTCAATAATCATGTGTCATTTCATAACTTAGTACAAATTCTCTCAACTCTCGTAGAAAGACACTTGTCATAATCAGGTGTGCAGATGTAAGAATATTGCCCATCAATTCATAAGCATTTCAGTAAGTAGCACAAAGTACGATATGTTTCCAAGTAATGAGCATGTCGTATTTGCGATGCTTTCTACAAAGGAATGTGAATAGCGAGGTTAATGGTCTGTTTTTTTCCATCTAATGGCTTTCTCTCCAGGCAGGTGGCACAGCTGGGCGCTCACGACGCATTACGTAAAGGTCACTTAACTTTCTTACCGAAATATTTACGACAGCAGTGACAGTCTCATGTAAAAATTTCACAGGTCGAGAATTTGCATTGCAAATGTGTAGAAAAAAAATCCTATAAATATAACAGTGACCAAAAAATTTTCGCCGGCATCGTGATACATTCACGCATTTACGCACATTTCATAACTCTTAAAGTACGATTCTTGGTTTCCAACATCCTTTTTCACAAATCAGAGTCCCTAACTACTACTCATTATTCCTTACCTCATTACACATATACATTTTGGTCGACACGTCAATCTTATATTTCATCATAATAAATACTTAGCATAATCAGATTCCTCATATAGCATCAGCTTATTGATCATAAACATACCTCAACAGCATAATACACATCGTCGTAATAATAACATCATAACACCTCGGTCAAATCTCAAAATCGTCGTAGCTTCCTCCAATAATTTCAAAACCTAAAAAAAATTCACTGCTCATTTCTATAGTGTCATCTACCTCAAATGTACTTCAAAAATCATGATCCCATACCAAATACATCATTCAAAGCTCTCATAGTATCACAATGCTTCCGAAAAAATATGAATGGTTCACAAAGTACAGACAAAATACAATTTAATAAGTGTGAAGTTATCCAACCTTGTAATTACGTAAACATCTTTCACTGATGTAGTAAAATAAATCTTTGTCTCTCTCAGTTAAATGTTCGGATAGCTGTGTAATTTATGTGTTAGAGAAATATGGTACCAATGTGTAAAGTTGTATAAGCAAATAACATATTAGCTAGGGCTCCTTGTGCTTGTCAAACACATGGTACACAAAGAAAGCGTGTATCCCCCCTGAGGATTAATGTAATTATACCCTCAGGTGTTACAGATTACAGCAATGGAATGAAATGTATCACGGAGAATCTTTGTATATTGTAATTTGAAAATCTTTAAAAATAAATGTTTTAAGTACAAAATTAATCACTCAAAAACGTGTCCTTTAGCACTAAACTGTGCGTCTTGTTGTAAGATAATCTCTTTATTACTTAACGGTAAAAATGTGCCAAATGTCGTAATTATCATCGTCCATAAGTGAAGTTCTGTAGAAGTCAATGTACTTACCTCGTAATAAACAAAAGTGAAATGCTATGCGTACAGATATCTTAGTTATTACGCTTATTGCCGTGATGAAGTAAGTACTGTACTGTAACGTATTGTTGTTCTATGGAAAAGGCTGTCTCATTGTAGCTCTACCACAAAGTTATTACTAAAAAATGTTTTACTTTCCAGAATAATACAGAAAAACTGTGCAGATATAAAACAGATACAACGCAAAGGCAACAACGTAAATTGTGTCACACATTAGTAGCGTCGTGATATAATCGTGTAGCTGTCAAAGAAACCAAGTGCTAACTCATCTTTAATCCAACAGAAAGTACTTCAAATAAAGAATGTCTTTTCAAGTAAACCAAAAGGTTGCAGTAAAATCTTATTAGCCGTGCCGGTATGTTCTAAGTATGTGAGCCTTATAGTCGTTATGTGATCGTGCAACTAACAAGCAAGAATGTACAGTCATGCTCAAAAGTATCCGAACGACCTGAATTGCATTTCACCTGATTCGCATGCAACACACATCACGCAGCTGTCTACCAGGTCCTCTAATCGCTCTTTGGTACAGTCGTTTGACTATTGAAAATGGTTCCAATAGCCACCACTAGAAAACACTACTCTGTATCGCAATAACTCAAGATGTAAAGTAATACTACGATACTACAAATATCAGGGTACACCTTATCACAGGTAAGACTGACATTAAGGCTTGTAAGCTCACATTTATTACAATAAATGACATATCTGAAATGTTACCACTCTCATTATTACGTCAGATAGGTAATGCACGTAGTAAGTTCAATAACACAAAATGACATTAAAAGTTAAGTTATTCACGAGAAGATAGTTGAGAATATGTATGAACTTCAACTGACAGGACGAACCGTCTCGTTCTGCATATGTATTCAAACACAGGTCATGCAGACTAAGCAAAGATTTTGTGACTGACGGAAACTAACAGTCATTCCTGCTCAGGCATACAAAGAGTGGTATACATCGATTTTAGACACTATCAATTAGCAAATACCAACTTTAAATTACATAACGCAAACGTTTTTAACGGACGCGAATTCCTACCTAGCACCTATTGTCCCTGTTAACGAACTACGAGAGGTGTTAAATATTGCTTCTTAACAAGCAAAGCATTTGAAATGCCGTGAGGTAAGGCTTTGTGATGGACAGGGATTCGAACCCGGAACTTAATCGGATTGTTATCGAAGCACAATCACCTGTGACATATCGCATTTTATTGGCAGTAGCTGGATAATTTAACATTAATTTTTTCCTTCCCAGGCCTCCAACCCAGCACCTGTCGCTGTTTTATTCTAGAGAAAACGGACATTAAATATGGGATTGTTGTACCAGCAGCGACATGTGAGCATGTTTGAACTAGAAATAATATGACGAAGAGTTCAGTGCTGACTGGGAATAGAGCTTCACACATATCGTTGTTGACTACACACAAAGAGGCTTCAGCTACCGAATTTTTCTCCACCAGCAGCGCGGAATAACATCTTGAACTTACAGTGATCTCGCAAATAGTTCTGTGTCTCACAGGGAGTCAAAAACGTCAAATATCGTTAAAGTTGACAACGAATGAAGATACATTAAAAATCGAAATTATTATCCACCAGCAGATAGGTGTTCTCGTCGTAGAGCTTGATAATACATAATGAAATCTTTAGTGGCAGGCCAGGAATCGAACCCATTCACGCGCAATATGTGGAGATGTTGAGGAATCTGCAGTTTTGAACAAACAACAACTTGTGGCCGAGCTGTATTGTAACGAAGGGATTAAATTCCTCGTTAAAGGCGGTCTGAGTTGCATTTCCAGTTCAGAACCAATTTGATCGACATACAGAATCTCAGATAAAAGATGGAATATGTGTCCTATGACCCTACATAGCGTTTGTTTCGTCACTATAAATAAATAACTAGTACAAGAAAGGTTACTGGTGATAGAGTTTCTACATGTCGCCACTCCAGACTTTATTGTGGGTCAACCTAACGTCTGCTTGGTAGAGAAGGAATATCCTTTTTAATGTGAATTTCAGACCACAATGCCATTATATCTTCTTTACTTGGTGTAGCCAGAAGAGAATGGAATCTGTCTCTCCCTATCTAAAATCACTGACCGAAGTTGGAACCGAACCCACACCATAGATATATGAACCTATCGTCAGCCCAACAGACCACCAAATCCTGTTCTCAGTGGCCACACTGGCTGAGAATTGTGACACACAGGCTCCCTGTATCAATTTGCAGCATGTTCAGTGAATTCATTTACTTGGTTGACCGAATCACCATGAACTAGCTGCCTCGGCTACCCAGTGCATACATTCAACTTTATTTTGTAATCACCAAAATAATATCACATAACTTCCACCTACACAGATCTGCCAACAGTGTAGGGTGAAGAAATTTAAATAGGTAGTGTTCCTTTCCACTTGAGCTACTCTATTGCGCTATCTGTTTGTTGAAAACATCGTGCAGTACAAAAGATAAGGTGTAACTGTTTGTCTCTCAGAATTCTAGACCCGGCCACATGCATCATTTCACACCGCTGTGGAATGCAGAAGTTCTGGAGGAATTGTTTCTGAGTTCTGGAGCTGTTGTATGTGTGTGTCAGCTGGTAGCATAATGGTAAGTGTCTTGATCCGTAGGAAAGATGTCGCGAGCTCGAGTACGTTCACTGCTACATCTTTTAAAACGCAGTTCTACTGTCTGCTTAAGTTATCAACGTAATCGAACTTGTAGCATAATTGTCTTCGCTTCTCAACCCAAAATAGTCGCATGTGGGAAAAGGGCTAACTTCTGCGACATTTTATTCTTTTCAGGTTTAACAGACAACCAGGCAGCAGACGCATCTCGAAACTTTTGTATTATGTATGTGGAGAGCGCATCGTGCCAAAATACGGCTGAAAAGTATTTTCTACATTAGCTGTCGTCTGGTAGTGGCATTTTATTCTTCTTCAAACCTTGTTTGACAGCTTCAACTCAGAACAAGTTTTCTACATGCATGTAATCAATAAACTGCACGTATATTTTCCGACTTTTATAGATAACATCAGAGAATTCGCATATATCGTTGACGATTAATTTCTCTCTCATGTTTACTATGGTTTTAACAACACTAAAGGAAACATCAGGAAAATTGTGAGCTGTATTATAAGAAATGTAATAAAACTACCCACAATAACCTTACGACGAAAGTCTGTTTTAATAAAACTGAGTGTCTGTACACAAGCGTGCCTCTATCGACACGTTTTGGTAAAATACTACTCAATTAGATTTCAATTGGGTCTGTGGTTAAGTGGTATGCTGTGTCATACTCAAGAGGGATGCAAATGTGGCATTTCATAAATAAAGTTATGTATTCCTAGAAACCCAAAATTTGCTTGTCAGCAGCGGAAAGAGGCTTTACCTGTTGTGCAGCATTGTAAATTTTTCACCATTGCAATATGAGCCGAAAGCATTTTCTTGAGATTTCCATGGGGATGTTTGATCTGACTGTTTGTAACTCTTTCACGGAAGGGATAAAAACGCTACACTCAGTGAGACTGGAACTGCGAACCATAACAGACGCTTTTTCACTGGTCAGAACGTTACCAGAGAGCTGGCGAAGAAGTATGTGTCTTTGCTTCCTTTTACGAGACCAATAGTGACTAGAACTCGTAAACCGCTATTTAAAAGAAGAGATTAGTTGCGTTTCCCACCTGCAACTACTTTTCTGGGCTAAAAACCATAAAGTTACATTCTTTTGTTACATTTCAAGCGATAATAACCCAGATTATTCAATGGAAATGACAGGTAAAATCAACTGAACTTTCAGGCATAATTCCGTGCACACCAGGAAGTAACTCGTCGATGACAGAGTTGCCAAACATACATTCCCTTGTTGCCAAATCTCAGTTACAATACCAGCAGGAAGAAGACGAACCGGTGTGATCTTACAGCGGGCTGGGAAGTGACCATAGCTGGTGTCTCCAAGTCGCGGCTGCAACGGCTTGGAATACGTAATGCGTCTGATTCGCATTTCTGTAACTAGGTTTAGGGACTGGACCGTAGTTACTAATAAAACTAAGAACTGACTGCAAACTAAGCAACATAAATCAGTAACTCTCATAGTTGTTATTACATTTCTTCCGTAAGTGTACTCAAAACTAAGAAATTCATTCACAGACTTTTTCTTGCCTCGCCGATAGTCGAGCACAACAAAAAATAAAAATGAAAAAAGAATGTGTGTATGTGTGTTTGACAGAGAGAGAGAGATAAAACAAAAAGAATGAGCGTGAGAGAGAGAGTAAAAAATTATAAAGATATTGAATCGTGGTATGTAAAGAAATCTTTCATTAAAATGACACGTTCCACATCATTACGAAGTATCGAATTCGTGATGTAGGAAACAAGAATTAATCTAATGTAATCTAATCTAATCATATCATATCGATGACTAGCAATGAAGAGTCATGAATTTCCGTAGTTTTTGCCAATACCATTAACCAAATCTAAACTTGAAAATAAAAGACGACAATTTTTGTAATAAACCGGGACTTCTATAGAGACCCTTTCGTCCCTGTTAATGAACCACGAAAGATTTCAGATATACCTCTATTTTGTAGTAACACAATGTGCATGCATTTAAAGATGAAGTGCATGATGCGAAGTTCTGTGACAGAGATACGAACCCAACACGGTTCTTCCACTGTCTACGGAATCCTTTTCATGTTAATATCAAACATCAGCAATTACTCGTAGATTACATTAAAACTAAAGTAATTGATGAAGACATTACTTGATAGCAAAAACGCACTGCCTTTCTTTATTTACTTGCGCCTGGAAATGGCTATCGAGTACCGCCAAACCAAAAGGCAAGAGATCTTACTGCCTTCCGATATACGTCGCTGTCAGTTCTTCCATATGATCTGATCGACATAACCTGTTTCAAGTTGTGTATTCAGACAATGTTTTAGAAAATCAATTGTTTTTCTTGTCAATAAACAGAAAGATTTTCATTCTAAGCTATCCAAGTACAAATTTTTCGCAATATTAGTTCAAATTTAATATTCGCTTCCATAATGTAGGAAAGTATTTCACAGTTGCAAAACTCGCATCCGACTCATTGACCTTTCTCTTAATCGCTGACCTTAAATTCTAGCTCAGAGTGACACCAGTTTAAGTAACCTAATGTAGCGAAGACTGTGTGCCAGTGCTCTTTGTCACCGGAAAATACGCAATTCACTCATTGGGCTCCATAAGTACACTGTAACAGTAACTTCTGTGTGTATGCAATGCATACGGATTAGAATTTAGTGGTGCTCTCCCTTCCACTGCTGTATACAATATGCCTGACCTAAACGGCCCTTTATCATTACAGGCCCTGGGCAGTGCAACATCATACTGCAACAGTAATGTGCTTATACTGGCAACCTGACTGTTTCTTTTACCTGGTTTTGTAATCATTTAAATAAAACAACATGACTTTCCAGTGGGAGATATTTCGTCCCTCTTTTCCTTCTGTGAAATATGTCAGTAAGCTTGTTGCCTTCCAATCAGCGAAATGCGACAGAGTACAGCCGGTAAACGATTCACAAACCACGATTTAGTGCCTTTAAGACGATTTCTTTAAACATTGTCGTAGCTGAAGGAATTTAGTTTCGACTTAAATCGTGTGAAGCAGCAATGTTCACAGACATTTCAGATAGGATGAAGCTCATTATCCAGCTACGAAGGTTGTAAAACAAACTTCCCACAGTTTGTGTCAGGTTGATCTTTTCGTCTGATGGCACTGCGTAAGTATTTTGTCTATGAGGTATCACAAGTAGTGTTCCTGTAGCTGTTGGAATCATTGGTTGAAAACGAGTTTAACACCAATAGGTACGGTACTGCTAAATATTCAAAATTATTATCAACCTCAGTCTGAGTTCATCCGCAAACTGAGGCGAATTTATAATATTGAAGCTAGACTGTGTATCCTTGTCTTCTTTGAGTGGGGATTGGAAGGCGTTTACACACACGTATAAACTACTATGAATACTACGAACGCTATGGTTAACTTTGCTCTCATTAACTACTTTTGTTTTTTAATTCTTCTGGGACTTCAGCGTGCAACATGTGTTGTAGATACAGTCTTAGAGCAAAACATTGACCGCCGATTCATTCACGTAAGGTGGGAAATACAGTCGTGCTCCTCTCAGAATCCTATGCCCGGCAATATGCTCGATCTGGCAACACTGTAGACTGCGGCACTTCCCAGAGGAAGTCTTGACTTCAGTCTTAGTACTTTATTCTTCACAACGAGCGTAGTATTGAGGTAAAACGCGAGACTAGCTAATACCACGTCTGGTAACTAAAAGAACACGTCGACAAGGTTTTTATCGCCCCTTACCTCTCGGTGCTGAAGCTGTGAGTGTAATTCAAGCGAATCTCTAATAGATTTCGCTCTCTGTCACACTGGTAATAACAGTTTGGTCCAACAATGTTTTAGTGAAAGATTTCTTTGCCGACCATCTGCCTCTGAACACCGCATGCGTCTGAGTTTTCTGGGACCCATTTACTGCCTACCGGCGGGGGCTGAGGCACTGCATTGTCTCGCCTTCTGCCGACAACGTCTGCTCCACTCTGCACTCTCGATCATGTAAAATGCTTTAATGTTGTTGAGAGGTGACCCATAAAATCTGTCTACGATTTGTGTTTCACTCTTGATAGCAAAGGAGGCACAAAAAGGTTTTTATTTGGTGAGTATTTTATTACACTAGAGTGCAATACATCAATGTGGCACACAATTAATTTCATTGTTTCTGATCCAGTGCACTACCATTAAAGCGTCACATTCTGTCCTTTTTCCTTGCACAGGAGGTTCTTCAAATAATTTATTATTGTCATGGATTCGTATGTGTTAGTCAAGGTACAGAGAGTAAATGCAACATAATGTGTTTGGTTTGTTTATTTGATTCTCTGTGGCAAATGGGTGCAAAAGATTGTGTCAATACCTATCAGAACCTGCTCTATAGCTACTCAGGCAAATTGCTTGTTTTGAGGTCTATACCTAAATTAATGGAGAAGTGAACGCTGTTCACAAATGATACTTAAAATATTCAACGGATTTAAGGCGACAAAATTGCCCATATTTGAAGCTACCCAGAGAAAAACTAAGTTGCTAGAGCCGCTGTTAGCAAATGTCTACAGAGAGTTCCCAATTGCTACTGTGGAAATTTAGCATAGAGGCCGTATAGTAATCAAGAGGTTCATTTCCTTCATACTTATCACCCTGGCATGTGAGTCTTAAGTAAAGAAAAATAATGAATTTCGTATCGCTGATGGTCGATTCGAATTTCTTCAGAGACGCTGGTATTGCGAAGCAGCTTAGCAGTCAGAAAGCCAAGATCTATGACCATTAACACAACTTACTGGGTCGAGCTACCAAGAGGATTTGATGTGTAAAGGTTTTCTTCCGATTTCGATACATAATTTTTTCTGGAAATTCGCAGCTCCATAAAATATATCAGAAAAAAAAGCTCGCATACGCTGGCGCCTACCACGGTTAGAACTGACGACTGGTTGAGGCGTTCTGACCCGAGACACGGGCGGTACCACCGGGCTACGGACACACTGCTACCTTTACGCCACTCTCATCATGGTATTGGTCGCTCAGCCTCATAACGCATCGTGAAAGATAATAAAAGTTGTTACTTACGTGAAGAATAGCATTTCTATCTCAGTGTCTTGGTTTGCATGAGGATTATATAGCACGAGTCATTCAAATGGAAATGGAATATCAAGTGAATTTAGCGAGTCAATTCAGTACCATACACGGAAGTGATTGCACTGTCACAGTGTTACCTACTGTTTGTGACTATGTTGCCAATTCTCAGCTGTGCAAGGAACAGCTCTGTAGCGGTATGTGAGGAGAATCCCGTCCTCGTGTCACAGGAGGATACGGAGAGGAGGCGCGGGGTTTGGTTAATATGCAGCGTTTTCTCCTACCCGTTGTGTCAAACATTCAGGTATATAATCTTCCATCACGATTATAGTTCCCTACAAAATATATACGAATAAAACACTTAGCTTGTTACTTTGTGACAAAAGATTATTTCAGTACAATGAAAAGCCTTGGGAAATCACTTATGCCCACCTCTCACAAAAGTAAGATAACAAACACTTTGCACCTCGAAATCGAGTGCACCTATGTGCAGTCCTGTGACGTTTAAATAAATCGTCTTAACGGCACTACATCGTACTCTGCCGCATTTCACTGATTGTAAGGCAAAAAGCTTATGATATACACTCCTGGAAATTGAAATAAGAACACCGTGAATTCATTGTCCCAGGAAGGGGAATCTTTATTGACACATTCCTGGGGTCAGATACATCACATGATCACACTGACAGAACCACAGGCACATAGACACAGGCAACAGAGCATGCACAATGTCGGCACTAGTACAGTGTATATCCACCTTTCACAGCAATGCAGGCTGCTATTCTCCCATGGAGACGATCGTAGAGATGCTGGATGTAGTCCTGTGGAACGGCTTGCCATGCCATTTCCACCTGGCGCCTCAGTTGGACCAGCGTTCGTGTTGGACGTGCAGACCGCGTGAGACGACGCTTCATCCAGTCCCAAACATGCTCAATGGGGGACAGATACGGAGATCTTGCTGGTCAGGGTAGTTGACTTACACCTTCTAGAGCACGTTGGGTGGCACGGGATACATGCGGACGTGCATTGTCCTGCTGGAACAGCAAGTTCCCTTGCCGGTCTAGGAATGGTAGAACGATGGGTTCGATGACGGTTTGGATGTACCGTGCACTATTCAGTGTCCCCTCGACGATCACCAGTGGTGTACGGCCAGTGTAGAAGATCGCTCCCCACACCATGATGCCGGGTGTTGTCCCTGTGTGCCTCGGTCGTATGCAGTCCGGATTGTGGCGCTCACCTGCACGGCGCCAAACACGCATACGACCATCATCGGCACCAAGGCAGAAGCGACTCTCATCGCTGAAGACGACACGTCTCCATTCGTCCCTCCATTCACGCCTGTCGCGACACCACTGGAGGCGGGCTGCACGATGTTGGGGCGTGAGCGGAAGACGGCCTAACGGTGTGCGGGACCGTAGCCCAGCTTCATGGAGACGGTTGCGAATGGTCCTCGCCGATACCCCAGGAGCAACAGTGTCCCTAATTTGCTGGGAAGTGGCGGTGCGGTCCCCTACGGCACTGCGTAGGATCCTACGGTCTTGGCGTGCATCCGTGCGTCGCTGCGGTCCGGTCCCAGGTCGACGGGCACGTGCACCTTCCGCCGACCACTGGCGACAACATCGATGTGCTGTGGAGACCTCACGCCCCACGTGTTGAGCAATTCGGCGGTACGTCCACCCGGCCTCCCGCATGCCCACTATACGCCCTCGCTCAAAGTCCGTCAACTGCACATACGGTTCACGTCCACGCTGTCGCGGCATGCTACCAGTGTTAAAGACTGCGATGGAGCTCCGTATGCCACGGCAAACTGGCTGACACTGACGGCGGCGGTGCACAAATGCTGCGCAGCTAGCGCCATTCGACGGCCAACACCGCGGTTCCTGGTGTGTCCGCTGTGCCGTGCGTATGATCATTGCTTGTACAGCCCTCTCGCAGTGTCCGGAGCAAGTATGGTGGGTCTGACACACCGGTGTCAATGTGTTCTTTTTTCCATTTCCAGGAGTGTATTTCACAGATGGAAAGGGGGGACGAAGTGTCTCCCACTGGAAAGTCATGTTGTTTTATTTAAATGATTACAAAATCAGGTAAAATGAACAGTTAGGTTGCCAGTATACGCACATTACTGTTGTCAGTATGATGTTGCACTGCCCAGGGCCTGTAATGATAAAGGGCCCGTATAGGTCAGGCATATTGTATACAGAAGTGGAATACAGAGCACCACTAAATTCTAATCCGTATGCATTGCATACACACATAAATTACTGTAACAGTGTACTTAAGGAGCCCAATGAGTGAATTGCGTATTTTCCGGTGAGAAAGAGCACTGGCACACAGTCTTCGCTACATTAGGTTACTTAAACTGGTGTCACTCTCAGCTAGAATTTATGGTCAGCGACTAAGTGTAAGGTCAATGAGTCGGATGCGAGTTTTGCAACTGTGAAATACTTTCCTACATTATATAAGCGAATATTAAATTTGAACTAATATTGCGAAAATTTTGTACTTGGACAGCTTAGGATAAAAATCTTTCTGTTTTTCGCAAAGGAAAACAACTGATTTTCTAAAATATTGTCTGTGCTACACAACTTGAAACAGGTCATGTCGAGCAAAACATATGGAAGAACTGACAGCGACGTATATCGGAAGGCAGTAAGATCTCTTGCGTTTTGGTTTGACAGTACTCGATAGCCATTTCTAGGCGCAAGTAAATGAAGAAAGGCAGTGCGTTTTTGTTATCAAGTACGTCTTCATCAATTACTTTAGTTTTAATGTAATCTACGAGTAATTGCTGATGTTAGATATTAACATGAAAAGGAGTCCGTCGACTGGGAAAGAACCTGTTCTTGGGCAACTACTTCTATAATGACCAAAAGGTCTTAAATGATCTTCAAACACATGTGTTCCAGCAGCGGTATGAAGAAAATGATAGTAATAATGACGGTAATAATCGAACTATCCAGTAACTTCACACTTCACAGTGGATTTTCTCGAACTAAGAAATTTCCTGAATTAGTGAAAGTTTTAAAATGGCTTTACATCGAGGTTATGATGCGTAGAAGAGTCTTTACAACCTGCTGACATGAGAGTAGCATAATCTCCGCTTCAGAAGTTTTCTTCTACTTAACCATTTAATAGACTCGCGTTTTTTCCACCTTGACTAATTTTGTAAACGAAGCACATCATCTGTTACAGCACACTCCTGGAGCTGTGAAATGTGCAACAGTGGTCTGGCAGAACGAACTATCACAGGTGCAATGCGTGGGTTCAGGCATTTACTTTTAAGAGGCACAAACAGATTTACTTTACCCCTGGTAACAGCAAGAGAAAGACGTTATAATCCAGAATCCGCATTAAACATCACGTTCCTTCATCACCAACTCGGCAGAGCCGGTTTACGTTGGGAAATGACATAGCGGAAGTCATGGTAAACAGAAATAACGTCGCCAGTAAACTTACTTACATTAGAAAATTTTATTTTTTTTGATGAACCGATAGCCATTTAAAGGAACAGGGCTCTTACTTTACTTGTACTTGATTGAACTAGAGACGTTGAAAATTTTGGTGCTGGACTGTGATTCAAAGTCGTACCTCCTCTTTCGAGGATCTGAATCTCTCTGAACAGTCTAGTTCAATCATTTCGTTCCTTTTCTCAAGACAGCAAACTTCTCTAGGTCTCCTCCAAAGGTAAGTATGTGGGTCCGAATCCTGATCCATCACAAAAATATTCATAATGTCATTTTAAGCCCTATCACGTGCTCACCGGCCTGTTAGTGAAAATTAACGTACATTTTTAACGTCTGTTAGTGTGTTGCAAACAATCGCAATAGGTGTCGTTATTTCTGGTCAAACACGAACACGTCCTACTATGGGCGAGTAAGCAACTGGTACTTAAGCTATATTCGTGGATGCACAGTAGGTGTGCTGGTCGATTGCCGCTTAGGCACAAAAGTTTCTATCCTTATTTTAGATTCAAACACCTAGCGGCTGGTAAGAAAAACATATACGAAATATTTGATTTTACTTAGTTAACAATCCGATTACGTGTTGGGTTCGTATCTCTATCACAGAACTTCACATCATGCACTTCATCTTTAAATGCATCCACACTTTGTTACTTTAGAATAGTTGTATATCAGACATCTTTCGTGGTTATTTAACAGGGACGAAAGGGTCTTGATAGAAGTCCCGGTTTATTACAAAAATTGTCGTCTTTTATTTTCAAGTTTAGATTTGGTTAACGGTACTGGCAAAAACTTCGGTAATTTATGACTCTTCATTGCTAGTCATCAATATGATATGATTAGATTAGATTACATTAGATTAATTCTTGTTTCATAGATCATGAATACGATATTTCGTAGTGATGAGGAATATGTCATTTTACTGAAAGATATATTTACATACCACGATTCAATTTCTTTATAATTTTTTACTCTCTCTCACTCTCATTCTTTTTGTTTTATCTCTCTCTCTCTCTCTGTCAAACACACATACACACATTCTTTTTCTCTTTTTATTTGTTTGTTGTGCTCGACTATCGGCGAGGCACGAAAACGTCTGTAAATGAATTTCTTAGTTTTGAGTACACTTACGGAAGAAATGTAATAACAACTATGAGAGTTACTGATTTATGTTGCTTAGTTTGTAGTCAGTTCTCAGTTTTATTGGTAACTACGCTCCAGTCCCTAAACCTAGTTACAGAAATGCGAATCAGACGCATTACGTATTCCAAGCCGTTGCAGCCGCGACTTGGAGACGCCAGCTATGGTCACTTCCCAGCCCACTGTAAGATCACACCGGTTCGTCTTCTTCCTGCTGGTATTGTAACTGAGATTTGGCAACAAGGCAATGTATGTTTGGCAGCTCTGTGATCGACGAGTTACTTCCTGGTGTGCACGGAATTATTCCTCGAAGTTCAGTTGATTTTACCTGTCATTTCCATTGAATAATCTGGGTTATTATCGCTTGAGATGTAACAAATGATTGTAACTTTATGGTTTTTAGCCCAGAAAAGTCGTTGCAGGTGGAAAACGCAACTAATCTCTTCTTTTAAACAGCGGTTTACGAGCGCTAGTCACTATTGGTCTCGTAAGAGGAAGCAAACACACATACTTATTCGCCAGCTGTGTGGTAACGTTGTGACCAGTGAAAAAGCGTCTGTTATGGTTCGCAGTTCCAGTCTCACTGAGTGTAGCGTTTTTATCCCTTCCGTGAAAGAGTTACAAACAGTCAGATCAAACATCGCCATGGAAATCTCAAGAAAATACTTTCGGCTCATATTGCAATGGTGAAAAACTTACAATGCTGCACAACAGGTAACGCCTCTTTCCGCTGCTGACGAGCAAATTTTGGGTTTCTAGGAATACATAACTTTATTTATGAAATGCCACATTTGCATCCCTCTTGAGTATGACACAGCATACCACTTAACCACAGACCCAACTGAAATCTAATTGAGTAGTATTTTACCAAAACGTGTCGATAGAGGCACGCTTGTGTACAGACACTCAGTTTTATTAAAACAGACTTTCGTCGTAAGGTTACTGTGGGTAGTTTTATTACATTTCTTGTAATACAGCTCACAATTTTCCTGATGTTTCCTTCAGTGTTGTTAAAACCATAGTAAACATGAGAGAGAAATTAATCGCCAACGATATATGCTAATTCTCTAATGTTATCTATAAAAGTCGGAAAATATATAAGCAGTTTATTGATTACATGCATGTAGAAAACTTGTTCTGAGTTGAAGCTGTCAAACAAGGTTTGAAGAAGAATAAAATGCCACTACCAGACGACAGCTAATGTAGAAAATACTTTTCAGCCGTATTTTGGCACGATGCGCTCTCCACATACATAATACAAAAGTTTCGAGATGCGTCTGCTGCCTGGTAGTCTGTTAAACCTGAAAAGAATAAAATGTCGCAGACGTTAGCCCTTTTCCCACATGCGACTATTTTGGGTTGAGAAGTGAAGAGAATTGTGCTACAACTTCCATTACGTTGATAACTTAAGTAGACAGTAGAACTGCGTTTTAAAAGATGTAGCAGTGAACGTACTCGAGCTCGCGACATCTTTCCTACGGATCAAGACACTTACCATTATGCTACCAGCTGACACACACACATACAACAGCTCCAGAACTCAGAAACAATTCCTCCAGAACTTCTGCATTCCACATCGGTGTGAAATGATGCATGTGGCCGGGTCTAGACTTCTGAGAGACAAACAGTTACACCTTTTCTTTTGCACTGCACGATGTTTTCAACAAACAGATAGTGCAATAGAGTAGCTCAAGTGGAAAGGAACACTTCCTATTTAAATTTCTTCACCCTACACTATTGGCAGATCTGTGTAGGTGGCAGTTACGTGATATTATTTTGGTGATTACAAAATAAAGTTGAATGTATGCACAGGGTAGCCGAGGCAGCTAGTTCATGGTGATTCGGTCAACCATGTAAATGAATTTACTGAACATGCTGTAAATTGATACAGGGAGCCTGTGTGTCACAATTCTCAGCCAGTGTGGCACAACGCCGTTATGATAGAAAGTTGAGCCACTGAGAAGATGATTTGGTGGTCTGTTGGGCTGACGATAGGTTGATATATCTATGGTGTGGGTTCGGTTCCAACTTCGGTCAGTGATTTTAGATAGGGAGAGACAGATTCCATTCTCTTCTGGCTACACCAAGTGAAGAAGATATAATGGCATTGTGGTCTGAAATTCACATTAAGAATGATATTCCTTCTCTACCAAGTAGACGTTAGGTTGACCCACAATAAAGTCTGGAGTGGCAACATGTAGAAACTCTATCACCAGTAACCTTTCTTGTACTAGTTATTTATTTATAGTGACGAAACAAACGCTATGTAGGCTCACAGGACACTTATTCCATCTTTTATCTGAGATTCTGTATGTCGATAAAATTGGTTCTGAACTGGAAATGCAACTCAGACCGCCTTTAACGCGGAATTTAATCCCTTCGTGACAATACAGCTCGGCTACAAGTTGTTGTTTGTTCAAAACTGCAGATTCCTCAACATCTCCACATATTGCGCGTGAATGGGTTCGATTCCTGGCCTGCCACTAAAGATTTCATTATGTATTATCAAGCTCTACGACGAGAACACCTATCTGCTGGTGGATAATAATTTCGATTTTTAATGTATTTTCTTTCGTTGTCAACACTAACGATTTTTGACGATTTTGACTCCCAGTGAGACACAGAACTATTTGCGAGATCACTGTAAGTTCAAGATGTTATTACGAGCTGCTGGTGGAGAAAAATTCGGTACCTGACGTCTTTTTGTGTGTAGTCAACAACGAAATTTGTGGGGCTCTATTCCCTGTCTGCACTGAACTCGTCATATTATTTCTAGCTCAAACAAGCTCGCATGTCCCTGCTGGTGCAACAAAGCCATATTTAACGTTCGTTTTCTCTAGAATAATACAGTAATAGGTGCTGGGTTGGGGTCCTGGGAAGGGAAAAATTAATGTTTCGTCTCGTCATTTCAGTTAAAGCATCTAGCTACTGCCGAGAAAATGCGATATGTCACAGTTGATTGTGCTTCGATATCTATCCGATTAGGTTCTGGGTTCGAATCCCTGTCCAACACAAAGCCTTACCTCACGGCATTTCAAATAAGTTGCTTGTTAAGAAGCAAAATTTAACATCTCCCGTAATTCGTCAACAGGGACAATAGGTGCTGGGCAGGAATTGGCGTACGTTAAAAATGTTTGCGTTATGTAATTTAAAGTTGATATTTGCCAACTGATACTATCTAAAATCGATGTATACCACTCTCTGTATGCCTGATCAAGAAAGACTGTTAGTTTCCGGCAGTCACGAAATCTTTGCTTAGTTTGCATGACCTGGTCTTGAATCCATATGCAGAACGAGACGGTTCGTCCTGTCATTTGATGTTCATACATATTCTCAACTAGCTGCTCGTGAATAACTTAAATTTTTAATATCTTTTGTGTTAAATAATAAGTTCGGTATGTTACTTTGAAGAGGAAATCATGAATACGACGAACTTACTACGTGCATTACCCATCTGACGTAATAATGAGAGTGGTAACATTTCTGGTATGTCATTTATTGCAATAAATGTGAGCTTACAAGCCTTAAGGACAGTCTTATCTGTGATAAGATGTTCCCTGATATTTGTAGTATCGTAGTATTACTTTACATCTTGAATTATTGCGATACAGAGCAGTGTTTTCTAGTGGTGACTTGTTGGAACCATTTTCAGTAGTCAAACGACTGTACCAAGGAGCGATGAGAGGAGCTGCTAGAGAGCTGCGTTACATGTGTTGCATGCGCATCAGGCGAAATGCAATTCAGGTCGTTGGGATACTTTTGAGCATGACTGTACAAATAACAACACTGTGTCGTCTGTTGAATATAACAATGCATTCGTAATTTCTGTTTAAATAAGTTCTCTTGGTTCTCTACTGGATATTTAACTTCAAACATTGTTGCATGTGAACAGTTTCTAAGTCTGACAAAGCAAACCAGTAACGTGAAGTGAAAAGTTTTATGGCAAAGAGAAAGTTAAAAAGCAGATTATCTTTCAATAAACGGTTTTACATGTGAAATGTGGTGCAAGACTTTACTCTTCCTAATATGCAGAGCTCCAGCTTCAACGGAATTATCATGTGGTATATTGTACATCGATAAAGAATGCTCAAATTTTTCTCAAGGTTAGCGTCTATGTTATTTTTCTCTGAGCCAGCCGGCGCACGAGGCTGCCTGCGGTGCGAGTCATTGTCTGCTATCTCTCTGTTGGCGTGCGTCGTTATGGGATTAGGAGACCTAACTTCTACAAATTCACCTTGCCGAGAGGGCCCAGCCCTGACTGAATACCGCCAGTTCTAATTAAATTCAGGTCTGTCGTTATGATTATATCGTCTGTCGTCATGTCGGTAGTTCCTGTAGTTTCCTTGTTGTCAGTTAAGTGGTGGAGAATTTCTCCCGGAATCGTAACTGCACTGTGGACCGTTGCGTCTGAAGTTATTCTGTCTCCCTTGATAATAAATATTTTGGTTCCCATTTTCTCTGTTTCTCTGATTGTCTCTGTGATAGTCATTACCGCGGAGAGGTGATCTTTCCCTGTAATTATTACTACTCTGCCAACAGTTGTCATACGGGTGGGGTCTGTTTTGGTCACGATTTACATTGTAAGAATAGCTTTGTCGTGTCCAGTTATTATTTCCGTCATCGCGGAATTGTGATGGATGTGACCTGTAATTGTTATGTTCCTGTTTCCGCGTCCCGCGATTGTCAGTGTCAATTTCCAGTTCTTGTAACAGTCCCTGAAAATCTTCAATATCGTCTTTGCAACGTCCTGCCACAATAATATGTCGTGAATGTTCAGGCAATTTGATTAAGCAAATGCAGATGAGTTCTGAGGGGCTGTATGGGTTTGGCAGGTACTGATTCTTGTGCAATATGTCTTCAAAATATTTCACAAGACTGCAAAATTCAGATTGTTCGAAATGTTTCGTCATTATGATGCTATGTTTTACTCGGTCTTGTGTAGCTTGATACCAATATGCTGAGAGGAAGGCATGATAAAATTCTCCTTCATTGTGACAATCGTGAATGACCAATCACTTCCTTTCAGCTGGTTCATTCTCTAAATAGCCACACATAAATTCTAATCTGTGCTCTAATGACCAGTTGGGAGGAAAACAATGAGAGAATTGATTGAGGCACGCTTGTGGATGAATGTCGTTGCCAGAATTCTTAAATGTTTTGAATTTACGTGTAGTAATGAACAGCTTATAGGCAAAATCATCGTGTCGGCGAGTCGCATATCGGTCATTGTTACGTCGTGTCGGCGGTTCTATCTCAAAATTCGGTGCACCTTGCCAATTTCTTTCATAATTTCCGAAATGCCCTGTGTTATTATATTGCCGTATTTCTAAGTCCCTCTTCCTGTGTTGAAGCGCAAATGTCCTCTGAAATATGTAATTTTTATATCACTTGTGCCAACTGATCTTGTACTTCCCGGATTTCTCTTTTGTGTTGCGTATTAATTTGATTCTGATTTTGTTTGAATTTCTTAATTTGTTCATACTCTTTTGTGTCAGTGAAGGCTACAGGTATTGTGTCATTCAGATCATCATCCACCTTTGTAGATAAGTTAGTAAACTGATCCGAAAGTTCGGCTACTTTCTCCGATAGTGAACTTATTTCCTCAGTGTGTTTTTCTGAACCAAGTTTCAGAGTGTCCATTTGCGTTGAAATTATATCTACTGCGTCCTTTAAGTTTTCCTGAATTTTTGCAAGTTACGTAACCAAATCGGTAGATGCAACTGAGTCAATTTTAGCTTGCAAGGTCTCGTGATTTTGATGAACAACAGTTTGCAGTTTCTTTATGGCTGCTTCGTGATCCTGTAATGCATTTTCATGACGCGACAAAATAGGTTGGAAATGCTCACAGATTTGTGTTTTTACGTCATTAGAGACTTTTTGACATTTCGATTCGATTTTATGTAGCTCAGTAGTTAAATCTTCACGTGTTTGTCCAAGCGTGGTGTCTAACTTTAGAATATTTTGTTCCATTGCGTCTAACTGTTGCTGTGTTTGTTCCTGGTGTTGTTCCATTGTGTCTAACTTTTGAAGATTTTGTTCCATTGTGTCTAACTTTTGAAGATTTTGTTCCTTTGTGTCTAACGTTTGAAGATTTTGTTCTATTTGTTTTTGATTTTGTTCAAGCGTTGTGTCTAACTTTTGTAGCCTTTGTCCCATTTGTTACATTAACTGTAATAACAATGCACTGGTGTCTGAAACATGTTCCTCAGTGCTATTCGGCAGTGCATCTGAACCAGCAATATTCGCATTTTGAAAAGCAGAAAATGTGTCTTGACTTATTTGAGAAAACGGTGAGGACGCAAAACCTGAATCTACAGTATTTGCAAGATTGTGTCCTGTCATTTCAGATTCCTGAGGCTAGCTGTTGCCGACCGATCGATCAATAATGCTTCCCTGTTCACTAATTGTTTCACTGTCTACACCATTATTTGCAGCCCGCTCAATTTCTCTATGCACAGTTACCAAATTACTACTTTGAACATTAGTTAATTCATTACACCGTGGCGCTAACACACTGCTTTCGTCTTCACTGTCATTTCTCAGTTTACTTTGGAGCCTAGTGTTACGTTTTTCACACGCCATAATTACGACGTATTTAACACGATAACAAGAAAAGCACAATTTGAAAAGCAAAAATATGAAAACACATTAACATAGCATTGAAAATAATATCTCGTTAATTACATGCGCAGCTGCGAAATACTTGGTGCAAATCTACATGCATGCCACAACTGTTTTACTGTACAACAATGAAAAACTACAACTACAAAGGAAATTCTCTCTATAATTACGCGCTAGCAATAAACAATAGCTACACTAATTACACAAACTACAAGAAAAAATCAGAAGATTCCAGTGAGGTATCCTCGGCTAAGGGTCGACATATGAAACGTCGCCTTAGAAAAATTAGTGAATTACTGTGCTTATACTGACACACAATATTTTTAGCGCAACGCAATCTGACTTTCAGTAATCCCTACAAAAGAATGGCCCTGACTAATATTAACCTATACCTTTCACAAACCAATTACCTCACAAAAATCTTCGTTACTCGAACTACTGCAATACAGCGAGCGCCACTACTGCCAGCTAAATAAAAGATTCAAACTACTGAAGGTACTAACTACTGATAGGCATAGTTAGCAAATGAAAGATTTTGATAGAGAACAAACAATGTATTTACCCTAATAGTGTTCAAAAGTCATAATATATATAGCAGTTCATGACATCCATTCTTACAAATGTACTGTTTCTGATGGACACACGTCCAGATCATCCGCTCTCAAAATTCCGCCATTTCTCTCCCCACATCCACCACTGCTGGCGAACCTCCAACTGCGCAACGCTACGCGCTGTTAACAGCCAACTGCCCAACACTACGATGGCTAATATTACAACAATGCCACCCAGCCACAGACTGCACACAGCGCAGCCAGTGATTTTCATACAGAGCGCTACGTGGCGTTACCAATATAAAAACCTAAACAGCCTACTTACAGTATTGTTTGTGTTCGTTTACACCTCCTTCGATACATATTTTGGCGCCTGTTTTCCTCGTGCATCGTCTTAGATACAAAACCGGCTACACTATTTATTGTGCCCCAGTCACCGAAATTACGCATTATTCTGAGGACGTCAATGTCGTTCTGTGTACGTCTCACATTTACTAGCGTGATGCATTGTAGACTGACGTGTTTTGGTGTCCCAGTTTCTCCGCAAATGCGCATTTCACTGTTAGATTTTTGCAGTTTAAGTGTACCACACACGTGGTTTAGGGATAGCGTCTTTGATTAATAATCAAATCGTCCTTGCTCCCGCGCTCGAAATCCGCCACTGTTTAAATTTTGACTTCCGGCGTAAGAGGCCACTTTCATTATGCCAACTGCCTTGTTAAAGAGGCCGGAGGAGCGGAAAGAGATTCAGGGTATTCTCTTGCCTTTTGGGAAAGAAACTGCCCCTAATGGCGGAATAATCAAAAGCGATCAACAATATAAAGATGCAGAAGACAATGGAAACCACTGCATTAGAGACACATAACGTATATCCACAGGACATGTGCCCTGTAACTTAGAAAGCGTCATGATTATCTCTTCATTGGCAAAAGATTCCGGAAAAGTCCCCCATTCGGATCTCCAGGAGATGTCTGCCAAGGGGGAGATCGCCGTGGGAAAGAGATTAAATAACTAACGAAAGGATACTCGGGGTGTGAAATTTCAGAAGCTTCAACGTGGTAGGGAAGGTAGAAAATCTGAAAAATGATATGCAAAGGATCAGTATAGATATAGTAGAGGTTAGTGAAGTGACGTGGAAAGAAGACAAGGATCTCTGGACATACGAGTAATATAAAGAGCAGCAGAAAATGTTATAATGGGAGTAGGATTCTTTATGAATAGGAAGGCAGGGTAGAGAGTGTGTTACTGCAAATAATTCAGTGACGGAATTGTTCTTATCAGAATCGACAGCAAACCAATTCCCACAACAGTAGTTTTGGTGTACACGCTGACGTCGCAAGCTGAAGACGAAGAGATAGAGAAAGTATATGAGGATGCTGAAACAGTAATACAGTACGTAAATGGAGATGAATATCCACCAGTCAGGGGGGACTGGAATACACTTTAGGGGACGCAGTAGAAGAAAAGGCTACACGCGAGGATGTGCTTGGGACAAGGAATGAGAGAGGAGAGAGACTAATTGAGCTATGTAATGAATTTCAGGCGGTCATAGCGAACACTCTATTCAAGAATCACAAGATAATGAGGTATACTTGAAAAAGGCAGGGTGATGGGGGAAGATTTCAGCTACATAACATCTTAGTCAGACAGAGATTCCGAAATCAGATACTGGCTTGTAAGGCGTACCCAAGAGCACATATAGTCTTAGCTCACAATGTAGCAGTGATGAAAAGCAAGCTGAAGTTTAACGGATTATTCAGGAGGAATCAATATGCAGAGAAGGGTAGAGAAGTTCTAAGGAATGAAGAGACTCGTTTGAAGTTCTCTAATGCTACAGATATAGAATTTACGAATAGCGCAGTGGTGATTACAGCTGAAGAGGAATCACAGAAGGTGGAAAGAAAACATAGGTGCAAAGCAGATAACTGCGAAGAAATCATGTGTAACACAAGAAATCCTTCAGTTGATCGATGAATGAAGAAAGTACGAAAACGGAAATTCAGGAATACAGAAATACAAGTGGCTGAGGAACAAAATAAATAGGAAGTTCAGGGAAAGCTATGACAAAATGGGACAGGAAAAACGTGAAGATATTGAAAAACAAATGATTGTCGGGAGAACTAACTCATCATAAAGGAAATTCTAAATAACCTTCGGGACCTTAAAAGCAAGCGCTGTAACACTGGGAGTGGTACGAGAATTCCGCTGTTAAAAGCGAGGAAATATTTGTCTGATGTAATAGAAGAAGAAAGAGGAATTGATTTAGGAGAGATAGGGTGTCCAGTTCTGGAATTAGGATTTAAGAGAGATTTGGATAGTTTAAGATCAAATAAGGAAGAAGGGATAGATAACATTTCATTAGAATTTTTTAAATCATTGGGGGAAGTGGTAAGGAAACGACTATTCACGTTGGTTCGTAACATGTATGAGTCTGGCGACATTCCATCTGACTTTCAGAAAAATATCATCTACACAATTCCGAAGACTGCAAGAGGTGACAAGTGTGAGAACTGTCACACAATCAGCTGAAGGGCTCATGCATCAAAGTTGCTGTCAAGAAAAATATACAGAAGAATGAAAGAGAAAATTGAGGAGGTGTTACGTGATGCTCAGTTTGGCTTTGGGAAAGGTAAAGACACCAGAAAGGCAATTCCGACGTTGTATTTGATAGCAAAAGCAAGACTAAAAATATAAAGACACGATCTTAGGATTTGTCGACCTGGAAAAGGCTTTCGACAGTGAAAAATGGTACAACATGTTCGAAATTCGGAGAAAAGTGGGTTTAACCTATAGGGAGAGAGTAATAGTATACAGTGCGTACGAGAGCCGAGAAGAAATAAATGATCTCTGGCTCATTAACTTGTTCTTTTCTGTAGTTATGTTGTTCAAGTAACAACGTACGCAAGGGTTTGAATTTCAGTAAGCGGTTGTAAGTGAAGCCTTAAAGCAAAGGCCCAGTGTCTATTCACCTACGGGTCCAGCTTGAGCTGTCCTGCTCAACAACTCTTGTTACATATGAAATGGTATATGATGACCGCTTTTCCAATAAAATGTGATGCGACCTTGCCGAGGTAGATGGGCCACAACTGTTGACTGATGAAATTGTTCAGTAATGCACACTGAACAATGCAGATGGTGTAATTTGCAAATCAAACCATAGCGGTCCCAATGCCAGTCATCTGTCATTTGTAGCTGACCCCATTTACGTTCAGAAGCTCACGGTGCATTTTATTTGTAATTTTTTTTTGTGGTCTATGACGTTTCATCTGGGTCAAGAAAGTGGTGTTCAAATTTGACGTCATTCTGTGCAGTGTTTCTTCTTCTACAGCGTTTTAGAATTGAAACGTTAATTATGGACACCCTGTGTATATAAGAGACTATCAAAAGAAAGGTCGTACAGTCCAGAATCGCTACGCCAATCAAAGAAATCGCCGTGAGCATCGAGGCATCATCCCATCCACACACCACGTCGGTGTGCGTCCTGCTGCTTGAAGAGGTCCGTAGCTGCACGCTGCCCAGCATCGTCCTACAGGAATCGCCGACCCTTCAAGACCTCTCGAGGGACCGAATGCGTGACAATCCCTTGAGGACAGATGGGGACTGTAGGGTGTATGCTCTAGTGTCTCCCACTTCAGTTCCTTACTGGATGATTACTCCCCCCGGATCGACCGCTGGTGGTTTCCGACGGACATGCTGCCCCGTACAAGTTCTCCATTTTCCGGTGTTCATTCTTCGGCCGCCTAAAAAGAATAACAGCACATTGGTCCTGTTTGGACGCACTGGGCAATAGTTCACTTGCACATCGAAAAGACACCCACACTAATCCCATGTTTACATGTCGGTGCTTATATAACGGCATCAGAGTCATGCTACGCTGTATACACGCTGTAGCAACGTCCTCAAAGGCAAACGTTTTGATTGCCCATTACCCACTGCAAACTTTGACTGCTGTTACGCTTCCTCCGTGTATTCCCGAAATTACCAGTGCTCTTTGAAAATTAAGAAACGATCGGTCGTCAAACGGAAACCACAATAAAATCAAACTATTTTATTTGCAATATTTAGCTACACCTTCTAAATAGTCGCCGCTCCGACTCAAACATGCAGTGTTGTACCAACTTTCAATACCCTTGTGATAGAGGACAAGCTTCTGTGCTTTCCGACAATTATCTGCTCGCGACTGCGGCTCATTTTCGTCTCCTCATAGCCAGCGGTTCATTTGAGCGGAGATGCAAATCAGAGGAAGCCAAGTCTGGGATCTATGCTGTGCGATCAAACTCTTCCTAACGAAATCGCTGCTGGAGCGTCCTCATTGTCCCTACAGTGTGCGACCGAGA
Source organism: Schistocerca cancellata (assembly GCF_023864275.1). NCBI lineage: Eukaryota > Metazoa > Arthropoda > Insecta > Orthoptera > Acrididae > Schistocerca > Schistocerca cancellata. The sequence goes on along the minus strand of NC_064627.1, from coordinate 81,170,563 downwards.
ACTGTCATGAAGAAGGAAAACATTGACAGTTACGTTTTGTGGGGTTGCACGAGACAAAGCAGTAGGCACGTTTACGCAATCACTGCGCGCTCAGAACCGAGAAGTGTGATATGACGCTATCTGCTGGCGTACTATAAACACAGCCCAACACATCTGTGCAAAGGTTCATCACATTTTCGTTGTTGTTTCCATTTCGCGACAGATCGCTCCTTGCCTTTCTTATCTCCCCCGTACCTTTATTTCTGTCGATTCTGCTCGATTAAGAACAACATGTTGAGATCCGTCTGCAATGGAGCCTCGAATCCGATATTCGGTAAGCTCGTTCAAATGGCTCTAAGCGCTATGGGACATAACGTCTGAGTCCCCTAGACTAGGAAGTACTTAAACCCACCTAACCCAAGGACATCACACACATCCATGCCCGAGGCAGGATTCGAATCTGCGACCGTATCAACATCACTGTTCCGGACTGAAGCGTCTAGAACCGCTCGGCTACAACGACCGGCGGTAAGCTCGTAATTGTTTCATTATACGGCAGTGCGGGAAAAGCCTTCATGTAGAGAAAGAACACTGCAACAGCCTGAGTGCCGGTCTCTGTAGCACTACGGACCTCAAGAAGGAACGGAAGGAGGTGAGTTTCGCAATCCATGTCGGTTTTTATGGAGGAGATTTTCGTTCTCCAGAAGTGTGATAATTCTTGAGTATAAAACATATTACATAATTTCCATAATTCTACAACAGACTGATGTCAAAACTATAGCCCTATAATTATGAATATCTGTCCTGCAACCCTTTTTTAAAAATGAAAAGACATGCGTTTGTTTCCAGTCGCTAGGTACCATTCATTGCTCCAGCGACCTATGATAAACATTCGCATGAAGGAGAGCAAGTTCTTTCGTAGGACTGTGTAGAATATTACTGCTATCTCATCTCGTCTTGATGGCTTTCCATTACAAAGAGATTGTAGCTGTTTTTATAGGCCTCAGTATCTGTGTTTTCGAATTTCGTACGACGATTGAAAGGAGGGGCCGTATTGCAATTTTCCATAGCAAAGCAATTTTGAAAGATTGAATTCAGTATTTCGGCTTTCTCTCAGTCATTTTCCGTTCCGCTGCTGGTACGATTCATATGGCTCTAAACACTATGGGACTTAACATCTGAGGTCATCAGTTCCTTAGACTTAGAACGACTTGAACCTAAGTCAACTAAGGACATCGCACACAACCATGCCCAGTTTTATAACACGGTTACTAAACCATGGTGGATCTTTCCAGTCCCTTAAGAGCTTGTTCGATTCATACTTGAACGACGGTTTTGAATTTTTTCCATTTGTGGCCTATAGCTTCGTCCCCAGCACTGAATAATGATGTTGACTTTTAAGATTCTCTGCAATTTCTCTCCTATCACTCATGCTAAGCAAAAATATTCTCCTACCTTGAACCATGATTTATTTTCAAAGAATATTCTTAGGAATTTATTTTATTTACTAGCGATCCATCAAGAACATTAACACATTTAATCACACTATGTAAACATGGAATTGTTTGCCAGGGAGTAACTGTTAAAATCATAACCAAATTCCTTTTTAACAAATGGGAATTTTATTCACTTTAATAGTGCCTAAAAGCATTTTTTTAAAGGAACAGATTTAAAATTATAATCAGAAAACATCCTCTAAATATCAAAGTTACAATTTATTCCAGAAAGAAACAAGTTTTGACAGTTTGAGCTTCCAGGCAGAGAACCTTGACGCTCCCTTTTGACACGGCCGTAGTTACGACCACTCACAACAGCCTCAGAAAAACTACACTGGCGTAAATCTGCAACACGTCAGATACCTTTAAACTAAGAACAATTTACACAACCACAAAAACTATGGTACAAAACACTAAAAACTAAAATATTAACCTTTTCACCGAAGGTGCAACTTGATTTTATCTTCTAAGAAAAGTCTTACGGTGAAAGGGTGGCAACTTTATATACTAAAATGATCACTTACATAAAATCCCACGAAATGCAATCTTATGTCAAATTCTACAAGTTTGGCCAAACAATAGTTAAGATGATCTACAGTACACAGATACAGTCTCTCAATATCATAGGCAATAGTATCAAAGTTTCCAAAGATCAAAACATATTTCAGGTACTAGGCCGTTACACTCCAAGCAATAAATACGTTAACACACCAAATCCGACAAACATGACAGAGGCAGCTACTAACGTACGCTAGATAGATAGGGAGATTACCGAACAACCCGAACCGCGGCTGCTCTAACCCGCCCCTACTCCACAAGGGAAAAACGGACCACCCAATTTATAAACAACAACCTTCCCGCGGATGGGCAAACGGAGAAGAATGGTGGGACGACCCCAAAGCAAAACTTTTGGTGAAATCACCAAGAAAACAAGTAGAATTTAATAAGAGTAAATCAAACAACATATCACCAGTCACTTAACTTCTATTAAACTGCGATTTCTCGAGAAGACCTCGCGCAGCACTCCCAAATCGCTCTCCCGAACCGTCCGCAGCCAGCCGCTTCAACGGACGCAGGAAGGCGCGCCGATCTCTCGTCTCACGGCGTCGCAGCTCGCACCGGCCAGACTGATGTCGTGTGATTGACTCCTGTTGCCCTTGTGTCGACCGCGCAGTCACTACCACACGCTATACGCCGTGGTCCACTGGACTCACGCGCCGACGCTCAAGACGGACAAGTCATCTTGTGTCTCAGTGTGCGACCGACCAACCGATCGATCCAACAGCCAAAGACCATTGCCTGAGCGAACTCGACCAGACTGGCGACCTAACGCGCAGTCTCAAATGCAGGAACTTAGCCCCTACCGGGCGACCACTGGCTGAGTTCTCTTATTGGCGGGGTAGAAAGACTCATTTTTGCCGGCAGACAGATACTACCTGCACAACAAATGCGGAAGAGAGACTGACCCAGACTGACTCACTGGCGAGTTTTTTTTTTTTTCTTTATTGAATTTCAATTCCCCCCGGAGGGGGCGGGCTGGCAGCAGCTTAGTATGCCGATTTTCAGCCTACAGACTTTGTGAGAAAGATGAAGAGAATAAATAATAAAAACAGGCGATAAAGTCGGAGACTTAAAGAGTAACATGGCGAAAAGAAATCGTGGAATTTAAAACAAAGAACAGAGGGATGATGATGCTAATAAAATACATACGAAGCAGACAGGTAAAACAATAGACAGACAATTAAAAAAACACGGCGACAGTCTGGATTCTGTTCGCAAAAGACATAAAATTCACACCTAGCGACAGTATGGTTTCTGTTCGCAACACGAGAAAGACGAACAACACTGAATAGTCACTGGAACACTACACTAAAATGTTGGCAAATGTGACATACCACAGCCGAGAGCAGGTGGGGGGAAACTGGACAGATGATGGGAAAACAAAAAACGGGGGAAAGGAGAGTAAAAGCGAAGGGGGGAACCGGGAAAGGAGCTGATGGAGGATGAGGACCCATAAGAGGGGTGGGGGGCAGACGCGACAGGGAGTGGGGTAGGCACAGGAGGGGAATACAAAAGGACTCGGGGGGGGGGGGAGAAGGGGGGTAGGGAGAGGTTTAGTGGAGAGAAAACAGGATGGAAGGGGGGGAGAGGGAGCCCAGGGAAAGGACAGAGGAAAGGAGGGGGAGTGAGGATCAGAGTTGATAGGAGGGATAAATGGAGGGAGAGAGGGCATCGTCCGGGAGGGGGATCACTGGCGACCTCATAGCGCCCCTTAAATGCACGTGAACAGGCAACCTTTCCCACCTGAGGGAGACATCAAAGCTGCGATTGCCACAGCTGCGCCACCGCCAGAAACGGAGGGAGACTGCTTCACACTACGCGCTGCGGGGCGCTCTTCAAAACAGCAACTCTTACCACGGCTCATACCTATCTTTACGTTGCATGAATACCCGTAATCATAGATGCTACCACAGCAGTATGATCGCTGATACTCTACTTTACGTTAATTGATTCGATAATTTCTGGTCTATTTGTTGCTAGAAACACCAAGTCCTTACCTCGATGAGTTGGTACTGTAATTATCAGGAAAGACAGTCAGAATAATGTCACAGGAATTCCTGTCTCTGCCATCACTTTTTGTAGAATAACTTTCTCTATACCTGGTAAGCTGAAGTCACCCCCAATTAAAACAGCATGACCAGGGAACTTACGAAATTCTGTAAGTTCGCTCTGGAACGCTCTACCACTCCTCACGCAGGTTATCTATAAAAGCATCTGATTACCATTCTGGGTTCACTTTTGAAATTTAACTTCACCCAGATTAATTCACATTCGGAATCGGTGATAACATCGCTACATACTATCGAATTCCTTTGTGCAACAGATACGGCACCGCCATTGCCAAACCACTGCCAAATTACATATCGTTACGATAAATATTCCACTCTGAATTTAGAATGTCGTTGCTATCCACTTTCGGTTTCAACATACTTTCTGCTCCTAATACTATCTCCTAATACAGCTGTCAATAAGTGAAGCTAATTCTGGAATACTAACACGGAGGTTCCTGCAGTTTACTGATATCATATTAAACTTTAATATTTCCAATCGGGTAGATGTTTTTCTGAATTTGCAGGAAAATTTTCTCTGATCCCAAAAAAAGTGCAACGCCACAAGTATTCCACTACCCTAGTTGCCATTCACCCTACAGCAACGGAAGAATATAGGTCCATTTAACTGCTTGTGCTGTTCCATTTCCTCCAAGTTTATTCTCGAGGCTAATAATATGTTTGTAGACAGGCATGCTGTGGCGGCGTTGACGATAGACACGTCAAAATGTTCAAATGTGTGTGAAATCTTATGGGAATTAGCTGCTAAGATCATCAGTCCCTAAGCTTAACTTAAACAAAATTATCCTAAGGATAAACACACTCACCCATGCCCGAGGGAGGACTTATATAGAGAGCCCGCATCTCGTGGTCGTGCGGTAGCGTTCTCGCTTCCCACGTCCGGGTTCCCGGGTTCGATTCCCGGCGGGGTCAGGGATTTTCTCTGCCTCGTGATGGCTGGGAGTTGTGTGCTGTCCTTAGGTTAGTTAGGTTTAAGTAGTTGTAAGTTCTAGGGGACTGATGACCATAGATGTTAAGTCCCATAGTGCTCAGAGCCATTTTGAACCACTTATATAGAGAGCGAGTGACCTTGATTACGTAAAGCGCTAATAACGGACTTAGACTCTGCAGGAACCACCACCTCGGTAGCCGAGCGGTTCTAGGCACTTCAGTCAGGGCCAGCGCGACTGCTACGGTCGCAGGTTAACATCCTGCCTCGGGCATAGATGTGTGTGACGTCCTTAGGTTAGTTAGGTTTAAGTAGTTCTAAGTTCTAGCGGACTGATGACCTGAGATGTTAAGTCCCATAGTGCTCAGAGCCATTTGAACCATTTTTTCTGCAGGCACCAGCCGGAATATGTTATCCCGTACGCGCGCTTTAGTCGCTCTAGCAGCGCGCTCCGGCTGGTGCGCCGGCCTGGCGCCGGGCCATGTCGGGCGGGTTGCGTCACCGACGAGCTAGGCGCACAGCGGGCAGTGCGCCACTATGTTTTCGAATTTTTTCAAACTGTTGCATCCTTGAGCCCCCGGTTCGCGATGTACGCTCCCCGGTTACAGAAGTCAAGGATCACACTATATTAATAATGATAGTACAAAGTAATATCTCCAGTTACAGTTACATTCTCAGCAAGTACACCAAGTCCTTTCATCCATACATGAATTTTCTCATCATTACTAACTTTTCTACAAGAGCGGATATACAATGTAAATGGCATATTACTACAGGGTGTTACAAAAATGACCGGTATATTTGAAACGGCAATAAAAAATAAACGAGCAGCGATAGAAATACACCGTTTGTTGCAATATGCTTGGGACAACAGTACATTTTCAGGCAGACAAACTTTCGAAATTACAGTAGTTACAATTTTCAACAACAGATGGCGCTGCGGTCTGGGAAACTCTATAGTACGATATTTTCCACATATCCACCATGCGTAGCAATAATATGGCGTAGTCTCTGAATGAAATTACCCGAAACCTTTGACAACGTGTCTGGTGGAATGGCTTCACATGCAGATGAGATGTACTGCTTCAGCTGTTCAATTGTTTCTGGATTCTGGCGGTACACCTGGTCTTTCAAGTGTCCCCACAGAAAGAAGTCACAGGGGTTCATGTCTGGCGAATAGGGAGGCCAATCCACGCCGCCTCCTGTATGTTTCGGATAGCCCAAAGCAATCACACGATCATCATAATATTCATTCAGGAAATTAAAGACGTCGGCTGTGTGATGTGGCCGGGCACCATCTTGCATAAACCACGAGGTGTTCGCAGTGTCGTCTAAGGTTGTTTGTACCGCCACAAATTCACGAAGAATGTCCAGATAGCGTGCTGCAGTAATCGTTTCGGATATGAAAAATGGGCCAATGATTCCTTTGGAAGAAATGGCGGCCCAGACCAGTACTTTTTGAGGATGCAGGGACGATGGGACTGCAACATGGGGCTTTTCGGTTCCCCATATGCGCCAGTTCTGTTTATTGACGAAGCCGTCCAGGTAAAAATAAGCTTCGTCAGTAAACCAAATGCTGCCCACATGCATATCGCCGTCATCAATCCTGTGCACTATATCGTTAGCGAATGTCTCTCGTGCAGCAATGGTAGCGGCGCTGAGGGGTTGCTGCGTTTGAATTTTGTATGGATAGAGGTGTAAACTCTGGCGCATGAGACGATACGTGGACGTTGGCGTCATTTGGACCGCAGCTGCAACATGGCGAACGGAAACCTGAGGCCGCTGTTGGATCATCTGCTGCACTAGCTGCGTGTTGCCCTCTGTGGTTGCCGTACGCGGTCGCCCTACCTTTCCAGCACGTTCATCCGTCACGTTCCCAGTCCGTTGAAATTTTTCAAACAGATCCTTTATTGTATCGCTTTTCGGTCCTTTGGTTACATTAAACCTCCGTTGAAAACTTCGTCTTGTTGCAACAACACTGTGTTCTAGGCGGTGGAATTCCAACACCAGAAAAATCCTCTGTTCTAAGGAATAAACCATGTTGTCTACAGCACACTTGCACGTTGTGAACAGCACACGCTTACAGCAGAAAGACGACGTACAGAATGGCGCACCCACAGACTACGTTGTCTTCTATATCTTTCACATCACTTGCAGCGCCATCTGTTGTTGAAAATTGTAACTACTGTAATTTCGAAAGTTTGTCCTCCTGAAAATGTACTGTTGTCCCAAGCATATTGCAACAAACGGTGTATTTCTATCGCTGCTCGTTTAGTTTTTACTGCCGTTTCAAATATACCGGTCATTTTTGAAACACCCTGTATATACATAACTAAGTCCGTTATCAGTGCTTTACGTAATCAAGGTCACTCGCTCTCTATATAAGCGGGCAGTGCACTCCAGCGGAACCATTCCGCTGTGAGCTCTATCAGCAACAGCATAGAACCGCTATGCCTAGTCGACGTGTGTATCATCAACGCCGCCACCGCATGCCTGTCTACAAACATATTATTAGCCTCGAGAATAAACTTGGAGGAAATGAAACAGCCCAAGCAGTTACACTAAAGGGACCTATATTCTTCCGTGGCTGTAGCGTGAATTTTACTTTTGATGTCTCTACTGGAAATTCTGGTAGTGGTTGGTCCACGCTAGCCATTGTTCGTTGTGAGTACGCTTCACTTCCTGGGCTTGAATCATTCGCCGATCGAGATGTCATCGCCTACAAGACCTGGCATTGTGGAATGGATCCTAAGACCCAAAGTAGACCTAGTTATGTATATAGTAATATGCCATTTGCATTGTTTACCCGCTCTAGTAGAAAAGTTAGTAATTATGAGAAAATTCATGTATGGATGAAATGAGATATTACTTTGTACTACAATTATTAATAAAGTGTGATCCTTGACTTCTGTAATAGGGGAGCGTACATCGCGAACCGGGGGCTCAAGGATGTAACAGTCTGATATTGAATCCTTAATGGAAACCCTACAATTCTCCAGCCGATAGTGGAGATGAAGAAACTCGCATCCGATACCGTCGCAGAATAATCTGAGCCTCTGGTTTATATCTTCCACTCTGTTGCAAACCAAAGGAACGGGCAAGATACTAGATATTTTTCTTTTTTTCTTAATCAGACATCTGACTAGTTTGATGAATCCCTCCACGAATTCCTCTCCTGTGCCAACCTATTCATCTCAGAGTAGCAGTTTAACCTACATCCTCAATTATTTGCTGGATGTTGTCCAATCTCTCTCTTCCTCTACAGTTTTTGCCCTCTACAGCTCCCTCTAGTACCATGTAAGTCATTCCATCATGTCTTGACAGATGTCCTATCACCCTGTTCCTTCTCCTTGTCAGTGTTTTCCACATATTCCTTTCCTCTCCGATTCTGCGTGGAACCTCCTCATTCCTTACCTTATCAGGCCATCTAATTTTCAACATACGTCCCTAGCACCACATCTCAAATGCTTCTATTCTCTTCTGTTCCGGTTTTCCCACAGTCCATGTTTCACTACCATGCAATGCTGTACTCCAGACGTACATTCTCAGAAATTTCTTCCTCAAATTAAGGTAGATATCTGATATTAGAATTCTCTTGGCCAGGAATACCCTTTTTGGGATTGCTAGTCTGCTTTTGATGTCCTCCTTGCTCCGTCCGTCATTGGTTATTTTACTGCCTAGGCAGCAGAATTCCTTAACTTCATCTACTTCGTGACCAGCAATCCTGATGTTAAGTTTCTCGCTGTTCTTATTTCTACTACTTCTAATTTCCTTCGTCTTTCTTCGATTTGCTCTCAGTCCATACTGTGTACTAATCAGACTTTTCATTCCGTTCAACAGATCATGTAATTCTTCTTCACTTTTACACAGGATAGCAATGTATCATTGACATCCTTTCTCCTTGAATTTTAACTCACTCCTGAACCCTTGTTTTATTTCCATCATTGCTTCCTCGATGTACAGATTAAACAATAGGGGCGAAACGCTACAGCCATGTCTTACACCCTTTTTAATAAGAGCACTTCGTTTTTGGTCGTCTACTCTTATTATCCCTCTTGGCAGTTGTACATATTGTATATGACCCGTCTCCCCCCATAGGTTACATCTACTTTGTTCAGAATTTCGAACATCTTGCAGCATTTTACATTGTCGAATACTTTTTCCAGGTCAACAAATCCTATGAACTGGTCTGGATTTTTGTTCAGTCTTGTTTCCATTATTAACCGCAACGTCAGATTTTCCTCTCCCGTGTATTTACTTTTCCTAAAGCCAAACTGATAGTTATCTAACGCGTCCTCAATTTTCTTTTCCATCCTTCTGTATTAGTCTTGTAAGCAAATTGGATGCATAAACTGTTAAGCTGATTGTCGGATAATTCTCGCACTTGTCAGCTCTTGCAGTGGGTGATGCTTTTCCAAAAGTCAGATGGCATGTAGACAGACTCATAAATTCTACACACCAACGTTTGTTGCCACTTCCCCCAATGATTATAGAAATTATGGTGGAATGTTATCGATTCCTTCTGCCTTGTTTGAGCTTAAATCCTCCAAAGCTCTATTAAATTCTGATTCTAATACTGGATCCCATATCTGTTCTAAATCGACTCTAGTTTCTTCTTCCATCACATCAGACAAATCTTCCAGCCACGGAGGCTTTCAATGTATTCTTTCCACATATCCGCTCTCTCCTGTGAATTTAACAGTGGAATTCCCGTTGACTCTTAATGTTACCACCCTTGCGTTTAATGTGACAGAAGATTGTCTTGACTTTCCTGTGTGCTGAGCCTGTCCTTCCGTCAATCATTGCTTTTTCCTGCAGCCCTTCCGTCGTAGCTACCCTGCACTTCCTGTTTATTTCATTCCTCAGCGACTTGTAGTTCTGTATTCCTGAGTATCCCGGAACATTTTTCTCCTTCCTCCTTTAATCAATCAACAGACGTATTACTTGTGTTGTCCATGGGTTCTTCGCAGTTACCTTCTTTGTACCTATGTTTTCCGTCACAGCTTCGGTAATGACTCTTTCAGAGATTTCTTACTCTGTACTGAGCTATTCCTCATTCCTGTATCTACAGCCTTAGAGAACTTCAAGCGTGTCACGTCATTCCTTAGTACTTCCATATCTCACTTCTTAGCGTATTGATTCTTCCTGACTAATGTCTTACACTTCAGCGTACTCTTCATCACTACTATATTGTGATCTGGGTCTATGCCTGCTTCTCGGTACGCCTTACAATCCAGTATCTGATTTCGGAATCTCTGTCTGATCATGATTAACTGAAACCTTCCAGTATCACCCGGCCTTTTCCAAGTATATCTCCACCTGTTGTGATTAATTAACAGGGTATTCGCTATTATTAGCTGAAACTTTTTACAGTACTCAATTAGTCTTTCTCTTCTTTCATTCCATGTCCCAAGCCCATATTCTTCTGTAACCTTTTCTTCTACTCCTTCCCCTGCAACTACTTTCCAGTCTCCCATGACTATTAGATTTTCATCCCACGTTACATACTGTATTACCCCTTCAATATCCTCAAACACTTTGTCTATCTCTTCATCTTCATCTTGCAACGTCGGCATGTATCCCTGAACTATTGTTGTCGGTGTTGGTTTGCTGTCGATTCTGATAAGAACAACCCTGTCATTGAACTGTTCACAGTAACTCGCTCTCTGCCATACTTTCCTATTCATAACGAATCCTACTCCCATTTTATCACTTTTTGCTGCTGTTGATATTATCCTAAACTCATCTGACCAGACATCTTGTCTTCTTCACTTGACTGAGCCCTACAATATCTACATTGAGCCTTTGCATTTCCCTTTTCAGATTTTGTAGTTTCTGTTCAAGCTTCTGACATTCCAAGCCCCGACTCGTACCATGTTATCAGTCTTTTTCTCATGGTAACCTCTTCTTTGATAGTCCCCTCCCGGAGATTTGAATGGTGGGATATTCAGGAATCTTTTGCCGATGGAGAGATCATCATGACACTTCTTCTATTACAGGACAAATGTTGTGGATACACGTTCTGTGTTTTTAATGCAGTGGTTTCCACTGCCTTCTGCATCCTCATGCCGTTGATTATTGCCGATTCTTCCACCTTTAGGGGCAGTTTACCACCCCTAGGACAATAGAGTGCCTTGAACCTCTACCTGCTCCTCTGCCCTCTTTGACGAGGCCGTTGGCAGAATGAAGGTGACTTCCTCCGCCGGATTCCGCTTGGACTCCACGTTCTATGCCAGCTGTCTTCACCAAATCAGCCTGTAGGAACTGAGGATCGCCTCATAATTGAACCATCAGTTGCCTCTCATGCCAACATGAGCCCCTGGCAGAGTCTCCTCCACGTCACGGACGAGACCCGTAGGTTAACATACTAAATACGCACAGGAGTTCTTTCTCACCCGGCCTGTTATGTCTCTGAAGGCCTCCATTACCTGCCAACATTTGACCTGCCAATGTCTAGAAAACATTCCCCTGTACTTGTCAATACTGGGGTGGAAAATCAGATGCTAGCCACAAGGTAGAGACGTCCAGTGCTGGCTCAGAAGTACGAGGGCAGTTCAATAAGTAATGCAACACATTTTTTTCTGAAACAGGGGTTGTTTTATTCAGCATTGAAATACACCAGGTTATTCCCCAATCTTTTAGCTACACAACACTATTTTTCAACGTAATCTCCATTCAATGCTACGGCCTTAGGCCACCTTGAAATGAGGGCCTGTATGCCTGCACGGTACCATTCCACTGGTCGATGTCGAAGCCAACGTCGTACTGCATCAATAACTTCTTCATCATCCGCGTAGTGCCTCCCACGGATTGCGTCCTTCATTGGGCCAAACATATGGAAATCCGACGGTGCGAGATCGGGGCTGTAGGGTGCATGAGGAAGAACAGTCCACTGAAGTTTTGTGAGCTCCTCTCGGGTGCGAAAACTTGTGTGAGTTCTTGCGTTGTCACGAAGAAGAAGTTCGTTCAGATTTTTGTGCCTACGAACACGCTGAAGTCGTTTCTTCAATTTCTGACGAGTAGCACAATACACTTCAGAGTTGATCGTTTGACCATGGGGAAGGACATCGAACAGAATAACCCCTTCAGCGTCCCAGAAGACTGTAACCATGACTTTACCGGTTGAGGGTATGGCTTTAAACTTTTTCTTGGTAGGGGAGCGGGTGTGGCGCCACTCCATTGATTGCGGTTTTGTTTCAGGTTCGAAGTGATGAACCCATGTTTCATCGCCTGTAACAATCTTTGACAAGAAATTGTCACCCTCAGCCACATGACGAGCAAGCAATTCCGCACAGATGGTTCTCCTTTGCTCTTTATGGTGTTCGGTTAGAGAACGAGGGACCCAGCGGGAACAAACCTTTGAATATCCCAACTGGTGAACAATTGTGACAGCACTACCAACAGAGATGTCAAGTTGAGCACTGAGGTGTTTGATGGTGATCCGCCGATCATCTCGCACGAGTGTGTTCGCACGCTCCGCCATTGCAGGAGTCACAGCTGTGCACGGCCGGCCCGCACGCGGGAGATCAGACAGTCTTGCTTGACCTTGCGGCGATGACGACACACGCTTTGCCCAACGACTCACCGTGCTTTTGTCCACTGCCAGATCACCGTAGACATTCTGCAAGCGCCTATGAATATCTGAGATGCCCTGGTTTTCCGCCAAAAGAAACTCGATCACTGCCCGTTGTTTGCAACGCACATCCGTTACAGACGCCATTTTAACAGCTCCGTACAGCGCTGCCACTTGTCGGAAGTCAATGAAACTATACGAGACGAAGCGGGAATGTTTGAAAATATACCACAAAGAATTTCCGGTTTTTTCAACCAAAATTGGCCGAGAAAAAAAATGTGTTGCATCACTTATTGAACTGCCCTCGTATTATCAAAACTGAGTTGCACCTCGTAGCAGTTGCTAAGGCTCAGGCGCCAGCTGTTCGGCCAGTTCCGAATTGAGCCTTCTGCCCAGAGACATGCAAACCCACCACTATCCACAACTCAACCTCGAGTCAAGGCATGCCAGTCAGGCATGTGTTATCGGAAGTCGCAGTAACAGCCAGGTCATCAGGGGAATCCAACAACGGCATCAAACAGTTCGAAGGTCACGTCTCCAGTATACCAACCGCTCCGCAGCTTTGAGTAGTAATCAAAAGCTTACTGGCTGTGGCTAGCGCAGCTTCAAGCTGTATAAGGTCAGTGGCCAACACCCATTGTGTACGCATACCACAAGCTCAGTCAATATCCGCATCTGAGTGTTTAAGAAACCTGTATGAAATATCAAGAAACAACATTACAAACAACGCAGGCTGGACTGAGAAAGAAGAAGCAGACCCCGCAAAAGAGAAAATTACACGACTGTGGCGTTACTGAAGTTGGGATGTAAGCAAAATACAAACAAGCAGAATAAACAAACGCTAAAATATACTCTGTATATTTTGAGCTGTGGCGGCTTCCGTGAGGGCATGTACGTGATCCTACTGCCGAAAAGTGTGGGCGCGTGCCATCGACTATGGCCCTCGTCGTACCATCTTTGCTGGGTCACTGATGTCCTTCTCCCTATCTGATTCCATCTCCGCCTCCCTTTCGTCTCTCTTCCTCAGCCTCCTTCCCCACCTCCCTGTATATCTCCTCCTCCTCCTATCTTTGTCCTTTTTTTCCTGCACCCTTCTCTGTCCACATCTTCCTCCCCATTTCGCTGTCAATTTGTCCTCCACACTCTGTCCCTCTGCTTCTCACCCTATGTTGATCTCCTTCTCCCTATCTAATTCCATCTTCTCTCCCGGTTCTCTTTGTCACTCTCCTCCTCTGCCTCTCTGTAAATCGAAACAGCCACTCCCTCTGTCCATCTCTCTGTCCATCTCTCTCTGTCCATCTCTCTCTGTCCATCTCTCTCCGTCCATCTCTCTCTTTCCATGTCTCTCTGTCCATCTCTCTCTGTCCATCTCTCTCTGTCCATCTCTCTCTGTCCATCTCTCTCCGTCCATCTCCTCCCCCCTGCCCATTTCTATATTAATCTGCTCCTCCCCCATCTGTCCAACTACTACCCCCCCCCCCGCCCAACTCTCTGTCAACCTGCTCCTCCCCCTCCACATATCTGCCCCTTCGCCCTCTGTTGATCTGCTTCTCCCTACCTAGTTAAATCTCCTTCTCCCCCTCAGTCTGTCTCCTCCTCTGACACTCTATATATATCCTCCTCCCCTCCCTCTGACCATTTCCTCATACCTCTCTCTCTGTCCTCCTCCCAGTCTCTCTGTCAATCTGCTCCGCCGCCCTCTCTGCCCATTTCCCGTTTATCTCCTCCCTATGTAGTTCAGTCTCCTCCTCCCTCTGTTTGTCAGTATCCTAATCTGCCTCTCTGTATATTTCCCTCTCCCACTCCCTCTATCGATCTCCTCCTGTACCTCTCTTTCTCCAACTCATCCTCCCCATCTCCCTGTCAATCTGCTACTGCCCCACTGTCCATCTGTCCCTTCCCCTCTGTTGATTTCCTTCTCCCTATCTAATCCCATCTCCTCCTCACCCCCTCCTTGTCAGTCTCCTCCTCCATCTCCACTTTGACCTCTCCCTGTACATCTCCCCCTGCCCCTCTCTCCATCTATCTCTTCCTCTGCATCTCTCTGTCAAACAGTTCCTCCTCCCTCTGTCCATTTGTCAACTGTTCAAGAATCACCGAGTGATACTAGAAAATTTCAGTTATATTACTTCATGGTCAGACAGAGGTTCTGAAACCAGATAGTGGAATGTAAGGCGCAGCCAACAGCAGATATAGACTCAGTCCATAATGTAGTAGTGATGGAGAGTAGGCTGAAATCAGGAAGAATAAATACGCAAAGAAGTGGGATACAGAAGTAATAAGGAATGATGAGATTCGCTTCAATTTCTCTAACGCTATAGCTACAGCTGTAAGGAATAACCCAGTAGGCAGTGCAATTGAAGAAATTTGGAAATTTGTAGTAAGGTCTTATGGGACCAAGCTGCAGATGTCATCGGTCCCTAAGCCTTAACCTATCTTACAATATGGACAAAACACACACACACACACACACACACACACACACACACACACACACACACACACACACACACACACACACACACACGCTTGAGGAAGGACGCGAATCTCCGACGGGGGGAGCCGAACGGAGCGTGACAAGACGCCTTACACCACGTGGCTGCAATTAGGAATGTACATCTCTAAAAAGAGCAATCACAGAAGTTGTAAAGAAAAACACAGGTACAAAGAAGGTAACTGCGATGACACCATGGCTAACAGAAGAAATACTTCATTTGACTGATGCAAGGAGGGAATAGAAACACTTTCAGGAAAATTCAGAAGTACAGAAATACAAGCTGCTGAGGAATGAAATAAACAGGAAGTACAGGGAAGCTAAGAATAGCCAAATGAAAAATGTGTAGAATTGAAAAGAAATTGTTGGAAAGAGTGACTCAGCACTTAGAAAAGTCAAAGCAGCCTACTGTTAAATGTAGAGAAGAGTGTGGATAGGTGAAAAGAGTACATTGAATGCCTCTACGAGGGGAAAGACTCATCTGATGTGATACAATATGTAACAGGGGTCGATTTAGGGGATCCAATATTAGAATCAGAATTTAAGAGAGCTTTAGAGGAATTAAGGTCAAGTAAGGCAGAAGGGATAGATAACATTCCATCATTGGGGGAAGTGGAAACAAAACGACTGTTTACGTTGGTGTGTAAAATTACTGAGTCTGTCAACGTAAAATCTGACTTTCGGAAAAAAATCATCCACACGATTCCGAAGACTTCAAGGGCCGAAAAGTGCGATAATTATCACACAGTCAGGTAAACAGCTCATACATCCAAGTTGCTTACAAGATACAGAAGACTGGAGAAGGAAACTAAGCATGTGTTAGAAGATGATCATCTTTGCTTTAGGAAACGTAAATATTCGAGAGAGGCAATTCTGACGTTGCAATTGTTAATGGAAGCAAGACTAAAAAGAAATAAAGGCACATTCATAGGATTTGTCGATCTGGGAAAAGCGTTCGACAGTGGTGCAATATGTTCGAAATTCTGAGAAACATGGGAGGAAATATATGGAAATAATCATGAACAAAGTGCTCATATTAAAAAGGATGCAAGAAAGGGATGTAGTCTTTGGCCCCTACTGTTCAATCTGTACATCGCTGAAGCAGTAATCGAAATAAAAAATAAGTGGAATTCAAATTGAAATTGAAAGGATCTCTATGATACGATTCGTTGATGACTTCGCTATCGTGGGTGAAAAGTGAAGAAGTATCACTTGATTTTTTGAGTGGAAAAAGCAATCTAATGAGTAAAAAATATGTATTGAGATTCAATCGAAGAAAGACAAAAGTGATGAGAAGTAGCAGAAATGAGAACAGAGAGAAATTTAACATAAGGATTGTTGATTACGAAGTAGATGAAGTTAAGGAATTCTACTACCTAGGCAGCGGAATAACCAGTGACGGATGGAGCACGGAGGACATCAAAACCAGACTATCTCTGGCTAAAAAGACATCCCTGGCCAAGAGAACTCTACTAGTGACAAACATATTTCTTAATTTTGGGAAGCAGTTTCTGAGAACGTAAGTTTGGAGCACAGCATTGTGTACTAGTGAAACATGGACTGTGGGAAAACGGATCACGAGGGAATTGAGGCATTTGAGTTGCGGTGCTACAGACGAATGTTGAAAATTAGGTAGACTGGTGGGGTGAGGAGTGGGGAGGTTCTGCACAGATTCCGAGAGGAAAGGAATATGTCGAAAATACTGACAAAGAGAACGTGCAGACATCTGATAATAAATCTGAGAATAACTTCCATAGCATTACAGGGAGCTGTAGAAGGTAGAAACTGTAGAGGATGGCAGAGAATGGAATACATCCAGCAAATAACTGAGGATATAGGTTGCAAGTTCTACCCTGAGATGAAGATGATGGCACAGAAGAGGAATTCCTGCAGGGCCACATCAAATAAATCGGAAGACTAATTACGCAAAAAATCTATCTCCTCCTCCCCATCCTTTTCAATCTCCTCTCCCGCCTCTCTGTCCATCTCCATCTCCACACCTCTCAGTTAATCTCCCCTCCTACTC
Organism: Schistocerca cancellata; assembly: GCF_023864275.1. NCBI lineage: Eukaryota > Metazoa > Arthropoda > Insecta > Orthoptera > Acrididae > Schistocerca > Schistocerca cancellata. The sequence continues at coordinate 81,153,437 of NC_064627.1, read as the reverse complement.
AGGCAATTTGCCCCTTCCTCCTCTGTTGACCTCCTAGTAACACATCCTCTTCCCCCTCTCTTTGTCAATCTCTTCTTCTGTCTCTATGTACGTTTCCTCCTTGTACTCACCCTATCCATCTCCTGCTGCTCATCTGTCTGTCAGTCCGCTCCTATCCCATCTGTCTATCAGCACCCACCACACCTCTTGATGTCCTTGTACTTCAGAAATTCCATAACCCGTTTTCAAAGCATATCGTCTTTTATTAGTAATCATAACGTCCTCGAACAGGGTTTGAAACCCGCTCCTGCGTAATTTTTTGTTAATAATCAGCATTGGTCGCCGAAGATTTCCAGCATAACAAGTTACCTTCATTCTGCCAACGGCCTTGTCATAGAACCCGGAGGAGTGGACAGATGTTCAGGGCAGTCACTTGTCCTTGGGGTGGGAAACTGCTCGTAGTGGTGGAATAATCAGCAGTGAACAATGGCATGAGGAAACAGAGGACAATGGAAACCACTGCACTAAAGGTACATAACGTGTATTCACAGGACATGTGGCCTGTAATTGAGAAAATGTCATCATGATCTCTCCATTTGCGAAAGATTCCGGAATAGCCCCCATTTGGATCTCCGGGCCGGCCGAAGTGGCCGTGCGGTTAAAGGCGCTGCAGTCTGGAACCGCAAGACCGCTACGGTCGCAGGTTCGAATCCTGCCTCGGGAATGGATATTTGTGATGTCCTTAGGTTAGTTAGGTTTAACTAGTTCCAAGTTCTAGGGGACTAATGACCTCAGCAGTTGAGTCCCATAGTGCTCAGAGCCATTTGAACCATTTTTTGATCTCCGGGATTGAACTGCCAAGTGGGAAGTGATAATGAGCAAAAGCATGAATAACCAACGAAAGGACATCGTTCTACGATTGGGGTTATGGAATGTCAGAAGCTTATACCTGGTAGGGGAGCTAGAAAACTTGAAAAGCGAAATGTAAAGTCTCAGTCTAGAAACAGTAGGTGTCAGTGAAATGTAATGGATGGAAGACAAGAATTTCTCGTCAGATTAGTATAGGGCAATATCAACAGCAGCAGAAAATGGTATAACAGGAGTAGGATCCGTTATGAATTGGAAGGTAGGGCAGAAAGTGTATTACTGGGAGCAGTTGAGTGATAGGGTTGTTCTTATCGGAATCAACAGAGAGCCAACACTGACAACGATAGTTCTGGTATACACGCCGTCGTCGCAAGCAGAAGGTGAAGAGAGAGAGAAAGTATTTAAGGATATTTCAAGGGTAATACAGTACGTAGAGGGAGATGAAAATGGGTAGGCACTGGGGACTGGAATGCAGACTAGGGGAAGGAGAAAAGGTTACAGGAGAATGTGGGCTTATTGAATTCTGTAATAAACTCCAGCTAGTCATAGCTGATACTCTTTCGAATAATCACATGAGCATGGCGTATACCTGAAAAATGACGAATGATAAAGGAAGATCTCAGGTAGATTACATCAAGGTCAGACAGAGATTCCTATACCAGATACTGGATTGTAAGGCGTACGCAGTCCGCCCCTGTAGGTGAGTGGTCAACACGACAGAATGTCAATCCTAAGGGCCCGGGTTCGATTCCCAGCAGGGTCGGAGATTTTCTCGACTCAGGGACTGGGTGTTGTGTTGTCCTAATCATCATCATTTCATCCCGATCGACGAGCAAATTGCCGAAGAGGCCTCAAATCGAAAGACTTTCACCCGGCGAACGGTATACCAGGCGGGCAGGCCTAGTCACATGACATTTAGATTTAAGCGTACACAAGAGCTGATATAGCCTCAGATTACAATAAAGCATTGATGAAGAGTAGCATGAAGCTCAAGAGATTAATCAGGAAGAATCAGTGTGCAAAGAATTGGGATACAGAAGTACTATAAAGAAGGACATTAGCATGAAGTTCCCTAATGCCGTAGATACAGCGATTAAGAATAGCCCAGTGGGCAGTACATTTGAAGAGGAATCACAGACGTTGGAAAGAAAACATACGTACAAAGAAGGTAGCTGTGAAGAAACCATGGGTAACAGAAGAAATACTTCAGCTGACCGATGAAATAAGGGAGTACAAAATGTTCAGGGACATTCACGAATAGAGAAATACAACTCCCTGAGGAATGAAATAAACAGGAAGTGCAAGAAGGCTATGACGAAATGGATGCATGGAAAATGTGAAGATACTGAACAACAAATGATTGTTGGAAGGACTTACTCAAGTTATAGAAAAGTCAAAACAGCCTTGGGTGAAATTAAAAGCAAGGGTGGTAACGTTAAGAGTGCAATGGAAATTCCACTGTTAAATGTAAAGGATAGAGCGGATAGGTGGAAAGAGTACATTGTAGGGCTATTCGTGGGGAAGACTTGTCTGATGTGTTAGCGGAAGAAACAGCAGTCGATTTAGAAGAGACAGGGAATCCAGTCTTAGAATCAGAAATTAAAAGCAAATAAGGTAGAAGGGATGGATAACATTCCATAAGAATCTCTAAAATCGATGGAGGAAATAGCAGTAAACCGACTGTTCAAGATGGTAGATAGATCCAAGAGGGAATAATACACTCCTGGAAATGGAAAAAAGAACACATTGACACCGGTGTGTCAGACCCACCATACTTGCTCCGGACACTGCGAGAGGGCTGTACAAGCAATGATCACACGCACGGCACAGCGGACACACCAGGAACCGCGGTGTTGGCCGTCGAATGGCGCTAGCTGCGCAGCATTTGTGCACCGCCGCCGTCAGTGTCAGCCAGTTTGCCGTGGCATACGGAGCTCCATCGCAGTCTTTAACACTGGTAGCATGCCGCGACAGCGTGGGCGTGAACCGTATGTGCAGTTGACGGACTTTGAGCGAGGGCGTATAGTGGGCATGCGGGAGGCCGGGTGGACGTACCGCCGAATTGCTCAACACGTGGGGCGTGAGGTCTCCACAGTACATCGATGTTGTCCCAGTGGTCGGCGGAAGGTGCACGTGCCCGTCGACCTGGGACCGGACCGCAGCGACGCACGGATGCACGCCAAGACCGTAGGATCCTACGCAGTGCTGTAGGGGCCGCACCGCCACTTCCCAGCAAATTAGGGACACTGTTGCTCCTGGGGTATCGGCGAGGACCATTCGCAACCGTCTCCATGAAGCTGGGCTACGGTCCCGCACACCGTTAGGCCGTCTTCCGCTCACGCCCCAACATCGTGCAGCCCGCCTCCAGTGGTGTCGCGACAGGCGTGAATGGAGGGACGAATGGAGACGTGTCGTCTTCAGCGATGAGAGTCGCTTCTGCCTTGGTGCCAATGATGGTCGTATGCGTGTTTGGCGCCGTGCAGGTGAGCGCCACAATCAGGACTGCATACGACCGAGGCACACAGGGCCAACACCCGGCATCATGGTGTGGCACTGTACTAGTGCCGACATTGTGCATGCTCTGTTGCCTGTGTCTATGTGCCTGTGGTTCTGTCAGTGTGATCATGTGATGTATCTGACCCCAGGAATGTGTCAATAAAGTTTCCCCTTCCTGGGACAATGAATTCACGGTGTTCTTATTTCAATTTCCAGGAGTGTAAGAGTGGACGACCAAGGACGAAATGGTTGGATTGAAAAGGTTGCAACAAAGGGATGTAGCATTTCGCCCCTGCTATTCTCTCATTACAATCAAGTACAGTGGTGGAAGTAAAAGAATGGTTCAGGAGTAGAAGTAAAATTCAAGGTCAAAAGATATCAGTGATTCTAAACTTCCCGGCAGATTAAAACTGTGTGCCAGACCGAGACTCGTACTCGGGACTTTTGCCTTTCGCGGGCAAGTGTTCTACAATCTGAGCTACCGAAGCACGATTCACGCCCGGTACTCACACCTTACTTCTGACAGTATCTCGTCTCCTACCTTCCAAACTTTACAAAAGCTCTCCTGCGAACCTTGCAGAACTAGCACTCCTGAAAGAAAGGATAGAGACATGGCTTAGCCGCAGCCTGGGGAATGTTTCCAGAAAGAGATTTTCACTCTGCAGCAGAGTGTGCGATGATATGAAACTTCCTGGCAGATTAAAACTGTGTGCCGACCGAGATTCGAACTCGGGACTTTTGCCTTTCGCGGGCAAGTGCTCTACCATCTGAGCCACCGAAGCACGACTCGCGCCCGGTTCTCACAGCTTTACTTCTGCCAGTATCTCGTCTCCTACCTTCCAAACTTTACAGAAGCTCTCCTGCGAGTGCTAGTTCTGCAAGGTTCTTAGGAGAGCTTCTGTAAAGTTTGGAAGGTAGCAGACGAGATACTGGCAGAAGTACAGCTGTGAGTACCGGGCGTGAGTCGTGCTTCGGTAGCTCAGATGGTAGAGCACTTGCCCGCGAAAGGCGAAGGTCCCGAGTTCGAGTCTCGGTCGGGCACACAGTTTTAATCTGCCAGGAAGTTTCATATCAGCGCACACTCCGCTGCAGAGTGAAAATCTCATTCTGGAATCAGTGATTCGATTTCTTGATCCCTTTGCTATCCTGAGTAAAAGTAAATGATCTGTTTAAAAGAATGAACAGTTTAATGAACACAGAATATGGAATGATAGTAACTCAAAGAACACGAAACTACTGAGAAGTAGCAGAAATGAGAACAGCGAGAAACTTAACGATTGATGGTCACGAAGTAGATGAAGTAAAGGAGTTCTACTAACTATTATTCGAAATAACTAGTGACGGTTGGAGCAAAGAGGACATCCATACCAGAGTAGTCCTGTCTAAAAGGGCATTTCTGGCCAAGAAGAGTTTACTGGTGGTAAACATATTCCTTAACTTGAGGAAGTAGTTTCTGAGAATGTAGTTTTGGAGGACAGCATTATATGGTAGTGAGACATGGACTGTAGGAAAACCAAAACGTAAGAGAATCGAAGCGTTTGAGACGTGGTGCTATGGACGAGTGTTGAAAATTAGGTGGACCGACAAGGTGAGAGCTAAGAAGGGTCTGTGTAGATTTGGGAAGGAATATGTGAAAACACTGATAAGGAGAAGGGACGCAGTGACAGGCCTACAGGGAACTGTAGATTATAAACACTGAAGGAAACAAAGATTGGAATTCATCCAGTAAATAATTGAAGACGTAGGTTGTAGTGCTACCCTAAGAATATGTGTGTGGCACAGGAGAGGATTTCGTGCTTGGGAGGTGGGGGGGGGGGTATCAAACCAGTCAGAAGACTGACTAATGACTCAAAGAAAAAAAAAAACCTTCCATCCCCTTCTCATCCTCTTCGTCAGTCTCCTCCCAGACCTCCCTGTCCATCTCATCCTCACAATCTCCCTGCCAATCTGCCCTTCCCACTCTGTTCATCTGCCCCTTCCCCTTCTGTTGATCTTCTCCTTATGTAATTCCATTTCCTCCTCCCTTTCACTTTGACAACGACCTCCACTACCTCTCTGTAAATCACCTCCTCCACCTCTCCCTGTCCATCTCCTTAGGCCCCTCTCTCTATAAATCTCCTTCTCATCATCTCTGTTACTCTGGTCCTCCACCCTCTGTCTGTCTGCCCCATTCAGTCTGTTGATCTCTTTCTCCCTATATAATTCCATCTTGTCACCCCTCTATTCATCTCTCTCTTCTTCTGCCTCTCTGTACAGGCCCTCCACCTGTCCATCTCCTCCTGCACCTATTTCTGTCCATCTCCCCCTCCCCATCTCTCAATATGCTCCTCCTCCCTGTACCCTGTCCCTTCCCCCTCTCTTGATCTCCTTGTCCATGTCTTATTCCATCTCCTCTTCCCAATTACTTTGTCAGTCTCCTCCTCTGCCCCTCTGCACATCTCCTGCTACTGTCTCCATGTCCATATTCTCCTGCCTCTCTTTTTGTCCCTTTCTTTCTACCAACTCTTTCAATCTGTTCCTCACCCTTCTGTCCACCTGCCCCTTCCCTCTCTGCACATTTCCTTCTCCCATGGTCAATGCATCTCCCCTCCCCCTTCCCTCTCTTTGTTTGTCTCTTCCTATGCGCCTGTGTACATCTCCTTGCTCTCTCTCACTGTCCATCTCCTCTTGCCCCTCTCTCTGATCATCTCCTCCTCCTCATCACTGTCAATATGATCCACCCACCCCCTCTGTCCCCCTTCCCCTTCCTCGTTTGTTGATCTCCTTCTCTGTATCTGATTCCATCTCCTCCTCCACCTTTCTTTGTCAGTCTCATCCTCTGCCTCTCTGTGTGTGTCCTACACCTCCTCTATCTGTTCATCTCCTTCCCCCCATCTCTCTATCAATCTGCTCCTCTCCATTCTGTCCATCTTCCCTGTCCTGCTCTGTTAATATTCTCCATATCTAATTGCATCTGCCCCTGCCCCTCTCTTTCTCCGCCTTCTCTCCCTCTGTCCATCACCTCCTCTTCCCTTTTGTTCTCCCCTTTGTCTCCACATCATTCATATCACTGCTTGTCTCTTGATTCCCCTGTCTCAGTCCGTCTCCCTTCCTATCCTTTCTATCTCCTCCTCTTTCTTGGTCCACTTCCCCTTCCCATACCTCTGTTTATCTCTTCGTCCTTCCTTCTCTCTCCACATTATCACATTAACACCAACTGGAGGCTGGTAGTTATTACCCCTACAGAATTTCATTCAGGATTGTAACTATCTTATGTACCAAATTTGACTGAAATCGTTCCAGGGGTTTAGGATGACCTTTTACCTGTGGCTTTTCTCGCATAAGCACATGCCAATTATGTTTCACACATATTAAACTTCTCAAGCGTGTTTGTAGACATATTTCGCCTCTATGTCTAATGAATTTGGCCCTGCAGCTTTATTTTCACACAACTTAATGTTCATAACGAACAGCGAAAATTGAGTAAGAGAAATAATTATGTGGCTGTCGTCAACCAGAAAAAGTTTCGTAAACATTTGAAATTACGTATAAAGCTTGTTGCATATTCCTATGTGGTCTCGTTCTCAAATATTGGATAACTAAACTATGGGTACTTTCGTGTCTTGGGCTACACGTCTTTTTCACCCCACCTTCATCCCTTTGATAGTCTTTCCACACAGTATACCAAGTTTTTTTAAAAATCTGTCCTGTGATTTAGGAGGATATGTGAAACATCACACATACGAGTGACGTCATAATTTGCATAGATTTTTTTCTATCGCGTAGCTGATGCATTTAAACAAATGAATATATGTCAAATTTAGTTAGTGAACTAGTAACCAAGATATTAGGTCTGTATGCAACTTTCTGCACAAAACGGGTATCTAAGTGAATGTTTTGGAGTGGAATGTTCGTTTAAATGAAGTATTCAAACGAGTGGCGATTTTCCTGAATGACTTCCAGACGATCTGCGGACGAGATATAAGGTTGCTGGTTGAAGTCATTTTTGTTTAGATTGTTGAATGTGGCCTCACAGTGTTGAATATAGAATGCAGGCCGCAACGAACAAACAAACTAGGTTCTGCCTGCCACAGATACTGAAATGGAATAAACATAGTATGAGTACTTTGTCATCTTGTTGATCGGTGAATGCCGACGAGATACCAATGAAGCAGGCCTGGTACATGCCGTGATAAATATTAGTGTAAGAGCTCTTTCAGCCATTAAGCTCTTGCATGATCAACGACTACTCCAAGAAACGAGTGGTTCGAAAAGGCCCCGCAGAGAAAGACGAAGACCAGCAAGAAGTGAAGATAGAGAAGTGCTTGTCTAGAAAGCGTATTCAGATGCGGATTCAAGGAAACAGGCACTCATTTGAACACAAGAGTTAAGTGAATATCTTGCAGCCGTAACATCCATCTGAGCACAGTTTGATACAATATGTTTCTCCCACCCCTAAAATTTGGAATACATTACGACATTCTATTTCAAAATTCTGGAAAACAAATAAGCATACTACATTCATTATTCCTCAGAAATATCAGCGTTTCCTACGATAACGTATTTCAATAAGTATCCCTTTCATCTATCTAAAGTTTCCTGTATATTCGAATGAAATGAGGATGTGACGACACAGTGCTACTTTAAGATGAAAATGGCACACACTACAACAAATGGTGGCCACTGGCCAAGCCACTGAGAAGTCTAATGACTGAAATAAGATTTTATTCCTCTTAATAATTCAATTATTAGTGATAACTAGAAGTGTCAGTTATACTGTCAGTGAGAGTACTCCCCGAGTTACTGCTGATAGTAAGCCGAGTACACAGTTCGTTTATTACACATTTTTACGAGCTTCAAACAGGAGCGACTGCAGTAATGGACAGGAACTGTGATTGCTGTGTACAGATGCGAAATGAGCTGTTGACCATTTGCTCACAGCTACAGGCTGTGTTGGCTTCCGTCACACAGCTTGAGCCTGATGCCAAGGGGCATTACTGTGGGGATCTGACGTGGGGATTCCAGAGACTTCGAGCACGCCTCACGTGTCCCCTGATAGGTCCACTGCTGTGGGTGCCCCAGCTACTGACTGCACTGAGGTTGATCCCTCACCAATTGTCGAGTGGGAGATCATTCCAAAGTCTGGCAGGCAGCGAAAGACTTTCCGAGGGCCCTATCGTAGGGCTCCCCGGTTCGTTTGACGAACAGGTTTCGGGTGTTATCTGTGGCTGACGAAGTATCTGAGCGGGATGCAGTTGTCCACCCTTTTCCAGAGGACGTTCCTCGGCTCGCAAGGTCTGGGCAATCACAAAGCGTGGGTTCGCTGGTAGTTGGGATTTCCTACGTTAGTCGTGTAATGGGGCCCATTAGGAGCGTCGGTGCCAAGGAGGGGAAGGAAGCCAGTGTGCACTCTGTGTCCATACTGGGGGGAGGCATTCCGGGTGTGGAAAGGGTGCTACCGGATGCCATGAAGAGTACAGCGTGAATTTAACTGCAGGTGGTTGCCCATGTCGGTACCAACGGTGTGTGCCGTTTTGGGCCAGAGGAGATTCTCTCTGGTTTCGGGTGGTTAGCGGTAATGGTAAAGACTGCCAGTCTTGCTTGCGAGATTAAGGCGGAGCTCACCATCTGCAGGACTGTGGCCCTTGGTGCACAGCCGAGTGGAGGGTCTTAATCAGAGGATCAGGCGTTTCTGTGAGCGTGTAGGCTGCAGATTCCTTGACTTGTTGCCATGGTGGGTTTCTGGGTTCCGCTTAATAGGTCAGGAGTCCATTACACAGAGGAAGCGGCTACACGGATAGTGGGGGCTGTGTGGAAGTTACTGAGTGGTTTTTTAGGTTAGAGTGTCTCAGGAAACCACAGAAAGGGCGTCAGTCTAAAACGGGGCAGGTAAAACACGGTAAAGCAGTCGCAGAAACGATCGGTACTGTAGAAGTAATCGTCGTAGCTGTGTTGGGAAAGAACCAGAGATCCAAGCCCTAATAGAAAGCACTGAAGCGCAGGTACGGAAAGCCGGCTAAAGCCGGAAATAAGTTAAGGCGAAATTTTTTCAAACTACCTAACAGTGTTCAGAAAGGATAGATTGAATACAGTTGGTGGTCGAGTATTTATTGTTGTCAGAAGTAGTTTACCTTGTAGATAGTTCCTGCCTAATGGTATGGGTAGAGGCTATACTTGACAATCAGACTAAGCTATTAATTGGATCGTTTTACCGACCCCCGACTCAGAAGATATAGTTGCTGAATAGTTCAAAGAAAACTTGAATCTCATTTCAAATAGGTACCACATTCATACAATTATAGTCGGTGGTGACTACAATCTACCCTCCATATGTTGGAAAGATTATACGTTTTAAGCCGGCGACAGGCATAAAACTAAAAAGAATTGTACTGAACGCTTTCTCAGAAAATTATTTTGAACAGTTAGTTCATGGGCCTACAATAAGCGTAAAAGGTTGGGAAAGCATACTTGAGCTCTTAGCAACAAATAATTCTGGACAAATATGATCGTGACGAATACAGGGATTAGCGACCACAAGGCAGTTGGTGCCAGGCTGAATACCGTTACACCTACAACCATCAAAAAGAAACGCGAAGAACATCTATTTAAAAAAAGCTGACAAAAATGCCCGTAACGCCTTTTTAAGAGACAGTCTCTACTCATTCCGATCTGATCACATAAGCGTAGAAAAGATGTGGAATGATTTGAAAGAGATAGTATCGACAGGAAATTGAGAGATACATACCACATAAATTAATAAGTGATGGTACTGATCCCCAATGGTACATAAAACGGGTTAGATCGGTGTTGCAGGAACAACGAAAAAAGCATGCCAAATTTAAAGGAACGCAAAATCCCAAAGATTGGCCAAGTTTTGCAGAAGTTCAAAATATAGCGCGTATTTCAATGTGAGATGCTTTTAATAATTTCCACAACGAAACTCTGTCTCGGAATCTGACAGGTAACCCAAAGTGATTCTGTGACACTAGTGGCAAGAAGCACTCAATACCTTCACTGCGCGATAGCAACGGTCACTGCCACTGAACCACAGTTATTAAACATGGTTCTCCGAAACTCCTTCACCAAAGAAGACGAAGTAAATATTCCTGAATTCCAATGAAGAACAACTGCCAAGATGAGAAGCAAAGAAGTAGTTATCCTCGGTATGGCAAAGCAGCTTAAATCAATAAAGGGAAGACCTCACACTGTAGGGTAATGTTGGCGTTTTGTTTGTGCGCCAGTCTGAGATCTTGTCGGTTTCCCTGCTGTGGTCTGTTTGGCGGCTTTAATAACGGCTGGCATATCCAGTCAACGTTGCTGATATGCAGGGGCTTGCCGATGTTGTCGCTTGTGGGTGTGTGTTAGCTTGCAGTAGGTGGTCATGCTCTAGCTGGTAGTGCGTGCCGGGGGGGGGGGGGGGGGGGGGCATCGTCATGGCGGCGGCGATCTCGGCGTCCGTCACGCGGGCTTAGGCCACCGCCCTGGGCTGTTGAGCCGTCGATATTCAGATGACGGTGACGGGGGAGGAGGAGCCTGGCGGCTCGTTAGCATGTGGCAGGGGGTGCTTCCGCCCCGGGGCCGTGCAGACTGCCAAACAGCCGGGCTCGCTGCTCGGGGATCCCTCTTGAGCCCTCGCCAAGAGTCACGTGAGACGAACGAGCTGAGCGCTTTCGTAGCGATATAAACGCAGTAGATCCTCGACCGACTCGGTAATGTGTGGGAAAGCACGCACGAGAGCAGTAAGGAAGCTCGCCATATCTGTTTCTGAAGGAAGTTTTATTCCACCAAATCTGTCACCTACCAAGCGGCCTTATTAACTCATAGTAGCACAATCAGCTAATCAGGTTCGGATCGATGTCTTGCCTAACGTTGTTTAATGTCGTTTCTATCCTGACGATAGTAGTGCAACAAGTAAATGGTAGCCAAGTACAAGAAAAAATGTGTCAAACCACGCACACAGCGGGATACAGTATGAGAAAGAATATGATATACCACTTTATCCATGTTCAGCAATTTTAGGAAATTTGTTGAAAAGGAAACAGCAAACAGTTTTACAAAAGAACTTTCATCTCTTTCCTAGTTTCAGGCACCCAGTGCCCTTCCCCATAAGGCTATACAGAAAATATCACATATAAGTACAAACTAGATAAAAGTATCAGAAAAGTTACAAAGGAAACTCTAAAAATTTGAAGACAAAAAGATGGTACATACTCAGAATTATTGGATTATTGGCGAGTGTCAAAAATTAGCAAGGTAATGCAAATTAGCACTATTGTTCTATCAAAACACGAGAACAATATGCAACACAATAAAAAGGCGTTAATGCCGAAGGAATTCGTGAGTTCTTACGTTTGGATCGTAGTACTTGTATAAATATGGTGTAACGACACCATACAACAAGTCCGTACATCATGCAAGTACTTGCAGTAATCACCTGATAACATGCTCCCAGAGTTGAAGCGTAAAGTAACATAAAGTAATAAAACAAAAACTTACGCATCTTTAGTTGCCGTAAAACCTGGACGAAAATGTAAATGCTGAGAACCATTGTATTAACTTATACACAAAGAGGCTACATATTAACGGTTAGTAAAATAAGTTAGTGTCAACGACTTGTGGGACTATTTTTTTAATCTGTAACTGTGTTTTTTGTGAAACAGTAAGTCAAGACATTTTTGCGCTAATATTATTTGCTACCCTAATTATTCACATCAATATCCTCCCCCCCCCCCCCCTCCAATCCCACCAAACACCTCCTTTCCCGTTACCTCATATGTAATATTTTGCTCTTTCCCTTTCAGATTTTTCCCTCCTTCTCCCATGATTTCCGTTTCTTTAAAACCTTTCCCCATACCAACTCCCTCTCTTGCACTCCACTTGTTGTATCAACTAATCTACTATGCTTATACTGCTTTACAGCCACTTTCTGACCTACTATCAATTTCAGCCTTACAGATAATCAGTTTCCATAAGTAGAACGTTTCTATTCAGTAGGCCACAATCAATGCTATAATCATTTGATTACAGCTATAATTGTAAGAAGCGATCCCATCGGAGGCCGTACAGACCAGAATCGGTATACCAACCAGGCTAAATCATCGTGAACATCCTACCGACTTAGCAGGTTGAAGATATCCATTTGTTAAAATAGAGTGTCCTGCTACGAGAAGCAATTCCGTTATTGCCTGCTGCCCATCCTCCGTCCAATAAGAATCGTTGGCCCTTCAATGCTTTTCTTAAGAGATCTGAGATGTGATAATTGCATGACAGGACCATAGAATGAGCACTCGAGTGTCTCCAGCTTAAGCTGTCCGGAATGGAACAGGCTCACCTCGTAGATCACTCTGGTCTTGCGTCGAATCGAGACCAGCATGGAACTGGTCCTAGACAGACATGCTGCCCCATAGACAGCCTTCATTCTCCGATCGATATCTACCGGTGCTTTGTCATTTAGCAACTAACAAAAGAATAACAGCACGTTTCTCCTCTTTCGACGCCTTTTGTAGTGACTTAGCCGTCGTTTACGTTTCCGCATTAACTAAGTGCACGTCGGAAAACTACGAATTTCACACCAATCCCTTGTCCAAAAGTCGGTGCTCGTGTATATCCACATCGAAGCTGCGTTGCACTGCATACACGCTGCAGCAACGCCCTCAGATGCAAACCTTCCGATCGCCCCTTATGTTAGGTTATACTTAGTAACTTATAGTTAGTACGTTATTTTCAATTCTTCGTAGAAATATTCAGGTAGCAGCTAATTATCTTAATAGTTTCATCTTATCATTCGTAAGAGTCTAGCTGTTACAGGCCAGTTTCCTTTAGTTGTTCCTTTATATCACACTTTACACCTTCCGCTTCCACCACTTACCCCTCCCCTACGCTATCCCACTCCACCAACATTAACCCATCCCTCCGGTTGGTCCTCTTCTCCCACCACCCACTCCCCACTTCCCCAACACACACTCCCACGTTTTTCTCATAACTGGACTACTACGACTGCAGCACTTTATAATCAGTTTTTGATATATAAATGGACATTCTCCCGAAGGTGAAGATGGTTATTTGCTGGAAGCAATGAGTTTTCATAGGTAGAACGTTGTCATTCGGTAAGTCACATTTAGCACTACAATTATTTATAGTTATATTCAGTAACTTGCAGTCGGTAGGTTGCAGTCGGTATGTTAGTTTCAATAGTTTGCCAAACTTTGCTACAGTCAGATTGCCACTAATCTGATATTTACAGTCAGTAAGTCTTTACACACTACAGCTTGGCCATCTACCGTTGCACTTAGTCGCTGTTAGTTAGCCATATACAGTTAAGTCTCAACAGCTCTTCACAGATATGGCTAGTCAACCTGTTATTGTTTGTTACATATAATTACTTTTTATCTTCTTAAGGCATTTTGCGTTTAGTTTTTCATTTACACCCACATATTATTAGTTATCTACTGTTTGAAGTACTGATTAACTTTTATTTATAAGTCGTTAGCCACGTATTACCAAGTAGTTAGCCATTTACTGTTACAAATACTAAACATTCGACAACTTACAGCCGTTGATACATTTTTGCTACAGGTGGAGCAATGAGCTATCGACATTACATTTTATAGTTGTAGGTCTTTTACCTTGTACTTACATATAGTGTTTACAGTCAACAAGCACTTTCAGCCATTTATCGTCACACAGTCAGACCTAATGCACATCTTTCATACAATTATTATTAATTCTACTACTTAGAACTACTTCACGAATCGTATTTACAATTTCGTATGCATTCCCGAACTAGTAATTTCAAAAATGGTTCAAATGGCTCTGAGCACTATGGAACTTAACATCTGAGGTCATCAGTCCCCTAGAACTTAGAACTACTTAAATCTAACTAACCTAAGGACAACACACACATCAATGCCCGAGGCAGGATTCGAACCTGCGACCGTAGTGGGCGCGTGGTTACAGACTGAAGCGCCTAGAACCGCTCGACCACATCGGCCGGCTAGTAATTTCACTATAACCGAAGTATACAATTATACCTATGTTTCCTGTCTTCTACAGTTATTTTTGTTCGCTTATTTTGGTTACTGATTGTTTTTCTACTTGCTCCAGTTATTGTTTTAGCCCCACGGTGCGTCTCGCACGTTGCTTGTGCGCGCGTATTTCCTGCGAGAACGCTACTGACCTGTCTGCACCAGGTTGCAGGTGTGTTCTGCAACTCAACATGCAACTGGTATGATGTCGCTGATTACAGTTGTTTCACGAATAGTATTTGCGACCTTGCGTATGTTCCGGTACTAACTATTCCATTGTAACAGAAGTACGCTATAGTGTCCACGCTTTATTTCCTCTAAAGTCATTTTCATTTCTGTCCATGCTCGATAGTGCATGGTACCAATATGTTCCAGAAAGACGCATGGAAAACTGCGATTTTTCAAACGGCCACATGCCTGGCTCTATTGATCACAGTGTTAAAGCGACAAGTGTATTGGACAGCTCATATCTGTCGGAAGAACGGTTATACTGCAAATACCCCAAAACGTAGGGCCAAATAAAAAAAATACACACTACCTCCAGTACGTGTAAATGGTGAATATCGTTTGTTTCTTTTACAGCAGTGTGGATCAAATGGTTCAAATGGCTCTGAGCACTATGGGACTTAACAGCTATGGTCATCAGTCCCCTAGAACTTAGAACTACTTAAACCTAACTAACCTAAGGACAGCACACAACACCCAGCCATCACGAGGCAGAGAAAACCCCTGACCCTGCCGGGACAGTGTGGATCATAGGCGGCTTGTAAAATAGGCATTAGTTCATGGGCAGTTCCTGTGGAAATCCCGAGGAAACATGATTTTTGGTTAGAAAAAGTACCAATTGCGAGGATGGCCACTTCCATGATTTCTATTCATGACAGACAGTCAAAATTTTTAACATACGTCATTAAGATGTTATTCTCGTGGAGCTTAGAACCTTTTTTCGATATCATTATTCGTTATCGATATCCAGAGATTCAAATTACCGTACTAACTCCAAATGTCACAAAACCCGGTGTTTAGCTGGTTTTGCAATGTGGGCCACAATTACCTAAATAACTAACCATTGACAACGGCTCGAGCGTACAATCTCTATATATACGTCGAGAAACGCTATTATTTCGTTTTTGAAAATCTGTCTGTTATCGAGATACACTAGAAAAACGATGATTTTTAGGTACCAGAAGTACCAATTGTAGATATGGCCGCTTCTATATAGTCTGTTAATTTGAAACCGTCGAAATTTTTATTATATGCTTTGATGATATTGTTCTCGGAGAATTTTGAAACCTTTTTCGATATTGCTATCCCTTACTGAGATAGCCAGGTGCTAGGTTACTGTACTTACGCACGTAAGAGATGCACGAAATATCCAGTCTGAGGCCTAAATGCATAATAATGTAGTAAACATATGCAAGATTTCACGGGTCATTGGGCGCAAGGACTCTGAAGTCACCAAGCCCTATGACGCGCTGTCTCTGCATAACAGGCACTTCACAAAACACATAAGCTTTCTTTCTCTGGAAATTATAGAAATTATTGTATGATGCTTCCTGGCGGCGTAAGCACATTACAGATCCTATTTCGTCACACGAGATTCTTTTTACTTCCAAATTAAAAACCACACCTTTTGGTATACTGCACGTGTCGCCTAAAAATTCTGTGTACCTGTATCAAAAATAGTGTAAAGTGAGCTTCCGCTGGATTGAAGTCCTGAGCTCTTTAATCTAGGGGATCCATTTATTTTGCGGTGTGGCCACTTTACGCGTACATTCGCAATATCGCTTTAAAACGTTTTGTTTTTATTCCCCAAATGGCGGTTATATTTATTTTTTATTTAACGTAGGACTCAATGTTTTGTATTTGATCGAAACGAAAGGCGATTCCCATTTGGACGAAGAGAATTCCCATTCAGCGTTCTGTGTTACTCCTCTATTATGAGTACATGTTTCTTGTTTATATTTGTCAAAACATATAAATGTGTCGGGTTTTATAAATAAACTTTTCTAACCTATGGAATTCGTTCCTTTTATGTAAGCAATTACAGATTGTTGTAGCAGGGAAATGAGGAGAGCCAGCGAAAAAATGCTCCTGTCCGACCAAAAAAAAAAGGCTAATACGTTACCCCTTAAAAACTCAGACAAGAGTGAGGAAACAGTTGCCTCAATATTCATTCCACCTTCCTCACCAAAAATTTTGAGATGAGAACTTATTCGCGCCTTTTTGTGTTGAAAGAATGTAGCAGAGAGACAGTAACGGCGGAAGAGACAGGAGCCAGCGCCAGTGAGAGGGAAAGAGAGAGCAGTCAGCGTAGGTGGCAGAGAGAAAGTGAAAGAGAGATGGATGAATACAGAGAGAGGAGATAGTGAGGGTTAGTGAGAGGCAGTGGTAGTAAATTTGAATACTCACATTTCAAAATTTCCCACTATAGGTGTCAAAAACCCCCAGCAAACCCTCCACAGGAACGTGTGTTGAGTTGAGGCAATGCAGGTTGAAAAGAAAGGCAGCAGGCAGTAAGTGAGAAAGAAAAGAAAATCTATGGCTGGCAGTGGGACGCAGAGACATGAAACTGGCAAAGCAGGGGACAGTGATAAGAAAGAGAAAAGGATGAAGACAGTGACAATGGGGGAAACATGGAGGAGAAAGTGCAAATGAGAGAAAAAGGACACAAAAGGGTTGTGTGTGTGTGTGTGTGTGAGTGTGGTTATGAGAGAAAGAAAGAAAGAGAGAGAGAAAGAGGTTTACGGGCGCTCAACGCCGAAGTCATCAGCGCCCTTACGCCTACTAAAAGAAACGAATGTGGAATGAAACAATTGTTGCCACACAGAGAGAAGGAAACCAATAGAATGACATTCGTTCACTCGCTCCCACCTCACTCGCGTTGATCCACATAGTCACTGTATCTCACAGGCCTTAATACAACTGAGAAGTATTATAGGTGCTACAAGTGAGATTAAAACACAAGTGAAACCACAGAACAGCTAAAAGGAAGGCACAGGGAAGTGTTACTGGTCGACCACTTACCAAAAACATGGATGATCCAGTCACCATGCTAGCACATTAACAACATCCTAAAATTTTAGAAAACAAGTCGAACAAATAACTTAACCTTAAAACACTCGCCACATTCGTTGGAATGGAACTTAAAATAACGGACAGATCGATCGGCAAATTCGCCGCTACCCGCTGGTCAGAAAATAAAATTCAGCCTAAGAAAATGCCGCGCACAGCATATGCCACGAGCATCACTCAATGGAGGGTCCTCTCGTTGCAGCAAGATGCCATTTGTCATAGGGTTGTGGCCTATGCGAAGACAAGTAAGGAGAATCTCGTCCCACGCGTGTCTGGAAGAAGGTGCAGGACTGTTGCACTGTAAGCTTTAATAGGCGGTGCTTGTTGTCTGTGTTTCAGAGCCACTCATCTTCCCATTGGTGGAGCACTCTGTAACTCAACATCGTGACGATAGCGTGCAGGAAGATAGCACACTAAACTCACCAAGGATCACGACACTACTTCTTGGCTGGTACATTCGTCCTTACTTCCCACACAACCTTCCCCAGCCTCTGCAGTCAGGTAATAGAAACATGGATATCCTGAGCTACTTTGTAAGCTTGATACAGGCGATGCAGAGGCTAAAGGCCACTCATAGAGTCGAGACAGACGAGTAATTTAGCATGCACTGCACACCTCACCTGCTCTCACATTCTCAAGATCGTGGATAGTACAGCATCGGATACAGTGAACTCTGGAGACAACCAAATCTTGAGGACACGATCTAAGAAAACATTAGAGCAATCAATGGAGTCTCCCGGTTTAGTCCCATCCGTGTTCTTGAGCTGTTTTACAAAGTTGGACAGTATCATCTTAAAAACGAAAGAAGGACTACAATCTCTCTTGTACTGCATTAAATCTACAATCACTCTCGGCCTCTGCAGTAACCAGCGTGGCAGTCGGTTAAAACCCTGGATTTGAGCCTGTAAGTGCCTAACACCATCAGACTCCAGCACGCACTGCATGCATCCCAAAGAGCCTTATTACGATTGGCAACGAGGCGTTCTAAAGCAGGATGAGCAATGGTTTGATATACTGGGAAGTAGCGAGCAACTGACATACCTCATGAAACAAGAGAAGCTCCCACTAGATGGTAAGTGGTATTTCACCAGTGTCAGCACGTACGTTGGGCATGGGGCTGGTCCTGTAAGAGCCCATGGCCTGGCTGATACCCTAACTTTATACAGTGTCAGTGATGTTCAGGTATGGAGACTTCGCTGAGCCATATGTTGTGCGTCCGTAGTCCAGCCACGATTGAAATAAATACCTATAAATCTGGAGCAGACGCGCCCTGTCCACTCCTCAATATTTGTGATTAAGACACTTCAAAATGCACAGTAAACTCTGGGCCCTTGCTTTCAGGTACTTCAGGTGTGGTAACCACGACAGTTTGGAGTCATAAATGAGGCCCAAAAACCACAAAGAATTTCACATAAGTTCAGGTAAATCAATATTATGACGAGAACTACACAGATCAAAAACCGTTTTGCATCACCCCAGTTCCCGGAATTCCTAAAGATAGACGTTGACTGTGTATATTGTATTACAGATACAGTCCCTCTGACTCTTCAGAATGTCACTAAACTCGCCCAAAGATGTAAACAATCGTGCATGAGCAGCTTCTATTAGACGGAGTCCTACAGACGATCAGCTCCAGTCAGTCCACCAGGATGGAGGTACACAGCGCGTGTTGTCAGTAGTTCAACCATGCCTAGACGGTCAATACCGCGGTTCGATCTCGTCCTCATAGTTACTTTGTGCCAGGAAGGGCTCTCTACAAGGGAAATGTCCAGGCGTCTAGGAGTAAACCAAAGCGATTGTTCGGACCTGGAGGAGATACTGAGAGAAAGGAACTGTCGATGACAAGCCTCGCTCACGCCGCCCAAGGGATATTACTGCAGTGGATGACCGCTACCTGGGCTCGGAGGAACCCTGACAGCAATGCCACCATGTTGAATAATCCTTTTCGTGCAGCCACAGGATGACGTGTTACGATTCAAACTGTGCGCTATAAGCTACATGATCCGCAACTTCAGTCACGACGTCCATGGCGAGGTACATCTTTGCAACAACGACAACATTCACCGCGGTACAGGTGGGCCCAACAACATGCCGAATGGACCGCTCAGGACTGGCAACAGGCTCTCTTCACCGATGAGTGTCGCATATGCCTCCAGCCAGAGAATAGTCAGAGACGTGGTTGAAGCCAATTCAATCAGGTTGAACGCCTTAGACATGTTTTTCAGCTAGTGCAGCAAGGTGGAGGATACCTGATGTTTGGGGATGGCATTAGGTGCGGCCGACTTACGTCGCTGGTGGTCATGAAAGTCGCCGTAACGGCTGTACGATACCTGAAGGCCATCATCCGACCGATAGTGCAACCATATTGGCAGCATATATGCGAGGCATTCGTCTTCATAGACGACAATTCGCGCCCCCATCGTGGACATCTTGCGAATGACTTCCTTCAGGATAAGGACATCGCTCGACTAGAGTGGCCAGCATGTTCTCCAGACATGAACACTATCAAACATGCCTGGGATAGATTGAAAAGGGCTGTCTATGGACGACGTGTCCCACCGACAACACTGAGGGATCTACGCCGAATCGCCGTTGAGGAGTGGGACAATCAGGTCCAACATGACCTTAATGAACTTGTGGATAGTATGCCATGACGAATATAGGCAGGCATCAGTGCAAGAGGGCGTTTCACTGGGTGATAGAAGTACTGGTGTATACAGCAATCTGGAGAATCACCTCTTATGGTCTCGCTGTATGGTGGTACAACATGCAATGTGTGGGTTTCAGGAGCAATAAAAAGGGTGGAAATGGCGTTTGTGTTGATCTCTAATCCAATTTTCTGTACAGGTTCTGGATCTCTCGGAACCGAGGTGATGCAAAAGTTTTTTGATGTGTGTATTGGAACTAACACACATATTTCTATGCAGAAAGCGTATAAACAGTCTTTGCAGTTCACTCGTACTTTTTTTACTGTAAGTTGCAATTGACGAATTGCTGTTGCAGTACTGGAGGAGGAACAGAAAATGGCAAAATCCTTCACAAATAAGAATCACTATACGCGACTCCTTATTGTAGATGTGATACTGTTAATGAGTGTTGCAAAGGGGATAACACTTAAAACACTGCCCTGAGGAAGGCCATTCTCCTGCTTGGAACTATTCGGAGCACGTTACCAAAGGAAGCACTCTGACAGGAAGGACTACATAAAAATAGGGAGATGGCCACATGGCTCCATTTGTGGAGCCTCCCTAAAATACTGTGTCTCGAAGTAATGTTATATTCCTTATTGGTATACAAAATATACCTATACAAAGCTGTTCACCTAGGAAAGCCTACTGAATAGCTGCCTCTAGCGACGTCAGATTGCTGACAGTGAACCGAAACCTCCTGAATTCATACTGAGAACGACTTGGGGCTGCATGGTCTCTAACATCCAGACCAGACGACGGTTAACCTTGCGCTGCAAGACCTTTCCTACACAGCTTGTTAAGGTAACGGTCCAGTAACATCTGGTACACATTCAGTCCTTTCCTGGTTTGATCTGAGGTACCAAAATTGCCTCCCTCCACGAGTCTGCATATAGCAGCAATTAAAATATTAGAAGAGGATTTCCTTTGATCCTGGCTGCAAGTTCTGCATCCTTGGGCGCAGACTGTGACAAATCGCACATGGAGACTGAATAGTTATGGGGATCTATATTGTTGGACCCAAAGTCCAACTCACCCCATTCCATGGTGGCACAGTGAGGATGGAACGCTGGATCCCAGAAGACAGTGGCAGCAGTCAACATAACGTTCTTTCCAATTGTCTTTGTGTGCCTCCACGTGTTGCTTGAAGACACCTGTGATTCAACAACGCTGCATTTACCGTAAATCCTCCTGATGGGTTCCAATATTGCAGCAGAAAACGTGGAACGGTTGATGAAGTCCAGGGACGCTTTCCATGGCCTTTTCTTGTTCTCCTTGACGATGTGTCGAACCTTTGCTCTAGCTATTCGAAAGGCTGTGAGGTTTTCCGCCATTGGACGGACTTAAACGGTCGCAGAGCTGCAAGCCTGACCTGGGTGACTAAATGGCAATCATCAGTCAATCAAGACACAGATGCATCCTAGGATGACGAGAGAACGTTGAGATGAAGAAGTTTGTGGCATGGTCAATTACACATATTGTGGTATCACCGCCAGACACCACACTTGCTAGGTGGTAGCTTTAAATCGGCCGCGGTCCATTAGTACATGTCGGACCCGCGTGTCGCCACTGTCAGTAATTGCAGACCGAGCGCCACCACATGGCAGGTCTAGAGAGACGTACTAGCACTCGCCCCAGTTGTACGACGACTTTGCTAGCGACTACACTGACGAAGCCTTTCTCTCAGTTGCCGAGAGACAGTTAGAATAGCCTTCAGCTAAGTCCATGGCTACGACCTAGCAAGGCGCCATTAGCCTTACAGTGCCTGTATTTAAAGAGTCTCATTTGTATCGTCAAGAGCGATGTACCACAATGATGGATTAAAGTTAAGTATTACAGCAGCTACGTACTTTTCTTTATAGCATTTATTACGTATCCTGTTTCAGACCTCACGCCAGCCGGCGTGTGTAACGCGTGCATTTCGGCTACTTCCGAGTGGCGTGGCTGTCTTGTTACGCCACAACACATATGATGTTGTTCACCCACTCATGCATTCTGTCATGGCACTCACACTCATCAAGCTGGCTGAAAAGCGTTCAATTGGCTCTGCTGATGATCCATCGTGGCTGCATCTTTTCAGAGAGTGCTCCATCCAGTAGGTGAATCAACGACTTTCCACTGACCACAGTCTGTAAAGCCTGGAGAGCAGAAAGAGAGGTCGATGGTTGGATGACCCAGTAGGTCTGAGAAGGAGTGCCCATGTTGAGAATGCACAGCTTGTGAGACCTCATGAGCCTCTCTGAAACTCGACCCTGGCGGGAAGAAGAGCTCGAATCCCACAATATTTGAAGGGCACTTCAGTCTATAAGTAGGATATATGGTCAGAGGAGTTATTCTGTAAGATCCGTTACAGTCTCAGAGTCCATTACATCATGCATAGGTAAGTATAACCATCAAAGAATGCTCCTCTGAACTTCAACTGTTTGCAGATTAGCAGCCAGGGGGAGAGCAAAGGAATGGTACACTTTCTTGACAAACAAAGTGACACCTCCCTTGGCCCTTCCCCCAATGAGGGAACCCTTGTGTCAGAGTGTATCGCCCACTAGCCCACTAGTACGAGTCATCACATGCCTTAAGATAAGTTTCCTGCAAACGCAAGCACAGGGAGCGTTTCTGTGTTTCAGTTCCTCCACAAGTGTCCTGAACTAGTCAATGTTCCAATGCGATAAAGGAGCCATCTATTATGGGGGTTGCACTTTCAACCTATTCTTCCATCATGAAGGTTAACCTGTAGTTGGTGGAGGCTCAGTGTTGTGCGAGATGTGTGCTCCAGGCGACATCAAGGTCCATTGGCTCTGTAGATAACCCATGAAACGAATGTTGACATAGACTACTTGCTTCCTGCCTTCTTTGGCAGGTGGTCTATTGACATAGACATTAATTTTTTTTTCTGAGGTGGTTTCGGAGGCACGTTCAATATTCCAGTTCCGACCATTGTTGGTCAACATTTCGCATTTCGTTGAGGTCAAAGGAATTGCAGTTGTATTATGTCCGGTGATCATGGAGGCCAACTGATGGCCCATCACACGCGATCCATCTTTCCCTGGGTCCAAATAGGAACGAAATGGATGAGAGGGCAGATCAGTTATAAATTTAAATTTAATAGTTTTCAGCGGTGTTTCGTGCTGTTTGTGACAAAATAACGATTTAATAAACTTTTGGAAAAGTTCGCTTTCTGTGTTTTTTAGAGGTTTCTGTGCGTTGAAGTCTTTTAGTAAACTTCGTGCTTTACATGTCAGCTGACGTTTCTTATTGTTTCTAGTGAAATATTTCAGTAAAATTTTCATTCAGTGTTTTAACTTCGTTGAGTGTTACAGTGGCCGCTTGAATTGTTGGTTTTAGCTAATAATTTTGTGAAGTTTTCTTGGTATTGGTATTAGCTGTGGTGTAGTAGTATTAACACAAGTAGTTGCTTTCTTTGTAGGCAGAGAATTTTGAGACCGCTATTGTTAGTTCTATAAATGATTATAGTGGTGTAACTGAACTTGGTAATGTAGACATAGTTTTCTTCAGTACCTGTAGAATTTTACTATGAGCGAAAGTTTGGCCTCTGTCGTAGGTTTGTGAGTAGTGGGTTACAGTGTGTGATTTGCCCAAAGTATTTTCATTGGGGGGAATACAGTGAGGAAGCCAGTGGGCATCCTAGCGAGATCCTTTCCTGGGAATGCAGAATCTGTAGTAAAAATAACTTGATAAAGGAGCAAGAGCGTAAGATCTGAGCCCTTCCTGGTCAGTTACAACACGCAAAGGAGGAACTAGATAGGTTGAGAAGGGTGAAGGGTGGCGGGGAATGGGAACTGGCAGTTGGCAAAAGGCAGCTAGGAGAAGGAGGAGGTATTCAGACAGTTATACTTTGAGTACATGCCACATATTTGAGCAACTGTCAGAACTGAGTGGAGAGGAGCCTCTTGTAGCTGTAGATGTAAGGAACATGCAGCAGTCCTCAGCAATTAGGAGGCCTAGGTCAGTTGCAAAGTCTAACAGAAAGAAGGTTCTGCTGCTAGATAATTCGCACGGTAGAGGACTGGGCCAGCAGTTGCAGGGAGTGATGGGGAGCGAGTCACCGCATTGTGAAGGCTAGTGCAGGGTTGGCTCAGGTGTCTGACAGCATAGGGGAGTTGTGTAGGAATTTTACGAAGGAAGATCAGGTAGTGTTAGTGGGTGTGTCCGCAGCTCGTGGTCGTGCGGTAGCGTTCTCGCTTCCCACGCTCGGGTTCCCGGGTTCGATTCCCGGCGGGGTCAGGGATTTTCTCTGCCTCGTGATGACTGGGTGTTGTGTGATGTCCTTAGGTTAGTTAGGTTTAAGTAGTTCTAAGTTCTAGGGGACTGATGACCATAGATATTAAGTCCCATAGTGCTAAGGGCCATTTTTTGTTAGTGGGTGGAGCGGAACAGTCTTGATGGCGACGGGAATTATGGTGTAGGTGGTGACCTGGTAAGGATAGCTACTCAAACTGGTGGTACTAATGTGCATTTCGTGCATCTGTTTCAGCGTCACGATCGACCTCATCTTAATGCTGCTGTTAGGTGCTTTAACATGGAGTTGGGGAGGGCGCTGATGGCAGAGGGCATGGGTCACGTTTCACTGGTGCCAGTTGGGTCCATCAGTAGACCGGGTATCACTATGCATGGCCAGCACCTCAATAGGTATGGCAAGGGGAGACTGGCAAAGCTTATGGGTGACAGTGTAGTGGCTGGTGGTGGGATCAATCATGCAATAATTCCTGCAGTAGTTCGTGCTAGAGCTGCACCTATTTTAGATTGAATTCAGCTGATAGGTATACCTGTTTAAAGGAAGTCATCTAACTAAGGGCTCACCTTCAGAGGACGTCATGTTTCCAAGCAGAGAAGGAATTATCATATTTGTCAAAATATAAGAGATATTAGAGATAAAGTTAGTGAACTGCTTACAGATGTTGACTCTGAAATTATTGGTATGTCGGAGAACCACTTAAATAATTTGAGAATTCAGAGGCTACTTTGCCAGGATACAGATTATCTGGCTATTTTTGAAGGAGTTCCTTGCGGGGTAGGGGAGTGGCTATGTACGTAAAAAACAGTATTCCAGTTGAATCCATAGATGTATCACGGCACTGCACTGAATAGTGTTGTGGCGTAGCAAGAGCCACGCCACTCGGAGGTAGTCGAAAGGCACGCGATTTAATGCAGACGGGCGTGAGTTCTGGAACAGGATCACTATTGAATGGTAGCAAGAAAAGTACGTTGTTGCTTTATACTTAACTTTTATTCTCTGATGAATACAGCGTTCTTCTTGAGACATTTATACTATAACTCTCAAAGTAGGTAAGGCTAATGGCGCCTTGCTAGGTCGTAGTCATGTGCTTAGCTGAAGGCTATTCTAACTGTCTCTCGGCAAATGAGAGGAAGGCCTCGTACGTCTAGTCGCTAGCAATGTCGTCCGTACAACTGGGGCGAGTGCTAGTCCGTCTTTCTAGACCTGCCATGTGGTGGCGCTAGGTCTGCAAGTACTGATGGCGGCGACACGCGGGTCCGACATGTACTAATGGACCGCGGCCGATTTAAGCTACCACCTAGCAAGTGTGGTGTCTGGCGGTGACACCACATTCCTCCCCCGCAAATCGGCGAACGGTCGTGTTATAAGGCTTCCGCCCGCCGTGGGGAGGGCCCCATGTTGACGCATGCGATGAGGTGGGGAGCCTAACAACAGGCGAGGCTGTGCCACCCGCACCCGGCCATTCGGTCCGAGGGGAGCTAGGAAACGCCTGGAAACCTACTCCAGGGTGCACGTCAACATGCGGCGTATGCGCCCGTAATGAGACAGGAGGGGCCGAAGGGTCGACCTCCATTGCGTCGGGGTACCCGACGCGCGATGACGCCATGGGGTCCGGAGAGGGCAAGAGTTCCATGGCGGAGGACAGCTGGTCACGGGAAGCGATCGGCGGCGCGTGACCCAAGGAGGCGGTTGGCGGCTGCAGCGAAGCGTCCTCGGCGGGCGGCGCCGGCGGCGGCTGCAGCGGCGGCTGCGGCGGCGCGACGCCATGGGGCAGAATGGAAGGCATCGTCGGTAACACCTGGGGATGAGGCGAGCCAGTAGATGGGTCCCCAGGGCGCTGACCGGACGGCTCCGTCGCTGAAAGCAGACGGGGAGCGGCAGAACCCAGGCGACGACAGAGGCGCAGCTGATTGAGATGCCGACGCACCTCACCAGAGGCCCCCATAACCAAATACATCGCGCGGCCGAGGCAGCGAAGAATGCGCCCTGCGAGCCAACGCCGTGAACCGCGATAGTTGCGATAGGATACCACGTCGCCTGGAGCAAAAGCAGGAGTCTGCCGCTGCACAGGAACCTGATGCGGCGGATGCAGCAAAGACATCAAGGTTCGATGAGGACGACCGTGAAGCAACTCAGCCGGCGAGCGACCATCTCGGGGCTGAGAGCGATACGAAGACAAAAAGAGCAACAACGCGTCCTCCCGAGAATGCGACTCTTTCAATTTCAACATCTGTGACTTGAAAGTCCGGACCAATCGTTCAGCGGCACCGTTTGACTGAGGCGAAAACGGCGCGGATGTCAGATGTTGAATACCATTGGCCTGGCAGAATGACTGAAATTCTGCAGACATGAATTGTGGACCATTGTCGGAAACTATAGTCTGTGGGAGACCTTCAATGCAAAAGATAGCAGACAACGCTTGGATGGTGGCAGAGGACGTCGTGGAAGACATCCGGACAACAAAAGGAAAATTACTGAAGGAATCGACAACAACCAACCATCGAGCATTCCAGAATGGACCAGCAAAATCTATGTGTAAGCGTTGCCAAGGGGAAGTGGCTTTTGGCCATGCAAAGAATTTCCGCGGCGGTGCGGATTGTTGTTCGGCACACGCCATGCAAGAAGAACACATATTCGTAATCGCAGCATCGATTCCGAACCAAGTACAGTGCTGACGAGCAAGCTGTTTCGTACGCACTATACCCCAATGTCCTTGGTGGAGAAGCTTTAAGACAGATGACTGTAACGAACGTGGGACCACGACCCTAGACTGATCATTATCAGAACGCAACAACAAAACACCACGTCGTACAAAAAGTCTCTCCTTGTGAGCAAAAAATCGGCGAACCATCGGATCCTCGATCCGTGACGTCGACAAGGGCCATTGCGTAGTAACAAAACGCAAAACGATAGCAAGGACAGGGTCTGCAGCTGTGGCTGTAGCTACACGACGAAAATCAATCGGAAACGATTCGACCACGTCATCGGTTTCCGCATCAATGAACATGCAAGCAAGTTCGGAAGAATCGAATGCTTTATCCTCGGCAACAGGCAAACGGGACAACGCATCTGCGTTTCCGTGCTTAGCAGTGGACCGGTACAAGATATCGTAGCGGTACTGCGAGAGGAAAATAGACCAGCGAATGAATTTCTGCGCTGTACGTGGAGGTACAGGCGTGTTCGGATGAAAAAGCGATGTCAAAGGTTTGTGGTCTGTGATGATGGTAAAGTGACGACCATACAAGAAATCGTGAAACTTTGTAACACCAAACACGAGAGCCAAAGCTTCTTTCTCTATCTGGGAATAATTTCTTTGCGCTGACGAGAGCAATTTGGACGCAAAGGCAATAGGGCGATCATGCGAACCATCTTTGTGAGCAAGCACAGCACCGATCCCGAAATCCGAGGCATCTACCATCAACAAAAGGGGTTTCTGGGGATCGAATGGCGTAAGGCAAGTAGTTGAAAGCAACGCCGATTTCAATTGGCGAAAGGCGCGTTCGCATTCCGGCGACCAGACAACGGAACACCTTTACGGCGTAAGCGATGAAGCGGAGCTGAAATGGAAGAGGCATGAGGAAGAAATTTATGATAATAGTTAATTTTTCCCAACACACTCTGTAGCTGCTTCACATTTTGCGGTGAAGGCAAGTCCTGTATGGCACGGAGGTGCTCTGGACTCGGATGTATGCCTTGGGCATTAAGTACATGGCCCAGATACGGCAAGTCACGAGCAAAAAACACACATTTGTCCTTCCGCAAGCGAAGACCATTCTGTCGCAAGACCTGAAATAGTGTTCTGAGATTTTGTAAATGTTCTGCTTCTGTCTTTCCGGAGATCACTATATCGTCCAGATAGTTAGCTGCAGTAGGGACCGACGCACAAATAGTTTGTAAATATTGCTGAAACAATGCAGGGGCGGATGCACACCCGAATGGCAGTCTTTTGAATCTGTATAGTCCAAGATGCGTGTTAACCACTAATACGCGCTGGGATTCTTCGTCCACCGGTATTTGCAAGTACGCATCTGCTAGGTCCAACTTTGAAAAATATTTTCCCGGGCACAGTTTGTCAAAAAGATCTTCCGGGCGGGGCAAAGGAAAAGTAGCAGTCACTAGTTGTGGATTCACTGTTGCTTTGAAGTCCACGCAAAGTCTCAATTTTCCGGAAGGTTTTTGCAAAATCACTAAGGGTGAGGCCCAGAGAGAAGCCTGCACACGTTCAATGACACCTTGCGATTCTAAATCTTTTAATGTTCTTGCGACCTCATCACGCAATGCGTGGGGAACATTGCGCGCTCTGAAAAATTTCGGTTGCGCGTTGACTTTTAGTTCCAAATGTGCTTCATAGTTCTTAGCGCAACCAAGGCCCGGTGCAAAAATGTCTGCAAATTCCTCACATAGACTAGAAACACTGGCTGAAGGCACAGTCTGGTTCACTGAGAGAACCTGATTCACAATAGACAAGTTAAACAACTGAAATAAATCTAAACCAAACAAGTTCACTGCAGCAGAAGAACGAAGAACGTAAAACGACACAAGTTTTGTTTGTCCCTTGTATGTGGCAAAAAGGCTGCACTGTCCTAACACAGGGATATGCTGTCCTGAATAACTAGTGAGCTGAACTTTTGCGGCACGCAACGGCGGTGCGCCCAGTTGTTTGTACGTGGCGTGATTGAGCAATGAAACTGCAGCTCCGGTATCGAGCTGGAATGGTATCACTTGTCCGGCAAAGTCCAAATCTACAAAAAGTTTATTGTCCTGCTGACGACAAGAGCGACTGTTTTGTGCAACGTGAACAGACACTGGTACAGAATCACTTGCGACGTGACGGGATTGCCGTCGACGTCGACGCACACGTTTTGTGGGTCGAACACAGTCACAGTTAGAGAGAGGAACACTGGGCGGAGTGGCATTAACTACATGAATGTCCATGGGCGAAGATTCCCGAGCCTGAGTGTCCTTGGTTCGATTCCGGCGCGAAGCAAAGGGCCTGGAACGGTTGTGATCGTCTGATCTGAGCTTTTTCTGGCAAACACTTTGAACATGTCCTTTCTTGTGACAGTAAAAGCAAATAGCTTGGCGTGACGGGCAATTGTCACGCGAATGTCTAGTAGCACACCGCGGGCATGATTTCACTGCATTTGCGGGCTGGCGAGGCACACCTGGTTTAGAGCGCGGCGTCAGCTGCGTCGAAGTGCGCGAGGGCCGGTTACCGGGCCGCGCAGCGCGTCCAGCGGGCCGGTTAATGTTACACACTGCTGGCGAAGCTTCAAAAGATTCCTGAGCACAGTCAAGTGTGTCTTGCCTATCCAATATGTCTATCACTTGTTGAAGGGAGGGATTAACTAGTTTCAAAATCTGTTCCCTTATGCGAACATCAGAAACGTTCTGTGCTATTGCATCACGCACCATCGTATCTGAAAAAGGAAGGCCACAGTCACATTCAAATGCGCAGTCCCTAGTAAGGCCTTGCAAAGTTGCAACCCACTCCCGATTAGTTTGACCGGCCGTACGTTTTGTACGAAAGAACGTATACCTTTTTGCAACCACATTAACTGTTTCTTTGAAATAGGCATCTAAAGCCGACACAATTTCTTCGTAGGACAGAGTAGCTACGTCGCGTCGGGGAAACAATTTCACTATCACACGGTACGTTTGCACGCCGACACAAGACAATAAGTGAGGCTGCCGCTCGTTACCTTGAATTCTGTAGGCTGCGAGATGGAATCCAAACTGGCGTGACCACTCCGTCCACGTTTCGTCGTCGGGACGAAATTGACGAAAAGAGGGTGCAACTGCGTTTTGTGGCTGCGGGAGCGATGAAGCGGCGGCGGCCGCATCGTTTTGCAGCGCACGTTGACCCTGGACGAGCTGTCCAAGGGCATCCAATAACGCCTGCGTCTGCCGATTCTGCAAGCGATAAAATTCGGACAGTACATCTGGAGATTGTGGCGAAGCCATGACACAAGCAAATCAAATCAGAGCAAAACAAGTAGGAAGAACACGTTGACTCGTCGCCAAACTGTTGTGGCGTAGCAAGAGCCACGCCACTCGGAGGTAGTCGAAAGGCACGCGATTTAATGCAGACGGGCGTGAGTTCTGGAACAGGATCACTATTGAATGGTAGCAAGAAAAGTACGTTGTTGCTTTATACTTAACTTTTATTCTCTGATGAATACAGCGTTCTTCTTGAGACATTTATACTATAACTCTCAAAGTAGGTAAGGCTAATGGCGCCTTGCTAGGTCGTAGTCATGTGCTTAGCTGAAGGCTATTCTAACTGTCTCTCGGCAAATGAGAGGAAGGCCTCGTACGTCTAGTCGCTAGCAATGTCGTCCGTACAACTGGGGCGAGTGCTAGTCCGTCTTTCTAGACCTGCCATGTGGTGGCGCTAGGTCTGCAAGTACTGATGGCGGCGACACGCGGGTCCGACATGTACTAATGGACCGCGGCCGATTTAAGCTACCACCTAGCAAGTGTGGTGTCTGGCGGTGACACCACAAATAGATCTGAGTGCTGTGCAGGGGCAGTTGAAGTTAGTGAAACATCAAGTTGTTGTTCTTTATAGGTTCCCCTAACTCTGACCTCAGAGCATTTCTGCTGAAGCTAGAGAGGGTTCTAAGTTCAATTTGTAGGAAGTATAAAAAATTGGTTATATCTTGTGACTTCAATATAAATTTTGTATATGATGGAGCAAAAAAAGGGATGTTGGTAGATTTCCTAAATTCATATGATCTGATGAAGACTGTTTTTTTCCAACTAGGCTGCAGGGGAACAATACCACATCCATAGACAATGTTTTTATTCATTCGTCATTATTAAATGGGTATTTTGTAAGTAAAAGGGTGAATGGCCTTTCAGACCATGATGCACGAATTTTAACACTAAAAGGCTTTTGTACTAAAACGTTTGTCACATATAACTACAAACTATGTAGAAAAGTTAATCCAACAGCAATAGAGAGTTTTTTAAACCTATTCAAGGAACAAGAGTGTTAAGATGTTATTAGTGCCAGTAATATAGGTGATGAATATGATGCTTTCCTTAACACATTTCTCATGGTCTTTGAGAGTTGCTTTCCATTTGGACATTCTAAACGGGGTACTACGAGTAATAGGCAGCTTGGGTGGCTGACTGGTGGGATAATGATATCACGTAGAACAAAGTGGAAATTATATTAAAATGTTAGAAGTAGTCACAATGGGGCTGCAGTAGCTCATTACAATCAGTATTGTAAGGTGCTTAAAAATGTTATTAGGAAGGCAAAGAGTATGTGGTACGTAAATAAAATAGCTAATTCACAGGACAAAAATTAAAACCATATGGTCAGTTGTGAAGGAAGTGTCTGGTTAGCAGTACAAGGTCGCCAATATAAAGTCAGTTCATATTAAAAATATTTCTGTTATTGATAAATCAGATATATTTATAGTATTTAACAATCATTTTATGAGCATTGCTGGTGCATTAAATAAAAATTTAATTTCTGCAGGGAATCATAAAACTTTCTTCGCAAATGCCTTTCCGAAACTGATGTCGGAAATACTCCTCTGTGATACAGCCTAGGGGGAGATTGAGTCAATAATTAAATTTCTGAGACTAAGGACTCTCATAGTTACGAAAGAGTGCCTAGCAAAATATTAAAGTACTCTGCTGCAAATGTTAGCCCTATATTTAGCCATTCTTGTAATTTTTCTTTAGTAACGGTCAGTTTCCTGAGCGATTTAAGTACTCAGTAGTGAAGCCGCTTCATAAAAAGGGAGAAAGGGATGATGTACACAATTTTAGACCTATTTTTCTATGCCACCAGTGTTTGTTAAAGTCATTGAAAAGGCTGTGTACTTAAGGATAATTGATTATTTTATATCACACGATTTGCTATCAAATGTACAGTTCGACTTTAGAAGTCGTTTAACAACTGAAAACGCTATATTCTCTTTCCTCTGTGAGGTACTGGAAGGTTTCGAACGCTAGGCATGGTTTTCGATTTAACTAAGCCGTTTGAGTGTGTTTATCACAAAATATTGCTCTAGAAGTGGGACCATTACGGAATACGGGGAGTATAACAATTGGTTCATCTCTTACTGTAGCAACAGGCAGTAAAAGTTCACTATCCAGTGTTGAGAATGGCTGTGATGTGGGGTCTGAGTAGGGTACCGTCGAATGGGGGGGGGGGGGGGGCTGTTGCCCTAGGGATTAGTGTTGGGTCACACCTGTTCCTTAATTAACTGATATGCCCTCTAGTATTACGAGTAACTCTAAAATATTTCTGTTTGGTGATGGCACTAGCTTGGTAGTAAAGGGTGTTGTTTGCAACATAGGCTTGGTTTCAAATAGTGCATTTCATAACCAAAGTTCATAGTTTGCAGAAAATAAATCACAGTAAGACTCCGTTTTTACAGTTTTTATCAGAGAATTCAACAAAACCTGACGTTTTAATTTCACAGAACGCGTGTATGATTAGTGAAACTGAACACTTCAAATTTCTAGGTGTTCAGACGGATAGTAAACTGTCATGGAAAGCACACGTTCAGGAACTTGTTCAATGACCTAATGCTGCCATTTTCGCTATTCTAACGGTACCTGAAGTAAGTGATCGTTCGGCACGAAAATTAGTCTACTTTGCTTATTTTCATTCGTTATGGTCGTATGTTGTACTTTGGGGTAACTCTTCTCATTATAAAAGAATATTTTTGGCTCAGAAACGGGCAGTTTGGGCAATAAGTGGTGTTAGTTCACGAACCTCTTGTCGACCTCTGTTCACGCGTCTGGGTATTTTGACACTGGCCTCTCAATACATATATTCCTTACTGTCATTTCTTGTTAACAATATTAGCTTATTCCCAGGAATAAGCAGGTTTCACTCAGTTAATACTCGGCAGAAACCAAACCTCGAGTTGTATCGGACTTCCTTAACTCTTGTGCAGAAAGGTATGCAGTATACTGATCCCTCCAGTTTCAATAAGCTACAACTCGAATTCAGAAATTTTAGCAGTAATCCACGCACTTTCAAAACGAAACTGAAGAGTTTCTATTATGTCGAAGAGTTCCTTGAAAAATTAAGCGGTTTCTTGTTGTATTATTGATTGCGTTTACTTAAACCTATGAACTGACTTTTTTTGGTTTCATAAACATTTCATTTTTTATCTGTTGTTACTTTTATGCTGTAATTTCGTGTACTGACACGTTCCATGACCTTGGAGATTTGCTCCTCATTTTGGTCGTACGGAACTTGACGTGTAAATAAATGAAATAAATAAATCATCTTCTTGGAAAATTAAGCCCAGAATATCCTGAATCTGTGGCAAAAAGTAACTGGATCATGTCGAGATAGGTGCTGGCTTTGATTGTCATTTCACTGAAGAAAGAAGGTGCTACGATTTTATTGTGCATAAGATCGCTCCACACCTGCAGCTTAGAGCTGTTTCTGACGGTCTTGAATGAAGTGTGGAAATTCTCGGACTCCCCAGCTCCTAGCACTGTATCGGTTGACAACACAGTTCAGATGAAACGTGGCCTCATCTGAGAAAAGGACACGTTTCAGACAGTCATCATCTTCCTCATTCTCAGCCAGCACGGCAACAGAAAAGTCATGACGAGCATTGTAAACCGTTAGTTGGAGGGACTGGACTATCTGAACTATACACACACGGATAGAAGTTGTTTATGTAGGATGCTGTGCACTGATGACATCGGAATATGCAACTAACGTGAGGCTCCACAGACTGACCTTTGGGACTTTTCTCGAAGACGTCTCTCACGGTGTGTGCCCAGGCCTGTCTGTTACAGGGAGGTCACAGACGCTTCTATTTCCTTGGTCATTTAAAGTGGATTTGCACTGTCTAGAATACGTCCAGAATATGTAAACAGCTTTGCTATTGTGTACTGTGTTTGTACAGGGTGTTTCAAAAATGACCGGTATATTTGAAACGGCAATAAAAACTAAACGAGCAGCGATAGAAATACACCGTTTGTTGCAATATGCTTGGGACAACAGTACATTTTCAGGCAGACAAACTTTCGAAATTACAGTAGTTACAATTTTCAACAACAGATGGCGCTGCGGTCTGGGAAACTCTATAGTACGATATTTTCCACATATCCACCGTGCATAGCAATAATATGGCGTAGTCTCTGAATGAAATTACCCGAAACCTTTGACAACGTGTCTGGCGGAATGGCTTCACATGCAGATGAGATGTACTGCTTCAGCTGTTCAATTGTTTCTGGATTCTGGCGGTACACCTGGTCTTTCAAGTGTCCCCACAGAAAGAAGTCACAGGGGTTCATGTCTGGCGAATAGGGAGGCCAATCCACGCCGCCTCCTGTATGTTTCGGATAGCCCAAAGCAATCACACGATCATCGGAATATTCATTCAGGAAATTAAAGACGTCGGCCGTGCGATGTGGCCGGGCACCATCTTGCATAAACCACGAGGTGTTCGCAGTGTCGTCTAAGGCAGTTTGTACCGCCACAAATTCACGAAGAATGTCCAGATAGCGTGATGCAGTAATCGTTTCGGATCTGAAAAATGGGCCAATGATTCCTTTGGAAGAAATGGCGGCCCAGACTAGTACTTTTTGAGGATGCAGGGACGATGGGACTGCAACATGGGGCTTTTCGGTTCCCCATATGCGCCAGTTCTGTTTATTGACGAAGCCGTCCAGGTAAAAATGAGCTTCGTCAGTAAACCAAATGCTGCCCACATGCATATCGCCGTCATCAATCCTGTGCACTATATCGTTAGCGAATGTCTCTCGTGCAGCAACGGTAGCAGCGCTGAGGGGTTGCCGCGTTTGAATTTTGTATGGATAGAGGTGTAAACTCTGGAGCATGAGACGATACGTGGACGTTGGCGTCATTTGGACCGCAGCTGCAACACGGCGAACGGAAACCCGAGGCTGCTGTTGGATCACCTGCTGCACTAGCTGCGCGTTGCCCTCTGTGGTTGCCGTACGCGGTCGCCCTACCTTTCCAGCACGTTCATCCGTCACGTTCCCAGTCCGTTGAAATTTCTCAAACAGATCCTTTATTGTATCGCTTTTCGGTCCTTTGGTTACATTAAACCTCCGCTGAAAACTTCGTCTTGTTGCAACAACACTGTGTTCTAGGCGGTGGAATTCCAACACCAGAAAAATCCTCTGTTCTAAGGAATAAACCATGTTGTCTACAGCACACTTGCACGTTGTGAACAGCACATGCTTACAGCAGAAAGACGACGTACAGAATGGCGCACCCACAGTCTGCGTTGTCTTCTATATCTTTCACATCACTTGCAGCGCCATCTGTTGTTGAAAATTGTAACTACTGTAATTTCGAAAGTTTGTCCGCCTGAAAATGTACTGTTGTCCCAAGCATATTGCAACAAACGGTGTATTTCTATCGCTGCTCGTTTAGTTTTTATTGCCGTTTCAAATATACCGGTCATTTTTGAAACACCCTGTATGATGTAACAAGCAACTGTGAGCAATATGTACGAGTACATGGACATAGCCTGTTTCACAAGGTGCTTCATCTTTTTAAATATTTTAGCGATAACCGACATTTTATAATCTACTATTTTTATCTACTTGACATCTTGTGCGTGAGGTCAGCGTAAAACGAACATGTTTTACAAAAAAAGATTTTAGGACCTAAAGATGACAGCATAGTCTGTAGAAACCTGTTGTCTTAATTAAAAAATATTTTGTGCGATTGAATGGATTCCTTTAACTTAGAGTTCCGCATCTTGATGCTTTTAACATCTGGAAGCTCCCTATGGCATGCAGCATGCAATTCTTTGTGGAATGTCTTTGGTGACTGTGTCTCGCGATACCGGAGAACATATTGGGCTTTTTCCTGGTTTGAGTACATCCTGTTTACAAATGGTGTCCGATTCTGCTGTTCTTACGTCACTGGACCCTGTAGCAAATAATGTGTCTATGAGTATGTATCTACACAAAAACTTGAATATGTCACATGAAGTTCAATATAAAAAGTATTTGCCTATGTGTCATGTTTTATGCCTTATGCCAGTGAAAGACCTCTGGCACAGCTATGTAATGTTCTCGTTATGCGCTTTTACATTATCGTCTATGCTTTATGGAAATTATAGTTTCATAAGGTTTTTATTGGTTTTTCTTACTTTTACCCCCACTCTGAGTCAAACTTGTAATTATGCATTTCATCTGCTAATTATTTCTATTTCTTGCATTACGCGTGCACTTGTTGTTTGGTGTGCTTATACCGCAATTGTAGGTGTACTACGATCCTTATGTAAGCACTTACGACATCTTTATGCTCTTATGCGTTTCGTTGTTATAGTACACATTGTTTTTGAGTTTTTACATGACTACAGTAGTATGCCGCATTCGTCTATTAATTTTCGACACGAACAATGCGATAATTCTAAGTTATGTACGGCCTTTATCTAAAATTTTACAGTTTCCCTTTTAAACTTTCTAATATACTTACCTAACTTGTATTTATTTGTTATATGTTTCTGTACCGTCTTCTGAAGGACACTAGGTGGCTGAAATCCTTAAAGAAATAAAATTTCTTTCGTGCAACAGCTGATTGTTTAAAAAATATATGTTGTACGGCTGTAATAAGGTCTTAATAAAACAACTGTACTTTTGGTGAAGGTGACAGTGAGATATAATTAAGGAAAATACGTTCGCAGAGGGTGAGCAAACAGACCTTCAGCTATACGGGCAACTGGCAGACAGTTAAGAGGCAGCTCGTCATCCTGGAGGACAATCATATCTACTGTACCATAGCGTTGTGTAACAGCAGTGCATGTGTTCTCGCAATACATAAATGACATAGGCTTCTCCATCTGATAAATTAGCTTACGACAAAATATCCAGCAATATGCAGTTACATCACTACCAAATACGCGTCTCTTGCAAAGACAGGGAAATTGGCTTTGCAAGGGCATCTCACAGACTGCCCTGCTGGATATCGATGATCTAATTGGTGATCTCTTAACCAAGATATTCACGAACAACTTAGAGGACAAGAGCTTCACACACGTAATGAGACCAACAATATTCAAAATTACAGTATTTACAGGTGCCGTTATGCCGACGAAATAAAATGGATGATCGATGAACCGCATTGACACAGAGGCACAATGAAATAAACAATTTTCGCCCGAAAATTGACTTCAAATTACAGACAGAAAAAGAAAACACACTAAATTTTCTAGATCTTTCCGTACAAAGAGTAAACAACACTCACTATTCCATAACATTTTGGAAAGTGACAACCACGAGCAACAACCACGAGCGCCACCAGTCACAATTTATCAAACCACCCGTTGGCACACAAGCGAGCAAGCTTCACATCCATGTTCCACATATTAAACAGGACCTCGTATGCAAACGGAACTACACGTGGAGGCTAAACTCATTTGAGAGTTTTTATGATACCCAGATGGCAGAGAATCCAAACCAACAAATATGTGACCGGAAAATAAATGAACACGCCACATACACACAAGACGTTACATAACACGCAGATAACAACCACACGAAAGACAAAACAGAGCAACAACAACCACACACAGAGTTGAATGGCGTATACTCATCTACAGTAATAAAAATGTTCTCTGAGTAGACGGTATTTGAAACTTATGGAGGGTTCAAATGCGATGGAGGACAAAGAATAAAATCGTAGAAATAACTCAAAACACAGGAAACAACCACAGATCAATTCGACACATCGTGAATATACATTGAAGCGCCAAAAAACTGGTGCAGGCATGCGTAAACAGGCGAAATACGGGCCTGCGGTTGGCAACGCCTATATAGGACAACAAGTATCTAGCGCAGTTGTTATATCGGTTACTGCTGCTAGAATTGCAGGTTGTCAAGATTTAAGTGAGTTTAAATGTTGTGTCGGCACACGAGCGATGCGACACAGTATCCCCGGGTGGCGATGAAGTGGAGATTTTCCCGTTCTACACTTTCACGAGTGTACCGTGAATATCAGGAATCCGGTAAAACATCAAATCTCCGATATCGCCGCTTCCGGGAAAAGATCCTGCAAGAACGGGACAACAACGACTGAAGACAATCGTTCAACGTGACAGAAGTGCAATCCTTCCCCAAATTGCTGTTTATTTCAATGCTGGCACATCCACGAGTGTCAGTGTGCGAACCAATCAACGAAACATCATCGATATGGGCTTTAGGAACCGAAGGGCCACTCGTGTTCCCTTGATGACTGCACGACACAAAGCTTTACGCGCCGCCTGGGCCCATCACCACCGACACTGGACTGTTGATGACTGGAAACATGATGCCTGGTCGGAGAGTCTCGTTTCAAATACACTCCTGGAAATGGAAAAAAGAACACATTGACACCGGTGTGTCAGACCCACCATACTTGCTCCGGACACTGCGAGAGGGCTGTACAAGCAATGATCACACGCACGGCACAGCGGACACACCAGGAACCGCGGTGTTGGCCGTCGAATGGCGCTAGCTGCGCAGCATTTGTGCACCGCCGCCGTCAGTGTCAGCCAGTTTGCCGTGGCATACGGAGCTCCATCGCAGTCTTTAACACTGGTAGCATGCCGCGACAGCGTGGACGTGAACCGTATGTGCAGTTGACGGACTTTGAGCGAGGGCGTATAGTGGGCATGCGGGAGGCTGGGTGGACGTACCGCCGAATTGCTCAACACGTGGGGCGTGAGGTCTCCACAGTACATCGATGTTGTCGCCAGTGGTCGGCGGAAGTTGCACGTGCCCGTCGACCTGGGACTGGACCGCAGCGACGCACGGATGCACGCCAAGACCGTAGGATCCTACGCAGTGCCGTAGGGGACCGCACCGCCACTTCCCAGCAAATTAGGGACACTGTTGCTCCTGGGGTATCGGCGAGGACCATTCGCAACCGTCTCCATGAAGCTGGGCTACGGTCCCGCACACCGTTAGGCCGTCTTCCAGTGGTGTCGCGACAGGCGTGAATGGAGGGATGAATGGAGACGTGTCGTCTTCAGCGATGAGAGTCGCTTCTGCCTTGGTGCCAATGATGGTCGTATGCGTGTTTGGCGCCGTGCAGGTGAGCGCCACAATCAGGACTGCATACGACCGAGGCACACAGGGC
This sequence comes from Schistocerca cancellata, assembly GCF_023864275.1. Taxonomy (NCBI): domain Eukaryota; kingdom Metazoa; phylum Arthropoda; class Insecta; order Orthoptera; family Acrididae; genus Schistocerca; species Schistocerca cancellata. The sequence continues at coordinate 81,113,981 of NC_064627.1, read as the reverse complement.
CAACACCCGGCATCATGGTGTGGGGAGCGATCTCCTACACTGGCCGTACACCACTGGTGATCGTCGAGGGGACACTGAATAGTGCACGGTACATCCAAACCGTCATCGAACCCATCGTTCTACCATTCCTAGACCGGCAAGGGAACTTGCTGTTCCAACAGGACAATGCACGTCCGCATGTATCCCGTGCCACCCAACGTGCTCTAGAAGGTGTAAGTCAACTACCCTGGCCAGCAAGATCTCCGGATCTGTCCCCCATTGAGCATGTTTGGGACTGGATGAAGCGTCGTCTCACGCGGTCTGCACGTCCAGCACGAACGCTGGTCCAACTGAGGCGCCAGGTGGAAATTGCATGGCAAGCCGTTCCACAGGACTACATCCAGCATCTCTACGATTGTCTCCATGGGAGAATAGCAGCCTGCATTGCTGCGAAAGGTGGATATACACTGTACTAGTGCCAACATTGTGCATGCTCTGTTGCCTGTGTCTATGTGCCTGTGGTTCTGTCAGTCTGACCATGTGATGTATCTGACCCCAGGAATGTGTCAATAAAGTTTCCCCTTCCTGGGACAATGCATTCACGGTGTTCTTATTTCAATTTCCGGGAGTGTAGTATCGAGCGGATGACCGTGTACGGGTATGGAGACAGCCTCATGAACCAACGGACCCTGCATGTCAGCAGGGGACTGTTCAAGCTGGTGGAGGCTCCGTAACGGCGTGGGGCGTGTGCAGTTGGAGTGATATGAGACCCCTGTTATGTCTAGATACGACTCTGACAGGTGACACGTACGTAGGCATCCTGTCTGATTACGTGCATCGCTTCATGTCCATTGTGCATTCCGACGGAGTTGGGCAACCCCAGCAGGACAACGCGATACCCCAGACGTCCAAAATTGCTTCAGAGTGGCCCTAGGAACAATATTCAGAATTTAAGCACTTCTGCTAGCCGACAAACTCTCCAGAAATCAACATTATTGAGAATATCTGAGATGCCTTGAAACTGTTCAGAAGAGATCTCCAGCCCCTGGTACTCTTAGAGATTTATTGACAGCCCTGTACGACTGATGGTGTCAATTCCCTTCAGCACAGCTTCAGACATTAGTCGAGTCCACACCACGACGTGTTGCGGCACTTACGCGTGCTCGCGGGGGCCTTACACGATATTAGGCAGGTGTACCACTTCCTTTGGCTCTTCAGCGTATGAACACACATGTAACACGCGTCATTCACGAACTTCCAGCTTGCTTCAATAATTGCAGGTTAGCAAGCTCTGTTAACCAGTACAACGACAAACCAGCCAAAGTTGCAAATTTCACTTTTCTTTTTTACTCGGTGACTTGTTTCTGGTCGGGATCCGTTTTCAAATCATCGCACCAAGTAGTCAAAATGGTATTTCCAAAAATACAAAACAATGTCAGAAAGATATATGTATTATGAAGTGAAAATGAAAAATTATCTGTATGCGCTGTAACTGTTCATTTGCGCTTCGTAATACTATGACATTGTTTTGTACGTTTGGAAATACGATTTTGATTATCTGGTGCGAAGCTCTGAAAATGAGTCCGCACCCGAAAATTGTCATAGAGTAAATAAGGAAAAGAGAAATTTCCTACTTCGGTTGGTTTTTCGTTGTACTTGTCATTCAGTATACGTAGAATAAACATAAAGGCAATTTAGAACTAGATATTCAGTGTATTTCAGCGCTATAAAAAGTAACAGCTCCCATAACCCATTTGTTGTCCACCTAACAGGCACAACTACCAGGCAACTAAAACACAAACGGATTCAAAGTACGAAAATCCAGCCTCAACCTATGCCATAAAATTACAATGGAAGAACGCTTCACGTACCAGAAAGGAAAAGAGTATAGATGAATACACTGTACTACCGCCACTCCTGTTTGTGATAGTAATGGACAAGATTTACAAAATCTACCAAGAAAATAGATAGCGATCCAAATGCCTTGGTTTTTGCTCATGATTTGATTGTGTGGGGAGAGACAGAAGCTGAAGCACGGAAGAATCTTAATGATTGGAACAACACATTCAAAAATTTCGGAATAAAAATAAGTATAACAAAGACAGTAGAAATGACAATCAACAGGCAATGAACAACCTCAAATATATTTATAGAAGGAGTCAAACTAGAACCTGTTTCGTATTTCAAGTACTTAGGAAGCATGATCTCGAAAGACGACATCATTAAGCAGGAAGTACTCAGCAGGACACAGAAAGCATCCAATTTTTCCAATCAACTCAGATATCTCCTCTGGGACGATCCCACGAAAAGCAAAAGCGACCCTGTACCATACCTCTTTCGTATCAGTCCTTACATATGGCTTAGATACATGTAAGCTACTAAACAAAGACCTTAACATAATTCAGGCAACAGAAATGATATTCATGAGTCAAGCAGCTAGAAAAGACAAAATCAGAAATGAGGTGAATAGAAAAGTAGCTATTGTCATAAAGAGAGGTAGGCTTCAGTGGTGTGGGCACTTAATGAGAATGAACAGCGAAAAATCTAGCAAAAAGTGTTTCAACCTTAACCTCGTAGAAAGAAGACACGGGAAGGACCAAGAATACGCTAGATAGAGACTATACTATCAGATGTGGAGGAGAAAGGACACAGATGAGAAGTTCTCCTGAAACAGAAGGAGATGGGGAGCGCTTGTACACCATACCCGGTATACTGGAGTTGGAAAACAACGATGATGACACTGCACTATGCAGATGCACACCATTTAGCACATTAACGGAAAAGACGACACAAACAGCTGAAAGGCACACACACACACACACACGCACACACACACACACACACACACACACACACACACACACACACAGACAGAGAGAGAGAGTGAGAGAGAGAGAGAGCGAGCGCTAAACTCACTACAAGATATTAGTAGTATTTGTGTGTGGTTCTCAAGAATTAATAACAAAAGTGAAGAAGGATTTGCAAAGCCAAATGTCAGTAATAGCAAATATAGGCGCGGTATATCTTGACACAACGAAATTACGTTTAGATATAAAATTGTGTATTTACCTCGCCAGCCAAATACACATTAACATTTGGTTACAGATGACAAGCGACCAGAACTTAATAAGGTACAGAAGGTTCTGCATAACCGTGTAATACAGAAGTAAGGCAATAACAACAATAGACGAAAACTGTCCATAAGGTAATCTTCGTAGATAATTTAGCACCTAGAATATGTTTCAGTTTCGCCGATCTGGATAAATAAAAGCCACTGACGTTAACAGAAAGGCGCTGAAACATGTTTGGATCGCATCAAAAAACAGTGCACTGTGTAACAGGTGGTCCCGGCGGAGGTTCGAGTCTTTAGCAGTTAAGTCCCATAAGATTTCACACACATTTTGTAACAGGTAGCCTTGTGTCCATAATATTTCTCTTAAGTGAACCAGAGTGTGACACCGCGCCTCAGTTGACAACCCTTTTCGCAGGTGACAGACTCAAGGAGAAGGCCAAAACATGGGATCCTATTTTCTATAAGACTGACACGGTAACATAAGCATTAGTTTTTATTATCGGGGATTGTTGTTGTTGTGGTCTTCAGTCCCGAGACTGGTTTGATGCAGCTCTCCATGCTACTCTATCCTGTGCAAGCTTCTTCATCTCCCAGTACCTACTGCAACCTACATCCTTCTGAATCTGCTTGGTGTATTCATCTCTTGGTCTCCCTCTACGATTTTTACCCTCCACGCTGCCCTCCAATACTAAATTGGTGATCCCTTGATGCCTCAGAACATGTCCTACCAACCGATCCCTTCTTCTAGTCAAGTTGTGCCACAAACTTCTCCTCTCCCCAATCCTATTCAACACCTCCTCATTAGTTATGTGATCTACCCATCTAATCTTCAGCATTCTTCTGTAGCACCAAATTTCGAAAGCTTCTATTCTCTTCTTGCCTAAACTATTTATCGTCCATGTTTCACCTCCATACATGACTACACTCCATAGAAATACTTTCAGAAACGACTTCCTGACACTTTAATCTATATTCGATGTTAACAAATTTCTATTCTTTATTATCGGGAATACCAGTGGCTCGTTAACTCCGTAACAATGGGAATCTGGGGTAGGAGTACATTATGCCCACCTTTGAAAATATGTTATTGTTATAAAGTACGTTTCTTTATATTTTGAAATTTTGAAAAAAATATTGTTTTTAACGAGTTCTTCTACCAGATTCCATAATTTTTCAGTTTTTAAATTAAAGTTAACCCAAAAAGTCGACTCTTAGGTAATATCACCTCCCCAGTGACTGTCACATTACTTACACATTAGTACCTCTTTAAACAGTATGTTATTAGCAAAAGTCAACAACAATTGACGAAATTAGTATTTTTTAAATTTTTTGTTGGTGGCAATAAAATATCGCCCCACCCCATTCCCCCTCAGCACCACATCGATAGTACACGTTACTGAGAGTGTTTTGATGTTGGTAAGAGTGTGCTGAAAGATATTTTCACATGAAATAACGATCTTGTCTCTTGCAATTTTTTTCTTTGGTGGGCATAAGGACCTCGCCCCCTCCCCTTCGTAATTTACGCTATGGAAAGGCGTTGGTACCGCTCTGAGGCAGAAAACACAATTTTATTTTGGAACGCCAGTGCTTTTAGCATGGAACTGTCGATGTTGCTGCAAAACAGAGATATCTAGTGATACACTGAGGTACATCTACGAATGTCGTGCTTTGTAGCGGTTTCTTTTATACTGGCCTTACACAGGAGGTCATTGACAGTGAAAGTTAGTATAACTTGAGTTAGTGTAACGTAAATTTGAGTTTTACAACTGCTTTTATGAAGCCTTTCGAAATGAAACCGCTGGGATAGTATGTAGTTTTGATATATAATTTTTTTTAATTTTAGCCGATTTTTGCTTGTTGCTTAGGACTGTAATTTGTTTTAGGCATTGTGAGTTTAATGTATTTTCGAAATGTGGCAATTTGTGTCGGAAAAACGCCAATTTGCTTTCAAATGTATCACAATGTGTTGTTACGAACTGAAACACCTTCTTAAAACAACAGGTTATTTACTTTTTGAAAAATGTCTTCTTGTATTCATAACTTAAAGTTTACTTAAAGGATAGACCTGGGAAAAAATAGTAAAATTATATGTTTCTTCGCATTGTTGAGACTCAAAGGTTTACAGAGGAATTACATTTCGTTTGATTTCATACGTAATTGTATCTTTGTATCCACATTGCAATAAACATTTTATCACAGCGATGCAAATATCTACAGAAACAAGCTTGTTCCATTAGGCGATCGTTTTTGACAACAGCAATGCCAACTCTACCCTTCCCAAGGTTGCATATACTACTGCTGGGCTCTGTCTGGAGTTTGTTTTCGGCAGTGCTAGTTTACGGTAACAGCTATGGAGAAAAGTATGAATTTTTGTTAAAATTTTATTTTCTTATTTTTTTGGGTTTCTAGCGTCAGTGAGTTTTGAGAGTGAAAACATGGTCCAAGTAGGCTGTAACCTGTTTATTATCTGTGCAATTAGCCAACGTTAAACGTGGGTCATGAAGTGGTGTGTCTAGACAAGACAGCCTAGACACAATGAGAGGAAGCCGAAAGGCACGCGCTTAAACTCACGCAGGCTGGCGTGAGGTCTGAAACAGGATACGTAATGAATGCTATAAAAAAAAGTACGTAGCTTCTGGAATACTTAACTTTAATCCGCATTTGTAGAACATCGCTCTTGATGATACATTAATAGAATCTCAATATCTATACTGGTAATGGCGCCTTGCTAGGTCGTAGCAAATGTAGCTGAAGGCTATGCTAACTATCGTCTCGGCAAATGAGAGCGTAATTCTCAGTGAACCATGGCTAGCAACGTCGGCTGTACAACTGAGGCGAGTGCTGGTACGTCTCACTAGACCTGCCGAGTGGCGGCGTTCGGTCTGCCATCACTGACAGTGGCGACACGCGGGTCCGTCGTATACTAGCGGACCGCGGCCGATTTAAAAGCTACCACCTAGCAAGTGTGGTGTCTGGCGGTGACACCACATGAAGTGTGAAGCTCATAACATGCGCTCGGAAATGTTCCACTATCGGAATTGGCTAATTCGACGGATAATAAACAGTTTACAATCTAATTGGAGCATGTTTTCGGTCTCATGAATTATGAATATGTTTAATGATAAGCTGGCCGGTATGCAACGCCTATATGGGTGCACAAAGTGCAATGGAATGTGAGCATTTCCAAGGTATGTTTAACAGATCCTGCAGCGACGGCAACAATATTGCTGTACCTTTGCCTGTGTCTGAGAGATGTAGCATTAGCTATCAGTAGTAGCACATTTCACACTTTTCACTGTCGTAAAGGTATTACCACAGGAACAAAGGTAACAGAAATAACAACTGAATAAACGATACTTACATAATTACACTCCTGGAAATTGAAATAAGAACACCGTGAATTCATTGTCCCAGGAAGGGGAAACTTTATTGACACATTCCTGGGGTCAGATACATCACATGATCACACTGACAGAACCACAGGCACATAGACACAGGCAACAGAGCATGCACAATGTCGGCACTAGTACAGTGTATATCCACCTTTCGCAGCAATGCAGGCTGCTATTCTCCCATGGAGACGATCGTAGAGATGCTGGATGTAGTCCTGTGGAACGGCTTGCCATGCCATTTCCACCTGGCGCCTCAGTTGGACCAGCGTTCGTGCTGGACGTACAGACCGCGTGTGACGACGCTTCATCCAGTCCCAAACATGCTCAATGGGGGACAGATCCGGAGATCTTGCTGGCCAGGGTAGTTGACTTACACCTTCTAGAGCACGTTGGGTGGCACGGGATACATGCGGACGTGCATTGTCCTGTTGGAACAGCAAGTTCCCTTGCCGGTCTAGGAATGGTAGAACGATGGGTTCGATGACGGTTTGGATGTACCGTGCACTATTCAGTGTCCCCTCGACGATCACCAGTGGTGTACGGCCAGTGTAGGAGATCGCTCCCCACACCATGATGCCGGGTGTTGGCCCTGTGTGCCTCGGTCGTATGCAGTCCTGATTGTGGCGCTCACCTACACGGCGCCAAACACGCATACGACCATCATTGGCACCAAGGCAGAAGCGACTCTCATCGCTGAAGACGACACGTCTCCATTCGTCCCTCCATTCACGCCTGTCGCGACACCACTGGATGCGGGCTTCACGATGTTGGGGCGTGAGCGGAAGACGGCCTAACGGTGTGCGGGACCGTAGCCCAGCTTCATGGAGACGGTTGCGAATGGTCCTCGCCGATACCCCAGGAGCAACAGTGTCCCTAATTTGCTGGGAAGTGGCGGTGCGGTCCCCTACGGCACTGCGTAGGATCCTACGGTCTTGGCGTGCATCCGTGCGTCGCTGCGGTCCGGTCCCAGGTCGACGGGCAAGTGCACCTTCCGCCGACCACTGGTGACAACATCGATGTACTGTGGAGACCTCACGCCCCACGTGTTGAGCAATTCGGCGGTACGTCCACCCGGCCTCCCGCATGCCCACTATACGCCCTCGCTCAAAGTCCGTCAACTGCACATACGGTTCACGTCCACGCTGTCGCGGCATGCTACCAGTGTTAAAGACTGCGATGGAGCTCCGTATGCCACGGCAAACTGGCTGACACTGACGGCGGCGGTGCACAAATGCTGCTCAGCTAGCGCCATTCGACGGCCAACACCACGGTTCCTGGTGTGTCCGCTGTGCCGTGCGTGTGATCATTGCTTGTACAGCCCTCTCGCAGTGTCCGGAGCAAGTATGGTGGGTCTGACACACCGGTGTCAATGTGTTCTTTTTTCCATTTCCAGGAGTGTAGTTCGTTACGAGCCACAGAAGACCACGAGTCAGCTATTGCAGAATATTCAGAAAATATCTTCGAACTTATTTATTTTCCTTACGCCTTTAATCAGTTCCTACACGTGTTCGGCATTTATATACTACGGTTTTGAAATGTTACTAGCATTTCGTGGGCGAATGACCTTCCTGACTGCACGAGTTCCCCCTTGTAGGAAACTGTATACCGCATTTGTGTTTGTCTAGTGCATATGTAAAGGTCAAGTGTGATAACGTCGTAAAAGTGCTTGTGTAACTTGTATCTGAGACGGGATGGGTACTAGGCCATTATTCAGTTAAATGGGTATGGTAAACCCCGTCAAAACCACGTCCAGGCTGACCGGTTCACCAGCCGTTAAAGTGCGAGGCAGATTCGATATGGAATGTATTGTGGACTGGCAAGACAGCCAATCCACTAGGATGAAGCCGAAAGGCACGTGTTTAAGCTCACGCAGGCTGGCGTGGGGTCTGGAACAGGACAAGGAATTTATAGTAGCAAACATAGTACGTAGCTGCTGGAATACTTAACTTTAATCCATAATTGGTGACATCGCTCTTGACGGCACATGTTTTACAGCATCAATAGTAACTGGTAATGGCGCCTTGCTAGGTCGTAGCAAATGACGTAGCTGAAGGCTATGCTAACTATCGTCTCGGCAAATGAGAGCGTAATTTGTCAGTGAACCATCGCTAGCAAACTTGGCTGTACAACTGGGGCGAGTGCTAGGAAGTGTCTCTAGACCTGCCGTGTGGCGGCGCTCGGTCTGCAATCACTGATAGTGGCGACACGCGGGTCCGACGAATACTAACGGACCGCGGCCGATTTAAAGGCTACCACCTAGCAAGTGTGGTGTCTGGTGGTGACACCGCAGAATGTACGTTTTGGTGGTTTCTGCTATCTGGGTTGGTCAGAAAATAATCCCGAAGAATGCCTGTAGAGTTCGAGTTCGGTCTGGTGATTACACCAGATATAAAAACAAAATTGTGATATTGCAGAAAAGTTTACTGGAGAGTCCCTTCGTATAAATGGTGAAACGTTTCTATAACATTAAATACTTAGTCAGTAGTTAAATTAAGAAGTTTTCTAAATGAATATTAAAACTAAACGTCTATCGAAGGAAACATGGTGTGACTAGGAAAGCTTATCGCAAAACACTGCTGAGGTGCACGCCATTCGACATCCGTTTAGGTCTGTGAATTATGGGAGGACAGCTAAAGAGGCCGGCCCGTGACATTTTTACCCCTCAGTAAAAATTCTGCCGGAGAGTGCGGAATAATTACCTCGTTCACACAGCGGCCGTAAGCTCGGATATTTTAGTGCTTCTTTTTACAAGAACTGGAACGACCTCGGTAAGTGGACGGCGGACAAAAATAAAAAAAAGAAAGTGACCGGGTAAACTTTCGTTAACAGGAAATGGGCGCCGCGCTGACAGTGAGGACGTATCAAGAGACGTGGTCTGGAGTAATTAGGGGGCCGAGGCTTTTGACACGGTTGGGGACGGGGCCGCTCTGGCAGGCGAAAATGGCGCACAGGCGCCGACGTGGAGGCTGAGCCCGCCCGCTGTGAAAGGAGACACGCCGGGTGCGGGCACGGCCACACAGGCCGGCTTAGGCCGGCGCCGTGCCGTGCCGTGGTGTGGTGTGGTGCTGCTGCGCTGTGCTGGCCTGGTGGGCCGCGCGGACGGAGGGCGCGGGACTGACTGCGGTGAAGCGCCGCCCCCGCTGTAGCCCAACGACGAAACGTTGTCACGAAATTTTGCCAAAATTATTCTTCTGTTTATTTCTCCGTATGTAATTCTGCGCAAGTGCTTTTATTTTGAGCAAAATATGTACCTCTTCTCGAGTGTGTATAAAGCAACTGACCTCTAGCAATAAGTTGAATGCAACCTGGTAGTGACTAGTCAGTTCTACCGATAGTTTCTTTAACAGTGCAGGATCCATAAGCTACAGGTTTCAGTTGTTGTCCTTGGTTGCAGGTCCGCGGCTTCCAGTATTGATTGAGGTGAACAAGAATAACAACACTTGCAGCCTCCCAACTACATTTGTTTCTGTATGAAGTTTAACCCGATTTTATCTCCCAGTCTATAAAAGTCTACGTATTGTCAAAACTATGTCACCACAAACTGTTATCCTACTTAAACTTGTGTACTAACCTTTGACCAAACAGAATATAATCTGAACTGAACTGTAGCTGACGTGAATGCAGCTTGTCTTTGTATAAAATGCGCAACTGAATTAAAACAATAATCTGGCCATAAGCAACATTTCCACTTACCTCACATCTTGACAACATTTTCGCAGATTTCTCGAAAGCACAACAGCAAGCAGACAGCGGCTGAGCAAGATTTTTGTTTCTAAATACATATTCAAACTGCTAGGTGTGGTACTGCGTAACGAGAAATAGGGGGATTGGGAGAGTAACTATTCATATGATATTATATTCCAAGAAAACGATTTTAGAACGAAGTATGTATTATAAGAGACAGAGTAAAACTTCGGGTCATCTTCACATCTAACACTGGTCTGAAAATACTGTGCCTAACAAACTGAAAAAGGATTTAAAGAGGCTACAATGATAACAAAGAGTTTGTATAAAATCCTAACAGCTTAATCGGTTAATACGTTAATGCATGACTCAGGGAATTGGCGTGGTCTTTCTCTCAGCTCTGTCGGTAGAGTGGCCGAGCGGTTCTAGGCGCTTCAGTCTGGAACCACGAGACCACTACGGTCGCAGGTTCGAGTCCTGCCTCGGGTACGGATGCGTGTGCTGTCCTTAGGTTAGTTAGGTTTAAGTAGTTCTAAATTCTAGGGGACTGATGACCTCAGATGTTAAGTCCCACAGTGCTCAGAGCCATTTGAATCATCTCTCAGCTCTGAACAAATTAACTATCTGATAATAACCATTAGTAGCTGCACAGTGCTACAGTCTTACCTGAAATTTCTTCTCTTCAAAAATAATTCCATTATTCAAAAGTTATATCCTTTTCTCCTTCCGATATATACATCATATTCATCATTGCTGTCCTTTACAACAAACCTTTCTTCATCTAACAGATACCACCACAAGTCAACACCACACTACTGAATGCGTCCATCAACCACCACACTTCAACTAAGAATGTCTGAGGCTGCGCAGAGGCAAAGAGTGCGCCCCGACGAGACCAAAGTTTTTTAACAGTACCGTAACTTCCTTTTTCTCTCTGGCGTGTACGTTGATGACACACAAAAATGAAAATGACAATAAAGACTTTACACACTCAACAGCCATTGAGATTATCATAAGAATTATAACACTTACAACATCGAGAATAATGAACTTTCTCTAGAAGCCGAATAGCTGTATGAAGGTGTTTCATTCGCAACTACCGGTCTCACGTCAGTATAGACGCATCTTCAGCTGTATCTCTCTAGAATACAAATTTGTGAAATTTTTGAAATGGTTGAAATACGGAACCATAGCGTTGGCATTCAACAATAAATAGTGACAAGTACTCACAACTGTTATATTTCCATAATGTAGATGGACAATAAGGAGTCCTAGCTTTCGGGAAGTTACTCACGTTAAAGAGTGACCGCTGAATGAGACAGGCCTAGAAAAAATCGGAGGAAAAGCTAATAATGAATGGGACACTATTGTGAACGGCGATAAAAGACCTGAATTTACTATAATTACACAGGAAATACCATCCAAAAAATTACTGTTCTATGGAACCGACGTCGAGAATGGAAGGAACCTGAAAATTAGCTTACCAGGTAGGGCCCAGTAGGATATATTATAAGTTCCTGTAGACATCAGGTGTATAAAACATACAACCTTTTTACAGCTATGCAGCTTTTGGAAACACCTCATCATTCTTGACTTTTTAATTTTTATCATTTTATGATATTTTGAACGGTTTTTGAATGTTAAATGCTGTTACGGTTATTCACAAAGTGTTTGAGTTGTGGTTGCCCTTACGAGAATGTCGTTTGGACTTTAAAACGTGCTTTCACTCATCAATTGGAGTTTCTTGTGTGACAAGATACTGCCAGACTTGAATCGCTAGTAAACAGGAGACTAATTATGCGTAATCAGTGGCTGAGCGCCTTTGGAAGGCAATATTTATTTTTCCAGTGATGGCATAGCAACAGCATATCATGATCGATTCAGTGGGAATGGCAATGGCCCACAACCATAATGTAATCCATGACAGAAAGAAGGTCAGAATCGGTCATAATGTCATATACTATTTTTATTGCATTGCTAATCTAGGTTTCAACTGTCAGTGCAGCTATCATCTATGCTTTATAAGCAGTCATGTAGACCGAACGTAATCATAACAACATACACTTCTTTCTTACTCAGGCGTATACAGGCATTAGTCCAACTAAGGTAAACAGGTGTAATAAGCTGGAGCGCCTGCAGCCGCCCTTGAGATGTTGTTTATTATATGGTTACCAGTTTCGGTGCTTCGGTACACCACCTCAGCGTCTTAACTGACGCTGAGGGGTTAACTCCAGTCTTATATACAATTCCGTCAACGGCCAAAATCTATGAACTGGTTTACGCAGACTACCTGTAAAATTCTGAAGTTGGCAGGGGTAAAATACAGGGCTCGAAAGGCTATTTACAATTTCTACAAAAACCAGATGCCAGTTATAAGAGTCGAGGGGTACGAAGGGGAAGCAATGATTGGGAAGTGAGTGAGACAGAGTTGTACTTTGTCCCCGATGTTATTGAATCTGTATACTGAGCAAGCAGTAAAAGAAACAAAAGAATAATTTGGAGTAGGAATTACAGTCCATGGAGAAGAAATAAGAACGTTGAGATTTGCCAATGACAATGTAATTGTGTCAGAGACAACAAAGGACCTGGAAGAGCATTTGAACGAAATGGGCATTGTCTTGAAAGGAAGATATAACATGAACATCAATAAAATCAAAACGAGGATAATGGAATGTGGTCGAATGAAGTCAAGCGATGCTGAGGAAATTAGATTAGGAAATGAGACACTTAAATTAGTAGATGAGTTTTGCTATTTGGAGAGCAAAATAATTGATGATGGTAGAGAGGATATAAAAATAGACTGACTATGGCAAGGAAAGCGTTCCTGAAGAAGAAAAATTTGTTAACATCGAGTATAGATTTAACTGCCAGGAAATATTTTCTGAAATTGTTTGTATGGAGCGTAGCCATGTACGCAACTGAAAGATGGACGATAAATAGTTTGGACAAGAAGAGAATAGAAACTTTAGAGAATTGGTGCTACAGAAGAATGCTGATGATTAGATGGGTACATCACGTAACTAATTAGGAGATACTGAACAGAATTGGAAGGAAGAGGAAATTGTGGCACAACCTGACTAGAAGAAGGGACCGGTTAGTAGGACACGTTCAGAGGCACCAAGTGATCACCAATTTAGTATTGAAGGGAATCGTGGAGGGTAAAAATCGTAGAGGTAGACCAAGAGATGTATTCACTAAGCATATTCAGAAGGATGTAGGTTGCAGTAGTTACTCGGAGATGAAGAAGCTTGCACAGTATTCAGTAGCATGGAGAGCTGGATCAAACCAGTCTCTGTACTAAAAACCACAACAACAACCTGTAACAACGATGTTGTGTCTTCAACCATCAACTACCAACTTTTAACGTAGCAAATTATTACGAGTTGTCATCTTAGCGTTCAAAGTGTAGCTTGCCATGGAGCCGGGAGGAGAACAGATGTTGGTTCTCACGCTACTTGGCCGGGCTATCTGTGCACTTGACTAAGGATGCGTGCAGTACGTTACGCATACTCTCTATGAACCGCAACAAGTACAATTAAATATTAACTGATCATACTTAGTGTACCAAATTCTATGGATAACAGAACCATACTGCTAAAATTTCAAATCATTAACTGCTACACTTCCGGAGATATAAATTTTTACCCTAAACACATAATAACTGTGCTGGTATTGTGTAACCGAGTTAGAGGCTATAATGTATTCATCTATGGTATCAACTGAAACTACAACCAAGAGTATAGGTTGATATAATCTAATTTTCTGGAATTTTCCTCAGTTTCATTGCCACAGTTTCTTGTCGTAATTAAAAGTACGTTGGAAAATTATTGGTTCATTGTGTTTTGGGTGTATGAGTCTTCTGGGGAGACGGAGAGAGTACACGTAATGTAAGAATGTGATATTTTATAAAAACCGTGTACATGTTAGTGTGAGAAAGTTGTCTTGGTATAGGGGAATTATAACGTATGTCCGAAAGAGCTTGATTTTGTGAATGTAATTTACTTTGTGGAAAGCAATCGTATTTTGTTTTCGTTACATTTTTTCTTGTTTCGGAATTATAAATTTCTAGTCTAAATTGGAATACTTCTTTACACAGCGTAGCGGAACGATGCGGGACACCCGCACTGCCTTACTAGGCAAGGTCCAAATGGAGGATGTTTGCCGTTGCCTTCCTTCGACCATAATGTGAATGAATGATGGCACAAAAACACCCAATCATCTCGGGCCAGGTGAAAATCCCCGACCCTGCCGGGAACCGAACCCAGGACACCGTGCTCGGGATACGAGAACGCTACCGCAAGATCACGAGCTGCGGACTAATCTAAATTACGTGTTGTAATCTGATTGGCTGACATTAGAAATACCGCGAGTATAGAAGTGCTCGAGATGTTATTATTGGTTGCTTAACGTACTAGCCAATAGGAATTCAGCAATTTCTCGCGCGTTTGAAGAGGACTTTGTGCCTCAGATCTGTGAGTCAAGATAGTCGCCCGGGAGTCATCTTGTGGTAAACACCTATGTTAAACCGCGCTGATGAAATTTGTACCAAATTGAAGAAATCCGAGCGTTTCATCGGTTCTCATGTAGTTAATGAAAAGCGACGACAGTGCTGAGTATATTTGAAAGTTTTAGCTTTGTAAGTGATTTATGTTAGGGGATTTCGCGTGTGAACATTTAAAGTTGTACGTAAACTCCACGTGGCGTGTTTCGTGCAAATTACGAGACATTACAACGAACACTTCTGTACAAGAAAAGTACTGAGCGGCTGACTGTGTTAACTCGCAAATATTCGTGAGTCAGTGACTGTTTAGGACGTTTAAATTATGGGGCCGGACTAAATATCTTCTGGCTGCCTTCAGTGTAAACCTGTTAAGAGATAGTCAGTAACATTGCATAAATGATGTTGGGCTATTAAATTTGGACTTCATAACCATTTTATTTTTTTTAAAGACAGTAAACCAACTAAAATCAAACATTTGACGGTTTTTTAACGACTAATGCAAAAATCCTGAACGCTCGATAGTGTAACTTCCAGATGCTTCCCACGGACTGGAGTTGTATGGCCTCTGCGTGGTAGGTATTTAGCCGAATTTTTTCAACGCTGCTTTTGTCGGTTAAACCGGTATCTGCCATCGCAGAGCGAAGGGAAAGACATTCGGAAGCCTATCCAGGTTGCTGGACAGATTGTTTAAAGGATAATGAGAGAGCAACCGCCCTGCCACAAACTGACTCAGTTTATTTACGATGGCATGCTGGAGAGAGCTTTCTCCGAATTTTGTATGTAAAAATTCATAAAGCTTTATTCTGTATTTATGATTTCTACCTCGTCTTGATGACATTGGAAAGTCTCAGGTGAGACTTCTGTCTTTTTGGATCTCCATCCCATATTCGCGTTATGTGCGACAACCACCTGCTTAGCGCCCATGACATTAATTTCGTGTAGACGATGGCTCCCTGGTTTTGTAAAATAATTTGTGCGTGTTACTGTTTCCTCTCGACTTCCCTTGTTTAACAACAGGGCTTCAATCGGTTTGAATGCATGTACTTGCATATGCTTACTCCTAGGCATCTTAACTACCACATAGGGTACATCTGCCGCAAGCTCTTAGTACGGTCCTCGGAACTCATACACATCTCTAATTATACCCAAAACTTAATTCTTCTTTCTGTAGGTCTCCAGGAAGATTTCTCCCAAATATTGACTAAAACGTTTATCCCCAGTGCTGACATGTGGCACTCTATTAATTACGTGAATACTATATGGTACCCATAGACCCCATTTACTATGGTCTTTATGAAGTGTCGTAAATATTCCACCAGCGTCTTATGTGTTCTCTCGAGTACCTCATTTATCTGCGCGTGAAATGCTGTGGTCTGCATCTCCTGGACCCTTAATAATTTACATTTACTACTGAACACTTCACTTGAAAAATTCTACCCCTAGTCGATCAACAACACTAACAGAATTCCTACATTAACGCTGGAAGTACCACACTTCTGCATACCGTTAGAAGTACCATGAAGGTCATTCTAGACCCGCCGTTTTAATCGTACTTCGGTGGTGTTTTCAGTGTTGCCATGTTCACGAAGACTTTAAAGTGTAAACAAAGGATAATATGGTCTCTGAAATGAACAGGACAGCGTCAAACATAAATTTTCAGAAATAAACGCTTTTTTATTTTAAAATTTACAGAACAAATTCCAAAGTATTTCATCAATCATCGTTAAGACATGGAGGTAAAATAATGGTGAAATGTTTTTGTTTATGAAAGTTTGAAACAGAGTCGGAACATACTGTTTATGTGAGTACTAATAGTACTTTTCTTTTACAGTCAAATAAGGTAACTACGGAGTAGTGAAAGGTTCTAAAATGCACCACGTAACTAAAATTCTCTGGGCTTTTTTTCTTTCTTTTTGCTTATTGCAATCAAGCAACTAAAATATAAGAACAAACAGCATCAGTCTATAATTCCTAAATATTTCCAAATATTTAGAACGAAGTGTTGACAGAATTGTCTAAGTTGGGATGGACTCACAGTTCAGACATTCGACAAGAGTTTCTGCTTGTCGTCTATTGCCCATATACCTGTTGAACTTGAATCGTACTGTGATGTTTTATTCCCCTCTGGTTGTTCACAGGAAGTCTGAACTTGACAACGCCTTCTATTTCCATATTTGCCAACGCCGTTATCGAGCGCCTGCAAGGGAAAATGGCTCCTCTCTGCACTTTTTAGGGGGCAGCAAACGCATCTGATGCTCTGAGGATAAAGTCTCGGACTGAAATCTTCTTAGAATTAAGTAACTGAAAAACTGTGTGAGCATTGATCACGGTAAGGGCAAGAATATGGTAAAACACATGGGTGTCAGCTCAGACATGTTGTAATGTTTGGCCATTTTATCACCTATATCGATTCCACCCTTAGTTTCATTATAAAACTTCACAGTTTCTGGAAGCTGTTCTCCGTATTCTCGTTCATCCTACATCCAGCATGCACGTTACTCAGAATGAGGCTACTTTCGTTTTCTTTCCCCTTTTTATACTGTGAGAAGATTGTCGCCTGACTTGCACGAGCACGCTGCATACAATGCGTCGTCTCCACTTCGCGCCACAGGAGGGACCTCTTTGAGTGGTGCCAAAAGAATGCCAACTAGACTTGTTCATTTTTGTTCCAGCTCATCCACCAGTTTCACGGAGGTTAAGATGTTGTCAAAATGTTTAAATGGCTCTAAGCACTATGGGACTTAACATCTGAGGTCACTAGTCCCCTAGACTTAGAACCACTTAAACCTAACTAACCTAAGGACATCACACACACCCATGCCCGGTGCAGGTTTCGAACCTGCGACCGTAGCAGCCACGTGGTTCCGGACTGAAGAAGTTGTCAGTGGTGATGTTATGACTCCAGCTGAGGAATGGCTGTGCCAGTTTGTAAGTAGGCTGTTTAGGTTTTTTTATTGGTAACGCCACATAGCGCTCTGTATGAAAATCACTGGCTGTGCTGTGTGCAGTCTGTGGCTGGGTGGCGTTGTTGTAATATTCGCCATTGTAGTGTTGGACAGCTGGATGTTAACAGCGCGTAGCGTTGCGCAGTTGGAGGTGAGCCGCCAGCAGTGGTGGATGTGAGGAGAGAGATGGCGGAGTTTTGAAATTTGTAACACTGGATGTCATGAACTACTATATATATTATGACTGTTAAGGTAAATACATTGTTTGTTCTCTATTAACATCTTTCAATTGCTAACTATGCCTATCAGTAGTTAGTGCCTTCTGTAGTTTGAATCTTTAATTTAACTGGCAGTAGTGGCGCTCGCTGTATTGCAGTAGCTTGAGTAACGAAGATTTTTGTGAGGTAAGTGATTTGTGAAAGGTACAGGTTAATGTTAGTCAGGGCCATTCCTTTGTAGGGATTTCTGAAAGTCAGATTGCGTTGCGCTAAAAATATTGTGTGTCAGTTTAAGCTCACTCCTCTACAATTTTTCAAAGGGGACGTTTCAAGTTTTATAATGATGTGGTGACCAACATCCTTGGTTGATCAAGAGTTTTACCTTTTCCACAGCCGAGGACATCCATTCAGGATGTAGCGCTTGTCAGCCTCATACAAAGGCCAGTATTTTATGCCATATTATCAGGTTCATTAGGTGTGTACTGTATGAATGGGCACCTGCACGTCCAAAGATACAGTTGCTCGTCGACAGTCATGTTCTCGCCTCGCTTGTAGCGGGCAATACAGCTGTCAGTAAGTAGACTCCTTATTTCTGTAGCAAGGCAAAATTTAGCAGTTTTCTTCCGTTGTCTTCTTGGCGAGCGACATAGAATCAGACCTAAGCCAACTCCATACTTCCCTAAATCTGTTTCTTGACGTGATGCTTTGAAAGAAAGGAGGTCCCCACTGACTGCTATATAAGTTTTTGTATGAAATGCCCCAAGCGCCATACGCTACACGAGTGTAGAGTAATCCAATGAAAGCATGTAGTTCTTCCAAGCTTAGGGAGGGCTTTCTTCAGTCGACTTCTGTATGACTTTAAGGATCGGGTCGCTGACATGTAGCTGCGACGCAGAGAATGGTGAGTCGTCCACACCATGTCGTTTGGCGTGCTGCGTTGTCCTGGGAATCCCCTGCAACATTCTCGGCGCCGCACTGCTATCGGCTGTGTCTCATGGTTCAGTCCGCGACCACTTGCTGCCAATGGAACTCTCCACTTCCTCGCCAGGGAGTGGATACAGCACGGCGCTTCCTCTTCCTCTTCCGGGATGAGCTGCTACACCACGTCTGGCACCCAATGTACCGCCACCACGTCCACCTCTTGCCGCTCCGTCAGCTACAACGACCGCCACGCCGCCACTGTCTTGTGAGTCGACCACAACACCCGGATCATCACAAATGTGAGCTCCAAATTTAATCATATGACAACATTATTTGTAACTGGTGAGAGATAGAGATTGACGGCAAAAACTGGCCATGACGCAATTTGACTTAGTCGTTTACGGTAGTTAATGAGTGATAATGCGTTTGCGTTTCGAATAAAGATTTATTTATCAGTTACTTACCGACTCCATCAGGTAGCTGATCGATAACTCCTCCACCCCACCATCCCCGACTTAGTCAGAGGCCCCATCCTGCATTGCACGCTCATCTTTGGGAGCGATGTCAGTGCCCTCTGGTAGAATCCGTAAATCCGACAAAGAACAGATGAAAAAAAAGGTGTACAGTGGGCTGCACGCTCATTGGTTCCAAATCATTAGTGGAATGGTTCATGATTACATTATGCAAGATGTAGGTAATGGTCAGATGGATCGAATTCTGCTTGCTGTTCATTTGATGCGTCTGAATCACTTGCGTCAACAGTTACCATTGGAACGAAATCGTCGTCCACCTCCGCATTCGTCGCACTATCGGATTCATCACACGACTGCGTCGGTGAAATGTTCTCCAGATAATAGAGAATCTCGGTCTCCGTCTTGCCATCGTAGTTTCAATGACACGAACTCGCGACAATCAACTGCAAGCTCACGTCGCTGGCGTCAGGACTCAGGACGGCTTCAGCCCAATCGTGTTGACCACAGACACACTGATAGGGAGAGTCCGTAAGGGCGACACTCCTGACATCTGGTGTCGTGTAGCAGAACTATTAGCAGTGCCCAAGACAGCGGTGTAGGAAGAGAGTAGAGGGCCTTTCCCACTGTATAAAACGTTGCTCTGTGGCTTCCCACTATCACTTCGTAGGTCTTCGTGTCGCCAGTCCATAGAAAACGGAATGCTGCGCTGATATGAAGTATCGCTCGACGTCTGAATTCTTCGTCTTTCACGTGTTTGCGAAAAGTGTCGTAATATACTCCAACATCTCTTGAAAAACGTAGAGGCACGCCCAGAAACTGTTCAGTATTTGAAAACCGGTGTTGCTGATATTAAATTGCGTTAGAATACGTAGCGGTCAAAAATGACACACCTGGTACTAATGGCATAAGAGCTAAATTTTTCATACTTATAGATGTGCTAGAGGGCTGAAATTTTGGTGAGTTGTACAATCCCATAAATGATGACCACGAAGGGGGATAGGGCCTTCAGAATTCCCTCGTGGGTCAAAAATTATCCATGTGGTACTTCTAGCGTAAACACAATTTCTTTTAGAAATTTCTGTGCTGTAGCCTCAGAATCCTGTCTCTCGACTGATACTAAAACCGTTAACTTGTTTCATTCATCTTGAAATGTCAAGATGTATCGATTATCAATTGTTGTTGCGTCTAACCGCTCTGCAACGTCTGTGTTAAATTTCCCGAATACTGTCTTCACGATGTCTGTAATTACTAGAGGCACGTTTGCCTTGCTCTGCGTGAACTTATTCTTTTGGTATTTTTCACACTTCCTCTAATGTGTTCTTCTACTGTTTGTTTCCATAACTTTCCAGTGCTTATAATTGTTTATTCGGACTAAGATTCTGTGCATTCCTTGATGTCTGCATAACTGATTATAATGAATTTCATTCACAATTTCGGTCTTTTATTCTGCACGAAGTTCCTCTGTTCCTGCCTTCTGTCCTTCGTATTTCCTGAGCACTTTTACATGTCCGATAGCTTCACTTATATAGTCTGCATCATTAGATTACATTCGACTTAACGCATCTGCATTTGGATTGAGTTTTATGAGTTTATGCTCAATTCCATAAGAATACTCCCCTAATTTCAACCTCCATTTTAATAATCTTCGCAAAGGATCTTTCAATCTGATGAAGAACCATGTCAGTGACTTGCGATCTGTTGCTATAGTGAAATTTATCTCGTAGACGTAACGTTTGGATGACTTTGTGGCCCTTACAGTTGAAAAACACTGTAAATCAGTTGCAGAATAGTTCCTTTCTGCCTTATTCAATGGCAAAGACTCACAAGGGATTGGTAAATCTGCATCCATCTTCCCTCGGGACTGCTCCCAAAATCTGTCCACTGGCGTCCATCGTAACTATGATGTAGGTAGCTCAATTTAGGAGGACAGCTTCTTGAAATACCACTTGTTACCGATCTCCCCATTCATATGGCACTTCAGTCTTCAACAGTTTATGTAATGGATTCGTAATTACACTGAATGAATGGAATGAACGGATGGTAATAAACAGCAATGTATAGACACCATTTTAAATCGTTAATGACTTTCGCAGTGGAAAGTTCTTCACCTTTTCCACAATACGCTGGTCTCGTCGTATACCCTTTTCAACTGTTTTCAGACATAAGGTTATTACCTCCTCTCTCAGGAATTCGCACTTATCTGGTTGTAACTTCAACGTATTGCCCTTAATGTATCCAAGACGACCTGCTGCTACTCATTATGTTCCTTTAATGAGCTCCCTTAACACATTATTGCATTCAAAGACGCTAAAAAGTTTTTCATTTGCAATCCTCCGAAATCCATAGGCCTACTAATTAGTCTCTGAAACGTACGTCGCGCAACCTTTAGCCTCTACGATACACTTTCTGTTCAAGCAACATTTTGTTTCCTTGTTTTCCAGTTAAACAACTTATTATCGTCTGTGCAGACATCGTGTAGCATTCAGTGAGTAAAGGTGTACTGCAGAACGCACACAGTCGGGAGTAAGATTGGTTCGACGAAAAGTATCACAGAGCAGTGGAAAAGAGAAAAGAGGCCACAATGTTGTGGCTGCATAATAAGGAGAGTGAGGACGGGAGAGAGATCTTCAAGGCGGTTAGAAGATAAACAGCAAGAGTTCTATGAACAGAGAAAAGGAAATATCTAACGGGGGTCCTTGAATCTATAGAAATGGAAAGCAGGAATGGAAACTCAAAGCATTTGTTTCATTATACAAAGAAAAGTAAGAGTGGTTATCAGAGTGAAAACGTATTCATAAAAGATAAAAATCAAAATATGCTAACACAGGTAGAAGATATCCTAGAAAGATGGAAATCGTATTTCTCGGAAATCTTAAATTGCACTGGTTAGGACATAACTTTCAATTACGCAATGCCTGAGAGTGACAGCATTAATAATGACGACTGTAGAATCACAGAAGAGGAAGTGATACACACCATTCAAGAGCTAAAAACAATAAGGCAGCAGGCGAGGACCAGATATCAGCAGAGATGTTAAAATGAGGCGGAAGCAAAATACACAAAGAAATTTATAACCTTATCACAATGATATGGAAAACTGAAACACTACCTGAATACTGGAAAACTGCTATAATTTAGCCCATTCACAAGAAAGGAAACAGAATAGAATGTCGAAATTACAGAGAAATCATTTTGCTGAACATAACATACAAAATCCTGTCGATGATCATTCTGGAAAAACTTAAAGCTTGCGCGGAAAACATCATTCAAAATTACCAGGCTGGGTTTCGAACAAACCGTTCCACAACTGATAATTTGTTTACTATACGACGTATCCTTGCGAAATAATGGGAGTTTAACAAAAACGTCCAGGCAACGGCCTTGCCGCAGTGGATACACCGGTTCCCGTGCGATCACCGAAGTTAAGCGCTGTCGGGTGTGGCCGGCACTTGAATGGGTGACCATCCAGCCGCCATGCGCTGTTGCGATTTTTCGGGGTGCACTCAGCCTCGTGTTGCCGAATGAGGAGCTACTCGACCGAATAGTAGCGGCTCCGGTCAAAGAAACCCATCGTAACGACCGGGAGAGCGGTGTGCTGACGACATGCCCCTCCTACCCGCATCTTCATTGAGGATGGCACGGCGGTCGGATGGTCCCGATGGGCCACTTGTGGCCTGAAGACGGAGTGCTTTAACAAAAACATCCACTGTTTCTTCATTGACATCCAGTGAACCTATGACAGCATCCACAGAAGTAGCCTCTACAACACATTACGAGAATTTAGTATACCCAGTGAAATCATTAGGTTGGTACAACTGTGCGTGGACGGCTCCCAAGCAGCAGTGAAGTTCAGAGGATCCATATCACCCACCTTTCCAATTAAAACAGGCATACGACAAGAAGACGCTCTTTCATGAGTCCTCTTCAACCTTGCATTGGAGAAAGTGGTTCAGGACAGTAATTTACGTGTATACAATGGTCTCCGATTCGAACACAGTGAAGTAAAACTCCTGGCTTTGCAGATGATATAGTGTTGCTGAGTGAAACTGAAGAAGAACTGAAAGACATGTACAGATGTCTCAGGCACAGTGCCTTTTGATTAACCAAGAGAAAACAGAATAAATGGAAATAGGTCAAGTCATAAACCCAAGTCCTTATTTTGAAATTGACCAACATTCTAAATACAGAAAAGTTCTTCAGTTTAAATACCTTGGATCACGTTTCAACAGTTCAAATATCATAAGAATGGATGTAAAGGAAAGAATAACCTCAGGGTCGTCCGTACTCACTAAGAAACCAACTCAAAAGTAAACTTTGTCAATCACCACAAAGATGAAGATATACAACACTGTCAACTGCCCCATAGTACTGTGCGGTTCAGAAAGCTGGACGCTTACAAAGAATGAATAATATAAACTGAATGTTTTCGAAAGAAAAGTAACGAGAAAAATCTGGGGACCTGTGTTGGAGAATGGAGTATGGAGAATTCTAAAGAACAATCAAATTTGTCAGTTAATGAAGCAACCCACTATCATCCAGAAATTAAAAAGTAGCAGACTGCAATGGGCTGGACAGGTGGCTAGAATGGGAAACAACAAAATCACTACGAGAGCATTTGAAGGAAATCTCCAGGCAACAAGACCATTGGGCCGACCTCGTACAAGGTGGAAAGACGAGATAGAGAAGGGCATTACAGCATCAGGAATTTCCATAGGGTGGAGAGAGACTGTGAGAGATAGAAGGCGGTGGAAGAAGATCGTTTATGCAGCGCGTGGTCTACAGGGCCTGTGATCGCTGAGAAGAAGAAGAAACCAAATAATGATAGAGGAAACATTTAAAAAAAATGGTTCAAATGGCTCTGAGTACTGTGAGACTCAACATCTGTGGTCATCAGTCCAATAGAACTTAGAACTACTTAAACCTAACTGACCTAAGGACATCACAGACATCCATGCCCAAGGCAGGATTCGAACCTGCGACCGTAGCGGTCAAGCGGTTCCAGACTGGAGCTCCTAGAACCGCACGGCCACACTGACCGGCGAAACATTTTCATTATTGTTGACGAAATGATAATTCTGACATAAAGAACCGTGTTGGGAGTTCAGTATTTCATAACAATAGACAATGCAATATGATGCCAAAGAAGATAGGTGTAATAGGGAAGAGTCAAGGAACGAGAATAGAATTATCAAATTATTCTGTTTGTTGAAACTGATGGTATGGAAAAAGTAGTCGGGAATGAGATTTCATTTTCCACGCTGGCTGAAGGAGCTAGTAGACCATATCGCGTTCCCAATGGAGAGCGGTGTGAGGCGCCGAAGCTAGACATGAGAACGCTCATTACGTCAACATCGAGGTACGGGGCTAGGTGCAGCTACTCTGTCGCGAAGCAAGTAACATTCCTTCATAAATATTTGCGAATAAAAGTAACTTTTCTCCAATACAGGTCGTAAGTACACCCCCACAACAGAATACAACGCCAGAAATCGATTAACAAGTAAATGTATGACCTTTAAGCTAAAGAAGGTGTACGAATGGCTACGAAATATCTCGAATGTTATTGCTAGGTAGGGGCTATGCGCCATAGTCGCGAAACGGAGGTAGTTCTGTCGTAATCGTTAGTTTTTAGTTAATTATTATTAATTGTGTCGATATAGTAGGGAGGATATAAAATGTAGACTGGCAATGGCAAGGGAAGCGCTTCTGAAGAATAGAAATTTGTTAACATCGAGTACGGATTTAAGTGTCAGGAAGTCGTTTCTGAAAGTATTTGTATGGAGTGTAGCCAGTCGTGTATGGTAGTGAGACATAGACGATAAATGTCTGCCCCACCAGTAGCTGAGTGGTGCCGGCACGGTAACTCAGCGTGTTCGGTCAGGGGGTTCGCCGCACAAAAACAAACAAAAATGAGAAAAAAATGTGATCAGCGCGACAGAATGTCAATTCTCAGGACCCGAGTTCGATTTCCGGCTGGGTCGAAGATTTTCTCCGCTCAGGGACTTAGTGGGGTGTTGTTCTAATTATCGTCATTTCATCCCCATCGACACGCAAGTCGCCGAATTGGCGTCAAATCGAAGGACTTGCACCTGGCTAACGGTCTACCTGACTGGAGGCCCTACCCACACGACATTTACATTTACATTTTGACGATAAATAGTTTGGACAAAAAGAGAATAGAAGCCTTCCAAATGTGGTACAACGAAAGAATGCTGAAGATTAGATGGGTAGATCACATAACTAATGAGGATGTATTGCATAGAAATGGGGAGAAGATGAATTTGTTGCACAACTTGACTAGAAGAAGGAATCGGTTGGTAGGACATGTTCTGATGCATCAAAGGATCACCAATTCAGTACTGGACGGCAGCGTGGAGGTTGAAAATCGTAGAGGGAGACCAAGAGATGAATACACTAAACAGATTGAGAAGGGTGTAGGTTGCAGTAGGTACTGGGAGATGAAGAAGCTTGCACAGGATAGAGTAGCATGGAGAGCTACATCAAGCCAGTCTTCGGACTGAAGACTACAACAAAATTATCAGTTTATGTTGTTTAGTAAATAAATACATCGTAATGGATCACTTTTGAACGTTTATCCGAACGATACAGCTTCCCCCTTCAACAATTAGTATCACAGGAAATTGAACTGCACTTAACACAGAACCCGACAACGCTGATGCTGCCTCTGCGAGAGACATAAACTTCGAGAGTTTCTCAGCAAAACAGTTACAAAGATTCCAAGACAACGACTCGCTAAGACAGCCCAAGCAACTAGTTTATTAACCTCCGCAAAACTCGGTGGAAAACCACAGCTGGTCTTACTGTCCACTTCTTGTACAATCCTCTGTCGACTCATGGCCTAAACACAATTTCTGTAGGGTTTAGTGTAAGTGCGAGATTCTTGCAAACCTCATAGACATCCTTTTGTACTCGTAGTGATGATAATTTGCACTTAACGACGCCTTTCTCAGTCGTAGTTCTGTTAACCCCTGACTGTATTCATTGCCCAAATATACGTGAAAAAAAACTTTGCTTTCCCCAATTAGAACAATATTCACTTATAATGACGATCAGAATGCTTTGCCCCATGGAAATTACTTTCAACTGTCGATAACCTCTTCTTCTTTTTGTTGTGGTCTTCAGTCCAGAGACCGGGTTGATGCAGCTCTGCATGCTACTATATTCTGTGCAAGCTTCTTCACCTCCCAGTACCTATTACAACCTACATTCTTCTGAATCTGATTAGTGTATTCGGCTCTTGGTCTCCTTCAACGATTTTTACCCTTCACGCTGCCCTCCAATACGAAACTGGTGATCACTTGATGGCTCAGACTGTGCCCTAACAACCGATCCCTAGTTGTGCCACAAATTTCTCTTCTCCTCAATTCTTTTCAATACCTCCTCATTAGCTATTTGATCTACCCATCTAATCTTCGGCATTCTGCTGTAGCACCACATTTCGAAAGCTTCTATGCTCTTCTTGCCCAAACTATTTTTCGTCCATGATTCTCTTTCATACATGGCTACACTCCATACAAGTACTTTCAGAAAAGACTTCCTGACACATCTGTACTCGATGTTAACAATTTTTTTTTCTTCAGAAACGCTATCCTTGCTAATGCCAATTTACATTTTATATCCTCTCTACTTCGACCATCATCAGTTATTTTCCTCTCCAAAAAGAAAAAACTCAACTACTACTTTAGGTATCTCATTTCCTAATCTAATTCCCTCAGCGTTACCCGATTTAATTCGACTACAGTCCATTATCCTCGTTTTGCTTTTGTTGATGTTTGTCTTAAATCCTCCTTTCAAGACACTGTCCATTCCGTTCAACTGCTCTTCAAGGTCTTTTCTTGTATCTGATAGAATTACAATGTCATCAGCAAACCTTGAAGTTTTTTTTTCTTCTCCGTGGATTTTAATTCCTAATCCAAATTTTTCTTTTTTTTTCTTTACAGTTGGTCAATACACAGACTGAATAACATCGGAGATAGGTTACAGCCATGTATCACTCCCTTCCCAATCACTGCTTCCCTTTCATGTCCCTCGACACTTATATCTGCCATCTGGTTTCTGTACAAATTGTAAATAGCCTTTCGCTCCCCGTATTTTATCGCTGCCACCTTCAGAATTTGAAAGAGAGTATTCCAGTCAACATTGTCAAAAGCTTTCTCTAAGTCTACAAACGCTAGAATCGTAGGTTTGCCTTTCCTTAATCTGTTTTCTAAGATAAGTCGTAGGATCAGTATTGTCTCATGTGTTCCAACATTTCTACAAATCCAAACTGATCTTCCCCGAGGTCGGCTTCTACCAGTTTTTCCATTCGTTTATAAAGAATTCGTGTTAGTATTTTACAGCTGCGACTTATTAAATTGATATTTCGGCAATTTTCATACCTCTCAACACCTACTTTCTTTGGGATTGAATTACTATATTCTTTTTGAAGTCTGTTGGTATTTCACCTGTCTCATACATCTTGCTCACCAGATGGTAGAGTTTTGTCAGTGCTGGCTCTCCCAAGGCTATCAGCAGTTCTAATGGAATGTTGACTACTCCCAGGCCGTTGTTTCGAGTTATGTCTTTGAATGCCCTGTCAAATTGTTCACGCAGTATCATATCTCCCATTTCCTCTTCAACTACGTCTTCTATTTCAATAATATTGCCCTCAAGTACATCGCCCTTGTAGACCCAGTATATACTGCTTCCACCTTTCTGCTTTCGCTTCTTTGCTTAGAACTGGGTTTTCATCTGGGCTCTTGATATTCTTACAAGTGGTTCTCTTTTCTCCAAAGTACTCTTCAGTTTTCGTGTAAGCAGTATCTATCTCAAACCTAGATATGCCTCTACATCCTTACATTCGATCTCTACCTATTCCTGCTTAGCCATTTTGCACTTCCTGTCGATTTCAGTTTTGAGACGTTTGTATTCCTTATTGCCTGCTTCATTTACTGCATTTTTATATTTTCTCCTTTCATCAATTAATTTCAATATTTCTTCTGTTACTCAAGGATTTCTACTAGCCCTCGTCTTTTTTACCTACTTGATCCTCTGCTTCCTTCACTATTTCATACCTCAAAGCTACCCATTCTTCTTCTACTGCATTTCTTTCCCCCTTCCTGTCAATCGTTCCCTAATGCTCTCCCTGAAAATCTCTACAGACCCCTTAAATTCCCACCTTCTTGCAGTTTCTTCAGTTTTAATCTACAGTTCATAACCAATAGGTTGTGGTCAGAGTCCAGATCTGCCCATGGAAATGTCTCAAAATTAAAACCTGGTTCCTAAACATCTGTCTTACAATTGTATGTTCTATCTGAAACATTCCAGTATCCCCAGGCTTCTTCCATGTATACAACCTTCTTTCATGAGTCTTGAACCAAGTGTTAGCTTATGATTAAGTTATGCTCTGTACAAAATTCTACCAGGCGGATTCCTCTATCATTTCTTACCCCCATTCCATATTCACCTACTACGTTTCCTTCTATTCCTGTTCCTACTATCGAGATCCAGTCACCCATGGATATTAAATTTTTGTCTCCATTCCCTATCTGAATAATTTCTTTTATCTCATCATACATTCCATCAATCTCTTTGTGATCTGCGGAGCTAGTTGGCATATAAACCTGTACTACTGTGGGTTTCATGTTTATCGTGGCCACAATAACGCGTTCACTATACTGTTTGTAGTAGCTTACACCAGCTCCTATTTTTTTTTATTCATTATTAAACCTGTTTCCGTATTACCCCTATTTGATTTTGTATTTGTAACCCTGTATTCACCTGACCAGAAGTCTTGTTCCTCCTGACACCGAGTTTCACTAATTCCTATTATATCTAACTCCAACCCATCCATTTCCCTTTATAAATTTTCTAATCTACCTGCCCGGGATCAGACATACCACGCTCCGATCCGTAGAACGCCAGTTTCTTCTCTCCTGATAGCGACGAACTCCTGGGTAGTCCCCGCCCGGAGATCCGAATGGGGGGCTATTTTACCTCCGGAATATTTTACCCAAGAGGACGCCATCATCATTTAACTACGCCCTCGGGAAAATTACGGCTGTACTTTGCCTTTGCTTACAGCCGTTCGCAGTAACAGCACTGCAAGGCCGTTTTGGTTAGTGCTGCAAGGCCAGATCAGTCAATTATCCTGACTGTTGCCCCTGCAACAGCTGAAAAGGCTGCTGCTTCTCTTCAGGAACCACACGTTTGTTTAGCCTCTCAATAGATACACCACCTACGATACTGGTATCTGTATCGCTGAGGCACGCAAGCCTCTCCACCAACGGCAAGGTCCATCGTTCATGAGGGTTGTATAATCTCTTATGTATCTATATTTCACCATTGCACTGACGTCTCGTTTTCTTGGGACTAGTAATACACATGCCTGTCACAGAATCTCACTTTCAATTATTGGATGTGCGTTAAACCCATTTTTCAGTTCGATCCTGTTAACACTGCCTTTTGTGCTTTTGGTAATCTATATGGAAATATATTCGGAAACATGCCTCAGCGTTTCGGCAATATTGGAAGTTCACACTTTACCGTTTCTATGTATTTCAGCGTGAAACATTGTTGATACCGGGTCATCAAACATTCTGGTCGTTTTCATAACCTGTTCTTGCTGGACCGACGAAGAGGCAGACCTCTCCCGATGATATCAGATAGGTAACAGAAGTCATCGCGCAACGGTCGACTTAATCAGAAACGAGAGACTCTCATGAGTTATGACTTACGGTTGTAACAATATCGATAAATATTAATGATTAGTTAAGGTTTCTACCTACTGAACTGATAGTTTGTGTCATTACACCAATTTTATTTTATCTTTGTGACGCAGCACTTGTTCTCATTATACACTGATCACTCAGAAGATTATGACTTCCGACCTACTGTCGATGTAATACCGTCCTTCATAGGTTGACGAGGAATGACTGCTCTTCAGACACAGGCACGGTGCACGTAGTAACAATGAGCGTGTTGCCTGCGTGTAGAATGGGGAAAGCGCGTGATGTGTCTGAGTTTGACCGAGGACAGATGTGATGGTCCGGAGGTTCGGCACGTTCACTCTAGAAACCGCCAGAGTTGCGGCTGTTCGGGGAGTGCTGTGGTGTGTGTACTCCACACGTGGTGTAAACACATCCATACATCGTACGGTTGGGCGGCCACAACTCATTATAGGTGACGCACGTCGGACGCTGCGCAGACTTGCAAAACAGAATCGGCGGCGAACTGTGGCAGAACTAACATCAGACTTTAATACTTACAAGGAAACCTCCCCATCGCACCCCTCTCAGATTTAGTTATAAGTTGGCACATTCGATAGGCCTTGACAAACTAAACACAGATCAATCGAGAAAACAGGAAGAAGTTGTGTGGAACTATGAGAAAATAAGCAAAATATACAAACTGAGTAGTCCATATGCATGATAGGCAACATCAAGGAGAGTGTGAGCTAAGGAGCGCCCTGGTCTCGTGGTTAGCGTGAGCAGCTGCGGAATAAGCGGTCCTTGGTTCAAGTCTTCCTTCGGGTGAAAAGTTTACTTTCTTTATTTTAGCAAAGGTACGCTCTGTCCGTTCGTTCATTGACGTCTCTGTTCACTGTAATAAAATTAGTGTCTGTGTTTTGCGACCGCACCGCAAAACCGTGTGATTAGTAGACGAAAGGACGTGCCTCTCCAATGGGACCGAAAACATTTGATCGCAAGGTCATAGGTCAACCGATTCCTCCACAGTAAAACACGTCTGATATATTCTATACGACACTGGTGACGGCACGTGCGTCACATGACAGGAATATGTTGTCGACTCACGTAACTTGTACACTTGGCGAATGGGTAAAAAGGTTCTTCTACCTTGCCCGATTTAGGTTTTCTTGTGGATGTAATAATCATTCCTAAAAAAGTGATGAAAACATAAGCGTATGTCACATAAACTGAAAATAAAATGTTAAAATTTTCACCCGAGGGAAGACTTGAACCAAGGACCTTCCGTTCCGCAGCTGCTCACGCTGACCACGTGACCACGGCAACCGTGAGCTTTCCGTTCTTTGTTGTTGCTTATCTTGGGCATGGACTACTCAGTTTGCATATGTTGCTTATTTTTTCACAGTTCCACACAACTTTTTCCTGTTTTCTCGATTGATCTGTGTTCAGTTTTTCAAGGCCGACCCACTGTGCCAACTTATAACTAAATCTGAAGGGGGTGCGATGGGGAGGTTCCCTTGTTAGCATGCGGCTGACGTAGTATTACAACGTTTGCGCGAAATGGGTAAGTGTGACGGACGTAATATTACGTCACGCCAGTTACGATAATTTTCCGCGGCGTCAAACGTGTGCCAGATCTCCAGCTTCGTAGTTTATTCTATGTGGTAGCAACGGTATCACTGGAAAAATTTATCGATTTTGTAGGTTGTGTTACCTCTCTTGTTCCGTAGGCGTTAGCTGGCGTTCAAGTTACCTCTGTTTCGTACATTTTGTGTTCAAAATGTGCAGTGAAGAGGAGAAATGTCTGGAGCAAATGATTTACGAAGTCCTTGACGAGTCTGCTGATGATGAAAACGAAATAGTTGACGGCGGGTCAGTACACACGTACAGTATTATTTTCGCATATTGTTTGTTATTAAGGATTTTCCTGTCGGTAAATCAGAAAATTAGTCCGAGCATATGATTCCACTGACGATATTGTTGGCCTATGTATCTCTCCAAATTTCTATTTGCATTATACTATACTCCACCATGAATGGTAAATTTTACTTGGTTTTTGTATGTTATGTGTTTATGTAGATCTAAATGGGGTAAATGAAATTTAAACAGGAAGCTGAATTGTTTGCTTACTGTAGTATGTGTTTGAGTACCACTACTCCTTTTCAATTATTTTCTGTGATAATTACTACTAAATAGGTGTTTCATCAGTACCAATCACTACATATGTACACAGATGTTTGTACACACGAGCTCTAACTTACAATAATCCACATAGTATTTTAGCCAGTCCACATGTAATGGCAGCTACGTACAAGACCAACACCGTAAGTGTTAATGCTGCGCAGAGTGCAAGTGTGTCTGAATGCACACTGCACCGGACACTCCTAACGGTGGGCCTCCGCAGCCGAAGACCTGTGCATGTGCCGCCATGTTCGCACCACGACATCGGTTACTACGACTGAAATGGGCACGTGACCATCGCCACTGCACGTTAGCGCGGTGGCAGAGCATTGCATGGTCTGATGAATCGCGATACCTTTTTAACCTTGGTGATGGGAGGGCACGAATCCGTCGACTTCTAAGGGAACAGCTCCTTGACACCAGTACTGCGGGGCGCAGACAAGCTGGGGGAGGCTCCATTATAATCTGACAAACATTCACGTGAGAATCCATGGGTCCAGTGGAGCTCGTGCGAGACACGACGACGGCCAAGCAGCACTTTACACTGGTTGCTGAGCACGTACACCCCTTCTTGACGATCATATTTCCCGACGGCACTGCCATTGTTCACGACAGGGCCAAGTATGACACAGGGGTTGTTCCTCTTTGTATTCTGACATGCAGAAAATATCTAATACTACTCGTCGCCACTAAACTCTATGCTGCTTTTTTTTTTATCTAAAAGGCAGACGACTCAAGATATAAACTATTGCTGGATGCATATGGGAAACTCAGTTGTCCTAACGCGAAATCGTGCAGACTGCTGCAGCACCATCGAAGTGTCTGTCTGCAGTCTAGAGTGACTCCAAGGCTCGGCTGTGACACCGCTCGTAGCTGCTTCCTGGTAATGACTGAATCGACTCCCTGTGCTAGCAGCTTGTACACCGATTTTTCAGGGCTCTCGCAGCGTTGCTTTCTCTTGAGTCTCTCGAAGGTCTTCCGATGGACTGAGATTTTTCCAGAGCGTTCTAGAAAATTCTGGGTTGTTCGAATGTATAGTGTGTTGTCCTCGAGGGTTTACACCATGACCGCTTTCTAGGCTGGGCGCCAACATTTCTTACCTCTATTCTTGTTATGTCCTGCTTCCTGAGAAGCGCCATTTACACGTGATAAATGTCAGTACACATAGCTCATAAATGCAAGAAAAAAGACATAAAGCGTTGATTTACTTACGTGTTTATGATATTTGATGGAATCACGAAACGAGATGCGCCATGGGACTGGAGCGACCATGGAAGAGAGAGGCAAACCTCTAGATGACACAGAGTCAGTGTGGGGGGTACAGTTCCGGGAAGTAGTCTCTGTCAATACGTTTGTCTTCTTGTTAGCTGGGTGGTTAGACGCAAAACTGTAATCACAGTTTGGGAGAAAGGAACTGCATAACACTTGATAAATTTTGCCACAGTCCGGAAGCATTAGGAGTATGTGCCTGAAACTCTACTATCACTACTGAATGCCAGTCAGTCACGCACCCAGCAGGACCACATCGGTCTTCCTGAGAGTGAGGTCGGTACCAGATACTCCCCTGCGCTGCGGTGTCTGCCTCCTCGAAGGGATGGCGCAGTCGTCCGTCTGACCGGCGACCGTGGAACAGCAGCACCACCTTGGAAATACGACACTACCGATTAACGGTCCACATGAAGCAGGCAAAATAGAATACAAACGTCTCAAAAACGAGATCGACAGGAAGTGCAAAACGGCTAAGCAGGGATGGCTAGAGAACAAATGTAAGGATGTAGCGGCATATCTCACTAGGGGTAAGATAGATACTGAATGCAGGAAAATTAAAGAGACCTTTGGAGAAAATAGAACCACTCGTATGAATATCAAGAGCTCAGATGGAAGCCCAGTTCTAAGCAAAGAAGGGAAAGCAAGAAGGTGGAAGGAGTATATAGAGGGTCTATACAAGGGCGATGTACTTGAGGACAATTTTATGGGAATGGAAGAGGATGTAGATGAATATCAAACGGGAGATATGATACTGCATGAAGAGTTTCACAGAGCACTGAAAGACCTGAGTCGAAACAAGGTCCTGGAAGTAGGCAACATTCCAGTTGAACTGCAGACAGCATTGGGAGAGACAGCCCTTACAAAACTCTACCATCTGGTGAGCAAGATGAATGAGACAGGCGAAATACCCTCAGACGTCAAGAAGAATATAATAATTCCAATCCCAAAGAAAGCAGGTGTTCATAAATGTGAAAATAACCGAGCTATCAGTTTAATAAGTGACAGCTGCAAAATACTAATGCGGATTCTTTACAGACGAATGGAAAACCTACCTCGGGGAAGATCAGTATGGATTCGATAGAAATGTTGGAACACGTGAGGCAATACTGACCGTACGACTTATCTTAGGTAAATGAAAGGTAAAGCTACGTTTCTAGTACTTGTAGACTTAGAGAAAGCTTTTAGCAGTGTTAATTGCAATACTCTCGTTAAAATTCTGAAGGTGGCAGGGCTAAAATACAGGGAACGAGAGGCTATATACAATATGTACAGAAACCAGATGGCTGTTATAAGAGTCGAGGTGTTCAAATGGCTCTAAGCACTATTGGATTTAACATCTGAGGTCATCTGTCCCCTAGACTTAGAACTACTTAAACCTAACTAACCTAAGGACATCACACACATCCATATCCGAGGCAGGTTTCGAACCTGCGACTACAGCAGCAGTACGGTTCCGAACTGAAGCACCTAGAACTGCTCGGCCACAGCGGCCGGCGAGTCGATTGAAAGGGAAGCAGTGGTTGGGAAGGGAGTAAAACAGGGTTGTAGCCTATCCCCGATGTTGTTCAATCTGTGTATTGAGCAAGCAGTAAAGGAAAGAAAAGAAACATTGGGAGTAGGAATTAAAATCCATGAAGAAGAAATAAAAACTTTGAGGCTCGCCGATGTTTCTGTAATTATGTCAGAGACGCGAAGGACTTGGAAGAGCAGTTGAACGGAATGGACTGTGTCTTGAATGGAGGATATAAGATGAACATAAACAAAAGCAAAACGAAGATAATGTACTCGTATTAAGTCGGGTGGTGCAGAGTGAATTAGATTAGGAAATGAGACACTTAAAGTAGTAGAGGAGTTCTGCTATTTGGGAAACAAAATAACTGATCATAGTCGAAGTAGAGAGAAGTCGTTTCTGAATGTATTTGTATGGAGTGTAGCCATGTAGGGAAGTGAAACACGGACGATAAATAGTTTGGACAAGAAGGGAGTAGAAGCTTTGGAAATGTGGTGCTACAGAAGAATGCTGAATATTAGATGGGTAGATCACGTAACTAGTAAAGAGGTACTAAACAGAATTGGGGGGAAGAGGTGTTTGTGGCACAACTTGACTAGAAGGAGGGATCGGTTGACAGGACATGTTATGAGGCATCAAGGGATCACCAATTTAGTATTGGAGGGCAGCGTGGAGGGTAAAAATCGATGAGGGAGACCAAGAGATGAATACACTAAGCAGATTTAGGACGATTTAGGCTGCAGTAGGTACTGGGAGATGAAGCTTGCACAGGACAGAGTAGCATGAAGAGCTGCATCAAACCTGTCTCAGGACTGAAGACCACAACAAGTATTAACCTGAGCTACAACGCACCTCCAGTGGTAATTTTGACATTTATATAGTATCATACGTTTTCGAATTAGTTAGTTCCTACCAGTTAAGTCCTTAGGTATATTACAGTGAAAGTGTGATGTAATTTTTCCTTCGCATTTCCAAACCATTCTTCAGGGCACCACTAATGCACAGAGGAAAGGGTTTGTCGGCAGCAGTTTAATATTCTTTTTCTTGTCATCGGTGTATCTCATGCACCATACTCCTCATCGCAGATCAACACTTGTCCCCAAAGAAGTGAATTATGTATTGATATTATTCCAAACTTTTTTCTCCCGACAGTATTTATCCTTTGGAGCTCCCTCAAGTACCATGGAAGTTATTCCCTGACGTCATAAAATGTGTCCTGTTATCCCGTCTATCATTTTACTCATTGTTATCAGATATTCGTTTTCTCTGAGATACTGCGGAGAGCCTTCTCATTCCTTATCAGTTCACCTACTAATTTTCCACAGCCTCCCATGGTATCAAGTCTCAATCATTTCGATGGCTTTGGCGTACTGGTTTACCCCATTTCGCGCTGTACTGTACATGCAATGCTGTGCTGTAAATGTGTAATTTTAGAAATTTCTTCCTCGCATTAAGGTCGATATATCATATCAATAGACTTATTTTGGCCAGAAATGTCTCCACTGCGTGCGCTTCTCGGTGTAGTGTGTCGTCCTCGTATGATCAGTCGTGTTAGTTTGCTTTTAAGGTAGAAAAACTTCGTCTAGGTCCTAATCCCTAGTTTTGATGTTGCCTTTATTGCTTGTCTCATCTCTGCTGCTGCTCATTATTTCACATTTCTTCGGATAACTCCCAATCCACAGTGTGTGCTTATTAGACTGTTGATGTGATTCAGTAGGTTTTCCAATTCTTCCTTCAATTAGGACAGCAATGTGATGACAAAGTCTTATCACTGACATACTTTCAGCCTGCGTTTTAATTCCCTTACCCTTATTTCTGCGATGTCTAAACTGATCACTACGGGCTAAACGCTATGTCCTCGTCTTGCATCTTTTCTAATGCAAATACTTTTGTCTGCCATGCTTATTATTTCATATTGAGTTCCTATTTTTAAAAAACAAAGACCAAGTTGCACAAGCTGCGACATCGTCGCGAAAAAACAAAGATCCGTATATGTAATAAGTTTCCTTTTATTTACGTTTATGGTCACAAACTTTTTGTTAACAGATTACCGGTTTCGGTCTTTAATGACCATCATCAGATCTGTTTCAGGACTTTGTTTTTTTGAAACAGATCTTATGATGGTCATTAAAGACCGAATCCGTTAATATGTTAACAAAAAGTTTGTGACCATAGACGTAAATTAAAGCAAACTTAAAGAGCAAGTTGTCCGGGCCGTAATGACCTAAGGCATGTGTACCAGCCGCCGTGTCATCCCCTGCCTTGCGACGTCATGCAGTATCGAGCGACACGTGTCAGCACACCACATCTCCCGGCCGTTCTGCAGTCTTTCCAGACCGCGGTGGAACTGCTGCTGCTCGGCCCCGCAGCTCCTCAGTTGGCGTCGCGAGGCCGACTGCAGCCGGTACCAGTCCTCCCACCGAGGAAAAGTCCTCGACACTACTGGGAATCGAATAGGGGACCTCCGCGCGGCAGCCATCTACTCTGAGCTCTCAACTACGGAGGCGGACATTCGCTTCTTGTACATACTGAACAGTACCCGTCTTACCATTTAGTTTACTCCCATTTTCCTGGGAATTTCCCACATTTTGCACCATCTCATATTGTAGGATGGTTTTTTGCCGATAAATCCTCTTAATGTGCCTTGGTCTTTCTTAAGCTGTGCTTCCATTGTCAACAGTAATGTCAGTGTTGTGTGACAATCGTAAAACAGTTCCTGAAATATCGTATCCTTTATGCTGTGACGAGGCGGACGCTGCCAAGTGATTGTGGTTCGTGGAACGTGAGTACCGCGGCCGATGCTGTCCTGGAGACTCCGGCGCTTCCAGCCTGGAGACCAGTGGGGGCAGCGGCCGGCCGGCACGCCTGCTTTTAGCGCCGCTGCCTCCATCTCGCGCCGGTATCGCCTTACATGGTCGATAGCTGCCCACCGCACCGCAGCACCGCACAAGCTTCAGCCCCACCTCCACAAAGCACTGTTGTTGGACGCCAATGTGTAGCGGATGGGAGTGGCTTGTCAGGATGTGCCCCCGTCTTCCTTAGGGATTGCAGTCTTCGTAGATGCATTGGGAGACAGCTGGCGAGAAGCTTAAGACAAAAATCTGCAGTAATCTTAAATTACACTTTATTAATTTATTCAACTTGACTCCACCACGAAGCGGTCAGGAGCGGTTGTGGACAGGCATGAGAATGAACATGAACAAAGAAAGGTCTTCAAAGATTTGACTACCATCAGTCCTCACAGGCACATCTGTGACTTTTATTGTTTTGTATTAGTAACTATATAACTTTATAAAATTTTAAGACATTTTGTAATTTGACCTGTTAGTCATAACCTTAGAAAACAAGTATAAAAATTAACCTATTGCTTTGTGTTAAAGTGAGGGTTCACGATTCCGGTCCTCACAAACCACACAGGACTGACAAGTCCCTGTAGGTTTTAAACAACCATATGTCTATCTGCGCAGCATCTGTTAGTCATTAGCTTTGCTGACTCGCTTCGTCATTCTTTCAGTGTCCAACAGTCCTTCGTGTGATAAGCACATGTTTATTTTTGTGTACACTTACCTGATCTAGAAACAGAAAATGTTACGGAGAAAAGTAGTATCGGATGAGGAGATAAGATAATTGTTGGAGCAGTCTTCTCAAAACCAACATACTGAATTAGAATTTTCCAGTAATGATCTTAATGAAGTAGACATCGCTGAAAACTTAACACAACACCGCAGAAAGGTGACGGTGATCATGAATCATAACAATTACGAAGAATGAGAAGAACAATTTAGTGGGAATTCCGTTGAGTGAGATTCATCGTTTTCTCGTAATGGGAATTAAATACGGGCTACAGCCCTTCAACCTGGAATTTATGAAAGGCGGAGCAAAAAGGATGTACTGAAAGGAGACAAGGGTCCTACAGGGTATTTGATTAGGAACTGCGATAATGAAGAGTCTTGTTTTATGTTGTTTTTTCGTGTGCCACTAACTGAGTAAGTCTGTATGTCGACCAACACGGAAGGTGGAATTATTTGGATGGGTATGAATTAGTATGAAATGAAAAATTTTGTTGGTGTTCTGGTCATTGCTCGTGTTTAAAGATCAAGAAATGATGTCAACTTTGGGGAGTTGACAATGTCCGACCACTGTTCTATGAAAAAATGTCTCGCAACCGCTTCCATGCTATTGTGCTTTGATAGCGCAGCAGCAAGACGTGAACATAACTCAAGTGACAAACTGGAAGCAGTCAGAGAAGATTGTGGTATGTAGGAAACTACCTTGCAGGGTACCTGAATTCCAGGATGGTGCATGGCCGTGGATGAACAGCTGCTCACGTTCCCAGGTGTACATGACATCAAACCCCCATAGATACGGAAGAAAGGCTTTTGTACTCAAACCAATGTCATGTTTAAGTACAAACTATATAGGAAAGTTAATCCAAAAGCAATAGAGAGTATTTCAAACCCTATCAAGGAACAAGAGTGGCGGGATGTTTATAGTGCCGATAACATAGATGATAAATACAATGCTTTCCTTAACACATTTCTCTTGCTCTTTGAGACTTGCTTGCTATTAGAACATTCTAAGCGGGGTGCTAACAGTAACGGGCAGTCCGGGTGGATGACTAGTGGGATAAGGATATCATGTAGAACAAAGCGGAAATTATATAAAAATGTTACAAGTAGTCACAATCAAGCTACAGTAGCCCTTTACAAACAGTATTGTAAAGTGCTTAAAAATGTTATCACGAAGGCAAAGAGCGTGTGGTAAGCTGAGCGGTCTAAGGCGCTGCAGTCATGGACTGTGCGGCTGGTCCCGGCGGAGGTTCGAGTCCTCCCTCGGGCCTGGGTGTGTGTGTTTGTCCTTAGGATAATTTAGTTTAAGTAGTGTGTAAGCTTAGGGACTGATGACCTTAGCAGTTAAGTCTCATAAGATTTCACACACATCTGAACATTTTTGAACGAAGGCACAGACTATGTGGTATACAAATAGAATAGCTAGTTCAAAATGGCTCTGAGCACTGTGGGACTCAACTGCTGAGGTCATTAGTCCCCTAGAACTTAGAACTAGTTAAACCTAACTAACCTAAGGACATCACAAACATCCATGCCCGAGGCAGGATTCGAACCTGCGACCGTAGCGGTCTTGCGGTTCCAGACTGAAGCGCCTTTAACCATACGGCCACTTCGGCCGGCAATAGCTAGT
Organism: Schistocerca cancellata; assembly: GCF_023864275.1. Lineage (NCBI taxonomy): Eukaryota > Metazoa > Arthropoda > Insecta > Orthoptera > Acrididae > Schistocerca > Schistocerca cancellata. The sequence continues at coordinate 81,073,933 of NC_064627.1, read as the reverse complement.
TCACAGGATAAAATTAAAACCATATGGTCAGTTCTGAAGGAAGTGTCTGGTCAGCAGCACATGGTCGATGATATAAAGTCAGTTCGCAGTAAAAATATTTCTGTGACTGATAAATCAGATATATGTACAGAATTTATCAATCATTTTCTGATCATTGCTGGTGAATTAAATAAAAATTTAGTTTCTATTGGAAATCATATAACTTTCTTGGCAAATGCCTTTCCGAGATTGATGTCTGAAATACTCCTCTGTGATACAGACAAGAGGGAGATTGATAATTAACTCTTATGGTTATGAAAGAGTGCCTAGCAGAATATTAAAGTACTGTGCTGTACATGTTCGCCCTGTATTTAGCCATATTTGTAATTTTTCCTTTAGGAATGGTCAGTTTCCTGAGCGATTACTCAGTAATAAAGCCGCTTTATAAAAAGGGAGAAAGGGATCATGTAGATATTTTAGACCTATTTCTCTGCCATCAGTGATTGCAAAAGTTATTGAAAAGTCTAAGTATGTAAGAAAAATTGATCATTTTGTATCACACGATTTGCTATCAAATGTACAGTTCGGCTTTAGACGTAGTTTAACAACTGAAAATTATATATTCTGTTGTCTCTGTCAGGTACTGGATAGGTTAAACAAAAGGTTTCGAACGATTGGCAAATTTTTTGATTTACCTAAGGCATTTGATTGTGTTGATCACAAAATATTGCTCCAGAAGTTGGGCCATTCCGGAATACTGGGAGTATCTCACAATTGGTTCACCTCTTACTTTAGCAACAGGCAGCAAAAGGTCATTATTCATAATGTTGATAACGGCTGTGTTGTAGGGTCTGAGTGGGGGGGGGGGGGGGGGGTGCCCCAGGGATCAGTGTTGGGGTCACTCCTGTTCCTTATTTATATAAATGATATGCCCTTTAGCATTACATCATCATCATCATTATCATCATTTAAGACTGATTATGCCTTTCAGCGTTCAGTCTGAAGCATAGCCCCCCTTATACAGTTCCTCCATGATCCCCTATTCAGTGCTAACATTGGTGCCTCTTCTGATGTTAAACCTATTACTTCAAAATCATTCTTACCTGAATCCAGGTACCTTCTCCTCGGTCTGCCCCGACTCCTTGTAATGTCTCTTGCAGCAGTCTCTCCGCGATATTTTCAGAAATTTTATAAATTATCTAACTCAGTACATATCTCGAAATAACTCTTCTTATCTTACCGATTATCAATGCAAAGTAGTTTCAAGCCCAATTATTCCTTGGAGCGTCCATTTACTCCATGGAATAGCTTCTCTGCTATCTATGTTTTCTCTTATGAAAAGAATAGAGGACTTCTTGCCGATTAGTCGTGAAAGAAGGATGTATATGTAGGTATTGTTGGGCTAGTCGCCATCTTGATGTGATTCTGTATGAGAAGGAATTTAATAGATGAACTAAACTAAAGTAAGTGTGTTCGCGTATTATTTAACTGATTATTATTGACAGTGTCTGCTTACTACGCTGTGTTGCACGGGATCAGTGGGGAACGTCTGATTTACACTGGACGAATCTGCCGTTTTGTATGCTCAAGATATCCAGTTACTTCAAATCAATAGGCTAACACGGTCTTACCAGCAGATCTCCGGTCTTCCGCATGTGATCACCGAAAGTTAATAATTATTACAAATGTTTCCAGGAGATCGACTGACAATTTTTGTCGCACCGAGACTTCGAATTTGCTTCACTGTCTTATGGAATTTAAGTTAAGCTCAATTTAATCAGGATAGAACAGTATTGAACTGTGTGAATGTGATAAGCCTGCTTTGTCAACGAAAATTCCCTTAATATACGCATGTTTTTACTATCCTGATCTGTGAAGCTAAATCAGGCGGGTGTGAGAGAGGTTTTTTAAATTTTAGATCCCACAAAAAAATATATTAAATTTAGCTTCACTGTGACAGGACTCATTTTTGAGCATTACTTAAACATTGTGTGAATTTTATGTTGCATGTGCACGAGAGAAAAGAAGACGAGGCCTGTTCCAGAAGTCACAATTTCGCCACAACCTACGAGAACGTCGTTCAGGCCAGACAATATACAATTAAATTTTTGAAGATAGAGATTTATAATAACTATTTAAATGTCTGTCGGTTTGAATCAGATTGATTGGGTTGAACTTTAGATAGGAAGTGTTTATTATAAGTGAGTATTATGACAAGTTTAGCTCAGTGACATTTTTAACTCAGATGCGAGTGACTTTATATATTTGTTGTTCTGTGTATTAATGGTTCTTACTAGGGCGGCATATAAAATGGCAATGCAACAGCAAAGCGAATCACAACAGCCCTCAGCTGTTTCTGAGGTTAGTGAAACATTAGACGCTAGCTTAACTGAAGTAGCGCCTAGCGGCAGCATTAGTCAGGCCCCACAACAAAGCTTAAGTGTTTCGATGTCATCTGAGCAGGTTGAAATAAACCCATTGACTGTAATCATGCAGCAGTTAACACTGTTAGCCAAAGATGTAACAGACTTAACTAAAGCGCAAATAGAGACTAAAAGGGAATTAACTAAAGCGCAAATAGATACTAAAAGGGAATTAACTAAAGCGCAAATAGAGATTAAAAGGGAAATGAATGAACAATTAGCAGCCAATCAAGTGAAAGTCCAGGAGCAATTAGAAGCTAATCAAGCGGAATTAAATAATAAATTAGTAGAGAGTTTTCAGAAACTTGACGATAAATTAAATAAAACTGCGGAAGAATTGAAAATTCAGAATGAAAAGACAGAATTAAAATTAGCTGCTCAAATTGAGCAAATCACTCAGCAGTGTAATGAAAATGCGAAGAAGTTACGCCTAGAGCTAACTGAGTATGTTGCTACTAAGCTTGATACTATTAAAGAGCAGGTCGAGTCAATCCCACAGATAGTTCAAGCACAAGATTAGATGCAATGTTCTATCGCGGTAATTCCGGTGTTAGTTGAAGTTCAAGATGAATTAAAGCAACAAGTAAATGAGATGTCAGCAGATATGCAGGATTTGAGACAATCACAAGACAAGATCCCGAAGGACATCCAAAATTTGGATAAATCCACAAATAACATAAAGGAGAGACAAGGTAAACATTCTCGCGGGAAAATTCTCGCAGTTAATTTTAGAAAGGCAAAGCATTTCGTCAGACAATATTGAACATACGGTTAGATACGATCTATGACCGAGAGTTGAGAAGAAAATTTATTTAATAAAGGTTTTCGAGAAGCCAAAGAACAGCTAGGCTAAGAACTTATACAATGAAAAGAAACCATTAAGAGATCTTTAAATCTATCTCGAGAAGATTTGTGTTCCACGCAAGGAAATGAACCCATAACAAGATCTATCAATGAAGCTACATTATTTACCCGACCAAGTACAGACAGGGACATTAATGCACACGTTCGTTTTCGCAATCAACATCAATCACAACACTACGAGGGTAGTCATAATGACTGTAATTGTAAAAGCAATACTGAGGAGAAAATGTTGAAACAACGTCAATTCCAGATCTACAACCCAGACAAGAAAAATGTTCATCCCGTAGTGTTTATAAGAAGTTTTAGGGGAGTATTGCCAAAAAATTGGAGTGAGTGGCAAAAGGTTAGAAAATTTATTTAATAAAGGTTTTCGAGAAGCCAAAGAACAGCTAGGCTAAGAACTTAAACAATGAAAAGAAACCATTAAGAGATCTTTAAATCTATCTCGAGAAGATTTGTGTTCCACGCAAGGAAATGAACCCATAACAAGATCTGTCAATGAAGCTACATTATTTACCCGACCAAGTACAGACAGGGACATTAATGCACACGTTCGTTTTCGCAATCAACATCAATCACAACACTACGAGGGTAGTCATAATGACTGTAATTGTAAAAGCAATACTGAGGAGAAAATGTTGAAACAACGTCAATTCCAGATCTACAACCCAGACAAGAAAAATGTTCATCCCGTAGTGTTTATAAGAAGTTTTAGGGGAGTATTGCCAAAAAATTGGAGTGAGTGGCAAAAGGTTAGTTTCGTGACCGGTTATATTCAGGGGTCAGGAGCTATATGGGCATCTGATATGATATCAACTTGGGACACATATGAAGATTTTGAACGAGCATTTTTATCCAAATACTGGTCTGAAGGAGTACAAGACCGTTTAAGGCAGGAGGTATTACACCCGGAACCTTTTTCCTTTTCACGTGGGTCTTTAAAGAAATACTTCGAGAAATATATAAACAAATCGCGGTATTGGGATAAGCCAATGCCTCTAAAAGAAGTGATTGGCATATTAAAATCTCGACTTCCGGCCGGCATCAGAATTAGAATGCTGTATATTAATGAGCATGACCTTGACTATTTCATGACTACCACCAACACCAAGACACCACAAAAAGGCTTTTATCAAAGCCAGCGCTAAATATAATGTCCATAAACATTGAAGGGCTCTCTCATGAGAAAGAAGTGCTACTTGCTGCAGCATGTAAAACTAACAACTGTGATCTCTTACTAATCCAAGAGACCCACATTGGCCCCACAACTAGAAGACCAAAGATCCACGGAGTGAAATTAGTAATTGAAAGACCACACGAGCAATATGGCAGCGCAATCTTCGCCAAAATGGGCTTAGGTATTATTTCTGCAGAACTGACATCTCAAGAAGACATCGAAATCTTGACTGTAGAGCTACAGTCCTGCACTGTGACGTCTATATATAAGCCACCGAGCAGGGAGTTCACATTCAGTGAGCCAACCAACTTCAACTCACAACCAACGAAAATAATAAAGGGCGACTTCAACTGTCATGGATCAGCCTGGGGGTACAGGCACACAGACAAAAGTGGGGACGACCTAGAAACCTGGGCAGACTCAACTGGCCTTAAATTAATACACGACCCCAAACTTCCATTTTCTTTCAACGGCAGCGGGTGGAACCGTGGATACAATCCAGATAACATCGTTGTCAGCGAAAACGTAGCACATCAAACCAGGAAGGATGTGGGAGAACCCTTCCCACATACACAGCACCGAGCTATATTATGTCTGGTCGAAGCAGTTGTTAAACCAGCAACCACCCATTTCCAAAGACGTTTTAATTTTAAACGTGCCCTATGGGACAAATTCTCTGAAGAACTTGACAAAGAGGTGCAGAACCTTGATGCTAGCCCGGAAAAATACGACACTTTCATTGAATTAGTTAAAACTGTCTCCCGAAGAAATATCCCCCGAGGCTGCAGAACTAGTTATATCCCTGGACTTGACGGAAACTCAAAGGTTCTTCTGGAACATTACCAACAGCTCTACGAGGAAAACCCTTTTTCAGAGGAAACAACTATGGCGGGAGAAGAACTCCTCCAGGCCATATCAGCCTCAAGAACAATGAAATGGTGTAATCTAATCACAAACCTAGACATGAAACAGAATAGCCGAAAGGCCTGGCAACTCCTTAAAAACATCAATAATGACCCCTCATCTAATACACAAAATTTGTATAAGGTCACACCAAATCAAATAGCAAATCAACTTCTACTTAATGGTAAAACCAACAGGAAGCACCCAAAAAAGAAACTACAGAGAGGCACTCAAGAAAAAGACCACCTAGGCACCCCCTTTACTCTGAAAGAATTAGAAGATTCCATCTCCATAACGAAAATTAATAAAGCCGCTGGCATAGATGATCTACGCCCAGAACAAATAAAAATGTTCGGACCTGTTACCAGACGGTGGTTACTAGATATGATGAACAAATGTGTTCTTGAAATGAAAATCCCCAAGACTTGGCGGAAGGCAAATATAGTAGCTATTCCAAAACCTGGAAAAAACCCCACAGACCCAAAAAATTTTCGGCCTATCTCCCTGCTCTGTCAGCTCTATAAAGTCTTAGAAAGAATGATCCTTAACCGCATCTCAGAACATGTAGACAAGAATATAATTAAAGAGCAAACACGATTCCGCCCAGGAAGGTCATGCTGTGGACAAATCCTCAACCTTACACAGTACATAGAAGATGGATACGAGCGGAAACAAATTACAGGTGCAGCCTTTATCGACCTTACAGCAGCTTACGACACCATAAACCATAGTAAGTTAATATCAAAAATATATAACACCACAAAAGACTACCGACTGGCGCAATTCATCCAGTGCCTGTTGGAGAATAGACGGTATTATGTCACGCTGCAGTCGAAGAAGAGCCGATGGCGGACCCAGAAAAACGGCCTACCTCAAGGTAGCGTCCTCGCCCCATTGCTGTATAATATTTATACCAATGACCAACCGATCAGCATGGACGCTCGCTCCTTCATCTATGCAGACGATACGGTCGTTGTCACCCAGGGAAAAACCTTTGAAGAGGTAGAAAGTAAATTAACTTTAGCGATTGAAAAGCTGGGTGACTATTATGATAATAACCACCGCAAACCAAACCCAGCAAAAACCCAGGTCTGTGCTTTTCACCTACGTAATAAGGAAGCAAGGAGGAAACTCAACATAAGCTGGAAGGGACAACATCTATCTCACTGCGACACACCAAAATATCTTGGAATTAAACTTGACCGTGCTCTCACCTACAAGGAACACTGTTTGGCCACAAAGATGAAAGTGAGTGCCAGGAACAACATCATCCGCAAGCTAACAAATAGCAGATGGGGAGCACAACCTACAGTTCTCCGCACGTCAGCTTTAGCTTTATGTTTCTCCACTGCGGAGTACTCGGCACCCGTTTGGCAAAATTCCACCCACGCTGAACAAGTAAATATAGCATTGAATGAGACTGGACGCATCGTGACAGGATGCCTCCGCCCGACTCCCACAAAGCAGCTGTACCACCTCATGGGCATAGCCCCGCCAGACATCAGAAGAAGGACTGCCGCAGAAATCGAGAAACATAAACAGGAGACAGATCCCAGGCATCCAATGTTCGGATACAATCTTCAGCCTCGTCGACTTAAATCAAGGAAGAGTTTCCTACGAACAACTGAAGCAACTCTTTTATCGCCTAGAGCACGACGAGAAGAGCTGTGGTACAATGTGGACCCAGGAAGACCAGAGAATAGCCCCAGGGAAGAACCCACAGCTGGCTCTGAACTCCCATATACGACCTGGAAAGCCCTGAATAGACTACGAACAGGCGTATCAAGATGCAGAACAAACTTGGAAAAATGTGGCTACATCCATGCAGACGAGCCCTGCGAGTGTGGAGAACAGCAAGACCCACAACACCTACTGGTCTGCAGGAAACTAAACAACCCGTGTTCGACTCAAGACCTATTTGAAGCAAATGACAAGGCTACTCAAGCTGCAGTGTATTGGGCTTCACGTGGGATATGAAAATCGCTCTGTTTCGCATCCTTAGCGCTTATCATTATAGGTTACATACTTTCCTATATTATTGTAGTTAATTTACCTTATAACCATGTATTATTGTATTATAACTGCTTCTGTTGCTTTGTAATATATACATATATTTTTTTTGTAAAATGGTGATGTCTTGGATACGATAAATAAATAAATGACTACGCTTGACACTATAGATATGATCGAGGAAGATGAACATCGGCCAAGACAACCGGTCAAGCAGAGGAGAGCGATTGAGGCGCCAAACGCAAACCGGAACGGAAACGGATTTAATAATTATTATACTAGGAATACTCAGAGATTCAACGGAAACAATTGCAACGGAAATGTAAATTTCAATAACGGTGCTGCGAGGGGCAGATTCAGAGACAATCGAGCAGGTCGCAGATACAACCCAGTGTTTGGAAATGCAAGAGATTATCAGAACCAGCAGTCTTCAAATAATAATAATGCGTACAGAAATTACAGAAATTCTGACCTTTGATTTGAAGCAAATAACACAACCAGTCATCAACAACAACCAGTCATAACAGAAGTAGTAGATGATTCAAGAGGAAAAAATAATCGACATTTAAACTGAAGAGGGCCGCTTTATGCTCCGTAAAGTCGGCCGGGGAAAACAAAAGGGGCAAACCTGTTTTAAACGAAATTAATTCCGTGGCAATGTTGAGATATAATGAAGGCGAATTAATGACAGATGAATTGACGAGAGACTTAGAGGCCTGTGTAGTCGAAGATAAAAGGGTTCCTGTGTCTGAGATCATCACAGAAATGGGAGGAATTTTAACCAATGTTGTATTGGACACAGCTTCATCTACAGATGTAGTATCCGGAACTTTGTTTCGCAGAATTAGTATAATTAAGAAAATCCCTGTCCTACGAGTACAAAATTGCCGAGTTATAGGTGCAGTGGGAGCAAAATCCCGGAACGTCAAGATACAAACGCTTATACAGGTAAAATTGGGAAATTTAGCTAAACAATGCACATTCCTTGTAGTGGAAAAGTTGTTAGTAGATTGTATTCTTGGCATTGGAACTTTGAAAGCCTCCAATTGCAAGTTGGACTTGATAAAAGGAAAGGTGCATTTTAAAATCGAAGATCAATTTTTTACACTGATCTTACTGAGAAAGAAGGCAGTGTATGAGCGATATTTCCGTGGTGCTGCTGTGCAGTTGATTTGGGCTGAAAATAATAATATGTACCGACTACCGATCAAGTCAATTCAAGTAGAGGATTTCAGACAAATAGTCGAACAGAAAATTGCTGAGTCAGATTGCCTAGTGGATAGTCAGAGGGAACAATTATTCAATATATTAACAGAAGTATTCGATGAAAAGCCCGGAATTATTAGAGGATATGTTTGTACATTACAGATTAAGCCCCATAAGACATTTTGCCGCACACACTATCCCATTCCCGGGCGATTAAAACAACTAGTTCAGGAAGAGATACAAAAAATGTTAAACTGGAATCTTATTGAACCGTCGAACAGCCCATATTGTTCTCTGTTGCTTGTTGTACCAAAGCCAGGAGGAAAAGCTCGATTGGTATTAGATGCAAGGAAAATTAACAAAATTATAGTACCTGTGCGTACACATCCGGAGAACATCGATGAGTTAATACAGAAATTTCAAGATGTATCCTATTTAACCAGTATTGATGTGAGAAGTTCGTTCTGGCAAGTCCAGTTAGACAAGGACTCAAGAAAATATTCTGCTTTTATATATGGAGGGAGAAGCTATCAGTTCAAGGTCGTTCCGTTTGGTCTCAATATCAGCTCTGGAGTTTTTATTTCTGCGTTGGACTATGTCCTAGGACCAGAACTACGTAGTCGAATAACAATTTTTGTGGACGACCTATTAATTGCCTCTAAAACTTGGGAGGAACATGTACAACTTATTAGGAGGATTTTTGATGTGTTCAAACAAACTGGTATAACTGCAGATCTAAAAAAATCCCAATTTTCTCTACAGAGAATTAAATTCTTAGGACATATGATTAATGCAAAAGGCATTCTTCCAACAGAAGCGAAGATTAGTGCGATAAAAAATTTTCCAACTCCAAGAAACAGAAGACAACTGAAAGGCTTTGTAGGCTTGGCTTCATGTTTTCGTCGATTTATCAAAACTCAAGCAATGAACTCTGAAGCACTAAACCGGCTCCTGAGGAAAGATGTACCATGGCAATGGTCTAATGATTGTGAAAAGGATTTTTGTGAAATTAAGGATCAACTGATAAATGCTTCGTTATTATACCACCCTGATATGAATGTCGCATTCTGTTTAGCCACTGATTCATCAGATGTGGGATTAGGATACTGTGTATTTCAAATTAGGTACATCGATGGTGTAAAAACCTTTTGTCCAATTGCATTTGCTAGCAGAGTTTTATCCACCTGTGAAAGAGCATATAGCACTACGGAATTGGAAGCTTTAGCAGTTATTTGGTCTTTGAAAAGGTTTAATTATTATGTATGTGGCTCAAGGATAGCCGTTTATTGTGACCACCAATCATTAGCCTTTTTACAAACTTGTAAGTTGCTGCATCCTCGCTTGTCAAGGTGGAAGCTGGCGCTGCAAGAATATCAGTTTCAAATAATTCATGTAGCCGGAAAAGAAAATATTATAGCTGACGCGTTGTCAAGATCTCCAGAAGGAATAACACATGAACTGGATGTAAATAATAAGGCAGCATTTCCAGTGCTTCTTCTTCAAGAAAATAATTAGAAGTTATATTATATTCATTTATGTAAGACAATGGCTCAGCTTCAGAAGAAGGATCGACGATGGAATGCGATAATACGACAATTCAATCAACAAAATCCTATGGTCAATTTGGAGTACTACCGGCTTGTGAATAATATTTTATTTTTTAAATCTGGGTAGGCTGAGAATCCAAAGTGGTGTGTCTGCATACCTGAAGAATATGAAGAACGATTAATTTGGTTTATACATTTGACCTGGGGTCATGTTGGTGTTGTAAAGTGTGCTAATAAGATTAAATATTATTGTTACTTCCCAAATATAAGGCGAAAAGTTCACAAAGTCATACAGAAATGTATTCTCTGTCAAAAGGCTAAGCCGGACAACAAGGGAAATAAAATTGCGCTTCACTCAATAATACCTGAAGCACCAAGATCACTTATATCATGTGATATTTGTGGACCACTTCCTAGAGCCAGAGGTGGTGTTAAGTACATTATTGGATTCTGTGATGTGTTTACAAAATATGTTAAACTATATCCTATAAAATCAGCAACTGCAAGAGCTGCCGTAGTAAAATTTATAAATGACTACATTCCTCATGCAGGGATTCCAAAATCTATAATCTCCGACAATTCGAAGATATTTACTGGATATTTATGGAGAAAATTAGTATCACAACCAGGAATAAAACAGATATTTACATCTTGCTATCATCCACAAGGGAATTTAATTGAACGGGTTTTTCGAGAACTAAACAGATTCATGAGAACTTACTGTCATGATAAACAAACTACCTGGATAAACTATTTGACCGAGTTTGAGCAGATTTATAATAATTTACCTCATAGTTCTACAAACTTTACCCCGAATGAACTGATGTTCAGAGATAAGGAAAGAAACTTTTGGGTAGATAAGTTGCCTAAACTCGAGGACACCAAAATGTCATGGGAAGAAAAAATTCGCAATGCTCTCATTAATATTACGGAGAAAGCAAGACAGCGAAAGGAAATCCATGACAGAAACATCAAACTGATTCAGACTTTCAATATCGGACAAAAAATTCTTTTAATAAGACACATCAAGTCATCAAGGTTGAAGAAGACCATCAGAAAATGGAATCTAATTTATACAGGTCCATATATAATAGTTGATATACCGAATCCTGGTGCGTATTTATTAGCATATTCGGATTCTGGAAGAATAAAAGGATTATTTCCCCATGTAGACCTAAAGAGGTACTTTTAAGGAAAGTGTGTCCAATTAAATGAAAAGTCTGTATGAAGTAATTGAGTATTAAAAAAAATTGAAGTGTGAAGGACTGTATGCCTCAGCTACTGTGAAAGGTTAAATGACAGCATGCCAATCATCTGTGGTAGTTTAATGAACAGTAAGCGATTGCTTCTGTGATAGTATAGGAATATTTAGAAAAGTAAGTGGAACTGTAGCTATTGCTGCTGTGAAGACTTACGGATTATCTGTCTACACGATGATCACCAAAGAAGCTTATGCGTGTGAAATAATACACATTCAGGGAGTGTTAATCTCCAGTGAGAATAACTTTACTGAAACTATATGATCGAACATGGCGCTTGCGTGTGAAGTTAGTGTTTGTAAACTGACAGTTCACAGGAGAACAAATGAACCGCGTTAGGAAATTAGAATCGATTGCTACTGTCCACAGATATAAAGACTCGCTGTTTTTTTTTTTTTTTTTTTTTTTTTTTTTTTTTTTTTTTTTTGGCGCGAGCGAAATTCTATTCAAGAGAATTTAATTAACTAGCTTAGTGTGTGTTTATAAAATTAGAGTTAATAAGAAAGTTCTTCATTGAATTTATAATAACGTGTCATTTTCCAGTTGGATTTGTTTATTGTTATATTGCATTCATATATGTTCATGAGAAAATGCGGCATTTGGAGTATAAAAGAGAAAAATTAATTTCAGCTGGAGAGGTCATGCAGCAAGACTTAATTAAACGTTCTCTTTCAGCAAAATTTCATTTTAATCATGTATGAGTAAGATATAATTTTTTTTTTGGAAATTGTCTCAAATAATAAAGGTTTTAATATTCTAACATGCTATCCACATTCGCACATGAAACCAAATTAGGAAAGATTCAGATCTACTTCCACCTGGAAAAGCCAACGAAAACACAAATTAAATAAATAAATAATTAAAAAAAGGATTAGAACCTTTCGGCTTACTCAAGAAGATGGATGAAATCATCCATGTTTTCAAAAATTGTTTCCGATCTGGAGTTGTGATATTGTGCAACTACAGTATCGATTAAGACACCTAGGTGTGGAAAGTAAAAGACGAATGGATTTTCCCATTCCTCAGATGGAAGATTGGATGGATCAGGTCCATATCTGAGTTCAAAATGAATCTGGAAAATTCAACTAACCCTTCTCTTCCAGGAATCTTTAATAGTTGATCATTCCTTAGACGAATTTTGATTGTTTCATGCCACAATCCTGAGTACCTGTTCCTGAGGTTCCTTCTCGTCCCTCAAATCCGTTACGTCTCCTATCCGGTACGCCAATGCGACGCCTGTCCTCCATGCCGTGTCCCATGCTCCTGTTCGATCAGTTTCACCGCAGTTCAGCAATACATCGATGAAGAAAATTTTTCAGAAGATTTTAAAAAATTTGCATGTGTAAAGATTTTTTGTTTTTTGGCTATGAGGCAGATATCATCTCTCCTATGAATTCTAGATAACTCTCAAATTTCTAAATTATTCTGTCTTTCCTATCATCTGTGATACCTAGTTGGGGTCTAAGGCTCCAGGTTTTCCGGGGTTTCCCTGTGAAGCCCAGTTCCTGAATAGGTAGACCTGATTAACAACTATATAAGTCCATCTTCCCTGGTTGTGTACTTGGGATGCTGGTATGCCCCAGTACACGTGAAAGCAACGACTAGGTATCTAGTAACGAAGATACAAAATCTCCTTCAATTCTTGTAATAAAAAAAATCTTACTAACTTCTTAATATTTATAGGAACGTATGTTCCACAAATTCTAACGAGTTAGCTAAGCCAGTTAGCTCGCAAAGTGGATACATATCAACTTTGCTCGCTGCGAGGGGCGATGTAATGTCTCTTGCAGTGGTCTCTCCGCGATATTTTCAGAAATTTTATAAATTATCTAACTCAGTACATATCTCGAAATATCTCTTCTTATCTTACCGATTATCAATGCAAAGTAGTTTCAAGCCCAATTATTCCTTGGAGCGTCCACTTACTCCATGGAATAGCTTCTCTGCTATCTATGTTTTCTCTTATGAAAAGAATAGAGGACTTCTTGCCGATTAGTTGTGAAAGAAGGATGTATATGTAGGTATTGTTGGGCTAGTCGCCATCTTGATGAGATTCTGTATGAGAAGGAATTTAATACATGAACTAAACGAAAGTAAGTGTGTTCGCGTATTATTTAACTGATTATTATTGACAGTGTCTGCTTACTACGCTGTGTTGCACGGGATCAGTGGGGAACGTCTGATTTACACTGGACGAACCTGCCGTTTTGTATGCTCAAGATATCCAGTTACTTCAAATAAATAGGCTAACACGGTCTTACCAGCAGATCTCCGGTCTTCCCCATGTGATCACCGAAAGTTAATAATTATTACAAATGTTTCCAGATCGACTGAATTTTTGTCGCACCGAGACTTCGAATTTGCTTCACTGCCTTATGGAATTTAAGTTAAGCTCAATTTAATCAGGATAGAACAGTATTGAACTGTGTGAATGTGATAAGCCTGCTTTGTCAATGAAAATTCCCTTAATATACGCATGTTTTTACTGTCCTGATCAGTGAAGCTAAATCAGGCCGGAGTGAGAGAGGTTTTTAAATTTTACATAACACACAAAATATATTAAATCCTCCTACCCTCTACTGCTGAATCCATGAGTCTCTTGGGTAACCTAGCTTCTCCCATGCGTGTAACATGACCCCACCATCTAAGCCTGTTCGCCCTGACTGCTACATCTATAGAGTTCATTCCCAGTTTTTCTTTGATTTCCTCATTGTGGACACCCTCCTGCCATTGTTCCCATCTACTAGTACCTTCAATCATCCTAGCTACTTTCATATCCATAACCTCAACGTTGTTGATAAGGTAACCTGAATCCACCCAGCTTTCGCTCCCATACAACAAAGCTGGTCGAAAGATTGAATGGTGCACAGATAACTTAGTCTTGGTACTGACTTCCTTCTTGCAGTAGAGAGTAGATCGTAGCTGAGCGCTCACTGCATTAGCTTTGCTACACCTCGCTTCCAGTTCTTTCACTATGTTGCCATCGTGTGAGAATATGCATCCTAAGTACTTGAAACCGTCCACCTGTTCTAACTTTGTTCCTCCTATTTGGCACTCAATCCGTTTATATTTCTTTCCCACTGACATTACTTTCGTTTTGGAGATGCTAATCTTCATACCTTAGTCCTTGCATTTCTGATCTAGCTCTGAAATATTACTTTGCAAACGTTCAATCGAATCTGCCATCACAACTAAGTCATCCGCATATGCAAGACTGCTTATTTTGTGTTCACCTATCTTAATCTCACCCAGCCAGTCTATTGTTTTCGACATATGATCCCTAAATAATATGAACAACAGTGGAGACAGGTTGCTGCCTTGACTTACCCCTGAAACTACTCTGAACCATGAACTCAATTCACCGTCAACTCTAACTGCTGCCTGACTATCCACGTAAAGACCTTTAATTGCTTGCAAAAGTTTGCCTCCCATTCCATAATCTTGGAGAACAGACAATAACTTCCTCCTAGGAACCCGGTCATATGCCTTTTCTAGACCTATAAAAGATAGATACAATTTTACTTAAAATCCGTCTTGATTGCAAAATTTTTTTTATTATTCATATGACCGGTTTCGGTTCATTCAGAACCATCTTCAGATCTGTAAAAATAATTACGCTAATTTACTATTTCACGAAAACAAATCTTTTTCATCCTATCTAATCAACATCAAATGTACCAGAACGTACCTGATATTTCAGTTACAGGAGTAACCCGTCCAAATCCAGCACCTTTCACATGCTACGTCACATAAAATTGGTTGGCAAAGTGCACGTCATTTATATTAAATATAACACTATTACCGACAGGTGGCGTCTGGTACATTTGTTACATTCCATTTGCACATACTGTATTCAGTAGATCTTTTTTATATTAAAAAAATTTTAATTAAAATATGTAGATGTCAAAGCTAAAATCTGTACTTGTCAGGATTAAAAAACAGTAAAATTATCGTTTTTATACGATCTAAAAGGCATAGGGCGATTTATATATCTATGGTGCTGGTGTGAACTTGTTTTCTTCTACGGTCTGCTTCCGTGGTTCCCGCCACGTTGGTGTTGTGCCGCGGTCCGCTCAGTCGTCTGCTGTCCATCGCCGCGGGCAAGAGGGCCGCACAGGAGGGCCCTGTCAACGACGCCAGGCGTTGCACGCGTTCAATCAGAATCAGAATGCGTCACTAGCTTCATTGGATGTCACCAATCTGTACACAAACATTCCCGTAAAAGAAACGATTGAGATCATTAAGAACAATCTCCTCACTCATGGTAAATTGGCACTGGGGGAAGTGATTGAACTAGTGGAAATGTTGGAACAAGTCCTGTCGTTCAATTACTTTACTTTCAATGGTAAAATTTATCAACAGAAAGACGGGCTGGCAATGGGGAACAGTTTAGCTGGGACGCTGGCTGACATTTTTGTAAATCATTTAGAAAACAAATTCTTTGATGAAAATCCTAATATCGCTGAGAAAATTGTATATTACAGAAGATATGTGGACGACTCCATTTTATTATACAAAGGAGATAAAAATGATATCGAAAACTTAGCACAAAAAATGAGCTCTCAACACCCGAAAATTAGATTCACCATGGAATTTGAAGAAAACAACCGTATAGATTACTTAGATTTAACACTAATAAAGAAAAATGGGAAGCATGAATTTAGCATATTCAGAAAACCTACGTGTACAGATCTAATTATCAATGAGCGCTCTTGTCACCCACCGCGATACAAATGGGCATATTTTACTTCGATGGTATACAGGCTACTAAGATTGCCACTAAGCCAACACGAAGTAGAAAAGGAGTTAAGTATTTTAAAACAAGTGGCCGTAGCGAACGGATATACGTGTAAGCAGGTGATGAATATTTATAGGAAGATAAAAAAGAGGCAAATGGAACAAACAGAAGGAAGTCAAGTAGCAGTTAAGAGGAACAACAAGAAAAAATATGTAGCTCTCACTTACAATGGAAGAATTGCAGACAAAATTGAAAGATGCTTTCGTAAATCCGACGTTAAAATAGGGTTCCGAACAAATAACACGTTAAAATTGAAGCTCCGGCATAGAATATGTAATAGTAGGAATAAATTTCAGGATTCAGGTGTATATAAAATCAAATGTAATGACTGCTGTAAACAATATATAGGGCAAACTGGTAGGAACTTTGAAACCAGATTCAGGGAGCACACCTACTCTCAAAACAAAACAGCTTTTGGGGCGCATATGGCTGCGACAAAGCACTCAGTCACGAATATTGAAAACAACTTAGACATCCTGCATAGAGCTCACAAGGGACGGTTTCTTAACATTTTAGAAGAGATCGAAATATACACCCACAAAAATAAAGATCCTGATTTAATCCTCAACGAACAAAGCGAATTCAATCATAACGCCTATTTTAACATTTATGACGACCTACTAAGATGACAACTGTTGCGTATGGAGATCCAGGCCGAGGGATGAGATACGGTGCGCGGTGGAGAAGCCGGAAGACGCGTGCAACGCCTGGCGTCGTTGACAGGGCCCTCCTGTGCGGCCCTCTTGCCCGCGGCGATGGACAGCAGACGACTGAGCGGACCGCGGCACAACACCAAAGTGGCGGGAACCACGGAAGCAGACCGTAGAAGAAAACAAGTTCACACCAGCACCATAGATATATAAATCGCCCTATGCCTTTTAGATCGTATAAAAACGATAATTTTACTGTTTTTTAATCCTGACAAGTACAGATTTTAGCTTTGACATCTACATATTTTAATTAAAATTTTTTTAATATAAAAAAGATCTACTGAATACAGTATGTGCAAATGGAATGTAACAAATGTACCAGACGCCACCTGTCGGTAATAGTGTTATATTTAATATAAATGACGTGCACTTTGCCAACCAATTTTATGTGACGTAGCATGTGAAAGGTGCTGGATTTGGACGGGTTACTCCTGTAACTGAAATATCAGGTACGTTCTGGTACATTTGATGTTGATTAGATAGGATGAAAAAGATTTGTTTTCGTGAAATAGTAAATTAGCGTAATTATTTTTACAGATCTGAAGATGGTTCTGAATGAACCGAAACCGGTCATATGAATAATAAAAAAAAATTTTGCAATCAAGACGGATTTTAAGTAACATTATAAAATCACTGATTGCGGTTATCCCGTAAGACATTATGTCTGTTTTTGCATAGATACAATTCCCTGTTCCACTCATAACACTTCTCCATTATTTGCTGTAAGCTAAAGATCTGGTCCTGACAACCTCTAAGAGGCCTAAACCCACACAGATTTTCATCCAATTGGTCCTCAACTAATACTCGCACTTTCCTTTCGACAATACCTGAGAAGATTTTACCCACAACGCTGATTAAAGAGATACCTCTGTAGTTGTTACAACCTTTTCTGTTTCCATGTTTAAAGATTGGTGTGATTACTGCTTTTGTCCAGTCTGATGGAACCTGTCCTGACTTCCATGCCATATCAATTATCCTGTGTAGCCATTTAAGACCTGATATTCCACTGTATTTGATGAGTTCCGACTTAATTTCATCCACCCCAGCCGCTTTATTGCACTGCAATCTCTTGACCATTTTTTCCACTTCCTCAAATGTGATCCTATTTCCATCATCATTCCTACCCCATTCTACCTCGAAATCTGAAACATTACTGATCGCATTTTCACCTACATTGAGCAACCCTTCAAAGAATTCCCTCGATCTGCCCAAGGCATCCACAGGATTCACCAGCAGTTTTCCTGACCTGTCCAAAATACTTGTCATTTCCTTCTTACCTCCCTTTCGAAGACTGCTAATTACACTCCAGAATGGTTTTCCAGCAGCTTGACCCATAGTCTCCAACCTGTTTCCAAAGTCTTCCCACGATTTATTCTTGGATGCTGCAATTATCTGTTTGGCTTTGTTTCTTTCTTCAACATAACTTTCTCTGTCTACCTGGGTTCTGGTATATAGCCATTTTTGATACCCCCCCCCCTTTTTCCTTTTTACAGGCTGCCTTGACTGTATCGTTCCACCAAGCTGTTTGCTTCATCCTACTTTTACACACTACTGATCCAAGACATTCTTTAGCCACTTCTAGTACTGTGTCCCTTCCTTTTCCAATGACTGTAATTGACTACATTCAACTAACTGGTACCTTTCTGAGATCGCTGTTATGTACTTGTGCCTGATTTCCTTATCCTGAAGTTTCTCCACTCTTATCCTCCTACATATGGACCTGACCTGCACTTTCGGCCTCACAATCCCAATTCCACTGCAGATTAAATAGTGATCAGTGTCATTAAAGAATCCCCTGAATACAAGTGTGTCCCTCACAGCCTTCCTGAATTCCTGATCTGTTATTATATAGTCAATGACAGATCTGGTTCCCCTGCCTTCCCAAGTATACCGGTGAATGTTCTTATGTTTACATAGTGGCACAGAAATCCAAGAGTTGTTTCCCGTTCATGTTGGCCTCCGTATCATCTCCAAATTTACCCATAACCTTTTCATAACCTTCTGTTCGATTTCCAATCCTGGCATTAAAATCACCCAAGAGCAGAACACTGTCCTTGTCCTTTACTCTAACAACTACATCACTGAGTGCGTCGTAAAAACTATCCATCTTATCTTGATTTGTCCCTTCACAATGCGAATATACTGACACAATCCTAATTTTCTTGCTAGACACTGTCAAATCTATCAACATCAGTCGTTCGTTTACATACCTTATTGCAACTACGCTGGGGTCCATTTCTTTCCTGATGAAAATCCCTACACCCCATTGTGCTATTCCTGCTTTGACTCCTGACAGGTAGACCATGTATTCTCCCACTTCTTCTTCTTTCTCACCCCTTACCCGAATGTCACTAACAGCTAAAACGTCCAAACCCATCTTACTTGCAGCCTCTGCCAGCTCTACCTTCTTCCCAGAGTAGCCCCCATTGATATTAATAGCTCCCCATCTCGTTACCATTCGTTTGCCGAGTCGTATCTAAGGAGTCCCTGGTTTGTCAGTTAGAGG
The DNA here is from genome assembly GCF_023864275.1 of Schistocerca cancellata. Lineage (NCBI taxonomy): Eukaryota > Metazoa > Arthropoda > Insecta > Orthoptera > Acrididae > Schistocerca > Schistocerca cancellata. The sequence goes on along the minus strand of NC_064627.1, from coordinate 81,054,551 downwards.
TGGGACTCCGTCACCTCCAAAGGTCCGAGGCATTTTGCTCTGATTGTTGCCAGCATCATATTTAAAGTACCAGGGAAGCAGGTTGCTAGCCTTACTTGCCCCGAGTCCCATTGGGTTTTACCCCTTACGGCTGAGGGACTAACCGGTCGATTTGGTAGTCTTTGCCGTATGAGCACAAAGGTGACCACGACTCAGAATAGGTCCGAGATGCCCAGCCTTATTCCAAAGTAACTGGTATCCCGACTGTCGGGACCACTTACTTGGCCACTCATACGTTGCCCGTGGTTCATGAACTACGACATGACTACAGGACTACAGGACTACTACACTTACTTGGCCACTCATACGTTGCCTGTGGTTCATGAACTAGGACATGACTACAGGAACCCCCACCATGAACCACTTAGCATTACATGTAACTCTAAAATATTTCTGTTTGCTGATGACACTAGCTTGGTAGTAAAGGAAGTTGTGTGCAACATTGGCTCGGTTTCAAATAGGGCAGTTCATGATCTAAGTTCATGTCTTGTAGAAAATAAACTAACGCTAAATCTCAGTAAGACTCAGTTTTTACAGTTTCTAACACACAATTCAACAAAACCTGACGTTTTAATTTTACAGAATGGGCATGTGATTAGTGAAGCTGAACAGTTCAAATTTCTAGTGAATTAGAATTTTCCAGTAATGATATTAATGAAGTAGACATCGTTGAAAACTTAACACAACACCGCACAAAGATGACGGTGATCATGAATCATCCCATTACGAAGAATGAGAAGAACAATTTAGTGGGAATTCCGTTGAGTGAGATTCATCGTTTTCTCGTAACGGGAATTAAATACGGGCTACAGCCCCTCAACCTGGAATTTATGAAAGGCGGAGCAAAAAGAATGTACTGAAAGGAGACAAGGGACCTACAGGATATTTGACTAGGAACTGCGATAATGAAGAGTTTTGTTTTATGTTGTTTTTTCGTGTGCCACTAACTGAGTAAGTCTGTATGTCGACCAACAAGGAAGGTGAAATTATTTGGATGGGTATGAATTTGTATGAAATGAAAAATTTTGTTGGTGTTCTGGTCATTGCTCGTGTTTAAAGATCAAGAAATGATGTCAACTTTGGGGAGTTGACAATGTCCGACCACTGTTCAATGAAAACATGTCTCGCAACCGCTTCCATGCTATTGTGCTTTGATAGCGCAGCAGCAAGACGTGAACATAACTCAAGTGACAAACTGGAAACAGTCAGAGAAGATTGTGGTATGTAGGAAACTACCTTGCAGGATACCTGAAATCCAGGATGGTGCACGACCGTGGTGAACAGCTGCTCACGTTCCCAGGTAGCTATCCATTTCGGCAGTACATGCCATCAAAACCCGGTAGATACGGACGAAAGTTCTGGGTAATTTGTGGCAGTGAAACAAGTAACTGCTGGAAGACGAAAGTGTATTTGTGGGAAGGAGGAACAAAGCAGAGCTGTGCGGCTTGGAGAGAATGCTGTGAAAACACTGATGATTCAACTATAAAATCTGGACGTAATCTCACCTGTGATCAGTTCTGTACGTCTCTCGATTTAGCTCATTCTTTATTATCAAAATATTTGACACCAGTCTGTAGTACTCGAAAAACAAAGGTGAACTGCCTGCCGATTTTATTACACCTAAAGGACTTGAAGTACACATTATTAGCTTTCAAAACAGATGTCATGACAAAGAACAAAGTAGTTACCATACTTGTTCTCTTCACGACCAACAAACGGTATAGCCATCATGAGTAAATAAGCCTGAATTATAATGACATAAAGTGCCACAAAAGGCAATGTTAACACCATGAACCAGAAGACGTGACGGTACAGTGAGAAAGGAGAAACAAGACTCTGGCCATTGGTGGTTTTCTTCAACAAAATCGATGTACTCGTAAGTTCAATGAATACATACAAAATTTGGATGAAGCTGGTTACCAATAGAAAAGTGAGAGGTCAGACATTCACCATCAATTTGGGAAAGCAACTGACAGCGGCAAAGAAGTCAATGAATTCATTAGTAGTACCTGATGCAGTAATGGCAGTGATATCGCCAGATAGGGAAGAAGAAGTTGTGCATACTGTATAGAGAAGAAAGGTAGAAAAAGTCAAATTACATTTTATATGTGTACCGAAACTTTATGCTCAGAACAAAGTGATATTGACTGTAGACCCTGTGAAAATTTTCAATAAGAACTGTATTACGCTGAAGAGCCAAAGAAACTGGTACACCTGCCTAATATCGTCTAGTACCCCAGCGAGTATGCAGAAGTGCCGCAACACGACGTGGCATGGACTCATGTCTTTAGTAGTGCTGGAGAGAACGGACACCATTATTTTTGCAGGGCTCTCTATAAATCCGTAAGACTACGAGGGAGGGGGGGGGGGGGGAGGGGCGATGGACATCTCTTCTGAATAACACGTAGGAAGGTATCCCAGAGATGCTCAATAATGTTCATGTCTGAACAGTTTGGTGGGCAGCGGAAGTGCTTAAACTCAGAAGAGTGTTCCTGGAGCCACTCTGTAGTAATTCTGGACGGGTGGGGCGTCGCTTTGCCCTGCTGGAATTGCCGAAATTCGTAGGAATGCACAATGGACATGAGTGGACGCAGATGCTTACGTACGTGTCACCTGTCAGAGTCGTATCTAGACATATCAGTGGTCTCATATCACTCCAATTGCACACGCCCCACACAATTACAGAACCTCCACCACCTTGAACAGGCCCCTGCTGACATGCAGGGACCATGGATTCATGAGGTTATCTCTATACTCGTGCAAGCCCATCCGTTCGATCCAGTTTGAAACGACACTCGTCAGACCAGGCCACGTGTTTCCAGTCATCAACTCCGGCCGGGGTGGCCGAGCGGTTCTAGGCGTTACAGTCTGGAACCGCGCGACCGCTACGGTCGCAGGTTCGAATCCTGACTCGGGCATGGATGTGTGTGATGTCCTTAGGTTAGTTAGGTTTAAGTAGTTCTAAGTTCTAGGGGACTAATGACCTTAGCAGTTAAGTCCCATAGTGCTCAGAGCCATTTGAACCATTTTTTCCAGTCATCAACAGTCCAATGGCGGTGTTGACGGGCCCAGGCGAGGCGTATAGCTTTATCTCGTGCAATCATCAAGCGTGCACGAGTGGGCCTTTGGCTACGAAAGCCCATACCGATGATGTTTCGTTGAATAGGTCTCACGCTGACACTTGTTGATGGGCCAGCATTGATATCTGCAGGAATTTGCGAAAGGGTTGCACTTCTGTCGCGCTGAACTATTCTCTTCAGTCGTCACTGGTCCCGTTCTTGCAGGATCTTTTTCAGGCCGCATCTGTGACTGATATTTGATGTTTTATCGGATTCCTGATATTCACGGTACACTCGTAAAATGACCGTACGCGGAAAACCCCACTTCATCTCAACCTCGGAGATGCTGTGTTCCATCGCTCGTGTGCCTACTGTAACACTACGTTCAGACTCACTTAAATCTTGATAAACTAACATCGTATCAACAGTATACGATCTAACAACTGCGCCAGGCACTTGTTTTATATAGGCGTTGCAGACCCCAGCGCCGTATACCGCCTGCTTATGTATCTGTGTATTTGAATACTCATGCCTGTACTTCTTTCTTTGGCGCTTCAGTGTATAAAAACAGTTGATGTAGAATGAGAATAAACTGTATATTCTTGGAAAGCCAACAGTAAACGTAAAGCACGTGTTTCTTAACCTTGACTTTAAATAAAGAAAATTATTTTAAAAGTGTTTGCATGTGAAACGTGGTTCATATCTTAAGTAGTCAGAGTAGTGTCAATTTATGCTAGTTTAAACAACTCAGGCCTGAGAGGCCGCAGTGTTACATAAAGTAACACAGATGTTGTGGAAAGCGGGGGGTTAATTAATCCAACCAACTTGTATAGTTATTCGAGTGCGTGTCTGTCTTCTTTACGTTGGATTACTTGTCCTCTACGGAAAAAATCCACCCTCCGGGTTTGCTCAAACACTGACATTGCTTTCTTTTGAGTTATTTACACTTCAAATTTTCACCTTCAGTCACAGTACCACCTTGGCAATTGCATTATTTACACTTTTATCCCTGTCGGTAGCACTAGCACTTAGCACACCACTGATTCTCTATGTTCTCAGTTCACTCAGATGTAACGGGAAAGTCACGATGTTGTTCAGATCAGCTGCCTGAACTTTCAATAGTCCCTTAGGACAACGTAATGTGCAAGTATTAAGGCGTACTACGCAAGTGATGTCGAGAAAATTGCGGTCAAGTTCTACGCGTCAGTGGTTTACGGGTCTGTTGCCTCTCTAAGCACGAGCTGCAGTAGGTCATGTTGTCAACGTCCAAGCTCCGTAATCGGTGGATTTCTGGATGGAGCCCGGCTCACCCGTTTTTTAATTAAAATTTTTTCGACATTAATAATATTATTTCACATACATTACATTTGAAACGTAATGTGGTGAAAAGAGACGTTTATATGCGTGTAATTTTATTGAATTTCCAATGTAATTTCGTTGTTTACTAATTTTATGAGCACAACAAATATTATGCTTACAGTCATCGACAAGTAACCGATCGAAAGCTAAATTTTTCCTGAAAGGGCCGGCCGCTGTGGCCGAGCGGTTCTAGGCGCCTCAGTCCGAAACCGCGCTTCTGGTACGGTCGCAAGTTCGAATCCTGCCTCGATCATGGATGTGTGTGATGTCCTACTAGTTCTAAGTCTAGGGGACTGATGACCTCAGATGTTAAGTCCCATAGTGCTTAGAGCAATTTGAACCATTTTTTCCTGAAAATGTACGCCTATTATGATTTCCGAATTCCCCTATACCTGCAGTCGAGTAAGGTACGGAGAACTTCTATACACCTGGACGCTCCGATCTGCAGATAGAGGTTTCAAGGACGATCGACTGTCTTGGCAACCCGAAGTCAATTCTCGTTAAATGAAGATGTAAATAACTTTGTTTAATAATACAGCGAGTTATAATATGCCAGAGTACGAGGATATTGTACGATTAATCTTCGGATGTGCTGTCGACATTACAAGTTTCAGGATGATATTTTCCATACAGGGACGGAAAGCAAATTAAAACGTCACCTGCTTCATCAAATGAGTACAATTGTCCCGCATGCAAAAGGAATCTTCGAAGTGTCTAAGGAAAAACAAATCTTGCTGACATTTTGAAAAAAATCTCTTTCCTCCAGCAAATTGGAAGCAAACCAAGCGTAACTCAGCATTTTAGTACACATCGGCACCGAAAATTGCACGACTATATTTATTTTAGTAACATTCTCACGAGAAGCAATTACTCGTCGTCATACGTCAAATACGAACAGGTTTCAAGGCACTTGATAAAGTTTTTAACTTGTCGGTAGAAATAAAAGTCGCATAACATTGGTTGTTTTAATAAAAGTTAGTAAACTGCTAAATTGAAAATTCAGTTAAGTTCATGCAAATACACGTGTCCTTTGGTCATACTATCTTTCGAATGTAATATATACTAAATCTGACAGCTGTTGAAAGAATTATAAGTTAGAAAAAAGGATGAGCGATATTCGATCCAGCGGTCTCCAGATTAAGAAGGTTTTTTTTTTCTTTTTTTGACGGACCGAGACTAAATCGGAAACTTTACCTTTCGCGTGCAAGGGCTTTATCAAATCCCCCCCCCCCCCCACCCCACCCCTTTTCTTTTTTTAGAGAAGGAAAAGAATAAGTACCTACTAGGTACTAGGATATTGGTAGATCACATGCAAACTGTGTTTTTTCCAACTACGGTGCAGGGGAACAGTAGCACAGCCATAGACAATATTTTTATTCATTTTTCATTACTAGGTGGGCATCTTGTTAGTAAAAAACGAGAATGGCTTTTCAAACAATGATGCACCAATTATAACACTAAAAGGCTTTTCTACTCTAACCAATGTCATGTTTAAGTACAAACTATATAGGAAAGTTAAACCAACAGCAATGGAGAGTTTTTCAAACCTTGTCAAGGAACAAGAGTGGCAGGATGTTTAGAGTGCCGATAACATAGATGATAAATACAATGCTTTCCTTAACACATTTCTCATGCTCTTTGAGACTTGCTTTCTGTTAGAACATTCTAAGCTGGGTACTAGCAGTAACGGGTAGCCTGGGTGGATGACTAGTGGGATGAGGATATCATGTAGAACAAAGCGGAAATTATATCAAAATGTTAGAAGTAGTCAGAAACAAGTACAGTAGCCCATTACAAACAGTATTGTAAGGTGCTTAACAATGTTATCACGAAGGCAAAGAGTATGTGGTATACAAATAGAATAGCTAATTCACAGGATAAAATTAAAACCATATGGTCAGTTGTGAAGGAAGTGTCTGGTCAGCAGCACAAGGTTGCCAATATAAAGTCAGTTCATATTAAAAATATTTCTGTTACTGATAAATCTGATATATGTACAGAATTTAACAATCATTTTCTGAGCATTGCTGGTGAATTAAATAAAAATTTAGTTTCTATTGGAAATCATATAACTTTCTTGGCAAATGCCTTTCCAGGATTGATGTCTGAAATACTCCTCTGTGATACAGACAAGAGGGAGATTGATAATTAAATCACTGAAGACTGAGGACTCTTATGGATATGAAAGAGTGCCTAGCAGAATATTAAAGTACTGTGCTGCACATGTTCGCTCTGTATTTAGCCATATTCGTAATTTTTCCTTTAGGAATGGTCAGTTTCCTGAGCGATTAAAGTACTCAGTAATAAAGTCGCTTTATAAAAAGGGAGAAAGGGATCATGTAGATAATTTTAGACCTATTTCTCTGCCATCAGTGTTTGCAAAAGTTATTGAAAAGGCTAAGTATGTAAGAAAAATTGATCATTTTGTATCACACAATTTGCTATCAAATGTACAGTTCGGCTTTAGACGTAGTTTAACAACTGAAAATACTATATTCTCTTTTCTCTGTCAAGTACTGGATAGGTTAAACAAAAGGTTTCGAACTATAGGCATAATTTTTTGATTTAACCAAGGCATTTGATTGTGATGATCACAAAATATTGCTCCAGAAGTTGGGCCATTCCGGAATACTGGGAGTATCTCACAATTGGTTCACCTCTTACTTTAGCAACAGGCAGCAAAAGGTCATTATTCACAATGTTGGTAACGGCTGTGTTGTAGGGTCTGAGTGGGGGGTTCCCCAGGGATCAGTGTTGGGGTCACTCCTGTTCCTTATTTATATAAATGATATGCTCTTTAGTATTACGGGTAACTCTAAAATATTTCTGTTTGCTGATGACACTAGCTTGGTAGTAAAAGAAGTTCTGCACAACATTGGCTCGGTTTCAAATAGGGCAGTTCATGATCTAAGTTCATGTCTTGTAGAAAATAAACTAACGCTAAATCACAGTAAGACTCAGTTTTTACAGTTTCTAACACACATTCAACAAAACATGACGTTTCAATTTTACAGAATGGGCATATGATTAGTGAAGCTGAACAGTTCAAATTTCTAGGTGACCCAATAGATAGTAAGCTGTCGTGGAAAGCCCGTGTTCAGTATCTTTTTCAAAGACATAATACCACAATTTTTACTATTCGAACGGTATCAGAAGAGAGTGATCGTTCGACACGAAAATTAGTCTACTTTGCTTATTTTCATTTGTTGTTGTCGTATGTTATATTTTGGGGTAACTCCTCTGATTCTAAAAGGATATTTTTGGCTCACAAACGGGCAGTTTCGGCAATACGTTGTGTTAGTTCACGAACCTCCTGTCGACCTCTGTTCACGAGTCTGGGTATTTTGACACTGGCCTCGCAATACGTATATTCCTTACTGTCGTTTCCTGCTACCAATATTAGTTTACTCTCAAGAATAAGTAGTTTTCACTAGGTTAATACTCGGCAGAAATCAACCCTTCATCTATATCGGACTTCATTAACTCTTGTGCAAAATGGTGTGCAGTATACTGCTGCATCCATTTTCAATACTCTGCCACTCGAATTAAAAAATCTTAGCATTAATCCACGCGCTTTCAAATCGAAACTGAAGAGTTTCCTCATTGGTCACTCCTTCTAATCTGTCGAGGAGTTCCTTGAAAAATTAAGCTGATTTTTATTGTATTGCTGATAGCGTTTACTTAAATTTATGGATTGACTTTTTTAAAGTTCATGAACATTTATTTTTATCTGTTATTACGTTTATGTTGTAATTTCATGTACTGACACGTTCCATGACCTTGGAGATTTGCTCCTCAATTTGGTCATACGGAACTTGACGAGTAAATAAATAAATAAATAAATACTACATGAGCAACATGTTGCAGGTAATGAGAAAACAAATAAAAATCTCTATTTGTAGAAAATGAAAGATGACGTTCTTCATAAAATAAAACAATATTTGTTGAAAACGTAAAACATAGGTACACTTTCTCGACATCTTTCTTTTGTTTTTGTTAACGTAAATATGTAAACAATCTCAACATCATTAACAGCGCTATCTTTTTTATTTTTTTATCTTTGATTTATTTAATTTTTTTATGGGGGAGCACACGAGAAAGAAAACAAACAGGCTGCAGATACAGAGAAATCCATGAACAGAATAACATGTACAAGGAAAAAAATGAGAAGATCAAGAGGAAAGAGTAGTGAAACATTTACATTCTGACATTTCATTAGAAGGGAACGTGGGATCGTCGTGGCTGGCACGTTACGATGAGGTTCCAGCTCCGAGGCGGGTTGTTAAAAATAATCTGTAAATAGTTAGCGAAAGTGGCCCGATTGTATAGATTTCGACGAAGGGTGTGCTGGCGCACTTGGAGGCGTGTCCAGACATCCGCCGGATCGGCGATGTTGAACCGAAAGAGGTAGTTGATAGCCATGCCAGTGATCCATGTGATGGTGCGCCACTTGGACGATCGAAACTACACTCCTGGAAATTGAAATAAGAACACCGTGAATTCATTGTCCCAGGAAGGGGAAACTTTATTGACACATTCCTGGGGTCAGATACATCACATGATCACAATGACAGAACCACAGGCACATAGACACAGGCAACAGAGCATGCACAATGTCGGCACTAGTACAGTGTATATGCACCTTTCGCAGCAATGCAGGCTGCTATTCTCCCATGGAGACGATCGTAGAGATGCTGGATGTAGTCCTGTGGAACGGCTTGCCATGCCATTTCCACCTGGCGCCTCAGTTGGACCAGCGTTCGTGCTGGACGTGCAGACCGCGTGAGACGACGCTTCATCCAGTCCCAAACATGCTCAATGGGGGACAGATCCGGAGATCTTGCTGGCCAGGGTAGTTGACTTACACCTTCTAGAGCACGTTGGGCGGCACGGAATACATGCGGGCGTGCATTGTCCTGTTGGAACAGCAAGTTCCCTTGCCGGTCTAGGAATGGTAGAACGATGGGTTCGATGACGGTTTGGATGTACCGTGCACTATTCAGTGTCCCCTCGACGATCACCAGTGGTGTACGGCCAGTGTAGGAGATCGCTCCCCACACCATGATGCCGGATGTTGGCCCTGTGTGCCTCGGTCGTATGCAGTCCTGATTGTGGCGCTCACCTGCACGGCGCCAAACACGCATACTACCATCATTGGCACCAAGGCAGAAGCGACTCTCATCGCTGAAGACGACACGTCTCCATTCGTCCCTCCAGTCACGCCTGTCGCGACACCACTGGAGGCGGGCTGCACGATGTTGGGGCGTGAGCGGAAGACGGCCTAACGGTGTGCGGGACCGTAGCCCAGCTTCATGGAGACGGTTGCGAATGGTCCTCGCCGATAGCCCAGGAGCAACAGTGTCCCTAATTTGCTGGGAAGTGGCGGTGCGGTCCCCTACGGCACTGCGTAGGATCCTACGGTCTTGGCGTGCATCCGTGCGTCGCTGCGGTCCGGTCCCAGGTCGACGGGCACGTGCACCTTCCGCCGACCACTGGCGACAACATCGATGTACTGTGGAGACCTCACGCCCCACGTGTTGAGCAATTCGGCGGTACGTCCACCCGGCCTCCCGCATGCCCACTATACGCCCTTGCTCAAAGTCCGTCAACTGCACATACGGTTCACGTCCACGCTGTCGCGGCAAGCTACCAGTGTTAAATACTGCGATGGAGCTCCGTATGCCACGGCAAACTGGCTGACACTGACGGCGGCGGTGTACAAATGCTGCGCAGCTAGCGCCATTCGACGGCCAACACCGCGGTTCCTGGTGTGTCCGCTGTGATCATTGCTTGTACAGCCCTCTCGCAGTGTCCGGAGCAAGTATGGTGGGTCTGACACACCGGTGTCAATGTGTTCTTTTTTCCACTTCCCGGAGTGTAGTTCGTCTGAGGGTATATCAGCATGGTATGGAAATGAGCGTTTGGCGTCATTGACCGGGAGGCCCCTCGCGGGGCAGGTCCGGCCGCCTGGGCGCAGGTCTTATTACATTCGGCGCCACATTGGGCGACCCGCACGCCGGATGGGGATGAAATGATGATGAACACAACACAACACCCAGTCCCTGAGCGGAGAAAATCTCCGACCCAGCCGGGAATCGAACCCGGGCCCGGAGGACGGCAATCCGTCACGCTGACCACTCAGCTACTGGGGCGGACATCAGCATGGTAGGAGAGACGTGATGTGGTGGTACTCGGATGTAGAAAGCCACAATCTTCTGTACGAGGGTCCAGACAGCTGCTGCTGCCCCACACTCAAAACGGTGTAAATCTGTGTCTTGAGGTATAGGGCTGAGCGCAACAGGTCGATGAGATGCAGTTTCTGTCTTTTAGTGGATTTGCCGTTGACGAGAATGTAGCACGTCACGGTGGTGTCAGTGGCGTGTTTTGGTTTCAGGAATCGTTTCCAGAAAGGCATTCCCTAACAGATAGACCTCCCACTTAATATTTACATGCTAAAATTAGGATCTCCCACATTATTCTATTACATACATCAAATGCTTCTAGTAACGGGACAAAAACTCCCTGACAGAAATTCGTGTATCGCGTTAACCCACGTCATGCACTAACAGAAATAATATCTCGCGCTTTCCGACGCTGACACAGAAAAAAAACTGATGATCTCGTGGACCTGTATGTATCTTTTACGTTCCTCTACACAAATACCATCGAGTAGCTTTATCATTGTGATCTAATAAGTAATGAAAACTATTTGCAATAGATAGCGATCAGCGATAACAATTCCAGTTGCGTTCTCAATCGTATTAAAAGGTCAAAACTCTGTAATGAACACAATTCACACACTTCTTCCTTACAATATGGACGTAACACTTCATCATTGTGTTCCTCACTTACCTTCGTAAGGAAACTCAACATTTCGAAACGCAAATTTCTCGCATTCCGAGGGAATACAAGTAGATCGGCCTCGCGTCGTGAGCCCTCCAATACCCCGGACCTACTGCCTGGGTCACAGTCGCTTTGAAGCTACCCTCCTGTTCCCGTAATACATTTTTTCAGCTCTCTATCCCAAGAGACTATTTCCTGGTCGGGTGGGGAAAGGGAGGGGGATGGCTGGTTGGTTTCCCAGAGCATGTCTTTAGTTAACTGAACGATTTAATTAATTAGCAATCATATATCAGGGAGGGGGATGTGGAGGGGAAGAGAAGGAGGGAGAGGGTGGGGGAACAACAGTTTAAGGACTTTCAGTCGAAGGGAAGGATTATCCGTAGGGTTTCATAGCCTGTCAGTCAAAAGGGTGGACTATCTCCAGGGTGCCTTAATCCTCCTAGCAGAACAATAGGTTAAGGACCTGTCAATCAAAAGAGAACAATGTGTTTACCCCTGAATGTATACCTGGTCCTGATTTAGGCAACCGGCACTGTCAGGTGATGTCGTCCTTGCCCTACCACTGCGACGTCCCGAACAATCATCTGCTGTCATCATGTGAAAGTCTGCATTGCGTAAGTGATGGCTGTACACTCGTCACTGGATGACTCTGGTATGGTCTAATTACTCTCCTGGTGCTCCATCTCTGTATCCAAGTCCCTTTTAACTTCTTCCCTTTGCATCAGATACGTGTCTCATAGACTTTTCAAGTAATAGAACGCACTACTTCGTCCTCGACAACAAGTGTTCATCAAAAACAATGGTGTCATGAGAAGTCGCCCACGGAGGTTTGATAAGACCACTCTTCTTATTTATATACATAAATAATCTTGCGGATAGGGTGAACAGCAACCTGTGGCTCTTTGGTGAAGATTATTTTGTGGTATATGGTAAATTTTTGTCTTTGAGTGTCCGTAGGAGGATAGAGGTAAGCCTGGACATAAATTCTATTAAGTGTGATGGTTGGCAGCTTGCTCTAAATAACTATAAACAGGGATGTAAGTTAGTGCAGAGGAGTGAGAAAAGCAAACCTGTAATATTCGAATACTGTACCAATGGCGTGCTGTTTGAGGCAGTGACGTTGCAAAGCGACATGAAATGGAATGAGTGCATAAGGTCCGTTATAGGGAAGACAAATGATCAACTTCAGTCCGCTGTGAGAACTGAAGAAAGGCGTAGGTCACCTGTAAACTAGGCCACCTTCAGAATACTTGTGAGGTCTTTTCTTGAATGCTGCTCGAGTGCCTGAGATTCCCACCAGCTCGAGGATATCCATTGACGGGATACTTGATTTGTTACCAGTAGGTTCGATAAGTATGTGAGTGTTATAGAAATGCTTCGTGATCTCATATGGGAATCGCTGGGTGGTTGAAGATTTTCTTTTCGCGAAACACTGCATATTATTTACAGAACAACAGCTTGCGACGGACTGAAGAACCATTCAGTTGCCACCATCGCAAAGCTCGTGTAAGGACGGTGAAGACAACATTAAATACAGAAACTCGTTTCTCACTCACTTCATTTGTGAGTGGGACAGGAAAGGGAATGTCTAGCAGTTATACAAAATACCCTCCTCCATACCCTGTTTGATGACCTGCGAAGCCATGAGGAGAGACAGTAAAATATGACTCAGTGCTGTGACACAGGGAGAATAGTCTGGAGTCACCGAGTTGTTAGATAAGGCATGACATATGTGGTGCGTTCTTCAGTAATGAACCAACTGTGTAATCCATTTCACTCTTTCGTCAGCAATTACAACGAAAATGGTTTGCTAAAGATTGCCCTAACTAAATAAACACACTAGGAAACGTAAAGACAGAACAATAATCTTATGTTCTAATTTTAATAACTGATCAAGTCTTTCGAATGCTGGTATGGGGGCATAAATTCCAGCAAATTGTTTCCCCATCATTCGTTTGAACTCCAATCTGTCATTAGTGGTCGCTTTTCACTCTCTTAGCTTACGTACTCCAATGTCAGCACCAATATTGTGTCTCAGGTGTTCCAACATTTTACGGAAACCAAACTGCTTTTCCCTGATGTCAGCTTCTACCAGTTTGTCCAATGTGGTTCAAATGGCTCTTAGCACTATGCGACTTAACTTCTGAGGTCATCAGTCGCCTAGAACGTAGAACTAATTAAACATAACTAACCTAAGGACATCACACACATCCATGCCCGAGGCAGGATTGGAACCTGCAACCGTAGCGGCCACCCGGTTCCACGCTGCAGCGCCTAGAACCGCACGGCCACTCATGCCGGCTTTTCCATTGGACTGTAAAGAATTCGCGTTAATATTTTGCAGGCGTGAAACTGATAGTTCAGTAATTTTTATATCTGTCAACACCTGCTTTCTTTGGGATTGGAATTATTATATTCTTCTGAAAGTCTGAGGGTATTTCGCCTGTCTCATATATCTTGCTCACCAGATGGGAGAGTTCTGTCAGGGCTGGCCCTCCAAAGGCTATCAGTAGTCCTAATGGAATTTTGTCTGCTCCAGCGGCCTAGTTTCGACTTAGGTCTTTCAGTGCTCTGTCAAACTCTTCACGCAGTATCATATATCCCATTTCATCTTCATCTACATCCTCTTCCATTTCCATAATATTGTGCTCAAGAACATCGCTCTTGTATAGACCCTCTATATACCCCTTCCACCTTCCTGCATTCTCTTCTTTGCTTAGAACTGGGTTTCCATTTGAGCTCTTGATATTCATACAAGTGGTTCTCTTTTCTCCAAAAGTCTCTTTAATTTTCCTGTAGGCAGTATCTATCTTACCCCAATTGAGATATGCCTCGACATCCTTACGTTTGTCCGCTAGCCATCCCTGCTTAGCCATTTTGCACTTACTGTCGATCTCATTTTTGAGACGTTTGTATTCCTTTTTGCCTGCTTCACTTAATGCATTTTTGTATTTCCTCCTTTCATCAATTAAAGTCTATATATCTTCTGTTACCCAATGATTTCTACTAGCCCTTGTGCTTTTACTTACATGCTGTTCTGCTTCCTTCACCATTTCGTCCCTCAAAGCAACCCATTCTACTTCCACTGTATTTCTTTCTTCTATTCCTGTCAATCGTTCCCTCATGCTCTCCCTGAAACTCTTTATAATCTCTGGTTCGTTAAGTTTATGCATGTCCCATCTCCTTAAAATCCCACCTTTTTACAGTTTCTTCATTTGTAATCTACAGTTCATAACCAATAAATTGTTGTCAGAATCCACATCTGCCTTTGTAAATGTCTTACAATTTAAAACCTGTGTCCTAAATCTCTATCTTACCATTATATAATCTATCTGATACCTCTTCCATGTATGCAACTTATAATGAGTAATAAAGGTAATTTTTCTTATGGAGTTGTTGATGTTAAGTTGACAATTTTTCCCAAATGGTGGCGGATTATTTATGACATATTTCTTTATCAGATATTTGTTATGTATTGTGAAGCTGCAGTTAAACTACCTAACTTGTTAAAAGCGCCTACAAGCTGACTGCAGGTGTACATACCGTACTTTTCCTAGGAGCCCTGTCGCTTTTTTTTTTTAAGTTAATGCTTTCTTTCTGTATACTGAAATGTATTTCATAAGACTGAAAGTGGAAGTATGTTAGGATATTGAATCATTTGCTACCATCACTATCAATTAGGTGAAGAGCAGAAGTAGCTGACCTTAATTCTTTGAAAGCTGAGTAATACACTAACGCACGAAAAAGCGTAGCACCAAAAAATGATTAAAGTGGAGTAATGAAATTTTGGGACTACATTTGTCTAGGTAACACATTTAAGTGTTTAAGACTGCATGATAACAGCTTAATAGAAGCAAGATATAAGTTATTGGAAATGTGAAATGCTGGTGCATTAATAATCGGTGTAACCGCCAGAAGTTTGCATAAAAACATGCAGATATCCATGCACTGTGTTGTACAAGTGCTGGATTTCGCCTTGTGGGACGGAGCTCCATGTGTGGTGCACTTGTTCGGCCATATAGGGGCGGTTAATGCTGGTTGTAGTTAACGCTGTAGTTGTCGTCCGATGATGTCTCATTTCTGATCGAGTGGAGATAGATCTGGTGGTCAAGTAGGCGAGGGCAACATGTAGACACTTTACAAGGAATGTTAGGAAACGAAGTGGTATGTGGACAGGTATTATCCTGTTGAAAGCATTCCTAGGAATCAAGTTCATCAGTGACAGAACAACAGGTCGACGTACAAATCTGCAGTCGGGTGTGCGCGACAAGCGCTACAGTGGTCCTGCAGTCGTACGAAATCGCACCGCAGGCCGTAAGTGCAGCTATTGGTCCAGTCTGTCTGGCACGCGCGCAGGTTGGCTGGAGGCTCTCAAACTGTACACCTTCTAACCAATAATCGCTCATCACTGGCGCCGAGGCAGAACTAGCTTTCAACAGACAACACAACACGCCACCACGGCTCCTCCCTTCAATGAACTCTCGCTTGATACCATAGAAGTGGCAAATTTCGGTGGCCTGGGTAGTGGAGTGGAGTCTGCAGCGTGTCTGCCTCGGAGCTGTGCTTGAAGTGGTGCCAACTGTTGCTGACTGCTGTACACCAGGGCCGTACACCGAACTCGGTGGTCTTCTCTCTCGTTAGTGCCAGGTGGCCTTCCGAAAGCCGGTCATCTTGGGACCGCACATTCTAGTGACAACCGCTGCACGTAGGTCACGCACAGCTACTAAATTTCTGCCAAGACTCTCTGCAGTATCGTAGAAGCAACATCCTGCATCTCGTAGCCCTATTACAAGCCCTGTTTTATCCGTAAACTCAGTGAGCTGCTGATAATGGAGCCTTTGTCACCTTGAAGGGATTCTCGACTAACATGAACTCACAACTATAACTTAGGAGGTGGGGATGAGGGGTACACTTAGAATGGAAGATCAAGGCCCCTGTAATGTCACTCCTTAAACACAACAACTATCAAATTCATTGTTTATTCAAAACAGGTAAGAGACAATCAGCGTGGGCATCTTTTATAAAATATTACAGATATCTTGCTTCTCAAGCAAGACAGCAGATAACAATTACTAACAGACTTAAAGAGATGACCCACAGAGATTTCAAATTAATTATAGTCTGAAGCTGATTTAAAGAAATGGCACAATTAAAAAAAAAAAGAAATTTGAAATATGCAGGTGGTTTATAAAAAGCATCAGTTCGTTTAGAACCCCCAAAAACCCGACCAGCACAACACGTGTCTATAACTACAATTCATACTCAACAAATTTTAAAACCTTTTTTTAAAAAAAAAAATACTTGAAGTACGTCATGTTTATCAAACGGGCAGTGACCCCCGGCTGCCCTGGGCAAAGGTGACTTAACTTAAATGCCGGAGCCGTCCAAACAACACCTAAACGCCGGGGCCCAGCCGGGAGTCACTTCCCACTAGACGGCACGTCACAGCTTCTGTGCACCGAAGCGGGACGTGGCGCCGCACCCACGCACCCCAACTCGCATAAACACAAACACAGCGCAGAAAACACGGAAAACACCTACCAAACAGCAATCGGTAAGCAATAAAATACACAAACCATTTACTGTTGAGTGAGTGCAATCAATAAGTGCACGTATATAAGGAAGGACATATAAATGACTAGCATTACAAAATACAAGTTTTACTAATAACATAATAACTGGTTGCAATAGAAATGGGAAAAAAAATTTTTTAATACCAGGGACGTCGCTTGAAGGGAATAAACCCAAAATCACACGCACGCCATGTTGCTAATCTGCTTCTTAATAGTCATCCAACCAGCGGATTTTAAAGCAAATAGTAACTGGTCTGCATCACACAGACTCTGCCGGCTGCTCTTATTTCGACAACACGCACATTAGAACCAACCGACCAACAAGTACACTTGCTGCAACGCAAATCGTTTGACAAAATAAAAGGCACCAAACCACTCACACGTACCATGGAGAGCGTTGTACGAGATGGTCTCGAGGGCTGGGTCTCTACGAGAAACCGGCCCCAAAGCAATGCGACGAGCAGCGCCCGGATTTGACATCAGACAAGTCCACCACAAACTCGGGACCGTCTTGCAAGGTAGACCGGCCGCGCCACCGCTGCCCGAGCCCCGTGTTTGCTCCGTCGTCCCCTCAAGCACGTCCTAGCGCCTCATAGCGAGTCCGAAGACCAACTCCCCTACCGCAAATACCCGCTGCCAGATCACAACAGGGGCAAATTTCGTGGTACAGCCGGGTAATCGATACTATTGCCAAAGAGCTGGTGTGCCAGGAAAGGCGCACCATGGCTCAGCCATGTTTAGTTTCAAAGGTAACTTTTGCTTAAGACGGCTACAGTGTATATTTACAGAAAACCTCGTCTGCATCGTGGTAGAGGCACTACTGACGACACACTTTTGCGACTGGCGCAAAATTTACATGGACGTCATCTTCCATATCTAGAAACACTCCTACCAACTTTCGTTTATGTCGCACAGCTAGTTCTTGGTGTTCCTATTTTTTACCGTCAGCATATGTTTCTTTAATCAGTATGTACACCCAAAAATTTTGAGCATTCTACCATGTTTACTGACTCCTGTTTATATACTTAGCAATTGCTGATATGACACTATTTGTGGAAAGTGACTGAGTGAAGCGTATTCTCTCAAAATCGACGGAGAGTTCGTTTTCATCGAACCGTTAAGTAATTTAATGGTCAGTACTACGAACAGACTGATGGAGTTGCAATGGGAAACCCATTGTCACATATTGTGGCCAATTGGTTTATGGAGGACTTTGAGGATGTGCATTGGCGTCAGCGTCCTTGAAACCTGCGTGTTTTTTCAGATATGTAGACTATACATTTGTTGTGTGGCCTCATGGTAGTGAGAATTTAAACCGGTTTTCGGAACATCTGAATTCAATCCACCCGAATATTCAGTTCACTATGGAGGTGGAAAAGAATGGATGCCTTCCCTTCCTTGATGTGTTGGTCAAAAGGAAGACTGATGGTACGTTGGGACATTCTGTTTATAGGAAGCTTGCTCACACTGACTTTTATCTGCGAGCTGATAGTTGTCTCCATCCAGCTCAGCGTGAAGCAGTACTTCGCACTTTGGATCACAGGGCCCACGTTCTCTCAGACCCTGAAAGTTTGGCAGCTGAGCTAGCACATCTCGAAGTCACCTTTCGTCTGAATGGTTGTAGCGAGAGGCAGATCAAACGTGCGTTGCGCCATCAGCCTTCTGTGTAACTGGTGGGTGACGATAACGACCTGAGTCTACGGCCTTTTTGCCTTACGCAGCAAGCATTTCCAACAGGATTGGCCGTATTTTGCGGAAATATGATGTGAAATGTGTTTTACGACCACCTTCTAAGATTAAGGCCCTGTTGGCGTCCGTAAAAGATGATCTTGGTTTGCGTAAGGCTGGGGTCTATCGTATTCCTTGCAGTTGTGGCATGTCATATATTGGTCAGACAATCAGGACTGTGGAAGACCGGTGTACTGAACATAAGCGTCACACACGCTTACACAGCCGAGCAAATCCGCTATCGCAGAACATTGCCTTGAACCGGTCATCCTATGGGATACAACAACACAGAGATTCTGGCTTGCACGTCAAGCTATTGGGATAGTGATATTAAGGAAGCTGTTGAAATCCGACTATCAAGCAACCTTATTAACAGAGTTGGTGGATTTTGTTTAAATGCTGCTTGGAATCCGATTCTGTCTCTCATCAAAAAACAGAGGGACAAAATTAGTGCTACCTCACCTGTTGATTAATAGTAACCATCGATATTTCTGATGTTGGTTATCTTTGGTTGTGTTGACATTTGTTCTCTGCGTGTTGTCTTCCTTGTTTCTCTTCTATGAACCGATGTATAAATTTGCTTGCACATTTTTCCTTCCTTACATTTGTGCCTTGAGAATGGCAAGGTGTGCTCCTGTCGAAATATCGGCGGTGTTCGACGACGTCACCCGGCAGCAAACCCGTCAGTTATTTGAACAATTTAAGTCGTTACAACACGGATGGGAGTAATGGATGGCACTTGTCAGAGATATTCAGACGCAGTACGTGTGTTCACGTTCCCGCAGCGCCTCGGCAGCGTGGTGTGTAGTTGGCGGGGCACGGCGGCGCTGGTAGCCCAGCATGCGGCGCGTCAGTAAAGAATTTGTGGAGCCAGCCCGCCGCGCAGGCTGCCACTGGCCGAACGTTATCGCGCGCTTCCGCAGCGGAAATAGCCGGGCGGTCTCGTAAACCGGTCGCAGGCCGCCGCTGCGCGCCGGGCCGCCATTTTTCCCCCCCTGCAGTATTTTCCCGCGGAATGTGTCTCCGCACAGCCTGATATCCTGGCCGTGCAGCTATTCTAATAACACTGTGTCCTCGGAATTAACATTCCGCGCCCCTAAATATTACATTCCCTTCTCTATTTCTCTTGCTTTTAGATTCGGGGGATAGCACTGGCGAAATGGGGCAACCACGTATTTAAAGCATAAAAAATCGTTTAAATTGCTGTAGGCAAGCCCAGTTTCAGGGCCCTGTCTGACACAAGTAATATACTGATCTATCAGTGACTTCTGGAATTACGTCTGTTTCTAACTGGAATACCGAGAATATAATATAAAGCGAAATAAGTGTCCGTATGAAATAAATGTACGACATACGTCTGGCGTCATTTACTCACTCGCACGTATTTCTTGCGGTAACTGTCCAGACTTTGCAATTGTATTACTGTATATACCAACTAAAACGTCGTCTTGCCTTGAATAACAGCCGAGCGGTTTAAGGCGCTGCAGTCATTGGCTGTGCGGCTGGTCCCGGCGGACGTACGATTCCTCCCTCGCGCATTGGTGTGTGTGTTTGTCCTTAGGGTAATTTAGGTTAAGTAGTGTGTAAGCTTAGGGACTGATGACCTAAGCAGTTAAGTCCCATAAGATTTCACACACATTTGAACATTCTGAACAATAATAGTTTTAGTAGGCCCACACATATTTTCCTTCGCATTTCGTACACTATGATTCCGCAGTCTGTATAAACACTGGAAGCTATTCTCAACTTATGAAGCTGATTTATAATATCTGTAGTAAGAACGGGTCAAATGGCTCTGATCGCTATGGGACGTAACATGTGAGGTCATCAGTCCCCTGGAACGTAGAACTACTTCAACCTAACTAACCTAAGGACATCACATACATCCATACCAGAGGCAGGATTCGAAACTGCGACCGTAGCAGTTGCGCGGTTCTGGACTGAAGCGCCTAGAACCGCTCGGTCACTGCACTAAGAGTACTTGATTATATAGTGTGGTCCATTGACAGTGATCAGGCCAAATATTTCACGAAATAAGCATCAAACAAAAAAACTACAAAGGACGAAACTCGTCTAGCTTGGAAGGGGAAACCAGATGGCGCTATGGTTGGCTCGCTAGATGGGTTGCCATAGGTCAAAGGGATATCAACAACGTTTTTTAAAATAAGAAACTCCATTTTTATTACATATTCGTGTAGCGCGTAAAGAAATATGAATGTTTTAGTTGGACCACTTTTTTCGCATTGTGATAGATGGTGGTGTAATAGTCACAAACGTGTAAGTACGTGGGTTCACGTAACATTCCGCCAGTGCGGACGGTATTTGCTTCGTGATACATTACCCGTGTTGAAATGGACCGTTTACAAACTGCGGAAAAGGTCGATATCGTGTTGATGTATGGCTATAGTGGTAAAAATTCCCAACGGGCGTGTGCTGTGTATGCTGCTCGGTATCCTGGACGACATCATCCAAGTGTCCGGATCGTTCGTCGGATAGTTACGCTATTTAAGAAGAAAGGAAGTGTTCAGCCACATGTGAAATGTCAACCACAACCTGCAATAAATGATGATGTCCAAGTAGGTGTTTTAGCTGCTGTCGCGGCTAATCCGCACATCAGTAGTAGACAAATTGCGCTAGAATCGGGAATTTCAAAAACGTCGGTATTGAGAATGCTATATCAACATCGATTGCACCCGTACCATATTTATATGCACCGGGAATCGCATGGCGACGACTTTGAACGTCGTGTACGGTTCTGCCGCTGGGCACATGAGAAATTACGGGACAATGAAGATTTTTTGCACGCGTTCTACTTAGCGACGAAGCGTCATTCACCGACAGTGGTAACATAAACCGGCGTAATACGCACTATTGGGCAACGGAAAATCCACGATGGCTGCGACAAGTGGAACATCAGCGACCTTGGCGGGTTATTGTATGGTGCGGCATTATGGGAGGAAGGATAAATGGCCCCCATTTTATCGATGCCAATCTAAATGGTGCAATGTATGCTGATTTCCTACGTAATGTTCTACCGATGTTACTACGAGATGTTTCACTGTATGATGGAATGGCGATGTACTTCCAACATGATGGATGTCCGGCACATAGCTCGCGTGCGGTTGAAGTGGTATTGAATAGCATGTTTCACGACAGGTGGATTGGTCGTCGAAGCACCATACCATGGCCCACACGTTCACCGGATTTGACGTCCCCGGATTTCTTTCTGTGGGGAAAGTTGAAGGATATTTGCTATCGTGATCCAACGACAACGCCTGACAACATGTGTCAGCGCATTGTCAATGCATATGCGAACATAACGGAGGCGAACTACTCGCTGTTGAGAGGAAAGTCGTTACACGTATTTCGAAATGCACTGAGGTTGACGGACATAATTTTGAGCATTTACTGCATTAATGTGGTATTTACGAGTAACCACGCTGTAACAGTATGCCTTCTCATAAATGATAAGTTCACAAAGGTACATGTATCATATTGGAACAACCGAAATAAAATGTTCAAACGTACCTACGTTCTGTATTTTAATTTCAAAAACCTACTTGTTACCAACCGTTCGTCTAAAATTGTGAGCCATATGTTTGTGACTATTACAGCACCATCTATCACAATGCGAAAAAAGTTGTCCAACTAAAACATTCATATTTCTTTACGTACTACACGAATAAGTAATAAAAAATGGGGGTTCCTATTTTAAAAAACGCAGTTGATATCCGTTTGATCTATGGCAGCGCCATCTAGCGGGCCACCCATAGCGTCATCTGGGTTTCCCCTTCAAGCTAGACAAGTTTCGTTCTTTGTAGTTTTTTTTGTTTGACGCTTATTTCGTGAGTTCTTAGGCCCGGTCGCGATCAATGGAGCACCCTGTATCATGTGATTGACACTAGTATTGGAAATACAACGGAATGTACACATGCTTCTAAAGTTAAGTCGTAGGGCATGAATGGCTGGGAGACCCCGTAGGGCAGGATCAACCGGCTAATTGATAAGATTTGCCCCATCCTTCGCACGCGTAGGCATCTTTCCTGCCGGCCATGTGGACGAGCGGTTTTAGGCGCTTCACCCCAAGGATGTTCGGGCTCACATGCGGTTCCTCATCGTCGGAATGTCTTTGGTCAAACTCGTCTAGGTTTGAATCGTGCCTCGGGCATGGATGTGTTTGATGTCATTAGGTTAGTTAGGTTTGAGTAGATCTAATTTTAGGGGATTGATTACCTCAGATGTTAAGCCCCGTATTGTTTAGAGCCATTTGAAACCACCTTTCCATTGCCAAGTTTGGAACTGCGTACGTATCTCTTAAGCGTAGGTGACTGTGACAGGTGTATGTGTGTGTGTGGTGTAGTGCTGTGTTCGTGTTGTATGATGTTGAGAGGAGGAAGAGCGTGAAACACAGTTCTTGGACGTAGCCTCCTCCTCTTGAAGATCACCAAGGGGGCCACCTAGGTTAACGCCACAACCGACAAAAGGGTCACCGTCAACAGTGTCGCAAACCCTTACTTCATGAAACACTGCGAGAGGTTTGGAGGTGAAAGCAGGAAATTTAGCGGAAACACAGTTGATCAGGGACTCCACGCCATCAACCCTACTGTCCCCTCTGCCGTACAGGCAAAAGGGGAAATAACAGCGCGTGGCGTACCTGGACGCTCACCCATCCATGTACTGGCCACGTCTCAATGTGTTTTAACTTCGGTGTTCGTACGGAAACCGGTGTATCCATCTCGGCACGGCCGTTGACGTACATCTATTGGTTGCACAGAATTAATGTACGTACACACTCTAAAAGAGATAACATGAGATGCGCTGAACAACGTAACCAGCCAAAAATATTTTTTAAATCAATCGCTTGTAAATCCCTCATATACAACGCTTCACTCAAAGTCGTTACGAGAACATGTACGTTAGTTTCTGTTTTAGCTATCTTAATGCTTAGACACATATGTTCTGGTTTGCGCCAATAAAGTTTACTAAGAAGTAAATAGTAACTATTTTCACTTATATGTAATTATTTTCGTGTATCCTTGTCATTCCTTTGCCGTTTAGATTGAGTTTACATTAACGTGTTGTAATAAGGGTTCTCATACAGCACATGTGTATGTATCTCATAGCTGCATTACAGTATTTTATTATGTTAACATTTTTCTCACCTACTAGGTAATACGTGTGAATCAGTTAGCTGAACCGTATTACCCATACTTTTCATTAGCGAACATATTTTAATGCACAGCATTTTTTCAGGTTCTTCGTTGAGATTAATTGGCTGGTACTTTTAGCACCGGTTTTGTAATAACCTCTGTTAATTGGTGGTCAGGTTACATAACCGACAGTCATAACATGTCTCTAACAAAATTCATGCACATTACACATTAAGCGTTCGGTTATGACAATTTATATGGTTTCCCAATAAACAAGGGATCAAACCCTCATGGCTTTTATGTAATTATTTATGTTGCTAGTTTGTCACTACATTTAAATTTGTACTATTACCTTTCCTACCTTATGACGTTTCTGGATATACGATGTATATTACCATTTATCCACTACTTGCATTTTAGATTAATTGTTATGGCC
Organism: Schistocerca cancellata; assembly: GCF_023864275.1. Taxonomy (NCBI): domain Eukaryota; kingdom Metazoa; phylum Arthropoda; class Insecta; order Orthoptera; family Acrididae; genus Schistocerca; species Schistocerca cancellata. Next base: position 81,030,364 of record NC_064627.1, on the reverse strand, counting down.
TACTTTGGATATATGTTTCTTTTTAATTAACTTGTATGTTATAAGGGGTCTCACTGCTGCTATAAGACATGTAATAAAATTATCTCCTTTATATGAGTATCCAAAACCGTTTGCTTGACAGTTTTCATTTCTGTTTTATCAACTGTGCAAAAAAGGAGTATAACTTGAGTGCGATATCTTTATTTGGGACAAAGCTTTTATACTTTAAAGAGAACACTGTTTCCTTATACCCAAGTTCTGTTTGTATAATATGATACATTTTTCTGTAAATAACAGGTGTGATAGTGGAGGTATCTACGAAGCTAGCGTATTTAGTACACTTGTCTCTATCCAACATATAATTTATTCATTGCAATTTGTAACAGTAGTTTTCACTCACGAATGCGCTAAACGATCTCTGCATCCACAACGTGCTTTTAAAACATCCTCCTTTCATAATTACGAAGACTTTTTAATTTATATAAAGTGTTCACATTTATTTATTTATTTAGCGTATGGCTCATAACATCACAGTAAAAATTACAGAAACAACACGATATTTTTTAAAAAAAATCACATATGTATAAAAAGAGCAATAAATAACAGTTTGTATATAAGGACACCGCCAATTGTAAAGTTACACTCACAGAAGACCAGTCACAAGCAGACGTCCAGCTTAGATAGTAAATAGTCGATTGCCTCTTGGGTCGCCATTAGGAAATCTTGTGGGTCACCCTCGTATGCCCTTAGTGGGCATTCCTGCACGATGTGTTTGACCGTCTGTCTCTCAGCGCCACAGTCGCAAGCGGCCGAAGGAAGTTTACCCCATCTGTGTAAGGAGTCGGCACATCTCCCACAGTTGGTTCTGATACGATTAAGAGTTGACCAAACTTTGCGAGGGCAATCAAATCCTTTTGGTTTACTAAAGATGCATGGCATACTGTGGCAGTTTACTACTGTTCTGCTCTCCCATTCCTCTTTCCATCGGTCATTTATTTTGAAGTTGGTTTGGTGCAGAGCCTGTGCGGTCTTTAGTGGAGGATGCCTAGACCGGAGTCGGTTTCCTTGGATGTCGTGAGTATCTTCATGGATTTGTAATAGAGGGTTGGTCATGATTTTTTGAAATTCTCTAACCAGAGCGTGTTCACGGCGCAGGTTAGGAGGGGCTATGTTACTGAGAACGGGCAGCCACACTGTAGGAGTTGGCCTGATTGTGCCTGATATAATACGCATTGTTGCATTAAGTTGGCTATCTACCATGTGTGTGTGTTTGCTGTTGAGCCACACTGGGGCACAGTATTCTGCCACTGGATACACCAAGCCAAGTGCGGATGTTCTTAAGGTAGATGCTGTGGAGCCCCAAGTGGTGCCACAGAGCTTCTGCAATATGTTGTTGCGTGTTTTAAGTTTCGCTGCAGTTTTCGTCAGGTGTTCTTTGAATGTTAGTGTCCTATCTAGGGTAACCCCAAGGTACTTTGGGTGTTTGTTGTGATTTAGTAATTTCCCGTCTAGATAGACTTGTAGTTCTCTGTTGGCCATTTTGTTGTTCAAATGGAAGGCAGATACTTCCGTCTTTGTAGCACTAGGTTGTAGCCTCCATTTTTTAAAGTACTCGCTGAGAATCCCTAGGTCACTCGTAAGGATATCTTCGGCAGTTTCTATATTTCTGTGGGCTGTTGCTAGAGCCCAGTCATCAGCATAACCAAATTTGCGCGATCTGGTTGCAGGCATGTCAGCGATGTAAAGGCTGAAAAGAAGGGGCGCAAGGACAGAGCCTTGTGGGAGTCCATTATTGAGTTTCATCTGTTTACTTCTCTCATTCCCCATTATTACTTGGAAGGTTCTATTTGACAACATATCATCAATGAGGTTGGTTATCTTCTTGCAGGGGACGGCACAGATTAATTTGTACATGAGCCCCTGTTTCCAAACTGTATCATAGGCTGCTGTTAGGTCTATGAATGCTGCAGCTACTTTATTTTTCTTCTGGAACCCCGCCTCTATATATGTTGTCAGTGATAGGACTTGATCTGTTCACATGTCCCAACGGGATAAATGAGATGTGTGTTAATCACGTCGTTAAATACGAAAAAGTATTGTCAATCTGCACTTTTTAAAACCATTTTTATAACACGTAATGAGTTTCACGGCATTTTGACCTGCTATATTGTGACATACATTGTATAATTACAATTATGTATTTGACTTATTGGTTTCAGTGTAATATTTTACGTAAATTAAGAACCTTATACCTCTGACTCCCTACGCCAGATGGCGGTTAGTGTGTTATAACAAATTCTGTTATATTTGACGTCATGTTATTTGTATATTATCTTCTTTTCTAGTCCTGTAATCTGACACCATATAACTTCACCTGTTGATTTTTATTCTGACATGTTTTTAAGTTGTTTGATAATAACACGCCAGCGTATGTTGGCGAGATGTTTATTTCCCCCCGTCTTCTTTTTGCTATGCGTTTCTTAATGTACAATTTTAAAATTGAACTATTCAATTAATGATTTGCAAGTGCACGTCGGTATTTTGTGGTAATCTCTTGGAAACTAAAGAACTGTTAAGTCTTCACGTGACACACGCCACATAGACTGCGTTCCAAGACCCTTTCACACCGAGATCTGCTGTACAGGTGAATGTAAACAGCGGCTTCAGTTATTGTGATCGCTTCTCAGTTTTGGTTATTAATAACTTGATACCAGTGTCTGAGTTTAATTTTTACAGGTATGTTCTTTCCAACAGTTGGTTTATAGTCAGGTGTATTTGTGTTTTTTGTTTCTACTCACTGATCGCTATGTAAATATTTTTAACTTCCAGCACTGAAGATGATCACTATGTGATCGAAAATCGATTCTGCTATCAATAAAACACCAATATTACGGCCAACGCTGACCTTCCTTTTAATTTAACATATATGGTCGTTTTGCACACAGCACTCCATGGTAGAGTCCTGCATGACCGAGTAAGCGAGCACAAAATACGCGGTGGGACGAGCACACCCTAACTGGATAGGCTACCCGCACTAGTTATTGTGACCGAGCATAGAAGCCGTGACCGAATATGTAGCACATAACTTCAAACACATTACACGTGTTATTATCCGTGTGACACTGCAGTCAGTACGGGCTTCTTATTTGTGGTGTGTCTCTCTGTAATCATGCAGCGCGAGGAAGCCAGTGTAGTAAGACGTAAGATTGAAACCAATGTTTACACATTAAAGAAACGGGAAGGTCTAAAAAGCCAAGTATGGAGTACATTTCTGTTGGTTGTAGATAAAACATTGCGTCTACTGGGTACGTATCGTGCATAAACTGCTCCACTTTATTGTTTATCCTGTCGGCAACCACTCATTTAAAGAAACAGAGTTGCAAGAAACCTCACAAAGGTCGTTTCTTTGGCCGTCCTTCCGTTATCTTAATATGCTTGAAATAAGTGAAAAGCAGGAAATTCTTAACAATGTGCGACAAATGTGTGCTACGTACGCAGGTACAACATTCAATCATTAACATAATCGTTTTTGCATAGTTAGTGGAAAGTGTATTATAGAGAAACGGGAATGTTGTGACTCGTATAATATTTCATTAACGTAAAACATCTCGTTTTTATGGGAACGGGGGGTCGAGTTGTTTGGGGGGAGAGACCAGACAGCGAGGTCATCGGTCTCTTACGGGAATGTTTCGATGATTTCCATATCAGTTCTGTATTACTTGTCTCTTTTTTATTATCATAGATCCCTCAAGTTCTGTGTCATCACCACCCAGAAAAAGAGCTCGTTTCAAGGAATGGAGGAACAACAGATCATCCGCAGCAGATGAAGTAGATCTGTACATTTTAATGCACCCCGGAGATGATGATGACATCTTAAAGTGGTGGAGCAGACATGAAACAGATCTGCCAGGTTTGGCTGCAGTTGCAAGACGTATTTTATGTATTCCAGCAACAAGCGCACCTAGTGAAAGGTGCTTTAGTAAAGCCGGCAAGTTACTAACAAATTGCCGCAGCCAATTAAATCCGGAACGCGTTAGTGATTTCCTGCTGATCAACAATAACTATAATTTTGTTTATGTTGCAAACAATTGAAACGTATGACAAGTTACGTCTGTAAATGTTTAATGTTCTTTGTATGCTTTCTTTATGAAGATGGTTGTCTTCTAGATTACAGGGAAAGCACTTATTTAATGTTTCCTATAAATGAAAGGAAAAATATCTCTTTTGTTTGGAAATGAGACTCATCTTCTATCCACGATAGTATTGAAATATCATTTTACTTTCCAGGTGCTTTATGAATTTAGCTGTGTCACGTACCCGTTCTTGGAAATGTTACTTTTGTATTAAAAGAGAGCGAGCGAGAGAGAGAGAGAGAGAGAGAGAGAGAGAGAGAGAGAGAGAGAGAGAGGCGTTGGATTTGTACAGTACAGTACAGAGCAGCGAGCCGTGGCGAGGCGAGGTGAGACGTCAGCGGTGACCGGTCATGCTCGGTTATCCGCGTGTCCGGAATCCGGACATCAGACATGGCGCGAGTACATGACCGAGCCGAGTCGTGTGGGGCCGGACAAGAGCTGCTCGGTCCCCCCGTCAACAGGCGAGCCGTGACCGGTCAAACACTGAGCGTTGCAGCACTCTACTCCATGGAGTCTCCAATCAATACTTTTTAAATGTTTTACTTTAGTGGTTTAAGAGGTTGAGGTCTACCAAGCCTATCTGCAGATGACTAATATTGATCGTTATATAGAAATTTTGACAAACAGCTCATACAGTGCACCCGAATATTTGAGTATTTAGTGACACTTTATAAGTTGTTTCATGAATAAAAGTACGCTATAGTGTTTGCATTTATTTATATACGATGTTAAATAGTTGCCTTCACTTACACTACAACTTTTATAAGTGAACACATCTATTTTGGATCATTTATAAATACATGCAAGCACTATGGCACATTTTTATTATTGAAACAACTTATAAAGTGGCACGATATACTCAAATATTCCAGTGCAGCGCCGGAGCAGACGAAACGGTGTTTGTCAAAACATTTGTGTAACTAAAAATTTTAGCTATCTGAAGATGGCCATGGCAGCCCGAAACCGTTTACGGCACTAATATAAAACATATGATAACTATTTGTGGCTGGTTCCGTCATTCATCAACCACCATTAACGGCCTTGGAATTCACAAGATCCGATAGGGATGAAATAACATATAATTAATTAACAACAACACGCCATATTGATCTTTTGTATGCCATAATAACTATTCTATTACAAACCTGATATTAGAAGTTGTCAAAATCACAACTGACTGTGGTATAGAATTATAGCCCCAATAGTTCATGAAACACCCTCTGTGCACTCTCTGAAATAAGTTCGATTCATTATCACCTCCATTAATATAATGTTTATGGCCACAGACAAACAACCACTATGATCATCCTTCACAACAACTAAGATTTAACCTTTACCGACTTTAAGGACAGACATCTTATGCCAAAACAGGAAAAAAATTGCCAGCAAACATGGACCCTAAAATGAGTACGTCAAGAGCTACGAACACTTGTTCATCTTGGTTAGAGGGAAACACAACGCTTCTTCTGTTTACCTGTCCGCTTGAAGCCCGTCGGGCTGTGTTCCGCTGTTATCGGATAACTTCCTCACAATGCATATAACAAGCATGACAGTACGATGATGAGTGTCCAGATAGCTCTTGCCATATGGTAGGGAGCTGGTGTGAATGGAAGAATGCTAGGCCACAAATGTATTAACATATTTGTCGAAAACAAAAGCCAATTTATGAAAACACAGGAAATGATGCAAAGCAATCCGAGTAGTTACCGGTGGACTTAATTAATTTCCAACAATTCAACTGTTGGTAGGAATGACTGAATGAAATATAAAAATATTTTTTGAGAACAACATTAAGTTAAACAAAATTAATAGGTGCAGAGCACAGAGGTCTAATCAGATCACAAGTCTATAAAGATAACTTGCATTTCCCACATTACATGTTTCAAACACATATTGAAAATAGCTAACAGGACATAACATCAGCCATTCACTATCACGGAACTGTTCGCAGATAGTTAGAAAGAGGACCACTGGTTGGTTCCAAGCAAGCAGAATAACCTGAACACATTAAATATAAATATGACATAAGTGGGAGTTGCAGGGCCAAGCAATTTTTCTTTCGTCACTTAAGTGTGGATGGCGATCGCCACTAGAGACAGATATTCTCAGTAAAGGCGTTTATCGTACCCAGGTCTTCCTAGCTGGGCCCACTATACAAACAACAGGTACATCAAGCTGTCCTGTAACATATAAACCACTAATTTACAATTTGCATTTAAAACACAACTAGACACTGTAAGTACACCTGACAAAGGAGAACGTAGCGCATGAAGCACCTGGTTCCCAAATAAACGACAAATTTTAATCAAAAGTGCAGCCAAACTTCGTCAAACAGCTCGAGCACCATTAGTTTAGTCGCGTCCGCCCCGAGAGCTGAATGGTCAGCGTGACAGACTGCCGTCCTAAGGGGCCTGGGTTCGATTCCCGGCTGGGTAGGGGATTTTCTCCACTCAGGGACTGAGTGTTGTGTTGTCTTCATCATCATTACATCCCCATCCTGCGAGCAGGTCGCCCAATGTGGTGTCGAATGTAATAAGACCTGCACCAAGGCGGCCGGACCTGCCCCGTAAGCCCGCATCTCGTGGTCGTGCGGTAGCGTTCTCGCTTCCCACGCCCGGGTTCCCGGGTTCGATTCCCGGCGGGGTCAGGGATTTTCTCTGCCTCGTGATGGCTGGGTGTTGTGTGCTGTCCTTAGGTTAGTTAGGTTTAAGTAGTTCTAAGTTCTAGGGGACTTATGACCCCAGCAGTTGAGTCCCATAGTGCTCAGAGCCATTTTTGAACCTGCCCCGTAAGGGGCCTCCCGGCCAAACGCTCATTTCCAGTTTAGTCGCACACCTCCAGAGGAACGTAACTTGCGTGAGACCATAACCAGGATGGCCCATTAGAATACCCACTGCGCGGCACAACATAATGGTGCACACGGTAATCGGATGCTCAGCATAATTTATAGCAGATCGGAGCGTATGTTCGACCAATATCTACCGCAAAAAGGTGTTATGAAGCGTTTGTCAAGAATCAGGAACCAGCTGTTACTGTTCACCACACGCCCCTGCACCCGATTCTTGAAACCCACATTGGGCACACACTACTTGCAAATTCAGATGCTGAGAACAAGTCGGGGTCCGCGCATCGCGCAGCTCTTTCAACGAGCAAACTTAACGGCCCTGTCGACACTCGGTCTTACCAAACCCATAGTCACCAAAAACGCAACTTTTAGCAAACGGCCAAGGATACTGTCGGTTATTACGTCACGGCGTTCGCTCTCATTCGCTGTCAAACACACGGCTCAATCGCCCGTCACTCCGTGAGGGTCTCGTGGCAACGACAGCGCTTAAATGTCGCCCCACAGACTTGCTCTCTGGAGGCGGGAAACCGTTCGAAAAGGCGTTGCGGACAGAGAGACCCAAATAACTCGGGGGAGCTGCTGATATCGAAAGGTTCCCGCACTGCACAATGCCAAGCACTCGCCATCTGTCTTTTCAAACATTATGAAAAAGTTTGTAATGTCCCCACAGAAAATACCCTCTACCACGCACCAGTTAATCATTGCCAATCAAACCATCCACATTCATTCACTTTCGAAAAGTATCTGATCTGATTTTCTGGTAATATATGCGCCGACAGCTCGTCGACGCCAAAGTATTTTCTAGTACGTTTATTCTTTGGAATAACAGAGATACATGTATGTATTCTCCATGGTTGTTAGACGGGTAACTAGGACAGCTTCGGAAGTATCTGTTAAAGGATTGAGGTGTTTTCTGAGAGATAAATATTTGCTTTTCTTCTCGCTAAAGCGAGCTATTAACATTTGTGCGACTAGCGGGTTATTTGAAGAGAGAGAAAGACTGTAAACGGAAAATAATTAAGACTTGGAACCAACAGAGATCTGGACATGTAATGGAGATGGATTGAATATACAATTTCCTTCATAAATAAGGTTTGTGACCCCTTTTATTCTGGAGTGAATGAACGAATGAGTTCTTTGTCTGAATCATTGATGATCGCGTTGGCCCTGTAATTAGTGGGGAAGTTTCAGCTGTGTCGAAGAGAGCCTGCAATCACCGAGTCTTTGTTAAATCGTCCAGAAAGGCTTCGTACACATCTGGAATTCGAAATCTTTCGTAAAAGGAACGAATTGTTCAAACGATTGATTTTCCCAACTGAATGCAGCGCTTAACAATAATAATAAATGTAAAGATCTCTTACGGCAAGCCAACCGCTCAATACTAAGACGAAGGGCTCCACCAGATATTCTATTTGGCTGATTTCACGTAATGAAATATTATATCAAAAACTGTACATAGATAAAGGAGAGAGAGATGGAGAGAGCGAATGAAAATTAGAGAAAATACTAATAATCCTCCATTAGTCTAATTTTTCGCCTGTCTTCTCACGGATCAGCCTAAAGACAAAACGGGAGGCCCTTACTTTACTGTATAGATTTATGTGTGAAAGTGAAGGCATCTTAAAGGCAACAGATACACGTATATACAGACAAGACATTACACAAAGTTAGCGGCAAGCTGCATGCATTCATCATTCAGCATCTATTCTTCTTACATTAATACATTATAAGTTCTAGAAGCAGTAAGTGTGGAGAATAAAACACACCAAGGAAAAGCAACAGCAAGTGATGAAAGGAGTGAAAGTATCATTTCAGCAGCAGTAACACACAACGCAAATGTCAGTAAGAGACAGCTGTGACACGCCTTGGAATTATCGGTAAGAGACAGCTCAGAAAAACGATAGGGATGAACCAAACAAGAGATTAGCGAACAGTGCATTCCATCGCATTTCATCCACTTTACATTTCGCTGCATCCACAGCTTAATGGCTGTCTTCCAGAATTGGTTAAAGCTCTCCAACTGTTATCTACGGAAAGTCCTAAGTAATACGGCATACCTATGCCAAATTTTGTTTAAGGACGGAGCATCGTTTAACAAGCATGGGCAAATGTTCTCCATATGCACAAATCGTCAGTTGAAAATCCACACTGACTAAAACAGAAGTGGATAAAAACAGCGCTCTTGGTTTATAAACGTTTGGTGCTTGTTTTTCAAGACACGCATCATTACTCTGTGTTTTATTTATGGCAATCTAAACAGACTCAAGTACCTCGAATTCCTAAGATACGCTGCTGCCGCAGATATTTGAAGATATTCAACTTTATACAGGGTTATCGGAAATTCCAGTGACAAACTCACAGGAAATACGGCATACCTATGCCAAATTTTGTTTAAGGACGGAGCATCGTTTAACAAGCATGGGCAAATGTTCTCCATATGCACAAATCGTCAGTTGAAAATCCACACTGACTAAAACAGAAGTGGATAAAAACAGCGCTCTTGGTTTATAAACGTTTGGTGCTTGTTTTTCAAGACACGCATCATTACTCTGTGTTTTATTTATGGCAATCTAAACAGACTCAAGTACCTCGAATTCCTAAGATACGCTGCTGCCGCAGATATTTGAAGATATTCAACTTTATACAGGGTTATCGGAAATTCCAGTGACAAACTCACAGGACTTTTAGGGTGAGTACATAATACTTTGAATAGGAAGCCATGTCCAGTAATGTACCGTTCCGTTCTGCCGAGGGAAAGAGAAAAGTCTCAGAGTTGCTACTCCTGGCTTGTAGACTGGATGACAGCGACTACGATGCTTAACGCCTGCTTTGCTGCGAGTGTAATTTACGAGACTGCTGTGAAGTGAAAGGAATACCTGCTGGCACGAGTTCTGGCCGCTGCACCAGAAACTGAACACACACCAGGTGGGATGGAGAGTGAGTACGAGAACATGCTTCCTAGACATAGTGTCTGTTAATAACCTTGGTGGTAACCACATCGGGCCGTTATTGTAATTCATCAGTACTGTTTTGCACGTATAGTATGCTGGCTTCTTTTTTGTTTCGAAATAATGTCAACTCGTAGCGTTTAAGTGTTAATACAAACAAATGTGCTTAACTGATAAATGGATTTTTCGCTATATTGCCTTTGCAATTCTTACCTAACTATTGTACTGCACTCTCGCCTAATTCATTTCCTCTATCAGAAGTGAATGAGTTAAAGGAAAGGAAACGATATGTTTCCTTACATGTGTTCCTGCTCCCCTCTTCTAGTCCTGAAAATTAGTATAGCGATTTTCCGAACACCCTGTACTGGCCTCTCACGGTGGTTCCAACATGGCGGATGTCCCTCCCAATCTACACATGTAATGACAAAATCTCCTAAGAGAAATGAATCGAGCAGTGAAACGATCGTTAAGGAAACGCAAAATGGCCTACACATTCACCAAGCTTAACTTTCGTATACTTTCACCTGTGACAAAAATTAAAACAATAGATCTACTAGAAAAAATCGACAACTCCCGGACCTGTGCTGCAGTTAACTCCATACGAAAATCGATGTTGTTTCCCCAGAATCACTTTATCGGGTGTGGCAACGCACAAGGTCATAATTTTTGGCACTTAGCGTGACAGCCGTGATAATAAACAAACGAACCGTGCCTGAGTTACGTGTCTGCTTACTTTCGGTATAAAAGGACAGACACTTGTCAGCCTCTTCTCATGATGGCGGTATAGTGTTGTTATCTTGATTCTGTATGATCAAATTTCATTCACGTTCTATCATTGACGTTCTCTTAGAAGTTTCTTTCAAGAGCCACAGAAAAAAAGTCTGTACTCCCATTAGAAAAAAAGTCGGTATCGTAATCAAGGGAAGAAAAACAATAAAACTTACTTACGAACGTTAGGAAATTTGCTGTATTGTCCACGATGAACTGGCGAAAACCGCTCCTCGATATATGCATTTATTTCGGGTAAATACACTCCCCAATACAAACAAAGACAAAAAGAAAGCCGCGCGGGTCAGCCGCGAGGTCTCAGACGCTTTGTCACGGTTCGCGCGGCACCCCGTGTCGCTGGTTCGAGTCCTTCCTCGGGCATGGGTGTGTGTGCTGCTCTTAGCGTAAGTTAAAGTTAGGTAAGTAATGTGTAATCCTAGGGACCGATGACCTCAGCAGTTTGGTCCCATAGGAACTTACTAGAAGTTCCAGATTTTACAAAAAAAAGAAAAAAACGCAAAAAGAACGACGCTTTACGATGGAATTATCCGAATGGGAAAAAATTCGGTCTATGTGATATAAACATTCGGACAAACAAATGATTACAATTTCACAAGAGTTGAATGAGTTTTCACGAGAAAGAGCTTCACAATAATGCGGCAGCCCATCTCTGAACCTTACCCAAGCAGTTATGTGGCTTGGCGTTGATAGAGTAGTCGTATGCTGGATGTCATCCTGGGGGATATCGTGACAAATTATGTCAAATTGGCGCCTTAGGTCGTCAAAATCCCGAGCTGGTTAGAGGGCACTGACAATAATGCTCCACACATTCTCAAATGCTGGCCAAGATAGAGTTTGTCAAAAACGAAGACAAGCAACGGAAACTCTCGCCGTGTGTGGGAGCGCATTATCTTGCTGAAATGTAAACGTCTCTTCCCACGAAGTCGATTTACCCATGTGCTGTAAGGGTGCCACGGATGACAACCAAAAATGGTTCAAATGGCTCTGAGCACTATTGGACTTAACATCTGAGGTCATCAGTCCCCTAGAACTTAGAACTACTAAAACCTAACTAACCTAAGGACATCACACACATCCATGCCCGAGGCAGGATTCGAACCTGCGACCGTAGCGGTCACGCGGTTCCAGACTGAAGCGCCTAGAACCGCACGGCCACACCAGCCGGCAATGACAACCAAATTGGTCCTGTTATGAAATGAAATGGCACCCCAGAACATCACAAACAGTTGTCGGGTCGTGTGGAAGGCGACAAACAGGTTGGTATTCCACCGCTGTCTGGAGCGTCTCCAGACACGTCTCCGGCCTGGAATCTCATCGACTGGAGCAGAATTGTCTTTAGTAATGAGTACCACTCCGAACTGAGCCGCGATGATCATTTTGTTACGAATGAGGAATTTTTCTTGTCCGTTGAGGGGTGTTTATTTTTGCTTACTCTTATGATTTGTACGTCAGTGTATATTTAGTCTGGCTGGTGTACATGTTCTGCAAAAGTTTAGTGTTTTGGTCTACACTTTCATAACCTTTGTATCTGGTAATAACTGTCTTGCTTTGTTGTGGATCTCTTCCATCAGATGTATAGCATGGTAGATTTCAGTAATGCTTAATACTGCTAAATGTGCTAAATCGTTTCGCTTGCTGAAGTGGAATGACAGCATCCATAGAGTGTGTCAGTCCGTGGAGTTTAACAATGGGCCAACATCTTATCTGTGTGCTAACGAGTACATCGAGATGTCAACACCGTGTCCGGCATCTGTGGTGGACGTCAAGGAGAAACATCCGACCGTGTGAAATGGTTCAAATGGCTCTGAGCACTATGGGACTTAACTGCTGAGGTCATCAGTCCCCTAGAACTTAGAGCTACTGAAACCTAACTAACCTAAGGACATCACACACATCCCTGCCCGAGGCAGGATTCGAACCTCCGACGAAAACGGTCACGCGGTTCCAGACTATAGTGTCTAGAATCGCTCGGCCACCCCGGCTGGCATGACAGTGTGAAGATGACAGCCAGCATCATATCGCTGGACCACTATTCCCGCACAACCACGTTTGGTGAACGGCAGTTGTACGCTGGCCACTCGATTCGACGTGGCTTTCGAAGGAGAAAAGCCAAAGGACGGGTACACTCCAACATCAGATGGTCTGTAACACCTCATTACAGCAACCTGATACGGATATTTAGCATGAAATGTCGAGAATTGTGCAACGTGCGTCAGGTACCTCCGTGCCTCATCTAGGTTTCCGGAAATGACTGCGACCAATAGCCTTTCGCGATCGTAGAATATTTATGGTAAAAAGAATGTTGTACGATTACCAAAAACGGCTTGTTGTATTTATCCTTGATAATTTTGTTTATTGCAATCGGCGAGTTCCACCTCAATGACAAACAAAAGTTTCCTCTTCTTACGGTTTCTTGAAGAATGCTTTTGCTGGAGCTCAAGGACTCTTCTGTCATACCTACTGAGCCGTGGCAGCTTCCGTGTAGACGCGTGCTTGTTGCTACTGGCGCCACTCGTGCGCACGCACCATCGGCTTTGGCCCTCGTCGTCTAATCTTTACTGGGTTACGGGTCGTCTGGGGCTGTGTAGTAGTGAATGGTGTGTATGACACGCAGGTGCACTGGTGTGCCTGAGTACTCGGTGTCGTGGTGAATGCAGCGAGTTAACGCCGTTGACCGTTAAGCTGTCGGCACACGGACCGTGCTGTCGAACGTTAACGTTGAGCGTGCCGAGTTCAACGTGCTGCTGAAAGCTCAGGAACGATGCGACTTGTGCATACGGTTCGTGGGGCCCAATGTGGTATACGCGATCGCAACGCACTCCAGCGGCAGTTGAGGAATGTTTCTAGTTCGTAAATCACACTGTTTACTCAACGGGTGCGCGTAAAATTCCCACGTTAGCTCTATTAAAACGCACATTTCTTCCATCGTCCACGAAAAGGAAAGTACCATGTCCAATCAATAAGGACACAGGCTTATAAAAGTTCCATTACAAACAGTGCGTTACAAATTTCGAATACTTCTCCGCATAAGGTAAACAATATTTCATCATTCCCACATTTTAGTAAAACCCCAAGGTCAGTCTTACTTGATCACTGTTCCTACCCAGTAGCAGAATCTTCGCAACATGTGAATTACGAAGCGTAAAACAAAAAGCAGCAAAATATCTTTATACAAATAGCGCAAGGTATCCTGTAGATAAAGCCAAACGAACAAAGTCACTCCTCAAAAAAAGGTGAACTTATATTTACATAACATCAAATATTATAGTATGTATTTGTATAAAACTAATAATAAAGTATCAAAACCTAATAAAAACGTGAATGTTAGGAATAAAATCTGGAATTGTCAAGACGCGAACCACCGCCCCATCCAACCTCTCAATGGAGGGCAGGAACGCTATTCATTACGCTATACGAACTTCATACCGCACATCCATCATATTATGTTACTCTGTGCTGAAAACCTTAATCGTACATATGTTACTAATTGAAATTTAATTATAACAAATTGTACCAAGAACAATACGTTTTGGGTGGCTCATCAGCGTGTCGCTGCCTTAAAATAGCCTACTCTCATAATACGCAAGTTACAGTAATTCTTTTGCCACCAATATGATGTTTCTCATTATTTTATTGGAACGAATCACACAGTTAACAACGGGGTTTCCAGTGATTATCAATGTCCTGGTGCTCAGAAACGGCATATATACATATAGGCTTGAAATGAATGCCAATATGGCGCCTCTCAACTCTGTACTGAACGGAGACGGCGTGCGTGTGACGTAGGTGGCGTTGTGCCATCTCATTGGTCAAAGTTCAGACGCACGCTCACAATATCTGACATGCCAGATATTGCTCTGCACGTTCGGAAAGACTCGCGAGCGTGCTATTCCACGCTATGACGTCAGAAACTCGGCACGCTCAACGCTCAATGTTCGGATGCACGGTCCGTGTGCCGACGGCTTTACCCTGCAGCGTTGACCGTTACTGCCAGCTAGCCTAGCGGGCAAGGAGCGGCACTCGTCGCGTGCAACCCGGCCACTACGCGCATCAGTCAGTTGTGGTGTGCCAAATACGCACAGGTGTATTGAACAACATGTTAGCAGCCACGAGCAGCATGGCAGTATTATCCGGTGCCTACCTGAAGTCCTAAAACTGACTGGTTGGTAAGTACTGTACTTAAATATTGTTAATTATACTTGGTGTGAGCTGGCCAGGAATCCAATGTCTTACGCTTTTCGATGACCCCTTTTGGGCTGTGTGTCTCAGTCTCGAGGTTTCTGCATGCGCCAAGCTAGTATTTTGCAATGTTAGTCTTGAAATCATCGTTTGTTATTACTGAGTTTTGATATTAGTGATTATAATTTCTATTGGTTGTACACCTTATTGCCCTTCCTGGGGCGTTATTGAAATTCTACTGTAATTAAGGTTCTGTGTGCTCAGCCTAAAGGTACGCACGTGTAGGTCAAGTGTGTGAGTGCTTGTGTGCGCTATTATTTGCACTCTCTCTTACTCCGTTTTAAGGAGCCCTTTGGTTATAGGTGTGCAGTTTAACCGGCCATCTGCCATTTGCTGCGTATCCCAATCAAATGGTTCAAATGGCTCTAAGCATTATGGGACAACATCTGAGGTCATCAGTCCCCTGGACTTAGAACCACTTAAACCTAAGTAACATAAGGACATCCATGCCGAAGTATCCCAATCACAATGTCCATTAGCCCCTCAGAATCCCCAGTAAAGCCATACCTTGGTTTTTAAGAACTAGTTTCAATAATTATGTAATTATTCTTTTAAATGACACTCTACTTCCCCTCTTGTTGTTGCTGGCAAGGTTAACTTGCAAAGTTATGTGCGGCCCGCTCCCATACTAAAGATTAATAGTAGAATTTTCCTGTTTAATGATTATTGCTTAATTTTTATCGAACTTGCTTGGCTGTTTGTTGTTTCGTATATGTTGACAGTCTTGTATGGGCAGCTGGTGACACGTTGTTGCTCTGCTGCCCCGGGGCAGATACGTGTTTTCCTTCTGCGTCGGTGGATTTCCCGACATCGCACGAGGCCTACTTGTTGGCAGATCTCACTGCAATTCTGCCGTTCCAGCCTCAATTTGAGTAATTTGTTGTCATTCTTTTGGTATCTTGTCACGGGGAGGGGAGGGGGCGCCGGATTATGAAATAACTGACTTAGTATTTTTGTTAATTTTTGTTATTATAAGGCTATTGCGGGTATGCGATGAAAGACTTTGGGCAACCTGAGCACTGAGTTTCTTGATTTCTTAAAAAATTAAGAGTTTAATCCTCATTATCATTTTAACTGTCTTTTAGGGACCAGTCAGTTCAGTGAAGCACTAAATGTCATTTATATAGTTGCTTAGGTTTTAGATGTTGATAGCCTTTGAGCAGCTTGGCCGCATCTTTCTGTACCAGAACAGTATAGCCAGTGGAGATGTAAGCATTTTAATGTTTTTTATTTACTGTTCGTTGAATTTACATTGAAGTCATGTTGTGGGATGGTGTTGTGGTATAGCAGCGGGGAAGAGTTCCACGGAAGGTTTATTTAATTATTTAACTGTTCGTAGTTGGTGTAGTGTCACCGCCAGACACCACACTTGCTAGGTGGTAGCTTTAAATCGGCCGCGGTCCATTAGTACATGTCGGACCCGCGTGTCGCCACTGTCAGTAATTGCAGACCGAGCGCCACCACACGGCAGGTCTAGAGAGACTTACTAGCACTCGGCCCCAGTTGTACGGACGACTTTGCTAGCGACTACACTGACGAAGCCTTTCTCTCATTTGCCGAGAGACAGTTAGAATAGCCTTCAGCTAAGGCCATGGCTACGACCTAGCAAGGCGCCATTAACCATATCTAGAGAGAGTCTCACTTGTATCATCAAGAATGCTGTATACAAATGATGGATTAAAGTTAAGTATTCCCGCAGCTACGTACTTTTCTTTATAGCATTCATTACGTATCCTGTTCCAGACCTCACGCCAGTCTGCGTTAGATTATAGCGTGCATTTCGGCCTCCTCTAACTACAAGGTGTTGGCACATCTGCCAACACATCAGTTGGGCCAACATAGTCCTGCACAGTTGAAATTTGTGAGTACTATCTGTCATTTTATGTAATCTGCAGATGCCATTATACACTGTAAATTTAATTTAAAAAACTTAACTATTTCTATGTATTTCGGGAGAATCTCGGTAACTGTCAGATGACTCATGATTGAATTGTTATTAAATAAAAATATTTGTTTTGGAATGGTAAATGACGCACCGAGTTGGGCCACCCTTCCGCGTGTTTTCCTTAAGTTGATCCCGATCATTGTTCTTGGTCTCACCTAACATCGGGCCAGTACTCCCCGGTAACTCTGCATTCTCTGCTGTATCCTTTTATAATATTCCCGTTCCCAATCTTTCATACAGTCGTTTACATATAGAGTTACCGCTCACCTGCCAAATATATCCTCTGTGTCCTAATTTTCTCCAACTTCGATGTTTATATGTGGGGTACAGTTGCTGGTCTTGGTTCGGTTTCGATCCTGACAAGAATATTCATAATATTCAAGTGTGCACAGCCCAACTCAGTCTTTCTGTATCTTCCTATTTGTGATGAATCGTCCAGTTATGCCCTTTTCTTATGATTTTACTACATTGAAGAGCCAAAGAAACAGGTACACCTGTAATATCGTATATGGCCCCCGAGAGCACGCTGAAGTGCCACGACACGACGTGGCATGGACTCGACTAATGTCTGGAGTAGTGCTGGAGGGAACTGACACCATGAATGCTGCAGGGCTGTACGAGGGGGTGGAGCTCTCTTCTGAACAGCACGTTGCAAGGCATCCCAGATATACTCAATAATGTTCATGTCTGGGGAGTTTGGTGGGCAGCGGAGGCGTTTAGAAGAGTATTCCTAGAGCCACTGTGTAGCAATTCTGGACGTTTGGGGTGTCGCATTGTTTTCTGGAACTGTCCAAGTCCGTCGGAACGCACAATGGTTATGAGTGGATTCAGGTGATAGGACATGATATTTACATACTGTCACCTTTCAGAGTAGTTTCAAGACGTATCAGTGGTCCCATATCACTCCAACTGCAGATTTATCACACCATTACAGAGCCTCCACCATCCTGAACAGTCCCCTGCTCACATACATGGTCCATGGATTGTCTCCATACCCGTACACGTAAGACCATCCGTTCGATACAGTTTGAAATGAGATTCGTCCGACAAAGCATCACGTTTTCAATCATCAACAGACCAATGTCGGTGTTGAAGGGCCCAGGCGAGTGCAGTCATCAAGGGCACACAAGTTGGCCTTTGGCTCCGAAAGCCCATATCGATGATGTTTCGTTGAGTAGTTCGCACACTGACACTTGTTGATGGTCCAGCATTGAAATCTGCAGCAATTCACGGAAGGGTTGCACTTCTGTCACTATGAACGATTCTCTTCAGTCTTCGTTGGTCCCGTTCTTGTAGTAACTTTTTCAGATCGCAGCGATGTCTGAGATTTGATGTTTTACCGGATTCATGATATTCTCGGTACACTCGTGAAATGGCCTTACTGGAAAATCTCCAGTTCATCGCTACCTTGGAGATGCTGTGTCCCATAGCTCCTGCGCCGACTATAACAGTCCGCAGCTGGTGGTCGTGCGGTAGCGTTCTCGCTTCCCACGCCCGGGTTCCCGGGTTCGACTCCCGGTGGGGTCAGGGATTTTCTCTGCCTCGTGATGACTGGGTGTTGTGTGCTGTCCTTAGGTTAGTTAGGTTTAAGTAGTTCTAAGTTCTAGGGGACTGATGACCACAGAAGTCCCATAGTGCTCAGAGCCATTTTTGAACCGACTATAACAACACGTTCAAACTTACTTAAATCTTCATAATCTGCCACGAGCAGTAACCGGTCTAACGACTGCGTCAGACACTTGCTGTCTTGTATAGGAATTTCCGACTGCAGCGCCATTTTCTGCCTGTTTACATATCCCTGTGTTTGATTACGCATGCCTTTACCAGTTTCCATGGCCCTTCAGTGTATTACACTGTATTCGTCTGATGATTTTTATCTTCGTTCCATTTGATTGCACTAAACCGCATTGAAACCGCTTTCAGTCTTGTATTTCCCATTTCTATTTTCAGATTTTCTAGCTTATCACCTTCAAACTTGTGATATTTTGCACTTCAACTTGTAGTCGTAGAATATTGCTTTTCTATTGGTTTTCCAATTTTTATCTGGTGGTCAGGTCCCTCCACTAAAACTATGCATAACATTCCGTCTCTCCTTTGTGTTTTATAGTAAAAAGTGACGCTGCTCTATTCAGTAAATGAGGGTTTTGACCGTGTCACGGTACATTTACACCCGTGTCCTTCATTTCTCTATCAAATATTAATTAAGAAGCCAAAAATAGTTCAGTGTATTACGAAAATTTGTTGGGTTACGGTATAAAAGTGGCAAGTGGGAAGAAAAATTTTATTACTAACTATAATGAGTGTGTGAAAATCTGGTGCGTATTCTCTTCGACTAACAGTTTCAGAGCAACCACGATGCTTCTAGCTTCAAGGAAGTGAGCACCTGGCTGCCCGATGCGAGCGAGATAGAGGCGCCTAACAATGTCGAAGAGCACGAAGAAAACGTTTGTGAAGATTATGAGTAGTCAGACAGTCTTTGATTTGTATTCCTTTCCGAATGACGTTTATTTCCTTTGTTAAAGGTATTATTAGTTGAAGTCTTTTGAAAGACAGTTAGAGGTTATAATGATAATATTTTAAAAGTAATATAATTTGGTGTTATTTTTATTTTATTTTATTTTATTATTTGTATTATTGCGAGAGTCCAGGACCAGTGTTCACTCATAGTTTTGTGGCGATTAATTCTTTGTTTTTTTATTTAAACTTGGAATGGCAGAAGTCGATTATCGCAGGTAGCTGAACTTTCCTTATGCAATTGGATACTAAATTCAGAGTCCGAGTAGTGAATTTTGTGCTGGAACACAAAGAGTGTGAGGGGATTTTTATGTTAGGCCCCTAATGGCACTGGTTCACCTGAACGTTCAAAATGGCTCAAATGGCTCTGAGCACTATGGGACTCAACTGCTATGGTCAAAAGTCCCCTAGAACTTAGAACTACTTAAACCTAACTAACCTAAGGACATCACACACATCCATGCCCGAGGCAGGATTCGAACCTGCGACCGTAGCGGTCATGCGGTTCCAGACTGTAGCGCCTTTAACCGCTCGGCCACTCCGGCCGGCTTCACTTGAACGAAAACACTTAAATTTACCTGCTCGTCTGTACTTTCGGGAGCGGACGGTTGACATTCATTCAGTTGAACTCATTGATTCAGTATAGTAGGTGGAGCGCCAGAACCACCACTGTGGGAATAAATGTGTGGGTAAAGTATGCAATCCACCTTGTGTTAACACAATCCGATTTCTCAGTTTTAAGAGCTCCACCCGTACGCAGGCGTGCGGCCGCTACCCTTCTACGTTCCCCCGGGCCACCGCCCCCGCCGCCACCCCCGCAGCCTGCTAAGACTGGTCGCGTTGTCCGCACGCCATTAACGGCAGCCATATCGACCCTCCCTCTTCCCGCCGGCTAATCTGATAGCGGCGACATTAATCAAGTCAGCTTACCGTTGTGATAAACACCCGGGCCGGGGACTAGCGGGTGGAGACCGTAGCGCAAGTTGAGGGGAGCGCCAGGGCTGCCAACCGCTGCGTCCCACGCCTCCAAAACTCGCACTGGGAAACGACGCTGCTGCCGATCGCATACTTATTAAGATTAATGACGTATTTAACGCGACCTGGCCGCTGATGAACATCGGGCTTACGTGCCACTCGCGGGAGTTACTCCAGCGGTGTGGAACTAAGGAGGCGCTGAGCAGGGAGCGATGGGGAGCACTTTGCGGCGCCGCCGTTGAGCTCCCTATCTCCGCCACACGTCCCGCGCTCCAGCCATTGTCCACCTCCGTACCTAGCAATGCCGGGGTAAGCGACACATTCGTCCACTTTTTTTTCACTCCCTAGAACAATTTTTATGCTCGGAAAACCATCACTATCGCTTTTTAACGTCACACTTGTCGTACTAACATTATGCCACCTGTAATGAAGTCTAATTTTTTTATTTCCCTTTTTTTTTAGCATTCGTACCGTACTTCATCATTTATTTGCTGAATGTGTTCAAATCGCTGTCTTCGCCTACAATTTTTACCATCAGCATCTCCCTCTAATACCGTAAGTTATTTCCTGATATAACGCGTGCCCTATCATCATGTCCCTCCTTCTTGACAATGTTTTCCATATGTTCCTTTCTTCACCGATTCTGTGTAGAAATTCCTCATTCCCCATCTTATCAGTACATCTAATTTTCAGCAGTCGTGTAGCACCACGTCTCTGTTCCCGTTTTCCCACTGCTCATAGTTAACTTCCATACAATCCAGTACTCCAAACCCACATTATCAGAAATTTTTTTCTCAAGCTGAGGCCTATTATCTTGACTTGTCTTGGCCAGATATAGCCTCTTTGGCTGGGCTAGTCTTCTTTTTATGCCCCCCTTCATTCATCCGTCATGGGTAATTTTGCTTCCACGGCAGCAGAATTCTTTAACTTCATCTACTTCGTAACCACCAATTTTGATGTTACGATTTTCCCTATTCTCATTTCTGCTAAATCTCGTTACCTTTGTCATTCTTTCGATTTACTCTCAACCCATATTGTGTACTCCTTAGACCGTTTGCCGCGCGGAGTGGCGCGCGGTTAGAGGCGTTCTATCACGGATCACGCGACCATTCCCGCCGGAGATTCGAGTTCTCCGTCGGGTATGGGTGTGTGTGTATGTGCTGTCTTTAGCGTAAGTTATCTCAAGTTAGTTAAAGTAGTGTGTAAGTCTAGTGAGCGATGACCTCAGCAGTTTAGTCCCTTAGGAAATCACACACACACATTTAAACTTTTCATTCCATCCAACACATCGTGTAATTTTTTTTCACATTCAGTGAGCATAGCAATGTCATCACTGAATCTGATTATGGATATCCTTTCATTGTGAATTTTAATCCTACTCTTGAACCTTTCATTTATTTCCGCCACTACTTCTTCTAATGGCTCTGAGCACTATGGGACTTAACATCTATTGTCATCAGTCCCCTAGAACTTAGAACTACTTAAAGCTAACTAACCTAAGGACTTCACACAACACCCAGTCATCACGAGGCAGAGAAACTACTTCTTCGATCCATCGATTGAACAGTAGGGGCCAAAGACTGTATCGCTGTCTTACACCCGTTTTAGTCGTTCTTGGTCTCCCAGTCTTATTCTTCTCTCTTGGCTCTTGTACATATTGTAAGGGTGTTTCTGTAACAGCGTGCAAAAATATAATAGCACATAACGAATGCTCCACTGAACAATCTGAGGTAGGGAACCTGGGTTGGAGCCACCTTAAGGAGATACGGAAATAAACTATTCTGCCGCTTTGTCTAGTATTATTGAATTCCATCTTATTTACAACTAACATGGGTACAAGTCTACACGTACCTTGTTGTTTAGTTACAGTACATTCTATATTTACAGCAAGGAACAAGGAGGACGAGCCCGCTTACTAGGAATTCAAGATGAATGTTTTGTTTACTTTACTTGTCCATAAAGTGGCTCTGTTGTATCGTACTTTCATTGTCCCATGACAGAAAGAGCTATGAATGAACAACAGACCCATTCAGAGACGTACAGTACAAAGTGATGGAGCAGTACCGGTACTGTTTCGCAGAACGCACTGACATGCACCTTGTGTGTGGGGAAGTACGTTACAGTACTCTCGCTGCTGAAAGGCTGTACAGGGAACAATTTCCTAACAGGCATCGCCCGTCACGACGAGTGTTTATTTCTATCGATCGTCGAATGCGGGAGACTCGTTCATTGGAAAGAAGAAATAAGGGATATGGTAACATGAGGACCAGTCGCAGACCCGATTTTGAAGAGGAGATACTTTTCGTCCTGAGGGGGCACTCACACAGCCGATTTTTCAGAGGAGATCCCCCTCCTTGCTACTTCCATCTATTGTTCACATTAGTTCCACATTAGTCTTTTATGAAGATTTGAGAGGAGCGAGGATTACAATGAACTTTCTAGTTTACTTAGCTCGTCATGTAGAGTTGGCTTCAGTTCTTCTTCTCTAGGCGTCTGATTCTTGAAACTGAAAATGTCACATTTTAGATCCTCACGGTTGGATTGATCTAAATAAATTTGGAGATGGTTGTTGCAGAAATTTCGTTTTTACCTAAATACATTTTTCCATATCTTAGTATATCACACAGTCTTTTGATTTTTCACATTAACAAAGTCGATATTATATTTTTCGCACAAAATACAAAAATGCGTTCAATAACATCAGAGGCATGTTTACGACTCCCACACACTGCGGAAATAAATCATATTCCGAATGGTTTACAATGTTCCTTAACAAATGAATTTGTAGTAGTGTCTGTTACTTTATTACTTCACAAATGAATCCAGAAATAACCGTAGTAACCAGCACAGTATTGCGTAATTAATAACATAATTTTCAAGTGTCAGTAGTTTGTAATGTTTCTAAAAAATGATTTAACTTTACATTCAGAATTAGTACTTATCGATTATATCATCGAGACTAAAACATTTCATAAAGTAATTCTTTTTCATAAATGTCAGCTTAAAATATAGCATATTGTGTATAAAATTATACAAAAGTTTTCAGAAAAGCAGTTGACATAATACTGATCTGCCCAAAATGCGAAGAATTATACTGGTACCGACAATTACTGTTGAAGAAAAGTAATGCTATAGGAGGATGGTCCGTTACGAGCTGGAGCGCGTTGCAGCGGACCCCACTACAAGCACTCGTCGTACTGCACGTGAAACTGGCACTGCACACACTGGTGTGTGGCGACTACTCCACGAGCAACGATTACACCCAAATCACCCAACAGTCCATGCAATGGCTTTGACTGACTTTGCACCAACGGTCGCATTGTGTCAATGGTCGCTCCAACAATGGACTGATCGAAAAGATTTTCTCCAAATCGTGCTGCTTACCGATGAGGCCTGATGTGTTCGTGATCGTATTTCAAACAACAGGTATAGCCACGTGTGGAATTAGGAAAACCCTCACGCTGTATTAGAGTCACACAATCAACTACGTTTTGCTGGGCCACCATTGTAGGCGACAATCTCATTGGGCCATATTTTCTACCTGGCCGTTTCATGGCCATCTGTACGTGAGGTTCGTGCAGAGAGTTCTGTCTGAGTTTTGAAGAACGTATCGTTGGCTCTCCGTGAGAAGATGTGGGTACAACACGACGGTGCACCGCCTCACTTGAGAATGGATGTCAACAACTGTCACAACGCTGTATTTCGCGGTCGTTGGATTGGAAGGGGAGGTCGTATTCCATGGTTTGCGATGTCACCTTATGTAAATCCTCTTGATTATTTTCTATGGGGATATCTAAAGTTACCCGTGTGTGAGACCCCAGTGGATGCGGAGATGGAATTGTTGCCAGAATTGTAGCTGCCTCTGATGTGATTCGAAACATACTACACATATTTGTCAGGCTGCGTCAGAATCTTGTTCGCCGACGTCATGTTGACATTGAAGTTGATGGTCGTCAGTTTCAGCACATTTTGCAAGCTAAAGTACAAATGGTACGTTCATGATGTCAGTGATGGTATTTGTAGTTCACTGTAACTGACGTAAACAAAAAGTTCGCAGTAATATGATTTTATTCCTATTATGTCCTTAAACTGGCTTCTCCGACCACAAGTTCCCTGCTGTACATGAGCAGGGAAGGGGTACGAAGGTTGTTACGTCCGGTTTATGACGACAGTGTACAGGAGTAGGGCGGTCAGGACGTGAGTGGGCATCCAAAGACTGCCGTTAAATGATAGAACAGGAAATTAGGTAAAATAAAGAAAACATATTTCAGTGTACAGTATACAAGGGATGCTCGTAGGGTTGGAAGTTACCAGGTTTAGGTCAGTCTAGGAGGTCGAACAACTAAATAAGTGGACATCGGAAGGGGAGGTGGTTCATGTTAAATGATGTCGGTGGCCGATCATGGAACGCAGAGCCAGAGCCTCTGCCTCCCAAAAAAGACGTCTGGATCACAAGATCAAGAAATGGTGAGAGGCTGCGTAGTCTGTCCATTGACGATCACCTTGGATGTCGCACACGGAGTAGTCGCACGACGACAATAACAGATGATTGCGGGTGTCGCATATGTTGGAAGACTGCTTCCATATAGTTGTGGTCCAAGCGATCGAAAGCTTGACTGAAATCGATTGCCGCCAGCGCACCCGTCTGACGAGATGCCCTCACCAGTGAGATCAAGTCAGGATATTCACTGAGTGCTGTTCGAATATTATTGTCGCCTCCTAATGACGTTTGATCGGGTGATATAACGTATTGTAAGGGCTAGTGTATCCGCGCCGCCAACAGTCGCAATTCACTAGCGTCAGTGGGCGGCAGTCCTGCATCCGTGAGTCACCAGACGGTTTGTGAATGGGAATAATCACCCCATCTAAAAGTGCCGCAGGGAGCGGCACTTCTGTGGATAGTAGTTCGCGACAGATGTCCGTCCATAGGGAGGCTAATTAATATTGAAAAGTCCGGTAAAATTCCAAGGGGAGGCCATCAGGACCCGGAGACTTGTTGACAGCTCCTTTTCGAATGGCGTCGATCACTTCTTCTTCCGGAATTTCTTCCATCAAGGCCGCTCCCATAGCCGGGGAGACGGTGCCGTGAATCGTCTGAGAGACGTCCTCCAGTGCTGTCGGAACAGGAGTTTGAGCTGAATAGAGCTGGGAATAATGATTGTAGAACGCGTCTTGTTGCGTGGTGAGGCGACGACCGTCCTCCGTGTCGATGAAGCGTATCAGCGATCTTCGGCGTCGTTGCTGTTTTGTATTAGGGGTTGTATTCCATCTATGCATATAAATGAAAAGCTGTTTGTTTTGCGCCACGGGCGTTTTACTTCTTTTTATATGAAATAGAAAATTGGGAAGGAAAGCGAAAGGGTGGATGGGAAGCTAGCGGTTTCTAGCTACACAGGGCATTTTGGAAATGCAATGATGAAAGTTCAAAATTTGTGCCGGACCAGAAGTCGAATCCAGGTTAACGGCTTCTCACTAGGGGAGACATTAAAGACTTCAGGCATCCGGACCCAAACTTCCAAATTACCGCACGCCGCAATTCAGCGTCCTACGGGAATCGATAATTTGCGACTAGGGGGCTAATGGATGAGGAAAGTTGCATTGCTGCATGCAGCAAGTTGGAGATTTGGGAAAGTCAGGGACCGTGTTCAGATGACCGAAGCGGACAACCTTCTTTCCGCAGCGCTGCGACATGGTCGTCCTGTTCACGTCCCGTCCGCTCGGTCGCTAGTGACCGTAGATTTTTACTACTTCGTCGCCGCTAGTTTAGAAACCGTCACTACCGACGGACTATGGCACATTCACACTGGCCAGCCACCAAGATCAGTTTTCAACCAGATCATGCACGGCCGCGAGATTTTGAAGTGGAACGCTTTCTGCGTGACGACGTTAGAAATTGATCCGCAGGTCATAATTGGTATCCACCTATCACGAGCTGTGTTGTCTATGTCAAGCTAGTAAGTGACAAGGCGTGTAAAAGAATCGTGTGCACACATGCGAACGATCTTAAATTCAAACATTCTGATGACCACATTCGGACAGTTTCTACCGATCACGAGGGGCTTGGCCTCCGTACGATACGAGTCTTCGAAATCCCGTTAGAAGTACCACCGGACGTAGTCACCGCGGCTTTCCAGCCTCGTACCCGGTTGTTAACGGGGTCGACAGATCAAAATTGAACTGACAAAAGATGTACCATCCTATCTTGTCTTTGGCGGATGCAGAGCGATTTTTATGTATGACGGACAACCATACACTTGCTCCGGTTGTGGCGAAGAAGGATTCGTCAAGTCGAATTGTCTCCGAGGACGGTTTGCTCAAATCCCGACAGTTGAACCTATGATCCCTTCTACGGTGACAAACGTTCGTCTCAATTATACAAAGGTTGCACGGGTGACCACCCTTTCCGATGCCGACCACATTCGCCCGATAGCCACCCCCGAAAGCGAGGCCACGATGGATTCTGCAGTACCGGATTCAGCCACTACAACGGCGCCCCCTCCTGAGGATAATCACCGACCGACCTGGCAAGAAAGCACGGTTGACAGGATGGACGTTTCTTCCAGTCACCTGAGCACTGAAGAGATCGACCCGCATTCCGATACCGAAACACACATTCGTAAACAGCGTTCACCGCGGAAACGCAAGAGACGGCGGCGTGATCCATCGGACGAGTGCTTGCAGTGCACGTGTGACATGGACTGTGGACAATCCGACGACGGTACCGGCGGTACAGAGGCTGCAGTAACATCCCATCCAATAGATCGCCATGGTGACGGCTTCAGTCCCGACCCCGCTGAACAGCATGATCACATGCAGACAACCGCTGCCGATTACCAGCCAGTTACGCCGAAGGAGATTGCTCCGAATGCTGCAGCGGCCACCAACAGCCACCAACAGCCGATGGGAATTCATGGCGACTCGGCTGAGGAAATCTCCTTGCCCATCGTGTCGGACGACACGTGAGGGAATTCACCCCACCAGTGCTCATCCTTTTCCACCATCAGTGACACTGATGAGACATGCTGATGTCCCGTGCACACGCCCCTTACAAGAGTGTTGACAGCTAACACGGGTGCTATAGATAGATTACAAACTTTTCGTGTTGCGACTATAAATAGCGACACTATACATACGCGCACAAAGTTATCCTTGCTCCAGGATATGTTCAGTTTGCTTCCATCGATATAGCCCTCCACCAGGAGGTCTACGTTGACGGGTTCCCAGGCAAGTACGGTTATGACGCATACGTCTCTCCGGCTTCTCCCACAGGCAGCGGCGTCGCTCTACATCTTCGGGAAGGGATAGTGGCGGACGATATCCCCTTTCTCTCCGGGGCGACAGGAATGGGACTCACAGTACGGGCTGTCCGCATTACCAATATCTACGCACCTTCTGGGACCCACAAACGTCGCGAACGTTCACAGTTCTTTGCGGAAGCGCCGTCCCGCTCTTCCAAGGCCGCCTAGATCATCTGGTGTTTGGAGGTGACTACAATTGCTTACTGTCACTCATAGACCAACCAACTTCCACCACATAATCCGTGCCCGGAACTCGAGACGCTAATCCGAGACCTGCAGATGGTGGACACTTGGGAATATCTTCACGGCCACCGACAGGAATTCACACACTTCACGATTCACTTTTCAGTCGCATCGACGGGAGATACGTCTCAAGCTCTGTTGACGCTGGGACAGAGGATGCGGAACTTCCTCCGACGACTCAGCTTACATTTGTGCCATCACCCTACGCCAGACCCTGGAAACTAAGCGTCGTTCACCTGTCGTAACCGGACTGCCGCCGAGCCGAAGTATACCTGGAATTCGTTTGAAAATCGTGCATACCCCACAACGATCCGGCGGCCGTTGGACTGCGCCAAATCGGCACTGAGGCGAACGTTGATAACCTACGGTCGCGGCCACGCTGCTTGGCGTAGACAAACACTCGATTTTTACTTCAGGGTACGGCGAGACTGCGATGCTATGGCGCCGTCTCCTGAACGACAAACAGCGGTCCACCGTGATCACCGCTAACATGCGACGCCACCTAGAGGGGAGTGGTTTGCCCGCATCTCGTGGTCGTGCGGTAGCGTTCTCGCTTCCCACGCTCGGGTTCCCGGGTTCGATTCCCGGCGGGGTAAGGGATTTTCTCTGCCTCGTGATGGCTGGGTGTTGTGTGCTGTCCTTAGGTTAGTTAGGTTTAAGTAGTTCTCAGTTCTAGGGGACTGATGACCATAGATGTTAAGTCCCTTAGTGCTCAGAGCCATTTGAACCAGTTCTTTTTTTTTTTTTTTTTTTTTTGGGGGGGGGGGTGGTCATCCGCTACAGGGCGCAGGGTAGGATTGCGAGCGACCGCCCGTCTATGTTCCACGTACTTCACAAAACAGCAACTACGGAAGAATGGCAAACATAACAATTACATTATTCTTATTAGTAACAATTTGGATTAGTACGTATCTTCATCAGGCACTGGAAATGTTCCAGTCGTAGTATTTGTATCGTCACATACAACGCATGACCCAGAAAATCGACAGAGCCAAAAACAGTTAACACGAAATCTTCGACCGAACATGAGAAGCTGATTTATGTAATTTATACTTTGGTCGGAACATCTAAAGGAACGACTTATCCTGCAGTCTTCACACATAGGAGAAAGATGAAACGCTTCAGTTTCTCATATTGACGAAATTTCTGTAAACTGTTAACATGTCATGCTAGTTTTAATTTCTCCAATATTAAACTAGATGCCCCAGACCTCTTACAGTCGTTCTCCACTCTGCTGACGTTTCTCAATGAGTCAGAACATTTCATTACTTTCGTTATATCATGTCGCTCATTCCGCCCCTCTCCCTACCCTCCCACGTCCATTAAGGCTAGTATTCTCGGTTTATATCTCCTTGTCCGTAATTTGTCTCTGTGTTCTCATTTTCATGAATCAATCTAAATCCTCACTACCGTACGTCATCAAAGTATCCCGGCACCCCTATGTGACGAGCAATTTAACCACTACATTTTACGAACAGACGTAGCCCAGCAGTATAAAAGGCGCCAGATAGTGCTGCGTCCAGTATTGTATTGTCAGTATAGAGGCAGTGACAGCAGAATGGATTCGTCAAGAGAGCTCAGTGACTTAGAACGTGTGTTGCACGTTGTGCGTCACTTGAGTACCAGTTCCAGCAGCGACGTTTAAATCCTTCTAAAGCTACGCATATGACTGATGCTGCAATGACTGTGAAGTGGAACCGTGAAGGAACAACCTCAGATAAACGAAGATCAGGCAGGCCTCATATAGTGAAGGACAGGCACCGTCAGCAGTGCCGAGGTTGGTCGAAAAAATCGCGTGAAGTCAACGCAAGGAACCACTCGAGAGTTCCAAAGTGCTAGCAGCAGTCCAGCTAGAGCAGCGACGATACACAGGGACTTAAAAGGAGTGGGGTCCATTGGTGCAGCAGTTCCTCACAAGTTGCATACTACTGTTTCAATGGTAATTGACAGATGACGTAGTGTAACGACCACCGCCAGTGGATAACGGAAACCGAGAGATCTGGAGTGATAAATCAGGCTGTACCGTGTGGGAGTCCGATGGAAGAGCAGCTGCCTATAGAACGTTACCAATCATGACCGATAGTCGCGAAAGTGAAGTGACACCTTACCATATGGGAGCGTTTCTCGTGGTGACGGTGCGGTCCCATATTTCGCATAAGTAAACGGTAACCGAGGAAGGGTACGAACACATTTTACAGCATTGTGTACTGGTCTTCCCAGAGCCCCGACCTGATCCCAATGGAACACGTCTGGGAAGAACTATGAGGCTGGATTCGCTCCAGATCCAAGCGTCCTACATCGCCATCTTCTCAGGTTACGGCTTTTGAGGAAAGAAGTGCTGTCTGTCCTCTACAAGCATTCACACATCTCATTGAAAGTGTCCTCAGCAGAGTTCCAACCCTCATAAAGGCCTCTCGTGGTACACACCACACCAATGTTGAGTAACAGGTGTTGGGTACTTTCTATCGGGTATTGTATATCTGATACTGCTTCTACTGTTTACGTTACGGTTATTTCTATGTGTTGTCTCCCATATTAAATGTAAATGTAATATAAAATATGTAGAATGCCTGCTTAGTTGGAAGAGAATGTGTTAGAACCTTAATGTTGCCAAGTTAAACAAGTCAATAACGTCACCAATAATAAAGCGAATAGCACACGGACCTCCTCAAGACATGTAAAGCGTGTCACTGTGCATTGACCATACACTCTGCGTTTTACTATGGCGTGCACCTAAGTGACGCCCAACGGTAGCATTGTTCATATAAGTAGCAGTCGGGCGATTCGCGTTGGCAAGTGGCAGTTGTACCACATGACGCTTAAGCAATTAGCATCGTCGTGCTGCATCACCGTCTGTAGCATTTGTTTTAGAGCGCACTTATAAATTTTGCGATGATTTTCATGTCATATCATTCAAAGTAGCAGATGATAAGTGTGAAAACTATCGCACTGCCAGTTTAACAGCTCCTGCATCCAAACTGTTGACCGTAATAACATAGAGAAAAACGGAAAAGAAAAAGGAGGATCACTTAGATGACTATGAGTTTGTCTTTAAGAAAGGTACAGAATCCAAACAGCCAGTTGTCACGTTGATCTTGATAAAGGAACCAAGTCTGAAACAAAATAAAGACACGCTCATAGGGTTCGTTGAGCATTGTAAAATGGTGCAAGATGTTCGGAATTCTGAGGAAAATAGGAGTAAGCTTTAGGGAAAGACGGATAATATACACTCCAGGAAATTGAAATAAGAACACCGTGAATTCATTGTCCCAGGAAGGGGAAACTTTATTGACACATTCCTGGGGTCAGATACATCACATGATCACACTGACAGAACCACAGGCACCTAGACACAGGCAACAGAGCATGCACAATGTCGGCACTAGTACAGTGTATATCCACCTTTCGCAGGAATGCAGGCTGCTATCCTCCCATGGAGACGATCGTAGAGATGCTGGATGTAGTCCTGTGGAACGGCTTGCCATGCCATTTCCACCTGGCGCCTCAGTTGGACCAGCGTTCGTGCTGGACGTGCAGACCGCGTGAGACGACGCTTCATCCAGTCCCAAACATGCTCAATGGGGGACAGATCCGGAGATCTTGCTGGCCAGGGTAGTTGACTTACACCTTCTAGAGCACGTTGGGTGGCACGGGATACATGCGGACGTGCATTGTCCTGTTGGAACAGCAAGTTCCCTTGCCGGTCTAGGAATGGTAGAACGATGGGTTCGATGACGGTTTGGATGTACCGTGCACTATTCAGTGTCCCCACGACGATCACCAGTGGTGTACGGCCAGTGTAGGAGATCGCTCCCCACCCCATGATGCTGGGTGTTGGCCCTGTGTGCCTCGGTCGTATGCAGTCCTGATTGTGGCGCTCACCTGCACGGCGCCAAACACGCATACGACCATCATTGGCACCAAGGCAGAAGCGACTCTCATCGCTGAAGACGACACGTCTCCATTCGTCCCTCCATTCACGCCTGTCGCGACACCACTGGAGGCGGGCTGCACGATGTTGGGGCGTGAGCGGAAGACGGCCTAACGGTGTGCGGGACCGTAGCCCAGCTTCATGGAGACGGTTGCGAATGGTCCTCGTCGATACCCCAGGAGCAACAGTGTCCCTAATTTGCTGGGAAGTGGCGGTGCGGTCCCCTACGGCACTGCGTAGGGTCCTACGGTCTTGGCGTGCATCCGTGCGTCGCTGCGGTCCGGTCCCAGGTCGACGGGCACGTGCACCTTCCGCCGACCACTGGCGACAACATCGATGTACTGTGGAGACCTCACGCCCCACGTGTTGAGCAATTCGGCGGTACGTCCACCCGGCCTCCCGCATGCCCACTATACGCCCTCGCTCAAAGTCCGTCAACTGCACATACGGTTCACGTCCACGCTGTCGCAGCGTGCTACCAGTGTTAAAGACTGCGATGGAGCTCCGTATGCCACGGCAAACTGGCTGACACTGACGGCGGCGGTGCACAAATGCTGCGCAGCTAGCGCCATTCGACGGCCAACACCGCGGTACCTGGTGTGTCCGCTGTGCCGTGCGTGTGATCATTGCTTGTACAGCCCTCTCGCAGTGTCCGGAGCAAGTATGGTGGGTCTGACACACCGGTGTCAATGTGTTCTTTTTTCCATTTCCAGGAGTGTACTTGGTGTTTCCGTAAGAGCGTGCAAAAGATTATCAGGGCACAGTGGAGGCTCCACTGAACAGTTTGAGGTAGTGTACACGTAGGCAGCCAGTCGAAGGAATGTTTTAGGGAATTGGATTAAAAAATTTATTTCAAAGACCTAATGAAATCTTTACAAGTTTTCTCCCAGAGCAACTTCGGCAGTGTGTAACGATATGTTTACGTAATGTGTATACATAAACATACAGTTACAAATGTCCCCGTTCGTAGTCGCTAATTATAACAATATGTTGCTTTTGTGCTGTAACATGTAGCTATAATCAGCGGTGGAAACATATTTGCGAACGCCGACTGTGTGCGGCTGTTTCTTGTTGGATCGTCTGATCAGTCGGAAGTTGCATTGCAGAGGAGAGTAAATGCCTATTCAAAATATAATTATTTTGGATAGCTCAACATGAATTTCCTAAGGGACCGTAGTTTATCATGCATTTACCAGTAGAATAAGCGCGGAGAAAATATTTCGCCGCATGCAACTTCCGTCCGAACTCGACGAAAGAATTCGTGACTGTGAACTCTCTATTTGGCAGAAACATATAGAAAATTAAATAATTTCATGAAGAAGTGAGACATAGATTCTATAGTAAATGAATAGTCCATACACCAGTTCCATTTAACTTTGAATTTATGGCAATTAGTAGACGAACTTACACTGCAATGAAGGATTTAACATGGATGCCGTTTTGACTGGCACTTCTCTTAATGAAAACAATTCCTTTGACGTTTTCACATACACGTCGCACAATAAATCTACTGCTAGGCACTTTTAGTATTACACATTTACTTTACACTAGAACAATATTAATTTTAACAATAATAATACGGCGGCAAGACATGCACGTCCGACACAAGTTACAGGAGACAAGAGAAGAATGAGTAACTGTTCATCGAGTATATCTCGTACCTCAAAAAAAAAAATAAAATGTGTAAAAGTGTTCTTCTTCTGTCCGTTTTTCGCGCCGCGGTTTTCAAAGTCAATAACTCACTGCATCTCTGACGCCGCTTCGGCAATGAACAAGTTACGTCACAGGTCGTTCACCATTTACATTCTCGCAACATTATTTGCTAACTGTAGCTGTTGCCGAGCGACTGCTCGATTAGTGAATGATTTAAAATGATAAGGCAATCACATAATGTTACAAGTGCCTACGTGACACAAGTTGGCTGCCTTTCAGAACAGAGGCACTTCTCTCCAGTTAATGCTGACGACGAGAGACTCCTTGAGCCCTCTGCTGTAGCTGTTAGCGAATCCACGCCATTGGTTTTAGCCAATAGTGGGTGTGAGATGCAGGTCACGTGTGTGGATGCTGGACGATTTTGCAGTTCAGAACGCAGTTGCCCAGATTTTGCCGATACCGGTGATGTTAGCTCGCCGTATACTGGCGGCTTTTGGGTCCTTCGTGAGTTCAGGAATGCTTTTCGAGATCAAATGTGAGACTCTCAACCTTCCCCGGATGGAGGAGGGCTTGGCCTTTATGGCCTTTATCTTGTATATGACAGAGCGGTCGCCCTATTTGTGAGCACGTTAGTCAAACTGTGGCACCGCCGTCAGGATAGTCTGACGAGTTTATTATTAGAAGAACTCCTTCTCGGCCGCGCAGAGTGGCCGCGTCGTTTGAGACGTCACGTCACGGACTGCGCGGCCCCTTCCGCCAGAAGTTCGAGTCCTCCCACGGGTATGGGTCTGTGTGTTGTTCTTAGCATGTTAGTTTAAGTAGTGTGTAAGTCTAGGAACCGATGACCTAAGCAGTTTGATCCCTTCGGAATTCACACACATTCAAACTTTTTTGAACCTCCGTCTCGCCACCTGTACCGAAACATCACGTCCCCTCGTCACTCTTCTTCATCGGTGTGTCAGCCTCAAACTCAGCTACGTCCAACTTGCCTCACCAATGACTCGACTGGCAAGGACGGTTTGTTGTGTCCTGCAGCGTGGACGACCCGATAACGTAGTAGGTGAGGAACATCAACTGGCGAGTTAATGTGGAGGACGATTCACCACGTAACACTGGACACTGTCGTTACGGCGATGTGGTATGTTACTGCCAACGGTAAGCAGGTGACCAAATCAAGGCTATATGTGATCCATTTGGTTGACTCACCCATGTGCATGAGCTGTGGCGTTCCAGACAACGATGAACACCGTCTTGGCTGTGGCGAGTCTACGACAGTGTGACACTTAGTGAAGCAAATGTCAGCGTTTTTCCTTCGAGTGACGCCGAATTATATCGAACTGAAGAGTATGTTATTCCAGGCTGAAACATATTACCCACGCACGAAAACTAACGCCATGACGTGGCTTCGTGGGCATGCAGTGCATTATTTCTTTCAAGACGGCACTAAGGACATTTTAGACTCATGGAACTATTTGAAGGAACGACATTGCATGATGACCCAAAGTATCGACAGTATTTTTTCAGTTATTCACGCAGCTGGATCATGACGGGCAAGAGAAGCTAAAAAAAAAAATGGTTCAAATGGCTCTGAGCACTATGGGACTTAACATCTATGGTCATCAGTCCCCTAGAACTTAGAACTACTTAAACCTAACTAACCTAAGGACACCACACAACACCCAGTCATCACGAGGCAGAGAAAATTCCTGACCCCGCCGGGAATCGAACCCGGGAACCCTGGCGCGGGAAGCGAGAACGCTACCGCACGACCACGAGCTGCGGACGAGAAGCTAAAATTACAAGACGATGATAGAGCAGTACACAGTGCAACGTGGGATCAACCTTGGGCATTACGAGAAGTCGTACCTGGATGATACAAATGGCTCTGAGCACTATGGGACTTAACATCTGTGGTCATCAGTCCCCTAGAACTTAGAACTACTTAAACCTAGCTAACCTGAGGACCTCACACACATCCATGCACGACGCAGGATTCGAACCTGCGACCGTAGCGGTCACGATGTTCCAGACTGGACCGCCTAGAACCGCACGGCCACACCGCCCGGCCTGGATGATACAGCAGATGGAGAGTTTCGTCGTGACCGTTCGCACTCTATAGCACTATTTGCCCCATTTCCTCTTTTTGCCACCAGTGCGTAAGGTTCTCTGCAATTTTTGTTTCCCACCCTAGGTTTTATTTGATGGCTTCCTTAGCCTCACACTTTTCTCTCTTTCTTTCTGCGTTTTCCTACGTCTATAAGTATGTTTACAGTTATGTGCGTCCCAAAGTCGGCGCAACGAGTGTGCTTATTAATTTCAGTTACTTACTGCTAAAAAAAATTAATGCATTTAATAAAAAATAAATAAAAATAAATGGAAATAACAAAAAAAAAAACAACAAAAAAGCGGTTAATTCATCCATCCACTCGCGAGAAATGGTAAATCCGAGTTCGAGTCTCAGTCTGGCACAAATTTTCAATTTTCGCAACTGCATTTTGACAGAGCCCTTTGCGGCTGGAAATCACTAGTTTTCCATCCACCCACTCTTTTCCCCTCCTTCCCACTCCTCTGTTTCATACACAGTGTATACATCAGCTATCTCACCACGGGTGGTGGCATGTCCGACAGAACAGACAAATGCATTTCTGTGATAGCCTGGAGGTTGCATGACGTTTATTTCAGTACATCTGCACCAATATCCTTCCCGTAGATTGACACGCACTGCGATTTAGTTTCCTCTCATGGGGTTTCTGTTTCCTGCTTATCATCCAGCCACCGTCGGCCCATGAAATGTCTCCTCCACAGAGTTCTGTAGCGGCTTAGTGAGCCCTGATCATATTCATAGGCCAGCTGGTGGATTTGTTACCAGTAGGTAAATGTTATGGTGATGCTTCGGCAACTCAAATGGGAATCCATGGAGGGAAGACGTCGTTCTTTTCCAGAAACACTCTTCAGAAAATGCATTTGAAGCTGACTACCGAACGATTCTACTGCCACCAAAATACATTGCGCGTAAAGACGACGAAGATAAAATGCGGGAAAAATAGGGCTCATATGGAGGCATACTGACTGTCGTTCTTCCCACGTTCTAGTTAACAGTGTAACAGGGAAGGAAATGACTGTAGTAGTCCAGGGTATCCTCCAGCACGCACTATACGATAGCTCGCGGAATATTTATGTAGATGTAGATGCTATATTAGATAGCAAAAACCTTTTTCCATAGTAAGCTTCATAATTCCAATTACTATTCGTTTCTAGTTACGATCTCGAGATACTGTTCAAATGGTTCAAATGGCTCTGAGCACTATGGGACTTAACTACTGAGGTCATCAGTTCCCTAGAACTTAGAACTACTTAAACCTAACTAACCTAAGGACATCACACACATCCACGCCCGAGGCAGGATTCGAACCTGCGACCGTAGCGGTCACGCGGTTCCAAACTGAAGCGCTTAGAACCGCACGGCCACACCGGCCGGCCGAGATACTGTCCTTCCACATATGTCGTCATGGCCTTGTATTTAGTTGCCATTGTTATGCTGCCGGCGGTGGTGGCCGAGCGGTTCTAGGTGCTACAGTCTGGAATCGCGCAACCGCTACGGTCGCAGGTTCGAATCCTGCCTCGGACATGGATGTGTGTGATGTCCTTAGGTTAGTTAGGTTTAATAAGTTCCTTGTTCTAGGGGACTTATGACCTCGGAAGTTAAGCCCCATAGTGCTCAGAGCCATTTTAACCTTGTTATGCTGTGTATAATGTTGTGCACTATCACTGTGTGTTTGTCGTTCGTCTTTTGTTTCTGTTGTGGTGTATGTAGTTTGTTATAAATGTGCGTGTATTATTGTGTGTGGTTCCATATGCTATTGAAAGAGGTGAGACTTTTGAATGGCGGGTGTCTTAATGCAAGATAAAAATTACAGTGCGGCCGCAGTTAACCATAGTTTAACCATCCACATTTGAGAGCTACACTGACCGTATATGGAGGAGAGCTTTAATAGGCGCAGCGGCAGATGCAGCACCTTGTGCGTAGGTCCAACGAGTCACCGCAAGCGCCTCTGGTGGCCGGGCTGCGCAGATGGCGTAGGCGGACAAGTGTAGCGTGGTGCCGCGGCGCGGGTCTTGGCATTGCGTTCAGAGTTAAAATCCTACTACACTCGTGGGGGACAATGTGCTTCTCTGATGCAGGTGTTGGGGTGACCGATAATGGCGGCGGAATGAGATTATGGGCCGGAACAGGTGAGTAGGGGAGAAACAATGCGTCCGTCAACAAGCGCAACAGCCAGCCGCCGACTCCCCCCCCCCCCCCCCTTTCCCTCAACCACCACTAAGTATTATAAGACAGGACTACTGACGAGGGCGCTCGTATCATCTCTTCGTCCGGGACCTCAACATGGTGAAGCGTCACCCACGACGAGGGCGCCAGTTGCGAGGGCATCAGAGGTGAAGATCCCAGCAACACAAGCAGGCACTGGTGGCAGTGACGTGTGGTGGGAAGGGCGGGCAGCATGCGCGGTCAGTTGCCCCGCTCCCCTCCCCGCCCATAGCAGGGACGTTCCGCGAGACCTGGTCAGGCACTGAGGGAGACGAAGGAGGCGGCATCTGACTGGCGGCGCTCGATGAGGTGCGGGAGCGCAGCTGACTGATGGCGCGCCACCAGCTCCTCGCAAGTGCGCGTCACTAAGAGGCGGCTGTTTCAGCAGCCGCGGAATGCGGGCGAAATCTACTTCGTTCCGGGCCTAGCAACTAAGCCCAGACCGCAGTGGGGAGGCTCGCCGATGACTGTTGGTGGGGAGGCATTAGGAGATGCTGGAAGATGCGTCCCTGGCGACCACAGAACATCTTGGCTGGACTCCAATCCCACCGCCGGCGTAAACCTGTAGGAACCCAAAAAGCATGTCCAGTGGAAGAGTCCGTGACGTACTTCTGCATTTGAACTCGTGGATGAGGCTTTCCACCTCGCCGTTAGACTGGAGGTGAAGAGGATAGGCTGTCACCAGGCAAAAGCCTTACTGGTCGCAGAAATCGTGGAATGCCTGAGACACAAACTGCACACCATTATTTGTCACTAGCTTATACAACAGTCCTGGAATGGAAAATGTTTTGGACAGGGCTCAATTATATCCAGTCCTGACATCGAAGGACAGTGGATAACATATGGAAATCTACAGAATCATTGACAACCAACAAACAGTTGTTGAACTGGGGAAGTTCCCTTTGAAACCAACATGACCATGTTCCCAAAGACACTGCAGTACCAACCACCGAAAAAGTGTTGCTCATGGCACTGCCTGTTGGGTAGCACATCGACACCAGGCTGCGACAAGGCACACAATGTTGCCGTCGATGCTGGGCCGAAACATGGGCCTGTGAGCAATGATTTGTATGGGAGACGCCCATTGTCCGTGATGTCTGAGTTGAAGCACATCCCTACCGTAGGGTGGCTGGGAACACAGCCCTGTGACAGCACACCCGTTGGTAAGACAACAACTAAATCGAAGACTGAAATGCAGAGACAGAGTGCAAAATAGTTACGCCAAGGATCAGGAGACCTGCCCAAAGATCCATCCGCGCTGAATGACATGAAGAACTTGACACGTTACTGGTTCGGCAGTAACAGCAGCTGTCATTAAGGCGCCCTTAAAAGGAAACACTACTGCTGTATGTTGCACCTTAACATCTAAGTGAAAACAAAGGAGTTCAGCCTAATCAAAATTAAGATCCAGATCCATCGCAAGGAAGGACAGCGAATCAGCGTTGGCAAGTTGCGCGGTATGTGTTTCATAGTTGTAGCGTGACAGAAACGGGCCCAACACAAAGGCGATATGATGTGCCGACTTGGCGGGCAACGGAGCAGAAGGATTAAACAACGAAACCAAGGGCTTTTGGTCATTAACGAGGTGGGACTTAGAGACATAGAAGAACACACGGATCTTTTGAGCGCGTAGACGATACCGAACACTTCCTTACGGAAGTAGCGCTCGTGATTGAAGTAGAGCTTTTCTGACGCGTAAGCAACTGGACGTATGGAACCATCCTCATATTGATGTTCGAGAATAGCCCCTGAGAGGCCTCAGTAGTCAAAGACTGGTGGTAGCCAGAATTTAAAGTAGCCAGACAAGAAAAAGAATATAATTTAGATTTCAAATTCATGAAAGCACACTCGCAGGCCGGCTCCCGTTGAAAAGGAACATCCTGATTGAGGAACCCGCTGAGAGGATAGGCCAACGTGTCCAGACCCTGAATGAATTTTTAATGATATGCAATTATAACTGAATAAACTTGAATTCGACATCGGTAGGGTGTGGCAGTAGCCTCAAACTCCAAGTATTCGGTGGATGGCTGAAAAATAGTGTAACTTGGTCAAGTTGTATTTCATCCCTGCAGTATCTAAGAACTTGAACACGATTAGTAAATTATGTACATGCTCCTCCATGGATGCACTGTCCCAGAAAACGCTGAAGGTGACGCTGACATTTCTACGAACCGAAGGATATGTTAATCACAAGAGGACGTTTGCATCCCGCATCGAATGGAACCTGTAAATTCGCCTTTTTTTTACAGTCACGAGGGGGTGCGGTGGGGTAATCCAGTGATTCGATGTA
Organism: Schistocerca cancellata; assembly: GCF_023864275.1. Classification (NCBI taxonomy): domain Eukaryota; kingdom Metazoa; phylum Arthropoda; class Insecta; order Orthoptera; family Acrididae; genus Schistocerca; species Schistocerca cancellata. Next base: position 80,990,273 of record NC_064627.1, on the reverse strand, counting down.
ATCGGCTGTATGACCCAAGACGACGTCAACTTGTCCAATTCTGATTTCACTTGACAGTCGCTCTTGATAGGGCGCACTCGATACGGCTCACATGGAAAAAGCGCTATCGCCCTGTAGGTCTCAGGGTGATGTTGGCTGCAAAACTGGTGGATAACCAAACCAATCTGACAAAAAAGAGACGAGAACTCAGAACCCAGAGAATCTAAGTGCTCATAAAGGTCATCGTCTGAAAAGAGGTGTGACGTATCCGAAACGGAATAACCAAAAGCATTGAAAGCATCCAGACTGAACAAACTGTCTGATGTGTTGGCAAATGTGCCAACACCTTGTAGATAGAGAAGGCCGAAATTCACGCTATAATCTAACGCAGACGGGCGTGATGTCTGGAACAGGATACGTAATGAATGCTATAAAGAAAAGTACGTAGCTGCTGAAATACTTAACTTTTAATCCATCATTTGTATACAGCATTCTTGATGATACAAGTGAGACTCTCTATAGAAATGGTTAATGGCGCCTTGCTAGGTCGCAGCCATGGACTTAGCTGAAGGCTATTCGAACTATCTCTCGGCAAATGAGAGAAAGGCTTCGTCAGTGTAGTCGCTAGCAAAGTCGTCGTACAACTGGGGCGAGTGCTAGTACGTCACTCTAGACCTGCCGTGTGGTGGCGCTCGGTCTGCAATTACTGACAGTGGCGACACGCGGGTCATGTACTAATGGACCGCGGCCGATTTAAAGCTACCACCTAGCAAGTGTGGAGTCTGGCGGTGACACCACATTGTCGGCGCTAATATCATTCACTATCAATGAAGTCCAGGAACGAACCACAGATTTATACACAGTGGTTGCCGTTATTTGCCCCAAAAATTGAAATATGCTGCTTGTTGTAACTCATAAATTGTCGAGTAACCAAGAACTGTTGCACCTGTGTCCACTTGTAGTCTGAAGACTTTGTCCATCACTCGCACTTCAGTAAATAGTCTGTTATGAGTCATAAGCGCTCGAGACACGCAATTAATATCCATGTCCATGTCCGCAGGAGGGGGTTTGGATCTAGCGACACACAGACGGTATATGTATTTTTTCTACAGTTTTTCAAGTCGCCCTGGGCTTAGGGCACGTGGCCATGTCTTATTGCACGAAACGGTATGGGCAGGATGGGAGGGCCGAGCGCTGCCGTTGCTGTGGAAGTTCTTGTCTGGCAAGGCGCTGTCTTGTGTGACGAGGAGACAGCACTTGTATGACTGCCACGTCGTCCTCCCGACAGCTGACTGACGCCCAACAAGTACCAGCGGCAGGGGCCACCGCGGCGCTATCACACCAGGCCTCAGACTGTTCGCCCACTGTACGAAATACTGATCAATATTTAACACGTCTGCCAATATGGATTTTCGAACCGCAGTGCACATTAACGCAGCTCCTTGACGAGAGCCAAACGAATGTTGGCCTCACGGACGTTAGATTCAGCGTAGGCACCATGGTGAGCATCAGTAACGAACTGATATCTGCGACTGAGGCTGTGGAGTCCGCCTGGCCGAGCCCGGTAGCAATGGCTGGGCTGCTTCTGTCAGCGACGGAAGTCTATACGCTCCGCAAGGAAATACGTGCGTTTAGGGGGATGCTTTGACAACAATATACACATTTCGCCGAATGATAGCAACGGAGGTTCCTGAAGCGGGCTAACTGACACAACAGGTGGTAGATCCGAGGAGAAATCCAGGATAAGAAATGTGTTGCCGTGGTCTCTTCCCGCAAGCCTTTTACTCTTCAGCCGAGTTATCATAAGGGGGTGTCCGCCCCGACAGGTGAGTAGTCAGCGGGACGAACTGCCGTCCTACAGGCACGGGCTCGAATCCCGGCTGGTTCGGGGATTTTCTCCGCTCTGGGACTGGGTGTTGTGCTGTCTTCATCAACATTTCATCCCCATCCGGCGCGCAAGTCGCCCAATGTGGCGTCGAATGTAATAAGACCTGCACCAAGGCGGCCGGACCTGCCCCGCAAGGGGCGTCACGGCCAATGACGCGAAACGCTCATTTCCATTTCCATCATAAGGGGGGAAAAGGCGGCCGGTACGTCGACAGCGTGGAAGCCTGCATAGCCACTTTGGCCGATAAGTTTGTAACAGCAATCGTAAGAGCCTGCTAATGCTCGAGATTGGAACACTGACCCCTGAGGACAGATGAAACGGAGGTTGGTTCGTTGACTGGTGGAGACGGGAGGGGGTGAGGTAGGGGGACAAACAGCGAGGTCATCGGTGCCATCGATTTAGCGTGTTAGGGAAGGATGGGGAAGGAAGTCGGGAGTGCCCTTTCAAAGCAAACATCCAGGAATTTGCCTGAATCGATTTAGGGAAATCACATAAATTCTAAATCAGAATGGTCGGACACGAGTTTGAACCATGGTCTACCGGAATGCGAGTCCGATGCGTTAACCGCTATGCTACCTCGCTCGGGGAACCGAAGGAGCAACCAGATAGAGTGAGCACTCGGAACTGAACGCCAAACACGTAGCCAATTGCTTCGTAATGCAAGACACAGATAACAGTGCAGCCATCATTGACCAAAGTTTAGTGACCCAGATACAAATGAGAAACAGACATAGCTGATACAAGTATGCGGCAACAGCACATCTGGGAGCGAGTGCACTGGTGCACCACCCTTACATGGAGGGGTCGTCTTCCGGTAGGCTGCGCTGCGGTGCGGTGTACAAGTTCCGAGACCCCCGCAGTCGGACCCTGGTGCCGCTGGTGGAGGGGTTGAGGGTTGCGCGCCTGCGGCATGGATCCGTGGGGCCATATCCAGGTACTGCGTACCAGGTTATAGCGGAGGAAATCGCAGTTATAGTTTTTGCTGTATCTGCGGTGGGCAGAGTAAGTTATTTTATACTCTGTTTGTTATACATCCGCCAACATTACAAAAATGATTTTTACATACAGGCAATAGGCAAAATAATGTGAACAGTGGTAGTAATGGGATGGTTGCGTCTGACGATCAACAAGATAGGTAAGGCACGTGTCGTGCTGCACTCTGCGTGTTCAGTACGGACTAGGCATCAGTGCAGGTTCTGCAGGAGTAGTGCACACTTCTTATTTGCATCCAGACGCCGAGGTCGACGTGCAATGGAAGTCCTAACTCATATCCAAAGAGGGCAGATTGAGGGTCCCTATTAGCCGGAGCATCAGTAACGAGACAGCCAACTTATTTAATGTTTTAACAGTCATGACAGCCCACACAAAACATGAAAAGACATCATCGTGTAAGCGTAAACATAATAAAGCGAATATTCATGAACGAGCTGCTATACCGAAACCATTAGTGACGACAACGACAACCGACGCAAAGAAGCGTAAGATGTTGTGTCAGGAGCATGAATGCTGGACGGCTGATCAGTGAAAACACGTCATATCGTCCGACGAGTCAACGTTTACGTTATTTCCAACATCGGGTCGGATTTAAGGGTGCAGAACTCCAAAAGAAGCCTACAGTGCTGATTGCTTGATTCCAGCGGTTAAGCACGGAGATTGGGGGTGGGGGGTTGATGATATGAGCAGTCATATCTGCTGGTCCCTTCATCAACTCAAACGCCGTGTTACAGCCAAAGATTTTGTGAACATTTTAGGTGGTCAGGTGCAACCCATGATTCTAATATTGTTCTCCAACAACGATGCCGTATCTGAGGAAGATAATGAACCCATTCACACAGCCAGCACAGTACAGTCGTGGTATGGGGTCAAGCAACTGAAATACAGCGTCTTCTCTTGCCAGCACAGTCCCCGGACTTGAACAGTATGGAACCCTTGTTGGCAGTGTTAGGGCGTAGACTCCGGAACAGATTTCTACCTCCCTCGTTTGTACAGTAGTTAGAAGAGGTTCTGATCGAAGAGCAGCACAAAATTCCACTGTAGATTAAACAGTAATTATACTCCAGTATTACAAGAAGAATCGCAGCTGTATTACGGGCAAATGGGGGCCCAACCCCTCATTAATAACCATTGCCGAGTAAGTGCAGGTGTTCACATTTTCTTGCATATCTCCTGTACAGAAGGTTTCAAGGAATGTGATATGTGAAACTGCATATATACCATTTCATGTCACCTTAGACTACAATGTCAGTGTTGAAAATATTCCTTTGGGGGTCAAAGAAGACCCCAGACACATATTATGCTGTCCAGAGCTTTTATCATGAGAGGGTTAAACAATCTGTAATACCAATGTTTATGAACGCCAATATTTGCAATGAAAACAATATTTTCGTGTCAATATATAATCATAAATAAGAGGACATGCATTTTGCATAAAAATGACAGTTAGTCATGTGTTAATTACCATATATTTGAAGAACTGTGTATTTAAATGATGTCGGTATGCGAACTGAAAATAAAAAGAAGAAACAAGAAAATGACGAAAACGAAACTTGTACCAGTGATCCACTGATTTCCAGGCTTGATCGCTACCGGTATTTATCCATTTTACCCTTCACGGAACTAGCCATGGAACATGCACCTTTTTTTAAGGGATACATCAGCTAAAGTCGGCCCCTGGCCACACGCATGTCAAGCAAGCAATTCCACCACTGATCGATATTTTATTTCTGAATTTATATACCATAAATATAAGAAACTGAAAAAGTCCGATTGCCGTGCGGTATCATTATAAGTCATTTTATGCCCAAACAAAGGAGTGTCTAGGGCAGCGGTGGTCAACCCGCGGGCGACTGAAGTGTCTCATATCAAAAATTAACTTTTATTTCACGTAAAACCCCCAAAAGTGCATCTCATCAAGCGTCTTTCGTATCATATTCAATTAAAATAGGAATATCTCAGTTCGCAGGCTCAACTATCGTAATATTTTCGTTTGTATTTCTATTTGAAAAAATCTCAATGTAGGATTTATTTTGAAAAGCCCGCGCGCCATCTTGGGCAAAATATAGATGACCTTGGCGATATGCAACCAACAGTCAGCATTAGTAAGGACTGCCACGCGGGATTAGCGGAGTGGTCTAGGGCGCTGCAGTCATGGACTCGAGAGAACAGACTATGAAGTTTCCTAAGTGCATCTAATACTCAAAAGAAAGAATGATAACTCAACAAGCAGCGTAGCTCTTCCATGTGGTAGGCAAGGGTTCGATTCCGAAGAGTGTTGTCGATATATATTTTGAAACATAGTGCCATGACCTACGAGCATTTCCGTGAAGCGTGAAATGCATGAAGATAAAAAAAAAGTAGCTCGAGACTGTGAGACTTGTAACTGCTTGATTGCTGGTTCGAGACTAGTTACGGCCATTGATTTTTAATTTCTTCCGTTGAGTTGCAATATCTTCATCATACAAATATATGCTAATTAACACACGCTTAACTGTCATCTTCCACATATTATTATTTCTAGTTACATATCCCACTCAAACATCCAGTTTTTATTGCAGATATAAATCCCTAATCATCGATTCTTTATATCTAAAGTTGTTTAAGAAAAGAAAAACATTTCAAATTAATTTTTCTTCCATTTTCATATACCCTACACTTCACTGAAATGACCATGGAACATGAACTTTTGTTTAAAAATTTACCACAACTGGCGATCGAAGGCCACCCATGTGCACAGCCCACCGAAACAATCAACTTCGGGAAAACTTCAAGTTTATTTTGTAGTGAATTTTTAAGAGTTAAGCGAACTACTTTAGGGAAGCGATATTTGATTCTGAACTAACGTACCACATATATAAAAAAATTACAAAACTTCGTTTACCGTGTGATTCCTTTGTCAGTTTCAGAGTTATGGTAAAAAATCTCTGTTTCTGTTCAAGATGAAACTTTGTATGGCGTCAACTAGTAACCAAAAACGACCTAAGAAGAGGAAAGTTATAGAGGAGTTGCGAACTTTTCAAGACAAGTCGACTGTAAACTATTTTTTGTGGAATATAAAACAAGATCCATATGTCTGATATGCAATGAATCTGTCTTGTTTCCAAAAGAATATAGCATCAAACGGCATTACAAGACTAAACATGCAGTTATATTTGACGTTTACAAGGTACAATTTCGACCATACCAGGTAAACGACTTAAAAAAGAAACTTTCTGCTCAGCAGCAGATATTTACAAGGGTGAATTCAGAGTCAACGTGCTATGTGAAAGCGAGTTATGCTGCAGCTATGATGCTGGAAAAATGTCAAATCCGTATTCGCATGGCGAATTGGTTATGGAATGCTAAGAGACCATCGTTGAAATTGTGTGGCCAGAAAAGAAAAGGATTTCTCAAAAATAAGCCTGTCTCGTCAAACTATTACTAGACGTGTGGACGACATTGGAAGACAAATGGATGATAATTTTGAAAAGCGTGTATCTGAGTTTATATTTTATTATCCAGCTTTGGATGAGTGCACAGATATGGCGGATATCGCTCAAGTGGTGACTCATGTCACATGTGTAGTTGGCCATTTTAATAAAACAGAAGTGTTAGCGACATTTTATCAAGTTAAGAGTACCACGAAACCACGCGATTTGTTGGAAGCAGTTATATCAACACTGAGTCGCTATTCATTGAAACTTGAAAACCTGTCGGGGCTAACAGCGCATGGTGCTTCAGCAGTGTCTGGGAAATACGAAGGTTTAGTTCAATTGATTGCAAACGAGATCCACGAGGTAGCAATACATCTTCGCTAAACTTTCATTGCACTATCTGTTAATACAATTTATGTGCCAAGTCCCACGAAACGGACCATGTCATGAAGGTAGTTGTCGAAACAGTGACCTTTATTAAGTCTAAAGAATTGAATCACCGTCAATACCAAGAATTTTTGAAGTCTTTGGATCCAGTGCATGATAAAATTTCGTATTATACAGAAGTAAGAAAGCGAACCCGTGCGAAAATGTTGAAAAGTGTGGTGTTTTGATTTGAAGGAATAAATATAATCACTCTTTGAAAGCAAGTCAAAGAGAGTCCAGGAGTTCGAAGATAAAGAATGGTTTTCCGGCTTTACGTTCTTGGCCGATATAATGAGCCACCTAAAACATGTTAATACTCGACTCCAAGGGAAATAACTAGCTAATTAATTTCATGAATAATCTTATTTCCGCATTCCAAATGAAACTTGCGCTTTGAGAACAACAGTTGCGAAAAAAACTTGACGCATTTCCCTACACTGTCAAAGCAAGCGGACTTCACACAGGTGGCAGCGATTAAATACGTTCCTTTGGTATCTGACTTGAAATACGAATTCTAAAACCGATTTCAAGATTTTAAGAAACATCGTCTGCTTCTGTCTTTACTTGCTACACCATTGTCTGTAGATACGAGTCCGCTACCGGGACATTTACAAACGGAATGCTAAGAAATGTAATATGATACATAGCAAAAAGGCAAATTTAATCAGGTTGCTTTGAAAGAGTTCTGTAAAACACATTTGGACAAGAAGAAATAGCCAGCGTTTTACAATAATGTTTTAAAAATTATATCGTTATCTGAAAACACTGCGAGTGTAAACAGCTTTTTCGTCGGACGAATTACATAAATTCACAAATGAGAACACGAATCACTGATGTTCATCTGGAAAACTCTGCGTGTGAAAGCAACTTCAGTTGACATCAACAATGGCTCACTTAGTTCAGTCAAACAAAGCCAGACATCCCACTAATATTGTATTTCATTAAACTGTATAATAAATTTTCTTTCCTTAAATATGTTTCATTTTTTTTAAAAAGTAATTAATATTATCTGCTTTTGGTTCACACAACAAAAATTGTTAATCCGGCTCATGGGGAAATGACCTCTGAAAAATTTGGCCCTCCTGCCGAAAACGTTGGCCACCCCTGATCCACAGAAACTTTGTGTACCTGACATCGCAGTTCATATAAAGGACTGGTGATAGTCTCAGACTCGCACTGAACTTGTTCATGACGTAATACTTCTAATTATACATTCCACTTACTGGTTTAAAAAAGTTATAATGCCATTTCTCTGAAATTGAAAACAAGGAATGGGTCTGCGCAGGGAGTGTGTGTCGGCTACTTTGCTCTTTTCTTATTGTATCACTTACACTCTCCTACCGAACCAGTTTTCAGGACGGTGAGTGGTCAAGAAGGCACTGCAGCAGATGAGAAGAAAATTTCTGTGGTGGGAAGTTTTTTGTCCCTCTGAGACACTCTTGGCGGTATGCATGTTGTTCAGGAAATGTACCCAGCAAATGACGCAGTCTATATGACGCAGGGCCATATGCTTTTCCTTAAAATGCGCAAAGAAGACCGGCACACTGCTGGCTGGCTAGCTTGACGCATTGGGATCGATGGAAACGAAGTAGTGACAAATCAGCGAAAGCACCCTTTCGAGAAAACACAGATGTCCACTGTAGTGTCTGCCCACACAGTGTAACGGAACATATTAAAATCTTTACTTTACCGAAGTATGCGATACCCTCCAAATTCAACCAGTTTAACGAGTATTTATAATTATAGAAAAGGTATTGTGTATGTTAACAATGATTGCATAACAAGTCTCCATAAACAGTCAACCCATTAAATTATACTGAATAACTGACCCACACAAAAGTTTATATCACTTGATCACTGATACAGCAAATGTCATCATGTAAAAACACTAAGTTCATCTTAAATAATTAATATGAAGTACGAAAAATAGTGGCCAACTTAGGTATTTTGGATCTCCTTAAATAAAAATCACCCAGTGAAACCTATTTGTTCACTAGAAGCGTTTTCACTCAGTATTCACGAAATCAATCCTATTTTAGACGAAAACCAATGTAATTCTTAATAATTCATGTTATTTACTTATTTATGCAAATTAGAGAAGTCAATTGACAAACTTCTAAAAAACGGCTTTTTTGTAACAAAGAATTATTCTGTCAAGTCAACAAATCTGTCTGTCATTTTAATAACATGTTAAATTATGTCACTCGATGCAAATTAATAACTTTTCTGCACAAATTATTGTTATTGTTTGAGGTGGATAAACAATGCAAAGAACATGTAAAGAAAGTACTACTTTGTGTTGTGTCATGGTCTTTGGTGGACAGTGGAATTAAGATGGCCACCAGAGTAATAAATATTTGAAGTTTACATATTTGTTGGTTTCGCTCGTTCTTTATCATCAAAAGCACATAAAAAACACGGGACCTCATGTTTTTAACCCTAGACAACCAGATTTAGAGCCAGCATCAGCATCGAGAGACAGCAGCGATCCAGCAAGTAGCAGCGATTACGACAACACAATGCATTTTAATGGCGCCAACCTAACATCAAGTGCTAACAAGCTCCGTAAATGGGATTGAAATAGTGCGATTATAGCAATTAGCAATATCTACGACCAGGCGACCATTACAACAGGCTGTAGTGTCGTAGTTGGCAAAGAGAGAGGAGAAGTTTCAATTAGAGCGGCAGTAGCGGGCAGTGACGACTAACAAGCCGAGTTCTGTCAAACCGATAATCCGACTATGTTTAGTCTCAAAGGAGGCATTATCATCCACACTCGTTTCATTTTGGAAGCTTCCCAACGGCGCAAGCTTACCTCTTACGAAATGAAGATCCACTGCAATACAGTGCTCGTGAAGCAAGGTTCATAGTGCGCAGTGTCCTCACATGTCGTGTGTTACATGCTGACAAGCGTGCTACCTTAGGCCTGATCCTGTGTTTTAGACGAAAATGAGACGACGGTAAATTGTTGAAATTTTGTGTGACAATATGCCTACAGCCTAATTTGACTGCACGGAGACTTTAATGTGTTACAAGTTGCCTCATTGTCCGCAGCTCGTGGTCGTGCGGTAGCGTTCTCGCTTCCCACGCCCGGGTTCCCGGGTTCGATTCCCGGCGGGGTCAGGGATTTTCTCTGCCTCGTGATGACTGGGTGTTGTGTGATGTCCTTAGGTTAGTTGGGTTTAAGTAGCTCTAAGTTCTAGGGGACTGATGACCATCGATGTTAAGTCCCATAGTGCTCAGAGCCATTTGAACCAGTTGCCTCATTATTCCTGTTAAGTGCGCAATCAATCTGTATTTACGCATTACTGTGTCTTATTGATACATTTAATTACGAGGGTTGACCAGGAAGTAATGCACCGCATAGTTTTTGTTTAACAATTCTTTATTGAACATAATGAGAATTATACACAAAAGAATGGTGTTTTATCTACAAACCGTATGTTTCCAAGTAATCTCCAACCCGTTCTATGCCCTCCTCCAGCGCGAAACAAGGTCGTGTATGCCCTGTCGGCACCAATTCTTGTCCTTGGGGCGGAATCAGTGCTTCATTCTGTGAATCACCTCCTCAACGTTCTCAAAATGTCATCAACGAACGGCATCCTCCAATGGCGTCTGTCCTCGCGAATGACATTAGCTCTTTGCAACATGTCACGTATGACAGCCTGGATTGTCTCCCCGACTGCTGCCAATGGTGGAGCTCCGCCGAACCACTTTCTGACGACATCACCCTTCGTGCCCAGCGACTAACTGTACTTCTGTTGACAGCAGATGCTCCATAGACTTTGCACAAGTGTTTGTGAATATTACCCACAGTTTCTGTCTCTGCAGTGAGAAATTAAATAACTCACGTTGCTTGTACGCACATCACCTGAGCCGTGGTGGCTCGGGTTTGATCTATCGAACGTACCGCGTATAATATTATCACTGTATCCCCCTCGTGGGGGAAGAAGGGCGCGGCACCTGTGAGAGTCGAGTAGTTGTATTTTGGAGGGCGAGCAGAAACAGTGAGGTAGGCAGTAGTGCGCGGAGCGTGAAACCGTGTCTGCTGACGCCGTGTGTGGTCGCAAGATGTAAGTTTGCCACGTTACCTTGTAATGTCTCTTGCAGCGGTCTCTCCACGATATTTTCAGAAATTTTATAAATTATATAACTCAGTACATATCTCGAAATATCTCTTCTTATTATCTCTTCTTATCTTATTGATTATCAATGCAAAGTAGTTTCAAGCCCATGGAGCGTCCATTTACTCCATGGAATAGCTTCTCTGCTATCTATGTTTTCTCTTAGGAAAAAGAATGGGGACTTCTTGCCGATTAGTCGTGAAAGAAGGATGCATATGTATGTATTGTTGAGCTAGTCGCCATCTTGATGAGATTCTGTATGAGAAGGAATTTAATACATGAACTAAACTAAAGTAAGTGTGTTCGCGTATTATTTAACGGATTATTATTATTGACAGTGTCTGCTTACTACGCTGTGTTGCACGGGATCAGTGGGGAACGTCTGATTTACACTGGACGAACCTGCCGTTTTGTATGCTCAAGATATCCAGTTACTTCAAATAAATAGGCTAACACGGTCTTACCAGCAGATCTCCGGTCTTCCCCATGTGATCACCGAAAGTTAATAATTATTACAAATGTTTCCAGGAGATCGACTGACAATTTTCGTCGCACCGAGACTTCGAAATTGCTTCACTGCCTTATGGAATTTAAGTTAAGCTCAATTTAATCAGGATAGAACAGTATTGAACTGCTTTGTCAATGAAAATTCCCTTAATATAGGCATGTTTTTACTATCCTGATCAGTGAAGCTAAATCAGGCCGGTGTGAGAGAGGTTTTTAAATTTTAGATCCCATACAAAAGATATTAAAACCTGATTGTGTTGGGGCATTTGCGACGTACTTGGTGGGTAGAGGCGCCGATACTGTCGGGAACATGCTGCTTCCATGTTTATGATGGATTTACCGTGACTACATTCTCGTCTCTATGGCTCTGTGACTGATGTGATGCCATTGTGAGCACGGTTGGTTTCAATATAAGCAGCATTTTGTTCTCAGTGTCCATCGTTCTGGCGATTACTGAGTGTGCTTGCCGTTGTGGTGTATTTATTGAGCAGTGTGTTTTGGACGCTTGACCTTACTATTAGGAGTCCATTGCGTAAGGCCGCGTTTATCCTGTGAGGACTTGTGTTCTGCATTTAAAAACTTAGTTGTTGTCAGTCACTGAATTTCTCAAATGCATTCATACTTCTCTGCTTAATTGTTATTGTTTTACGCCCCTCTGAATGGGAAAATGATAAAGGGCCTTAGTATTACTGACCTTCTTGTGTGCCACCGACTTGGTTGTGTTTTTCAGTCACGTAATTTGTGCGTTTATTGTAACGAACCGATGTCTGTTTCTGATTAATGTTTCCCTGTGACATTGAGTGTTGATCTTGTAACGAACACTGTTTTAGATATTTTAATCAGTGTGTTGCAGGACATATCCTATTTGTGCCTCGCAAGTGGAGAGCGGAGGCGGTTTATTGGCCATGATTATGTGTTGGTAGATCCATTTCACGAGTCCAGGCCAGTCACCCTGAGATTTAGAAGTTGTATATTGTGTTAAGTTAATACTCTTTAGTTTAAGCGTAGTGCGCTCATGCAGTAAGTTTATGTGGTTTTGCGAAGATTGCGCGGTATGTTTAGATGACTCTGAATTGACTGTGTTAAGTGGTATCCTTTGAGGTGCTGGAAGTAGTGGATAGACAGCTGTTTTGGACACGCTGTATATGCAAATAATTTACGTCCTTATTGCGTTGGTGAGTTGCTTGCCCTTTGTGTCACAGGTGGTGCTAGTTTCATTAATTTCGCCACCGGTCTTCGCAGAGGCTGCGGGAGGAACCGACCCACTGTGGCAAGCAGTTACGTAGTCGCGCCCGCCCACCGTAGCGGGCGTTGTTTACAAGCCCGACGCCTTCCTGTACTTGGTGGCGGGAGCGTGTTGACTGTTTTCTTACGGCTTGCAGTCTGGGAAACCGTGACTTTGGTAAACACGTGGAAGACTTATGTTTTGCTTCCAGTACCTCGGAGTGGCTCTGTGTGGGTAATGAGAACGACTTATGTTGTTCGTGGCTCAGACCGAAAGTGGTTCATTTCCTAAACAGAAGGTGTATATGCATTTCTTTCTCATAATTCTGTAAACATGTTTAGGTGATTGTGTTTTTTAAAAGTCAATTGAATTGTTGTTCGGAGGTTACTATGTATGGCCATTAACTTATGCAGACATTTAATAGCAAGGAAGTGCATTGAATTATGGTTTCAAGTTGTGTTGATTATGTGGGGAAATTGCTTTGAACAGACATTTAATTAATTAGTAAAAAACTGAATGCTATTTGTGAGTTGAAGTTTATTGTGTTCCTAAACATATTAACGATTGTTTTTAGTAGTTCACTTATGCAGTTAGGCGATTTACAAGGGCTCGTCATTCGCCCTTGGGTGGTATTAACAAACGGTGAAAGCCCATTTCATTACCTACAGACGCCATTTTGAAACTTCCCTAGAGAGACGCTATCTGTCTGAAGTGACGGAAACGTGGAGCGCTCACTCAGACTTCAAATAATGCATATGTAACGTTTCGCATTCGTGGAATTGTTTTCGGCTGAGAAGAAAATGCGTTCAATTACCTTCTGGGGAACCCTCGTGTGGGATCCTGGCTAATCGTCTAATATTGGGTGCCTAGGAGCTGTTTTCTCTGATAGCTAGACAACATTCCAGCAGATCTTATTAATGGAGTTTATAACAGTAAATTAAACTGACAATACTTTGCCTTTTCACAAACAGATATCGCAAGCAACTCGCGACTTGCAAATAATCAATGTCCTTCGATGTATGCAATTTCCTTGCAAGCAAAACACAAGTCACAACTAAAGAGCTAGGATGACGGCCGTCTTCTAGTGCGGCTCTTCTAGTGCGGCCGAGGCTAGCTGTTGTGGCGCTTATATTCTCTTCTTATAGGTGCCGCTCCTGTCGTGGTGCGGTCCTAGTCACCGTACTGTTGGCTGACGTCGTCCCACAGCCTCCTCTGCGGTTACGTTTCAGACCGACGGGCCGGCGCTTGATGTTACGCCGGAACACCTCGTATGACAACAGTGCCACCACAGATATTAGACCGTGTTGTGCTACATTTTAATGACCGTGTTCTATATGTTTTTAATTTAAACAACATTTCCTACTAGTGCCACTATACGGAGAATGGCCACCAAAAACTTTTCTGTTTACTGCCCAAACTGAAACGCATCAGTCCCAGATTACGGCAAGCAAGAGCGAGTAGCGAGAAGGGTAGCTGCAGTCGAACGCAAAGCTGCAGAACAGGAAAAAAGATTGCTACTCGAAGAGTAAGCTAAGGACAGGTATATAAACCTTCCCGCGAGCGCAAGTGGCACGAAAACTGGAATGACGGGATACGTGCGAAATTGGAAAGTAAATCCCAAAGCTATCGCGTTAGGGAAACTGTGAGTTGTCTCAAAGTTTCGGCAGGCTCCAGACGACGAATTTTCTGTGTGCCTCGTCGCATCTCATAGAGCAGGTGAAACCAACAGTGAAGTGTTGACTGGATATCGCAGCACAGACCTCAGTACGAATGCACGCACTAATATTCCACATAGTGCACGGTGACTTACGCCACAATTTTGTTCAGTTGTGCCATGAAACCTAGGTTAAAAGGGGATCAGGCAGAACAGTGTCGCAAGGCAACGAACCAATACGGCATTCAATTGCAAAGAACGTTAAGCGAGTAGAAAGCAATGGCAGATATAGTTGAGTTACCTCGAAGGGGTTCAAGGTACGAGGTAGCAGCACGAAGGCGGTGCAGGTGTGAGTCAAGAACACATAGCTGGGCAGTCGCAGTCCGCAGCAGGAGACCGTGATACGGTCGCCCCAGTTAGAGGAGAGAGGTGGCGGTCGCCACAGAAGGGTAGGTAAATGCACGATCACATTTACCTGAGTACAGTGTAACCCATCACTTGCAGTTCACAGACGGATTGCACACTGCTGCAAAACAGTTTCTGTTTTAAAGGAATCACCAGTTTGTAAAGTATTTGCAGACTTGTTGACTACTGTACAAATAAATGAATGTAAATGGAGCTGATAACGTCAAATGAGCTAGGAAACACAAGAAATACTTTTGAAACCCAGTAGTTTGTTGATTAACTCTCTCGCAGAGGCATTTGTTATCACAGCAACTTTATTAGGCAACCAAATTGACAAATGCTCCAGCAATTCACGCGTGATTGGTAAACTGTTAACTCCACATTACATAAAGTATACTGCACTATGAAGACTTCAAAATTCTTTGCAAAAACAGACATAATGTCTAATGGGATAACAGCAATCAGTGATTTTATAATGTTACTTAAAATCCGTCTTTACTGCAAAAAAATTTTTTATTATTCATATGACCGGTTTCGGTTCATTCAGAATCATCTTCAGATCTGATAGTTCAGTGACAGAAGTAACCCGTCCAAATCCAGCAACTTTCACATGCTACGTGACGGGTTACTCCTGTAACTGAAATATCAGATCTGAAGATGGTTCTGAATGAACCGAAACCGGTCATATGAATAATAAAAAAAATTTTTTTGCAATCAAGACGGATTTTAAGTAACATTACTTCAAAATTCTTACGTAGCGCTTGAACTCGAATCACGAAACCATCAAAGTCGCAAAACTTGCACTATGTGGTGATTTCCCACTCAGGAATCAAATCACACAAACTTACAAACTCTAGTCCTGGGGACAGAGCTGCTAATCATTTCGAGTGTAAAAATCTCTCCTGCCTCGACACCCAGCATTATTTCAGCTTGCTTCCTACTGTTTGTCGCTATCGTCTCTTCTCTACCATACTGCTCTGTTCTAGATGGTGCATTGCATTACAATTTAATCCAAGTTCTTAGAGCAGCAGCGGCAGATTGTACAGCTACCGCAGCACAGACAAGAGGACTTGTGTGCCCAGATGTATCAACACTTGTGTTTACGAACCGATTATTAGCATTCTGACTATGGGCATACACTTCTAACCCGTCTCCCACGCACGCCACAGCATCACATGCATGGCCCTACTGGTGCCACGAGACGATAACTTGGACGATGGAATGTCGCGCCGCAGTCTTCAGCGTTGAAGGCAGATTATGCCTGCACTCAAGTGATGGTCGTTTGCACATACGACGTAGACCTGGTGAGCACTGTCTCACAGAGAGCATTCGTCCGAGACTCACTGGCCTCCCACCACCCCTTATGATCTGGGGTGCGATAAGCTAAAACTCTCGTTCACCTTTGGTGTTTCTGGGGCGCTGACCACAACTTAGAACGTGCAGAGTGTTGTTAGACCCGTTCTTTTGCCGTTCTTGCAGCAGGAACGTGAAGTGTTGTTCCAGTGTGCTCTGCGAGAAGTGAAACTCAATGTGCTCTGCACAACGTGCAGCAACTTCTCTGGCCCGCACGATCTCTGGACTTTTCTATAATCGAGCACGTGTGGGATTTGATGGGACGAGAAGTGACTCTTGTGAATCGTCAACCAACAACCCTTGCAGAACTATGTGAACAGGTCGAGCAGGCGTGGAATAATGTATCCCAAGACAGTATTCTTCACCTGTACAATCGCTTGGATGCCAGAGTCAGCACCTGCATTGCTGCCTATGGAGACCACACCATGTACTAATACAAGTGTTTCAGCATCGGCCGATACCTGGTCTCTCTGAACCGCTTGTGCTATTGATCTCTAAATGTAATCATTTCATGTACTCCATGTGGTCTGTTGCAACTATAAATCTTGTGTTAATTGGAAAGCTTTAAATGGCTGTACTAACCTTTTTCCAGCAGCGCATTTTATTGCAAGACAAAAACTTGCCCTCGAAAGACAAAGGTCCCGAGTTCGAGTCTCGGCCCGGCACACAGTTTTAATCTGCCAGGAAGTTCCAAAAGATATGGATAT
This sequence comes from Schistocerca cancellata, assembly GCF_023864275.1. Lineage (NCBI taxonomy): Eukaryota > Metazoa > Arthropoda > Insecta > Orthoptera > Acrididae > Schistocerca > Schistocerca cancellata. Next base: position 80,973,596 of record NC_064627.1, on the reverse strand, counting down.
TTATGTAACATATTTTAACACTCGCAAACTCACTCAACAGAAAGCATAGCGTGCATGCCGTTGATCTGAAATCAAGAAATTCAGTAAGAAGCAATGTTTCACAATACGAGTAAAGAAAAATAGTCAAAAAATTATCATTGTGTAGTTATTATCATACTTTACTTTGCGTGGGGTCTCTTGAATAGGCATGAGTCTTGCTCATCACCAGATACTCGATCTTCTATTTATTCACAAGGAGACCGATTCTGATCGTTGCCACCTTCACACTATCACTCTTCCGCATCAGTTCTCCTTTGGATCTGGACAACAGATCCACATCGTCGGAGGGTGTGAGATGTGTGATTTTGTTACCCTCGGTCTTGAGCCAATCGGATTTTTGTGGAAAGCTTCCCTCATTACCTTTTTGAGCCCCATCTTGAACAATATCGGAGACACACCGTCTCCTCTTCTCTGCCCTGTGTATATGTGAAAGCTCTCCGTGAATTGGTTCCCGAGCTTCACTTTCCCTTCGGAATCAATGAGACGGACGTGAGCTAGGCTGACGAGTTTCTCGAGTACTCCAAACTCGATTAGTCAATTCATCAAGCTCTCTCGATGGTTGCCATCATATATGTCTTCTTAACGTCTACGAAGAGCACACGCAGGTCTTAGCCATATTCCATTATTATTCCGTGAGCTGTAGCAGCACATAGATGTTTTTGGCGAACAGCTCCTTCTGAAAACCTCTAGATATACACGAATCATTGCTTCTCAAAACGGCAACATTCTGTCCAGTATGAAGTTAGACGAGATCTTATAGAAGACATTCAGGACAGCGATTCCTCTGCATTTGGCGCAGTCCACTTAGACACCCTTCTTCTCTATTGGGTGGATAACTAATGTCTTCCAATCTCCTGGGATCTCCTCCAAAATCCAGATTCTACTGATTAGCTGGTGAAATTATTGGGGAGCCTGTCCCGTTCGGCTTGAATGTCTTCTGCTTGGATTCCATATTTTCTTGACTTTTATTCTTTTAAATCTTCATTACCTGATTCATTATTGCCTCTATTGTGTGTGGCGGATAATCTAAATCCTGTTGCGCATGGAATTCATCCTTCACTTGGCATTTTATACAGGGTGATTCACGAAGATATGCAAATATTTTAATATGTTATTCTACAAGTAAAACTGAAGAAAAAAGTTCACATAAACGTAGGTCTGCAAATGTTTAGTTGCGGAGTTACGGATAATAAAAGATTTTGCCCGAAATTTTGCAACTTCCCTCATATGAAGCCATCTCAAAACTGTACGAGGTTAAAGAAAAGCACAATTTCCATTTATTTTGTTGTTACTGATCTGGTGTATGTCATAAAACATGTCCCAGGTGTTTATATGCAGTAGTTTCCGTAAAATTTTTAATGTATTAACTACTTGGCCCGATTTCTTTTTTAAAATCCAGACAATGATACAAGGTTTTCAACAGATTTGTATTCGGGCTACGTTGAACACATCCATAGCATCCTCATCATCATACGTATTATGAACGCTAGGTAGAGTACCTGTCTCCCGTAACATTCGAAATACTCCACTAATGGTTCATGCATTCGAAATCCTCCTAACTGGATAACGTACGCGATATTCGTTAACTGCAGTCGTAGCGTTACCACCACATTTGTTATAAATAAACACCATATCGGCGTATTCCTCTATCGGAAATTAGAAAGGCACCACTATTTCATAAATAGTCTACAAACTACAACAGTTACTATGTAGTTTCACTTAAATACTCTGTTTTGTTATGTAGTTTCACTGAACAATAAACTCGTTTCAAGGTTAGGAAACGACTGAAACATCTCACTAACGGTAGCCAATAATGACGTAAATGTTTCTACCTTCTTAATGGAACGTAAACAAATTTACTTGTATAATAATCTATGCTTCTCTGGATGTTTTGGAAAACTACTGAACATACACGTCTGGGACAAGTTTTATTAGATTCACCAGATCAATAACAACAAAATAAATAGATATTGTGCTTTACTTTAGCCTCCTACAGTTTTGCCATGGCTTCATATTGGCTAAGTTGCTAAATTTCAGGAAAATCTTTTATTAGCGATAACTCTGTAACTAAACATTTGCGGACCTATGTTTATGTTAACTTTTTTCTTTAGTTTTACCTGTAGAATAACGTATTCAAGTATTTGCCTATCTTCGTGAATCACCTTGTATCTCCTGCCTCACAGCTTTCATAAGATATTACATAGTTTTCAACATCAGAGGTATCAATATCCTCCCAATGAACTTCTTGTGAAACAACTATATCCGTCCTACATCTGTCGATCTTTTTGATTAGGGTGACCAAGGCACTTGTTTTCTATAAACCACGAAAATTTCATGTTTCAAATAGCACACATTGTTCTGTCGCTATTCGTCTACTTTATATGATCGAATTTCGAAACACACTTGTAGTTGTTCACTCTTACCAAGTTTTCTGTGATGGAGTGGTAACACAACCTGGAGGACTAGGGTTTTTGATTTTGGGGTAAACGTCCAGTAGATGAATTGTTTTCTTTACATCTGTCAAGGCCACCTTCCCTTTCCTGAAAAATGCGGAAGGGCGGAGGTCTGGGAGTGGATGACTGGGTGTAGTGATACAAAATTCTCCCAGCTCGGTAGACCTTGCCAGCAGCTATGCTATTGCCCAGTAGCCCTTAGTGTCATATGAACACAGAAACCTCTCCACCTACATGGTCAGTACTGCTTTAAGGCGGTGTCTCCTGGAGATGAATTGTAATTATTACACAATTTTTTTGCCATTTCTTTCCGTCCGTCTGTCCATGCATTGGACCCCTTTCTCTCAGGACATATAGAGGTATTAAGTTGAAATTTATCAAAGACTTATGTGATGCAGTTTGATACGTGGAAGCTCACTCATCAAGACCTACAGATGAGCAGCATAAGTACACAATTAAGTTAACACAGAACCATCAGAGTTTGAATCCTACACATTTCCTAATGTTTTAAAACTGTGAATCTAACCTTTAGGATAATGAGCTATAAATATATAATTCTGATGTTTATCAGAAATCATCCACCTACAGAATTCATCATTTGTCTTGAATTTTGAACACTATCACCATTAAAATTACGAACTATTATTATATTTGGAATATGTATACCAGTTTTTCGTTGAGCTTCATAATCAAACCATACTCTCTCAGTATAACAACAAGGAAATACCATTGTTATCTACTTTTCACAACATTTAAAGTTATTACCTGCAACTATTTCTTTTCTTTTACATTTAGAGCATAGGAAAACACTCTTGGTAATCTCCATTAATGTAATAACTGCCTTTACCATAATTTTGGCTCCTTTGACTATATGTAGCTCACCAAACATCCTTTGAAATGTACCACAGTTTTGCATTCTGTATTGGATGCAACACTCAGGATGTTACTGATTACAGTTTCCACATGTTTGAAAGCGATATATAAGTCATTAGATCTCAAACTAATGCTCTTACATTCTTCATGTTTATAAACTGTATCACAGATGTCTTGGTGATTCTTTAAGCATTCTACATTGTAACAATACCTATTTCAGTTTTCACAATATATCTCATTTTCCTCAGTGTTCTGTTGTTCCATTTAACATAATATACAGACTTTCATCTCTACTTTGCAGATGTGTTTTGTCTTGGTGTTGTATGGTGTAATACATATATTACAATAATATAATGATCCTAAGAATGTTAATTACATCAAAATAGTTTTGGATTTTACACAAATATGTCACTATTGCGCTCTCAAGACTGCTATAGATAACTGAATTGAAATACTCAGTACATATAACATTTATTTGGATATCTGATAGATGATCAACATTTTTTATATCGTCTACAATAAATCGTTTGTCATTATATTCTTCTAAGTGGTTATATATATTTTAAGTTAATTCTTTTTGCAATTTATATTTATCTCTTTCTATATTTTCTTAATTTCACCTATAGTTAGTTCTCTGCCCAGGATAATATTTGTATGAAACGTTACTGCCACTATTACAGCTCTAGGAAAACACAGATTATTGTTATTACTAGTTCTAGTGATACACCTGTTAATCATTTTGTCATAAGCTAAATTCATTATTTTATTACCTTTACTACTACTTTTCTGAATATTTAATGTGGTAACTGCTAAATAGATGCATCATGTCATAGTGAATCACTGATTTTATTGCATGGAAATTGAACAAATTTTTGATTATTATCTGATATTATAGATCCTGTAGAATATCAATAAAACATTTTTGGATTTGCAATTGGTATATTCAACATATCCCATTTTCTGAAGTTAATTATCTTTTTATGTGCTTATACCATGGAATGAAGTCAATTTGTTACATAATTTGTTTTTTGTTAATGGTATCTATTTTGCTCATATTAGCATTATTAAAGACAATTTTATAGTCAACAGACCAAACTTTAAATTTTTCATTAAATTTATATCTTTTTTCTTTAATCTCAAATAACTCTTTTCGATGATTTGGTCTCTCTTCCTTGCTAAAATCGTTTACTGCTGAATGGAAATATTTTATCAAGTCTCCCTATTTCCTCTTTTCTTTGTCACTGAGGAATTTCAAAAATAGTGTCATCAAATTTGTAAAAATAATTAATATTAGGCACAACTTTGGTCTGGAATTAGTTTTTTGGAATAATTAATTTTGAAAATGAAGTTCCTGTCACATAACTCAGTTAATTCAGTTTTCTTTAATTTTCTGTAGCCACTAATACCATGACCTTTAGCTAAAGATATGAGGTCACCTAATTCCAAGGTATTGAGGGTTAGGTAAATTATGTGGAACAATTATACTTGCGTTTCTTGGCTTACAACATCCCTTTGAATTATATCTCCTATGTTAATCATGAAGTTGAGAACTTGTGAATTGTCTCATCTTGATCTCCATTTATATATGTGAGAAATTTATGAGATGTGGGAAAAATGAATAATTTGGTAAAATAGCAAATGTAATGATTAATTAAGTTTCATTTGATTTCCATTATATATGTTTGGCTGATAGTAAATGTTTTTGAGACATTTCCAATTATTTCCTTCCATCATTTAAACACCATTTACTTTATTTGTATATTCTTGTTGACAATTCTTGCATCTACTTGAGGGCGTATCCCTAGAGATACGATTTAAGTAAAAGCAATTGAAATGTTTAATTCGGTTATTCAAAAATCTCAAAAGATATGGTACTCCTTTTGCGTTATTGGTAATAAAATCCTAAATTTACTTATTAACAGTAGATGGCTGTTTGTGACACACTTTTTCACTTAGTTTTCACTTAAATAATATTTTCACATGTTTTTCACTTGAAAATATTTTTGCCTAGTTCTCACTTAAAGAATATTTCCACATATTTCTCTCTTCAAAAAATTTCCACGTTTTTCTTTTCAAAATCCTTCCAAATGTCTTCCACTTAAAAATTTTAACATCCTTAAAAGCTTCCACATGTTTTTCACATAAAACCATTTTTACTCAGCTGTCACTCAAAAATATATCCACATGTTTTTATCTTCAAAAGTTCTCCACATACTTTTCCTATTTAAAAATTTCATGTTAATTTCCTGTTGCAAAAAATTTTCCTTTTAAATTCCTGTTCAAAATTGTGTATCGTCTTGTGCAGTATTTTGAAATTTCTCTTTAAATATTTTAGCTCATAATTCTGTGTTGCAAAATTTTCCTGTTAACTCTTCGATGTAGTATTCAAAACAGCAGCCTTTTTTTTGGAAGCACATTTTATTCAACGAGTTTTTGGCAACTACTTTTCCTGCAATGAGCTTTTGGTTGCAACTTTTTTCCAAGCACTCTTCCTGCAATTACTTTTTAGCATCCACTTTTTCTTGTGCAGTATTTTGAAATTTCTCTTTAAATATTTTAGCTCATAATTCTGTGTTGCAAAATTTTCCTGTTAACTCTTCGATGCAGTATTCAAAACAGCAGCCCTTTTTTGGAAGCACATTTTATTCAACGAGTTTTTGGCAACTACTTTTCCTGCAATGAGCTTTTGGTGGCAACTTTTCTCCAAGCACTCTTCCTGCAATTACTTTTTAGCATCCACTTTTTCTTGTGCAGTATTTTGAAATTTCTCTTTAAATATTTTAGCTCATAATTCTGTGTTGCTAAATTTTCCTGTTAACTCTTCGATGCAGTATTCAAAACAGCAGCCTTTTATTTGGAAGCACTTTTTATTCAACGAGTTTTTGGCAACTACTTTTCCTGCAATGAGCTTTTGGTGGCAACTTTTTTCCAAGCACTCTTCCTGCAATTACTTTTTAGCATCCACTTTTTCTGAGATTTCCAAACAGTACCCAACCGCCAGTCAGCAGCAGGCGACCTGTAATAAGCCGCCACTTTTTGCGACTTCCAGCAACACACGAATACATCACTGAAAAGCTGTTTCTCCTTCAATCAGAAAACATGGCGAGTACAAACTATTCCATGGAAAAGAACGAGCACAACAGCTTGCTCTTGAATACCAGAAAAAACTACAAATTGAACAAAAAGAAGTGCAAAATTCAGCTACTAGCTCCAGAATTCCACGAAAAATTACAACTTGAAAAGCAAGAGGAAGATCAAATGGAACATGAACTCACTGAAGGAAAGACATCAGCGCTTGCAACAAATAACTAAAAAAATTACCCACACCGAAAAACATGACATCATCTACGTCACTGCAACCGAAGAATACCACAAACATCTCATGTGCTAAATTTGTGGTACAATGGTCAACTTAAAATGAACACATGTGTACATAAAACTCTGGAAAACATCCCAACATAAAATTTCTTCAATGTCATTCGTGTGGTTTCATAAATTTTCAAATGAAAACTTGTTGGTACTGGACGTGTGGCTGAATAACTTGGCATGTGGAAAGTTGTTGATACTGTATGTGCTGTTCCATAACTTCACATATCAAAAGTAGTAGGTACTGGACATGTGACTGCATAACTTTGAATGTGAAAAGTTGCAAATGGCATTCGTATGGTTGTGTAACTTCTAATATGAAAAGTTGTTCGTTCTGGATGTGTGGTTGCATAACTTTGCATATGAAAAGGGTTGTGTTCTGACTGATGGCTTGTTCACTCCCCCTCAATGAATTCAAGCGTTACAGGCTGCCACAAAAAAGTGGCTGCATATTACATGTCGCCAGTTGGTGACTGGCGACTAGGTACCATTTGGAAATCACAGAAAAAGTGGCAGCCAATAGGTTATTGCAGAAAAGGTGCTTGCAAAAAAGTGGTCACAAAAAGTCTTTGCAGAAACACAGCTTGCAGAAAAGTGGCTACCATTTTGGATATTGCATCAGAGAATTAACACAGAAATTTTGCTGCAATGATTTATGTGGGAAACTTTTAAAGAGGAAAGAAAGAGAAACTAACAAAAATGTACTTTTCAATACAAGATTTTTAACAGGAATTTAACAGAAAAATTGTTTTGCAGCAGAAAATTAAAAATAAGTTTTTAAAGAGGAAAAGTATGAGGAAAAATTTCGAAGAGAAAACTTTGTGGAAATATTTTTGAGTGAAAGCTGAGCAGAAATTATTTATGTGAAAAACATATGGAAAATTTTGAGGATATTAAAATTTTTAAGTGATAAACATATGGAAGTATTTTGGTGGGGGAAACACGTGGAAACATTTTGAAGAGAAAAATTTTTTGAATATTCTTTAAGTGAAAACTAAATGAATTTTTTTTCCAGTGAGAAACATCAGTGTCCCATACCACTACATATAACACTATTAACATTTGTGGTATGTCATTTTCAGTACAAGAATTTTTTTCAGTCAATTTGTCTACATGAATTACTGCTGTCTATGGATTAATTCTTACACATCATTCATCCATACACATTAAACTGTTTTTCCATATATTTTTTATTAAACTATGACCCAGTTCCTCATCCTCACTTTGCATTGAATAATCTGGATTTCTTTGCATGAAACTTGAGAAAGTCATCAACAGTCCCTCTTAGAAAATAATTGTACCTGACTCCCATACTTTAAATTTTTTGTTCATGTTATATATAGTAATGTGTTTTTAGTCAAAATATTCATCTATTCAGTTATGCCTTCATAAGTCTGAGCACCAACAATTAGTTTATCTCAATAAAATTTAACTGGTAATTTACCAATACAGGCCTTAATTCAAAAGCTTGTTCTTCACAGTGGTTAATATATTCCAGAATTCTTTCACTTATGTTTATGGTTTTTAGAAGTTTGTTCCTCTATTTATCTACTTTTTACCTCTCCTTCATGTTTACTCAATCAGTCATCCACATCTAATTCACTTAACATATAACCTCTTTTTTCGGTATCGTAATGCATACATGCTGGTATATCATTAAAATCTTCAAGATAATGGTGATACTCATAATACAGAAGAACCATATACTTTTCAGTTTACCCTCTTTACTAATAACTATTAGTACATCATCACCTAAACCTTCTTTTTATATTTTCCATATTCTGTTCTTGATTTTTTCTTCCATTTCTAACTTGTTTTCTCAATTTTTCCTTTAATTTGTGTTTTGTCTACCTTTTTAACAATTTCTGAGTCATGCAAATTCTGCATACTAAGCCGTTTTGGGCAATAAAGTTCGCCAACATCTACTGCAGATAAAAACATTAATAAAAGCTTTTTAATGATTATGTTTATAGTTTTAATGTTGTGAAATTTTTAATTCCATCTCTGTTGTCATTTCCTTAAAATTATAGAACCTTAACACTCCACCAACAGACTAACGGCAAATGTAAGTTAAAAACATTTTAACAAATTGTGATTATCTCTGGCTAAATGTTTACAAATTTTTGAATATGTCTAAGCTCCCTAAAAACAATCTATTCATTTACATATTTGTGTAGCAAAGTATTCTCTGACCACATCCTGATTTTCAGGAATGAACTCATGGAATACTACAAGAGAATTATCCTGGCATTGATTCAATGGTATATTTTCATCACTATTCTCAATAAAACCAGTAATCTTTGCATTATTTTTATGTTCCATTTCCTTACACATTTTTTATAAATTCTTGAACTTTCAGTTGATGTAAACTTTTAGAGTAAATATACAAATGATTGGTTTTATTCTAGTTCAACCAACTTGGAACTATGATCTAACTATCAATCATTAACATAATTTTTCCATGACCACTTAGTTTTATTATTTCACATCGAATAGATGTTGGCAAAAGCTTGCCATGTTTATTTCTCGACTTCTTCTCTGGAATTCTTATTTTTGGTTCTCAGTCGATTTTCCTTTAGTTAATAGTATTCTGGTTGATAACAAGTGAGTCTCCAATTTCAATTCAATGGCAAGTGGTAAGGCATCTATTCTAAAAAAAAAAAAAAGGTAAAGGAAAGTGAGATTTACTGTGCCTATCTGATGTGGTTAAAGATAGTTACACTAACTGATATTTATTCAAATATTATATTGCAAAATAGTAAATGGTATTATGGTGGAGTGGCAATAGAAATCCCTGTTGGTCAATATAATTTGGAAAGCTTAGAAAAATTTATTCATTAAAAAATGCCAAATATTCATATTAAGACACATGAAATTTAAATAGAGTTCTTACTGAAAGTGTTGTTCATCTGTAAATGGACACCAATGAGATCATTAGAACTGTGCCTGCATTTAATGGCTGAACTATTCTTGTTAATGAAAAGACTAGTCCTAACGATTTCATAAAATCATTGCATTTGAATGAACTGACAAAAAATTTAATTTGTCTGATCTAATATTTGCCTACTGATCACTTTCATCAAGAAACTAATACTTTTGCTTCATTGTAGCCTAATGCTGTATATGGGGGATCACCAATTCATGAACCTATCCTGCATACATTCCTGTTTTTAAAAAATTCATTATTTAAAAACAACTGTAACTGATGGAAATGATAATGTAACTGACTTCATTTGTGCTTGTGCGACAGCTGTTTTGTAAATGGCTTAAGACAGTTTTATCTTTACAGAGATTATAAGAAAATGATTTGAAAAGCAGATATTTCTGTAGTTTTTACTTTACGTTCAGTGGCCTGACCATAATCAAGGTGGTACTGAAGATGTGACAACATTTGCTAAGGACAGCAAAATTGTTGTAGACACAAGTTAATCCATGTTCCTTGCACGTAAGTACAAACCAGAAAGTTCATTTGCACTATACAAAGAAATATTGAAAAAGAAAAAAGGTTCCTGTATCTTTCTTTGAGCCATAGAGACAGATGGATTGAAAGGAGAGAAAATGTTGAGCCAGATAACACATATTACAATAATTCTGCAGAATTTAATATGCCTTATTTTCTTTTTGTTGTGTTTCAAACTAATCGAAAAAATAATAAGCTGGTTGACTCTCCCTCTTCTGTCACAACAAACTACAGAGTACCTACATAAGGAATGGAAGAAATGAAGTTGATGCTGAAGAAATATGGCTTCTACATTCACCACACAATTATCTGAAGGTGTATGCTGATTTCTGAGGTTTTAAGTGAGATACAGAATTGAATGGTGATGTTAGCATAAATATATGCAATTACATGACAGATTATCCTGTCTATGTCACAAATATGTCAAGAAGAATGAATACATTGGCCACACAGAAAATGACAACGAAGTTGTGTGCCACATTCAATAATAAAGGCATGTCTGATAACAAAAATTTAACATATGATGGACAGAATGGAATATAGAGATAAAATTTTACGTTTATTTATCGACGTATTTAGGAACTGTTAGTCACCAATATATATTTTTTGTAATTTTGTTAAGGATTTTCTCCATGTAAATGGACACTCTGCTTAAGCAACTCAGCAACACTAGCAATTAGAATTTTTTAAAAAGATTAGTGAGCTACATGTTTTATATAACATTACTGGTTGTGAATATTTGTGTGCTAGATTTGATGAAATAATTTGTATGAAGCTCAATAATGATTTGAAAATTATTTTCCCAAACAGGTATGACAAATTAATTAATGACGAAGATTTTTAATTTTCTAAGGACAAAAATATTAAACGAAGATATAGCGGAATGATGAATCTTAGTAACAACAATAATGAATTTCATGATCAAGAATCTCTAGTTTAATACAAATGTTCAAATTTTATCGCATTTTGGTTGTCACGGCTCTGCTGCAACCTCTTTGTTTTAATTTTATTGAGCTGTCCTTGTTGCCTCCAAGTTCAGAAAAAGAAGTGTCATTATTATGCTCCAAGCGCACACAACATTCACGCACACTATATTTAAGAAAGGCAACAATATTGTGAAGGTGATTTACACATTCACACACAGGATCATGGGATTATATTTATATATTATCCTCAGATCATTGCATCAGTAGATCTTTTTCTTAACATGTTGTCGACATTGACTAGTTTAGGTATCGTCAGAACAAAAGAATAAGTCCTTCCTGTGCGTCAATATGCTCATCTACATGTAAAAAAGTGTGATGTACTATGATATTGTATCAGGTGCAGAAAGAAGGTTTGTAAACAGTCTAAATTTGCTACATATTCCGCAGGTATGTGACCAATGACGACGATATCATTCGGACAGTTAATTCAGCAAGGGACTGTCGCTGTTAACTGCCCCAGGAACCTTTGAAGATTTCCGAACTGTAGTCCTAGAAACAGGAACAAACGTAGGTGAGTGTTTATTACAAAGTATTCCAGGGACAAGTTCATCCATGAGTAACTGTACATATGGCTTTTGGAAAACTAACTTTGAAAAGTATTTGCCCTGTCACTGTCTGTCCATTAATTCCTCTGGATATGAAAGTGTAAAACAATCCACTATTGTTTGTGGGTTTACTGTTGCCTTAAAGTCAGCACACAAACGCAAACCACCTGAGGTCTTCCTCAGAATGTTCAAGAGTGATGTCCGTTGGCTAGTTGAAGCAGGTTGGGTAACCACATTGTCTTGCCATCTTTGCGATTCCTGAGCAACTTGCTCACGTAGTACATAGGTCATGCACGAAAAAAAAAGAAAAAAGCGGCTGTGCATAGTCATTCAGTATCATGTGCGCTTGAAAGTTCTTTGCCCTTTTTATTCCCATTTCAAATTTTCGTGGTATTTATAAAGCAAATAAGAAACATTGCTGTGAGGCACAGGAACAGCAGCTTGTAACACATTTTTCTGAAAGCACAAGTTGTACAAATCAAGTAAATCGAACTCACATATATTAGAATTCTTTTTAATAATGAGTACATGAAATGAAACACACTTTATCACTCTGTGGAAACTTGCTGGCAAACTTCGCACTAGTTTCTTTCCATTGTAGGCAGACATAAGAGAAGTAGGTTTCTGTAGCGGAGGGCTACCGATTCTGTTGTGTCTTTTTTTATCAAGGAAACAGAAGCATCAGTGTACAACTGCAACTTAATTGTTCCACTTTGAAATGAACAAGTGTGTCTGCCTAGCTGCGTATAGCTACGGAAGAATTCTGCGATGCAGGAGTGGTAGGTTCAGCTCACGCCTGAGTGAGTGGCCTTGCCTGCACCGTTCACACAGGGTGTTTCAAAAATGACCGGTATATTTGAAACGGCAATAAAAACTAAACGAGCAGCGATAGATATACACCGTTTGTTGCAATATGCTTGGGACAACAGTACATTTTCAGGCGGACAAACTTTCGAAATTACAGTAGTTACAATTTTCAACAACAGATGGCGCTGCAAGTGATGTGAACGATATAGAAGACAACGCAGTCTGTGGGTGCGCCATTCTGTACGTCGTCTTTCTGCTGTAAGCGTGTGCTGTTCACAATGTGGAAGTGTGCTGTAGACAACATGGTTTATTCCTTAGAACAGAGGATTTTTCTGGTGTTGGAATTCCATCGCCTAGAACACAGTGTTGTTGCAACAAAACGAAGTTTTCAACGGAGGTTTAATGTAACCAAAGGACCGAAAAGCGATACAATAAAGGATCTGTTTGAAAAATTTCAACGGACTAGGAACGTGACGGATGAACGTGCTGGAAAGGTAGGGCGACCGCGTACGGCAACCACAGAGCGCAATGCGCAGCTAGTGCAGCAGGTGATCCAACAGCGGCCTCGGGTTTCCGTTCGCCGTGTTGCAGCTGCGGTCCAAATGACGCCAACGTCCACGTATCGTCTCATGCGCCAGAGTTTACACCTCTATCCATACAAAATCCATACGCGGCAACCCCTCAGCGCCGCTACCATTGCTGCACGAGAGACATTCGCTAACGATATAGTGCACAGGATTGATGACGGCGATATGCATGTGGGCAGCATTTGGTTTACGGACGAAGCTTATTTTTACCTGGACGGCTTCGTCAATAAACAGAACTGGCGCGTATGGGGAACCGAAAAGCCCCATGTTGCAGTCCCATCGTCCCTGCATCCTCAAAAAGTACTGGTCTGGGCCGCCATTTCTTCCAAAGGAATCACTGGCCCATTTTTCAGATCCGAAACGATTACTGCATCACGCTATCTGGACATTCTTCGTGAATTTGTGGTGGTACAAACTGCCTTAGACGACACTGCGAACACCTCGTGGTTTATGCAAGATGGTGCTGGCCACATCGCACGGCCGACGTCTTTGATTTCCTGAATGAATATTTCGATGATCGTGTGATTGCTTTGGGCTATCAGAAACATACAGGAGGCGGCGTGGATTGGCCTCCCTATTCGCCAGACATGAACCCCTGTGACTTCTTTCTGTGGGGACACTTGAAAGACCAGGTGTACCGCCAGAATCCAGAAACAATTGAACAGCTGAAGCAGTACATCTCATCTGCATGTGAAGCCATTCCGCCAGACACGTTGTCAAAGGTTTCGCATAATTTCATTCAGAGACTACGCCATATTATTGTTACGCATGGTGGATATGTGGAAAATATCGTACTATAGAGTTTCCCAGACCAGACTGTTGTTGAAAATTGTAACTACTGTAATTTCGAAAGTTTGTCCGCCTGAAAATGTACTGTTGTTCCAAGCATATTGCAACAAACGGTGTATTTCTATCGCTGCTCGTTTAGATTTTATTACCGTTTCAAATATACCGGTCATTTTTGAAACACCCTATACTTGTTGATCGTAAAGCTGTGGTTGCCGCACGTTAGCGTAGTGGCGGCTCTCGCCCTTGCCATGCCTGCCTCGTAAACGTACAGTTTCAATGTGACCTTCACGTACACATTGAAAGCTACTAGCATTACAGCAACGACAGTCTTTCCGATTACGTCTCAAAAAGCACCGAGGCACTGTTTTCTCCCACACCCTTATGACATTCAACTAGCCTGAAAGATTCCCTTCTAATGTTCCTTCAGTTTTTACTACAGCTCTGGAACCGCGTGACCCGTCCGCGTGATGCACACACGCCTATGGTGTGCGACTGACAGGGCTAATACGCTTCGCAAACGCTGATGGAAGTTGGAGAAGATTACCGATGCTAATGACAGCCGCTTCAGCGCATGTACACGCGACTGGCACAGCCGCGCAGGCCGTGCCGATTTCACGTGCCTGCACTCTCTTTCGCACAAGCTGTGGATTAGCAGTGTGCGCAAGCGCGATGCTCTTCGTTTATCACCAGACGGGGGCGAAGAATAATGAATACAGATATAACTTACTGTTCGTTATTGATGAACAACAGATACTACTCGAAACGAACCGCTATTTACTTACACATATAAAAACAATTATTCGTCATCCGTAAATAAAAAGTGTTAGAAATAATAGATAAATTTGATATTCGGTTGCGTTATTTAGAGCTATAATTCTTTGTCATTTATTAAAAGGAAGTACTTTTCCTTTCTTTTAAATTAGCGTTCAGAACATTTTTTTTTATTGTCTCATCAGAAACTTTATTAGGTTTATGAAGATTTACCATTGTAACACTAAAGAAAATACATTCTGCACATACCATTCACTCCTGAATTCGTCTTTAATCATGACTTCTATGAATGACTTTCAGTTAATAATCTTCTTCAGCAAAAACTGAGAAATCGTCAACTCCGCTATAGTGTTCCGCGAACAATTCGTTGTGATTCCACTTTAACATTACTTCTCAAATCACATTCCTAATGAAATCTCCTTTTTACGTCATAATGTCATTCATAACTTGTGACCCGATTACTTTGACATTTCTTTGGCTATTATGTTTGAAGTTTGTTGTAAGCCTCCCTTCGTCAGGAGCAAGAATAGAGGTGAACTACTTGTTTTTAAATCATGGATAAGCCTTTGATGTAACAAATACAGTTGGTACAGAAAGGCGGAAAACTTCCTTCAATCGTCTCATCGCACTTTCACGGTGCACAAGTTGCAAGTGTTATGCAATATTACGGACTCTTTTGTATAGTCGAACACAGTGTCGAAATTTTTAAATCTCAGAGCTCTACGTAATTCCGTAGACGGTATCGGATCGAAAAACTGTTCCAAATTCTAAGCGCAAGCTTACTCAGAGTTAATCCTAAAACATTCTGCATGACTCTGTACGTCCAGCAGTATTTCAGGAATGTTTTAGGAGACTTTAGATTAAAAGTCTAGTGATTTTAATCGTTAGGAACTGCTGAGTTCTTGCTTGGTTCATTGATTTTGTTGCGCTACAGCCACAAATCGCTGAATTATACTAAGGAGGCACACATATCCGACAGTGCTGACAATCTAAGAAAGGTTCTGAAGACTGAGAGTTTTTGTCGGCTGCATTCTCATCGTTGGCTGCTTCCGTAGAATGTTGCGCCATGTTAGCAGTGGGAAGGGCAGACATATTGTCAGGTGAAGAGACTAATGAAGGGGCAGAGTCGGTAGTGCAGTCCTGTAATAAAGCACTAAGAAGGCCGTCTCCGGCAGCCAGTAAAAAGTGTCCACCTGCTGGGCCGCTGTAAAAGCCAGCTGGCTCAGCGCTGGCGGGTGAGCTGGCTTGATTTCCTTTCACATTCGAACAGATACAGTAAGTTCGAGGGGAATCTACATTTCAACGCCTTCTCCGAAATAATGTGAAACTTGATTCGGTATTATTATCATTATTGAAACGATAAGAACATGTGAAATCGTGGGACCAACGGGGGATCGAATCCTAACCCTACGTTCTGTAGTGAGGAACTTACGCCATTGAGCTAGAAATGCATATCTCCGGAAAAATCATTAATAAGTTATTCATAAAACAGTAACTACATTGAGCCAAGAGAAGAAGTATTAACTCTGTGGAAGAAGGAAACAAAGAAAATATAGTGGAATTACATGTTATTCCTTTTTTTAATTTATGGGTAATTAGCTAATTAATTTGTTTGAATGATCTACTTATTCGAATAATTAGCCACACAGTTCGAATAATACTCATCTCTAGGCACGACGGCACCTCAGTCTTCCTTTCTATTACTGTTCATATTATCAAATGTAACGAGTCCTACTGTTCACTCGCTAGACCTACTCACGAAAACCTATAATGTGGGCCGATTGAAGTGTTTCCGTTAATTATAAACAAAGTTAGCAATTATAGTCTGCTGTCACACTCTCAAAGTAAATCTTTTGAACTGGTTGTCTACAAAATATGTGTAACCGTCAGTGTGATTTTAGCAGCTGAATAAAAGCGAGCATTAAATCATCAGCTGTGATTTTACGGAAATATACAGTTCCACAACTAAAATAGTGTCCCTCAATAACATCTAATATTCGGCTGTCATATTAAATTTTCGTTATGCTGCGGTAGTATTTCGCAAACCTCAGGTATACAGCACACACCTGCTCCACAGAAAATATGGAACATAGACAGCTAAAAAAAGAAATTCTCATTCTAAATGCATTTGAACGCTTACCATGCAGCTACGTTTTGTCGAGGCTTGTAACGTAGCAAGTTATTACGGCATGAGATTCGTTACAGTAAGGCACGTAGGCGTTTGGTACTGTGGCTGTAGGATGGTTACGTTTTTTTTTCCGCTTTGCTCACAGCGTAGCTGGCTGACGCTGCCTGCCGTGGGAACTGCATAGAGTAACATTCAGCCAGTATCAAAATCATACCCTCTACGAATCTAAATAATCCATATTAGTTACTATTCAAATGTCTTCAAATTTGGTACACAGCCTTTTGTTATTGATGGAATGATGCTGAAGTTTCCGATTTTTATTTATTACAGTTCCGGAGATAATGAAAATTACCTAAAAGTTCTAAAACCGACGCTTACGTTTTAAAACCCAGCTAGGAACAAGAACAAATTGACTTTCATTGTCATTTGAAGCCACTACAAAGTTATCAGTGCATAAAATCAATTAATTGGAATTTCTTTTCAGAACTTTAGTTACTTTATATTACATAATACAAAAATAGCTCAAAATTATTATTTGCTTATAAATTTGCTGTGTGAGTTCACGAGAATGATTGAGAGAGTGTATGTGGCACATACGTTAATACTTAATATGTCATTTTTCATAAAACCTTGTAGAAGTAGACCGTGGGAAAGTTATGGTGCAGCCATGTTTCAGATGTATGTCGATGTGAGATAGTTAGAGGTGAAATAAGTTTATTTATCAACCTGGAGGAGAATTCGTACTTTGCTTATTTTGATTAGACAAACATATTAGAAACTTAAGTTTTAATGACACTAATTACTATCAGATTAGTGAATGGATAATGCAAGTTTTGCCGTGAGATGATCTGGAAGGAACATTCTGATTGGTCGTTTAGACAAACAGCCAATCAGAATTAAGCTGTTCCGGTGTGAATATTGTGACTTGGCACAGAGTAGAGGAGCTTGGGATAGTCGTTTTGCTAATTGGCCTACGGATAACATCATGTTGAATAGCTCCGTAAAAATAGTCTGTAAGGTGAGGAGCTAGTGAGTTCATTTCGGTTAGAACGCGTCGTGACTGAAGCGACTGCAGTTATGAACATTTTAATGAAACTTTGGTGTTTTAAATTAAATTGTTGCAGATTTATGAGCGTGTGAACTTTCTGGTCGTAGTAACAATTCCACGTGGCATATATCGTGCTCTGTATGGAATACTTCACTTCCTACTGAGAATACTACTGAAACGACCGAATGTTTAATTTGCGAAGAGTGGTGGGTCTGTGACTGTGATAATGAAAATTAGTCAGGTCGGACTGGAAAAAGTTGTGGCTGCTTTTCTATTGAAAATGTGTTGTAGAGACAGTGAATTTTGAAGGATAAAGTTTACCATATTAAATACCGACTTGATAGCCATTTCATGTGTTTCTGTATGAATAAAAAGCAGATTCAACCTAAATTTTAAATGCTTTATGCGAGTAGACTGCATCCTCCGAATGTCCGATTTTTTGAATATCAACTTTCAGGAACTGACTGTAAACTCGAGTTATGCGGCCTCTGTGTGGTAGGTATTAGGTAGTGGTTTCATCAACGGTGCTTTGCACTGCCTAGCACGTATCTGCTACTACAGACTGAAGGGAAGTTGGAAGGAACGAATATCGAGGTAGGTGGACTTTCGATAATTCAGCGAAAAAACGAAGACGACCGATCCCGCCACGCCGCAAGCTGTACAGGCAGAATCTGTGTTTCGTTAGCCGCGTGCCAAGGCCACTCGGTGAGTGAGCGCCGCGTGACACCGAGTGAGTGAGACGCCACCCGCGCGCTTCCGCGTGCGCGCAGATTGCGAGTGATGTAGACGAGAGCTGCTCACGCGTATTCGCCACGAGGTTGCAGTGCTCTGCTTCTTACCGTTCGTCTGAGCTCTTTTCTAAACTGCTTCAACACTATTCTGCACTTGAGACTGTCTTGAGCACTAAGAACAAAAGATATGCATGTAGCCTCAGAATGAACCTCTGTTGTGTGCGCATTTGTTTGAGATTCTGTAATACGACGTGTGGCTAGAAAAAAACCGGACTAGTACTGGTGAAACAATAAAACGAATGCAATAAGGCTGTAAGTCGCGTGGCCTGTCACGTGACTCTCGCTCCGCCTACTGCTCGAGTTTCATCTGCCTCTTGCACTCAGTCTGCCCGTGGCGTCTGTTTTCAGTAGTTGACGTTTTGTCTGTGCGTCGGAAAATGTTGAGTGTACAGAAAGAACAGCGTGTTAACATCAAATTTTGTTTCAATCTAGAAAAATCTGCAAGTGAAACGTTTGTAATGTTACAACAAGTGTACGGCGATGATTGTTTATCGCGAACACAAGTGTTTGAGCGGTTTAAACGATTTAAAGATGGCCGCGAAGACACCAGTGATGACACTCGCACTGGCAGACCATTGTCAGCAAAAACTGATGCAAACATTGAAAAATCGGTAAACTTGTTCGACAACATCGCCGTTTAACAATCAGAGCAGTGTCTGAGTTAACAGGAGTTGACAAGAAAGTGTTAGGCAGATTCTTCATGAAAGTTTCAACATGAACAAAGTGTGTTCAAAAATGGTTCCAAAGTGTCTCACAATTGAACAGAAGGAACGCCGAAGAATGATTTGTTCTGACATCCTGGAAAACATTGATAGTGATCCCACCTTCTTACAAAATGTTATTACTTGCGATGAATCGTGGTTTTTTACTTACGATCCCGAAACTAAACGCCAATCGATGCATTGGAAAACTCCTGGTTCTCCACGACAAAAAAAAAGTACGAATGTCAAAATCGAAATTCAAGGCAATGATGATTTTTTTTTGACATCAAAGGGATTGTGCACATTGATTGGGTACCGGAGGGACAAACAGTGAATCAGCATTACTACATTAGCGACCCTACGTGAGCGAGTACGGAGAAAACGGAACGATTTGTGGAGAAAAAAGTCATGGAGCCTTCACCAAGACAATGCCCCAGCTCACAGTGCGTTGTCAGTGAAGACGTTTCTGGCAAAACACAACATTCCCATCTTAGATCATCCATCCTACTCACCTGATTTGGCCCCCTGTGACTTTTTTCTTTTCCCTAAAGTCAATTCAGCTTTGAAAGGAACTAGATTTGAGACTGTTGAAGCAGTAAAAGAAAAAGCGGCGGAAGTAATGTATGGACTTACCGAAAGTGATCTGCAGCATTGCTATGAACACTGGAAAATTCGTATGGAGCGGTGTAGAGACCGAGGAGGAGAGTACATTGAAGGAGATAACATGAAATTGTAAATAATTGTAAATAAATGTTTTTTCCAGCATCAGTCCGGTTTTTTTCTAGCCGCACCTTGTAGACAGTACAGTTTTTAATTTAATGTGTGACACTTTTAGATCGGCAATGCTAATGTGTACGTCTGACACATTCTGTGTAATGGCATCACTGAACATGATGTCACAAAATTTAATAACGTTGCGAGACTAGTGAGTGATCTGACTCCACTATTCACTGTTTCACTGTCTGAGGAGACTGCTGCTTCTGATGAAGAAATTTAAACTGCGCAGCTGCTACACGGATTTGACTATCGTAATATTCATCTAGTAGTTTACCAAGATCGTTGCACGTGACTATCTCCAGAATGGTTTCGGCGCACAGTTTCGCACATAGTTCATACACTGCAGGACCAACGGTGGACCCACTATGTTCTGTCATTTTGTAGACGGCGAAGTATGCCTACGATTGCGCTCTGTAGCCCAAACGTTCTTCGCCCTGGCTGTGGCATGGGCGAAATTTTGAAGCAGCTACCGGCGGCTGCACTGCTTGCTTGTTGAGTAACGTCAGCTGGCTGACAGCGAACCATAGGCGTTCAACTTGCTGCGCTTGATATTGTGCAGTTTCAGTTGGAAACATCTCTCATGGCTGCTCGTACAAATAGAACAGAACACAACGGAAACAGCAAGAGAAACGTGCGGAACTTGCGCATAGGCGGGAAACTGGAGCAGATTAAGCCCCAATCGTCATCGGTATTTGTTGTCACCAGACGAAACCACTTCCGTCCGACCATAGTAATGGGCTCTTTGATTGCTGTGAGAGAAAGCTCGTCATACTAGGCCATATTAAATATTAGTTCAGTTAATTACATAGATGAATAAAAGATTTAATTATCTTGAGGTCGCTCGTTGCCACCTCGTGAAACCGTCACACGATGCGTAGATCAACAAACCGTTCTCTTGCTGTACAAAATACAACAGCTATGAAAGTACATACATCAGAAATTTTGTCGCTATGCTACATGACTTTATGTTCCATTCTACATTGACCTCAGTGTGAGGGAGCTGCTATGCTAAGAGGGAGCTCGTGTCTTCTGGAGTGTCTCCCATTGATTGTTGCGGATTGCAGCGAGCCCACTTTAATGTCTGTGGTATCGATTCGTGTTTTTCACTTCGGCGTAGCACAACAGTCTCCGGACGATTCCATGCTTCCAGGGGGTGATAATTTGTGGGTTATGGCAAGAAAGCTGCTGTAAAATCAGATTTCTCCTGTTGTGCTGGAGGAAAGGTAAAAGAATACTATATACGTAACCGTGGCTCTAAAACCACCAGACCACGAGGCGCAGCGTAGAAGCTGCTTAAGCTTTGTTGCTTCCGTGAGTGACTGTTCCTGCCTACAGGTGTGCTGCTGTACCGCGAAGTGGCAATGGAGTTGTTTCTACGGCGGCGAGTGACTTCATTTCATCATACTTCAGACAATGTCGACGAAATAATTATAAATTATACACACAAACGTTCCTCGTGAATCAGTCAAAACTTGTCATAGTTCTTGAAACTTGCCTGCAGATATAGGTGGGAGCGAGCAAAAAACTCAGTACGCCAGGGATTAATATATAAAATGAAATACCGTGTAGTGCTGTACTTCTTGAAAGATACTGACGTGCTGAAAATGCCAATGAGCAGAGTTAGAGAGATTATTGTTTTTAGTCTCACTAGTGCCAAGGTTGAGGACATTCTTCCTTGGAACCGTTTGCTTTTATGACGTATATAAGGGCTTACTGATATTACACCCAGTAGCTTGTCAGTGCCCACAACAAGTTTAAATTGTTTGCCCCCATAATCCCGTGCTGGACTCCGAACATCATATGGGACTGCCAAATAACGATTGGTCAGGTTATCACTAGGGAAATGACCATATTTGGCTCCATTTTTAAAACGATGGCTAGAAACAAACTGCTTCCACTTCCGGCCAGCGATGTAAGGACTTGCGTTATGACTACCTGGTTTCCTTCAGTGTGTCGTGGTCACGCTGTGATAATTCAGAGAAAACGTGCGTGCAAGAGGGTCTGTGAAGGGTGAATGGTTGTGAGGTGTTGCTGGAGGCAGGCTGCATCACATTTGTGGAGAGATCAGGCACTTGTCAGTAAAGTCAAAGGTCTTCACGGAATGATTAGAGGGTAGCAATCCGACTGTTGAGTCATAGCTCTAAACATAGTCTTAAAGATGTTGGTAGCACACCTGAGTTGTTTGTGGCTCCCTGTCCCTGTAGCTCTTACCACTCCGTCCCTCACTTTAATGTGACCACCTGTCACAAGCCTGAATAACAGCTCTTTGCAGTGTACACTGCTGAAAGACGTGCAGGAAGAGTGTTAATTAGGTTCTGGTAGATACCCAGAGGGATGCGAGCCCTGCCGACTACAGTACTGTGGGCAGTTGCCCTAGGTTTCACGGTTGTGGATCCGTAGTCAAAAGCCTGATCGAGATGGTCCCACAGATTCTCGACTGGGTTTAAATCCTTGGAGTCTGGTGGCTAGTGGTGTATGGTAATTACATCTTGGTGTTCTTCGAACGACGTATACACACTGTGAGCTGTGCAACACATCGCATTCTCCTGCTGGCAGAAGCCATCGTGCTGAGGAAAAACGAACTGTTTGTAGGGGCGGAGATGGTGCTAAAGGATAGATGCATACTTGTGTGGATCCATTGTGCCCTCTAAAACGACGAAGTTACGCAGGGAACGCCGCCAAAACGTGCCCCAGACCATTACGCTCCCTCTGGCTCGCTCTCTGACGTTTCAAATCGGTGGAGTATAAAACCTGACTCAGCTGAAAGGGCCACCTGTCGCCACTCAGTGGATGTACACTTGTGATACCGGAGTGCAAATTCCAACCTTCATCGCTGATAAACAGCAGTCAGCGTGGCTGCATGAACCAGGCGTCAGCTATGCAGGCACATGCACAGCAACGGTCGCTGATCGGTTAGTACCCCTTGGTTCGCATTGGCGGTCAGTTGCTCTACAGCTGTAAGTCTATTTTCCAGTACACATCACCCATGTTATCTATGGCTCATGGAGCACCACAATTATTTAGAGGCCAGTTTTGGATAGCGCCATTTTGTCACCCACGATGTGCTTCAACCACGGCGGCACGCGAACAGTTTACATATTTAGCCGTTTCGGAAATACTTCCATCCTTGGCCCAATATCCAATGACCACACCCATTTTGACGTCAGACAAATCGCTCCGTTTTCATATTAGGACAACGACTGTACTCTTTTGCTCCCATTCCCACGACCCCCTCCTCCACGACGCGCTTTATTCGCGTATACCCTCCCCCCCCCCCCCCCACACTGTCAGTGCTGACACCTGCCCTCTGTCAGTGGTTATTACAAGTTGACGTGGAACATTGGCGGTGGCTACATCAATGTGACTGGACCGTGTATAGCCTCTTCAGCAATCTACGGCACATTGTAATTCTTATACACGGACCCTCCACACCTCTATAGCATTTAGAAATATAGGGAATTCATTTTACAGAGTTTACTGAAGTATAGGCTTCAAAATTATAAATTTATAAGCAATTCACTACTGGCAGTCGACTGTTATGAAAAACTTTTGTAGAGATCAACGGAAGTTCCGAAAGCCGATGTAACAGTCAAGGGTGTGGGACAGGTTGTAGCAGACAACCGTCTTATACTTTCAGAAAGCCTAAAAGGCAGGGAATTTGAAGACGGAATCAAACTGAAGGAAGAATAAATTAAAGCCTTGTGTTTTGCCGACGACACTGTAGTGCAGTCGCAGACGACAAAGACTTGAGAATTCAGTTAAATGGATTTGGTGGTGTACGAAGAAGAGGTTACAAGAATATCATGAACGAAAATGAAAGGACAGTAATGGAAAGTGATCTACTCAGGCGATGCTGAAGGAATTAGATAATGAGTCGGTCAAAGAAGTAGAAGAGTCTTTTATATGGGGAGTTAAATAATAGACGACGGCAGAAGTAAAGAAGATATGACATACACATGCCCAATAACAAGCTTTTCTGGCGAAAGAGAACTATCTCAAGATAGTATAAATATAACGATTAAGCAATATTATCTGAAAGTACACTGTAAGAAAAAAAAGGGAGAAAAAGAAGAAAAATGATGCACTATGACGGAATCATGTCATGGGGCAGAAATGTGTGCTTGTTATGGATATGCAGCGACAAAATCGAATGATTTGCTCAGGAGAAAGATTTTAAAAAATTGAGCAAATCTCCTTATTGCAGGTCATTGGGCCTCAGTTTGAACAGGGCTGAAGACGCGTATGCAAACTCCCCAGGCAGCGGTGGGATACCAACCTGACTGTCGCCTGAGAGTGATGGTCTTGGGTGCCGTTTCTTTTCATAGGGCAATCCCTTTGGTTGTCATCAGCGGCACTCTTACTGTTCATCGGTTCTTCGACGATATTCTTCTCCCAGTTTTCTTGTCCTTCTTGGTAGGCCATCCTAGGCATACATTTCAGCGAAATAATGCCCGCCATCACACAACGAGTGTTTCTACTGCTTGTCCTCGTACTTTCCAAACACTAAATTGACCAGCAAGGCCATGACGTCTAGCTACTCCCGGCTAGCCGCGTTGTCTAACGTGCTGGTCCCTGGGAGGGAAGGCGTGCCGGTCCCCAGCACGAATTCGCCGGCGGATTAGTGTCGAGTTCCGGTGTGCCGGCCGGCCTGTGGATGGTTTATAAGGCAGTTTTCCATCTACATAGGCGAATGTGGACTGGTTCCCCTTATTCCGGCTCAGTTACACTGTGTAAGCGATTTCTGTGCAAACACCATTCCCATATACATACACTCCTGGAAATGGAAAAAAGAACACATTGACACTGGTGTGTCAGACCCACCATACTTGCTCCGGACACTGCGAGACGGCTATACAAGCAATGATCACACGCACGGCACAGCAGACACACCAGGAACCGCGGCGTTGGCCGTCGAATGGCGCTACCTGCGCAGCATTAGTGCACCGCCGCCGTCAGTGTCAGCCAGTTTGCCGTGGCATACGGAGCTCCATCGCAGTCTTTAACACTGGTAGCATGCCGCGACAGCGTGGACGTGAACAGTATGTGCAGTTGACGGACTTTGAGCGAGGGCGTATAGTGGGCATGCGGGAGGCCTGGTGGACGTACCGCCGAATTGCTCAACACGTGGGCCGTGAGGTCTCCACAGTACATCGATGTTGTCGCCAGTGGTCGGCGGAAGGTGCACGTGCCCGTCGACCTGGGACCGGACCGCAGCGACGCACGGATGCACGCCAAGACCGTAGGATGCTACGCAGTGCCGTAGGGGACCGCACCGCCACTTCCCAGCAAATTAGGGACACTGTTGCTCCTGGGGTATCGGCGAGGACCATCCGCAACCGTCTCCATGAAGCTGGGCTACGGTCCCGCACACCGTTAGGCCGTCTTCCGCTCACGCCCCAACATCGTGCAGCCCGCCTCCAGTGGTGTCGCGACAGGCGTGAATGGAGGGACGAATGGAGACGTGTTGTCTTCAGCGATGAGAGTCGCTTCTGCCTTGGTGCCAATGATGGTCGTATGCGTGTTTGGCGCCGTGCAGGTGAGCGCCACAATCAGGACTGCATACGACCGAGGCACACAGGGCCAACACCCGGCATCATGGTGTGGGGAGCGATCTCCTACACTGGCCGTACACCACTGATGATCGTCGAGGGGACACTGAATAGTGCACGGTACATCCAAACCGTCATCGAACCCATCGTTCTACCATTCCTAGACCGGCAAGGGAACTTGCTGTTCCAACAGGACAATGCACGTCCGCATGTATCCCGTGCCACCCAACGTGCTCTAGAAGGTGTAAGTCAACTACCCTGGCCAGCAAGATCTCCGGATCTGTCCCCCATTGAGCATGTTTGGGACTGGATGAAGCGTCGTCTCACGCGGTCTGCACGTCCAGCACGAACGCTGGTCCAACTGAGGCGCCAGGTGGAAATGGCATGGCAAGCCGTTCCACAGGACTACATCCAGCATCTCTACGATCGTCTCCATGGGAGAATAGCAGCCTGCATTGCTTCGAAAGGTGGATATACACTGTACTAGTGCCGACATTGTGCATGCTCTGTTGCCTGTGTCTATGTGCCTGTGGTTCCGTCAGTGTGATCATGTGATGTATCTGACCCCAGGAATGTGTCAATAAAGTTCCCCCTTCCTGGGACAATGAATTCACGGTGTTCTTATTTCAATTTCCAGGAGTGTACATATACACCATATCTATTCTACCACGCAAACGTTTGGTGTTACACTCGTCTGGTATGAGATGTTTCCGGGTTGGTCCACTGGAAGCTGAACCGCCTAATAGCCCTGGGTTCGGTGTGGAGTGGCGGTGGGATTCGTAGACTGCTGTGGCCTGTTGTGTGGTTGTGAACCACTGAGGGCTACCGCGGGACGAAGCCTCTCCGTCGTCTCTAGGTATCCAGTTTAATACATACATTGAAGGCCATGAGGTCTCTCCCACTTGATAACGCTTGGAGCAGCATGGCGTGATCCTCCAACCAACTCGTGTTTATGACGCTGTAGCGCGACAATTGGAAAGAATTTGGCATTATATTCCTCAGGAATAAATACAAAACTTCTGCTAGTCAATTCCAAGCCAAATAACTGCTTTCACAAGGGTCAGGGATGGACCAACGCGTTATTAATTTACTCGGTTTGTGAAAATCTTTCTCTTGAACAGCTCATTTAATTTTTCTAAGACTGTAATCATTTGTTAGTCTGTATATTTACATCACATCTAACGATTTCCACAACATTCGTATGATACCATCGTAGTGAATCGATTTTTTTCGTTTCGATTGTGCTTTTAGGAATGATTACTTAACATTTGTATCTATACTAGATTATAAAATAATTATCATTTGTCATAAAAGCTTGCCTCTTTATTGGAATTCTGAATGTTATATATTCTTTATCTCTGCAATCGTTACTTATTTTTCTCCCCAAATGCAGAAACAAGTCCACTTCCTTGATCGCCTCATATTATAGTTCCCTCAGCATTGCATGATTTATTACGCCTTTTTCTTTGTAGCAATAATAGATGTGTTTTCTACAGAAGAATCATTAAGATCAGATTAATAGACAGGGTAACATATGACCGGTTACTAAACAGAACTGGGGCTAGAAGAAAATTATAGCACAACTTGGCAAAAAAAGGTAGGACACATTTTGAGCTATCAGGAAAAATGCCGATGTCAGAATGGAGGATACGTGAGCTGCTAAATTCTAGTGGGACATAAATGCTTGAGTGCAATAAGCAGATTCAAACTAAAGTGGGCTGTATTAGTTATGTAGACATGAGGCTAGCTTAGGACAGACTGGCGTAGAGGTTTGCATCCAACCAGCGCTCTGGCTGAAGACCACAACATATACAATTTACAGCTGCCCAATTCACTTCAGCTACAATAATGCACAAAAAATAGTAATTAAGATCGAAGCAACATCGTACAGCAGTGTCGCCATGATAAAAACAATCATCACATGTAATAGACATGTGGTTTTAAAATAGGTTACACGCGTAACGTATTGTGGCTTAAGAACACCAATAGGGGAGGATGCATCCCATCTGCGACAGAGGCACTGAAACTGTTATACATGAACATAAATGAGACCTACAATAATTGTCAGAAATTGTTGTTATGACACGGACGTCATTATTAACTGATGTCGTTGTGGATCTTAAGGGAAACCACTGATTTGGATTCTCGATCGAGATGTTGATGGACATTTATTCACATTTTTGGAATGAGTAATAACATCTCGTCTAAAGAATACCGGCACCGTAGCTCAGCGTGTTCGGTCAGAGGGTTAGCTGCCTCTGTAATAATACTAATTAAAAAAAAAAACTAAGTTAACCGAACAACGACGAACTTAAACGGGTGTCTTACGACGTCCGCCCTGAGCAGATGCAACGAACGAAAGCGAACAAAATGAGATTTTAAAAAAAATGGGGGGGGGGGGGGGGGGAGTATCGTCTTTGATTAGTAGTAGAAACGTCTTCGATCCAGGGTTCAAAACCAGCCTTGCTTAAATTTTGATTTATAATCAGCATTGGCGGCAGAAGGCTTTCTTCATCAGAAGTCATCAGCAGAGAGGGCGGAGGAGCGGACAGAGTTTCAGGGCTCTCTCTTGTCCTTGGAGTGGGAAACTGCCCCTAAAGGCGGAAGAATCAGCAATGATTAACGGCATGGGGAAGCAGATGGAAATGGAAACCGCTGCGTTAAAGACACATAACATGTATCCATGCATGTAATGCAGTACGTAAACGGATATGAAAACTTAATAGTCATAGGGGACTGGAATGCAGTTGTAGAGGAAAGTAGAAATCGTTGCAGGAAAATATAAGTTTCGGACAAAGAATGAGAGAGGAGAAAGACTACTTGAGTTCCGTAATAACTTTCAACTAGCAATAGTGTTCAAGAACCACAAGAGCAGGAGGTATACTTGGAAAAGACCAGGTAGTAGGGAAGATTTCAGTTAGACTCCTTCATACTCTGACAGAGCTTCCGAAATCAGATACAGGACTGTAAGGAAAACCCAGCACCATATATAGACTCAGATCACAATGCAGTAGTGATGAAGAGTAGGCTAAAGTTTGAGAGATAGGACAGGAAAAATCGATATGCAAAGAACTGGGATACAGATGTACTAAGGAATTACGAGATGCGCTTGAAGTTCTCTACGGCCATAGACACAACAATAAGGAATCGCTGTCGAGCGGTTCTAGGCGCTTCAGTCTGGAACCGCGCGACCGCTACGGTCGCAGGTTCGAATCCTGCCTCGGGCATGGATGTGTGTGATGTCCTTAGGTTAGTTAGGTTTAAGTAGTTCTAAGTTCTAGGGGACTGATGACCTCAGATGTTAAGCCCCATAGTGCTCAGAGCCATTTGAACCAAGGAATCACTCAGTAGGCAGTGCTGAGGAATGGGTGACTCTATGAACGAAGTCCAGAAAATGGGAAGAAAAACATAGGTACAAAGAAGATAACTGCGTAACAGAAGAAATACTTCAGTTGGTCGATGAAAGAACGAAGTACAAAAATGTTCAGAGAAATTCAGGAACACAGAGATACAAGTCGCCGAGAAATAAACAAAACAGAAAGCGCCGCGAAGCTAAGACGAAATAACTGTATATAAAATGTGAAGAAATTGAAAAAGAAATGATCGTCGGAAGTCAAAACAACCTTCGGGGTAAATAAAAGCAAGGGTGGTAATATTAAGGGCTCAACAAGAGTTACACTGTTAAGTGCTGAGGAGAGAGCAGATAGATGGAAAGTGTACATTGAAAGCCTCTATGAGGGGAAATATTTGTCTGCCGTGAAAGAAGAAGAACCACGAGTCCACGTGGAAGAAATGTGGGATCATGTATGAGAATCAGTATTTGAAGGACTTAAGATGAAATAAGGCAGAAGGGATAGATAACATTCCTTTAGAATTTCTAAAATCAATGGGGAAAGTGCCAACAAAACGGTTATTAACGTTGGTTTCTAGAATGCATGAGCCTGGCAACATACCATCCGACTTTCGGAAAGAAAAAAAAATCCTCTCAGTTCCGAAGACGGCTGACAAGTGCGAGACTTATCTCACAATCAGCTTAACAGCTCATGCATCCAAGTTGACGGCAAGAATAATATACAGAAGAATGGAAGAGAAAATGAAGACTGTGTTAAGTGACGATTAGTTTGGCTTTAGGAAAGGTAAAACCACAAGAGAAGCAATTCCGACGTTGCGGTTGATAACGGAAGCAACACTAAGTGCGGCGGGGCCGGGTCGGTCGTCTTCGTTCTCTCTCTGAATTATCGAAAGTCCACCTACCTCGATATGCCTCTTTCCGACGTCCCTTCGCTCTGTAGTAGCAGATACGTGCTAGGCAGTGTAAAGCACCGTTGATGAAATCAGTTCCTGAAAGTTCATTTCTAAAAACAGCATTTAAAATTAGATTGAATCTACTTTTTATTCATATGGAAACACATCAAATGGCTATCCATATTTACTATGATAATACCCTATCATTCAAAGTTCACTGTCTGTACAACATATTTCACTCGAAAAGCAGCCATAATTTTTGCAAGTCCGACGCGACTAATTTTCACGTTCTAACTGTCACAGACCTACAACTATTCGTAAATTTAACATTCGGTCGTTTCAGTGGTCTTCTTAATAGGAAGTGCTCGCCAAAGTATTCCGTACACAGCACAAAACGTGCCACTGTGAACTGTTACTACGACCAGCAAGTTCACATGCACGTAACTCTCAAACTATTTAATTTAGAAACACAAAACTTTTATTAAAATGTTCGAAACTCCAGTCTCTTCAGTCATGAGGTATACGAACCGCAATTAACTCACTATTTCTTCATTTTTCAGAATACGTTTTACGGAGCTATCTTACATGGTGTTATCCGTAGGCCGGTTAGCAAGCGACTATCTCCAACTATTCTAGTCACTGTTCACTCCACTGTATTCGCGCGGGAACAAAAAAATGGTTCAAATCAGCACTATGGGACTTAACTTCTGAGGTCATCAGTCCCCTAGAACTTAGAACTACTTAAACCTAAGGACATCACATACATCCATGCCCGAGGCAGGATTTTAACCTGCGACCGTAGCGGTCGCGCGGTTCCAGACTGTAGCGCCTGGAATCGCTCGGCCACTTCGGCCGACCGCGCGGGAACAGTTTAATTCTGATTGGCTGCTGACCTAAACAACCAATCAGAATGTCCCTTCCAGATCATTGCCTTATGCCGTCAGTAATATAATGGTAACTAACGTCATTAAAACTTAAATTTCTAGTATATTGTTTAATCAAAATAAGAGAAGTACGAATTATTCTCCAAACTGATAAATAAACTTAATTCGTCTCTAACTTCCATTCTGGCTGCTTTTACACAAAAGCAAGCTCACACTGCCATACATAATCAGAATCATGGTTGCACCATAACTTTGCCACAGTCTGTTTGTACAAGGTTTTATGAAAAATGACATTAAGTTTTAACGTATGTCCCACATACACTTTCTCAATCATTCTCATACACTCACACAACAAAATATAATGCACAGCGACTAAAGTGTTAAAAAAGAAAGTTCTAAGTAATTGATTTTTATGCACTGGTAACGTTGTAATGGCTTCAAATGTCAATGGAACTGAATCTGTATTTCTTCCTAACTTGATTTTAAAAAAACAAGCATTCGTTTTAGGACTTTTAGATAATTTTCTTTATCTCCGGAACTATAATACATAAAAATGTGAGACTTTGACAGCATCATTCCATTAATAACAAAAGGCTGTGTACCAGATTTGAACAATATCGGGTAATAACTAACACGGATTACTAGAGGGTATGAATCTTTGTGTTGACTTACTGTTACGCTATGCAGTTCTCACGGCAGGCAGTGTCAGTTGCTCTGTGAGTTAAGCGAGAGAAAAACATAGCAATCCTGCAGCCACCATACCAAACGATTGCGTGCCTTTCTGCAACGAATGTCATCTGGTAATATCTTGCTTCGTTACACATCCCTCACGAACCTAAAATTACTTTAAAGTGCATTTAAGCTTCATATAATGACAATCTTATTACTGAATTCTTTAACTGAATCGCCAAATTCCTCTATGTGATTTTTAACGAAAATTGTTCCTGTTTACAGTTTTTTTCAAATGAAGAAAATATCAAAAGTACGTTACATTTTTTACAATGTTGCATCAAATTTGAAAGGCTTGGACGTGATAGCGAATAACAAAACTGATTTACAAAATTTCATCAGAAATAATATTTAAATATTCAAGTTTTCCTCGAAAATAAATTTCTACTTTAAACAGTTCCTTACAAATTTCTATATAGTTTTGACATGAAATAAACCATTTAATTGTCTTTATAGTCACTATGTTGGCGTTCATGAAACCTAATATGTTATTATACAAAAGTTTCACCTTGACCTGCGTTATTTCACAAAATTTTCTAGCAGGAGAACCCTAGCTTTAATCATTGCTTTGGATTAAATGTTTCCCATGTTATATTGTCCTCGCTTTTGGGAGCGTCTGTTTTATATATAACACTTTCTGTAGCAGCACTGGGGTGTAACACTTTTTCTCTTTCACATTTACACTTCGGTTGCTTTAGAGGCACTTCACTGTGGTACAGCGTCCAGTCATCAGTCCTACACTTGGTTCCCTATAATCTCGTATGAGGTTTTTCCAAACTTCGTACCTGCAAAATACAGTACGTGTAAGCCACCATTCTTAATTTCTGCACCCTACCTTTACACATATACACGTATCAAAGTTCGTATTTTTTGTTCTCAAATCTAAAGGAAAACTTTTCTGGGAACCTTCCAGAATATTAGTGTATTCAAAATCTACGCGATCTGCTGAAGGGAATAAACAGTCCAAGGAGTACAGAATATGGATTGAGAATAAATGAAAGAAAGATGATAGTAATGAGAAGCAGCAGAAACGAGAACAGCAAGAAACTTAACATCAGCATTGATGGTCACGAAATAGATGAAGTTAAGAAATGCTACTTCCTAGGCAGCAAAACAAGCAACTACGGAGGGAGCAAGGAGGACATCAAAAGCTGACAAGCACTGGCAAAAAGAGCATTCCTGGCCAAAAAAATTCTACTAGTATCGAATATAAGTCTTTATTTGAGAAAGAAGTTCCTGAGAAAGTACGATGGAACACAGCATTGTATGGTAGTGAAACATGGGACCATGGGGAAACAGGAACAGAAGGGAATCGAAGCATTTGAGATGGGGTGCTGCAGAAGAATGTTGAAAATTAAGTAGGCTGATCAGGTAAGGAATGATGAGGTTCTGCACAGAATCGAAGAGGAAAGGAACATGTGTATCGCACTGTCCAGAAGAAGGAAGAAGAAGATAGGATACTTGTTAAGACATCAGGGAATGACTTCCGTGGTAAGAGGCAGCTGTAGAGGAGAAAAACTGTAGAGGCAGACAGAGATTGAAAGACATCCAGCAAATAATTGTTGATGTATGATGCAAGTGCTACTCTGAGATGAAGAGGTTGGCACAAGAAAGGATTTCGTGGCAGGCCGCGTCAAACCGGTCACGCAACTGATGAATAAAAAAAAAAAAAAGCACTAGATGTGCGCAATAGACTTAGCTGTTGAGATACGGATTATCAGATTTTGTCTTCATTTGTGACCCTGAAACAATCTCTGTAACTTTTGATAAATGTTGGCGTTTTAATGATCTACAAACACAATGACTACTGCGAGACGATCTAGGCCCCTACAACATTGGCAGGAAGTTGACATCTCCGAACCCTTACTTAAAACTGCCGAAAACAAAAGCGTATGTAGTAATTGGAATTTATCCACTGCAAGTTAATTTACGCGGCACAGTCAGCGCATCAGACCGACACCTAATTTGGCTGGTGTTAAGTGACCTGGTGCTGGCGACAAATCATGTTTTGGTTACGCGTGAGAGCGATATTACCACCATCGCCGAACGGGTTGCGGCCATTAGCAGAGATTCATTGGCCGACGTCGACGGGGAAAATGCGGAGTAATGCTGCTGCATGTGGTCGATTTCCGTGCATTCAGGTTCCGCTAAACTACCTTCCTGAAACCATCATTCATGTAGAAGTGAACTAAACACTGATTACTGGTAACTCTTTCAGTCTATCAGCACTGCACGTCTTGTCACTAATGTATATTTCACTCCTGTTCTAGTAATGCTGTGTACCTATCCTCCAAATACACGAATTCCTGCCTAAGGTTAGGATTAGTGTCGTAAGTAAGGTAACTATCACCCTGGGGTAGCTTGGCTTGAGCTTTGTGTCACTTCTCCACCACGCCCATTTTCTTTAATCCTAATATCTCGTTAGCCTATTTGTTCGTTTCTTGATATCAACACAATTTTACAACGAAGTAAAAGGTACACATTTCACAAATTGATTTTTGTGTGAATGGTGTAATTAAAATATGGGAACCACACGGTTAAAAGATACATTTCATGCACAAATAGTGTGATAATTTTTTCTCATTGTTTCATTTCACGCCAGTGCATAGACGTAATGAGAGATAATTCCATCTTTTACTACTAACCAAAAATGTTCTGGTTTCCGGTGGATCCCATCGGCCGGCTGGATTTGGATAAAATATCATCAGCGATGGAAACCAAAGACTTCCGATTTAAGGAGTAGCTCTCATTCTCTTAGCACCCTTGTCGAAGACAGCAGAGGAATGGTCAGAGCTGCAGGGCACCTTCTTATACTTATTGTGGAAAACTGCCATTGGACGGAATGGGACCACTGCACGACGATGCAAAAGACACATTACTTTAATCCATAGGAAATGTAACTGTGAAAGTTTCATGATTATCTCTCCGATAGCGGAAGATTGCTGGTGAGACCCACATTTAGGTGTGTTGGAAGAAACTACCCAAGGGAAATAACTATAAGAGAAAGGTAGAAGAATAGACGAAAGAATAACACTCAACAAATCGGAGCGCGCAATTTCAGAAATCTGCAGGTGGCATTGAAGCTATAAAAGGGAAATGCGAAGGCTCTTACCCAATATTGCACGACTCAGTTATGTTAAATGGAAATATCATAAGTATTTCTGGATAGACAAATATATGGTAACATCAACGGTGCCTGAAAATGGCATAACGGAAGTAGGATTCATTACAAATCAGCAAGTGAGGCAACCGAATCGACAGCAAGGCAATGCCAAGAACAGCTAAGGTATAAAGCTGACATCACAAGTAGAAGATGAAGAGACGTAGAAAGTACGTGGAGGCTACTGAACGACCGGCTCAGGATGGAGAAGGAGATGAAAATCTAATAACCATGAGGGCTGTTACGCTATAGTAGGCAAAGGAGTAGAAGACAGAGTTAAGGTTGAATATGACCTCGGCAGTAGAAATGTAAGTAACAAAATCTCCTGGACTTTGCCCAAACTTTAGCAAGAATAAGCAAATACACTGTTCACTGTTCCTCTCAAGAGGAGGAGGTATGCTTGTAAAAGACTTGGGGACACGACAACAAACGAGCTGGATTACATCATGGTAAAATGAGATGAAATGGTCATTCCTAAAAAGGGCCATTACAGAATTGGGATGTAGGGACGGTAACTGGAAAAAAATACTTTAATTGATATCTAGGAGAAAAGATACAAAAGACTTTATCAGAGAAAAGGCAGTGTGCAATATAGGTAACTTAGAAAGGAAATGCATAGGATATGCAGGAATGCTAAAGCAAAATAGCTAGAGAAAAACTGAAGAAACAGAAAACGAAAGGAACATCAAAAAGCACAGCTTCAGCATACAGAAAAGTCAAAATATCTTTCGATGAGATTAAAAGCAATGGCATTAAGGGCGCCAAACTGATTTCATTGCAAAGGAGCGAGCGAACAGATGAAAGGAGTGCAATGTGGTGTGTTACGGGAAGGCCAAATAGTCCACTCACGTTGTAGGAGAAGAAATTGATGTCACTTTGGAAGATATAGAGGTTTCAATATTAGAGAAAAGGGCTGACAAATTTTGGAAGGTTTGTGCTCAAACCAGGCAAAACAGATACATAGCATTCCATTGGAATTTTTAACGTTACTGGGGAAGTATAACATACCACTTATTCAGGTTAGCCTGTAGAATATACAGGGTGTTTCACCAGATGTGTTCGCCTCTGTAAGTTGCGGATTAATAGGTGACGGAAGTATTTGTTGCAGCAGGTAACCATAAGAAACGTTACACACATACAGGGCTATTACAAATGATTGAAGCGAATTCATAAATTCACTGTAGCTCCATCCATTGATATATGGTCACGACACACTACAGATACGTAGAAAAACTCA
Organism: Schistocerca cancellata; assembly: GCF_023864275.1. NCBI lineage: Eukaryota > Metazoa > Arthropoda > Insecta > Orthoptera > Acrididae > Schistocerca > Schistocerca cancellata. The sequence continues at coordinate 80,937,671 of NC_064627.1, read as the reverse complement.
TAAAGTTTTGTTCGGCTGAAGACGCACTTCAGGATTCTGCCGCCAGAGCGCTCGAGAGCGCAGTGAGACAAAATGGCGACAGGAGCCGAGAAAGCGTATGTCGTACTTGAAATGCACTCAACATCAGTCAGTCATAACAGTGCAACGACACTTCAGGACGAAGTTCAACAAAGATCCACCAACTGCTAACTCCGTTCGGCGATGGTATGCGCAGTTTAAAGCTTCTGGATGCCTATGTAATGGGAAATCAATGGGTCGGCCTGCAGTGGACGAAGAAACGGTTGAACGCGTGCGGGCAAGTTTCACGCGTAGCCCGTGGAAAATTGGCTCATGCCAGAACTGGAGACCGACAACGCCGACTTCATCTTTCAACAGGATGGTGCTTCACCGCACTTCCATCATGATGTTCGGCATTTCTTAAACAGGAGATTGGAAAACCGATGGATCGGTCGTGGTGGAGATCATGGTCAGCAATTCATGTCATGTCCTGCACGCTCTCCCGACTTAACCCCATGCGATTTCTTTCTGTGTGGTTATGTGAAAGATTCAGCGTTTAAACCTCCTCTACCAAGAAACGTGCCAGAACTGCGAGCTCGCATCAACGATGCTTTCGAACTCATTGATGGGGACATGCTGCGCCGAGTGTGCGAGGAACTTGATTATCGGCTTGATGTCTGCCGAATCACTAAAGGGGCACATATCGAACATTTGTGAATGCCTAAAAAAACTTTTTGAGTTTTTGTATGTGTGTGCAAAGCATTGTGAAAATATCTCAAATAATAAAGTTATTGTAGAGCTGTGAAATCGCTTCAATCATTTGTAATAACCCTGTACCTTATTGTGCTGTTATCCAAAGAGTTACAGCAAAAAGATACAACTTTTTAAATGGAACAATAGTTTTTTCTATCATGCACTGGAATCAGTAACACCAGCTGTGTATACATCAATTTCAATTACATTCCTATCATATTTAGTTTGGTAGCTACACCCCTTCAAAGTTTCAGGGGCAGAAACCACACGCGCCGCGCATAACGCAAATGCGCCTTCTAAATGAGGTGCGGCCGAGTTGTAACGCCGCCAGTGGGGCGGTGCGAGAAGTTTCCTCGATGCGCTGTTAGACTGCCGACTGTCGTCGCACACGGCCGTGTACTTAACAGTTCGAGCCACACAAACAAACGGGGCTCAATATACCACAGTGACATCGGATGAAGATGGCATAGCGAACAACGAGTACGCTGACATGTTGCTGATGCTTGGCGAGTGCCGACACGATGCCACTGAAGAAGCCATAGCGTACGCCGTGAGATATCCTAGGTTAAGAACTCCGGCAGACATTACGTTCTTAGGTGCCGAACAACGACTTTGGGAAACAGGCAGCTTGGTAATGCGCCGCAGTAACAGACGAAGGACTGCAAGAAGTGAGGAGACGGAGGTGTTTGTTTTAGCTGCAGTAAACCACGATCCTCATGTCAGCTTACGGATCGTTGCTGCAGTCGCTGGTGTCAGTCTCACATCTGTGTGGTGTACAGTACACGGCCACAGGTTTCACCCGTACCGCCTGTCACTGACACAGGAGCTTCATGGGAACGATTTCCGTTCGAGAGTTACATTCTGTGAATGGGCCATGCGTAATTTCACGCTGGAGTGTTTATAAAGTGTTATGTTCTCTGATGAGTTCACGTTCAGAAATATGGTGCAGTGAATCGCCATAACGTGCACTACTGGGCCGCAGACAATCCTCGGTGGGTACGACCTGTCGACCGTCAACGTAGGTGGTCTATTAATGTATGGTGTGGAATCCTTGGGGATGAAGTCATCGGTCCACACTACTTCCCAGGTACACTGACAGGTGAGTTATATCGCCCGTTTATAGTCGACAGTTTTGGTGGTCTCCTTGAACATGTGTGTCTACACAGGAGAGCCCATATGTGGATGCAGCACGATGGTCACTCTGCCCATTATACGCGTGCCATTGTGGAAGAACTGAACGTTTGCAGGAAGGTTGTTGGGGCGCCATGGTCCTCAATCATTGCCCGCAAGGTCGCCCGATTTAACACCATTAGAATTCTTTTTGTGGGGATATCTAAAAGATCGTGTTTTTGTCACTGAGCTCACATCTCCAGATGATCTAAAACGGCGCATCGGGGACGCATGTTGTTCCGTGAGACCGGCGATGTTACATCTCGTTAGCAGATCCTTTAGAAGCCGTACTGCATTGTGCATTCCGGAACATGGATACACATTTGAACAACTCATTTAAACCAACTTCCCACCGCCAGAACATCCATCACCCACCACACAGCCATGTATAATGTACAGAGTGTGGTATCTGCCCCTCAAACTTTGAAGGGTTGTTGCTCCCAAACTAAAAGTGATAGGAATGTAATTTAAACTGATGTATACACAGCTGGCGTTACTGTGGCTACGAAGGCTTTCCCGGCGTAATAATTGATAATATTCTTCTCGGGTATGCAGCCAGATCATAACGTCTTCATGACACAATATTTCCGCCGTCCAACTGGCCGCCATCTTCAGGTGAGAGTGCTGGTGCTCGATCTCGCCGGAACTGACGAATTGTGTCATGAAGACGTTATGATCCGGCTGCATACCCAAGAAGAATATTATCAGCTGGTGTTACTGATTCCAGTGCATGATGGAAACAACTATTGTTCCATTAAAAAAATTCTATCATTTTGCTGTAACATTTTGGATCATAACACAATAAACTATGTTTATAGCTCCGCAAACAGTGTAACATTTCTTATGGTGACCTACCGCAATAAATATTTCCGTCGCCTATTACTTCGTAACTTACAGAGGCAAACACATTGAGTGAAACACCCTGTATATAGAGGGAGAGAGGGAGAGTGAGAGGGAGAGAGAGAGAGGGTTGGTCGGGGAGAGAGAGAGCACATAGTGTATGTGTGTAGACCTCATCCGAATCAACATGCGTATCAACACTGTGATGTTTATAACCTTTTAGCTCCTACAGGGCTGGAGATAATGGCAAAAATTTCTTCAGCAGCTGTCATATAGGCTCCCCAGTTGAATTAGTATCAGCTGGCTTTAAATACCTGCTTCGCACTTGGTAAGCTACACATGTTAAGCTACACATCAGGGAAACATAATAATTTGCAAACCCCTGACATGTTGACTTCCCTGCATGTCTACTTTACAGAATTGTTTTGCATTCCAGTGTATGTGTCAGAAACAAAAATTTGTTTTCAAGCCCCTGACATGTACACTGCTCTGCACGATAGGCACATTGTGGGACTAGTGTTGGCATGCTACATCAGCCTGTTGTGCAGGTGCTACAGGTGTGGATGGTGATGGCCTTGGGACTGGAATGCTGGGGGTAGGCACAGAGAGGATGTGGGAGCAGCATATATGAGGAAGGGAGAAGGAGAAGATGTACAGAGACAGGTGTGTAGGAGGGGATGGACAGAGAGAGCACATAACATCAGATGGACAGAGAGAGGGAGCAGGATGGGGTAGATAGAGATAAAGGGAGGAGACGTTGGAGAGAGGGTGCAGGAGCACATCGATAGTGAGATGAGATAGGAAGCTGACAAATGGGGACGAGAAAAACAGTACAGAGAAGGAGAGAAGAAGATTGATAAGGAAATGAGGGGGGAGGGGAGACGAACAAGGTGAGGCTGGCAGAAGGATAGCTAAAGGAGTCTGAGGAATGGACAGAGACAGAGGGATGAGAAGCAGAGGGACAGGAAGAGAGTGAGGATGGGATGGATGAAGACAGAAGGGGGGATATGAATGGAAGAAGAATAGAGGAGAAGTATATGGAGAGAGGTCTGGGAAGAGAAAATGGGCAGGGGAGAGAGTGGTAGAATGATATGAACACTGAGAACGAAAGGAGCACCAAAAATCACAGCTTCAGCCTACAGAAAAGTCAAAATACCTTTCGATGAGATTAAAGGGAATGGCGTTAAGGGTTCAAAACGGATTTCACTGCAAAGGAGCGAGCGAACAGATGAAAGGAGTGCAGTGGGCAGGAGGGGATGGGCAGAGATGGTAAGGGGAGGAGATAGGCGAAGAGGTGAGGAGAAAAATATAGGGAGAGAGAGGGTGCGGAGGAGATGGGTTGTGAGGGACAGGAGGAGATAGACAGAGAGTATCCTGAGGAGGAGATTGTCAGAGATAGAAAAAGATGTGAATAAATGCGTGTTTTGTGGAAATCGTATAAGCCTGCCTTATCGCCTGCTTTGCAGTCCTGCCTACAGGTTAGAGGCAAGAAATAAATTTATAGACCCTGATGACCTGGCTGCCGTGCACAACAGGTATGTTATGCGAATAGTATTGGCCTGCTTCATCAACTAGTCGTACAGTGGCTACACATGTCGATGGATATGATAAGTGTAGAGAGAGGGTTGGGAGATGTGGTATAACGAGAGACAATGAGAGAGAGGGAGAATGAGGTGGAGAGTGAAACGAGCAAGAGATGGACAGAGAGGCGAGGTAGGGAGATGCAGGAGACACTTGAAAAGCGTATGGGGGAAGGCAGGCATGTGAAGGTACAAAGCATAGAGGGTCAGTTCAAATGGTTCAAATGGCTCTGAGCACTATGCGACTTAACTTCTGAGGTGATCAGTCGCCTAGAACTTAGAACTAATTGAACCTAACTAACCTAAGGACATCACACACATCCATGCCCGAGGCAGGATTCGAACCTGCGACAGTAGCGGTCACGCGGTTCCAGACTGTAGCGCCTTTAACCGCACGGCCACACCGGCCGGCTATAGTGGGTCAATGAGCAGATGGAAAGCATGGAGGAGTAGTAGGCACATGGAAATGGAAGGGTGTGAGGAAGAGAAGGATAAGTAGAGGTGGCAGGATAAGGTGCCTAGAGAGACAGGTGGAGGAAGTTGTGGACAGTGAGAGGGGAGAAGATGTGTGCAATATATGTGACAAAAGCTTACATAAGTGAAGTTGCAAAGAAAACGCTAGTAAATAATACACTCCTGGAAATGGAAAAAAGAACACATTGACACCGGTGTGTCAGACCCACCATACTTGCTCCGGACACTGCGAGAGGGCTGTACAAGCAATGATCACACGCACGGCACAGCGGACACACCAAGAACCGCGGTGTTGGCCGTCGAATGGCGCTAGCTGCGCAGCATTTGTGCACCGCCGCCGTCAGTGTCAGCCAGTTTGCCGTGGCATACGGAGCTCCATCGCAGTCTTTAACACTGGTAGCATGCCGCGACAGCGTGGACGTGAACCGTATGTGCAGTTGACGGACTTTGAGCGAGGGCGTATAGTGGGCATGCGGGAGGCCGGGTGGACGTACCGCCGAATTGCTCAACACGTGGGGCGTGAGGTCTCCACAGTACATCGATGTTGTCGCCAGTCGTCGGCGGAAGGTGCACGTGCCCGTCGACCTGGGACCGGACCGCAGCGACGCACGGATGCACGCCAAGACCGTAGGATCCTACGCAGTGCCGTAGGGGACCGCACCGCCACTTCCCAGCAAATTAGGGACACTGTTGCTCCTGGGGTATCAACGAGGACCATTCGCAACCGTCTCCATGAAGCTGGGCTACGGTCCCGCACACCGTTAGGCCGTCTTCCGCTCGCGCCCCAACATCGTGCAGCCCGCCTCCAGTGGTGTCGCGACAGGCGTGAATGGAGGGACGAATGGAGACGTGTCGTCTTCAGCGATGAGAGTCGCTTCTGCCTTGGTGCCAATGATGGTCGTATGCGTGTTTGGCGCCGTGCAGGTGAGCGCCACAATCAGGACTGCATACGACTGAGGCACACAGGGCCAACACCCGGCATCATGGTGTGGGGAGCGATCTCCTACACTGGCCATACACCACTGGTGATCGTCGAGGGGACACTGAATAGTGCACGGTACATCCAAACCGTCATCGAACCCATCGTTCTACCATTCCTAGACCGGCAAGGGAACTTGCTGTTCCAACAGGACAATGCACGTTCGCATGTATCCCTTGCCACCCAACGTGCTCTAGAAGGTGTAAGTCAACTACCCTGGCCAGCAAGATCTCCGGATCTGTCCCCCATTGAGCATGTTCGGGACTGGATGAAGCGTCGTCTCACGCGGTCTGCACGTCCAGCACGAACGCTGGTCCAACTGAGGCGCCAGGTGGAAATGGCATGGCAAGCCGTTCCACAGGACTACATCCAGCATCTCTACGATCGTCTCCATGGGAGAATAGCAGCCTGCATTGCTGCGAAAGGTGGATATACACTGTACTAGTGCCGACATTGTGCATGCTCTGTTGCCTGTGTCTATGTGCCTGTGGTTCTGTCAGTGTGATCATGTGATGTATCTGACCCCAGGAATGTGTCAATAAAGTTTCCCCTTCCTGGGACAATGAATTCACGGTGTTCTTATTTCAATTTCCAGGAGTGTATATACATGGGATGTGTGCAATATATGTGACAAAAGCTTACACAAATGCAGTTGCATAGAATACGCTAATAAATAATATATACAAGGGATGGACAAAAATACGGAAGCACCGCAAGCAACGTTTTTAAGATGCTAGACAATCCTTTAGGTTGTGCTGTTGTATTTGACCACGAAAGAAACCTGCACAGTGTCGTCAATACACTGCGTCCTGTTAAGAGCAGAACAGTGTTCGGTGCAGAATTCGAAAGTCACCAAATTGTTAGTGCTCGTATAGTGAGTGCTTCCGCAACAAAGATAGCTGATGTGTTTGGTCTTTCAAGAGCAAACATAGAAAGCGATAAACGTTCGATGGGTCGCATTGTGGACTGTCATTGAGGAGAATGCTAACGATAAATAAGAGGATGGCGCCTGCGACAGTTTCTGCAGGATTTAGTGTCCCACTCGCGAACCCTGTGAGCACCAGAATAACACGAAGAGAGATCCAGGAGCACGGCGAGCTGGAATTCCAAAACCACACGTCTGTCATACAAATGCACGTAACAGGAGAAACAGCGTGCCGAAGCCTTAAAACCTGGACCATGGAGCAACGGAAGAATCTCGACTGGTCGAATGAGTCTTCTTTCACAGACGTCTGGTCGAGTTTACGTTGCAAGAATTCGCCGTCAGAAAATGTACAATATTTACGTATGACTTCCTTGCTGCCGTCCACGATCGCTGAGCATATAGAGATATCGCTACTTCTCTTCCATGTTGCAACTGATTATCACTGCACTTCTACGTATATCTGCCTCCATATCTGACACCCTCTGTCTTTGCGAAGCTTGCTGCACCCTTGGTCAGAATAAAGTGAAGTTTGGGTCACGTGACGAGGCCTCAGAGACCTTTCACACCGGCTACATTTGCTGCTGCGAGCTCTCAGCACCACTCACCTAAATCACCCTAAATTAGATAATTTCTTTTAAAGGAGTTCAACTTAGTTTACACTCGAGTTGAAGTGATTTAATTCACTGGAATTTGATTAACGGTTTTTCAAACTCACAAAGTTCATGGTACATGTACCGTCATTTCTCTGGTTTCATTGTGTCACTATTTCTGGCGATGTACAACTTGAAACAGTAAAGTCTGACGTAAGCAAAAAGGCTGCGTTAGCTTCTCACATGCCTTTGGCCACAGACCACTGCCTCTCCAAACGTGCAGCAATTGTATTTCCAAATATTTTATTATATGTAGATTTCGTATTTAGCTTGAATGGTATTAGAGGGGACGATACAGGACAAAAACGGTTGGAAAGGCAGTACTGGAATAAATCAAATAGATGATTGAGGCCGTACACTGTATGTACTGCTCTGAGATTATAAGAGGTTAAAATAAGAGTGGAAGCCGTAGTGGGCCCCACCAATGCAGTCAGATGGCTGATAATAAATGAATAAAAGTAAGAAGATGAGAAGATTATTGCGCACATTATTTGGAACGTTAAAACAAACGATAACAACTGTTTTTTAGGATTTACTATTAAGATACACTTTACATGTCAATTAGAAACACGCCGTACTCGTATTAAAATCATAAGATGGAATTCCTCAAAGGTTAGTATTATAACTGGTGGTTTCTGTTCTCTCCCCTGGTAGCAGAGATTCCACTGCAGTTTTACATTAAGTCCTCTATGGTTACTGTCAACGGAGTAGATTCTATTTCCTATCTCCAGTGCTAGATTTTTTTAAGGTGAAACGCACCTAAACGTCATAATCGCTTGTAGAAACATAAAAGTAATTGCTTGTTGAGGCTTACATCGTTTTACTGCGTTACCATAATCTTTCTACTGTTTTAAGTTTCCACCATTTTCGAATCTACGACTGATCCATGTCAAGAAGTTTAGATGTTAGATTAGTTCATTTATAACGTCACATGTACCCCCGGCCCCTCGTCAAAGCATTTCAGTCTCCGCCAACTATCTATGAATTATGTCAGTGAGGAAGCATGCTGGAACTCCATTTCTTTTTTGTTTTTTTGGAATATCAAAAGGGTTTCTAGTAAAGTGCTCCCGTAGCGCTGGACATTGACATTCTCTAGTAGAACGGCATAAGGCCCCCGGGCAACTCTGACAACACTGAAACCTGGCAACTCCATGCTCTGCCACTGACCTTCAATACAACATGTCACACACGATGCCACAAGCCATTTCCCGTTCTATGATGTCAAAGACACGAAATCGCGAGCCGCTTCTCTATTTACATGACAGTGTGACGTTTTTGTACCCGTTAAAATGAAACCGCCATTCATATTGCTGTATCTCACCGACCATTAAAACGAAACAGCCAATCTATTTGTAACTGCCACATTCAAAAGTATCCAAACGATCAGAATTTTGCACCACGTTCAAAAGTATTTGGATGGTCTAAACTGATTATGACAACCATGTAAAGACATTGAAAATGTTACACTATCTCCACATCGAAGATATCCAGATGTCTATAGTCTGTATTATTTTTAAAAATATGTATAAATGTCGAGAAGTCTGGTTACACTTGCCACAAGTTATGTAACTTGCAGGTTATGCCAACGAGCTCGCACCGATCTCTGTAACACATTTGGTGCAAGGCGAAATAGAAACCCCCAATTAAATATTTGTGCTTCAAAATTATCTGTATTATTTATTAAAATAATTATTTCTTTCTCAGACATCCACACCACAGCATAGGGCGATGTTACCATAATGAATTTTCACTCTGCAACAGGGTGCGCTAGTTTGTCACATCCTTAGATACTAAAACTATTCGCTGGACTGCAGCTTAGACACAGGCTTGGTTCACAGTATGGCAAACAGTTTCTATCTGCTACGAATCTTAAAATTGTGACATATTGCCCCACACATCCACATGTTGCAGCAACACTGCAAAAACCTGCCCCATACTTCGCCAGATTACATCAGAAATTGTAATAAATTCCTCCTGTACATCGCTACGATACAACAGATTGTAACAAATGTCCCCTCCCCCCATTATCACTAACTTCTAAGAAACTGTTGCACATGACTATGTTACAGATAAGTATTGACTACAGTACCATAAATAACATTGCAGCAATTATGTTCAGTTGACAAGCTTACTGCCATTACCCTGTTTCCTCTTTTGAGGCAGTGATGGTGACTGCAATAAATACGCTGATTGTGGTGAATACCATTACTGCCCTCAAACGCATGGTGATAGTGTGTGTATCAATACATGGCAGTGGATGGCAGATAGTGGCTCCCAAATAGTTTTCTGACACCAACGACTACAATGAATGTGCCATTAGCTGATAGTGGTTCTCATCTACTGGATGACCCTCATTTTGTATAAGGACACAGATAAGCATCAAATGAAGTAGTAGAAAATTGTTCCATGCAACACTTGACACCATTTTGACTTAGCACACGCTTACCACTCGGTATGCAGTCACGTCTTACGTTATCATGACATCACATCTGCTTATTCATGCTCTTTCACAATAAAACATCGACAATTTGATTTTAAGTTAAATGTTTCTTCAACTCAAAACACCATACAAACTCATCCCTATATCATACATCAACAGATAATCCCCGTCCAATGAACTGCGATGGAACATTCCCATTTGGCACGGTCCCCCTACAACACTCCAGCCGGAACTTGTAGGAGTCCTTAAAGAGGGTAGTCATAAATAATAAATTAAGGTAATTATTTCTTTGTTTACTTACCGGTAAACATTACTGCAGTAACACAATACTCTAGTAGAGCAGTGAAAAAATCGTGGAATATCGCGAGGCAGTTTGTTTTCTGCATCTGTCGCCAATACAGTCTGAGTTGATGGAGGTGATTGGCACCAGTCTACTACCACAGATGCTTCCGGTGTGGTCAAACATGTCTGAATCTCGAAGAATGAAATGGCGCACCAACACTCTGCAAAGAACAGTAAATCGCAAGAGGAAGCTGTGGTGCTCGAAGACTGACCTATCACGGAGAAGACAGGGAAAAAAGTGAAAATCTGTCGCTGATTGGTTTTCAACATATTCCACGTCATTTATAACGTAACAATGTCGCCATTGTTGAATTATATGCTCTACACGCCCATTCTCAAGCTAGTGAAACTGGGTCAGTAGTGCAAATATTGTAACTGTGTCAGGTTAAACCAGATGCTTTCTTGAGGCACCTAATCACCTTGCATGTTTTCCGGAGTGTATCACTATGACTCTGGGAGAAAGAAGCAAACCAAACAGTGGAAACATGCAAGTACACCACAGCCAAAATAAGACGAAGTCTCAGCCAACATCAGGCAATGCATTACTGACTACCTGCTCAAACTGCCAAGGTGTGATGACAACATGTTATACTCGTAACAGGAACAAATCAGCACATTTGAATGCTATAGAAATATATGAAGAACTTACAGAGGCCAAGACGAAGTGTTACAGGGATCTGTCCAAGGCGATGTGTTAACCTTAGAACAACAAACCAGTTCATTCCACGAGGGGCAGAGACGCGTGCTGCTTCTTTGGTATATCAGTTCGGACTCTCTTCTTCTGCCTCCTGAATTGTTATCCAGTGACTAATTCCTCTTCCCTTGGATGAGAAACCATTGCATGCCAGTAATTTTCAGAATGGCGACGACGTGATTTTCCACGTCAGACGTTTTCTGAACAGCTACAAGGTCGTTTAATTCAGCACTGTTAAAAATGTGACGCATTTGAATATATGGAGCAAGAATAACGTTATCACTAAGTTTTCATTTTACAGCATGACTTCTCTGACGTCATCAAAACAGTTGATTAACCTTTGTACATCCTACACCATTATCCTATCCCTTCTAGTTTCTTCACACACATAGGCCGTACATATTCCTAATATATTATTGTCCCACACAGCTATGATGGAGGCATCAGTTCACTGTCTCCGAATGTGACACACTCATCATACTTCAACACTCCAGTCCAGAATGTAACACAACAGCAGATGTTATCTCAGCATCTCCCAACCTCCTTGGACTCAACACTGTAGAATTCAACGATTTACTTGGAAGTACCATCTACCTGTTTCACTTAATATCCTCTACACAGTAACCCAGTCCCAAGCATCCCATTCCATTACTCATCTAAAACTTATTCAGGACTATTCGCGCACCACCTACCCGAAATGCATACGTGATGGGGTACTGAAAAGTAATGCCTCCGAATTGTTATATGTGAAAACTTGAGAGTTTTAAAAATACAACAAACTTCATCAACATTCTATATCTTCATTCTTCATGTCTACATATATATTTCTCTACAAGTCACCCTGCTGACGATTACATTTCTCCCAGCAAGAGACGAGTTTGTCAGTACCGTGACTGAAATGTGTCTGACTCTGTTGGCACAGACGCAGCTTCACCTCCGCTAGCATCGCTTCATCAGTATGAAAGCGAAGTCCTTAAAGATGCTCTTTAAGTTTTGGAGGTAGGGGAAAATCGGATAGGTCCAAGTTGGGACTATTTGGAGGATGATCGATGACAGTGGACACATGGCGTCGGATTGTAGCAAATGTTACAGTGCTTGAGGGTTCTCTGGCATTGTCATGGTGAAGGAGAGTTCACTCCATGTGTGGAGAAACCCTTGGAATTCGCCCTTTCAGTTCTTGAGGATTTTGCAGTACATGATTTCCAAATGCTCCTCACCTCTAACATCCAAGAGTATGATGAGTATGTCTTTGCCTGTTCAGGACATGGTCTCGAAATTTTTTGGAGTCAGTGATCCTTTGTGATGCTCTTTTGCTTTAGGGGTCAAAATGGTGAACCCAGCTTTCATTACCTGTTACGGGAAATCAAAAGAAATAGTTGACTGGTGTTCAGTCTCTTCTCGTGTCAGGAACGAGCGTTCGACGCACCCACTGTGTACACAGTTCCCTGTGCCACCGGTCTGCAATGATGGCCTGTCCATGATCTCGTGATACGTCACTCTTACTTGAGAGCAGTGTCTGTGTTATCAGACTATTTTCTCTGATGAGGTTATCGCCCGATTCCGATGAGTCTCGTTGATTGTGGTCGTTTACTCGGAGCTCTGTCACACACGCTGAGGTTAGCATCACCTTTTCCTTCACACCGAGCACAAACAACCAAACGTCGCACATTGCTGATGTCGATACGTACACGATGGTTTGCCCCGTCGCTAGAGCCTAGTGGTCTTTCGGAGCCATGTCTTCTTGTGATCGTACATTCTCTTGAGCACTGCAGCGAGCTATCATGTGCAGTGGCTACATTCCTGCCCACTCTTTCTGCAATATCGCAGAAGGAACATCCAACTATTACGCGACCTGTTCACACCCAGTGAGGTGCTGATAATGGCGTCTTTGTCGCCTTAAAGGCGTTCTTGTCTAACACCAACTCACTGCGTCCCATCTCAAAGGTAACTAATCCTCACAACCTTTACAGCGTGTATTTAAGGCAAGCCTGATTTGCATCCTCATAGTGGCGCTACTAACGCCACTCTCATGCTGCTGGCGAGGATTTTGAGTAGACATCTTTCCAATGTAGAAACTCGCCTACCAACTATCGAGCTCCATCTTTGTGTTGAGAATTTTTGCCGTCAGTGCAGTTACGTTAGTTACAACCGTGTTACATGCTACAATTGGGCTCCCTCTAGCGACAGACTGTTCCATCTTGCGTCAGCGAAGCGTGAAGGTCGACCTATTAATGTGTAAGATATACTTCTGCCGATATTGAGAACAGAATAAAAATTTCGGTGGCATTACTTTTTCAAAACGCCATCGTATAACCTTACGGAAGCCCGTCTCCAACAACCTGTAGATATCTCTCACGCCGATTTCTTCCAGCACAGATCTTATATTGCTACGCCACCTGTCCGTCGACTGTCTGCTTTTCGCTGTTGGTACACATTGAGCGTGAAGCTTACGATTATTATTGCTCTGTTTACCGGCTATACTTTCGAATTGGTAGTGGATAAAAATATTCAGCCATATTCCTACCAAGACCATATGTCCTAATCACGGCACCTTTCGCTCAGAAGCTCTAGTCCTCCTCAGTGAATCCCATCCATTAGCTCATTCCGTCCTGTGGATGTTTGGAACACCATTGACAAATTCAGATGTACATGGGGAATTTATAAAAGGCTAAAAAAGTCCTGGACTGGGCCCCAGCATACGACAGACCTAATGCTGCACTCTCCATTCAGTCCCCGAATATTAAATGTATTCATCGACTCACCTGCAGGAACTGCACACTTCACTATCCAGTTATCCACATCAACAACCCTTTCCTGATAACCCAAACAAAGCTCGCCACTTTGCATTCTACGTCTATGACATATTTACAATACCAGACGACCCCCATCGATGCTATTCCCTTTTCTTTAAAATCTATGAATGTACATTTACTGCTGTCCCATCCCTGACATACAACTTCCACTACAACTTGGACACCATACAACAAATGGAGTTAAACACACTACTCACATCACACCACATAGAGGAAGTACATTTAATATTATATGATCTGTAGAATACCTCCTAAATATATATTATTTCCTGAAACTAAAATAAAAAAAACAATTATACCCCCTACTGTCGTGCTATCAACTTCACGTCAGTGAGTAGTAGTGTTTTTGATAATTCTATACCAACACATCCATCAATGTCTAAACCAGCATCAACTCCTCCCCGTTAATCAGAGTGGATTCCGGCCAAACATCTCCTATGATGACCATCTCCTGTTCCTCCAATCTGCTGCCACAACAAAGACTCGGGAATATATCTGTCCCTTGACTCTGAGAAAGTGTACAGTATTCCGCTCTGCTTTTCAAACTCTAGACGAGCGCACTTCCAATGAATTACGTCTGTCTTATCACATCCTCCCTAACTAATAACCCGTGCATTGTCACTATCAAAAATGCCAATTCCCATATCCTCCATCCCAACAATCCCTCGAAAGCCACTTTGATCAGTCTTCCTCTTGATGAAACCAGTGCTTCCTCAACAAGACCCAGAAGATGTAGAATGAACCACCTACAGCCTACCTCACATGACTACTATACATTAGCGGCAATCCTGTCAGTAGTATAGCTGCCTACACCTTGATCCACATAGGAGTTAAATGACACTGAAATGTTTGGGCGATAGTATATTTTGGCTATAGGCCAGGAGCAAACACATGATGTCGCAACCCACACCCCTTATCCGTATAGTCATCATCATCATCAGCACATCGCCATGTGACACGATGCATCCCATTTCTAAGACAGTATCATTCCGCTCAGTTTCCATCCTCCTCCCACTTTCTCTGTCCACTGCTTCACTCCCGCCACCTTCAACCAGAGCCTAGTATTTCACCCTCAATTAACACGAAACAACTAAACACAGCGCATTTTTGTGATGGCCATTGAAATGAACCAGTCACTCACAATGTAACTGCCACGTTCAAAGATATCTCAATTTTTTTTTTTTTTTTTGCATCGTGATGAAAAATAGGTGACAACACAGTATTTCCATCTCAGTATTATTTAACGAAAATGATTGTATCAAATGTTGTGCCTCTCATCTCAAATGCGTACACACAGCATCAGAAATACTGCCGATACCACATTATTTCCATCTAAAAAAATACGTAACTTTCACTTGAATAGGCACCATATTCAGAAAATGTATTGCCAACCTTGTGTATCTGAATTGCGTAAAAGGCCAAATATCGCCCCACTGTCCTAACGGATACTTTCCTGGTACACCCCACATTAATTTCTACGGCTATTTCACACAGTGTTGCTTGTTTGACAGCACTAGCAACTCTACGCAAACGCCTCTCACAACTGGAATGTGGTATTCTCGGACACTGTGGATTTCGGAATATGGAATTCACTAACGATTTCGGAACTCGAATGTCCGCTGAATCTAACTCTACCTTTCCGCATTCAGTGTGTGAATTCCAGTCATGTGGCTCTAATCAGACGGGAAACATTTTCACATGAACCACCTGAGTGCAAATGGCAGCTCCGCGAATACACTGCCGCTTTTATACCTTGTGTTTGGGTTTCTTCCGTTATCTGTATATGTGCATATCGTTATCCCATGACTTTTGTCATCTCAGTGTACATCACTAAGAAAGATGTATATCAAATACTGTGTCCATCATCTCACACTTACAGCATTAGAAGTTATGTAATTCGTGTATCTTAGTGTACTACAGAAAATTCTGCCTCACCTGCGGCACTGCAGCATCAGTTATTGCGACTTTCAACATCAAAAAATACTTAAGCACCTAAATTCTACCTCATATTTAAACTTCTCTCTGTATTACACTTCACTGATGAAATGTCTACATTTGATTTCTCTCTCTGTCTTTCTCTCACTCTATCTATCTACAGTATCTATCTATCTATCTATCTATCTATCCACGTATTTATCTTCCTATCTCTGTTTCAGTTGGTAATTGTTACTTGAATGAGGTATATCATAATATGTAATAGAGGTAATGACGAGGAAGAGGAAGGCAAACAAAATACTTCAGAAAAAAATTTATTTTGTTTCTTTTTTTACATTTTCATACAATAAATAACATTTTCTCACATACACTAAAATGACAGTTAACTTTGTGTTGTAGCACAGATCATTTCACGTGGTGGAAACAAATGAATTTAAAACATATTACTTTTCATCTTTACCACCATTTAGAATATCTATTGTAAACAGTGGGTTCTTAAAATTCGAGAAAGTATATGAGACATCTCTTATCACTAAATCAGTTTTGATAGCCGTATCTGCCTTAATAGAACGAATGGACAGTAAATTGAAAACTCTGCATACTGTATACAAAATCAACCATTTTATGTTCAGAATCTGTGGAGCACACTTTCTTGATCGACAGTTTCATTTACAAACTGTATCAAGAGAAACTATGATGACATCTATGACGGTCCAGCAACAATAACACGCTACTACTCACACAGCTGGTGCCGTATTTTTATGACAGATCTTCCTGATGAGTCGACAAGTTTCTCCGATCTCGTCCGAGGCCACCTGTAGTGTTCAAACTTAATCCGGCAGGCAAAATCGAGTTGTGCAAGTTCTGAGTTGTCGACTCATTTATAATATACCGCTGAATTGACATGAAGGCACATGCTCTTCCTCGTTTCTAAGAAAGGGAAGAGTTATCACGAATGCAGCCGAGCTGTTCTGATATCCAAATTAAGGAAAACGTAAGGCAATCTTAGATGCTTGTGTTATCTCTTGACCCGTTAGCTGAATAACAAACGGAACTGTTCAGATAGGCTAATGTTAAAGCAACGATCACAATTTTGTGGTGAAAACTACCGCAGTGTAAAATGTGAACACGTCGATGTAAGTAGGTGTTGCGAGCTCTGACAGCACAATCACACGACACACCGCTCTGCAGCCGCTGTCCCAGCCACACGCTACTTTGCGGAGGTAGCTCTCCCATCTTTCAGGGCCTCTGTTATCCGCCCCCGGTAGCTGAGTGGTCAGCGTGACAATCCTAAGGGTCCGGGTTAGATTCCCGGCTTAGCTCAGGGACTGGGTGTTGTGTTGTCCTTATCATCATCATTTTATCTGACAGAATGTCAATCCTAAGGGCCCGGGTTCGATTCCCGGCTGGGTCGGAGATTTTCTTCGCTCAGGGACTGAGTGTTGTGTTGTCCTCATTTTCATCATTTCATTCCCATCGACGTGCAAGTCGCCGAAGTGGCGTCAAATCGAAAGACTTGCACCTGGTGAACGGTCTACTCGACAGGAGGTCCTAGGCACACGACATTTCTTTAGGGCCTCTGTTACTGTGTGCGGCAAATTTACTTTACGTAAATGGTTAGAACATCAAATCAGAACAATGAATCCATTTGCAGGATTCTAAGCCTAATGCGCACGACAGTGTGTAACTTTTCAAAGACACACACCCACACACACACCCACACACACACACACACACACACACACACACATACATACATACATACATACAAACATATCTATATACATATATGTATTGAGACAGAATAAAATTCTTAGTATTTGTAAAAACGTAAAAGCCGACTCGATGTGAAGAGTATGTCACAGCAGAGGGAATAATGGCAAACCAGATCAAACCAATTAGAAGACTTGTGTTTGATAAACATTGGACGTAACCACCGTTTACCCCGCAAATACTACTGGGTAGGGCAATGCTGGTCAATTGACATGCTGACCGCCATTAACCCCTGGGGGGAGGGGCAATAGTTGTCATTTAACTATAATTACCACCGAGATACTGTTGCGGAAAGGGGTAAATGAAGGTCTATTATATTTATTTTATTTTCCTTTTTTATTTATTTAACCAGATTACGGTCATCAAGCCCTCTCTCATATCGGACCACGGTTTCACACTTACAGTAATTTTTTCACATTAGCTATGTGTGATTAATTTTCCATTTAATGCTCCTTCGTATCAAATTCTTCAAAGCACTCTAGCTCAAACAGCACGTATTCGACGGAAATGGGCCAAAATGTGACTCTTTTAGCGCCCAGTCGCCGACCTAAGAGATCCTACAGTATCACAGCGAATTTACCTCAAGTAAAGCGAGATGAGTATGCGAGAGCTATGTGCACTAAGCGCCTTGTTGCACATACCACACTCCAGCCACAGACGTATGTGGGGTAGCAGTAATTTTTTTTTATGATCCTGCTTGGGTGAAATGGCACCGTAAAAACGTCAGTGTGACAACAGTGTGCGATTACAGTCTCGGACGGAGCACGAGAACTCAAGTATCTCTCCCAATGCATTATCAAGCAGTTTTTTTGTTTCTTTTAGTCCGTTTTTGTGCTCCCTGCGCCCGCCTCCCTCGCTCCAACACTGTAGCTGCGTACTTGGTGAGGTCGTCTCTTGCCATTACACTTTTCAGAGGATTATACATCCATTGTCGTATGGTTTTAGTTCAATTAAGGGGCTCCGGCAAGGCTCAAAATCATGAAAAGTTCAATTTTTACTTTTTTGCGTTTTCTGAATCTGCAGACTATTACCTTTTAATAGATATATAATTTATTCAATTCCGAAGACTACAACTATTTTTAAATTTTTTTTGAAATGTGTTCTACATGGGCGTGACCCACTGTGGCGCTGTTAAACTGCTGTCAAATGGTGTTATTATTAACGTCCGTGTTCATCAGGTACATTTTAGTGATGTGAGATAAAGTATGTGTTGGGCTAACCTGTGATGGTTCAATATATATCGCTGGTGTGATTGTCGATTGTTTCATGTTTATTTATCTCGAAAATATTCGTAATTAATTCTGTTTCTTGAGTCTCTGTTTTGTTGAAGTATAATAATGAGTAAAAGTAAAGTTATTAGAAATCCTCTGAAGGCTTTTAAGAAAAGGAGAAATGTTGGAAAGCCAAAGGTATGTGTTATTACTGTAAATAATAACATTCTAACATGGTACGAGCGATGCTTGCTTTAGACAAGGAACGCCTTTGGGCTGCAGACAGGGCTGTAAAGAGTCTAGAAATACTCGCTCGATTCCCAAAACTTTTATTTTCTCATACTAATTACATGTTTTCTAAGGATCTTCCTAACATATTTGTTTCAAACTTTCAGTAAATGTTACACAGTACCTTCTGCATAATTTAACACAGCCTTTTTCCAAAAAACTGTATATTTATGAATATATAAATAAAAACTTGCAAACAATATGTTGTGAATTTTCATTACAATTGAAAAAAAATCATCTTTAATAACTGAACTAAAATCTTGTAAAATCCCTGTGTTAAGTTGTAGCCCATATTCCAATAAATAATCTGTAAAAAGTTCAACTTCCTACCTCAAATACTTTGTGAGGAAAGATGTAATTTATAAGCGTTATTTTAACATTGCAAGTATAGGGCGTTCCGGAGCCCCTTAATGAGGCATGGAATGTTTTTAATATATGGGTTGAGGACAAAGAGTATTTGCCTGGTTAGGAAAGTTTACGTCAATAGCTCGCGGTCTTGTCATTGGCGTTGCTCAATTTCTATAACAAGGCCCTGAGTTCGATATCCGAATGGGCCGACGATTTTCTCCTCTCTGGCCTGGATGTGCGCGTTGTCTTCATCATCAATATTTCATCATTAATGACACCCAAATCGCCGACGTTGTGTTAAATAAATGATTCTGAAACTTAATAATTTTTATCAAACACTGACTTACAGAATTTTCGCTGAAAAAGTCAACTCAAACTTAACCTATTCATTTATTACCCACAATATACAAGCCTATCGCAATCTGACTGCTATACGTTGACAACATCATGACTTCCAATAATTAACACAAAAAAGGCCCTGAATTGCAAGAAATCTTAACAATAACTCAAATCCAAACACATTACACTAAAGAAATATGAAACTGCCTCCAACTTTGTTAACCGCCTAAACTCATTTCAATCACGAATCCCAACAGTGAAAACCCCATTTTATTTCATACGTCACTTACCGCACAGAAAATCTCTATAACAGGAACTACAGCCACTACTGCAAGTAGCAACTACAGCCAGCTAAATAAAAAGATTCTAACTAGTATAGACTCTAACTAGTAGGAGGCGTATGGTTAGCGAAAGAAAGGTTTTGTTGAAGAGCAAACAATTTACTTGGAAAATTTTACATTAGTCATGTGACGTCCAGTTCCAAAAATTATGTAGTTGTCAATAATTCCACTGCGCAAACATTATCAACCAAACATCCATGATCATACACTTCCTTGCGTATTTTCTCATAAACACATCATTTCATCTCATTTTACAATGCATTTCCTACGAACACAGTCTCCACTAAGAATATCATGAATGAGATTTTCACTCTGCAGCGGAGTGTGAGCTGATATGAAACTTCCTGACAGATTAAAACTGTGTGCCGGACCGAGACTCGAACTAGGGACCTTTGCCTTTCGCGGGCAAGTGCTCTACCAACTGAGCTACCCAAGCACGACTCACACCCCGTCCTCACAGCTTTACTTCTGCCAGTACCTCTGCCAGGAAGTTTCATATCAGCGCACACTCCGCTGCAGAGTGAAAATCTCATTCTGGAAACATCCCCCAGGCTGTGGCTAAGCCATGTCTCCGCAATATCCTTTCTTTCAGAAGTGCTAGTTCTGCAAGGTTCACAGGAGAGCTTGTGTAAAGTTTGGAAAGTAGGAGACGAGGTACTGGCAGATGTAAAGCTATGAGGAGGGGGCGTGAGTCATGCTTGGGCAGCTCAGTTGGTAGAGCACTTGCCCGCGAAAGGCAAAGGTCCCGAGTTCAAGTCTCGGTCCAGCACACAGTTTTAATCTGCCAGGAAGTTTCAAGAATATCATGTCCATACAATTCCCTATCCACTCGCTAACTGCTAGTCCGCCCAACCGCAGAATCTCTTGCCGAGGGCGCAGCCTATAGCGCTGCCAACATACAAAGTGACTACTTACATTTGCACAAGGTGGACGAACACCCTAGGTGGGGTCTCCTAGACATCAATGCCATACGCACATAATATTTACATAAAAGTCTATATCTAAGGAACTATGCTAGGCATAGCCATGTGGTTTGTTACAAATGTTAGCTTAACTTCTGAAGATTTTTATTGATATTTCTACAGATAATGTCAGATGTGATTTCACTTTTACAAAAGTTTATTTCTAAGTAACTATGCAGGATACAGCTATGCTGCACGTTGCAAACGGGTGCTTAATTCATCAAGATTTCTACACATACATATTTACACGTCCCCGTGGGTGTTTGGAAATGATGCACTCTTAGATGTGCTCTGGCAGAATTTCATTTCTTCCCTCTCTCTCTTGTTGCAGGAGGATTAATTTATGTGTGCTGTAGTCACATCGGCTTCTATGCCGGAGAGGGTGCAATGTGTTTCGTGGTTTCATGAAACAAGGTCACCGACTACAGTTAAATCACTCTTCCCTGTGCCTATGGTCAAGATCATCCAGATATGAAAGATCATCGACAAATGGTATAAATGTTGCGCTCAAACGAAACTATTTCGTCCAGCCATTAATGTGGGTTCTTTGAGTTCTCTGGGAGAAGGCTCATCAAACTAGAACACCTCAAATATTAGTTTACTTTATTACATACCTGAAAAAATATTTATTTAATATTGGCAAATTTCTTTGCACAGGATTGCTTGATAATTTATAACTGTCATTGACTATGAAAGTATCACTTGATGCATAGATTAACAAACTGTTCACTTGCTGTACAAGATGTAACATTTACGAAATCACATTTCATCAGAAAGTTTAACAGCTCGCTGCATATCGTGGTACAGCAAATAATGGCAGCCCGAAGGCGAATGTGTGAGTGACTTAACAAACAACGCAATTAATAGGCTGTTCTTTTCAGTGAGCCAACCATTACGGCAACAATTTATATGCACAAGTATAAACTTTACGTTGCACCACAGTTACAGGAAATTTCATCAATGAGTAGTGTTTCAACAACATGGTGAACTGCCACTCTGGAGATTATTGGTCAGCCAGTTCTTGGAGGAAACCTATCTGCGTAGGTGAATCGGTAGAGACGGCCCAACAGCATGTGCGGGGGCTCGTTTTATATATTTTTCTTCTGTCTACTCAAAGATGATTGACGCTCCAGGTTAATGAATTCCAGTAGGCGTTGATAAAACGTGTGCAAAAGTTACCTCTAAAATTGTGACGGGGAAACTTATGACTATTAAATGGAACAAATTATAATGACTTCTATTTATTGCTGTAAAATGAATTATGATTAGCGTGATAAATCATAGATGAACACGCAAATGAATGGGAACCCTGACATATATGACATAGGGACCGGGGGGAAAGCCAATAATCTCACAACAAATTTACTTGTAATCACAGAATGCCTAGTGGTAGTCGTAAGGCTAATGAAAGTAATTCATACTCTAGAAAGGAAAAGCCTCACACATGTGGGCGAAGCTGGAAGCAAACTGTCCGTCACTGACAAAACACAAGTCTTCACAGTGAATTTTGATGTATTCGGATTACGAAGAATTGTCTCTAATTACCCTAAGTCATCTTGCGACTGCCGCATAATCTCACCACAGTATTGCATATGATGGCTCAAGTGGTTGTAGAATCGATCACTGATGGATCCAAAGACCCTGGCCAGTGGCTAAGTCCAAACTAGCACGAATTGGTCACCAACGCTTCGGCTCAGGAGGCTCTGCGGCTGCTCTCAGGGTCGAATTTGGACGACAGAGGCTCCAGATCGCGATCTGGATCTCGGAACTCTGCGTCCCCATCTCCGATCTCCAACAGAATGTGAAGTACGAGGAAACCTCGCATTGCCGAATTTCCTGTCTCACACGGCATTTCATTGGCTTGGCACCGACCGATCAATCTCGTCGTTACAAAAGCTCGTCTCCTACTCCTGGCTGGTTAACCAGTGGCTTGCATCATACCATGCTCTGCCGAAAAATGTCGCGTCACTCTCTCTGCGTCTCTTTCTTCGGCCAATGAGCCGGTCTGCTTCACCAACATCTGGTTTCGCTTTCTAACTTGAGTTTGTTTATGTCTGCCAGAATCGGCAGGTTTCACACAAAATAAACATTGTTTTTCTGCAAAGTCAGATCCTTATGCAGTCTCACAGTGTTTCTAAGGCCGAGGACTGAGTGCCCCCTGTAGTGGACTGACAAGACAGCCAGTCCAAAGTGACGGGCAACCGAAAGGCACGCGTTTACACACGCCGGCTGGCGTTAGGTCTGAAACAGGATACGTAATGAATGCTATAAAGAAAAGTACGTAGCTGCTGGAATACTTAACTTTAATCCATCATTTGTATACAGCATTCTGGGTGATACAAGTGAGACTCTCTCTACAAATGGTTAATGGCGCCTTGCTAGGTCGTAGCCATGGACTTAGCTGAAGGCTATTCTAACTATCTCTCGGCAAAGGAGAGAAAGGCTTCGTCAGTGTAGTCGCTAGCAAAGTCATCGTACAACTGGGGCGAGTGCTAGTCAGTCTCTCTAGACCTGCCGTGTGGTGGCGCTCGGTCTGCAATTACTGACAGTGGCGACACGCGGGTCCGACATGTACTAATGGACCGCGGCCGATTTAAAGCTACCACCTAGCAAGTGTGGTGTCTGGCGGTGACACCACATCCCCTATCCATCGTTGAGATGTTTATCTTTAGTTTTCTGTACTTCTGTGCGGAAACGGCTAGCTTTTACCATCTACCATCAAAAATGCGTTCCAGCTAAAGAAGGCGAGTTCTCACTCACTTTGCTGGTCGAAAAACTTTTTTACCAGGTGTTGGTCTATGGGAGACGCTATCTAATTTTCAATGCAATGGCCTTACTTCCCACAGCATATGTGCATGGTGACAGCCTCTGCCCAGTGGAAGTGACCCCTCGGATCCTACCTGGTGGTCCTTCCAAGAACTTGTGCCTGGGGTACGACTGTCTTACGGCTTCGACCGGTACACATCCCCGCTCATCCCCTCGTAGTGCTTTTTATCTTTCCCACTGCTGCATCGCGTGCAAATATGAATTACAAGTAAGAGGACTGGACTGCATCGGTTACATACTGACAATCATTAGTACTGTACTGCACAAATTAATTAGGCGCAAATTAAGCTTTTCCGGGTAAATGGGATTCGCATATCTTGCAAGACCGTTTCTGAGAAACGATCCCGTCACACATGGCCAGCACGTTCACTCCTCTTGACTTATTTTTCTGATGTTAAATTACCGACAAAGTGTTCATCTAAGCATTTCTGACGTGCAGATGCTGTAGAAGCTGTGACGGAAGGTATATTGGCAAAGACAGGGACCAAAAAATGAGTATAATTTAGACTTTCTACAGGCAGTAAACGGAAGGATACCCATAAAAAGACTTCATGAGTTAAAATACAATTTGCAAGAAACTACATATTGTGCCTAACACAGTTCCTTCAAAGAAATCGCTGTAGTCAAGGAAAGACTATGCTCACTCAGTACAGCTTTATATGCTCAACCTTTGTAGCAGTCAACAAAATCGCAGATTTTGGAATGGACTCTTTGATGCACAAATGTCGGTCATCAGAGCACGTCGTCGCCTTGGATTCTATCTTCTATATGCCGAAAGCAGTACTGCTAAATTTCCCCGAAATTCCTTCACCATAGCAGATGTAGTAAGTACACAAAGTTCAAATAGAATGAAGAACAGCTGCCAACAAAAGTAATTTAGGAGCAGGCAGTCTGGCTGTAGCGAAGCCTTGTCTTCCGGCCGATACTGTACGTAAATTAGATTTCTTTCGGCGTATGCTAACGAAATATCTCCATTTCTTGTGATCATATAAAGCTCAAGAAGGATCCGAACCTAAGGACTCGAAGGCTGCTCATGTCAGACAACACCTAAGAAATGAAAGTTATAGAAATGAGTTATAGACTCTACTGTCATCGATTTGCAGTAGGATTTTGGAACATGTACTGCGCTCCAGTGTCACGAAAGGTCGTGAAAGAAGTGATCGACACATACGCGGCACAGATTCATAGAATACCACTCTTGTGAAACACAACTGGTTTTTCATTTACATGAAATAATGATTCGTGCCTATAGAGGATCTCAACTAGACCTGGCATTTCTGCGTTTGCAGAAGACATTCAACACAGCTCCTGACAAGTATGCCTATGAAGTGTCGTCTTGATATGTGATATCCTGTTAGAAAGGTCTTACTTCGTAGTGGTAGACGGAATATTATCGATTGAAACAGAAGTGATATCTAAAGTTTCCCAAGGAAATGTTATACACCCTCTACTTTTCTTAATGTCCGATGGTTGGAACTTTAAAAGTGGCGACTACTTATTTACAACTTATATTAAATATAGCTTTTCAAAGGTTTGCTGTCCTTCGGAGTAGTCACCCGCATACTGTATAACCTGTTTCCAAGGATGTGGATGTCGTAGGACACTCTTAGAAGTGATAGTTGTGTCAACATTCCGAATGGAGGGGTGTACAGCCCGTCGAATCTCTGTAACAGTTCTGAAGCGAATGCCATGATGTGCTCCCTTCACTGATATTCGCTTAAGAACTGTTAAAGAGATTCGTCGGTCAATACACCGATCCACTCTATCAACACAACTGGGGCTGCTACTGAAATCCTATGTATTTCATATCGCTGACACAGGGCTATACAGTATCCTGTGATTTCTTTAAAGCACAATAAAACTTTGAAACGTTTATCTACTCGGTACAAGTTGGAAATAAATAGTTTCAGCACTTGTGTATGAACTATTTGTGAGACAATATGAGAGGCCCTCTTAGATTGGCTGCAGATGATACTATCGTTTGTCGTCTGTTACCACATCCGAAGGTGAATACGAATTACAAAATAATTTAGACAATGTGTCTGCATGTTGCGAAAAGTGGCAGTTAACTGTGAACAATAACAAGGATGAAATTCTAAACACGAGTACAAAAAAAAAAAAAAAAAAAAAAAAAAAAAAGAATCCTTTAGATTTAGGTTACAAGTTACAACACGTAAATTCCGCCACGGGATTACAATTACGAACAACTTAAATTGTAATCATCACACAGTAAGAGTGGAGGGGAAAGCGTACAATATGCGTTAGATGAGAATGTGCCAAGCAAGATCGTAACAGATGGAAAAAGCCACCGTGGTACAACAACCGAGTTAGAAAACTGCTGCGGAAGCAAAGGGAACTTCACAGCAAACATAAACATAGCTAAAGCCTTGCAGACAAACAAAAATTACGCGAAGCGAAATGTAGTGTGAAGAGAGCTATGCGAGAGGCGTTCAATGAATTCGAAAGTAAAGTTCTATGTACTGACCTGGCAGAAAATCCTAAGAAATTTTGGTCTTATGTCAAAGCGGTAGGTGGATCAAAACAAAATGTCCAGACACTCTGTGACCAAAATGGTACTGAAACAGAGGATGACAGACTAAAGGCCGAAATACTAAATGTCTTTTTCCAAAGTTGTTTCACAGAGGAAGATTGCACTGTAGTTCCTTCTCTAGATTGTCGCACAGATGACAAAATGGTAGATATCGAAATAGACGACAGAGGGATAGAGAAACAATTAAAATCGCTCAAAAGAGGAAAGGCCTCTGGACCTGATGGGATACCAGTTCAATTTTACACAGAGTACGCGAAGGAACTTGCCCCCCTTCTTGCAGCGGTGTACCGTAGGTCTCTAGAAGAGCGTAGCGTTCCAAAGGATTCGAAAAGGGCACAGGTCATCCCCGTTTTCAAGAAGGGACGTCGAACAGATGTGCAGAACTATAGACCTATATCTCTAACGTCGATCAGTTGTAGAATTTTGGAACACGTATTGTGTTCGAGTATAATGACTTTTCTGGAGACTAGAAATCTACTCTGTAGGAATCAGCATGGGTTTCGAAAAAGACGGTCATGTGAAACCCAGCTCGCGCTATTCGTCCACGAGACTCAGAGGGCCATAGACACGGGTTCACAGGTAGATGCCGTGTTCCTTGACTTCCGCAAGGCGTTCGATACAGTTCCCCACAGTCGTTTAATGAACAAAGTAAGAGCATATGGACTATCAGACCAATTGTGTGATTGGACTGAGGAGTTCCTAGATAACAGGACGCAGCATGTTATTCTCAATGGAGAGAAGTCTTCCGAAGTAAGAGTAATTTCAGGTGTGCCACAGGGGAGTGTCATAGGACCGTTGCTATTCACAATATACATAAATGACCTGGTGGATGACATCGGAAGTTCACTGAGGCTTTTTGCAGATGATGCTGTGGTGTATCGAGAGGTTGTAACAATGGAAAATTGTACTGAAATGCAGGAGGATCTGCAGCGAATTGACGCATGGTGCAGGGAATGGCAACTGAATCTCAATGTAGACAAGTGTAATGTGCTGCGAATACACAGAAAGATAGATCCTTTATCATTTAGCTACAAAATAGCAGGTCAGCAACTGGAAGCAGTTAATACCATAAATTATCTGGGAGTACGCATTAGGAGTGATTTAAAATGGAATGATCATATAATGTTGATTGTCGGTAAAGCAGATGCCAGACTGAGATTCATTGGAAGAATCCTAAGGAAATGCAATCCGAAAACAAAGGAAGTAGGTTACAGTACGCTTGTTCGCCCACTGCTTGAATACTTCTCAGCAGTGTGGGATCCGTACCAGATAGGGTTGATACAAGACATAGAGAAGATCCAACGGAGAGCAGCGCGCTTCGTTACAGGATCATTTAGTAATCGCGAAAGCGTTACGGAGATGATAGATAAACTCCAGTGGAAGACTCTGCAGGAGAGACGCTCAGTACCTCGGTACGGGCTTTTGTCAAAGTTTAGAGAACATACCTTCACCGAAGAGTCAAGCAGTATATTGCTCCCTCCTACGTATATCTCGCGAAGAGACCATGAGGATAAAATCAGAGAGATTAGAGCCCACACAGAGGCATACCGACAATCCTTCTTTCCACGAACAATACGAGACTGGAATAGAAGGGAGAACCGATAGAGGTACTGAAGGTACCCTCCGCCACACACCGTCAGGTGGCTTGCGGAGTATGGATGTAGATGTAGATGTAGAACAAACGACTGCGTTTTATCATCAGAACACTTCGGAGATGCAACAGATCTGCTAAATAGACTGCCTACACCAACAGGACGTAGCAAATATTTAAATAAAGAGCAGCTAGTTCTGATAGTGTCGAAGATATGATAATCGAGTTGGAACGGCGGTCACTGTGACAAAGGCGTGCCTGTTGCAGCGATACCTACTCAACAAATTTCAGTCACAACATTCCTCTTCGAACGAGAAAAATTCCGTTGTCCCTCACCTAGAAAGTGACGACGACCGTCACGATGAAACTAGAGAACTGAGAGATGGCACCCAAAGATTTATGTGCTAATATTTCCGACGTGCTATTAAAGAGTAGGAAGGACGAAGATTAATCTGAAAGCCGCTGTATGAACCGTCTGCCAAATACGTAAGTATGAACTGCAAAGTACCCTTATAAATGTGGTCCACCGTGTGGAACAATCTTTGTAACCCAAAAACAAATGGATATACAGAAATATAAAGTCAAGTAGTATGAGACGGGACACGGCAAAAACAAGTGATGCTATCTTACCAATACGGCAACCATTTCGGAAGCCACCATCTTGGATGCAAGTCATAATTTTCAAGTGCTAAGCGGGTTACGGAGACATATCAGACAGGCAGATAGTTTCAGGAGGAAAACAATGGTGACTGTAACTTCTGCGTAGCTTTACACACTCTCGAGGTAAGTCACGTTTTGTACACTACGAGGCTACTGCAGATGACGACACGTAAAGGCTACAGGATGGAGGTTCTTTTGTCCATTTCATCCATTTATCATCGATTTTAATCAACACATGTACCAAAATCCTCATTACTGATGTGTCTTGCGGAATGCAGCGAAAACTGCCTTCTAGTCCCTTAATGTAAGACGTCACAACAGCGACTGAGGTTGCTCTGTGGTGTCACCGCCAGACACCACACATGCTACGTCGTTAGTATACGTCGGACCCGCGTGTCGCCACTATAAGTGATTGCAGACCGAGCGCCTCCACACGGCAGGTCTAG
Source organism: Schistocerca cancellata (assembly GCF_023864275.1). Lineage (NCBI taxonomy): Eukaryota > Metazoa > Arthropoda > Insecta > Orthoptera > Acrididae > Schistocerca > Schistocerca cancellata. Next base: position 80,908,743 of record NC_064627.1, on the reverse strand, counting down.
TCTAGAGAGACTCCATAGCACTCGCCCCAGTTGTACAGCCGACTTTGCTAGCTATGGTTCACTGCCTGCATACGCTCTCATTTGCAGAGGCGACAGTTTAGCGTAGCCTTCAGCTACGTCATTTGCTACGACCTAGCAAGGCGCCATATTCAGTTACTATAATCTGAGTAGATAATATTGTGAATCATGTACCGTCAAGAGCGACGTTCATCATTAATGGAATAAAGTTAAGTATGAAACTAATTACGTCCGCTTTCTGAATTCTAATTCCTTGTCATGCTCCAGACCTCACGTCAGTATAGTTCTTCCCTCCTCACGCCAGCCTGCGTGAGCTAGAGCACGTGCATTTCTGCCCCCACTAGTAACACGGTGTTGGCTCTTCTGCCAACACAATATGCTCCATTCGTATTCTTTGTCTATCTTTCCGCTTTCGGTCTGACGTGACAGGGGCAATTTTACGCAGTTTTTTGGTAGGTTTCACCACCACCCTGTGCGTAATGAATATTCAGTCCGGGTAATACGAACAGAAATTTTCTGCAATAACAAGAGTTCATGTCTGTCGTCATATCAGGGTGATCACAATGCGTTCGGCTTGCGTTAACGCCACCAGCTTTCACATCCTATGTAGGGGTGAAACATGACTCATAGGTCGAGAATGAATGAAGAGCTTTCTTTCTTTTTCTCGTGTAATTCTCTAGATGCCCCATTTATCATATGATCCCCTTCGGATTTGCAAATTACGAGTTCATACAAGATGGTGCCTTCCAGAATGGTGGCCATGATGGTAATATAGCCTCACTGGCTTTCCCCAACTCCGTCCCTCATCGCATGGCAATTGCTTTTAAATTTGTATTGATCCTCACGTTATGAAGGGTGCATCCGCAATCTGTACAGTGGTGGGTATGCAATACTTCCCTTAAAGTCAGGAAAAAGTGACATAACTTGGAATGAGTTTCTCTGGAATGTGGACATTTGCCTAAACGTGGTCTCCGAAGCTTTATGTTTTAAGGAATCTTTTTGTTTTCAGCATAAAGTGAAACGTCCCCTTAGAACAATTATACGTGACTGTGCTTAAACTGACACGAAATATTTTTTAGCGCAACGCAATCTGACTTTCAGAAATCCCTACAAAGGAATGACCCTGACTAACATTAACCTGTACCTTCCACAAATCACTTACCTCACACAAATCTTCGTTACTCGAACTACTGCAATACAGCGAGTGCCACTACTGCCAACTAAATAAAAGATTCAAACTACTGAAGGCACTAACTACTGATAGGCATAGTTAGCAAATGAAAGATTTTATTAGAGAACAAACAATGTATTTACCTTAATAATCATAATATATATAGCAGATCATGCCATCCAGTATTACAAATTTCAAAACTCCGCCATCTCTTTCCCCACATCCACCACTGCTGGCGGCTCACCTCCAACTGCGCAACGCTACGCGCTGTTCACGTCCAGCTGCCCAACACTACAATGGCAGACAACAATGCAAACTAGCCACAGACTGTACACAGCACAGCCAGTGATTTTCATACAGAGAGCGCTACGTGGCGGCGGCGTTACCAATATAAGAACCTAAACAGCCTACATATAAGAACCTAAACAGCCTACTTACAAAAGATATTCAGCAACACTTTGAAAAGCAGTTTTTTGTAAGCTCTGTCGAAAGCTAAATGAACTGTGATTAAATATTACCTCCTTTCACAAACATCAGTGTGCTGAAGATAGAATTACACTCTCGTTTCCTTATGGCGTTCGACTTCTGTTCAATCTTGCGGTTGAGACACGTGCGACGCCTGGCGTCCTGAAGCCACGGTCGACCTCACGCAGCTGCCGCTTTCCTGCCTGATGACGTGTAGACGCCACAGGAAGAGAGAACTGGTCGTCATTTTGCTTCATCCATATTTTGGCCGTTACAGGAGAACGAGGGCCGATGAACGGGATTTGTCCGGGGCCGGCGACGAGGCCGCGATGCGCGGCGGCGGTAGCTGGGGGCAGAACAGCGGCGGCGGTGGAGGCGGGCAGCACGCGCCATCAATCTGTCACGGTCACCCCAGGCCGCAGCGCTGCATCTATATTCAAATTTGGCGCAGCGCACCCCGCGGTCTGTTGTGAGCGGGAAGCGGCGGTGGGCAGCGGAGGGTGCAAACGACCACTGGCTGCCTGGCCTGGTTGGGGTAGGGGAGGGTGGAGAGGGGAGAGGAGGAGAGGGGGAGGGAAGCCACCACTGGGCTCAGCGTCCGCCGTTAATTGTGCGGATTTCTACCGGCCGCGGCGCGGCGCGCGCTTCGCCGGTTATCTGAAATGTCGGCGAGTCTCGCGGCTTAATAGAAGCCCGTGTTAGGGCTGCCGCATCTGTCGAAGCTGATACATCGGGGCCGCCGACGCCAAGTTGTGAACGCTTATTCCCGCTGATGTTGCTGTACCGAAAATTACGTTCGGTTTGTCAGTTAGCATAGCTGTAGCAAGCCACGAGTGAAGCACCGGCGCTGCCAAACGTAGCTGACTGGACTGACACACTAGAGTGGACCGCGTTCACCGTACACTGTCATAAGCTTATTTGCGACACTCGCTACTGACAGCAGCCTGTAAGATGTAGGTCCACTGCATTTATATGTGTTTTATTCTGGGTCCAAAGAGGTTTGTTCAGTATGTAACTACAGTAATTGTGATGTTATTTTCGTGTAACGGCTTATGCCTGGAATAAAGCGTGGCGCATCTGAAGACCGAAGCTTGCTCTCGAGCGGCTGGTCACCACCTGAATTCCGTCCAGTCCCGCCGCTTCGCAGCGAACGGCTCACGTAACGCCCATTAATCTCTGATCAGCATAACAGACCCAGAATAATTGTAATCAAAATTAATCTATATAATTTTCTTTCCATTGTAACTCCCTCTCATGTCTTTCAGGTAAACTGTTATAATTTGCCGGCCTGTGTGGGCATGCGGTTCTAGGCGCTTCAGTTTGGAACCGCGTGACCGCTGCGGTCGCACGTTCGAATCCTGCCTCGGGCATGGATGTGTGTGATGTCCTTAGGTTAGTTAGATTTAAGTAGTTCTAAGTTCCAAGGGAATGAATACCTCAGATGTTGAGTCCCATAGTGCTCAGTGCCAATTGAAACATTTTTGAATTGTTATAATTTAACTGAGATGCTATGTATGATTCATCAGAGGAGCCGTTAAAATTGCCTTCTCAGAGACAAAAAGTAAGTTCTATGATTGCTTTTATTATTATTAATTTAATTACTACTTTGATCTAATTATTATTATTATTATTACTGATTCAAGGAATTAGTTCTTTAGTATCCTGTCTCTCTAAGAAAAGAGTTCAGGTCTTTGAAATGAATAAGAAACCAAACAGATGTTACTAGAAGAGTGCATGGAAGGCTGAAGGTCTGATACTGCACGCTGACTGTAAGCTGTACTATGTCTCTGCCGGTCGTCGAACTGTGTTCTGAATCTGAAGGAATCTTACTCTAAGTTAACTACGATTCAATTCTCCTTTCTATGGAAGCCGCTCCGTCGAAGTGGATTTGTTTAAAAGTCTTTAAATTAATGAGCGTGTCGAGTTTGCAGGTTCGGGCTTCCACAGTACAAAACAAATGTCTCGTAGGCATGCACAAATATTTGAAAATGTGCAACCATAAGATGGAGATTAATTTACGCAATACACACCTTGTTTTTGCTGCCAAGAATTAGGTTTATTGGCTTATTATTCTTGCACAAAATCAGAACATGCCTTTCAGTTAAAGACGGCGATATCACAACAATACCTTCTCTCTGAAGCTGTAATACATTCTTCAATACTCATTAAGATCAGAGGCTAGACTATATCCTTTTACAATGGTTAACATCTAAACAAAACTCGCTTGGTTCAAGGAATAAAGAGAACGTCAGCGATAAAGCTGCTTTCTAGCAATGAGTTGCGCGCGGATACGCTTAAAATAATATCTTGTTCGTCGTGTGACACAAACTTCTTCACGGGTAGAATGCATTATAAAAGTTAATATTGTGAACACCTCTGATTAACTCTGATGCAAAAGAGTTCAAAAGGTATGAGGTTACCTCTGTCTGCTGTGGCATTGACCACTGAAGGTCGTGAAAGGTGAGCCGACCAGTGGTGACGGCGAGTATTGTGTTGTTAGTGCGAATTCACAAGATGGGGCCACGACTTTGGGACCACAGGTTTACTTCGAACTTGGTACACCTTTAGTCGGACATCGAAACACCATAATGCGCAAGGAGTAAGGTGCACTATCCTGGCAATTCCGAGAAAATCACCAGAGAAGTGTTACGCGGCTATTACACACATCAAAAGAAGTGTTACATCATCTCGGTTCCGACAGTTCCGGAAGCTGTACAGAAAATTGGAATAGACATCAACGTAAACACCATTTCCACCCTTTTTATGCTCATGAAAACCACACATTGCATGCTGTACCACGATACAGCGAGACCTCCAGATGTGGTGGTCCAAACTGTTGTACATACCGGTACCTCTAATGCCCAGTAGCACGTTCCCTTGCATTGATGCATGCCTGTATTCGTGTTGTCACACTATCCACAAGTTCATCAAAGCACAGTTGGTCCAGATTGTCTCACTCCTAAAAAGGATCCCTCAGAGTAGTTGGTGGGTCACGTCGTCCATAAACACACATTTCAGTCTATCCCAGGCATGTTCGATACGGTTCATGTCTGGAGAACATACTGGACACTCTAGTCTAGCGATGTCGTTATCTTGAAGGAAGTCATTCACAAGATGTGCACGATGGGGGCGCGAATTTTCTTCCATGAGGACGAATGCCTCGCCAATATGCCGCTTATATGGTTGCAGTACCGGTCGGAGGATGGCATTCACCTATCGTACAGCCGTTACGGCGCCTTCCATGACCAGCAGCGGCGTACGTCGGCCCCACATAATGCCACACCAAAAAACAGCAGAGAAATTTCACCTTGATGCACTCTCTGGATAGTCTGGTTGAAGGCATATGCGACACTCATCGGTGAAGAGAATATGATGCCAATCTAAGCAATCCACTTGGCATGTTGTTGGACCCATTTGTACCGCAATGCATGGTGTTGTAGTTGCAAAGATGGACCTCGCGTTGAACGTCGGGAGTTAAGTTGCCCATCATGCAGCCTATTTCGCACAGTTTGAGTCGTAACAAGCCGTCCTGTGGCTGCGTGAAAAGCGTTATTCAACATGGTGGTACTGCTGTCAGAGTTGCTCCGAGCCAAAATCCGTAGGTAGCGGTCATCCACTGCAGTCGTAGCCCTTAGACGGCCTGAACGAGGCATGTGATCCGCAGTTCCCATCGTATCTCCTCCATGTCTGAACAAGGTAGCTTTGGTTCACTCCGAGACGCCTGGACACTTCTCTTGCTGAGAGTCCTTCGTGGCATAAAGTCACAACGTGGACGCGATGGAACCGCGGTACTGACCGTCTAGGCATCGTTGAACTACAGACAACAAAAGCCGTGCTCTTCCTGCCTGGTGGAATGGCTGGAACTCATCGGCGGTCGGACCCCTCCGGCTGAAAGGCGCTGCTCATGCATGGTCGTTTACATCTTTGGGCGGGTTTGGTGACATCTCACAACAGTCAAAGGGACTGTATCTGTGACACAATATTCACAGTCAAAGTCTATCTTCAGGAGTTCTGGAAACCGGGGTGATGCAAAAATTTTTTTGGTGTGTGTATGTAACTGATGTTTCTGTGCGTAGGCGCCGGACGTTAGAGTTAATGGTGGGCAAGCGGTTAGCGTTCTTACTTCGTAAGAGGATCCTGTACGATGTGATGTTCCGGCACCCGCTCAAAGCTTCCTTGTTGTGGTACAAGTGTAAATTCTGTGAAATTAAAAAAAAATTGCACCTATACTATTCCTTCTTGATGCATTACCTACGTCTCACCTCTGCGCAGGTTAATTGCCAAGTAGGGCCTGCCTCTGCATCTCCAGCTGGAAGTGTTGATGCCTCTGCATCCCGGGTGCGATTCTCAGCAGTATTGGGGACTTTCTCTACCCGGGGACTGGATGTTAGTGTTGTCCTCCTCATTTCATCATCGTAATTCGTGACAGTGGCTAGACAGAACTGTGCAAAAACTGGACTCTGTTAAAATTGCACCACAAACGAAACATCAACAAGGAAGTGTTGAGGTACAAAGTAGTTCCGGGTACCTTACCAGATTGTTTGTGTAAGGGATTTTGCAAATCGCGACAGGCATTTTCAGGAAAACTTCATTTATTTGTCGATAGTTAAAGATATGTTTCTTCTAATAATTACATTTAATTAAAAGAGTAAGTAGTGAAAAAACATGAAATTCAGTAAAATTTCTTGAAAATAAACTTGATTTTTTCTATATATTATCTCACAAACGTCATATAAATTAAATAATATGAACAATACAAAGATTAAAAATTATGCTTGAGCGGGAGTCGAATCTTGCGTTGCGCTAAAATAATATTGTATGTCCCTTTAGTGATGATCAGAATAAGTAAACAGAGAACTGTCTGAGTACGTTCAGTTTTACTCAGCTGTCTTTGTATCAAATAACGTAGAAGTTTACTAGCACAGTGACTGATCGTTTTTCTAAGCGGACGTTTCAAAATTTGTGGTCCCAACGTCGTGGCTTGGCCTTGTCAGTAACAGCAGAATAATAGATGCATCTAATACATTCCATCCTTTTCTAAAGCTACCGAAGTCGACTGTTGGTGGTCAGGTGATTGCGAAATGGAAGCGAGAAGAACCGCAAGTAAACAGTAAAGCAAGACCGTACGGACCGCACGTACTGAGGGACTATGACCGCCGGGCATTTCGGAAGGTGGTTGTAATAACCGCAGAACAGGCCAGCGGAATAGATCACTGGTGGGATCTAAAGTGCTGCCAGCAGTCCGGCCTGCCCAATGTCTGTGTGCAGGCTATTAAAATAATGGCGCACAATGACCGAGCGGCTCCTTTTGAGCCACACATTTCTGCAGCCACTGCTAATCGACGCTTGCGGCGGTCTGCGAAGTGACGTCACTGAATAATCACGCTCTACCCAGTCCGCCAACAGCCAAGTACAGGAGATTACGGAGGTGTCGTTCTTGGTTGGGGTGTGGTTCCCTTAAGACGACACTAAATGCGGAAGCATATGACCACGTCTTACAGCATTGTGCATTGCGTGTAGCAGAGAAATATTTCGGAGATTATGATTGCTTGTATCAGTACCACAATGTGGCCTGTCATAACGCAGCATCGTATATCTTAGCAATTCTTTAACGCTGAATGGAAATCGGCGACAATCATTTACGTGAAGTTAAATACAGGGTCATTATAATTAGAATTAAACTTTCAAAACGCTGTAGAAATAACAGCACTGGAGAGAAGGACGTCAAATTACAACGGAATATTATCGAAGAAAGGGAAAAACATATGGCAGAAGAAGAAAATAGTGTGAAAATTGCTATAAATGGCGCTGTATGTCTCCGAATACGTAAAAGAAAACACCTCCCACGCGTACGACCTATTGAATTTGGTATAAACACGCCGGTTACGCGGCTTTTCCTCATTTCGCGTCTGCGACGTTCGCCATGACTGTCTCAATTGAGGATCGCGCTCTGCTTATAAAGCTGTTTTACAAGAATGATGACTGTGCACACGTCGTTCTGCAGAATGGTTTTAAAAAAGACTTTGGTCCGATGACTGTCGTGGTTCTGGAGAAAATGATTCGGAAGTTCGAGAAGACTGTCGTGAAGACTGTCGTGGTTCTGGAGAAAATGATTCGGAAGTTCGAGAAGACGGGTTCTTCAGATGTGCAACCTGGTAGAGGGAGGAAACGAATTGATTGACGTCAGTGGAAGCAGTACCACAGGAATGCATGTGGAGACGAGTGGTGGTGTACAAACGTGTAGTGCACGGAGAATTGACCAAACATGCACGGTGCGTAAAATCCTACGAAACATCCTTATTTGCTATCCATTCAAAATTACCCACGAGTTTCTTCCTGTTGACCTGCCATCAAGAGAGACCGTTGCCTTAGAATTTCTTGGTCGCATGGAAGTGGACAGTGGTTGGCCGGGAAAGATTCTGTGGACAGACGAAGCCCACTTCCATCCGACAGGATATGTCAAACAGTATTGTCGACTATGGGCCACGGAAAATCCACACGCAAATCAATCAGCACCGCTTCACCCTGAAAAGGTCACAGTGTGTTGCGAGTTTAGGGCATTATTTATCATAGGGCGATATTTTTTCGAAGAGACAGGTGCTTCCGGTCCTGCTACTGCACCGCCACTGGTAAGCGCTATGAGTGTCTTTTGCACAACAACGTCATTCCAGCTCTCCAACAGCGTGGATGTGTGAATGGGATCATTTTTATGCAAGATGGCGCACCTCCGCACGTTGCAAATCCAGTTAAGCGACAGCTGAAGCGCTGTTTCGGAAATACTAGAACTATCAGCCGCTATTTCCCTACAGCGTGGCCTATCCGTTCACCTGATCTCAATCCGCATGACGTCTGGCTTTGGGGCTATCTGAAAGCTGTTGCGTTCAGAGTTCCGATTGGAAACTTAGCTGCATTGAAGGCACGCATTGCGCAACACATTCTGAATGTGAACCCGCAAACACTTCGATCAGTTGTGGAACATGCTCTTTCCGAATCTCAACTTGTTGCAGAAAAGGGTGGACAGCATATTAAACATGTTTGGCGCCAGTCACACGGAAATTAATAATCCGATTTGTTTTTGATTGGTGCTTTGATGCGGTTTTCGGCCACAGGGCAATTAAAGATCGATGTGATTGATGCTTTTTATGTAGATTTTGGCCTCAGGGAAGCTAAAAACCTATTTGTTTGATGCTGTTTATGCGGTTTATCGGCTCAGGACAGTTAAAAACCGATTTTTCCCATCCGATATGATATGACCTAGCCGTGGTGGATGGGCTTACGTAACTAACCGTATCACGCCTGTACACTCACGCACACTGAGTAGTAAAGTTCGTTTGATGTCAAACGTAAACCTTAGGCAGTGTTGTATGATTCATTTGTGACATGTAATCGACCACTGTTAAATTATGATGCTTACAGTGCTATCTATTGCTCATTTTGCAACTATTTATTTTTCTTCTGTCATACGTTTTACCCCTTCTCCGATAGTATTACGTTACAGAATGTGATTTTCACTCTGCAGCGGAGTGTGCGCTGATATGAAACATCCTGGCAGATTATAACTGTGTGCGGGACCGAGAATCGAACTGGAGACATTCGCCTTTCGCGGGCAAGTGCCTTATCATCTGAGCTATCCAAGCACAACCCACGCCCCGCCCTCACAGCTTTACTTCCGCCAATACATCGTCTCCTACTTTCCAAACTTCACAGAAGCTCTCCTGCGAACCTTGCAGAACTAGCACTCCTGGAAGATAGGATATTGCGGAGACATGGCTTAGTCAAAAGCGGGAGGATGTTTCCAGAATGAGATTTTCACTCTTCAGTGGTGTGCGCGCTGATATGAAACTTCCTGGTAGGTTAAAACTGTGTGCCAGACCGAGACTCGAACTCCGGACATTTGCCTTTCGCAGGCAAGTGCTCTACCATCTGAGCTATCCTAGCAGGACTCACGCCCCGCCCAGTTTTAATCTGTCAGGAAGTTTGATATCGGTGCACACTGCGCTGCAGAGTGTAATTCTCATTCTGGAAACATCCCCCAGGCTGTGGCTAAGCCACGTCTCCGCAATATCCTTTCTTTCAGAAGTGCTAGTTCTGCAAGGTTCGCAGGAGAGCTTCTGTGAAGTTTGGAAGGTAGGAGACGAGGTACTGGCAGAAGTAAAGCTGTGAGGATGGGGCCTGAGTCGTCCTTGAGTAGCTCAGATGTTAGAGCACTTACCGCGAAAGGCAAAGGTCTCGAGTTCGAGTCTCGGTCAGGCACACAGTTTTAATCTGCCAGAAAGTTTCATTCCGTTGCAGTTTGCCCTCATTCTGACCGGTGGTGTTATTTCTACAGCGGTTTGGAAGTTTAACTTTAATTACAATCTCCCTGTATATGAGAATGGTGATGTCATTTGTTGACTGTATGAAGATTACTTTTTATTCAATGATAAATTTTAATTTTTCAACCAACGATGTCAGAAAAAGTATACGCAGAATATTTTGAACAGAAAGTGATGTTTATTTAAGTATTGAACTATATAATTATCTGAATAAAAATTTTTATTTACTGGTTTTGGAACTTTGTATACAGTCACTATGCCAGTCAGTGTTGGGAAAATGCTATAACTGACTGCAGTAGATCATCAAGCATCTAACTGCTGCAATTACGTCTGGTATTCTTGTAACGACTTTTCTCTCTCATACTGCCGACAAGAGAACCTTGAACACCATTTACGAAATTATCCTTTTGATTAAGTGATTTATATGCTTAAAAAGGCAGATTTGGTCAGAAGCAGACATTACATTCAACAGAATGTTTAGAACACCCTGCCAAGTAAATTGATATGTGGGATATGGGAAATCTAAAATTCAGATTATCATCTGTGGTATATACAGTGTGTAATGGGTATAAGTGCAAATGTTTCTATTGATGGCTGAGGGTGGTGCAGTGAGCAATATTACATCAGTGTTTACCATATTTTCAGACTGGTATTTATAGTCTTTACAAGCCGTTTCTTCTTAGTACCTCCCAGTACACGTGGCAGGAGCAGCCCATTAATGCTTATTTACCCCTGGGCAGCATTTCATATGATATGTGGATGCGTGGACACAGAACAGATAATCTATAATGACAGGTGTAGTCCACTTATTAGTGCAGTTAGACCGTGCAGGAAACATCAGGTTGTAAAGTATGTGACGTGTTTGCGGGAAGACTGTTAAGCGCAGAGAAAAAAAAAAAACACTAACGCACTGAAATGGGCTCATACTGCGGTATAAATGACAACAACCCCTAACACCCTGTATTTATTTATACATTCAGCTCGTCGCGAAACGATAATGACAAACTTCGAGCGGTTGGCAGTCCTGAGGAACGAATTAAGTGTAGGTACCTTTGTCCGCAAACTTCATCCAACGATGCTAGAGAGCGTCCAAGTTACAGGCGCCGGTGTCTTTCATTAGGCGACCTCTTCGGCAGCAAATGTAACCTCTTACGATGTAACCTGTTACGCTGACGTTCCGCTGACAGACCCGCAGTGTACCTGACAGTACTCTCCGCGCAGATGGCATCTCACGCGTTCACGCCTGTCGCTACAACACTGCCGATACAGTTACCGCAGATGGGAGAGACAAACAAAAGCGGTAGAAACGCAGCAATTATTCCTAGCTTGTCTCATACCGTTGTGCCGCATCATGGGCTACTTCATTTGGTCCAGGCACCGCGTTCATTTCATTATGGTGCGGTGAGAGGAAATGGACACGTAGCATTATGCACCTACGGGCACCGATATGCAAACAGGTGTTTGTTGCACCATTATGCGTTTACGGTTGTTCGTCAGAATTTGGGTGGAAGGGTGGTTCCAATGGAGGTCAAAAACTCGGAGGTCACGTGCGAAGTATACGCACGCTACAATTTGAAGGGGACGTATTACAGACATGCGACTTAGACTCATTAAGGGGCTCCGGAAAGGCTCAAAATCATGAAAAGTTCAATTTTTACTTTTTTGCGTTTTATGAATCTGCAGACTATTACCTTTTAATAGATATATAATTTATTCAATTCCGAAGACTACAACTATTTTTAAATTTTTTTTTGAAATGTGTTCTACATGGGCGTGACCCACTGTGGCGCCGTTAAACTGCTGTCAAATGGTGTTATTATTAACGTCCGTGTTCATCAGGTACATTTTAGTGATGTGAGATAAAATATGTGTTGTGGCTAAACCTATTTTCAGAGACTTAGCAGCACCTGAACTGTTGAAAAAGCGTATTCACGGAAAAACTCAAAACCCCAATGAAAGTGTAAATAGTGTTATATGGTCGAGAATCCCCAAGACTGTATTTGTTGGAATAGAAACACTTCACTTTGGTGTGTATGATGCTGTTGCGACTTTCAATGATGGCAACATTGTAAGGTGCAAGGTATTTAGAAATATGGGAATGAAGATAGGTTCTAACATGGTACGAGCGATGCTTGCTTTAGACAAGGAACGCCTTCGGGCTGCAGACAGGGCTGTAAAGAGTCTAGAAATACAAGCAAGAGTAAACAGGAGGAGGAACAAGAGGAAGCTGGAGGAGGAGTTTGCAGAGGATGAAGATAATCCATCCTATGGACCTGGAATGCACTAAAAAGTTAATCCAATCTTTGTCGCTCGATTCCCAAAACTTTTATTTTCTCATACTGATTACATGTTTTCTAAGGATCTTCCAAACATATTTGTTTCAAACTTTCAGTAAATGTTACACAGTACCTTCTGCATAATTTAACACAGCCTTTTTCCAAAAAAAACTGTATATTTTTGAATATATAAATAAAAAATTGCAAAAAAATGTTGTGAATTTTCATTACAATTGAAAAAAATCATCTTTAATAACTGAACTAAAATTTTGTAAAATCCCTGTCTTAAGTTGTAGCCCATATTCCAATAAATAATCTGTAAAAATTTCAACTTCCTACCTCAAATACTTTGTGAGGAAAGATGTAATTTATAAGCGTTATTTTAACATTGCAAGTATAGGGCGTTCCGGAGCCCCTTAACAAGCACTCGCTCTGTGGCATACGCATTGCAGAGCAACCAAACAGCGGTTTGGAAGGTGGTGCACGAGGAGAGAAGTCATTTACTCCGTTTCCAGAAGGCACAGACGCTGCCCCGCACGTGGAGTTCGGGCTGTGGTTTTACAGCGTTGCGCCACGCTGCCGTATTACGCTGCGCATGTTTTGTGCACGGACGAGCTGTGCTTCAACCGCGAGGCAGTGTTAAACGTGCATAGTTGTCATATTTGCGTGGAATAAAACCCCCACACACCACACACACGAATGAGTTCATCTAGAAAAGGTTACCACAAATTTACGGGCTGCCGTGGTACACGATTACTTAATTGGTCCACACGTCGTTCCTCCTCGATTCACAGGTTTTAGCTATGCAAAGTACTTTAGGGAAGTGCATCCGGAATTATTGGAGGGGGTGCCGCTTGCAGACCGTCGACGTACGCGGTTTGTGATGTTACAAAATAAAAGTGATGTTATTCAATGGAAAGTTGGAAATTGAGATTTAGCTTACTGTTTTAGCAATCACAATTGGCGTAAGAATCATGGATTGACCATTGTCATAAAATATTGCATTATGAGATGTGATTAGTTTTTACTTGCAGTTTCGCGTGGCTTGAGGCAGTCACACCTAGCGTGCTATTGATTAAGAAATTGCGTTTCGTCTTTCTAATTACTTCATGATCGTAGATACGATCATACCCGGTTGTGAAGTTATTGTTATGACAAAACAATTTCCTAAGGGACCATAAAGTTCTTAAGGGCGCAAAAATAACTGTACCATCACACAAAAGGGAAATTCAATATTAAAGCTGATGCAAGAAGACGATAAAACAGTTTTCTTTTTATCAATGTAACACGCACATTGGACTGCTGATCTTGGTGTCTGTAATATTAGTAAAATGCATAATTAAAACGAAAATAATACTGAGGAGATAATAGAAATGAGCACTGCTAAATGATTCAGTATTCCCAGAACATTATAACTAAAACATATATCGTACCTTAAGCTTAATACTACAATGACGGTAGATTTTTATGTCCGTATCATGTCCATTGAGCGCTCTTTTATATAGCCATTGTCTTCTTTGAGTCGCTCGTGCGTCGTCACGGTAAGTTATAACAGTTCTTTACACTTCACTCAAACTTAGACATAACACGTTTATATACATTTAGTAAAAATTAGATCAGACTACCACAAATCTGCGTCCGTCTTACTCGAGAAAAACAGTACAAGTCTTTTTAGCGCTCAAGCCTTCATTTGTTCTCCAGCGAACGCATATCTATCCGTATTTTTCTGTTTATATTGCCGCCCAAAGACGACGAATTACATTATTTAGGAAATTCCACCGTCGCCATGCGACGCCTCATTATACATTAATCATTATTTATAAACAAGTATTTGCCTTCTGGCTGAAAGTATTAACTACTCGTATTTGCTGTTTTAATGAAGTCAAAAATAGCGAATATCACAGGTTCCAGCACGATGGTGCACCCACACAGTACAGTCTGCCTGCCAGAAAGTAGGTCGGACAGATGTTTGGAGGTCGCTGGATTGCTCGAGGTGACCCTGGAACCTGGCAACTTCGGTCGCTTGACCTCAGCCACGCTGAACATTCTCTTGTGGGACCATCTGAAGAATGTCGCGCATGAAACCCTGTGGAGTCAGCAGAAGATTTAGTTGAAAGTACACATGCAATACGTTAAGATGTTCGCACCATGCCCATATCTTTGAACGAGTGCATCAGTCAACGGCAAGCAGATGTTAAGCATGCTGGGGGCAGAGATTTTGAACACCTTCTCAATTTCATTTAATTTCTTGAAACAATGTAATAAATAATGGCCACTCCTTGAAATTTATTTTCTGTTGTCTGACAGGGCGAATACTCTTATGTTTCCATCTCTTTTTTTACATTCATATTTCGTTTCCTTTGAATAATGTAAAAACGCCGAATTCTTGAAAAGCCTGCAGTTAGTCCTGTTCATTGAACGCAAATAAATGTCCCAAACTCCAATTGACGGCGATTGCTGCTGGGTAGGCAGACATTTGCTCATGTAATTTCGACGCTGCCGGTATTTTTCTGTAACGACCTGTATAACGAGAGACATTTGAGATTTTAAAGTTTTCCAGCAGAAAAATAAACTGCGGATGGAAACCCTTTTCCGAAACAGTCATCTACCGAGAGCAACACAGCATCGCATTCATACAAGAGAAGCTTGTCTGCCGGCCGGGGTGGCCGAGCGGTTCTAGGTACTACAGTCTGGAAAGGCGCGACCTCTTCGGTCACAGGTTCGAATCCTGCCTTGGGCATGGATGTGTGTGATGTCCTTAGGTTAGTTTGGTTTAAGTAGTTCTAAGTTCTAGGGACTGATGACCTCAGAAGTTCAGTGACATAGTACTCAGAGCCATTTAACCATTTTCAAGCCTGTCTACGCAGTAGCTACCTCCATCTTCCCCACAAGCGGTGACAATCATTCACGATTACTGAATAACAAACAACACAGTTCTATTGGCAAACGTTGCAACTGCAGGCCGTCAGCGTACAAAGTTAAGTTCCTTGTCTGACTGGCCATATGGCGAGCGCCGGCACGTGTAATTTCGGCATTCTACAGCGTTGGTGGGTGAAGTTTCCGCACACGTTGTCCTGTCCTCAATTAGTTGCTCATGACATCCTCTGCAGCCCTGTATACAGGCTTTATCATAAGTAATGGCGTCAACGCATACAGTTGAAAGTACACCACATTACAAGCAAAAAGTGTGTAAACAGAGGCTTTAAAATGGATAGCTCAGAGCGCTTGTTCATCTTAGTTATTATGAAACACATCTCTTGCGCTGGAAAAGCGCTCACATCTCTTAACGTGTGAATTTTAGAAACCGTGTTTACTAGACAACATTTCTGGTAGTATTGTGTGTTTTCAACCATATATGTTTATGCCATTAATATTGATATCCACTGAAATATAGTTCATTGTCTAAGGACGAAAGTAGCTTTTACATGACGTATCATTGCAAAGTAACATAGCACGAAGGAACTTAGAACACAAGCAGAGGGAACCGCTACAGTACAGTGAAGAAGGTAGCAAAGAAATATGCAATGAGACGAAGGGAAAAGACACTTTCATTCAAATAAAATAATTACACTTAAGTCACCGGAATTTATGTTGACCCTTGGACAATACAAAACGAACGGCAATGCAGGTTCGTCAATGTGCTGTCTTGCTGGCCACAAAAATGGTAAAGATTGCAGTGGCCATTCCATACCTGTGTGTGTGTGTGTTTGTGTGTGGGCGAGAGAGAGAGAGAGAGAGAGAGAGAGAGAGAGAGAGAAAGAGAGAGAGAGAGAGAGATAGATTGTGTGTGTATGTGTTTGGAGCTCAGGGGCGCTCAACGGCAAGGTCGTCTGCGGAATTACGCATATAAAAAGAAACGGATGTGGAAACAGTTAGGAAAAAAATGTTTTCACACAGTGAGAAGGAAACCTGTAATAAGACACACAGCCACTCTATCACACACCCCTTAAGACAACGGAGAAAGGTTGAAAGGCGCTATAGCTGGAATTAAAACGGAAGTGAAATCACAGAATAACTAATCATCATCATCATCATCATTTAAGACTGATTTTGCCTTTCAGCGTTCAGTCTGGAGCATAGACCCCCTTATGAAATTCCTCCATGATCCCCTGTTCAGTGCTAACATTGGTGCTTCTTCTGATCATAAGCCTATTACTTCAAAATCATTCTTAACCGAATCCAGGTACCTTCTCCTTGGTCTACTCCGACTCCTCCTACCCTCTACTGCTGAACCCATGAGTCTCTTGGGTAACCTTGCTTCTCCCATGCGTGTAACATGACCCCACCATTTAAGCCTGTTCGCCCTGTCTGCTACATCTATAGAGCTCATTCCCGGTTTTTCTTTGATTTCCTCATTGTGCACACGCGCCTGCCATTGTTCCCATCTACTAGTACCTGCAATCATCCTAGCTACTTTCATATCCGTAATCTCAACCTTATTGATAAGGTAACCTGAATCCGCCCAGCTTTCGCTCCCATACAACAAAGTTGGTCGAACGATTGAACGGTGCACAGATAACTTAGTCTTGGTACTGACTTCCTTGTTGCAGAAGAGAGTAGATCGTAGCTGAGCGCTCACTGCATTAGCTTTGCTACACCTCGCTTCCAGTTCTTTCACTATGTTGCCATCCTGTGAGAATATGCATCCTACGTACTTGAAACTGTCCACCTGTTCTAACTTTGTTCCTCCTATTTGGCACTCAGTCCGTTAATATCTCTTTACCACTGTTATTACTTTCGTTTTGGAGATGCTAATCTTCATACCATAGTCCTTACATTTCTGATCTAGCTCTGAAATATTACTTTGCAAACTTTCAATAGAATCTGCCATCACAACTAAGTCATCCGCGTATGCGAGACTGCTTATTTTCTGTTCACCTATCTTAATCTCACCCAGCCAGTCTATTGTTTTCAACATATGATCCATAAATAATATGTACAACAGAGGATACAAGTTGCAGCCTTGTCTTACCCCTGAAACTACTCTGAACCATGGACTCAATTTACCGTCAACTCTAACTGCTGCCTGACTATCTACGTAAAGACCTTTAATTGCTTGCAAAAGTTTGCCTCCTATTCCATAATCACGTAGAACAGACAATAACTTCTTCCTAGGAACCCGTTCATATGCCTTTTCTAGATCTATAAAACATAGATACAATTCCCTGTTCCACTCGTAACACTTCTCCATTATGTGCCGTAAGCTAAAGATCTGGTCCTGACAACCTCTAAGAGGCCTAAACCCACACTGATTTTCATCCAATTTGTCCTCCACTAATACTCGCACTTTCCTTCAGCAATACCTGAGAAGATTTTACCCACAACGCTGATCAAAGAGATACCTCTGTAGTTGTTAAAATCTTTTCTGTTTCCATGTTTAAAGATTGGTGTGATTACTGCTTTCGTCCAGTCTGATGGGACCTGTCTCGACTCCCACGCCTTTTGAATTATCCTGTGTAGCCATTAGACCTGACATTCCACTGTATTTGATGAGTTCCGACTTAATTTCATCCACCCCAGTTGCTTTATTGCACTGCAATCTATTGACCATTTTCTCCACTTCCTCAAATGTGATCCTATTTCCATCATCATTCCTGTCCCATTGTACATCGAGATCTGAAACATTACTGATCGTATTTTCACCTATATTGAGCAACTCTTCAAAATATTTCCTGCATCTGCCCAAGGCATCAACAGGATTCACCAGCAGTTTTCCTGACTTGTCCAAAATACTTGTCATTTCCTTCTTACCTCCCTTTCGAAGACTGCTTATTACACTCCAGAATGGTTTTCCAGCAGCTTGACCCAAGGTCTCCAACCTGTTTCCAAAGTCTTCCCAAGATTACTTCTTGGATGCTGCAATTTTCTGTTTGGCTTTGTTTCTTTCTTCAACATAACTTTCTCTGTCTACCTGAGTTCTAGTGTGTAGCCATTTTTGATATGCCTTCTTTTTCCTTTTACAGGCTGCCTTGACTGTGTCATTCCACCAAGCTGTTTGCTTCATCCCACCTTTACACACTACTGTTCAAGACATTCTTTGGCCACTTCTAGTACTGTGTCCCTGTACCTTGTCCATTCCTTTTCCAATGACTGCAATTGACTACATTCTACTAACTGGTACCTTTCTGAGATCACTGTTATGTACTTGTGTCTGATTTCCTTATCCTGAAGTTTCTCCACTCTTATCCTCCTACACATGGACCTGACCTCCTGCACTTTCGGCTTCACGACACCAATTCCACTGCATATTAAATAGTGATCAGTGTCATCAAAGAATCCCCTGAAAACACGTGTGTCCCTCACAGCCTTCCTGAATTCCTGATCTGTTATTATATAGTCAATGACAGATCTGGTTCCCCTGCCTTCCCAAGTATACCGGTGAATGTTCTTATGTTTACTTACTGGCACAGAAATCCAAGAGTTGTTTCCCGTTCCTGTTGGCCTCCATATCCTCTCCAAATTTACCCATAGCCTTTTCATACCCTTCTGTTCGGTTTCCAGTCCTGGCATTAAAATCACCCATGAGCAGAAGACTGTCCTTGTCCTTTACTCTAACAACTACATCACTGAGTGCGTCATAAAAACTATCCATCTTATGTTGATCTGTCCCTTCAGAACGCGAATATACTGACACAATCCTAATTTTCTCGCTAGACACTGTCAAATCTATCAACATCAGTCGTTCGTTTACACACCGTTTTGCAACTACGCTGGGTTCCATTTGTTTCCTGATGAAAAGCCCTACACCCCATTGTGCTATTCCTGCTTTGACTCTTGACAGGTAGACCTTGTATTCTCCCACTTCCTCTTCTTTCTCACCCCTTACCCGAATGTCACTAACAGCTAAAACGTCCAACCCCATCTTACTTGCAGCCTCTGCCAGCTCTACCTTCTTCCCAGAGTAGCCCCCATTGATATTAATAGCTCTCCATCTCGTTACCATTCGTTTGCCGAGTCGTATCTTAGGAGTCCCTGGTTTGTCAATCAGAGGTGGGACTCCGTCACCTCCAAAGGTCCGAGGCATTTTGCTCTGATTGTTGCCAGCATCATGTTTATAGTACCAGGGAAGCAGGTTGCTAGCCTTACTTGCCCCGGGTCCCATTGAGTTTTACCCCTAACGGTTGAGGGACTAACCGGTGGATTTGGTAGTCTTTGGCGTCTGAGCACAGAGGTGGCCACGACTCGGAATATGTCCGAAATGTCCAGCCTTATTCCAAAGTAAATGGTATCCGGACTGTCAGGACCACTTACTTGGTCACTCATACGTTGTTCGGGGTTCATGAACTAGGACATGATACCAGGAACCCACACCATGAACCACCAGAATAACTAAAAGAAAGGCAAAACGAAAAATGACTGATTGCCCACTTAACATAAACCTTGGGTGAGTCAGTGACCCTATTGACACTTTTAAAAAAAATCCCTAAAATTTTCGGAAACAAATTGGACAAATGACAAACCTTAAAACTCTAACCAAACTCGCTTGAACTTTACTTAAAGTAGAGGGCAGGTAGGAAGGCAAATTTTCCGCTACCCACTGGTCTGAAAGCCAAGCACAATCTAATAAAATGTGGCACACAGTGATCTGTCCACCGCACGTACATTGGAGAGTCCTGTAGCCGGAGCAAGAAGCGATGCGTCTGACGATCATGGCCTATGCGTAGACAAGTAAGGAGAGCCTCATCCGCTTCTACGTTGCTGAAAGGGGGAACACCAGGGCCGCGTCGTGGGCTTCACGAGTAGCAGCTTATTATGTCACTTCCAGCCACTCGTCTTCTCATCAACACATGACTCTGCAGCTCACCTGCTAGGTGATAGCACGCAGGGGGATAGCACACTGAAATAACTAAGTATAGCTCCATGGCTGCTACATCGGGTCTTTCGTTCCCCAGAATACCCAGCGGAAACAGACCACCTTCCCCAGCTGTTGTCGTTGAAGGAGGGCGTCCTTGACGTATTGGGCTACTTTATCTGCTGGGTACAAGCGCTTTAGAGAGTGAATGGCAGTCGGAGAATCGGAAAAACCAAGGAATTCAGCACTCCAAGGACTGCTGTTCCGCTCCAGTGACCGGTACAAACCATACAGTAAAGTAACAAGGCGGTAGGATCTTGAGGACACGATCAGCGAAAAAAATAGAGCAACCAATAGAGTCCTCTTGTTTAGACCCACCTAAAAAGAAAACTGTAGAGCTGTGCACAGTTAAAATGGCATAAAATAAAATATTAAAAACATATGCAGGAGTGCAATCTGTCCTGAACTACATCAAATCTAACATTATAAGGCCTATGAGGTAAGAATGGGTGCAGGTGGTTAAGAGCCGGGATTTGAGGTAATATCTTTTCCACACCAATCTGCTCCAGCACACGCTGCATGTAGGTCCCGTACGGCATTGTTTGTTGCTTGTGAATGATTGGAGGAAAGGCATTGTATGCAGGTGAAGTTGGGGCTGCGAGGAACTTACATGCCTGGGACAGCATCCGGAGCTGAGGCGGGATGGTGAGCGGCGGTTCTCCAGTCTGACACACAGACTTGGTACGGGACTGGTCCTGTAAGCACCTGTGACCAGCCTAACCTCCTCGTGGTGGGTAGCCTCGCTGGTCTGTACTCTGTTCATTCATAGTCTAGCTGTGAACGTACCAAAGCCCTATAAAACTGGAGCAGAGGTGCCCTTTCTGCTCCCTAAGACCTGTGGTTAAGACACTATACGACATTCAGTGCTTTCTGCGATCTGGCGTTCAGGTCTCTCAGGTGTGGTAATCACCACAGTTTGAGGTCAAAATTGAGGCCAAGTAACCTGCGTCACCGAGTGTTTAAAATCTAGAATGATGTCCCTCGTTTAAAATCCAGATAAATTAAAACTACGACGAAAATAATTAACATGGACACATAAACACTTATCTGCTGAAAACTAAAAACCTGTCCGTGGAGCATACTACTCCAACCTCCTCGCAGCCATTTGCAACTGACGGGTCGCTGTTTCAAGACAGGAGTAGGAAAAGGAAACGTGAAAAAAGTCCACAAATAAGGAGCACAGTACAGCACGTGAAACTGTTTGTGGCTATGGCAACGAGGGTAACACTTAAAATACTGCCCTGAGGCCAATTCGGGAATTATCAAACACGGGGAAGGCCGTATGAATACCTGCAGGCAGCCACGAAAGTCCCATTGATGCAGCTACACGAGAATGATGTGTCTCCAAGCCGTATCATACACCTTACTGATATCAAATAACATGCCAATACAATGATGTTTACGTATGAAAGCCTGCTGATTACACGCCTCTATAAGGGTCAGGTTGTCGAGACTGGACCTAAATCTCAGGAATCCAAACTGAGAGCGGGTAAGGAGTTGCCCGGTCTGTAACAATCAGATGACGATTAATGATTCGCTCTAGGGTATTTTCTGCAGAGCTCCTTAAAGCGATTCGCTAGTAAGTACTGGGACATGTGCTGTCCTTTCCTGGTTTGATGAGACGTATGAGAATTGCCTTTCTCCACGAGCTGGGGAAGTGACCTGTCTGTCAAATCAAATTAAAATATTCGAGGATAATTTCCTTCCACACTGCTGGCAAATGTCGAAGCATGCAGTACCAGCTTTGGTCGTGATGAGGAGCAGTATCACCACGAGTCTCACACAGTGCCGAGTCCAGCTTCCACGAGGAGAAAGAATAGTTGTCGGACTCAGAAGTGTGGGACCTTAAATCCAACTTGCCCTTTTCTGCAGCCGCAAGGCAGCGACGAAATGCTGGGTTCCGTCTTGCATTGGCAGGAGATTTTGCGAAACTGTGTGCCAACAACTGAGCGATGTCTCAACCATTGTTTGAGACACCCTTGTTTCTGTAGTGCTACTGTTGGTAAATGACTGTCCTTAACGGAAATCCTCCAGATGGCTTTCCATAGTTTTGCAGAACCAGTAGTACTGTTGATGGAAACCAGGAACGCTTGCCATGACCTTTCGCTGCTCTTCTTAACTACGCGTCGCGCTGTGGCTCTCGCAACTCGAAAAGCTGTCAGGTTATCTGCTGTTGGTCGCCATTTAAACCGTCGAAAAGTCGCACTCCTGTACCAGAGCGCAGAGCGACATACATCAGTCCACCAAGGTACAGGTTGCTTCTTAAGAAGAAATGAAGACTCAGAGATGTATAAGTCAGGAGCATGATAGGTCGTTCGTGTGATGTGGTTTACCCATTCCTCCTGGACGCGATTGCGGTGTTCAAATACACCCAACTGGCTGAACAGCGTCCAGTTAGCTACGCCGACTATCCATTTTGGTGGCTACCTTTCTAGTAATGCTCTCTCCAGTATGTGAATGCATAGTGGAAAGTCATCAGTGGAATGAAAATCGTCAGTAACTTCCCAATGAACAGAGTTCACGAGAGCTGAAGAGCAGAAAGAGGGATCGATGGAACAGAATGACCAAGTGGCAGCACAGTAATGCGTTATGCTACGTGTGTTGGAGATGCACAGCTCATGGTACGTCATGAGGCTCTCCAGAATCCGTACTCGAGGGCACGTAAAGGTCGAGCCCGACAAAACGTGATGGGTATTGAAGTCACCCAGTAGGAGAAATGGTCGGGGAGTTGTATATGATCTGCAAAAGTCTCAGGGTCTGTGGCATCTTGTGGAAATAAACACAGTGAGCAAACTGATCCTCCAACGTATATGAACTGTCTGTAGGTTAGTACTCAGGAGAAGAGCAAAGGAGTGGTGCACGTTATTGAGAAATACAATGACCCTTTCCCTTGGCTCTTTCGCCTGTCACGTTATCCTTGCAGTGTAGCGTATAGCCCTGTGGTGTAGGGACGTCAGTATCTTTAAAACGTGTTTCTTGTGAACAAAATTACAAGTGACATACAAAGTTGTTTGAGTTCCACCAATTGAGTACTCAACCGATCCATGTTTCTCTGTAGTATGGGAGCCATTTCATTGGTGTGCTTATTAATCTATCCCTATCATTGCCCTGGGGAGTTGAAGCACTTGTAAAAGGAAGGGTCGAAGGGGAGTGGAGGGGCTGCTAGGATCTGAAGCATCTAAATCTGTGATGTTCACCTCATGAGCCAGACATGTCAGAATGTCGCCAGACGGTACCTGGGACAGCTTTTGACCAGAAAATTGTGATCCTCTCCTTGCAACCTGTCCCTTCGATGATGATAGGGAAAGGGATTGCTGAGAGGAGCTCTGTTTTTTGCATGACTTCTAGATGCTCACTGTGGAAGTGTAGCTGGCCTTTTCTGTTGTAGCTGCCTGGATTGCTTTATCTGTACTGGTTTACCTTGGCGTGTAAATGTGAAAGTACAGGTGTTTGAGGTGAGCAGTGTTACACTGGGCATCGTCTGCGTCGGAGAATCCACCTTAGCAGCACATTTCTGGACCATGGAAGCACGTGAAGTCGCAAAGACAAGCGCTTTCATCCCCGTATATTCTTTTATGACTTCCTCATCGGGGATACCCTTTGTCACTTTTATTTTGCATTCCTCAGCAAAAATAGTGCAGTCTCAGTTCCTCACTGTGTGACTCCCAGAGCAGTTGATGCAGATCGCTGGAGACGGGCAGTTCTGCACTTCCCACTTCAACTCCACAACTCATGGTTTCATAGCGCTCCAAAGAATTTTCTATGTAAGATCTTACAGTAAGTCGAAGGAATTCTGGCATAATGGGTTCAGGTACCGTTGAAGAATTGAATGTGACAATGAAAATGGTAGCCTTTTCAGTTTCTCTGTTACTCCTTCGCAATCCTTGTTCCACATCCGCCATCCATTGTGATGCCCACTCTTGCCTCAGATCAGTTATTTTCAGGTACATGATATCACTGCATATGATTTTTCCTGTCATCGGCCTTCTGACTAGATTGAGAGGCCTCCACGATTTCCTCTCCTGTTATCCTGTACCAACCTCTTCATCTCAGAGTAGCACTTCAAACCTACGTCCTCAATTATTTGCGGCATGTATTCCAATCTCTGTCTTCCTCTACTGTTTTGCCTTCTACAGCTATCTGTAGTATCATGGAAGCCATTTACTCATGTCTTAACATGTCCTATCATCCTTTCCCTTCTGCTTGTCAGCGTTTTAAACATATTCCGTTCCTCCCCGATTCCGTACGGAACATCCTCATTCCTTACCTTAACAGTCCACTTAATTTTCAACATTCTTCTGTAGCACCACATGTCAAATGCCTCGATTCTCTTTTGTTCAGGTTTTCCCACAGTCCATGTTTCACTACCATACAATGCTGTACTCCAGACGTACATTCTCAGAAATTTCTTCCTCAAATTAAGGCCGATATTTGATAGTAGTATTCTCTTGGGCAGGAATGCCCTTTCTGCCATTGCTAGTCTGCTTTTGATGTCCTCCTTTCTCCGTCCGTCAATGGTTATTTTACTGCTCAGGTACCAGAGTACCTTAACTTCATCTATTTCGTGACTATCAATCACGGTGTTAAGTTTCTCGCTGTTCTCACTTCTACTACTTCTCATTATCTTCGTCTTTCTTCGATTTACTCTCAATCCATACTCCGTACTCATTAGACTGTTCGTTCTGTTCAGCAGATCACGTAATTCTTCTTCACTTTCACTCGGGATAGCAATGTCATCAGTGTAACGTATCGTTGATATCCTTTCACATTGAATTTTAATTCCGCTCCTGAACCTTTCTTATATTTCCATCGTTGCTTCCTCGTTGTACACATTCAACACTATGGGCGAAAGGCTACATTCTTGTTTTACACCCTTTTTAATTCGAGCACTTCATTCTTGGCGTCCACTCTCATTATTGGCTCTTGACTGTTGTACATATTGTATATGACCAGTCTCTCCCTATACCTCACCCATACTTTTCCTAGAATTTCGAACATCCTGCACCACTTTATACTGTCTAACGCTTTTTTACAGGTCGACAGATCCTATGAACGTGTCTTGATTTTTCTTTAGTCTTGCTTTCATTATCAACCGCAACGTCAGTTTTGCCTCTCTCGTCCCTTTACCGGTCATCTAGAGTATCCTCAATTTTCTTTTCCATTCTTCTGTACATTATTATTGTAAGAAACTTGGAGGCATGACCTGTTAAGCTGATTGTGCTGCAGTTCTCGCATTTGTTAGCTTTTGCCGTGTTAGGAATTGTGTAGATAACGCTTTCCCGGAAGTCAGATGGTATGTTGCCGGACTCATACATTCTACACTCCAACGTGAATAACCGTTTTGTTGCCACTTACCCCATTGATTTTAGAAATTCTGATGGAAGCATATCTATCCCTTCTGCCTTATTTCGTGTTAAGTCCTCCAAATTCTGATTCTAATACTGATCCCGTCTCTTCTATATCGAGTCATGGTTCTTCTTCTATCACGGCAGATAAATCTTTCCCCTTACAGAGGCTTTCAATATACTCTTTCCAACTATCCGCTAACTAAAAATGGTTCAAAAGGCTCTGAGCACTATGGGACTCAACATCTTACTTCATAAGTCCCCTAGAACTTAGAACTACTTAAACCTAACTAACCTAAGGACATCACACACACCCATGCCAGAGGCAGGATTCGAACCTGCGACCGTAGCAGTCCCGCGGTTCCGGACTGCAGCACCAGAACCGCTATCTCCTCAGAACTTAACGGTGGAGTTACTATTGCACTCTTAATATTATAACCCTTGCTTTTAATGTCACCGATGGTTGTTTTGACTTTCCTGTATGCTGAGTCTGTCCTCCCAACAATCATTTCCGATGTCTTCACATTTTTGCTGCAGTCATTTCGTCTTACCTCCCCTGTACTTCCTATTTATTTTATTCCTCAGCGACTTTTATTTCTGTATTGCTGTGTTTCCCAGAACATTTTTCTACTTTCTCCTTTCATCGATCAATTGAAGTATTTCTTCTGTTACCCATGGTCTCTTCATAGTTACCTTTTTAGTAACCATGTTTTTCTTCCCAACTACTGTGATGGCTCTTTTTAGAGATGTCCATTTCTCTTCAAATGTACTGCCTACTGAGCCATTTCTTATTGCTGTCTCTACATCCTTAGAGAACTTCAATAGTACATCGTCATTCCTTAGTACTTCCGTATCCCACTTTCTTGCGTATTGATGCTTCCTGACTAATGGCTTAAACTTCAGCTTCCTCTTCATCACTACTACATTGTGAAATGAGTCTGTGTCTCCTCCTGGGTACGCCTTTCAATCCAGTATATGATTTCTAAATCTCTGTCCTACCATGATGTAATCTAATTGAAATCTTCCCGTATCATCTGGCCCTTTCCACGTATACCTCCTCCTCTTATTATTGTTGAACCAGGTATTCGCTGTTTCTAGCTAAAACTGGTTGTAGAACTCAAATAGTCTTTCTCCTCTCCCATTAATTGTCCCAAGCCCATATTCTCCTGTAACCTTTTCTTCTACTTCTTCCCCTACAATTGCATCCCAGTCTCCCTTGACTATTAAATTTTCATATCCCCTTATATATTGTATTACCCTTTCAATATCCTCATATACTTTCTCTGTCTCTTCATCTTCAGCTTGCATCGTCAGCATGTATAATTGAACTATTGTTGTTGGTGTTGGTTTGCTGTAGATTCTAGTAAGAACAACCCTATCACTGAACTTTCGCAGTAATACACTCTCTGCCCTACCTCCCTGTTCATAACGAATCCTACTCCCATTATATTATTTTCTGCTGCTGTTGATATCACCCTATACTTATCTGACTAGAAGGCCTTGTCGTCTTTCCACTTCACTTCACTGACCCCTACTATATCTAGATTGAGCCTTTGCATTTTCCGTTTCAGATTTTCTAATTTCCCTATCACGTTCAAGCCTCTGACATTCCACGCCCTGAAAGATAGAACGTTGATTATTCCATCTTTTTCTCATGGTAACCTCCCTCTTGGCTGTCCCCTCCCGGAGATCCGAATGGGGGACTATTCCGGAATCTTTTGCCAATGGAGGGATCATCATGACATTTTTCAATTACAGGCCACATGTCCTGTGGATACACGTTACGTGTCTTTAATGCAGTGGTTTCCACTGCCTTCTTCATCCTCATGCCATTGATTCATAATCAAAACGACACCGCTTAAATTTTGATTAATAATCAGCATTGGCGGCCAAAGAGGGCGGAGGAGCGGATAGAGGTTCAGGGCACTCTCTTGTCCTTGTGATGGGAAATTGCCCCTAAAGGCGGAAGAATCAGTAATGATCAGCAGCATGAGAATACAGAAGGCAATGGTAACCGCTGAATTAACGACACGTAACATGTATCCACAGGACATGTGGACTGTAGTTGAAAAAATGCCATGATGATTTCTCCATTGTCAAAAGATTCCAGAATAGTCCTCATTCATATCTCCGGGTGAGGATTGCCAAGGTGGACGTGACCAGGAGAAAAAGATTGAATGATAAACTAAAAAATATGGTTCCACGAGTCGGGGAGTGGAATGTCAGAAGCTTGAAAGCGAAATAATCAGAGAAGAGAGACGCAAAGTCTCAGTCTAGATATAGTAGGGGTCAGTGAAGTGTAATGAAGTCAAGGATTTCTGGTCAGATGAGTATGGCGTAATATCAACAGCACCAGAAAATGTTATAACGGAAGGTAGGGCAGAGAATGTGTTACTGTGAATAGCTCCGTGATAGTGCTATTCTTATCAGAATCGACAGCAAACCAACACCAACAACGATAGTTGATGTATACATACTGACGCCGTAAGCTGAAGATGAAGAAACGGAGAAAGTATATGAGGACATTGAAAGGATAATACAGTATATAAATGGAAATGATAACCTAATAGTCATGAGGAACTAGAATACAGTTGTAGGAGAAGATAAGGTAACATAAGAATATGGGCCTGGGAAAAGGAATGGCAGAGGAGAAACACTAATTGAGTTCTGCAATAAATTTCAGCTATTAATAGCGGATTCTCTGTACACGAATCACAGAGGAGGAGGTACACTTGGAAAAATGGTTTAAATGGCTCTGAGCACTATGGGAGGTCATCAGTCCCCTGGGACTTAGAACTACTTACATCTAACTAATCTAAGGACATCACTCACAACCATGGAAGAAGCAGAATTCTAACTTAAGACCGTAGCGGTAGCGCGGTTCCAGATTGAAGTGCCTAGAACCGCTCGGCTACTTGGAAAAGTCTGGGTGATATGGGAAGATTTCAGTCATATTACATCATGCTCACATAGAGTTTCCAAAATCAGATACTGTATTGTAAGGCATACCCAGGACCAGATACAGACTCATATCACAATGTAGTAGTGATGAAGAGTAGGCTGAAGTTCAAGAGATTAGTCAGGAAGAATAAATATGCAAAGAAGTGGGATACATAAGTACTAAGGGATGAGGAGATACGCTTGAAGTTCTCTAAGGTTACAGACACAGCAATAAAGAATATCTCAGCAGGCAGTACAGTTGAAGGAGAGTCGGTAGTTCTAAAATGTGCCATCACAGAAAACTCAAAGAAAATATACGTATAAGGAAGGAAAGTGCAGTGAAACCATGGGTAGCAGAAGAAATACTTCAGTATATCGATGAAAGGAGGAAATACAAAAATTTTCAGGGAAATTTGGGAATACAGAAATACACGTCACCGAGGAGTGAAATAAAAAGAAAGTGCACGGAAGCTAAGACGAAATGGTTGCATGAAAAATGTGAAGAAATCGGAAAAGAAATGATTGTCGGAAGGACTGACTCAGCATATAGGAAAGCCGAAATAACCTTGGTGACATTAAAAGCAAGTGTGGTAACAGTAAGAGTGCGACGAGAATTCCAATGATAAATGAAGAGGAGAGGAGGAAAGAGCACATTGAATGCGTCTATGACAGGTAAAATTTGTCTGATGTGATAGAAAATGAAGGAGGAGTTGATTTGGAAGAGATAAGGGATCCAGTATTAGAACCAGAATTCAAGAAAGCTTTGGAGGTCTTAAGATGAAATAAGGCAGAATGGGTAGATAACATGCCATCTGAAGTTGTAAAACCATTGGGAGAAGTGGCAACAAAACGACTATTCAGGTGTAGAATGTATGAGTCTGGCGATATACCACCTGACTTTCGGAAAAATATCATCCACCCAATTCTGAAGACAGAAAGAGCCGAAAAGTCTAAGAAACTGTCGCACAATCAGCTTAACAGCTCATGCATCCACGTTCTTGACAAGATAAATATCCAGAAGAATGGAAAATTGATTATGTGCTACATGACGATCAGTTTGGCATCAGGAAAGATAAAGGCACCATAGAGGCAATTCTAACGTTGCGGTTGATAATGGAAGCAAGACTAAAGAAAAGTCAAGACACGTTCGTAGCACTGGTAAATGCGTCCGACAATGTAAAATGGTGCAATATGTTCGAAAAACTGAATTAAAATAGGAGTAAGCCATAGAGAGGTGTCCGCCCAGTTAGCAGTGCGGTCTAACGCATGGCTTTCCGGATGGGAAGGGGCGCCTGGTACCTTGCACGAATCAGCCCGGCGGACTTGTGTCGAAGTCCGGTGAGCCGGCCAGTCTATGGATGGTTTTTAGATGGTTTTCCACCTGCCTCGGTGAATGCGGGCTGGTTCCCCTTATTCCGCCTCAGCTACACAATGCAGGCGATTGCTGTGCAGACAAGTTCTCCACGTACGCGTACACCACCAGGGGCCGAACCGCACAATAACCCTGGGTTCGGTGTGGGGCGGCTGTGCGGTGGAGTGGACTACGGTAATCGTCGTAGGGTTGTGGACCGCTATGGCTGCGGTGGGGACGGAGCCTCTCCGTCGTGTCTAGGCATCCGGTTAACATACATACATACAAGCTATAGGGAGAGGCGAGTAATATACAATGCGTACCAAAGTCAAGTGGGAATAAAAGAGTGGACCACCAAAAACGAAGGGTGTAAGGTGGGAATGTAGTCTCCTCCCCCTCCCCCCTCCTGAGCAATCTGTACATGGTGGAGGCAATGATGGAACCCAAAAAAAGGTTCAGCAGTGGAATTAGAATTCAAGGTGAACGGATATAAATGATAGGATTCGTTGATGACGTAGCAATTCTGAGTGAAAGTGAAGAGGAACTACAAGATATGCCGAACGGAATGAACAATTTAATGAGTATAGAATATGGATTGAGAGTAGATCGAAGAAAGACGAAGGTAATGAGAAGTAGCAGACGTGAGAACAGCGAGAAATTTAACATCTGGATTGATGGTCAGGAAGTAGACGAAGTTTAGGAATTCTGCTACCTAGGCAGCAAAATAAATAACGACGGACGGATTAAAGAGGACATCAAAAGCAGACTAGCAGAGGCAAAAAGGGAATTCCTGGACAAGAGAAGTCTACTAGTATCAAACATAGACCTTAATTTGAGGAAGAAATTTCTGAGCACAGCATTGAATGGTAGTGAAACATGGACTCTGGAAAAACCGGAAGACAAGAGAATCGAAGGATTCGAGATGTGGTGCTACAGGTGAATTGTTGAAAATAAGCTGGACTGATAAGGACTGAGAAAGTCCTACTCAGAATCGGAGAGGAAATGAGTATTTGGAGAACACTAAAAAGGAGAAGGATAGGGTGATAGGACATCTGTTAAGACATCAGGGAATGATTTCTATGGTACTAGAGGGAGCTATAGAGGAAGCCACACCCAGCAAATAAATAAGGACATAGGTTGCAAGTGCTTCTATGAGATGAAGAGGTTGGCACAGGACAGGGATTCGTGGCGGCCCTCATCAAACCAGTCAGAAGATTGATGAAAAAAAGGAAAAAAAAGCGCAAGCAAGTCCTTCCAAACCTTTATGGGTACAGAAGTGAGAGACTTTTTCAGGCGTCACGTTTTTCCTCTTAAGCACCGGGAACACGTTTTGATTTACGATTCCTTTAGCTCTGTTACTAAAGTACACGAGATTCCGATTGTCAGGAGGGCTAGTCTCTCTCTTGCACTGGGTTATTGGTTGTGAGAACTCCCTGGTGGTACGCCAATCACACTGGGAGGAGAAGAAAAATATTTCGCGTTTTCCATCTCGGTTCTATGAGCAGCTAGGGAAATACGGATCCACTCAGACAGAGCCCCATGTACCTAAGCCTTACACAACTAAGTACTTCAGGTTCGCCAGAGATTGCCCATTAACGACTGTCCCACCACACGTCTCATCGGCGTGCAGCACACCTTAAAACTGAGAGGGTTTGTTACAGAGGCCTATTCCATCCTCGCGGTCTAGGCAGTCAAACAAAGATTCTCATTCCTCGTGTGAGACAACGTTCCGCCGACGCGTCACAATAGTCGCTGAAGCATGCTCTGAGATAATGGTGACAGAAGACTGGCGGCGCTTACCAGTCCCTAGGTCAGGAACCCCAGGGTCGCCAAGCCCGTAGCCGGCAAACGAGTGCTGAGCCCCTGAAGGGAGCCTTCCCTTCCTTGACAAGCACATTTGATAACTGCTGAATGGTCTTTACTGCTACGTAACATAGCTAAATGAAAGTCGGACCATATACAGAAAGAAGTGATAGAGTACAGTGAAGAAGGTAACTGAATA
This sequence comes from Schistocerca cancellata, assembly GCF_023864275.1. Taxonomy (NCBI): domain Eukaryota; kingdom Metazoa; phylum Arthropoda; class Insecta; order Orthoptera; family Acrididae; genus Schistocerca; species Schistocerca cancellata. The sequence goes on along the minus strand of NC_064627.1, from coordinate 80,877,008 downwards.
AAACACGCAATGAGACGAAAAGAAAAGACACCTTTGTTCAGAGAAAAAAATCACACTGACGTTTGCGCGGTTTACAATAGTCCCCTGGACATTATCAAAGATGGGACATGCTTCTTAGTAGGGTGTGTGGTTACAGCGGTCTAGAGTGCACGTTCTGCAACGAACTATCACGCTGAGCACAAGGCTGTTAACGAGTTCTTGCAATAAAGCGATCCATTTCTCCACCGCAGGATGGATGGTCGTTAGTGGATGTGGACGTGCTGAAATACGTCTAACCATCGCATTCGAAATGTGTAACCCTCTCGTTCCAACAGATGCTCTACCTGCACTGTTTGATATGGTCCGCATTGTCAATCATAAAAATGAAGTCAGGGCCTAACCCATGTTCAAGGTTGTGGAGCTGTGTGCCCCTAAGTAGCATTATACAGCCTCACCCCCCCTCCCCCAACTCCACCACCACTGTACCACTGTAACATCTGGGCCATCAAAACAGTCATGTTTGACAATACTGGATTTACCCCCATGTGGATTTGGGAACATGTAGGCACTCAGGAACAGTGCCAAACATGACCATCTCATTGGTTTAGGTTATGGTGCGTGGAGGCACAATGCTGCATGTGCAAACTGATCCCCAAATCTTTGAACACAGCGCTATCGCTGGTCATCGTTACTGTGACACTGCGCTCTTTCCCAACGTGCAGCTTTTCAGGAGTGCCTTCGGCAGTGACCTCGTTTTCATGAACGCCAAGGCGCGACTGCTTTGAAGTGGGCAGGTGTAGGAGCTCCTCTTGGCAGGACAGGATATTCAGCGATTGGACTCGCCTGCCCGTTCCCACTCTTAAATCGCACCGAGCACGTGTGAGATGCTTTGGGGAGACGCACTGCACAAAGTTCATATGCGTCAACGGCCATCTAATAGACGTCAGCCGTGTTGGTGGAGGAATCGAAGGCGCTACCGCAAGAACAGCTGATCAATCTTGCGGCCAGCATGCAACATGTTGCAGAGTACGCACTGCTGCCGTAGTCATCACACATCCACCGCACAATTACTTCTTTTGTAATGTTATAGGTTCATCATAAATCATTGTGACTTACGTATGATTATCATCTTGAATAGAAGTCTCATATCCGTTTATCGCTTTGCGTACTTCTTTCAACTACCTATACTCTAGCAGTTATTTCTTTGCATGGTACAAGTTTCAACGAGCTGTGTTACTAGGCAGTAACACATCATGCGAAAGTTATACAGGGTTAGTCATAAGGAAAGGTACAACTTTGAGCGGTCTGGCATTGCTGATTCCTAGCGAAAAATTTCAAATGAACGTACGCTCTTTTGTTGACCGTATACGACACAGAGATGTTTCAAAATCACAGGTGTCAATCACATATCCCTCTTGACCAACACTCGCATGCCAATACAACCAAAGCGATGTTAGGCTAAGTAGTGTTGCCTTTGTTGAATATTTCAATGCGTTTCTCATTTGCGCATGGATTAGCGATTCCTCCATGGAGTCATTTCTTGGCCACCTGGGTCACATGACCTTATTCGACTAGATTACTGTTCGTGGGGTTGTCCAAGAGCAATGTCTACAAGCGGGGAGTGGACAAAAAGGGGGAACTTCTCGCTCGTATTTTCCATGTGAGTGCTCGAGTAGAGGAGGAAAGAGCTCAGATCAGCATCACAGCAGCTGTCTACAAGTGCTGCAAACGCACTTAAGTTGACGGTGGACTTTTTGAATATGATTTGTGAGGAAATGTGCACAAAGCATTACATCATAATGTTTCATTTGTTATGAACCCCATTTCTCCTGTTCCCTTCTGTTTCCATTAGTTTTTTTCGGAAACCGTTTGGAACAGGACATATGTACATATGACGCTTTTTGTTCGCAATCACTACTACTATCACCCATCAAAGCATGTATCCTTCCACCTGACTCACACTATACAGGGTGGTCCATTGATCGTGACCGGGTCAAATATCTCACGAAATAAGCGTCAAACGAAAAAACTACAAACAACGAAACTTGTCTAGCTTGAAGGGGGAAACCAGATGGCGCTATGGTTGGCCCGCTAGATGGCGCTGCCATAGGTCAAACGGATATCAACTGCGATTTTTAAAATAGGAACTCCCATTTTTTATTACATATTCGTTTAATGCGTAAAGAAATATGAATGTTATAGTTGGACCACTTCTTTCGATTTGTGATGGATGGCTCTGTAATTGTCACAAACATATGGCTCACAATTTTACACGAACAGTTGGTAACAGGTAGGTTTTTCAAATTAAAATACAGAACGTAGGTACGTTTGAACATTTTATTTCCGTTGTTCCAATGTGATACATGTACCTTTGTGAACTTATCATTTCTGAGAACCCATGCTTTTACAGCGTGATTACCTGTAAATACTACATTAATGCAATAAACGCTTAAAATGATGTCCGTCAACCTCACTGCATTTGGCAATACGTGTAACGACATTCCTCTCAACAGCTAGTAGTTCGCCTTCCGTTATGTTCGCGCATGCATTGGCAATGCGCTGACGCATGTTGTCAGGCGTTGTCGGTGGATCACGATAGCAAACATCTCTCAACTTTCCCCACAGAAAGAAATCCAGGGACGTCAGATCCGGTGAACGTGCGGGCCATGGTATGGTGCTTCGACGATCAATCCACCTGTCATGAAATATGCTATTCTATACCGCTTCAGCCGCACGCGAGTTATGTGCGTGACATCCATCATGATGGAAGTACATCGCCATTCTGTCATGCAGTGTAACATCTCGTAGTAACATCGTTAGAACATTACGTAGGAAATCAGCATAAATTGCATACATAATACCGCCAAGGTCGCTGATGTTCCACTTGTCTCAACCATCGTGGATCTTACGTTGCCCAATACTGCATATTATGCCGGTTTACGTTACCGATCTTGGTGAATGACGCTTCGTTGCTAAATAGAACACGTGCAAAAAATCTGTCATCGTCCCGTAATTTCTCTTGTGCCCGGTGGCAGAAATGTACACGACGTTCAAAGTCGTCGCCATGCAATTCCTGGTGCATAGAAATATGGTACGGGTGCAATCGATGTTGATGTAGCATTCTCAACACCGACGTTTCTGAGATTCCCGATTCTCGCTGTCTGCTCGATTGTCTGCTACTGTTGTACGGATTAGCCGCGCCAGCAGCTAAAACACCTACTTGGGCATCATCATTTGTTGCAGGTGGTGGTTAACGTTTCAAATGTGGCTGAGCACTTCCTGTTTCCGTAAGTAACGTAACTATCCGGCGAACGGTCCGGACACTAGGATGATGTCGTCCAGGATACCGAGCAGCATACATAGCACACGCCCGTTGGGCATTTTGATCACAATAGCCATACATCAACACGATATCTACCTTTTTCGCAATTGGTAAACTGTCCATTTTAACATGGGTAATGTATCACGAAGCAAATACCGTCCGCACTAGCGGAATGTTACGTGATACCACCTACTTATACGTTTGTGACTATTACAGCGCCATCTATCACAAAGCGAAAAATGTGGTCCAACTAAAACATTCATATTTCTTTACGTAGTACACGAATAAGTAATAAAATGGGGATTCCTGTTTAAAAAAAACTCAGTTGATATCCGTTTGACCTATGGCAGCGCCATCTAGCGGGCCAACCATAGCGCCATCTAGTTTCTCACTTCAGGCTAGACGAGTTTCGCTGTTTGTAGTTTTTTCGTTTGATGCTTATTTCGTGAGATATTTGACCCGGTCACTATCAATGGACCATCCTGTATAGATGAATAACTGAAGAACATTGGCGTACATTTATATAGTTTTACATATAAATAAAATCCCAAAGGTGTGTCCTTCAGTTTGTTATTTACCTATATGTATTTTAGAGTGAAAAATCTAGTCGCTTCGCAAGGATGTCGCAGGCAGACATGTGGCTGTTCGGTAGGGTGAACGAGGGAATTCCAATTGGAAAATTTGTGAATGGATCTCCATTTGCGTCATTTGTCTTGAAACACCCCATAAATCTTGGTCTGAACATGAAAATTGACCTTCTTTTAATTCAATTCTGGGTCGGTATGATCAACACAAAAATTAAATTCTATGGCGTGTAAAAGCTTATTTGTTTACAAGTATACGTGGCTTTCATAATGACTTGGAGAAGAGGTAGCATTTGCGAGAGCCTATATTCGCAAAGTAAAGGCCATATGAGTATTAGCGGGAACAAACTGCAGCGCTATAACATACCTACATTTTGTGACCATCTCCTTTCCCGTTAGCCCACAGTGAAATTCCATCATTTTGTTTGATCTTAACACATACATATCTGATACACCAAGACATTAACAGTTTAGTTACAAAGCGATGCAGTTAAAGAATTTTTAATCTACATATACACTACATTGTGGAAATATGATTGCTACCAAGGACTTTAGAATATCGTTTCATCTATGACTCGTATTGTAAAGAAATTGATATGTTGTTATTAAATGCTATGTCTTTTGTATTAAAAAGTTACAAGTTGATTTTCGAAAATCAGAAGAGGATAAAAAAAACGAGACATGAAGAAGTAAATCACGGTGAACAGTGTTCTTGGAGTCATTGTTTCTTAAAAGTATTGCCAAATCCAATTAACTGTTTTTTCGATAACAATGTAATATGGTTCTGTAATTTTGCGTATAGAAAATTCTAGACTAGAAAATCGCGTTTTATACATTTAGAATAATCAGGCCGTTTTCAATATTGTCAACAGGATGTTTATTTTCAAGTAAATGGTCAGCTGCAACTTATCTACTGTGATATAAACGAAAACTTGAAAAGTATTCATAAATCTTCCGTTCAAATAAAATGGCTCTGAGCACTTCTGTCTAAAGATCCTCCCACATAGGTCAATACTGAAACATTGCAGTTTAGACAGTTGGTGTTATGCAGTGGTCCCAGAACGTACCTTCATCCGTTCTATCAAACTTAACTATGCGTTCCTTCACAACGCTGCATTTAGCAGCAGCACATTTGTTTCTATAGCGATATGAAACTTGGTCTCGGTGCTCCATGTTGCTTTCTGAAATCGTTTTGACCGACCATAGTAACCGCAGCCACATACACGAGTAGTTTACTAATTATGAGAACACCGACAGCCAGGTTGTAATTTACTGGACACAGCTTCTTTTAAATTTTCTTTGATGATTGTAAAATTAATGATAAACCGAGTCTGCACAGGACTCTACTTATTTCATTTGTTATAGCTTCGAAAAAATGGCCGATCAACTTCTAACTATTGAGATCGAATTTTTTTTTTTTCATCCTTAGAGATGACTGACCGAATAAATCGGTCACAATAGCCATTCTTCGGGAATACATTTCTTGAATGTCTGTTCTCGGGACGCAGACTTTCCTTGTGACAGTTTTAGCTCCACGGTCAGGGTATTTGAAATTGCTTTCTTTTGGACTGGATGATAAAGGCTTTTCTGCTGGGATGTGTACAGACTTGGTCTCGATCTTCTCGGTATTTTTAACCTTCACGCGCTCGCGGGGGCGGTGAAATGACCGCCTTTTTGCAATTTCGCGCCATACTTACTCCACAAAGGTAACGAGGTGGCGGGAGGGACATGTATTCTCTAGTTGCACCTTTTTCCGACAGATTCTGCTCAAAGTTTGTCCAAGTCGCACCTCTCTGCCTCTCAGGACAAGTTCAAATAGGTCCGAACACGTTCGGCGGTCAGTTCACCGCCTTGCGAGCGCTTACGGCACTTACAAAAACGGTCAGTTACCGCCTTGCGAGCGCTTACGAGACTTTGTTCTACTCGTCTACTTCGGAATGTAAATATTTCTTTTTGTAATTCCCCTATAATTCCTCAATTTTATAGACTCTTCCAATTCTCTAGTGATTGTGCATGTGCTCCAGAATTTCAACATCAAGAAGATCACAAAGGTGGCCTGCATGTATATTTTTCCTCTTACTTGACTTGGCAGGAATAAATTCGTTACGCATTTTTCAATTCAACACAGGTAATATGAAAGAAAAAACGAGAAGATAATTCTTACATGCGTTATCTTTGCAACTGATTAGCGGAAACCTGAAAGAAAGAGCTAAATTAAAGCATTTACCAAAAGATTTGTTAGTATTTTTGGAAAATTACAGAGAGAGTGACGTAGTTTATCCAGCTGTATCAACCCCTACAAGGAGAGGAATATGTTATTCGTGTGGCTCAAAAAAGAATATAAAAACAAAGCGAGAATGCAGTGAATGTGGAAGAAACGTCTGTCTACGACATTCAACAACAAAAGTTACGTGCAATAATTGTTGTCAGCATCAAAACGAAAATGAAATGCATACAGACTGATCAGCATTTTTCATCTGACAGAAATGTTTGTGACGTTTTCAATCAAAAATTCTTTTTTCGCAGCAAAATTAGCTTTTCTTGTGACGAGTTAAGACAGTGAATAATTCTAGCCTTAAGTATTACATTATATAGTCCCAAAACATTACAATTAAAAAAATTTCTTATATTTCATTTGGGTATTTGGCTTCCTTTTTGTATTCCATTGTATATTCTATTGTTAAATAAATAATTTTGATTACAAATGTGTTTGCAATATTGTATGAGATATCCTATGTCTATATTGTATGGAAATATGACCTTTAAAAACGGAAAACCTCAAGAGATTGGTGAAAACTCTCGGGCGGTCGGCCGACCGCCCGCGCGAGCGCTCGCGTGACTATTTCTAGCGCGAGCGCACGAAGGATAAAGTGCGTTGTGAATGCGGCAGCAGTTACATAACTCAGTCCGTACGAATGATGTCAGAACGTTGCACAGATCACCAATGGCATGTTAAATATAGCTATAAAGCTCCTATTTCTCGGAAAAAATGTACGATTATGTTTGATGAAATGGAAATTTTGTCCCATAAATCTACCTACTGATATTCACGCATCAAACAAGCCATTGAAATCAGAATGTACAACAACAACAACTTTAATAGAGACAGTGGCTACAATTTTAGCGCCACATGGAAAAGGGCGTTTGACGTTGGGAGGTCACAGGGAAATCAGCTGAATCATCCACCATCTAACGAAATCAGGATAGATAGCAATGATCTTCAGGCATAGAAATCGACATAACCTCTGGTAATGTATGGAAGTTCAGTGACTTCTTCGCGTCTCTTTATCATAATTCGGCGAAGTACATGTAATAGTTAATTGTGTGCTGCAGTTTCCTGACAAAGCTTGAAATTGGGTACAAATCTGAATCTCGAGAAATTGGTTATGCATTTATTCCAGAATGTCAGCGAGAGAACTCAGCCGTAGTTCACAGATAGCAGTAATTAAGTTGATATAATTAAAGGCAGTGCTGCAAAAAAGTGGGAGAGAGCACAGAAGTGACAATGTGAGGTTTGGAGGCCACGACAGGAGTGGTGTGCATCAGGTGTGAAGAATGACAGGAAAGAGAATGAAAAAACGCGTGGGAAGGAGCGAGAGGGGTGAGGAGGGGGGGGTGGGGTGGCGCCCGGCGGTCCTGGCGCGGTCGCCAGCGGCGCGCGGCGCCCAGCGGACGGGAAAATTGGACAAACTCCATCTGAGCAGCGTGATTATACGGAGGCTGCTGGCGCTGCCGCTGTCTGCCGTGACGTGACGCGTGCAGGACTTAGCACGGGCTGTCCCCGTCTCGTCCCTGCTGCTGCCGACGTGGCCTGGAATCCGGCCCTGGACTGCAGCCACCAGAGGTAGGCAGAGCGTGCAGCGTCCCTTCAGTGTGTCACTCACCTCGGCGCTGGAGGCCAGCGAGATTTCCTGCATAACTCGACCGACTTTTACCAGGTGTAGAAGTATGAAACTGGAATTTCCCTATAGAAGGTGTTAGCCGTCAGTGTGGGGCTCATGATACCGCGTCTGCAGTGCCATCTGCTTCCTGTTATGTCTGGCGACGACTGTCAACACACAGTAACCGAAGTTCCGTACATCGGTATCTGCTTCAAAACCTAAACGTGTCGAGTTTTTTGCCTGCGAACTACGATTGGCGGACAGCGTTGGTTTTCTGTTCACATTTGAAGAAAACTGCTGCTGAATCGCATCGAATGCTTGTCGAAGCTTTAAGTGAACATGCTCTTGGGAAAACGCAGAATATCAAGTGGTTCAAAAAATTCAAATGTAGTGATTTTTATGTGAGCAACGACAAGCGCGGAGAACCACCCAAAAATTTTGAAGACAACGAAATGCAGGCGTTATTGGATGAAGATGGTACTCAAACTCAACAGGAATTCGCGAAAAAATTGAATGTGACGCAGAAAGCAGTTTCTCTTCGGTCGAAAGGTATCCGAAAGGTGCAGAAAGTGGGAAAATGAGTTCGGGATGAACTGAATGAAAGGCAGCAAGCAAATCGTAAGACCACTTGTGAAGTGCTGCACGCCAGATACAAAAGAAAGACGTTTCTCCATCGAATAGTGGCAGGTGATGAGAAATGAATGTATTTTGAGAATCCTAAGCGTCGTTAATCCAGGCAAACCATCGACATCCACAGACAGATCAAATCGCTTTGGAAAGAAGACAGTGCTCTGTGTTTAGTGGGATCAGAAGGTGTCCTCCCTTACGAGCTGCTGAAACCTGGTGAAACCGTTAACATTGATCGCTACCAACACCAAATGATCCATTTAAATCGAGCGTTACGTGAAAAACGACCGGAATGTGGAAAAAGGCAACATAAAGTCCTATTGATCCATGGTCGCACACAGCAAAACGGGTCAGGGATACGGTCGAAGCGTTGAGTTCGAAAAGACTAGGAGATGCGACTTGTTCTCCAGACACGGCTCCGTCCGATTATCATCTGTTTGCATCACTGGGACACGTTCTCGCTGAACAACGCTTCAGTTCGTGTGAAAACGCACGATAATGGCTCGCTGACTGGTTCGGTTCAAAAGAAGAAGTGTTATTTTTTTGCATAGCATGTATAGCCTGCCGGAGAGGTGGGAGAAATGTATAAAGAGCAATGGAGATTATTTTGAATAAAATATTGTTTATAGGTTTCAAACAACAGACACGTAATTATTCCAACCAAATTCTGGTTTCACACTTCTAAAACTAAAATCTAAACTCCTCCCGAATAGGCCATGAAGGCCCAACGGCACTGACCGATCGCCGTGTCATCCTCAGCCCATAAGCGCCACTGGATGCGGATATGGAGGGGTATGTGGTCAGCACACCGCTCTCCCGGCCGTATGTCAGTTTCTGAGACCGGAGGCGCGACTTCTCGATCTAGCTCCTCAGTTTGCCGCACAAGGGCTGAGTGCATCCCACTTGCCAACAGCGCTCGTTAGACCGGATGGTCACCCATCCAAGTACTACCCCAGCCAGACAGCGCTTAGCTTCGGTGATTGACGGGAACCGGTGTTACCACGGCGGCAAGGCCGTTGGCCTTTCATACTTCTACACTTGGTAAATAACTTGCATTAGATGTAGTAATATTTAAACCGGTAGACGGCAACTGGTCAATACTATGTGGACACCCACATGCAGTGTGTAGTCGATCATTAAATATAACGAGAGGTGGACCTTATAGTATGAATGGACGCAGGGAGTATTCTGTTGTCAGTACACGAGCAGCAACAGCAGAACGGATCGGTTACGAGAGCTCGTCATAGGACGTCAGCTGCATAACAGATCCATCAGGGAACTTTTGGCCCTTCTAAAGCTATCCGTGTCGACTCTCAGTTATGTGGTTGTGAAGTGGAACCACCGCAGTTGAAACGAAAGCAGAAAGTCCTCAGGCACTGTCGGATATGAAACGTCGAACATTGAGGACGGCTGTTGTAAAAAATCACATGAAATCAGCAGAAGAAAACGCTCTAACTTGTACACTGCTGCCAGCAGCACAACTAGGATAATTTATGTGCGCAAAGAGTATAAAGAGTGAGGTGCAATGGTCGAAGGGCTCCTCAAAAGTTGCATATTTCTGTAGTGGACGCTAAGCGACGCTTGCCGTGGTGTAAGGTGCAATGCCACAGGACCGTAGTGCATGACTCTAAACGAGTTGTTTGAAGCGATAAATCAGACTATACCCAGCGACAGTCCGATAGAATGGTTTCCCTTTGTCGAATTCGTAGAGAACGTGTCGTGCATGATATCCAGTGCCAACAGTGAAGTGTGGAGGAGGCGGTGTTACAGTGTGGTTAGTCTGTGGACCCTCCGTAACGCTCAAGTAAACGCTAAATACGAATGGATGCGAACACATGTACAGCGCTGTGCACTACGTACGACAGAGGGACAGTTCGGAAATTATGACTACATCAGCATGAAAATGTACCATGTCGGAAGGCAGCGTCCCTGACAATGACTTATGGACAATAACAGTACTGAACCTGACTGAAATGAACCCTGTGGAACGAAACTGGGGTGAGCTAGAGTTCCGACTTCGCTCCAGATCACAGCGTCCAAGAAAATGGTCTTCTTTGGTTTCAGCTCATGAAAAAATGTACGCTCCAAACAGTTTAAGATGCGTTGTTGACCGTGTCCACCATATTAACGACCATTGGAAGGTGTCCAGACGCTGCGGGTTGGATACTGCATTTTCAGATAGGTTTTTTAGGACATGAACTAGTTTCATAAGAAGTAGACGAAACGTATAATATGGTGTTCAGACATTCCATTTCACTGTCACTCAGTGTTCCGTAGAGGTAGGTTACGTAGTTTCAAACAGTAGTATGAAATTCGGAAAAACTCGTATATGATCAACGCCTGTAAGAAATATCCCTCTACTGTGTCCCAGAAACGTTGCAGCAGACTTCGGTGGCTAGTGGAGGATTTCTGGATAAACTAATAGAGTGTAGGAACCTGTGTCTGGAAACGTCATCCAACGACGCTGCAGGGCGTCGAAGTTACTGCCGCCGGCGCCTACCACTAGGCCACCTTTCCGACAGCCGACAGACTGTACCCTGGCAGACTACAGTTGCCACAGTCGTCCAATGGAGAAGACGGAACTAGCTGCTACGTACAATCTTCTATAAATGTGATGCTCTGTTATTGCCCCTGTCGATGGCTGTTTTGGACACCTGTATAACGAAAAACTTTGGAGATTGTTAGAGCTCCAGGAGAAACATAAAATAAGGATGACACCCGCATCCGAAAGCATCATCCACCGAGGAAACAGAGATCTCATTCATAGCAGACAACGCCTGTACAGGCAGCAGCCAGCTCTATCTCCTGGCAATCAGCCGCGATCACCGGATAACAAGCAACACTGCGAGGCGTCTGCATACAGTGTCTCGTTTGCTGCCCGAGTTGTGACGTGGCGCCTGTAACTTTGACGCTCTGCAGTGACGTTGCATAACATTTGCGGACGGGAGATCCTAGCCCCGATTTGTTTCTCAAGAAACCTTCTACAGTCCCTCGAAGTTTGTCACAACATTTCTTTGACACCCTGTAAACATTAGAAATAAATTAGTGTTAAGCGATATACTTAAATGGGTCGGACATCGTTTGACCACGCAGTTACCAGTCAGTGTCTAAGATTAGGCATGACCTTATCTGGGTATACCTTTTCGGGCCAATATAAAGAGTAAAACAGTTAGAAAGGAGTTAAACACAAATTTGTTTAATGAGTCCCGAGCAAGTTTCATCGAAGTTAATACAGACATTTTTAACAGTTGTCTTGATAGCGTTAATTATAAGGTTAAAAGCGGGATTTTTCGAGTGCTAAGCAGTCATAATTGGAACACCGTTTGGCTCCTTACGACGAGGACGCATACGTTACAATTAGCACCTCGAAAAAATAAAGTCCGCAGCTCGTTGTCGTGCGGTAGCGTTCTCGCTTCCCGAACCCGGGTTCGCAGGTTAGATTCTCGGCGGGGTCAGGGATTTTCTCTGCCTCGTGATGACTGGGTGTTGTGTGATGTCCGTAGGTTAGTTCGGTTTAAGTAATTCTAAGTTCTAGGTGACTGATGACCATAGATGTTAAGTCCCATAGTGCTCAGAGCCATTTGAAAAAATAAAGTTACGTACTTAAAGTCTGTTTGTCCGCAATTGTACGTTTCGTAGTCATAGCTACACTACACGAACCAGGAATAAATATCGCAGTCCACTGATAAAGAAAATCGCGAGATAATTAGTTTTCTGCGTTTGAAGCAGATGAATGTTCCACCAATTCGTGCGTGAAGGTGAAGTGTACCGCAACATTACACCATCGTACGATGCAGTGGGTAGGCGGTGTTGTCACTTCGAGTGCGGTCACACAAGTCGGCGTCAACATAATATTTTGGCTTTTGGAGGAGAAAGTTGATGATGGAATTTTCCTGAGAAGGCTCCACCTCAACGAAAAACGCCTTTGTTTTATTGCAGTCCACCCCAACCCCTGTATCATGGCAGTGACACTCTATCCCCCCATTTCGCGACAATACAAAACGAGCTGCTCTTCTTTGACCTTTCTCGACGTACTCCATTGATCCTATTTGGTAAGGATACCAGACCGCGTAGCTGCACTCCGAAAGTGGACGGACAAGCTTAGCGCGGGAGGTCTCTTTAGTAGATGTTCTACTTTTTCTTAGTGTTCTGCCAATGAAATGCATTCTTTGGTTTGCCTACCCCGCAACATTTTATATGTGTTCTTTCCAGTTTAAACTTTCGTAATTGTAATTTCTAGGAACTGATTTGACTGATTAAACCGAAGTTTAACCGATTCCGTCTAGCGCTCATGTGGATGACCTCACTCTTTTCATTATTTAGAGTCAATTGCCAATTTTCGCACACTACAGATATCTTTTATAAATCATTTTTCAATTTGTTTTGATCAACTGATCAGTTTGTAAGTAGGCTGTTTAGATTTTTATATTGGTAATGCCACGTAGCGCTCTGTATGAAAATCACTGGCTGTGCTGTGTGCAGTCTGTGGCTAGTTTGCATTGTTGTCTGCCATTGTAGAGGGGCAGCTGGATGTTAACAGCGCGTAGCATTGCGCAGTTGGAGGTGAGCCGCCACCCGTTTCTGTTGGTCATAGTATATGGACAATATGTGAGTAGTTGTGACTGTTAGTGTTTGCACGTGTGTTAATAATTCAGCAAGGAACTGGATAACAGCATTGCTGGTTCTAAGGACAATTCAAAAAACTTTGTGAGTGCACAAGTGGTGGTTATGAACTTGCTATATTATCCGCAAGACTCTTCAATGGTGATTGTGCACCTGCACAGTCACAACAGATGGCTGCTGGCCATCTCTACAAGGACTATAGTGGGTCTGCATCTTTGATGACCCACCAATAGCATTATTTCTACAAGGACTACAGTGGGTCAACACCTTTGCTGACTCACCAGTACCATTTTTTCTACAAGGACTGCAGTGGGTCTGCACCTCTGGTGGCCCACCAATACCGTAATCTCTACCAGGACTACAGTGGGTCTACTCTTTGATGACCTACCTACCAATATTCTTCAAAACTTCGACTGACTCTGCTGTGGATTTGCTCTGTTGTGGCCCATTACCTGTCAGCATGTCAAGAGTCAGCACTGTCTTTCCGTTGGAAGGACAACACTACTTCTTCAAGACTGCATGGAAATCCACTACTTCTGTGTGCAATTTCTTTTACTAATGAGAATTTTGAAAAAAAAATGTAATTACTACTATGATGAATGATGAGGACTGTCTTTATGGACTGTGAGAAAATTTTAGCTTTTGATCAACATTGTATCAATAAGTGTGTACATTTGATTTCTTTGTTATTGTAATTATGAACAATTTTATCAAATCATTATTGGCCACTGCCCAAAACAATTTGTAAAATTTTTTGTGGGGAGCATGGGGGCTATGTAAGTAGGCTGTTTAGATTTTTATATTGGTAATGCCACGTAGCGCTCTGTATGAAAATTACTGGCTGTGCTGTGTGCAGTCTGTGGCTAGTTTGCATTGTTGTCTGCCATTGTAGAGGGGCAGCTGGTTGTTAACAGCGCGTAGCGTTGCGCAGTTGGAGGTGAGCCGCCAGCAGTGGTGGATGTGGGGAGAGAAATGGCGGAGATTTGAAATTTGTGCATGAACTGCTATATATATTATGACTATTAAGGTAAATACATTGTTTGTTCTTTATTAAAATCTTTCATTTTGCTAACTATGCCTATCAGTAGTTAGTGCCTTCCGTAGTTTGAATCTTTTATTTAGCTGGCAGTAGTGGCGCTCGCTGTATTGCAGTAGTACCAGTAATGAAGATTTTTGTGAGGTAAGTGATTTGTGAAAGGTATAGTTTAATGTTAGTCAGGGCCATTCTTTTGTAGGGATTTTTGATAGTCAGATTCCGTTGCGCTAAAAATATTGTGTGTCAGTTTAAGCACAGTCTTGTATAATTTTTCTAAGGGGACGTTACAAGTTTACTAGACGATAAACGGCTGAGTTATCTGCAAGCAACCTAAGACGGCTGCTCAGCTTGTCTTCTAAATCTGAACACGAAGATACATCCGACCCAAGACAGCACACCAGGCCAAAGGTGGCCGAACACCAGGATGAGTGCGGCAAACAGACCGATTTAGGGGAAGCACGCGTACTGGCGAAATAGCCTCTCACTTTCAGGAGGGAGATAAGAAACAGCCAAGCGACAGGCCAACATGAACAGAGAAGACGGGCGCCGACTTCCGACGTCTTGGCTGGCAGCAATAACAGCGTTACGGGGCCACAGCTCGTGTAAAGCAACACATACAGGCTCGCGGAAGACCGCAGCGGCCGCAGGTACACAGACTATTGTAGCGCCTCGGCCGGCACTAGAAAGCAGGAAAACAACACCACGTCACAGCTGCCGCCTGGTTTTCCATTCGCCCATTTCCACCAATCACAAGCAGTAATGCAAACAGCAATCAAAACGTCAGGTCTCTCCCAAAGAAAATAAATAATAAAAACACCAATAAAGTTTTCTAACATCCCTCCCCTTCATCCTTAACAGCCTATCAGAATTAGACAACAGCCATGTCTGCACGTATATAAGAAACAAAGTTTTCTCATTCATCAGTAAACAAAAACACCCTGAAAAATGTCGCTTGCAACAGGGACGTCAACGTCAGTAGTTTTATGAAATTGCGGTCACAAAGCCACAAAAATCTTATTGAACTGGACAGCGCTTGTTCAACGTCAGCAATGAATCCCGTAATGGGAACATTCCTGGATGAGGGGGAAAAATTCAATGGCCTTTCCAATACTGGCAATACTGCCATCGTAGCATCGTCCAGTTGTTTGGTTGTGACACTGATCACAACATGTCGATGTGTGACATGATCCGTTAATGCAGACTAAAAAGAAAGCCGTTGAAACTTCGAAGATTGCCTATTGACGGCGTTTGCATGGACCCCGTCTGATACTGCCCAGGATGCAGCAGACAGCAACGCCCAAACTTCCAAATGCAAATAAAATAAATCCTTGGATATGAAATCCAGCTCTCCACGTGTAAAACGAATGCGCTCCCTTACTAAGGCAACACCAACACGCTTCTTAATGTTGTTGGCCATTCTTGTCCCAATGTAATGAACAATTCTGGTATTATACCATCATTCCGGCATCTCAGCAGAAAAGCGAAGGCGCTCAGTAACTTGCCCTTCTTCTGACGAGGTTTATCAAATTTCCTTGCAAGTTCAAACATCTACTCCCTGCAGAGGCTCTTGATGTGGCTCTGTGAAGTTTCCCGGCGAAGTAATTGGTTGTATTCATGTCGGGTCTCCAACCGGAACATATCGTCATCTGGATTCAATATTCCGGTGATTAGCCTGGCCGCCATCTTCATGTGATTAGGCCGTTGCACTAATTACAGAATGGACCTTCGCAGGAACCAAAAGAAGATACAAGTAAATCGGTGGCGTTCCTACCTTCTGTGGAGAAAATGTCTTTAAAAACAGGAAGAATTTTAAATAAGTTTGATATTCAAAGTTGTAAGTAGGCTGTTTGGGTTTTTCTATTGGTAACGCCACGTAGCGCTCTGTATGAAAATCACTGGCTGTGCTGTGTGCAGTCTGTGGCTATTTTGCATTGTTGTCCGCCATTGTAGTGTTGGGCAGCCGACCTGAATACAGGATACGGGTATCTTCAGCCTTGTGCGTCAATGGGATGATTGCCTCAATGCTTGGGGCGATTTTGGCTGACTATGGACCATACGGTCTGAGAAGTCAATCTTCTTGATCGCCCCTTATAACATTCTCAGATGTGCGACTATACTAAAAGAGGTACGCTTCTTTGTAGGCAATTACTCCTAACACTTATGAAGCCACAAAATGATCCCCATCTCATATTAATCGCTTACATGAACTATGGGATCTTTAAAGTTGTCCTTTACTGTAGTGGTCGACTTCCTCTACCATATTGGACATTTTTTTTTGTTTTTCTCCGATTGCCTGGATAATCTCGACAGTCGTAATAAGATATGAGATTTCTGAATAATCTTAATGAAGTCGCACGCCGCTCACCATAAGTGCAAGGGGCTTATCGAATCTCTCTAGGATAACAGGTTAGGCCCTGGTGTACGTGATACTCGTAAGAAGGGACGCAAGAGAAACTTTTGTCATACTGTACGGGATTTAGAGCATCTCCCAAACGCCTTTGCAGTGTATGTGGCTGTCAGAAGCGAACCACACTGGAAATTAGCTCCCGTAGAAGCAAGTTGGCTTGGGGTGGGTTGTTTGGGGGAAGAGACCAAATTGCGAGGTCATCGGTCTCATAGGATTAGGGAAGGACTTGGAAGGAGGTCGGCCGTGCCCTTTCAAAGGAACCATCCCGACATTTGCTTGGAGCGATTTAGGGAAATCACGGAAAAACTAAATCAGGATGGGCGGACGCGGGATTGAACCGTTGTCCTTCCGAATGCGACTCCAGTGTGCTAACCACTGCGCCACCTCGCTTGGTAGAAGCAAGTTATAATTACATAAAATTCAAAGGAAAACGATCATAACATCTGCGGTAAATCTTAGATACACACAAAAAAGACATTTATTAAACTCTTCAAATGGGTCACAAGAATACCTTTGGTGAGAAACGTGGGATGAGTTGTTTGAAATTGATGATGAAAGGATATAACTGGATTGCCCCACTATCGCATGTTTGTGTGTGTATGTGGGGGGGGGGGATAGTGGAGGATGGGGGGGGGGGGGAAGTAACTCCAAGCCTGACATGGCAGCTAAGAGTTAATTATTTGGATAACTCATGATCAAGTTCAAGTTATTGGGAGCTCCAACGTTAGGCGGGTGATGGAGCCCCTTAGGGAAATAGCGAGAAGGTCGGGGAAGAAGGCCAGTGTTCACTCTGTCTGCTTGCCGGGGGGTCTCATCCGAGATGTGGTGGAGGCCCTACCGGCGGCGATAGAGAGCACTGGGTGCACCCGACTGCAAATTGTTGCTCATGTCGGCACCAATGACTCCTGCCGTCTGGGTTCAGAGGTCATCCTCAGTTCGTACAGGCGGTTGGCGGAATTGGTGAAGGCGGAAAGCCTCGCTCGCGGGGTGGAATCAGAGCTAACTATTTGTAGTATCTTTCCCAGAACCGATCGCGGTCCTCTGGTTTGGAGCCGAGTGGAAGGCTTAAACCAGAGGCTCAGACGATTCTGCGGAGATCTGGGGTGCAAATTTCTCGACCTCCGCTATCGGGTGGAGAAATGTAGGGTCCCCCTGAATAGGTCAGGCGTGCACTACACGCCGGAAGCGGCTACAAGGGTAGCGGAGTACGTGTGGTTAGAGAATCCCCTCCCTAGGCCCGACAAGACGCCTCCTGAGACGCGGCAAGATAGGAGTAGGCAAAATGCAACAGGGAATAACAATATTAATGTGCTAATAGTAAACTGCAGGAGCGTCTATAGAAAGGTCCCAGAACTGCTCTCATTAATAAACGATCACAACGCCCATATAGTACTAGGGACAGAAAGTTGGCTGAAACCAGACGTAAACAGTAACGAAATCCTAAACTCAGATTGGAATGTATACCGCAGAGACAGGCTGAACAGTGAAGGGGGAGGCGTGTTTATAGCGGTAAGAAGTGCAATAGTATCGAAGGAAATTGACGGAGATCCGAAATGTGAAATGATTTGGGTGAAGGTCGCGGTTAAAACAGGCTCAGACATGGTAGTTGGATGTCTCTATAGGCCCCCTGGCTCAGCAGCTGTTGTGGCTGAGCACCTGAAGGATAATTTGGAAAATATTTCGAGTAGATTTCCCCACCATGTTATAGTTCTGGGTGGAGATTTTAATTTGCCGGATATAGACTGGGAGACTCAGACGTTCATAACGGGTGGCAGGGACAAAGAATCCAGTGAAATTTTTTTAAGTGCTTTATCTGAAAACTACCTTGAGCAGTTAAACAGAGACCGACTCGTGGCGATAACATATTAGACCTTCTGGTGACAAACAGACCCGAACTATTTGAAAAAGTTAACGCAGAACAGGGAATCAGCGATCATAAAGCGGTTACGGCATCGATGATTTCAGCCGTAAATAGGAATATTAAAAAGGGTAGGAAGGTTTTTCTGTTTAGAAAAAGTGACAGAAAGCAGATTTCAGAGTACCTGTTGGCTCAACACAAAAGTTTTGTCTCAAGTACTGATAGTGTTGAGGATCAGTGGACAAAGTTCAAAACCATCGTACAATATGCGTTAGATGAGTATGTGCCAAGCAAGATCGTAAGAGATGGAAAAGAGCCACCGTGGTTCAACAACCGAATTAGAAAACTGCTGCGGAAGCAAAGGGAACTTCACAGCAAACATAAACATAGCCAAAGCCTTGCAGACAAACAAAAATTACGCGAAGCGAAATGTAGTGTGAAGAGAGCTATGCGAGAGGCGTTCAATGAATTCGAAAGTAAAGTTCTATGTACTGACTTGGCAGAAAATCCTAAGAAATTTTGGTCTTATGTCAAAGCGGTAGGTGGATCAAAACAAAATGTCCAGACACTCTGTGACCAAAATGGTACTGAAACAGAGGATGACAGACTAAAGGCCGAAATACTAAATGTCTTTTTCCAAAGTTGTTTCACAGAGGAAGATTGCACTGTAGTTCCTTCTCTAGATTGTCGCACAGATGACAAAATGGTAGATATAGAAATAGACGACAGAGGGATAGAGAAACAATTAAAATCGCTCAAAAGAGGAAAGGCCTCTGGACCTGATGGGATACCAGTTCAATTTTACACAGAGTACGCGAAGGAACTTGCCCCCCTTGTTGCAGCGGTGTACCGTAGGTCTCTAGAAGAGCGTAGCGTTCCAAAGGATTGGAAAAGGGCACAGGTCATCCCCGTTTTCAAGAAGGGACGTCGAACAGATGTGCAGAACTATAGACCTATATCTCTAACGTCGATCAGTTGTAGAATTTTGGAACACGTATTGTGTTCGAGTATAATGACTTTTCTGGAGACTAGAAATCTACTCTGTAGGAATCAGCATGGGTTTCGAAAAAGACGGTCATGTGAAACCCAGCTCGCGCTATTCGTCCACGAGACTCAGAGGGCCATAGACACGGGTTCACAGGTAGATGCCGTGTTTCTTGACTTCCGCAAGGCGTTCGATACAGTTACCCACAGTCGTTTATTGAACAAAGTAAGAGCATATGGACTATCAGACCAATTGTGTGATTGGATTGAGGAGTTCCTAGATAACAGGACGCAGCATGTTATTCTCAATGGAGAGAAGTCTTCCGAAGTAAGAGTAATTTCAGGTGTGCCGCAGGGGAGTGTCATAGGACCGTTGCTATTCACAATATACATAAATGACCTGGTGGATGACATCGGAAGTTCACTGAAGCTTTTTGCAGATGATGCTGTGGTGTATCGAGAGGTTGTAACAATGGAAAATTGTACTGAAATGCAGGAGGATCTGCAGCGAATTGACGCATGGTGCAGGGAATGGCAACTGAATCTCAATGTAGACAAGTGTAATGTGCTGCGAATACACAGAAAGATAGATCCTTTATCATTTAGCTACAAAATAGCAGGTCAGCAACTGGAAGCAGTTAATACCATAAATTATCTGGGAGTACGCATTAGGAGTGATTTAAAATGGAATGATCATATAATGTTGATTGTCGGTAAAGCAGATGCCAGACTGAGATTCATTGGAAGAATCCTAAGGAAATGCAATCCGAAAACAAAGGAAGTAGGTTACAGTACGCTTGTTCGCCCACTGCTTGAATACTGCTCAGCAGTGTGGGATCCGTACCAGATAGGGTTGATACAAGACATAGAGAAGATCCAACGGAGAGCAGCGCGCTTCGTTACAGGATCATTTAGTAATCGCGAAAGCGTTACGGAGATGATAGATAAACTCCAGTCGAAGACTCTGCAGGAGAGACGCTCAGTAGCTCGGTACGGGCTTTTGTCAAAGTTTCGAGAACATACCTTCGCCGAAGAGTCAAGCAGTATATTGCTCCCTCCTACGTATATCTCGCGAAGAGACCATGAGGATAAAATCAGAGAGATTAGAGCCCACACAGTGGCATACCGACAATCCTTCTTTCCACGAACAATACGAGACTGGAATAGAAGGGAGAACCGATAGAGGTACTGAAGGTACCCTCCGCCACACACCGTCAGGTGGCTTGCGGAGTATGGATGTAGATGTAGATGTAGATGTAGATGCCTCTGAACACTATGGGACTTAACAGCTATGGTCATCAGTCCCATAGAACTTAGAACTACTTAAACCTAACTAACCTAAGGACAGCACACAACACCCAGCCATCACGAGGCAGAGAAAATCCCTGACCCCGCTGGGAATCGAACCCGGGAACCCGGGCGTGGGAAGCGAGAACACTACCGCACGACCACGAGATGCGGGCAATGATCAAGTATTAACGTTCATTCTATTCATACTTTTATGTTGGACGCTACGAATTGATGTAGGGAACAGGACTAACCCACAGGTCCTAAGCACGCCAAACCCAGTAAAATTCGTTACAACAAATTGGTATTAGTGATATTTGCATTCATTGTAGTAACATTGTATTATGAGAATTTAGCTGTGTTTGGTAAAAGGAATTGTTGAGCTTTAAACACAGGTTTGATGCCATATAGCTTCCAGTAGCACACAAAGGACGGACGTGATTCTACCTAATCGATTGCCTTGATAACATAATTAGCAGACCACGTTTAAATTACAGCAGTGAAGCTCTCTGAAGGAGATGGAAAGACCAATTAATAACCGGGACTCGAAGTTACAAGGAAACAAAGCGCAGGGCTATCGATCGTGGAAGACACCAAGTCGACTACACCGGTTAAATTTCGTTACAGTTAAAGACTTCGCTCAACTGACGCATCGCAAAGCCGATAGTACGACATGAAACTAGGAGCTTGTCAACAGGTAGTGCGATGCGATCAATCTACATGGGTAGATATTACTGAAGAACAAGGCATGGTTCAAAATGGCTCTGCGCACTATGGGACTTAACTTCTAAGGTCATCAGTCCTCTAGAACTCAGAACTACTTAAACCTAGCTAAGGACATCACACACATCCATGCCCGAGGCACGATTCGAACCTGCGACCGTAGCGGTAGCGCGGTTCCAGACTGTAGCGCCTAGAACCGCTCGACCACCACGGCCGGCTAACAAAGCATGTGTACAAAGTCTTAAGAAACACACGAATCTATTGGAATCTAGTCACGAATATTACTGTAAAAGAATAATTGGGCATTGCTGATACTTTCGTACCTAATAACTCCCTCAGTCACACGAAGCAACCTGGCGTGTGCTACAATCATGTTTCAAGGGAACACCCACACTCACAATGCGGAGCCTGTAGGGAGAGAGGGTCTAAGGAAAACAGCCCCTGGGCGTCCGGGGACTGAAGGGGAGGGGATGGCGCTGATGAGATAGCCAATCAAATGCAATAGATAAACCGGGAAAGGTCAGGATTCGCGGAACGCTCTTTTCCTTGGCATCTATGGAGCGCAAACTGGGATGTTGGACTGTAAATTGGAAGGTTCGTATTGCTACGCTCTGAGGGAAAGAAATTCCTCTGATGGAGTACGGGACATTTGAAAATACACACCCACACTTCCATATCGTGCTGATAAGGAATCAGAACCTGGTAACTGAAAACAAATAAAGCCGTTGATCGCTAGCGAATTAAATCAAAAGTATTTTTCTCTGCAGCATCGGCATATGTTCAAAATATGAAACAGAGGAACGAAACTGTGAAATAAGCAAGTGAAGAAATAATTAATTACGAATGAGGACGAAAGACGTATCCGTTTCACAGTTTTTTTTATTGCTCTCTAATTGTCAGCTAAGAATCACTGTTTGCAGCGAAAATTTGGTAAGTATGAATTGCTTCGGGATTACCGTTACGATTCAGTGATAGTCTTAAGAATGATGTGTCGTCGTAGAGTTGTACTTCGTTGTTGTTCTGCAAATACGAGGATATCCTATCTCCAGCGTTTCCGAGGAAACTTCACCACTTGAATTACATTATGTGTTGGTTGTGTGAGTATACTGTATACAGTGAAACCTCTTTATAACGGTCCTCCATATAATGTTTTCCTCTATATTACATCTGTTTTTTTCAGTCCCGGCTAAAAGCCCATATAAACAATGTTAAATTTTCCTCTTTACTGTGCTTCCTCTATATTATAATTTCCTCCATGTAATGCTTATATTTTTGGAACCCTGGTCAATTATTTACCTCTTTATAACGTTTAAGTGACTGGATGTAGATGCATCGTTTTCCGTTCTTTGGATTCACAGTTTGCACCGGCTCGGAAAGCCCGCACTCAGTGTGTTTCATATGTCAGCGGCAGAACCTGGTCACATGATATATATGACGCACATTCTACTTGCGATCTTTTTAGCGCCATTTACTTTCACCCATCCACCTACCGAGACCCATGTTCTAATTACAAAAAACTAATCATTTCATACATTGATCATTTGCAGTGAACATCATATTACATGTGTTGTGAAAATTTAAAATGTCATCTACGGCACTATTTGTCAAAGCTGATTAGTGGTATCCCGATCTTCAGTAATGCCCTATAATTATTATTTGGAAGTCTTCCTCTTTATAGTGTTTTCCTCTATACAGTGTTCAGAATTTGTGGTCTCTTGAAAAACGTTATATAGAGGTTTCACTGTATATAGTGTTTCCATCTGCCACTGTATGTTTTTCGGTTGTGTTTTGTTTGTGTTGTGGTGCCTGTATGCGGCTTGATGCTCTTTTTGTTTTTTAAGTGTTTGCGTGTGTTACTGTTTGTGCTATGTCGTGCTCTAGGAAGACGCAGTAAACTTGGTGTTGAGAGAACACTAAATGATGGTTTCTGTTTAATTATCTTATTAAGTTCTGTTTATTCTATTGTTTTACTGCTTAGTGACTTATAACATACTTATTTGGTTATATATTACTCCCTTGTACAGTAAATGAGATCTTTGTGTGTCAAACTTCCCTGTCTAATAATTATCGTATCGTCTTCCATGTTAGGTGATTCATGCCCGCCCGGCTAGCCGCGCGGTCTAACGCACTGCTTCCCGAGCGGGAAGGCGTGCCGGTCCCCGGCACGAGTCCGCCCGGCGAATTAATGTCGAGGGCCGGTGTGCCGGCCAGCCTGTAAATGGTTTTTAAGGCGGTTTTCCATCTGCCTCGGCGAATGCGGGCTGGTTCCCCTTACTCGGTCTCAGTTACACTATGTTGGCGACTGCTGTGCAAACACTGTCTCCAGTACACGTACACCACAATTACTCTACCATGCAAACATTTGGGGTTACACTCGTCTTTTATGAGATGTTCCCGGGGAGTCCGCTGGGAGCCAAATCGTGGTGAAGTGAGGGGACTGCCTTAGCCTGTTGTGGGGTTGTGTACCACTGAGGGCTACAGTGAAGACGAAGCCTCTCCATCGTTTCTAGGTCCCCAGTTCCACACACAATACACGACTGATGACTCATACACATGCTTCATTTGGAGCTCAGGAAAGATAGAATGGCCCTTTTCATATTTCCAGCTTCTTTTGCGTTCTTTGTACATAATTTTGAAATATTTGTCTCTCATCCCCAAATACACTACATTGCAATCATGACATTCTGTCTCGTATATACCAGCTGCTTGCCAGTGTGACTGTAGTGAATTTCTTGTTCTCTGTGCTATATTTAATCCTTGCTTCTTCAGTACATGTGATGTTCTGTGTGTTAATGTGTGTGTGTATGTTAATATGTACCATTAACGTGGCGACTTCAAAAAGTATTATACATATGTCGTCGCACAGTAAGACCGTTGTGCAACAATAGTAGTGCTTTGCTAGGAATGAATAAATGTTCTAGATACCTGGTGTACAGTTACCGATAACAGGTACATAGCAATGTGCGGGTGAAACGGCGCAGTTTATGAGAGCGCATCCCAAAGCTAAAGTACGCGAGACAGTGCTATTCCTTGGCAGAACGTCTAAATAGTACACACATTCATCTGGAACTTCTAGTTGTATATGGACCATACGCAATGTTGCATCCAGCCATAGTGAAAAGGTGTCAACAGTTTTACCGCAGACTCACAGACTTGGCTGGTGCTGATATGGAGAAACGCCCTCAACATAGACCACAGACGACGATGTCGAGACAATCAAGGAACTGGTTCTCAGCATTCGCAGATTTGCGAACGATGGGGACGTATACACAGCACTTCTTGAATGGTTTCATGACCAAGGAGTAGATCTCTGCCGTCGAGGAACTCAAAGATTGGTAGAACTTTCTGACTTATGTTTGAGTATACTTAGTGACTACGTTCAAGCATTGTGTCACGTATCTGAATCGCTTCGAAGGGTAGTGCAACATTAAATAAATGTTATTAGGCT
This sequence comes from Schistocerca cancellata, assembly GCF_023864275.1. Taxonomy (NCBI): domain Eukaryota; kingdom Metazoa; phylum Arthropoda; class Insecta; order Orthoptera; family Acrididae; genus Schistocerca; species Schistocerca cancellata. The sequence continues at coordinate 80,852,249 of NC_064627.1, read as the reverse complement.
TCTCTGAATAACGAGTAATCACTTTTCGATGTTCCTTCGAATAGTCATATCTTGACTGTTCCTGTTGTGTGTTTCCTAGTACTGGAGAGTCCGTTTTGGTTATAGAAATGTGTGATGTGTGTGCCTTCTGCTTGTTATTTATTTTTCTTTATATGACTTTCGATTTTGTGGTTGAATCTTTCCATTATATTTGTGTTAACTGCACTGTTTTTGTCAACGAGCTGTGTTGCTCCTAATTCTTTTTCATAGTTTTCTTTGTTGAGTGGAATTTTATTCAGTATATGTATCATCTATGGTTTTGTGGGTGATTTGATGCAGTACCCATAATTGTTTATGTTGATGTTGTCTTTTCGTGAATGTCAGGTTACCGTTTGTTGTGTTTTTGTCTATTGTTGTGAAACAAAATGTGCATATACTTTTCTGTTAATGTTTACGTGGTGAGCTGGATATTCTAATGTATATTATTTATGTTTGCATGAAGTTTATTTTTTCAGTTTCTTCGCCTAGCATACACAGTATATCACCTAATTATCTGTAGTATTATATTACTTTGCATCCTTCCTTTGTGACTTTAGTATCAAAGATTGTGTTCCCTATATGGTTAATGAATATATTTATCAGTGTTTCTGATTATGGGGATCCCATTGGAAGGCAATAAATTTGTAAGTAATATTCCGTTCAAACTGGAGGTAGTTTTGAGGTTTGATAACTTTAAGGGCTTTACTTATTTCTCGAATATTATCTGTAGTTAGTTTGTTATTTGTCAATAGGCTCGCTTCAATCACAATATTAATACGCGAGTACGAAAATTGAAGTATCGGTTTTTAATATTAATTGTATCAGGAGGCCAAGGATTCTTATATAAATAGAAAGGTATTTCTTTTGAATACATTATGGGACTGACAGTGATCAATGTGATACAAATATTTACTATTAAAAACAGTCTTGATCACGATTTATTTATTAAGGTGACCGGTTTTGACCACTACTGTGGTCATCTCTAAACCAGTATTTCTTCAGCAGAAAGAGGTTCCTACTCAATGGTCTGACGATGACCACAGTAGTGGTCGAAACCGGTCACCTTAATAAATAAATCGTAATCAAGACTGTTTCTAATAGTAAACAAAGGTATTTAGCCATAGATGCGCACAATGAAACCATTAAAAGTGGTAAAAGGAACTACAAGCATTCTCATTCACAATACTTACGTTACACTCTCGATCACGCATTAAAATCTCCATTACCTGAACATAGAAAATTAAAGAGCTACCAAACTCTTCTCTGTGTACCGATCAGGTGCTATCGTAGAAATGACGCAAGAAAGTAACAACATTTCGTGAAATTGTATTTAGGGGCTTTCATGTTTACATGGTTCATTTTGCAGTAGAACATGCACACCGGGCAACTACAATGCGACAACTGGTAGATCGATGATTTTGTCAGCAGTGAAAATCAACATATGGTAGTAACGCAGTCTATAGGTGACATGGTATATTGGCGTCATTATTTCTCTTTCTTTTCTGTCAGAGTAACTGTATAGTTATTTGCTGCCATTGCCAGAAAATTTAAGTATGTTTCTTATTTTCAATTTCTTCATTTTGAATAACTATGACTTCTTTTATTACGCGGAAACTATATTTGTATCAGATGCCTAGGAGAATGGCAACGGGTCAGAGTGAAAGAAGAAGAGCTAGGCAGACACAATTTTTAAGTGGAGAAAGTAACATCAATGTGGACATTCATGATAGTAATGCGTCTGTTTCATTTAACGATCATAATATTGATACGTCAGCATCGTAAATTGAAGTACCGATTGCCGGCCGCGGTGGCCGTGCGGTTCTGGCGCTGCAGTCCGGAACCGCGCGGCTGCTACGGTCGCAGCTTCGAATCCTGCCTCGGGCATGGGTGTGTGTGATGTCCTTAGGTTAGTTAGGTGTAAGTAGTTCTAAGTTCTAGGGGACTTATGACCTAAGATGTTGAGTCCCATAGTGCTCAGAGCCATTTGAACCATTTTGAAGTACCGATTTTTAAAATTAATTAAACAAGGGGCCAATGAAACTTATACACTGAAGCGCCAAAGAAAGTAGTATAGTCATGCGTATTCAAATACCACGGTATATAAAGTCAGTATACGCCGCTGATGTCGCCAACGCATATATAAGACAACACGTGTCTGCCGCAGTTGTTGATCGGTTACTGCTGCTACAATGGCAAGTTATCAAGATTGAAGTTGGTTTGAACGTGGTGTTATAGTGGTGTTATAGCCGGCGCACGAGCGATGGGGCACAGCGTCTCTGAGGTAGCGATGAAGTGGGTATTTTCCTCTACGACCATTTCACAAGTGTACCTGAATATCAGGAATCCGCTGAAACATCAAGTCTCCGATATCGCTGCGGCCGGAAAGAGATCCTGCAAGAACGGGACCATCGATGACTGAAGATGATCGTTGAACGTGACAGAAGTGCAACGCTTCCGCAAATTGTTGCATATTTCAGTGCTGGGCCATCAGTAAATTTCAGCGTGCAAACCGTTCAACGAAACATAATTGATATGGGGTTTCGGAGCCGAAGGCCCACTCTTGTACCTTTGATGACTGCAGAACGCAAAGCTTTACGCCTCGCCTGGGTCCATCAACATCGACATCGGACTATTGTAGACTGGAAAATGGTGCCTGATCGGACAAGTCGCCATTCAAATTATAAGGAGCGGATGGACGTGTACGGGTGTGGAGATAACCTCATCAATCCATGGGCCCTGCCGGCCTGAGTGGCCGTGCGGTTCTAGGCCCTACAGTCTAGAACCGTGAGACCGCTACGCTCGCAGGTTCGAATCCTGCCTCGGGCATGGATGTGTGTGATGTCCTTAGGTTAGTTAGGTTTAAGTAGTTCTGAGTTCTAGGGGAAAGATGACCTCAGAAGTTGAGTCCCATAGTGCTCAGAGCCATTTGCACCATCCACGGGCCCTGCATGTCAGAAGGGGACTGTCCAAGCTGGTGGAGTCTCTGTTATGGATTGGGACATGTGCAGTTGGCGTGATACGGGGCCCGTGATAACTCTAGATACCACTCTGACAGGTGATATGTGGGTAATCATTCTGTCTGATCACACGCAGCCATTCATGACCATTATGAATTATGAAGTACTTCGGCAATTCCAACAGGACAATGCGACAGCCTAAACGTCCAGAACTGCTACTTAGTGGCTCCAGCAATATTCTTCTGGGTTTAAACTCTACAGCTGGTCATCAAACTCTCCAGACATGAACATTATTGAGCATATCTTGGATGCCTTGCAATGTGCTGTTCAGAAGAAATCAGCACCCGCTCGTACTATTACGGATGTATAGACAGTCCTACAGGATTCATGCTCTCAATTCTCTCGAGCACCACTTCAGACATGAGTCGAGTCCATGCCACGTCATGTTGCGGCATGTCTGCCACCTTGCTGGGACCCTAGACGATATTAGGCAGATGTATCGCTTTCTTTGGCTCTTCAGTAGTAAATTCGAAAGGATCTTTACAGTGCACAAAAGAAAACGTCATGTATATACATAGCCATTAGGAGAGGTAAATGGAAGTAGACACACACATCAGAAAAGTTTTCCTTTGTCTCTGCCATTGCTAACAACTTCTACCAAGCGTAACAATCGGGGCTATGACAGAAACGGCACAGGAAAGTAACAACGTTTTGTGTAGTTGCGTTCTAGTGATGTTCATGTTTAGGTGTTTAAATATTATAAGATAGTTCATTTATAGTAACATACACATGCCGGGCAGCTACAATGTCCCAACTGTTCCATCGTTGATGTTGTCAACAGTGGAAAACGAGACGTAGTCACGGACACTAACATTGTTTATTATCGTCACTTTTTCACTTACTTTGGCCTAAGAGTAAACGACACTAACTCTTCATTTTGAGTAGCTACAACGTCCCTTGTTACAAGGAAACGCAATAGTTTTAATCTATGCTGTGAACTATTAGTAAGACTTTGCGCTGACTAATTGTGTTACAGGGACATGGAGCCGAAGTTTGAAACATTACTAAGCCTCAGTGATATTGATTGATTCTTGATATTGATTGCCTTTGTATTAACTTCAACCTCCTATTTATTGGCTGCATCTCTGACAAGTTGTTATTTAGGTAAATGTTTTTGAGAACATCAGTTCTCGGTGTCCTAAAACTAGTCAGAAATACACTCCTGGAAATTGAAATAAGAACACCGTGAATTCATTGTCCCAGGAAGGGGAAACTTTATTGACACATTCCTGGGGGCAGATACATCACATGATCACACTGACAGAACCACAGGCACATAGACACAGGCAACAGAGCATGCACAATGTCGGCACTAGTACAGTGTATATCCACCTTTCGCAGCAATGCAGGCTGCTATTCTCCCATGGAGACGATCGTAGAGATGCTGGATGTAGTCCTGTGGAACGGCTTGCCATGCCATTTCTACCTAGCGCCTCAGTTGGACCAGCGTTCGTGCTGGACGTGCAGACCGCGTGAGACGACGCTTCATCCAGTCCCAAACATGCTCAATGGGGGACAGATCCGGAGATCTTGCTGGCCAGGGTAGTTGACTTACACCTTCTAGAGCACGTTGGGTGGCACGGGATACAAGCGGACGTGCATTGTCCTGTTGGAACAGCAAGTTCCCTTGCCGGTCTAGGAATGGTAGAACGATGGGTTCGATGACGGTTTGGATGTACCGTGCACTATTCAGTGTCCCCTCGACGATCACCAGTGGTGTACGGCCAGTGTAGGAGATCGCTCCCCACACCATGATGCCGGGTGTTGGCCCTGTGTGCCTCGGTCGTATGCAGTCCTGATTGTGGCGCTCACCTGCACGGCGCCGAACACGCATACGACCATCATTGGCACCAAGGCAGAAGCGACTCTCATCTCTGAAGACGACACGTCTCCATTCGTCCCTCCATTCACGCCTGTCGCGACACCACTGGAGGCGGGCTGCACTATGTTGGGGCGTGAGCGGAAGACGGCCTAACGGTGTGCGGGACCGTAGCCCAGCTTCATGGAGACGGTTGCGAATGGTCCTCGCCGATACCCCAGGAGCAACAGTGGCCCTAATTTGCTGGGAAGTGGCGGTGCGGTCCCCTACGGCACTGTGTAGGATCCTACGGTCTTGGCGTGCATCCGTGCGTCGCTGCGGTCCGGTCCCAGGTCGACGGGCACGTGCACCTTCCGCCGACCACTGGCGACAACATCGATGTACTGTGGAGACCTCACGCCCCACGTGTTGAGCAATTCGGCGGTACGTCCACCCGGCCTCCCGCATGCCCACTATACGCCCTCGCTCAAAGTCCGTCAACTGCACATACGGTTCACGTCCACGCTGTCGCGGCATGCTACCAGTGTTAAAGACTGCGATGGAGCTCCGTATGCCACGGCAAACTGGCTGACACTGACGGCGGCGGCGGCTGCGCAGCTAGCGCCATTCGACGGCCAACACCGCGGTTCCTGGTGTGTCCGCTGTGCCGTGCGTGTGATCATTGCTTGTACAGCCCTCTCGCAGTGTGCGGAGCAAGTATGGTGGGTCTGACACACCGGTGTCAATGTGTTCTTTTTTCCATTTCCAGGAGTGTATTATGTGTTTTTATTTTAGCGCATAATTCTCATTGGTTTTAATATTTTCTTATACATGAGATAGACTTTGTTTCATAAAGAGACATTGGTAGCAGATTCACTAAATTTTTGTGACTTACTATTTTTATCACCTAAAGTAATCACGATTAAGGTATTGTAGTTTTAAAGGAACCTGTTGATATGATTGTAAAATGAAACGAGTGATAGCAAAAGGGCTCCAGTCCTTCCTTTTCCCTAGTAGAAGAACGTTTCAACCACGCACTTATACCATTGTAACGTTGTTATTTTTTTACGTATCGTTGTTTATGTGGTGTCACTGCCAGACACCACACTTGCTAGGGGTAGCCTTTAAATCGGCCGCGGTCCGTTAGAATACGTCGGACCCGCGTGTCGCCACTATCAGTGATTGCAGTCCGAGCGCCGCCACACGGCAGGTCTAGAGAGACTTCCTAGCACTCGCCCCAGTTGTACAGCCGACTTTGCTAGCGATGGTTCACTGACAAAATACGCTCTCATTTGCCGAGACGATAGTTAGCATAGCCTTCAGCTACATCATTTGCTACGACCTAGCAAGGCGCTATTACCAGTTACTATTGATGCTGTAAAACATGTACCGTCAAGAGCGATGTTCACGATTAATGGATTAAAGTTAAGTATTCCACAGCTACGTCCATTTTTTCCTAGTCTAATTTCCTTGACCTGTTCCAGACCTCACGCCAGCCTGCGTGAGCTAAAACGCGTGCCTTTCGGCTTCCTCTCATACCGGGTTGGCTCTCTTGCCAATCCACAACAGTTTATTGCGTCACTGATCTGTACTGTGGTGTTACCTTTATCAGCGCTGATAACTGTGTTACTCGTATTATTGTGATGAAATTATCAAATGGTTCAAATGGCTCTGAGCACTATGGGACTTAATTTCTGAGGTCATCAGTCCCCTAGAACTTAGAACTACTTAAACCTAACTAACCTAAGGGCATCACACACATCCATGCCCGAGGCAGGATTCGAACCTGCGCCCGTAGCGGTCGCGCGGTTCCAGACTGTAGCGCGTAGAACCGCTCGGCCACGCCGGTCGGCGATGAAATTATCCTTTGTGGCACTGTTTTTCAATAAAGTTCCTTGTTTCGGTCTTTCTTTTATATATCAATTATGTTATCTCTTTCATTCTTCACCAGTCCTCTCGTTAGCTCTGTCTTTGCATTGCTATTTTCCTGTTTCCATTCCTGTATCAGAATGCATTACCTCTCTGCAATCAGATTTTCTACATAGTGGTTATCTATGTTGCTGTGTTGAAGCTCTTTCTAAATAGCTATGCATACTTCTCTGTTAATTATGTATCTGTGAGGTTTACAGTTTTGGGTGACGGTCTTTATTGCACTGTGTTGTGTTTATCTTCTAGGTTGTGTTTACAAATTATTGTTTCAATTTCATCTAGTGTGTTGTGTGTATGTGTGTGTGTGTGTGTGTGTGTGTGTATGTGTGTGTGTGTATTTGTGTGTGTGTGTTTGGAGTTTGCAGGCAGTTAAATGCGCCCTTACAAATTCTGAAAGAAACAAATGTGGGTAAAAGAGCTAAAAAAACCACTCGCATTGACCCACACCTCCACCCCATATCATACACCGTAAAACAACGGATAAATTGTGAGAGACGCTGCACCAGGGATGAAAACATAAGTAAAACGAGACAGGAGCTAAAACAATGTACAGGGAAATATGACTGGATGAGCAGTTACAAATAAAGAAAAAAGCAGGTGTTAGCCGGTCAGTCCGTTAAGAACATCTCCCTAGAATATTTGGAAACAAGTTGGACAAATCGCAGACTTTAAAACTCTGACCACGTTTGTTTGAACGTTACTTAAAGTAGAGGGCAGATATGATGGCAAATTTGCCGATGACCGTGATCGGAGAATGAAGCACAATCTAATAAACTGTGGCACACAGTAATCTGCACGCCACAAGCACCACACATTCGATCGTCCTCTCGCATGCATCATAGGGCTGTGGCTTATTCAAAGGCGAGTAAGGACGATCTCATCCCGTCTTCGTGACTGAAAGGAGGTACGCCGTGGCAGCGTAGTGGGCTCTCCTAAAAACAGCCTACTGCCACCTCCATTCACTCTTCTTCACATCGACCACGTGACTCGGTACGTCAACAGCAGGGAGGATCGCGACACGCCTCCTTCGTTGCCACATCAGCCCTTTCGTTCTCCACAATAACCATGTTCCCTGGTAGCCAGCAGGAAGACACCTCCTTCCTCAGGTTGTAGGAGGGCATTCTGGGTGTCCTGGACTACTTTATCTGCTGGGGAGAAGCGTTTTAGACCGTGAAGGGCACTCAAAGAATCGGAAGAGACAAGTAATTTATCACATGAAGCACATCCCATCTGCTGTAGTGCTTGCAAAGTCGTATCTAATTCCGCGTCGAAGACAGTAAAGCCGTGAGGCAGTCGGACCTTGAGGACACGATAAGGATAACGACAGAGCAACCAGCAGAGTCCCCGTGTTTACACTCATCCGTAAAGAGAGCTGTAGGCTCGGGGTTCTCAGTTAAAATTTGATAAAATAATCTATTAACATCATATGAAAGGGTGAAATATCTCCTGTACTGCACTAAATCGAAAATTACTCTGGGTCTCTGCGGTAACCACGGTTGTAGACCGTTAAAACGCTCCAAATTAAGCCACTACAGCACACGTTGCACGCGCATTCCAAAAGATATCGTTTCTCGTGGACGTAAGGAGAAAAGTCGTTCCAGAAGCGGATGAGCAACATTATGGTATGCAGGTGAAGATGCAGCTGCGAGCAACTTACATGCCTGATATACCATACGGAAATGCTGCTGGACGATGAGTGACAGTTCCCCAGCCTCAGCTCTGACAGAAGCTCATAAGGCCAGCCTAATCCCTTCGTGGTAGGTGGCATCAGTGATCTTCAGGTAAGAAGGCCTCGCAGCCTGCACACCTACACACCTGCGCACCCATAGTCTAGCTGTGCCCCATAAAACCCGAGCACATGAGCGCTGTCTGCTCCCCAAGGCCTGTAGCTAAGATATTCAGTGTTTTATGGGTTCTGACATTCATGTCTCCCAGGTATGGTAAACATGAGAAATTGGAGAAAAAAATTAGGCCCAAAAACCTCTTTGACTCTTTAAAACGTAGAACAATATCACTCATATGCAGGTTTGCTAAATCTAAAATACGGCAAGAACGATTAAAATGAACACACTCACTCACTCACACAGTCACACCTATTTGCAGAAATCTGAAAACTCATCTTTGCAGTCCACTGCTCTAACTTCTGCGTTGTAAGTTGCAACTGACGAATCACTGTCACAACAATAGAGGAGGAAGAGGAAACAGCAAAATCGTCCACAGATGACGAGCACTCTATTGGTCTTGTTACTATAGACATGATACTGTGTATGGCTAAGGTAAAAACACTGGCCTGATAGACGCCATTCTCCTGCTCAAAACGAACAGACGGGATGTCACCAATGCAGAATCTAAAATACTACTTAGACAGGGGAGACTGTACAAAAATTGCGAGACGTCCACAAAAGCCTCATTTATGGAGTTGCGTGAGCATTGTGTGTCTTCAAGTAGTATTGTCATCGCATTGATGCCAAAGAATATAGCGAGATAGTGATGTTTACATAGGAAATCCTGGTGAATAGCCGCCTGTAGTAGCCTCAGGTTCTCGAAAGTGGACCGAAATCTCTGGAATCCACACTAAGGAATTGACTGGTCTCTAACAACGAAACAAGGCGACGGTTAACCATTCATTCCAGAGTCTTTAATCAGAGGTATCAAAATTGCCTGCCTCTATGAGTTGCTAAACTGACCTGTCTACTATATCAGATTAAGACATTCGACGAGAAATTTCCTTGACGCAGCTGGCAAATGTAGAAGCATGAAGAGCGGCAGTTGGTTGTGACTCAGTACAGTACCATTATTCTCACAGCCCTGATTCTAGTTACCACATGGGGAAAGTGCAGTTGTAAGACTTAGAACTGTGGTATCTGAAATCCAACTTACCCTTCTCGGCAGTAGCACAGTTGTGGGGAAACATATCAGGTCCTGGCTGAAATTGGGAGTAGTCGTTTCAAAATGCTCTATCATCGTTCAAGTGATGTCTAGGGGTCTTGTTTGGAGACACCCCTGTCTGCTGCCGTTGGCAAACGACTATGTTCACCAGGAATTCTCTCACAGTTCCCATACTTTTGCGGAACAAGTGCAATTGTAGAATGAGACCACGAACGCTTCAATGACTTTTCTTGCTTTCTTTAATAACGCATATAGCCTTGGCTCTAGTGACCCAAACTTCTATGTCTGCCATTCGATGGTATTCAATCCATCGAAGAGCTGCACGCTTGTCCTGGATTGCTGAGCGGCACTCACCAGACGACCAAAGTACACTTGGTCTCTTGAAATGATCTGAAGAGTTGGGGAAAGCTAAGTCAGTGGAATGATGGATCACATCCGTGATATGGTCCTCCCTTTCCTGAACGATGGTGATCAAACACAGCGAGCTAGGTGAAGAGCATCCAGTTTGCCATGTCCGTAATTTCGGTGGTTTCAGTTCGTTTAATGGTCCATCCAGCAGGTTGATCCACAGTGGGAATTTGTCACTGGATCACTGGAATGAAGGTCATTAGCAGTTTCCCACTGAGCTGAGCCTGTAAGGGTTGGAAAGAAGAAACCGATGTCGATGGCTGAGGACGATCTGGTAGCAGCTGAGAAATTGGTGTAACCGTCTATGTTGAGGATGCATAGCTATTGAGACATCATGAGATTCTCCAAGACTCAACCCGTAGGTCAAGTATAATTTGAGCCTCATATTGTGTAATGGACATGAAGTCACCCAGCAGTAGTGATGGGCAGAGGAGTTGTTCAATAAGGCCCATGGCAAACTCAGAGACTATCGCATCCTGCAGAGGTAAATAGAGTCAGCAAGGAGTGATCTTCTGACCCACACGAACTTCATTGGCTTCTTCTTGTAGGTCAGTAACCAAGGAGAGAGCGGAGGAATGGTTGGTGTGTGTTAAATGCAAACACAGCAAGGCCTCCCTCGGCACTTTCCCCAGTCATCGTTTAAGTGGCGTGTGTAGCCCCAAAGCACACGGGCGTCAGTGGCTTTAAAATGCGTTTCCTGTAAACACAAGCACAAGAGGAGGGTCTGTGGCAGGAGTTTCGGCTCCTCCACATGAGTCCTGAACCAATTTATGCTCCACTGCAGTGTGGCTTCCATTTACCAATAGGGTTACACTTTCATCCTGTCTTTCCACCAAGATAGGGAACCTACAGTGGGCGAGGGTTAACCCTATGGGCAAGATGGTTGCAGGAGGGAGACTTTGCATTCCTTTGGCTTTGGAGTTGAAGCAGCATAAGTGTCATGTCAAATGACACTCTGACACTTGGTTTGACGGTAGTGGGAGTTTCTTCCTTACTTTTCTGGCTAGGGAGGGCTTAGCACGAACTACCGAAGCAGTGGTAGAAACAGTGCTGCGTTTATTACCAGACCCTGCCTTTGGAGGTAAGGGAGTTGCACAATGGTGGCAACTGTAGGTTTATTTGATGTTCTCGGCATGACAAAGGTGTCTGCAACAACTGCAGCTTGAAAATAGCACTGAGAAATGCAGGTACTAGAACTGACAGTAACAATCTCCGTTAGTTTTCAACCACTAGCTGTGTAATAAGCTTTTTAAGGACTGAAACAAATGATTTAGTGAATGTGGGATGCTGCACGTCCTTGTAGACCCTCTTGATCTCACCATGCGGGACGCCTTTCGATTCTGTAATCTCCTGTAACTTCCTTTCTTCAAGGAAGACACTACTGCTATCCTTACTTCAGACTGAGTGATAAACAAAGGAGTTATGCACTTTGGAGGAGAAGAGCAACCATCTCTGTCATGGGTGGCCTTACAACATTTGCTGCAAGTGGATTCACTCTTACATCTTAAGGTTGTGCTAGGATTTAAAACATCACATTATGTTAGGGACACAGGTCCATATACTTAGGCAAAGGAGAACTGCCTTGATAAGCTCTGGGAGCTTTGTGCTATTGAAGGTGAGGATGAAGGAGTCAGGTTTTACTAGACCCCCATCCACCCTTCTCAATATATGTTGCACACTGACGATTCTTTATTGAGCCCACTCATCTTTCTGTTCCTCCTTGGGAATGCTGGCCATATCTCTAAGTTAAACAACACCTTTGCTGTAGTTCAGGGTGCTGTTGAGCTCCGTTTCTGTAGCATATTCTCCAAGGCATTTAGCTTTCGGTAAGTTTGTCGCTTGATCGAAACCATCCATGTTCCATTATGCAATCGCTTTACTGATTTTAATTTACTCGTGAAGCTCTCTAAGAATTTTTGAATATAAAGAGGCAAAACCTTCTCAAAACTATCCTCTTTCCATTTCACAATAGAAAACTCATTCAGATCTGCAGCATGTGTTCCATGAAAGACTCCACGAAAGCCCAGATGCTGGAGGACTGGCTCCACGAGTCCCCCTTTTCGACCAGGTGTTACTACCGACCAGCTGCCCACACATTCCGCTGGGAGGAGAAGAAGAGAACTTCGAGAGTTTCATCTCGATCCCATGAGAAGCTAGAAAAATAAAAGTCTACCAGTCTGCGCCCTGCATGCCTAGGTAAGCCTTATACGACTGAGGTGCGACAAGTTCGCAAGAGGTGAACGACCGTTCCACTACAGCAGCCAAAGATCTCATCGGCATGCCGCACACCTTGAGATTGAGGGTTTTTTCTTATATAAAGTGTTTTGCCATCCTCGCGATCCAGTCGGTGAAGCCAAGAGCCCCGTTCCCTGAGACACACAACGTTTCACTGCTGCGCAGTGCAGTGGTCGCTGAGGCAAGCACAGACCTTACAGTGACAAAGGACTGGCGGCGCGTCCCAGTCCCCAGGTCATGAACCCCATGTTTGCCAAGTCCGTACTCAGAAAAATTATACACTCCTGGAAATGGAAAAAAGAACACATTGACACCGGTGTGTCAGACCCACCATACTTGCTCCGGACACTGCGAGAGGGCTGTACAAGCAATGATCACACGCACGGCACAGCGGACACACCAGGAACCGCGGTGTTCGCCGTCGAATGGCGCTAGCTGCGCAGCATTTGTGCACCGCCGCCGTCAGTGTCAGCCAGTTTGCCGTGGCATACGGAGCTCCATCGCAGTCTTTAACACTGGTAGCATGCCGCGACAGCGTGGACGTGAACCGTATGTGCAGTTGACGGACTTTGAGCGAGGGCGTATAGTGGGCATGCGGGAGGCCGGGTGGACGTACCGCCGAATTGCTCAACACGTGGGGCGTGAGGTCTCCACAGTACATCGATGTTGTCGCCAGTGGTCGGCGGAAGGTGCACGTCCCCGTCGACCTGGGACCGGACCGCAGCGACGCACGGATGCACGCCAAGACCGTAGGATCCTACGCAGTGCCGTAGGGGACCGCACCGCCACTTCCCAGCAAATTAGGGACACTGTTGCTCCTGGGGTATCGGCGAGGACCATTCGCAACCGTCTCCATGAAGCTGGGCTACGGTCCCGCACACCGTTAGGCCGTCTTCCGCTCACGCCCCAACATCGTGCAGCCCGCCTCCAGTGGTGTCGCGACAGGCGTGAATGGAGGGACGAATGGAGACGTGTCGTCTTCAGCGATGAGAGTCGCTTCTGCCTTGGTGCCAATGATGGTCGTATGCGTGTTTGGCGCCGTGCAGGTGAGCGCCACAATCAGGACTGCATACGACCGAGGCACACAGGGCCAACACCCGGCATCATGGTGTGGGGAGCGATCTCCTACACTGGCCGTACACCACTGGTGATCGTCGAGGGGACACTGAATAGTGCACGGTACATCCAAACCCTCATCGAACCCATCGTTCTACCATTCCTAGACCGGCAAGGGAACTTGCTGTTTCAACAGGACAATGCACGTCCGCATGTATCCCGTGCCACCCAACGTGCTCTAGAAGGTGTAAGTCAACTACCCTGGCCAGCAAGATCTCCGGATCTGTCCCCCATTGAGCATGTTTGGGACTGGATGAAGCGTCGTCTCACGCGGTCTGCACGTCCAGCACGAACGCTGGTCCAACTGAGGCGCCAGGTGGAAATGGCATGGCAAGCCGTTCCACAGGACTACATCCAGCATCTCTACGATCGTCTCCATGGAAGAATAGCAGCCTGCATTGCTGCGAAAGGTGGATATACACTGTACTAGTGCCGACATTGGGCATGCTCTGTTGCCTGTGTCTATGTGCCTGTGGTTCTGTCAGTGTGATCATGTGACGTATCTGACCCCAGGAATGTGTCAATAAAGTTTCCCCTTCCTGGGACAATGAATTCACGGTGTTCTTATTTCAATTTCCAGGAGTGTATGTTTTCTGTGTGCATATCTCAGTGCGACGGGTTAAGTTCTATGTATCATGCAGTCATCGCCATTGAACTGATAATAAATTCTAGTAGCCCTCTATTAATCTAATTTTTATAATAAATTTCTTATAATAAACGATGTGGTTTCATTTTTCAACGAAGACGGACCACATCTCTGACAATAACATAGGAGTAAGTAATAAACGAGAGAAAACATTATAAGTGACAAGAATACATCTGTATTTCAAAATTTAAGTTAGCTATGAAGCTGTGAAACACGCATAAAGCTCAGGAAATAAGAAATGGCAGTGTGCTCTTATTCGCACGTGCATGTTCAGGAGAATATTTAGAAATAAACACACCCATTTGCTCTTTTCTTCCCTTTTTTCTGTCTGTGTGGATCTCCACGAAATATTGGCATGGAAATTATGCATCATTCAATACATCAATAACAAGGAAATAATTGCGTACAGAGATAGATGGAGCAAAAACATGACTCGAATGAGAGAGCAAAAACTGACCAACAGTCTCCTAAACTGCAGCTTAGGTCGCTTAAGCAAACGGTAGCCATGATCTTCGTTGGAACTGATCGGACAGACGTCTTTTGTTAGCGTGGGAGGAGGCGACGCCCACTTCCACTGTGCTGCCATCCACCACTACTGCTTTTGCAATTTCCACCCATCAGTGAAAGCCCACTATTTGCTTCTTCTTGTTACAGACATTATTCGCAAGACTGGTTTCGTCCATCCTTCCATGTTTGTCTGCCCGTTGTAAGTGTTTACGTTCGAGCGTTGGTACTAATATTTCCTATCAATCTATAACGTCTTTCACTCGTTTTACCACAAACTTATTTCTGCCCCATTAGACTGAATACTTGCTAGATATCTGATCTATCCATCTCTTTCTCAACATTCTCAACAGCAGCACATTTAAGAATCTTCTATGATCTTCCGATCTCTACTGCTTTTCGCCCATGTTTCACTATCGTGCAAGATTACGATCTAAAGATATATCTTTAAAGAAGACCTTTTAAAATTAAAATCAATATCATACGTTAATATATTTCTCATTTTAATAAAATTTTATGATTGTCAGTCTGTATTTTGTATCACTTACGTTGTAGCAATAATAATTTCATGAGCCAAAAAGCGAAACTGGTCTATTCTTTCTCGTCAAATGTTAGAAGAGTTAGTGGCATTTATATCATTCCGGAGATACCAGTGTTGAAATAGCTTTTTAAAAGAAGTTTATTTATTGTACAATCACACATGATTGCGGTGAAATTTCTGGTGGCCTTTTTTCACTACATTCTCCTGCATAACATGAAAGATCTGAAGTTCTGCCGTGACGACCGAAACTGGTGACTTGTAGTAGAAATTTCACGTTATTCTGCCGAAATACGAATTTTTTAAAAATTTGTTTCGTAGTCTAATTCCTACAGCACCAGATCTTCTAATTCAACTTACACTCCATTACACTTGTTTTCCTTTTTTGATATTATCTGTTTGTGTGGAAGTTTTACCTAGTGACAGACCATAAGCCACTTCAGTCTCCGTTTGATCAGTCCAAACCTGTTCCGCCAGCTTGATTGGCCGAGCGGTTCTAGGTGCTACAGTCTGGAACGGCGCGACCGCTACAGTCGCAGGTTCGAATCCTGCTTCGGGCATGGGTGTATGATGTCCTTAGGTTAGCTAGGATTAAGTAGTTCTAAGTTCTAGGGGACTGATGACCTCAGATGTTAAATCCCATGGTGCTAAAAAAAATAAAAAAACCTGTTCCGCAGCGCACAGCACAGTAGCTGCTCTGCTACGTTGGGCTTCCTTATTGTCATTGTCATAGTGTCAGTGCGAAATATTGTACCGGCCCACATCGACGCATGCAAATGCTGACGCCCTTTCTCTCCTTCCTGTTGGTCCTGATACTGAGTTCGATGGTACTGCCACATCTTCTTCTCAGATCAATGAGCAGGACATTAAACTTCCTCTGACTTTTCACTGCAATATAGGACAATTGCTCTGGGCACAGAAGCACACCGTGACTTAAATATTTTGTTGCACTACATCGTTACGGATTGAATGAAACACTCAGAATTCTTCTGTGCGACGATGGAATGTGTAGTTTTAAAGCATCGACTGCACACCGACTAGCGCAACGCCGCGAAACGGCATCAAGAAAGCGCTGACCCGCGGGTCAAGGGAAAGAGAGGGCAGCGGAAAGACAGAGCTCAGCGCCCAATGTCAGCCGTCCCCGTCCATAGCGGGTCGGCCCCAGTTCGGTCACCGACTTGGAGAGTATCAGTACTGAGTAATCGGAAGACAATTCTTAGCCCGCGTTCTGCGAGTAGTAATAGTTTATAAATGGAACTGCACATAGGATGCACAAGAATCACCTCAAGCCACCTCAAAACAAGAAGTTAAGTTATGTTTCTTTTCTCTTTTAGAAATAAAGTTTCCTAATAATTCGAAAGTTTAATAAGCAGACAATTTTGGATTCCTGCCTTGTTTGTGTCCGTGTTGCCTCGCCGTGCTGCCTCGCACAACAACCCATGTCGTTCTGTTCTTAATATTTAGAAACAAATTCAAATGGTTCAAATGGCTCTGAGCACTATGGGACTTAACATCTGTGGTCATCAGCCCCCTAGAACTTAGAACTACTTAAACCTAACTAACCTAAGGACATCACACACATCCATGCCCGAGGCAGGATTCGAACCTGCGACCGTAGCAGTCGCGCGGTTCCGGACTGCGCGCCTAGAACCGCTAGACCGCCGCGGCCGGCTTAGAAACAAGTAAAAAGTATCAAGTAGAAGACCTTGTGCAACTGCTTGGTAACGATGTTTGTTCTTTAGCTTGAGTCTTATCTTATTGTTCTCGAAAAATGGGAATATAATTTTTGCGTTTTTACTTAACTGTACCTGTGGGATGAAATATTGCTTACATGCACATATTTTTCGCTGCGGCCAAACGTTGCACAAGGGTTTAGATGAAAGAACACGCCATTGGCAAATTAGGTCTTGATCCTCTTACGACTGGCTGACTGCTGCCCACAAGGCAGTACGAGTAGCCGTCCATGGTGGTGGGACACGTGATCAGCAAGTCCCCAGTCCCTAATAACGTCATTTGCTGCAGGGAAAAGCTGATGACCGCCCTCTTGCTTTATTCAACCTGCTCCTCATCAGGGCACACGAGCTTCAGTGGAGCCTGTGTCAGTCACCAGTACCTCACAAAAATCAGAGAACCCGCCGGAAATCGAAGGGGTTCTTACGCACCGGAGGGATCGATGCTAACAATTCGGCTACTGAGGCAATCTACAACTACTGAGAATACTACAGTTAAGATAAACTGAATAATATTCGAGGGGTCGTCTGCAAATGTTTGCCACCACTAGTCAGCTAAGCGGGGTACTGGTTTCTGTATGGTGTTTCGTAATTCATGTTACACATTCTACAAGTTGTAGACAGAATGTTGTAGAACATGTTTCACATAGGAACCGAAGTCCGGAAGCGTCAGCCAACGACGTTACAGAAGTTCAGAGGTAAAAAAATGGCTCTGAGCACTATGGGACTTAATATCTGAGGTCATCAGTCCCTAGAACTTAGAACTACTTAAGGGGGATATGACGTCAAACGGACCGACTTGGAGCAGGAGAGTCACCACAGGACATTTTAATTTTTTCTGTCTATACTTTTACAAATAAATTCATAAAACTTTGTCACCATGACCAGGAAGGATTGAGGACTCACACTCATTGCAGTGGAAGTTCAAAAACGTAGCAAAACACGTTTTTTTACATGTGAAATTTCATCATTTTTTCACTTATTACTGGCTGCATTTGTTGCTATAGGTACACTTTTCTTCCTAAGTAAGAGAGATAGTTCGATGAATTTGTCATAGCATACAAACAGTAGTTACAGGTGTATGAAACTCTAGAATTTTCCAAATCTATTAAAAAACTGTGTAAAAATTTAGATAATTAACTAAAAAATTTGAATTTTTTATAAACATGAAGTTTAAAATGTAACAGTTCATTCATTTTTTCATAAATTAAATAACTTCTAGAGTTAAACACACCTGTAACTATGGTTTGTATGCTGTGCAAAAGTCATCGAAGAATCTCTCTTACTTAGGAAGAAAAGTGTACCCATAGCAACAAATGCAGCCAGTGGAAAGTGAAAAAATGATGAAATTTCGCATGTAAAAAAAAGTGTTTTGTTACGTTTTTGAGCTTCCACTGCTATGAGTATGAATCCTGAATCCTTTCTGATCATACTGTTAAAGATTTATGAATTTATTTGTAAAAGTATAGACAGTGGAAATTAAAATGTCCTGTGGTGCCTATCCTGCTCCAAGTCGGTCCGTTTGACGTCCTACCCCCCTTAAACCTAACCTAAGAACATCACACACATCCATGCCCGAGGTAGGATTCGAACCTGCGGCGACGGTAGCGGTAGCTCGTTTCAAAACTGAAGCGCCTAGAACCGCTCGGCCACACCAGCCGGCTTCAGAGGTAAGAAGAGCCGACGGATATATGTAAACACAGGGTGATTCTGTTTTGATATTCAGGGATGTTGGATCATCATCGTCATCATCATCATTTAAGACTGATTTTGCCTTTCAGCGTTCAATCTGGAGCGTAGTTCCCCTTATACAGTTCCTCCATGATCCCCTATTCAGTGCTACCATTGGTGCCTCTTCTGATGTTAAACCTATTACTTCAAAATCATTCTTAACCGAATCCAGGTACCTTCTACTCGGTCTGCGCCGACTCCTCCTACCCTCTACTGCTGAATCCATGAGTCTCTTGGGTAACCTTGCTTCTCCTATGCGTGTAATATGACCCCACCATCTAAGCCTGTTCGCCCTGACTGCTACATCTATGGAGATCATTCGCAGTTTTTCTTTGATTTCCTCATTGTGGACACCCTCCTGCCATTGTTCCCATCTACTAGTACCTGCAATCATCCTAGCTACTTTCATATCCGTAACCTCAACCTTGTTGATAAGGTAACCTGAATCCACCCAGCTTTCGCTCCCATACAACAAAAAGTTGGTCGAAAGATTGAACGGTGCACAGATAACTTAGTCTTGGTACTGACTTCCTTGTTGCAGAAGAGAGTAGATCGTAGCTGAGCGCTCACTGCATTAGCTTTGCTACACCTCGCTTCCAGTTCTTTCACTATGTTGCCATCCTGTGAGAATATGCATCCTAAGTACTTGAAACCGTCCACCTGTTCTAACTTTGTTCCTCCTATTTCTCACTCAATCCGTTTATATTTCTTTCCCACTGACATTACTTTCGTTTTGGAGATGCTAATCTTCATACCATAGTCCTTACATTTCTGATCTAGCTCTGAAATATTACTTTGCAAACTTTCCATCGAATCTGCCATCACAACTAAATCATCCGCATATGCAAGACTGCTTATTTTGTGTTCACATATCTTAATCTCACCCCGCCAGTCTATTGTTTTCAACATATGATCCATAAATAGTATGAACAACAGTGGAGACAGGTTGCAGCCTTGTCTTACTCCTGAAACTACTCTGAATCATGAACTCAATTTACCGTCAACTCTAACTGCTGCCTGACTATCCATGTAAAGACCTTTAATTGCTTGCAAAAGTTTGCCTCCTATTCCATAATCACGTAGAACAGACAATAACTTCCTCCTAGGAACCCGGTAATACGCATTTTCTACATCTATAAAGCATAGATACAATTCCCTGTTCCACTCATAACACTTCTCCATTATTTGCCGTAAGCTAAAGATCTGGTCCTGACAACCTCTAAGAGGCCTAAACCCACACTGATTTTCATCCAATTGGTCCTCAACTAATACTCGCACTTTCCTTTCAACAATACCTGAGAAGATTTTACCCACAACGCTGATTAAAGAGATACCTCTGTAGTTGTTAAAATCTTTTCTGTTTCCATGTTTAAAGATTGGTGTGATTACTGCTTTTGTCCAGTCTGATGGAACCTGTCCCGACTCCCAGGCCATTTCAATTATCCTGTGTAGCCATTTAAGACCAGACATTCCACTGTATTTGATGAGTTCCGACTGAATTTCATCCACCCCAGCCGCATTATTGCACTGCAATCTATTGACCATTTTTTCCACTTCCTCAAATATGATATAATTTCCATCATCATTCCTATCCCATTCTACCTCGAAATCTGAAACATTACTGATCGCATTTTCACCTGCATTGAGCAACTCTTCAAAATATTCCCTCCATCTGCCCAAGGCATCCACAGGATTAACCAGCAGTTTTCCTGACCTGTCCTAAATGCTAGTCATTTCCTTCTTACCTCCCTTTCGAAGACTGCTAATTACACTCCAGAATAGTTTTCCAGCAGCTTGACCCGTAGTCTTCAACCTGTTTCCAAAGTCTTCCCACGATTTCTTCTTGGATGCTGCAATTATCTGTTTGGCTTTGTTTCTTTCTTCAACATAACTTTCTCTGTCTACCTGGGTTCTGTTATGTAGCCATTTTTGATACGCCTTCTTTTTCCTTTTACAGGCTGCCTTGACTGTATCATTCCACCAAGCTGTTTGCTTCATCCTACTTTTACACACTACTGTTCCAAGACATTCTTTAGCCACTTCTAGTACTGTGTCCCTGTACCTTGTCCATTCCTTTTCCAATGACTGTAATTGACTACATTCAACTAACTGGTACCTTTCTGAGATCGCTATTGTGTACTTGTGCCTGATTTCCTTATCCTGAAGTTTCTCCACTCTTATCCTCTTACATATGGACCTGACCTCCTGCACGTTCGGCCTCACAATCCCAATTTCACTGCAGATTAAATAATGATCAGTGTCGTCAAAGAATCCCCTGAATACAAGTGTGTCCCTCACAGCCTTCCTGAGTTCCTGATCTGTCGTTATATAGTCAATGACAGATCTGGTTCCCCTGCCTTCCCAAGTATACCGGTGAATGTTCTTATGTTTAAAAGGGATGTTGGAGCACTTTAAATTTGAGGTAAATGTCACTGTACCGGAAACGATCGAGTAAAAAGCTATAAGCGAAAACCGTTCTGGTGCCTCTGACAGCGGATTACGTGTACCGGTACTGTTGTTGCTAAGACTTCAGAGTAGGCTACTTTCAGAGGTGCTAGTGTAGACCAAAAGAAGGAAGAAAACTCCAGTAAATGCATACTCTAAAATACATACCTTAAAAGCCATTGGGACTTGTTCGGTCGAAGAGATGTGTTTCGCAGTAGTGAAGTGTTCATAGGTCCTCACGTAAGCATTTTGGAGCCGTTGTTTCAGGACTTTTTCCCTTTTTTTGCTTCATATTACCACCTCTGAAAGTTGTCTACATACCAGTAATAGCACCAACAGTACCAATACGTCTATCCCACTGTCAGAGGTATCAGAAGGGTTTTCGTTTATAACTTTCGACTCGTTCGTTGCCGGTACAGGGCACTTACCCGAAATTGATAATACATTATCCTTCTCCATCATCCTCGAAAGTTTGTGTGGTGTCACCGCCAGACACCACACTTGCTAGGTGGTAGCTTTTAAATCGGCCGCGGTACGCTAGTATACGACGGACCCGCGTGTCGCCACTGTCAGTAATTACAGACCGAGCGCCACCACACGGCAGGGCTAGAGAGACGTACTAGCACTCGCCCCAGTTGTACAGCCGACTTTGCAAGGAACGGTTCACTGACAACTACGCTCTCATTTGCCGAGACGATAGTTAGCATAGCCTTCAGCTGCATTTGCTACGACCTAGCAAGGCGCCGTATTCAAGTGATATTGAGATTCTATTAATGTATCATCAAGAGCGATGTTCTACAAATGTGGATTAAAGTTAAGTATTCCAGAAGCTACGTACTTTTCTTTATAGCATTCATTACGTATCCTGTTTCAGACCTCACGCCAGCCTGCGTGAGTTTAAGCGCGTGCCTTTCGGCTTCCTCTCATTGTTTCTAGGCTGTCTTGTCTAGACACAACAGTTTGTAACATTGTCACGGAATCATCCTGTATACGTACACATTTACATGCGCCAGCGATTATTGATGTAAGGCTTTGCAGCGTCGTTAGTTGATGTTTATGTAACACTTGATCTACTAAGTCGTCCCCAAAATCTCTAGAAGGGTGTAACATGACTTGTGTGCCGCACGGGATTAGCCGAGCGGTCTTGCGCGCTGCAGTCATGGACAGTGCGGCTGGTCCCGGCGGAGGTTCGAGTCGTCCATCGGGCATGGATGTGTGTGTTCGACCTTAGGATAATTTTGGTTAAGGAGTGTGTAAGCTTAGGGACTGATGACCTTAGCAGTTACGTCCCATAAGGTTTCACACACATTTGAACATTTTTTGAACAATTTTTTTGAACATGTGAAACACCTTGGCATATAATGAAGTCATGAGCGGTCTATAATATTTATGGTGTAAGGGCAGTCGCCCCGATAGTGCTAGGCGCACACACTATTTACGTGTTTGGGGAACGTTGGACGTGGCTCCCGACTGCGGTGCTGTCTCGTCAAGCAGTCATGTGGAAGACACTGTGGGACGGCTGCAGCTGCTGCCCCGGCGGCCCCCAGACAGCCGGTCGTAATGCCGGAGGCCGCCGCCCCCGCAGCCCCACACCGAAGCCGCCGCCCCCTCGGCTCCACGCAGAATGCGCGGCGCGCCCGACCACTTGTCGTGCAGATGCAAAGCCCGACGCTGCGACCGTTCGGAATCTGCCACCGGCCCCCACCCCCGCCCGCCCCCACCGCCCACAGCACCAGCGGCCGTATCGTTTCATCCGGCCACTCTTTTCCTTCCACCCTTCACCGCAAAAATCCGCTTCTGGCGCAGGAAATCCGATACAGCGCTTCCAATCGTGCGCGGCGATAGCCTGCGCCGTGCGCCGCAGACAAAAAAAGGGGAAAAAAAGTAGCGCACGGTGCGGGGCGGGTCGGGGCGTGCGTCCGGCTGGAGCCGAGGCCGGCAGTTTGCGCGGGGTGGCCGCACCGCACCGGCAGTTAACGGCCGCGCGCTCCAAACTGCCACGCCGACGGCGCTTCCAAACTCCCATTCCGGGAACCACCGACGGCGTCCGCAATTATACGAAATCATCGAAACCTAGATGTCACGGGATCGAATCCCAATCGGACCTTAACGGACGTTTTTAGTCTCTCTTTATTCTCGCCATTTCCTCTCAGCGATGTGAATAGGCGTCAGGAACGACACGCGTTTCACATATCGCGTTATACTGCATTTTCCCATTCGTTAGGATACCTCAGTAAATTGCTACTTCAGACAAAACTCAAATACTGAAATTGGTAACCAGTAATTTCATAAATTTCTACCTGAAATAAAAATCAACTTGTTAACAGGTAATGAAGTGTTATAGAGTACACGAGGTCACTTCTAAGATATGATATACACCTGCCAGATGTATCTGGGTATGTTGCACATTTGAGCCAACAAGAATTTCAGAAATTGATCACTGGAAACACTTGATTTAGTGAAAACTTTTACATAACGTACTGATGGTACATTGATAGGCTATACATGATTAAAAGCAAAACGATAATGGCGGCATACAGTTTGAAGAAATTATATATAATATATACAGGGTGGGTGTAATACGAGTGGCCCAGAGAACAGAGATAAAACAAAAGAAAACAAAAAACAAGGTTGAAATGGTTCTAAGTACTATAGGACTTAATACACTACTGGCAATTATAATTGCTACACCACGAAGATGACGTGCTACAGACGCGAAATTTAACCGACAGGAAGGAGGTGCTGTGATATGCAAATGATTAGCTTTTCAGAGCATTCACACAAGGTTGGCGCCGGTGGCGACATCTACAACGTGCTGACATGAGGAAAGTTTCCAACCGATTTCTCATACACAAACAGCTGTTGACCGCCGTTACCTGGTGACACGTTGGTGTGATGACTCGTGCGAGGAGGAGAAATGCGTACCATCACGTTTCCGACTCTGATAAAGATCGGATTGTAGCCTATCGCGATTGCGGTTTATCATATCTGCGACATTGCTGCTCGCGTTGGTCCAGATCCAAAGACTGTTAGCAGAATATGGAACCGGTGGGGTCAGGACGGTAATACGGAACGCCGTGCTGGATCCCAACGGCCTCGTATCACTAGCAATCGAGATGACAGGCATCTTATCCGCATGGCCGTAACGGATCGTGCATCCACGTCCCGATCCCTGAGTCAACAGATGGGGACGTTTGCAAGACAACAACCATCTGCACGAACAGTTCGACGGAGTTTGCAGCAGCATGGACTATCAGCTCGTAGACCATGGCTGCGGTTACCCTGGACGGTGCATCACAGTTAGGAGCGCCTGCGATGATGTACTCAATGACGAAATTGGGTGCACGAATGGCAAAACGTAATTTTTTCGGATGAATCCAGGTTCTATTTACATCATCATGATGGTCACATCCGTGTTTGGTGACATCGCGGTGAACGCACATTGGAAGCGTGTATTCGACATCGCCATACTGGCGATCACCTGGCATGATAGTATGAGGTGCCATTGGTTACACATCTCGGTGACCTCTTGTTCGCATTGACGGCACTTTGAACAGTGGACGTTACATTTCAGATGTATTACGACCCGTGGCTCTACCCTTCATTTGATCCCTGCGAAACCCTACCTTTCAGCAGGATAATGCACGATCGCATGTTGCAGGTCCTGTACGGACCTTTCTGGATAGAGACAATGTTCGACTGCTGCCCTGGCCAGCACATCCGCCAGATCTCTCGCCAATTGAAAACGTCTGGTCAATGGTGGCCGAGCAACTGGCTTATCACAATACGCATGTCACTAATCTTGATTAACTGTGGTATCGTGTTGAAGCTGCATGGGCAGCTGTACCTATACACGCCATCCAAGCTCTGTTTGACTCAATGCCCAGGCGTATCAAGGCCATTATTACGGCCAGGGGTGGTTATTCTGGGTACTGATTTCTCAGGATCTATGCACCCAAATTGCGTGAAAATGTAATCATATGTCAGTTCTAGTATAATATATTTGTCCAATGAATACCCGTTTATCATCTGAATTTCTTCTTGGTGTAGCAATTTTAATGGCCAATAGTGTAATGTCTAAGGTCATCACTCCGCTAAACGTAGAACTACTTAAACCTAACTAACCCAAAGACATCACAGACATCCATGCCCTAGGCTGAATTCGAACCTGCGACCGCAGCAGCAGCGCGGTCTATGACTGAAGCGCCTAGAATCGTTCGGCCACAGCGGCCGGTCGACCAGAGTTCCAGGATACGAAGAGACACAGCAGAGGAAAGGTAATACAGTACTAACCTGAGTATACCAGATGCTGAAAATGATCACCATTCATCTCTTGGCACATTTTGGTCATGGTCAGCAAATCGAAGCTGGACTGCTCGAATTGCTACAATCTCATCTGAAATGTTCTGCTGCAGTTCTTGAAGTCCACGAGAGTTGTTGCGGTACACATCAGACATGAGAGCTGCCCACACGAGATAATCGCACGCTGACGGATCAAGTGACCTGGGGCTAGGGCTGCTACCAGACTGACCTCTGCTAGCAAAATTGTCAGGTGTGAAGATCTTGTAAATGTGCTCCACGGTTCTGCGGGCTGTAGGGGCAGTTGCTTCATGCTATTGGAAGTAACCGTTGGTCTTTTCTTCTTCTGTTAATGCTGCCAGAAATTGTTTGAAATTATTGAGTATGTAAGGCGCCGTAGTCAGCGTCTGGTGAAAGAAGATGTTACGAATAGTGCATTATGTGGACACTGCACACCAAACCCCAACCTTATGGTCACGCAATGGTGTTTTGTTGAAGTAATATGGATTCTCCGCTGCCCAGAACCTGCGATTCGGTCAGTTGACATAACCACTCAGATGAAACCAGGCTTCATCACACATAAAGAAGAGATCCATATCCCAACCATTCATTGTTTCTCAGTGAACAGCCACTCACAAAGCTGGAGGCGCTGAGGAGCTGGTTTTAATGCATGAACAACGAACACACATGCAGGTCAAAAGTTGACTACACGTCCTTATGATCGACGTAATATGACGGTCTCTTGCGACAGATGTCGGGTTTTTTCGATAGGACTCTGAGGTATTTTCTGGTGAATTACAGCTACAGTTTCTGGTGTGTTGGCACGTTTCAGATTGTTTATTCACTTTTTCAAAACAGGTCCTGTCTGATGCCATTTTCGGACTAAGCGTTCCATGGTACTGTATGCAGGCACTTTGACAGCGTTAAACTTCTTAAGAAAAAACTACTGACCACACCGTTTCCACGACTTTGTTGCCATGTAACATTCTACAACGAAAATCCGCTGCTCCACTGAGAAAACCATCGTGCCCTTTGCAGTGCTCCACTCACACTGACACAGCACTCATTACGCTCAGAACCGATGTGCATCACGTGGCGGGTGTACATGTCGTATGTACATCACATGGAGTGGTTACATGCACACATTCACGTCCAATGATATCTACTCGTCCGATCCACTTCTATTCGCAACACCCTGTGTTTATTCTCTTGTTTTGACACAGATAGAAGTTACACGTGCTAGACATGAAAACTGTCCTCTTTACAAATTGGTTTCACGCCTGCAACCTGAGGCGAATGACATATTTCCTCATTTCAGGCAGACTTAACTGGAACCGGTTTTGTTGGACCAGGTGCTTCTTGCGTGGTACACACAGCAGTCGCTGTCGCAATGCCAACACTCAGCGATTTGTCTGACACCCAAAAGGGCAGGATCATCCGCTATTGGACTAAGGCTGGAAATGTTTCTGAAATGGCTAAGTTCGTAAACTGTTTGTGTGCTGCCAGGGTTAACGTACACTGTACGTGGCAAGATGGCGCTATTCAAAACCGGCACCGTGGGAACAGTGCTAGACATCGTGCAACTGTAGAGCACCTGATGTCCCACGAACAGCGCCTGCTGTACGACCATTCAGCGGATCTGGCTGCGTTTGGGCCTCCGCAGCAGGCGTCTGGTTCATGCAGCCATGCTGACTGCCGTTCGTCTGTGACGTTGGCTGGAATTTG
This sequence comes from Schistocerca cancellata, assembly GCF_023864275.1. Classification (NCBI taxonomy): domain Eukaryota; kingdom Metazoa; phylum Arthropoda; class Insecta; order Orthoptera; family Acrididae; genus Schistocerca; species Schistocerca cancellata. Next base: position 80,825,221 of record NC_064627.1, on the reverse strand, counting down.
CACGCCTACACCGAAACTGAGCGGTGACAAGCGGCCTTTTAATATGAGTCACGTTTTATCCTCCATCGGACAGACGGACTTTGGTGTGTACGGTGTGAAACACTGGCAGATCTGTCGGTAAATCTACTGTCTACCTCTGGTCGGAAAATAAATCGCCGCCTGATAAAGAGTGACCCACATGATACAGGGTGACAGCTATTAAACTACACTCCTGGAAATTGAAATAAGAACACCGTGAATTCATTGTCCCAGGAAGGGGAAACTTTATTGACACATTCCTGGGGTCAGATACATCACATGATCACACTGACAGAACCACAGGCACATAGACACAGACAACAGAGCATGCACAATGTCGGCACTAGTACAGTGTATATCCACCTTTCGCAGCAATGCAGGCTGCTATTCTCCCATGGAGACGATCGTAGAGATGCTGGATGTAGTCCTGTGGACCGGCTTGCCATGCCATTTCCACCTGGCGCCTCAGTTGGACCAGCGTTCGTGCTGGACGTGCAGACCGCGTGAGACGACACTTCATCCGGTCCCAAACATGCTCAATGGGGGACAGATTCGGAGATCTCGCTGGCCAGGGTAGTTGACTTACACCTTCTAGAGCACGTTGGGTGGCACGGGATACATGCGGACGTGCATTGTCCTGTTGGAACAGCAAGTTCCCTTGCCGGTCTAGGAATGGTAGAACGATGGGTTCGATGACGGTTTGGATGTACCGTGCACTATTCAGTGTCCCCTCGACGATCACCAGTGGTGTACGGCCAGTGTAGGAGATCGCTCCCCACACCATGATGCCGGGTGTTGGCCCTGTGTGCCTCGGTCGTATGCAGTCCTGATTGTGGCGCTCACCTGCACGGCGCCAAACACGCATACGACCATCATTGGCACCAAGGCAGAAGCGACTCTCATCGCTGAAGACGACACGTCTCCATTCGTCCCTCCATTCACGCCTGTCGCGACACCACTGGAGGCGGGCTGCACGATGTTGGGGCGTGAGCGGAAGACGGCCTAACGGTGTGCGGGACCGTAACCCAGCTTCATGGAGACGGTTGCGAATGGTCCTCGCCGATACCCCAGGAGCAACAGTGTCCCTAATTTGCTGGGAAGTGGCGGTGCGGTCCCCTACGGCACTGCGTAGGATCCTACGGTCTTGGCGTGCATCCGTGCGTCGCTGCGGTCCGGTCCCAGGTCGACGGGCACGTGCACCTTCCGCCGACCACTGGCGACAACATCGATGTACTGTGGAGACCTCACGCCCCACGTGTTGAGCAATTCGGCGGTACGTCCACCCGGCCTCCCGCATGCCCACTATATGCCCTCGCTCAAAGTCTGTCAACTGCACATACGGTTCACGTCCACGCTGTCGCGGCATGCTACCAGTGTTAAAGACTGCGATGGAGCTCCGTATGCCACGGCAAACTGGCTGACACTGACGGCGGTGGTGCACAAATGCTGCGCAGCTAGCGCCATTCGACGGCCAACACCGCGGTTCCTGGTGTGTCCGCTGTGCCGTGCGTGTGATCATTGCTTGTACAGCCCTCTCGCAGTGTCCGGAGCAAGAATGGTGGGTCTGACACACCGGTGTCAATGTGTTCTTTTTTCCATTTCCAGGAGTGTATATGTAATTAAATTATCATAACCTCTGAACGGTTTGGGATAGGACGTTCAAACTGCACGGTTGGCCGCGTGGCATGTTGGGAATTATTGTGCACATGCTCACGCGAAGCCCACTTTCATTTGGATTAGTTCGTCGATCCCAGAACTGGCGCATTTGCGGACTGAGAATCCGCATTTCACGATCGGGAAGTCTCTTCACCTTCAATGGGTGAGTGTGTGGTATGCAGTGTCCAGTCACGAAATAATCGATGCGATATTCCTTGATAGTATGGTGACTACAGAACGGTACGTGAAGGTTTAGGAAAATGATTTCATCCCCATTATCCAAATTTGGCCCTGATTTCTACGAGACATAGTTCATGGCAGACGGAGCTCGATCCCATCGAAGCACGAGAGTGTTTTAAGTCCTGGAGGAGCACATTAGCGACTGAATTCTGGCTGTGGGGCACTTGAAGCCCACCGGCATGGACCTCAAATGGCCGCCATATACTCCGGATCTGTATATATGCGACTCTTTTTGTAGGGCTATATTAAAGAGAAGGTGTATAGCAATAATCCCAATACCATTTCTCAGCTGAAAATAGCCAATCAGGAGATCATCGACAGCATCGATATTCCTACACTTCAGCTGGTCATGCAGAATTTCACTATTCATCGCCAATGATGGCAGGCATGTCGAATATGTCAAAATCTAAATCCGAATATATGTAGTGACGTTTACATGTTGAATAAAGTATATGACGGCCGTAGTTTGTTACTAATTTGCGTTTTTCTTTCATATACTTCAGTAATTGTCACCCTGTACGTACGCCACAAGAACCACACACTTGGGGGTTCTCTCGACGGAGCAAGAAACCACGAAGGGTTGTGGCCTAAATGAAGACAAATAAGGGTAACCTTATCCAGTCTGCATGACCGGAAGAAGGTACCTCATTGCTGCAGTGTAGGCTTCACTAAGCGGTGCTTATTATCTGTCACTTCAAGCCACTTATCTTCCCATCGTCACTTGTTGCTACACAGCAAGGTGAGAGCATGCATGGGGAAGGCACACTGAACTAACCGAGGCTCAAGTCGTGCCTCACTGGCTGCTATATCTGCCATTTCGTTCCAAGAAATAACCATGCGCCCTGACATCCAGCAAAAGGACGCATCCATTCCCATCCGCTGTAGCCGGAGGAGGGCATCCTAGACATTCTTGACTACTTTATCAGGTGGATACAGGCGCTCCAGAGACTGAGGGGAACTCAGGGAATCGGAACAGACGAGGAATTTAGCAAGCATGGCATTTATCATCTGCTACAGCGCCCTCAAGAGCGCAGTCAGTTCGTCATCAAATACAATTACCTCTGGTGGCAATCGGTTCTTGAGAATTCTAGCTCAGAAATCAACATACCAACTAATGGAGTCCCTCTGTTTAGAACCGTGTATGAGGACAGCTACTAATTTGTGGTGCCCATCTAAAATGTCTGAAAATATCGCATTAAAACAGAAGCAGGAGCGCAATCTCTCCAGTACTGCGGTAAATCTAAAATAACTCTCGGACTGTGCAGTATTCTGAGGAGCAATCGCATGGAACCCAGGATTTGAGCCTGTACACGACGCACTCCGTGGGACCCAGCACACACTTGGCAGCGATTCCAAATGGCCTCATTGCCCATGGCGTACCATGGCTGGATGAGCAACAGTATGGTACGCTGCCGAAGTGGGAATAGCGAGGAGCTGACATGCCTGACGCACCATAAGGTGCTGCCGCCGGATGGTAAGCTGCGATTCCCACCTTCAGCACCGAGACAGGGTATGGGGCTGCTCCTGTAAGCGCCTGTAGCCACCCTGAGTCCCTAATGGTGGCTACAGGTAAATTGAAAATACAACGACAACAACTAAAATAAATACACACACACACATTTCTCTGCAAAAAACTTAAAATCCGTCTTACTAGCCTACTTTTACAGCTTTTTTGAGAGTATATTGTAGCGGACTAATTGCTATCACAGAACGGAGAAGGAACAGAAAACTTCCAAAATCAACCACAAATAAGGAGCATGGTTTCCATGAACGAAGGCCTCGCTGAGCCGTACACTGTGCATCCATAATCCAGCCGCCATGGAACGAAAGCCCTATATTACTGGATTAGGTGGTTCCTGTTCGCCCCCTAAGACCTGTGGCTAAGACACTTCAAAATGCTTAGTGCTCTCTGCCGCCATGCCTTCAGGTCTTTCAGGTGTTGTAACTACGACAGCTTGGAGTCGGAAATGAGGCCCAAATACCACACAGATGCTTTAAAATGGAGAGTGATGTTCCACTTATGCAGTTCAGGTAAACTGAAAATATAACAAGAACAATTAAACTTAACACACACGCACTTCTCTGACGAAAACTTAAAACCAGTCTTTGCAGCCCACTTTTCCAGTCTTTCCGGTGTGTGATGCAGCTGACTAATTACTGTTGCAGTCCGGAGAAGGAACAGAAAACAAATAAGGAGCTTGGAAGGGGACCTCTAAAGTAAATGTGATGCTGTTTGTGGCTGTGGAAAAGAGGCTGACACTTAAAACACTGCCCAGGGAAACACCATTCTCCTACTCAAAATGATCCAACAACATGTCTCCGACTTGGGACCTAAAAAACCCCTTGGACAGGAAATACTGTATGGAGTTGTAGAGGTGGCCACGAAAGCCACAATGATAGAGGTGTGCGGGAATACTGTGGGTCCAAGTAGTATTGTATGCCTTATTGATATCAAAGAATGTAGCAAGACAATGATGTTTATATATGAAATGAAGCCACATTCACAGTGGCTAAGAAGATGCATGGTCTGTAACAACCAGAGCAGAAGACAGATATCCATTCGCTCTAGGGTTTTTCCTACACATCTCCGTATGGTAACACTCCGTTAACTACTGGGACATGTACAGTCCTTTCCTAGTTTGAGGAGCGGTATCAACATTGCCTCTCTCCACGAGTTGGGAAGCTGGCCTCTCTATCATATTGAGTTACGAGGACTATTCGGAAAGTAAGGAACGATAGGTCGCGAAATGGGAACCACAGTGAAAATCAAAACTCGTTTATTTGCAACTGTTAGCAACACCGTCCAGCTAATTCTCTACAGAGTCGCCGCTCAGACTTACAGATCTGTTGTAGCGATGTACCAACTTTTCAATACCCTCGTTTTAGAAGATAGCCGCCATTGCTTTTCAACAATTTTCTATTCTGGACTACAGCTCGTTGTCTGTGTCAAAATATTGTCTTCATAGCCAGCGGTTCATCTGAGCAGAGATGAACCTCGGTGGTAGCCAATTACAGGCTGTATTTTGGGTGATCAAACACTTTCCTTCGAAAACACTGCAGGAGCATCTTCATTGCCCCTGCAGAGTCGAGCAGAAACCGCATGACAGTTATGTTATGTGAGTTGCATAGCTTCAGGCGAAATCTTTCACCAGACCCTCATATTTGGCAGGAGACGCTAATTTCTAGCCAACTTTACGTTCTCACTGAAAAGAGCGACATGATGCAATCGACGCGCGTACTACAAACAGTGCCCAACGCATCTGTGCAAAGCTTCATCAGATTTTCACTGTATTTTCCATTTCGCGACCGATCGTTCCTTACTTTCCGAATAACCCTCGTAAAACATTCGAGGAGGATATTCTTTGACGCTGCTGACATAAGTCGAAGATGCAGTACCAGATTTTGTCATGACCAGGTAGTATCATGAGTCTCAGACAGTGACAGTTGAAACACTTACAACTGTGGGATCGGAAGTCAGACTTGCCGCTCTCTGAATTCGCTCAGTGTGGCTAAAGGCAAGATCCTGGTTAGTATTGGCGGTAGTCACTCTAAAATTATGTGCTATTGTCTGAATGATGTCTCCGGGCGTTGTTTGGAGACACTCCTGTATCAGCAGTGCTGCTATTGGTAAACTGCTGTGCTTACTGTAAATACTCCTAATGGCTTCCCAGAGCAAATGGAAACGTTAATGGAGTTCAGGTATGCATGCAGTGACCTTTTCTTGCTCTCCTTAATTTACTCATTGAGCCTTGGCTCTAGCGACTCGAAAGGCTGTGAGATCGTCTGCAGCTGGGCAGCACTGAAACCATCGAAGGGCAGCACGCCTAGTCCAGATTTCTGAAATAAACTCATCAGTCCAGCAAGTTACAATTTTGGTCCTAAATTAATCTTTGGGATGGATAAGTCAGTGAGATAGTCTACCGAACATGTGGCGTGGTCTGCCCATTCTTGGACTTTGTCGTCGTGTTCAGATACAGCCAGCTGGGTGAACAGCGTCCAAGCCATAATGACCATCCATTTCAGTGGTTTCTGTTTAAGCAATCCTCCATCCAGCAGGTGAACCCCCAGTTGGAAGTCATTGGAATGAAGATTATTACTTACAACTGTGCTGAGTCTGCAAGGGCTGGAGAGGAGAAAGAGAGATTGATGGCTCAGGACGACCCAGTAGAAGCAAAGAAACGAGTGGGTTTGCCTGTGTTGAAGATGCTCAGCTCCTGAAAAATAATGAGGTTCTCCAAGACTTACAAGTGCCACAACTATATTTTGAGATCCATAATACTTTATGAGCATTGAAATTAGCCAGTAAGAGAAATGGCAGGAGGGGGCGGGTGGGAGGGGAGTTGCGTGTGAGTACGTACGTGTCTGTTCGGATCTTATGCGTGCTCAACGGCGAGATCATCAGGGGACTTGTGCAGTAAGGCCTGTGAGAGTCTCAGAGGTACATACAGAGGGCAAATAGTGATCTAATGACTCGCATGAGAAGCAATGGCTACTGTTTGTAGATCAGTAACCAGGGAGAGAGCTGAAGGGTGGTGTGTGCTAGCGATAAACACAGCAACACCTCCCTTTGTTCTTTCGACAGCCACATTAAGCTTTCGGTGGAAGCTGTAGCTTCATAGCATAGAACTTTCTGTGGCTTTGAAATGTGTTTGCAAATGACAAGCACAGGGCCAGTACCTGAGGCAAGCGTTTCAGTTCATCCACGCAAGTCCCGAACCCATTTATTTTACACTATAGTATGAGAGCCATTTATGATGGAGGTTACACTTTCACACTGTCTTTCCACCATGGTGGGGAGCCAGTCACAGGCAGAGGTTCAGCCTAGGGGCAAGATGTTTGCCCCAGGCAGACGTTGCAGTCAATGGGCTCTGAAACAAAACCAGTAGAACCATAAACCAAATGACATCGACACAGTCTACCACCTGAATCCTATTGCTGTGGAATCTCCCATTTGCTGTTTTGGCCTGGGAGTATTTTTAGGAGCTACCACAGCAGCAGTGGAGGCAGATTCTATCTTTGGAGATACTGGGAGCTCCACAGAGCTGGCAGCTGCGGCTTTCTCTGACGTTCTCGTGACAGCTACGACTTTGAAATAACTGCAGCTTGACAAGTGCACTGACAAATGATGGTACTGGCTCTAACAATAGCAACCTCCATTTGTGAAGAGGCATTGGCTGTGGAAAAAGACTCTTTAAAGGCTGAAACAATAAATGGAGTGAATGTGAAAGAAGGGGATGAATGGTCATATAGATGTTCTTGATCTCAGCAAATGGGTGCTTTCGGTGTGCTAATTTCCCGTACCATCCCTTCTTCAAGGAAGACACTGCAGCTCCTGTGTGAGACAGGGTTACTCCTATAGCGATTTACACATTTTGAGGGAGAGGAATAACCAACCCTGTCATGGGTGGTCCTGCCACATTTGCCACAAGTAGCTTCACTCTTGCATCCTAAAGTGTAAGGCCCAAAGCGCTGGCATTCAAGACAGCACATAGGGTGGGGAACACAAGGCCATAGGCTTAGGCGAAGGAAAGCTGCTTTGATATGCTATGGGAGTTTCGTGACGATGAAAGTCTGGACAAATGAGCCTTATTTTATGAGATCTGCATCCACCCTACTCAGTATATTTTGCACATCGAAGATCCCATATTGAGGCCACTCATCTTCCTATTTCTTATAGGGAATGTATACCAGCTCTCTACACGACACAACATGGTTGCTGTAATTGAAAGTGGAGAGCTCCGTTCCTATGGTATATTCGCCAAGGCATTGAGCTCTCTTGAGGCTTGTCGATTGTTGGGAACCAGCAGTTTCAACCAAAAGTGTTCCATTACGCAATCGCTTGACTGGTTTCGATGTGCCTGCAATGCCCTCCAAATCTTTTTGAGTAATTATAAAATGTTGATACTTTCTAACAGCTGCCCTTCTTACATTTCAAAATCAAAATCACGTTCTGAACCGGCAGCATGCGTTCTGTTATTAGTGAATGAAGAACTCTGTGTATATCCTGAGTCTCGAGGAGAGGCGTCGTAAGCCCTCTTGTTGGACTGGTCGTTGGTACCTACCTGCGGCCCATCCATTCCACTGGGAGGAAGAAAAGGAAATTCCATGGATTTCATCTCGGTTCCACGAGCAGCTAGGCAAATAAAAGCCCACCTACACAGAGTTCTGCGTGCCTAGGTAAGCCTTATACAACTGAGGTACCGCAAGTTGCGCACAGGCTATCCACTAACAACTGTTCCACCTAAACAGATATGCATCTCATCAGGACAAAGCATACCTTAAGATTGAGAGGTTTGTTATAGAAATTTTTACCATCCTCGCGATCATGGCGGTCAAGCCAATGTGGTGTCACCGCCAGACACCACACTTGCTAGGTGGTAGCTTTTAAATCGGTCGCGGTCCGCTAGTATACGACGGACCCGCGTGTCGCCACTGTCAGTAATTGCAGACCGAGCGCCACCACACGGCAGGTCTAGAGAGACGTACTAGCACTCAGCCCAGTTGTACAGCCGACTTTGCAAGGAACGGTTCACTGAGAATTACGCTCTCATTTGCCGAGACGATAGTTAGCATAGCCTTCAGCTACATTTGTACGACCTAGCAAGGCGCCATTACCAGTATAGTTATTGAGATTCTATTAATGTATCATCAAGAGCGATGTTCTACAAATGTGGATTAAAGTTAAGTATTCCAGAAGCTACGTATTTTTCTTTATAGCATTCATTACGTATCCTGTTTCAGACCTCACGCCAGCCTGCGTGAGTTTAAGTGCGTGCCTTTCGGCTTCCTCTCATTGTGTCTAGGCTGTCTTGTCTAGACACAACAGCCAAGATCACAATTTCCTGTGACACACAACGTTCCACTGTCCACACTGCAGTGTCGTAGATGAAGCATGTCCAAAGCTTATGTTGGTAGGCGACTGGCGACGCTTTCCAGTCCCCCACTCAGTGACCACGGTGTTGCCAATCTCGTACCCAGAAGATGAAGTCTGAGCCCCTGAGGGATCCGTACGACGTTACAAGCGCACTAGGATGAGTTTACCGATGAATTTTCCGTACTCCACCAGTCACCAAACTCCCGTTTTTAAACCCAATCGCGAATCTGTGGGATGCCGCCGATCGGTCTGTTCGTGACAGATCCTCAACCGAGGAAGCACGGTAGTGGAGTCGTTATGCACCATATCCTTGTTGATATCTTTCAGTAGCTCGCTGACTCTTTTCCAGCATGCCTTGCAGCGGTCCGCGCTACAAACGCTGGTTCGACAGGTGGTTATATAGATGTGACTGGACGTCATAGTTCTGCCACAAAATGAAGGCCTATGTCTCTTTCTACTTTTCACGTCTTTTCTCTGCTTGCAGAGTGGCTCTGCTGATCTGGGTCTGAATCCTAGTACAGCATTTTGTTCTTCACAGATAATTATGAAACCGCCGCAGTTAGATGAGTTGTAGCTGGGACATGAAACGTTTGGAATTAATATCCAATAAAACAAAGGTTCAGAGTACTAGCGTTCATCTGAATTTGCTCATCGCATTAAAAATGAAATGTAATCTGTCAAAACAAGGTTGATGTCGAATATTCATATGAATGATTGGGAAATTACACCCCAAAAATTACGCAAACACTTGCAGCTAGTTTATTACATCAAAATGTGATTTACGCCACGTCATAGATACTATGGAACATAAAAATAATTTTCAGATATGAACTAACTTATGTATCTAGCTGTAATTGCCCAAACCATCATGATATCTTCTTGTGTGTGATGCGAGGAAACGTGGGAACAAAATAGGGGTGTAGATGTACGCAAAACAGTCTGGAGACGGAACCAGCTTCGTGTAGAATTTGCACCTACAGCCGCTGGAACGTAGAAACAGTTAACCCCCTCCCCTCATTTAATAGCGCCACTTTGGTAAAATGCGAATTATTCACGCAGATGTTAGGGATACGTAACTCATCAGAGTGGCGCTCAATTGAAAAACGTGCACTCAGCCATTGAGTCACACAAAATATCATCCATTATAAGGACGCAAATGTTTATGGTCACATCCGTGATGAGGACATTTTTCCACTAAAGAGGATGACAGGTAATGTCTGTTGTGACCGGCCGAAACTGCTGTACTTTCGTCTGGAAATAACTGCTGGTTCTTTGATTGCTATGGCAGAACGCTAATCGAACTAGAACACATGAAATATTACGTTATTTTATTACATAAAATAATAAAATATTTACATAATTTTCACGTAATTCTCTGCCATAGGATTGCTTGATAATTTACAACTGCCTTTGACTACGAAAGCATCACTTTATGTACTAATTAACAAGCTGTTCTCTTGAGGTACAAAGTGAAACATTTACGAAAGTACGTTTCATGAGAAACTTAAACACCTGTCGCTGTCCCACGGGATTGCGCTGACTGCTGTAGCTCAGGTCACGAACTGGACCGAGCTCTTGATAGCTCGGCACTGTACTGACCTCAGGATGGGGGCGCTGCTACGCTGAGAGGCAGGAGTGGTCTCCTGGAGTGTCTCTCACTGGTTGTTGTGGCGAGCTACTGATAATGTCTGTGATATTGATTCGCACTGCCAGTTTTGGAGTGGCAGCAAGATTCTGGACGATACCATAATGTCCATGATGAGGATGTGCTGCCAAATGGAAGGCGGTAGCTAACGTCCATCATCAAGACGCCCTCAAAACTGGTGGGAGATAGCTAACGCCCATGGTGAGAATGCAGTTCCATCATGGAACCTTCTCCAACGTCTTTCGCTGGTCATACGCCAAAGCCTTGTCAATTTTTTCGTGGCACTTATTTAAGACGCTAACTCCCCATTTCTGATAGTTAAAAGGATTTAACTCTCGCCCAAAACACAGCCTCAAAAATCTGGTTACTTCAGAAATGAATTAATGTTCAATTTCACATTAAGTATATAAATCATTTTTCTTTTTTTCCTTTTTTTTTTTTTTTTGACAAGGCAAAACCCTAATTTTGTTGGTTTTTTTCTTCTGATTATTCGTCCATCGACTAATGACATTTAGTAAAAGATAAACTATTTTTTTTTCATTAATTTGTGTGGTTGAGAGCGAGAGAAAGTTGAGAAAATGGTGAAATCATATTTGGGCTTTACTGGAAGTCGCTATCATTAATAAACTCTGGAAGAATGTAAAACAGGTAATTTGTGCGATGGTTTAAGAAAACCCTGTTTTCACACATGTCGTTGTTGGTAACATGTCACGTGATGTTTGATCCATACAGTGATTTCATGTTGTTGGTACGTTCACGGGTTGCGTGGGTACTGTCTGCAAAATATTTTGCGAATGTAGTCAGCATTGAAGGAGTTGTAGTTGTTGTGGTCTTTGGTCCAGGGACTGGTTTGATGCAGCTCTCCATGCTACTCTATCCTGTGCAAGCTTCTTCATCTCATGGTGTCCCTCTACGATTTTTACCCTCCACGCTGCCCTCCAGCACTAAATTGGTGATCCCTTGATGCCTCAGAATATGTCCTACCAACCGATCACCAACCGATCACAAATTTCTCTTCTCCTCAATTCTGTTCAATACCTCCTCATTAGTTTTGTGATCTACCCATCTAATCTTCAGCATTCTTCTGTAGCACCACATTTCGAAAGCTTCTATTCTCTTCTTGTCTAAACTATTTATCATCCACGTTTCACCCCCATACATGGCTACACTCCATACAACTACTTTCAGAATCGACTTCCTGACACTTAAATCTATACTCGATGTAAGCAAGTTTCTCTTCTTCAGGAACGCTTTCCTTGCCATTGCCAGTCTACATGTTATATCCTCTCTACTTCGACCATCATCAATTTTGCTCCCCAATTAGCAAAACTCGTTTACTACTTTAAGCTTCTCATTTCCTAATCCAATTGTCGCAGCATCACCCGATTTAATTCGACTACATTCCATTATCCTAGTTTAGCTTTTGTTGATATTCATCATATATCCTCCTTTCAAGACACTGTCCATTCCGTTCAGCTGCTCTTCCAGGTCTTTTCCCGTCTCTGACAGAATTACAATGTCATCAGTGAACCTCAAAGTTTTTATTTCTTCTCCATGGATTTTAATTCCTACTCCGAATTCTTCTTTTCTTTCCTTTGCTGCTTGCTCAATATACAGACTGAATAACATCGTGGATAGGCTACAAACCTGTCTCAATCCCTTGCCAACCACTGCTTCCCTTTCATGCCCCTCGACTCTTAGAACTGCCATCTGGTTTCTGTACAAATTGTAAATAGCCTTTCGCTCCTCTATTTTACCCCTGCCACCTTCAGAATTTGAAAGAGAGTATTCCAATCAACATTGTCAAAAGCTTTCTCTAAGTCTACAAATGCTAGAAATGTAGGTTTGCCTTTCCTTAATCTATTCTCTAAGATAAGTCGTAGGTTCAGTATTGCCTCGCGGTTCTACGGAATCCAAACATCTTCCCCGAGGTCGGCTTCTATCAGTTTTTACATTCGTCTGTAAAGAATTCGTGTTAGTATTTTGCAGCCGTGGCTTATTAAACTGATAGTTCGGTAATTTTCACATCTGTCAGCACCTGCTTTCTTTGGGATTGGAATTATTATATTCTTCTTGAAGTCTGAGGGTATTTCGCCTGTCTCATAGATCTTGCTCACCAGATGGTAGAGTTTTGTCAGGACTGTCTCTCCCAAGGCTATTAGTAGTTGTAATGGAGTAATAAACTAAAGTATCATGCTTGGCGCTGTGGTTTTGCTGCGTTACCATTGAAAATGTAATAACAGACATATCTTTCGCTTTCCATTTCTTGCGGGGGTGTCCTAAGCAAAAGCTTCGAAGAAGTTTTAAACTCTGTTCAAAGTAGCCGCTAAAAGCTCTTATTGTAAAATACTGGGTAAATATAGCAGTATGTTACCCTGTCTGAGGACTTGCACTGGGTTTCCAACTTTAGAGCACAACCGATTACGTTCAATTACGTTAAATCTTTAACGTAGGTTCACATCTTTCAATGGATTTATTTTGAAAGCATTATAAACTGTTTAAGTTGGCCAATATTTATGTGATACATTTCACAGCAAATTTTTGTAGACTGTGGAAGTCTTTAGACACCAGTTGTCACTGATATCCGTGATACCTTTGCATCACAAGTTTCAAAATATTACAAACTAACCTAGGGCATTTTAAGAGACTATGAGAAACACGGGTACTCTTCTCTGCATTGATAAATTTGTTGTAACCATTAGGTGTGCTGCGATGTAGCGTGATGCTAGAAGTATGTTATATACAACGTATTGCGTCGAGATCACACGCTGAGTGGATCACGTACAACGACATAGCAAACCGTTTTCTCGATCCCCATTGGCTGTCCACAGCACGCGGTTGTAAGGATGCCTTGCCTTTTCCTGCTTCCGACTGGCTGGTTTTGAGAACAGAGGCTCCTCAACGGCCTGACAAAAAGGCTCGGCGTCAGTCTGACGTTGGACGTGCGTGGCGAAAGACGAGCGTAGCCCAGGACTGGGTTTTGAACCATCTCGATTGTGTGTCACTATTTTTAAGCATATGATTCTGATCGGTTCAGATTCTACGAGAATAGTTCTTGTGATAAATAAAAAGTACGACGGTATCCTTAAGCAAATATTTCAGTACACATTACCAACAGGCAAGTAGAGTTTTTGTGGCCATTCTTAGTGTAGCCAAGGTGTTTGTTATTAGCGGTAGCACGATAATGCGATATCTTCGGCACGAAGCATATAACTATAGAAGACGCATTGTGAATAGATAGAACATTCACGACGAGTGTCTGAACTGTACATGTCCATCTGCAATACCAGCCTGAAGCATCTGACTATTGAAACCTGACGACTTAATTACTCGTTCTATTGGAAGAACGAGTCGCATGAAGATGGCGGATAATATAATATGGACACCATATCCATATAAGTATATAATTCAGGCAACACCGGCCATGACTTTCTTCTTATGTGCGGATGCACATATATTCCCGAACTCTTACGGGATTTCTTAAGAACGTCTTCCACGAGCAATGAGTGTGTTGAGGTGGGACACTACGAATGTAGTGTGTGGACGTACAAGGTGAGAATGTGGGTCTCGCGGGAGGCGTGCGCGAGATAGTCCCTGCAGTCGCGCTAACCTCTGTGTCCTCGGTGGCTCAGGTGGATAGAGCGTCTGCCATGTAAGCAGGAGATCCCGGGTTCGAGTCCTGGTCGGGGTACACTTTTTCACCTGTCCCCGTTGATATATATCAACGCCCGTTAGTAGCTGAAGGTATCAATATAATTCCAATTTCAAACATTATCTATCGTCTTCCATGTGGAGCACATCTCTATCACAGACATTATCTATCATGTTCTATAATGGAACTGTGTCGTCATCGGTGACATTGTCTATACTCTTCTGTGATTAAAGGGCGTCCTTATCACGGGCGTTTGTTATCGTCTTTGAATCGGAAATGCGTCCTCACTGTGGACATTAGCTACCACCTTTCTTAATGACAGTGCATTTTCATTATTGGCGTTAGCTACCGTCTTCCAAAAGATAAATATGTGGACCTCAATGTGCTGTAGGACACAAGTTGCAGATTGTTCTACTGGTGTCATTCCTGCTGTCATTTTGCCCAATTACTACTCATAGTTTGGAGCTCATGCCCAGTCTCTAATCTGATTGGTTGTGTCGAAATGGTAGATAAATTGGTATCCAGCACACATCCCATCATATGAGAGGGGGGGGGGTTCCTGCTCATTCTTTTGTTTATTTTGTATTTTGCATGCCTAATTCCTAATTCCGTAGGACCAAATCGAGGAGCAAATCTCCTAGGTTATGAAACGTGTAAATACAACATAAAAATAGTAACAGATAAAATGAAACATTTATGTACCCAAAAATAACAAGCTGTAAGTTGTTTATGTAAACGCAATCAACAATATAACATTTTTCAAGGAACTCCTCGATGGAATGGAAGGAGTAACCTGTAAGGAAGCACTTCAGTTTCGATTTGAAAGCACGTGGATAACTGCTAAGATTTTTGAATTCTTGTGGTACCTTATTGACACTAGGTGCAGCAGTATATTGCACGCCTTTCTGCGCAAGAGTCAAGGAAATGCAACCCAAATCCTCATTTGTCATCTGCATTGTATTAACTGAGTGAAAGCTGTTAATTCTTGGATATAAGCTGATATTGTTAACAAGAAACGACAGTAAAGGATATATTTATTGAGAGGATAATGTCAGAATACCCAGACTAATGAACAAGGGTCGACAAGTGGTTCGTGAAATTACACCACTTATTGCCCCAACAGCCCGTTTGTGTGTCAAATATATCCTTTGAGAATGGGAAGAGCTACCCCAAAATATAATTCCATACGACATTTTGTTGTTGTGTTCTACAGTCCTGAGACTGGTCTGATGCAGCTCTCCATGCTACACTACCCTGTGCAAGCTTCTTCATCTCCCAGTACCTACTGCAGCGTACATCCTTCTGAATCTGCTTAGTGTATTCATCTCTTGGTCTCCCTCTACGATTTTTACCCTCCACGCTGCCCTCCAATACTAAATTGGTGATCCCTTGATGTCTCAGAACATGCCCTATCAACCGATCTCTTCTTCTAGTCAAGTTGTGCCACAAATTCCTCTTCTCCCCAATTCTATTCAATACCTCCTCATTAGTTACGTGATCTACCCATCTAATCTTTAGCATTCTTCTGTAGCACCACATTTCGAAAGCTTCTATTCTCTTCTTGTCTAAACTATTTATCGTCCACGTTTCACTTCCATACATGGCTACACTCCATATAAATACTTTCAGAAACGACTTCCTGACATTTAAATCTCTGCTCGATGTTAACAAATTTTTCTGCTTCAGAAACGCTTTCCCTGCCATTGCCAGTCTACATTTTATATCCTCTCTACTTCGCCCATCATCAGTTATTTTGCTCCCCAAATAGCAAAACACCTTTACGACATAAGGGAATGAAAATTTTGGGGTCCTGCCCACTAGTCGGTTATAGGGTATCTAAAGTATGCCGCATTCTCGGAATGCTGTAAAACAATTCAAGCTAATCACATAAATAGTTATTGTTACAATACTTAGCTTTCAGTTTACGACGGTGTCCCAAGCGATGGGTGACATGTAAACAGTTAATGTTCTTCGCAGTTGACAAACTCCATATAAGCAATGGATATGCATCACACGTCACTGTTATCGTAGTGCTCTCCAACTACTGTGCTAATACGGTGTGAATGCTGTCTGGCTGAGGCTGGCAGCAGCGGGGCTAATATTCACTTCGTCTAGATGCTGCTCCTGTCATGGTGACGTCCTGGACAGCCAGCTATTGGCTGACGTCGTCTCACCGCCTTCTCTGGTCTTGCGTTCTTCGTCATCGTGACGGCGCTTGTCGGTACGCCGGAACATTCCTCCCACCCAGAGCGACGGACCGTCATCGTGTAGGCAGTGTGACCATGGCGGGGGTGGCAGGTGTGTGGGCGCATCGCCGGGCCGGAAGCTGTGGCTGGAGGGAACGTCAAGCTTCCGGCCGTACACTCAGGCATCCGGCCTCCGCCCTGGCGGAAACGTCCCCGGTAAACGACCAGAAGGGCACGCGACCACCTCCCGCTGCGATGAACCAGATGAAGAAGGCGGCGACTGCTGCGGTGTGGGCGGGTCCAGCTCCATCGGTAGGACGAGAGGAAGTGGAGGAGGCTGTAACACCTTCGATTAATTTATATTTTAGCCGAACTGATCTGACCGAATAGCAGCCCAATAATTATTAATTAGTGTACCTAATGGGGCTGGCAATCGGAATTGACTGCTACGGTGTTGTTACTTTCCAGTTGGTCCTCCTCAAATGTTGTAACAATGAAATGTCTGGTAACAAGAAGAACACCAACACAGTTTCTCTAATCAAGAACCTATATTCGTCTCAAATACACAAAAAGGAGGAGACAGCCACTGCCTTCGTCATACATATTTAATTACGGCTAATCTCAGCGTAGGCTTCCTCGTTATCCATTATCGTCACACGCTGATCCAATCACTGCAATCCAATACTGCAATCCAACACTGAAATCCAAAATGATGCCGGCGCGGTAGACGCGAAACCAAAATATCGGCACTGAAATATCACTGATCACTCTCGTAATTATACTTCCTCACTTTCGCAGTATTATTCTAACACAAAGGGGTTAAACCGCGGCGATGGCCACTCCCTTTGTCGGTAAAGCCTTGCATTATTACAACTGGCCTCGACACAGCTCGTCCTGCAACATGGGACTGACTCAACTCACACTCGCTCTCGCAACACGACACAATCGATTGTTTGCCCTATCGACCTGTGCCGAGTGCAAACTTATAGTAAGGGCCTACGGACCCCTTACAAGGCGAAGGCTGCATCTCCATCGGGACGTCCCGCGGTGTCGTGATGACACCCTCTGGCGGTTACTGCGGCCGCGCTGTCCTCTGGCCCCGAGAATCTGGTGGAAGAGGGACTGAAAGATCATCGTGTACGTGACAGAGGTGAAGTTGATTTAGATGGCGGCGCTGCAAACCATCTGGACCTGAAATGAGATACATGCAAGCGCCAAGTCGACGGACGATCTCGCCTCGCGCCCACCGTCTGCTGCCGCTGAAAACCCTGAGAAAGATAATATCATGGGGTGCGAAGCGATACTTGCGGCCTTCCTTCTGTGCCGGATGCTGAGGAGGGTGGAGCAGGTGGAGCAGTGTTGGAAGACGGCAGCCGTGAAACAGTGCCATCGCCGATGGTCCATCCCGTGGGTGCGAACGATACGAGGCAAGAAACAATACAATACTTGATCCCTTGTGTGTGCAGTACGAAGTTTGGCCATCTGCTGCTTGAAGGTTCTGACAAAACGTTCCGCTTCGCTGTTTGACTGTGGACGGAGCGCTGCACTAGTTAGATGCTGTATGCCACTGTATTCACAGAATGTTCCAAATTCATTCGACGTGATCTGAGGGCCGTTGTCTGAGAGTATTACTTCAGGTAAACCTTCGAGGCAAAACCTGAATTGTTCTACGTGACGCTGTCGAGTTAACTGGCGCAGCAAACGGACACTTGCACTACGAGTCAACCACAGTCAACCAAAGGGTGTTAGAAACAGCTCTCGCAGAGTCTATGTGCACACGTTGCCATGGTGATTGCGACTTAGGCCAAGCAGAGAAATTTTATGGCGGAGCGGACTGATTTTCCGCACATGGTGACACTGTAACGTCATCTGTTCTATTTGGGCGTACATACCCTGCCAAGCGCAGTGTCGACGCGGTAACTGTTTCGTACGAACAATCCTCCAGTGTCCTTGGTTAGTTAACTCCAGTACGTCCTTCTGCAAAGTTGTAAGGATCAACACTCGTAGCTGTCCACTGTCATTTTGAACAAGAATCACACCTTGATGTACAGCGAGGCTACGCCAACGTGCAAACTATAGGCGCGCTACAGATTTCTGTATGCTATTCTGTGAGTGAGGCCAAGGTGTGCGAATGTATTTGAGCAAAATGTTAAAATCTGTGTTAGTGTCCGTGGCCTGTGCAATTTTCCTTATAGTTCAGCGGAAAAGACTGAAACAATTCAGCATTCTGAGCAACAATGTGACAACAAGATGCAACGGAGGCGTCAAAATCTGTATCAGAGCCATTCGGAAGACGTGAAAGCGCTTCCGCATCACCACAATCTCGTACTGGTATTGAGACAACAACAAAGCCCATGTTTGCAATTTTTGGGCTGTTCCTACAGAAACCGGTTTCGTCGGATGAATCAAGGATTGCAAAGGCTTGTGATCCGTTACTAAGTAGAATTTTCTCCCATACAAATAGTGATGAAATTTGGTGACACCATACACAACAACCAATGCCTCTTTCTCAATTTGTGAGTAGTTACATTGAGCTTTGGACAACACTTTTCATGCGAAAGCTATAGGCCTGTCTTTATCACCAATTCCATGCGAAAGCAATGCACCGACTCCGTAAGAGGAGGCGTCAACTTTCAATACAAATGATTTGTCAGGATCAAAGTGAACTAAGCATCGATCACTGAGTAATGCATATTTAAGTTTTTGAAAAGCTACTTGGCACTCATGTGTCCAAACAAAGGGGACATTCCTGCGACGCAAGCGGTGCAATGGAGCTGCGAATTGTGCAGAATTCGGTATGAACTGAATGTAATAGTTCATTTCCCTAAAACTGACTGCTACGTCAGTGATATTGCGAGGAACTGGCAAGTCTCTTATGGCTAACAAATGCGATTGGAGTGGATGCACACCTTGACTGTTTATGACATCACCAAGATATTGCAACTCAGGTTTAAAAAATTCCACTTGTCCAGTCTACACTTTAGTCCTGCATCAGATAACACACGAAATAAAGCACGTAAATCAGCAATATGTTCTTCAGGTACACAACCTTCTGCTACAATATCGTCCAAATAGTTTGAACATGTTGGTACTTGCGCAGTCAGCTGTTCTAAATACCGTTAGAAAATGGCGGGTGCGGAAGCACTGCCAAAAGGCAAACGCAAATATTTAAACAAACCCAAATGAGTGTTTACTACACACACTTTTTAGATTCTTCATCGAGCGGCATTTGAAGATCTACATCGCGCAAATCGGTATTTTAAAAGTAGCGTCCAGCAACTAATTTGTCCATGAGATTCTCTGGGCGTCGCAATGGATAAGTATCAATGACAGTTAGTGGAATGACCATAGACTTAAAGTTGTCGCAAATGCGACCTGAAAATTTGGGGAGCAAAACCAGTGGACTTGCCCATTAACTTCCTGATATGGACGCAATAACCCCGTTGTCGCGCAATTCCTGAAGTTCGGCACTGACTTTGTCCCACAATACGCGATGGGAACGGTTCTGGCCCAACAAAATTTCGGCTCAGCACTGTCTTTCAGCGTAATATATGCATTGCCTAAACCTTCGGAAAAGAGTTCCAGGAATTCTTTTAGCAAGCTAGCTACACTGTCTTTTGAATTGAATACAGACACTGACAACACATTGTCCTGAATGTTAAAGTCAAACAAATCAAAAGAATCAAGACCTAATACTTTGTCACAATCGCGTGATTGTAGCACTGTAAAAGTCACTGTTCGCGTATGTGAGCGATACATGGCAGGCAAAGTACTTTTTCCGAGAACGGGAATGTCTTGTCCATTACAAGCCATCAGTCGCTTGCTAGTTTCAGACCGGCGTCGGGGGCCTAAAAGTTCATGTGTTTTACGATTTAGCAATGTGACCGAGGCACCCGTGTGCGACAGAAATTTAACACGTTTCCCACGAAGTGGTAACTGAACAAAAAGTTTGAATGGCGTCTCACAGAAGAGGCTGCTAGTTTTGCGAATGCCTGTTACAGACTTTGAATATACTGCATTAATGACATGGGCCTTGTGACTATACTTCTGTGACTGGGCCGAATTCTTATGTTTGTTCCATTGGAAGCATATGGATTGTATCTGCCATTTCGTGCCACAAGCTAACATTGAGTTCGTTGGGAGGGGCAGTCTTGGTGTTTGTGCCGTGAATAACACCTGGGGCAACACTTAATTCCGTTCGCCTGTGTAGGGAACTGCTTACGCGGCGTGGAAGGTTGTTTATTCGGCACGGCGAGCTGCTGCCGCTCAAGTGTATGAGCCGACATGGCACAGGAATCGTACCGACGTAGTGTTCGCACTACCTGCTGAAGTGATGATCGGACAGCGGCAAAATTTGTTCTCTGAGTTTGACATTAGAGACACTGTACACGATCGCATCAGGCAACATAACATCTTAATATAAAGCAAGATAACCACATTTGAATTTGAATTTCCTTCTCATACCCCGCAAATCTGTTACCCACTCGCGATAAGCTTGTTCTGATCAATTTTTCAATTAAAAAATTGATACCTAGCTGTTACTACAGTCACTTGTTACTCCTAATAGCTTGTCAGCGAAGAGATAACAGCATCATAACTGACGGCGTCGAGCTCCGTCTTGCATGAAACACATCTTGTTGAAATAAAGGTCGCTTTGGATAAAGGGGATGAAATCATCTTTCAAAACCTTCACGTATCGTTCGACAGTCACTGTGCCATCAGGGGATTCTCAGTCCCCAAACTGCTCCAAATTTGGTTGTTGAAGAACTCATTTAAATGAATGTGGACTTCGTCGCTAAACCAAACCATACTAATTCCCATCATTCTCCGTGGTAACTGTGCAGTTTGAACATTCTAATAAAAACCGTTCAGAAGTTAAGACGATTTTATTTCATATAGCTGAAGAATTGTCATCCTGTAGGCAGGACACGTTTTTTATCAACAGTAGCGCTGCTTATTGCCATCAAATCTGTGTGGCGTTCAAGCTCACCTGAATACGGGGAAAGGTAGAGGAGTCTGATGATTTTATATTCAACCTTATTCTGCACATTGTGCTTACCAGGCTTGCTTTCAATTGGTCGTCTGTATGAATCGAAATATTGTGCCTCTCGAATTTATGTGGCAGTATGATATGAAACTCAATATCATCATGCTTATAATACCTAAAACTTCAGGCTTTTAGCACTGATCCAAATGTCTCTCACAGTCTAGTTGGGACCATGTAACACATGCAGTGTCATCGGTTTGAACATTACTAACGCCATGTTTCATACTATCCACACACACCCACGCCCGAGAGAGGACTCGAACCTCCGCCGGGACCAGCCGCACAGTCCATGACTGTAGCGCCTTAGACCGCTAGGCTAATCCCGCGCGGCAATGTCCTCACTGTAGATTTCCCTTGTATAGATAGATATCTCCACGTACGCCCTATTCACAAACTCTGAGGGGGTGGAATTTCAGGCATTAATTCCAACGCAGAAAGAGACAAAGGAATAGATAAATATTATGTACGTACAAACGTGAAAAATATAAAAATATGGGGTACAGACATATAGAAGAAGTTATGCATAAAATAATCTAACGCTGCTGACTAGCACCAATTAAGCATTTTCAGTGGTACGCGTTTCATCATTGGCTCGTAACTGAGTAATTATGAAAAAAAAACGATGAATAATTATCGTATGTAAATTCATGTTTAAGATAGCGTGTTTACACAAATGAATTAATTTATGAAATTTGTTATCAACAATGCACCTGGGTTTGAGAATAACAGATATATTCACAACACTAGAATTACAAAGTTACCTGCATTAACAGCTAGTGGAAAAATAATGCTACGTTGGTTGTAAAGGCCAGTAACATTAAATAAGGTTGTGGCAACAGCCTTAATAATCTTTCCTTTGGTTTCGTAATAAAACCATGCATTTAAGGATGTAACAACCAAATTTACCTTGTGCTAATTCAAATAATTCATAATTCATGGAAAACAGTGGTCTGTATTCAAATACTGGGCAAGGAAGTGCTGTAGGATGCGCCCTGTATCAGAGGTAGATGGCTCATGGGTGAATTTCAGTTATGGAAAGACTGGATATAATTACGGGAAAATATGAACATTTATAGACTTCGATAATTTAACTAAAACACTTGTTAACATAAAATGTGGCGATAACTGGTGCCTGATACACAGTATAGCAAGTTATACGTTTGATAATTCTTAAACTTTGGTTCTGAATCCGCTTCTAAATTCTAGGTTTATGGAACGGGAATAATCAATGGATTTGTTAACCGTATAGGCAACCAACACTCCCATACAGGTGATAGGATTTACAGAGAGGATAAGACAATAGAGCAAAGGCCCTCCACCATGACCACACGTGGTTAGCAAACAAGATGCTGCTGCCACGACTTCACCACGGTGAATGAGTATGTAAGTTACCACTGAAATTCGCGGAAGAATATTAAAACATGAACTGAGAGTACGGAAGCTATAGCACAGAGGCTGTTAAACCACAACAGAAGTACATTGTGGTAACGAAACGAAAGTAAGTGCTGAACAAATTGAAATTTCAGGATAAACGTATTAGAATTGTACTGAATTGGTCAGTAGTACCCAATTGTGAAAGCTGATGACTCAAACACGAACACTAACATGGGGTGCTAAAGATAAATAAAATACCGAATTATAAAATTCCCTGAATAAGACGGAATGAAAAATCACACAGCTATCATATAACACACACGAATTAGCAGGAAGATCAGTTGAATCAAACAATGGCCTAGCTCTCTGTGGACAGTGAAGAGATACTCACAAGAAACTGAGGTTTATACCTCCAACAGATCTGACCACAGAGGAGGCCTACTGCATTGTGCCAACTTACACATAAGGTTCAATGAAGGCAAACCGCCAAGCTTCCATTAAAGTTGACCATACTCTCACAGCAGCAAACAACTGTATTCCCACGATTATGAACAGAGGTTCGCAACAGCACACATGCACTCATTGGTTTTATTATCCCAGTTGGGAAAAGAAAGGACAGCTACAGTGGAATTTGGCACTAAGACATTGCCAACATGTCTGAAGAGCTCAGAGAAGCAGTAAAACTTAACCGACTTTGCACAAATGCTTCTGAATCATACAATTAGCAGACAATTTAGAATAAAACCCGGCCAGTGTGGCCGAGAGGTTCTAGGCGCCTCAGTCTGCAACCACGCGACCGCTACGTCGCAGGTTCGAATCCTGCCTCGGGCATGGTTGTGTGTGATATGCTCAGAGTCATTTGAACTGACATCTGTCGAGAATTTTGAAATGTTGTATTTACAAAGACTCTCGTAAAACCACATTGACCCCAACTCAGGGCTTAGACGAGTCGCTCACTTCTAGGTATGAAGGTGCTGCATTATTTCGTGTAAAGTCCAAATGTAAGGGCGGTGGACTGCAAAATGGTATCTGCTGTGGCTTATATACTGTGGCCATTGTTTCTTTTTCATGTCATTGACACACTGAATTTTCTTGTCATTAACACACAAGACTTTAACCTAATACTTGTGTTCTTGTTACTCAGAAAGGGCAAAAGAAATTTCCTACAGGAACAGTTCATGCAACTGGAGGTAGGCAATCTGGATTACGTTATCTGCAGTCAGGGAGGGTGATGTAAGTTGGGTCTCCTATCTCCGGCCAGTTTTGTTCTGACGATCCTGTAAATAATTCATATACATGCACCCAGTACCCGGAATTTGCCTCTCTCTCGCGTCCAATCTCTCTCTCCTTCACCTCTCCCTCGCGGTCTAAAAAAATATACACACAACAGAGAGAGAGGAAGAGAGAGAGAGAGAGTTACATGGAGGGGTGGTGGGATCAGATGTTATAACGGGAACACAGGAGCAGGAGGGGGGGGAGAACGAGAGAGTGCAGGACAGAGCGGGCGCGCCAGTGAGCCAGCGTAATGACGGCGGCTCCCGGTGGCCCTTGAGCCGTCCATCAGGGCGTTTGCTCAGCTCCCGAGCACACAGCGGCCCCGCCGAAATGAAAGTTCCCGCATGCCTCGCGCGGGGCCACAGCGCGGCAGGTCCCGGCGGAAATCGTGTTCCGTCCGCAGCCCGACAGCTGCGGTCGTTACGGTACTCGACGTAAGCGGAGCCACAATGGGGAACCGATAGCGGAGAGCCAGCTGCTTGACGTAATGAATCGTTCCGATGTTGACTCTGAGGCGGCCGCTAAACGCCCAATCACTTACTTTCTCCTCTCCGCAGCTTTCCGGCCTGCGAGCTGCAGCTCTCTAAACACTCCGCTCGTGGTGATACATTTCCACGGTTTAACCTCCTCCACCCTGTATGTGCGCGCTCAATTTTTGAGGTCGTTTGTTTACTGACGATTATGAAATGATTCATAGTTTCTTGTTAACTGGTTCCCCAATGATCAACGTGACACCACGCTCTAACCTAATCAGTCCCGACACCGCTGCACATATTTGATACATGCCCACCGTAAGCTACACTATTTTACACGATGTCCAGTGAAAGCGAAGAGTGTCTTCTGTATTACGGTTTGTAAAGATGGAAGCGTACGTACCGTGAAGACATGTAACGATAACAAAAAGCCGGCCGCGGTATCCGAGCGGTTCTAGGCGCTTTAGTCTGGAACCGCTCGACCGCTACGGTTGCAGGTTCGAATCCTGCCTCGGGCATGGATGTGTGTGATGTCCTTAGGTTAGTTAGGTTTAAGTAGTTCTAAGTTCAAGGGGACTGATGACCTCAGATTTTAAGTCACATAGTGCTCAGAGCCATTTGAACCATTTTGAATAACATAAAAGGGCATTAAATTTGTTATTCTATAAGATCTTATGAGCTACGCAAAAGCACATTACAGGACTGTTTAGTTACGACTTTCTTGGAATAACTACAGATATTTACTGAAGAGTAAGGTTCCTTATTACTAGAGCTAGGATTTTTGCATACTTGCATGATAGTGCATATAAATGCATATTTAAGGGGTTATTGCATATATGAATAATTTTTGAATATTTAAGCAAATCTTTTACTTTTGCAGCAATGATTCTTGTAATACAAGTATTTCACCACAGTAAAAAGAAGAGTAAGATCTTAGCAAATTTCTCTTTTATTGCTCTGTTTGTGTAGAATTACTTTTCTGTCATATTTACAAATTCATAGAAGGGCGCCTAAAAATGAGGCGAACATATCAATCAGCAATGAGTGTCTCCTGTACTATAAAAATATGTCTGTCGACAGCTTAACAAAAGCTAAATAGCGATCAACAATCATGCGGCAAACTTTTAAAGTTCGGTCGGCCACCGCGTCATAAAAGAGAGTACGATTTGTATTGTGTAACAAAGGAAGCCGGCGGTGGCAACAATGACATTTCCAAGAATGAAAAAGTTCCATTGTCAGCTAGCTGTAAATCAGTAACTAGTGTGCTGTCCTTCGTGATTTCTGAAGTGTGCGAAGGAGGAGACCATATTACCACAATGCCGAACAGTAAAGCTTATTTACTTCGACAGTGGATTGATGGAAATCCTACTCTAACAACAGATGGAAATGTAGTATTGTGCCAAGTGTGTGAGAAGCACGTAAGTTAAAAATCAATGTGATTTTCGAGTTAGTTTTTTACTTAATGAAAATAAACTCACTTTATTCTTATGGCATTGTTATAGGTGCCCTGTGATAAATTCCAGATACACAACTTTTACAAACTGCTGATCATAGAAATGCTGCTAATAAAAATATCTCCAGCATCCAGACAACCTTATCAGCAGCATTTTCTGCAAGCAGAAGTGGAAATCATGGCAATGATAATTTTTCGAAAGATCTCTGCAAAGCTTTAGTTTCAGCCAACATCCCTTTCAATAAATTAAATAATGTAGAATTTCGGAGGTTCCTCGAAAAATATACCAAACGAAAAGTTCATGATGAATCAACAATAAGGAAAAACTATCTTGGCAAAGTTTATTATTTAATGAAATGAGTTGGGATGTCGCTTACCCCATATCCTCCGCCCTCCATTTAAGTTTCATTAAAACTCTTCAATTTTTTTAAGAATTTTAAATCTATTACACAAAACTATTTTAAAATCGAAACATAAAATTTCGTATGGCCTGTAGCGTCAACGAGTTTACGATCAAGAAACATTTTTAATGTTTTTTGTTACACTCCCCCCCTTTTTACTTGTACTCCCCCCCCCCAAAAAAGTGAGACCCATATTACCATGGCTGTTCTTTACAAATTTTCAACACAATAATTCTTTTCATGTAATACAAGAGATCAGATATGATATTGGGGATTCAAACGTGTGGTTATCTGTAGATGAAACGACTGATTCATGTGGAAGACATATTGCCAACGTTGTCGTCGGAAAAATGGCAGAATCTGAACCAGGAACATCTCATCTCATTGTCTCCAGAGTACTGGAAAAAACAAACCATTCTACTACTGCTAGGGTTGTTCGTGATGCATTACGCGTTTTGTGGCCTTGTAAATAAAACGAGGAAGAACTCCTGGTGATAGTTACAGATGCAGCAGCATATATGATTAAGGCTGCTAAAGCTTTGCAGGTATTTTATCCCAAGGCAGTTCACATTACTTGCTTAGCACATGTTCTTCACCGACTGGCTGAAGAAATTCGAGCGTATTTTCCAGAAGTAAATGCCTTAATTTACTCTGTGAAAAAAGTGTTTGTGAAGGCGCCATCAAGAGTAAAATTATTTACTGAAATGATGCCCGGTATTCGTTTACCCCGACAGCTGATCATCACGAGATAGGGAACATGGACAGACGCAGCTCTGTATTACAGTAAGCATTTACAAGACGTGAAAAGGGTGCTGGACGTGATGGACAAGAACGCAGCAGTAAGTATCCCAGCTGCAATTAGTGCTTGCAATGAGGGAGTCTCCAGAGTAGGTTAGTGTTTATTAGGACCTATTTCAGTGAACTCCCAGCCACAATCATACGTTTGGAAGAAAAAGTAACGCCTCTATTTTCTGCCCTTGAGGTCTACGAAACAGCTGTCTTCGGAGACATACCAAGAGAAATAGGAAAGTGTCTTCGCAACAGAATTGAGGGAACTGTAGCAAGGAATCCAGGTTTAATGTTTCTTCGGGATGTGAATAAGGTGTTACAAGGAGAATCTGAAAAACAGCTTAATGGTTCTTCTGTAAGTGACATAGCCTCTTTTCGGTACTGTCCTGTGACTTCTTGAGATGTAGAGAGATCCTTCTCTTCGTATAAAAACATTTTAAGTGACAGAAGGAAATCATTTCTACCACAAAACTGTGAAAAATATTTAATTGTTTACTGCAATAAAAGCAGGTGATGCTAAAATAGACTAAGAGAAAGAGACAGACAGCAATAAATATTAAATTAGTTAATTAATGTTTTAAGAATAATTACTTTAGGAGGATTAAAAGATATGAGAAAGTTTAAATAATGAATTTTAATTATTATGCGTATTTTAAAGTTTTTAGAGCATGTTTGTCAGATTTTTAATGCATAGATGCATGCATATATTCATACTTTTCAGTGCGTATAATTCCGAGCACTGCTTATTACAAAAGATGAAATATTAAACATCAGAAGACACACGGATATGCCGAAAGACTTTGTACATCCACGCGATGACGTGAAGTTTCGTTCACGGCACTTCCAAACAAACCAGGTTATGAATGAGTAAAACAGCAAACTGATATCCAACTCAGTAGCTCCATTATTTAACACGCCAGATAATCCACCAAGACTGTAGCTGGAGAGAAAGTAACCACACAAGTGTGATAATAAAACGGAAAACACCACAAAACTATATCGCGACTGAAAAGGAAACCAAACTTCCTGTTGTTGCAGCGTTAGAGCTGCAAACGTCAGAGCTTTTCAATTCAGTCCTCTTTTGAAGAAGAAGAAATGTTTTTATTGAACACATATTGTTGTATTGCAAAGTAGTGCCAAGTATAACAATGAGAAAATTTTTAGACTTCGAGCAAAATGGTTCGTGTCAGCCGCAAGAACAGACAGCTGCAGAAATATATACCTCTTCTTGACGAAATAATCTGGTCGGACAAGTTGGAACTATATGTAACTTCAATAGTATTTCTTCATGAAGACGTTGAAGCTTATGTCATTTCATTTATGAGTTTTGGTTTTGTTTAGATTTATTTGACGATTATTCCGGTATCCCTCATACTTTAGTAACGCTCTGGATGGAAAAATATTATAGCCGTTTCGCAACTGAAGTAGAAAATGAATTAAAACGAACAATAATTTTAAGTCTTATATGATCTTAAGTGACTTGTGTGGTGTCACCGCCAGACACCACACTTGCTAGGTGGTAGCCTTTAAATCGGCCGCGGTCCGCTAGTATACGTCGGACCCGCGTGTCGCCACTGTCAGTGATTGCAGACCGAGCGCCACCACACGGCAGGTCTAGACACACTTCCTAGCACTCGCCAAAGTTGTACAGCAGACTTTGCTAGCGATGCTACACTGACAAATACGCTCTCATTGGCCGAGACGATAGTTAGCATAGCCTTCAGCTACGTCATTTGCTACGACCTAGCAAGGCGCCATTACCAGTTTATATTGAGATTATATAATGTATCAACAAGAGCGATGTTCACCAATTATAGAATAAAGTTAAGTATTACTTCAACTACGTACTTTATTTGCTATACTAATTACATTATAATGTTCCAGACTTCACGCCAGTCTGCGTGAGCTTAACGCGTGCCTTTCGGCATCCTCACAAAGTGACTTGGCTGTCTTGCCAAGTCACAACAACTTGTGACTTTCTTGCCGCTAGCGGCGTTAGTGCATCTTCAACCTTCAGTAGTAAGTGTCTTAACAATATAAGGTATCACTTTCGTACGGTGCTGATCTCCAAAAATTTGAATTCTTCTTACCAGTGTGAGAAGGCAGAACCACATTGCCACCTGGCGTGACTAGAGAACAAACTCCCACTGCCCTCCCGTCTGTCCTGGCTGATCCCCAGGCAGGCGTGATACTGTCTACATGACCACAAAGGAGTGGATTTGGCTTGATGATAAAATAAGTACAGAGGAGGATAGCACAACTCTACTGCAATTAGAGTCTACTACAGACTGTTATAAGCAGATATAATTCACTCACAATAACATCAATATTTACATTCATACAAGACGAAAAGACACTAAAATAGGTGTTCAAAGTGCCTGGATAGCTAGGGATTACAGAAATGGGAGACAACCTTCGGGCAATCGAGATAAACTCTACACACAAATTATTGCAGATCGTTTACGAAAAGAAGAACTCAACATTTAATTGTACGTCGTGTGAAAGAGATATTGTCTAATTGCGACATGCGGCAGAAGACAAATCACGTTTCCTTCCTCTGGGCACCATTCAAAACCTTTGCTTTCGGAGAACACGTCCGACTGCGTCGTGGAGCTCCATACTTTTCATTAGACAACCTATCAGTGCTCATTTAAACAGTTTTCGGCTGGCTACAACGTTAGGTTGGCAAGCACTGCCTTACTCTAGTGGTCGATTCCCTGCCATCTTTCTGTTGTATCCCTACGTGAAGGACTGTTTGAAATTATTACAAAACCGTTTTTGGCAGAAACTACTAAACTTTAAATTAATGACGATCAGGACTCACAAAACTGAAGGACAAAGCTGCTACACCGTCGTGTATTGACCATCTAGCTTGTATCTCTCGCCTGCTATTGCTACACACATAAAATCATAAATGAATTATAATTCGCGTTAGTTACTTTACATAGAAACTAGCTGAGTACCCAGAGTTGAATGAGTATATACAATTCCTGTTTTCTATTAGTCCAGCTCTTCCTTACACCGGTCCCTGTACATCTCCTCCACCCCACACTCTCTGTCCAACTGCTTGTCCTCCCTCTCTCCTACTCTCTCTGTCCAAATCCTCCTCCTCACTCTCTCTGTCCATCACTTTCTCCCCCTCTCACTCTTCATCTCTCCTTTCCTCCTCTCTCTTCCTCTTTTTTACCTGTGCCCATTCCCTCCTCTTTCTCTCTCTCTCTGTCGGTCTCCTCCATCTCTTCTCTTTCCCTATCCATTTCCTCCTTTCCTCTCTATGTCTGTTTTCATCTCCCATCTCTCTGTGTGTCTAACATCCCCCTCCCTCTGTTCATCTCCTACTACACTCTCTCCAACTCCTCCTTCTTCATTTTACTGTCCTCCGTCTTCTCTACCCATTTCTCTTTCTCCTCGGTCTATCTTCTGCTCCCCTCTCTCCCTGTCTGTCTCCTGCACCCACTCTCTCAATTCATCTCCTCCTGCAACCCATCTGTATCTCCTCCTCACACCTCTCTCCATCCATCCCGTCTCGCTATTCATCTCCTCATCTTTTCTTTCTCTTTCCTTCGATCACTTCCTCCTCGACCTCACCCTGTCCATCCCCTCCTCCCTTCCTCTCTCTGTCTCCTCTTTCTCTTCCTGTCTGTGTCCATATCCTCCTATTTGCTTTCTGAATCCATCTCCTCCTCTCCTTTCTCTCTCTCCATGTCATCCTCTCCCCTTTCTGTTCCTTTTCCCCCACTATCCCTCTGAGCATTTTCTCCCCCACTTTGCTGTTTCCATCTCCTCTTACCCACTTGCCATCTGTCTGTCTCTTCCTTTCTCCTTCTGTCATCGCATTATCATCACAATACAAGGTCGCTAACTGCTAGTGGCAGGGTATTTCGTTCGATGCAGTAACTAATATGTGTACCAAGTTTGGTTGAAAGTTACACAGGGGCTTAGGAGTAGTTGTGGGAATTGCACACATGCCTCCAATAATTTAATATGTATGGATTTAAATATTTTTACCATGTTTTAGGCAGTAGCTTTGCCCATGTATGCACATGTTGCAAATACTTTATGTATGTTTAACATATTTTACACACATTTCTATAAATATTTCATCTGTATCTCTAGTGAATTCCGCCCTGCTGTTCCGTTTTTATGCGTCTAAGTGTTTATTTCGTCATATCTTCTGAGTTATGTGCCGTATAATGACAGGATTTTGCAAGTACATTTAGTGGTATGTGGCGATACTGTTACCGGAATGTGTTGCGAATAAAAGTAGCGTTAAAGACGTAATAAACTGAAACTTCATGCCTGATGGGACAGTTTGCCTCATATGACAATGTTTTGATGTCATATTGCAACCTTCCTAGCTCTTTCAATTGCAAACATATCTTTAATAAAATGGCAAAGGTAAGGTAAATCAGAACATTGGGAGGAGTTGTGGTCTAAATAACAACTGATATACTCATTCTTAACATCACATGACAAAAGTTGGCTAAAGAAGCTCCACACAAACATTTTCATCTGACAAACGCTTTCAATAATATGCGGTCTATGACTAACAAAGTGATCAGTTGAGGCTCAACGCAACGCCCTAACCAGAACTAATTGTTTTATTTGATTTCATAAATGTGAATCCGTGGTATGGCCCTAAAACTACGCTTCTATCGAGCATCTGTACCCTACTATTCCGTAAAGAAAAACATCGTTCCAAAGAATAGTGTGCTGACAAGCATATAATGTAGTCCTGCGCCGTAGCAGTGAATACGTCACCCTTCTGCAGGTGATGGTGGCACAGCACGACGCGCTCGTGGACTGTAGTCATGGACAGCGACAATCTGTTATTAACGGCGCGCACGTGGAAATATGCAATATTCAGAATGCAGATGAGTCTCCGAAAGCCAGGTGGATTCCAGTGTGCAGGTGGACCCGTTTGTTGGCCTGCCAAACCAATCTGACACCGTGACATGGCTACATGAGATGGAATGTGTCAAACGTTTAGACAGCCAATTCAAAATAAATAAGTACACCCATGCATAACCCATTGTGTGCGTGATGCAAGAAGCAGTACTTCTGATGGCTCAGATGGTGACTGGTACAGACTCTATGTCATGGAAGGAGAAGGACTTTTCATTCTATGGAGCTCAGAAAAGATTAGCTTTTACTTGCCAGGAAGACATACTACCATTGTCACATACCATAAAGTACTTTCAGTCTTACTGAATTGGCAACTAATGCACAACAGGCTAACGGATTAGGCGCTAGCACTTCAAGAATTTGACTTTGAGATTCAGTATGTACCAGGACAGGAAAATATTGTACGAGATACTCTATCACTGGGAAATGAATCTATTAATGTTGCTAATCCCATGTACAATGACGTGAGGAATCATTGTATGAGAGATGAAGAAGATAACGTTTTATGTGAAAATTTCTGTGTTATATCAGATGGGAGCATGAAACAAAAGAATTTCTTAGGATGATCAAAGAGAAAGAAGAAACTCCTGATGCAGAGGGTGTCGATAAGGTACGCCAGTATTATTCAAAACATAACGAAACGTTATAAAAGAAAACCAATATGTACTCAGATGACTGCAGCCTATGTGTGCCTGGACACATTGTAGACTAATTTATAAAGAGTCTGCACGTTAGCTGTGTATACCTTGGACGGCGCAAGTCCATGCTAAAGTTGGAAGAGAGTGTCATTTTCGGCATCATGGTCGTAAAAGACAGATAGATACTGAACTCTTTCAATCTATGTCAGATAACTGAAGTAGTTACTCTTCACCACAAAGGTTTTATACATATTATTACAACACACAAACATGGAGAAATTTCTGCCCTTGATTTGAATGCCCATTCTTAATTTAAGAGAAACTTTACACAAGTTCTGATTGTTAGAGATGTCGTTTTGAAATTTGTACAGGTCTATCCATTAAGAAAAGCTAGTAGCAAAATTATATATAAAAAACTGAAAAAAATTCTTTGCAAATACAATCAAGAGAGAGTGCATTCTGACAGACAACTGTCTTCAATTTCGTTCAGGTCCGTGGAAAGGCTTTATGCAGTCTGATGGAATCCGCCCCACATTGACATCTGCCTGTAGGCCAGAACTGAACACATCAGCTGGGACATATATGTGTACAGTGGAAAAGCCAGTAGTGGATCGAAAGGTTGGGCGATTTTGAGCCAGTTATCGATGGTTTTTGTCATGACTCAAGTGGTTTACCACAATATGGTGTTCTTTTTGGTAAAGAAAAGAGTAATATTTTCGACAAATACATGAACTTTCTGCATGAGGAATGGCTAATGCAAGAAGAATGACTTCAAATTGCGTTAGAGGCGATGGCAAAAAGGGCAGAAGAAAGAAGAGATGCACATGACAAGATGGTGAAGCCAGTAACGTATAAAGTAGGTGACTCGATCCTAATTAGAATATATACTGAATCATCTAGAATAAACGCGGAATAAAGGAATTTTATCATTATTTTCATGGTCCATACAAAATTAGGAAGATTGTTGACCCCAATTCTTTTGAAGTGGAGTTATTGAAATGTGGAAAATGTGACGTCCTGCAATATGTTGAAAACGTATGGCTGCAACTTTATCAAGAAATGTTGCAGGGATATGTGAATAAATCAATCGTTTTTCTCTAATCATCGTGCGGTATACCTTGGATGGGAATAAACAAACAATATTTGGTAGTTATTGTTAGCTTTAGCTAGTGGGTTGTAGTAGTTAGCTGCAGTTCATTACTAATAACTACTTACCGAAGCAATATTACGACGTATTTAATCAGTGTACTGTGCAAGTGGCTACAGAACAATAACACCAGGACGCCCACTGAATAAATCGTTCATCAGCTTACAAGCTAGAAGCGAAGAGCGCAATGTCATGCATGAGCAGAGTGACTGTTTCCCTACCAACACTACAGTAATATTTATCCTTTTTCGTATTAGCAGACGCCCACTGGAATGCAACCAGTCCATTCACGGAACCATGTGAGGCTGACGTCATCGCACTCGCCACGCTAATTAACACACCGAGACGCATGCAGATCAGCTGTTTGCGTGCTACTATGGCATCTGCGATACTAAACCGCTGCGTCTCCTGCTACAAGTTCTTTAGTCCCTTGTGGCGTCGATGTCACGGCGCTTTACTTTGGGAAACTACGTAACTGTGTGTGGTTTACAGCTCAACATACAGAGCCCGGGTTCCCGGGTTCGATTCCCGCCGGGGTCAGGGATTTTCTCTGCCTCGTGATGGCTGGGTGTTGTGTGCTGTCCTTAGGTTAGTTAGGTTTAAGTAGTTCTAAGTTATAGGGGACTTATGACCACAGCAGTTGAGTCCCATAGTGCTCAGAGCCATTCAACATACAGGAAATGTGTTCAGATCAGAGTAAACCAGTCACGTATGTACTCAGATTTTACTTGTTTTCTGGTCCCCACTGCCGACGATGTCATAGCCCGTCCTTCAATACATTGTGTGATTGAGTGTGAAGTACAGATCAGTTTGCAGGTTGGATATCAAAAGCAGAGTACCCAGTGCTGTGTTTACAATTATTCAGTGCTGTGCAATACTACCGCTGTTTCATAATGCGTTAAAAGCTTGAGCTTTTTGTCATATGTATATAAATAGATTATGCCAAGTTATGTACAAATTTGTAAAAATTGATGTAAAGTAGACCGTAACTGTGTGCCAAGTTAGCTAATTCCTTTTTACAAGACAGTTTTCGAACAATTATCCGCCTTTATGTGACACTAGCAAGCTCTCATGTGGTTATACTGTACACACTTGTCTGCAAGGGATTACTTTGCAGTTAATACAGTATTGTAATTAACTAGTATTCATTTTAGGTCTATCTATTTGCACTATGCATTTCTTATAAATAGAGTAGATCAACGGCTTTTACTTACACAACTTACAACACTATGACTACTTGACATGAAAGCTACATTTTTACTATTGTTCAGGCACAACACTTATTCAGTGTACATATGTCAGAGTCCATGTGTAGATATTTAAACCAGGTCACCCACCTGTTTATACCACGGTTTGTATATACTGTACCTGAGTTCTTTTACAATATACATACTTTCATTTATGTTAATTTCTATATTTCTTATCTCATGCTAAATATTACTATGATGGGTGTTATGAACTGTGTATCTTAAGGACTATGAATTGGTAGCTAAGTCCAAGTACGCAATATAATGTACATCAATAATTTATTTTTCTCTATTTTTGGTAAGGTGTGTGCTTATAAAGTAGTGTGTATGTCATGAGCAAGCTGTTTTAATATTTTCATGTGACATATACAGTAATTATACATAAAGCACGCATTCCTTGTAAAAAATGAGAGTGCTGATAACGAAATTTCTACAGTAATTTGTGGTGGCACCGGCAGACACCACACTTGCTAGGTGGTAGCCTTTAAATCGGCTGCGGTCCGTTAGTATACGTCGGACCCGCGTATCGCCACTATCAGTTATTGCAGAACGAGCGCCGCCACACGGCAGGTCTAGAGAGACTTCTTAGCACTCGCCCCAGTTGTACAACCGACTTTGCTAGCCATGGTTCCCTGACAAAATACGCTCTCATTTGCTGAGACGATAGATAGCATAGCCTTCAGCTACGTCATTTGCTACGACCTAGCAAGGCGCCATTACCAGTTACTATTGATACTGTAAAACATGTACCGTCAAGAGCGACGTTCACCAATTATGGGTTAAAGTTAAGTATTCCAGCAGCTATGTACGTTTTTTGCTGAAGTCTAATTTTCTTGACCTGTTCCAGACCTCACGCCAGCCTGCGTGAGCTAAAACGTGTGCCTTTCGGCTTCCTGTCATACTGGTGTTGGCTCTCCTGCCAACCCACAACATTTGGCGACGAGGCCAATCCACGTTCTTATCGATATTGCCCTGATTTACTTGTGTGATGGCTTCGCCACAATCTCCAGATATACTGTTCGAATTTTATCGCTTACAGAATCAGCAGACGCAGGCCTTACTGGATGCCCTTGGACAGCTCGTCCAGGGTCAATGTGCAATGGAAAACGATGCCGCAGCCGCCGCTCAACCGCTAACGCAGCCACAACACGCAGTTGCACCACCTTTTCGTCCTTTTGATGCTGCACTGGAAAGCTGGACGGAGTGGTCACGCCAATTTGGATTCCATCTTGCCGCCTACAGAATTCAAGGAAACGAGCGGCAGCGTTTTTTATTATCTTCCATCTGGGTGACCACGTACCGTGTGATAGTCACATTACTTCCCTGACACGAAGTAGCAACTCTGTCCTACGACGAAATTTTGTCTGCATTAGATGCATATTTCAAAGAATCAGTCAATGTAGTTGCCAAACGGTATACCTTCTTTCGTACAAAACGTACGGCAGGTCAGACTAATAGGGAGTGGGTTGCAGCCTTGCAAGGCCTTACTAGGGATTGTGCTTTGGAGTGTCAGTGTGGACTCCCTTATTCAGATACTATGGTGCGTGATGCAATTGCACAGAACGTTTCTGATGTTTGTATATGGGAACAGATTTTGAAAATAGTCAATCCCTCCCTTCAACAAGTGATGGACATATTGGATCGACAGGACACACTTGACTTTGCTCAGGAATCATTTGAAACTTCGCCACCCGTGTGTCAGGTTAACCGGCCCGCCGGGCGAGCTGCACGGAACAGTAAACAGTCCTCGCGCCCGGCCGCGCCGCTGCCACTGGGCTCTCAGCCACGTGTACCATGCCGGCAAGCAAATGCAGTGCTAAACTCATGCCCGCGGTGTGCTACTAGACATTCGCGTGAGAATTGCCCGTCACGCCAAGCAAATTGCTTTTACTGTCATAAAAAAGGACATATTCAAAGTGTTTGCCAGAAAAAGCTCAGATTGGAACCTTAAAACCATTCCAGGCCCTTTGCTTCGCGCCGGAATCGGAATAGAACCAAGGATACTCTGGCTCGTGACACTTCGCCCATGGAAATTCATGTAGTTCATGCCATTCCGCCCAGTGCCACTCTCTCTAACAGTGACAGTGTTCGTCCCACAAATAGTGTGTGCCGACATCGCAGGAACTCCCGTCAAGTCGCAAGTGATTTTGTACCAGTGTCAGTTCACGTTGCATGAGACAGTCGCTCTTGTCGTCAGCAGGACAATAAACTTTTTGTGGAATTGGACATTAACGGAAAAGTGATAGCATTCCAGCTCGATACCGGAGCTGCAGATTCACTGATCAATGAAGACACTTACAAACTGCTGGGCACACCTCCGTTGCATGCCGCAAATGTCAAGTACCTATTTAGGTCAAGACATCCCTGTATTAGGACAGTGCAGCCTTCTTGCAACATACAAGGGACAAATTAAAACTTGTGTCATTTTACGTTCTTCGTTCTTCTGCTGCAGTGAACTTGTTTGGCTGTGATTTATTTCAGGTGTTTAACTTGTCTATAGTGAATCAGGTCCTATCAGTGAACCAGACTGTGCCTTCAGACAGTGTTTCTCGTCTCTGTGAAGAATTTGCGGACATTTTTGCACTGGGCCTCGTTTGCACTAAGAACTATAAAGCACATTTGGAACTGAAAGTCAACGCGCAACCGAAATTTTTCAGAGCGCGCAATGTTCCCCACGCATTGTATGATTATATGATAGCAGAACAAACACTGGTAGCAGTTACTTCTGTAAAATATCTGGGAGTATGCGTGCGGAACGATTTGAAGTGGAATGATCATATAAAATAATTGTTGGTAAGGCGGGTACAAGGTTGAGATTCATTGGGAGAGTCCTTAGAAAATGTAGTCCATCAACAAAGGAGGTGGCTTACAAAACACTCGTTCGACCTATACTTGAGTGTTGCTCATCAGTGTGGGATCCGTACCAGATCGGGTTGACAGAGGAGACAGAGAAGATCCAAAGAAGAGCGGCGCGTTTCGTCACAGGGTTATTTGGTAACCGTGATAGCGTTACGGAGATGTTTAACAAACTCAAGTGGCAGACTCTGCAAGAGAGGCGCTCTGCATCGCGGTGTAGTTTGCTCGCCAGGTTTCGAGAGGGTGCGTTTCTTGATGAGGTATCGAATATATTGCTTCCCCCTACTTATATCTCCCGAGAAGATCACGAATGTAAAATTAAAGAGATTAGAGCGCGCACGGAGGCTTTCAGACAGTCGTTCTTCCCGCGAACCATACGCGACTGGAACAGGAAAGGGAGGTAATGACAGTGGCACGTAAAGTGCCCTCCGCCACACACCGTTGGGTGGCTTGCGGTGTATAAATGTAGATGCAGATGTAGATTGCGTGATGAGGTCGCAAAAACATTACACGATTTGGACTCACAAGGTGTAATTGAACGTGTGCAGGCTTCTCTTTGGGCATCACTCTTAGTAATTTTGCAAAAACCTTCCGGAAAATTGAGACTTTGTGTGGACTTCAAGGCAACAGTGAATCCACAACTAGTGACTGCAACTTTTCCTTTACCCCGCCCGGTAGATCTTTTTGACAAACTGTGCCCAGGTAAATATTTTTCGAAGTTGGACCTAGCAAATGCGTACTTGCAAATACCGGTGAACGAAGAATCCCAGCGCGTTTTGGTGGTTAACACGCATCTTGGATTGTATCGATTCAAACGACTGCCATTCGGGTGTGCATCCGCCTCTGTATTGTTTCAGCAATATCTACAAACAGTTTGTGCGTCGGTCCCTACTGCAGCAAACTATCTGGACGATATTGTGATCTCCTGAAAGACGGAAGAAGAACATATAGCCAATCTCCAAACATTATTTCAGGTCTTGCGACAAAATGGTCTTCTCTTGCGGAAGGACAAATGTGTGTTTTTTGCTCGTGACTTACCCCATCTGGGACATGTACTCAATGCCCAAGGCATACATCCCAGTCCAGAGCACCTCCGTGCCATACAAGACTTGCATTCGCCGCAGAATTTGAAGCAGCTACAGTGTGTGCTGGGAAAAATTAATTATTATCATAAATAGATCTCACACGCCTCTTTCATTTCAGCTCCGCTTCATCGCTTACGCTGTAAAGGTGTTCCGTTCGTCTGCACGACGGAATGCGAACGCGCCTTTCTCCAGTTGAAATCGGCATTGCTTTCCACTACTTGCCTTACGCCATTCGATCCCCAGAAGCCCCTTTTGTTGATGATGAATGCATCGGATTTCGGGATCGGTGCTGTGCTTGCACACAAAGATGGTTCGCACGATCGCCCTGTTGCCTTTGCGTCCAAATTGCTCTCGTGAGCGCAAAGAAATTATTCACAGATAGAGACAGAAGCTTTGGCTTATAATTCAAGCTTATGTTTTCTCAATTTTAAGAACTTTATACTCTAGAGAAGTATACTAAACCTATGTTAACAACTCACTCAAACCACCCATTTTTGTTTGGTGTTACAAAGTTTCATGATTTCTTGTATGGTCGTCACTTTACCATCATCACAGACCACAAACCTTTAACATCGATTTTTCATCCGAACAAGCCTGTACCTCTCCGTACAGCACAGAAATTCATTCGCTGGTCTATTTTCCTCTCGCAGTACCGCTACGATATCTTGTATCGGTCTACTGCTCAGCACGGAAACGCCGATGCGTTGTCCCGCTTGCCTGTTGCTGAGGATAGAGCATTCGATTCCTCCGAACTTGCTTGCATGTTCATTGATTCGGAAACCGATGACGTGGTCGAATCATTTCCGATTGATTTTCGTCGTGTAGCTACAGCTACAGCTGCCGACCCTGCCCTTGCTACCGTTTTGCGTTTTGTTGCTACGCAATGGCCCTTGTCAAAGTCATGGATCGAGGATCCGTTGGTACGCCGATTTTTTGCTCACAAGGAGAGACTTTTTTGTTCGACGTGGTGTTTTGCTGTTGCGTTCTGATAAGG
Organism: Schistocerca cancellata; assembly: GCF_023864275.1. NCBI lineage: Eukaryota > Metazoa > Arthropoda > Insecta > Orthoptera > Acrididae > Schistocerca > Schistocerca cancellata. The sequence continues at coordinate 80,785,266 of NC_064627.1, read as the reverse complement.
ATCAGTCCAGGGTCGTGGTCCCACGCTCGTTACAGTCCTCTGTCTTGAAGATTCTCCACCAAGGACATTGGGGTATAGTGCGCACGAAACAACTTGCTCGTCAGCACTGTACTTGGTTCGGAATAGATGCTGCGATTAAGCATATGTGCTCTTCTTGCATGGCGTGTGCCGAACAACAATCTGCACCACCGCGGAAATTCTTTGCATGGCCAAAAGCCACTTCCCCTTGGCAACGCTTACACATCGATTTTGCTGGTCCATTCTGCAATGCTCGATGGTTGGTTGTGGTAGATTCATTCAGTAATTTTCCTTTTGTTGTCCGGATGTCTTCCATGACGTCATCTGCCACCATCCACGCGTTATCTGCTATCTTTTGCATTGAAGGTCTTCCACAGACTGTTGTTTCCGACAGTGGTCCACAATTCATGTCCGCAGAATTTCAGTCATTTGCAAGGCCAATGGTATTCAACATCTGACGTCCGCGCCGTTTCCGCCACAGTCAAACGGTGCCACTGAACGATTGGTCTTTCAAATTCACAGATGTTGAATTTGAAAGAGTCGCATTGCTCTTTTTGTCCTCGTATCGCTCTCAGCCCCGAGATGGTCGCTCGCCGGCTGAGTTGCTCCACGGTCGCCCTCATCGCACTTTGATGTCTTTGCTAGATCCGCCGCATCAGGTTCCTGTGCAGCGGTAGACACCTGCTTTTCTCGCATTCGGGAGGACGACGGTTCAATCCCGCGTCCGGCCATCCTGATTTAGGTTTTCCGTGATATCCCTAAATCACTCCAGGCAAATGCCGGGATGGTTCCTCTGAAAGGGCACGGCCGACTTCCTTCCCAATCCTTCCCTAATCCGATGAGACCGATGACCACGCTGTCTGGTCTCCTTCCCCAAACCAACCAACCAACCAACACCTGCCTTTCCCCAGGCGACGTTGTCTACCACCGCCACTATCGAGGTTCACGGCGTTGGCTCGAATGGCGCATTCTTCGCTGCCTCGCCTGGTTTTGGGGGCCTCTGGTGAGGTGCGTCGGCATCTCCATCAGCTGCGCCTCTGTTGTCGCACGGGATCTGCCGCTCACCGTCTGCTTTCAGCGACGGTGTCGTCCGGTCGGCGCCCTGGGGACCCATCTACTGGCTCGCCCCAGCCCCAGGTGTTACCGAAGCTGCCTTCCATTTTGCCCCATGGCGACGCGCCGCCGCCGCCACCGCCGCCGCCGCCTGTTCTCCCGCCGGCGACGCCCGCAGTGGACGCGTCGCTGCAACCGCCGGGCGCCTCCCTGGGTCACGCACCGCCGATCGCTTCCCGTGACCAGTTGTCCTCCGCCATGGAACTCTTGCCCGCTCTGGACCATATGTCGTCTTCGCCCGTCGGGTGCCCCGGCCCGATGGAGGTCGACCCTTCGGCCCCTCCTGTCTCTCCAAGGGCGCATACACCGCATATTGGCGTGCACCCTGGAGCAGGTTTTCAGGCGTTTCCTAGCTCCCCGCGGTCCGAATGGAAGGGTGCGGGTGGCACATCTTCGCCTGTTGTTAGGCTCCCCACCTCGTCGCATACGTCAATATGGGGTCCTCCCCACGGCGAGCGGAAGCCTTATGCCACAACCGTGGGCCGATTTGCGGGGGAGGAATGTGGTGTCACCGCCAGACACCACACTTGCTAGGTGGTAGCCTTTAAATCGGCCGTGGTCCGTTAGTATACGTCGGACCCGCGTGTCGCCACTATCAGTGATTGCAGACCGAGCGCCGCCACACGGCAGGTCTAGAGAGGCTTCTTAGCACTCGCCCCAGTTGTACTACGGACTTTGCTAGCGATGGTTCACTGACAAAATACGCTGTCATTTTCCGAGACGATAGTTAGCATAGCCTTCAGCTACGTCATTTGCTACGACCTAGCAAGGCGCCATTACCAGTTACTATTGATACTGTAAAACATGTACCGTCAAGAGCGACGTTCACCAATTATGGATTAAAGTTAAGTATTCCAGCAGCTACGTACGTTTATTGCTAAAGTTTAATTTCCTTGTCCTGTTCCAGACCTCACGCCAGCCTGCGTGAGCTAAAACGTGTGCCTTTTGGCTTCCTCTCATACCGGTGTTGGCTCTCCTGCCAACCCACAACATAATTACCAACACTCTTGCGAGATGACCTACTATTTGGCGATAGTAAGACGATTAATTCTTGTCATACAGGTTCTAGTGCTGTTTACTATAGTAAATATGGTTCTGCATGGCGTATTGATGTCAGTTTATTACCAAAACTGGAAAAGTCCAAAATTCTCATTTTTCAGGAATAAAGAAAGAAAATTTTCCTCCATTTAAACTGAAGCATGAAAATCGTCCAAACAATATTCACTGTATGTTAAATAGGAACACATAAGGTTTTTCCGTAAGGGTACAGCCTGTAGTTAATTCTTACACAGCATTCTTTCTTTGGTCTTCATTGGTATTTGTAGAAAATCAAGAGAAATATTTTTCTGTGGTCTAATTTATTGTGCTTCTAAAATGCTGTGTGAGAGTATGTAACAACGAACACAAGACAACATTATTTTCTTTACAACAGACTGAAAATGTAAATTTAGTTATCTCTGCTCTTACCACTGTTAGTTTCTACTCATCCTGACACTCACTACTGTAGTCATCATCGTATTCAATACAATATCTACTACCATCTCCTCCTGTCCATATCAGTTTTTGTATGGGGTACCATGAAGCAGGTCCTTGCAGAAGGCTTCATTTTCTTCTTCCATAAACTGCATCTCTGGCTGAATCCCTGGGAGTCTGGTCGTACAACTGATATAGATCCAAAATAATATATTCCGTAGCAGTACTTCTCTTAACAATAACATGCCTATTCCCTGGGTCAAACTAGAAGTTTCGAAATCAGGTACAAAACGTATCTTCCATGTTATTGCGAATCATTCGTATCTGCCGCAATCTGAATGGAGGTTTAAGCGTTTTGAAATAGAATGACTCAGTAAAACATTTAATGTATACGAAATCATGTTTCATTGCTTTTAGCTGGAAGTAGTGAGGTGATACAAGGGGATAAAAAAATTTTCTCAGCGAGGTTTCAGGAAATTTTGCAGTCTTCTTCTCCTGCTTCTGACGTCCTATCAGTGGGAAGACTTGACCATTTGGTAAATGGCTGTGTCATCGCTATGGAAACAAATATCTGATATTCTTGTATACCTTGAAGATGTGCAGTTGTCTGCCAAGAACTTTATTTTTATTTTGCAACGGACAGTCATCACTAAGCAGTACAAGCTCATCTCTTTGATGATCTAATGGAATGTTGTTTACGTAGTTCAAAATCGTGTTTGTGACTTTATTACGACTTTTCCTCCCTTCATGTCGAGACAGCAGTAAACTGAAACAGAGCCACCTGGGAGACTGTCAGTTCGAGAAACGTTGTAGTAAATAGCATTAGACTGCAGGTGCTGTAGGGGCTAAGTTTACATATACTCGAATAAAATACAGTCCACTTTACATCAGTTTTTACAAATTTATACATAACTTGGCATAATCCACTTATATACACACGACAAAACGTTCAAGCTTTTAACACATTATGAAACAGCGGTTGGATATTAAAAGCGGTGTACGCAATGCTGTGTTCACAATCATTCAGTGCTGTGCAACACTTACCACTGTACTTTTTTAGGTTTTGCTGTTAGGATATACAAATGTGTCTGACTTTATAAAGGTGAAATGAGATAAATATTCATATTACAGGTTTGAGTTGCGGTCTCTCAAATAGAATTTCAGTTTTAATATTAATGTATCTTGACATGACTTTTATGGTGACTTTCTTTTTAGAGATTTTTGCGAAGCCTCGAAGGAATATTGGCTGTTGTAATTAAAACAATTGAAATATTACTTTGTAACTTACGGTCGCCGGACAAGGAAACATTAGACGTCTATATAAACACAGGTTGTTGGTCTGAAAGGACTGCTAGTAAAATGTTAGTTAACGCCCATTATTCTTCATCAATTACCTTCGTGCTGATTGCTGCGAAATATTACTACAAAAATAATAATTGATTATGATGCAAGCAATTAGGTGCGGTATACTGTCATTTTAAATGAAACACCGATACTTTTGATGACTTATTTTATACATTAAATAACTGTTCAGCGCCTGGTAGAATACGCTAAGACGTTTCTCTGAAAACTCGAACAGAAGGAACAAAAGAATAACAGATGAAGATTTCTGTCTTTTGTTTTAGAAATAAAAATTATCTGAGATATTATCTCATATGCCTATCACATGTGTACAAATTAATTCTTTGCCGCTACTCGGCGTATTTACTCCATACAGAATTTTTCTTTTCCCTTAAATGATATATTACACTTATCAAGTGCAGTGCTTTGCGCTACTAACTGACTTTTCTCCTAATGTCTTTCCTCAGCTTTTATTTTGCCTTTTAATGAATCACACATAACACTTGCATCAAACCTGGGTTATCCAATATGCATGTTGAAACTTTCATACACTATCCAGTAGCTATTATAAGGAAAAGTGACATCAAACGAGTGTAAAAATTCAAGAAGCATATCACTTATGGTCAAATCCTCTAGCTAGTATTTTCGATTTAGGTTATCAGGCAGAGAGCAATATGACTGCCTTGCTTCCATGGTCTAAAGTGAACAATCGCCTCTGGTATTTTGTTGCTCTGTTTTTGTAGGAACCTCTTTCATATTTTGCAGAATGCCCATTCATTGGATTGTGTACAGTATGTGCTTGGTTATTCCCTGAAAGTTAAGGAGTACTGTTTTGGAAACTGGAATACAACTACTCTGAGTTATCAGCCTGTACGAAAGTACAAACTGCTGCATGATTACAATGTCCTCCTTCGTGTGCAATCCTGTGCCCCCTCCTCTGCATGTGATGCATAGTAATCAGTCCAGCAAGATGAGAATAGCAAAGCTACGAATCCTGGACTTCTTTAGCGTCACTAGAAAGAAAAAAAAAACAAAGGATTAGCCTGCTTTTTGTATCAGAGCAGGATTTTCAAACAGGTATATCTTTGGATTTTTCCGCCAACAAACAGATGTTGTGGCAGAGAAGAGTAACATTGAGTATGACCTGGTAGAAGTAGCATCTGCAACGAATCATACAAATGTTGGCTTGGTTACTGCTTTCAAGCGGTATGATCTGCCCCAATTGAACAGCTCTGTCAGGAGGGTAATTACAGAGGTAGATCAGCAGCTTTGGGTGGCTACTTTGTCAGGCATATGTTTGGTTCCTGTTGATGGTATGGGTAGATGGGACTTCAAAAGACATGGGCTGCATCTCGATAGGAAAGGGAAGGGTAAACTGGCTGGGATGATAGCAAAATATTTAGGTGGGCCTCTGAAACTCTTGGGAGTACTTTTTTAGGTTAAGCTCAGTGTCCAATCATCCTACATTAAATGAAACTAAGCTCAATGAGAAGTTCACACAGGCAGGCACTAGATATGTGAAAATATCACAAGATTCTCATAACAGTGCAGTGAAAAAATAATGTTAGTAAGTCACAAGATTCAAATAAAAACGCAGTGAAAAAAACGTAATATGTTGCATCAGAATATCAGGGGATTAAAAATCAAAGTAGACAAGTTTCTTGTTTGTTTACAAGATTAAGAAACTGGGGGTGGAATAGATGTAGTATGTCTGTCTGAACATCATATAGTTAGAGGTATGGAAATGGTAAATGTAGGTGGATATAAGCTTTCAGCAAATGTAAGTAGAGACACTATGGAGAGAGGAGGAGTTGCCATATATGTTAAAATCTGTCGTAAAGTGAAAAATTTGGAAACTAAAAAGTTTTGAATAGAGCAACGTATAGTAGCATGTGAATGTGAGCTTAAACTAAATAATGGCACTTTTATAATTGTATCTGTGTATAGGTCCCCATTGGGAAATTTTCAACTTGAAAAACTTGGATTCTTTGTTGTGCTATCTGTCAGACAGAGGAAAGCAAATTATTGTTTGTGGGGTTTCAGTGTAGATTTTCTCAAAGTGTCTGATAAAAAACTTGATCTTGAAGTATTACTTGGTTCTTTCAATTTCACATCACTTATTGATTTTCTTACACAGGTGGTGGAGGAAAGCACCACACTAATAGGTAATGTGTTCATAGACCAAGATAATTTTAATAAAATAAAAACTTTTTCTGTTAGGAATGGTCTGTCTTATCAAGGTGCACAGCTAGTTACAGTATATGATATAACTCCAGACCGTAATGCAAAAGAATCCTCCAAACTAGTGCATTCAGATAACGATTTAACAATTCAAAATTGTAGGGAAAGCTTGCAACACTTAGATTGGGATGAGGTGCACAGGGAACATGATGTTAATTTAAAATTTAACCTTCTTCATGATACCTTTTTGAGTATATTTGAAAACAGGTTCCCTAACAAAACAGCGAAATATAATTGCAAAAACCATAAAAAGCCACAGCTTATGGATGGTATAAAGATGTCTTGTATACATAAAAGGGAAATGTATCTTATAGCTAGGGGGAGTAATGATCCCAAAACAGTGAAACACGAAAAAAGTACTCACTGTATTAAGAAAAGTTATTCAAAAGTCTAGGAGTATGTGCATCACATCTGAGATCAGCACATCTGAAAACAAATTTTCAAGCCATTTGGAATATTGTTAAAAGGGAAACAGGGCAACTGAGAGCACAGGAAGACTGTATTTCTATCAAACACAATCAAAAGGTTGCTAACAAAAAGTCAGAAGTAGAAAACATTTATAATAATAATGTTAGATGTGTTGTAGGGAAAATAAGATCCAGCAATTCATTACAAAACGCAATAATAATAATGTTAGATGTGTTGTAGGGAAAATAGGATCCAGCAATTCATTACAAAACGCAAGGCAGTATATGGAAGAGGCAATACCTATGCAGTTTGATATTGAAACAAGGAAATTAGGAAAATAATAAATTCACTCAGAAGTAAAAGCTCACATGGAATTGATGGCATTTCCAACAGAGTACTAAAAGCTTGTTCCCAACAAATAAGTAGGATTCTCAGCCACAAAAGTAGTAGCTCACTGAAACAGGGCATTTTTCCAGACACACTGAAATATGCTATTGTTAAACCACTGTATAAAAAAGGGGATAGATCTGATGCTAACGACTACTGCCAATCACAGTTCTGACAGCTTTATCCAATTTCCTTGAAAAAGTAATGTATTCAAAAGGAACAACACATATTTGTAAAATTGAAGTACTAATAAGGTTTTCAGAAAGGTTTCCCAACAGAAAATCTATATATTCTTTCATTGATTAAATGTTAAATCCATTCAATAAAGGAACATCACACAATGGGATATTTTGTGATTTCTCAAAGGCCTTTGATTGCATTAATCATGAAATTCTTACAGATCAGCTAAAGTATTATGGTATGAGTGGGATAGTGCACAAATGGTTTAATTCATACTTAACTGGAAGAATACAGAAGCTTGAAATTAACAGTACCAATAGTCTGCAAAAACCAGCAGAATCCTGTAACTGTGGATGTATCAAGAATGGTGTCCCACAGGGTTCAGTCTTGGGCCCCTTATTGTTCTTAATATATATAATCGACTTGCAACTCTATATTCATGAAGATGCAAAGCCAGTTCTTTTTGCTGTTAAAAGTATAGTAATCACACCCAACAAAAAAGAATCAGCTGAGGAAACTGCAAATAATGTCTTTCAGATAATTATTAAGTGGTTCTCTGCAAGTGGACTCTCACTAAATTTTGAGAAAACACAGTTTACACAATTCTGTACAGTAAATGGCATAATACCACCGATAAATGTAGACTATGAACAGTAGTCTGTTGCTAAGGCATGATACCCAAAATTTCTGGGTGTGTGCATTTATGAGAAACTGAATTGGAAGAAACACATCGATGATCTGCCGAAACGGTTAGGTTCAGCTACTTATGCTATTACAGTTATTGCAAATTTTGATGATAAACGTATCAGTAAATTAGCCTACTATACCTGTTTTCATATGGCATCATATTTTGGGGCAATTTGTGATTAAGAGAGAAAGTATTCATTACACAAAAGAGTGTAATAATAGCTGGAGAATACGCAAGATCATCTTGCAAAAAAATGGTTCAAATTGCTCTGAGCACTATGGGACTCAACTGCTGAGGTCATTAGTCCCCTAGAACTTAGAACTAGTTAAACCTAACTAACCTAAGGACATCACAAACATCCATGCCCGAGGCAGGATTCGAACCTGCGACCGTAGCAGTCTTGCAGTTCCAGACTGCAGCGCCTTTAACCGCACGGCCACTTCGGCCGGCGATCATCTTGCAGACATTGATTTAAGGAACTCTGGATATTCACAGTATCTTTGCAATACATATATTCACTTATGAAATTAATAATCCATCTGAATTCAAAAATAACAGCGAAGTGCATAGCTACAACACTAGAAGAAAGGATGATCTTCACTTTTCTGGATTAAATCTCACTTTGGCATCGAAAGGGGTGAATTATGCAGGCACAAAAGTCTTTGGTCATTTGCCAAATAGTATTAAAAGTCTGAGCGATAGCCAACCAACGTTTAAAAGCAAATTAAAAGATTTTCTGAATGACAACTCCTGCTACTCAATAGATGAATTCTTAGATATGCAGTTGTAACTGTAAAAAAATGAATTAATTATTTTGTGTAAAGAAAACTTATGTTAAAGTGACTTATTCTGCATCATTACGAAATATCATATTCATGATCTTTGGAACAGGAATTAATGTATGTATGTGTATGTATGCAATGCGATGTTAGCTCAGAAGGTCCGTTTTTGGACTTGTCTTGCTTTTGTAATAACACCCTCATGTATTATTATCCAGTTACAGCCATAATAATGGTAATAAATTTTATTTGTATTTGAATTCACGTAACACTCATCAGCTACTGTAGTAATCAATGTATAATTAAGTGTATATTTAATAATTGTATTCAGCAATTAATGTAATTTTTTTGCTTTGTTTCTTGAAATGTTCGCCATTTCTTAGCTTTTAATGGAAATTTTATGTCATATTTAGATGATGCACAAAAAGCTTTAATTCTTTTGGTGGGTATATGTCACAGAGCAGTACTATGCACAGAAACATATAACACTTATATCGATTAGTGGTAGGATTGTATTATGTAACTTTATCTGTAATTATGGTGTGTTTATTCTTTGTTGATTATGGTAGTTGATCTGTGACAAGAAATTAGAGTTTTGTAATATATATATGGACAAAGAAAAAAAATTTATTAAAATAATGAAATTTTATAATATATGTATGTTTACAACGAAAAACATTGTATATTAGGAACTGGTTCATGCTTGGGGAACTTGTATTGTAAAATGTAAAAGTTGTAGGGAAGTCCCTCCATAATGGAAGTGGCATGGCACGATGTAAAATGTGGTTTTGGATGTGGAACTGCGTGGCTACTTGGTCGGAATGGTACGTTGTCAGTGCCTAGCCGTTGTACAGTACACAGTGATGGTGCCAAGGGAGACCTATGGAAACAGCTTTGCAAGGAATTTTGCCTGGGATGAGGACTTGGCTGTTGCATGGTGCTCTCGACAATAAGGAATGGCTGTAAAACATTAAAAATCGGTCGCCAAGAAGAAATTGTGTAGAGTGTTCAAACCCCAAGAGCCGTGAGTACAGTTAGCCTTCATATTGCTTGCCACCTCAACTTTGCCACTGCTCCACCACCTTCATGCAAACAGATGTGTATCAGAGCATCGATTAGTTGATTTGTGTGAGTGATTTTAATAATAATTTAAGTGCTATAAACCTGTATTTGGAACCCAAACTTTTATCCATATCGCAAACCTATGGCGGATCCCCTCGTAAGTGTTCCGAAAACCGAGTATCCAGATTCAAATGAACTAGTGTTTTATTTATATTTGTTAAATGTGCAAGGATTAGCAAGACTTGAGGTTCGTTAGAAGGTTGCTAAAGTAACCTCAAGTATCGTTTTGCAGAAATTTAGTGTGAGACTGTGTAAATGTTACTGTTTAAAACACCTCTTTCACAGGTAACGAAAAAAAGGAAATACGTAATACTCATTTGAAATTTAACTTAGGTTTGATTACTGTCATGAACGAATTTTTGAAGTTAATCGAGCATCAGTGTTGAATAGTTTGCCTTGAAAAGATTAAACCCATAAACTATTCCAATTGCAGCTAAGAATTAGATTTAGTTGAATTGAATTTTGCTACTGAAATAATCTTAGAGTTTGACTAGTGATACAATATCTGTTTATGGGTCTCCACCATATTCTTCTCATACCAGAAAAATAAATGGACTATTATTACCGCTAAGGAAATTTGATATATTTCTATAAATGGGAGCCTAAAACGTGTAGTTGTGATATTATTTAATTTTATTTGTGGTATTTATAGGAGAGTTATGTTAGATTCCCCCCCCCCCCCCCCATGTTCAACTTTAGTTCGGCACTTTCTGCAGTAACATCTCAGAAAAGAGTCATGTGACTCATGTAATGAACGTGATTGTAGCTGTTATTATTGTGAGTTGGTTACAATTTGGCTTTCTATGATTACTAGTTTGTGCATTATCGATAACTGCCACCCACAGCTCGGAGTGCCCTGTGTCCGTTTGTATCCTGTTTGCTATGCAAAAGGGAAATATTGATGAAATTAAGTACAATAACTAACATTTAATTCTGTTAAGCATATATTTCCAAATTAATGTACCTATTTTGGCTGGCAACTGTTTATTGTTTCATTCATATGAATTCTTCTTCTTTCATGTTACCCCAAAGTTAAAGCCCATTTAGTTTATTTCTGTTAATGGCAATATATTCAAAATTACAATCCGATACCCTTATCCGTTAGACAAACACGCGGCCAAAATTTCAAAATCCCTTTAGAGGGTACATTCGTTTGTGTCACGACAGGCTAGTCTTATAAGTGGCTTTCCCCATGGCAGGACTTGAAGTTAGCTTGTTATGGAAGAGTGACATATACGCTGGTGCATTACACGCATATAAAGCTAGTGTTATAAACAGAGAGCAGATTTAGCCAGTTGTTGTTGTATTGTGATGAGCAATGGGTGGCCAAATCAAAAGGCTGTTCTCAGGTTTAAGTTAATGGCATACAGTATCGCCATAAAATGTGTAATGTGAAATGTGTATTTGTTGGAATGCTATTTAATGTTAAAATACAGTGTTCAAAGATTATGTTTTGAAATAATTCTGCAGTTAAAGGAACCTAATTTATCAAAGTTAATACTTATAAGTCATGAAATTCGGTATTTCAGTGGTCAGGAATAATATCATTTCATCTTAGGTCTGTTCCTCCAAACATGGAATTAAGGGTTATGAACGTGTTTATTATTTAGATGTATATTACTATAATTTTATGTAAAACTGTGTAGTGACTTTTCAAAATGTAAAACAAAACTGCGATATGAGAGCGAGAAAGCGATTAATTAATCAGTGGTTGGAAAGTCAAAGTTAGTGTTTGAGACTTCAAGTGAACGCAGAGATAAAATATTGTGAGCCTCATGAAACGCTAGAGGGTATGATAACTACGTATACGCCTGTAAACCGTAATTGTTGGTTGTCTGGACAGAATTTGCTAGTGCTGCGTGATTAGGAAAAAAAATATATCTTTTGTCAACTGCCAGCTAATGCAGCATTGTGTGCGTCAAAATAGTAAAAGTGGTTATAAAAACAGTTTTCTATACGTCAACATGAACTGCCAGATTGTAAGTTCGCGGATTTTGCACATGAGGGGGAAACAGACGAACTGCATTTCCATTTAATGCAGGTACATGTGATTCTGCAGTCTTTTAAAACTGTGAATCTCACAGCAATGATCGTATTGTGTGGCACAAATATTTCTGTGGTGCAAATACGAATTTTAATGAGTACTTGTTTCCAACCAGCCCAAATCCAGCGGGAGTAGGCGGAGCAATATTAGTGCCGCTGAATGGATTATGCAGATGTCAAGAGGATGTAAAGGCTGTACTTTAACATTAATGGACCCGCTACGCTTTCGCTTGCTGCAGAGTTCGCAGGGCGGCATCATCCATCGCGCACAGAGAAGCAAATTAGATTTTGGCATTGCCACAAAGCTGTCCATCAGCGAAGACTCTGAAAGCAGTTTCAAATTACCTCTAACGTACTTCCGCTTTTGGTTCACTTAATGAAATATGTACTTTTCAGTGAATGTTGTTTGACATCAAACCAAAAGTAAGTACGTACACTATGTGATCAAAAGTATCCGGACACCCACAAGACCATACCTTTTCATATTAGGTGCATTTTGCTGCCACCTACTGCCAGGTACTCCATATCAGCGACCTCAGTAGTCATTAGACGTCGTGAGAGAGCAAAATGGGGTGCTCCGCGGGACCCACTGGCTTGGAACGTGGTCAGATGATTGGGTGCCACTTGTGTCACACTCCTGTACGCGAGATTTCCGCACTCCTTAACAATCTAAGGTCCACGGTTTCTGATGTGATAGTGAAGTGGAAACGTGAAGGGGCACGTACGGCACATAAGCGCACATGCCGATCTCGATTGTTGACTGACCAGAGACAGCCGACAGTTGAAGAGGGACGAAATGTGGGATAGGAGGACCATTACACAGGAATTCCAAACTGCATCAGGATCCACTGCAAGTACTACGACAGCTAGGCGGGAGGTGAGAAATCTTGGATTTCATGGTCGAGCGGCTGCTCGTCAACCACACACCACGCCGGTAAATGCCAAACGTTGCCTCGCTTGATGTAAGTAGCGTAAACGTTGGACCATTGAACAGTGGGAAAACGTTGTGTGGAGTGACGAATCACGGTACACAATGTGGCGATCCGAACGTCATCTGCCAGCATGTGTAGGGCCAACAGTAAAATTTAGAGACGGTGGTGTTATGGTGTGGTCGTGTTTTTCATGGAGGCCCTTGCACCCGTTGTTGTTTTGCGTGGCACTATCACAGTACAGGCCTATATCGATGTTCAAAGCACTTTCTTACTTCCCACTGTTGAAGAGAAATTCGGGGATGGAGACTGCATCACAATCGAGCAGCTGTTCATAATGCATGGCGTGTGGTGGAGTGGTTACACGAGAACAATATCGCTGTAATGGACTGGCCTGCACAGAGGCTTGATCTGAATCCTGCAGGACACCTTTGGGATGTTTTGGTACGCCAACTTCGTGTCAGGGCTCACCGACCAACATCGATACCTCTGCTCAGTGCAGCACTCCGTGAAGAATGGGCTGCCATTCCCCAAGAAACTTTCTACCACCTGACTGAACGTATGCCAGCGAGAGTGGAAGCTGTCATCAGGGCTAAGGATGGGTCAATACCATATTGCATTCCAGCATTATCGATGGACGGCGCCACACACTTGTAAGTGATTTTCAGCCAGGTGTGAGGATACTTTTGATCACATAGTGTCTGTTCTTGTTGTTACCATATGACCTCCTTACCCCTAAGGTTTTAAATAATGTTTTTTTCTACTTGCCATTTTATTTATTTGTACAAACATTGTGTTCCACCATATGCGTATTCGTTAAAGGTGTTAGAAATTTTTACATGTTTGTAAGCTGTAATCTATGAAATGTTCACGACTTGTGACGTCCACAATTATGTTTCTGCTTCCTACCATTCGGACAGCAGCTTCCGTTCCCACAGCATCACAGAAGCGTATACTGTTGGTCAGAGAGTTATTTTATGAACATGTAACTGGTGTAGGGGACAGTCGGCCTTTGGCTGTGGTGAGGCGCATACGCCTTGTTTGCGTCTCGCCTGTTGTGCTGCTTGCTAAAATGTGCGCGTTTGTTTACTTACGCGTAGCGGCTTGCTTTCCGAGTCCGACTTTATTGATAATAATGAACTTTTCCGTTAGATCAGGAACGACCGAAAACGTATGTGGTTGAACGTTTTATAGGGGAAGAATTGCGTCTCCCGCCACAAGATGTTCTCGGAATACGTGTTTCGGTCCTCAGAAGTACTGTGTACATAAACCTGGCGAATGACGAGCTAAGCGCCGACGTTGTGCGGCGTCACGTTAAGTTCCGATACTCTGACGGACATACAGGGACTGTCGTGTTTGATCAAGCTCGTTTTGGCCTCCGAACGTCGCGGGTTGTCGGACTGCCGTGTGAAGTACCATTGGACGTTGTGGTGGCTGCTTTTAAACATTACGGCACGTCGTCAGTCACGTGGCTGAAACGTGGAAGGCGTTCGAAAGTACCGTGTCCTCAATGGTGTCCGTCATTTGAAAACTGAACTACAGGAACATGTGCCTTCCTACATGGTTATTGCCGGCCACAGGGCTGTCGTCAAGTACGATGGCAAGCCCGGCACCTGTTCAGGTTGTGGCCAGGAAGGCCATGTCCGTCTTGAATGTCTCCGACGTAGACTGGTCCAGACGCCGATCGGAGACGTCGCTCCTCCGTTGTGTTACCTCTGCTTTACTTGACTGCGGCGATGCTGCTTGCTACACCCCCTCTGAATTAGTCGGTACCGGTGTCAGCTCCTCTCGACGACGAGATGGACATTTCGTCTGTCTCTCGTACACCCCTGCCATAGGCAACAGAAATGAACGATGACTCTCAGCAGGCACAAGTTTTCTGTCTCGACACTATGGTTGTTGATCATGGAGCTGTACCTACCTCCGCCTTTCTGCTATCTGGCCCCATGTCGGACGATAGCCGCCCACCATCCGACGCGGAACAGCATGTCAGAAAGCAACGGTCGCCGAGGAAACGGAAGAGACAACGTCATACCCCTTCTCATGACTGCACAGTATGACGACCCTGCTAATCATGGTGCGCTGTCCTCTGACGCCTTGACACTTGACGACGCGACGCGCGGGATTAGCCGAGCGGTCTAGGGGGCTGCAGTCATGGACTGTGTGGCTGGTCCCGGCGGAGGTTCGAATCCTCACTCGGGCATGGATGTGTGTGTTTGAACTTAGGATAAGTTATATTAAGTAGCGTGTAAGATTAGGGACGGATGACCTTAGCAGTTAAGTGCCATAAGATTTCACACACATTTATGGACGACCCGCCGTCCTTCCCTGCCTCCACCTACGGACATCGAACTACCCCCGCCAGCGTCTGATGCGGTAGCCTCACTTTCTGTGTATGACGCTACCTGTGGGCGCACCAATGATAATATTCCACTGAACCGGCCCGATGACACGTCTGTCTTCTGGGTGGATGACGTCGATGCTTAGGATGGACATTCTGGAACTGCACAGAACAGTGGGGTTGCCTCCCTCACCGTCACTGTAATGTGCCCTTCCGTGGAGCCTAACAGGGAGTTCCCTGTGATTCCCCCATGTCTGAATCGCCCGTCCTCCTGGCGATGGCAGCCTTCCAGACTTATCACACAGCCACACTAATCACACAGCCACACTAATCGCGTACGCCACAAACTGGCCTTACTCATGACATGGTGTTTGCCGTAGCTCCCTATCAAGAGATGCATGTTGCAACTTTTGTTCTCGGCATAATTTTACTGCACATGGCTTTCATATTTCCCCGTAGTAGGGTGGCGACAGTCTTATTGGACAGTATCCTGGCTGATCAATGATGAAGTTGCCTATCTCCCTACTGCCAGAGGTATGTCTTTCATCTAGTGGAGTCAGGATCCTCAATGTCTATGCGCCATCTGGTTCGGGTAGCTACCATGAACGTTGCACCTTCCTCTCAGAGACAGTCACGCCTTTCTTCCTGGGTCGGCAGGATGCATCGATCATGGGAGGCGATTTCAACTGCTTCCAGGCACCCAAAGACCAACTACCATGTCACTCTCCATGCGCGGCGCAAGTGATAAATCTCCAGCATCTCAGACTAGTGCATTCTTGGGAGCATGTTCATGGCGATCGTCCGGGATTTACGCATTTCACTAGCCATTCTTCCAGGCGACTCGATCGTGTTTACCTCTCCCGCGATAGTCAATGGGCTGAAGGCTGCTGAGTCTGACCCACTGCGTTCTCTGACCATGGCGCATATATCTGCACCATTAATGTCTGCCGCCAAAGGGTGTGCCGCGGTCGCAGACCATAGAGACTGAACACGGTCCTCCTTACTTCACCAGACTGCCAGCAGTTCATCGAGGCCACGTGGACAGCTTATCGTCGACGGTGTGATGCCGCTCAGTCTGCCCTGTCTTGGTGGGTGCTCTGTGCAAAGCTTGCCCTCCACAATGCCTTGATTGGTTAAGGAAGGGAGGTTGCAGCGTGGCGGCGTCGGACTCAGGAATTCTATTTCACCATTCTGCGGGAATGTACTCTGATGCCGTATTCACCAGAGCGCCAGGTGATGGCGAATCGTGCCAAGGCATAGCTCACGACCCTCTCTCGCCACCACCTTGAAGGAAATATGGGCAGGGCGCGCACACACGATTGGTTAGTGCAAGGGCGTCCATCTACGTATCATGTCATAGCGGAACGACGCCACCGTCGAGAGAATTTGATTAATGTTCTTACGACTGACGATGGGCAACGTTTTGATACCCTATGGGATATAGAGTCTGCCCTCCATGCACATTATGTTACGCTGTACTCTGAACAATGTGATTCCCTTGCCAACATTAGGACGGTCTCCAGACTCTCCTTTGGCTTGGTTCCCGTCGACGCGACAATGGATCTGATTGCTAACGTCAGGGCGGACGAAGTTCATGACGATATCCGGGCGGGCTCTAAGAACAGATCGCCTGGCCCTGATGGCATCCCACTCGAGTTTTATCGGACATTTCTTCCCTTTCTGACGCCAGTGTGGACGCAAATTTGTCAAGACCTTATGTCACCTTTCGTGCCGATTCTAGACGGTTTCCTCATTCCCATCCACAAGCCTCGGAGTACCTCATGGATGTGCGAGTACCACCCCTTGATGTTACTCAACAGCGATACAAATCTCTTTACCGGGCTGTTGGCTCTGCAGCTTAAACAGAGAGCTTGATACAATCAAACTTATTTGGGTACCAAGAACAACTGCACTGTCCTCTGCCGCTCTCGGGACATAATCACCCTTGCTCACACTCGTCGCATGCCTGGACTTTTGGCCACTCTTCAGCCACATGTTCATTCGAGTGTATCACGACTGCCTCGAAAGGGTGCTTCGCAATATGGACTATCCTGGTCTACCGTCTATGTCGTGCTACGTGGAGCTACGCCTCGTGTACTCTACAAAGGCCATCTTACTCCTCCCACCTTGATAAGTGCGTCAAGGCTGCCCGCTCTCTGCACTATTGTATGCATTCGCCTTGGAACAGTTGCTATGAGGCCTCCGCCGATGCATCTCTGGGATGTCTCTCGGTGGCCATGTATTCAACTGCATTGCGTGTGTTTACCATCTCATCATCGTTCTTCGTAGCGGTGCTGAGATCAGGGAGTCACTAGCATGGGTCAACAATTACGGCGAAGCTACTTGTAATTGACTTAACGTGCGAAAATCGAGCGCCATGGCTACAGGTGACTTCATGCGGACAGTGCTGCTCTGCGTGTAGCTGATACTCTGCGATGCTTAGGACTCCATCTCAACTGCCGACGTCTAGTTTCCCAACTACGAGATAGGCTCTTAGATAGCTGTTTACGAGCACTTGATCTTCTGCAACGCACACAATGCAAAAGTATATTTGGCTTCACGTATCCCGTACGTGGGACAGACACTTCCTATTCCGCCATCCATGGCCCGCCACATGCTAGCGGCATTGGGTTCGTTTGTTTGCCACGGCTTGCTGTTCAAGATGAAGTAACAAACGCTCACTCTACGGCGGTACAGGAGTGATTTGACGTCTGTATCATATGCCTCACAAAGCCGTAGCCCTTTTCATTGGCTCTCACATGACACTGTGGCGCCGTAGTCCTACGTGCCTTACCAGCCTATTGCTGGAGGCCCTTGCACCACACTCTCTCTCAGCACCTATCCAACTTTCGGGAGTTCCGCCCCCCTTCTTTTACTTCCGCCACTTCTTCCTTGGACTGAGCTGCATACTGTGATACTGCTGGCGCAATTGACATTCACGAAGGGGATCTATAGTTTCCTTCAGCAGCACAGGTTACCGAATGTGGTTTAGGGGAAGCTTCCCCACGTCGACTGGCGTGCCGCGTACCTTGACACTGACGTCCAGTCAGCATGGTACTTTACTGTCAATGGGAAACATGAATGCCGGTCACGTCTTCACAGGATTCACCTCGCAGCCACCTCGACGTGACACAACAACTGCGATGTTATGGCCACAGACGAGCACCTCCTGGTTTGCAGATCGGCGAGAGGTGTCTGTTTCTTGGTGCGACAGGTGTTGTCCTTAATTACACGTACGACTTCTCATCAGATACCAACTCCTCTTTCCGGACGCGGGATACTCCCTGCAAGTGAAAACGAACTCTTGGGGGGGGGGGGGGGTGGATTTGCGCACACGCCGCAAACTGCTTGTTTTCTGGTGGGTGGATTTGCGGACATGCAGCAAACTGCTTGTTTGCTGGTGGCAAGAAAAGTATCCTTGACTTCTAGCAGTTCCTTAATGAACGCAGTTGCGCAGTCGTCCGCTAACCAAAGTACAAACAATTTCTCTAAAATTTCCTCTGCAGTTTCTTCTTTAATCCACCTCAGAGCTTCCTTCCACGAAGAGTTGTTCCTCGTCTCTTCGACACTTAAAACTGATGTAGGAATCAGAATGTTCCTCTCGGAAAACTATACGTTTGATAGTCTAAATTAGTCTGACGTCTTGCTGGGCTCGCCTCTTCGCGCGACGCCGATTTCCTGATATTCTCGATGGCATTAATGACAAAAATAAATAAAAAATAAAAAAAATTAACGAAAATGAAAATAAGTAAATAAACGATATTCATTGTACCTCTACTCCACGTTCCCTACACTTTCCTTGGTTACTGGAGAGTGGGAACGGGACATGGTGGCTAGGGCTCGGGTTGCGACCCGTGCCCACTTTGCCCACGCCCCTACCTTTGGGCCCTGGGAAGGTTCCATTTTTTAAAAAAAATGTAGCATCTTTAATTAATGATCAAAACGTCCTTCGTCCCGTCTTCGAATCCCGCCATGCTTTAAATTTCGAATTGGTGACCGAAGACTTCCTGCATAAGAAGTCAGCCCTGTTCTGCCAACGGCCTTGTCAAAGAGGGCGGAGCAATGGACAGATGTTCAGGGCAATCTCTTGTCCTTGGGGTGGGAAACTGCCCCTAAAGGCGGAAGAACCAGCAATGATCAACGACGTGAGGATAGACGAGGCACGGAAGCCACTCCATTACAGACACACAATGTTTATCCGCTTGACATGTGCTCTGTAATTGAAAAAGTGTCATGATGCATTGGCAAAAGGTTCCGGAATAGTCCTCCATTCGTATCTCTGGAAGGGGACTGCCAAGGGGAGGTGACCATGAGAAAAAAATTCAATAACCAAGGAAAGTATAACGTTCTACGAGTCGTGAATGGAATGTCCGAAACTTGAACGTGGTAGGGAAGCTGCAAAATCTGGAAAGGGAATTGCAATGGCTTGATCTAGATATAGTAGGGGGTCACTTAAATGAAAAGGAAAGAAGACAAAGATCTCTAGTCACATGATTAGAAGGTAATATCAGCAGCAGCAGAAACTGGTAGAATGGGAGTAGTATTCGTTGTGAATAGGAAGGGATGGCAGAGAGTACGTTACGGTGAACAGTATTGTTCTTATCGGAATAGACAGCAAACCAACACCGACACCAATAGTTCAGGTATATAACCTGCCGTCGCAAACTAAAGATAAAGAGATAGAGAATGTGTTTAAGGATACTGAAAGAGTAATACAGTACGTAAAGGAAAATGGAAATCTAATAGTCCTGCGGGCCTGGAATGCAGGTGTAGGGGAAGTAGTACAAGAGATGGTTACAGGAGAATATGGGCTTGGGACAAGGAATGAGACAGGAGAAATACTAATTGAAATCTGTCATAAATTCCAGCTAGTTATAAAGAATAATCTGTTGAAGAAGCACAAGAGGAGGAAATATACTTGAAAAGCCCAGTGACACGGAAAAATTTCAGTTAGATTACATCGTGGTGAAACAGAAATTCCGAAATCAGATACAGGATCGTAAGGCATACCCAGGAGCAGATATACACTCAGATCACAATTTATTAGTGATGAAGATAAGTTGAAGTTTAAGAGATTAGTCAGGAAGAATCAACACGCAAGGAATTGGGATACGGAAGTACTAAGGAATGACGAGATACGCTTGAAGTTCTCTATGGGAGTTTACAGCAATAAGGAACAGCTCGGCAGGCAGTACAATTGAAGTACTGAGTCCTAAGTTTATCTTTAGAACAAGGAGCAACTAGATGGAGTTATGTGTCCTGCAGAGAAAACAGTGTAAGACTGACTTATAAAAGTGGATTTCAGCCAAAGACGTGCAGGCCGGTATAGGAAATGTCATACCCAGGAAGGATGCCCTAAGTAAAACACTGGAATATGGGACAGGTGATATTAACGCGTAATTTTGTGACAAATTTTACCAATGACCTCGTAGAGAATATGATCGGAGAACTATCTGAAGTCAGAGAAGCAATGTGTTAAATTCAGTTTACAATCAACGACACCGATCAGATGCAAATTCATAGACAACTCTCAAAAAATACTCAAAGCATCTAGTCACATATTTATGCAATACTGCCATGTCATGTTCAGATTTCGAAAGGGGGAAAACGTTTATTAAGCACGTGCAATTTCAGGTGTTTATTCTCAATAAAAATATGTTCACCCGATTGTTGTTGTTTGATCATGTAGAGCGGCTCTAACTCCTTCATTGACTGAACTGAAGAAAGTACAACAGGTGAGCAGATATATTCATGGGGAGGCATCTCCATGAGCTGTGGATGCTGCTGACCAATGCGTCACCTATGAGGAATATGATAAGGCACTCTTAGCCAAATATTAGTCAAGTGGTGTGTAACAAAATAACGGAATGTGCTATTCAACCCCATATTCTCCCGCTTCAGGCAGTATATCCTCCAAGTGTCTAAATAAGACGAGATACTACAATGAACCAATCTCACTCCGTGGTGCACAGAGAATTTTTAAATCAAAGCTATCGATTTAACTACGAGAGACATTTATCCACGTATGTAAATCAAACAGCAAAGACTTTATGACTGTTCTTGAGACACTCGACCCTTTGAATAAAGATTCAAGAGTCTCAAATCTGCAAACTGGTAATCAGGTGAGTGAATCAGCTTAGCACAAAACCGATCATTTAATAATAACCGAGATTACCATTGGACTAGGAATAACATGACACAAGACATGTGAAACAATCAGTCTGGGAATAATTACAGAGGGAACAACAGCAATAATATATAATTTAAAATCAAAAGATAGGAGTGCTGCTATAATCCAGGTTTAAACTTTACAGTTAATAATATTAATTGGTAGAATGGCCCATCACTGAAGCAGAATAACTCAGGTTGACGAAGCCAAACCCATGCGTTACTGAGGTGGTTAAAGACAACCAACTGCCTACACACACTTAACAGGAAAACTAGGTGTGACCACACCTTTCCCCAATGTATCAGTCGTATATAAGATTGGGTACTGTGTCGAATATGTTCAAATGTTGAGGTAAGATGATGGTATTGATATTAGGGAAGAATTGGACCAAAAAATACACACACGCAAAATAAATAGATTGGTTGTACTAAAGACAGCAATCAATGCAGAAATAGAAGGAAAACATGTGACTGTGGTCTTAGACTCAGGTTAGCTGTAAATGTAATCTGATCCACAATATTCAAAAGAATAATGAAATACTGAAAAGTGCCTATTCCTCCTGTAAATAAATGCAGAATTTTGGGGATGTAGGACTACGTTTTCGAAATAAATTTCGAATAAATTTCTTCAGTTTTATGGTACACTTCGTAACCAATAAATTGTGATCAGAGTCCACAAATTCTCTCCGAAATGTCTCAAAGTTTGTAGTTTGACATTACCTTTATATAATCAGTCTGAAATGTTCCGGCGTCTACTGGTCAATTTCATGCATAAAATCTTCTTCGTTTATTCTTAAGGCAAGTGTTAGCGATGGTTATACACTGATGAGCAAAAACATTATGACCACGCGCTTAATAGAGTGTTTGCCCGTCTTTGAAAGGAAATACATCACTGATTCTGTTTATCAGGGCTGTCAGTTGGTTGGGGGGATTGTGTCGCATTATATGCCTACTTACAGATCAGGTGATTTGCCTATAGAGGGTGGTTCACTGACCGTGACTGGGCCAAATATCTCACGAAATAAGCGTCAAACGAAAAAAATACAAAGAACGAAACTCGTCTAGCTTGAAGGGGGAAACCAGATCGCGCTATGGTTGGCCCGCTAGATGGCGCTGCCATAGGTCAAACGGATGTCAACTGCGTTTTCTTAAATAGGAACCCCCTTTTTTAATTACATATTCGTGTAGTACCTAAAGAAATATGAATACTTTAGTTGGACCACTTTTTTCGCTTTGTGATAGATGGCGCTGTAATAGTCACGAACATATGGGTCACAATTTTAAACGAACAGTTGGTATCAGGTAGGTTTTTCAAATTAAAATACAGAACGTAGGTACGTTTGAACATTTTATTTCGGTTGTTCCAATGTGATACATGTACTTTTGTGAACTTATCTTTTCTGAGAAAGCATGATGTTACAGTGTGATTACCTGTAAATACCACATTAATGCAATTAATGCTCAAAATGAGGTCCGTCAACCTCAATGCAAATGGCAATACGCGTAACGACATTCCTCTCAACAGTGAGTAGTTCGCCTTTCGTTATGTTTGCACATGCATTGACAATGCGCTGAAGCATGTTGTCAGACGTTGTTGGTGGATCACGACAGCAAATATCCTTCAACTTTCCCAACAGAAAGACATCGGGGACGTCAGGTCAGGTGAACGTGCGGGACATGGTATAGTGCTTCGACGACCAATCCACCTGTCATGAAATATGCTATTCAATACCGCTTCAACCGCACGCGAGCTATGTGCCTGACATCCATCATGATGGAGGTACATCTCCATTCTGTCATGCAGTGAAACATCTTTTAGGTACATCGGTAGAACATTACGTAGGAAATCAGCATACTTTGCAACTTCTATATTGCCATCGATAGAATGGTGGCCAATTATCCTTCCTCCCGTAATGCCGCACCATACATTAATTCGCCAAGGTCGCTGATGTTCCACTTCTCGCAGCCATCGTGGATTTTCCGTTGCCCAATAGTGCATATTATGCCGGTCTACGTTACCGCTGTTGGTGAATGACGCTTCGTCGCTAAATACAACGCGTGCAAAAAATCTGTCATCGTCCCGTAATTTCTCTTGTGCTCAGTGGCTCAACTGTACACGACGTTCAAAGTCGTCGCCATACAATTCCTGGTTCATAGAAATATGGTACGGGTGCAATCGATGTTGATGTAGCATTCTCAACACCGACGTTTTTGAGATTCCCGATCCTAGCGCAATTTGTCTGCTACTCATGTGCGGATTAGCCGCGACAGCAGGTGAAACACCTACTTGGGCATCGTCATTTGTTGCAGGTCGTGTTTGACATTTCACATGTGGCCGAGCACAAATAACGTAACTATCCGGCGTACGGTCCGGACACTTGGATGATGTCGTCGAGGATACCGAGCAGCACACATAGCACACGCCCGTTGGGCATTTTGATCACAATAGCCATCCATCAACACGACATCGACCTTTTCCGCAATTGGTAAACGGTCCATTTTAGCACGGATAATGTATCACGAAGCAAATACCGTCCGTACTGGCGGAATGTTACGTGATACCACGTACTTATACGTTTGTGAGTATTACAGCGCCATCTGTCACAAAGGTAAAAAAGTGGTCCAACTAAAACATTCATATTTCTTTAGGTACTACATGAACATGTAATAAAAAAAATGGTGGTTCCTATTTACAAGTCGCAGTTGATATCTGTTTGACCTATGGCTGCGCCATCTAGCGGGCCAACCATAGCGCCATCTGGTTTCCCCCTTCAAGCTAGACGAGTTTCGTTCTTTGTAGTTTTTTCGTTTGATGCTTATTTCGTGAGGTATTTGGCCCGGTCACGACCAATGGACCACACTGTACATCGGCCTGCCGATTTGCGTACGCGGTGAGCGAGCCAGATGGATTCCATGTTGTTTACATCAGGTGAATTTCGTCGTCGAGACATCAACGTGAGTTCACTACAATGCTTCTCAAACCACTGTAGCACGGTTCTGGCTCCGATAGCCGGACAATTACACTGCTGAAAGAAGACATCGCCGTCGGGGAAGACATCAAGCATGAAGGGATGCAGATGGTTCACCCCTGTATGCATGTCTTCGGTTACTACCACGGGTCCCACAATAGCGGAGAAAAATGTCCCCTATAGCTTAATACTGCTCCTACCAACCTGCGTCCGTGGCGCGCAACACGTTTCGAACCGGCATTCACCTCGATGACGGCGTTTGTGGAGACGACCATCGATCTAGTGTAGCAAAAATGTCATTCACTCGAAGAGGCGACAGGATTCCATTGATCGGCGATTGAATCTCGATACTCACCTGTTTACTGCAATCGTAATTGACAATGTCGTTGGGTCAATATGTGAAGAAGTGCAGTCGGTCTGCTGCTGAGCTCCATGTTCAGCAATGTACGATGGACGGTGCGCTTCGAAACACTTACGCCCGCACCAGCAATGTGCTCTTTAAGCAGGGATGCCACAGGTCACCAATTGTCTTACTTTACATAACAGACATGCCTCTGAACCACACGTTCTGTGAACAGTCATGAACGTCCAACATTTATCGGCTAGTGGCAGTTTCATTGTCCTATCTCTTTCCATCTCTTGCCGTACACGCCACAACTGTTGTACGTGAACTTTCGACACGATTCGCCGCTTTTGAGATTCTCGTTCACAGGCTTTGCGTAGTAATGATCTGACCTTTCTCAAAGTCACTTATCTCAACAGATTTTCCCATTTTCAGCTCATATCTTCTATAGGTTGATACCCCTTCCGTGTCTGTTCTATTTACATACTTTTGTTACCGCGTCACGATCCCTCAAATCCACCGGACGGCATCCAACGTCACTGTGGGCATAACGTTTTGGCTCGTCTTTGTGTTACACTCTATGTTAACTTCTACCAGATGTATTCCACCTTCATTCCTTTCTCCCATTTCATATTCACCTACTAGATTTCCTTCTCTTCCTTTTTGTATCACCGAATTCCATTCTCTCATCACAGTTAAATATACCTCTGCTTTAACTATCTGAATAATTTCTTTTATCTTATCATACATATTTTTGATCTCGTCATCATCTGCGGAGCTAGTAGACATATGAAGTTTTACTAACATGGAGGGTGTTGGCTTCTTGTATGTCTTGGCTACGATTATGTGTTCACTACGGTGTTCATATTAGCTTATCCACATTCTTGTTTCACTTTTCATTTCTAGACCTACTCCTGCATTACCGTTATTTGATTTTCTTCTTATGACCCCTTACTCACATGATGAAATGTTCTGCTCCTACTGCCACCGAACTTCACTAATTCTACTACATTTAACTTCAGTTTATCCACTTCCTTTTTTAAAATTTCTAACCTACCTGCTTGATTAAGTACTCTGAAATTCTTGTCTCCAGCCCGTATAATGCCACTTTTGCGTTTTTTGATGGCGACATTCTGCTGAATACTCCCTGCCTGGAGATACCTATGGAGAACTGTTTTTCCTCCTGAGTATTTTACTCAAGGGGATGTAATCATCATTTAACCATACCGTTGAGCTTCATGTCCTCAGGAAAAGTAACGGCAGTAGGTTCTAATTATTTTCAGTACCAACATAGCAAGACAAAGTTAGCAACAAAACAATATTAGTCAATAATTCTGACTTTTACCCCTGCGACTACTGAAATGATTATCATGTTTGGTTTGTGGCACGCTCAGCTGCGCTCTTGTCAGAGCCCATACTAAGTCCCAAATTTTTACACAGTCCAATTCTTACAGAATCTAATCTAGCCACTGCCATGAATGATGATGATGATGATGAAATGACGAGCACAACACACACTAGTCCCCGGGCAGAACAGCTTCGGTATGTCTACCTGTAACATTGAGGCACGCAAGACATCCCATTCTGACAAAGATTAAGTGAACGGAAATGAAGTGGTACTAAGAAGAATTTGTCAAGAAAGCTATGGGAGCCCTTAGCAAATTTGTGAGACATCTACAACAAAATCAAGGTACTGTCAATTTGGCACTGCAGGGAGCAGTGAAAACAAAACGCTGTAGACGTAAGACGAAGGCTATCCTATTGCAAACAGCATTATTGAGGATTTGTGTGCAGTGGTTGAGTAAACGATTAGCAGAAGACAGAAAAGAGGGAACAGAGCAGGAGAACCTCCCGAAATACTTCTTGGGCGAAAATACAGACAGAAACCTGGGGACGTTGTGGAATGACTGAGTGGACGGAGCACTGCGGCTATCCCCAGCGGGCACTGCCTGCAGCCTGCAGCCTGCAGATCCTCCCAGGAGCACCTCTGCCATCCCCAGGAGCGCCTCCGCCCCTTCTGCCGCTCCCACCGCCCACGCATTACCCGTGCCCCTGGGAGGCCACGCGCTACTCACCTGGGACCTCGTGGCTGCACCGCGCTCTCTGTATGCCTGTTGCCTGAATTACAGTCATCCCAGCACTGCCATGCGTCTTCTCAACTCCTTCCAGTGCGACTGCTCTAACTGGTTTATTAAAGTTTACCGTTCCGAAAAACTTTCAGCTGTTTACTCTTTTCCATTCTTTATAAGCTACTGTTTCTGAAAATTGTAACAACGGAATTAATGGTCCGAATCACTCCAGAATCGGAGGGCGTCTAGCACAGTGTAAACCTAACAAGTCGTTATGATTAAAAAGACATGGAGTACATGTAGGACCAGCATTGACCTGTGTTGCGTGATGTGACACGTCAGTGTCACGCCACACTCAGTCGGTGCAAAGCAGACACCCATAGTGGAAAAGAACAAGTAAGTGCCGGTGTACCTCGTCGGCGTCAAAGGGCATAATATCAGACATGTGATCGACTTTGAATGGTGCAGAATGATAACTCTACAGCAAACGTGTTTATCGTGCCCTGATATGACGGCTTGTGCAGGGCACGCCGATACTTAGGGAACAAGTGGACAGATGAGGTCCCTACACCAAACATCACAATGCAAGCGCATGTTGACTTTCATCTTATTCACATGACCATAACCTCGGAAGAGCTTCGTCTACGATGCTGGCTCGATGTTGAAACACTGCAACGACTGTGGACACGTCCGCGTCGACGAGCCGACGTAGTCTGCTGAGGCTGGTTTTGTGGCACGCATGTAAATGTGTCGCCGCCCGTAGAAGAGAAACCAACAATCCCTCACACGGCAAAGGGCACATGAAAACCGGCACTGGCATGCAGGGTGGAAAAAACGTTTTCGGACGATTCCATCTTCAGATTGTCTTACAGTTATGGTCACGTAAGCAGACTGTATTGCTAAGTGGTGTAGAGGACAAATGCCAGATGTAACGGTCTCGATCGCCACTAGTTGTAACATGCGATTTCGCCTGCTATGCATTAACAGCAATCGGGGTAGTTTTAGAGCCCGAGGCACTGCTGATCGCGGAGGCAATTCCACATGCCATATTTCAGCAGGACACTGCCTGACCACATGCGGCGACGAATGTTCACGCCCTCTTGGGACAATAATGGGTACCGTAACTTCACTGGACTGCAATTTGACCTGATATGTAGCCCGTAGAACATATCTGGGACCGTTGGTGTCCACAGAACTTTTTCGGAAAGGCGGCACGGTTCAAAACTTAACTGGTTTCATGTAGCTGATAATGTGAGTTGGAAAATGTAGCTCGCACCAAGAATTAAATTTTTCAAGTACTACACAGAAGTTATTGTATGTCTAAAGAATGATAGGTATCTATATATTTAAAAAGTAGATTACTTTAGTACTTAAAAGGTAGTCATTTTTCAATAGTAAACTGAAAGGAGACATTTTATGCTGTAAATACGACTACGGATGCCACAGTTTTCATCAATTATCGGAAACAGAAAATAAAATTGAGAAAATACTTCTGTATATCAACGAAAGTTTCACAATTACCCTTGAATTTGGGACGCAAGAAATTAATTTTAAACAAGTCTTATTCTACTTCTATGCCATCTATAATACGTTGCCAACTTCATATTTCTTTACGTTAGCGGATTTACTGCATTACTTTCATATTTTTTTTTTTAGTGTGCAAAGGCATAACTAAAAAAACTGAATAAATGTGGTCTTAAAGCTAATTTTTTTCACTTGGTATCTTAAAGTGTAGCCAAGCGTCAATATACAAATAGATCATTACTTTCCATTCTTTTCCTCTGACGCAGAGCCCGCAGAAAACTCGGTACATTGATGGAACGCCTTGTTTATCTTCAAGGTTCATAAAGAATAAAGAATGAGGAAAAACGTATTTTATGCAACTATAAGTTCAATTTAAAATCTAAACTAATATCACAGAAATCATGAAAAATTTAAAAGATAGTATCATCCAAAAATCTAAACAGAAAACGCATGTTATTAATAGTCTTTCACGAAGGCAGTAGTTTTCCGCCGAACACAGTTTGGGAAACCCCGGACTAGACGAATCTGAGAAAAGATTCCTAAACCATCACCGACCGAAGTGACGCAGTGGTCAGCACACTAGAGTTGTTTTCGAGAGGATGACGGTTCAAATCCGCATCGGGCCATCCAGATTTAGGTTTTGCGTGATTTCCGTAAACAGCTCCAGCGAAATGCTCTGATGGTTCCCTTGAAAGCCCCGGCCGATTGTAATCCGAGCTTGTGCTCGAATGACTTTGTTATTGACGGGACGAAGAACCCAAAAAATTCTTCATTCCTTCCCAAAACCACGCTAGACTACTTATGGACCACTCTGTCGAATAGGCTCGTTAAATTCCACTTCAAAAGTCATTTTGATTGTTACCGGAAACAAACCGGTGTTTCATTGACACAAGACATCACAGGAAAGTGGTGATGGGCAGTGTGGTGTAGTAAACAGGAGTACTGCTGTCGCCTCTATAGACAACACTCCTTGCTATTGGATCATTGCGGGCGACACCAATGAGACGGAAGTAGCAAGACGCGTCCACAGAAGATCTCCACGTCACCGTCGGTGACCTGTCCTGAGACAGAACCGACACGCAGACAGTAGGGCAGTTCTACGACAGTCTACGTTCCGGTTACCGCCTAGTGCACAGCAGGCAGCGGGAAGTGTACCGTGTCTGCCGACAATAGTGTTAGAGGCAATCAGACTCTTCACGTTAATCTGTAACTGCTAGCATATGTTTGTGGACTTTGTGTTAGATTTTTTAGTGAACAGTGCTTCGAGTTGCATTATCAGCGGCAGTCTATTTCCGCTCAAGTGTCAGATTGGGACTATCAATGTATATACATGCACATACACTCTGACCCATAGTTACAACCAAGAAGACGCTGAACAACAAAGGGTAATTGCCCATTTTGATTGTAACTGTATATCAGTTGTTACATTTATTACCTGTTCATAACCAAATTCATATGTAACAACCCATCACAACAGGTAGCATTTGTTTGGGCTGACTCCAGCTGCAAGCTGCGTAAACGAAATTGCAGATATATGCCGGCACACCAGAGGAAATGAGCATGAAGTAACTTAGACACCATGTATAGTGACTGATAGAGCATCTCTTTGCGGCCGACAAAGTTGATTCTCCAATTTAGTAACGTCGAAGGGAATAACTGCTAGAAAATCGGGAGCGTTCTGTAGCAAACAAGGAGCCTGTGCTCAGCTTGCTGGAAGGGAAACACGTGCCACTGCTAGCTCCCTTGCAGAAGCCTGCGTCTGGTATATGGTTGGTCGACATCTTGTTCGTTTTGGTCCTCAGGCTACCAGTTTTGTGGACACGCATCCAGACCAAGTGACAGTGTATTCCTCAACATCACGTCCAGATATTCTCTGATACGATTCCAGAACGTTCTACAGACTCCGACTGCACGACGTGGCGGCTTCACCCATACTGAATTCTCGTACTCAAAGTGCATGTGCGATTCTGTATTTCTAATCATTTGTGTATTATCAAATTCCTAATCTATAGAATAAATGGTATTTTAATCACACCTTGTCATCTTGGTGGTGTAGTTTTCACAAGAAGTATTGTGTCTGGATTGTGCGTGCAACTTCGACTCCGAAGAGATCCCAAAAGGAGTGCGTCAGCAGAGTTCTTCTATAAGATCTGTTAGAGCGTCGGAATCAATCATCTTGCAAAGGTATAAAAAGCGAACAAACTGTGATCGACTGACACACATAAACTTCAACTGCAACCGCTTGCAGGTCAGTAGCTAGGGGGAGAGCAGAGAAGTGGTGTGCATTGTTGACGAACACAGCGACCCTTCCTTTGGCGCTTATCCCAGTTAAGTCATCCTTGTGGCAGTGCGTATAGCCCCGTATCACAGCGGCATCAGACGCTTTTAAATGCGCCTCCTGCAAAATACAAGCACACAGGGCGTTCCTGTGCTAGGAGTTTCAGCTCCTCCACATATATCCTC
Source organism: Schistocerca cancellata (assembly GCF_023864275.1). Classification (NCBI taxonomy): domain Eukaryota; kingdom Metazoa; phylum Arthropoda; class Insecta; order Orthoptera; family Acrididae; genus Schistocerca; species Schistocerca cancellata. The sequence goes on along the minus strand of NC_064627.1, from coordinate 80,754,667 downwards.
AACCCATGAATGTAGTATAGGAACTACTTATCACAGCAATAGCGCTTCCACCCTGACGTTCTGCCGGGAAGATTGGGCATAAGGTCATACGCTTAGACGAAAGAAAAACTTAGCTTTAAATGCTCTGGAACTTTCATACTGCTGAAAATCGAGTCGTATAAACGACCCTGATTTCACTACATCGCCATCCACCACGTTTCATTATGTTTTGCAAATCAACACTGCCTTCTTTGGTCCTTTCCGTTTCTAGTTCTTCTCTGGGAATGTTAACCAAGTCCCTGTAAGTCACAACACTTTTGCTGTAGTTCAAGATGCTCTGCAGTTGTTTCTGTGGCATACCCCACAAGACACTGAGCTTTCTGGGGTTCTTTGCTCGTTGAGCGCTGGACGATTCTACCAATAGCTTGCCACGTTTTAAATATCCAAAAATCCCAATCAAAACCTTTTGAATGAAAAATGAGGAAACTTTCTCGAAGCTGCCCTCTTTCCTCTTAACAGTTATAAACACATTCTGGCCGGCAGCATGCACTCTGTTACTGTTAACATACGTACTCTGAAAAACCCCTAAGTCATGCAGACCGGTTACACGAGCTCTCTTGTTTGTTAGTACTAACCAGCAGCCGACCCTTAGCACTGGGAAGGGAAGGAAAGAACTTAGAGGGTTCCATCTCGGTCCCACCCAGACACAGTCACACGTGCCTAGGTAAGACTTATACAACTGAGGTGCGGCAGGTTCCCCAGAGGTTTCCCGCTAATGACTGTTCCACCTCAACAGCCTTTCATCTCGTAGGAGTGCAGCACACCTTAAGATTTAGAGGTTTTTTATAGTGGATTTTACCATCCTCGGCCGGCCGGGGTGGCCGAGCGGTTCTAGGCGCTACATCTGGAGCAGTGCGACCGCTACGGTCGCAGGTTCGAATCCTCCCTGGGGCATGGATGTGTGTGATGTCGTTAGTTAGGTTTAAGTAGTTCTAAGTTCTAGGGGACTGATGACCTCAGAAGTTAAGTCCCATAGTGCTCAGAGCCATTTGAACCATCCTCGCGATCTGGGCGATCAAGCAGATGCCATTCCCAGTGGCACACAACCTTCAACCACGGCACTGTACAGTTGTCACTGAAGCGTACCGAGAGCTTATGGTGACAGAGGACTGGCGGCGCTTACCAGTTCCCAGCACAGGAACCCCAGAGTGCCAAGCCTATACCCAACAAACGAATGTTGACCCCCAAGGGCCCGCACATAATAATCACCCAACAGCCGCCATATTTGAGGTAGGATAGGACATACACACATCAAAATAAGTTTTGCATCCCCCCCGGTTCCCAGAACCCCTGAAGATAGGCGTTGACTGTGGATATTCTACCACAAACACAGTTCCTTTTACTTTTCAGAGACCTCACAAAACCGGCCAAAGATGTAAACAAGCATGCATGAGCAGCGCCTATTAGACGGAAGGGTCCGACAACCGATCATTTCCAGTCATTCCAAAGGGAAGGAGGTACACGGCTCGTGTTGTCTGTAGTTCAATCATGCCTAAATGGTAAATACCGCTGTTCGATTGCGTCCGCATTGTTACTTTGTGCCAGGAGGGGTCTCAACAAGTGTCCAAGCGTCTCGGAGTGAACCAAAGCGATGTTGTTCGGACGTGGAGGAGACACAGAGGGACAGGAACAGTCGATGACATGAGTCACTCAGGCCTACCAAGAGCTGCTACTACAGTGGATGGCCGCTAACTACGGATTATGGCTCGGCGAAACCCTGAAAACAACACCACCATGTTGAATAATGCTTTTCGTGCAGCCACAGAACGTCATGTTATGTCTCGAACTATGCGCAATAGGCTGCATGATCCGCAACATCACTCCAGACGTCCATGGCGAGGTCCATCTTTGCAACCACGACACCATGCAGCTCGGTATAGATGGGCCCAACAATACACCGAATGGACCGCTCAGTATTGTCATCACGTTCTCTTTACCGATGAGTGTCGTATATGCCTCCAACTGGACAATCGTCGGAGACTTGTTTGGAGGCAACCAAGTCAGGCTGAACACCTTAGACACACTGTCCAGCGAGAGCAGCAAGGTACTCGTATATCGCCAACGTACTGGCGATACATTCGTCTTCATGGACGAAAATTCGCGCTCCCATCGTGCAATTCTTGTGAATAACTTCCTTCAGGATAACGACATCGCTCGACTAGAGTGGCCAGCATGTTCTCCAGACATGAACCCTATCGGACATTGCTAGGATAGATTGAAAAGGGCTGTTTATGGACGACGTGACCAACCAACCACTCTGCGGGACCTTCGCCGAATCGCCGTTGGGGAGTGGGACAACCTGGACCAAAAGGGTCTTGATGAACTTGTGGACAGTATGCCACGACGAATACAGGATTGCATCAATGCAAGAGGACGTGCTACTGGATACTAGAGGTACCGGTGTGTACAAAAATCTGGTCCACCACCTCTGAAGGTCTCGCTGTACAACATGCAATGTGTGGTTTTCATGAGCAATAATAAGGGCGGAAATGATGTTTACGTTGATCTCTATACCAATATTCTGTACAGGTTCCGGAACTCTTGGAACCGACGTGATGCAAAAATTTTTTGATGTGTGTATTTCGTCAACTCAGTTTTTATTTGTCATACCCCATTAGTGACTACGTATGTTGACACTTCAAACAGGAGTTCAAAGATTCATAGTGTGGGATCCTGCCTACTCGTCTCGTATAGGGTGCGCAAAGGATGCTGCGTTCTCGGAATGCTGTACAACAATTCAAGCAAATCACATTAATAGTTTTTATTACAGATAAGAAAACTGACAATACTTAGCTTTGAATTTACAGCGGTGTCGCAAGCGATAGGCGACAAGCAAATAAGTAATGTTCTTCGCTATAGACAATGTTCAAACAAGCAATGGATAGGGATCACTAATAACTGTTCTGCGAGTACTAGTCTACAACTGTGCTGGTCTGCGAGTCACGGCCTGGCACTGGGCTAATACTGTTCCATCGACTACTGTGCTAATACTGTGCAGGCGAAGCTGGCAGGAGTGCCGCTTGTATCCTCTTCGGCTAGAGGGCGCTGGTGTGGTGTGGTCCTTGTCAGTGCCGGCCGGGGTGGCCTAGCGGTTCTAGGCGCTACAGTCTGGAACCACGCGACCGCTACTGTCGCAGGTTCGAATCCTACCTCGGGCATGGATGTGTGTGATTTCCTTAGGTTAGTTAGGTTTAAGTACTTCTGAGTTCTTGGGGACTGATGACCTCAGAAGTTTAGTCCCATAGTGCTCAGAGCCATTTGAACCTTGTCAGCTGCCTATTGGCTGACGTCGTCTCACAGCCTTCTTTACTCCTGCAATCTTCATCTTCGTGCCTGTGCTTGTCGATACGCCGGAACACATAATGTGCAGTAAACAAGACCCACATAATCGACACAGACTGCACAAATATGGCCAACGGAGTGTTTAAATCTAATATTCGTCACATCTGCGTCCACGATTCTGTTGGAAAACTCGTAATTGACTAACTTGATACAGACGAGACTGCTCGTTATAGAGAAGTGGATACCAATTATGTCTACATCTGCATCTACATCCATACTCCGCAAGCCACCTGACGGTGTGTGGCGGAGGGTACCTTGAGTACCTCTATTGGTTCTCCCTTCTATTCCAGTCTCGAATTGTTCGTGGAAAGAAGGATTGTCGGTATGCTTCTGTGTGGGCTCTAATCTCTCTGATTTTATCCTCATGGTCTCTTCGCGAGATATACGTAGGTGGGAGCAATATACTGCTTGACTCTTCGGTGAAGGTATGTTCTCGAAACTTTGACAAAAGCCCGTCCGAGCTACTGAGCGTCTCTCCTGCAGAGTCTTCCACTGCAGTTTATCTATCATCTCCGTAACGCTTTCGCGATTACTGAATGATCCTGTAACGAAGCGCGCTGCTCTCCGTTGGATCTTCTCTATGTCTTGTATCAACCCTATCTGGTACGGACCCCACACTGCTGAGCAGTATTCAAGCAGTGGGCGAACAAGCGTACTGTAACCTACTTCCTTTGTTTTCGGATTGCATTTCCTTAGGATTCTTCCAATGAATCTCAGTCTGGCATCTGCTTTACCGACGATCAACATTATATGATCATTCCATTTTAAATCACTCCTAATGCGTACTACCAGATAATTTATGGTATTAACTGCTTCCAGTTGCTGACCTGCTATTTTGTAGCTAAATGATAAAGGATCTATCTTTCTGTGTATTCGCAGCACATTACACTTGTCTACATTGAGATTCAATTGCCATCCCCTGCACCATGCGTCAATTCGCTGCAGATCCTCCTGCATTTCAGTACAATTTTCCATTGTTACAACCTCTCGATACACCACAGCATCATCTGCAAAAAGCCTCAGTGAACTTCCGATGTCATCCACCAGGTCATTTATGTATATTGTGAATAGCAACGGTCCTATGACACTCCCCTGCGGCACACCTGAAATCACTCTTACTTCGGAGGACTTCTCTCCATTGAGAATGACATGCTGCGTCCTGTTATCTAGGAACTCCTCAATCCAATCACACAATTGGTCTGATAGTCCATATGCTCTTACTTTGTTCATTAAACGACTGTGGGGAACTGTATCGAACGCCTTGCGGAAGTCAAGAAACACGGCATCTACCTGTGAACCCGTGTCTATGGCCCTCTGTCCTGTGGGTCTGTTTTAATGTCGTCATATATAATACGTTCAACTTCTAAAGCTCACGGCATTCACATTCATGTTGAAAACTAATCTTCGTGGTGTTTGGTCTGTATGAATGTGCCTCGTTATGTCGCCTGTGATGGACACTGGACAAGTGGTTACGAAGTAGTAAACAACTAAGCACATATGCAGATATGTGGCGGGATGGAAACAGCTTAACTGCACTGGTCCACTGTCAAAGGCAGACCGTAACGAACTCTACTTCCGTTATACAGATTTCTGCTACTGTTGATTTCACACTATACTGATCAGAATACTTGTATTCCTTCCGTTTCACTTCACTAACCGCAACTATATTTACAATGATACTCAGCATTTCCCTGTTCAGACTTTTAACCACATTGTAACTTCTGACATTCCACGCCCTCAATCACATAACGATTCCCTTTCATTGGTTATTAAACCTTTTTCTATTGGTCTCCTCGCCCCTGGCACTTCTTTCTCACAGATCCGAAAGGGGAACTTGTCTGGAATCTTTTTCAGTTACAGGCCACATGTCCTCTGGATGATGATGTCCTCCTCGCGGTGTCCGGCGACAGCGACTCCGTCAGTCTTCTCTGTCCTTGTTGTGGTAGGCTCGGATGTGGCTCGCGAATCCGAATTTCGCTTTGAATATCCTGTTGCATGGAGCACAGTGAAGTTGACCAGCAGAGTTGTAAGTATACGTGTAGACAGGCTTGAGCTGAGATTTTCGGAGCTCTCTTTTAGCATCCAGGTTCATTAGACGCTTTTGCTCGAATTGTTCGATGCTCTTATGTACAGTTGATCGCCACTCCGATCGGCGCAATGCTAGCTCCTCCCAACGGTTGCTTGGGATGCCACAGGCTGCAAGGTGGCGTTTAATGGTGTCTTTATATCGCAGGTGTTGACCACCTTTCCTCCTCTTCCCGCTCGAGAGCTGCGAGTAGAACACCGCTTTAGGTAGCCTACTGTCATCCATGCGTACTATGTGACCACTCCATCTCAGTTGATGTTTCATTATTAAAGCTTCAATGCCAGCCAGTTTCACGTAGCGCAAAATCTCCGTGTTTGGGACACGGTCTTCCCATTTGATGCGCAGAATTGATCTCAGACATCGAAGATGAAATTTATCTAGCTTCTTAATGTCAGCTTTGTAACAGCACCAGGTTTACGAGGCATAGAGTAAGGTGGATAATACTACTGCTTTGTAGACTGCAATTTTTGTTTGTAGTTTGAGATCATGTGATTTCCATACTCGGTCATTAAGCTTACCGAAGGCTGAGGCTGCGCTGGCTATACGCGCTGCGATTTCCGTTGTCAGGCTGTTGTCACTTCTAATTTGGCTTCCCAGGTATTTGAACTTTGACACATTTTGCAAGGGTTTGTTATTTATCTCAATACTGGAGTCATCTGCATTAAGACCTCTAAGTGGCTGTTTGAGAACTTGCGTCTTAGTGATGCTAATGGCTAAGCCAAATCTTCTGCAGGAGGCATTTAGCAGATTTATGTAAGTCTGAAGAGTTTCGCAAGAATTAGCTATCATGCATACATCATCCGCGTAGAGAATCTCTAAGGTGGATAGTTTGGTTACGCGACTTTTTGTTCTGAGGCGAGAGATGTTGAAGACACTTTTGTCTGTCCTTGTGTCGAGACTAATTTGATTACTACAGGCTTTGGTCGCGTCTCTCATAACAACTGTGAAGTAAAGTGAGAAGAGTGTGGGAGCCAGAACACAGCCTTGTTTTACACCACATGTCACGGGAAACTGTTCTGAGAGCTTGTCCTCATGGCGGATTTTTGCCATCATGTTTTCATGAAACTGCCGAATCAAACTGACAATTTTGTCAGGGCACCCAGTTTTCTTTAGTATGATCCAGAGAGCTTCCCGTGGGACACGATCAAAAGCTTTTTCCAGGTCTACAAAGCACATGAACAAATGCCGATGTTGCTCTAAGCTTTTCTCTTGCATTTGTTTGACAACAAATATGGCATCCACTGTGCCTCTGTTCGGGCGAAAGCCACACTGGGTCTCTGGTAGCAGTTTTTCTGCAAAGTGTGTTAACCGGGTGTTAATTATGCGGGCAAGGACTTTTCCCGCTGCTGAGAGAAGAGAAATGCCCCTGTGGGAGCTGCAGTCTGATACGTCACCCTTGCCTTTATAGATCTTGGAAATACAAGCATCTTTCCAGTCTTGTGGAATCATTTCATACTCCCAAATCCTTAAGATCAGAGCAAACAATGGTTTCTTGATGTTTGGCCCCCCATATTTAAATAGCTCTGATGGCAAGTCATCTAATCCTGCTGTTTTGTCATTTTTCAGCTTAGCCAGTGCTGAAATGAATTCATCGTAGGAAGGGGCATCCGCAAGTGGTTCCTCAACTGACAGGTCTTCAAGTGCTTCTATGTATGGAATATCGGTTGTCTGATGGTAGGGATTAAGGACGTCATTAAAATGTTCCGCCCACCGTGACTAGATGTCACTCTGTTGCGTCAGCCGACAACTTTTATCTTTGTTATAGACTGGTGCTATCTTCCCAACTCTTGGACCAAAGATAGTTTTCAGGGACTCAAAGAATCTGCCCGTTTGGTGTGTGTCGGCATATAACTGTATTTAATTTGCTTTATTTGCCCACCAACTGTCTTTGAGAGCACGTACCTTCACTTTCAGATTGTAATGCGCTGCTCTACGCTTGTTATCATCAGGGGTGCGAAGAGAGGTTCTGAAATCATTAATTAGCTTTCTGATCTCTGGATCTGAGTCGTCAAACCAGTCCTGGTGCTTCTTCTGAGGCTTTCCCAAGACTTCTGAAGCACAGCCACGCAGTCTGCTAGCGTATGCACTCCACTGTTCATCTACAGGGGCAGATTCAGATATCAAAAGGCCATCGACACCAAATTTTTCATCCAGTTTTGCTCTCATAGTCTGATCATTGGCCAAGATTTTGCAGGACAATTTTGTTGGTATTTTGTGTGAAGCTCGGCGTGGTGCCTTCAAAGTTATCTTTAATTTGGACCTCACGAGTCGATGGTCTGTCCATTGGTTCAAATGGCTCTGAACACTATGGTACTTAATATCTATGGTCATCAGTCCCCTAGAACTTAGAACTACTTAAACCTAACTAACCTAAGGACATCACACACATCCATGCCCGAGGCAGGATTCGAACCTGCGACCGTAGCAGTCGCGCGGCTCCGGACTGAGCGCCTAGAACCGCTAGACCACCGCGGCCGGCCGGTCTGTCCATTCCTGAGCGCCCCTCATTGCACGTGTGACCAGTACGTCACCAAGATCTTTTTTCCGTACTATCACATAATCCAGAAGGTGCCAGTGTTTAGATCGCGGATGCATCCATGTCGTTTTATATTTTTCAGGCAGACGAAAATATGTATTTGTCAGACAGAGTTCAAACTCGGCACATAGAGTTATAAGATCCAAACCATTCGAGTTGCATTTTCCAATCCCATGGCGACCGAGGACTCCATTCCAAGCACTGAAATCATTCCCAACACGAGCATTAAAATCACCAAGTAACAGAAGTTTATCTGCAGAAGGAATATCCCTAAGGACATGTCGGAGGTCTTGGTAGAACTTGTTCTTCTCTTCATCCGGAGATGGCAATGTAGGTGCGTATACATTGATCAAGTGAAGATATTTCTTGGATGCCAGGTGAAGTCTGAGTGTTATTATTCTGTCACTGATACCTTTTGGGAGCTCTGTTAGTGAACATGCCAATTTATTGCGTATAGCAAAGCCTACCCCACTTTCCGCCCTTTCAGTGGATGATTTTCCACTCCAGTAGTAGGTATAACCTCCGAGCGGTTCACATAACTGTCCAGAGTCACTAAGATGTGTTTCACTTATGGCGGTAATGTCGATGTTATATCTAGCCAATTCCCTTGCGATAAGTCCTGTCTTTCTCTCTGGGCACTGATTATGGTCGTTATCCTGTAAAGTACGGACGTTCCAGACTCCAATCATTAGATATTTAAGGTAACTGTTTATTTTATTATTTTTTTGACCGCATATGTTAGTGAACAAGTGACCGCAGTTTGCCACTTGTGCTGGGTTGAGACGGGCTATGTTTAGGCCACCTTTTCTAGGCCCCTCCCTGGATTAGGGAAAGCAGAGCGATCCTAAATAGGGCTGCTTTGTCGTCTGACGAGCTGCGGAACCAGTCCTCCCGTCTCTCACGAGTACCAGAACGACCATCACCGTCTGACCGCCTAACGTGCAGAGCACCAACTAAGGTTCAGGTACACCAAACCCTTGCCTCACCATCAGTACTCCATCGCCGCAGGACTGTCAATGCTCATAGTCCATTGAAACCTTGCCGGAGTCATCTGCGCGTGAAGATATTTAAAGTGGACAAGCAGTTGCGCAGATGCAGATCCACTCTCTCGTCCTCTGCCTCTGGTTGGCAGTGGATCGTAGGGCCGATACAACTGGCAAGAGGCAGGGGATGCAGTGAATGGCCATATGCCACTGGAAGTATCCTGACATACACCCTTAAGGCACATCACAGGTGCCTTGCTTCGTCGTTACAGAAGCCGTGAGTGTTTACCTATCGATATTACCCGCCTCCTACACCAATGAAGAGACTGACAGAAGGGAAGAAGGAAAGGGAAGGGACAGGAAGGGAAAGGGAGGAAAGGACGGTAGGTCGTTGTGAGGGACACTTCGTCTGGCTCCTCTGCTGAGACCTGACCGGCTAGGTTGAACCTGCCAGTAGCTACGCTACCACCGGTATAGCTCTCAGCATTACAGGGACACGCAAACTCTCCCATCCGCACGGACAGTGCTACGATAAGGTGGTGCCTCCAGGGAGAGATACACACTATGTGTCTTTAAAGCAGTGGTTTCCATGCCTTCTGCATCCACATATCGTTGATCACTGCTGATTCTTCCACCTCTCAGGGGGCGCATTCCCACGCCAAGACAAGAGAGTGCATTGAACCTGTGTCCACTCGTTCCCTACTTGAAAAGTCTGTTACGAGAATGAGAATGACTTCTTATGCTAGGAGTCGTCGGCCGCCATTGCTTACTATTTTACTATTTTTATTCAAAATTTGAACAGTGGTGTCTTTCGATCGCAGTACCCATGATGGTTTGATTACTAGTCGAAGAAACTAACCAGTTCGTTTGTAAACGAAAACTGAGAAATTGGTCATCCGATCGAGATCGATCCCGTGACCTCACGGTTTCCAGGCCCCCGTTTTACCAACCTTTTCTTTTTCTTTAAACTTAACGACTTGCTGCTAAAAAATAATGAAACAAAATCAGAGTTAATCCTATATGAAACCGCCCCTTTACATTTATCAGTAAGAAAACTTTATCTCGTTTCACGTCGTTGGCTGCAACAACTTTCTGCTTATTTCTTTATTAGATAAAAAAAGACCAACAGGAACAATATATAAAGGAACTGTGCAACATTACACCTGAAAAGGGGTCATTACAAGAATACCATTGGCCGCTTAATTCACCCGATACCTTGACGTCGAAATTCAAGGTTCAACAAGTCGTGCTGTCGTAAAAGGCGCGAACACTTCCAATGTGCAGTGGCCATGTATTAATGGAATGCTAGAGGATCCCTATCGGCCCCCTCAACCTACAACGTACTGAACCTAGTGGCTCAATAACCATGTAATTGTATTTGACCTCGTAAAGGAAAAGAATTCTGGACGCATTAGGATATTAGCCGAAATGCAGTCTCAACGAATCGAGCTAGACCCGTTATTTGTTTAAGCCAGTGTAAGATCACTTCGTTACCATGACAGATAAGACTATCTCGTAGCGTGTCTCTGGCGGAACAGCGACGGCACTGATAGTGACACTAAGTCAAATACTAAATTGGTTCACACTGATGGTACCGCTTGATACCACGACGATACCGACGCCAATGGTTGAACAGGAAGCCTAAGATGAAATAACACCATCTGCGAAGAAGTTTTCCGTGATGCCCGTTCAACAGGCGCTGTACCGTCATATCCTCTCAGGCACATAAACGAAAATGTGGTAGTGCGATGCTGCCTCTGTGGACTATCAGCACCAAATAACTTACAGCAATATAAAATTGATGGGCATATTTAACTCTAAGTTCACTCGACCAACAACGACAGGTGGTAGTCTCGCGTCCGTCGGCCGTCGTAATTTAATGTATTATTATTATTATTATTATTATTATTATTATTTTGATTGTTGCCGACTTACGTGGTGGGCATTAATAAAAATGATATTTCATTCAATTTTGATTTACGATTAAGTGCTTTTGTGAAGTTCTCATTTTTAACAATATTAATCTTAAATTATTTGTTACGTTAATGAATGTTAGACACGCTGAATCTTAAGGTTTGAGAATATAAGTTGAACAGTGGAATAAACTTCTCATATTAATTTCCTCGACTACTCAGTTCACTTTAAAGCAAAAAATCTTTAGTTATTAATTACAATTGCGGCCCACACACGCGCGAGAGTATTTTTTCTTACCTCCGTTAACCATTGCCTCGTCGTCAGAGTCCTGGCCCTGTCTCTCGGCTGTTGTACTGAAAATAAGAATCTTAAAGCTACGTATTTTCTGCAACGTCGGGTGGCTGAGGAGAAAAATGTATATAATGTTAATAGCGGCCGAGTATTTCGCTTCCGCTAAATTTTATAAGTTAATATCGCCACGTAATGGCGTCGTTGGCTGCATCGGCTGCTGCGATTGTTGAACTGTAAATTACTCGAATGCAGGTTAATTCAAAGGAAGGCGGACATGAAATCGGGATTACCACGCACAAATTAAAAGTGAACAATGATATTAAATCAATATATTATCTGCTTAATTAGTACAAATATGCTTACATTTGCCAGCACTCGCAAGATGTCCGTCTACACGCAACCAAGACAAGAGAAGAAGTGAAGACGACTAAAAAATTAACAAAAGAGCGTATCTTGTCGTCTCTTTAGATCATTTTGTTATATTTCTTTGCACTCGAAACTTACACAAAGAAATTACTATAATATGGAGAAAAATGTATGTTCGCCTGAGCGGCTAGTGTCCACTTATTATTCAAATTTTAAATGTCTCTTCTTTATAAATGCCGTTTTTTAAGTCTTTTCGTATCACTTCACTGGGGACGCTATAAAGGGTAAGATGAAATCACACCATCTTCCAAGAAGTTTGCGGTGATATCCGTTCAACAGGTGCTGTACCGTCATATCTTCTAAGGTACATAAACAAAAATGTGGTAGTGCGGTGCTGCCTCTGTAGAATATCAGCCCCAAATAACTTACAGCAGTATAAAACTGATGGGCATATTAAACTCTAAATTCACTCGACGAACAACGACAGGCGGCTCAAGAATCGGCGGCTGCAGACAGTAAAATAACCGAGTTGTGAATGTGTGGATTGCGTGAGAGATAGTCAACACGGTGCGCCATACAAATAACAAATTCTACAACACGCAACAGAACTTCCAAGAGCAACCACCCCGTAACTAAATCGAAAAATGTGATGCCTCCATACAAAACGACATGAAAGATGTGTTGTGGCGTATCAATACAGCCACGCCACTCGGAAGTAGGCGAAATGCACGCCTTACACACGCCGGCTAGTGTGAGGTCTGAAACAGGATACGTAATGAATGCTATAAAGAAAATTACGTAGCTTCTGTAATACTTAACTTTCTATCCATCATTTGTATACAGCATTCTTGATGATACAAGTGAGACTCTCTCTAGATATGTTTAATGGCGCCTTGCTAGGTCGTAGCCATGGACTTAGCTGAAGGCTATTCTAACTATCTCTCGGCAAATGAGAGAAAGGCTTCGTCAGTGTAGTCGCTAGCAAAGTCGTCGTACAACTGGGACGAGTCCTAGTACGTCTCTCAAGACCTGCCGTGTGGTGGCGCTCGGTCTGCAATTACTGACAGTGGCGACACGCGGGTCCGACATGTACTAATGGACCGCGGCCGATTTAAAGCTACCACCTAGCAAGTGTGGTGTCTGGCGGTGACACCACAATATGTTTCAGTTTCGTAGCCATCATCACGGTAAGTGGAAGTTCTGAGCGGTGCAATATGGTTTGCAAAAGACGGAGCTATCTAGGATCCCGTCTTTCTGAAGTAGATTAAGGGAACTCCGTTCCTGCTCCGGGGTTACTCCTTGTATCTTCTCCGCAACTGACTTTCAATTAAGTGTAGCCATTTGAAGTGGAGAACCATCGATTATGACTCAAAGATTTACGTATGTCTGCCACCGTCGCCCACAAAATGACGGAATTAACAAAATCCCGTAATGTCATTAATCGACATTTGTCTTCGTTGATACGAGAACCAGATACAACGCAAAAGACGTCGAACTTCGACTGAGCAATGTAATCGCAGCGGAAGACACAGTAATGTCACATCGTTCACGCATGCGTAAACCGTGCTCGTCTCGCAAGACGGTGTACCTCGTGTGGCGAAACAAACGATGTATCATTTGAGAGATACAGGGCCGAGCGAGCAGTTCACTGCTAGTAGCGCCACATCACCATAACGCGTCTGTGCTTATCACACAAGTATTGCACCATAATTAAGAATGAAAATAAAAGTTAAAGTTGATTTTTCAAACTTTGTCAACATACGATTTAGTGTAATAATGTTTAAGCTTTCAAGTAACAGACTGAATAGGTCAATATTTTACCTAAATACATCGTTTTAAGAAAAAAAATAAGTGGCGCTCAATAATAAAGCTAGGAAGTCAGAAATTGGTCATAATGTGCAGATGTATGTCAAAATTAACTGGTACAAGTCTCAAAGTGATTAAAGTAATATTTTGATCAGAATCCACTGTTTTAAGACAAATTGTAGGCGCTAAATGTTAGACTTAGAAATCTGCAAATTTGCATCACACTTCAGTTCAACATAAAAATAATAACCAAGTGACCTCATTAAGCTACCTCTAATAGTTTTCGAGTAAGTTACTGAAAACTAAATTTGGAACAAAAACGTCCTTTTTGTCTGAGATTGAGTATCTGTTATATTAATGCTAGAAAGTTTTGGTTCAAATGGATCTGAGCACTATGGGACTCAACATCTGAGGTCATCAATCTCCTAGAACTTAGAACTACTTAAACCTAACTAACTTAAGGACATCACACACATCCATGCCCAAGGCAGGATTTGAGCCTGCGACCGTAGCGGTCGCGCGGTTCCAGACTGAAGCGCCTAGAACCGCTCGGCCACATCGGCCGGCAAAGTTTTGGTTACAGTACCTAATGAAACCTATTAAATAATACAGCTATAACAAGTTTTAGGACCTTGATGTTAACAACAAGCAATACAAGGTCTCTTAAAGCTGTAGTTCAGAGGTCATGTTCTACTGTCAGTTCCGTTCTAAAAATTCTAGAAGGCAAAGTTTTAATGCAGGCGAGCTAAAACTTTTTTTGTAATTTTAACAAACTTACCTACACGTATGCAAAAATTACAAAGATTCTAAATTTATTCATAACATAACTTTACCAAATATATGTATCAATTAGAACTCGAAATCTTCATTTATAAACACAGTCCTTATCCCGCTGGGCAAATAGACAATAGAAACATTTCTTTCAGTGGGCTGGACAAAAACGTGGACTTGCAGACTGGAAACTATGGTCAGTACGTTCTCCATCGATTTCTGCATGACCACAGAAATAATTGCCAGGGTCTCGTAAAAGATGGCGAACAATGTTTACAACAATTACAATTTCCTCATAGGACTAATGATTATTACTATGGAAAATCAACCCGGCGGCCCTCAATTTTTGTAACCGACGATTCTTCGAAGAAGGGAATCAAGTGATAAGTGATGAACGAAACCCCTACCGATAGTAATGAGGGAGGGGGGGGGGGAGCGGCGACAGTTGGATATTGACTGCCACCGAAGCTTGGATGGCCGCTAACATATTAGGTAAGACCCTACGCTCTTCAGTTGTGAACCCAATGGAAGTCATGGCTGACCCGGTCGAACATATTGTCAAAATCAAAACATCCCAGAGCACCAGGAACAGTAGTATTAGCTGCCACCGATATCACATCATGACATTCATCTAGCGGGGTCAGAACATTACGAACAGGGATACAAATTTGATGGGTCAGGAATAACTTCCACCACCAACACACTCAACGAGCTATTCTCCGCCCTTGCCACGTTCTTATACGCAAAATTTAGTAAGCTAATCCAGCGAAATTTATTAATTGCTGCCTAACCAGAAATTTTAGGAACTGACACAATTTTTACCAACTCCAAACGAATCGGCATAAACCTTCCTCTTCACACTTTGTTCAAAAGCAAGGTAAAAGTAGTACCCAAAAAGGCGAAAAATGTACATAGAACTCCTTAAGCAGACCATCCAACCCCGGCTAGTTACGAGAGGGCGATCTGAGAATAACGTCATAGATAACGTCACATTGAAAGACGTCTAAAAACGCAGCAGTATGAGCAGGTGTAAGTCTACGATCCAGAGCCAGAACAAGTAAATCAGATGACAGATCTACAGGAACGGTTAGCTCGTACACTCCATTTTAGAATTGATGTTGAGAGTGTAATATGTCCTTCTTTGACGTCACAAGACTGCCGGCCTCTGTCTTGAGAGACGTGATACACACACACATCGACCACGAAGCTCATTGAGCCGTGCTCCGGCTCGTGTTTCTGCCATTGACAGGTTGGCGTCGTTTATTCGGATTGTGAAGTCTCGTTTTCTTAGTCCGTTCACTGGCGCCACTACGTTTGCTCCCTTTGTCTGTCCGTTGAGTGGTAGCAGCGGCGTTTATCGATAGCGAGTACTATGGTACTATCTTTGGAACGACCTCTACTATTTCCGGGTTGTCACGTGTCGGAGTTCAGTGGGTGGTGTTGGGGAGGGGGAGGAGGGGGGGCGACGGAGCAGCAGTGAGGTCCGCACAGCCAGTACTCGCCCAACTGCTGGCGCCAGACATGCGCTGCCCGACGGAAGCATGTGGTCGTGTGAGCGCACGAGCACGTCAAGGACCGGATTCAGCGAGTTTAAGTTGAATGGAGCGTTATGTTCGAGTTGTGCAACTTTCACTTGTGTGTGTGTCCGTCCATCGAAGTGACCTCATGCCATCAAGCTGTCAGTTGGCGGTTTTATACTCCGACGCTTACCTTGCCTGACTTGATTGGCAACAATCGATGGTTGATCGTTCGGTCGGTCATGTCAGTGGATGACGTGTATCTAGTCTTTCGACCGTTTCTGTGTTCTTAACGTTCATGTCCACGTGCAATTCGTCTTGTTGCTGTAGAGTGTTTTAGCATTGTTTGTTTGTGGAATTGTCTTCTGCGGTTCCATGTGCATCTAGTCAGACTTCGAAAAGGCAGTTTGGTCTTAACCCTGTCTGCTTACTAGGATTTGGTGGATCCAACTTGTGTAATTAAATGCTTGTCATTTGACGACGTTAACTGTTACTCTATCGTGGTATTGATTATCGCATCGTAAGTGGATTTTGCGAGTGTACTGGTCGGCGTTTAAGCTGTCTCTACTTTGAGTTGCAATCCCGTTAAGTGAGCATAACTCTTGGCTGCCTGTCTCACCTCTTACAGCCGGCCGAAGTGGCCGTGCGGTTAAAGGCGCTGCAGTCTGGAACCGCAAGACCGCTACGGTCGCAGGTTCGAATCCTGCCTCGGGCATGGATGTTTGTGATGTTCTTAGGTTAGTTAGGTTTAACTAGTTCTAAGTTCTAGGGGACTAATGACCTCAGCAGTTGAGTCCCATAGTGCTCAGAGCCATTTTTTTTCACCTCTTACGCAGCTGTAGGGACTTTTCTCAGGTCGATCCTTGGAACAATGTATATGGATCACTGCCTTCTTTATTTGGTCTGATTGTGTCAATTGTTTAAAAATAATATTTTGTTTAAGTTATTCCTATTGCTTGTGGCCTTCAGTCAACAAATAATTTGAATTCTTCTTAATAAGGCATACAGCCGTCAGTGTACGATATGTTACAGTCAATTTTTTGTAAAGTGATGGTTTTAAAAATGATTTCGGTATTTTCAACGTGTAATTGTCTTCCTCAATTGTAATTCAGGCCTTCAGCGTTTAATTGTTCTGAAGTACTGATCGTAGCCTTCAGCCGACAAATATTTGAATTCTACCTTAATAAGGCCTTCAGCAGTCAGTGTAGCTTGTGTTACAGTCAGTTTCTTTTTAAATGATTGTTTTTAAAATTATTTCCCTAAATAAAGTGTACGTGTTTACCGTGCAACCAACAGTAACAGATTAAGCCCCGTTCACACCTTTTCCTGCCTTTCCTAATTCCCACGTTTCACTCATGTCGAGTCAGATGATATGGAGAAGTCAACTCATTCACTACCACTGAACGTAGTTTGGATCGCATCCTTAACGCCTCCATTTGATAGTGTTTCAGCCTTAACAACTGCGGCTTTTACACGCCTGACGTCGGCAGTCCGTAGCGGAGATTATCGAGCACTTTCCTAAAGACCAGGTGAGAGAGACTAGTGAAATTTTTGCGTCCTCCGAAATTCCCGCAGTGAAGAATCGTATCAACATTTATCGGAGCCTCGGCTTTGCCAGTTGGACCCAACATCGCGTGGTTGAACGGAGACTACGGTCCCACACGCAATCGATAGAGGGATCCTCCAGGTGCGCCAAATTCAGCATCCAAGGCGATCGAAAGAATTTCACCTGGTGTCGCTTGTGATTTAAATAAACAGTCACTGCACAGTGATCTGTGAAGCTGACGAAGATGACATCGACAGACCTATCACGCAGCCAATAATATAAGTGAAATGTGTCAAGCCTACTGCTAGAAGCAGCAATAAAATAGGTGTATTTGAAAGAGACGGTTATTTACAGTTTACCCTCAGGTTGGAAGCGTTGTCTACAACGAGTACGAGGTAATACAGCATCCGCAGTCAAGGACGTACTCGGTTCTTGAACATTAACCAATGTAGGCGTCAGACAATGAGCCGCAGAACCTCGCCAAGCAGGGTGGGATCGTTAAAATTCAGGTCGACACACAAGAGAGGGGTCAGGCATCACAACATCTGGGTCGACAGGCGGGATTCCCTGGTTGACAATCGCCTCCACCAGAGTCAATCCGTATGGGTGATGTCAGTAGAACAGGTAGTTTTAGAGGCACCTCAGCTTGCTCTTCTTGAATCATTGGAATATCAGAAGGCTCAACGACTTCATCACTCTTGGGTAGCTACGGAAGATTTACATGAAGACGAAAGGAATACTGGGAGGAACACTAGAGACCTCAGCAGGTGTTTCCGCGCTATCGAATCTCAGGAACGTCCGAGTCAGCACCACGAGGAATATCAACAGACACAGTTTCTTAATGATGGGGTGGGTAAGTTGTAGACGTATCCGACACCTCACCACTCTGCGTACGACGTCTCTTACTTTGCACTGCAGACACTGACGGCTTGGCAACAACAATATCAGGACCAGGTGTGATGGTAAAGTTTGAAAGTCGGATGCAGTAAACGGCGCAACCCTCGGTTGTCCATTGTATCTGGGGAAGACGTGGCAGCAACGTCGTGAGCGGTGGAAACGAGATTAGCTAACCTCAATTTTCGATGGTGTTCAAATGAACAACTCAATACAGATATCTACGGCGGGCAATTAGGTTTAAAGTGACCACAGAGAAACCATGACCCCACTTGCCCATTCTCATAGTATACCCATCACATCACCAAAAGAGAGCAACACATCCTAAAGGAAGCTGCTGTGAACTCCCAGCGGGAGACTAAACATTCGGAGATTGACATGATCCAGTTCCGCGTTAGGCAGAAACAACATATTTCTGGAACCAACATACAGGGCTATTACAAATGATTGAAGCGATTTCATAAATTCATTAACATATGGTCACGACATACTACAGATACGTAGAAAAACTCATAAAGTTTTGTTCGGCTGAAGCCGCACTTCAGGTTTCTGCCGCCAGAGCGCTCGAGAGCGCAGTGAGACAAAATGGCGACAGGAGCCGAGAAAGCGTATGTCGTGCTTGAAATGCACTCACATCAGTCAGTCATAACAGTGCAACGACACTTCAGGACGAAGTTCAACAAAGATCCACCAACTGCTAACTCCATTCAGCGATGGTATGCGCAATTTAAAGCTTCTGGATGCCTCTGTAAGGGGAAATCAACGGGTCGGCCTGCAGTGAGCGAAGAAACGGTTGAACGCGTGCGGGCAAGTTTCACGCGTAGCCCGCGGAAGTCGACGAATAAAGCAAGCAGGGAGCTAAACGTACCACAGCCGACGGTTTGGAAAATCTTACGGAAAAGGCTAAAGCAGAAGCCTTACCGTTTACAATTGCTACAAGCGCTGACACCCGATGACAAAGTCAAACGCTTTGAATTTTCGGCGCGGTTGCAACAGCTCATGGAAGAGGATGCGTTCAGAGCGAAACTTGTTTTCAGTGACGAAGCAACATTTTTTCTTAATGGTGAAGTAAACAGACACAATGTGCGAATCTGGGCGGTAGAAAATCCTCACGCATTCGTGCAGCAAATTCGCAATTCACCAAAAGTTAACGTGTTTTGTGCAATGTCACGATTTAAAGTTTACGGCCCCTTTTTCTTCTGCGAAAAAAACGTTACAGGACACGTGTATCTGGACATGCTGAAAAATTGGCTCATGCCAGAACTGGGGACCGACAGCGCCGACTTCATCTTTCAACAGGATGGTGCTCCACCGCACTTCCATCATGATGTTCGGCATTTCTTAAACAGGAGATTGGAAAACCGATGGATCGGTCGTGGTGGACATCATGATCAGCAATTCATGTCATGGGCTCCACGCTCTTCCGACTTAACCCCATGCGATTTCTTTCTGTGGGGTTATGTGAAAGATTCAGTGTCGAAACCTCCTCTACCAAGAAACGTGCCAGAGCTGCGAGCTCGCATCAACGATGCTTTCGAACTCATTGATGGGGACATGCTGCGCCGAGTGTGGGAGGAACTTGATTATCGGCTTGATGTCTGCCGAATCACTAAAGGGGCACATATCGAACATTTGTGAATGCCTAAAAAAACTTTTTGAGTTTTTGTATGTGTGTGCAAAGCATTGTGAAAATATCTCAAATAATAAAGTTATTGTAGAGCCGTGAAATCGCTTCAGTCATTTGTAATAACCCTGTACTTATGGAACCATGTTTCAAAAGCATCCAATCTACTTGTAGTGCATCTAAAAACGTTACGATAGGGACATTGTTTCAGAATCAAAATATGCAGTACGAACCTGACCAGATGTTCCATGAATTTTATCAACAAGCCAGACATGAGTTTTCAAAGATCCAGGCTGCACAGAACGCATGGATTTGTAGAAACTAAAGCTGACTGTACCTTTTCTTGGAAAACACTTGGGACCCACTGCGCACACTTCTGAGAGGACTACGCCGCTACCAACGGACTAGCGCTACGGACCAAATGACGGTGTGACACGCACGAAGACACAAACAAGACTGCGGGAAAGCTGTCCCAGTGCGTACAACGTTGCGGCGAGGCGGCAAACTAACCAACTCCACGCTCGGCTCTCGAGGCGCAACTAACCCCATAGACCACACTTGTCAGCAGCACCCTCACGCACCACAAAGTGTATAATTCCTCATTGTGTGCGAGTTTCTGGATATTTAACCGTTTAATACGTGGTTTTCTTGTATTAAGTGCTTCTTTGTATACGTGCTCATGAGTCGTAGATGTGGGAAATAATAGTAAAACACTCGATTTTATTTTCTTGTGAACTACTGCAAACTATGGTTATACAGTATAAATTATACTGCATTTGTTCAAAGATTACACTGTCTTCCATTACTCTGTCAGAACAACATTCTGAAGCGTGTCGAAAACTCTTGGTTGCCCGCATCTCGTGGTCGTGCGGTAGCGTTCTCGCTTCCCACGCCCGGGTTCCCGGGTTCGATTCCCAGCGGGGTCAGGGATTTTCTCTGCCTCGTGATGGCTGGGTGTTGTGTGCTGTCCTTAGGTTGGTTAGGTTTAAGTAGTTCTAAGTTCTAGGGGACTGATGACCATAGATGTTAAGTCCCATAGTGCTCAGAGCCATTTGAACCCTTTTTTGAACTTTTGGTAGCTGGCCGAAAGTTGGCACTTTTGATTAACGAAAGAGTACTTCTGACAACAGTTGCACCAATGTAAAAACTTTATTCATAATATGTTATAACCAAATACTTACCTAATAACTGAAAATTTACCACTCTTTTAAGGCCCTGTCCCGCCGATTTTTTGAACCACCTGTACCAGGCATCCGTCTATCTGCTAACAGTATCTGGCAGCACTGGAGTATAGTGTGCTGCTCTGAGCAACATGGATCAAAAACTTTTTTCCAATAACCTGAATTCCGTGCTCCTGTATGAGCGCGCTCTTCGTCAGTGTTACTATAACTGCTACATTTCCGATTACAACGGCTCAATGACGTTACAATATGGCTTCCATTAACAGTGGGCTTCATGCACGATTGAGCTGAGCTTAATGATTTTATCGACGTATACAAAAAAATTATAGCAAAGCTGGAAAGCAAATGTGGGGGAAATTTAAGGTCGGCAATTGATTTACAACATCCAGACATCCAGTAACAACATTTTTCAGTATTTTTTTTAATTTGATTGTACATTTTTTGAAACAGTTGTGCTCCAAGCAACTGACAACGCGAGTTTCGCCATATTCGATAGCGTAACAGCTGGTTAGTAACATTTCTGTATCGCAGTTGATATAGACTTGTAAATATTTCAGTAACAGTCGGGACACACGTCCCAAAATACCTTTTATAAATTATTTCATCATACATTTGCTATCTTCAGAGCCGTTAATCACATGACAGGTAGTGACTGATGAATGCTACGTGCACAGGCATGTAACAAAGTACTTATCCATTAAGGAATTGAAGATAAAGAAATATGTGCAAATAAGCTTTCGCAGTCTCTAAAGTGAGTAGTGAGACAAATTTTCCATCCTCCAAAGTTATTTTTTTCTTTTCTTTTCTTGCTGTAACCCAATATTCACATCTTCAAACTAGTTCTCGCGGAGTCGTTGTCCTCATTCAGCAGTTTTCAATGGCTTCAACTGGTAGGACATTGAACATTTCGGTCACATTTTTTTTAATCTTCTCCAGAGTCTCAAAATGGCTTCCTTTTTATGACTTTTTCAATTCTGAGAAAAGAAAAAGTCACAAGTAGTCAGTCCAGATGAGTACGGGTGCTGTGGAACAACAGGAATGTATTTTGAGGTCAAAAACTACGTTATGAAAGTGGCCGTGTGACATGGAGTGTTGTCATGATGTAGCTTCCACTTCTCTGCAGTGTCCCGTCTCACGTGATTTACACTTGTCCTGAGCCTTTCAAGGACATCTTCGTTATTTTGCAAAAACAGACATAATGTCTGATGGGATAACCGCAATTAGTGGTTTTACAATGTTACTTATAATCCGTCTTGATTGCATAAAATATTTATTCACATGACCGCTTTCGGTTCCTCTAGAACCATCTTCAGATCTGTAACCATAATGATACTAATGTACTATTTCACCTTTTTCATCCTATCCAATCACCATCAAATGTACCAGAACGTACATGCAATTTCGGTTACAGGAGTAACCCACCCACACACAGCAACCTTCACATGCAGCGTCACATAAAACTGGTTGGCAGAATGCACGTCATTTATAATAATTATATCACTATTACCGACAGGTGGCGTCTGGTACATTTCTTACATTACATATGCACATACTGAATTAATTAGATTTCTGTAATTTACTTTTATCTCTAAAATTACATAATTAAAATCTGGAGATGTCAAGGTTAAAATCCATACTTGTTAAAATTAAAATACACAGTAAAACTATCGTTTTTAAACGATCTAAAAATAAAGGGCGATTTCTATATCCATGGCGCTGGTCTAGACTTGTTTTCCTCTATGGTCTGCATCCGTGGTTCCCACCATTTCGTTATTGTTGAACGTTTGCCTGATCTCACAGGACCACGTACACGTTCGACGTTATCTGCGGGTTTTGTCGATCCCAGTTAGCGAGATTTATCTCCAGCGTGTTCTCGGCTTTCCAGAAACGATCTGTGCCAGCGAAGAACTTGTCTTCTTGGTAAGGAATATTACCCATAGGCTTGCTTCAACTTTTCAAAGATCAAACTCGCGGGTTGGGCAGCCTTATTTAGTTTTTTTTTAAAAAAAGTCTTTATTGGTACAATACAGTGTACAATATAATGATATAACAAAACCCACCACCTTAACTAATGAGTGGGCCTCTATGTGATACAACATGAAAACAAAGCAGCTATGTTACAAATGGTTCAAATGGCTCTGAGCACTATGGGACTTAACATCTGTGGTCATCAGTCCCCTAGAGCTTAGAACTACTTAAACCTAACTAACCTAAGGACATTACACACATCCATGCCCGAGGCAGGATTCGAACCTGCGACCGCAGCGGTCACGCGGTTCAAGACTGAAGCGCCTAGAACCGCAAGACCACACCGGCAGGCAGCAATGTTACAAAAAACATTTAAGTACTGGCATAACTATGAACAAGGTTAATCTATTTTATTAATCTACTCTAATTCTAATCTACTGTGCAGCGTTACAGTTGTGCCAGTTCATATATAAACCTACTGTTGTCGCCTGCTCACCGACTAACCCCAGTGAGCGTGCTCCTGGCACTGGGCTGGCCAAGTTGGTTTGAGTCGCTGCAGTCCCTCTACTTGGTTAGTACTGTTAGTGTTCTAATTCTACCTAATACTACTACTAATACCTAGTAAATTTCCTTTACTTTAGGTCTATGGTCACAAACGTTTTGTTAACAGATTACCGGTTTCAGTCTATAATAACCATCATCAGACCTGTTTCATAAAAACAAAGTCCTAATGTACTGCAGCCATAATGGCATTGTCAGATGTTAAATCCACAATCAGCACAAGCATCATGAAACATACACAAATAACATCATATATATATATATATATATATATATATATATATATATATATATACGTGCATTGTCCTGTTGGAACAGCAAGTTCCCTTGCCGGTCTAGGAATGGTAGAACGATGGGTTCGATGACGGTTTGGATGTACCGTGCACTATATATATATATGATGTTATTTATTATAGAATTAGAACACTAACAGTACTAACCAAGTAGAGGGACTGCAGCGACTCAAACCAACTTGGCCAGCCCAGTGCCAGGGGCACGCTCACTGGGGTTAGTCGGTGAGCAGGCGACAACAGTAGGTTTATATATGAACTGGCACAACTGTAACGCTGCACAGTAGATTAGAATTAGAGTAGATTAATAAAATAGATTAACCTTGTTCATAGTTATGCCAGTACTTAAATGTTTTTTGTAACATTGCTGCCTGCCGGTGTGGTCTTGCGGTTCTAGGCGCTTCAGTCTTGAACCGCGTGACCGCTGCGGTCGCAGGTTCGAATCCTGGAAATTGAAATAAGAACACCGTGAATTCATTGTCCCAGGAAGGGGAAACTTTATTGACACATTCCTGGGGTCAGATACATCACATGATCACACTGACAGAACCACAGGCACATAGACACAGGCAACAGAGCATGCACAATGTCGGCACTAGTACAGTGTATATCCACCTTCCGCAGCAATGCAGGCTGCTATTCTCCCATGGAGACGATCGTAGAGATGCTGGATGTAGTCCTGTGGAACGGCTTGCCATGCCATTTCCACCTGGCGCCTCAGTTGGACCAGCGTTCGTGCTGGACGTGCAGACCGCGTGAGACGAAGGTTCATCCAGTCCTAAACATGCTCAATGGGGGACAGATCCGGAGATCTTGCTGGCCAGGGTAGTTGACTTACACCTTCTAGAGCACGTTGGGTGGCACGGGATACATGCGGACGTGCATTGTCCTGTTGGAACAGCAAGTTCCCTTGCCGGTCTAGGAATGGTAGAACGATGGGTTCGATGACGGTTTGGATGTACCGTGCATTATTCAGTGTCCCCTCGACGATCACCAGTGGTGTACGGCCAGTGTAGGAGATCGCTCCCCACACCATGATGCCGGGTGTTGGCCCTGTGTGCCTCGGTCGTATGCAGTCCTGATTGTGGCGCTCACCTGAACGGCGCCAAACACGCATACGACCATCATTGGCACCAAGGCAGAAGCGACTCTCATCGCTGAAGACGACACGTCTCCATTCGTCCCTCCATTCACGCCTGTCGCGACAACACTGGAGGCGGGCTGCACGATGTTGGGGCGTGAGCGGAAGACGGCCTAACGGTGTGCGGGACCGTAGCCCAGCTTCATGGAGACGGTTGCGAATGGTCCTCGCCGATACCCCAGGAGCAACAGTGTCCCTAATTTGCTGGGAAGTGGCGGTGCGGTCCCCTACGGCACTGCGTAGGATCCTACGGTCTTGGCGTGCATCCGTGCGTCGCTGCGGTCCGGTCCCAGGTCGACGGGCACGTGCACCTTCCGCCGACCACTGGAGACAACATCGATGTACTGTGGAGACCTCACGCCCCACGTGTTGAGCAATTCGGCGGTTCGTCCACCCGGCCTCCCGCATGCCCACTATACACCCTCGCTCACAGTCCGTCAACTGCACATACGGTTCACGTCCACGCTGTCGCGGCATGCTACCAGTTTTAAAGACTGCGATGGAGATGGAGCTCCGTATGCCACGGCAAACTGGCTGACACTGACAGCGGCGGTGCACAAATGCTGCGCAGCTAGCGCCATTCGACGGCCAACACCGCGGTTCCTGGTGTGTTCGCTGTGCCGTGCGTGTGATCATTGCTTGTACAGCCCTCTCGCAGTGTCCGGAGCAAGTATGGTGGGTCTGACACACCGGTGTCAATGTGTTCTTTTTTCCATTTCCAGGAGTGTATATATATATATTTGACGATGCTTGTGCTGACTCTGCATTTACCATTTGACGATGCCACTATGGCTGCAGTACATTAGGACTTTGTTTTTATGAAAAAGATCTGATGGTGGTCATTATAAACCCAAACTGGTAATAATCTGTTAATAAAACGTTTGTGACCATAGACGTAAAGTAAAGGAAACTTATTGTACATAGGGGTCACTGTTTTATTCGCCACAATGTCGCAGCTTGTGATAATACCTAATACTTGAATTGGGGGCCCCGACTGTTTGTTGTCTGTGATATAATGCACTCGCCGGCCTAATCCTGTAGCGTGGCGGATTCCAGTCGTAAGAGCGGCTGGCCAATTCCGCGCCCGGCGGGTTGGGCGGGTACACTTCAATCTTTCTCGGTTTTGCAATTAACCATTTTGGTTACTAATTAAATCCAGAATGAGATTTTCACTCTGCAACTGAGTGTGCGCTGATATAAACTTCCTGGCAGATTAAAACTGTGTGCCGGACCGAGACTCGAACTCGGGACCTTTGCTCTACCTTCTAAGCTACCCAAGCACGACTCACGCCCCATCCTCACAGCTTTACTTCCGCCAGTATCTAGTTTCCTACCTTCCAAACTTTACAGAAGCTCTCCTGCGAACCTAGCAGGACTAGCACTCCTGAAAGAAAGGATTTTGCGGAGACATTGCCAAGGCAAAGGTCCCGAGTTCGAGTCTCGGTCCGGCACACAGTTTTAATCTGCCAGGAAGTTTCATAGTAATTAAATCCCTCATGATCTTTTGTGACACCACGTTAGCCAGATTGTTGAAGACATTGAAGGTATCGGCTCGTCGTATTAAGGCGTAAGTGTCACGGTTCCGTAGTTGAGTTCTTAGATCATGCGCCACATCATATAACGGACAGTCCTAGATGATGTGCTCAGGTGTACCGTCTTGAGCACCACAGTCACACGCTGATGTAGCACGTTTACCAAATCGACACAGATATGTCGGATATGGCCCATGTTCCGTGATAAAGTGCAGCAGTCCGCTACTTGGCTCAAAATGACTCATCCCAAGTCTTTCCTTGATCTTCGGCAACAGTTGGAAGACCCTTCTCCCTGTATCTTCATTTTCCCAGGATTATTGCCACAACTCCTTCCTTCTTCTTCTGACAGCAAACTTGTCCTCTAGCTGATCGCTTAAGATGTCTCTGGTCCTGTCTATCTTTCCTTTAGTAACCCAATACCGTGCTGCCTGCTCTCGTATCCTTATGTGTAGTGGACTTAACCCCATTGGTAGAGCTCCCCCAGGAGCTGTTGTATATGCTCCAACAGATGGTAATATCATGTTTCGCTCCACCCTTCTCACAGTCATGGCAGGCATCACCCTCCTGACAGCGCAGCCTGAACACAAAAACTGATCGCATAACTTTGCTCTAAACTCCACTGTTCGATTTTCGTAACGCACAACAAGAACAAAACTTCACTGATGGCGCTCTCAGAAATGACGATATGGCTGGTCGGAGCTGAAACTCGGACTGAGCATCAAAGGTGAACATGCCTGTCTACACAGGTAGAACAACACAACGTTGTCAGATAGCTCGCAGTGATGTTAGTCTGATTACTTTTTTCACACACCTCATATTTACAGCGGTCTCTCTCTGTAAGGCAACTAAAACCCGGTCGGCTCCACTGACGTCATTTGACATCACTGTCTGAGGATCACACTCAGATACCTTGCGGAAATAAGGCAGTGCTTCACCAATAAGGATCACTTCGGAGACTAAACACTGTCCGTCAAATACTTCAGGAATGTTTTCCATAAAATATGTTTCTCTAGCGCATTAAGACGTTGTGCATTATGCGAGAACGTAAGCAGGAAACTGAAGATGAAGAAGGATCTGCTGGAAATACTTACTACAGGGAAGAATTTCGGAAAAGAGGTCCCGCACTGGTTGTTTACAGTGGAGTTATCTGGTTTTTATTTTTGTAGCTAACACAGTGTATTTGAGGTCGGTAAGCACGTATTAACAATATGTATGTTGGGTCGAGAAAAGTCTCCGCCTGCGCTATCGCTGGCGACTGGCCAAACAGCGCTGTCGTAGTCCAGTCCGCTAATTGGCCGGCTCTGTCCGGTTCTCCGAGTGCCTTATTTTGCTACGACTTTCAGGAAATTTATTTGACATTGTAAACGGTACGGAGTGGTTTGCGGAACAAGCGCCAGCGTGCGCGACTAAGGAAAAATACACGGCAGCGCGGCGGGGGGAAGCAACACATTCCTCGGGCAGAGTGCTGTGCAAACAGCTTTAGCAGCGGCGGTGCTCCTCGCGAGACGGCGGCGGCGGAGTGGGGGCGGAGTGGGGGCGGTAAGAATCAAATAACAAGGCCCGGGCCCGCCGCACGCTGGCGCTCGCAGCGGCCTCTGGGAGCGGCCAGGGTAAACAGCGCGCCGGCCCGCGGCACTCGAGGCGGGGGCGGAGGCGGAGGCGGGGGCGGCCGGCGGCGCGGATTATTCCGGTAGCGGAGGAACAAGCGGCCGCGGACGAGCCGCCCCCTGGGGGCGGGGGCAGGGGCGGGCAGATGGGGCGTGGTGCGGCTCCACTCAGCCGGCAGCACTCCGCAAGGAATTACTCTCCGGCAAGGCCGGCTGCCAGCCCGGAGGTGTTGGCCAAACACGGCGCGGCATCTTCACGAGCTGAGCACTGCCAGCCGCGAGCAGACGATAGGCGCAGCTACTGCCAGCCTACTACAGTAGCAGCAGTGGCAGTGACTGCCGTGGTGGCAGTACAGACCTTCCCCCTCCCCTCTAGGCATATGCTGGCCTTACCTGTGCAGTGGCACTGTTGTGATCACAACTGTGGAAGAGGTGTCGAACAGACTTCGAGCGAACCAGCAGCAAGAGCTATTACATTACATCTTTTTATTGCCAGCTGATAAAACCGTATTACGACATCTAAATGATTACGTTGCAGTTCACATTTAAGCACTTAGCGGAGGCTACTTCAGACTACACGGTTGTTGTTGTTGTGGTCTTTAGTCCTGAGACTGGTTTGATGCAGCTCTCCATGCTACTCTATCCTGTGCAAGCTTCTTCATCTCCCAGTACCTACTGCAACCTACATCCTTCTGAATCTGCTTAGTGTATTCATCTCTTGGTCTCCCCTTACGATTTTTACCCTCCACGCTGCCCTCCAATACTAAATTGGTGATCCCTTGATGCCTCAGAACATGTCCTACCAACCGATCCCTTCTTCTGGTCAAGTTGTGCCACAAACTCCTCTTCTCCCCAATCCTATTCAGTACCTCCTCATTAGTTATGAGATCTACCCATCTAATCTTCAGCATTCTTCTGTAGCACCACATTTCGAAAGCTTCTATTCTCTTCTTGTCCAAACTATTTACCGTCCATGTTTCACTTCCATACATGGCTACACTCCATACAAATACTTTCAGAAATGACTTCCTGACACTTAAATCAATACTCGCTGTTAACAAATTTCTCTTCTTCAGAAACACTTTCCTTGCCATTGCCAGTCTACATTTTATGTCCTCTCTACTTCGACCATCATCAGTTATTTTACTCCCCAAATAGCAAAACTCCTTTACTACTTTAAGTGTCTCATTTCCTAATCTAATACCCTCAACATCACCCGACTTAATTCGACTACATTCCATTATCCTCGTTTTGCTTTTGTTGATGTTCATCTTATATCCTCCCTTCAACACACCATCCATTCCGTTCAACTGCTCTTCAAAGTCCTTTGCTGTCTCCGACAGAATTACAATGTCATCGGCGAACCTCAAAGTTTTTATTTCTTCTCCATGGATTTTAATACCTACTCCGAATTTATCTTTTGTTTCCTTTACTGCTTGCTCAATATACAGATTGAATAACATCGGGGAGAGGCTACAACCCTGTCTTACACCCTTCCCAACCACTGCTTCCTAGTGGAAATTATAAAGCCATGCATCTTTCCAGTAAAATTAACATTGTCGTTTGGACCGCTGTGCTCAATGCACAGGGTGACAATTATTGAACCATATGAAATGATTTCTTCAAAACTTCTGAACGGTTGCGTTAGGAAATTCAAACAGCACGGTTGCCCGTGGGGCATGGTGGGAATTAGTATGAGCTGTATGGTTTGGTTTAGCGACGAAGCCCACTTTCATTTGGATGTATTTACAAATAAGCGAAATTGGCGCATTTAGCGGACTGAGAATCCACACTTCGCGATCGAGAAGTCTCTTGACTCTCAACGGGTGACTGTGTGGTGTGCAATGTCACGGAAGAATCGGTGTGGTATCCCTTGATGGCAAGGCGGCTAGCGAACGGTATGTCAAGGTTTTGGAAGATGATTTCATCCTCATTATCCAAATGGTCCTGATTTCGACAAAATGTGGTTCGTGCAAAACAGAGCTCGGTTCCATCGAAGCAAGAGAGGCTTTCATGTCCTGGAGGAACAGTCTGGGGACAGTGTTCTTGCTGTTAGGGTACCCAGAGGCCACTGGCATGTTCTCGGATTGGCCGCCATATTCTCCGCCTCTGAACACATGGGACTCTTTGTGCAGCTGTATTAAATACAAGGCGTACAGCAATAACTCTAAACTATTGCTGACCTGAAAACAGCCATTCAGGAGGTCATCGACAGCATCGATGTTCTGACACTTCCACGTGTCATGCAGAATTACGCTACTCGTCTGCGCCACATCATCGCCAACGATGGCAGGCATATTGAACATGTTATAATCTAAATCCTAATATCTGTAGTGATGTTTACACGTTGAATAATGTATATGTACGCCGTAGTACGTAACTAATTTACATTTTTTTCATATAGTTCAATTACAGTCACCCTCTATATGCAACAGTATGAAATCCAGCATACCGACAAATGCAATCAAATGGTATCGCATTTGATGTTAGTAATAGTATATGCCAAGACATCAACGATAATGGTGGTAAAGCGTGGAATTCAGTATAAAGACGGTGCGGTGCAGTGTTAATGTGTCAGTAGGTGTTTTTACTACAGGTGGAAAACAAACACAATTAGTAACAACGCGTATTGTGTTCATAAACTACCATTGTTACAATGCCACGTAGAAAACAATGAAGCAAAACAATATTTGGGAAGTACAGCTAGACGAGGCTTTCATTTGTCAAGTTACCAAGAAGGTGAACTGCTCAAGTACAGTGATTGATAATTTCATTAGAGTCGCCACACGATTACGATATAACGGGAAATATGTTCAAAGTAAAACATTATTTGAGGCATAGAAGGAATTACTTTTGCGTAAAGCGTGATACAGAGACCGTTAATCTTCTCAACGTGTTTATTTACATTTGCCACTAACTGCCAGATGTGTACGACAGATTTTGTCACATCACAAACATCTTGCGTTGAACAAAAGGACTGCAGAAACCCGCTCTAACAACGAAACATAAACAGGCTAAATTGGAGACTGATGAAAAACATACAACATGAACTGCAGAATGTGATCAAGTTATCTTCAGTGATGGGAAGAAGTTTAATTTAGATGGGTAGGATGCATCTCAGAATTATTGGCATGATCTGAGAACAGAGAAACACGTAAAAATGAGCAGAAATTTTAATATTAGAAGTGTCATGACTTGGGCAGTCTTTTGCGCTGAGGATAAGTCTGGAGTTGCTTGGCCGACCGCTAGAATGAACTCTAACATGTACACTGAGATGCTAGAGACAGAACTGATTAGAATGTATGAAGACTAGGGGACAAAAGTTCATTATTTCAACAACGTAATGCATCTGCGTATGTTTCTGCTACACACAAAAGGTGGTTTGAAAGTTAACATATTAATGTCTTGCCCTGGCGTCCACGTAGCCAGATAGTAGAAATACTTTTGGGAAATACTTTCAAGACGTACAAGCCAATTTGAGAACTTTTGTGGTAAATAGGAATAATAGAGAATGGACGACGTATTAATAATGTAGTAACACTACAGGACAGTGTCTTTATACCAATTTCCATCCATAAAATATAATCACTTTATTTTGTTACTAGTGTTGTGTAAAAATATACTGAATTTTATCATAACTGTTCATGTGATATATGTATCTACTATTTTCAAACTAAATTCGTTGCAGATATGCTTCAGAAAATGTGCTATTACTTTCCTAGAACCCTGCCTTCATATTGAATTCTACTACTGTATCTATGTTGTCCTGCCGTCAAATACCGCTATATGCCGGCCGCGGTGGTTTAGCGGTTCTAGGCGCTCAGTCCGGAACCGCGCGACTGCTACGGTCGCAGGTTCGAATCCTGCCTCGGGCATGGATGTGTGTGATGTCCTCAGGTTAGTTAGGTTTAAGTAGTTCTAAGTTCTAGGGGACTGATGACCACAGATGTTAAGTCCCATAGTGTTCAAAGCCATTTGAACCATTTTTTGAAATACCGCTATGGAAACCGCTATCCGTGCGAGGTCTGATTTCTACATTGTCTCCTATGTTATCCCTCCTATGTAAGTAGGGGGGAACAAAATGATCTGGCATTTTGAGTACAGCATTGTTGGTTTTAACTCCCTTAGAACATTTGGCAACAGGAGAGATGCCTTAGTTTCAATAACTACCACCTTAATTCGTTTACGCACTCATGCCACAATTTCCACTACGGCGTGACTGCTTGAAACAAAGCGCGCTTCTTTGACCTTATCTAGCGGCAGACGTAAGAGGTAGGTTACCATGCTGAACACAAGTGCTATAGCTTTTGGAGTGGACTTGTTGCTTCTTCG
Organism: Schistocerca cancellata; assembly: GCF_023864275.1. Taxonomy (NCBI): domain Eukaryota; kingdom Metazoa; phylum Arthropoda; class Insecta; order Orthoptera; family Acrididae; genus Schistocerca; species Schistocerca cancellata. Next base: position 80,722,340 of record NC_064627.1, on the reverse strand, counting down.
ATGTATCTCGCGACTAAACACTATTTACTTTCATCTTCCGTGCAGCATTTTCCTTACAGTCGTCTCAGTATCGATTGTTGCCATCTGCTGGGTAAAAGACACATTGGCATTCCTGCCGCTCGAAGAATAGACAAGCTAGGGAAGGAGCCGTCTACGTCAGGGAGAGGCGACATGTGAAATTGCCCTCTACTAGCTTTCGACAGGTTATAACGTTAATAATCAGAGAGAAGTGTAGCACAGAATGGCATGAGAAACATCGATGTACAAGGTGACTCGAAAAGTATAAGGTTCCTCACTGGCAGCCACGCCTTTTACAGGAATCATGTGCCTGCTACCAATATGGTTGCAACACAATTACACATCAGTGGTAAAGAAGATGATGTCAACTACATCTTTTTTGGAAACTCGAAGAGATACAGTATAACACTACAAGTCATACACCACAACTTCCATTCGCCATGGTTGCTCTCTCCCACCCTGCGTGACAGTATTTCTACGCTTGAAAGACTTGTGAATATATCGCCCTTGATATACCTTTTTGTTTGAACCATGTTTCAGTTTCAGTATGAATCTACTGTAATTTTACTTTGATGTTGTGTTACAATATTAAATCCTCTCTCTCTCCAGTGTACTAAACTTTATATGTATGATGATTGCTGTATGATATTGCTCATAATTTAATCCATAAATATTAAGCACAAATGACAGTAGTAGAGCTAGGCTGGTATGAGCCGATTTTGTTAGCATGGGTTACCTACATCAGGGGCAAGTATGCACTCAGGGGCAAACCTACTGTTCTCCTTTGTCAATCAAAGGAGAACAATAGATTTGTCCCTGAGTGCGTACCTGCCCCTGAAATCAAAGGAGAACGATAGGATTGCCGCTGAGTGCATAACTGCCCCTGATGTAGGTAACCTGTGCTAACAAAATTGGATCACACCAGCCTAGCTCTACTACTAACGACTACTTCGATTTTTTTTCTTATTAATACATAACATAAATTTATCATAATTCTCCAAGTACAGAAGATGTAATACATCACTTTTTGTCGTGAACTGCAACTTTTCGCACCATTATGATTTCTTTTACACTTTGTTAAAGTGTTTTTGGCTTCAGGAAACGATAAATGACAACATCATCAGCAAACACTACTAGTGGGATACTTAGGTCGTCTCCTAAATCGTCACAGAACAGAATCTCTGTAGCAAATATATAAGAAAAGGTGGCATGCCCACGTCTGCAGGTCTTGGTACTGGGTTTCTATCTGGACTACAAGCATCGAGTAAAAAAATTTATTCTAGCCTGGACCAGCAGCTGTCTACACTAAGGTGACAATAGTTATGGGATAGCGGTAAGCACAATTCCAGAAAGCAGTAGTATCGCATACACAAAATATAAAAGAACAGTGCTTTGGTGGAGCTGTCATTCGTACTCAAGTGAAAAGGTTTGCAATGCTATTATCGCCACATGATGGGAATTAACAGACGCTCATTGCGGAATGTTGGTTGGAGCTAGACACATGGGACATTCCATTTCGGAAATCGTTGCTCAATTCAATATTGTGAGATACACAGGACAAACGTGTGCCGAGAACACCAGATTTCAGGCATTACCTTTCACCACGGACAACGCATTAGCCGACGACCTTCATTTAACGACCGAGAGCAGACGCGTTTGCGTAGAGATGTGAGTGCTAACAGACAAGCAACACTGTGTCAGACAACCCCAGAAATCACTGTGGAACGCACGAAGAATGTAAGCCAGTGAGGAAAAATTTGACGTTAATAGTCTACGGCAGCAGACGACAGACGCGGGTGCCTTTGCTAACAGCACTGCATGGCCTGCAGCGCCTCTTCTTTGCTCGGACGATATGGGTTGAGCGCTACACGACTGGAGAACATGGACTGATCAGGTTAGTGCCGATGTCAGTTGTTAAAAGCTGATGGTGGGGTTGGAGCGTGACGCAGCCCCAGGAAGCTATGGACCCAAGATGTCAACAAGGAACTTCGCAAGCTGGCGGTAGCTCCATAATGGCGCAGGCTGTGTTTACACGGACTGTGTGGTGTCACCACCAGACACCACACTTGCTAGGTGGTAGCTTTCAATCGGCCGCGGTCCATTAGTACATGTCGGACCCGCGTGTCGCCACTGTCAGTAATTGCAGACCGAGCGCCACCACACGGCAGGTCTAGAGTGACGTACTAGCACTCGCCCAGTTGTACGACGACTTTGCTAGCGACTACACTGACGAAGCCTTTCTCTCATTTGCCGAGAGACAGTTAGAATAGCCTTCAGCTAAGTCCATGGCTACGACCTAGCAAGGCGCCATTAACCATTTCTGGAGAGAGTCTCACTTGTACCATCAAGAATGATGTATACAAATGATGGATTAAAGTTAAGTATAACCTCAGCTACGTACTTTTCTTTATAGCATTCATTACGTATCCTGTTTCAGACCTCACGCCCATCTGCGTGAGCTTAACGCGTGCCTTTCGGCTACTTCCGAGTGGCGTGGCTGTCTTGATACGCCACAACAGACTGGACTGAGTCCTTTGCTCCATCTGAAGCAAATTGACTGGAAACTGTTAGTTTCGTCTACTTGGAGACCATCTGAGGCCATTCAAGGACTTCATATAACTGAACAAAGATGCAATTTTTCTGGATGACTATGCGAAATGTCACTAGGCAAACTGTTGACGACTGGTTTGAGAAACGCTCTGGATCGTGCGAGCGAATGTTTTGACCACCCAGATGTCCTGACATGAATTCCTTAAATGTATTCGCAATTGCGAAAGTGGACATCCATCAACTGTACGATGGAATGACGAAAATGAAAGTTTTTTTCCGGACAAGGACTCGAACCCTAATTTCCCGCTTATTGCTGGCGTTCGCCTTACCATTGTGCTATCCGTGCACAACCCAGGACCAGACCCAAACCTCTATATGTCCCCAATCATGCTTCTGCAAATTGCACTCATAAGTCAAACATGCACGCGTTTCCAAAGGAACTTAGAATCGTAATTCAGAATAACAGAGGCAGTGCTGTGTCATATCTACATAAATCACGGCGAACATTTACGGCACATAATAGAGGGGTCAGTTCGTACACAAAATCTTTCACCGGCAACACTTTCGCAATTATAGACATCCACAGCGGCAGCGTAGCTCAGTATTTCTGCTTCTCATTTCCAACGACTTGTTGAATCAACATCACGTCGAGTTGCTGCACTACGCCGGCCGAGAGGTGGTCCTACATGATGTTAGGAGGCAGCTCATGACTGTCGTCACCTCATCGTATATACGCTTTCGAACATCTGTCTTACTGCAGCTGTGGTGAAGTATGTCAGGCAAGGTTTGAATGACGAACCGTAACCTGCGCCCAGGCATTGTGCGAATCGATTAATTGTTGTTGCAAAAGATTTTAACTGGGTAGAAATTAACTCTCAGCGTACGACGCCATTTGTAAGTACACCGTTCGGATTTTGCGTGCAAAAACAGTCACCCTTGAATGAAACCACGCTAGAGCGAAGTTCATGTTTGAAATATGGTGCACCGGTGTATCTAAACTTGATCTTAGAAAAGTTTTAAATGTTCAAAAAAACTTGATTCTTCTGGATTTTAGGTGCAGCGTTCCTTTTCTGTACTTCAAACTTCTGCGAATCTGATCAAATTTGATACGGAGGTAGATAAACGGATAAAGTCAAACCGAATCATTTTTTTTACCCAATGATCTTTATCGGTAATCGAGATACGTAACCTAAAGTCGAGCTGAATGTAACGCGTAAAACTCGTTTTTACTTGAATTGAATGCTCAGATAAGTGTTGTCCCAGTTGGATATTACAGCAGACGACTCATACGAAGCGGCTACCGTGACGACAGCGTCCCCACCACACAGGCTAGGGGGCGCTTGATACATACCATCGCCCATGGCAACGGCGTCCCTACCACAAAAGATAGAGGGCTCTACTCTATCCACAAATGATGGAAAACGAATGGGCCAACAGTTTCTGAATTTTATAAAATTGTAAATTTCTCGAGATTTAATTAGTTAGTTATAATTATTACTTATTATGTTTTATATTACAATTTGTACGGAAACCAGATGGCAGTTATAAGAGTCGAGGGGCATGAAAGGGAAGCTGTGGTTGGGAAAGGAGTGAGACAGGGTTGCAGCCTCTCCCCGATGTTATTCAATCTGTATATTGAGCAAGCAGTAAAGGAAACAAAAGAAAAATTCGGAGTAGGTATTAAAATTCATGGAGAAGAAGTAAAAACTTTGAGGTTCGCCGATGACATTGTAATTCTGTCAGAGACAGCAAAGGACTTGGAAGAGCAGTTGAATGGAATGGACAGTGTCTTGAAAGGAGGATATACGATGAACATCAACAAAAGCAAAACGAGGATAATGGAATGTAGTCAAAATAAATCGGGTGATGCTGAGGGAATTAGATTAGGAAATGAGACACTTAAAGTAGTAAAGGAGTTTTGCTATTTAGGGAGTAAAATAACTGATGATGGTCGAAGTAGAGAGGATATAAAATGTAGACTGGCAATGGCAAGGAAATCGTTTTTGAAGAAGAGAAATTTGTTAACATCGAGTATAGATTTAAGTGTCAGGAAGCCGTTTCTGAAAGTATTTGTATGGAGTGTAGCCATGTATGGAAGTGAAACATGGACGATAACTAGTTTGGACAAGAAGAGAATAGAAGCTTTCGAAATGTGGTGCTACAGAAGAATGATGAAGATAAGGTGGGTAGACCACGTAACTAATGAGGAGGTATTGAATAGGATTGGGGAGAAGAGAAGTTTGTGGCACATCTTGACTAGAAGAAGGGATTGGTTGGTAGGACATGTTTTGAGGCATCAAGGGATCACAAATTTAGCATTGGAGGCCAGCGTGTAGGGTAAAAATCGTAGAGGGAGACCAAGAGATGAATACACTAAGCAGGTTCAGAAGGATGTAGGTTGCAGTAGGAACTGGGAGATGAAGAAGCTTGCACAGGATAGAGTAGCATGGAGAGCTGCATCAAACCAGTCTCAGGACTGAAGACCACAACAACAACATTACAACTGGAACAAACATTAAAATTTACGATTTCGTGCTTAAGCATGTAACTAACGTTGGTCACCATGGAGAGCGTTACTGTCTGCCCATGTGTTGTTGGCCGTTATTTAAGCTCATGCTGAGAACCAACCATGCATAGTTACCAACCGTGCACAGGCAAAGTGACGACTCCAGCGAGCGACCAAATGGGTATAAAAATCTGTTTATTTTTGTAACACTGACTAATTGCATTTAGATTACGTACATGACTACTTACTAAAATTATAATTTTACAGTGTAAATTGCACTGAGGATGGCCCCATCGCGGGTTGAAACCGGTTGGCGGCGAAGTAAATAATACGATTGTGACTGTCATTTTGAATAATCGACTATATAGCAGTCTAACGTTGCCAATAAAATGCACGTAAAATTCGATTAGAGCAAAGATGCATGCGCTGAAATGGTTTAAAATGATACAAATAATAACAAAAAGCGTATTCTAGCGGTAATTAAAGACATGTTTGCTAAAATCTTTCACCGTTCGGGTTTTACGCGCTAAAAGTCACGCGTTTGCACATGAAACTGTGTTCTGTAGAAATGCGTTTCATTTTAAGTGCTCCATTTGGATATAATTTTCAAAAATGGTTATTAGAGGTGATTATCATTTCGTTGTTAATATGTTAAGGATTTTATTCACCAGAGGCTCGAAATTATCGATAAATGTTTGGACGAGCCAAACAATGCATTAACAAACCAGAATTATCATCATTTTTAGCTTTACCGTTGGGCATGCAGAATATAAAACTAACGCGAAAACTGGTATAAAAACAACTGTCACGAACGTGTCACCTTCTTTCTAAATAATAGAAAATGATTTATTGCATTTTATGCAACAAATACTATGGCATCACGTAAAAAATTTATTTTCGATTAAAGCAAGATTAAGTTCGTCAATTTCCGTACAGGACTGAAAAGTTGATTACATTTTGAGGATATATATCGTTTCGTAATTCTTCTGCTTATTTTCGCCAATCATATCCATAGTTATTTGCAACTGGTTGTTGCAATATTTCGTGCCAAAATTATTCAGTGAATTTTTCTAACGGGCGTTTCCTAAGATTCAATCGTTACTGCTTTAAATAAAGAGTAACAAGAATTTTAAGACACGAGGTATTACGAAGATTTATACTTTTGAGTTGTTTATTGTTTGTTACGTTAGCCGTTCAGCTTGCAATATAGGAAGCTTTGATGTATGTATTATGGTATCGCAAGTTTATCTACAAAATATAAGCTATTTACATAAATTAATATCATCAATTTCTCAAAGTCTTTTTTGTTTCGTGCTGTATCGTATTAATGTTTCCTGTTATTTTGTGCTCTATATTGCATATTTACGACTATTTTTCACATGTTTTTATGTACAGTCTGATGCGTGCATATTGAAATGTATGTAAGTATAAAACAAAACAAAAATAAAAAAATAAGAGTTCAAACCAAATATAAAGAAAATTACAAAATGTAAAACAATATAACAAAATTATAAAAAAATAATAAAAACTTAAAAACATGAAAAATTTAAAATAGAACAAAATACCCTCCTGTAAGCATATGACCCTTCTAACAGCCGTGTACCGCAAGTCTCTAGAGGAACGGAAGGTTCCAAATGATTGGAAAAGAGCACAGGTAGTCCCAGTCTTCAAGAAGGGTCGTCGAGCAGATGCGCAAAACTATAGACCTATCTCTCTGACGTCGATCTGTTGTAGAATTTTAGAACATGTCTTTTGCTCGAGTATCATGTCGTTTTTGGAAACTCAGAATCTACTATGTAGGAATCAACATGGATTCCGGAAACAGCGATCGTGTGAAACCCAACTCGCTTTATTTGTTCATGAGACCCAGAAAATATTAGATACAGGCTCCCAGGTAGATGCCATTTTCCTTGACTTCCGGAAGGCGTTCGATACAGTTCCGCACTGTCGCCTGATAAACAAAGTAAGAGCCTACGGAATATCAGACCAGCTGTGTGGCTGGATTGAAGAGTTTTTAGCAAACAGAACACAGCATGTTGTTCTCAATGGAGAGACATCTACAGACGTTAAAGTAACCTCTGGCGTGCCACAGGGGAGTGTTATGGGACCATTGCTTTTCACAATATATATAAATGACCTAGTAGATAGTGTCGGAAGTTCCATGCGGCTTTTCGCGGATGATGCTGTAGTATACAGAGAAGTTGCAGCATTAGAAAATTGTAGCGAAATGCAGGAAGATCTGCAGCGGATAGGCACTTGGTGCAGGGAGTGGCAACTGACCCTTAACATAGACAAATGTAATGTATTGCGAATACATAGAAAGAAGGATCCTTTATTGTATGATTATATGATAGCGGAACAAACACTGGTAGCAGTTACTTCTGTAAAATATCTGGGAGTATGCGTGCGGAACGATTTGAAGTGGAATGATCATATAAAATTAATTGTTGGTAAGGCGGGTACCAGGTTGAGATTCATTGGGAGAGTCCTTAGAAAATGTAGTCCATCAACAAAGGAGGTGGCTTACAAAACACTCGTTCGACCTATACTTGAGTATTGCTCATCAGTGTGGGATCCGTACCAGATCGGGTTGACGGAGGAGATAGAGAAGATCCAAAGAAGAGCGGCGCGTTTCGTCACAGGGTTATTTGGTAACCGTGATAGCGTTACGGAGATGTTTAACAAACTCAAGTGGCAGACTCTGCAAGAGAGGCGCTCTGCATCGCGGTGTAGCTTGCTCGCCAGGTTTCGAGAGGGTGCGTTTCTGGATGAGGTATCGAATATATTGCTTCCCCCTACTTATACCTCCCGAGGAGATCACGAATGTAAAATTAGAGAGATTAGAGCGCGCACAGAGGCTTTCAGACAGTCGTTCTTCCCGCGAACCATACGCGACTGGAACAGGAAAGGGAGATAATGACAGTGGCACGTAAAGTGCCCTCCGCCACACACCGTTGGGTGGCTTGCGGAGTATAAATGTAGATGTGATGTAGATGTAGACCTTGACGTGCTGATGGCACAATTAGGCTCTGAGGACACAGGAGGCTACACTGGACAGATACAACCACACCTGGCAGGTAATCGTAGAAGAACCAGACTAACGATGCCCATCTTAGGCAACATGGTTCGCAAGACAACAAAATACCTTTGCCGGATCAGTCGCCGCCCGCGTCATCAAAAATATACATCATCTGCCTTGCAATGGCGGTGTGATGTCAAGATAGAGTGAAACCTCTGAACCACAATGAGAAATGCTCTTATCATTGCACGTAAAAGGCGAATATGTCCTGGGCAAAGAATTTAAAAAAATGGGAACTAGCTTTTTGACTTCTCTGCGAGCTTCAAATAAATTTCAATGAAAACGTCTTGACCTATTCGCGCTTATCTACGAGTTAATCCTACTTCCCCAGCACAACGGGCTCGCTTACCTGCAAGGCACTGTCACACCTGCTTGTTGCAACTTATAGACTGAAGTCCTTGATTCTGTGCCCAAAGTCCTGAAGATCAGACAGCGATAGCAAATAATGAATGATATCATGTAAGTAAAGAGTATAAATGTAAAAGCTAAAAAGTTTTACCGGGGAAGAGGGGAGGTATGATTTCTGGGGTGGATTACTTCCCTGATGCATTTCTCAATGGAGGGAGGATTAATTTTTTTTCCGAGATTACCATTTGTCCCCCCAATCCCAGCCCCGTCTTACATGTACGGTGAGGCATTTAAGAACTAATAGACAGAAATTTATTTGCTTCTACAAAATGGGATGCGTCTACAATAGGAGGATTCAGAGAGTTTTGGTGCTTTTATAATCGGAAATATGCCAGACTTTAATTACACGTTGTATCGTATCACACAACTTGACAAACACCATGTTGGATGACATGATAACAAGTGTCATGTTACGAGATGATACCATGCACCGTGTTACTTTACTTGACACTTGCATTATGGCACATGATGTGGGTACTAAAGCGCGAATATGTTAAGATGTTTTGATTTAAATATATTTGGAATTGGAACTGACAAATAAATCGAAAAGATAGTTCCCTCTTCTCACATCCCTCCCTTCACAGAACATACTCGTCCTTTTTATACTATGACAGCACTTTTCACTCTTCTTATTTATATAGACGAGAACACAAAAGGGACTATCGCATATCCTGATGAAACATCAGTTTAATCCTGTGTGCAGTGACGTTGTCGACGGCACGTGAAGCCTTAAATGGCTTCCATAGCTAATCACGCACTTACATGACATTGTCTATCACTTTCAACCTAGCATAAAGTCAAAAGACACTGTTTTTAAGAATTGATAGTGAGGTGATATGTCTTACCGTGTTCCGAAAATATCATTTGCTTGATATGGAGTGAACTTAAGGATTTCTCTGGAAACGACGAAGTGGTTATCAGGGAGCATTAAACTATCATTCGCTCATAACGCTGCGAATTGAATACTGCCGAGAAGGCACAACAGCTACACGACCGTACGATAAGGCTATTATTTGTTATAAAAAATACTGCATACTCTCGCTTTGCCGTAGACTGCCACCTTGTGCTATGCAACGTGCTTCGCCACTCTTCAAACTTAGAATGTGCGGATAAAGAATCACACTGGAAAAAAAAATGTACTATAGTTTCTTTACTGTCCTTCAAGTCCAACTCAGTGCAAGAAAAGCTTCGATGTTTCCACACATTTTGAATTTGTTTGAATTATTCGCTCTACCGGAAAAAATAGCTGACTGGTAACCGGGTGACGCAGCTAACGTATAGAATTAAGTTAAAAAAATGTAAATTTATTTCTCCCTTATGAAAACAATATTGGAATTGAATTTCCTACAGCTTGGTGTACGTAGTTCAACATAATTTTGTCTCTAAGGTCGTCGTAGGTTGTGTTCCAAAAATGAGCAGCGTAGAGACAGAGGTGATGACACTTCCTGCAGGACCTGACCATCATTTTGCAGGACAATGCTCAAGCACGTACAGTGCAAGCTGTTACTGATTTGTTTGACTGATGGGGCTGCTTACTGCTATACTACATACTGCACTCCCCTGACACTAGCCCTTGTGAGTTCAACTCGATTTCAAAACTGAAGGAAACACTTCACGGTATTCGCTTCAGAACTGCTACAACTTCGTCGGGCCATAGACCGCGCCGCTCGACCTAACACAACTGGCATTGCTAAGAGTATCGTACGACTTCCACATCGCTGGCAACGGGTTATACACAATGCTGGTGACTACTCTGAAGGTCAGTAAATAAACTTTAAAACACGGATCTATTTTGTACGAGCTGTAAAAAAATAGTTGCCACTATTAATGTTACAACCTCCGTACTTTTGCTCAGTCACTTAGTCATAGTATGGGCGTCCGCAGAAATTTATCCAAGAGTGGGCAGGATTCAAAAAGTTGCATTTTTTATTCAGATGTTTGGTCGAATATGAGAACGTGTCATGCCGCAAGAAATAAAAATAGCAGGAAATACACAGGGTTTATTGTCTCTTAAATGTTTTATAGTTATAGAATAAACTATAGGCCTATTAGAAAGTATATTAAATTTGTACCATAAAGGGAAATTATTTCATTAGTGTGTCCAGACTACATTTATTCTACATTATTAAAACGACTAAGGATGTGGGAAACTTTCGAACCAACTTTTAACAGATAAGGACTCAATAAAAATGACCTTCGAGTCCCTGGTTTGGCACGTACGCATGACAAACGGACTACAGAACTCATAATTCTATGGATGGATGTTGCTCAGGGTTGCACCACATAATTTTAAAAGCAAAGAATTTCGAAGTCCACTTGCGATCTTTATATTTCACTATTTTTTAATATCACCGAAAGAAGAAATTTCTATTTTGTTTCTGTACCTGGACCTGCATATGAAGTATATGTGAGTATATTTACTGTCGTGTCGTTCGAAGAGCGAGGTGCCAAAGTAAGGTTGGGACCTCGCAACGTAACCACAGCAAAAGGCAGTCGCTGCAAGCCGCGTCGACCAATGAACGAGAGTCTGCGATCATCGAGTAAGACGACAGCGTCGTCTTCTAGCAGGCCAGCTCTGTGGTCATTATATCGGACAGAACGCTACGTTGAAGTTGTCGTTATATGCACTCTGAGTGGGAGACTTGTATTTCGTCTGTATTAAGTGATACGTTAATGTTCGGAGACAGTTATAAATACTCATGACATTGCCATGCAGATTAAGTAATTCGCGTGCTCTATGTTGTAATAAAGTGAACCCGGTCTGCTGCAGGAGTAAAACAAAGAAACCAACGCTGTAACACCGAGTGTATCTCGTCCGATACAACATAGTACTTGTATTACCGTGTTTTTCATATTTTACTACAGTCGCTGCACCGTGTAAAACTAAATGAAATGCCGGTACGCGTTGCCGGTTGAAATGTTAGCATACTGGTTAAATCAAGCTGAGCGCATGTCAAGGGGCTGTTCCTTTGGGAATTGGGGTCGAGTGTCCGGCAGGTATAATCCAGGCCGTGTCTATATGGTGCGACGTGCTCGAACTGTTACCTGCTGAAACTCATGAAAGGCTGTACAGCTGCAGAGACTTGAGAATGAAGGGGAAATAAAACACCGCCACGACAAGGAAGCGGTTTTACAGGAGAACGTAGCCAAAGTTTTAAATTTTCCGTTTAAGAAATAACCGCACAAACATACTGTCGTTTCACCATCGCACAGAGTCCCTTATGGAGGACACAGTAAAAGCATCCCTGGCCTACAGAAACAACTGAAAGGCTTGAAAACAAGTAACTCGCCAGGTCCGGATGTGATCCCAGCTCGATTTTACAAACAGTTCTCTGAGACATTGCCCCACACTTACCGTCCATTTATCACGTAACTCTCGCCCATCGCAAAACTCCAAGAGACTGGAAAAAAGCACCCGTGACTCCTGTAGGTATGAAAAGTAAAAGAAAGGACTATCAAAACTACAGACCAACGTCCTTAACTTCGGTTTGCTGCAGAATTCTTGAACATAAAGTCAGTTCGAATTTAATAAACTTCCTTGAGACGGAAAAGCTTCTGTCCACGAATCGGCACAGCTTTAGTAACCAACGCTAGTGCGAGAATTAGCTTGCCCTTTTCTCACGTTTTCTGAAAGTATTTGTATGGAGTGTAGCCATGTATGGAAGTGAAACATGGACGGTAAATAGTTTGGACAAGAAGAGAATAGAAGCTTTCGAAATGTGGTGCTACAGAAAAATGCTGAAGATTAGATGGGTAGATCACATAACTAATGAGGAAGTATTGAATAGGATTGGGGAGAAGAGAAGTTTGTGGCACAACTTGACCAGAAGAAGGGATCGGTTGGTAGGACATGTTCTGAGGCATCAACGGATCACCAATTTAGTATTGGAGGGCAGCGCGGAGGGTAAAAATCGTAGGGGGGCACCAGGAGATGAATACACTAAGCAGATTCAGAAGGATGTAGGTTGCAGTAGGTACTGGGAGATGAAGAAGCTTGCACAGGATAGAGTAGCATGGAGAGCTGCATCAAACCAGTCTCAGGACTGAAGACCACAACAACAACAACTTTTCTCACGTTATATCCTGCGGACTATTGATGAAGGGCAACAGGCAGATTTCATATTCCTATATTTCCTAAAATCATTTGTCACTTTGCCCAGATATGTGAATTGTTCAAACACTTCTTAAGAACACAGTATGTTGTCCACAACGGCGAGCCTTCATCAGAGACAAAGGTATCTTCACCAACACCTCGTGGTACGATGATAGGATTGCTATTACTTTATACATACATAAATGATCTCGCGGACAGGGTGAGAAGCAATCTGCGTCTGTTTGCTGATAACTCTGTCGTCTACGGGAAGGGGTCATTGCTGAGTGGCAGTAGGGGGACATAGGATGACTTAGATAAAATTCCTAGTGCGTGGTAACTAGCTTCAGCAGCAGAAAATGTAAATTAATGCAGATGATTAGGAAAACCAAATCCGTACGTTTCGCATACAGCATGCTGTCTGACACATCACGTTGATTAAATATCTAGGCGTAAAGCTGCAGGGCGACATGAAACGTAACCACCATTTAAGGAGGTAGTAGGAAAGGCGAATGGTCGATTTCGGTTTATTGGGTTTTAGGAACGTGATGTTCATATGTAAATGAGGCCGCATATAGGACACCACTTGGACCCAATCTTCAGTACTGCTCGAGTGTTTTAGATCCATACCACGTCGGATTAAAGACGTGGAAGCAATTCAGGGTCGGGCTGCAGACTTGTTACCGGTATATTCGAACAACACTCAAGTGTTACGGAGATGCTTCAGGAACTAAAATGGAAATACTTGGAGGGAAGTTCACTTTCTTTTCGTGAATAGTTACTGACAAAAGTTAGAAAACCGGCTTTGAAGCTGACTGTTCAACGATTTTACCGTCGTCAACACATATATTTCTCATGAGGACAACGAAGATGAGGGAAATTATGGCTCGTACAGAGGCATATCTGTAGTTTCATCATCATCATCATCATCATCATTTTAGACTGATTATGCCTTTCATCGTTCAGTCTGGAGCATAGCCCCCCTTATATAATTCCTCCATGATCCCCTATTCAGTGCTAACGTTGGTGCCTCTTCTGATGTTCAGCCTATTTCTTCAAAATCATTCTTAACCGAATCCAAGTATCTTCCCCTTGGTCTGCTCCGACTCCTCCTACCCTCTATTGCTGAACTCATGAGTCTCTTGGGTAACCTTGCTTCTCCCATGCGTGTAACATGACCCCACCATCTAAGCCTGTTCGCCCTGACTGCTACATCTATAGAGTTCATTCCCAGTTTTTCTTTGATTTCCTCATTGTGCACACCCTCCTGCCATTGTTCCCATGTACTAGTACCTGCAATCATCCTAGCTACTTTCATATCCGTAACCTCAACCTTATTGATAAGGTAACCTGAATCCACTCAGCTTTCGCTCCCATACAACAAAGTTGGTCGAAAGATTGAACGGTGCACAGATAACTTAGTCTTGGTACTGACTTCCTTCTTGCAGAAGAGATTAGATCGTAGCTGAGCGCTCACTCCATTGGCTTTGCTACACCTCGCTTCCAGTTCTCTTACTATGTTGCCATACTGTGAGAATATGCATCCTAAGTACTTGAAACCGTCCGCTTGTTCTAACTTTGTTCCTCCTATTTCCCACTCAATCCGTTTATATCTCTTTCCCACTGACATTACTTTCGTTGTGGAGATGTTAATCTTCATACCATAGACCTTACATTTCTAATCTAGCTATGAAATATTACTTTGCAAACTTACAATCAAATCTGCCATCACAATTAAGTCATCCGCATATGCGAGACTGCTTATTTTGTGTTCACATATCTTGATCTCAATTTAGTATTGGAAGGCAGCGTGGAGGGTAAAAATCGTAGGGGGAGACCAAGAGATGAATATACTAAGCAGATTCAGGAGGATGTATGTTGCAGTAGGTACTGGGAGATGAAGAAGCTTGCACAGGATAGAGTAGCATGGAGAGCTGCATCAAACCAGTCTCAGGACTGAAGACAACAGCAACAACATCTTGATCTCACCCAGCCAGTCTATTGTTTCCAACATATGATCCATAAATAATATGAACAACAGTGGGGATAGGTTGCAGCCTTGTCTTACCCCTGAAACTACTCTGAACCATGAACTCAATTTACCGACAATTCTAACTGCTGCCTGACTATCTATGTAAAGACCTTTAATTGCTTGCAAATGTTTGGCTCCTATTCCATAATCTCGTAGAACAGACAATAATTTCCTCCTAGGAACCCGGTCATATGCCTATTCTACATCTATAAAGCATAGATACAATTCCCTGTTCCACTCATAACACTTCTCCATTATTTGCCGTAAGCTAAAGATCTGGACCTGACAACCTCTAAGAGACCTAAGCCCACAATGATTTTCATCCAGTTTGTCTTCAACTAATACTCGCACTTTCCTTTCAATAAAACCTCAGAAGATCTTACCCACAACGCTGATTAAAGAGATACCTCTGTAGTTGTTACAATCTTTTCTGTTTCCATGTTTAAAGATTGGTGTAATTACTTCTTTCGTCCAGACTGATGGAACCTGTCCCGACTCCCATGCCACTTCATTTATCCTGTGTAGCCATTTAAGACCTGACATTCCACTGTATTTAATGAGTTCCGACATAATTTCATCCACCGCAATCGCTTTATTGCACTGCAGTCTATTGAGCATTTTCTCCAGTTCCTAAAATGTGATCCTATTTCCATCATCATTCCTATCCCATTGTACATCGAAATCTGAAACATTACTGACCGTATTTTCACCTACATTGAGCAACTCTTCAAAATATTCCCTTAATCTGTCCAAGGCATCTACAGGATTCACCAGCAATTTTCCTAACCTGTCCAAAATAATAGTCATTTCCATATTACCTCCCTTTCGAAGACTGCTAATTACACTCCAGAATGGTTTTCCAGCAGCTTGACCCAAAGACTCCAACCTGTTTCCAAAGTCTTCCCAAGATTTCTTCTTGGATGCTGCAATTATCCGATTGGCTTTGTTTCTTCCTTCAACATAACTTACTCTGTCTACCTGGGTTCTAGTATGTAGCCATTATTGACACGCCTTCTACTTCCTTTTACAGGCTGCCTTGGCTGTGTCATTCCACCATGCTGCTTGCTTCATCCTACCTTTACACACTACTGTTCCAACACATTCCTTAGCCTCTTCTAGTACTGTGCCCCTGTACCTTGTCCATTCCTTTTCCAATGACTGTGATTGACTACATTCAAATAACTGGTACCTGTGTCTGTACTGTTATCTGTAGTCTATCCAGTGGAAATTGAAGAGGAAAGGGAACATACTAGTGGTGGAGGATAGCCTCCACTTCGAATCTTGCGGTGGCTTGCAGAGTACGTATGTAGACGGAGATGCAATTTCCGCTGAACGACCAGACAACCAAATAGTGTTGTATTTAACTAGACCACTTCCTTAACCCTTCTGCCCGCCTGAGTAGCATCGGATAGAATCGTCTCTAGAAATAGGTTCAAATGGTTCAAATGGCTCTGAGCACTATGGGACTTAACATCTGTGGCCATCAGTCCCCTAGAACTCAGAACTACTTAAACCTAACTAACGTAAGGACATCACACATATCCATGGCCGAGGCAGGATTCGAACTTGCGACCGTTGCAGTCGCGCGGTTCCAGACTGAGCGCCGAGAACCGCTAGACCACCGCGGCCGGCTCTAGAAATAGGTCTACGTGAGAATTCTGAAATTGATAAAAAGCCTACCACAGATTTCAGGGAATGGACAGAGCCCTTTTGCCACCCCTCTACTCCCTCCCCTTCGCCCACCGGACTCCTATAGCTTAATAAACGCACTGCAAATGTTATCGGCTGCACTCGTGTAGGACGAGTTTGTTTTCCTGTGTCGCATTTCGAATGAAATACGGAACTGTAAAGTAATTTATTGCTTTTGTTCTTGGTCTGAAATTCAATGTTGATTGAAGAGTTTGTGAGTGTACATATGAATATTCCATAAGAGGAGTGCTTTCGTATTACAGCGTGCTGTTAACCACTCCTGGTCTCGATGTGCCCCCTATCCTCCCCAGCCTTCTCTCTTGCTTTTGCGAACCATGAGGTTAAGCGGTTAGATAAACTTTGGCAGGTAACAGAATGGTTCTATCCCCCGTTCAACTGCACCGGCGCTCATAGGTGTCTGAGATAGATTTCACTACGCCACGAGTACAGCTGTTTTATATGTTTCTCTCCAAGTCATTGTACAGCAGAATGACGGCGAATATTGCAGCGCACCAAGCAGTCTTTCATCAAATGATAAAACTCTGCCCGTTCTCCCTGTGTTTAGACACCAGAGAGATCCATCATGCGAACTGCATAAACATGTGCTTTGCACGGCAGATCATCTTTAAGACGAATTCCATTACACTAAATGCGTCATAATCTTCACATTCCTCTCAGTTCCACTTATTCCTCTTGCAGTAATGACTAATTATTTCTTTCTGAGACAATCGAGTCTCTCTTTCGTTATGCTTGCGAAGGTTAACAGTTGTCACGACAACGTTTTCTCTATGGCTTGCGAAAAATAGACTGAAATCAGTTACGTATAATCGATACCCTTATTATTTGAGTAGCTGAATTGAAAAGAGATCCGTGGTCTTTCGCAGTTCGTTTCTAAGCCGCGAAAGAAACATCTTGTAGTATATTAGAAAGAAACATATAGAGCAGAGCGTATCATGGCACTTGCAACATTTGTTGACATGCAGAACGTCGGGTCAGATAACGATGTGTGAGAGTGATGGTAGGCGGCAGGGCGAGGGTTGGGGTTGGAGGTGGGGGTGTTGCCCTGCCTGGAGCTGGAAGAGAGCTGGAGCTGAAGCCCGGCTGGGGCCGTTGGGAGGCGGAGCACGCGCCGCCCCCACCACTGCCTCACGCGTTGGAACGCGGGTCGGGCCGCCGCTCCAGATTTCCAGCCTCCAGCGTCCATCGTCGCTGTCTTTCAGCGCTCTCCTTCAACAGCTAAGAGAGATAGCACTTCCCACATTAGAGTCCAAGGCTCACCCCTTGACCAGACATGGCTTGGATTGACATCATTTTCAATTTGCCAGAATCTAGCGAACCTTACAGCTGTGTGGGAGAAGAGAAAGGAAGACAGACTCGGTATTAATTTTCACTGTGTCTAAATGTACTCTACACAAGGGTGTAAAAGACAAATTAAGATAATTATCTTTATCAGTCGCATTCAGGTTTCTTCTATGTTCGCATTTCGAGGGCTTACTTACATCCTCAACCACACGCGGATCATTAGATTATATTACATTTTCATTTGTAGCTGGTTGCCTGTTTTAAACATTTCACAATAAATAATGTATAATTTGTGACTTTATATAGTAATTTGCTACTGAAATTATAAATTTTTAGCAATAATAAAGTTACTTACAAGATGTTCTAGTAAAGAGAACTGCGATGGACCTTACAAGTATTCGTTTTAATCATTAAATGACACACAGACATCCAGAGATTGTGCAAATTAGAAATTCGGTACCTTGTATAAGGGGGCGATCAAAAAGCTTCCATTTGAGGGCGTTGCTGCAGCCAATATACAACGTAGCGCGAGTCCGATTTGAGTATGTAAGCATCGCTATGTAGGCAAGGGCTTAGTATGGCATTAATGTCCTTCCGACGTGTTTGTTGTAAGTATGGAGACATGAACTGTGACGATGTTCTTTCGAAATGCATACAAAAAATACCAAAGTGCTGTTATTGTTTACTTGGCTGCCGAATACCAAACACCGGTAGACGTCCACTGCAGAGTGAATAATGTGTATGAGGGCAGTATGTCTGTCTAAGACCTCCGTTGTTCAATAATGTACTAAGTTTCGTGCCGGTCGCTGTTCGACACAAAATACCGGTCGATCTGGCAGGCCAATCAACTGACGTGGGAGGCACCCTCGAGTACCCGCCCTGTAATCCTGATCGCTTTCCCTGCGATTATCCACCTTCGATCCCTTAAAAAATGCGTTTGAAGTCGAAGATCTGCTGTCGGATGAGGATGTACACCAGGCAGTTACGCATCTGTGCACGCAGCATGACACAGTGATTTACCAAACGGGTGTCTTCGATCTGGTCCGTCAGTGGGGTGCTTGCCTCAGTGCTCACGGCAATTCTACCTGACTGGCATACCGATCCTGTAATGTATGGCCTTCGAACGGAAACTTATTGATCGCTGCTTCTGTGTCAAGGAGCATTACAAGCTAAGGCTAAGAATCAAAGGCGTGAGGATTGGCCGCGCGGTTTGGGGCGCCATGTCACGGGTAACGAGGCCCCTCTCGCCAGAGTTTCGAGTCCTCCCTCGGTCATGGGTGTGTGTGTGTTGTTCTTAGCATAAGTTAGTTTAAGTAGTGTGTAAGTGTAGGGACCGATGACCTCAGCAGTTTCGTCCCTTAGGAATTCGCACACATTTGAGCATTTTTAAGAATTAAGGACATGGACAACATGTACGTGTTTAAACCTTTAGAAGATTTTCGCTTGAACATATCAGTATTACAAAAAAACTTATAAACACATATCTCCGCATATTTATTTCTTAATGTATCGGTTTCACGATTTGGGAGTAAGGTTGTTTTCATCAACAAAGAATGGAATGTAATAAAAATGAGTGTTATTCGTCCAGTATGCTCGAACAGCTTCTAAAGAAGTTCATTGTTACTGTCTTAGCTACGTAACCGAGTATGTTCTGCTAGCGTATACTGGTGTGAGTAAAAATTTTAAGTTCGCCAAAGAGGTTCTTCATTTATTAGCCTTATAATTGTAGTTACGATAAGAAGTGAGAGTATGCCGTATTTGTAGCGAAATGAAGTTCGAAACAGACATCTGGCTACATCCACCAAATGAAGTTGTAATGTACACCACTGGTCCTCCTGAATATCACGATGTAAGACCTTGAAACTTGTCATCGGATGTAACATTTTGAATTTATATCTTGTCATAAACAATGGCAGTTGAAAACTGCAGTCCAAAATTCAAAGTTATAGATATCTCTACTGAAGTAAGTCTTATTCAGTGGAGGTGCTGAGACATTTCTTTTTTTTTTTTTCGTTGTATGTGCTCTTACAATTCATTTTACTTGGTGATATAATGAATGCAAGTAGGTATAAAAGTGAAGTACACGCTAGCATACCTACGAAGCCAAAAAAGCATTTCAATGACACCTTTTATTTATTACCATGAAGATACTCCACGTAACCAAGACCGGTGCAATGTGGTATTAAATAATTTAGGGATATTCACAGAAATTGGTTGTTCCAAAAAATCGCCTCAAAGCCAGTCTACATATGTGACTTGAAATAAAGCATCGTTCACGTGGCAGATCAGTTAATCCACGAGCTACTCACGACACTTTTGGAAGCATGGAAATCAACTAACTGCGCCTTGCTCTATCAGAGCATAGTAGAAACCATTAAATACCGTACTGGCTACCTGTAGTTACATGAGTCACAAAACGTGATCAGAGTCCTGATATCGTATGAAACCCAAAACGCTAAAAGTTTTATGGTGAATATACGGCCCATATGAAAGAAAAGATTCGTTGTTTTAGAAAATAAATTATGCGTTAATAAGTGATAAAATTAACATAGCGATTTTCTGTGTTTACAAAACGACACAGAGGCGGAAGTTACATCACGTTATATTTTAGATGAGAACGATACTTAAAGGACTTTTATTTTTATGTAAGTGATCTCAATTTATAATTATTATTGTCCACCGACAAGACGGTAAACGTCAGACAAGTTCCTATGCACCGAAATGGAGCCCATAAGCACAATGATACATTTTCTGTGAAGCAGCTGGGGTTCAGACCCACTATTTAATGGTTATCTAACACATTCGTAAATTTTATCTGACTCATTCATAGATTTCCCTCGGAATACACTCCTAAAAGTGACTTGGTTGTAGCGACGTTCATTTAGGGTGGCTATAAATCCATAATCTTAAGCACGCTGAACCCTGACGAAGAAAGACAGCTGGGATTGATCTGGAGTATAACTACGGTCTTGTCGGTCGAGTGGCAGGTAATCACCTGGAGTGGGGCTCCTTCCCCTCCTGCGTGCCTACCAAAATACCAAATCAACAAAACGTCAGCCACGTGTCGTTTCTCGTCACTGAAGGGCGCCGAGAGAAAAAAAAAATACACTCCTGGAAATGGAAAAAAGAACACATTGACACCGGTGTGTCAGACCCACCATACTTGCTCCGGACACTGCGAGAGGGCTGTACAAGCAATGATCACACGCACGGCACAGCGGACACACCAGGAACCGCGGTGTTGGCCGTCGAATGGCGCTAGCTGTGCAGCATTTGTGCACCGCCGCCGTCAGTGCCAGCCAGTTTGCCGTGGCATACGGAGCTCCATCGCAGTCTTTAACACTGGTAGCATGCCGCGACAGCGTGGACGTGAACCGTATGTGCAGTTGACGGACTTTGAGCGAGGGCGTATAGTGGGCGTGCGGGAGGCCGGGTGGACGTACCGCCGAATTGCTCAACACGTGGGGCGTGAGGTCTCCACAGTACATCGATGTTGTCGCCAGTGGTCGGCGGAAGGTGCACGTGCCCGTCGACCTGGGACCGGACCGCAGCGACGCACGGATGCACGCCAAGACTGTAGGATCCTACGCAGTGCCGTAGGGGACCGCACCGCCGCTTCCCAGCAAATTAGGGACACTGTTGCTCCTGGGGTATCGGCGAGGACCATTCGCAACCGTCTCCATGAAGCTGGGCTACGGTCCCGCACACCGTTAGGCCGTCTTCCGCTCACGCCCCAACATCGTGCAGCCCGCCTCCAGTGGTGTCGCGACAGGCGTGAATGGAGGGACGAATGGAGACGTGTCGTCTTCAGCGATGAGAGTCGCTTCTGCCTTGGTACCAATGATGGTCGTATGCGTGTTTGGCGCCGTGCAGGTGAGCGCCACAATCAGGACTGCATACGACCGAGGCACACAGGGCCAACACCCGGCATCATGGTGTGGGGAGCGATCTCCTACACTGGCCGTACACCACTGGTGATCGTCGAGGGGACACTGAATAGTGCACGGTACATCCAAACCGTCATCGAACCCATCGTTCTACCATTCCTAGACCGGCAAGGGAACTTGCTGTTCCAACATGACAATGCACGTCCGCATGTATCCCGTGCCACCCAACGTGCTCTAGAAGGTGTAAGTCAACTACCCTGGCCAGCAAGATCTCCGGATCTGTCCCCCATGAGCATGTTTGGGACTGGATGAAGCGTCGTCTCACGCGGTCTGCACGTCCAGCACGAACGCTGGTCCAACTGAGGCGCCAGGTGGAAATGGCATGGCAAGCCGTTCCACAGGACTACATCCAGCATCTCTACGATCGTCTCCATGGGAGAATAGCAGCCTGCATTGCTGCGAAAGGTGGATATACACTGTACTAGTGCCGACATTGTGCATGCTCTGTTGCCTGTGTCTATGTGCCTGTGGTTCTGTCAGTGTGATCATGTGATGTATCTGACCCCAAGAATGTGTCAATAAAGTTTCCCCTTCCTGGGACAATGAATTCACGGTGTTCTTATTTCAATTCCCAGGAGTGTATATGCAAATTTTCAGCAGTTCTGAAATACAGGGTTGACATTTGATTAGTTTCTTAATCTCTGCAGCCTCTTTAAGGGTTAGATTCAAATTGTGAATCGATTATTTTACACATACAATAATGTACGCCACTCATGTGACAGTCTTGGCCAAAACACTAGCTCACATCTTTTCTCTTTCGTTCTATAAATTCACTTAAATTATGTTCGGGATTGTTCTTTGATTCGGATAAAGTAAGTAACTTGTTCTTGTAACTTAAACGCAGAAACATTTCAAAAGAGTCTTTGGTTATTTTTGTTAAGATGCGAGTCGGTAAACGTTATTTTTCGAGGAAACAAGTGTTACGTCAACGCTGCTAATGATAAAACAGTTGAAGGTGGCCAAAGGAATCTGTCACTGTTGAAATTTGGATAGCTAAGCAAAAGATTAGTTGACAGAAACGCAGTCTAAGTAAATACGATTTAATCAACCTGTGCGAACGAACTACAAATACTACTCTGTTGACAACTTAATAGCAGACGAGGCTAGCCATAAGCAGAGGCCCGAGGCGGACGTGCGTCAAGTACACCGAATATTTGCTGGCAGAGATGACTATCAACGACTCGGTGTAACGTTCGGCACCAAACAGCAGCTAGAAGTAATCTTGGCTTAGAAGCAATCTTGACCTACCAGTAATCTTGACCTACAAGTAATCTTGAACTAGAAGTAAACTTGAACTAGAAGTAATATTTACCTAGAAGAAGACTGACGCACAGGTAACCGCCGCTTATTAACACCGTCCTCTTGGGCCTCATTGGTCAGCGGCCTGGAGGTTCTCTATTTGCGGCTACGTTCAAAGCGGAGCACGGGGCGCCCGCAAGAATCTTCGAGCCTCCGACTCCGGCAGTATCTATAGGCTACGACACTACAGTTCCAATACAGAGAAAGAATCATCAAATTTATTAGCTTCCCGCTTTCCCTTCCGCTTTAATTTTTCGTTATATTTTTCCTTTCATTGTTACTGGCGCATGGAACATCTTATACTTAGTGGCTCTCGGAGGTCACATCCCAGTTACGCCCCTGCTAATGTCAACAGATAATTTCTTTGATTTTAGTGCTCCTTAGAACGAGCACCAAAATTGCCGACGTGACGCAGTTGTCAACAATACAGGGGTCTCCCCAAAGGTCCACGCCGTTGCTTAGCATTAGTCTGAGATGAATCGAATGGCGAGAAACACAAATGTCTCCGTCCACATTCAGCAAACTCTTAAGAAGGCCGTGAAATTTAGTAAGAGCACGGAACACAATAGCAGGCAGAAGGTAAGTCATCAATAAATATCTGATTTCTGAGTATCCGTGGCACCGAATACAGAGGCGAAAAAATGACTGCATCTTTCTGCGGACTCATGATATGAATTCTCAGATGTTCGTATTTTTAATGAATTTCTAGATCTTGGACACAGAAGTGTGCAGGGTAATTTGATTTCTGCAAATCAGTCATTCGAACTTTATTACTGTTTGTCTGGAGCAGTTATTGTTCAAGAAACAGGAATTTTGTTGGCGTTATAATTAGAGGAAAATCAGTACACTACCAACTATACACATTGCTACGAAGTTGCCATGCCAATTGCTTTCTATATTCGTTCG
The DNA here is from genome assembly GCF_023864275.1 of Schistocerca cancellata. Classification (NCBI taxonomy): domain Eukaryota; kingdom Metazoa; phylum Arthropoda; class Insecta; order Orthoptera; family Acrididae; genus Schistocerca; species Schistocerca cancellata. The sequence goes on along the minus strand of NC_064627.1, from coordinate 80,698,514 downwards.
TGTTGATAATGTTTGACATGCTGGGTATATAAACATGGTGTCTAGAGACAGAAGTTTTTCATGAACGTATAGTAGGAGATAATATATTTTGTAAAATTTTCTGAGACATTATAGAGGAAATTAATGAATTAAGCTTTTTTTGTCAGAAAGCTAATGACTGACCAAGCGATTTAACCATTATTTAGGACGAAACTATGTCATGAAAGTTTATGGAAGTTTATCTGATATATTTAACAAAACTGCTTATGCCGACAAATACTCGCCAAAAAAACAGCTGCTGAAACATATTAAACCGGCTTTGGTATTTTTTTCTGTTTTCAAACTGTAACCTGTTGACAAAGAAATTAAATTGTCGTCTAATCATATACGAAAACCTTATTGATAGTCGGCAAGACTCAGCACAACAAGGAGCACCCCCGAAGATGTCCAACGTAGCCTTGGATGAAACGTCAGGGATTGAAGAGTTCCATGGACCACGGCCATACAACCCGGAAAATTTCTCAAAAGCTTATTGATAATTTCCGCAGTCTTGGGACTAGCTCTGATCTGTTCATAATTAGCTCAAAAAATTACCTCATTTTCCTGATTTCACTTCCCTGCCTATCTTCTACTGTATGCCAAATAGTTTTTATGTTCTTTTCGAAATAATTTATTTTTGATGAAGATAAATGTAGTGACCAATCATCGTAGCCGCATTGCGGAGAAAGGAACCTCTAAATCTCATGAGACCACCGACGCCGAGGTTTCCTATGATATGCCTAAGGCTCATAACACGAATTCCTGTGAACCGGACGATTATCTTCCCTCTCCTTCCTCAATTTGATCTTGTGCTCCACCTCTAATCACCACGTCGTCGACGGAAAAATACCTACAACTGATTTGACGATGATGTGACTGAATATTTCAATTAAATTTCTAATTTTATTTAACTCCACAAGTTGTTCAGAAAATAATATCCCACTTTCAGTGGTTATTATTATAGTTTAATTTGGACTATTTACAACAAATCATGCATGAAACAGAAGGTGAACTACTTATTTTTACAAATATTCGATATTTGCACCTGTTAGTTATACGGCATACGTCCAACCTAAAATTCAGTTCCTCCCACACTTTGCTTAACAAGTCTGGCATAATGGTAACAATAGCCAATTCATTTCTGTGTCTTAATTCTGGCGAGCGTTAACGCGATCTTTTATAAAGCACGTAAGGAAAAAAAGCTGCCCTCACGGCCAATCCAGCCGTCGGGGACTTTGGCGTTCAACCACTCTCCTACAGACGCCAATGTGGAACGGCTCCTCCTTGTTGTCAAATACTCGTAAAAGTTTCAAGTGCACGTACTAATTGGGAAAACAGTTATTCTTGCACATATCCAGCTGAGCCATTCCTGTCACGGTAGCTTAGCTAGACGACGGTACTCATTGCAGAAAATATTTCATTTTGGGCGATCTCTCTGATACTGCACAAGTTCACGAGCGTGTTCTCACCCCCTCTAGCGAACATTACCCGTATCTACCTTCCTACTAATATGAAAATTTGCCTCGTCGCTGAACACTACACGGTGAAGCAAGTCATCTTCCCGCTGCAACACTTCAGTTGCAAAGCTGTTAACGTACACCAGGGCCATCTGCCTTTAAAGCATGTGCCAACCGTAACTGGTACGGAAGCATGTGTTAATGTTTCCTTGAAACTTTCTACGCTGTCGTCTTTTGCAACTGAAGTTCAGTACTTACTTTCCGAACAGACTTCCTAAGACTAGGAAAGCAAGAAGCTTTGTGACACGGTCAACATCCTCTCCAGGCTCTTTTGGCCATCGCCTGCTTTTCCCTTTACCCGTGCATCCGGTAGTTTCGTATTGAGTGTACCATCGGGCGGATGTTTTTGGCCGATGGATTATCAGAATTGAACTTTGAACAAAACACATGCTGAAGGGAAATTACCGGTTCAGAAGCCGTCATTTTTCGTATGTGGTGTATGTGGAGCTGCAAGTAGGAAAACAACAAAGCAGTACTTATGCATGCCCTTAACTAAACCTGTTTGAGCTACTCTGTAATTATGACACTGAACCAATACTTTGCAAAGTTTTCAGTTGGCACTAACAAAATTTATATCTGGGACGTTCTTTTAGAGACACCCTGTATAAATTTCCAAGTCCCTTCGTGTTTCTTCTACGTGATTTTCCAATTATATTCGTTGCCCGACATTCAGGAGGATACCTTCTACTTACATGCGTTAATTTTTTACGACAAATATTTTCAAAGTGATTAGCCTGTGTCTATGTTACAAAATAAACTACGCTTTTCATTCAAGTCAGATGTTATGAATGGTCCTTTACAGACTCATTTCAGAAATTCATTCTGAAGACCTCAGTTCCATCATAGCATTGACAACAATATTTGCTCATGTTGTAGCGGATCCTTTCATCTAAGCCCTTCCTTACTCATTAATTAATCAGCATAACACTCCTGTTGAAACACATTACTGTGTCGGATACGGTAACAACCCAATTTGTTCTTTGCATGTGGAGACCTACTTTCTGCAATTTGCGAAAGAAACTCCAGCACTTTTTTTTCAATTCGTGTCATAACGCGACCTGGTAGTCGTCTGCTTGCCTTGTACCTTATAGAGCTGTCTGATTGTTCCTCTTAGATTTCTTCTCCGCCGACTACAGATCCTAAGGCGCGTACAAGAGCCTGTGAAGGATAGAATGACAAGTGAAAAAGTCTCAACGCCACTAGTGTAAAAGTCTCTAAATAAAAGGGTACTACCTTATTTTCACAAAAGTAAGAAGACATTAGTCTTTAGAGGGAGACTAATGGACTTACTTTAATCACAGTTCACTACTGTGCGCCATTGAAAGTTCATAAAAAATACCTCTACACGATTTTGATGAGAATGTGAGGTCGTACACACACGAGATCGCACATTAACGTTTTCAGGGGCTAATAATACTCCCAAGTTTCAATTAAGTTTGATGATGATGATGAGGTCCCATACTCCGAGGAGCGTAGGGGACGATGCGGGAAACCCGCACCGCTGTACTAGGCAAGGTCCTAGCGGAGGTGGTTTGTCATTGCCTTCCTTCGACCGTTATGGGGATGAATGATGCTGATAAAGACAACACAACAACACCCAGACATCTCGAGACAGGTTATTTATTTTTATTTAGCTTATGGCATGTAACACATCATATAAAAAAAGACATAAAAATCATAAAACACAGAAATAAAGAGTAGTCACAGTGTATAACATATAGTTGTAGATATAAAAGTATTTAAAATAGTCTATATAACAAACAAAAGTTCACAAACAAACATCCAGATTTGTGACATAGTCTATTGCACTTTCAGTCGCGGTCAGAAACTCATTGGGGTCTCCTGCAAAACGTCTCAGAGGGCAATCTTCCACGATGTGACGAATCGTCTGCCGGTCCGCACCGCAGTCACATCTCGGGGAGGTGATTTTACCCCACCTGTGGAGGCTGTCTGCACATCTGCCGTTATTTGTCCGAATTCGATTCAAGGTCGTCCAAGTTTTCCTTGGCAAATTGAATCCTGGTGGTTGGACATTGATACATGGCATATTCTGCAGGTTTTGGGGCACAGATTCTCTCCACCGCGTTTTCCAGAGGTTGCCATATTCCGAGTTGAGAGGATGCGTATTTTTTGCCTTTTTAAATAGGGGTGTCTGGAGCGCAATCTGTTCATCTCCAGGGCGGGAACATCCTTATGGATTGGCAGTTTCTCGTTGTTCAGCACTTTTCCATACTCGCGTAAGAGAGCGTTCTCTCTGCGCAGGTCCGGTGGGTGAATGTTGCTCAGTATAGGTAGCCAGTGTAAAGGCGTTGGCTTTATTGTTCCTGATATCATCCTCGTTGTGTAGTTTAGTTGAGCATCGATCAAGCCTGTGTGTTTACTGTTTAGCCATACCGGTGCGGCATATGCTGCTGTTGTGTAGACAAGTCCCAGAGCCGAAGATCTCTGTACAGCCGCGGAAGAGCCCCACGTAGTCCCACATAGCTTCTGTATGATATTATTTCGAGTTTTAAGTTTTGCGGCTGTATTACGTAGGTGTTCCTTGAATGTTAGGGTTCTATCAGAGGTGACGCCTAGGTATCTGGGGTAATTATTATGGTTTAGCAGCCTGTTTTCGAAATGAACGTTGAGCTTTCTTTTTGCTTGGGCATTGTCGAGGTGAAAGCATGTCACCTCCGTTTTTGTCGCGTTTGGCCGTAATCTCCACCTTCGGAAGTAATCTCCCAGCTCTGTTAGATCCGCAGTTAATGTGTTTTCCGTTGCCTCCATTGATCTGCCTCTTGCAGCTATTGCCCAGTCGTCGGCATATCCGAATTTTTGAGAAGTGGTGAAAATCCCTGACCCCGCCGGGAATCCAACCCGGGACCCCGTGAGCGGGAAGCGAGAACGCTACCGTAAGACCACGAGCTGGAGACTCAATTAAGTTTAATTACACAAAAATCCACTCGCAGACGCGGCGTCAAAGTTACATCCAGGCTGAGAAGAAAGCTAGCTCCACTGTTTAGAGCCTGGCTGCATACTGTGTGTTTCTGACTGGCCTGTTTAGTTTGTCAGTGATTGACAACGTTTTATGGGAGTTGTAATTAATGTCTAAGCTTTATTTTGGAGTTTATGAAATCATCGTTGTGAAGCTATCAGAGTGGGTAATATCGACACTGTAGTTGGAGGCGTATGTAAACATTTAAACAGTAAATATTAATAAACAAAACTGCACGTTTCCCATCAAGCCTCGGTGTGTGGATCACCACGTTGTCCACAGTCTGCAGTACGAGTCGTCTCCTTCTTTCTCATGCCTCGTGAACATTATTATTCTGTAGGACGAAATTTAACCAAACTTGGGCCACCACGAGGCATAAATGCGACAAAGTCTTGTCATTTTCGTACAATAGATCTAGTTAATTGTTGTACGAATCTTAATCGGGATTGATCTTTTACTGGAGTTAAGGCGTTAAGTGGTTTGCATATCTGCACCTCTGAAAAATTTTCGAAACCAACACACTTTATTTTAATTAATATAAGTATTTCCCTTCTCTGATAGATTTTACTGATTCTCACTTTGTTATTTCCATTTTAGTTATTACTTGCTCCTGGAATTCATATTCACTGTAATAAGTCTATAGAACCAGTACTGCTAAACTGACGTCGTCTTGTTGTCTCCAAAAATCACTGTAATGATTACCTTTCAGTCGGAATTACCTTCAATTCCCTATCAATGTGAGCAAAGTATCACAGTGGGAGTCTGGAATATAGATTTGTTGAAAAACTCTTTGCACAATAAACCGAAGAATATGAAGTTGCAACAACATGAAGAGTCTTCCTTTGCAACATGTACACAAACTAGGGCTCTCTATAAAATATTGATATGTCGACACATCTTCCAAAACGTATCGATATATATATCATCCATATACTTTCTCCATATATCGATATAAATTCCTCGTAAAGGCAACATTAAGTGCCGATATTTTTATTTTTCGATAAATATTTGAATTTGTTCATCTGCAATTTTAGTAAAAGATAATTTCACTTCCGCTATCTGAAGAAACCTTACTACTTATTGACCTTTCATCACGTCCAGTCTCTCTCTTTGACTGTGTGAAACAAGTACAGAAGACAAAAGGAAGAAGTCCGATTGCACTGGGGGGGGGGGGGGAGATGGGGCAGCGGTGTGAATGGAATAACAAGATGTTAACAATATTTAAAAAAAACTGAATTACCTTACAAATTGCCCTTTCGACATTCCCATGTTTATATGATCTTTCCTCAGAACACATTAGTACTAAATACTTTTTAAATTATGCTGCCTCCGTTACACGGCAGGCCAGCTTCCTTCCTTTTCAAACCAAACACACAACCAGACTGTCTAACACACACTACTGGCTGCTTTCTTCAAAAGAAGTAACCTCTTTGACCAGCAACTGTTGACTCAAGAAGAGACTTACAAATCATACTCTTAGCCTATATCGATACTACAGAGATTGAGTAAATATATGAAACTAGCAACTTCATTCACAATTATGGCAAATAGCACAGTTCCTTTTAAAGGGAAACAAAAATGAAATAAACTGTGCAACAATACACCTGGATATGGACCAAGACGAAAATACGTACCATGAGGACTATTTAACTCACCACTTTTATTTTGTCAATTTTACCGAAATCAAGGTAACAAGAAGGAAACATACGAAGAGAAAAGGAACTCCAGACTTAATCCAACTCCTTGACGATTAAATATCAGGTATACCACATTGGAACATAGTGCCAGACAAGCCAAATAACTGTACTGTTCTTCCTTCTGGGAAAGAAGGAAATGCAAAAGAATCTCACAGGAGACTACCGTTTCTCCCTCGGGCATGGGTGTGTGTGTTTGTCTTTAGAATAACTTAGGGTAAGCAGTGTGTAAGCTTAGGTACTGATGACCTTAGCAGTTAAGTCCCATAAGATCTCACTCACATTTTAACATTTGAACTACCGTTTCCGTCGTCGTGGCAAGAAAGACCAACTGTGGGCGGATCCAGCTCCACTGCCTAGTGACTGTGCTCGCAGGAGTCCAACCGATGTCATATTGTATCCATTTTATGAAAACGACTGCATCGGTCTGTCTCATTGAAGTCAATGTGAGAAAACTGAACGGTGGTGGATACAAGGTTATGAACGACTTGGTACTATGAGGAGGCCACTTCCATCGGAAAAAAGGTAGGCTGACATTGGACCAAACAACCTTCCAGTCTGTGTCTGCCGACAGAGAAGCGCTATTTGGACACGTCGATCTACATAACAACATTTAGACAGAGACGCGACTTGGAAAGAATACGAACTTCCAAACAACTGACATCAATAAAAATGTCACTAATGTATCTAAATTTATTATTTATCCTCCCAACAATTATTGGATGGGTTAAGCTTGCAGGTCGGAGACAGACGAAAATTCGAGCTGTGAGTGATTGCAGGACGTGAAGACACGTTAAAATTGTGCATTGAAGAAATAAAACAGAAGCCTTGTCCCACAAATCAGAGAGTCTCAAACCGACATCAGCCGCGGTCTTGCCATAACCTCTTAGCGCACACGAAAAATAAAAGTTTCGCCGCATAAACTTGCCCTGTAATCACTGTAACCTTCGCTACGTGACAGCAGGAAGGGGAAAAACTTGTTCAACATAACAGTCTTTACTCAACACATAAGTATCCAAGGTCCGAACGTAATGGAGTAACGAGAGAGAGAGAGAGAGAGAGCAACGCTGGTATTCGAGGATCTCTTCTTGAATCCTATCCATGAGAGGCTCCCACTTTAAAGTAGCCATCTTCATTCAACAAAGATCAGTAACACCAGGCAAAGATCGATGGCGGGTGACCGCCTTAGCTCAACAAATCTCAAGCGCGTCATTTCTTCGCACTCTGAGTAACCGACGTTTCCAGTCGTTAACCTTGTGCTTCCCTAAGATGGCAGAATGCATCCAAAACGTCCTTCAGCACCGGTAAGTCATCGTAAGTACGAAGAAATACCATAACGTCATCGGAAAACGCGAGGAGGATATTTCTTCCTCTCAGTAATGAGCAGCCACCCAATCGAGCAGCTATTGACTGCAATAAGATCACCAGAGATAGTAATAACAGCGTAGATAGGGGCTCTCCTGCAGGACATCTAGGCACATTTCTATGGGAAGACAAACATTCAGGTGTGAAAGAATATACTTTTGAGCACACATTTCTAAAGCTCGGATAGCACTGTAACATTGCAAGCCATGTCGTGCAGACCAGCGTTCCCGCCGGATATGCCGATCGACTCCTAAAGGAAGCAAAGCCGCCTTAGCAAATGAATCGTCCACTTCGCGTGGAAGATCGTAAACTCTAAGCAGAATACACTCGATCGCCGCATTGCAGGAAGGACTGGACTAACCGAACCACCACGATGTGCGAACATCATCTGAGAACCAACCCTGGAGAGAAGCCGATCTGCTGGCAAGGGATCTTGAAACTTCACAAGAAATTGCGTACAAATTAATAACAAAATAAGCGGTATCTTCCTGATCAGAGGCAGCGCAACTCATATCGACAACCAATAGTGAATTTCTAATGACTCTCGTTGACCATGAAATGGTTCAAATGGCTCTGAGCACTATGGGACTTAACATCTGAGGTCATCAGCCCCCTAGAACTAAGAACTACTTAACCCTAACTAACCTAAGGACATCACACACATCCATGCCCGAGGCAGGATTCGAACCTGCGACCGTAGCGGTCGCGCGGTTCCAGACTGAAGCGCCTAGAACCGCTCGGCCACCAGCGGCCGGCCGTTGACCATGACGAAGGCTCTTGGCAAAAGTGATACCAACCCTACCCTGACGAGGGTGAAACACGACAGGCATCACGGCGTAGGCAGAGAACGCCACCGCCAGAGAATAAACCAACAACAAACTCCTCTACGGAAGAACGGTGCGACACCCGCCGATAAACACACAAGACTAAGTACACAAACGTTTGACACACGTAGCATTGCGGTACGTGCACAAGTGAGAACAATCTGCTCGCTCGACGCGAAAGGCGGAACTTAATAAAATTGTGCCATTCTTTAGTACAATAAGTCATAACTTCACTATTAGCAACTTCTTATTTTATCTTACAGTCTTCTATAGGTCTATAATCATCGTAATGTTACTGACTTACATTTAATTACAGCAAAAACTAACCAGGAAGACACCTTGTTCATGAACCATCAGCGCACTCTGATAATACGCGAATTATAACGCGAAAATGACCAAATACAGAAATTACTTATCGACCAATAGAACGTTTTGCGTCATTTTATTACAACAAATCGTACCAATAATGATTCGTTCTGAAGACATTGAATTTGTTGGTTCATAGAAACAGCATGTATTCATGACGTGTAAGGTACAACACAAAATCCTTCGAATATGACGGTGTTAAGTACACTATAGCATCTTGCTTTCTGCGGATCTCAAGGCAGCGTTCTTGCGTCCTCTTGCTTCTATTTTACGTGACATATTGGAGAACTTCTTTTGTGTCTGTGTCAACGAAATAGCTCTTTAAAGTGAAATAGCACAAAATTCGAATATCGCCACGTCATCGTCAGCAAAACACTCCCCTCCCCCCCCCCAATCCCCCACATGCCGACAGCTATGGACCGGGTGAGCTGCCTATTCGATAGCGCATTCGCCCAAGGAACACAGATGTAACCTCAGACTTCCTTGTCCAAGGATCGTTAGTTACCAGTGGCGGTCACATTTAGTGTTAGTGCAGGATAAAGTTAACAGTGCTTGCTACATTTCTTAGCCCATTATACCCTGACTACTGCCATTTTTTCCACACTGGCCGGCCGCTGTTGCCGAGCGGTATTAGGCGCATCAGTCCGGGACCGCGCTGCTACGGTCGCAGATTCGAATCCTGCCTCGGGCATGGATGTGTGTGATGTCCTTAGGTTGGTTAGGTTTAAGTAGTTCTAAATTCTAGGGAACCGATGACCTCCGATGTTAAGCCCAATAGTGCTTAGAGCCATGTTTTGAGTTTCTTCCACAGTAGGGTGATGTGCTTTTTCAGAAGGACAATGCACCTCCAAATAGGCTCCTACGATGCAACGTGCGCTTCAATGTGTACGACGACTGCCCAGGCAAGCAAGATGATCAAATCTCTCGCGAACTGAACACATATGTGACATGCGGAGGGGTAACTTATAACACAACAACACACTGCCTAACATAAGTACACTACTGGCCATTAAAATTGCTACACCAAGAAGAAATTCAAATGATAAACGGGTATTCATTGGACGAATATATTTTACTAGAACTGACATGTGATTACATTTTCACGCAATTGGGGTGCATAGATCCTGAGAAGTCAGTACCCAGAACAACCACCTGTGGCCTTAATAACGGCCTTGATACGCCTGGGCATCGAGTCAAACAGAGCTTGTATGGCGTGTACAGGTACAGCTGCCCATGCAGCTTCAACACGATACCACAGTTGCCGGCCGCAGTGGCCGAGCGGTTAAAGGCGCTACAGTCTGGAACCGCACGACCGCTACGGTCGCAGGTTCGAATCCTGCCTCGGGCATGGACGTGTGTGATGTCCTTAGGTTAGTTAGGTTTAAGTAGTTCTAAGTTCTAGGGGAGTTATGACCATAGCAGTTGAGTCCCATAGTGCTCAGAGCCATTTGAACCATTTTTTTTCGATACCACAGTTCATCAAGAGTAGTGACTGGCGTATTGTGACGAGCCAGTTGCTCAGCCACCATTGACCAGACGTTTTCAATTGGTGAGAGATCTGGAGAATGTGCTGGCCAGGGCAGCAGTCGAACATTTTCTGTATCCAGAAAGGCCCGAACAGCACCTACAACATGCCGTCGTGCATTATCCTGCAGAAATGTAGGGTTTCACAGGGGTCGAATGAAGGGTAGAGCCACTGGTCGTAACACATCTGAAATGTAATTTCCACTGTTCATAGCGCCGTCAATGCGAACAAGAGGTGACCGAGACGTGTAACCAATGGCACCCATCACGCCGGGTGATACGTCAGTATGGCGATGACGAATACACGCTTCCACTGTGCGTTCACCCCGATGTCACCAAACACGGATGCGACCATCATGATGTTGTAAAGAGAACCTGGTTTCATCCGAAAAAATGTCGTTCCGCAATTCGTGAACCAGGTTAGTCGTTGAGTACACCATCGCAGGCGCTCCTGTCTGTGATGGAGCGTCAAGGGTAACCGCAGCCATGGTCTCCGAGCTGATAGTCCATGCTGCTGCAAACGTCTAACGTCGTCGAACTGTTTGTGCAGATGGTTGTTGTCTTGCAAACTTCCCCATCTGTTTACTCAGGGATCGAGACGTGGCTGCACGATCCGTTACAGCCATGCAGATAAGATGCCTGTCATCTCGACGGCTAGTGATAAGAGGCCGTTGGCATCCAGTACGGCTTCCGTATTACCCTCCTGAACCCACCGATTCCATATTCTGCTAACAGTCATTGGATCTCGACCAACACGATCAGCGATGTCGCAATACGATAAACCGCAATCGCATTAGGCTACAATCCGACCTTTATCAAAGTCGGAAACGTGATGGTACGCATTTCTCCTCCTTACCCGAAGCATCACAACAACGTTTCATCAGGGAACGCCGGTCAACTGCTGTTTGTGTATGAGAAATAGGTTGGAAACTTCCCTCATCTCAGTACGCTGCAGGTGTCTACACCGGCGGCAACATTGTGTGAATGCTCTGAAAAGCTAATCATTTGCAAATCACAGCATCTTCTTCCTGTCGGTTAAATTTCGCTTATGTAGCATCTTCGTGGTGTAGCAATTTTAATGACCAGTAGTGTATTAATGTTGAAATGGAGTAATTTTTGTGTGATGAGTATTAATGTTGAAATGGAGTAATTTTTGTGTGATGTATTTTATTTATATATTGTTAATACTTTCTTCTAAATGAATATGATTAGGTAATTTAAAAGTAATAGGTAAAAAAGAATTATGCAGTAACACGTGGTAAACACGGTGGTACTGTCAGGGCGATCTGCCAGAGTGAACGCCCAAAGAGCATATTTGAAGTGGCGAACACTGTCGCTGGGCGCGTTCGCGCAGAGTGCAGTTGAGTCTGGCGCGATCTTCTGTGCGCAGCAGAGTCGGCAGAAGCGCTCATGAGTGGTGACTGCTAGCACCGTGTAGTGCGGCACACTGTAAGGTACCAGACTGGAAGAACTGTGTGTTACGGCCAGGCACAATGACGGAATTAACTGGGCAAAGCGCAGAAATCGTCACGAGGAACTGATATCAAACAAGAGCTCCGAGGGCACAAAACTGTTTATTGCAGAGCGACGCTAAGAATAGCCTGTTGCCATGCATTGTCAGCGGTCATTACCTCTCACTGAAGGCAGATCAGACCAAATTTAATACTCTGAAATGTGTCAAGGCTGGCCATCGTAGTAGTTCCATATTTTTGAAAACACTCAGTAGCAAAAGTATTCGCACAGCACGTAACGGCGCATAATTTTGCAGTTTGCCTCATGAACAAATGCAGAAATTGAACTTTGTAATGTATTTGGGACTCTGGGTACGATGTGGCAAACGTGAAACACGCGTCAAATACGAAGAATTGTTCCCCGAATGATGTCCCGAGTTCGAGCCTCGGGCCGGCCGCGGTGGTCTAGCGGTTCTAGGCGCTCAGTCCGGAACCGCACGACTGCTACGGTCGCAGGTTCGAATCCTGCCTCGGGCATGGATGCGTGTGATGTCCTTAGGTTAGTTAGGTTTAAGTAGTTCTAACAAGGGAACCTCCCCATCGCACCCCCTCAGATTTAGTTATAAGTTGGCACAGTGGATAGACCTTGTAAAACTAAACACAGATCAATCGAGAAAACAGGAAGAAGTTGTGTGGAAATATGAAAAAATAAGCAAAATATACAAACTGAGTAGTCCATGTGCAACATAGCCAACAACAACGATAGAGCAAGCTCAAGAGTGCCGTGGTCCTGTGGTTAGCGTCAGTAGATGCGGACAGACAGGTCCTGGGTTCAAGCACTCCCTCGGGTGAAAAATTTAACTTTTTTTTCAGTTTATGTGACAAACGCTAATGTTTTCATCACTTTTTTGGGAGTAATTATCACATCCACAAGAAAACCTAAATCGGGCAAGGTAGAAGAATCTTTTTACCCATTCGCCAAGTGTACAAGTTAGGTGGGTTGACAACATATTCCTGTCATCTGACGCACATGCCGTCACCAGTGTTGTATAGAATATATCAGACGTGTTCTCCTGTGGAGGAATTGGTTGACCTATGACTTTGCGATCAAATGTTTTCGGTTCCCATTGGAGAGGCACGTCCTTTCGTCTACTAATCGCACAGTTTTGCGGTGCGGTCGCAAAACACAGAGACTAAACTTATTAAAGTGAACAGAGACGTCAATGAACGAACGGACAGATCATAACTTTGCGAAAATAAACTTTTCACCCGAGGGAAGAATTGAACCAAGGACCTCTCATTCCGCAGCTGCTTACGCTAACCACGGGACCACGGCGCTCCTGAGTTCCCACTCTCCTTGATGTTGTATATGTTGCACATGGACTGCTCGGTTTGTATATTTTGCTTATTTTTTCATAGTTCCACACAACTTCTGCCTGTTTTCTCGATTGATCTGTGTTTAGTTTCTCAAAGGCTACCCACTGTGCCTACCTATAACTAAATCTGAGGGGGATGCGATGGGGAGGTTCCCTTGTAAGTTCTAGGGGACTGATGACCACAGATGTTAAGTCCCATAGTGCTCAGAGCCATTTGAACCATTTTTCGAGTCTCGGTCCGGCACACAGTTTTAATCTGCCAGGAAGTTTCACGAAGAATTGTTGTTGGACATGTGTCTGTTACGGTATATTTCCTGAAAACGGCATGAGAAAGTGCAACAACAGTATTCGGACAAAGGCGGACAACGTGAGAGAATAGTTCATTCCGAGACGCACAGAGGGTGAAGCGACTGCAGTGTGTCCGATATTTCCGCGAGACGATAGCGATGATAAGTAAACACGAATCGCGAGCCTGTGCAGGTCGACGATGGGACGCAGAGAGAAGTGTTCTACGTTCGAGCAAAGGCAACTTGTCGTTTGTCAGCACGCGAAGGGGAAAACCTGCAGGGAAATTTCCGCAATAGTGAACATGCAGAAAAGTACAGTTGACTACATTGAAACAGTGCGGAGAGTACGACGACGATCGCAGTACCATGGTCAAGTGGCACGGCGGAAACCTTTCATAAATGCTGTGAACCAGAAGAAACGTATGCAGTTTGCGAGGGAATACGCCGAATACGATCAGGCTTGGTGGAATCGGGTGATATTTTGCGACGAATATAAATTTACATAATGGCAAAGCGACGGAAAGGCAAACGTGTGGCGAAAGACCAATGAAGAGCTGAATCCCAGGAACCTCAAACCAACAGTAAAGTTTGGAGGTGGGAGCATCATGGTGTGGGGATGCATGTCCGGCAGTGGTGTGGGTGATTTAGTGTTCATTGATGATACGATGAACAAGGAAGCGTATTTGAATATACTGCGAGGACATTTGAAGTAGAGTGCACGACATCTAGGTTTTGTGAACAACTTTCATATTTATCAGGATAATAATCCCAAGCATACCGCGCATATTGTACAAATGTGGTTGCTCTTCAGTTGCCCGAAAGTATTGTATCCCCCTCCCCAATCACCAGACCTTAACCTAATCGAACATTTGTGGGATAAATTGAAACGGACCCTCCGCGCGGACAACATCTATACGAAGGAGACCTTGAAAGAGAAAGTGCGCCAAGAATGGGCAAATGTAGGCCCAGATTTCGCGAAAAAACTTGTGGAAAGTATGCCTAGTAGATTGGAGGAGGTATTGAAAATCAAAGGTGGACCCACAAGGTATTGACATTTTTGCCGTACAACTTATGAACATTTACTAGACAGTGTCCGCATACTTTTGTAGCAGCAGGGTGTGCAGGATGTTTCATTTTTGTTGTTGATTTTTCTGTTATTTATGTTTTGGAAACGAAATAATACAATAACTCTTTTGTAATTAATGTTGTTACGCATATATTGTTAATAAATATGTTTGGGTTTCATAGTCAGTGTTTCTCGAGTACTCATTGTGAAACTTCCCACTGTCCGAATACTTTTGCGACTGAATGTATTTACCAAATTAACGTTGGCATGATTAATACGCTCGTAACGCAAGCAGGACGAATATCTGAGCCGCAGCACCTCAGTCGCGAAATGCAACACCTGGAAAGCGTTCTGAGGAGCAATGGGTACTCCACAGGTTGTATTACAAGTGTATCAGAGCCAAACACTGCGCGAAGTAAGGAATCAGAAAAAGAAATGTCGGGTACGGACTTTCTGCCATACATTCCCAGAGTGACGGACACAATCGGCCGTATACTGCGCAAAAACGGCGTTAAGACGATTTTCAAACCGACAAGGAAGACCAAAGAGTGCCTTAGATCGGCAAAGGAGAAAAGGGACCCCACTTGCAATGTCGGAAATATACCGTATATCATGCACATGTGGAAAAGTGTATGTCAGAATGACTGGACGATCAATCAACACCAGGATCAAAGAACATAAGCGACATTGCAGGCTGGTGCAAGTGGAGAAATCGGCCGTGGCAGAGCATGCACTGAGTGAGACAGACCACGTAATAAAACTAGCCGACACGGAAGTTCTGGCTGTTGTGAAGCACTATCACACGCGCTTGTTCAGAGAAGCTGTAGAAATACAAAAACACGCGAAAAGTTTCAACAAGAAAGAGGAAAACCTTAAGGTAAACGGATCCTGGCTTCCCGTACCGCAGCGAACGACCGTCGCAGGTAGCTACAGGAGAACCGCACCGCGGAGAAGCCCTCGGACGTTGGCGCGCCGGGTACATATAGTCTGCGGCCGCGAGCTCGGCTCCAGTTCACCACCAGCAATGGAGGGTGAAGCTTTGACAATGCCAGCCACTCGTGCTGCCGAAACGTCAGCAAAATCATTAGATGAACGTCGGCAGAAGAAACCGAGACAGAAGCCGATACGCAGTTTTTCAACTTAACGTTAACTCTGTATTACATTACAGTGCATAAACCTCAAAAGATACTAAATAGGGCCATATCCTGTCAATGTTAACTAAAACCGAGTGTCACTGTTGATGATAAAAAATCAAACAGCTGAGCTAATTCACTTTTGATAATTTATCTAAACAAGTGAAAGTTATCAAAACTTTGAGACTGGTAGTTAAAGATTATGGACTTTCTTACTTCACTTAAAAAACTATTAATATTCCGTGGTTATGAAACAGTAATTTCAGTACGTTCTTAACATTATTTCTCATCAGAATTTTTAATTTCTTTCCTAAATACGTAAAAGTGTTATGAAAAAGTTAATCAGCAGTTATGCGCTAATAATACATATTTAGCTTAACAGAAAATATTTATTTAAGAACAATTACAACATTAGAAATATTAGCAGTGGTTGCGTGATACTATTTATTACATTAAGTGCCAAACAACTTGTAATCGCCGGTCGCTGTGGCCGAGCGGTCCTAGGCGCATCAGTCCCGAACCACGTTGCTGCTACGGTCGCAGGTTCGAATCCTGCCTCTGGCATGGATTTATGATGTCCTTAACTATGTTTAAGCAGTTCTATGTCTAGGGGACTGATGACCTGAGATGTTAAGTCCCGTAGTGCTTAGAGCCATTTGAACTTGCAATCAAATGCTTATGCTTAACGCAATTTGCTGTATTGATTTGACGATTAGATTTATTGCATGTTACTAACTGTGATTTTGAACCTTAGCTCGAGTCAGTCTTATTGTGCTGTTCCAACCTGATTGCCTTGCATTATTTATTACGTAAACACTTTTCCAAATCTATTAACAACAATATCTTTCGCCCACACCGTGAGCAGGAGACCGTTCTCTTTAACTATTGCAATGTAAAGTAAAAAATATTTATCCTCAAATCTGAAATTTCAGTAATCTATCTTCAGTGGTCAGATGAGCGCAAAATCTGTGACTGTAACTAAATACGAAGAAGACAAAAGTAATTCTTGTATTCTATTAAAACTTAATTAATTTTTATAGTTCTGAATTTTGAGAAGAATTGCCCTCGACGACAGTCGAATATCATATCGGAAAACGTTGAAAAAATTCAAGGCATATTGTTTAATTACCGAGTATTGCAATTGTAATCAATGTCTTATTACGAGTAGACACGTTATGCTTCATTCTAAGGCTGAAGCGGTCACGAGCGATAGCAGACGCTCCCAGCACGCTCTTGGCCACTGAATATGTCTCAGAATAAAGCATCTGGTCTTAATAAGACAGCTGCAAAGGATGGTAATTAACCTATACAGCCTGAATAACTGCAAGCGCAGAAAAAAGGGGCCGAAACACAGAGAAGAAAACCTGTGAAGGAATTGTATCTTTGGCTGACCACCTAATCCGGGCAGATAATCCAGTGGCCACATGCAGGAAGACTTCCTCTTGCCTCCCTGCCCTGCTAAAATTTCAGAACAGTTTTCTGATGTATTTCAATCGTACACTTGCAAAATCAGTGATTCTACCGAATCTCAACTATTATGACGTCATCGAACAGAACACGAAATGTGAAGACTTTGACGGTTGGTACGAATGAAGAATACTAGTTTCGCCACGCCAGAAACACGGGTCAGTTTGGCTATATCAGTGCCTCACACTCCCTGAACGGTTACAATTTTAAAGTGTTCGAAAATGGTTTGCAGGTGAACCGATAATGTTGTTGAACTGGAGGGCTCAAGTACCATTTACCGTTGAATTCATGCATGTGTTCGCGTCGCAAGCCCCGAGATCACTCCGCAGAAATGAGCGAAACAAAAGGGCTGAAAAACAAGCAATGTTACTTTGGATCAAGGTTGAAAGTTCGTCGAATGGTTTCGAACGGCCTCTAATGCTTCCGGCCTGTGTAGCAGAACAAAAATTGTTGTCGCGGTGGTGTTGCAGTCCCAAGACGTCCTCAGAGAAAGGCTGAATGGTCCGCAGCATGTCAGCAGTGTCGAGCGTGGTCAGAAATGCCGTCCTGCTGCACAACACACTGGGAAATGGTTTCATTGATGCCCTTTACGTCACTCTTTTTCTCGCCCACAGGTAAGAAGCCCGGGTGAATTCAACGCTGGGTGTCACGCTTCTACCTCCATGCCACGGGCGTCAAAAGAAGAGGCGAAACGTGAGTCTGAGGGGGTGTGACGACTGCCCCATTCCGTTACACGTCCATGATGGCGTTGGACAGTTTTGGTGAAGTTTAGTGCCAGTGTGACATCAGCCTGCCACAGGGCACAGCACATGAATTTTTGAGCTCTGGCCTTCTTTTCACATGTGTGGACACCTTGCTGATTTTAGACCTAGAGTGACGCCGCAAGGTGCCGTGGTTTTATACTGTTACAGAGAAAGAGTATAGGCACCTTTGAGCCGAATTCCAAACTTCTGCGTCGCAATGGGAGACAGTACGGGGTATCGAGAAAGTGAACCTTTAAATATGTTGCGTAGTATACTCTTTCTCTGCAACAGTGTAAAACCACGGCACCTTGCGGCGTCACTCTAGGTCTAAAATCAGCAAGGTATCCACACATGTGAAAAGAAGGCCAGAGCTCAAAAATTCATGTGCTGTGCCCTGTGGCAGGCTGATGTCACACTGGCACTAAACTTCACCAAAACTGTCCAACGCCATCATGGACGTGTAACGGAATGGGGCAGTCGTCACACCCCCTCAGACTCACGTTTCGCCTCTTCTTTTGACGCCCGTGGCATGGAGGTAGAAGCGTGACACCCAGCGTTGAATTCACCTGGGCTTCTTACCTGTGGGCGAGAAAAAGAGTGACGTAAAGGGCATCAATGAAACCATTTCCCAGTGTGTTGTGCAGCAGGACGGCATTTCTGACCACGCTCGACACTGCTGACATGCTGCGGACCATTCAGCCTTTCTCTGAGGACGTCTTGGGACTGCAACACCACTGAACGTGGTAGCACCACCGCGACAACAATTTTTGTTCTGCTACACAGGCCGGAAGCATTAGAGGCCGTTCGAAACCATTCGACGAACTTTCAACCTTGATCCAAAGTAACATTGCTTGTTTTTCAGCCCTTTTGTTTCGCTCATTTCTGCGGAGTGATCTCGGGCCTTGCGACGCGAACACATGCATGAATTCAACGGTAAATGGTACTTGAGCCCTCCAGTTCAACAACATTAACGGTGTCACCTGCAAACCATTTTCGAACACCTTAAAATTGTAACCGTTCAGGGAGTGTCACTGATTATTAGAAGCTGATGTAATAATCAACAAATTCGACAACCCTCAGCTGAGCCGCCCTAAATAAATAAGGGAAAGTAGGAAGGTGGAAGGAGTATATAGAGGGTCTATACTAGGGCGATGTACTTGAGGCCAATATTCTGGAAATGGAAGAGGACGTAGGTGAAAATGTTGAAGTTTGCCGACGACGTTGTAATTCTATCAGAGACATCAGAGAATCTGGAAGAGCAGCTGAATGGAATCCACAGTGCCTTGAAAGAACGATATAAGATGAACATCAACAAAAGGAAAATGAGGGTAAGGGAATGTAATCGAAATAAATCAGGTGATGCTAAATGAATTTGATTGGGAAATGAGACACTTAAAGTAGCAAAATAACTGATGACTGCCGAAGTAGGGAGGACATAAAATATAGACTGGCTATGGCAAGGAAAGTGTTACTGATGAAGAGAGATTTGTTAACATTAGGTATAGATTTAAGTGTCAGGAAGTACTTTCTGAAAGTATTTGTATGGAGTGTAGCCATGTATGGACGTAAAACATGGACGAGAACTAGTTTAGACAAGAAAAGAATAGAAGCTTTCGAAATGTGGTGCTACAAAAGAATGATGAGTAGTAGATGGATAGATTAAGAAACTTATGAAGTGGTACTGAAGAGAATTGGGGAGAAGAGGAATTTGTGGCACAACTTGGCTAGAAGAAGGGGTTGGTTGGTAGGACACGTACTAAGGCATCAAGGGTTACCAATTTAGTACTGGAAGGAAGCGTCGATAGTAAAATCGTGTAGCGAGACCAAGAGATGAATACACTAAGCACATTCAGAAGGATGTAGGTTGCAGTAGTTGTTTGAAGATGAATAAGCTTGTACAGGATAGAGTAGCATGGAGAGCTGCATCAAACCAGTCTCTGGACTGAAGACCACAATGATGCTACATCGCCGAACTGGAGCCTACTGAGCATATGCAAGTCCTAAGGGTTGTCGAAGGAGATGCCTGGCACGCCTCCTCCTACCTAATAAGTGACTGGCTGTCCTCAAACAGGCACATCTCTAAAGTGCTGAACAATGGTGCGTGGGTGGCATGGAGGGCGTTGTCGTACTGGGGCAGAGGGTGGGGTAGGTCAGTGTAACCACTTGTTTTATTCACACATGTGAGAGGCACCCACATGCCTTGCTCATACTGTGGCATCAAGCAGTCAGGCCTGCAAGATGAGTGGTCTGCCAAGCGCGTGGATTCATTCTTAGTTATCGAGTAATATTAGCTCTAGTACTCTCACTTAAGTTACAAGTTATCCTCCTATATGATTACTACGCAACGGAAACGCATATCTGACTATCAGTGATTTACAGAACTCTGACTGTACACTACGCACAGGCAGTACCACATTTTCTTTTTGTCTTTTATTTGACGGCTTTTATTAACACGTGGCCATCCCACTGAATATGAATGGCGCACACATTATAAATTCGGGACATTATGACAACATACAATTTGAAGGAATAGTCTACCAATCTCTTTCTTTTCACTATCTGATTTATTCCGATAAATTCCCTAACCTAAACACACAAATTCTATAACCTACAACAATAACATATGAGAAATTCCGCCCAGTGGGCATGGCTTTACATTAGTGAATCTCTATATTATGGTCTCGTAATTTATTTAACGCTACAGTGCACTTTCTGGATAGGTTGGTGGATCTTTTATTATACCTCACACTTCGACTCTCACAATCATCATCACGAAACTTTCCTCCAGACCGAGCGGTACAGAAGGAACAAGCATAACCCACTAATCTTTTGAAACTACTTCGCTACACACCCATGGAAACCACACATACCCAAATTACATGACATACACCACACAACAATATGAAATACTACACAGAGAATGGTTACAACATTATCACTTTCAGCTTTCCCACTTCAATTAATATTGATCCCAGTTTCACACGACACGGCCCCACTTTGTAATTCTACTTTCCTACTGTGAACTCTGGAGATAAATGCACGTCTTCCTGTGCAATGCAAGCCATGTGGCGTTGCTGGATAGACGGCCGACTCACCTTGCTTCTCTCAGTTTGAATCTAGCGTCACACGCAAAGTAATATTAATGTATTCATCACACACGCGAGTCCTCAACTGATACCATGGACGAGTACTTCTCTTTATCCTTTGTCTCATACACAGATTGAGACTCACACAGTACTCACCACGTGGAAGTACTCGTCTCTAATTTCAAGTCCTGCACACGCCATTTCTTAAATATTTCAACTTATGGTACACACGCTATCTCTTAAATATTTCAACTTATTGTACACACGCTAGTGATTCAGCTTAACTTAAGCACACAGTAGTATTTCAACTTATTGCTACACGTGGTTTCTTTGTGACCGTTGGTCACTTCCGAAGATTACTACAATCCCATTAATATTACCTGCCTGACATTTAATTCTCCCCACAAAAGTTCCTGAAATAGAGAAATTATTGTTTCAAACTACTCTTAAATATTCCACATGCATACCATGCCTCCACTCTTTCGTCATTACGGAGCACATCTAAAACAGGTGTTAACAGCACAGGATCCAGCGGCAGAGTCGAAACATGGCCGTATTCAGGTTCTCTCCCACCTCTGTCGAAGTGGGAGAAGCACCTTGCTACCCTATTGGCCAGCTACATTTCAGGCGCTCAAAGCTCTGGTAAATTTCATGTCTTTGGTCCCACTAAAGGTGGCCAAAGGATCGACTCAAAGATGATCATATATTCACATTCACTATCTGTGGTTAGCAGACGACCATACATTCATTCATTTCAAAAGATCTCACCAAACTGGATGTAGGGATTTATTTTGTGGGAGTGCACATATGATAAATTAAATAAATAAACTGTCATTCTTTCCCACACTGGTATCCGGCTTCGGTGTATTAATTGAAATTGAGTTATTTTACAAAAAAAATGTGTTGTTCTGACAAAAATAATGAAGTATGTTGTACCTATTTTCAATGTCGGG
Source organism: Schistocerca cancellata (assembly GCF_023864275.1). NCBI lineage: Eukaryota > Metazoa > Arthropoda > Insecta > Orthoptera > Acrididae > Schistocerca > Schistocerca cancellata. Next base: position 80,676,667 of record NC_064627.1, on the reverse strand, counting down.
CGGTACTGTACCCTTTCACATGCACACATGCATCAATGTCGCAATGCCATCCGACGCCCCCCCCCCTTTTCGAGATGATAACACCACAGGATGTCGCAAAGTAGGAGACCTGAAAAGCTATGAAATCACTTTTCTGCTTCGTCCCTCATTCAGATTTTATCCAACAGTTTTGCACGGTCCTAGTGGATCCACCCAGTATATCAGAAGAAAAACTGCGGTCGTGCTACACTCCACAGGGGAGCGATCACGTGCAGTGTCCTTAGAGAAGCGTTGTTCGCAGGTTGTCAGCAGTGTTGAAGGTTGTCAAGAACGAGGTCGTGATGCTCATCGCGCGGTGAAATGCGTTTTCAGCAGCAAAATGTGTGGGAATCAACGCCACAAGGAAACGGGCGACAATATCGGCTTGCGGTGTATCTGACTTGTTTCCTCGACTACTCAGAAGAAGCCTGAATGACACCCTAGCAAATGCGTCCAAAGAAGGTATGCAATATGGTTAACACTGAGCTTCCCACCATGTAACACGCCCACCGTGGTGTTGGGCAGAATTGTGGTGAATTTTGGTGCCACTGCGATACATGCGTACATGATTTCGCAGGTGTCGACACTTTGCTGTTTAAAGCGTCGTCCAGACCGAGTGTGACGTCGCACTCAGAGCGCTGTGCTTTTGCATCGCTGTGGACGAATTTGTAGGCACATTTGAGGAAAACGTCAAACTTCTATTTCGCAATGAATGACAATTGCGGGATTCCTAAAAATTACTCCTTTAATCGCCGGCCGTTGGTGGCCGAGCGGTTCTAGGCGCTTCAATCTGGAACCGCGCGACCGCTACGGTCGCAGGTTCGAATCCTACCTCGGGCGTGGATGTGTGTAACGTCCTTAGGTTAGTTAGGTTTAAGTAGTTCTAAGTTCTAGGGGACTGATGACCTGAGATGTTAAGTCCCATAGTGCTCAGAGCCATTTGAACCATTTGAACTCCTTTAATCCTGTTGCGCAATTTAGTTAGATATTGTAAGTGGCGCACTGATGGATTCGAGGAAGAAAATGAAGTGATATGGATTTCGAATTTCGATGCAAATGTTTAGCCATATGGACGTGAGGTACTGCTTCTCTAACATGGTTTGGAAGTAAGCTGTTGTGATTTTGTCTTGACGTTAATCAACAACATTCTTGAAATAGGATTGACTACAGTTTACGCGAGTGACAGTTATTTACTCTTTGACTTTCGTTAATTTTTCACGTAATTAGTTACGAAAATTTCCTTCCGACTTCTTCTGATAAATCATATTTCAGAGAGACAAGCCAGGGCTTATTAATGATAAATCGAATCGTGTCAATTACTGGGATGTCTATTACAGCAACGTTTCGTGTGGCTTCTTCTTTAGTCGGTGGCTACATCTCGAAGCAATGAGGTTTCCTCAGGATAGTCGGTTGATCGAACGGTTATCGGCGATACGGTACCGACCTCTGCCCTCTGAACGCTGTCGTCCGTTACACACTACGTGTGAACGCGACGTCTTCCTCTGCACAGACACGGTTAATTTCAAGGGGCACTTTTTTCTTTCTCTGTTTCACTGTATACATATATTAGCTGAGTACCCGGACCTGTATTTATTTCGATTTTCTACTAATCCGGCTCCACTTTCCCACCCTCCTTGCCAATCTCCTCGCCCCCCCCCCCCTTTTCTCTCAATCTCTTCCTCAACCCTGTCCCTGTCACTCTTCTCCTTTTTCCTTTTTCCATCCATTTCCCCCTTCCGTCTGTTCCTTTCCTTTCTCTGTGCCCACCTCCTCCTTCCCGCCCCTCCGTCTGTTCATCTCCTCTTCCACCTTTCTCTCTCCACGCTCAGCCCAACAAGAGATTCGTGGTTCTTATCCCAAAGCTATTTCTCTCCCGATTCCAACTAATATGTGTATTTCGAACAACTAAAATGTTACTAGACTTAAAGAATGTAGCACCTCACAGCTCTGAGGCATGTTCGTTGCAATACAGGGAAGCTTATTAATGAAAGCAGTGTATAATATGTAAGTAGGCTGTTTATGTTTTCTTATGTACTTTGTGAACTGTTCATATTTTTTCAGAACCATTGTGATACTATGAGAGCTTCGAATGATGTATTTGGTATGAGATCATGATTTTTAAAGTACGTTTGAGGTAGATGACACTACTGAAATGAGCAGAGAATTTTCTTTAGGTTTTGAAATTAATGCAGAAAGCTACGACGTTTTTGAGATTTGACTGAGGTGTTATGATGTTATTATTACGACGACGATGTGTATTATGCTGCTGAGGTATGTTTATGATTAATAAGCTGATGCTATATGCGTTATTTGATTATGCTACGTATCTGTTAAGCTGAAATATTGAAGTGTCGACGAATAAGGTAAGGAATAATGAGTAGTGTTCAGGGACTCTGGTTTGTGAATAAGGTTGTTGGAAACCAAGAATCATAATTATGAAAAATTTTATCAAATCATTATTGGCCACTGCCCAAAACAATTTGTAAAATTTTTTGTGGGGAGCATGGGGGCTATGTAAGTAGGCTGTTTATGTTTTCTTATCGGCAACGTTACGTAGCGCTCGGTATGAAAATCACTGGCTGTGCTGTGTGCAGTCTGTGGCTAGTTTGCATTGTTGTCTGCCATTGTAGTGTTGGGCAGCGGCAGCTGGATGTGAACAGCGCGTAGCGTTGCGCAGTTGGAGGTGAGCCGCCAGCAGTGGTGGATGTGGGAAATGAGATGGCAGATTTTTGAGTACAGAATGGATATTATGAACTGCTATGTATATTATGTTTTTTCAACACTATTAAGGTAAATACATTGTTTGTTCTCTATCAAAATCTTTCATTTTGCTAACTATGCCTATCAGTAGTTAGTGCCTTCCGTAGTTTGAATCTTTTATTTAGCTGGCAGTAGTGGCGCTCGCTGTTTTGCAGTAGTTCGAGTAATGAAGATTTTTGTGAGGTAAGTGATTTGTGAAAGGTATAGATTAATGTTAGTCAAGGCCATTCTTTTGTAGAGATTTTTGAAAGTCAGATTGCGTTGCGCTAAAAATATTGTGTGTCAGTTTGAACACAGTCATGTATAATTGTTCTAAGGGGACGTTTCAAATGCTTTAAGAATATGTTAAAAGAGATGTTACGTTGTGAAATAGACGTAAGAAATGTAAAATGCCGTATATTCTGCAGTAAATTTCTGTCAATATTTCAAACCAGGTTACCTAGAAAGTTATCCAGAAAGTCTATTAAAAAAAAGAAAAAAGTAAACAATGAGTATCTGATGGGATTAAAATTTAATGGAAGAGGACATAGAAGATATGTATAGAGGCCAGAATAAGTTGGTGTCTAACGTTACTTACTTTCTACAAAAAACACTAATATTTAAGAATAAAACGTTGAAACTTCAACTTCGTGACAGACAAACTACAGGGTGTCCAGAAAAGGACTCCCTGATTTCAAAATTAAATATCTCGAAAACAAAGATCGATAGAGGAATGCAGTAAACGGTATGTTTATTGTGAAAGCTGTAAGAAGTTTATACAGGAGTTTGAAATAATAGTTACAAAAACTGCTAACTGATGGCGCTGTAATCGCCATACGTAATGTCTAGTATAAATAGTGATCCGAAGCCCAGAGCGATCAGTTCCACTATTGAAACGTGAAAGGAGGTTAGCGTACCGAAGGAAGAGATCAAAACCATGTACTCCATTGAACAACGCGTTTTTCTGGTGCTAGAATACCACAGGTTAGAAGAGAGTCCTACGGAAGAAGGCGAAGTTTTCAAGCACGATTTAATGTTCCAAAAGGACCCGATGCCAAAACCATTCGTATGCTCTTCGCAAAATTTCAACGAACAGGCAGCGTAACTGATGATCTAGTGGGGCATGTTGGCCGCAAGCAAACCGCAGTCACGCCTGAAAATATCGCCACAGTTTCTGGAATTATTCAGCGAAATCCAATGTCATCCGTCCCTAGAATTGCATCTGAGACTGGTTTGAAGCGTTCCAGCACGCAGAAAATACTGAGAAAGAGCCTACACATGTTTCCATTCAAAATTCAAACGCCCCAGGCCATACCCGTACGAGCTGTGGAACAAAGCGTTGCCTTTGCTAATCAGATGCTCACAATGATTGATAGTGAAGGATTTGATGTTGGCTGCATATGGTTTACAGATGAAGCACACTTCCACCTGAATGGATACGTGAATAAGCAGAACTGGCGATTTTGGGGTTCCGAAAAGCCATATTGGAGAGAAGCGAAACCCCTGTATTCTCCTAAGGTTACTGTGTGTGCCACAGTATGCAGCAGACGCATTATTGGCCCTTTTTTTATTCGAGAAACGGTCACTGGTGCACGTTACGTTGAAATTTTGGAACAATTTGTCGCCACACAGCAAGCGTTAGAGGATCGACCAGGTACTGAATGGTTTATGCAAGATGGAGCCCGACCACATCGGACCGAACAAGTGTTTCCCTTTCTTGAGGAATACTTCGGGAATCGAGTCATTGCTTTGGAATATCCCAAATTTACTGGTGCAGGCATGGATTGGCCTCCATATTCGCCGGATTTGACTCCCTGTGACTTCTTTTCGTGGGGCACAGTGAAAGACATGGTCTACCCGAAGCATCCCGCCACGCTGGAAGAGCTTGAATCGGCGATCTCTGTGGCATGTGAATCCATTTCGGTTGAGACACTACGAAATGTGATGGCGAATTTCATTCTTCGTTTGCGCCACCTCTGTAATGCCAATGGTGAACATTTTGAAAACATTGTGATGTGATTGTTTGCAAAGATTGTTTTCATACGATTATTTCACTTATGTATGCTGATATGAGCTGTACAGCGTACAGCGTCATCTGTTAGCAGCTTTTGTAAATGTTATTTCAAACTGCTGTATAAACTTCTTACAGCTTTCACAATAAACATACCGTTTACTGCATTCCTCTATCAATCTTTGTTTTCGAGATATTTAATTTTGAAATCAGGGAGTCCTTTTTTGGACACCCTGTGTATGGGAAACAAGAAAGAAAGTCATTTGACAACGTATAAGAATAATTAATGCAAATGGAACCGGTAATAGCAACATCCTTTACTGAAATTGATATAATAAAAAAAGTTTAAAAAAACACATATGCTGTTGATGGAATTTCAGTTTGAATTCTGAAATGTTGTTCTAGCTTTATGAGTGATGTCCTTAGTGATAAATGTAATACATCAGAGGCACAAGAAATTTCTACAAACAGAGTTAAATGTGCTATTGGTAAACTTCTTTATAAGAAAGATGACCAGAAAGACTTTCCATGCAAATGTCTTTTTCCAAAATATTCAAAAATAACGTACTCTGGTGTATTCTCACATTTGAGTAGAAGTAATCAACGTAGCACGTCACAGGTCGGACTCCGCAAAGATTTCTCTACTGAGTATTCTATTTATACATTCGCTCACCATATATTACAGACCTAAAATAATAGAATATCGACCTGAGTTTCTCCCGCCGTATCAACGTTCAGATAACTTGCAGGACTGCAGCCGGATGACGTCGTTGGAAACAGCCGATGTTTCGACAGGAGCCCACCCGAAAATTTTCAAGGCCTTGAAAATGGCTGTGTGTGCTCCTGTCGAAATCGGTGGTTACAGGCTGCATTCCCTTAAGTTATTACAATATATCTTGTGATCTTTCTAAGGCGTTGGTTTGCGTATATCACTCTTTTGTAAAAACGCATGTTTTTTGGTATTGATGGCTCTACACACAACTGGTTTGAGTCATACTTAACAAATGGAAGTCCAAAAGTTGTGCTAAATGATTCAAAAAAGGTTTAAAGGAAAGGGAATTTTAGTGACTGCGGAGAAATCAAGAAGATTCCACTCACACTCCTTGTGTTTGTGAATGACCATCCTCGTAACATTCATCAGGAAGAATTCGTACGCAATGCAGGAGACAGCTGTTGTGATACATCCCATCAGAGAGCAAGCAACAAAGGAAATTGTGAATGATGTTTTTAAAGAATTAGTAAGTGGGTCACAGGAATTATGCTGTCCGTTAATTTAGAGAAGCGACACTAGCAACTGATGTAGCACATGAACAGGAGTCAGAAAGAGAATGCTCCTAGTTCTATGGTGTACATATTAATGAAAATTTGAACTGTAAGGTCGTTATTACCGAGCGTCCGAAACAATACCGTTAAGCTGCTTTTGCTCCTCTCACAATTGCTAGTCTTGCAAACAAACGAATCAAACACCCGACAGTTTGCATATTTTATCTCAATAATGCCTCGAGGGGTAATTTTCTGAGGTAACCCATAACTTCGAAAGAAAGTACTGATTGCATAAAAGCGAACAGTAAGAAAAGTATGTGGTATTCATATGTAGTCGTCATGCAGCTATTTGTCCAAGAATTATGCATTTTAACTGCGTCATCACAATACATAAATGGTATCTGCCAACTAAATTCACGTTCTGAGAAGGACATATCTACGACTACGGAGGAGAAAATGGCATTCCTTAGCTATTATCAAAGCTGTCAGTGGCTCAGAAAGGAGCTCGGTACAGAGCAACAGAAAGTATCGGTCATTTGTCCAATAACATAACGTGTCGATCAGGTAGCAAAGTAAGTTTCAAATCTAGCCTGATATCGTTCCTTCTGGGCAACTCCATGGACTGAGTTGTTATTTAAAAACTGGAACCTGTCAAAAAACTACGAGTGTTTTTTCAGTATAGTAGCAAATGGGCAATTGGGCCACGGTATAAACTCACTGGCAATTTTAAACGTGGAAGGTGTTGAGACTACAGAAATTTATGTTTCAGTTCTGGTACTTGTCATATTGCAGCAATCGCCCTGGGTGAGCTTACTTGATTTTTTTAGTTGCCACTGAGATACATTACAATTCTCTGGCCGTTGTTTAAAAGTATTCTTCAGATTTTCTTTTAATTTATTCTATTTTGGGGATTTATTTACTGAATTTGAACGTGATTTTACAGTAACGTTTGAAATAAAACGCGTTTTTTCGTGTCTAGTGTCATTAAACTTTAATCCATTACTTTTCCGAGTTAAATATTCAGGCATATTCACGGTAAAAATTCATATTTAAATCTTTTCAGAGTCGGTTTCGCTACACCTTTCACACGCACTCACATCGAGCACGTTACCACCCACCCCCCTCCCCACCTCTCACTACGGCAACCCTCGCCTGCAGCTGAGCTCCGTACAGCAGCAACGTTCACGGTCTCCATAGCCCACTGCAGGGTCAAATAAACTTTAATTTTTGTTTTTACATTTCACTCTGTCACCACCACTAGAAACAAAAATACGAGATGAATAAAAATTCGCGGATATGGACTTGACAGAAAGATACCTTCCACACTAGCAGCACGAAAACATGTCAGAAAATTTCAGACTGTGTATAGTGTTTGTAGGAAATGTACGTTAAACAAATGCATTGTGAAATCCCAGTAGTAACGCAGGCGCCTGCTATACTTTTTCAAGGCGTTATAACAGCGCCAACAGCTGCCCTGGTGTTGTTGTGGCTGGAATGTTGGGTTAGAATACTCGACGTGAAGGTTACCGTACTGGGAGTTTTCGCACCTCTGTTTTATTTGCTAATTTTAATAAGAATGATGTCCAGCTTCTTAACAGATACACAACAAACACAGTAAATCTTACACAAGACAAGTCCATTTATACAATTCTAGCACACAAATGGAACTGCATCCGTTTTTATTATTTCATTCTACAACCGTATTATTCGTACATGCGTTTACTGTCCTCTTAGCACGTACTAAAGTCATCTACAGCTTTGCCAGCGAGCTCCCACCTTTTTCAGTCTCCCCCTTTCCTAATTCCGCTCAACGTGCAAAAAACCTACTCTGATTATCTCAGGTTCACTCTACGACTACTTTCGTCCCTCACTTTTGAATTCGGTCATCTCTTAGTAAGGACGTTATCTTCCACACGGAGCACACAGAAAAATCACCTACGAGTGTAGTCTGGCGCCATTTAATCTACTACATTCGAAACAAGGTTTCGATACGTCACGAAAGAAGTTTGCCGTAGAAGTGATTACAGTGTTGCCAAATCGAAAACAAAGATTTCCATTAGTTACCGAAAACGTGCTTACGACAAGATTTTGTAACGCAGATATTTTAGTGCTGGTGTGCAGCAAATGGTGCCCGAAGACATCCGACATAAAAAGTAAACTACACTCCTGGAAATGGAAAAAAGAACACATTGACACCGGTGTGTCAGACCTACCATACTTGCTCCGGACACTGCGAGAGGGCTGTACAAGCAATGATCACACGCACGGCACAGCGGACACACCAGGAACCGCGGTGTTGGCCGTCGAATGGCGCTAGCTGCGCAGCATTTGTGCACCGCCGCCGTCAGAGTCAGCCAGTTTGCCGTGGCATACGGAGCTCCATCGCAGTCTTTAACACTGGTAGCATGCCGCGACAGCGTGGACGTGAACCGTATGTGCAGTTGACGGACTTTGAGCGAGGGCGTATAGTGGGCATGCGGGAGGCCGGGTGGACGTACCGCCGAATTGCTCAACACGTGGGGCGTGAGGTCTCCACAGTACATCGATGTTGTCGCCAGTGGTCGGCGGAAGGTGCACGTGCCCATCGACCTGGGACCGGACCGCAGCGACGCACGGATGCACGCCAAGACCGTAGGATCCTACGCAGTGCCGTAGGGGACCGCACCGCCACTTCCCAGCAAATTAGGGACACTGTTGCTCCTGGGGTATCGGCGAGGACCATTCGCAACCGTCTCCATGAAGCTGGGCTACGGTCCCGCACACCGTTAGGCCGTCTTCCGCTCACGCCCCAACATCGTGCAGCCCGCCTCCAGTGGTGTCGCGACAGGCGTGAATGGAGGGACGAATGGAGACGTGTCGTCTTCAGCGATGAGAGTCGCTTCTGCCTTGGTGCCAATGATGGTCGTATGCGTGTTTGGCGCCGTGCAGGTGAGCGCCACAATCGACTGCATACGACCGAGGCACACAGGGCCAACACCCGGCATCATGGTGTGGGGAGCGATCTCCTACACTGGCCGTACACCACTGGTGATCGTTGAGAGGACACTGAATAGTGCACGGTACATCCAAACCGTCATCGAACCCATCGTTCTACCATTCCTAGACCGGCAAGGGAACTTGCTGTTCCAACAGGACAGTGCACGTCCGCATGTATCCCGTGCCACCCAACGTGCTCTAGAAGGTGTAAGTCAACTACCCTGGCCAGCAAGATCTCCGGATCTGTCCCCCATTGAGCATATTTGGGACTGGATGAAGCGTCGTCTCACGCGGTCTGCACGTCCAGCACGAACGCTGGTCCAACTGAGGCGCCAGGTGGAAATGGCATGGCAAGCCGTTCCACAGGACTACATCCAGCATCTCTGCGATCGTCTCCATGGGAGAATAGCAGCCTGCATTGCTGCGAAAGGTGGATATACACTGTACTAGTGCCGACATTGTGCATGCTCTGTTGCCTGTGTCTATGTGCCTGTGGTTCTGTCAGTGTGATCATGTGATGTATCTGACCCCAGGAATGTGTCAATAAAGTTTCCCCTTCCTGGGACAATGAATTCACGGTGTTCTTATTTCAATTTCCAGGAGTGTATATTCCGCCAACGGCCTTGTCAAAAATGGCAGAGGAGCAGAAAGAGTGTCAGGGCACCCTCTTGCCCTTGGAGTGGTAAATGAACCTAAAATGGGAAGAATCAGCAAAGGTAAACTGCACGGGGATGCAGAAGGCTCTATGGATATCACTGCGTTAGTGACACATAATATGTATCCACTAGACATATAGCCAACAAAAGAAAAACGTGTGATGACTACCTGCATATTGGCAAAAGATTCCGTACTAGTCCCCTTTCGAATCTCTGGAAGGGGACTGTCAATGGGGAGGTGACCATGAGAAAAACATTGAATAACCAACAAAGGTATAACATTCTTCGAGTCGTACCGTGGACTATCGGAACATTGAACGTTGTAGGGAAGCTAAAATATCTGGAAAGGGAAATGCCAAGGCTCAGTCTAGAAGTGGTGGGGATCAGTGAAGTGAAATGGAAAGAAGACAAGGAATTCTGGTCAGACGAGTATAGTATAATACCAATAGCAGTAAAAAATGGTAAGACGGGAGTAGATACGGCAGAGAGTAAGATAATGTGAACAGTTCAGGCTTCTTCTCGTCAGAATCGACAGCAAATCAACACCGACAACAACAATACAGGTAAAAATGACGACGTTACAAGAGAAGGATGAAGAGACACCGAAAGCACATGAGGGTATCGAACGGGTAATTCAGTTCGTAAAGGAAGATGAAAATCTAGTAGTCATGCGGGATTGGACTGTGGTTGTAGGGGAAAGAACAGAAGATAAGTGTGGTGTTACCGCCAGACACCACACTTGCTAGGTGGTAGCCTTTAAATCTGCCGCGGTCCGTTAGTATACGTCGGACCCGCGTGTCGCCACTATCAGTGATTGCAGACCGAGCACCGCCACACGGCAGGTCTAGAGAGTCTTCCTAGCACTCGCCCCAATTGTACAGCCGACTTTGCTAGCGATGGTTCACTGACCAATTACGCTCTCATTTTCCGAGACGATAGTTAGCATAGCCTTCAGCTACGTCATTTGCTACGACCTAGCAAGGCGCCATTACCAGTTACTATTGATGCTGTAAAACATGTACCGTCAAGAGCGATGTCCACCAATTATGGATTAAAGTTAAGTATTCCATCAGCTACGTACTTTATTTGCTAGTCTAATTTCCTTGACCTGTTCCAGACCTCACGCCAGCCTGCGTGAGCTTAACGCGTGCCTTTCGGCTTCCGGTCATAGTGGGTTGGCTGTCTTGCCAATCCACAACAAAAGGGATAAGCGAAAATGTGCACTTCGTAGTGGGACTGACAGAGGAGAAAGGCTAATTGTGTTCTGCAATAAATTTCAACTCGTAATAGCGAATACTCTATTGAAGAATCACAAAAGGAGGAAAGGCCGGGAGATTCCAGACAGCTCTGTCCAGGCAGAGACTCCGAAATAAGATTGTGGATTGCAAGACATACCCATGAGCCGATATAGACTCAGATAATAATTTATTCACGATGAGGAGTAGGCTGAAGTGTAAGAAAATAGTCAGGAAGAACCAGCGCGCAAAGCAGTGGGATATGGAGATACCAAGGGACAAAAAGCCACGGTTGAAGTCGCTGACGATATAGATACTGCGATAATGAATAGCTCAGTAGTCAGTTCAGTTCGAGGAGAATGGAGACTGACAAAAAATCATAGAAGTTGGAAAGGTAAATGCAAGGAAATCACAAGTAACTGAAGAAATATTGATCAGCGAAAGAAGGAAGTACAAAAACGTTCAGGTAAACTTTGGAATTCAGAAATATAAGACACTTAGTAATGAAATAAATATGAAGTCCAGGTAAGTTAAGGTGAAATAACCGAATGAAGAATGTTTAGAAATCGAAAAAGAAATTATTGTTGAAAAGACTGACTCATTATATAGAAAAGTCGAAACAGCCTTTTGGTAAATTAAGAGCAATGGTGGTGACATTAAGAGTACAACGGTAATTCCTCTGTGAATGCAGAGGAGAATGGAGATAGGTGGAAAGATTACACTGAAGGCCACTGAGGAGGAGAAATCAGATGATGTGAGGCAAGAAGAAACATGAGCCAATAGGTTAGAGATAGGTGATCCACTATTAGAAGCAGAATTTATGAGAGCTTTGGAAAACTTAAAATCAAATAGGTTAGGAGGGATGTATAGTAAGCCATTGGACTATATAAAATCACTGGGGACATGGCAACAAAACGACTAATCACCTTCGTGTGTAGACATATAAGACGGGCGATGTACACCCAGACTTTCGGTGAAACACAATTCTGAAGTCTGCGAAATGAAATGGTTGATGTGTTAGATGACGATCAGTTTGGCTGTAGGGAAGATGAAGGCACCAAAAGGCAGCTCTGACGTTGCTGTTGTTAATGGAAGCAGGACCGAGGGAAAATCAAAATATTTTCACACGATTTGTCGACCTGGAATAAACGTTCGACGATGCTAGATGGTGCAAGATGTTCGAAATTCTGAGAAAAATTGGAATAAGTTGTAGCGGATGACGGGTTATATACAATATGTCAAGGAAACAAAAGGGAACAATAAAACTGGGAGACGAAGAACGAAATTTTCGGGTTAAAAAGGTTATACGACAGTGACGTTGTCTTTTGCCCCTGATGATCATTCTCTACATCGAAGAAACAATGACGGAATTAAATGAGAGGTTCAAGACAGGACTAAAATTCAAGGTGAAAGGATATCAATGATAAGATCCGCTGATGATATTGCTGTTCTCAGTGAAAGTGAAGAAGAATTACAGGATCTGCTGAAATGGGTGAATAGTCTTATGAGCACAGAAAATGGATTGAGAGTAAATCGGAAAAAGGTGAAAGTAATGAGACCAGCAGAAATGAGAACAGCGACAGACTTAACGTCAGAACTGGTAGTCAAGAGGTAGACGAAGCTACGGGATTCTGCTACCTACGCAGCAAAAAAGCTCATGTCGTACGAAGCAAAGAGGACATCAACAGCAGACTAGCACTGGAGAAAAGCTATAGCGTCCCCAGTGCTATATTACGAAAAGACTTAAAAAACAGTGCTTATAAAGAAGAGACATTAAAAAATTGAATAATATATTTTTATCATGTAGCCGTAAAATAATAATTTCTCTGTGTAGGTTTACATTGCAAAGAAATAATTTATGACAAAATGATCTAAAGAGACGACAAGATACGCTCTTTTGTTAATTTTTTAGTGGACTTCACTTCCTCTTTTGTCTTGAGTGCGTATAGACGGACATCTTTCGAGTGCTGACAAATGTAAGCATATTTGTATGAGTTAAGCAGATAATATATTAATTGAATATTATTGTGCACTTTTAATTTGTAAGAGGTGATCCCGATTTCATGTCCGCCTTCCTTGAATTAACCTGCATTCAAGTAATTTACAGTTCAACAATCGCAGCGGCCGATACAGCCAACGACGCCATTACGTGGCGATATTAACTTATGAAAATTAGCGGAAGCGAAATACTCGCCAGCTATTAACATAATATTAATTTTTCTCCACAGCCGCACGAAGTTGCAGAAATACGTAGCTTTAAAATTCTTATTTTCAGTACCGTAGCCGACAGCCAGAGCCAGGACTCCGACTACAATACAATGGTTAACGGAGGTAAGAAAAATACTCTCGCGCGTGTGTGGGCCGCAATTATAATTAATAACTAAAGATCTTTTGCTTTAAAGTGAACTGACTAGCCGAGGAAATTAATATGAAAAGTTTATTACATTGTTCAGCTTGTATGCTCATGTGTTAAGATGCAGCAAGTCTAACATTCATTAACGTAACAAATAATTTGAGATTAATATTGTTAAAAAGGAGAACTTCAGGAAAGCATTTAACCGTAAAATCAAAATTAGATGGAATATCTTTTTTATTAAGGCCCATCACGTAAGTCGGCAACAATCAAAAAATAATAATAATAACAACAATAATATATTAAATTACGACGCCGACGGACGTGAGATTGGCGCCGCAACTTTGGGGCCCGATCAAAGATAATTCGAGATTTATTAATATAATACTTACTATTGTAAGGAATGTAATTATGTATGTGTCTAATTGTTGTAAAATATTAATGCCTATATGAATTCCTTTACATGTACAACAACAAAACCACACCCTGAGGAGAGCTGGAGAAGAGAAAGTGTAGAAAAGAGAAGGGATTACGAGAAAGAAAAATAAAGGTAAGGCGTATTGTGCAAGCATCCTGTGTAGCTCTGTGCGGAATATCGAACCCATGTGCACATGAGATACCTTCGGTGTTTTGTGTATTTATGTGTTTATTTTTGGAGGGAATAATTATTCGTTTTGTGTATTTACATGTTTTTTTTTTTTTTTTTGGAGGGGATAGTTATTCGTGTGTGTATCAGTGTTAAAGATTCGTCAGTGGCTTAAAGTGAATTTATTATGGGTAAGATAGGACAAGCTAAAGCATCCGTACCAGACGAACCAAATTTTGTTAATATGGAAAGTGAGGGTCATTTGCAATGCGTAAACGAATCCCAAGCCACCGCCTCGGATAACATAATTTCCGGAGTGGGGGGCGAGGATCTGTGGACGGTGAATGACGCTCCACAGCAGAATGGGAATAAAGTAACAACTCCATTGCCTGGGCAGGGGGGCCAATCGAGTGCTAGATTAAGCGGGACACCAGTATGCTCACCGATTGCAGACGCATTTGCAGAATTTCTGCGCAGGTTAGAAGAAAGAGATAGGGAAAGAGATCAGAAACTGGCTCAGATGCTCTATGAGCAAGAGCAACAAAGAGAACAGAAAGAAAGGGAAAAAGAAGGAATGTTAGAACAGAGGGAAAAACAAAGAGACGAAAAATTGGCTCAGATGCTACATGACCAGGAGAAAAAATTAAAGCAAATGCTACATGACCAAGGGAAAGAATTTACGCAAAAGCTCAGTGAGCAAGAGCAGCGCAGTGAAGCGAAGCTAGACAGTATCCAAAACGAAGTTGCCGAGATGCGGGACGCGTGCAAAGAAATACCCGATCTTGTGCAAAGCTTAGCCGGCGAGATGCAAAAATTACAGATATCGCAGGCTAGGCTTGAAGACAATGTCCAGTCTTTAACCACCCGCGTGGATAATGTGGAGATAGATTCACGGAAAAGTATTGACACATATTTGGAAGTGCAACCTCAAAAAGTCGACAAAGAATTCAATGAATGGCTAGAAGTAAAGGATCGCGAGATATCTGCAAAGATTGAAAGCGATGTAAAAACAGCTGTAGAACAAGCGACTGCGGCCGCGAGTGTAAATATTGACGCTAGCGCTGCCGCACGTGCACGCTGAATTAACACAGATCAAATCCCGTGAGACAGCGGAGTTGCCAAATTGCCAACAGGAGGTCGCGCAGAGACTGTCCGTGTTGGAAAGCAATGTAAACAGTGGCGGACAGATGAATCCGACTCCGCGTACTGACTACTATAATAACGCAGACTGCATGCAGGGTGCGAGTGCGCAACCGCAACCTAATGTGAATTACGGGCACGAACAACATGCGATACCGTGCAGCGCACATCACGAAGTAATGAATGTCACAGAATGTAGCAATCAGATGTGCAAAAAAGAGGACAATGTAATAAAACACAGAACATTCCAACCCTTCAATAGCGAAAAACGAAATGTCCACCCTGCTGTATTTATTAAGAGCTTCAGGAATGTGTTTCCCAGGACATGGTCGGAAAGACAAAGAATACAGTTCGTGGTCTCCTTTATTCAAGTTGACGCGGCACTGTGAGCCACCGACGTGTCCGAAAAATGTCTAACGATGCAACAGTTTGAAGGTGCATTCTTGCAAAAATTCTGGTCCGATAGCGTCCAAGAAAGACTACGAAAGGAGTTGTACAGTCCAGAAATGTACAATCCTAAGATGGGAACGTTACGCAAATATTTCGAAAAGTATATAAACAAAACCAGGTACTGGGACGAGCCAATGTCCGATCGTGACATAATCAGATTGATAAAAATGAAGTTGCCCAGTGAAATTAAAATGTATTTCATCAATGTGCCGAAATACGATATAGAACAATTCATGGAGATAGTGGATTCTGTTGACTTATTGATCGAAGATATGGAAACCAAAAACAAGTGGAAGCATTCAGGCTGTAATCAACAAAAAGCCGATTACAATAGCAGCCACAGTAACGGTAGTAACAACTGGAATAAGCAAGAGCACCGGCAACAGAATCGAGGCACAAACAATGGCAATGGTTATAACGGCAACGGTTATAATCGTCAAAATCGGAAGAGACATCATGATGGACGCATTACTAATGGATATAATGGTAACGGCAATCAGCAATGGTGGAACAACCGAAACCAGTGGCGTGGTTGTAATGAACCGGCACCACAGTGTCAACAAAAGACAGTGCCACAAAGGAACGCCAACCCAGGTCCGTCACAGAACATGTCAGGGAGTTACAACCGACCACCGCAAAACCAGAGCCACACACAATATCAAATTACACCATCGGGGAGGCAGGGTGGCCAACCCAACAGTAGCAACAACAACAACCAGAACCACAATGTGAGGTTAGTGGAAGTGACAGACAACTGTCAACCCACTAATGCTCATCCGTTAAACTAAAGACAGCCACAATACCACAATACGCTCTCCATTGTTGACTGCAGGACGGTGTAGTGAGGGCACATCCACGGATGACAGCCATAAACTTTGTATGCTGAGGTATAATGAGGGAACAAAAATAGAAAAGGAACGTGTAGACATACCGCAGAAATGTAACCGAACCGACAAAAGTGTTGTGCAGGCTATATTGCAAGCAGATATGTACGGAGCACCAATACAGATAATAGTCGATACCGGCGCTTCAACCAATGTCATGAGTGCAAATTTTTACAAGTACTTGAGTCAAAATAATAGAATACCAGTACTGCCAGTGAAGAATTGTCGTGTAACAGGTGCAATAGGTGCACAATCTCATATCATAAAGCACCAGGTGCAAGTCGAGTTTACGGTAGGAAATGAAGCAATGAAAAGCTCGTTCCTAGTAGTTAAAGGATTAGGTGTTGCTTGCATCCTGGGGATGGAATTTTTACGCCAGAGGGACGCAAAAATCGACCTCTTGTGCGGGGAAGTAAGTCTTATGAATGAGGGTAGACGGGTAATTTTGCCGTTGTTGAGGACACGGGAAGTGCACGGTAAATATTGCCGGAACTTTCAGTCGAGATTAGAAGGAATACAGGTAATGAATTTATATTCTGACTTAAGTACAAAATAAGCATGTTATAAAGAGTTTATTACTGAAGACAGAGAGGAAAAAAGGAAACTGATAGCCATGAAAGTCAGGGAGTCAGAACATTTGACTGAAGCACAACAAAACGAATTGACACAGCTACTTACAGATTATGAGCATGTGTTTTCGGAAAAACCCGGTGTTATCGAGAGCTACACCTATAACATCGAAATGGTACCTCGCGATACTTTCTGTCACGCAAACTACACCATCCTGTGGTCAAATAAGGAGGCAATTACGAAGGAAACAAGGAAAATACTTACAAAGACTTAAAGACGTTCGCTCAGTAGAGCAACTTTTACATATATGAATAATAGGTTAAGTTTAGAGTGTATTTTTTTCTGTGTGTAAATGTTCAGATTTTAGTGTAACATTAAAAGACAATGAGGCGCACAAGATTAGTGCGATTCAATTTTGTAGATGTTAAGGAATAATAGTATTTTTAAGCAATTGCATTTTGAAGAAAAAAAATGAACGTAGGTTTAACAATATTTTACAAATTTCATGTTTAAAAATGCTTTAAAAATATTTTAAAAAATTCAACATCATGTAATGATGAAAGAATTTTTCATTAGTGTGTCATGAATATTTTAGAACTGTAGTAGTAATGCAACTTATGAAATTCAATATTATAGTGTATATGTTGTTCCATGCATCTATGTCTATACCGATCCTGAAATATGTTTAATCATAATTTACTAAACAACATGAGTGCGGGGTGTACATCACCCAAGGTTCAACCCGAGCACGGGGTCCCGGGTTCGATTCCCGGCGGGGTCAGGGATTTTCACCTGCCTCGAGATGACTGGGTGTTTGTGTTGTCCTCATGATTTCATCATCATCCAGGAAAGTGGCGAAATTGGACTGAGCAAAGATTGGGTAATTGTACGGGCGCTGATAACCACGCAGTTGAGCGCCCCACAAACCAAACATCATCATCACCCAAGGTTCAAATGGCTCTGAGCACTATGGGACTCAACTGCTGTGGTCATAAGTCCCCTAGAACTTAGAACTACTTAAACCTAACTAACCTAAGGACATCACACACATCCATGCCCGAGGCAGGATGCGAACCTGCGACCGTAGCGGTCGTGCGGTTCCAGACTGTAGTGCCTTTAACCGCTCGGCCAATCACCCGAGGTACCTCATGTGTTGTCGACAAGGTACAAAGCAAATCAGTAAACGCGACTACCGCTAAGCACTGTTAAAATATATTGCCATCTGCTAAGGCAGAGATTTGCACGAAATTGTAGTGTAAACAAAAGTCACAAATCTAACAGTAAGCTAGGAAATTGCACGCTAGGCCTAGATTATATAATGTCTACAATAATGCGAGAGGCAAAGTTTTGTAAAGTCGAGCCTGGCTCTGGAGGGCAAGTACGCAGTGAGTGGGCAGACATGACATGGGGACTTACCTCAGATGAGACGGAAATACAATTGTACAGTCAAAAAATCTGAAGGCAAGTACGACTCTAAGTGGAAAATGAAAAGAGATAATTAGTGCGAGAGACTGGTAAAATCCAGCACGAACCAAAATCCAGTTCAGACTGAAAGAAATACATTAGTGTTTGTGAACTAATCGAAACAGTTACTTTAAGCAGTGTGAAAAACTGTGAAGGTGAAACTGTGATACGGACAGTGAAGTGCTAGTATTGAACTTTCAACAGCGGTAAGGACGCCAAACGCCAATATTACGCACGAAAAACTGTGAATTTGTTTATAAACGTGAATTGGTAACGTGAAGTGAACCCTCAGTCATTATTTTTGGGACAGGCTGTAATTTCAGTGAGTACAATAATGCGAGATTGGAATGCGATGCGTGGACTGTTGCAAAACAGCGACCACAGAAACGGCGAATGTTTGTACTAAGCTCGTACTGGGACGCTCACCAGTGTCCGCGAGTGCGGCGAAAACATAAATAATTTTATCAAGACAAAAACTGACGTGTAATGGAAACAGTGGCGCTTCAAAACTTCATTCACGGGGGAAGATCCATGTCATGTATTCTGCAAGACAGTGCTAGCTTGACACTCGGAAACTGGCGAAAACTTAACAACAACTGCCGCACTAATAAATGCTTCTTTCCCACTAGCGTAACCATCTGCAGCTGGAAACAAATATTACGTTGGTTGTGTGTATGTTTCATGTACTACGTCGGAGATGCGTAGCAGAGCTGACTCCTGCCAACAAGCGCTGGGGGCGAATTTCATCCGACTCCGCCACGCCTGGGCGAGACAGAAGCGCATCCCCAACCGTGCAGCCGATCAGCTGATTCTGACGTTCCGCGACGGCGAGAGACACGCTGGCGACGAGCGGGCATTGACCTCTCCGCAGCCGCTGCGGACGCCGAGCACCGAACACACCAACCGGCGCCGTCGCAAGCTAAACGTCGCGGCGTAGATCATCGACACCGCAACCAATTGCTATAATGACCTCATTCTTTGCATAGTGCAACAAAAAAATGTTTGTAATGTATGCACATCTTGTACTCCAATAACATCCCAGAAACATTTAAGTGAAAGTGACCAAAGCAGTTAGTCTGTCGCTCCGCCGAGGTTTTCCCCAGGTTTCCCTACGGCCGCGCCAAATGGGGAGCGAACAGTTGACACACCTGGGACTTCAAATATTCCGGACTAACTCGTGCTTGTATACCTTTGAACACTGCAAAAATTGCAAACCTAAAAAGAAGCATCCAAAATTAAATTAATTGTATTCAATGTCCTTTTGTACATGACTGTATACGTAACCAATTGTATATTATATTGTTATGTAGATAACTTCATCTGTATTTCACCTTGTGTGCAACACGCCTCAGTAATTACTACGGTGTAAATATACGATGTGACATATGTAGACTGTGAAAGAAAAATCTGCGTGTGGACACTGTGGACACGAAAGAGGAAATATTTATGTCAAAAAACACGAACATTTTTTATGACATAAACATTTCGGGAGGCAATATAGCGTCCCCAGTGCTATATTACGAAAAGACCTAAAAAACAGTATTTATAAAGAAGTGACATTAAAAAATTGAATAATATATTTTTATCATTTAGCCGTAAAATAATAATTTCTCTGTGTAGGTTTACATTGCAAAGAAATAATTTATGACAAAATGATCTAAAGAGACGACAAGATACGCTCTTTTGTTAATTTTTTAGTCGACTTCACTTCCTCTTTTGTCTTGAGTGTGTATAGACGGACGTCTTTCGAGTGCTGACAAATGTAAGCATATTTGTATGAGTTAAGCAGACAATATATTAATTGAATATTATTGTGCACTTTTAATTTGTAAGAGGTGATCCCGATTTCATGTCCGCCTTCCTTGAATTAACCTGCATTCAAGAAATTTACAGTTCAACAATCGCAGCGGCCGATGCAGCCAACGACGCCATTACGTGGCGATATTAACTTATGAAAATTAGTGGAAGCGAAATACTCGCCAGCTATTAACATAATATTAATTTTTCTCCACAGCCGCACGAAGTTGCACAAACACGTAGCTTTAAAATTTTTATTTTCAGTACCGTAGCCGACAGCCAGAGCCAGGACTCCGACTACAATATAATGGTTAACGGAGGTAAGAAAAATACTCACGCGCGTGTGTGGGCCGCAATTATAATTAATAACTAAAGATCTTTTGCTTTAAAGTGAACTGACTAGCCGAGGAAATTAATATGAAAAGTTTATTACATTGTTCAGCTTGTATGGTCATGTTTTAAAATGCAGCAAGTCTAACATTCATTAACGTAACAAATAATTTGAGATTAATATTGTTAAAAAGGAGAACTTCAGGAAAGCATTTAACCGTAAAATCAAAATTAAATGTAATATCATTTTTATTAAGGCCCACCACGTAAGTCGGCAACAATCAAATAATAATAATAATAATAACAATAATAATATATTAAATTACGACGGCCGACGGACGCGAGAAAGGGTATTCCTTGCCAAGAGGAATCGGCAAGTAGCAAATTGAAACCAGGTTGGTAGGTACTCATAGAGCTCACACGATAAGGTTACGATTGTGGACGGGGCCGTAAACAGTTAGTGTGAGTTGCACAATCAAACACACAACTTCATATTTCTAAGAACCACTTTCTTACATATTGCTTTAAAAGATCACAATTAGACAATTAATCGCAATACAGGAAGACGGCTGCAAGATTTCGCCGACTCCAACACGTCATACGTTGCTGCTAGCCCAAACGGCCCAGGGAGCAACAACCCACAGATGAACAAAGAGATGTCACAATAGCTGAGGTTTCATAACAGGTTAACTGACCACTCAACTTAGCTTCCAGGCTCGGTGGGCAGCGAATTTTGTCGCTCTTGCAGCTAGCGCCTCATGATCCGACAGCGTATGCACGCTGCCAGCAGTCCCGGCTTGGCCGCAAGCCATATAGACTTCCTTGCTGCTCCATCCAAACCGACCGATCACCACACACACCATCACCACCCGGAAATACACACGGTCACATCAAAGATAATTCGACAGTACTGGTATCGATAAGTGCTGCCGACAGCGTATGCACGCTGCCAGCAGTCCCGGCTTGGCCGCAAGCCATATAGACTTCCTTGCTGCTCCATCCAAACCGACTGACCACCACACACACCACCACCACCCGGAAATACACACGGTCACATCAATGATAATTCGACAGTACTGGTATCGATAAGTGCTGCTGCTGCCACTTAAGGAGGCAAGCCAGCAACTTCGTTACGCCAGTAAGTCAGGAAGAAACAAAATGCCACTCTATGTGATAAAATGCCAAAGAACAATTGGCAAGAATGCGAGCCGCGCACGGCTCACAAACATTGACCTCAATTTGAGGAAGAAATTTCTGAGAATGTACATTCGGAGCACAGCATTGTATGGTAGTGGTCAATGGACTGTGGGAAAACCACACCTGAAGAGAAGCACTGGAGATGTGGTGCTACAGAAGAAAATTGAAAATTATGTCTACTGGTAAGCTAAGGAATGAGGAGGTTCACTACAGGATCGACGAGGAAAGGAAAATATGGAAAACACTGACAAGCAGAAGGGACAAGATGATAAGACTACCGTTAAGACATCAATGAATGACTCCCATGGTAGTAGAAGGAGTTGTAGAGGATAAAAACGAAGACAGAGATTGGAACACATCCAGCAAATAATTGAGGACCTAGGTTGCAAGTGCTACTCTGGGATCAAGAGGTTGTCACAGGAGAGGAATTTGTGATGGGCCACATGAAGTCAGAAGAATGATAACTCAATAAAAAATAGTTATTGCATCCCTGGTCGGATTTCTTCTTTATTTTGTCCCTTGTCGATGACTGATGCAAGCATTGAAGTTTGCTGGCTGCCACAGACAACTGCTCTACTAACCATCTGTAGTCTTAGTCTGAATATTGTTTTTGGTCTGGAATGGTTGATGATGCTCAGGACGTAGCGATTCATGTACTTTAGGTATCAACATTACGGAAGAATGAATTGAACTAAAACGTATCTCTGTGAATTTTTCTTTTATGTACACTCCTGAAAATTGAAATAAGAACACCGTTAATTCATTGTCCCAGGAAGGGGAAACTTTATTGACACATTCCTGGGGTCAGATTCATCACATGATCACACTGAAAGAACCACAGGCACATAGACACAGGCAACACAGCATGCACAATGTCAGCACTAGTACAGTGTATATCCACCTTTCGCAGCAATGCAGGCTGCTATTCTCCCATGGAGACGATCGTAGAGATGCTGGATGTAGTCCTGTGGAACGGCTTGCCATGCCATTTCCACCTGGCGCCTCAGTTGGACCAGCGTTCGTGCTGGACGTGCAGACCGCGTGAGACGACGCTTCATCTAGTCCCAAACATGCTCAATGGGGGACAGATCCGGAGATCTTGCTGGCCAGGGTAGTTGACTTACACCTTCTAGAGCACGTTGGGTGGCACGGGATACATGCGGACGTGCATTGTCCTGTTGGAACAGCAAGTTCCCTTGCCGGTCTAGGAATGGTAGAACGATGGGTTCGATGACGGTTTGGATGTACCGTGCACTATTCAGTGTCCCCTCGACGATCACCAGTGGTGTACGGCCAGTGTAGGAGATCGCTCCCCACACCATGACGCCGGGTGTTGGCCCTGTGTGCCTCGGTCGTATGCAGTCCTGATTGTGGCGCTCACCTGCACGGCGCCAAACACGCATACGACCACCAATGGCACCAAGGCAGAAGCGACTCTCATCGCTGAAGACGACACGTCTCCATTCGTCCCTCCATTCACGCCTGTCGCGACACCACTGGAGGCGGGCTGCACGATGTTGGGGCGTGAGCGGAAGACGGCCTAACGGTGTGCGGGACCGTAGCCCAGCTTCATGGAGACGGTTGCGAATGGTCCTCGCCGATACCCCAGGAGCAACAGTGTCCCTAATTTGCTGGGAAGTGGCGGTGCGGTCCCCTACGGCACTGCGTAGGATCCTACGGTCTTGGCGTGCATCCGTGCGTCGCTGCGGTCCGGTCCCAGGTCGACGGGCACGTGCACCTTCCGCCGACCATTGGCGACAACATCGATGTACTGTGGAGACCTCACGCCCCACGTGTTGAGCAATTCGGCGGTACGTCCACCCGGCCTCCCTCATGCCCACTATACGCCCTCGCTCAAAGTCCGTCAACTGCACATATGGTTCACGTCCACGCTGTCGCGGCATGCTACCAGTGTTAAAGACTGCGATGGAGCTCAGTATGCCACGGCAAACTGGCTGACACTGACGGCGGCGGTGCACAAATGCTGCGCAGCTAGCGCCATTCGACGGCCAACACCGCGGTTTCTGGTGTGTCCGCTGTGCCGTGCGTGTGATCATTGCTTGTACAGCCCTCTCGCAGTGTCCGGAGCAAGTATGGTGGGTCTGACACACCGGTGTCAATGTGTTCTTTTTTCCATTTCCAGGAGTGTATGTTTCATTCAAAATGGTACATTTCATTTTGGGCTAGTGGCGAGCTCATATGTGTCTTATACACCAACATCTTTGATGTGTCTTTCTAGCTGAACCCACATTGTTGCTTTCAACCTGTTTGCTTGGGGTGTCTTTATGTTACTAAACTAGCCCATTTACTAATACAGGAAATGAATAAAAAGGTACATTAATTCTGTTCTATCTTAGAAACCATTTAGAATAGGGTATATCTTTATCTAAAATTTTTCGCTTCAAATTATTGTTCCTATCATATCCAAGAATGATATCTGACGAAAACTTCAAACGCCAAGATCACTAAATTAACATTTCATTGGATGACTGGTTTCGACAGACTTATGCTGTCATCGTCAGACCTTATGCTTTTAAATTTCTTCAACATATTGCCCATCAAGGTTGCAAATCGTCTCACATTGCATATGCAGTTCTCACTACACATCGGCATGTCAAATATCAATTTTTCATATACGAACATAAAAATAAGTGTATGGCACCAATTACAAGTGTTCACGTCCACCGTCATCTGGCAACTGATGTAGAATTAGGACTTCGCTATCAGTGTTTCACAGTTTTTACTTCACATGTGTGAAGCGTGTTTTTGGCCAGTTGGCTACTACTTGTATTTTAGAGTCAGACTTTATTTGTAGGACTGGTCTCGTAACGGATTTTTCGGGGGAGTTTAGTTTTTCGTTGAAGTTCAGATCATTCCAATTGGAAACATAAGGACTGGGGTGCCACTGTATTAGCAAGCAGTGGACGAGTCACATTAGAAAAAGACAAGAAAGAAAAGTGTTAAGGCGTACAGCTAGGGCACTTGAATCCTAAGACGCAAGAAGAAACGAAAAAAGTTTGGGTTCGAAATTCACAGGTGTTTTAACACCTAAGTTAGAAATTACTTCACTGGTAGAATACTATTTTGATTTATCAAATAGCATTCCGGTTTAAAGGCCTCCATAGAGCCTGGTACCATCTAGTATCAAGATATTTAAAGGGTTAATTGGAAAGATGCTGGAATAGGGAATTGTTCTGCCTTCAAAGACTCCGCACAAAGCTCCCATAGTTTTAGTACCCAAGTCAAATGGAATATATTGAATAGTGACTGAGCACTGAGAATCGAATAAAAAGGTGATACTACATTTGGTATAGCTGTCTGATCTACATTACTGCATTGGATGGTTTCAGAAAGCCATGGTTGATCTTAATCGTTCCTGTAAGCAAACATTCACCCAGCAGAAATTCAAAACCTATCACAGGAATTCCGACCACCTGGAACATATATGAATATGACAGAATGAGATTTTCACTCTGCAGCGGAGTGTGCGCTGATATGAAACTTCCTGGCAGATTAAAACTGTGTGCCCGACCGAGACTCGAACTCGGGACCTTTGCCTTTCGCGGGCAAGTGCTCTTGCCCGCGAAAGGCAAAGGTCCCGAGTTCGAGTCTCGGTCGGGCACACAGTTTTAATCTGCCAGGAAGTTTCATATATGAATATGGTTTTAAATTAATATGGTTCGTTTTGTCTTTCTGTAGGTGCAGCCGAACTCTCTCAAATCCGGAAAGGGATATTCTCAGATGTGAAGCTAAGATTTGTGTACCACTAAATGGATGACTTGTTCATTTTCAGCACTTTTGTGGGCGAGCACATTCAGTAATTAACAAGTCTATTAAGGAATTGAAAAAAGAACGGTTAACTGTTAATCCAGCTAAGGTGAAGTTCGTTTGTGATTCGATGCATCTCTTTGGGCATATGGTTACTCCGGAAAGAACAACCTCCGATCCTGTTAGCGTACAGTCATTAATGAGCTACTGACTCCAGAAAATGTAAAAGATGCACCTAAGTTGATAGACATGATAAATATAATCCGCAAATCCATGTCCGTCCTGTTACGAGAGAGTGAACAGGTAAGCAGACCAACAGCTTGTATGCTAAGTGCCTTGAATTCTCTGGAAAAGGTGTACTTGGTATATAAGTTACAGGCTCCAGCGATACCATCTAGGATGTTTAAGTACTATTTGGAATATGTAAATTTGTAAACTGTTAATCAGGTTTTACGTTCAATCCTGAGCAGATTGCTGAGGACAGGCAAAATTGCCCGATGGGTAACAATGATTTCAGCCATCCAGTTTAGATTTCTGAGCATAAAAGTGATCAAGAATAAAACAGAAGATGCTTTTAGGCGCATATTTAAGGAAGAAATGGAGGCAGAGTGGAAGGATGGCATCCAGGCACTCACTAGAAAAGTACTCCACATCAGTTCCATATTAACGGATTTACCATTGTTGTTTAGAGACATAAGGGACCATCAGAAGATGGCAGTTAGTTGCTGTTAACAGTAAAATCTTAAAGAGATAGGGTATCAAATTATATATTATTAAAAACAAAATACCGTATTGCCGGGCACAATATGATGAAAAGTATAAGATAGTCATGCCTTACGATTAGGTTCCCTCGTTGTTTAAACGCCTCCATGAGTCCCTAGTGGGCTGACATACAGGTGTCTTTTAAACTAGAGCTGAAGTCTGATATGGTGGCACAGTTGGCGTCTGCACCTGTCGCTCGTCCTTTCCAAAAATTATTCAGTAATTTTGTGGGATCCTTACGAAGCTTTAAAAAAGGGGTACCGGAAGATATTCCCGTGCATTCAAGTATTGACCCAGCTCACCTGACTTTGCCCCACCATACCAATGACAACATATGCTGTCGTTTAGAATATGAAAAATATTTCTGCACTTTTTAGGTCACCTCAGTGACAGTGGTAATGTGACACGTCGATTTAAAAATTTTTGCATGAGCATGCGCATCAGGTATGGAACCATAACCCCTCACTACTCCAAACTTCTGAATATGGAATTTAACGCCGGCATAGATAGTCTGCCGCAGTAAGCATCAGGAAAACTGGGGCTGTACACTTCCTTTTGGTTGATGGTTGCATTTCACACATCAAAACGAGTGACACTTAAATCTACTCCTGCAGAGTTACTGCTAAGCTTCAAGACTGCCACCTCACTGAGCAACCTTTGGTCTATTAGTGACAAGCTGTCAGGAATTGTCAATGCACAGAAACTGTCTGTTAAGTGGAAAAGGAAGAAGGAAATGGTTTGAGAAGATATCAACCAGATAGGTGATCAGGTTTTCATTACGAATTTCCTGGCATGTAGTAAAAACATTGATAAAGTGACAAACAAAATAGTATCCGTATTGAGCAGGTCTATTTATCAAGGGATCTTGATCAGCAGTTGAGGGGGGAGGGGGAGAATGCACTATCTGTTGAAAAGGGCACAGGTCATCCCCGTTTTTTTGAAGGGACGTCGAACAGATGTGCAGAACTATAGACCGATATCTCTAGCGTCGATCAGTTGTAGCATTTTAGAACACGTATTATGATCGAGTATAATGACTTTTATGGAGACTAGAAATCTACTCTGTAGGAATCAGCATGGGTTCCGAAAAAGACGATCGTGTGAAACCCAGCTCGCGCTATTCGTCCACGAGACTCAGAGGGCCATAGACACGGGTTCACAGGTAGATGCCGTGTTTATTGACGTCCGCAAGGCGTTCGATACAGTTCCCCACAGTCGTTTAATGAACAAAGTTAGAGCATATGGACTATCTGACTAATTGTGTGATTGGATTGAAGAGTTCCTAGGTAACAGAACGTAGCTTCTCAATGGAGAGAAGTCTTCCGAAATAAAAGTGATTTCAGGTGTGCGGCAGGGGAGTGTCTTAGGACCGTTGCTATTCAAAATATACATAAATGACCTTGTGCATAACATCTGAAATTCACTGAGGCCTTTTGCGGATGATGCTGTGGTATATAGAGAGGTTGTAACAATGGAAAATTGTACTGAAATGCAGGAGGATCTGCAACGAATTGACGCATGGTGCAGGGAATGGCAATTGAATCTCAATGTAGACAAGTTTAATGTACTGCGAATACATAGAAAGAAAGATCCTTTATCATTTGGCTACAATATAGCCGGTCAGCAACTAGAAGCAGTTAATTCCATACATTATCTGGGAGTAGGCACTAGGAGTGATATAAAATGGAATGATCATATAAAGTTGATCGTCGGTAAAGCAGATGCCAGACTGAGATTCATTGGAAGAATCCTAAGGAAATGCAATCCGAAAACAAAGGAAGTAGGTTACAGTACACTTGTTCACACACTGCTTGAATACCTCTCAGCAGTGTGGGATCCGTACCAGATAGGGTTGATAGAAGAGATAGAGAAGATCGAACGGAGAGCAGCGCGCTTCCTTACAGGATCATTTAGTAATCGCGAAAGCGTTACGGAGATGATAAACTGCAGTGCAAGACTCTACAGGAGAGACGCACTGTAGCTCGGTAGGGGCTTTTGTTGAAGTTTCGAGAACATACCTTCACCGAGGAGTCAAGCAGTATATTGCTCCCTCCCACGTATATCTCGCGAAGAGGCCATGGGGATAAAATCAGAGGGATTAGAGCCCACACAGAGGCATACCGACAATCTTTCTTTCCACGAACACTACGAGACTTTAATAGAAGGGAGAACCAATAGAGGTACTCAAAGTACCCTCCACCACACACCGTCAGGTGGCTTCCGGAGTATGGATGTAGATGTAGATGTAGATACCATCGTTGAAGTTGCTTAGCTGAAGCAGAAATGTTGAGGGTGTTACGGGCTGAAGTGGACATGTGTGTGGAGAGAACAGGAAAGAGGTACTTCTTGGTAGTCAGACGGTACAGTTGAAACTCTCAAATGCAGTGGCTGGGCCGTTGTTTATGTGTAGAATATGTTTCAGTGTTATCTGGATAGCGTAGGGTGATAGTTGGATGTGGTGAATGGCAGTTACTTCTCAGCAGTCAGACGGTACAGTATAACCTCGACTACGACAATTGGACATTTGTTTACGGAAGTCATCTGTATTTCAGAAACATGCTATGGACTGCACGTTCTTCCAGGTGGAAACCTTACGACAGACACATGTAATGGCGTGAGTGCTAAGCGTATTTGCCATGAGTGTAGCCTTGTGAGCCACCTTCGAGCTCACTGATGAGTCCAACATTGTGTACCACAAGAAGCATGATATAGTGAAGTGAATTCAATGCGAGTCTGTATTTTCATTGTATTTCCTGTATGTTAAGCGTTGATGAGATTTTAATGGTGTACAAAGGATAGTACAAACTGTGGATTCTTCCAATATGGATACCACCTTGTCAGATTAGAAAAATTAGCAGTAATCTTTGGCTGTATCATGACTATTTGTCTGGCATTACTCCTGCATTGACGAGTAGTTAACGGGGTTTGAAGTATTGTTTGAGAGCACTGGCCGCAAATGTATGATGTGTCTCTATGTGTAAGCCTATCATTTGAACATTTGGGGCAGTACCTATTCTTCAGGGTAAGTTCTGTACTTCAGTAACAAAACGATCTTGTTCATGTGTGCAAGTGTTATGACCGTGGACCTAGCATCTTTTTCATGTGAATAGTTCAAGTGACAGGTCCCAATCTGCAACACTTCCGTAGAGAATTCGGAGGAATTTCTGTAAGAGGGATTGATACGACAGAATTTTCATTGATGCATGATTATATGTTCCGTACTTTAATTATTGTGCTCTCGGTTCTTTAAGACGATTTGAGTTTTAGTTAAGACGTGATTTTAAGGCATTGGTCAGCATTAATAACAATTTAATCATAAAAACTAATGTATGACTGACTTACATTGTTCCTTCTTTTACAGAAAGAAAATTTCTAGTAAACTACTAACTCTGAATATCTCATTTGTTAAATTTCAGCAGGAGTTTTTTTTAAATAATTATGGTACATTTACAATAATAAGATAACTTGTTAATCTGCAATAATTGTTTCAGAGAAGAAATGAAAATTTTACTTTTGTTAATATCATAGTGTCAGATTCCTCTAAAGTAACCTTATAATATCATTGTTTTAACACGCTTGTGGACGATTTCCTAACTGTGAAACTTAAATTTCGTAAATATCAAGGGCGTATTTGTGGCACTGTGAAAATTGTTAGGCATTAATCAATTGAGATATAAGTACATTTTCTTACATAATGCACTGCGGTTACAGTTTTTAAAAATATAGAGCATGAGTTGTCGATTGGCATTCTGCGGGCCATATCCAACACGTGATCAGCTTCTGTTCAGCCCATAAAAAAATTCCGGTGGACATAAAACTAATGTACTCTCGAAAGTGCGTTAATTGAAGCATAATTTAGTGATATGGTGTCTGGAATGGGATTCCATTCATATTGATGAGTTACCCCATAAACATTACCCTCATGGATGCTATAGTTTTGCCTTTATGCACCGAGAGCCGTGCTTTCGCGTACCATTGCCGTCCATGAGATTAAGTAAGTATGTGAATCAGGCCTGCGGGTCACCAAAGTTTGCCCATGACTGATTTATATCCTATTTATGGATGACTTGTCATGATGATCTTGAAAAGTGGACATTTAGAATAGTTGGAGAAAATCTGCAAAATTATAAGAAATAGTACAAAAAACAGTAAATAACAATGGTTGTCGTGTTGGAGTGTGTGGAGGGAACGCCGCAGTACTCTGCTGCATATTGTGAAAACCAAATTGCAAATATAACTTTAATTGCACACTCTAATTGTAGCATCAACTTGATTGTCATCTGTGGCTTATAAATTATATTATTTAATTTATTTGAGGAAGACCAGGCAGCGATACATCATCCAATTGGACTATAAGTGTAAAGCTACTTTTGGGGTCATAAATTATGGTTATCAGTCATGGACATACATAAACATAACTTAAGAGAGCAACAGTGATTTTTATTTTCATAAGGCTAAAAGCATCCTGTTATACTGCAGTGAATAAGATTAGGCTCACGACATTTAATCTTAAATTAGACTTGTATGCACATAACGAAGAGCATAAGCAGGCGGTTCCTTTAGATTTGGGTGTAAGTTACATTGGATTGTTTAGATAATGAAGCTAGGCCAAGTGGTCATTGTTTCCATAAGGAGAAACTGACTAAATACACTCCTGGAAATGGAAAAAAGAACACATTGACACCGGTGTGTCAGACCCACCATACTTGCTCCGGACACTGCGAGAGGGCTGTACAAGCAATGATCACACGCACGGCACAGCGGACACACCAGGAACCGCGGTGTTGGCCGTCGAATGGCGCTAGCTGCGCAGCATTTGTGCACCGCCGCCGTCAGTGTCAGCCAGTTTGCCGTGGCATACGAAGCTCCATCGCAGTCTTTAACACTGGTAGCATGCCGCGACAGCGTGGACGTGAACCGTATGTGCAGTTGACGGACTTTGAGCGAGGGCGTATAGTGGGCATGCGGGAGGCCGGGTGGACGTACCGCCGAATTGCTCAACACGTGGGGCGTGAGGTCTCCACAGTACATCGATGTTGTCGCCAGTGGTCGGCGGAAGGTGCACGTGCCCGTCGACCTGGGACCGGACCGCAGCGACGCACGGATGCACGCCAAGACCGTAGGATCCTACGCAGTGCCGTAGGGGACCGCACCGCCACTTCCCAGCAAATTAGGGACACTGTTGCTCCTGGGGTATCGGCGAGGACCATTCGCAACCGTCTCCATGAAGCTGGGCTACGGTCCCGCACACCGTTAGGCCGTCTTCCGCTCACGCCCCAACATCGTGCAGCCCGCCTCCAGTGGTGTCGCGACAGGCGTGAATGGAGGGACGAATGGAGACGTGTCGTCTTCAGCGATGAGAGTCGCTTCTGCCTTGGTGCCAATGATGGTCGTATGCGTGTTTGGCGCCGTGCAGGTGAGCGCCACAATCAGGACTGCATACGACCGAGGCACACAGGGCCAACACCCGGCATCATGGTGTGGGGAGCGATCTCCTACACTGGCCGTACACCACTGGTGATCGTCGAGGGGACACTGAATAGTGCACGGTACATCCAAACCGTCATCGAACCCATCGTTCTACCATTCCTAGACCGGCAAGGGAACTTGCTGTTCCAACAGGACAATGCACGTCCGCATGTATCCCGTGACACCCAACGTGCTCTGGAAGGTGTAAGTCAACTACCCTGGCCACTAAGATCTCCGGATCTGTCCCCTATTGAGCATGTTTGGGACTGGATGAAGCGTCGTCTCACGCGGTCTGCACGTCCAGCACGAACGCTGGTCCAACTGAGGCGCCAGGTGGAAATGGCATGGCAAGCCGTTCCACAGGACTACATCCAGCATCTCTACGATCGTCTCCATGGGAGAATAGCAGCCTGCATTGCTGCGAAAGGTGGATATACACTGTACTAGTGCCGACATTGTGCATGCTCTGTTGCCTGTGTCTATGTGCCTGTGGTTCTGTCAGTGTGATCATGTGATGTATCTGACCCCAGGAATGTGTCAATAAAGTTTCCCCTTCCTGGGACAATGAATTAACGGTGTTCTTATTTCAATTTCCAGGAGTGTAGTTTAGAGACACATAAATAAAACTGTAGGCAGACAGAGCATATTTTGCAACCTTTTCTTTGTACCAGTCGCCTGGAAAAAAAGGTGTATTGCTACACTAATCGTCTTTCGTGTGTTCTTTGGAGCTGTCAAACCTGGTATCGACACATCCTGTTGGGAGTCACGGGTTAACACGCTGCGGCCAGTAGCGGTGACCACGAGGCGGGTTGAAGGTGAATGCTTGTGGTGCGCATGGCCCAGAATGCCATCGAGTGGAGAGCCAGTCAGCAATGCTGAATGAATCCCAAGACCGTTGGGGCCAGCCAGCTGTCATTGTAGCCAAACAAGAGTGAAAGCAGAGAGTGAATTGCGCCGCACCCTTCGGCTGCCATAAACCAGCCTATCTCTGGTGGCTATGAATGGAGGCGGCCCACAGGACAAGGGTGGCCCGCCATTTATGTCACGCAATGCCCTCATGTGAGTTGCATACAGCCTGGTGCCGAGTAGCTGACAGTCAACAGCAAACACCCACTGAGCAGTTGTGAATTGAACCGACCTGACTGGAGGCTAATCCCTGACATCACTCCACACCATTAAAGGACCCGCAGAAAAGCGAGCCTCTACGACAAGTCTCAGGGGAATCCCCTTGTTGGACACACCGCTCCGCAGATGGCGTGCAGAGTCTGATGGCCTCGATAAAGACGAATCGCTCCTGCAGTCATGCACTGCGATGCAGATGAGAGCTGGCGGCTGTGGAGACATCACACATTACCCACTGGCACACTGACAGACAAGAATTCATCACTATGGGATGGGTTGTGCACCAGCTGCAATGATGTCTCGCCACATAATCCGAGGGAAGACTGCACACCTTCAGCTACCAGATCAAGAGACATGATAGGGGCAGAGATATCACTTTCTGAGTTGCAAAGGTTGAGCACCATCCATCAACACCTGTGTCATTTCCTCCCACGAAATGTCACATCATTCACACCCAATAGCACGCAAGGCTGCTGATTGCTGCCGGGTCGACATGGTGCCAAAAGGCCAGATACCACCCTTATGTTTCCAAGGACAAGACGGTGGACGAGAGACATCTGTTGCTGCTCCTGCAGCAGGCAGTATGTGAAGGGCAACTGTCACACTGACGCGACCTCGCTGCACCTTGATGCTCCAGCCACAAAATGTTCCAGGAGACATTTTGTGTATGTGTTTGGTGCCCTGTTCTATCCATGTGACTTTGTAGATGAAATGTGACTTTGTAGATGAAATTTGTTTCCCAGGACCCCTGCAAAGAGAGTTATAGGATGTTACATGTATTTTTTTTAGTCATCAGTCTTCTGCCTGGTTTGATGCGGCTCTCCATACATTCCACTCATAGTCCAACCTCTTCGTATCAGAGTAGCACCTGAAACCTACGTCCTCAAATATTTGCTGAATGTATTCCAATCTCTGAATTTCTCTGCAATTTCTTCCCTCTACAGCTCTACCATGAAAGTCATTCCCTGATATCTTAACAGATGTCCTATCATCTCATCCCTTTTCCTTGTCAGTGTTTTCCACATATTCCTTTCCTCTCCCATTCTTCAGAGTATTTCCTGATTCCTTACCCCACCAGTATACGTAATTCTCAACATCCATCTGTGGCACAACATCTCAAATGCTTCTATTCACTGCTATACTGATTTTCTTCCAGTCCATGTATCACTGCCGTACAATGCTGTGCACCAAACGTACGTTCTCAGAAATTTCTTCCTCAAATTAAGGCCTTTGTTTGATTAGTAGGCTTCTCTTGCCCAGGAATGCATTATTACCATTGCTAGTCTGCTTTTTGTGTATTCCTTGCCCCATCCGTCATTGGTTATTTTGCTGCCTTGTCAGCAGAATTCCTTAACTTCATAACTGACCATCAGTCCTGATGTTAAGTTTCTCTCTCTTCTCATTTCTGCTACATCTCATTACTTTCGTCGTTCTTCGATTTATTCTTAATCCATATTCTGTACTCATCAGACTGTTCATTCCCTTCAGCAGATAATGTAATCCTTCAGTTTCACTCAGGATAGCTGTGTCATTAGTGAATCGTATCATTCATATCCTTTCACCTTGAATTGAAAATCCACTCCCGAACCTTTCATTTTTTTTTCCATCATTGCTTTTTCGATATACAGATTGAACAGTAGGGGCGAAAGACTAAATCCTTGTATTACACCCTTTTTAATCGGAGCACATCGTTCTTGGGTCATTCTCTTGGCTCTTGTACACATTGTAAGCTTCCTATAGCTTTCTTCTATACTTCTCAGAATTTCGAACATGTGGCACCATTTTACACTGCTAAACGTTTTTGGGGTCGACAAATCCCACGAATGTGTCTTCATTTTTCTTTAGTCTTGCTTCCATTATCAACCGCAGAGTCATAATTGCCTCTCTGATGCCTTTACCTGTCCGAAAGTGAAGTTGGTCGTCATCTGACACCCCCTCAATTTTCTGTTCCATTCTCCTGTATATTATTTTTGTCAGCAACGTGGATGCATTAGCTGATAAGCTGACTGTGCGACAATTCTCGCATTTGTCAGGTCTTTCAGTCTTCGGAATTGTGTGAATAATATGTTTCCGAATGTCAGATGGTGTGTCACCAGACTCATACATTCAACACACCAACGTGAATAGTCGCTTTATGTCAATTCCCCACTACGATTTTAGAAAATCTGATGGAATGTTTTATCCCTTCTGCCTTATTTCATCTTAAGTTCTACAAAGCTCTCGTAAATTCTGATTCTAATACTGAATCCTTTGTCTCTTCTAAATCGATCCCTGTTTCTTCTCCTATCACGTCAGACAGATCTTCCCCCTATCAGAGACCTTCAATGTACGCTACCCGATCTCTACTCTGTATTTAATAGTGTAATTACCGTTACACTCGCAATGTTACCATCGTTGCTTTTAATTTCCCCAAAGGTTATTTTTACTTTCCTATAAGCTGAGTCAGTCCTTTATACAATCATTTCTTTTTCGATTTCTTCAAATTTTTCATGCAGTTATTTCATCTTACCTTCTCTGCACTTCTTATTTATTTCATTCGCAGGGACTTTTATTTATACATTCCTGAATTTCCCTGAAATTTTGTTTTTTTTTCCTTCATCGATCAGAAATCCTTGTGTTCTTTCCATTTCACGTCACTGCCCCTGCTATACCTAGATTAAACCTTTGCGTATCCTCTTTCAGATTTTTTAGCTTCCCTGTAACGTTCAAGCTTCTGCTATTCCATGCCCCATGTAGTAGAACGTTATCCTTTCGTTGGTTATTCAATATTTTTCTCATGGTCACCTCCCCCTTGGCAGCCCCTTCCAGAGATCCGAACAGGGAACTGTTCCTCAACCTGTTGCCAATTCAGACATTATCACGACACTTTTTTCATTTACCGCCCACATGTCCTGTGCCTTTAATGCAGGGATTTCCATTGTCTTCTGCATCCTCATGCCATTAATAATTGCTGATTCTTCCGCCTTTAGGGACAGTTTCACACTCCGCGGACAAGAGAGTACCCTGAACCTCTGTCCGCTCCTCCGCCCTCTTTGACAAGGCCGTTGGCAGAATAAAGGTGACTTCTTTTGCCGGAAGAGTTCGGCCGCCAATGGTGATTGTTAACCAAAATCAAAGCGGTGACGGGTTTTTGTCACCAGACCAAGGACGTTTCGATTACTAATCAAACACGCTACCTCTAGACCGCTGTAATTCTTAATTTCATGTAATTCTGTACATGTTTTGTGAAACTGACTTAAATTTTGATTCAGTTTTACTTTTAAAGGTAATAATCATGCAGTTATGTAAATTGTATGTGAAAAGTGTGATATGCATATATCTTGTCGGTAGTAGAAGCAATATTACACTGCACTAGGAAATAAGAAAAACAGATGGCACACGTTACATGGTTGTTTAGATTTTGAGAATGATTGAGTTTCTTAAATTAGAATTGTTGTGCATTTATGTGTTTTAGTGATTGGAACATTGAGTGTGACTGAGCAGGGGTAAATCACTGAGGCTCAGAACGGTTCGATGTCTGTGTCAGTTTAATCATATTAGGGTCATTAGTCGTCTCTGACAGAGAGAATTGTATGAGTGAGTAAAAATACCGCTGAAAGACCTTTCTAACCACTTAGTAAGTGTTCATCTGAAGTCTGTGGTGTAGCAACGACGTTAGGATCCACCTGTATCATATTACACAGCATTGTTCACATATTGTTCTTGCCGGCATGCAGCCTTGTGTGAGTGAGTGACTCCTGTGCTTAATGAGGTCAACTTAGGATGGCTTTTTTAAGTGTGGTCTTGGTTGGCAAAGTCATCACTAATCACTATCACTTATTTTATCACGACCAGATCTTAGTACTATCTGATGATCCTCTGTTTTGTGTCATTCTATGACATTTTGAAATGAGCCGAAGGTGGGGGCAGTGAGAAGAGCCGTCACTCTCTCATTTATTTGTGTATTCAAGGTGATGCTTTAATGTTGTTATTAAATCCCAGATCTCTTTTTCTATGTGTAGTGGCACACCGTTTAGGATAGGGAAAGTTCGTTTGGTGCGATATTTGGAGAACGAGTTACAGCCAGGTGCGGGCTGGATTTGCAGTAAGTTACGCATACCAGCATTTGCGAAGGCAAATAGAGGCCACAGGGGCGTAGAACCGCCGGAGAGGACGCATGCAGCAGTTTTCATGGCGCAAGTTACAGGAAGAAGGAGGCCATTGGTCAACCGAAGTGTTACGCGAACATAACGCGAAGCGACGGGTTAGCAAAACAGAGGCAAGTCTCCGAGCATAAATAAGGGTTGTTATCTAACAAGATTCATTCAAGTGTGGCAGCTCTCCTGGGGCCCTATTCTGTGTCGTTCGTATCGATCGGTGTAGTTGGTTCGTTTCGGTAGTGACGTTATTTTCGGTTCTTTATCGAAATATGCTAGTCAGTAAGCTTCTGAGACCTGTTACCGAACGGTCCTCCCACCGATTTTACAACAATGGTACCGAGATGTTCTGGATTTCGGTGTGGCCCTGTCGATCGGTGAGCTGTGGTTTTTGTACACCTATAATTTGTTATTTTAAGCATATTTAGCCGTTTTAGCTTTTTATTTAGTGATTGTATTACTAAAGAATCACTAGAGGGCGCATCCAGTTGGAAAAAGAGTGCATAATGGACTGTTTTCCTTTGTTAGAAATATGGTTAGGTTATGTTGTTACAGTGAATGATTACATCCAAAAAGAAAACGTTTTCAGTCAATATTCTCTCAAAATAGATGTTATTTTAAGGCAAATAAGAGTTTAAAGATAATTAAATAGCAAGACATCGACTCTGCTTACGTGTATTAAATGAGTGTGAACTGACGTTACTAGTGACTTTGTGTACTTTTTCCCACAAATGGTTTAGCTGGTAGTCATCGAAAGGTGTTTACAACTTTCAAGTAACAATTGAAAGCAATTATGTGAGACCTGATATTAGAAACCTTGCAAACAATTACGCATTTCTGACTTACGCAGCATTGTTTTGCAACGAAGTTAGTCTACGTTCCTCTGAAATAGTACAAGAATTTAGCCATGTGTAGCTGTAGTTTAGCGTAGCAAAGTGGTGCCGGCACGGTAACTCAGCGTGTTAGGTCAGAGGGTTAACTGCTCTCTGTAATAAAAAAACTGAGTTCATGGATCAACGACGAATTGAAATCGGTGTATTGCGACGTCCGCCCAGAGCAGATAAAACGAACGAAAGCGAACAAAATGAGATTAAAGAAAAAAGTGGTTAGCTCGCAGGATTGCTGCACGTAAGGACACGGGTTCGAGAACGGATGGGTGCAAAAAATATTTTTTTCCTCTTCATATATGCAACACGTTCTGAGACATTGTTATTCGTGTAAGTTAAGATTTTTCTGCAATATTACTTACGTGTAAGAACGCACTTCCTCAGAAATGATTTCATGATTTCTGTGTGTGTGTTTAAAATGCGAAATGTGAAATTGTTCGAGATGAAATTGCTGTGAGTGAAACAACCGACAGTGACCTTTATATTTTTTCTTGTCAGAAATAATTCACCATTTTTTTTCGAATATGTAGCAATTTCCGAGTATGCGGTTAGACAGGAATCTAAGAGCACAGCTTAAATTACTGGAAATGTAACTCGCAGCAGTCATCTTCATAATCCTGCTTGCCGGCCGGTGTGGCCGAGCGGTTCTAGGCGCTGCAGTCTGAAACCGGGCGACCGCTGTGGTTGCAGGTTCGAATCCTGCCTCGGGCATGGGTGTGTGTGATGTCCTTAGGTTACTTAGGTTTAAGTAGTTCTAAGTTCTAGGTGACTGATGACTTCAAATGTTGAGTCACATAGTGCTCAGAGCCATTTGAACCATAATCTTGCTTGTCAGAAGTCTTTATCTGCGATCGAATCCTCAACGATAGTAGACAGAGATGAAAGATCTCTGCCGTAATATTTTTAGACTGTAGCACCATATACGAAACATTTTCATTCATGAGATGCATGTTATAAACTTCGACGAACTGCAGGAGCTCTCGAAAACGCGTTTTTTTTTTCAGTTTTGTTTTTAAGACCGATGTCGTTGACGTATCATGTAGGGAAATGGGCTACTTAATCATTTGGATCTCTATGAGCGAGTATAACCACATTTGTTTACCTTCTTATTCTTGGAAACTCTCAATCAATTTTTCGGGTGTTTTTATAGATGTATCAGTGCAATGTGGTATTACATACTATTCCTAACTCATTTTCCGGAACGTAAAATCCAAAAGACGTTGTCAGTGTGAATGAGAATAAGACATAGTGCGGAATTTACGATGCTGTTCCGTGGAGATTCGAATAAACGGATGTTTTTGCGATCTTGCCTACACAACCACATGTAAACAACGTAGAAGCTTTATTCACGTTGTCCTAACAGTTCTGTTGAATATGTGTGGTACACGTGAAACAAAACCAGCGACTATGCAAGATGCCACTTTATTACTGTCTGGGTTTGAACAGTATATGTGCCCTTCATTTACATGTAAGAGCGTGCTTTGTCAGTAATGAGTTTTTTCGATGCCATGATTTCAGTCTAAGAACACTAAAACGAAAGACTGAACTACAGATGAAATCGAATCACTTTCCGACCATTTCTCTACTGTTCTCTACTGCCCTCAGTCATCACCTACTGGTTACAATTTTTAGCTCAGGCTACAAATACTGGCCAAAACGGTTCAATAATAAATGCCTCTACATACCCAGGTTTGCTGTTTTTGTTTCAAATAAAATACCCATAAACGACAATCACAACAACAATCCTTAACGCTCTTTCAGTGTCACTGAACTGTGAACCTACTTACCTCATTTTCGTCCGACATTTCCGCAGGTATTTTAGCAACACTTGGTACTGCGAAAACCCAAGTTCGGTACTGCGAAGAATAGCGCGCCTGTGTCGTCTGCTAGCCGCTTTGTGTTCGTGGCGCTGTGCGCGCTTCAGTGCGCATGCGCGGATGTGCGGCCGCTTGCTTTTGATTGGCTTGCGCGACGCGAACCGACAACAGTGCTTCGGTTCTCTGGACCCGAACGGAATCGCTACTGAAATGCATACTGAATAAAGATGGGACTTTAATTCGAGTACTAGATCGTTTGGTGCTCTTGCGCACAGAAACGATCGGCACAATGGCGAAAGATACAGAATAGGCACCCTGGACGGCGGCTACACGCAACAACAGATGGGGCGCCAGCGTCCAGTGCACGGCTGCTCGTCGGTTCGACCCTCTGAGGCCGACGCGGTGTCCTTAGCCAGCATGCATCGGGGCCACTCTTGGGCTCGCTACCAGGGGAAGTCATCTCGGCTGCCGACACACGCCGGAGACTTCCGAGGCGAGGGCTGCAGATATGGACGCTGGATAGCGGGTGCTTGATGGTAACCGCGATCTCAGCCACGCCGGCGAGGAGAAGGACGCAGCTGGTCGCCTGCAGCTCACACCGAGCGGCGCAGAGTCGGCAGGGACGCTGACCGCCGAGTCAACAGCAGCGGCCTGACGACGCCGCACTCAGCTGGCGTCATGGCCGGTTCGACACAGCGCACTGCACTGGGTCGCTGGGGCAGTGGCCTCAGCATTGCGGGACGCGGTGACGCGGACCGAGGTGAACGAAATAAATAATTCATTTGGAAAGCTCTCGCCGACTTTTAATACGGCACTCCTGGCACCCACCCACTACATTTGGTGTCTTCCCACCCCATTTGGCGGCTGATGCCAGAACATATGAGATGACAGGAAGTTATCTGGTGAGCAGGCGTTTATGGGATCATGTATATTGTTAATACATGTAGGGTCTTTATGTTAGGTCTCTTTCAAATAGTATTTTATGGAGTTTAGATCTAGAAGGTGGTTTGGTTATTTAACAGAAAATCTTTCAGCAGAGTGCTAAAAGAGAGAGTCCAGACATATAGCCCAGATCCAGAGAACTATGACTGCTTCGTGGACACCGTCAAAACCTGCTCCTGAGAGTCTATTCCAAGGGGATGCAGAACACGTTACACACCAGGACTCACCCAGGAAACAATAGCCCTGCTGGACGAGTATCAAGTGCTCTTCGAAAGAAACCCCTTCAGTGAAGTAACCCTCACCAAAGGAAGAGTTATTACCTCCCGGATATGAGAAGTGAGAAGGGAGCCTTGGACCAAATTGATGGAGGGAACTAATTTTGGCAGAGATAGTCAAAAGGCCTGGAAACTCATAAAACGCCTAGCGAATGACCCCACCAAACCAAATCTACACGTGAACGTCACAGCAGGCCAAATTGCACACCAGCTTCTCACAAATGGGAAACCACCAAGATACGACAACCTAAAGACAAAATGAGGGGCATAGAACGAAAACCCCCTCAGGAGACCGAAGAACTATCCAAGCCATTTACCTTGGCGGAACTGGAGAAGGCGATCAGTAAGTGCAAAATGCGGAGAGCAGCCGGCCTTGATGATACATGCGTCGAGCAAATAAAGCATTTTCGACCTGTAACAAGGAAATGGCTAGTCGATATGATGAACAACTGCATGACATCCTGCAAAATTCCAAAAATCTGGAGAAAATCGCGAGTCATTGCCATCCTAAAACCAGGCAAAGAACGTGACAATCCCAAAAACTACAGGCCGATCTCTCTGCTGTGCCATATGTACAAGGTTTTGGAAAGGATGATACTCCACAGAATCACGGACGCCATCGAGCCCCTCCTGATCTCACAACAAGCAGGCTTCAGACAGGGCAAATGCTGTACGTCACAGGTGCTAAAATTAACGCAACACATAGAGGATGGGTTCGAGAACAGGAAGATCACTGAGGCTGTCTTCCTAGACCTATCAGCAGCCTACGACACAGTCAACCACCGACTGCTCCTGGGAAAAATATACGCAATGAGTAGGGACAACAGACTAACCTTACTGGTTGGAAACCTACTCCAGAGCCGAAGATTCTTCGTGGATTTTCAGGGACAGAGAAGCCGGTGGAGGATACAGAAAAATGGCCTCCCCCAAGGAAGCGTACTGGTCCCAACACTTTTTAATATACATACTAATGACCAGCCCTTCCCTCAAGGCACCGAAAGCTTCATATATGCAGATGATTGCGCCATTAGCGCTCAAGCAGACAGCTTTGAAACAGTTGAACAGAATCTGTCAGAAGCCCTCGAACAGCTTGTCACCTACTATAAGGGGAACCATCTCAAACCCAACCCAGGGAAAACCCAAACCTGCGCCTTCCACCTAAAGAACAGAGAATCTGCAAGAAGACTACAACTTGACTGGGAAGGAGTGCCCCTGGAACATTGCGAAACACCAAAATACTTAGGCGTCATCTTGGATAGAGCACTCACCTATAAACAGCACTGCATGAACACTAAACACAAAGTAGCCGTGAGAAACAACATTGTGTGCAAACTAACGGGCACTACATGGGGGGCACAGCCGGGATTAGTGAGAACCACAGCTCTTGCTTTGTGCTATTCAACAGTTGAGTACGCGTGCCCAGTGTGGTACAATTCTAGCCACGCCAAGCAAGTGGACATACCGCTTAATGAATCCTGCCACATCATCACAGGCTGTCTGAGACCAACCCCGACTGATAAATTGTACTGCCTGGCAGGCGTGGCCCCTCCAGATGTTGTTGTTGTTGTGGTCTTCAGTCCTGAGACTGGTTTGATGCAGCTCTCCATGCTACTCTATCCTGTGCAAGTTTCTTCATCTCCCAGTATCTACTGCAACCTACATCCTTCTGAATCTGCTTAGTGTATTCATCTCTTGGTCTCCCTCTACGATTTTTACCCTCCACACTGCCCTCCAATGCTAAATTTGTGATCCCTTGATGCCTCAAAACATGTCCTACCCTCCAGATATTAGAAGGAAAGTAGCGGCCAGGAAGGAAAAGACAAAGGCGTTGACCTCACCAGCCCACCTTCCGTACAGACACCAGCCAGCCCGCCGTCGACTAAAATCTAGAAATAGCTTCCTACACACAGCAGAAAACAGCGTTGGGACACCGCAGCAAGTGAGGCTGGCAATGTGGCAAGAAGAAAACGCGCACCTTAGGGAATGGTTAGTCCCAAACGGAGAACTCCGTTCCGGCCATGTGGAAGGATGGACGACATGGAAATCTCTTAATAGGCTGCGCTCTGGTGTCACACGACCCAAAAAGAATATGCCCAAATGGGGCCTCTCAAATGGACCGTCGCTGTGTGACTGTGGACACACTCAAACCACCACCCACCTCACGCAGTGTGTGCTGTGCCCAAGCACCTGCACCATGAAGGATTTGATGAATGCCACCCCGGAAGCGCTGGACGTGGCCAGGTTCTGGTCCAAGACTTCGTAAAAAAAAAAAACTACTTGACCCTGCTTATATATCTGTATACTTTTATACTCTTTTTGTATCTATTATATACTTGATATGTACGTGTTAATCATTCTGATTTTATGTACGATGCTTCTGACACGATTAAATAAAATCAAAAATAAAGCGGACATTCAGGGCTTGGAGGCCACGAGCAGCTGATAGGAATATCCCAAGGCACTTAACGTGGAAAGAATGCAGGTCACAACAATTTCTGCCATCTGTGAGCGGGCAATGCTTTCGGCCTAAGAGGCGAAAAACTGCCCACCTGGGTCTGGCCACGGCAGGGACAGCGACATAGGAGAGGAAATAGGCTGCCTGGCCATGGCGTTTCGGCAATGTCGTAAATGTCCACTGTGTTCAGAGCTGACATCCGTAATTGTTTTAATTCTATTTGTCTTATCAACATTTCGGGATTCGTTTATCATTTGGCTTAATTTGTGTTGTTTGACCTACTTTATGAATAATAAACTCCCGCCATTCTTATTTTATAAAAGGTTAATCTCATGCTGTTATATGAATCACCCATTACTAATTGACTACCATAATGACAAGGCCACCGTTTTGTTGATTGTGCTCAGCATTCAAGTTTTATTTAACATTCTGATAAAAATGGAAACCTCCAATGGACATCAGCAGTAACAACCACACACGGAGTTTAGAGTCTATTTAGCAGACATATGGCTAGATAGACAAGTAGAAGGCTCACAACTTAAAGCGAATGCTGTTAGGGCGCAAACTTCCAGTCGTCTGTAGTCTTTTAGATCAAACCACAAGATTTTAGCATTGCATCCATCTTGCCGCAGTATTATTGCTCCTCTGCAACAGGATTCGTAGTTTCATCATGACTCAGTGTTTCTAGAATGCTTCCTCTGTTAAAGTACGTGAAAGAGGTATCATCCCTCTTGTACTTTCAGTTCCTATATTAAAGTCCCATAGCTTCGGTCACAAATTCCGATTACGTCCACTGCATAATGCCTTTTTGTAAGTATATCAATAAATCAGTGGCGGCAGTGATTTTTGACTGGTGTGTGTGTTACAGTGGAATCATATATGTTCTATGCGACAAACCCTAATACAATGTCAAGACGCTATTAACTTGGCGGTGTGTCCTCATTGTCTCTCGAATGCTATTACCACTCTTCAAATCACGTGTAACAAATTAGACAGCAGGTCTTAACACTAGTACTCTGCAGGGAATAAAATGATGTTTTCCGAAAGAAGTGTTAAGACTATGGTGTAATCATAGCCATCAAAAGTCCTGATGTATCTAGGTATTACCTGTTTCGAATAGA
This sequence comes from Schistocerca cancellata, assembly GCF_023864275.1. Taxonomy (NCBI): domain Eukaryota; kingdom Metazoa; phylum Arthropoda; class Insecta; order Orthoptera; family Acrididae; genus Schistocerca; species Schistocerca cancellata. The sequence goes on along the minus strand of NC_064627.1, from coordinate 80,632,244 downwards.
ATGGTTATGTGTAATGTATCACTTAAAAACAGCTATATTCTTTGGGCTTGTTTAATTATGCAACACTTTTTGCTGATTGTGTATAGAATTTGTGTTTGCGTACCTCTATTGGGGAATAGTAGCAGTTTCGACCGCCTTCTTCGTACGTCCCATGAAATAACAAGATGCAAATCGTCCAGTGTACTTCATTCTAATAGAGTATAGTCATTCTTTTTAAGCAAGTACAGTAGGGAATGAAATAAATCTTTCGAATATTTCCTAATGCAACGGTCAACGTCACCATTTTCGTCAAAACCACTGACGTACCAACATTCTCTACTAGTGGTTACAGTGAAAGTAGATGTCTTGTTTCCACTATCTGTTTCCAGATTCTTTTTCAGTATTCACTGTTTAATGTAATCGTTGGTCACAAAACAGTAATGGCCTGCACTTTCTCAAATTACAGTCTATAATTCCTACTGGTGACAACGATTTTCGTCAAATACAATAGTTTCTTTCGTTTTCTGATCTTTGCCTAGTCCATTTCAAGTTTTTGCACATTATCTGCACTTCGAGGAATAATTTCCTTAATGGGGATTGGCCTTAGTCTATTCAGTACACTGAGTCCTTTTCTTAAGGCTTGGAGTGTGGTGGTATTTGAGAAACAGTAAGAGATTCTTGTGTTTTTTTCTGAAGACCTATGGAATGGAGAATCGTAGCCGATGTTCCGTATATTCTGTTATGCAATAAACACCACTGAACCCACTATTTTTTTGCCAGTACTCAACATATGACAACATTCTACCAGTGTATACTGCTGATGCAGGTATCCTATATTCCCGATTTGTATCCTGGTATTCTCGCAGTGTCTGTGTGTAAATGAATACGCAGTAATTAATAAAATCTTTCGTGCAACACCATAACGACTATCCTTATTTTTCATCGTACCGAGCGTGGGTTGGTTTCTTTAGCACCCATTTCGATTCCCTAACCCAGCTAGAGATCTATAAACTGTTTACCGGACTATTTATTGTCCTTCTTCCAAAAAACTACCAAGAATAACCCCCGAAACACAAAATCCTAACTGTGAAAACCAGCCCTTACTTACACTAAAATTAATTGATTGTGGTGGATGTCATGTGTGTTACAGTGTTACTTAGCACGTTGAAGGCAGAAATGTAGTTTAGTGACAGTCATTCATACTTTGCCCTATACTGATGTCAAAGAATACTGTCTAACTATGTCTTTCAAGGATTCGGGTATACACTAAGGATTCAGGATGAAAATGATGTTCGAGGAACTGACTATCCCACTCATCTGTAACCTGTTATTGTCAGCAACTTGTACACACTTGGTGTTCCTGTGCAATAACTCTCACACTTATCTGTCATTGATATCTCCAAGATTCAGTGTCTATTATTTTATGAAAATCTGGTGTTACGTCATTTGACTCAAGGATTCTACAGACCAGCTTGAATAGTCATTTGGATGGTGTGTACCGCAATGATTTTAAAAAATACGAAGGATTTTTATCTTTGCCTCTCGCTTTATTCTTCCAAGGTACATACTCTAGTATGATAAAAGAAAAAACAAATAAGTTAAATATATTTCAATTCTTTCAATTTTAATCTGATAATTATATATACAGGGTGTTACAAAAAGGCACGGCCAATCTTTCAGGAAACATTCCTCATACACAAATAAAGAAAAGATGTTATGTGGACATGTGTCCGGAAACGCTTAATTTCCATGTTAGAGCTCATTTTAGTTTCGTCAGTATGCGATCAAATTGTAAATTTTCACAATCAACATTTGTGGGCTGACGAGAATCCGCACGCAATTGTGCAATCACGTCATCAACACAGATTTTCTGTGAACGTTTGGGCAGGTATTGTTGGTGATGTCTTGATTGGGCTCCATGTTCTTCCACCTACGCTCAATGGAGCACGTTATCATGATTTCATACGGGATACTCTACCTGTGCTGCTAGAACATGTGCCTTTACAAATACGACACAACATGTGGTTCATGTACGATGGAGCTCCTGCACATTTCAGTCGAGGTGTTCGTACGCTTCTCAACAACAGATTCGGTGACCGATGGATTTGTAGAGGCGGACCAATTCCATGGCCTCCACGCTCTCCTGACCTCAACGCTCTTGACTTTCATTTATGGGGGCATTTGAAAGCTCTTGTCTACGCAACCCCGGTACCAAATGTAGAGACTCTTCGTGCTCGTATTGTTGACGGCTGTGATACAATACGCCATTCTCCAGGGCTGTATCAGCGCATCAGGGATTCCATGCGACGGAGGGTGGATGCATGTATCCTCGCTAACGGTGGACATTTTGAACATTTCCTGTAACAAAGTGTTTGAAGTTACGCTGGCACGTTCTGTTGCTGTGTGTTTCCATTCCATGGTTAATGTGATTTGAAGAGAAGTAATAAAATGAGCTCTAACATGGAAAGTAAGCCTTTCCGGACACATGTCCACATAACATATTTTCTTTCTTTGTGTGTGAGGAATGTTTCCTGAAGGTTTGGCCGTACCTTTTGGTAACGCCCTGTATACTGTGTTTCATACTAGAATGTCGTGTTCCCAGTTTAGCACAGCTTTGCCACAGGAAACACGAAAGCGGTCGAAGACGTCCGTCTTCTGGTCGGCTTCTGATCGTTGTCAGAAGGAGGCTAGTTTTTGATAACGCAATGGCTTCTATTGCTTGGAGAAGAACAACCAGGATTTCTTTACGTAATCGGTATAAAATTTATAATCGCCTAAGGGACCTTTAACAATGAACAATAAAAAAATGCATTTGCAAATGAAATCATTAATAAATGGGGCAGCTATGAGTTGTATAGAAGACAAGGAGCGGCCTTCTGTCTACGACCAGGATGCCACAGTATTCTCTGCTGTAGTAAAGGCTGTTTGATATTTACAAAAATAATATGACATGGAGGTAAAAAAATATAAAGGAAAAGAATAGAATAAGAAATCTGTAAACACTAAACATATTCAAACAATTCTCACAAGCAGTGAGATCAGATTTCAGCCTGTCCTGTGCTAGCTTCTTGGTTCACGTTTTTGTCACAAATTACAGTCATTACTTTTCTCCTTTCTTCGAGAAAATTCTTGCACCGTTCAACACATTCATAACAATAACTTGCTGGTTTACAGTATCGAACCTGAATTACTTGAATCTTATTAATTAATAACTGTTGTCTGCACGCTGGCAAGACCGCTCACTTTTATGGATTAAAGACGACCTTCTTTAGCTTTCACGTTACAAGCTGAAGTACGATAAAATCTGAAGGTCTACAAAAGTTTTTACTGTCATCTTTTATTTAGATCGAAGCGGAACGTTCAGTTTAGCTCCTGTTAAAACGTTTCTTTGACTGCGCAATCGATGTATTAGCGTCCGCGCTAGATGCGCATCTTTAAAGTTACGTAAATTATGTAAAACAAATGCCTTTCAAAGAATAGGTCTCATCTCATAAGTTGATCATTTTATATACAGATAGCTGAATGCCTTTCCAAGGGCACTCACAGATTTCATACGACGGAAATCCCAATAATATTACAATACGTAACATTGCTCAACATACTTTTTTCAATAGCTACACCTAAGTATTGGAGACTGTTAGGGAAAAGCTGCTACTTATCGAAAAGAAGACAGTCGTTTCGTTCCTAATTAAATCTTTTATATCAAATGAACTGCGTTTCCAGAGTACTCTTTATTGAAATGGATGGAATAATAGACAGTAGTAAATCAATGTTATAAGCTCCCTTGCTCTTTTAATGATAGGTTCCAATTCAATGAAATGCATTGTCAGTGACAAGCTGCTGCTAACAGGCTGCAGAGATATTTACCTCTTCCATGCTCTGGGACCGGAAAGTTTCCCATGGAAATCTTATCTTACTGGAAAATCCCAGTCTGGCTTCCGTAACAGACAATAGTTGAAAATTTCTCCTTTGCTTCATAAAGCTATGTAAAGAGTAGGATATTTTTATGTTGTTTTCAGTATTACATTGATATTTCTGTTTTATTGTTCATTATTGCTAATGCTCTAGCAGTTAATATATTCTTTTATATTACACTCCTTTGTATCCATCCAATGTTTAAGTTCGTTTCATTACTGTGTGTCACTATGATGCACAACTAAATAAAAATTAATCAATTAAATGAATTAAAGACACCACTATACTGTGCAACCACTCATCATTTAGTGAAACAAATGGCAGAGGTACATACCCAACATAATATCCAATACAGTAAGGAGAGGTACGAACCACTACCCCTAGCACAGTACCGAGGGAGAAATACCGGATTTCTCACATTTCCACATTTCCATTATGATCAGTAACGATATGAACGAATCACACACTCAGCTGACTGTGCAGTTATACTCGAGTAGGTGATTGCAAGTGACTACCACTGTAGGTGGCAGGATGTGTCGAGAATATTACTCTCAAAAGAGAAATTCTAAGAAGGCGTTGTGAGACAGAAGACCGGCAGCGCGACCGACAGCCACAATGTGTTTACTGCCAGCTGGAATGCAGAGGTTCAGCTTCAACACCTGTCGTGTGAACTTGTGCACTACAAAGCGGAGGCTCGCTGGTTTCATAATAAGTAGTTACTGCCCTGAACCGGAACCGTAACGTCTCTAGTGTCCAGGAGGGTGCTGTCTGATACATGGGGTGCTGTGAGTGTGTGTAGCCGGGGGGCGTGTGCGAGCCGTGATCTGGTGCTGTCGTTTGTTACCAGTACCGCGCATATACTTGCTTCGTCATTATATAGCAATCACAGAGATGCCCTGCACATCATGGAGACAGGTCATAGAGTTTTATCTGTAAGCCCATAAACAAATACTCGTTTGCATACACAAAGATTTTGTATTGGTAGTCTGGGATATTGTCCCAGAATTAAATTGAAAGTAGTTTCCATCTCCCGATTCTGTGCAAGGTTTTCTTTAGGTTTCCCGTGATTGTAAGGCATATCCTGGGACTGTAAATATCGCCTCCCACCCCGCTACTTACCCAAATATTACCATGTGAGTTCCTTTATACCTCACGATCCGCTCACCTGCTGTTTGGCTCAGAAGTCTCTGGCTCTCCAGTGGGTCATTATTCGAACAGAGAACGTAGAACTAACAGTACAAAATAAACAAAATGTCGTTCCTGACAGTTCTACACTCTAGTGTATGTAAAATTTATAATAATTCTTACATTTACATAAACAAGATGAACTACAAGTTGTGCACTATTCCAAGTACACTAACAGCAGAAAAACGCCTCTAACAAAATCTCGTCCTGTGCACGTTTTCGGTACATAAAGGATGTCATAGGAAGGTCACATCACATCTACGACAAGTATCTTGATTGAGTACTGTTTAACAGCAGTGGCCAGTTAGCTGTATATCCTCACCAAAACATATCACATTGCAGCAATGCTACCACTTCCATCTGACATCGCACATAATTCTGACTGCTGTTTACTATCATGTCCCGAGAGGCACTATTTTCAGAGTCTCACTTCATACAATGATATTGGTTCGCACTGACGCCCATTCGCAGTGTACTGCAATGTTTATAAAACAAGCTCCTAAAACATGGTACAGTGACCACGTACGAATGAAAAACACCTGTTCACTGTCTTAGGCCAGGGAGACTTCATGGCGCCAAGTAAATGGGACACATTAACGCAGAGCTAGCATATGTTCGTAAATATTATACGGAAATCAGTTATACACCAGAAGACGCTCACTGATATGTCACTTCCAAGTTATAGAACTCATTGACTGTAGCACAACTATAAAGCCCTACAGAAATAATTATCCAACAAAAAATTGTAAATATAACTGGAACAATATTTATTGTCAATAAAAATGTTTGAACGGGAGAAAAACTAATATTACACTAAAACATGACCCATAGTGTGACCACTGCCAACTGGTAGACACACTACCACACACTTTTGCAGAAATGGCACTAAAATCTGGAACTGGACTTGAAAGAAATTAGTAACTATCAACAGGACGTCGAAACGACAATACAGGTTTTTACGCAGGAGGTGCACTTTCCAGACTGGAGTTTATAGCACAGCACGAAACAATAGTTAGACCTCGCTGATTTAAAATTTTGTGGTTCATATACTTATCAACGAAGCTGCAACGATAGAAGGATAAATGATACCATCTGTACCAAGTCACGTGTAGCTTGTGTCAGTTCGATTAAATGCAAAAGAAAGAAAAGGCAAAGCGTGACCGAATTTCCTTCGCCACCTGTCTCTGTCCATCTCCCCCTCCTTCCCTCTCTCTCTGTACATCACCTCGTCCCCTTCTCTCTGCATTACATCTCCTCTCCTCTCTCTCCATCTCCTCCTGTCCCCTCTGCCCACCTCGTCCTGAACACTCTCTTTCTCAATTTTCTCTCATCCCTCTGTCCGTCCACTCTTAGACCCCTCCCCTCCATCTCTGACCTTGAGCATCGTTTATTGTTACTGAAAATTCATATTCTGTATTCTCAATATTTAACAGAGTATCGTTTAAAATTTGAAGTAACTTTTCGAGATTTTTGGTAAAAACGTTTCTCTTTTCCATATATATAGTTGAATAGAGGCATGCACGTATTCCAGTGCTCTGTTGTGCCTAAATATCAAGTTAATCGACCAATTATTTCCCGAGTTTTGCGATCACAATCATACATGTGGTGAAGTTTTGTATATAAAAAATATGGAAGCAGAGCAATTTATAAAAACTAGAAGGTTCCAAACTTCCTTCTGCATACGTTGGCGTAATAAAGTGAACTAGTTAAATCAATCTGCAAAGGAACAAAAATGGTAAGAGTATATTACAACGTTATATTTTAATAATATTGTCGCCCAGACCCTCCAGAATTTAAGAAGAGAATTTGGCGAAAAAGCATTATATTTTATGTATAATTTTCTTTTCCAAAAAACTTAATTACGTCACAAGAACAATTTTTGTTTACATTTAACTACACTTTTCTTTTTTTCACGCCTGAATATGTCACATCAGTTCTAGTTCTTCAGTATGGGTCAGCAGTTTTAAGCTTTCGGCCAGTGTCCCTTTCTAAGTTAGAAGCTGAGCTCACAAAACCAACCACGGGAATTCGATATACGGCATATGTCTTTGAACTTTGAAGCCACCACTTAACTGAGATTGTCAATGTACAGCGGAAGCCATCCGGAAGGAAAAGAAAAATGATGGCGTACGAAGAAGACGTCGATGAAGGTGATTTTGGCGGGTGTGAGGAAGGCTCAAGGCGAGGCAGGTGGCTCCAAGAAGAAAGTCTGTGCGGTGGCTACAACTCTGAGCTAGAATACTGGAGTTTTCTAGTTTTGATGTGGCAGATAATCTGCATCTGAACATAATTGCTGGTCAGACATGTCAGCAGTGTTCATAAAGAGTAATCGGTAAAAATAAATTATCTATCTGGAAATAGAAATAATTATAGAATTTACCAGTGTGCAGAAGTTAAACGTAAACGCTATATCCAATAAATGAGTTCTAATATTTCAAATGCGCTCTCAGGAACAGAAAACATACGTACATCCTCTTCAGAGTAGATGCTCAATCAGACCTCCCTACATTCAAACATTTAGCGATTCGCTGTATTATATTTCGCGGCACAGCTGGATCTACAGATTTAGAAGTAGCAACGAAGTGAGCTTTCATTTCTTTCAACCTCATTGGTAGAGTGGAATTAACGTTACAGAGTTTTATAATTACCTCTGCAGCGAGTTGCTGTAACTACTGTCGACGTATTTTACTAAAGAAATAAAATGGACATAAAACTGGTAATCATGGCAGTTTGTAAGATGGAACCAAATTCACAGAGGCACACTGGATACTGGTTTTGAATGTAGCTCATGAAGTAGTGCGAAACAATACACACAGTCGATGTGATTATGTGGTCTGCGTAGTTACAGGTCAACTACTTAGGATAAAAGAAGCAGAGACAGACGAAGTGGGAGAGGGGTGGAACTGTAATTTTTTCAGTTTGGGAGAGGTTTAAATGTCGTGACCAGGCACTGGTTTAGTTAAATACCATGAGTGGAACAGCTCAGACGAAGCCTCTTGGCAGACGTACAAGTGTTTGTCTCAAGGAGATACCAGGGCGAATCGAATATTTGTAAAAGATAACGCTCTGGACACAGTTGGATTCGAGTTATCACGTAAAGATCCAGGCGCCAGCATATGGCTGCAAATTGTGAAAACGCCTAGGACGGCGCTCGTAATAGGAAGCATCTCAAATACGAGTCTTAGCCAGTAAGCAGAAAATTAAGACTGTCGCGTGCAGAGTCAGTGAGACGTTAGCAGTGACAGAGTAAGCGGGGTACCAACGAAGGCGCCAACAACTTGGACAAAGGCAGCTACTCATGGAACAGTAATATTTCATCCAGGCTATGCAAACAAAGATTGAAAAATGAGTAGTGATTTTAAAGGTGTTTTATATATTTTTCATTGAAGAGCGTTGAACAAGGTTTGTCTTTGTCACAATTTGCAGTGTACTGGATTTAATTTCCTGGTTGAAAAAATTAGTTGTATAGTAATTGTATTCTGTGAATTAGGCCGAATGGCCAGTAATGCATTGTATAGTAATTGTATTCTGTGAATTAGGCCGAATGACCAATGATGCAGTACGCGACAGAACAAGTGGCAACAATGCCCCTCTCTCTGAACTAGACAGCCCAGCAGTGCGTTTTATATGGATTATAGATTAGAACAAGGATCTGGGTGGCTCTTGTCTCTCCATGGTGAGAAGCCCGTATGGAACCATAGTAAAAGGAATTTCGATGGTAATAAATTGGTACCAGGTTTAACTCATGTAAATATGTTTCTTTTTCAGACCCCTTGGATATAAATATGTCTAATGATAAATAAAATTATCTAAAGAGTGCCTATGGTCTTGCCAGTTTGGCACATCGCAGACCCTGTGAATGATCCTTCTCTAAAACAATGAATGCTCCAGTTCCGTTCCGTTGTAGCACTTAATCAAGAGAGAACACAATGAAATATTGTGTCGTCTGTCTCCTGACTGTGACACGCCTGAATACGACATCTGTATTTGTATCTGTGACACGATAGTATAAAAGCAAATGGAGCAATGCTTACAATGGACCGAAAAGCTTGGACGGGAAATTAACGTTTCATGGCTGTTTACATTTTTAAAAAATGGAATAATAGTAACTACTATACTCTCATTACTGTGTTGCTGTTGAAGAACTGCACATATTTTGTAAAAGATCCACTATAATTTCTGTATAGTGATTAAACAGCTAGATACCATATTACACAACTTAAATTAGGAAATTAAAAAATCTACATCTACATCTACCAGGATACTCTGCAAATCACATTTAAATGTCTCGCAGAGGTTCATCGAACCACCTTCACAATTCTCTATTATTCCAACCTCGTATAGCGCACAGAAAGAACAAACACGTATATCTTTCCATACGAGCTTTGATTTCCTTTATTTCATCATGGTGTTCGTTTCTCCCTATGAAGGTGGTTGTCAACAAAATATTTTCGCATTTTCAGGAGCAAGATGGTGATTGGTACTTCGTAAAAAGATTCCAGTAGAGGGAAAAAGCCAGGACGAGCACGTTTTTTTACTGCGGGTTGCCTACGTCAGAGGTAGGTATTCACACAGGAGCAAACTTATTTTTCTCCTTTGACAGGTCCTTAACCTATTGTTCTGCTAAAAGGAGCCTCCCTTCTGACTGACCGGTCCTTAATCTATAGTTCCCAACCACTCCCCCTCCCGACCTCAGGGAACTTCCAGCCCAACCCCCCCCCCCCCCTCCCTCGCTGCTACAAGTAGACTTTCAGGTCTGAGTTACTGGAATAGCCCATCTCACTCAAATCTAATTGATTGACTACTTAATTAAATTGATCAATTAATTAATGCCTCTCCCTTTGGTAAACAATATTCTGTCCTCTCCCCAACCTCCCAGAAATTGGAGGGAAAAAGACCCAGTTTGTCAGTGACTTGGAGTGAATTTGATTGCTGTGTATGGAATATTCTTTAAACCATTAAGACAATGTATGGAATATTGTTAATTTATTTATGGCAGTGTATGGAATATAGTTTATTTATTTAGTTAAGGAATTTGTCAGAAAAGTTATTGCAGTATATGGAATATTCTTTAAACAATTTAGACGAAGTGTGGAATAATGTTTATTTAACAACTTTGGGGGATTCAAGGCATTGTATGGAATACAGTTTATTTATTTATTCAAAGAATTTTTCAGGAAATCTAACCACCCACCAGCACACCAACCCCTCCCCCCCCCCCCCTCTAATTGGAAATTGGCAGCTTTGCAGTGGAGAGGAAGGATCTCACAAAAGGGAAATACAAGGTTATATTTGCTATTTATTTAAAAAATCAATTTGCAGGGGTTGGATTTCTCTCCCTCATCATTCTCTGATGTTTGGAAAGATACAGGTCTTTTAATAAGTAATTAAATTTACCGCCTTTCTTTTTATACCAATTGTGCAAGGGATACTGTCACGAAACACACATCACGCGTAATTACACAGTTAATCTTTCGATCGCGAAGCATGCAGGCCAGCCATCCCCTGTCCACTGGACCGCACAGGACGCCACTACACACACTTCTAGGAGTCGGGATGCACCGGCAACCCCTGCAAAGTGACGACGCGGCCGCCGGCTGCCGAACGCGCGCAGGTGTTACTTCGGGTCCCGCAAGGATGAGGCGGCGGCATCTCTTTCATACATGACACCTGAGAAATACCTGTTGAAATACGTGTTCACACTGCTAGCGCGAAGACGCGTGACTGTGGGTCCAGCACTGAGACAGATGTTTGCATAGCGGAGACCATCAGCGAGATATTTGCATAGCGGCTCACCCTCACTGGCACAGTTAAAAGGTTTTCAGTGTTACACCGATGTCACATACCATTGTAAATATTAGATAAGTATTCTGCTCATAAATCTCAGTGTCTCACAGAAATAGTTAACTGTCGCTTTTGTAGGAGGTTTCATGAAGTCTCAGCTTGTCTGCGTGCAAATTCTTATCCTGACAGGAGCAGCTTACGAAAATAAGCGCGATTGCATTCTTCCTGATGGTCCTGACGAGACATCACGTGTTCCCTTGCTGGAAATCGTGGCGTGCTGCTTTCAGCATACGTCTCAGAAACGGTAAACGTTCTCACCGCTAAAAGCCTTTCATCATGTCTGTGCACGCTCGTGAAAACACCGTGTAAAGGAATTACATTTTTTTTTTGTGAATGTATAGACACTAGTTCAACTACCAGAGATTAATGCGTAAAGCATTTGCTGAACAAAAGAAGCTTTACGCTCTTCGTTTATTAGTTTCAGAATAAGCTACCTTTCGTTGTCACCCTGTCCTAGTGTTAAGAAGTGTTGTGCCATTTCTTACTGATAACATTTGGTTAAATAATGAAAGTGATTTTGAAGCAGAGCGATTTCGTCTTTTGTGATACCATGAGTCCCAGATTCTGAAATTCTGGAAAATTATTACTATTATTTTAATTTTATTCGGAGACTTTACATGGAGGCGACGCTGCTCAACAATAGAGGTACGTGAATGTGTTCATCTTTTTCGTTTCGTGGCCGCTACCATCAATTTCAACATATTTGCCGCGACATTCAGAACCTGCAGTCTTTCTTTTCATTTAATTTCGAAGTCCACACATTTATGTTCTAAGATGAATAAATGCATTTAACTGTAATTCTTTTTATCCAGGCCACGGGGGATGATTACACTCAAAATGTACGTGCCTCTTGTGTACAAGCGTAACTATATAACGGTATTAAAGCTTTTTTAAAAAAATTTTACCACCCATTCGCGAATGTACGTGCCCTTCTTATTTAATATAGTCAGTCTGCTGTATTCTTTAATAACATTATTTGTAATATTCAGTGGCTTAATTTCCACAATTGATCTTTGCCTGTGTCGCAACAGCGCTTCACGCGAAATATTTATTACGCGACATCCACAATAACTTTTATTTCAAAATTTCGACGACCGACTGAATAAAGATTTTTCTAACAACAACAATAGCAAAACATAATAATGTAAGAGGACGTATTACAACCGTTAATCATTAGAGCATTCTTGTTCTTGGACAGAACTGTCTAAACACTGTCTAAACACAGACGGGGGAAATCAGAACAATTCAGGATTCAGAAATCAATGCAGTGTCCTACACAAGAGAAAAATCGTGAGAATTTTTAGTGTCCTAAAGCTACTGGTCTGGAGACGTCCTAATGCCAAAGTGATAGGTGAGTGACAGCACTCCGGCCACAGATGGGTGGTCTGCTTCAACTTGTCTTTGAACACTTGCTTTCTCAGAACATTCCTTAGATATTGTGCCTCCATCTTGTTCGAACCAGAGGTTTCTATGGCCCACCCCGAAGGACGTCTTGTGATTGAATGGAAAATTCTGATTGGCTCTTACTGAATTTACCCGTCAAACTACTGATGCCCCCTGTGTTGGAGCATTGTCCACCACTTTTTTCTGCAGACGACACCTCCAGCGTCAAAACAATTTTGTACAGATCGCCAAATTGCACTGACAGTTAAGCGCCGCAGAAGTGGTCTACAGATCATCTACTACATCCCACGCACTCACTGCACTGCTGTGCAGCGCCGACGGAGGAAACTCCTGCCGTAATCGTAGAAAGTGCGACAGCCACGGAGGAGCGTGTCAGCTAGAGAGAGGCCAGCTGGTCTTGGACGAACCCTCACCCCAGGAGGACCTGACTGGTAGCAGTTCAAACGCTATCAGTACTCTCAGTCAAATACTCGTCCTATTGAATCTTCTCAAATTTCCGCAAGAGTATACACACGATACACGCGGTCCCAATTGTGACTCAATGCAAACTTGGTATTAATGAACTATTCACCCATCCAGGGGCAGCCGCGAACCTAATCGTCATAAGCCACAATCTTTCTTGAACACTCTTAACTGGTGCAGAAAGGATGGGCAAGCCCCGGCTTGGAACAATGGCATCCGCTGAGATGCACTTTCTGGCCGCTACCTGCTTGCTTGCAGCTGTGCTTTATACGTCCACCTCCAAACTCACAAGAATATTGGGAACCATGCACATATATAACAGTGTAATTAGACTGAAATATTAGAATTGCTGCCGTAGTCTGACACCAAGCAATGAACTGGAAATGTCTCCTCTTGACGGCTGTTGTTCTAAAACGAATCTCAATATCTATAGAGCACATAATTTTCCAAATAAAAAAAAAATCTTTCATTCTCCTTACTGCCATCGATATGCCGAATCTATACCTCTCTCACGATAGGACACAGAGTAGCGCCCACCAGACACTAATACATGTAGCCCGAAGACTGTTGTACTAAGGCTGGGTCAGTTCCCATAGGCACGAAGGCGTCACTGTTTCTGGCTCCTACCTTCATGCTTGCTTGCTTGCTTTCTACACCCATTCCCGGACTCTGGGATTACCAGACCACACGTATTTTCACATGCTTTGCCAGAATATTATACCATTATGCGATACTTCTCGATATCTGGCATATAGCAATATAGCTTGCATTGCAGTATCGCTTGCACCGTATAATTCCAAACTTATAAACTGGGAATTATTTCTAGTTTCTTCTCTAGGAACCCAAAACTTGAGTTAGGTGCAGTATGCTATAAACCACTGAGTAACTAGAAACGTATCCCGTCTGCGAAGATCTTTACGTTATAACTCGAAAAAAATAGAGAAAACATATTTCCACTCACACATACCGAAGTCGGAGATGTAAGATTCCAAGTCATCCCTAAAATTTAAAAATTTTAAAACGATGTTTTTCATGCCTAGAGAACCAGCAAACGTGTCTCCCACCTGTCTCTCACCTGCTACATGCACACACCATGATCGATGTTCTCTCAACTAAATAAAGGCACGAAATGTGCAGAAGCAGTCAACGTGGCAATTTACATGAGAGGGTATAATGGTCCTGCACAAACACATTTCTATACTGAGTCTTCTCAAATTTCCACGCGATCACAAAAGCTATCCAACACATACTAAGTATTAGTTGATTATTCTGCCGTGTTGAGGACGACACAGTTAAGTCAGCTACATTCCTGCATCCCAATAAGCCCTTCCATTCGGACAGCTCCTGCCGTTAGCGGGAAACGTGGATCATTCCGCCACAGTCTACCTCCGCCCCGCTCCACGTACCCCTAGATAGTATCGACCTGGGAAACCAATCACATACATATTTGATAGATATAGATACAATTCACTATAACGATCATGGTCTCAATTGGACGACATTCAACAATGAGCGAAGTATCGGAAATACACGCTGCAGTCGGCTGTGGCCCTGGAAACAGAAATATCTGTACAGTTCTTGTGACTAGTCATACTTTTCCCTTTGCTATCACTGTATTCCATATCAAATCCATACCTTCATTACTACTGGACATAATCATTTTCTTTGCAGAACACACACACATAAATTATAAACTTGATGTTCAAAGCAAACCTGTCATGTATCCCCTACTGGAAAGTATAATACTTCGCCAAAAACTGATTGGTGGCAATACAAAATAATACTGACCGAAACTTCGCCAATAACTGATTGGTGGCAATACAAAATAATACTGACCGAAACTTATTCTAAGACTTCGAGAATTCTCTGTGACTTCCATTCTCATACAGATATATTCTAAGACTTCGAGAATTCTCTGTGACTTCCATTCTCATACAGATAGATCATAAATTATGCACTACGCTTGAGGTGCTAGAAATATTTAGAGCACTGTCCAGTATACTTTAATGATGTACCTGTTCGAGAATTAACAATGAATGGACGTACTGCACAGTCACCTATTTACATTTGCATTGATACTCGCAAAGTAGAGAAGGGGTGGTTTAGCAATGATATTGAAAATTAGGACAGATGCTGTCGCACCATTGCTCAGAGTTGGAATTACTGTAAAATTGATAAAATTGTTTGTACTATCAACTGTGATACTTATTATCACAGTACATCGACGGTGTCTTTTGCATTCAATCCATCCACTGATATTCTCTTGGTTACCAAATAATGACTGATTGACATCGCTTGTTAGAGATGGAGAAAGAGTTTTGGTGGAGGGGCAACACCTTATGGGGATGGCTAGCACCAAAACAGTGATCGCGTACTTTTATTCGGTATATTGGAGGAGAGAGATGTGGTAAAAATCTTATCGAGTTCTCTATCGGATGAAGTTAGTCGAGCTTTTACAGTTCGTAATTTTTCTCTGTTGAGTGGTACAGAATAATTATGACAGAATGTTGGGGTGATAGACGTTAACGGGCCCTGAGGGACGTGGATCTGCTTTGGACTTCAGTATCTGAAGTAGTCTGGAGATGCACCACAATGCAGTAGCAAAATCCTCGTCCTTCTCCAGTTCTCATAATGTCTTTTATACTACGTCGTGTTGCAGGAGCGGGCTTCGTTTAATGCAGACCTTTTATGTCGTACACTGTTGGTGGAGCTACGTCAACATGTTCCCATATCCACCGAATGGGCAAAACAAGATCCTTTCGCACTAACTCAGGTCCTTCTGTTTCTACAGGGGTTGCAGAAACTGGCAGATATAGTCCTCTCTGACTTCTGCTCAGTTCCGACTTGAAATGGGACCATGACATGCGCAAAACTGCAGGAATGGCAGCAGTTGCAGGTGGCATAGGGGCTGCCTAAAAAGCCACATTGATATTTTATTGTAACAGTCAGGTGCGAAAAACATGACTTCTTTCGAGATATGAGAGTGCCAGAAATATAATGCACTAGTGGCAGTAATCATTAAAGGACTTCTCCATAGCATCCAAGTATGTAATTGAATGGAAAGACACGATTCCAAACTGCAAACAGCATTTCTACCGGAGAGTGTAACACTAGAGTTCTGAAATGATTGTGTACATTTCTTACGACCTGAATGACCAGACCATCTACTGTTTGCGATCTTTCTCAATCAACCTTCGCCTATAATGCAGTGGATATTTCGCAGAACCTCTGACGTGAAACCGAAACAGAATGCATTACAAATACTGCAGAAATATCCAGCGGCGGCATGAGAGAGTTGCAAATATCGGTTTTATACCACGTTCCTTAGTCATATCACTATCTACCGAGCGAGGTGGCGCAGTGGTTAGACACTGGACTCGCATTCGGGAGGACGACGGTTCAATTCCGCGTCCGGCCATCCTGATTTAGGTTTTCCGTGATTTCCCTAAATCGCTCCAGGCAAATGCCGGGATGGTTCCTTTCAAAGGGCACGGCCGACTTCCTTCCCCGTCCTTCCCTAATCCGATGAGACCGATGACCTCGCTGTCTGGTCTCCTTCCCCAAAACCACCCAACCATATCACTTTCTAAATTCGGTGATTTTATCCTGACAATTGTTGTGTGGCATGGTTGTTCGTGAAACTTTTAATGTAATTTGTAACTTGATGAGATGCATAGTTTATTAAATGTCTCAAGCAGCAATGAAAGGGATCTGTCTATCATGACATGGCGATATTTTGAGTTAGAACGAAGGGAAGTCCATTGGTTGAAGCTAAGTAACACACAAATGAAAATCATTATTTAGTGGAAGCTAAAAAATAAGAAATAAAGGTTGAGACTAGTACCAACGCTATATATTGTTCGAAAGAATTATATTATACATAAAAAAAATCGTCAAGATATAAAACCATCAGCCTGCATAATCATTCATCAAGTCCCTCTCTTGAAGACAGAGGGCTGTATAAGGCCTGGATATACGACACTCTAAAACTAAATATGTTCAGTAAAAGATGGGACATGAGTACTACAGCTGTGAACAGGTTTTTAAATGATTCTCATAGGCCTATCACCGTATACTGAATCGTATCGATGAAATCTGGACCTGCCACAAACAGCGGCAGTGGGCATTGATCCCACCCTGCACTGGCAGGAGCGTTAACTGTACGTCGTTATCAGTGCGCGGCGTCCAGCGTGCCACAAATGTATCAGATGATTCAAGCGCCGAGTCATTAATCAGGCTATTAGGCTAGCCAGATTACGCTGCACAGCAGACAGCTCCGCAGTGGATTTACCGGAAGCGTGCGGCCCGGGCACCAAATGACGGCAGTTGGCTTCTGAATTCGTAATAGCACCGTATGCAACCCAGTAGGTGACTGTCGCAGGGCACTGAGCTCCGATATTCATGTCGAATACAAATGTCCTTGCCACCCTAATATCTGCTCTCAAGGACTCGCATACGAAAAAAAGTATGAGCTTCAAAATCATACAGCTGGATCCCAGTAGCCAATGCCGTCACAGCCTCTCAAGTTAAGAAGAGGAACTTAAACTAAAACGAAATTCGCAGAGACGTATATCTCATCGTCACCTCCATGACGCGAGTGTTGCTGGACTGGCGTAACACACACTATGTGGCCAAAAGTGTCTTGCCTCGACATGTAACGCGGAATAAGCCACTAGATGTCTTGAAATGGGGACACGCAATTATAAAAGGTGGCGGTGAGTATTGTCAGTAGAGAGACAGTAACAGCAGAGTGGGTCCAAAAAAAAAAAGAAAGAAAGAAAGAAAGAAAGGCTCTGAGGACTATGGGACTCAACAGCTGAGGTCGCAAGTCTCCTAGAACTTACAACTACTTAAACCTAACTAACTTAAGGACATAACACACATCCATGCCCGAGGCAGGATTCGAACCTGCGACCGTAGCAGTCACGCGGTTCCCGACCGAAGCGCGTAGAACCGCTCGGCCACCGTGGCCGGCAGAATGGGTCAGCCACGAGAACTAATTAGCTTCGAACATGCATGACACCAGAGTAACAAGTATATGAGGGACCCACCAACCATTCTAAAGTTGTCGAATTCGACTGCTGATGATATTTATACGTAAAGGATCAACCACGGATAAAGCAAAGCAGCAAGATCTCATGTGACGCTGGACAGCGAACGTCGAGCACTGTGTGTGTGTGTGTGTGTGTGTGTGTGTGTGTGTGTATGTATGTGTGCAGCGGGGGAAGACCGTAACAATCACGTGACATTAGATGATGTAATCGCTCATGGCCTCCGAAGTGTGTCAAGAAAGTGCGGTCCAAATGCAGATTGTATTTCTTCAAGTATTAACTGAGTGATAGCTACTAATTCTTGGGAAGATGCTGATATTTTTAACAAGAAACGACACTACAAAATATATGATTTGAGAGGCCAATGTGAGAACACCCATCCTAGAGAACAGGGGTCGACAAGAGGTTCACAGACTTGCACCACTTATTAACCGAACAGCCGGTTTCTGAGTCAAAAACATTCTTTGAGAATGTCTGAGGTTCAAAAATTTGTCCAAATTGCTCTGGGCACTATGGGACTTAACATCTATAGTCATCAGTCCCCTATAACTTAGAACTACTTAAACCTAACTAACCTAAGAACATCACACAACACCCACTTATCACGAGGCAGAGAAAATTCCTGACCCCGCCGGGAATCGATCACGGGAAACCGGGGGCGGGAAGCGAGAACGCTACCGCACGACCGCGAGCTGCGGACGATGTCTCAGGTGTGGGGTTGATATGTTATTGTGTTATTCTGCGCAACGGATTAATCTGAGATCTATCCCTTACCCCGTGGCTCCTGCAAGATGCAATTTCCACCCCCACACTACGAGGTGCATTCAAGTTCTAAGGCCTGTAATATTTTTTCTAATTAACTACTCACCCGAAATCGATGAAACTGGCGTTACTTCCCGACGTAGTCGCCCTCCAGACGTACACATTTTTCACAACGCTGACGCCATTATTCCATGGCAGCGGCGAAGGCTTCTTTAGGAGTCTGTTTTGACCACTGGAAAATCGCTGAGGAAATAGCAGCACGGCTGGTGAATGTGCGGCTACGGAGAGTGTCTTTCAATGTTGGAAAAAGCCAAAAGTCACTAGGAGCCAGGTCAGGTGAGTAGGGAGCATGAAGAATCACTTCAAAGTTGTTATCACGAAGAAACTGTTGCGTAACGTTAGCTCGATGTGCGGGTGCGTTGTCTTGGTGAAACAGCACACGCGCAGCCCTTCCCGGACGTTTTTGTTGCAGTGCAGGAAGGAATTTGTTCTTCAAAACATTCTCGTAGGATGCACCTGTTACCGTAGTGCCCTTTGGAACGCAATGGGTAAGGATTACGCCCTCGCTGTCCCAGAACATGGACACCATCATTTTTTCAGCACAGGCGGTTACCCGAAATTTTTTTGGTGGCGATGAATCTGCGTGCTTCCATTGAGCTGACTAACGCTTTGTTTATGGATTGAAAAATGGCATCCACGTCTCATCCATTGTCACAACCGACGAAAAGATAGTCCCATTCATGCTGTCGTTGCGCGTCAACATTGCTTGGCAACATGCCACACGGGCAGCCGTTTGGTCGTCCGTCAGCATTCGTGGACCCACCTGGATGACACTTTTCACGTTTTCAGGTCGTCATGCAGGATTGTGTCCACAGAACCCACAGAAATGCCAACTCTGGAGGCGATCTGTTCAACAGTCATTCGGCGATCCCCCAAAACAATTCTCTCCACTTTCTCGATCATGTCGTCAGACCGGCTTGTGCGAGCCCGAGGTTGTTTCGGTTTGTTGTCACACGATGTTCTGCCTTCATTAAACTGTCGCACCCACGAACGCACTTTCGACACATCCATAACTCCATCACCACATGTCTCCTTCAACTGTCGATGAATTTCAATTGGTTTCACACCACGCAAATTCAGAAAACGAATGATTGCATGCTGTTCAAGTAAGGAAACCGTCGCCATTTTAAGTATTTAAAACAGCACTCATTCTCGCCGCTGGCGGTAAAATTCCATCTGCCGTACGTTGCTGCCATCTCTGGGACGTATTGACAATGAACGCGGCCTCATTTTAAAACAATGCGCATGTTTCTATCTCTTTCCAGTCCGGAGAAAAAAATCGGAGGCCTTAGAACTTGAATGCACCTCGTACTACAGAAGTCAGACAGACGCTCCTAACGTTCTGAAGAGAAATGTCTGTAAACTTTCAGCAATAAATACCTTCTGGAGTCGTCCGCTGTAAGGAAATGACACAGAAATCACAAAAGTTTTTACGTAACTAGTGGGATACTTGGGAACTGGAGTAGTGCTAGTTAGTGTAAGAAAAACATGAAACTAACGAAAGTTATTATTTATTTTGCAAAAATTCTGAGAAATCAAAATGGCTCTTTTAGTTATGAATTGGGAATGTGAAGTTACCTCTCAAGGATAGGATTCGCTAGTGAAATTTCTATACAAAGTTTAAGATGGTTGTTGACTTGGCAGAATGGCTGAGAGGCGCGCCTACTCAACTTGAATAATTATCCTTTAGAATGTTGATAGGTATGGTCGAGGCTGTCGCGTGTGAAATGCAGTGAAGTGTACTGCTGTGGAGGAAATATGGGGCTCGCAATAGCTGTAGCGCACAATACCATATGCTGCGATGACTGCTGTCTGCACCGCTCGCTGCTGACCTTCGGCAATCAAACTCTCCCTATGACTTGATGAAGTCAAGGATTCCTATTCGCCCCTAGTCTAACTATTGGCGTGGTACACCGTTCAGATAACCAGTCCACCGCGATGCCACTCCAAGTTCGCTCGCAGGCGTTTAACTATAACTCTGTCCGTTCACACCGCACAATAAGTGTGTCGGCCAACACAGTGAACAACGCTTAATCGCAAGGACTAAATATAGAGTAGCTCTTCGATTCGCTCTTGACACAGGTGCTCTCCCAGTGAAGCAGTGAGGAGAGACTTCTTCCTCGCTCCAAGAGCGACAACGGAACGGCGCCTCTCCACGCCAGACGTGAAGGGGTATATCTTTCGGTCCCTTCCATTATTACTTCAGCTCAAGGCGTCAGAAATATCGTCTGCCAATCAGCATTGCTCTTCTAAAGCGGGAGAATGACGTTTCGTTTAAGGCGACCAATCTAGAAACCTGTAGCATTGGTGTTTGGCGTTTACTGACTCCCTGTGAAAATCTCTGAAACTGCGTGCTATGAATGCGTAGGCTGCCCGCTGCCACACAATGTAGCGGTATTTGCTTTTAAGCTGAACATGGATTTGTTCCCCCCCTTTTCACTCGGGCCCACGCTGTCCGCTACACGGGCTGGCTACATGGGCTGGGTCGTTCTCTGAAGGGACCGGCGTCCCGTTGTGCCGTTTCTCTCCCAAATAAAGCCTCTGTAACCGTCGTGTCTTGAATGTATGTGTGTACGCCAGCCTCGAGTATTTCAACCATGGTACGCTTACTTGTTAATTGCATATCGGTTACATGAATTCATATAACATTGACTTTATCTTATCGAGTTTGGATTCGAATGTAGCATCTCGATGTGCAGAATATGATTGTGAGGGCAGAATATGTAAGCAATGCAGGTCAGGAGACCACGACATCTTACATCCCTCTCTCCTTCTGACAAAATTTTTGTCTGGGGTTTGTCAATGCCGAGGAAAACATTGACAAAGTCAGGCAAAAATTGTTCTTTCAGATTTTCCAATAAACTTTTCTCAGCCATTCTTAACAATTTTTTCTAATGATTTCTTTATAGCTATTGTTTCTACTTTTTTAATTCTACAATTTATGTTTTGTTGTTAGGCAAATATAGGTTTTACAAAGGTTGTTATTCTTTGTCGTTGCCAGTACGTGTCTCTGTTTTTCTTTTTCATTCCCAAAAATTTGCTTTTCCAATATTAATTTTTTTAAACTCGTAAGTGTAGTGTATCATGTTTTAGTGTTGTTATATCTTTTCTTTAGTTAAGCTTGCGTAAATGTTCGCCAAAGCTCTATTGTGTTACTTTGTTTTATTTATTTAGGCATTATCTTTTTCTCTCTGTGTCCATGCCTTTTTTTTTCTTTGTAAGAATGAAGAAGCGTTTTCTCTTAATTCTATCCTCGGTATTAATATTATTACTCCAAAAAGGTGTTTTTAAATGTTACTTAAAGAAGAAAAATTCTGCAAAAATCCTTTTCTAATTTTACATATAAAAGAAATAAATAGACTTTCTATGAGTTTGTGAGATTATATAACTATACTAACTAAGTTTCTTTACAAAAAGTTTAAGGTATCTATAAATTGTGGATTTTATATACATAATAAAAATAATTACATTTAGAGGAAAGGAAAAAGGTACTTTTACAAATATATCATTTTCTTAACTCTACATTAGTATTTTATGATTTTCTTTTTTTTTTTCTTTTTTTTTTCTTTTTTTTTTTTTTTTTTTTTTTTTTTTTTTTTTTTTTTTTTTTTTTTTTTTTTTTTTTGCTGCTTCAAATCTGTGCTCGATGATCCGCACCCATTTTTATGGGTGTCACAAATCATAAGAGATGCGATGCAGGGTCTTAATTGTTGACATTGTCATCATGGAGTGGTACTTTTAACCGATGATGATGACTGTGGTTTACTGCATAAACAGTGACATCTTGGTACTCCTTTGCTGTCGCACCTGGGACGGTGGGGCAGTTCGATGATTGTAGTTGACTACCGACGATCGTCACCCAATATTGTGCTGTGATGTCTTGGTACTTCACACCTGTGTGTATGGCAGTTTGATGATGTGATAGGGAGAATACTGTTCACTTTGCTGAATCTATTTCTAGATAATGTTGGTTGGTACTACTTAATATTCGCTTGTATTTATTTGACGATTCAAGGTTTATTTTTGGAGAGGTGGTTGTAGTAGTTGCTACGCCTCAAAGTTCATGGAAAGACGTTTGTAGCAATTTGCTTTGTAGGATAGGAAAGAAATGTATCTTTCTGTCTTTTGCCCTTCTTCATCTTGCATCTTCTGTTCTTCTCTTCTTTCTTGCTTTCTTCTGTTCTTCTTGGGTTAGGAATATGTGAATTTTAGTGTAGGAGTGATACAGGATTTGTAGAATGTGACTGCCTTTCCAACTGTTACTTGATGAGTTTGTAGATCTTAGTAATTTTTTATACCTTCATTGTCGTCTCGTCATATTGTGATTCTCCCCACACTCTTCTGTTGTGTAGCAGTGTCGTGACGTATGAAATGTCCAGGTGACATATGAAATGTCCATGCTGCACGTTGTCCAACCTGGTTGCAACCTGCATTTCCAGTGCGGCGTTGGTCTTCATTTTGTTGTTATTGCCCTAAGTGCTTTCTCAACATGTCTGTACCCTCTCCGTCGCTATCTCGAAGCATCTGGCGATTGGTGTTTGTGGCAATGTCCCTCTGACGCGTAGAAGTATTTACAATTTTTGTTTTACATATATTTGTTATTTACAAAAAAACTCTGATTTTATATAATGCAAAAATTTTCTGATAGTGGCAAAAATTATTATATATATATGATATGTCGTACCACTTCTTCATTCTTTTAATTGTTGTGTACCATTTATTGTTTGTGTGCATGTTGTAGTATACTTGATCCTACAAGATATTGATAGTGTGTATTGCGTTTTTTTTCTTTTAATTAATGTGTTATTTTGTTGATTCTTAATTTATTTTTTGATTTAGTGGTTAGTATAATATAGGGTGGACGTTAGTTTGCCTAACCTCTTCCGCAATTTTCAATTCAATTTACGTTTTGCAGTGTTTGGGGGCCTAACTTCTACATCTGGTTTCTCTTTGCTGTGTTGTTCTTGTCTCTGTGGACCATAATTTCCTCGATAATTATTCGTGCTCTGGTCTCGACAGTTGCTGTTTCTAACATCGTGACCTCTTTCAAAGTACCCTTGACCGTTGGCATTTTGATGCCTAGATCCATATCCGCTACTGTATGTGTGTCCATTACCGTTCCTTTTTCGGTACCAATTATTCTGGTTATCGTTTCTATGCCAATTGTCTCCATTTTGCCACTGTCCTTGTCTGTTAAATTGCCTGAAATTATTGGTGTTAGGATTACGATTATTATTATTATTATTGGAATATTCGTTCCTAGTCCTCTCCTTTTGCTGTTTCGTTTCCTTTCTTTTTTCTTTCACCTCATCTTCTTTAAACATAAATTCAAGTTCCCTTAAAACCTCATTGAATTCTTCGGTATTTTCATTTTTTCCTACTGTTGCCTGTTGATACTTCACCGGTAATTTCATTCTACAGAGACGTATCAGCTCTCCCTTACTGTATGGTTTGTCTAGGCATTGATTCTTTTTTTCCATTGTATCAAAGAATTTTACCACGCTTTTCTCTCCTGAGTTTTCATATGGTGTCATCTGAGGTAACTCGTATTTAATTTTGTTTTGCGCCTCCTTGGTCCAATATCTTTCGAGAAATGCTGTTCTGAACTGTAGGTAGGACGTACAGGTAGCCGTGAACTTTTGGATCGCCTCTGCTACTGTCCCTGACATGTGTGCACAAATGAAGCCAAGTTTGTGAGCTACGCTCCAGTGGTTTGGTAAGCGTACTTGAAACTGGTCGATGAATGTGCGTGCATGCAAGCTACCGCCTTCTTCCTTGAAATGTTGAAATTTTCTAACTGTAAGGAAGTGGTCTGTATCATATCTACTCATAAATCCGTTTTGTTGCTGATTCATGGACTCAAATAATCTGCCATTGCTTGTGTCGTCGTGTTTATTCTCTGGTAATCTACTGCCTGTCTGCCTATTCTCAATTTCCTGACTCATATCCGCGTCATATCGTATCATTGGTGATCAAAAGTGTTGTTCGTCTGTTTCTACTCTCGTCGTTCGCGGTATAGTACCTGTGCTGCTATTATGTTGTGTCATTGGATTTACTGGTTCAGTTGCCTGTCTTTCGATTGGTATCGGCTGAATGTATGTGTTCCGTTTTTCTGGGTACTGTGCCTGGTCCTGTGGCATGTCATGTATTACTTTAATCGGGGTTTTCTGTTTCGTTTTCTGCGCGAGTGTTACATATAGCCTTGGTTCTACTTGAACTTTCTTAGACGGCGCGTGTTCGTGTACTGGATTAATGCTTGACGCGTCAGTTGTTTCGCTATAGGTGTAATCGGTCTCGATCTTTTCTTAGATAGTTTGTATCAACTCTGTTCGAAGCCTTTAAAACTGATTTTGTTTTTAAGTTAATCCGCTGATCGTACTTTTTCAGTGCAACCTTTGCGACCTTGCTTTGAATTGCTTGTTCTTCCGAAATTTGTATTGCTGTTCGAGTGGCTTTTTTCGTAAAACGTTCCACCTTTTTGTCAACGTTTACGATGTCCAATTGGACCTTGTCCACGTCAGTGCGTAATTGCTGCTGAAATTGTGTTAGTACCTGAATTCTTTCTCTAGATCCTTTCGCGTCTTTGTTTATCTGAGTGATCTGACTATCAATTCTGGCGATCCCTTCTTCCATCTGGATTTTAACCTGTTGGATCTGTGTCTTAATAGCATGATTGTCCTGTTTCAAATCCTGATACTGTTTTGTTATCTTTGTATTCTATTTCGTCATACTAGCGTTCATTTTTGCAACATCTCCATGATCGCGTCCTGTCTTGTAACACTAACTTCTGCTGAACTATGTATTCTCGATCTATTGTTTTCTACTCGGTCAGTAATGTCGTTTACTGGGCTATGCTGTGGCGTTTCTAAGTTTAATAACAGCAATAACCCGTGCTGTCTGTGTTGAGGACTAGTTGCATTTGTCATTGAACCATTACGTGGCGCAAACAACTCCGCATTCTGCCCTCTCTGTTGTGTATATCTTGTGTTTGCAGGTACAGTTGCGTCTGTTACGGAACCTTTTCGTGGCGCTCGTAACTCCGCAAAATTCTGTGTCTGCTGTTGGGGCATATTTAGAATGTGTACGATAGGTTCGACGTATTCTAAATGTTTCCCCTCTTCCTCACTGTCACTTCTCTTTGAACGTTAGCTAACTGCCGGTTCATTGATTGTATTGACGCGTATTCTGTCCCTGAATATGCGGCAAACAAACGCGTTTCGCTTCTAATCTTTGTCATTTCCTACGTGGGCTGTCTATTTCTGGCTCAGAATGTGCCCTACCTGGAATTTCACATTCAGGAAATTCAATGTTCTCATCCATTCGATTCCCATCTGTCTGATCTGTCTCAATTTTATCCCAGTCTAACTGAGTCTGCTGATTCTGCAGCTCCCCGATTATCCTATTCTCTGATTCACCGTCTGTCCTATTTTCGGGTTCACCATCTCTCCTATTCTCAATAAGCTCGTTTACTTGCTGTCTATCTGGTTGATTGTCCCCCATCTTGTCTACTTGCTGTCTCTCACGTAACCTTTTCGCTTGTGCTCTCGTTAACATGGAAATTCTTTCAACACACCACAACCCTATCTACAAAACTGTGCGACCACTTACCAGTTGGTTGAACCAACAACAACAACAACAACATCGTGACTTCTCGGCTAATGTTCTGTCTGCTCTGCTACAGTCTCCAATCTCTACCCGTGCGCTTGCAAAGGGAGAAAAATGTTATTTCTTAATTCTAATTTATATGATGCTGCCTTGATGTGCGGAATATGATTGTGAGGGCGGAATACGTAAGCGATGAAGGTCAGGAGACCACGACGTCTTACAAATGGGAAGAGTTACTTTAAAATATAGTGCTATACGACATAAGGGAATGAAAATAAGCAAAGTGGGCTACATTTTGTTGTATCTAGGAATCCTGCATACTCGGTACGATAGACAAATAATCGAACAACTTGTATTAATAAGTTTGATTGCAACAAGACAAGTACAAATACTTCGATCTGAGAATTCTTGTAACTGCTGATATCTAACTATGCTCCGTAGAGATTGCTGATGAAAAGGCTACGTTGCGTCGGCTAACGTAATGGCTAACGCTGAAGCTGCTATCGAAGTGGGCTGTCACCAGTCGGGCGCTGAGCTTAGGTTGTCTTCACATAGGGGCCGCTGCTGTCGCGTTATCATCCTGAAGAGAGGTGGGTTTTGGCGACCTCTTCTCACAGTCTTCTCTCCTCTGTCGTTCCCAACTGGCGTGCCGGGGCTGACAGAAGCGTACCTCTCTCCCAAGTCGACGGACCGTCGTATATGGACCACGACAACGTGGAAGGAGGCAGGAGCGTGGATGCCCTGATGGACCAGAAGCTGTAGCTGCAGGGGACGTCAGACTTCCGGTCGTAACCAGCCAACCGGCTTTTGCTCTTGTGGAAACATCCCCCGGAAAACGCCAAGAAGGGTACGCGTCCACCTCCTGAGACCGATACCAAGATGTGGAAGGCGTTGGCTGCTGCGGCGTGGGCGGGTCCAGCTCCACCGGTAGGGTGAGAGGAGGCGGTGGAGACGAACGCTCCGTCCCCGTGGGGTCGTCCCGCGGTATTGTGGCTTTTGCTGTGGCCACTCTGTCCTCAGGATCCGTGAATTCTCGCCTCACGCCCATCATTTTCTGCCGCCAAAAATCCTGAAAAAGATAGTATCATGCGGCGCGACGCCTTACTTGCGGCCTTCCTTCGGCGCCGGGTGATGAGGAGGGTGGAGCAGGTGGAGCAGTGTGCGATGGCGGCGGCCGTGAAGGAGTTACGCCGGCGATGGTCCAACTCCTGGATGCGAACGATAGGAGGCGACAGAAAGTTCCAATCCCTGCAATGCAATGCAATCCCTGGTGTGTGCGGTGGAAAGTCTGGCCATCTGCTGTTTGAAGGTTCTGACAGAACGTTCTGCTTCGCCGTTTGACTGTGGATGGTGCGGTGCACTAGTTAGATGCTGTAAGCCACTGCGTTCACAGAATGTTTCAAATTCATTTGATGTGAAATGAGGGCTGTTGTCCGACACTATGACTCCAGGCAAGCCTTCGAGGCAAGAGGTAGAGAACAACGCCTGAACTGTGCTACGTGACGTTGTCGAGTTTTTTGGCACACCAAAATGAAATTTCCTATAAGAGTCTACCAGAGGCAATCAACGAATGTTCCAGGACCAGCAAAGTCTATGTTGCCTCGGTGATTGTGACTTGCCTGACGGAGTGGCCGAGTGGTTCTAGGCGCTACAGTCTGGAACCGCGCGACCACTACGCTCGCAGGTTCGAATCCTGCCTCGGGCATGGATGTGTGTGATGCCCATAGGTTAGTTAGGTTTAAGTAGTTCTCAGTTCTAGTGGACTGATGACCGCAGAAGTTAAGTCCCATACTGCTCAGAGCCATTTGAACCATTTGATTGCGGCTTAGGCCAAACAGAGAATTTTCGTGGTGGAGCGGAATGTTTTTCCGCGCATGCGTGACACTGTGACGTCATCTGTAGTATTTAGTTGTCCAAGTAGTGTCGACACGGTAACTTTTTTGTACGAACAATCCCCCAGATTCCTTGGTGAAGTAACTGCAACACTTCTTTTTCCAGTGCTTTGGGGATCAACAGACGTGACCACCCACTGTCATTTTGAACATCTTGCTGTATAGCGAGGCTATGCCGACGAGCAGAGTATTGTCTATGCAATGATCAGAGCCAAATATGTGTGAAGTACTATTTTACCAAAGTGTTCAAATCTAGATCAGCTTCCGTGGCCTGCGCAATTTTCCGATTGTTCACATGAAAGGAGTGAAGCAATTCCGACTCGTGATATCGATGTTACAACAAGAGGCAGCAGAAGCGTCAAAATCTGTATCAGGGCCAATATGAATATGTGAAAGTTCGTCCGCATTACCAGCGTGAGCTGTCGGACGCTACAGAAACTCGTACTGGTATTGAGACAACAACAAAACCTATCTTTGTAATTTTTGTGCATTTCGTACAGGAACCGGCCGCAACGAATGAAACAAGGACTGCAGTGGCTTGTGATCCTTTAAAGCAGAATTTTCTGCCATACAGATAGTAGTAGCATTTGGTGACATCATGCACAATAGCCAATGCCTCCTTGTGAATAGTTACGGTGAGCTTGGGACAACACTTTTGACGCGAAAGGAATAGGCCGCTCTTTATCACCCAATCTGTGCAAGAGCAATGCACCGATTCCGTAGGAGGAAGCGTCAACTTGCAACATAACGAGTTTGTCAGGATCAAAGTGAACCAAGCATAGATCAATGAGCAATGAACCTTTAATTGTATGAGAAGCTTCTTGGCACTCATGTGCCCAAGCAAAGGGGACGTTCTTTCGACGCAAGCGATGCAATGGAGCTGCATTTGATCGAACCGAATATAATAGTTCATAGACTCCAATTCTGTGAGATTAAGAACAACTAACTGGCTAACAAATATGACTGTAGACGATTTATATCTTGACTGTTTATGACGTGACCAAGATACTGCAACTCAGGTTTAAAAAAAATCACACTTGTCCAGTCTACACTTTAGTCCTGCGTCAGATAACACACGAAACAAAGCATGCACATTTACAACTTGTTCTTCAGGTGTACGACCTACTACGACAGTATCGTCCAAATAATTTCAACAGTTTGGTACTTAAGCAGTCAGATGTTCCAAACACCTTTGGAAAATGGCGGGTGCTGAGGCACTGCCAAAAGGAAAATGCAAATATTTAAACAACCCCAAATGATTGTTCACAACATAGGGGGTTTGAGATTCTTCATCTAGTGGTATTCCAAGATGCGCATCGCGTAAATCAATTTTTGAAATATACTGACCAGCGCCTCATCTGTCCGTCAGATCTTCTGGGCACGGCAAGGGGTAAATATCAATCACGGTTTGTGGGTTGACTGTAGACTTAAACCCAACATAGAGGCGAATGCGACCTGATGGTTTGGGGAGCAAAACCAGTGGACTTTCCCACTGACTAGCTTGCATGGGCGCTATAATTCCGCTATCTTGCAATTCATTACGTTCAGCAGGTACATTGTCCCAAAATGCAATGTGAACAGTTTTGGCACGGTAAAATTTAGGCTGAGTGTTGTGTGTTGCAGCAATATGTGCAACGAAGTTGTTAACCTTGCCTAAACATTCAGAAAAGAATTCAGGGAATTCTTTCAGCAAGCGAGCTACACTGTCTTCGGAACTGAATGCAGTCACTGACAACACATAGCCCTGAATTTGAAAGCCAAGCAAATCAAACGAATCAAGGCCAAATACGTTCTCACAATCGCGTGATTGTAGCACAGTGAAAGTCACAGTTTGAGCATGTGAGTGATACATTTCAGGCAAATTACATTTTCCGAGGAATGTCTGGCCCATTACAAGCCATCAGGTGCATGCTAGTTTTAGACAGGCGTGGGGAGTCTAACAGTTAATATGTAATACGATTCAGCAGTGTAACAGAGGCACCCATGTCCAAATGAAATTTCACACTAATATGCAAATGAAAAAAAGGTTTTTTGGACTGGCGTAGCATCGAAGAAACTGTCTTCTTGCTAGGTTTGCTATCGCCTGCAGCAGACTTTGAATACACTGCATTGATTACATGGACCTCGTAACTAGATTTTTGTGAGTGGGCGAAATTCATGTTTGTTCCTTTGAAAATGCAGACATCGTACGTGACTTTTCTTGCCGCAAGCAAACAGTGTGTTTGTCTAGATGGACAGACTAGGCGTTTGTGCCTTGAATAGTACCTAGGGCATAACATAATTCTGTTCACCTATTTAGGGAACTGTTTACGCGGCATGGCCTGCACATGCTGTTGCTGGCTACTGGGCCAGTCGTAAGCAAGGACGTCGCCAGCTGACAAATTGGTGGCTGCTCAAATTTATTGGCCGCTACAGCACCTGAATCATACTGACCTAGAATTTGCACTATGCACTGATATGATGGATCTGAATATTTCAAAATCTGTTCTCTAAGTCTGACATCAGTTACATGTACACGGTCACACATTTATGGTTTCAAAGCAGAATTTTAGTGGAAAGCACAAATACAAGAAGCGTTTCTTTTCTTAGGGTACGACTATAAAATGAATTTGTCACTACAACGGAAAACTAAATCACCATGGCAGAAACCTTCCGATGATTCGAGGTACACGTGGTCCGTTAAGAATTAAACCATTACAAAAGTTCGCCTTAATTCACGAAAATCCGATGTTTCAACGAATTTATCCAGTACAAACAGATTAAATTAGCACTGGAAAAGCCTATCGGTATGCAGTAGGAAACGGAAACGTACATGGTTTACCAAACCCGTAGTACAATACGAACACAAGCATATACTGTCACCAAGAAACCACAAAAAATAGAAAGACAATAAAACCACTCACGCAAAACACACAATTAGTCTCACATTGGCACGAGATACAAGTACTCTAGCTGTTCCTAATCATGTTCAATAGTGGATGCTCCACACGCTGATGTCCCAAAGGAACAAAGCCAAGTTCCTTCACAACTACTTTTAAACACGTTCATGACCTATTATTAACCAATTGTACCACAGTCCGAGCAGAAATTCGTAAGGTTTGAGTTAGGCTGAACGACTTAAATATTCCAACGAATTTAACATAGGAATGTCGCGATTAACACTAGCTCCTACTTTGTCATTAGTACTAGAAGCCTTACTTCGGAGCTGCGAACCGTACTCACCAACAGCCTGGAGAAGTGTGCCTGCTCTGCACAAAGCTCCCAGCAACACCTGGCTGACACGGAAGCGTCCAGAGGGATCGTTTCCGCCACCAACCTGACAAACACACAAATCTCGGGGCAAAAGGGATGAACCTCGGATGAACCTCATTGCTCAGGTAAGCAGTTCTAAGTTGGTGAACCTGTGAACCCTGCCAAACGACAGGCACTCATCTTCTCCTCCCAGCAGACGACAACCAACTAGCTTCCACCACAAAATAAGCCCGAAAGGATACGTAAAACACCCATTCACTCATATTCAACCTCACGTAAGGTAACATAACGGAGGGGCAAGATAAATATGGCTCATGGTCTCACGTAGAACATAAAATTAGAAATACAATACATTGAAATACTAGTGCGAGGCACCATTAGCTTGCATTTTACGTTGGTCATATATTGAATTACTTTCAGTTCCACTGCTCAGTCTTTATGGGAGTGTTAATAAACAAAATCGCAAGTACGCAGTGGATCAAATGAGACGTAACTGAATCATTCGAGTCAAACATGTATGAAAAGACTCGACAGAGACGTTTCACCTGAAGTACTCAGTAGTAAAGCTGCTTTATAAAAAGACCTTGTTCTATTCCATCAGTGTGACCAAGGTTATTGAAAAAGCTGTGTATTGAATAATTGATCATTTTATATCACACGATTTGCTATCAAATGTACAGTTCGGCTTCAGAAATCGTTTAACAACGGAAAATGCTATATTCTCTTTGCTCTATGAGGTACTGGATGGGTTAAACAAAAGGTTTCGTACGCTAGGCATATTTTTAGATTTAACTAAGACGGTTGATTGTGTTGATCACAAAATATTGCTCCAGACGTTGGACCATTACGTAATACGGGGAGTAGCTCACAATTAGTTCACTTCTTCCTTTAGCGAAAACGACCGCCCCGATAGCTGGGTGGTCAGCGAGGCGGTCTGCCACGCCAGGGGCCCGGGATCGATTCCCGGCTGGGTCGGAGATTGTCTCCGCTCAGGGGCTGAGTGTTGTGTTGTGCTCATTATCATTTCATCATCTTCAGTGGAAGGCAACGAGAAACAACCACTGGAATCACTTCCCTAGACGCTCATCAGGTGGACCTCTCTGACGAGGCTTCGCCCATGACCAGACCTGCCGTAAGGCAGAACACAAAGTTAAGTCACCAAAAGACAGCAAAAGCTCATTATTCACAATTCTGAGAATGGCTGTGATGTGGGGGCTGAGTGGGGTACGGTCAAGTGGGGGGTGCCCCAGGGATCAGTGTTGGGGCCTCTCCCATTCCTTATTTATTTAAATGATATGCCCTAAAGTATTGTAGGAAACTCTAAAATATTTCTGTTTGCTGATAACACTAGCTTGGTAGGAAAGCATGTTGTGTGCACCTTGTTGAGCTCAGCACAAGTCCGACGGTCGCCAGACGGCGGACTTGTACGATTGGGGATCCAGTGTAGCCTTACCGCCTGTGAAGTATGCTGGAGCGCCAGCCGAAGGGCTGAGAAGCAGTCCGAGGTCTCGGCTGGCCGCGACATTTCTTTGTTTCCACCCCTCCCCCTCCTCTAAAACCCGCTGAGCGGAGGCCGCCATTATGCTCACCGCCACCTCTGCATGGCTGACGGCCTGCCCTGTGCGCCATCTGTATTCATGGACCGGCGCCGAGTGTCGCTGTCGCCAAATTACTGGCACACCCTGATTCCGTCTCGCCTCCCCTCTTCTCACCCCCCTCCAGCCAGCCCCCTGCGAGTAATGGCGTCTGCTGGTTCCCGCACCCCTCCCACCTTCCTCTGTTGCAGTCGCGCTGCTCCCCAGTACCCGTAGCCGTAACGAGGTCACCTGCCAGCGGCGCCTTGCGCGTGCGGTGCTCAAGATTGAATTCTAAACCGCGATTTTCCGCGTTATGACGTTTCGAGAGTGGCAGTAACGATCTGGAGAATATCTCGAGTCAACGAGATGGAAATAGTGAGTACCTCATTCTCTAACCACTCGTGCCCTTCAGGAAAGACCGTCGTCTTTCTACTGACACGTGCCGGCACTAGACTCCAGAAATAACTACATGCTGTGCGAGTTACGGTGCTCTGATCTGGAAGTTGCAATACCAGGTCTAATAAGGATACTGGCACGAAACTCATGCACGTTACTAGTGTTGTTGTGGTTTCCAGTCCGAAGACTGGTTTGATGCAGTTCTCTGTGCTACTCTATCCTGTGGCTTTTCACCTCCCGTTAACTGTTGCAACCTACATCCTCCTCAATGTCCTTATTGTATTCATGTCTTCGTCTCCCTCTACGATTTCCTCCCACCCCTCCTCCCCCACTGAACTTCCAAAACTAAATTGTGGATCCCTTGTTGTTTCTAAGTGTGTCCTGTCATCCAATCCCTCCTTTTGGTCAAGCTGTGCCACAGATTTCTTGTCTCCCCAATTCTACTCAGCACCTCCTCATTAGTTACTTGATGTGCCCATCTAATCTTCAGCATTGTTTGGTAGCACCACATTTTGGAAGCTTCTATTTCCTCTTTGTCTAAGTTGTTTATCGTCCATGTTTCACTTCCATTCATTATATTAATACATTGACTGCGAATTCCTTGATTCAGCTGCATTAGGTATAGATTTAATACCAGGTAGTGGCATGTAAGACATACGCTGTAGTGGTACTCCAACTCACATTTCCCACTTACCATGAGAAGTCGCCTTAACTACATTGGCTATCTGTGTACGCTCACTGTACAGACCCAAACCTCAATACGTCCTTATATCATAAACCATTAATTCCATCCTTTAATGCTCGTAACTTTACTTGGATTCACGCAGCAGGTATGTAGACTGGGTGGCATTCTGGAAGTCTGGGTGAGACCGGGACAAGTGCGCGGATAGCCGAAGTGGTGGTCGTTCGCTATAATCGGGAAATCCGAGTTCTAGCCCCAGTATGATACAAATTTTCATATTCGCTATTGTGTAGTAAATCTATACCTACTGCAACTCATATCAAGGAACTTACAAGCAGCGAATTAACTTCGAAGTATTTCGTGCAGCTGTGTATGAACAGCGTTTGTTCTTTCAGATATGCATGTAAGTGTTACTCGTCGGGTTGAAGAGATTTATCTGCCACTAAAATCACAGGAGCTCTACATTCTGAATCTTTTATCAGCACTCCTCTATGTTGCTAACAGGCTAGAAGCCTCGAGCGGTCACGAGGTGGCAATTGCATGTTGCTCACAGGTGCAAGAAAGATTTGATTTTCAATATGTAGTATCATTCTGATCGAATTTAATATTTTAAAATGCTTTCGTAGTCTGCTGATCAATAGGTATAACCTTACGCTAAGGGTTTTTGTTAAGTCTTGAAGCATCGTAGCTCGCAACGTTCAAATTAAGCGAATAATATTTATCCAATAATTGAGAACAAGAGCACTTGGCAATTTCAAATAAATATTACGCAGAATTCAAAAACCTTTCCGATCCTCTCTCTGACACCTCCACAAAATAACGAAAGGGATAAAGTCTACTTATACTACATTTTCGAAGTGCTTGCAGTAAAACTGCGGCATCATGCAAGAAGTTTTAGTTCATTACGTCTTTATTACGGTCTCTATCCACAAATATTTTGCAGACAGGATCTACGTACCCCACGTACCTGCAAAACTCCATCTTTCTGCGACTCATATGCGCGGGAAACCACAATACTCTCCAAAATAATCGTTTATCTGTTTTTTTGTAATTACTCATTATCTCCACTTGTCGTGGTCATCATTGCCGATTTCAGTGTCGATTTTGTCTCGAGAATAAGAAGTTTTTATTTAAACTGCTTCCTCTTGCCACTGGACTACAAATAAGGAATCCAGCTACTTTTACATAAGTTGTTTATACGACTGCTCTTGCCCAATACCAATTTAACGAGAAATTGTGTTCTCTTTCCATTCCATCATCACTACTCTTCTAACATTAAATTAATTGCATCTCGCATTAGTTTCTACAGTTTCCTTGCTAGCTTCCAATTTGTACCATTATACCGTCCTAGCAACAGAATTTTTCCTTGGTCATCCTCCTCTTGACAATTCATTCTGAACAACACACTGGTTGTAGGAAAACAAAGACCCAAGTTTATCTTCGAACATTTTGGGAAGCCACCAGCTTGAAATGATTTTCAGAAGGGTATGTGATACATCCCTAATGTTTTCCCTTGAGATCTGTTTGCACACCCTTTCTTGCCATTAGCAACTACTTACCAACTGAAGACGAAACGGGCGCTAGGCAACTTTAAGATTGTCCCTATTCTCTGCAAACGGTTATTTTAGATATATGTGTCCGATGTAGTCAGCATTTTCTACTAACCATCTTTACAGTTGATACGCATCAGTCCATTGCTGGACTGCCATGATTCATATTTCATTATAATTGAGTCGCTGAGTTGGAAAACGGATCATGACCATTTTATTTTCAAATTACGATTATCAGAGATAACTGATCTTCACATTTGCACGCATCGTTTGGTACAACAGTGGTCATGTCCCACAAATAGAAGTGCTCGTTAGAACAGTATTCAGCTAGAGGAGGGGTCATATCAATGTAAATAAGCACAGCCTGCAGTGGATCAGTTCCAATAAAGAAGAAGATACTAAACGATGTAAAGAAAATTCTAAAACACACGGCTGACGAGCAGAAGGCATTTCATAACAGTATCTGTTATTGGCCAGCGAAGAATGGACAGGATAAAGATGAAGCATGTCCGCCATTGTCTACTTTGCTATATTTTGCTAGTGGTTGTGTTTTGGATGCATTGTGAATAAACCTGAATTCTCAGAACACATTCTTTTATTTGCTATAATGAATTTGAATAACAAAACTTCTGTAACACAATTCTGCCACTGCAAACAGAACGCTAGATTCTTTATTGACATCATCAGGTTCGAAATGGGGTCACCTCCCGCACTTTCATACTCGAATACTGACCACAGTCGATGGTCAAAATATCTTTTAATGGTGTATATTGTTTATCCCGTGTCCAACTGCTACCTGTAACCTCCATGACACCGTACTTAATCCTGTTGCTTAGTAAAACAGTTTTTTGTGTCTCCTGGGAAGTTTTCTTTCTGGAACATGACCTTCTTTCCTATTCACCTATTCAGTTGTTTTAAATTCATCACAATGTGAGTTCTAGTACTGTCATTTAACAACTGTTTAATACTTGCAATAAGTAACTCCAGTGATTGCAAGAATTAATCTGTCTCTTTCTCTTTTCTGGTGGGAGTTCTGCATTTTACATTTTCTGTAGTTTAGCTGAGGCCATGGTGTGTCAGGGTCAATAGAGTGACCAAAGGCAATGATTTGGAGTTTTGTGAAGCCTTCTTGGGAGTTTGGGCTCGCCTTTCAGAGGAGAAAGTGAGGGGATGGGGAGAAATCACCATTCGTGGCCAAGGATTGTTTAGCTCAGATGCCTTGGAGTTCCCTTCTTCCAGTTTTTCTCATGATGCTCTCTGCGCAATATTGGGTACCTGCCTCTGCCTAAAGAAGTCCCATAACGTGCCGTGACAAGTTCCTCGGCTTGTGCAGAATCCTGGCTTCTAAAACCTGTGCCACCGGGCAGTAACACATCACAAAATGAACGCTTATATAGATCTCTGTGTCCCGTGAGAACTGACGCGAAATTTGTTCAGCAATTCGTTTCTGCTTTTTTGACAGCATTGGACCAACACTCCATCGCTGCTTCACGTGACTTGAACACCCACCTGTCTAAAATTTCTTAAGAGGGCATCTCATCACTTAATCTTCAACATAGCAGAGGAGAGGTGTCAGGACGCCAGTTCCCGAGAAATTCAGACTCACAGACAAGGATACTGACTGAAATCAAAAGCTGAACCGAAGAGTGACAGTGTAACACAGAAGTGTGGAAGAACTGCGTGTATAGCATTTGGACGATTCATTAACACTGCAAAGCTTTTTCCAGGTTGGGGAGTTAGTCATTTTGTTGGCAACAAAATCATTCACCGGCATTTTGCTGAGCTCTTTCATTGGTACAAGGGGATTGTGTGGGCTGCGATGAGAGGAGAGTGAGGTCTGCTTCAGTGGGAAACGATTCGTCCTGGGATTCTGAGCGAAACAATCCGTCTGGAGATCCTGAGGGAGGCAGTTGCTGATCATAAGTTGACAAGATGACTTTATCCATAGATGAGGGGAAGTATCGTTGTCACAAGCACTGACTGATGTGTTGCGGATAGCAGCAGATTAAAGTACTCGCAGCTTTCTACTCTACAGTACTTACATCTACATCATACTCCGTAAGCCACCGCATGATCTGTGGCGGAGGATAGTTCTGCCTCACCTATCCTGTTCCACTCGCGAATGGTGCGTGGAAAGACTGATTGTCGGTATTTCTGCACTCGCTCTAATTTGGAATTTCCTCGTCGTGGTCATTACGCGTGGTGTATGTGGAAGGAAATTACTAAATCTACAGAGCAAGAACCAACTTGTTTTGCCATTTTTTTATATTGAGGAAACTACAATAAACCACTAACAGTAACACACTCTTCGAAACCTAGAAACAATAAAGCTCCCTTCTGTATATCAAGCAAATAACAACTAATTCCTATAATCAGAGTTCTCTTCGACTCTACAACCGTACAGCTGTTCCATGGCGAAGTCGGCTGTTAGCAGCTGCTAGATAGCCTAACACAACGTAAGCGACGTCTCAATTGCGTTGCGGAGGAGAGGATGGTCGCGGTGGCACACCGATGCACCGGCCGATCTTCTCCGCGCTCGGCGAGTCTAGAATTGCCTGTTGAACGGCCAGGCACCGGGTTATTTAGCTCCAGGCGCAATGATATTTCCGGGACTATTTGCACACACGTGATCGCCAGGAAGTAGGTCGTTGGTCGTCGCGCCCTCTTCCTTTGCTGTAGTTTGATGTCCTCTAATGGACGTTGGCCGCACCTACGTGTTTGTTGTCAACTGCGGTACTTGCTTCTAAACACTCTTGCGTCGGGCAGAGTTCGCAGTGGAGTCGGCAACCCGCATCGCTTATCTGTCTGCGATGTTGCCGCTGCAGTAGGCGTCTGTGGTGACTGCAGCAGTAATAACATAGTGTCTAATCCTACCCGAAAGGTGCTCTCTTGAAATTCCAATAATAAGTCTCTCCATGATGCAGCAAGCCTCTGTTATAACATATGCCAACTGAGTTTGTAGAGCATTGCTGTAACGCTCTCACACTGACTAAATGATCCCGTGCTGAAAACGCACCACTATTCGTTGGATGTTCTCTGTCACTAATATCAGATCTATGTGTTAATGAGCCGAGGTTGATGAACAATGCTCAAGAATCGAGAGCCTTATAACTCACTTCCTTTGGATATGAGTTACATTTCCTCCTATGAATCTGACTCTGGTATCTGCTTATCGTACTATTTGTTTTATGTGCTCATTCAACTTAAGGTCGTTCTAAATAATTACTCCTAGATCTGTTATGGTGGATACTGTTGCCAGCATTTGTCATCAGTAGTGTAGTTGTACAGTAGTGCATTTCTTTTCCTAACTATGCGAAGTATGTTATATTTATTTAGATTCAGGGTCTACTGCCAGACCCTGCATTACTCATGAGCCATCCGTAAGTCATTCTGCAAATCGATACTGTTTTCTGGCGTTCTTACTTTGTTTATATCACATGCCAAAAGTCTTAAGGACTTCGGAACTTTCTACTGGGTCATTAATACCCATTGTAGGCATAACGGTTCTATCACACTTCCTTGTGGTACTCCGGCAATTACCTTTACAACTGTCAATTTTATTCCGTTAAGAAGGAAGTGAATGCAAAGTATGGTGACATTTAGCACTTAGTCATGTTGTTAGGAGCATAGAGATTTCGCAAATCTTACGCTTTTGTTGAGTGATTGAGGGCTCATTCATGACTCAAACACTGATATTGCTTGCATGTAACCGTTTTCCGTTCTTTTCGCGCATTCAGTCAATCCTTGTTGTTCCACCGTGACTTTATCTTTCCATAACGAATCTGTAAGATGACGGTTTTCCCTTTCATCTGACCTATCCACTCGATGGCAGGTTAGTGTTAGATTAGAACTGATTCATGTAAGTGTCAATTTCTGTGTTCTCCGTATTTTTCAGTCTCGCGCACATCCTGTGATAAATTGTTGTTCATGTATGTGTTAGGAGAGAGTTTTGTAATAAACCTAGGTTATTGTGGACTATTACTTCATTTAGTAGCTATACAATCCACATCTTATTAGCGGTTGTGATGTACAATATTCTTTTCTCATTTGTGCTAGGGCCACCCACTTCCTATCATTAATCTGTTGTGCTACAGTTTTTGTTAAAGCATATGAGCCCATGGGAAGCTATCTTACTATCGGTCAATTCCAGTCGATGCGGATCATTCTGACACCCACACAGGTATGACAACAACTCAATTGACACCTTACACAGTGTTGAAATGAACTTTTAAAATGGGCTATTAAGTCCTTCACTAAAGCTCTCTGCGGTGTTCGACAGGCAGCTCTGCCATCGCGAACGGATGAAGATGACGTCATAACAGACTAGTGCAGAATGCAGAAGATACACGGCGCCACCGCATGTACAGCAGATGCCCAGTAATTCGAGCTAACTGGGGCTGAGACAACCTCAAATTACAAAAAATCTTGGATAATACGGAAATATCACTAAATTATTGGGTAAGCTGGGTAAGTTACATTTTAAAGAAATTGTCTATAGTCCTTTCTTTTAAAATAGATGCTCGCTTTTTAGCAATAACACAGCGCCATCTTCTAAGAATCATGGTGTCATTTGGTCTAGCTTCCGCTTGCTTCTCGATATAACGCAATGCGACATCTAGAGATGTTAATCCCTCGGTGTGAGTGATCACTGGTACAATTTCTTCAGGCAGTTATCATCGTCACTGTATTCAACTTCTAACATTATCGTAGATAAATCTCAGGCGCAAATGTCTCAATAAAAATTTAATTTCATCGGATTTAGTTGTGTGCAATATGAACGAAAGACATAAATGGGACAGTTTTACCTGTACTGTACAGAAAATTGAAAGAAAGTTCAAAACGTGGTACGTTCGAAAACGCGTAAAACGTACATGCGGGTAAGGTACAATAACGGGTCTTTACTCCAGTTTCAAGAAAAATTTAAATTTTCTTGAGACCTGCTCGAATTCTAGAGACCTCGAATTACCGGGTCTCTACTGTACGATTGTGGTTCACGTCAGAGCTCTTCTGTCTGGGCTTGAGGTTTTCCCTCTTCCGCCTCTTTTCTGGGGCCCTCTGCGTAAACCCCCGTGGTGTGTGCCCCGCCCATGCCTTCGGCTCGATTTGGCACAGGGCCCGAAGGACTCAGTCCCTCCCGAGGCCCTCCGCCGCCACGTTCTTTCAATCCTTGCCGCGTTTCAAGGCTCTGACGTTGTCTATGCCGACGGTTCAATGGTTGATGGTTGCGTCAGTCATGCTCTTACTCTAGTGGATCATTATGAACAACACTCATTGCCGGCTGGCTGCAGTGTTTTCACTGCTGAGATGGTTGCCATCTCTCGCGCACTAGAGTATACCCACTCCTGCTCAGGTGAGGCCTTCGTTATCTGTAGTGACTCCCAGAGCGGTTTACGAGCCATCGACCAGTATTTCTATAGCTCTTGTCTGGTGATGGCTATCCAGGAATCTCTCCATACTCTTGCCCGTTGCGACCGCTCAGTGGTCTTTGTGGCCGAGCGGTTCTAGGCGCTACAGTCTGGAACCGCGCGACCGCTATGGTCGCAGGTTCGAATCCTGCCTCGGGCATGGATGTGTGTAATGTCCTTAGGTTAGTTAGGTTTAAGTAGTTCAAAGTTCTAGGAAACCGATGGCCTCAGAGGTTAAGTCCCATAGTGCTCAGAGCCATTTGAACAATTTTTGTGGTCATAGTATGAAGGCTTTCACGACCGGATGACATATCTTCTGGTAAACCTTCCGGGGTGTAAGGTCGTGGTCCATGAAACTCTTCAGCTCCTAACGTTTCGTCCAGAGCTGCGCTGGACATCTTCAGAGGGGTGTTTCTCCTCCGGTGAGTCTTGTCGACTGTCGGCAAGACTCACCGGAGGAGAAACACCCCTCTGAAGATGTCCAGCGCAGCTCTGGACGAAAGGTTAGGAGCTGAAGAGTTTCATGGACCACGACCTTACATCCCGGAAGGTTTACCAGAAGATACATTTTTGTGGTCTTTGTGTGGATCCTGGGTCATGTTGGCATCCCGGGAGATGAACGTGTTGACACGCTGGCCAAACAGGCTGTCGCTGCACCAGCGTTGGAGATCGGCCTGTCGGACAGTGACCTCAGGTCAGTTTTGCGGCAGAAGGTATTTCGCTCCAGGGGTGAAGAATGGCCCACCTTTCCTTCATCCAACAAACTTCGGGCCATGAAGGAGCCTACCGGAGCGTGGCGCTCCTCCTTGCGGGTCTCTCACAAGGACTCTGTTGCCCTCTGCCGGCTGCGCATTGGCCACACCTGGATGACACACATTTTTGTTGCGCCGCGAGGACCCACGTTTATGTCGCTGCGGGTCAGCTTTGACGGTGGTCCACATCTTGTTGGACTGCCCGCTTTTAACTCCGCTCAGGCAGACGTTAACGCTGCCCGATACGCTTCCTGCACATTTATCAGATGATGTTGCGATGGCAGATTAAGTTTTTAGTTTTATTCGTGCAGGATGTTTTTACCGCTTGATCGAAGTGCTTGTCCTGTTTTTGTGTCGAGTCTGGCCTTAGGCCTAAGATTTTAGACTGGTGTTTTTAGTGCATTTCTTGGTGGTTAGCTTTTCCTTTTTTGTTTCTATTGTCGGCCAACCGCTGTTACATTCGGTGTGATTTTAATTTCTTTTTTCTAGTCTCTGTCTGTGTCTTTCTTGTCCTGTTTCGTCTCTTGTCATCTCCATTGTTTGTTTTTATTCTTTGTAGGTGATTCCAGTTCGTGGAAAAAGGGATCGATGGCCCTAGTAGTCTGGTCCCTTCAATCCCACAAAGCAACCAACCATCTACTGTAATAACAGCCATGTAAACAGTAGTCTAGCATTGAGATCAACCTGCAGAGAATTTC
The DNA here is from genome assembly GCF_023864275.1 of Schistocerca cancellata. Taxonomy (NCBI): domain Eukaryota; kingdom Metazoa; phylum Arthropoda; class Insecta; order Orthoptera; family Acrididae; genus Schistocerca; species Schistocerca cancellata. The sequence continues at coordinate 80,589,773 of NC_064627.1, read as the reverse complement.
ATGCATAGCAGTGAACAACAACAGCTATCGTGAGCAACAAGCATGTAGTAACACTGCGATACGTTATCCAGCATCCCAAACGCGCTCCTCAACTCGCCACATATCACATACCAAATAGGTTATAATGGCAGCAGCAGTGCAGATGTCAGGCACTTGAACTGTGAAGAGTGGTCATCTGGACTGATAGGTCGCTGTACACGTCGTGTTATGGCTGTGGCTCAGTACGACTACATCAGAAACAACATGGGGTGACGCATCCCGATGGCCAAAATATTAACGCATCCTCAATACACTGTGTTCCGTAGCTTTTTGCAATCCCAGGTGGCACCGACTGGAGGAGCTCTACCCAGTTTTCGGGCATGAGAAATATTAACAGTGAAATTAACAAGGCCATTGGCTACCCTCTTTGCTTGTATTAACATTTAATTATAAAAAGGGAGATTAATTAGTTTAACGGGAGTCATGCTATCACAGCGTTTGTACGAGCAGATTGCACTTCCTCTTCTTAACCTCTTGTAGCCTCTAGGTACAGCCAGTTACTTTATGGGCTAACTTTCTAAGTGAAAAGTGCTGTAAACATGAGACAACTTATATGTTGTGATACCCGTAAGAACAAGCCACAGAGCCTATGGGCTCAAAGGACGTCTTAGAAACAAAGGTAAAAGGAACAGCAGGTAGGATGCGTACACCCTTCCGAGGAGGTGGATGTCGCTCTGCCGCATGGACTACCCCTTGGACTGGTCAGTGTCCATTTATGGAGTGATGTGTGAACGGCCAAAATAGAAAGCCTTTCTTCCAGAAGACGAAACTTTTCAGCGGGTGGTGGGCGCTGGGAGCTTGTTAAGAGATACGCTTGGGCAGATAAACACCTCCTAGCTTTCCTTAAAAACAATGGCTCTGAGCACTATGGGACTTAACATCTGAGGTCATCAGTCCCCTAGAACTTAGAACTACTTAAACCTAACTAACCTAAGGACGTCACACACATCCATGCCCGAGGCAGGATTCGAACCTGCGACCATAACGGTCGCGCGGTTCCAGACTTAAGCACCTAGAAACGCTCGGCCACACCGGCCGGTTAGCTTTCCTAAAAATTTAACAAAGGAGCACTGACCTACTTAGTAGTAGAGCTGACTACTAGCTCATAGCAAGCTTCTTAGCATTTCTGGTTACCTGTAATGCAAGGCTAGATAGTGCGTGAATTAGCACCGACAGTAATCTCAGGAATGGCGTCTGGAGGACATAGCTCTTGGTGGAAACTGTTTTTCAAAAAAGGGGGAATACATTCGATTCATTAGCTTGCTCACATTTCGCTGTTTATGGGCACAAAATAGTCTCAATGAACGAATTACTCAATTGGGAGTGTATCAACTTAAATAGTATGATTGCATTGTGTCTGTTCGTTCGGAAATGTCGGTGCGAGACGTGGCGAGATAGTCCGCGCAATAACGATAAAGCTGTGTCTCGGATAGCACGGAGTGCCTCAAGGAAGCCCGCTGTCAATTATTTCGTTTGTGTTGTCTCTGGAGCCCCTACGTCGAATGCCATTAGCCCAGCTGAAAGGTTGGACGCTTTCCGGAGGGACTATAGCTGTTCGCACATACACGGATGACGTGATGGTTCTACTCCGCAGTTCTGCGGAGACACCTCGACTGAAGGCTGCAATCGATGATTATTGTCGAAGTTCCGGTGCTCTACTTAATAAAGGTAAATGGAGGCTCCTTACTTTTCGATGTTTTGATGACGCCGTTGTTCCATGGGCTACTGTGTTGGATCGGCATGCGTCTATCGGTATCGTCATTGATCGTTGTCCACTCAAAATGGCGACGCTCAATTGGAAGTCTGTTACGGAAGAAATTCGGGGATTAATACTAGAACATGAGAGGTGTTCTCTTACTCTGCTCCAGAAAGTCCGAATATTGGATACATATATCTTAGCAAAGCATGTTACGCAGTCCAAATTTCTCCGCTTCCCTCGATGATGGCGAAGAAACTACAACAATTGTCTGTCGTTTATTATGGAAAGTCATATCTTTCGCTCACGGTATGAGGTTGTCACGAAGCCTCATTTTTATGATAAATCAAGAAGCTCACACCTTCACGTCTCGTTTATTTATTTGTGTCCGTCCTGCTAGTCTTGAACCTTCTATTGATGTTGGTCACATTCATTATAAGTGCAAACACATTCATGACTCCCATCTTGCGGTGAGATCTCTAGGGGCTGACATTTTATGGAAACCCGTCCTCACCATGAAATTTCCAGAGACTCGTTGGAAAGCAGTCCCTTGCCAGAACCTCGGTGAAAGAGGATCGCCGCAAACAAACTGGGTGACAGTTTGGTGGAACATCAGTCTTCCGATACGCGTCGCGTCCTCTTGGTGCAAGGTAGTCAATAACTTGATTCCAACGAACTAGCGACTTTTTCGTATTGGTCTTAGTGACATGGATTTATGTAGTCGTTGTACGTCTACAGATATGATTCGACATCGCCTTGCTTGTCGAGGTCCAATGGCAAAGTGGATTTGAATTAGGACGCAATTGGCCTTCCTTACTCGATCTTCTGAGACTTTATACACTACGGACATCTTATTGCGACCAGAGACTTCCTTCTTTCCACGGTCGAAAACACATACCGTTATGTGGTTACTGGTATAACACCCCCCTGCTTCCCGGGATTTGCGAAATTACAAGTTGACAATGACCGTGAATTACGAATTTTGACCCGCGTCGGGATAAGGCATCCGAATCCGAAGTAAATAATGATTATTCCGCAGGAAACAGGAGACGTTATAACTTGATCGTTATCGAATGAGTAATTTCATTCAATAACGATCGGTAAATGAAATAATGGAAATAATTTGGAAATAAATTTTGCCCGCGGAAATTTTGCCGAAAGAAATGATTAAGTTGTAAAACTAATTAAAAAATCAGTCGCCAGCTCAACTGATGAGCGACAGTACTGTTACGTACGTGAATAATTGTGTCAAAAACAAAGTTTACCTGTTTGTAGCACAGCAGGCGGAACAGGAACTTTTAGGTAAGTGCTGTGTCAGGCTCAGTAGTCATATGAAACAATGTCATAACAATCTAACTACACTTAAACATTAATTATGATAGTTATTTTGTTCATAATTTGTCAGCTAAGTACATTGCTCACAACACAGATAATTATCTATGGAGATTTTGAGTAATGGACTGTCATTCTGTCTTTAAAATTAGGTAATTTGCACAGTTTAATCTACTGATAATGAAATATATTGCCAATAATTGATTAACTATGTTTTGAAAGATAATAATTCATTAATTGGGGAATTGTCAGGTGGAATAAGCTTTATAGTTTCATGAAATATCCCTGCACTTACTTCAGCTGAATATGCATTGAAATAAATCTTAATAATCAAATTTATTACTTCAGTCTATTATTAAGTTACTACGGTTGGCGTAAGCTTATTAAGTGCAGCACTTAACTACGATAACCAGTCTGAAATTTACTCTTCACCGTCTATGCAAATAATTTGATAATTAACACATTTTCTCTTGATAATGGCGTGACATACTCGGTTCAATAAGGTAAGGATTGGAAGGAACCTACTTCGTGTTATTGTCGGGTGGAATGTAACTGCAACACTTCGATTATTAAGTGCTTGTTATTAATTGTTCAAATGGCTCTGAGCACTATGGGACTCAACTGCTGAGGTCATTAGTCCCCTAGAACTTAGAACTAGTTAAACCTAACTAACCTAAGGACATCACAAACATCCATGCCCGAGGCAGGATTCGAACCTGCGACCGTAGCGGTCTTGCGGTTCCAGACTGCAGCGCCTTTAACCGCACGGCCACTTCGGCCGGCTATTAATTGTTCAACTTCAGAGAAAAGCACAGTCACTGGCAAGCCCTCGACAAATTTATCCTACGAAAATTACTTAGATCTTACTTTCCTCGTTGTCGGTGGATCGGCGGAAGTCCACGGCGGCGACACAATGTGGCATCGGGCTTTTACTGTTGCGACTTGGGCCCACAGTGCGCTTCACATTTAAGTCCTCGTTTCTTCAGTACTATGCCCATTAATCCATAATAACTTGCCCGGCCATGCTTCCAGATATGCCGACCATTACTTTCCCGTCGTACTTAGATCCACACACTAGCCGTTAGATGTAACACAGCTAGGACTAGCAGCACTCGACTGTATGTCTTACTCCGAGCACGGCGTTACTGCTACTACTGCCCGCTGGCGCGCTCCCGTGCCCATAGGCGCGACAAAACAATCTCTCCGACTTCAACGTTAACTAAATATGCCCTGACTTGCCAGTGTTAAATATTACATAATTTAAACATAGTATTTACAATACATATTTACACTAGACAATACATCCTATACAAACAGTTTCTTGTGTTAAGTAAGCGTAAAAATTCATAGCAAGGACTGCGTTGTAGCGTCACACTGGGACACTTCGTTCATTATGTTGCAGAAGGATGGGGGAGGATGACATGTACTTTAGCCAGTACATGATCACGGCCTATTGGGCATACTTGAGAATACCACGATATAGGGTCCTCGTCGCCAGCATGTTGAATCTTGAAATATGCTGTGGAATAAAGCTTCAACCGCACGCGAGCTACGTGCCGTACATGCATCATGTTGGTAGTGCATAGCCATTCTGTCATACAGTGAAACATCTTGTAGAAACATCGGTAGAACTTAACGTAGGAAATCAGCATACATTGCACCATTTAGACTGCCATCGATAAAATGGGGGCCAATTATCCTTCCTCCCATAATGCCGCACCATACATTAACCCGCCAAGGTCGCTGATGTTCCACTTGTCGCAGCCATCGTGGATTTTTCGTTGCCCAATAGTGCATATTATGCCGGTTTACATTGCCGCTGTTGGTGAATGACGCTTCGTCGCTAAATACAACGCGTGCAAACAATCTGTCATCGTCACGTAATTTCTCTTGTGCCAGTGGCAGAACTGTGCACGACGTTCAGAGTCGTCGTCATGCAATTCCTGATGCATAGAGATATGATACGAGTGCAATCAATGTTGATGTAGCATTCTCAACACCGATGTTTTTCAGATTCCCGATTCTCGCGTAATTTGGCTGCTACCGATGTGCGGATTAGCCGCGACAGCAGCTAAAACACCTACTTGGGCATCGTCATTTGTTGCAGGTCGTGGTTGACGTTTCACATGTGCCTGAACACTTCCTGTTTCCTTAAATAACGTAACTATCCGGCGAACGGGCCGGACACTTGGATGATGTCATCCAGGATACCGAGCAGCAAAAATAGCACACGCCCGTTGGGCATTTTGATCACAACAGCCATACATTAACACGATATCGACCTTTTAAACAAATGGTAAACGGTCCATTTTAACACGGGTAATGTACCACGAAGCAAATACCGTCCGCACTGGCGGAATGGTACGTGATATCACGTTTGTGACTATTACAGCGGCAAAGAGAAAAAATGTGGCCCAACTAAAGCATTCATATTTCTTAACGCACTACACGAATATTTTTAAATGAGGGTTGACATTTAATAAAACGCAGTTGATATCCGTTTTGACTATTTCAGCGCCATCTAGCGGACCAACTATAGCGTCATCTGGTTTCCCCCTTCAAGCTAGACAAGTTTCGTTCTTTGTAGTCTTTTCGTTTGACGCTTAGTTCGTGAGATATTTGGCCCAGTCATGATCAATGGACCACCCTGTACACACAACAGCGAATACACTCCTTGAAATCATAATCGATTTGTTTTAGTTTGCATTTAGAACATAAACTGATTGTTTTGTCTTTCTGCTTCTAGATTTTTTTTAAAACTAATACGTATACGAAGTAAAAACTCAACAAAGAAACCTAAAAAACTATTAAAAATTGTTAATATACATCATGAGACCTTGGTGGTGCTTTTTTGGCTATGCTCTCGGCTTCTTTTTCTTTCTCCTTCTGTTATTGTTTTCTTATCGTAATTAATTTTTTTCTCCCTTCTTGAGCTTATGTTACATGATGATTTGACTATGGTCTATTGAAGTTTCATGATAGTACCAAAACACTCTGACAAAAAAAGGTGAGGCAGTGGTGACCTAACTTGCGTGGGAAGGAGGAGAAACGGCGTTCGAATCTCGGTTGGATACAGATTTTCAATTGATGCCGCTGATTCCTGGTCATGTCACACATTCATGCAGCTGGAAACAACTATCCCCTCCCTTTTATTTCTTTCCCTTTTCCCCCCTCTCCACTTTCAGTTGACATAAAACTTATATAGTGTAGGTGGTAACGTTATGTTGGCGTATAGATGGGAGCTAGCTGATGGAAGGAGACTGACACAAGAGATAGATGCATGAGATCAGTCACAGGGAGTGAAGAAAGACTGGACTGGCGTAGTTGAGGTGCATAAATCAAGGACGGGTTGAAACGTCTCTGTCGAGTCTTTTCATACATGTTTGCATCATACAATTCAGTTACGTCTGCGTGGTTACGATTTTGCTTATTAACTCTCCCAGAAAGACTGAGCAGTGGAACTGAATGTAATTCTCTATATATCCAAAGTAAAATGCAAGCAAATGGTGCCTTGCACTAGTATTTCAATGAATTGTATTTCTAATTTTATGTTCTACGTCAAATCATGAGACATATTTATCATGCCCCTGCGTTATGTTACCTTATGTGAGTTGAATGTGAGTGAATGGGTGTTTTACGTATCCTTTCGGGCTTATTTTGTGGTGGAAGCTAGTTGGTTGTCGTCTGCTGGGAGGAGAAGATGAGTGCCTGTCGTTTGGCAGGGTTCACAGGTTTACCAACTTAGAACTGCTTACCTGAGCAATGAGGTTCATCCGAGGTTCATCCCTTTTGCCCCGAGATTGGTGTGTTTGTCAGGTTGGTGGCGGAAACGATCCCTCTGGTCGCTTCCCTCTCAGCCACGGGTTGCTAGGAGCGTTATGCAGAGCAGGCACACTTCTCCAGGCTGTTGGTGAGTAAGGTTCGCAGCTCCTAAGTAAGGCTTCTAGTGCTAATGACAAAGTAGGAGATAGTGCTAACCGCGATTTTCCTATGTTAAATTCGTTGGAATATTTAAGTCGTTCAGCCTAACTGAAACCTTACGAATTTCTGCTCGGACTGTGGTACAATTGGTTAATAATAGGTCATGAACGTGTTTAAAAATAGTTGTGGAAGAAATTGGCTTTGTTCTTTTGGGACATCGTCGTGTGGAGCATCCACTATTGAACATGATTAGGAACAGCTAGTGAACTTGTATCTCGTGCCAATGTGCGACTAATTGTGTGTTTTGCGTGAGTGGTTTTCTTGCTTTTCTATTTTTTGTGGTTTCTTGGTGATAGTGTATGCTTGTGTTCGTATTGTACTACGGGTTTGGTAAACCATGTACGTTTCCGCTTCCTACTGCATACCGATAGGCTTTTCCAGTGCTAATTTAATCTGTTTTGTGCGGGATAAATTCGTTGAAACATCGGACATTCTTGAATTAAGGCGAACTTTTGTAATTCTTAACGGACTACGTGAACCTCGAATCATCGGAAGGTTTCTGCCATGGTGATTTAGTTTTCCGTTGTAGTGACAAATTTATTTTATAGTCGTTCCCTAAGAAAAGAAGCACTTCTTGTATTTGTGCTTTCCACTCAAATTCTGCTTTGAAACCATAAATGTGTGACCCAATTCACCACGTGGTGAACTGCGTTCCTTGGACGTGGGCGCACGGCTTCTCATCTCACGTACTTACGCTGACCAAATCTTGCAACGGAAGTAAACCTCTTTCCAAATCAGTGCATTTTTCTAAAGGTGGTCGGTTATTCCTGTGATCTTTCTCTGTCGTGTGAACCTAGATGAAATGACTGAGAGGATGTTTCCAGTTTCCCCTTTCCTCAAGTTTTCCATTAATCACAATAGTTAAATTGTACAATATTACTTCACTCATCGAAAAATGTAGTTCATGTTCAGGCACCAGCTAAGTGTACCCATAGGATGTGCACGCTAGTTCAACAATCTTTATTAACGAGTAAATATGCCGTAAAGGATAATACTGTGTGTCCTGCTACTTCATTTGTTTCCATTGAATTCCAAATTAGAATAAATTCCAGTTCAGTCATTCTTGTATGTTAGGAAGGGCTTGTGCTGATGGCGACCCTGTAAATTTTATTGTAAGAAAATTGTCTTTTGATGGTAGCTGAACCGCAGATATTTGCCAAGTGTGGATGCAATTCGGTACATAATGTGGTTCGATTCAGTCCATTATCATCGAAAAGCTTATGACGTGTAGCTTACACCTACAAATAGAAATAGCTCCCACTGTAGACCAGCGAACTAGCGGTTTACATAAGTAGCTTACAGGGTGACAGAGGCCACTTGTGGCTCCGCTCTCAGGTAATGGCAGCGCAACATCTCCACTCCATTCACAGTGCGTTGAAGATTACGGTACGCATCACTTATTGCTCTAGCATATTAGGGCAAGCGAGAGTATTGTAGTTCAATTGCAAGATGGCCGTTACTGGAAGAAGAAAACAGTGAAAAGGTTGACGGGACCTGTTTGATACCTTCTAACACGCTGCTCTAATGGGGACAATGAAGCAGAACGATAACAATACTAAAATTAAAGTAGGAAACACGAAAATTTAAATAAAAATTAAAATGTTGCTGTCCGGTTACCCTACTACAGTCAGATAAGCAAGAAGGTCCTATTACACATCCACTACCGCCTGTGATGGTAACATCAAGTGCCAGAAAATGGATAAGCAGAAAGCCAATTACGTTTTAGAGGCTCACTCCCGGTAGCTCCTCGTCTGTAGTGTTGTTGCATTCTAGTGCCATCCTCAGGAAGCGGTCCGCCCATTGAACTGGTGGTTAGAGAAGGAGAGGAGAATGGGCTTGGGGGAATGTAGGGTCGTAGGACAGCGCCGTTAATTCGAGCTGTTGCTGCAGGGCTGTAAACACAGGTTATGCGAGAGAGGCGGCCCGCGTTAGGCGTAATGGCTCATCAGGAAGTAATACGTACCGCTGCGGGTGCTGGCGCCGTGGCGCGTCCCTCTTCACGCCTCAATCGCAGAGTGGGTCCGGCCCCGTGCAGCTGGTGGGGGCAGAGCGCGAAACAATACAGCCGGAACTCGTTACCTCATGACGCGGCGGATTTATAACGCGACAGTTTGCCGGCCCGTAAAAGTGAACGCCTCTTTTATCTGGCGGGCGAAGGCTCGCAGACACGAGCCCGGGCAGGGCGGTTGCGCTTTACGGGCTTCTCTGTATTGGCCGGAAGGGAAGCGAGCGTTCTCGCTGGCGAGATAAACGCCCGTCTGACCGTAAAAGAGGCGCCCTTTCCTCGGGCGTGGCGCAGTTGTCGCTTGAGGCGCTACGCTCAGCGATGCAGACGAGGTCAGTATCCGATGTTCACCGAGTAAACTAAGTCTTCAGCTTTATGACGCTGATGTGTATATACTTCATTGCCGTTAAATGCTGGCATTAGTTGCGACAAATTTTCGAAAGCACGTCAGACAGGAGGCGAAATCCAAGCGAGATTACCATTTGATATTGCAAACACTGTATGATGAGCTAAGTACAAAAATCAGCAACAAACTCGAAAGCTGTACGAGATACACAGAGATCTCAACGTGAAAGTATGTTAGTACCCCATACTATTGAGCGATTCATAAAACAGAAGAATGTATTTTGAAACGAGTGAGAGATGTGCTAATTCGAACACGAAAACAGGAACACTTTTTGTGGGACGTTTTGGGCTCACATAAACTGCAGTATCCAGGTGCGGTACCCCTGCGCAACTCGGCTGTACCGCACTACATATAGCCTTCCGGCGTCTGTCTCGTCACAACCGTGCCGTTTTACCCCAGACCTGAGTTCGTTTCCGCCTGTCGCGGCGTTCGGACGATCGCGTTAGCGCACTCCGCGTGGTCGTGACTTGTGTACGTTTCGCGGACGAGTGAACTGCTTCGTACTCTTCGTGTTCTCCTAGTATTTCCCTACTTATATCGTCGGTTATCGAGGAGAGTCGGTTACGTGCAGTGTAGCGTAAGCCGGACTGTGTGTGCTTTCTTAGTCACACGTTCGTTCTATGCAATTCACCGTAAATTGGTCAGTCCCCCTGATACGGGACAGGTCATACAGTCGGCACTAGAAATCTGCCACCAAATCGCACGGAAAAGATGTTCCGTTGCTCCCTATGTCTGACAACCATGCTGAGATCCAGGATGGCGAATTACCACTCCCGGATACATTGCTTCTCCAACAGTAACAACAACAACGGGAGCTACAAAATCAACCCAAACAGCAGCTTCTGCACCACCATCATCAACAACTTCAATTTCACCAGCAACAACTAATTGAACAGCGATAGTTTCAACTATTTCACCTACAACAACAGCAACTCCAGGAACCTCACCACCACCAACTACAGTTGTGTCAGGTTAACCAGCAAGTTATCCATGCCAGTGACAATTCAAGCTTCGTGCATGAAACCAATGAATCTGCAAGTCAACAGTGGTAAAGTGTTTCTCTTAGTAAGCGGCTGTGTGTCGACTCACCTTCTATCCCAGACTCTGCGTGAGTTACCAGGTTCGGATCCCCCTTCTAGTAATGAAACTATGCAGAGAAACTGAGAGCGCTCTCAGAGTCAACCTTTGACTTCCCATGCTGCGGTCTACGGCCAGGTGTCTTCAATCGGTACAGTCGATCAGACGTAGGCCCCTATATTGTCTATGTGGAGAGCTTAAATAAGAACAGTGGCAAAATTCACCCTATGTTGGTAGACGAGTTATTCTCCTATAATTCTCATCTCAAGCATGAAATTGTTGACATTACTCCGTCAGGCAGGAACGAAGTCGCGATAGAATTGAAAACTGCTACGGCTGCCAACGCTTTGGTAATAGTCCCTGTTTTCAAAGCTCATACGTTTCATGTCTATATTCCCAACTTCCTGCTCCATAGGTATGGCATTTTTCGTGATGTTGACAGCAGCCTGCCACACAAGGAGATCGCTGACGCAATGGAATGCATGTATCCTGTCGCAAGTATCAAAAGATTCACTAAGAAACACCATCCACTTCCTGAACAAACGGTACCGATTCCAGTATGTCTGGTGGTGTTTCGCTCCCCCTGCCGCCACATATTGCTATTCTGGGGACGCGTTGTCCAGTGGAACCGTTCGTCGCTCCAGTCATCCAGTGTCGAAACTGTTGGCGTTTCCGTGATCGGGGAAGCCAGTGTAGAGTCACACTCGTTGAAGCAAGTGTGGTGGGCCACAGCCAGAGGATTCATGTATGACGCCGTTTCCGACGTGATTAAATTAGTCTGATCCACATCCAGTGACAGAACGTTCATGCGCACTCCTTATCCATCAACAAGAGCTCCAACTTGCAAAATCACACGCCAAGCCGCCGATGGTAATTGATAACACGCAGGCTATCGTCAACATGACTTCCAGTCAGCAGAGAGATCGGGTTTCAATTCACTCGAGAGGTCCACCGAAATGGCGTGATCCTAGCTCAGTCTAGCGACAGAGCTTCTCAGACATACGTCACGAATATTCTGTTTCTCATCATCCTCATCATCTCCCCTGAGCCCCGATACCATCCAACCCATATCATCCTCAATACAGCCAACAACCGCCGCCACTCTGCAATAGCAGAGACCACTATTAACGATTTTACTTACGCCTCGCAGTTGTGGCGGCCTTTAGGATCCTCTAATGGAATGCACGATCTGATATTGCCAATACATGAGTCCTTCAACAGGAAATTAGGACGCGGAAGGTAGTAGTGGCTGCCACCTCAGAGGTGTGGTTTCAAACGGTTCTGTAGTCTGCTTTCGAGGATGCCAGATTTATCTCTAAGACATAGAAGATGGTCGAGGAGGTGTCGCCTTCTTCGTTAATAATGGATTGTATCACACCCCAGGCAATATATCCCACGAGGCTATGGGAAGTTTTCAAGCGATAGCGGCTAGGCTCCCTATTCCAATCGGTCGCCTAACCAATGTGGATTACCTAGTTTGCATGGTTGCCGTATCGTATGTAACCGTGATCAGGACAATGTGTTGCATAGACTCCACCTAATCTCTCCTGATCTCCCGCAGAGCGCGATACTGAGTCAATTACCATATGCCCTGTATGTTGCCGACCTACAGACTTTATTCACCCCACCGTTAACGTTCTTCAGTATGTGGACGAAATATGTTTATACGCTCATTCGTCGTGTTTTTGGTTGTCAAGCGTATCACTTACCGACGCATGTGAAATGTTGACCACATGGGAGTTCAAGAATGGGCTGAATTTGTCACCTGACAAATCAGTTGTTCTGATATTCAAAAGGAAACGGTGTAATAAATTCTCATCCGAACTTCAGCTTCGGCCTTACACATTTCCCCTTGTTGGGTCACATGTTAAGTTCCTTGGTGTGTACTTCGACAGAAAACTCACGTCGACGCGAGATGTTGGGTACCTCACCGACAAGATGGATAACACTGTATCTTGCACATGCTTGCCCGAGTATGGTGCGGAGCGTAACCGATTATGGTCTTGACTCTGTGTAAGGTTTTGCTCCATTGTGTCTTAGATTATGGTAGCATTCTCCATGGCACCGCAACGGAGTCAAATTTGCTCAAGCTGGTAATCATCCACTATAGAGCGATTCGTCTTTTCCTCAGAACCACGAAATCAACTCTTACCAACGTCCAGCTAGTTGAAGCATCCGTCATGCCGTTGTCTACAAGATGGCAGGTGTTGCCTGATATTTTTCTCCTTACATTATCTTCGATAACTGTTTCTGCCTCTCTTAAGGCAGTGGTTCGATTCTGGTGAGTCACACAGCCACCTCATGGACGACGAGTGAAAACAACTTTAATAGTTCGCTCTTCGACTCATTGTACAAGACACTCCTGTTTTCGTTTTTAGTTTAATCTGTTATTCACTCCAGCCCCTGTGACATGCTTGCCATCCGAATCCGAAAGAAGACAAATGTCAATCGTGACCTAGAGCATTTTCTCAGCCACAGTACGCACATATCTACACATAACAAGAAAAGTTTTGCATCACCTCGGTTCCGAGAGTTCCGGAACATGTACAGAAAATTGGAATAGAGATCAACATAAACATCATTTGCGCCATTTTTATTTCTCATGAAAATCACACATTGCATGTTGTACCACCATACAGCGAGACCTTCAGAGGTGGTGGTTCAGATTGCTGTACACACAGGTACACAGCAGCACGTCCTCTTGCATTGATGATATGCGTGTATTCGTCGTGGAATATTATCACAAGTTCATCAAGGCACTGTTGGTTCCTGGTTGTCCCTCTCCTCAACGGAGATTCTGCGCAGATTCCTCGGATTAGTTGCGGGAGGGGGGGGGGGGTCATGTCGTCCATAAACAGCACTTTGCCATCGAACCCAGACATGTTCGATATGGTCCAGGTTTGGAGAACATGCTGGCCACTCTAGTCGAGCGATGTCGTTTTCCTGAAGGAAGTAAATCACAAGATGTGAACGATGGAAGCGCGAATTATCTTCCTTGAAGACGAATGCCTCGCCAATATGTTGGCAATATGGTTGCACTATTGGTCAGAGGATGGCATTCACGTGTCGTACAGCCGTTAAGGCGCCTTCCACGACCACCAGCGGCATACTCAGCCCCACATAATGCCATCCCAAAACAGCAGGGAGCCTCCACCTTACTGCACCCAATGGACAGTAAGTCTAAGGCGTTCTGCCTGACTGGGTTGCGTCCAAACACATCTCCGACGATTGTGTGGTTGAAGGTATATGCGACACTCATCGCTGAACACAACGTGATGCCAATCCTGAGCGGTCCATTCAACAGGTTGTTGGGCCCATCTGTGGCGCGCTGCATGTGTCGTGGTTGCAAAGATGGACCTCGCCATGGACGTCGGGAGTAAAGTTGCGCACAGTTTTAGTCACAACATGACGTCCTGTGGCTGCACGAAAGGCATTATTCGACATGGTGGCGTTGCTGTCAGGGTTCCTTCGAGCCATAATCCGTAGGTAGCTGTCATCCACTGCAGTAGTAGCCCTTGGGCGGCCTGTGCGACGCATGTTATAGACAGTTCCTGTTTCTCTGTGTCTCCTCCATGTCCGACAACATGGCTTTGGTTCACTCCGAGACGCCTGGACACTTCCATTTTTGAGAGCCCTTCGTGGCACAAAGTAACAATAAGGACGCGATCTAACCTCGGTATTGACCGTCTAGGCATGGCTGAACTAAACACGAGGTGTGTTCCTGCTTCCTGGTGGAATGACTGGAACTGATAGGCTGTCCGACCCCGTCCGTCTAATAGGAGGTGCTCATAGATGGTTGGTTACATCTTATGGCGGCTTTAGTGACATCTCTGAGCAGTCAAAGGGGTTATGTTTGTGATACAATATCCACAGTCAACGTCTATCTTCAGGAATTCTGGTGACTGGGGTGATGCAAAACTTTTTTTGATGTGTTTATATGGACGGTTTTAAATCTGAAGCGTGTGTGGTGAACCGTGATTTATTTTCAAAGAATATTCTGAAGAATTTATTTTATTTAGTAGCGATTCATCAAGAACATTAACACATTTAATCACACTATGTAAGCATGGAAGTAGTTGCCAGGGAGTAACTGATGAAATCATAACCAAATTCCTTTTAACAAATGGGAATTTTATTCACTTTAATAGTTCCTAAAAGCATTTTTTAAAAGAAACAGATTTAAAATTATAGTTAGAAAGCACCCTCTAAGTATCAAAGTTACAATTGATTCAGAGGCAGAAAGATACAAGTTTTGACTATGAGCTTTCGGACACAGAACCTCGCCGCTCCCTTTGGACACGGCCGTAGTTACGACCGATCACAACAGCCTCTGAAAGTCTACACTGGTGCAAATCTGCAACACATTAGATAACTTTAAACTAAGAGTTTTAACGATTTACACAAGCACACAAATTATGCACCCCCTGTAGGAGCGATGGAAATGGTACAAAACACTAACAATTATAATATTAACCTTGCCACCTAAGGTGCAACTTGATTTTAACCTCTAAGAAAAGTCTTACGGTGAAAGGGTGGCAACATTATATACTAAAATGATCATTTAAATAAAAGCCCATGAAATGCAATCTTATATAAAATTCTAAAAGTTTGCCCAAACAATAGTTAAGAGGCTCTACAGTACACAGATAACGCCTCTCAAGATCATAGGCAATAATATCAAAATTTCCAAAGATCAAAATACATTTCAGGTATTAGGCCGTTACACTCCAAGCAATAAATTCATTAACACACCAAATCCGACAAACATGACAGAGGCAGCTACTAACGTACGGTAATTGATAGGTAGATTACCAAACAACCCGAACCGCAGGTGGCTCCAACCAGCCCCTACTCCACAAGGGAAAAGCGGACCACCCGATTTATAAACAACCACCATCCCGCGGGTGGGCAAACAGAGAAGAATGGTGGGACGACCCCAAAGCAAAACAGCTGGTGACCTCACCAACAAAACAAGTAGAATTTAACAAGAGTAAATCAAACAACACATCAGCAATCACATAACTTCTAATAAACTGCGATTTTTCGAGAAGACTCCTGTTGCTCTCGTGTCGACCCCGAAGTCACTACCCCTCGCTATACGCCGCAAGTGCGCGACCGACCGACCAACCGATCGATCCAACCGCCAATGACCGTTGCCCGAGCAACTCGAGCAAACTGGGGGCCTAACGTGCAGACTCAGATGCAGGAACTCAGTCTCGACCGGGCGACCACTAGCTGAGTTCTGTTACTGGAGGAGTGGCAAGACTCTCACTTTCTGGCTTTAAAGTTCGATCCAAACGACAAACATACTTGCACTCCGAAAGACAGACAGACAATAAACAATAACTGCCGCACAAATGCGAACGAGAGACAGACTAGCAAGCTGGGGACAAGAGACGGACCCAGACTGACCTACTGGCCAGCTCATAGTGCCCCTTAAATGCACGTTAACAGGCAACCGTTCCCCTTTCCCACCAGAGGGAGACACCAAAGCAGCGACTGTCACAGCGGCGCCACCGCCAGAAACGGAGGGCGACTGTTTCATACTCCGTGCTGCGGCGCCGTCTTCAAAACAGCAATTTTTGCCACGGCTCATGGGATACGCCTTCTTTAGCCTTCTAGTGGCGCCTACCAAATGTTTGTGCTTCCACCTAAATCTTCCATGTATACGGTGGAGCTACTGGCCATCAGGGAAGCTATTCGTTATGGCACCTGGACATCCAAGTTAGTCCTGATACTCATGGACTCTGAAAGTGTGCTGCAGAAATTGCAACATCCCACATTTGATAAACAGATGAACAGATATGTTCTGGACGCCTTGGCTGCCATAAGAGACACGCAGTCCATTATGGCATTCTTTATAATGAAACGATTAACCGCCTTTCCATGAGGAGTTTATAGAAGACGGTTACGCCCAACGACGATCTTTTGTACGGATCTCACATCGACGATACGGAAGGCTGCTTATCACGCTTGGAACTGTGAATGGCGTGTCTCTCAGCACTGTAAGGGCGGCCCACTGGCGGCCGTACGACTGAACATGTCCTCTCGATCATGGTTCGCCTGGGTGAAGCTTAATAGATGTCTTGTGACCTCTCTCATCTGAGTGAGGCTGGGACGCTGCCCACCTCTACAGGTTGCAAACCATCGTCTCTGCACATAGCGCCGTTGGCTGATCTGAACCAAGTCGTATTGGCATGTAATAAGCACTCGGCCCGCACACGTGGTGTTGTACAAGAAATTGGTGGTGAGTGGCTGTTCCCTTCCTACAAGTACAGCTATTTTAATCATTCCATGTAGGCTTTCACGGCCGGCGTCTTTATCAGTAAAATCTTCCGGGCTAAGTTGCCGTGGTCGATCTGTAGAACTTCTTCTTCCTGACGTTTCGTTCTCAACTACGGAGAACATCTTCCGAGGTGAGTCGACGACTGGCTGTTAGGAGCTGGGGCCGCCGCTTATATAGAGATCGTAGGGGGCACCACCACACGTCACGTGGCGTCGATGTGCAGCTATCTCTGGCTATCGTTTGTTCTCTCGATTGCAGGCAATCGATTGTCACGTGATTGATGCAACGTCGACCGCCATATCTTATCCAATTTTAATCCTTCTTCTTTACGATTAAAATTGTATTGATGTTTGTGGATTTCAATTGTCTCTCTATACATACGTGTATAATAGTGCGACGTCCGCGCTAGCACGCTTGTTTCACCAAATTTTATTTCGTGATCTCCATCCTTAAAAACATGTTCTGCTACTGCCGATTTGTCGATATGTCCCAAGCGACAGTTTCTTTTGTGCTCCGTCAGCCGTGTATTGACGCTTCTTTTTGTAGTTCCTATGTAAACCCTGCCACAACTACACGGAATTTTATATACCCCTGGGGTGGCCAGGGGGTGACGAGCATCTTTTGTTGATCTTAGGCATTCGCTAATTTTCTTAGTAGGTCTAAAAATGGTCTCTACCTGAAACTTGGCTAGTACTTTTCCAATGCGATCCGTGATATTATGGATTAACGGAAGAAATACTTTTCCAGCTGATGGTTGTTGCTGTCTCCTATTTTTAGGCATTTTTCTATTTGGGTGAAGTGCTCGGTTAATCTCGTTTTTCGTATAACCATTTTTCGCAAATGCCATTCGTAAATGATTTAGTTCTTCTTTCAAGTAGCCTGGTTCACAAATATTATTGGCCCTATCCACTAGTGTTTTTCTGACCCCCCTCTTTTGCCTAGGGTGGTGGTTTGAGTTCTTATGAAGGTAGCGATCAGTATGTGTACCTTTCCTGTAGACCTTATGGCCTAAGGTCCCATCTGCTCGTTTGATAACTGATACATCCAAGAAGTTAAGTTTTCCATTCTTCTCCTTCTCCATAGTAAATTTAATCTTTGGGTTGATGCTATTTAAGTGTACCAGAAAATCATTCAAGTCTTCTTCCTCATGATTCCATATTACAAAGGTATCATCCACATACCGATACCACTTCGAGGGGCTTTTTTTGGCCGACTGCAGTGCTTGATGTTCAAAATATTCCATGAATAAATTCGCAATTGCGGGACTTAGGGGGCTTCCCATACAGCTATTTTACTTCACCGGTTCAATATAAATACGTACTGTTTGCTCACAAACTATTTAAAAGTCTCCGGTATTCAGTTCGGAACCTTAAGTTGTCTAGATCTAGTGCTCCCTTGGAACCAGCCCGACTCGAGGACTGGGCCGTCTCTTTGAGTTTTTGCTTTGCAATAAGAACTTACCTACGTAAAAGACGCCGTTATCCATCTATCAATTATAAATTGCCGTGGATGTCATTCTGTTCTGGAACCGGCCCGCATCGAAACTTCGATCGTAATTTTGTGTGTGGATTTTTTAAAATTTATATAACGCACTTATTCTTGTATTTTACACTTTTATCACTGTTCTATTGTGGAAACTGCATTGATGCTAACTTGGCACTGTTATAGCTACTTCTGGCACTCTGGTGTTCGTCTATTAGTGATTTTATTTTACTTAAATAATTCAGTTTGTACATCAAACCTTTTTATTTTTCTGCTGTGAATATCGCAATTATTTTAATCGGCACTTTTGTAACTATTGTTGGCTGCACTGTCTTTGCCAGCCAAAGCCGAAAATAAATTAAAAATGAAGACCCCGACCACTGGAAAACACACGTGAGACTTTACTTCCGCGGCTGGTAAATGCTCCATGCGGCGCCACACCCGTGGTTTTACTTCCTTTAGAGATGGGCAAAACTGTTCTTTTCAGAGATTGGATCAGAACTGTTCACTCCCTGAAATGAATTAGCTCTTTTTCATGACTCACCACTCATTTACAATATAAAATAAATGGAAGGCACATTGAACTTTAAACTTGGTTTATTCCAGTACTATACCTGTATTTTGATCTTATTTGATCCTATTTTGAAGTAACGTGAGAGTTCTGTATTTGAGTGTATCTATTAAATGTAGGTGACTGTAATGGGTGTGTGTGTATAGTTTGGTTTCACTTGTGTTGGATGATGATGTTGAGAGAAGGGACTGGGTGCAACCTGATGCCGGCACGTGGCCTGCTCCTCTCGCACAGTGCTTAACGTCCACGTGAGACAGGCGAATCACCAACAGCGCTGACTGTCACATGCCCTCACTTCATGAGACTCTGCACTGAAGTCATGAGTTTGATTAAGGCTATTTGTGCAATGTGTGGTGATCGGAATCGGAAACTTTATGCCAACGCCCTGCCCCCCTCCCCCCGCTTTTCGTAAAGTCAAACGGCAGCAGCCAACGCACATGGCATGTCAGGTGGTCACCCATCTTGGTACCGGAGACTTCGGTGACCCAACGGGAGTCGGTGTTTTCAGCGAGGCAAGGCCCTAGGAGGACACGCGAGTACATCTCTTTCTATGAGCTTTTTCTGTTGATCGTGATCCAGAGGGCAGCCATCCCAGTCTGCACTGTAACCAGTGGGTAACGAAGAGTGCATCAATTACTTACATGTTTCACGAAAGACCTTCAATCACTCCTACTGTTTGTATTATCAGGTAAAATTAAAGCGGCGTTCTCTTCGTAATGTGGCCGCAGAATTTCGATTACTTGCTCTTCGCCAATCTTAAAGCGTATGACGATCAATCTTTCTTTGTCTTGTCATATCCCATTCTCGAATTGTTTTTCATTGCCTTTGTAAAACCATCATTATCGTTAAGAGTTGCATTTATGGAAATACGTGGGCGCAAATGAATGTCGCACAGGCGAATCCTGTCAGCAGCAAAACAACGCGAAAGGAGCTCCACAAGCAGAGAACTGCGAGGCGGACTGCATTTCGGCCGGCCGCGGTGGCCGTGCGGTTCTAGGCGCTTCAGTTCGGAACCGCGTCACTGCTACGGTCGCAGGTTCGAATCCTGCCTCGGGCATGGATGTGTGTGATGTCCTTCGGTTAGTTAGGTTTAAATAGTTCTAAGTTCTAGGGGACTGACGGCCTCAGATGTTAAGTCCCATAGTGCTCAGAGCCATTTTGAACTGCATTTCGAAAACCGCTCGTCAGTCATTCAAATGATTGTAAAAGGACAACGTGCAACTGAAGCCACCAAACCAGGACTGTGGAGAAATGGGAGAGAGGAATTTGCTCAAATGAGTCTTGCTTCGCATTGTTTCCAACTTCAGGCCGAGTTCAAAAGTAAGACATGGCCCGGGTTCGGTGATGGCATTCCATGGAAACCACGGCTACTCTTCAAGCTCGCGTTACTACCAGGGATTGTGTGACTGTTTCGATGATCAGCTGCATCCTGCCTGCAGTGTTTGTTCTCCACTGGTGACGCTGTATTACTAGACGACAGATTGCCGGTTCACACAGCTCGTAACATCTAGGACTGGTTTTGTGAGCACGAGGATGAACATTCGTGCCCGCCCTGGCTGCCAAAGTAATTAAATCTCGACGTTGTTGAGCCTTTGTGGTTACTTTGGAGAGAAGGACCCATGCTCGTCATCCACCTTCACGGTCTTAATTTGAACCTCCCACTACTTTGTAGTAACAATGATATACGATTCCGTTGACAAGCATTCACGACCTGTATTCGTCCATTCTGAGACGAATGGAAGCTGTTTTGAATGCCAGAGGTTTTCCCACACCGTATTAGGAGTGATAATGTGATGTATTTTTGGTGTTTCCATAGTTTGGTCCACCGTCTGTACACTGCACGCAGGTACAGGAATGGTTCCTCTTTCAGAGTGAGTTAAGTGTGACTTTGTACGATTGTACGAGAAGCGTGAAAAGCTGCAGAGTGACAGTATGTTGCACAGATTGTTGGTGCGTACTCGTTTTGACTGTTATCAGGATTATGGTCAATAAGAACAACTGTTAAAGCACATTAGTCGTGGGTATAACGACTGTAGAGCTACTGTCTACTTCCAATAAGATGATTTGGTAATTCCTAATAAGGAACTAAGTATTCTATTACTTACTTTGTTTATTTATTTTACTTGATCACATTAGGACTGTCAGACCTTCTCAAACATCGGACTAATTTTTCACATGTACAGTACTGTTTTACATCACAGTTTCCTACAAAAGAACAACGTGAATTTGAAAAGTGGTGTTAAAATGATGTGTACGTGTCAGGGGGCAATGTGAGTAACTAATGCTGTGAACTAATAAAGTCAATGTTGGCAATAATTGTACTACTGCAGCTTCTGCCACTAATAGTAATAGTAATAAAATGATACTAATAATGAGAATAATAACAATAACATAGTGTCAGACACAAAAGGATGGATGTTTTCTGATATAACGAATTCTGGTGAAAGGAATCAGCTAAGAATACTGGGAAAAGAGGAAGGTCTAGATAGAAAGAAAAATGTACAAGTGTAACGAGTACGTATGGAGACAGTGGTAATCCTTATTGTTGCTTTAGTAGATATGTCATTAACTGTCGTCTGAAGATGTGGATGCTCTTCAGTTGTCCAATACAAAGCGGGAAGTTATTCCAGGCAGTAGCTTTCTGCTACTGGGAAGGACTTGAATAAAATGTCTGAACGATGGAGTGAGACCGAATTGTGCTCTTTTTAGAACGGGTGTTTCTGCCATGTTGTTCAGACGTAAGCGTTAAGGTCAAGGACAGACATGAGGAAAAGTGTACATTAATAAGGCGACAGAGAAGACATAGGGTGTGGAAAACTCTGAGCTTGTCTGCAGGCAAGTAGTTAGTGATTCAGTTGTGGTTGTAGGTAGTGTGATATATCGGTTCAGTTCTGCAGCTGAAACAGAGGGATCAGCGGCAGCTTTTACTTTGCCTATAGCAAGAGCACGTCGTTTTCTCTATAGGGCAGTTGATCTGTTTCTGTTGTCCGCTAATGCAAGGGCACGCCTGAGTTTTGCATTCCTCACAGTTTGACTGAGTCTGATCCGTTTCTGCTTGCAAGCAATACGATTTTCAGGCGTGAGGTGTCGTTTGTATGCCCAACGTGTAGCGTCCCCGAGAGTCGTGAGGTGCTTTAGTTCTTCAGTTAACCGAGGTGCAGTTTTCTTTCTTACATTTAGGGCCTTCATGGGCGCATACTTGTCATATAGTCGAGTAAGTTTGTTACGAAATCCATAAAGTTTCTAGTTCCTGTTCGAGAAGGGAATAGAAGACGTCTTTCGCCTCCGTTGTAAGGTCAGACAAATTATTGCGTTAGAAGTCTCGGTGTGTACTCAGGCATAAACATCGACCCGGAAGTGAATCTTCAGGTTTTGGCGGCGCAAAGACTGTTCCATTAAGTTTCGGGTGTGCAGCCACAAGAAATCTCCTTCTTCTTCTAATATTTCGGCTGTAAAACGTTCAGCCGTCTTCAGAGTGAGCCGCAAGACTGCCGCTCCAGTGCTTGCTTCGTCCCTTTATACTGTTGTACCGCGCGACTGCGCATGTGGCCACAGATGCAAATGCGCCAGAGACGTTGGTCGTCGGCAGAGATGTGCATAATGCGCGAGTTGTGTCTATGACTCCGCAGTTGATCTTTGTTGTCATATCGATATATCATTGTGAGCTGCTCTGTGACGACGTCTTTGCGAGTTTATTACAGCAAGTGCCGGATTCCAGGATTTATCAAGATTGAAACCACTGTCTCTATTAATTAAGTTCGTCGTCAAGCGAATTTCAATTGCCTCCTTTACTATCGAGTCCCAAAATGACGATGTAGTTGCCAAAATTTCGACGTTGTCATACAACATACTGCGACAATTATCAATACAGTTCTCTGCCACGGCCGACTTGTTAGGTTGTAGAAGTCGTGTGTACCTCTGATGTTCTGTACGTCTTTCTTGGACAGTACGAGTTGTTTGTCCGATGTAAGAAAGGCCACATTCACAGTGTATTTTGTAAACTCCAGATTTTCGGAGCAGCAAATCATCTTTGACGGAGCCCACGTGTGCAGCTGTCTTAGGTGAAGAACGAAAAATCACTTTTATTTTGTGTCTGCCGAGAGTGCGTCCTATTTTTGATGAGAGGCTACCCACATATGGCAGGAAGGCCATCGATTTAAAGGTTTCCTCATCTTCTTCTGCTTTCTTTGTGGCCTCTTTCGGTTTCATTTTCAGTGCCCTCTGTATTTGTTGTGGAGAGTACCCATTGTCTTCAAACACTCTTTGTAAGTGGGAAAGTTCATCTTGCCGACTGCTTTCGGTACAACAGTATAAAGGGACGAAGCAAGCCCTGGAGCGGCAGTCGTGCGGCTCACTCTGAAGATGGCTGAACGTTTTACAGCCGAAATATTAGAAGAAGAAGGAGATTTCTTGCGGCTGCACACCCGAAACTTAATGGAACATCGACCCGGAAGTTTCGCGGTCTCTTGTTAAAACGTTACGCGGCTTCAGATGACCATACCCAGACAGTGAGGGCTCGCCCAGGCTTTGGAACTCAAACACTGCAGAGGGCGGCGCTGGCCTCCGCCCTCCCCCTCCACACGCCAGTTTGCTGCGCGCTGTGTCACGGCCGTGGCTGGCCACTGCACAGGTTGAGTGGTCGTTCATCTCTGCGAACGCCCTCCGCCTCACATTCTCCGCCTCCTTTTTAAGAACAGAAATATTCACAGTATCGAAGAAAACTATATGGGGAAGCATTTTTGTGGACTTCCCCTAAACGGAAGAATACTGCTATAATATCGTAAAACCCAAATAAAAATTTATACTTCTACCAAAATCATTAGTAAGAGCACAGGTGATGGCTGTAATATGGTATCTCTAATACAATGAATAACAAGAAAAATAACTGATCACCCTATTATCGTGCTCCAGATTAGCGGTTACTATCCTGAAGTAGAAGGAATTGTAACCTCATTTCACCACCAGTTGATGAGAGTAGCGATTTCTGTACGGTTACGAGAGTCTGCAAGGTGATTCTGATATGTCCGTGCAAACAGGGGCGCTTACACAAGTGTTACACTAGGGAAAGGACTACAAACATATATATATATATATATATATATATATATATATATATATATAGAGAGAGAGAGAGAGAGAGAGAGAGAGAGAGAGAGAGAGAGAGAGAACACTGTTTTATTCTGAAATACATTCGCCTTTCATCTTTCATGTGATGGTTGTGCAGACAGTCTTGGCCCCTGCCAGTGACCCGTTCAGAGGCTAAGTTAACATCACTGGACGTGACTACCTTCTTGCCGGCATACACACAGCTCTTTGCTAATGCTTTACTTGTCACTTGGCTGCCGATTTCACGTCCGACTCGTCATCAACGAGGGTGGGGTTTCTTTTGTCGAAAACGTCGATGTTCTCGGAATCAGTGATGTGACTAGAACTGCAAGTGTTAAGTCGCAGAACGTATCTTTCATTCTGGTTTGCGCAGTGAGGAGAAACTGCGCATGATTTGTCCCACGTGACTGCTGACGGTGTAGCATGCAGTGCCGGAAATTAAAGTGCGATGCCCTCAAGGAGAAGTTAATTTTGTTTGAAAGTGAGGGCTCAGGCGTTTCATCATTACAGATGTATATGAAAAAAAATTCAAAACATGTGTAACGCACGTGCCACAGTAAACGGACCCATACAGTCTCATCAGATACACAGTGCGCCCGCCTCTGTTGGTAATGCAGGTCCTTGCACGCAGAAGATGGAGAGGAGCCGAATGGCATCCTGCCATAGATTCTCGCAGGCATCTTAAAAATTTTGTTGCAATTTGCTAATGGTTTTTGCAGGTCCTGCAGAAAGAGTAACTTTGCACTTCATCACTTCCGATATGTGTTCCGTGATTTTGCTGGCCAGGGTAGTTGTTTACATCATGAAGAGAACGTTGAGTCATAGCAGTCGTATGTGGACGTGTATAGCCCTACTGAAAAAGACATCGCACACCTTCAAAAGAAAGAAAAAAATATAAAATCAAATTAAAAAAATAAGAAATAAAATAATTTAACAGCCTGTCGAATCTAAATGATACTGGTTGCTTTACCATTCTGAAAAATCGTATGTGACTGATGACGCCATGAAGCCTTGGATGGTACTTATGTTTCATGGGCGAATTCACTCTGGAAAAGGCATCTCACTAGATCTACGCCATACACGTGTAGGTCCATCACTCGCATACAGACAACCTACTCTTACCGCAGAACACTTCACTCTCCTGTCGACATTTCACGACACCAGAGTAACAGTGTTTGCCAGTGTCGTGACTTCAGTTGTAGCCTGGCCAGAGGAAGACGTTATCTTAAACCTGCTGTAACTAGAGGGTTCCCAACGGTCCGTAGTCAAACAGAAGGCGCAACATGTGCCCGGCTTTGGTATATGAAAGCCCCACTGCTGGCCATCGTTGCTCGCACAGTGCATCGATTTTGACGTGCGTCTGCCCTAAATGCACACTCAGAACCTGGTCTACAGGTGCGGGAATGTTCCACAAAGCGCAACTGAAAGCAGCGTCACACCACCGGTACACTGTGCCCAACATGTGCAGCGATCTGTCGATGCATCAATCGAGCTTCCCGCAAGCCCACAATGCGGTTCTGTTCAAATATATGAAGTTGTTCAAAACGAGTACGTACCCTAGACTGAATGTTGTACGCACTCTTCGCATCTAAACTCCACACAGTTATTGCCTGAAGAATCAAAACAACGATTTGAACGCTTTGTGATCGTCGGCGACTGTGATAAATCAATCACCAACACCACAACTCCTAAGTCTCCAAGTGCTTTGCGCCGGCCGATGTGGCCAAGCGGTTAAAGGCGCTACAGTCTGGAACCGCGTGACCGCTACGGTCGCAGGTTCGACTCCTGCCTCGGGCATGGCTGTGTGTGATGTCCTTAGGTTAGTTAGGTTTAAGTAGTTCTACGTTCTAGGGGACTGATGACCTTAGAAGTTAAGTCCCATAGTGCTCAGAGCCATTTGAGCCATTTCCAAGTGCTTTGCAGTGGTGCCACAGAACACTCACCTTGCGAGGTTAGCACTTTTTTTTCCGCAATCCCATTTCTGTTATGTTGGTGACATCTGTTGTTGGTCACTCGACTTTTCTTTATCCAAACAAAAGCTGATCAGAAGCATCAGCTAAGGAAGAGTGAGACACGATGTCAGCAACAACCCAGATACCGGGCAGGGGCCTACATTACGCGTATGTACGCTGTTCGCAAGTGTGAAACCTGCAGAAGTTTAAAGCCACCACTTCATGCCCGAGCCTCAGTTATAGTTGCTTATAGATGTCTTTGAGACATCATTCAGGCTACCAATAAGTAGTCTACCTACTTATTCACCTGTGGCGGAGCACGCATTGTGTACCAATAAGACTCCATTTCCAACCTCTGCCTCCTATGAGTTAACGAGAACTTCGCTCTCATTTGAGTATTTGGCCGAAAGAGTCAGCCTACAGGAATTGTGAAACGAATTCTGTCGTCTAGGACTGCGTGCCACAAAGGGCGCAGATGCACCACGAGATGGGGTAACTCACAGGCGTCTATTGTCTAATGAGGCCTAAGCGCTGTAGTGTACGAGTGAAACGAGAACCTACGTTATAGGGAAACCCAGTAGAAGGCTTTTGTGGCCAGGGAGATGTACCAGTGTTAAAAATAGCGGACCTAAGATCGTCTATAAGGGGAAACATTTATGAAAACTTTTTAACTCTGTAGTAATACAAGGAATGAAGCCACAGTAATTTTAATCTGCCATACTCCATACATTTTTATGGTGATCCCAATAAAACTTGATTATTTATCATATCTATAATATTTTAGGATTTACTGTTAAATTGAAATTAACAAGTTTTGTAGCAACGACCTGAATGCTAAAATGTGAATGCCTTAGTCGATCTTAACTATCAACATTTCATATAGAAGCGCATCATTAAAATGACAAATGTTGTAAAAATTAACTCGGTAACTTTATTTGTTCAAAAGATATAGTAAATTTAAACTATCAGTATTTTCAGTTAAGCATCAGATCATAATTTCCTCCACAGAAAACACATTGAACGATGACAGCATGGCACCTTATTGAATCATTACGTAATAGAATATTTGTTGTGAAGTTTAGAGCATAACAGTCACTTTTGTTCTTTAGTTATTTATCAGAAAGCACATTGGCGCAAAGCTACTGGCGGTGACGTTCAAAGTTAAGAAGAAAATTGTATTGGTTTTGTGTAAAAGAATTTAGCGTTTATTATGTAATGGATATCATTGTTACTTTATTTAGAACGTGAAGGTGGTCAAACTTTCTTTGTTTAAATATGTTAAAATGTAAAGTAATGTAAAATAAACTGTAGCCAATCAGATGGAATGCTTCAGGAAAGGGAACTGCGCCAGTCAGTTGAGCGAAGATGTTCGGCTCGTGGGAAGCGCGGTCGGAGACGGGCAGAGGGCAGTTCTGGTCGAGACTACAAAGGGTACAGTTCGGATTCAGACGCGAAAGCGGGTTGACGGTCTTTAGACAGCTATGAGGTGAAACGACTTAGAAAATTTCTCGTTGTGTGGTATCGTGGGTCCTAGTCTTTGAGCGATGAGCAGCCGCGCGCGTGGTGTGAGCACTAACTTTTCGCATAGTTAACGATGTAGAGTATCGAACATGTGAGACTGTGAATGATCGAACTGTGTCAAATGGATATGCGCTCGAGTGTGACAGTAACTCTAAATAATACCACTTTGCTATTAATTTGCTTTCTGATTAAACATTATTCTAACCAAGTCGCAACTGTGTGGCCTACATCATTTATGGCTCGTTAATTTAGTTCTCGATATTAGTATTACTGTTGTTATATGCTATGTTAAATTTATATTTCGCACTCATGCCATCAGCCATACAATTTAACCAAAAGGTCACAAGTGTCTAATTAAGGGCGTGTAATGCGACACGTGCGGTTCAACCCCAAGACGAGTTAGAGTCAAGACATTTCGACGAAAAGGAACCGCATGTGAGCCCGAACATTTTTGGGATGTTAGCTCGCACTCCGTTAATTCCAGGATGTCATACGGGAGGCAAGACAGCCAGTACCATCATGCATGCCCGGCATCCTACTATCGCGAACCCCCCCCCCTCACGTTGCGTGCTGTCGGTGAGTGGCCAAATACCGGAGACCCGTAATAGTATTAAAGACGTAGCTACATAACTAAGATAAGTAAGAGCAATGAGCACTGTTGATTCGCTAGAAAAGCTTAAGATCACAATTGTATTAAATTGTTAACGGATTATTTGATTCCATTTTATTACTGATTATCGAAGTAACAGTGCTGATTGCAGGAGACGTTCTCAGATTAAACTCCCCTACCTCCACCACACCTGACCACACACACACACACACACACACAAACACACACACAGACACACACACACACACACACACACACACACACACACACACAAACCTGCCGATATGCCAGGTTAACCAAGTCCACCCACGACCGGCAAGGTACGCAGCGTCACTCTGCATGCCAGATGGCTTGGGCGGTGATTATAGGAACATCCCCGTGCTGCGGAAGCTGCTAAGCTCATTCCTCTGTGCGTGTACTGTAGTCATCAGCGTGTCCGTCGCTGCAGAAACTGTATCTCGGATCCATCGGTACGCACCGACATCACAATGAGACAAACGACAACCACAGCGAAAAGGCACAGTGTACCATCACATCTCATTACACCTACGCTGACAGACACTAGAGGACCCAGTAGTAAAACGTTTTGCCGCGGCTTTAGGCAAAATGTTCTAAAAATTAATATTCACTCTTCACCACAGTATGCGTTGATCTGAAAGATCCCAGCAGATTAAAACAGTGTGTCGGATCGGGACTCGAACCTACACTCTTTACAATTCGTGGGCAAGAGCTCTACAGGCGGAGCCACCCAAGCACAAATCACGGTTATCCCCTACAGCTTCGCTTGCGCCACAAACTCACCTCATACCTTCCAAATTTCACAGAAGTTTTAATCAGGCGGAGAGTTCAAAATGAACTCACAGTCCGCTCCGATGTAGAGTGAAAATTCATTCTAGAATCTGGCTTCTAGGACGTAGCTAAACTATGTCTAGGAATGCTAGTCGAGTCCCGATATGCAGGGGAATTTCTGAGAAGCTATGAAGGCAGGAGGGGTAGCACTGCCGGAGGTAAAGGAATTGGGGGGGGGGGGGAGGGGAGGATTAGGTAGCGAGAGCTTGCCCTGCAAAGGTAATGGGTCCGGGCATCGTGGCCCAGCCTGGTGTAGTTTTAATCTGCCAGGAAGTTTCAAGGAATTGTGAGTTAGAATCCCTGATCAAAGAACACGTCCCACGATTTAACCTTCAAAGTACAGACTAGATGTGAGAGTACTTGTTCTTGTGTAGTTTATGTAATGGAATTTGCCGTTCATATTTCCTTCAGCCCATTACAGAGGCCACCCTCAAAGCAATACAGGTAACACTATCCGGCTGAGGGTTGCAATACACTGAAGGAACTCTTACTATACGTAAGTCACGGTGTAACGTGCAACCCACTTTGGTCTTTTCTCTGCAACAGCATCTAAATGTTAAACACACCCAGAAACGAGTACTATTGTGCCCCACAATACGTCAGAGCCTCATTAATGTGGTTAATCTTGTGAATCTTGAGTGTTAGTAATTTGTGTCTATGTGTTGAGGAATAAAAGCACTAAAGTGAAACAAATGGGTTTCGGAACCCCCGTATGTGCTGTGCTAACAAGTGCCTGTAGTGCTGGAAGGATGAAGAGAGTCTCCAGCATCAGGAAATCAAATGCGTGCTGTAGTGCAGCGCAGACCTGCGCAAGTGGGAACAACGCAAGCGTTGAACAAGAAAGTGTCAGTCTCAGAACAGAAGAATATGTGAGTTAATGTTCTGCATGCAAGTGCAAATGGATTTTTACTTGCGACATATATTCTAAAACAAAAACAGGAGAATATGTGGAACACTTAAACTCACGTAGTATGAGACCAGCTGAAAAATTCTCCTGTTGGAGCACAAAAAATTAGAATATGCTTTTCTTTAAAAGACTGTGACACAAACGTGGCATGCAAACGTGTTTGTTCTTATTTAACGTGGAACAGTCTAAATCCTTCGACGCAGTCTGTCTTTGTAGTTAAGCTTTTATACTCAGCGTATTTCTCTGACTGCCGCTGTCCACATATGTCTAGCTCCCACATTGACACTTTCTGCTGTTTGTCACTCTATAACACAGCCACAACATGCAGTTGCACCGACATTCAGACCTTTTGATGCTGCACTGGAAAGCTGGACGGAGTGGTCACGCCAATTTGGATTCCATCTCGCCGCCTACAGAATTCAAGGTAACGAGCGGCAGCCTTTTCTTTTGTCATCTGTTGGTGTGTAAACCTACCATGTGATAGTCAAATTATTTCCCCGACGTGACGTAGCAACTCTGTCCTACGACAAAATTTTGTCTGCATTAGATGCATATTTCAAGCAATAAGACAATGTAGTTGCGAAACGGTATACCTTCTTTCGTGCAAAACGTACGGCAGGTCAGACTAATCGGGAGTGGGTTGCAACCTTGCAAGGCTTACTAGGGATTGTGCTTTCGAGTATCAATGTGGACTCCCATATTCAGATACTATGGTACATGATTTAATTGAACAGAACATTTCCGATGTTCGTATATGGGAACAGCATTTGAAACTAGTCAATCCCTCCCTTCAACAAGTGATGGACATATTGGATCAGCAGGACACATGACTTTGCTCAGGAATCTTTTGAACCTCTGCCAGCCATGTGTCAGGTTTACCAGCCCGCCGGGCGAGCTGCACGGAGCAGTAAACAGCCCTCACACCCGGCAACACAGCTGCCGCCAGGCTCTCAGCCACGTGTGCTGCGCCAGCAAGCAAATGCAGTGCTCAAATCATGCATGCGGTGCACTACTAAACATTCGTGTGAGAATTGCCTGTCACGCAAAGCTCTTTGCTTTTACTTTAATAAAAAATGGCATGTTCAGAGAGTTTGCCAGAAATAGCTCAGATCAGAAACTCCTAACCATTCCAGGCGCTTTGCTTCATGCCGGAATCAGAATCGAACCATGGATACTCGTTGTTGTTGTTGTTGTGGTCTTCAGTCCTGAGACTGGTTTGATGCAGCTCTCCATGCTACTCTATCCTGTGCAAGCTTCTTCATCTCCCAGTACCTACTGCAACCTACATCCTTCTGAATCTGCTTAGTGTATTCATCTCTTGGTCTCCCCCTACAATTTTTACCCTCCACGCTGCCCTCCAATACTAAATTGGTGATCCCTTGATGCCTCAGAAAATGTCCTACCAACCGATCCCTTCTTCTGGTCAAGTTGTGCCACAAACTTCTCTTCTCCCCAATCCTATTCAATACTTCCTCATTAGTTATGTGATCTACCCATCTAATCTTCAGCATTCTTCTGTAGCACCACATTTCGAAAGCTTCTATTCTCTTCTTGTCCAAACTATTTACCGTCCATGTTTCACTTCCATACATGGCTACACACCATACAAATACTTTCAGAAACGACTTCCTGACACTTAAATCTATACTCGATGTTAACAAATTTTTCTTCTTCAGAAACGCTTTCCTTGCCATTGCCAGTCTACATTTTATATCCTCTCTACTTCGACCATCATCAGTTATTTTGCTCCCCAAATAGCAAAACTCCTTTACTACTTTAAGTGTCTCATTTCCTAATCTAATACCCTCAACATCACCCGACTTAATTCGACTACATTCCATTATTCTCGTTTTGTTTTTGTTGATGTTCATCTTATATCTTCCCTTCAAGACACCATCCATTCCGTTCAACTGCTCTTCCAAGTCCTTTGCTGTCTCTGACAGAATTACAATGTCATCGGCGAACCTCAAAGTTTTTATTCCTTCCCCATGGATTTTAATACCTACCCCGAATTTTTCTTTTGTTTCCTTTACTGCTTGCTCAATATACAGATTGAATAACATCGGGGAGAGGCTACAACCCTGTCTTACTCCCTTCCCAACCACTGCTTCCCTTTCATGTCCCTCGACTCTTATAACTGCCATCTGGTTTCTGTACAAATTGTAAATAGCCTTTCGCTCCCTGTATTTTACCCCTGCCACCTTTAGAATTTGAAAGAGAGTATTCCAGTCAACATTGTCAAAAGCTTTCTCTAAGTCTACAAATGCTAGAAACGTAGGTTTGCCTTTCCTAAATCTTTCTTCTAAGATAAGTCGTAAGGTCAGTATTGCCTCACGTGTTCCAGTATTTCTACGGAATCCAAACTGATCTTCCCTGAGGTCGGCTTCTACTAGTTTTTCCATTCGTCTGTAAAGAATTCATGTTAGTATTTTGCAGCTGTGGCTTATTAAACTGACTCAGACTTGCGAAACTTCGCCCATGGAAATTATTGTCATTCATTCCACTCCACCCAGTGCCACTCTCTCTAACAATGACTGTGTTCGTCCCAAAAATAGAGTGCGTCGCCATCGCCGGAACTCCCGTCAAGTCGCAAGTGATTTTGTACCAGTGTCAGTTCACGTTGCACGAGACAGTCGCTCTCGTCGTCAGCAGGACAATAAAATTTTTGTAGACTTGGGTATTAACGGCAAAGTGATACCATTCCAGCTCAATACCGGAGCTGCAGTTTCACTGATCAATCAAGACACTTACAAACAGCTGAGCACACCTCCGCTGCATGCCACAAATGTTAAGTGAACTAGCTATTCAGATCAAGAGGTCCCTGTGTTAGGACAGTGCAGCCTTCTTGTAACATAAAAAGGACGTACGAAACTTGTGTCATTTTCCATCCTTCGTTCTTCTTCTGCAGTGAACTTGTTTGGTTTCGATTTATTTCAGATGTTTAACTTGTCTATAGTAACTCAGGTCCTATCAGTGAACGAGACTGTGCCTTCAGACAGTGTTTCTCGTCTATGTGAAGAATTTGCAGACATTTTTGCACCGGACCTCGGTTGCGCTAAGAAGTATAAAGCACGTTTGGAACTGAAAGTAAACGCGCAACCGAATTTTTTCAGAGCGCGCCATGTTCCCCACGCATTGCGTTATGAGGTTGCAAAAACATTGCACGATTTGGAATCATAAGGTGTAATTGAACGTGTGCAGGCTTCTCTCTAGGCATCACCATTAGTAATTTTGCCAAAACCTTCGGGAAAATTGAGAATTTGTGTGGACTTCAAGGCAACAGTGACCACAACTAGTGATTTCGACTTTTCCTTTACCCCGCCCGAAAGATCTTTTTGACATACTGTGCCCGGGCAACATTTTTTCGAAGTTGGACCTAGCTGGTGCGTACTTGCAAATACCGGTGGACGAAGAATCGCAGCGCGTTTTGGTAGTTAACACCCATCATGGTTTGTATCAATTCAAATGACTGCCATTTGGGTGTGCATCCGCCCCTGCATTGTAGCAGCAATATCTGCAAACTATTTGTGCGTCCGTCCCTACGGCAGCAAACTATCTGAACGATATTGTGATCTCCGGAAAGTCGGAAGAAGAACATTTAGCCAATCTCAGAACATTATTTCAGGTCTTGCGACAAAATGGTCTTCGATTACGGAAGGACAAATGTGTGTTGTTTGCTCTTGACTTGCCATACCTGGGCCATGTACTCACTGCCCAAGGCATACATCCCAGTCCCACGCACCTCCATGCAATACAAGATTTGCCTTCGCCGTAGAATTTGAAGCAGCTACAGAGTGTGCTGGGAAAAATCAACTATTCTCACAGATATGTGCCGCATCCCTCTTCCATTTCAGCTCCGCTTCATCGCTTACGCCGTAAAGGTTTTCCGTTCGTCTGGACGACGGAATGCGAAAGCGCCTTCCGACGGTTGAAATCAGCATTGCTTTCCAATACTTGCCTTACGCCATTCGATCCCCAGAAGCCCCTTTTCTTGATGGTGGATGCATCGGATTTCGGGATCGGTGCTGTGCTTGCGCACAAAGATGGATCACACGATCGCCATATTGCCTTTGCGTTCAAATTGCTCTCGTCTGCGCAAGGAAATTATTCACAGATCAAGAAGGAAGCATTGGCTCTCGTATTTGGTGTTACCAAGTTTCATGACTTCTTGTATGATCGTCACTTTACCATAATCACAGACCACAAACGTTTCACATCCGACCAAGCCTGTACCTCCTCGTACAGCGCAGATATTCATTCGCTGGTCTATTTTCGTCTCGCAGTACCACTACGATATCTTGCATCGGTCTACTGCTAAGCACGGAAACGCCGATGCGTTGTCCCGTTTGCCTGTTGCTAAGGATAGGGCATTCGATTCCTCCGAACTTGCTTGCATGTTCATTTGTTCGGAAACCGATGATGTGGTCGAATCGTTGCCGATTGATTTTCGTCGCGTAGCTACAGCCACAACTGCCGACCTTGTGCTTGCTAGGGTTCTGCGTTTTGTTGCTACGCAATGGCCCTAGTCAAAGTCACGGAACGGGGATCCGTTGGTTCGTCGATTTTTGCTCGCAAGAAGTGCACTTTTGTTCGACGTGGTGTTGTGCTGTTGCGTTGCTGATAATGATCAGTCCAGGGTCGTGGTCCCACGTTCGTTACAGTCCTCTGTCTTACAGGACATTGGGGTATAGTGAGAACGAAACAACTTGCTCGTCAGCACTGTACTTGGTTCGGAATCGATGCCGCGATTACAGATATGTGCTCTTCTTGTATGGTGTGTGCCGAACAACAATCAGCACCACTGCAGAAACTCTTTGCATGGCCAAAAGCCAGTTTCCCTTGGCATCGATTTTGCTGGTTAGTTGTGATAGATTTATTCAGTAATTTTCCTTTTGTTGTCCGGATGTCTTCCACATCATCATCCACCATGCAGGCGCTATCTGCTATCTTTTGCATTGAAGGTCTTTCTCAGACAATTGTTTTCGACAATGGCCCACAATTCATGTAAGCAGATTTCAGTCATTCTGCAAGGCCAATGGTATTCAACATCTGACGTCCGCGACGTTTTCGACACAGTCAAACGGTGCCGCTGAACGATTGGTCAGGACTTTCAAGTCACAGATGTTGAAGTTGAGTCGCATTCAAAGGAGGACGCGTTATTGCTCTTTTTGTCCTCGTATCACTCTCAGCCCCAAGATGGTCGCTTTGGTGCTCTGATGAGGTGCGCCGGCATCTCAATCAGCTGCGACTCTGTCGTCGCACGGGATGTGCCGCTCCCCGTCTGCTTTCAGCGACGGTGCCGTCCGGTCAGCGCCCCGGGGACCCATGTACTGGCTCGCCTCAGCCCCAGGTGTTACCGACGCTGCCTTCCATTTTGCCCCATGGCGAAGCTTCGCCGCCACCGCCACCGCCGCCGCCGCCGCCGCCTGTTCTCCCGCCGGCGACGCCCGCAGTGGACGCGTCGCTGCAGCCGTCGGGCGCCTCCCTGGGTCCCGCGCCGCCGATCGCTCCCCGGGACCAGTTGTCCGACATGGAACTCTTGCCCACTCCGGACCATATGTCGTCTTTGCCCGTCGGGTGCCCCGGCCCGATGGAGGTCACCCCTTCGGCCCCTGCTGTCTCTCTGCGGGCGTATACACCGCATGTTGGCGTGCACCCTGGAGCAGGTTTTCAGGCGTTTCCTAGCTCCCCGTGGTACGAATGGCAGGGTGCGGGTGGCACAGCCTCGCCTGTTGTCAGGCTCCCCACCTCGTCGCATACGTCAACATGATGTCCTCCCCACGGCGGGTGGAGGCCTTATACCACAGCCGTCCGCCGATTTGAGGGAGAGGAATGTGGTATCAACGCCAGACACCACACTTGCTAGGTGGTAGCCTTTAAATCGGGCGCGGTCCGTTAGTATGCGTCTGACCCACGTGTCGCCACTATCAGTATTGCAGACCGAGCGCCGCCACACGGGAGGTCTAGTCTAGAGAGACTCCCTAGCACTCGCCCCAGTTGTACAGCCGACTTTGCTAGCGATAGTTCACTGTCTACAACATATGCTCTCATTTGCAGAGACGACAGTTTAGCTTAGCCTTTAGCTACGTCATTTGCTACGACCTAGCAAGGCGGCATATTCAGTTACTACGAATGTATTCTGAACAGATAATATTGTGGCTCATGTACCGTCAAGAGCGAGGTTCATCATTAATGGATTAAATTTAAGTATCAAACTAATTACGTCCGTTTTCTGAATTCTAATTCCTTGTCATTTCTGTTATAGACCTCACGTCAGTATAGTTCTTCCGTCCTCACGCCAGCCTGCGTGAGCTAAAACGCGTGCATTTCGGCCTCCAGTTGTAACACGGTGTTGGCTCTTCTGCCAACACAACACTTTATCTCTCTCATTACCAGTGTCACTACCTTTCTCGCTTACAGCCTCTTGTCTTTCCCTTCAACCACTATTATCTCCTTTCCACACATGTCTGCGGGGATTTTTTGCTCGGGGTTTGGAACACTAGATCTGAGAACTTTAACACGTGAACACAAGGGATGGGGAAAGTAGTCAAATATTTTCGTGTTAAAGTTTGCTGTACCTATGTAACCATGTACCTATGTACGTTCTCCATTGATCTCTCATTTGGATTTTCACTATCACCTCTCCCTTTTGTATCTCTGTTTCTCTTTTACTGCCCCTGTCTTTCATTGACGATCACTGTCTTTTCTCACTACCACTGACATTAATTCATCCACCCCTTTTTCCCTTTCACTGTCAATCTCTCTCTCCCGCCATAACTATCTCCTCTGTCTTTCTCTCCCACTGATACTGTCTCTACTGTCTTCCATCGTCACTATCTCTGTGCTACACTCTCTCAGTACAAAAAACCGCCGATACGTTCGCATATCAAAACTTTTGATGAGGAAGCCGGAATAAGGAATGAAGCGTGGCATTCCCCAATTTCCTGTCTGAGTCTTTGAAAGAGGCTTATTTTCTATGCTTCGACAGTAGCATTTTCCAGCTGGTTCCCATTTGTCGCCTCTTACAGTATTGTGTGCTCTTTATAGGAAACGAATCCTGCAA
Organism: Schistocerca cancellata; assembly: GCF_023864275.1. NCBI lineage: Eukaryota > Metazoa > Arthropoda > Insecta > Orthoptera > Acrididae > Schistocerca > Schistocerca cancellata. The sequence continues at coordinate 80,552,890 of NC_064627.1, read as the reverse complement.
GTCAGTAAAATCATGACAGTTTATGTATATACTTCGACACATATATATAGTTTGACACATGTAAACAAGTGTTAACAACGGACAGTAAAACTTTGAAACAAAATAGTATCCCATCCGACGCATGTTCTCTTTACACTACTTTACATAAAAGGAAACCCCAGGACCAGTCCCTGCCGACCTCACAATACACGGCCGATCACCGCGTCATGTTCAGCATTCATCATCTGATACGTTATGGAGGGGCATGTGATAAATAAGCACATGGCACCCTCTGTCGTTGTCGACGTGTAGACTTTAGAGGCACTACCTCTCTATGAGGCAGCGTTGCAATTGGCATCAGAAGACTGAATCCTCCCACCTAGACTCATTCCCCCAACCAAGGAACATGCTGGGAATCGAACCCGGGTCCCCCACATGACTGTCTTTCGTGTTGACCATTCAGCTCCAGAGGCGGGCCCTTTACAGGAAAGTGCACAAAATTTTCAGGCTATACCTACAATCCTCCCACCCAGACACATTCCCCCAACCAAGGAAGTGCTGGGAATCGAATCCGGGTCCCCCACATGACTGTCTTTCGTGTTGACCATTCAGCTCCAGAGGCGGACCCTTTACAGGAAAGTGCACAAAATTTTCAGGCTATACCTACAATATACAAAAGAATGGGGTGTTTGATCTGCAAGTACAATGTATCTCGCTTGAGAAGGTAATTTTTTCTAAGGTACTTAAACTTACACTTACATCGAATAATCCAGGTTAAGACAGCTTGTATGGGCGTGAAGTGCCCATCGTAATGATTCACAGGGAAAAATGGCGACTGGATGATAGTTCGGTGACCTCAGAACCCTTTCAATGATCCAAGAACCCTCGTCAAGTATTCACTGGGTCAATTAAAACTACATTCGCTTCTCAGATTGGGTATTACGTCCATAATTGACGTACGTAAGTACGGTAACTTTGAACCTCTGTATATCGCTAACGGATAATTTTATCGAAAACAGTTTGCAGATACCCCGAGAGTATCATATGAAGAAATTTCGGCCATTTGCCACGAATAAAAATAATAGGATTAGCCGCATCCACATTTGGTGCGTTTGGTTCATTTGGATTTTTGGGCACGACAGATTTCCGAAAACATGAAAATGGAGTTCATAGATGAATGGATAAAGAGTGTACAGTTAAAATTTGTGCCAGTTTTATTTAGTTATTTGGATGTGTTCTGTCTAAGGTGCAAAACGGCTAAACTTCGGTTTTCGCAGAGTGTTAGTCGCAGCCTCACACGCACGTCATCAGTGTGGACACTATTTCCAGATTTAAGTATTTAGTATGCTGAAGTTTTAATAAATTACTATAATTTCTGTGAGTGTGTCGAAGTGTCTGCTCGACCCCTTTCTGAAGTATACTAGCTGCTGCACTGTCAGAACACTGCTTTGCGGGTCGCTGTCGGGTTTCTTGACCTGCTCCACCGCTACTGTGCGGTGGAGCAGCCCATCAGGCGGCCTCACGAGACTGACCAGAGGCTCAGTGGCCCCTATTGTGTTATTAGAAATAGAAACAAATTAACAGCGTGCATACATTATCACTCTTCGACTGCAGCATCTCACGTCAGACTGCGTCTACCTCACACCAGTCCAACTTAATAATACCGATTAAGAGAACGCAATGAACATGTACACTACATGTGCAGAGAACAAAAATGAAGAATATAAACACGACAGTTTTTTGTAAAAAGATCTTCTATGGCAGATTTTAGCCACTCATTGTCTCAAAGAGAGCCGGTCTGTGTGGCTGAGCGGTTCTAGGCGCTTCAGTCTGGAACCGCGTGACCGCTACGGTCGCAGGTTAGAATCCTGCCTCGGGCATGGATGTGTGTGATGTCCTTAGGTTAGTTAGGTTTAAGTAGTTCTAAGATCTAGGGGACTGATGACCACAGATGTTAAGTCCCATAGTGCTCAGAGCCATTTGAACCAATTGAACGTCGCTTACTTCATTCACTGATAACACACACACAGATTTAATGACAATGTTTTTCAGATTAGCGAGTACATTCCTTATTTGACACGGATAAAAGCTCTGTGGGCGAGCTTTTCTCTCGTTGGCTCAGAGCATTGCGTTTCCGCACACTTCCCGAGCTTGTCGTTGTCTAGGATACAGCACCAAGTAGCAGAATCACGTGGAGCACTGCATACATAGGCCTCTACACAGCTTCGTCAAAACGGAGCGACACTCGTGGACCGGCCGGCATTGGAATGCATTTGGAATTATGATTTCGTTTAAATTGCCGATTTTACATATTTTCCGTGGAGAAAGTGTGTGATGTATCTCTGAAATTACCAAGTAATACCACAGCGACTGAGTACAATTGTGCCTAACGCAATTAAAGTGGTGATGATTGAATGCTAAATATTGTTAATCGTCATTGATTCAGCCGCGGAACTGTTAATTTGCATGAATGAATAACTGATGAAATAACGCTCGCATTCAGCCTGCAGCTAAAATCGCGCTGACAATGACACACATTTTGGACAGAACAAATTAAAAACGAGCAAAGTGGCAGCTGATTGTAATTGTCAATACAGTCTCGAAGAACCTGGTGCTCCGTCGACCCAGGGAGTTGCAGCTCGTGCAGCGCCCTCCGTAGAGACTTCCGCTGTGAACGTTGAAAAGCGAAGTGCATCCGTTATGTTCAGGCTTCAGTTGTTGTATGTAATCTAACATGATGCCTCACATCAAGGCTTCCTGTCTGCATAAAATTCCCGTACAGCACTCGTTTCGGCATCAGCGACGGTGGCTGCTTTCTATACACGATCTGGAAGTTGCACTGAACCTCCTTGTCCGATTTGGTGCGAATGAACGATGCCAAACAGTCAACCTTTTCTTGAAGTGTTGCCATTATGATTCATACACGACAACCTTAAACATAAAAAACGAAACTACCAATGAGCTAGCCCAGCAGGGTTAACGACCCATCCTCACATCTCTATTTCCGCCAGTACATCTCCTAGATTCAAAATTTCCCAGAAGTGCGTGAACATGTGCACGAGCAAGGCAAAAGTCCTGATTTCGAGTCTCGGTCGGGCACATAGTTTAAAACTCCCGGCAAGTTTCATATCAGTGCTCACTTCACTGCATGGTGAAAATTTCATTCTGTAAGCTTCCACCAGGCTGTGCCTAAACAATGTCTCGGCAATATCCGTTCTTCCAGGAGTGCTAGACATCCAAACTCCGCAAGATGGCTTCTGTTAAGTTCAGGAGATAGTTAACGTGGTACTGTCTAAAGTAAAGCTGTGAGGACAGGTCGAGAGTCGTGCTTGGGTAGCTCAGCTGATAGAACACTTGCCATTGAAAGGCAAAGGTCCCGAGTACGAGTCTCGGTCCGGCACACTGTTTTAATCTGCCAGGAAGTTCTATATCAGCGCGCACTCCGCTGCAGAGTGAAAATCTCATTCTTGGTTTAGATGACTTATGCCAAGCTGATGTCACAGATATGAATCAATATTCTCATTCAAATAAAGGCTTCAAATATAATTTAATGGCAACAGATACAAATTCCATGTTCACTTGGGCCCTTACTATGAAGGTTAGGAGAGCGAAGGAAGTAGCGCAAGTGTTTGAACAACTGCTGCAGACAGGAACAAATCGATGTCATGACGTGCTTCAGGCCAAACACTGAGGTGAATTTTGCGACAGACATTTTAAGTTAGTAGTGAGACGACATGGAAAAAACCACTACTTGACATTCTCCCACATGAAAGCGAATATTGAGGTACCTCTGAACAAGATTATAAAGAACAGCTTGTCGATGAGATTTTATCTTCAAGGTTCATACAAATGGTTAGGTACCCTTCCACGAATAGTTGAGCAGTTTAATCACACTACCCATCATACAATTAATATAAGGTCTATTGATGTATGTGCTATTGGACTTAGAAACACAGCATACAGTGGTATTAAAATTGTGGATATGTGCACACAGAAATTCGATGTTGGTACTTTCGCGTGTATTTCGAAATAAATATTTGTATTTTGAGAAGGTATACCTGCGAAACTAGTCAATGGAGATATTCAGTCTCTAAACTGGAACACACAGATCCAAGAACTTACATATTAAATGACAGTAATGGTGAAGAAGTGCTGGAAAGTTTTACACGGAGGAATTACTAGAAAGCTCGAAACCACTTGTGTTTCTCATGGAACATGTTATGAGATGTTAAGGGAATAAGGCTTTATTTAAGTGGCTAGGCTTCCCATCACAGAGCAACAGCAGGGTGAAAATTCATGATTTGATATATAAGCAGGAAACATCAATCACAGATCATGCAATAGCATGACATAACCACAAGGGAGCACATAGGAGGTGGTGACTATATTCTCAATAAATTACATCTAATTCATTATCCCTAGATATAACTAGTGAATTAAGTCGAAAAAGTGCCTAGCTCACAGTGATGAGGGAATTACCATACTACACAATGCTTGCAAGGAGCATTATATTCCTTATGCTATAAATAAAGACCATCAAAATGTAGTCCGAATGTTAGGTGATAAGGCCAAGAAGATTTGCAGAAGAAACAACATAAGCATACGACATTGCATTGCAGCATTTGTAGTCGGTAAAGCAATGCATTCCAAACACATATTGGGTGCTGGAATCAATTTCAGGGAAATAATAAATGCAGATCATTGTACAGTAATGACCTCTTAAGTGCTTTTTAAAACATCCGGTCTGTGGTGTCAGTGTCTAAAACTGTTTTGATGCAGAAATCAAGAAAAAAGGGCCACACTAAAACATGTAGTGTTCTACCAGTTCCTAAGACATCTGGTGGAATCTTTCCATTTGTAATCCCATCATTGGCTGGATTGTTGGCTGTCGGATGTCTGACTGGAGGACCTGCAGCCATATCCTGAACAGTATTGAATGTAGGAAACGCAGAGGAGCAACTACAGGAGCCTAAAACGCATATTATGGAATGGAAGCCATTGTTATCAGTGAAGGACTATATCTACAATTACATTTACATGCACCTGAACTGTTTATCAGTTTATAAAAAAAAAAGACCACTAACTGTACTACGAGACAGACCACTTGGCAATACAGATCTGCATAAATTCGTCAAGAAATTCAAAATCCCAAGATTTTGTGTTGTTTTACGTGGATTACACTGCCAAAGATGTTGTGGAAATGCAAGGAGTGTAGGATAGCTACATCAGAAGTTGTAGGAGGATCTGGCGCTAACTGGATTGTCCATATTTAACAAAAAATAAATAAATAAAAACAAAAATAGAGAAATGAAATACCATCTACTACTTTGACTTGTATGATGATTTACGAACACAAGAAAAAATATTGCCATACCTTATCGACAAAAACCAGGTGTTTTACAGTTTTGGACACTACCAAGACCTCATTTCATATCTCTGTGGTAATTTTTGTCTAATGTTTCTCCTGGTGAATGCATAAAACAAGCAGTAAGCAAATCACCACATCAGCTGAAGTTCAGGGACAATGTTGTACAGTCTTACTTTAACAGAACATTTGTCGATATTAAGAGCACACTAATTCCCAAGGTAGATCTCAGTAAGCAGGGGGATGGGACGTGGAGTATTCATTTGATCTATTTGGAAGCATATAACAGCATACATATCATCACAAAGGCAAAGAATAAACTGCACCTAGGAAGCGGTGAAGCTGTGGAAATACCTCATGGTTCATATGATATTAAAGATTTGAATGCGTGCATAAAGACATTTTTACAGGGCTTTGAGTGGCGTGCAAATGTTAATAAGCTTAAAAGAGAGATAAAAACAACAAAACAGGTTCAAATGGCTCTGAGCACTATGGGACTTAACATCTGTGGTCATCAGTCCCCTAGAACTTAGAACTACGTAAACCTAATTAACCTAAGGACATCACACACATCCATGCCCGAGGTAGGATTCAAACCTGAGACCGTAGCGGTCACGCGGTTCCAGACAGAAGCGCCTACAAACGCACGGCCACATCGGCCGGCCAACAAAACAGGCTGTACACTTTAGGCCTGCAGGTTCAGTAGGATTGCCACCAGATTTCCCGAGGAGCCAGATGTTGGAGGATTACACTGATCAAACTGACTGGTAATTTTCAATATTTAAAAAGTAATTGTTGGTATATCATCTTAGCAGCTTCCTTTAATGTGTTATTTCTGTGTTTGCATGTGGAAAGCTTGCCAGGTTTCTTTACTCATTTGTACTCCCTGACCTAAACGACATGTAAAACAGGAGAATATGCCGACAATTTTTACCTTGTCTTCCAGTCTTGACCAGCGCCCGCCGCCCAATTCCACATCTACCGACGTAGACAAGTGGGGTGCAGCCCAGGTGTTGCGATCCGCTGATCTTCTGTATTTGAATGAACTCACAACACTTAAGTTGTTCTCACGATCTCCTGTCTTTCCGATATCCGTTTTCCGAACAATTGCTGAAAGTTCGTAGCCCCTTGTCGACATAGGCAGCTTGATTTAACTCATGAGTGGGCCCAAGTTACTGTAATGGTTATCGCTACACTTTTGTCTGCATTCCTGCTGTAATGTCATCTTTGTAAGTGTTATATTATAACAAAGGACTTGCAGTGGGAAACTGCAATTGGTACATGTCTGCGAATTCGCTGAGTAGAGCTGAAAGTTGGAGCGGACTACATTTTAGACGAAAGAGAAGTACTTTGAAATGATAAGTAGCTCTTGTTCGCATGCTGACTGCACCATTTGCTCCATGATCGTCGTCTCTGTACCAGACAAACGTCGTCAAGTCTCTTTCGTTAAGTTGAAGAACTAACTGCAAGAAGGCCTGGGTAATCTTTGCGATGACAGCAATGTTGCATTCTAAAACGTATGAGTACTGTAATTACTTAGGGAAGAGAGTTGTACCCTGCTTCCAAGACATCATTCTACATCTGTCGATACATTTTCAAGGAACAATACGATGTATGGTGCAGACTACTACGTACCATTGCCAGTCCCTTCCTTTCCTGTTCGCAAATAGAGCGAGTGAAAAACAAAAGTCTAAAAGCGTATGTTGTACGAGTCCTAATTTCTCCCATGTTATCTTCGAGTTACTTACGCGAAATGTACATTGTCGGCATTAGATCCTCAACAGAGCCTCACGAAAAGTGCGTCTTATTCCCCCCCCCCAGGGACTCTCAAGTGTGTTTACAAGGTCTCTCCATAATACTTGTGTGTTGATCAAAGCTACTGGTAAGAGATCTAGCAACACGCCTCCGAATTGTTTCGACGTCGTCCTTTAATCTGACCTGGCGGGGGTAGCAAACACTCGAACAGTACTCAATACCGGATCACACCAGCTTTCTATACGCCGACTCCTTAATAAATAAGCTGCACTACCCCAAAATTCTCCCAGTAATAGGAAACAGAGCATTCGCTTTCCCTACTATCAATGTGATGTTCTCTTTCCATCTCGTATCGCTTCGCAGTGTTACGGTTAGATGTTTAATCGAACCGACTGTGCCAAATAGTGCCCTGTTAATGCTGCATTCGAGCGTGACAGGATCGTTTTACCTACTCACTCCCATTAACATGCGTCTTTCTACATTTAAAACAAGGCGCCATTCATCACACGAACTATAAATTCCTTGTCATCTTGTACCCTCCTACAGTCACTCAATGATGGCAGTTTCCCATACACCACAGCGTCATCAGTAACCAGCCGTAAACTGCTGCTCACTCAGTCTGTCAGTGAGAGAGATTCCCATTCTTACGAAGATACGTCGATCATGACTCACCACGCTGCTTCCATGTCTGTTTCTCATAATAAAAGTTATGGTATGAATTTTTGCGGTAGCCAGTAGACGCAATTTAACATATCTGTCTTGTAGGCAGTGTAGAGGACATCATTTTTCTCCAGACGCCTCTGAAAAGTGAAGAAGAGTTTTCAGCATTACAAATGTAATTAAAAAAAAACAACTGTTACTTATCATGGGATATTCCCTGAATCTCGGTAGAATAGGAAGCATGAAATTTTCCAAGACATAATGAAAAAAATCCTTCGTGCTTGCTGACAGGTTTAGATCGTCATATTTTCTATTGTGGCTAAGCCTCAATAGTTTCTGACAGCGTTGTCAAATGCTCGATTGGACGGCAGGCTAATGAGATTAACGATGGCGAGATTTACGGAAATCCTTGGGCAGTTTCCGCTAGGTATCCCGCTTAATTTCGATAGGATCAAACCAAGTGATGGGGAGACGCGAATCATGGAGCCTCACAAACAGTTTTACAGTTCCGATATGGTCAATTAGTAGCTCATTGTGCCGGTCAGCATATCTTTCTGTGCGATCAGCCGACTGTAAATTACTAGTCTGTTGTCCTTTGAAATCTTGCTATACTAACGGATATCTCAAAAGGGGATGAAAACTCTCGAATGCGGTAATTGTAAATTTGGCTTCTGAATTTCAGGCGCAGCAGCCGACATACGTATGAGGTAATGGATGAAAAGTCAAAGGCATTGACTTCCAGAGGGACTCGCAACAATTTCCATTTAAAATTGTTGGTCAATATTCTGCTGATGAAGCTAGATTCTCTGCCACTAAGTAGAACGCAGAATGTAAGTCCTCTTGTTCGAATGGGCCCTGGTAGTTAAATACAGGTTCTCTAGAAGTAAGTGATCCCTAAACAGACAGTACTCACACTGCTGACTCAAGTGTGTTGTACGGGAGTAGCCATTGAAGTAAGACAATCTGAACTGCTGCAGACTGACTCTTGACTCTTTTCGTAAGTGATCCTAAGCACCTGTTTCTGTATCTCAAAACCCTGAGGTGGTCATGGCTATCTGTCATCTTCTCACAGTATTGAGCCCAGTGCTCAAGCAGTAGGGTTCTACCTTGCGTAAGGACCTGAGTGGTGTACCTCACGGCATAGACGGAATGTTAAGGAGACCTGTAGACAGTACAATGTTAGTTGGTCTCCAAGTTTCACTACGAATCTGTTGCGCCGTCATGGCCCTGCTTACCTCTTCTGAAAATGATTCAGTCTATTTCAGTATGTTCCCTTCTGACATTTAGATGTTATCTGCCAGATAGTCCCGATTGTACGTGGATAACACTGTCACCATAAAATGCACATAACATTTCGTAAATAGCTGCAGCTACAGCGATGACTTTTAAAGCTTTAGATTCACTTCCAGATAGTCTCGGAGAAATGTATGTTTGTTGGCGAAAGACGAGTTCTAATGTGGATAGATCGTGAAACCTCCTGTCAGATTAAAACTGCGTGCTGAACGGAGACTCTAACTCGGGACCTTTGTCTTTCGCGGGTAAGTGCTCTACCAACTGAGCTACCCAAGCACGACTCACGCCCCGTCCGCACATGTTTACTTTCGCCAGTACCTCGTCTCATTCAGGATAGATAGTGCTTCATCCGCAGTCAGTAGACAAGAAAAAGTAAGCAAAAAAAGTTTGTCTCGTGCCAGTAAACATAAATCTCTCTTTAGTGGTGATGACCATGGCTTCAGGAAACAATATTTCCCTAATGACCACATTACAACAAAAATATAATAATTTCTAGCTAAATTCTCGGACAACAAAATAACTCTTGGCGGAAGGACAGTTCCAATTGAATAACAGTCAATGCCTCCATTAACTAGTTTGGCGGAAGGACGGTACTGGAAAGTATTTAAACCTTTTCAGTTAGGATGTCAATATAATTTAGAAAATAAACAGGTATGTCAGTTACATATTCAAGAGTGTAACACCAATTACTGCTGATAGTCCATGTCCTCAGCAAGTGGCAGGTTCTAGATTTTTCTTCAACCAACGTCAACAACCAGTATTATTTACAGAACCAGACTGTTGATACAGTGTCGTTGACCACATGTAGACTGGTGATGGCCCAGAGCATAGTGGTTGCCCTGGCAGGACGACTCAGCGGGACAACGGCGGCGGACTGTCATGCATCTTCCTGGATGCACTGGAGCCCCTTATTGTGGAGAAGTGGATAATCTCGGCGTCTAGCCCAACAGCTTACTCAGCGAAAGCTTTCTTCTGTAGTCTCTGTATAGTCTTAAACCGGCTGCCTGTGCCACAATACTTTGTACTCTATTTTCAATCACATGTCTATGTGCAACAAACTAGTCCATGTACATCGCGAGCTGTAGCAGCAGCATATCTGATCCTGGTGGCTATGACCTGGACTCTGCTTGGCGGATGGCAGGCTGGTCCTTACTCAGTCTGTGGTATGCCTGACGGATCTCTTGTGCAAGTGGCCACTGGGTGCAGGCGCTAGGCCGAGATATATCATTACTCCCACTCAATGCATCTCGATCTCCTGTCGAACCTCCGGATCAACGATGGCTTCCAGTGGCGCTCAAGCGGTGGGGTTTATCGCGTCCACTTACATCGGTGTACGCAGAGTGTCAGCCAGCGCTGCAGTGGAAATGGAACATTTCCAACAAGTCAATTGGATTTGATCATGCTGATATAGAGGCCCCGCATCTGCGAACACAGAGGGTGGGAAACTAGTGGGTCGTGAGCAGTGCCCACAGAAGGGTCACAACTAACTGGAATGTTTTGGACACACTGTGCCAATAAGGAGACTGACTTCGACCATCAGACATCCCAGCAACGAGACTAAAGTCAACAACCAGCATAATTTACAGCATGTAATATTATTGGTTTTTCCGTCCTATGAAAGCTTTGAGTACCCTTTGAAAGACATTTGTTTTGTATCATTTACATAACTGTAAAGATGCGCATCTAGCGCGGACGCTAATACATCGATTGCGCAGTCAAAGAGACATTTTAACAGAAGCTGAACTGTCGTTCCGCTTCGATCTAAATAAAATATGACGGTAACAAGCTTTTGTAGTTCTTCAGATTTTAATATACTTCTGCTTGTTATGTGAAAACGTAGAGGAGGTCGACTTTAAGTTAAAAAAGTGAGCGGTCTTGCTAGCGTGCAGACAACATTATTAATTAATAAAATTAAGGTAATTCATGTTCGAAACTGTAAATCAGCAAGTTATTGTTATCGGAGGTGTTGAACAGTGCAAGAATTGTCTTCAACGAAAGGATAAAAGTAGTGACTGTAATTTGTGAAAAAAAAAAACGTGAACCAAGGAGACAGCATAGGACATGCTGAAATCTGATCGCACCATACTGTTAGAAAAGTACTTATGTAAGTTATATAGTTTATAAATAAGCCCCAATTTGCTAGTGAGAATTGTTTGAATATATTTAGTGTTTACCCGACTTCTTATTCTGTTCTTTTCCTTTATACTTTTTTTATCCTCCATGCCATATTATTTTTATAAATGTCTAACAGCCTTTACTACAGCAGAGAATACTGCGGCATCCTGGTCGTAGACAGAAGGCCGCTCCTTGTCTTCTATACAATTCATAGCTGCCCCATTTATTAATGATTTCATTTGCAAATGCAATTTTTTTTACTATTCATTGTTAAAGGTCCCTTAGGTAATTATAAAATTCATACTGCTTACGTAAAGAAATCCGGGTTGTTCTTTTCCAAATAATAGAAGTCTTTGCGTAATCAGAAACTAGCCTCCTTCTGACAACGATCAGGAGCCGACCAGAAGACGGACGTTTTCGACCGCTTTCGTGTCTCCTGTGGCAAAGCTGTGCCAGACTGGAAACACGACATTCTAGTATGAAATACAGATGTAAATTGAAAGAATTGAAATATATTTGAGTTATTTAGTTTTGTCCTTTTTTTTATCATACTAGAAGCACCAGACTTTTGATACAGTGTCGTTGATCACATGTTGACTGGTGATGTTCCAGAGCAAACACCTAGCGGCCACTGCTGAAGTCTACTAGGAAAAAACAGAGCCGACAACGATTACTGTACGGAAAAAACGGTGATCCTTTAGTCGCTCAGTGCGAGTGTTTTACTGCGTAGGAAGCAGTTAGCAAAGCAGAGAGCGATGTAGGCACCAATGAAACCATGCTGCTTGAGATGAACCATCTTGTGGAGCAAGTTTGTAAGAAATCAAACAAAGAGGCAACGCTACTTCGACAGGATGATGAACAGTTAACTTACTAATTCGTGTCTTAAATGTGCGAACATAACGTTTGACCAGTCCATGAGAGGCTTGATGGAATGCAGCTGTATGAATAAGCTCGAAACAATTATTTGTGTAGAAGTAGGTGAACTCTGTGGATGAAAGCTGTGGGCCAATATTGGTGACAATGGGCTTCAGTCAGCCTTCGACGGAAAAAATGGGAGAAGGAAAGTGGGTAGTTTCATGAGCGAAAGTATTTGCCATTCCAAATACATATGGAAAACGCGTATCAGCTTCCGCCAGTATCAACCACGTATGATCTAAACTGGGGCCCACGAAATAAAAATGGATATGGGGCCATGTGGCCAACGTCTCCGGCCAGGAAGGAAACCTTTGAGGTGATGCTGCTTGCTTGATTTGACAAGTATGATAATTCTTAACCATGGAGATGATGTCTTTATCCCTGCGACGACATGCTTTTGCCCAGCCATTTAGCTATAACAACTCCCCAGTGTCCTGAGGTATGGAGATAGAGGACTTTCTTCTGAAGAGCAGTGGGTATGACGATTCGGGTTCGCCCATTGTCTCTATGGAGGAGGAGGACCCCATTGACGACTTCTACCTATGGATGCTGGAGCTTTTTCTGCTCAGTTGGCCACCCCACCTGTGTTCTGCATAGCACTTCACGCCGAACTTGATCTTCTGCCATGGGTTGGGCGAAGTACACAGTATCCAACGGCAAGGTGGACACCGGTTCCTCGGCTACCCCGTCCAAATGGAAACTCACTTCAGGTTCTGTATCAAAGACCAGGTTGTGTTCCAGAGGTAACTTAGAGAGTACATCAGCAGGCAATGAAGCATTTTAGGGAGGGGGAGAAGAGGGTTATGATTTGTGAGGAGCATGACATAATCATGAAACTTTGTAATTCCAAAAACGATCACCAGGTCCTGTTTCTCAGTTTGGTTATAATTTCTGTGGGCTGGTGGCAGGTGTTTGGAAACAAAGTGATATGGCACTCTGCATCACCCATGATTCGCGACAGAACTGCCCCTACTGTGCAGACCAGTGCATCGGCTGCCAGGGCAACCGTCAGGATGGATCACTCACTGCCAAACAAGTGGTACATAACAGTGCCTGGATAAAAGATAGGCCCTATCTCACTCTGGCAACAAATGGCACTTCGCATTCTTCTGGAGCAGTCTACGTATGGGCTCGGCAGTGGTGTGTGCCTGCAGTATAAACTTACGGTAACAACTGAGGTGGCCTTGGACAGACTTCAGTAGCCTTGTGTCAGAAAATGGGGGTGTAAGGTGTCAAGTGCTGGACAGCCTAACGTGTTGTGTCGTGGGATGGATTCCTGTAGCACTGAAAACTTGTCAGGGATATTCTACTGGACAAAAAAGTTATTGATTTTAGTTTGGTGCATCACCTTGAACAGAAAGCACAGATTCTCCAGCAGATCCTGGGCAGCCCTACCTGCGACAAATATGTCATCAAAGTAGTTTGCTACTTCATGGATCTCCCTTGTGATCAATTCCAAATACCTCTGAAAGATGGCTGCTGTACTTGCAATTGCATAAGCCAGTCTCTTATACTGAAAAATATCGAAAGGGTTGTTGACTACCAAACGTCGTCAGAAGTCCCCGCCCAACCCCAACTGGAAGTAAGTATCCATGGGATGAGTTTTCGCAAAAAGTAGGTCCCGCACTTATGACGGACGTTGCAATTCGTCCGCCTGTGGGGCATTTAAAGCGGGTATGCCGAAAAAAAGTTCCAATAAGATGATAAGTATTATGGGTGACAGTGTCTTCGGACTAAGCAGCTGGAGGAGGTGTGGAAGTTCCATCCGGGTGGCATAGACTGACTAAGGGCCTTGGATGAAGGGAGTCGATCACAATGATTGTTGAAATTCCCTTATAATACGAAATGATGAAACTTTTAACTTCACCATTTTTATGAGTATTCTGTCGTCTGATACAGACACGAAAATCTTGTTGATGTTGTGGTCTTCAGTCCTAAGACTGGTTTGATGCAGCTCTCCATGCTAGCCCGCATCTCGTGGTCGTGCGGTAGCGTTCTTGCTTCCCACGCCCGGGTTCCCGGGTTCGATTCCCGGCGGGGTCAGGGATTTTCTCTGCCTCGTGATGGCTGGGTGTTGTGTGCTGTCCTTAGGTTAGTTAGGTTTAAGTAGTTCTAAGTTCTAGGGGACTGATGACCATAGATGTTAAGTCCCATAGTGCTCAGAGCCATTTGAACCATTTGAACCAAGCTCTCCATGCTACCGTATCCTGTGCAAGCTTCTTCATCTCCCAGTACCTACTGCAGCCTACATCCTTCTGAATCTGCTTAGTGTATTCATCTCTTGGTCCCCCTCTACGATTTTTACCCTCCACGTGGCCCTCCAATACTAAATTGGTGATTCCTCGATGACTCAGAACATGTCCTACCAACCGATCCCTTCTTCTAGTCAAGTTGTGCCACAAGCTCCCCTTCTCCCCAATTCTATTCAATACCTCCTCATTAGTTATGTGATCTACCCATCTAATCTTCAGCATTCTTCTGTAGCACCACATTTCGAAAGCTTCTACTCTCTTCTTGTCTAAGCTATTTATCGTCCACGAAAATCTTATCGTGAACTAAATAAGCTGCATGTGACTGCTTGCACTCAGTGTTAGTACAAAGGAACAGATAGTCTCTGGAGAACCTTTGAAGACGACCAGTTCACTCCTTGAAGGGGAGCCGCTGCAGCTCCTCACAGGGAATGGCATGCTGTTCCACCTTCAGGTGGAGCTGGTGCAGGAGATGACAGGCGCCGGGAGCCATATAGGCCAAAAGGTATGAACGCTGGTGAATGTCGCTAGATATGCCGCGTGCGATGAAATGCTGTTCCATGCGCGGGACGTAATTCACCCACGGTTCTGTTTTCCTGCCAAACTGCCGAAAATACGGTGGCACCATCCAGAAATTTTTCACAGTCGTGTCGATCCTTTACAGGTGGTGGAAGGCTTCCGGCGTCTTGGCCACAAGGACTTCTAGGTGCTCCGTCAAGATTTTATTGGTCCACATCATAGACCTATGGCTATTAGCATCTGCTGGAGCAACAGTGCAACCTGGTGGGATGCATCCCTAAGCTCAGAGATTGTGAATAAACACACGAATCCCCAGAGCGAGGAAGCACAGACTCCATCTGTGTTAACCAACCATAGGCCACGCTGCAAAAGCTGTAGCCAGCCGGTGTAACCTTGACTCAGCGTGGACACCGACGGGCTGGCCCCTACTCGATCCGGGACCAGCCTGACAGATGTGTAGGGCGGGTCGCCGCTATGTGTAGGCGCACGGCCGAGATAAAGGAGACAGGATTCGAATTGTTTCCAGAAACAACTGGAATGCGCACTGTTAAAGGAAACGTCTCTCGCTTGATCAGTGAAATCGCTCGCTGTGGAGAACCTCAAGAAGTTCTCCTGGCCGTAGTGTCTAAAAGTCTACTGTCAATAAATTACTTCGTTTTTAGGATTCCACGTTTTGCAGAGTTGGTATAGTCATCTCATTCTAAGACGTCGTTTTCGACTTCCATGTCGTTGAGTAGATCTTGGATAACGTCGTCCAACGTCATTAAATTACCCAATGGCTCCTGCAATCCACTGCTAACCTATTCTATCTCAGTTTTAGGCGTGAAACTACCTAACGAATTTATTTGATGAGCGAAGTGCGTTGCGTTGGAAAGTTAAAGTCCTCGTTTACTTTTTAACTTAGAAAGTTATTCGGTTGTTTATTTATATTTGCTCACGTTTACTCGTAATTGTAGCGTCACAAAAAGGCGGCTGGCTTGGTAAGTGTTAATGTTAAATTTTCTCTCGAGGCGTCAGTTACGCATTCGTTACTTGTTATTCTTCGACCCTCTACTCTAATATTAGTCCAATAGTAAGTCGACGTGCTCTAAGTTGATACATTACAAATAACGAATGTAGGTTAACTGAAGGTCGCTATGCCTGAATGACGTAGCAGAAGGTGTAGCAGACATTTTTGATGGTACAAGTGAAGTATGGAATTATGGTACTGTTTAGTCGCTGGAAATCGATGTGTGAAGTCCTCTTGAGCTGTCGTAAACCTTCCAGAATTTCTAAAAGTTCCTATGCTGGCGCATTCTGCTGGCTTCGACACCAGAAAACGTGTGGGAGTGATAAGAAAGTGATTTAACTTCAGTCAACAAGGAGTTATACTTTTTAGAACTTGTATATTAATTACTTCTATAACGAATTTCACTACAGATGCAGAGACGGCATCTAGCTATTTTCCTTCGACGGCCGCTGCTCTTCTGCGTCATACATAGTCGCCCGCACACACACACACACACACACACACACACACACACACACACACACACGCACACACACACACACACACACACATATAAGATCTTAGATTTTATTTAGGGGCACATTTTCATAGGTTTAGGTAAATCTTGGTGTCTTTGAGCAGTAAATGTGCAAAACTGATAGTGTGCTGGATACAGAAGGTAGAATTTATCAAATTAGACGCATTAACAGAAAGATATGTTTTCAGAATGAGTGCATTAGAACAAGGAGGAATCCGAGATAGAAGAAATGAAGGAACGCAAGTGAAGTATTCAGGAATACAAAGGAAGACAATTGCAGAAATTATTAAAAATATATTTGTAGGGAAGAAAAGAAGAACGGGAGGCGTATAAACTGGCATTTAACCCTTTCGCTACTGAGGGCGTGTACATACGTCCTGCTATGCCGTTCTCCAGGTGTTGTAGATGTGTATATGCCCGCCACTTGGATTTTCTGACATCGCCATGGGCGTACGAATCTGTTCCGAGACGCCGACCTCTCAATGCTGCGGACGAGCTACTTCCACATCTCGGTGAATGAAACAGTATCAAGTATTTACCATTCAACGTATGTACCTCATTGCTTGCTATCATTTGCAAAAAACCTCGATTCGATTCTTGAATCGCTTGAGATATGACAATTGTTATGATCACATGATTTACGATGCGCAAGGACGTGAACGGGCGGATCTCACGCAGCCTTTCTTCGGATTCAAAACCCTTCTGCTCCCTATTTTAAATAAATTTTCAATATCTTATCAACACTTCATTCACTGCAATATATGAGCTAAAATAAACCATACGCAATGCGTTTTAAACTATGCGAACTCTTTAAACTTTCGAGCAAATGTTTTACTTAATTTGATGCAGCGCAGGAAGTATGACAGATAAAGAAACGAAACTCAGTTCTTTATCGATGGACGATATCAGAGTGTAAGATGTGCAGAGGTCAGTCCCCTTCCACCTAACAATTTTAGAAAAACAGTGTGGTAAGAATTTGATATTGTCAATAACGCTGTCTCTCAACATAGACCCCAGCATTTGGCGATCAGTACCAGGTCGGATTGAAGGAAGACATCGAAGCAATTCAGAGACGGGCTACTAGATTTGTTACCGGTAGGTTCGAACAACACGGAAGTGTTACACAGATGCTTCGGGAACTTAAATGGGAGGGAAGGTGCCGTTCTTTTCGAGAAACTGTATTAAGTAAATTTAGAGAACCGGCATTTGAAGCTGAGTGCCGAACGGTTCTATTGCCGCCAATATACGAGAGTTGCCCAAATAGTAATGCACCGCATTTTTTTTCTTAGACAGTTGTTTGTTGAACATGTTGAGAATTGCACTCACGAAAGAATGGTATTTTATCCACACACCCCATTTTTCCACGTAACCTCCATCCCGTTTTATGGCCTGCCAGCAGCGCGAAACAAAGGCGTGTATGTCCTGTCGGCAGCAATTCTTGCGGAGCCAGTGCTTCACTATGTGAATCACCTCCTCATCGTCTTCAAAATGTCTTCCACGAATGGCATCTTTTAATGGCCCAAAGAAGTGGAAGTCCGAGGGGTTAGATCTGGGATGTCGGGTGTGATATCTGTGGATGGTCTCCCCGACCGTTGCAAATCGTGGAGCTCCACCGAACCGACCTCTGTCTGATTGTACTTCTGTCGACAGCAGATGCTCCAAAGACTTTGCACAAGCATTTGTGAATATTCCTCACAGTTTCTTTCTCTGCAGTGAGAAATTCAACGACCTCACGTTGCTTCTAACGTGCATCACCTACAGACTGGAACAGTCGTGCAGCTAGGCTATCTGTCGGAACTGACGGAAACTTGTCGCACTCACTCAGAGTTCTTCAGATAATACATACGTAACGTTTCGCGTTCGTAGCATTGTTTTCGGCTGAAAATAAGTGGTACATTACTTTCTGCACAACCCTCGTACACTGCGAGTAAGGACCGTGAAGACAAGATACGAGAAATTAGGACTATACGGAGGCGTATAGACAGTCGTTTTTCCCTCGCCCTATTTACGTGTGGAGCACGAGGGGAAATGACAAGCAGTGGTACAGGGTACCCTCCGCCACGCACCGTACGGTGGCTTGCGGAGTATCTGCGTAGATGTAGATGTAGAAATGTAGTTTCTTTTGACCCTTGCAACGATTTGGAAGACTTTTTCTCGGTGAGACGTTGAGCCTCTTTTTCCCTACGAGACCAGTTTTCTGGAGTAAGGAACCCGTGAAGGTGGCGGTTGAGGGAAATTACCGTAACGTTCGGCGTGGGATTCCCGGTCGTTACGGGACGTAGACGGCGTTCGGACAGCGAACGCAGGCATTACATTTCGCTGCCAGGCTGCCTGATAACGCTCCGCTGCAGGCTGGTCGGATCAGGGATAAAGAAGAGCGCCGCTAGGCGGGTTTGTGTAGAGGTGTGGCGGCGGGGGGGGGGGGGGGGGGGGAGCGATTCGTCGGGTGGCGCGCCGCCCAGCAGGTAACGACCGGCGGTAAGCCGCGCACAGTGCCCGGCGCCGTCTCCCGACATCTCCGCGCGGATTTTCTAGGGACAGATCCGGGCGTCGCTTCTGGAGATGTTAGATCCGTACGCATTCACTCCTTACTTCACGAATATGTCACTAGACTGAAACCGTCGTTTCGTTACTTCCTGATACATTTTGTTACTCGCAAAATTTCTTCACTGAAACACAAAAGATGCAGACTAACTGTCGAAGAATGCGATACACATATTTAATAATCGTGCTGCTAGCCATATACTACGTACGCAAACGTTCACTATTACTGTGGTGTCACCGCCAGACACCACACTTGCTAGGTGGTAGCTTTTAAATCGGCCGCGGTCCGCTAGTATACGACGGACCCGCGTGTCGCCACTGTTAGTAATTGCAGACCGAGCGCCGCCACACGGCACGTCTAGAGAGACGTACTAGCACTCGCCCCAGTTGTACAGCCGACGTTGCTAGCCATGGTTCACTGAGAATTACGCTCTCATTTGCCGAGACGATAGTAGCATAGCCTTCAGCTACATTTGTTACGACCTAGCAAGGCGCCATTACCAGTATAGATATTGAGATTCTATTAATGTATCATCAAGAGCGATGTTTTACAAATGTGGATTAAAGTTAAGTATTCCAGAAGCTACGTACTTTTTTTTATAGCATTCATTACGTATCCTGTTTCAGACCTCACGCCAGCCTGCGTGACTATAAGCGCGTGCCTTTCGGCTTCCTCTCATTGTGTCTAGGCTGTCTTGTCTAGACACAACAATTACAACCTTTATTTGACACTAACGTTGTTGACCGTATTTGCAAACATTTATCTGATTTCAACAGGGAGACAAAAAGAGTAGTGGATCCTGTCCACAACTGGCGAAACCGAATATTGTGTGTCTCTTGATTTGGGTCGCTTCGCACTGGAAGATTAGATGTGGTGCGGTTTCATCAAACACACCACGCAGTGTTCCTTCCTCTAGACCCATCGTGTGTAAGTCTTCCTTATATTTCCTATGGCCTGTCATTGGTCCTACCACAAATTTAGTTTGTCCCCTGTTCAAATGCAAGATTGCAGAGCTTCTTTTAAAATATGACTTTGGCGTCATTAGCTTGCCACTTATTTGTTTTAGGATCATAGTCGAATATTCTACGTGCTGCCTTGTGGTCCAGATTGGTAGTTTTAATGTAACCATCGCCTCAATGATGGGCAAGACACGTTCCGCCCCAAATGGAATCGCCGCACCTGTCCTAGCCACGCTGTCAGCTTGTTCATAGTCATCGATTCCTGAGTGACCAGCAGGTTTACCCTGTTCTTCTCCCCTAGTTTCACGGCATTTTCTGATGATCTCTGATTTCATCGCACGGGCTGATAGAAATGGCTGTCCGAATAAACGTAGATGCTACGATCTTTGAAGCGCCTACGAAAATTCTCCTCAGCGCACCCCCTGACGGCGGATATTTTCGCCTTTGCAAGCATAATCAACGTTAACTATTACTTCATTATGTAAAAGATATTTTTCTTTGCCAGAAAAACATTGTTACGTTATTAATATTTCCGGAACTCCAGACAGAAGTAAGAACTGACTTCATACAATGGAAAATTTTGAACCAAATATTTGGAACATGCTTGGTAAAGTACTTATGTCTTTAAGTAGAATGTGATACTTGCTGATTGTCAAAAGTACGTACGTTGTTAAATTGGAACTTGACGCTGTAAATTCCTTAATAATGAATACAATTTAGTAAGGACTCCATGGTGCGTTTCAGTAACCCATCTAGTGAATTTTTTAATTACAATAAAGATAAAACATTTTTTTTTAATGTACACCTGTTTGTTTTGATTATTAAGAATACATTAATGTTTCGGTGGCTGTGCCCATCCAGCGGAACATGTTAGTTTATGGGAGTGCCAGGGCAGTGCAAGTTCAGTACAACGTAACTGTTTGAGATCATACCAGTACGCCACCTGATGTCAGGGTTAATGTTGTTTTGTGCAAATTCAGTCAACGAGAGGTTCAAAGTCACTAAATGGAGCATGTGTACGTATTTAACTCATACGTGTTTTTATTTGGAATACCAGGCATATAAAATAACAGATCTCAGTGCTACGTTACAGCAATGAGACGGATTTTCCCTAGGTTACTCTACGTTAAGTGTCTGGAACACAGCAGCTGGCATCTTTCTACTTTCATATGCTTGCCGTTTAATGGCGATGTAATTAAATGTCCCCTATTTACCTTAGGGTCCCTCTGTCCTTATTTTAGGTGTGGGTCCTTGTTCTAGGTGTAGACGAAGAGGTATTCTACCGATCACTGACTCGCTGTTGCGTGACGAGAGAGCAATGAGACCTTTTGAACACAGGCACAGTAAAAGGCGCAATGCCTGAGGACAAGGGCACCCCGGAACTGGAAGGAAAGAAACAGGGAATAATAATAAACACTAGGATGGAAAGTAAAAGTGAATAAATGCAAAACAAATGCCGTGGCATTTTATATTAACAAATCTTATCATTATTTTGGTGGTCAATAGCTCCGTTGTGGCGGTAGTGCTTTGGTAACGAATTAAGCTATTGATATGTATTACACCTCATCGTTATGTACACATATAGTTCTCTTGTGTGGGAAGAAAAAGAAAAGATGCAGAGACTCGGAAAAGTGTTTCTTGCTATCAGTATAGTTGAAGCAAATACCAGAAAGGAAGATTGTATCAACACTACTGCTTCTATGTTGCAGAGTATTTGTTTCATCAATTCCATATTTGACAGAAAAATTTGAACCATCTGTTTCATTATCCGTCATTTAAATTCCATACCTGGTTGATGGTCTGTTCATTCGTCCCTTCCTAGATTCCATCATTCCAACCAAACTGCATTTACGAGTAATTTACCTTTTAGAGCCGTGCCAGTTGACTCAAGATTATTATCTGAGAAATTTTTGACCCTTCATAGACTCTTTCCTTTTTCTGCAAGTCAAATTTAATGCATTGTCCGATAATATCGCTCTAGACTTACCAACCATGGGAATAAAGTCATTCACTATGTGTTACACTGGTAACGTAGCAGCAACTGACTTAACTGAATATGACTTAAGTAACTTTAACACCTCCATGAGCAGAGGGCAAAGGTCAAGCTACGTCAATGTAAACAATGTTTAGAAGTTTTGTGGGTATAGTCGGCCGCAGCTCTGTTTTACTACTTTGATTTGATGGTTTAGCCTTTTGGAAAATCAGTTTTTAGTATTGGAAAATCAGTTTTCAATATTTTCTGAATACACCACAACAAGTTCCGAAAGTAACAGGACAAATTAATTTCATGCAATATTTTTGCCCATGTTGCATAGCGTGTATGTGAGATTCGTGCATTATGATATGCAGCACGTATACAGACCCACCTCATTTCAGTAAGACCATTTCTTCTCCAAAACAATACGTCTGCATTAAGTTTATATTGCTGCTTTATTTTATTGTTGCTTCCTTGCACGAGGAGCAACGCTACACGTTTCTATCTGGGATTGCTATCGCGTAATTGTCTAAAATTTTTGCACCTATCCAGGTAGCATCGTCTGTACTGAGTGTCTTTCAGTAACATGATCTTAAAGTTAGAGGTTTGCTCCACAAGGTCTTCGAATTCGAAAGACCTTGCTGAAGTTCAGATAAGGCACTGGAATAACATTGACTTTTACGTTCATATGTATAATTCAAAAATCATATGACTGTAAAACATAGTCCAAAGTGCGAGACGATTATGAAACATTTTCAAAACAACAAAAAACCTACAGTTTGGTGACCCCAACAACTTCCATAGTATTTCAGAACAGATAATAACCGAACTGCTTGAACGCGCAGACTATAGCCATGGTTTCCAATTTGGCAGATGAATATCCTTATTGACAATCAAATGTAGTCTGACTAGCAAAACGGATTATCATCTTTCATCTCCCCCCTCATAAACTGGAATGGGCGCGCCTCCAGCGCCGACAATGAGGTGACGGAGGCGATACAAAAATCTTTTGTCACATCAGGATGGTGGATGTAAGGCCTCGGGATGCGTCAAAGCATATGTTACACCTTCAAAATCTTCCTGACATTGTTTCGTCAAAGACCACGGAGCATTTATCTTCAATAGACTCAGCAAGACGACATTGTTTAATAGCTGAAGTGGGACGATACGCCTGAAGAAGCAGCATAGTCCCATAAAATCTTTTAACTTTCTGTAAGTTCGAGGATATGGAAAGTATTCTATGGGACTCATAAGGCTTTGGAAATGTTCCTTTAGGAGAAGTTGTATGTCCTAAGTATTTAATTTCAGTCCTACCAAAAGTAGATTTCGATAAGCTGCCAGTAGCACCGGCAGCTAGAAATTTCTGCAACTTCCTTTCCAACAATAAGAGGCATACCTTCCAGATGGTGCTGGATACGATAATGTCAGCTGCCTGAAATGTAATCTTATCTAGTGAGACAAGTCCAAGCACGACATCAAGTCTAGGGCTAAAAACTCAGAAACTGACTTTCAGACCGAAAGGTAACACACAGTATGGAGAGAATCTCCCACAAAATGCAAAGGCTGTATACTTTCTGCAGTCTAGGAATGTGTTATCTGCCATGCCAAACTGGACAGAAACTTAACTCCGTAGAATTTTTTCAGTTATTCGTCCAAACTATCTGGACATTTTTACATAAGCACACTAATTTCGTTGATTGCTCTAGCATCCAGGACGAAACAAAACTTCCAGTCCGGTTTATTTACTGCTAGAAGCGTACTGCAATGTAAAGATAATGAAGGTTCAATGACCCGCCATTCTAACTTGCGTCTAATTTCTTAGTTAAATGTCTCCCGCTTCGACAATGGAATAGAGCATGTGTTTTTAAAAAATGTCTCATGTTGTTCCATATGCTACTCACTGTTACTGATCACGCTTGGCCTTTTGTCAAACATACGTACTGCACGAGCAATTCTTTAAGTTGTTTTCCTTGTTGTTAGAAATTTCAGTAGGTTCTGACAATTTGGTCCAAAGAACATCACAATCCTCATGTGTCATGATCAGAAAGCTTATTAATTACTAAGTGCTTCGTTCGAATAAGCTTTAGCTGTATATTTTGACAAAATTGGCCATGACATCCGCTTATTCTAACAAAATGCACAACAGAATCTTTCCCAACATTTTTTTTTGTAGTTTGGCATTTTTCCGACTGAAGATGAATCTCAGCATTTCTCTCCCTAAGAGACTTGAGACCAAAAATAGAACTCTTCATTACTTCCTCTACCAAAAGAAAAGTACATTCCATTACAATATCCCATTTCTTTATATCTGTTTGTGTCTATGTTTGTATTTCCTTTGACTTACTACCTAAGCACCAATCACTGTACAGTTTTGCACAGAATAAGAAGTTTTGTACTTCACTGATTTCATTAAATAACTTTCTAGAATCAACTTAATCATAGCAGCAGCATCAAGCTAAATGACGTAGTAATATTTCCAAAAACGCCTCAAACGAAAGCTTGGACAACTTCTTCTAGTTTCTCTGAACCTTCATGATATAGTCTGTCAGTTACTTTGTGATACTGAAACCATCATATCTCAGCTGGTTAGTTGTTGGATCCATACTATCCCCTCCTCATTCATAGCTGTCGCCAGAGGCTAAATGATGCCAAATCTAATTTCTCGAACTTAAATCACAGGGCGTGTCTCGTCTGGGGCTCCACTGTGATTCAGCATTATAATTTGATTCGGAATTTCCTTGCTGGTAACTTCTGCACACATAAAATGGGACTGATACTTATGATTAGGTGCCGCTGACTTCCGCTGACTACTAAAGTTATCTAGAATTACAGTAAACTGTGGCTGAGTTCGTGTACCAGAAATCCACAGATTATCAATGTGTTTGTGATTCTATGGAAGTGTTCCATTATTCTGATAGCCAGGGTGGTACCTCCCATCGGTTCTCCTCTTGCCTTTACAGTGTGGAGAACAACCATTCGCCGGTTCACCACCCGACTTCTGAGAAAAACACAGCGCGAGCATCCGCTGCTGTCTCGTGATTGTTGACGTACTGCTGTTGTGGCTGCATTGCTTGCCTCATACCATTGTTATTTCGACTGTTATTACTGTTATTAGTAGATCTTATGTCCCCATTTATTAAATCGGTTCAGCCTAGCACAGTCAGAAAGTACTCTAAAGGCTTTGGACACTTGCTGACGAGGAACTTCCAGTTTAATAGCATGCCCTATTGAATACGTCTCTGTTGTGTGACTGAATCCATGATTTCATGTAAGATAGGTCACAGTCCGCAATAACTGAACTAAGACATCGAGTAAAACAGAAATAATATCTGGCTTCCCCCAAGGAAGTGTTGTAGGCCCTCTATTGTTCCTGATCTACATAAACGACTTAAGAGACGATCTGAGCAGCCGTCTTAGGTTGTTTGCAGCTGATCTTGTTATTTAAATTCTTCTAGAGTCATTAGATGATCGAAACAAATTGTAAAATTATTTAGACAAGATACCTACATAGTGCAAAAATGCTATAGTTGACCCTAAATAATGAAAAGTGTGAAGTCATCCAAATGAGTACTAAAAGGACTCCGCTAAATTTCAATTGTACGGTGTATCACACAAATCTACTATATACTTAGGGACTAAAATTGTGGATACTTTACATTGGAATGATCACATAAACAATGTTATAGGGAATCCAAATCCAAGATTGCTTTATTGGTGGAACACTTAGAAAATGTAACAGATCTACTAAAGAGACTGCCTACACTACGCTTGTCCTCCCTCTTCTGCTCTTCTGGACTGCCGCGAATTTACGTCATTTTCATGATTACTCTGCAGTTCGCAATTAAGTGCCTAGCAGAAGGTCCATCTAATCACCTTTAAGCTAATTCTCTGCTGTCCTACTCTCGAATAGTGCGGGGGACAAATAACATTTAAATCTTTCCATGAGGATTCTGATTTCTCTTATTTTATTATGATTATCATCCTCCCTAAGCAGGCGGTCTCAAAAAAAAAAAAAAAAAAAAAAAAACTTTCACACACTGAGTAGAAAGCTGGTGTTTGAAACTTCATGGGGAGGTTCTGCCGCAGCAAAAATCGCCTTTGTTTTAATGACTGCCGCCCCAATTCGTGAGTCATATCCGTGCCACTCTCTCCCTTATTTCACGATAATACATGCTGCCATTCTTTGAGCGTTTTTGATGTCCTCTGTCAATTGTACCTGATGCAGTTCTGAGGTGTTTATGCTAATGCTAGCTGCGGATACACTACGCATGGGTTGCACCTAAATAGGAAGGGGGAAGGTAAGTTACCTTCTCTATTAGCAGATACTGTAAGGGGGGCCCCAGTCACACGAGGGATAATCCCTGTGATTCATGGGACCAGGGAGACATGTTTTTTAGGTTCAAGCCAAGGTCCAGACAGACAACAATAAAAAAATAGATTAAAAGAAACTTAATGTACATTACATAGGGATAAAGCTAAGGGTAGTATCAATTTTCTTCTTCAAAATATCAGGGAAATAAAAAATAAAGTAGATGTGCTCTTAGTGTGTTTAGATGATCTCAGATATAAGAATGAGATTGATATACTTTGTCTGTCTGAACACCGTATAACTGTGGGGATGGAATGCGTCAGTATAGATGGGCATAATTTAGCATCTTACACTTGCAGATCTAGCATGGATAAAGGAGGAATTGCCATTTACACAAAAGAAGGGTATAAAAACAATATTGTAGAAGTAACCAAATGTTGTGTCAGTCAGCACTTTGAAGTTTGTGCTTGTAAACTGCAGCCAGATAATGTAGCTTGATACTAGCAACAGTTTACAAGTCCAAATTAGGAGATTGGGAGCTATTCGTAAAGTAGTTTTGACTCCTGTCTGTCAGACAAAAAGAAGAATTTATTAATCTGTCGTGATTTCAGTGTAAAACTTATAAGCAAATCTGATAGGAAAAGTGAACTAGACGTGTTATTAGCTCATGTATAGTTCATGACAGTAGCACTCTAATAGATGATATGTTGTACAGCTAGAGGAAGTGAAGCTAACACATGGTTTTCCTGTGATAAACGGATTATCAGAACATGATGCACAGTTGATTAACTTACGAAACATAGCAGGGCATACAGTTCAGAAACCATTAAGTAAAAGTGTAAGGTTTCTCAACCCGATGTTTACAGAGCACTTCAGAGAAAGTTTAAGAAATGTTAATTGGGGAGATGTATATAATGAACCAAATGCTAATGATAAATGCAACATATTTCTTGATAAATTTGTACCCCTCTTTGAAAACTGTTAGCCAAAAAGATTACTACATGTAACACAAAACAGTTTTCAAAGAAACCTTGGATTATTACTGTATTAAAGTGTCTTCAGGAAGAAAAAGAAAGCTGTATGAGACTGCAAGAGTTAGTAAAGAACCAGGGGTAATTTTACACTATAACAATTACTGTATCGTACCAAGAATAGTTGTCAGAAAACCGAAAAGAAATATGTATATTAGACATGAAATTAACAATTTAGGCAATAAAATCAATTCAGTATGGAATGTTGTTACAAGGGAGACAGGAGAGGTATTCACTGGGGTTGGTAGTATAGCTATTAAAGAGAATGAGACCATCTTAACCAACAGTGCACAAGTAGGAAATGTGTTTAATTATCAGTTCTTAAGTGTAGGTGAAAAAACTGCTGAGAATATCTCAAAAGAAAAAGCCAAGCAGTACATGGAAGAATCAGTTTTGAGAAATCTTAGGCAGATTAATTTTCACCTAACAACCTATTGTGAAATAAGGAAAATCATTAAATCCTTGAAAAATAAATGTTCTTTTGGAGTAGATGACATCTCTAACAAGATATTAAAACAATGTGGAGCAGTTACAGCTGATGTTCTGAATCATCAGTAATCAAATGCATTTTCCCAGACAGGTTAAAATATGCCACTGCCAAACTTCTCTAGAAAAAAGGGGACACCACAGATGTCAATAACTACCCGCCCGTATCCTTGCTTCCAGGGTTTTCAAAAACCGTGGAGAAAGTAATGTACTCAAGTGAGGTTAGCCATCTGTACAACAATGGGACACTTAGTAAATCACAGTTCGGATTTCAAAAATTCTGTTCGACTGAGACAGCAATATACAGTTTCAGTGTCCACATAATAGAGTCTTTAAATAGTAAAATGTCACCAATAGGAATTTTCTGTGACTTGTCAAAAGCATTTGATTGTGCAAAGCATGATATTATGTTACAGAAATTACAATTCTATGGTATAAATGGAACAGAATATGAGCAAGTCATATCTGCAGGTCAGGAAGCAAAAAGTTTCTTTATATGGTTTAAGTGATTCAAGGAAGTTTCCCACTTCATCTAACTGGAGTGAAGTTAGGTTAGGTGTTCCCAGAGTTCGGTCATGGGTCCTCTTCTTCTCTTCATGTATGTGAATGACATCCCTTCTTATTTGAAACAAGATGCTAAACTGACACTGCTTGCTGATGATACAAACATCATTATTAATCCAATAAAAGAAACCCAAATAGAAAATGATACAAATTATCTCTTTGGAAAAGTTATTGATTGGTTTTCTGCGAGCGAGCGTACTCGGAATTTTGAAAAAACACAATAAATCCACTTTTCTACTGCAAGCAGTACAGTTCCTTCAATAAACAGAGCACATCAACAGAAGTCAGTAGCCAGGGTAGAGCACACCAAGTTTTTGGGTGTACATATAGATGAGATTCTTAATTGGAGCATTCATATCTTGGATCTCCTAAAGCGACTAGATTCAGCAACTCATCAGAATAATTGCCCATTTTGACCATATAGAAATTAGTAACCTTACATACATTGTATACTTTCACTCTCTCATGTCATATGGAATAATATTTTGGGGCAACTCAAAAACTTAGGGAAAAAGTATTCGTCCCCACCGGTAGCTGAGTGGACGTGTTGAGGCACTCGGCCAGTGCACATCGCGCGGTGACGGGCGGTAGCGTGGGCCACTGCTTACGTCGCGAGCAGTGCTGAGGTGGAGAGCTGAGCAGTGTGTGCGAGCGCTGTTAACGTTTATTTCTGTATAACTGTTGTAAGTACGATGTCGACAATTAACAGAGCGAACAGCGTTCAGTGCGCTTTCGATCGCGTTGCGTTGCGACTGACAGCGTTTAAAATTCACGAGTGTATCTTTGAGGATTTGAAATTGCCTGAAGATGTAGCCGACACGGTCCATTTGGAATTTGTGGGGCACTCGTCATTTGTCAAATTTATTTCGAGTGACACTTATGAGAAATTCGTTGAGGAGCATGTGGCATGAGACCATTTCGTCATAATGATGGCAGTGTTAGTAATGCCCAAATCGTGCGTTCGGGATACGGAGTGAGAAACGTCAGGGTATTTAATGTGCCACCTGAGTGCCCTAATGATTTGATTACACGTTCTCTGTCACTGTATGGCGCTGTTTTGTCAGTTACAAATTAAAAATGGTCGAGTGCATATCGCTACCCAGTTAACAGCGGCGTGCGAAGTGTACGTGTAGACTTAAAAAGGCAATATACCTTCGCATGTTTTCATTGGCGGCTGTCGCGCACAGGTAACTTACATTGGAAAACCCCCTACCTGTTCGATCTGCCATTCAACAGAACATCTGCGGAAGAACTGCACACGTCGACGTCCATTTCAACTTCCACGGGAACGTCCTGCAGACGGTAGTGAAAGGCTTGTTCCGCTATTGAGTGAGGTAGTCGCGGGGACTGTACCACAACCCCGGCAGCCAGAACATGTTAGCGAGGCAGAGATGCCAGTACAGGTGGAATGCAGTGCCAAAGACATTCGCGGTAGGGTGGACATCGATTCGGCCCCGTCATCCTCGCCGGGACAGTTACCGCTGGATACCAACGATGCGCCAACCACCTCTTAAACTAAGCCGTGTAAGATGCAGGAGCGGGTGTAGATCAGTTTGCCTGGACCACACCTATCGGTAGGGACTGCAGCAGAAACAAAGGAAGACCGCCGAAGGAGAAGCAAAGGGAATAGTAGCAAAGAGGAAAAGTCGGATGATTTGAGACCGTACACATGTCAGAAAGTGGCAGCGAGACTGAACCTCAATCCACTTGCTCAGTGCGCTGCGAGAACACCGCGAGGCAAGAACGCATTAGTGAACAAACCGAACACCTGAAGGCACAACTGAGCGCTGAGAGGGAACAGAGCACCGTATCGGTTAAGAGGAAGAGCGAGCAAATCAGCGAGCAGCTGCAGCAGCGCTCCCGCAGGAACTCGCTGACGCCAATCGCAGCCCCTCGTGGTGGCCAGGCGGATGCGACAGTTGGCACGCCGCACATTTGCCACGCGGGACATTTGCCACGGTTTTACCTGCTCCGAAGGGTTCGGTCCCTTGTCTCCCCCCCTCCCCCCCTCCTCGTCCTCCTCCACACCCGCCCGCCCTCACCAATATCATTATTTCTACAAGGACTGCAGTGGGTCTGCAACTCTGGTGGCCCACCAATACCACAATCTCTACCAGGACTACAGTAGGTCTGCTCTGTGATGACCTACCTACCAATCTTCTCCAAAACGTCGAATGACTCTGCTGTGGGTTTGTTCTGTTGTGGCCCATTACCTGTCAGCATGTCAAGAGTCAGCACTGTCTTTCTGTTGGAAGGACAACACTACTTCTTCAAGACTGCATGGAAATCCACTACTTCCGTGTGCATTGTCTTTTACTGCTCAGACTTTGAAAAAAAAAACACTGAAATTTTACTGTGATGAACAATCTGGACTGTCTTTATGGACTGTGAGAAAATTTTAGCTTTTGACCAACATTGTATAAATAAGTGTGTGCATTCGATATCTTTGTTATTGTAATTATGAAAAATTTTTCAAATCATTATTGGCCACAGCCCAAAACAATTTGTAAAATTTTTCGAGTAACGAAGATTTTTGTGAGGTAAGTGATTTGTGAAAGGTATAGGTTAATGTTAATCAGGGCCATTCGTTTGTACGGATTTCTGAAAGTCAGATTGCGTTGCGCTAAAAATAGTGTGTGTCAGTTTAAGCACAGTCATGACAATTGTTCTAAGGGGACGTTTCAACGTGACCATCAGTATGGAAGTTACTACAACGAACAAGGGCATCTTAAACATAGGGAATCTAAAGAAGGTGTTGTTACATGGATGAGCTTACGCCGAAAAACGGATCATTGCAAGGGAAAGCTGCTTTCGAGAAACGGAGGAGTGTTGAGCGTATTAGAACATCTCTGTGGATTACCTGACGATGCAGCTCTGAAAGCTGGGTTAATAATTGGCTCCTTTTACCGACCTCCCGACTCAGCAGAGTTAGTGGCAGAACAACTGAGAGAAAATTTGGAATACATTTCGCATAAATTTTCTCAGCATGTTATAGTCTTAGGCGGAGATTTCAATTTACCAGATATAGACTGGGACACTCAGATGTTTAGGACGGGTGGTAGGGACAGAGCATCGAGTGACATTTTACTGAGTGCACTATCCGAAAATTACCTCGAGCAATTGAACAGAGAACCGACTCGTGGAGATAACATCTTGGACCTACTGATAACAAACAGACCCGAACTTTTCGACCCCGTAAGTGCAGAACAGGGAATCTGTGATCATAAGGCCGTTGCAGCATCTCTGAATATGGAAGTTAATAGGAATATAAAAAAGGGAGGAAGGTTTATCTGTTTAGCAAGGGTAATAGAAGGCAGATTTCAGACTACCTAACAGATCAAAACGAAAATTTCTGTTCCGACACTGACAATGTTCAGTGTTTATGGAAAAAGTTCAAGGCAATCGTAAAATGCGTTTTAGACAGGTACGTGCCGAGTAAAACTGTGAGGGACGGGAAAAACCACCGTGGTTCAACAACAAATTTAGGAAACTACTGCGAAAGCAAAGAGAGCTTCACTGCAAGTTTAAACGCAGCCAAAACCTTTTAGACAAACAGAAGCTAAACGATGTCAAAGTAGCGTAAGGAGGGCTATGCATGGAGCATTCAGTGAATTCGAAAGTAAAATTCTATGTACCGACTTGACAGAAAATCCTAGGAAGATCTGGTCTTACGTTAAATCAGTAAGTGGCTCGAAACAGCATATCCAGACACTCCGGGATGATGATGGCATTGAAACAGAGGATGACACGCGTAAAGCTGAAATACTAAACACCTTTTTCCAAAGCTGTTTCACAGAGGAAGATCGCACTGCAGTTCCTTCTCCAAATCCTCGCACAAACGAAAAAATGGCTGACATCGAAATAAGTGTCCAAGGAATAGAAAAGCAACTGGAATCACTCAACAGAGAAAAGTCCACTGGACCTGACGGGATACCAATTCGATTCTACACAGAGTACGCGAAAGAACTTGCCCCCCTTTTAACAGCCGTGTACCGCAAGTCTCTAGAGGAGCGGAAGATTCCAAATGATTGGAAAAGAGCACAGGTAGTCCCAGTCTTCATGAAGGGTCGTCGAGCAGATGCGCAAAACTATATCTCTGACATCGATATGTTGTAGAATTTTAGAACATGTTTTTTGCTCGAGTATCATGTCTTTTTTGGAAACCCAGAATCTACTCTGTCGGAATCAACATGGATTTCGGAAACAGCGGTCGTGTGAGACCCAACTCGCTTTATTTGTTCATGAGACCCAGAAAATATTAGATACGGGCTCCCAGGTAGATGCTATTTTCCTTGACTTCCGGAAGGCGTTCGATACAGTTCCGCACTGTCGCCTGATAAACAAAGTAAGAGCCTACGGAATATCAGAACAGCTGTGTGGCTGGATTGAAGAATTTTTAGCAAACAGAACACAGCATGTTGTTATCAATGGAGAGACGTCTACAGACGTTAAAGTAACCTCTGGCGTGCCACAGGGAGTGCTATGGGACCATTACTTTTCACAATATGTACAAATGACCTAGTAGATAGTGTCGGAAGATCCATGCGGCTTTTCGCGGATGATGCATTAGATGATGCATTAGAAAATTGCAGCGAAATGTAGGACGATCTGCAGCGGATAAGCACTTGGTGCAGGGAGTGGCAACTAACGCTTAACATAGACAAATATAATGTATTGCGAATACATAGAAAGAAGGATCCTTTATTGTATGATTACATGATAGCGGAACAAACACTGGTAGCAGTTACTTCTGTAAAATATCTGGGAGTATGCGTGCGGAACGATTTGAAGAGGAATGATCACATAAAATTAATTGTTGGTAAGGCGGGTACCAGGTTGAGATTCATTGGGAGAGTCCTTACAAAATGCAGTCCATCAACAAAGGAGGTGGCTTACAAAACACTCGTTGCACCTATACTTGAGTATTGCTCATCAGTGTGGGATCCGTACCAGATCGGGTTGACGGAAGAGATAGAGAAGATCCAAAGAAGATCGGCGCGTTTCGTCACAGGGTTATTTGGTAACCGTGATAGCGTTACGGAGATGTTTAGCAAACTCAAGTGCCAGACTCTGCAAGAGAGGCGCTCTGCATCGCGGTGTAGGTCACTATCCAGGTTTCGAGAGGGTGCGTTTCTGGATGAGGTATCGAATATATTGCCTGCCCCTACTTATACCTCCCGAGGAGATCACGAATGTAAAATTAGAGAGATTAGAGCGTGCACGGAGGCTTTCAGACAGTCGTTCTTCCCGCGAACCATACGCGACGGGAACAGAAAACGGAGGTAATGACAGTGACACGTGAAGGGCCCTCCGCCACACACCGTTGTGTGGCTTGCGGATTATAAATGTAGATGTATAAAGTGAGAAAGCAAGTGGAAAAAAACGAAGAGAAGGTCCCAAGAAGAAACTACACAGTTATCGGATATATACGCGGATGGAATGGGAAATCTACATAATAAAGTTTATGACTTTGTTACAGTGATGCCTAATTCAGAATCTATGAAGAGAACCATGCGTCGTCGATGGGGTCAAGAGTGGGGGAACCTACAAGAGCCTAAGAACTTTTATGCAATTGATCTTCATGAAGATCTATTAAAAATGGGAGGTGGCAGTAGTTTTCTTCTGTAAGACGATAGATTAGAGGTGAGAATAATGATTTTTAGTGGAAGCAAAGGAAAAGAAAGTTTAAAAACATGTTCCCATTTTTTTATGGATGGAACATTTAAGAGATGCAGCAAGCAGTTTGCACAGAACCCCACCATACACGTAGACTTAGGGAGGCCCGATTAAAGAAACAAACATTCTTCCTACTCCCTAATAAGAAGAAAGACACATATGTCCGTCCGTTTCGTCTGATAAAACAGGCAGTCTCTGAGTGGTGCCCTAAAGGCAACCTACGAGGCAGCTGCGATATCGGCCATTCGTTTTCCCACAACTGAAATAAATGAATTCTATTTCCATATGAAGAAGAGTTTATGGAGAAGAATTCGAGTTCTCGGTCTAACTGAGGAGTACCGCTAGAACGAGGATTTAAGACTTCACGTCAGCATGTGTGCAGCGCTGGCAGTTGTAAAACCGTAGGACGTAACCAATGGATGGATTGAGCTTCATGCAGAAGCTCCCAATAACGGAAGGTTCTCTCAATTTTTTGACGACTTTTGTGGATAACTGGCTAGAGAGTAAGGATATAGCAACAGAAATGTGGGACTGTTACGGAAAAAGGCACCGAACGACGAATGCTGTTGAAGGGTGGCACAACAAAATAAATAGTATTATTGGAAACCCTCACCCTAAATTGAGCTATTTGGTAGAGTGCTTGAAAAAGGAAGCTGAACTCACAAACTGCATGTACATGAAATTGGAAATGAATCTTGAAGGTAGGAAGAGGAAGTAGAAGTACTTGAACCTGGACGACAGGATAGAGAGAATCGTAAAGAATTATGAAGAGACTGGCAACATTAGGCCTTGCTTGAAAGCCATTGCCCATATTCAGAAACTGGACTAAAATACGTTAAAAATAATGTATTACAAACTATGAAGACCACTGAGTCCTCGCAGGTTACTGAGATAAAATTATTAAAACATTCAAGCAGCATTATCGGAGCTAATATTAAGCTGTAATTGTAAATAGAGTGTACATTAGTTCTGCGTGTTTAGACTGATTTTACACAAGCCAGAATGGTAGATGGTCATTTATCATTTTCACGGTCCAAAGCCTGTGCAAAATGTGATGCGAATCAGCCTTTAATGTAAAAATTAAAAAGTGTTTCATGCCTCACAAAAGTATCCCTATTGTTGTCACGTTAAGATAACTTTTTTCTACCTTCCAATATTATGGCCATACTATTAAATAATTGTGAGTTCTAAAATAATTTTCTGAAACTTCAGAATCGCAACTATCACCTAAAATATCATGGTTTGTTAAACTGATCGTATGCGCTTTCGTAAAAGAAAATGGGAACTGAACCTTTGAATTGCACCTAAAATTGACATCCCAAAACTGATCTGATGCTAAGGTTGACAATTTTGGCACCTAAAATGTTTTTTATTTAAGTTTAGCTGCAAACATTTATTGTGGATGTACATCTACTTAAGTACATTTAGACATAGTCCTTTAAAAATTGAAATTTCTTACTAAATTGTTAATTATCGTTAAACAGGTCAGTAAAAGCAAGGAGCTTACTACTGAAAATTAATTGTTACTAAAGAACATCAGAAACAAATGTATTAGACCTACTTCTGTTATACATTAAAGACTTTTTGAAAAGATATTTGATCATTTCTTCTGTCAGTGACAGTGTAATTTCAGTTGCTTTGCAACACCAGGGATATGTACTTCTAAATTATGTTTGCAGCTGTTCTCATTTCGAATTATGGAATATTTGCTTCGTCTTCTTTCTTGGAGGAATTTCGGAAAATGCATTTACTAACTCCACTCTAGTGGCACTGTCATCAGTAACATTACCGTCGCTGTCGCCCAGTAAATGTACTTATTGAGCCTTTCCGCTGGTTTACTTATGGGACCAGTATCTCTTTGGATTTTCCGCCACATTTCTAGGCGAGTTTCGTTGTGGAAACTATTTAATGAATCTCGCATTGAAATCCGCACCAAATTTCGAGTCTCAGTAAAACTTCACCAAAATTGGAGACTTAGCGTTCGTCTAAATTATACGTGCCTTTTGCGGTACTCCTGCAACAGCTTTCTGTCGTGTTTTGTGTACCATGGGGGATCAGTTCCGTCTCTTATTAATTTATTTGGTATGAATATCTCGAGTGCTGTTGATACTATTTCTTTGAACTTAAGCTACATTTGGTCTTCATTTACATAGTTTGGAAGGATTGGAGACTCTCCATTAGAAAAACGTCACGCGAATTTTTAGCTGCTTTTATAAATAGATATATTTCACGTTTAATTTTGGTGAATTTGTTTGTTACGGAAGTGAGCCTCTCTACGACTGCGTGTTCACTAATCCCTGTATCCGTCGTGATGCTCAGGATTATTTGTGGCTAAAAGGTCAAGTGTGTTTTCGTAACCATTTACAATTTCAATGACCTCGTCAACAAATTGTTAAAAATAATTTTAAACAATTAATTAAAATAATTTTAGAACAATTACGGAAGTTGTTTTCTATTTACAATAGGTTATGAAAATGTTTTTTGTCAACATGCAGAAGGTAGATCGAAGTAACTGCCAATCATAATTGTATGAGTAGGGTACCTATTTGTGATGAGACTCAAGTTTTCTTTTCTTTGAACTGTTCAGCAACTGTTTCATCTAAGATAGGGGGTCGGTAAAAGGAGACAGTTATTAATTTATTCCAGTTGTCGAATATAACCTCTGTCACTGGAACTATGTGCTTCAAAGTCGATTGTGAGCTTACATTATTTTTCCTTAAGTTGTCCTTCTTGTTTCTGTTGTAGTGCAGATAATTACAGTTACGGCTTTTTCCTCCAGAACCTAAGATGCTTTCTCTGTGACCCTGTAAATACCAGATCTAAATAATGTAGAAAACGATGTCCGTTACAAGCGTAGCATTCTGTATTACTTCATTTCCATATTTCTAACATTTTAAAATTGTAAGTCGACTGTTGATGATATGTCAGTCATAGATGTTCTTATCTCTATTTAGTGAACGTGTGTTCAGTTATGTTTTGAACATTGTCCCGCTACACTTTATTAACTAATGTTTTTAGAGAGTAAATTAATATGGAGTATGTCTTTCTACATTTCAAAAATTCACAAACCCATTTATTCTTTCTCTATTGTCTTTTGGGTATGCAGTTGTAGTAATTAAAGTAGGCACAAATGCAGTGCTAAAAAAGAAATGATTAGCGTACATTTGCATTCTCGTTTCATCGTTCCTTTCTTGTTGCTCCCATGCCGATGGACTGTTTCTATCGCAATCAGTAAGCGTGAAAGGAAGCTACCGTACAGACAGAGGAATCTATATTTGTACTTGGCAGAACTAATTACATACTGACATAATCGTCGGTATTGCTTTCGTTTCCAAAAAGTTATAAATATTTCTATTTCGGAAAAGAAGGTCTGTCTTTTGCATGGGGGCTTTAATATATATATATATATATATATATATATATATATATATATATATATATATATATATATATATATATATAAGGAATGCAAATATTTTTTTGTAAGTGTCTGTCCGATTACGCAAGTCTCGTAAACGGCTGGCCCTGACTAGTTTTAGTACGCAATCTGACTGCTTAGAATGACAACAAAGAATGTAAGACAATTTCTGTTAGCACAATTAATTAATTAAGTCCCCAGCAACTATAAAACCTACGAAACCAAAGCACAAGTGTAATTGTTCTGTGTGTGGGAGTGTGACTCAACGCACATCTGGCACGGTTCTTCTTCAACAAAACAAGAATTTTTAAATACCAATTACACTGACGTGATAAAAGAAAATTAGAAATACTATAATTGCGCAAGAAAACCAGAATTACACTCTAATACAAGAACACACGCCAGATGCTTTGTTGACTGAACCTGTAATGACACGTTATTCAGGTCACTGAAAGAATAAAAGAATAAAAGAAAATACCTCCATATATATTGACGAAATGCACTCTGACCATTACAATATCTCCATTAGAACAACATCTGCTATCTCTCCCATGAAACCACTGCATAAAACATGGAACAACACTCTCCACTACCACATCTCACTCTGACTTCACGACAAGCAGTGTCCACCACAACTTCTCGGTAAGAACTGCCTGCCGCTACGTCTCAATAAGCACTGCCATTGGAGGTGGCGGAACAATGCTCTCTGGCTCAGTGTAGCCACCTTTCAACTTGGCCAAGATGTCGATGAAGAAGGTCCCTTACGTACTGGGTGTATCGAGTAAGATGTGGAGACGGCGGTTTGAAAGTGGACAGAGGTAGTGCGGGGAAGGGCGTCCCTTACCTGAGGGATCGCTACTCAAGCTACCTGGCGAAGGGGCAAGTGTGGCAAATGTCCAGGGGTGGCAAATGTTCGGCATTCGATGTGACCACGTTGACAGACTCAGCCGGCGGTGGTGGGCAGAGAGGCGCGCGCACCGCACAGCATCCCGACAGCAATGAGCCGTGGTGGCGGCAGGACGAGGAGATGCAGCAGTAGCTGCTCTCGCGCATAACCATCGCGCTTCGACCTTTCCACTCCCTGACCCGTTATTGGTTTTGACATTTCGCCTCATACTCCAGACGTTGCCAAAGAGCTTGGTTCAAAGCCGTCGAGAAGGACAATCCCAACACTCAGAGCACATTGTCCTCTGAGCCATCATGTGCGACAGCCAAACCTACAACATTACAACACTTAACGTCAATAGGATTCAAAGTGCGGTGAAACTCCTTTCGCTAATTGATATCTTGTATGGTTGACATTGCCCTCCTACAGGAGGTAGTCACAGTCTTAGAAGTGCCCGGTTACGTTCTTATTGATAACAATCTCCAGGATGCTGTAGGGTCTGCCATACTTCTGCGCGACGGTATAACCTTTACGGGTGTACAGCGGCTGCCTAGTGGTCGTGGCATTTCTCTACGAGTGAATGGTGTGCAAATTGTTAACGTGTACGCCCCCTCAGGTAGCACTCATAAGAGAAATATAAAAATGAGTTTCCCATGCTTCTTAGCGCTTATCGTGCACATCTCATCCTTGGTGGTGACTTCAATTGTGTACTGAACGACAGAGACCAAACTCCTAACACGAACAGATGTATTGAACTTGAACATTTAATTCATGGCATGCGTCTTCACGATACATGGGAACAACTGCACGGTGAACGGGTAGCGTACACCTTCGTAACCAGTCATTCTGCCAGTCGGCTGGATAGGATCTACGTGTCCGATACCCTCCAGCGACACACTGTGAACTGTGACATAGTTCCTGACAATATCTCCGACCATTGTGCATATCAGTATTTCCTTAACCTACAACGCCAGCAAATTTACCGCGGGAAAGGCTACTGGAAACTGAACGTCAGTCTTCTGCAGGATGCCCAACTTGAAGTGGAGGTGAACATAACATGGCAACAGCTCCAGCGGCACCGAAATCTACAGTGGTGGATTCAGTGCGCTAAGCCTAAATTACTCCTCACACTCATGAGCTACGCCCGACAAAAAAGCTTTTGGCAGAAACAGACTATTGAATTTTATTATCGCTGTTTGAGAGAACTGTACAGTCGCACTACCAATCCTTCTCGCGATGCCTATGTAATGATCAAACGATATAAAGCGAAAATCACGGCGATAAAACGCCAACGAATGCAAGGCATCATCGTGCGAGCCCACCCCAAGGACGCTGCCGCCGAAGAACGGGCCTCTCTGTACCACATCCTGAGAACGACGAAACGGTGTAAAGCCTTGTCGATTGAAGCCGTCGTTGATGACGCTGAGAACGCCATCACGAAGCAACGTGACATCATCTCGCACGTCTACGACTATTATAGTCAACTTTACAAGAAGCAATCCGTTGATGAACACTCGTGCGACGATTTTCTTAAGACCTTGAGCTGTCGCTTGTCACAACAGAATAATGCAAATCTGGCATCTGTTTTCACAGAGGACAAAATCCGACTGGCGGTCCATAGTGAAAAGAAAGGGAAATCACCAGGACCCGACGGTCTCAGCGCTGAGTTTTATCAGCGATACTGGAATCTCCTCGGTCCGACGTTCCTCGAGATAGCGAATGAACTCTGGCACCTGGAAGTAATACCCAAGGCATTTACGGAAGGTATCATCTTGTCCTTACCGAAAAAAGGTAACAGCAGGAAGGTCGAGAACATGCGACCCATCACACTCCTGAATGCCGATTTGAAAATCATCACCAGATCGATTAAACTACGGATGCAAACCGTTATGTACAAGGTTTTGGGCAGTTACCAGTACAGTGCAGTGCAAGGCCGAAGTGCAATCTCAGCAGCCTGCGATTTGAGGGACATCATCTGTTCGTATGCTGTAACCAAAGGACAGGGCGCTCTGATCTTTCTAGATTTTGAGAAGGCTTATGACCATGTACGTCATGACTTCCTCTTTAAAAGCATGAAGAAACTAGGATTTGGACCTCATCTCATAGAATTAATTCGTAAACTTACTACAAACGCCTCTTCACGGATTCTCATTAATGGCCATTTTACAAAAGAAGTTTTCATTGGGAAATCTATCCGCCAAGGATGTCCTCTGTCAATGATTTTGTACGCCATTGCAGTGGAGCCGCTACTGAACAACTTGGCGCATAGCGGGATCGGGCTTGGCGTCGAGTCTGTCACTATCCCATGCATTGCGTATGCTGACGATACCTGCGTAACTGTGTCATCATCTCCACAACTTCTGTCAACGGAAACTCTTTTACAAACATTCACGTTTCTTTCAGGAGCGATACTAAATAGAACTAAAACCACAGCTTTGCTGATCGGAGGCGGTATCGGAGACATATCCCATGTTACCTGGTGCAAGGTCAATAATTATCACACAACCCTCGGTGTTGTTACCTTTGAGGCCAAACCTAACGAATTCCTGACGAAGAACGGGTCGCACATGCTTAATAAATTACGTGCTGCTTTGATACTTCACTCCGACCGTGACTACAGAAAGTTAAGACCATCGAAATCGCCATTACGAGCAAGATGAATTATTTTGCACAAATTCTTCCAATCTCCGACCATCTCGCCAAGAGTATACAACAAGTTTTATGTTGGTTTCTTTTTAGGGGGCACATTTTCAAAGTTCAATTCCACACCTTAACCTTACCTTCGTCCAAATGTGACCTTAACCTCATTAAGGTACACAAAAAATGTGTCACTCTGCTCCTAAATCGCATCAGGAAGGAGTTTCGTACCCGGAGCACCCGTATCATCACAAACCTCATTCAGCGGTGGAAGCCTCATAGCCTTGACCCACCCGTTGATATCACCGGCATTTCACTTTCTTAGCGACATGTGCGACTGTACTACATGGAAATGAGCTACATTCGACACAACATTGTCGATAACGGAAGCCTGACGAACAGGAAACTTTATGACCTTCTCATGACAACAAATCACACGAATCGTCTCGAAGAAAAACATCCACATACACATTGTGGTATAGTATGGCGGAATGTGCACAGCGATATGTTGCCATCACGCGTCATAGCCGACTGGTATCTAACAGTCAACGATAAATTAGCAACGAATGAAAAGAAACATAAGATAGGCCTTCATCCAACGCCCAACTGTGAAGCATGCGGAAGAGTCGATACGCTTATTCATAGGTTCACGTGCGGAGATGCAGAAGAAATTACAACATTTCTTCATCAACGATTGTCGGTGATAGACCGAACGACGCCCAGTGGTGTAGACCTTTTAGAGACCATTCAGCCACAAAAACTGAGATATCCAGGAGCAAAAAATAACTCTGCAACGTGGATCATGGGCCACACAGCATCGTTTATTATGCAGATTAGGCATGCTGCTTTCCTAGACTGTTATTCTTACATAGAAATTGAACACCTTAAAATGAGCCCACATTGTAACTACAGGAGGATATTTGGAAATATGCTGAAAATCATAATTAACGGTTAAATACTTCAAATACAATATTTCTTATA
Organism: Schistocerca cancellata; assembly: GCF_023864275.1. Lineage (NCBI taxonomy): Eukaryota > Metazoa > Arthropoda > Insecta > Orthoptera > Acrididae > Schistocerca > Schistocerca cancellata. The sequence continues at coordinate 80,511,047 of NC_064627.1, read as the reverse complement.
GCAGAGGTTGCCAGTGATCTGTATGTATGAATCATAATTGCTTCCTGGGACTTTAGTTCTTGTCGGAATTTTAAGATAATATCCAGACGCTCACCAATGCAGAAAGCATTTTTTCTTTCCCATTTCCGTTTTAACATTTTCCTTCTCTCGCAGAGCAGCGGAGCAACTTTCCTTCAACAATGAAGTGATAGTCTTTTGTGCACCAAAAAATTTTCTGTTTACTACCTGGCAAAATAAATAAGTAAATAAATAAAAGAAACCTCAAGAATATATTTCATTTCTTATATTACGCAACAGCAGCCTCGAAATGATATATACTTTGTTCATTCTATTCTCATTACAAATTAGAGCAAATGTTTATTTTCCCTTCCTTATAAAAAAATAAAATAAAAAAATAATTTAAACAAAAAAACAAAACAACCCTCAAGAAGTCATTAAAGAAAAAAAAAAGTGGTAAGCGCGAAAGACTGTCAATCCTAAGTGCCCGGGTTCGATTCCCGGCTGCGTCGGAAATTTTCTCCGCTCCGGGACTTAATTTGCTGAAGAAATTTCTGAGAATGTACGTTTAGAGCAGATCATTGTGTGGTAGTGAATCATGGACAGCGAGAAAACCGGAACAGATGGAAATCGAAGTGTGGTGTCACCGCCAGACACCACACTTGCTAGGTGGTAGCCTTTAAATCGGCCGCGGTCTATTAGTATACGTCGGACCCACGTGTCACCGCTATCAGTGATTGCAGACCGAGCGCCGCCATACGGCAGGTCTAGAGACACTTCCTAGCACTCGCCCCAGTTGTACAGCCGACTTTGCTAGCGATGGTTCACTGACAAATTACGCTCTAATTTGCCGAGACGATAGTTAGCATAGCTTTCAGCTACGTCATTTGCTACGACCTAGCAAGGCGCCATTACCAGTTACTATTGATGCTGTAAAACATGTACCGTCAAGAGCGATGTTCACCAATTATGGATAAAAGTTAAGTATTCCAGCAGCTACGTACTTTATTTGCTCTTCTCAATTACTTGCCCTGTTCCAGACCTCACGCCAGCCTGTGTGAGCTTAAACGCGTGCCTTTCGGCTTCCTCCTAGTGCATTGGCTGTCTTGCCAGTCCACAACAGTTGGCGACGAGGCCAACTCGCGTTCGTAACTACACTGCCCTAATTTACTTGTGTAATGGCTTCGCCACAATCTCCAGATGTACTGTCCGAATTTTATCGCAGAAGCAGCCGACACAGGCGTTACTGGATGACCTTGGACAGCCCGTCCAGGGTCAACATGCAATGCAAAACAATGCGGCGGCCGCCGCTCCACCGCTCACACAGCCACGACACGCAGTTGCACCACCTTTTCGTCCTTTTGATGCGGCACTGGAAAGCTGGACGGAGTGGTCACGCCAATTTGGATTCCATCTCGCCGCCTACAGAATTCAAGGTAACGAGTGGCAGCATTTTTTGTTGGCATCCGTCGGCGACCAAACGTACTGTGTGATAGTCAAATTATTTCCCCGACGCGACGTAGCAACTCTGTCCTACGACGAAATTTTGTCTGCGTTAGACGCATATTTCAAAGAATCAGTCAATGTAGTTCCCAAATGGTATACCTTCTCTCGTACAAAACATACGGCAGGTCAGACTAATAGGGAGTGGGTTGCAACCTTGCAAGGCCATACTAGGGATTGTGCTTTTGAGTGTGAATGTGGCCTCAGTTATTCAGATACTATGGTGCGTGATGCAATTGCACAGAACGTTTCTGATGTTCGTATACAGGAACAGATTTTGAAACTAGTCAATCCCTCCCTTAACCAAATGATGGACATATTGGATCGGCAGGAAACACTTGACTTTGCTCATGAATCATTTGTAACTTTGCCACCCGTGTGTCCGGTTAACCGGCCCGCCGGGTGAGCTGCACGGAACAGTAAACAGTCCTCGCGCCCGGCCGCGCCAAAGCCACCTGGCTCTCAGCCACGTGTCCCGCACCAGCAAGCAAATGCAGTGAAATCATGCCCGCGGTGTGCTACTAGACATTCGCGTCAGAAATGCCCTTCATGCCAAGCTATTTACTTTTTCTGTAATAAAAAAGGACATGTTCAAAGTGTTTGCCAGAAAAAGCTCAGATCGGACACTCACAACCATTCCAGGCCTTTTGCTTCGTGCTGGAATCGGAATCGAACCAAGGATACTCCGGCTCACCAAACTTCGCCTATGGAAATTCATGTAGTTCATTCCACTCCGCCCAGTGCTACTCTCTCTAACAGTGACTCTGTTCGTCCCACAAATAGTGTGTGTCGACATCACCAGAAATTCTGTCAAGTCGCAAGTGATTCTGTACCAGTGTCAGTTCACGTTGCACGAGACAGTCGCTCTTGTTGTCAGCAGGACAATAAACTTTTTGTAGACTTAGACATTAACGGCAAAGTGATACCATTCCAGCTCGATACCGGAGCTGCAGTTTTACTGATCAATCACGACACGTACAGACAGCTGGGCACACCTCCGTTGCGTGCCGCAAATGTTAAGTTAAGTAGTTATGCAGGACAAGCGATCCCTGTGTTAGGACAGTGCAGCCTTCTTGCGACATACAAGGGACAAACAAAACTTGTGGCATTTTACGTCCTTCGTTCTTCTGCTGCAGTGAACTTGTTTGGTTTCGATTTATTTCAGTTGTATCCTTGTCTATAGTAACTCAGGTACTCTCAGTGAACCAGACCGTGCCTTCAGACAGCGTTTCTCGTCTATGTGAAGAATTTGCAGACATTTTTGCACCGGGCCTCGGTTGCGCTAAGAACTATAAAGCACATTTGGAACTGAAAGTAAACGCGCAACCGAAATTATTCAGAGCGCGCAATGTTCCCCACGCATTGCGTGCTGAGGTCGCTAGAACATTACACGATTTGGAATCACAAGGTGTAATTGAACGTGCGCAGGCTTCTCTCTGGGCATCACCCTTAGTAATTTTGCCAAAACCTTCCGGAAAATTGAGACTTTGTGTGGACTTCAAGGCAACAGTGAATCCAAAATTAGTGACTGCAACTTTTCCTTTACCCCGCCCGGAAGATCTTTTTGACAAACTGTGCCCGGTTAAATATTTTTCGAAGTAGGACCTAGCAGATGCGTACTTGCAAATACCGGTGGACGATGAATCTCAGCGCGTTATAGTGGTTAACACGCATCTTGGTTTGTACTGATTCAAACGACTGCCATTCGGGTGTGTATCCACCCCTGCATTGTAGCAGCAATATCTGCAAACTGTTTGTGCGTCGGTCCCTACTGCAGCAAACTATCTGGACGATATTGTGATCTCCGGAAAGACGGAAGAAGAACATTTAGCCCATCTCAGAAAATTATTTCAGGTCTTACGACAAAATGGTCTTCGCTTGCGGAAGGACAAATGTGTGTTTTTTGCTCGTGACTTACCCTACCTGGGACATGTACTCAATGCCCAAGGCATACATCCCTGTCCAGAGCACTTCCGTGCCATACAAGACTTGCCTTCGCCGCAGAATTTGAAGCAGCTACATAGTGTGCTGGGAAAAATCAATTATTATCATCGCTATGTGCGCCACGCCTCTTCCATTTCAGCTCCGCTTCATCGCTTACGCCGAAAAGGTGTTCCGTTCGTCTGCACGACGGAATGCGAACGCGCCTTTCGCCAGTTGAAATCGGCGTTGCTGTCCAATACTTGCCTTACGCCATTCGATCCCCGGAAACGCCTTTTGTTGATGGTGGATGCATCGGATTTTGGGATCGGTGCTGTGCTTGCGCACAAAGATGGATCACATGATCGCCCTATTGCCTTTGCATCCAAATTGCTCTCGTCTGCGCAAAGACATTATTCACAGATCGAGAAAGAAACATTGGCTCTCGTATTTGGTGTTACAAAGTTTCATGATTTCTTGTATGGTCGTCACTTTACCATCATCACAGACCACAAACCTTTGACATCGCTTTTTCATCCGACCAAGCCTGTACCTCCACGTACAGCGCAGAAATTCAATCGCTGGGCTATTGTCCTCTCGCAGTACCGCTACGATATCTTGTATCGGTCCACTGATAAGCACGGAAACGCCGATGCGTTGTCCCGTTTGCCTGTTGCTGAGGATAGAGCATTCGATTCCTCTGAACTTGCTTGCATGTTCATTGATTCGGAAACCGATGACGTGGTCGATTCGTTTCCGATTGATTTTCGTAGTGTAGCTACAGCCACAGCTGCCGACCCTGTTCTTGCTACCGTTCTGCGTTTTGTTGCTACGCAATGGCCCTTGTCAAAGTCACGGATCGGGGATCCGTTGGTTCGCCGACTTTTTGTTCACAAGGAGAGACTTTTTGTACGAAGTGGTATTTTGCTGTTGGGTTCTGATAATGATCAGTCCAGGGTCGTGGTCCCACGTTCGTTAGAGTCCTCTGTCTTACAGCTTCTCCACCAACGGCATTGGGGTATAGTGAGAACAAAACAACTTGGTCGTCAGCACTGTACTTGGTTCGGAATCGATGCCACGATTACGAAAATGTGCTCTTCTTGCATGGTGTTTGCCGAACAACAATCAGCACCATCGCGGAAATTCTTTGCATGGCCAAAAGCCACTTACCCTTGGCAACGCTTACACATCAATTTCGCTGGTCCCTTCTGGAATGCTCGATGGTTGGTCCTGGTCGATTGATTCAGTAATTTTCCTTTTGTTGTCCGGATGTCTTCCACGACGGCATCTGCCACCATCCAAGCGTTGTCTGCTATCTTTTGCACTGAAGGACTTCCACAGACTATTGTTTCCGACAATGGCTCACAATTCATGTCCGCAGAATTTCAGTCATTCTGCAAGGCCAATGGTATTCAACATCTGACGTCCGCGCCGTTTTCGCCACAGTCAAACGGTGCCGCTGAACGTTTGGTCAGGACATTCAAGTCACAGATGTTGAAGTTGAAAGAGTCGCATTCTCGGGAGGACGCGTTATTGGTCTTTTTGTCCTCGTATCGCTTTCAGCCCCGAGATGGTCGCTCGCCGGCTGAATTGCTTCACGGTCGCCCTCATCGCACCTTGATGTCTTTGCCACATCCGCTGCATCAGGTTCCTGTGCAGCGACAGACACCTGCTTTCGCTCCAGGCGACGTTGTCTACTACCGCAACTATCGAGGTTCTCGGCGTTGGCTCGAAGGGCGCTTTCTTCGCTGCCTCGTTCGCGCTATGTATCTGGTTTTGGGGACCTCTGGTGAGGTGCGTCGGCATCTCAATCAGCTGCGCCTCTGTCGTCGCACGGGATCTGCCGCTCCCCGTCTGCTTTCAGCGACGGTGCCGTCCGGTCAGCGCCCTGGGGACCCATCTACTGGCTCGCCTCAGCGCCAGGTGTTACCAACGCTGCATTCCATTTTGCCCCATGGCGAGGCGCCGCCTCCGCCGCCACCGCCTGTTCTCCCGCCGGCGACGCCCGCAGTGGACGCGTCGCTGCAACGGCCGGGCGCATCCCTGGGTCACGCGCCGCCGATCGCTTCCCGTGACCAGTTGTCCTCCGCCATGGAACTCTTGCCCGCTCCGGACCATATGTCGTCTTCGCCCGTCGGGTGCCCCGGCCCGATGGAGGTCGACCCTTCGGCCCTTCCTGTCTCTCAACTGGCGCATACACCGCATGTTGGCGTGCACCCTGAAGCAGGTTTTCAGGCGTTTCCTAGCTCCCCTCGGTCTGAATGGCAGGGTGCGGGTGGCACAGCCTCGCCTGTTGTTAGGCTCCCACCTCGTCGCATACGCCAACATGGGATCCTCTCCACGGCGGGCGGAAGCCTTATGCCACAACCGTCCGCCGAATTGCGGGGGAGGAATGTGGTGTCACCGCCAGACACCACACTTGCTAGGTGGTAGCCCTTAAATCGGCCGCGGTCCGTTAATATACGTCGGACCCGCGTGACGCCGCTGTTAGTGATTGCAGACCGAGCGCCGCCACAGGGCAGGTCTAGAGACACTTCCTAGCACTCGCCCCACTTGTACAGACGACTTTGCTAGCGATGCTACACTGACAACTACGCTCTCATTTGCCGAGACGATAGTTAGCATAGCCTTCAGCTACGTCATTTGCGATAGGTTTCGATACGTCACGAAAGAAGTTTGCCGTAGAAGTGATTACAGTGTTGCCAAATCGAAAACAAAGATTTCCATTAGTTACCGAAAACGTGCTTACGACAAGATTTTGTAACGCAGATATTTTAGTGCTGGTGTGCAGCAAATGGTGCCCGAAGACATCCGACATAAAAAGTAAAAGGGCCCCCTCCTGCCCTTGGAGTGGTAAATGAACCTAAAATGGGAAGAATCAGCAAAGGTAAACTGCACGGGGATGCAGAAGGCTGTGGATATCACTGCGTTAGTGACACATAATATGTATCCACTAGACATATAGCCAACAAAAGAAAAACGTGTGATGACTACCTGCATATTGGCAAAAGATTCCGTACTAGTCCCCTTTCGAATCTCTGGAAAGGGAGTGTCAATGGGGAGGTGACCATGAGAGAAACATTGAATAACCAACAAAGGTATAACACTCTTCGAGTCGTACCGTGGACTATCGGAACATTGAACGTTGTAGTGAAGCTAAAGTATCTGGAAAGGGAAATGCCAAGGCTCAGTCTAGAAGTGGTGGGGATCACTGATATGAAATGGAAAGAAGACAAGGAATTCTGGTCAGACGAGTATAGTATAATACCAATAGCAGTAAAAAATGGTAAGACGGGAGTAGATACGGCAGAGAGTAAGATAATGTGAACAGTTCAGGCTTTTTCTCGTCAGAATCGACAGCAAATCAACACCGACAACAATAATACAGGTACAAATGACGATGTTGCAAGAGAAGTATGAAGAGACACCGAAAGCACATGAGGGTATTGAACGGGTAATTCAGTTCGTAAAGGAAGATGAAAATCTAGTAGTCATGGGGGATTGGACTGTGGTTGTAGGGGAAAGAATAGAAGAAAAGTGTGGTGTCACCGCCAGACACCACACTTGCTAGGTGGTAGCCTTTAAATCGGCCGCGGTCCGTTAGTATACGTCGGACCCGCGTGTCACCACTATCAGTGATTGCAGACCGAGCGTCGCCACACGGAAGGTCTAGAGAGTCTTCCTAGCACTCGCCCCAATTGTACAGCCGACTTTGCTAGCGATGGTTCACTGACCAATTACGCTCTCATTTGCCGAGACGATAGTTAGCATAGCCTTCAGCTACGTCATTTGCTACGACCTAGCAAGGCGCCATTACCAGTTACCATTGATGCTTTATAACATGTACCGTCAAGAGCGATGTTCACCAATTATGGATAAAAGTTAAGTATTCTAGCAGCTACGTACTTTTTTTGCTAGTCTCAATTACTTGTCCTGTTCCAGACCTCACGCCAGCCTGTGTGAGCTTAAACGCGTGCCTTTCGGCTTCCTCCTAGTGGATTGGCTGTCTCTCCAGTCCACAACACGAAGCGTTTGACATGTGGTGCTACAAAAGAATGTTTAAAATTAGGTGGACTAATGAAATAAATAATGAGGATATCGTTAGCAAAATAGGCGAAGAAATGAACCTATGGAAAACATTGACAAGAACAAGAGACAGGATAATTGGGCATCTTTTAAAACATCAGGGAATAATTTCCATGGTACTATAGGATAGTACTATTTGTTTATTGTGTTTAACTCATATATCTAACAGTCTTTCTGCCTGACTATTCTATTTAATGTGTGATATGTATATCTGAAAATTGTTTGTTTGGTATTGAGTAATCTGGCTGGAGGTGAACGGTCGTGCTCGTATATTGGAATATTGTGAAACCACACATCACAGCCAGAGTTGCAACAGTTTACGTACCACACATGCTGACCATGAAATTTGTCACCACCATTACACAACAAAAAGACCTATACTTACAAATAATTAAATTCTACCACAGCTAATCCCAGTGATCTCTGTTACAGAAACTGAAGAGCAGGCCTGTTTTGTATAGTGTGCAAGTAACAGTTTAAATTTAGTCTTTCATAACGCTTTCGAGTCTAATAAAATAAACACATCTGCTTTTCATTACTTTTGAGAGCACCTATAAATTACTTAGCCATAAAGTGGTACTGTTGAAGAATTTAAAAACTTATCGAATGAGCCACTCCGAGGTAACGTTGCTGTAACAAAAGTCAGCACGTAGAGCAGAACGCCATCTGGACTTTCTTAAGAGTCTGAGTAACGCGTTTGTAAGAAGTAAGTACTAAGGAATATCAGTGTTAGCACCTCAGGCGTCGTAATCCAAGAGTATGGACTTTGCAGCTGGATATTACCTCCTAGGAACGGCTCCCTCAGAAAGAGGTAACATTAATGTGTAATTGGAAGATCATCTTGAAGACTCACACGATACTTCTACAAAATGGGATATCTTGTGAAAATTACCTTTTAAGAAACCGATATAAACAGTAAAGAAACACTTATACTAGGTTTGCGTGGACAATGGACTGCCAGAGCAAGTAGCCAAATGTAGAGCGAAACACTTTACCGAATGATTGAGGTCATTCATCCGCTTCTAAACATACGATTTCAAGGAAAAAAGGAAGTTAGAGACGCTATGGGGAAATACAACTGATGTTCACATCTACCGACTGGGGCGACGATTTTAAAAATGAAGTATGTACGCTTACAATACAATTTCAGGTTAAAGCTTCTCTTTTGTTTCCAGAACGTTTGATGTTAGTAAAGATTTTATTTAAACTACAGATTTGCGGTACCACATAGTGGAACGTAGCTCGTTGTTTTAGAGTTACCCTGAAGTTTTCACAGCCATAATGATGAATTTAACAGCAATTGTGACTGGTGTAAAGGTTGAACATTCTTTTTCTAAGCTAAAAGTAATAAAAACAACTTATTTCGTGAGTCACGAACAGTTATCTACTTTGGTAATACTGTGAATAGGAACTGAAACAAGGTTTGCTTATGCATTATACTGTTTTGTATATAGGAAAACGAGGTAAAATTATTTAAGCAAGAAAGAAACCTGTATGTCACTAAGCACGTAACTTTTCTTTGCCTTTTATTTTTAAACATGAATATTTGTGCTTAGACACTTCTTGCCATTAACTTCACGTTTTCGTTTGTCTTAGCATTCTTCATTATGTACAGCCTGGCAGATTAAGATTTTTTTATCGGAGATGGATATAAACCCATACGCTTATCGTGGGCAATGTTCTTACCGAGTGAGTTATCCAGCTATTCTTAAAGATAAGAGTTGCCTTAGTAGTTAAGTACTTATTTCCGTAAGACCCTCTTTTTGCATTTCATCAAAATTTACCCTACGTACAATGCAGTCTTTGTTACAAACAATAATGTAGGAACGACTGCATGTTTCTAGTATTCACACATCAGAAACTATATCCATAAATTAGATTTAGTTCCATTAATATATTAAAATAGTAATTAATGGATTTTATAAAGATTCTCTTTCTTTTGCCATGCAAGCAAGTGCAGGAGCATAAGCAGAGTAAAGAGTGTAAGAACCTAGGCCTGGTGTAGCCCTTGTATCGGTGAGCTGGAAATAGGCAAGCCCCCTCCTAGCCCTTCTAGGCTGCTCTGGTTAGGTATCTACCTCGGCATCCTCATGGCTACACTTCCACCTCTGCCTTGGAAGTAGCGTAGTAGCGGCGCTGTGCCGTTCCATTCCAGTTTGGAGGCAAATTTTACCTCTTCTTCAATACGTCCTGTCATCAGTTTAATGCTAACGCACTGAAAAATCTTTAGCGCCATTGTAACTGACAGGGTCGGACGCAAAGTTGTGTAAGTACAGTTCTCGTAGTTTTGAAAAAACTGATGTTGAAGTGCACAAGGTTTCAGAATAGTCTTGAGATTGCAAAATGGAATTTCAAGTTTACGTCATGCGTGTTAGTCATAACAATAATTTGTAGTATTTTCTGAAACGAAATTTTCATTCTGGGGTGAAGTGTGGTCTGAGATTAATCAATCTTGCAGATTAAAACTGCGTAGCGGACCGAGACTCAAACTCGTGACCTTCGCCTTTAGCGGGCAAATACTCTGCCGATTGAGCTACCCAGGCAAGACTCAGGATATCTCCTCACAGTTTTAGTTGGAACAGTAGCATTTTACGTTCCCATCTTGGAACAACAAGTTATTATAAATGATCAGTTCTATGTCAGATTCCATAAAGGTCTGTATGCACTTGTATCCATTTGCTTCTAGAACACTGTGAATTAAAAAGTATGTTATTTATGTTTTCTCTATAACGCTTTTTTACTGGTTGGTGTCCATTAAGTTATCATAAAATTGCTATTTACACCTATAACAATACATTATGCAATGCTACATGAACACCATGCCTTTTGTGGCTTACAATACTGAAACAAAGAAAGAAACTATACTATATAATGCCTTACCCCATTGCTGAAAGTGTTTCACACTATCTGGCTTCGGCCGATGTGGCTGTGCGGTTAAAGGCGCTGCAGTCTGGAGCCGCAAGACCACTACGGTCGCAGGTTCGAATCCTGCGTCGGGCATGGATGTTTGTGATGTCCTTAGGTTAGTTAGGTTTAACTAGTTCTAAGTTCTAGGGGACTAATGACCTCAGCAATTGAGTCCGATAGTGCTCAGAGCCATTTGAACCACTATCTGGCTCACTTCCATCCTGTTTCATTACATTAAGTAACTAGTTTTTATTCCGATCACCACGGAGCAGCACAGAGTGAGATTACACTTGTATGCCATTCCGCACAGCACGACGGGACAGCAGCGCGGGTAGACCAAACATGAGATCAGAGGGACAGCGGCAGAGATAATCAAAACAATGATAGTTCCCACTTACAACAGCAACAATGGCACGTTGTCAACGGCAGCTGCGGAGGCCACCGCTGTGACCAGAGACGTTGTTTGCTTGAGCCACAGGCGGCAGCCACGCCGCCCCAGCCAGCGTGGATCTACACTGTGCAGAAGAGACAAAGGGCCACGCCTTTGAAATCACCACTATTCTCCCCCACCTTGATGTACAATTGTGAAATTTTCTTCTTTAATACTGCAGAGGGGTGGTTCGTGCACACTCGTGTCAGCCTCGGACTCAGCGACGATTCAGACCTGTCGATGCGTGCAAAACGATGGCCAGAGCACAGAAATTCATGCGAGCTGCAAGGTGGGTTAATGATGTCACATTGGCACAAAATTTCATCACAGTTCTGCCCAACCGGGCCGAAGATGTCTCACATAAAAGGAAGATCGTCTCTCCTCCCTTTGCCCACATTCACTCCTTCTCTTCACACCTATGTGATGGAATGCAGATCCGCGAGACCAGCGTTAAAATCACGCGCTTTCCTTGTGGGTAGCAGAGAAAAACATTTCAGAAAGAGCACCACTGAAAATCAACAAGAGAAGGCATCTAGAGGTGGTATGATGTGCGTCATTGAGACCACCCCTCCTCCCAGAACGTTTATTTACTCATATTTCACTGTCAAAAACGACTGTTTGAGCTGTGATGTGCAACAGAATTATGATCTTTAAAATTTTTGAAACTTACACACTCTCCCCCCGCTCCCGGACTATTCACACCTTCTCTAAGGACGTCGTGGTGCTACCTGATCCCTTTGGAGTGTAGCCTAACTAAAATTTTAGCTCTGGCATACGGAAACGAACCACTAGGACACGTTCAAAATCATTCGACAAAATTTGAATGTGTTCCACAGCGTCGAAAGACGTTTACGCTTTTTTCGTCCTCTTGTTTCGCACCGTCCTGTGGCGTGATGACGAGTGGTTGGGGCGGAGGGGGGGGGCGTTAGGGGTGTGCGACATAGAATGAATGTAACGGTAAAGATGTCCCTCTAAATCCCGCGAATTCGGCAGCAGCCTCGGTGCTACGGGTGATTTCGTTGAGCACTTTGAAAATGTGCCTGTGCAGAGACAAACCTTGACCAATCACAAGCTGCCTGCAGGGAGGCAACCCCTTCAGCACCTTACAGCTGAGTGGTGCTACACTACTGCTGTAATGGGCACACGGATTCTGTGGAGTGTCAAAAGGTTTGCCTGCCCATCGCAGCGTAGGAATCGGTCAAATTTTCCCTCTGTACAGGTACATTTTTAAAGAGTGTAATTAAGTTGTTCAGCTGACAGTGGCAGTGTTGCCAACTGGAGTAATGTTAGAGGGACTCTTTACCGTTTTACTCATATGTGTGACAATGGTGCACCCACCTGTGATCTCGCCACAGGTCGGTGATAATCAGGAAGGCTGAAGAAACAAAAACACGTTTTCCTGCTCCGGTTCTTGTTAGAATTTCCCTAAACGGTTTTAAATGGACCTTACTGGTTCCACCCTATACTCCAAAGCACATTCAGTGGTGTTCCAGCACTATGATGTTCTTAGATACGGTGTGAGTTGTTCGGGAATTGGGGTAGGAGTGTCAGAGTTTGGAAAGAATGTCGTTCTGCTGCACAACGCACAGAAAACTGTCGTACAGCGAAATGTGTGTAAACGAACACCGTAAGTGAAGAGTTGATTTCATTGACGTCCTTTATGCCATCTCCTGAGGCCTTTCGTGTCGATTGTAAGCAGCGGTGTCTGAAATGTTTTCCTCGGGCACCCACAAGGAGACTGTGTGATTTCAAGGCTGTGCCTCCTTCGCAGGAGCGTCAAGAGAAAGGGCCGAGCTGTGGGTAGCAGAGAGTGTACGACCGTTTATCTTGCGCCACATCTACTGTGTTATTGGACTGAATTGTGGTGAAATTTGGTGTCAAAGTAACGTCATAAACTCACCTTACACCTCACCTGATTTCTGAGCTCTTACGCTTTCTCGCATTTGTTGACACCTTGCCAAGACCGAGGGTGAAGCCGCAGGGCGCCATGCTTTTTCACCATTACTGTGGTAGATTGGAGGTACCTGGGAGCCACGTTTCACAATTTTCCATAGCGATGCGGAATAATGGCGTGCTTTCAAAAACTGACCCCTCAATCTTTTTGCTCATACTGCTTTCTTCCGCCCTGTCACGTGTTCCCAAATGGAGTGCTACACATTCTTCCGCCGGCACTGTATTCAAGGAGCAGCATGGCCATTGACCTCGAGCTGCCGGCGGCTCACCACATCCAGAGCAGTGGTCAGGTTTTTGCCGATGTGACATTCAATTGGCTTGTTTAGTTTTAGACTACTAATGTAAACTTTTCACACACTACTGAGGAAATTTGGAATTTTGTGGTAAGTTCCTATGGGACCAAACTGCTGAGGTCATCAGTCACTTGTCTTACATACTACTCTACTGGCCACTAAAATTGCTACACCACGAAGATCACGTACTACAGACGCGAAATTTAACAGACAGAAAGAAGATGCTGTAATAAGCAAATGATTAGCTTTTCAGAGCATTCACACATGGTTGGAGCCGGTGGCGACACCTACAACGTGCTGACACGAGGTAAGTTGCCAACAGATTTCTCATACACAAACACCAGTTGTCCGGCCTTGCCTGGTGAAACGTTGTTGTGATGTCTCGTGCAAGGAGGCGAAATGCGTACCATCACGTTTCCGACTTCGATAAAGGTCGGATTGTAGCCTACCGCAATTGCGGTCTATGGTATCGCGACATTGATGCATGCGTTGGTCGAGATCCAATGACTGATAGCAGAATATGGAACCGGTGGGATCAGGAGGGTAATACGGAACGCCGTGCTGGATTCCAACGGCCTCGTATCACTAGCAGTCGAGATGACACGCATCTTATGCGCATGGCTGTAACGGATCGAGGAGACACGTCTCGATCCCTCAGTCAACAGATGGGGACGTTTGCAAGACAACCATCTGCACGAACAGTTCGACGACGTTTGCAGCAGCTCGGAGACCATGGCTACGGTTACCCTTGACGCTGCATCACAGACAGGAGCACCTGCGATGGTGTACTCAACGACGAACCTGGGTGCACGAATGGCGTCATGATGGTCGCATCCGTGTTTGGTGAGATCGCGGTGAACGCACATTGGAAGCGTGTATTCGTCATCGCCATACTGGCGTATCACCCGGCGTGATGGTATGGGGTGCCATTGGTTACACGTCTCGGTCACCTCTTGTTCGCATTAATGGCACTTTGAACAGTGGACGTTACATTTTAGATGTGTTACGACCCGTGGATCTACCCTTCATTCGATCCATGCGAAACCCTACATTTCAGCCGGATAATGCACGACCGCATGTTGCAGGTACTGTACGGGCCTTTCTGGATACAGAAAATGTTCGACTGCTGCCCTGGCCAGCACATTCTCCAGATCTCTCACCAATTGAAAACGTCTCGTCAATGTGGCCGAGCAACTGGCTCGTCACAATACGCCAGTCACTACTCTTGATGAAATGTGGTATCGTGTTGAAGCTGCATGGGCAGCTGTACCCGTACACGCCATCCAAGCTTTGTTTGACTCAATGCCCAGGCGTATCAAGACCAATATTACGGACAGAGGTGGTTGTTCTGGGTAGAGATTTCTCAGGATCTATGCACACAAATTGCGTGAAAATGTAATCACATGTCAGTTATACAGTGTGTCCAGAAAAGGACTCCCTGATTTCAAAATTAAATATCTCGATATCGATAGAGGAATGCAGTAAACGGTATGTTTATTGTGAAAGCTGTAAGAAGTTTATACAGCACTTTGAAATAATAGTTACAAAAGCTGTTAACAGATGGCGATGTAATCGCCATACGTAATGCCTAGTACAAATAGTGATCCGAAGCCCAGAGCGATCAGTTCCACTATTGAAACGTGAAAGAAGGTTAGCGTACTGAAGGAAGAGATTAAAATCATGTACTCCATTGAAAATCACGTTTTTCTGGTGCTAGAGTACCACGGGTTAGAAGAGAGTCCTACGGCAACAAGGCGAAGTTTTCAAGCACGATTTAATGTTCCAAAAGGACCCGATGCGAAAACCATCCGAACGCTCTTCGCAAAATTTCAAGAATAAGCAGCGTAACTGATGATCTAGTGGGGCATGTTGGCCGCAAGCTAACCGCAGTTACGCCTGAAAATATCGCCACAGTTTCTGGAATTATTCAGCGAAATCCAATGTCATCCGTCCGTAGAACTGCATCTGAGACTTTTTTGAAGCGTTCCAGCACGCAGAAAATACTGAGAAAGAGCCTACACATGTTTTCATTCAAAATTCAAACCCAACCGGCCATATACGTACGATCTGTGCCACAGCAAGCGTTAGAGGATCGACCAGGTACTGAAGGGTTTATGCAAGATGGAGCCCGACCACATCGGACCGAACAAGTATTTCGCTTTCTTGAGGAATACTTCGGGAATCGAGTCATTGCTTTGGAATATCACAAATTTACTGGTGCAGGCATGGATTGGCCTCCATATTCGCCGGATTTGACTCCCTGTGACTTTTTTTTGTGGGGCACATTGAAAGACATGGTCTACACGAAGCATCCCGCCACGCTGGACGAGCTTGAATCGGCGATCACTGTGGCATGTGAATCCATTTCGGTTGAGACACTATGAAATGTGATGTTGAATTTCATTCTTCGTTTGCGCCACCTCTGTAGTGCCAATGGTGAACATTTTGAGGCCGGCCACGGTGGCCGAGCGGTTCTAGGCGCTACAGTCTGGAACCGCGCGACTGCTGCGGTCGCAGGTTCGAATCCTGCCTCGGGCATGGATGTGTGTGATGTCCTTAGGTTAGTTAGGTTTAAGTAGTTCTAAGTTCTAGGGGACTG
Organism: Schistocerca cancellata; assembly: GCF_023864275.1. NCBI lineage: Eukaryota > Metazoa > Arthropoda > Insecta > Orthoptera > Acrididae > Schistocerca > Schistocerca cancellata. The sequence continues at coordinate 80,495,359 of NC_064627.1, read as the reverse complement.
ATGACCTTAGAAGTTAAGTCCCATAGTGCTCAGAGCCATTTGAACCATTTGAACATTTTGAAAACATTGTGATGTGATTGTTTGCAAAGATTGTTTTCATACGATTATTCCACTTATGTATGCTGATATGAGCTTTATAACGTACAGCGCCATCTGTTAGCAGCTTTTGTAACTGTTATTTCAAACTGCTGTATAAACTTCTTACAGCTTTCACAATAAACATACCGTTTACTGCATTCCTCTATCGTTCTTTGTTTTCGAGATATTTAATTTTGAAATCAGGGAGTCCTTTTCTGGACACCCTGTAGTATAATACATTTGTCCAATGAATAGCCGTTTATCATCTGCATTTCTACTTGGTGTAGCAATTTTAATGTCCAGTAGTGTACTTAATCTAACTTAAACTAACTTACCCCAAGGACAACACACAAACACCCATGCCCGAGGGACAAGTCGTACCTCCGCCGGGGAAGCCGCGCGGACGGTGGCAAGGCGCGTGAGACAGCGCGAACCGTGGCAAGGCGCGGATGACCTTGCGGTTACCCCGAGTTGCCACACTACTTACAAGAAGACAATTCAGTTTTTATTCTGTCAACAAGAGTTGTAAATTTTCCTCGTGACTGCGTTATTGACAACTCACAGACCGTTGTCAAGTGTTATTTTATGTTGTTTACAATAAATTGTTTCTTGTTCCTTGTCCATATGATACTGAGTAGTCGTTTACCAAGCGCTGGTCTAGCCACTTCAAGTAGTGACGATGAGAATTTACAAAACTTTTGCACCACGTTTGAAATATAGCTTTTCAGGTGATTGGTGTGCTAACTTACGATTATCTTCTCAGTGGGTCCGCTACCAAGACAGACGTGACCGCCAAAGTTGTCTTAATCTTGTAAAACATACGAGAGGCTTAGTTAGGTGATATCCAACAACGCGTCTTGTTATTAGCTTAATCAGGTATTGATGTCTCTCTGCTCCTCATACTTTTGAATCCGATGGTACAGCAAATTATTTGCCTAAGATCACCTTCACACTGAATTGGTCCAATATTTCGATTCTCAGATCCATGTAACCGCTGTCTGTCACCAATTTTTTAGTTGTCACATAACGACCGGACAGTTTTACGAGGTGCATTCAAGTTCTAAGGCCTCCGGACTGGAAAGAGATAGAAACATGCGCATTGTTTTAAAATGAGGCCGCGTTCATTGTCAATACGTCCCAGAGATGGCAGCACCGTACGGCAGATAGAATTTTACCGCCAGCAGCGAGAATGAGAACTGTTTTAAATACTTAAAATGGCGACGTTTTCCTTACTTGAACAGCGTGCAATCATTCGTTTTCTGAATTTGCGTGGTGTGAAACCAATTGAAATTCATCGACAGTTGAAGGAGACATGTGGTGATGGAGTTATGGATGTGTCGAAAGTGCGTTTGTGGGTGCGACAGTTTAATGAAGGCAGAACATCGTGTGACAACAAACCGAAACAATCTCGAGCTTGCACAAGCCGGTCTGACGACATGATCGAGAAAGTGGAGAGAATTGTTTTGGGGGATCGCCGAATGACTGTTGAACAGATCGCCTCCAGAGTTGGCATTTCTGTGGGTTCTGTGCACACAATCCTGCATGACGACCTAAAAATGCGAAAAGTTTCATCAAGGTGGGTGCCACGAATGCTGACGGACGACCACATGGCTACCCGTGTGGCATGTTGCCAAGTAATGTTGACGCGCAACGACAGCATGAATGGGACTTTCTTTTCGTCGGTTGTGACAATGGATGAGACGAGGATGCCATTTTTCAATCCAGAAACAAAGCGCCAGTCAGCTCAATGGAAGCACACAGATTCACCGCCACCAAAAAAATTTCGGGTAACCGCCAGTGCAGAAAAAATGATGGTGTCCATGTTCTGGGACAGCGAGGGCGTAATCCTTACCCATTGCGTTCCAAAGGGCACTACGGTAACAGGTCCATCCTACGAAAATGTTTTGAAGAACAAATTCCTTTCTGCACTGCAACAAAAACGTCCGGGAAGGGCTGCGCGTGTGCTGTTTCACCAAGACAACGCACCCGCACATCGAGCTAACGTTACGCAACAGTTTCTTCGTGATAACAACTTTGAAGTGATTCCTCATGCTCCCTACTCACCTGACCTGGCTCCTAGTGACTTTTGGCTTTTTCCAACAATGAAAGACACTCTCCATGGCTGCACATTCACCAGTCGTGCTGCTAATGCCTCAGCGATTTTCCAGTAGTCAAAACAGACTCCTGAAGAAGCCTTCGCCGCTGCCATGGAATCATGGCGTCAGCGTTGTGAAAAATGTGTACGTCTGCAGGGCGATTACGTCGAGAAGTAACGCCAGTTTCATCGATTTCGGGTGAGTAGTTAATTAGAAAAAAAATCGGAGACCTTATAACTTGAATGCACCTCGTATTGTATAGGACTTTCCTGGAAGTGTCATTTTCAGTGTACTGATTCCACATACAAATTATCTTGCGCTGACTCGGTGTTGATACGAATTTAGTATATTCCGCTGAAGTAGTGCTCTGAAATGATGTTCTGAAACTCAACAACCCCTCATTGTCAACGTGTCTTCCACCTATTCAGGCGTTTCAACGAAAAGTATCGTCTTCGGAGGTCGTACGCGAACCTTACCAGGGGTTGTCCATATGCCAGAATGTGCCCACCGTGTCAATTTCATAGCTCTGCCATATAAGGTTCCATATCCAAAAGAAGCTTTCGAGCGCCATAGTTCCCAGAAATTGCAGTCGGGTAGCAGCTGCTTTATCACTAACCGAAAGCAACAATTCTATTTTCGTCGAGAAAAATACAAATTCTCCAGTAAATCAGGACACTAGACAGAAGCTTGTCAATCGACACCGTAGATGTATGGGGATAGTACCCACACTGGAAGCAAAGACTCCAATTCAGAAGCCGGCGAACATCTGTCAGGGCAACATTTCTTTCGGGTGGAAGGTGTGTTACCTATTTCAGAGACATTATCAACATTAGTAGCATCGTTTAACGACGTTCCTGTCATGTACCAAACTCGCCCGTTGACCACGATCGTTTATCTGACAACTTATGAACAGCCTGGCTCAAGATGGTTTGAGCCTGTTGCAAAACAAGTAAAAAGTTACTGCAACAACAACGTTAAGGTGATTTTGTTCTAGAGTTGAATATCAGAATATCTCCCTGTCAGCTTGCTTGTTAGTCGTCGGCACACAGGCACCTCAGGATTAGACGTTTTTAATGCGCTCGGCTTGGAGGTGCACAATTTTACTCGTCGAATTCAGCTTTGTCAATGTATGCTTCAATACTTTCCCAGCAGACTACATGTATTACTTTGAAGCACAAATTATTTTGACGCGTTCTCTGACTCACAAGTTTTTAAAGCACGCAATGTACAGTCGTGCTCAAAAGTATCCGAACGACCTGAATTGCATTTCGCCCGATTCGCATGTAACCCGCATAACGCAGCTGTCTAGCAGGTCCTCTAATCGCTCCTCAGCACACTCGTTTGACTATTGAAAATTGTTCAAACAAGTTACCACTAGAAAACACTGCCCTGTATCGCAATATCTCAAGATGTAAAGATATACGACGATACTACAAATATCAGGGAACACCTTATCACAGGTAAGACTGTCCTTCAGGTTTGTAAGCTCACTTTTATTACAATAAATGACGTACCTGAAATGTTACCACTCTCATTATTACGTCAGATAGGTAATGAAGGTAGTACGTTCGTCGTATTCATGATTTCCTCTGCAAAGTAACATAACGTACTTCTTATTTAACACAAAATGACATTAATATTTTTGTTATTCACGAGCAACTAGTTCAGAATATGTATGAACTTCAAATGACACGAAGAACAGTCTCGTTCTGCATATGGATTGAAACCCAGGTCATGCAGACTAAGCAAATATTTCGTGACTGACGGAAACTAACAGTCATTCCTGACAATGCATACAGAGAGTGATATACCTCGATTTTAGACAGTATCAATTAACCACTCGAAACTTTTGTATTATGTATGGGGAGTGCGCATCGTGCCAAAATACGTCAGAAAAGTATTTTCTAAGTTAGCTGTCTTGTGGTAGTGGCATTTTATTCTTCATCAGACCTTGTTTGACAGCTTTAACTCAGAACAAGCTTTCTACATGCATCTAATCAATAAACTGCATGTGCATTGTCAGACTGTTATAAAGAACATCGGAGAATTCGCATATGTCACTGATGATTAATTTCTCTTTCATGTTTACTATTCTTTTAAGAAAACTAAAAGACACCTTACGAAAATTGTGGATTGTATTATAACAAATGAAATAAAACTACCCATGATAACCTTAGGAGGAAAGTATGTTTTAATAAAACTGAGTATCTGAAGACAAGCGTGCCTCTATCGGCACGAATTAGTAAAACACTACTCACTTAGATTTCGATTGGGACTGTGTTTAATTAGTAGGCTGTGTCACACTCAAGAGGTACGCAAATGCGGCATTTCATAAATAAAGTTATGTATTCCTAGAAACCCAAAATCAGTTTGTCAGCAGCGGAAAGAGGCGTTACCTGTAGTGCAGTATTGTAAGTTTTTCACCATTGCAGTATGAGCCAAAAATATTTTCTTATGATTTCTTTATCGATATTTGATATGAATGCTTGTAGCTCTTTCACAGAAGGGATAAAAACGTTATTGTCGGTGAGACTGGAGCCGCGAACCATAACAAAAGCTTTTTCACAGGTCAGCGCGTAACAACAGAGCCAACGAAGAGGTACGTGTTTTAGCTTGCACTTACGGAGTCAATTATGCATAGAACTCGTAAACACCTGTTTAAAGGACGTGATTAGTTGCAATTTCCACGTGCAACGACTTTCCTGGACTGAAAACCGTAAATTTAGAATCGTTTGTTACACCTCAAGTGATAATAACTCAGATTATTCAATGGAAATGACGGGAAAAATCAAGTGAACTTTGTGTCTTAATTCCATGCACACCAGGAAGTAATTCGTCGATCACAGAGTTGCCAAACATACCCTGCCGTGTTGCCAAATCTCAGTTTCAGTACCAGCAGGAAGAATACGAACCGATGTGAGGCTACAGTGGGCTGGGAAGTGACCATAGCTGGCGCGTCAAAGACGCAGCTGCTATGGCCTGGAATACGTAATGCGTCTGATTCGCATTTCTGTAGCCAAGTTTAGGGACTGGGGCGTAGTTTTAATAATACTCAGAACTGACTGTAAATGAAGCATCATAAATCATTAACTCTCATATTTTTTTTATATATATTTCTTTCGTAAGTGTACTTAAAACTAAGAAACTCATTCACGGACGTTTGCGATCCTCACAAACAGTCGAGCACAAAAAAAAAAAGTATGTCCGTGAGTGCGTTTGTTTGTGTGTGTGTGTATGTGTGTGTGAGAAAGAGAGAGAGAGCGAGAGAGAGAGATAAAAATAAAAAAAATGAGAGAGGGAGAAAAAAAATGTAAAGAAATTGAATCATGGTATGTAAAGAAATCCTTCATTAAATTGACACGTTCCACATCATTACAAAATGTCGTATTCACGATCTATGGAAGACGTATTAATGTAATCTATTCTAATCAAATCTAATCATATCACATTGCTAACTAGCCATGAACAGTCTTGAATTACTGAAATTTTTGCCAATATCACTAACCAAATCTAAATATGAAAATAATAAAATGGTTCAAATGGCTCTGAGCACTATGGGACTTAACTTCAGAGATAATCAGTTCCCGAGAACTTAGAACTACTTAAACTTAACTAACCTAAGGACAACACACACATCCATGCCCGAGGCAGGATTCAACCTGCGACAGTAGCAGCCACGCGGTTCCGACAGTTTATGTAATAAACGAGGACTCCTATCGAGACCATTTCGTCCCTGTTAGCTAACCACTAAAGATGTCTGCTATACCTCCATTCAGAAGTAAGAAAGTGTGAATGCATTTAAAGATGAAGCGCATGATGTGAAGTTCTGTGATGGAGATACGAACCAGACACATAATCGTATTGTTAACTAAGCAAAATCAGATGTTACTTATCGGTTTTTCTTACCAGCTGCTACGTGTTTGAATATAAAATAGGGATACAAATATTTGTGCCTCAGCGACAATCGAACCGCACACCTACCCTCCTTCTTTACCATACACGAATATAGCTTAAGTATCAATTGCTTACTCTCCAACAGTAACATGTGTGCGTGTTTGACCAGAAATAACGATACCTATTGATATTGTTGGCAACACATGAACACACAATAAAAATGCACGTTAATTTTCACTATCAGGACAGTGTGCACATGATAGGGATTGAAATGAAATGAAGAATATTTTTATACCGGATCAGGATTCTGACCCACATAGTTACCTTTGGAGGAGAGCTAGAGAAGATTGCAGTCTTGGGAAAAGGAACGAAATGATTGAACTATACTGTTCTGAGAGATTGAAATGGCTCTGAGCACTATGGGACTTAACTTCTGAGGTCATCAGTCCCCTAGAACTTAGAAATACTTAAACCTAACTAACCTAAGGACATCACACACATCCATGCCCGAGGCAGTATTCGAACCTGCGACCGTAGCGGTCACGCGGTTCCACACTGTAGCACCTAGAACCGGCCGGCCGAGAGATTGAGATCCTTGGAAGAGGAGATACGAATTCGAATCACAGTCCAGCACTATATTTTTCAACGATTCTAGTTCAATCAAGTACAAGGAAAATAAGAAACCTGTTCCTTTAAATGGCTATAAGTTCATCAAATAAAATAAAATTTTCTAATGCAACAATGTTTACTGGCGACAGTATTTCTGTTTACCAAGACTTCCGCCTATGTCACTAACCTGCGTAAACCGGCTCTACCCAGTTGGTAATGAAGGAACGTGATGCTTAATGCGGATTGTGGATTATAACGTGTTTCTCTCGAGGTTTCCAGAGGTAAACTAAATACGTTTGTGCCTGTTAAAAGTAAATGTCTGAACCCACGCATTGCACCTGTGATAGCTCGTTCAACCAGAACATTTTGGCCACATTTCACAGCCCCAGGAGTGTGCCATAACGGATGATGTGCTTAGCTTACAATATTAGTCACGGTGGAAAAAAATGCGAATATGTTAAACGGTTAATTAGAAGCAAGCTTCTGACGCGGAGATTATGCTATTCTCATGTAAGCAGGATGGAAAGGCTCTTCTAGGCATCATAGCCTCGATGTGAAGCCAATTTGAAATTTTCACTAATCCAGCAAATTTCTTAGTTCGAGAAAATCCACCTTGAAGTGTGAAGTTACCGGATAACTCGATTAGTACCGTCATTATTACTATCATTTTCTTCATACCGTTGCTGGAACACATCTTCTTGAAGATCATTTATAGCCTTTTGGTCATTATAGAAGTAGTTGCGCAAGAACAGATTCTATCTCTGTCTACGGAATCCTTTTCATGTTAATATTAAACATCAGCAATTACTCGTAGATCACATTAAAACTAAAGTAATCGATGAACACGTTATCTCATAACAAAAACTCGCTCACTTTCTTCATTTACTTGCGACGACAAATGGCCGTCGAATAGTGCCAAACCAAAAGCCACGGGATCTTACTGACTTCCGATATACGTCGCTGTCAGTTCTTCCATATGATTTGGTCGACGGGTCCTGTTTCAAGTTATGTATGAACGAGAATGTTTTAGAAAATCAATTGTTTCCTTTGCGATAAACAGAAAGTTTAACATTCTAAGCTATCCAAGTTCAACATTTGCGCAATGTTAGTTCAATTTAATATTTGCTCCTACAGTGAAGGAAAGTATTTCACAGTTGCAAAACCCGCACCCGACTCATTTACCTTACACTTAGTAGCTGACCATGAAATCTAGCTCAGAGTGACACCAGTTTAAGTAACCTAATGTAGCGTAGACTGTCTGCCAGTGCTCTTTGTCACCGGAAAATATGCAATTCACTCATTGGGCACCGTAAGTACACTGTAACAGTAATTTCTGTGTGTATGCAGTGCATACGGACTGCAGTCAAGACATCCTCCGGGAAATACTGCAGTCTACAAAGTTGCCAGATCGAGCATATTACGGGACATAGAATTCTGGGTGGAGCATGACTGTATTGCCCCCTTACGTGATCGACTCGACGGACAATTTTTTTGTGTAAGACTGTTTTTGCAACACATATTGCACGCCGAAGGCCCAGCAGAAATAAAAAAAATTAGTTTATGACAGCAACGTTAACTATAGCTCTCGAAGTATTCATAGTGTTGTATACGTGTGTGTAAACGCCCTCCAATGACCACTCAATGAAGACAAGGCTACACAGTCTACCTTCAATATTGTAAATACGCCTCAGTTTGTGGATGAACTAAGACTTAGGCTGATAACAATTTTGAGTATTTAGCAGTACTGTACCCATTGGTGTTAAACTCGTTTTCAACCAATGATTCCCACAGCTACAGTAGACACTACTTGTGATGCCTCTTAGACAAAATACTTACGCAGTGCTATCGGACGAAACGATCAACCTGACACAAACTGTGTGAATATTGTTTTGCAACCTTCGTACCTGGATAAAGAGCTTTTCCTGTTTGAGGTATCTGTGAACGTTGCTGCATAAGATGATTTAAAAAGAAACTAAATTCCTTCAGCTACGTCAATGTTTAAGGAAATTGTCTTAACGGCACTAAATCGTGGTTTGTGAATCGTTTACCGGCCGTACTCTGTCGAATTTCACAGTTTGGAAGACAAAAGAGCTTACTGACAAATTTCATAGAAGGAAAAGGGGGACGAAATGTCTCTCACTGAAAGGTCATGTTGTTTTTATTTAAATGATTACAAAATCAGTTAAAACGAACAGTGAGGTTGTCAGTATAAGCACATTACTGTTGTCAGTATGATGTAGCACTGTCCAGGGGCTGTAATGATAAAGGACCCGTTTAGGTCAGTCATACTGTATACAGAAGTGGAAGAGAGAGCACCACTAAATTCTACAGTCCGTATGCATTGAATACACACAGAAATTACTCTTACAGTGTACTTGTGGAGCCCTGTGAATGAACTGCGTATTTTCCGGTGAGAAAGAGCACTGGCAGACAGTCTTCGCTACACTAGGTTAGTTAAACTATTGTCACTCTGAGTTAGACTTTATGGTCAGCTACTAAGTGTAAGGTCAATGAGTTGCATGCGGTTTTGTAACTGTGAAATACTTTCCTACATTATAGGAGCGAATATTAAATTTGAACTAATATTGCGAAAATTTGGACTTGGTTTGCTTAGAATGAAAATCTTTCTGTTTATTGCAAACGAAAACAAATGATTTTCTAAAACATTCTCTGTCATACACAACTTGAAACAGGTCACGTCGACCAAATTATATGGAAGAACTGACAGCGACGTATATCGGAAGGCAGTAAGATCCCTTGGCTTTTGTTTTAACAGTATTCGACAGCCATTTCCAGGCGCAAGTTAATGAAGAAAGGCAGCGCGTTTTACTTATCAAATAACGTCTTCATCAATTACTTTAGTTTCAATGTAATCTACGAGTAATTGCTGACGTTTGATATTAACGTGAAAAGGATTCCCTGGACAAGGAAAGAATCTGTTCTTGGGCAACTACTACCGTAATGATCAAAAGGCATTAAATGATCTTCAAGCACATGTGTTCCAGCAGCGGATGAAGAAAACGATAGTAATAATGACGGTACTAATCGAATTATCTCGAATTTTCTCGAACTAAGAAATTTGTTGAATTAGTGAAAGTTTCAAAATGGCGTCACATCGAGGCTATGATGCCCAGAAGAGTCTTTCCATCCTGCTGACATGAGAATAGCATAATCTCCGCGTCAGAAGCTTGCTTCTAATTAACCATTTAACAGACTCGCATTTTTTCCACCGTGACTAATATTGTATGCTAAACACATCATCCGTTACAGCACACTCCTGGGGCTGGGAAATGTGGCCACAATGGTCTGGTGGAATGAACTATCACAGGTGCAATGCATGGGTTCGGACATTTACTTTTAAGAGGCACAAACAGATTTACTTTACCTCTGGGAACCTCGAGAGAAACACGTTATAATCCAGAATCCACATTAAACACCATGTTCCTTCATTACCAATTGTACAGAGCCGGTTTACGTAGGGAAATGACATAGGCGGAAGTCTTGGTAAACAGAATTACTGCCGGCAGTGAACTTACTTACATAAGAAAATCTTATTTTATTTAATGAACCGGTAGCTATTTAAAGTAACAGGGCTCTTATTTTCCTTGTACTTGATTGAACTAGAGTCGTTGAAAATTATGGTGCTGGACTGTGATTCGAATTCGTATCTCCACTTACAAGGATCTCAATCTCTCGGAACAGTATATTTCAATCATATCGTTCCTTTTCCCAAGACTGCAATCTTCTCTAGGCCTCCTTCTAGGGTAACTATGTGGGTCCGAATCCTGATCCAGTACAAAAATATTCATAATTTCATTTCTAGCCCTATCACGTGCAAACTGGCTTGCTAGTTTGCATTTTAAAAATTTAGCAGTGAATGTACTAGAACTCGCGACATCTTATCTATGGCGCGACCCTTTCCGTTACACTACTAGCTGATACATAACTCTGCCACCTCCAGAGGTCAATAACAATTCCTCCAGAACTTCCGCATTCCACAGTGCTGTGAGATAATGCATATGAATGGATCTAGACTTCGGAGAGACAGACAGTTACAGCTTTTCTTGTGCACTGCATGACATTTTCAACAAACAGATAGCGCAATAGAGTAGCTTAAGTGAAAAGGAACACTTCCAATTTGAATTTCTGCATCCTACACTGCTGGCAGTTCTGTGGAGGTGGCAGTTACGTGATTTTATTTCGGTGATTACAAAATAGAGTCGAATGAATGCACTGGGCAGCTGTGGAAGCTAGTGCATGGCGATTCGGTCAATCAAGTAAATGAATGTACTGAACATGCTGCAAAGCACTACAGGAAGCCTGTGTTGCAGAATTCTGATCCAGTGTGGCGTTCTGCGCAGAGGATTCGGTGGTCTGTTGGATTGATAATAATTTCGTATACTTACGGGCTGAGATCGATTCCAGCTTCTGCTGATGATTTTTGATAGGGAGAGACAGGTTCTATTCTCTTCTGGCTATGCCAAGTGAAGAAGGTATAATGCCATTGTGGTCTGAAATTCACATTAATCATGATATCCCAAGTAGACGTTAGGTTGAACCACAATTTAAGTCAGGAGTGGCGACATGTAGAAACTCTGTCACCAGTAACCTTTATTATATTAGTTAGTTATTTCTAGTGACGAAACAAACGCTATGTAGGGTCACAGGACGCTTCTTACATCTTCTATTTGAGCTTCTCTATGTCGATAAAATTGGTTCTGAACTAGGAATGCAACTCAGACCGCCCTTAACGCGGAATTTGATCCCTTCGTGACAATACAGCTCGACTACAATTTGTTGTTTGTTCAGAACTGCAGATTCTTCAACATCTCCACATATTACACGTGAATGGGTTCGAATCTTTCCCAGAACTAAATTTTTCATTATGTATTATCAAGCTCTAGCATGAGAACACCTATCTGCTGGTGGATAATGGCTCTGAACACTATGGGACTTAACATCTGTGGTCATCAGTTCCATAGAACCTATAACTACTTAAACCTAACTAACCTAAGGACATCACACACACCCATGCCCGAGGCAGGATTCGAACTCGCGACCGTAGCAGTCGCGCGGTTCCGGACTGAGACCGCGGCCGGCGCTGGTGGATAATAATTTTATTTTTTATTTTATTTTCATTCGTTGTCAACACTAACGGTACCTGACGTTTTTGACTCCCAGTGAGACACAGAACTATTTGTGAGAGCACTGTAAGTTCAAGGATGCTGGTGGAGAAAATTTCGGTAGCTGACGTCTCTTTATAAGTAGTCAACAACGATATATGTGAGGTTCCGTTCCCAGTCAGCACAGAACTCTTCGTCATATTATTTCTAGTTCAAACACGCTCACATGTCGCTGCTGGTGTAACAAACCCATATTAAACGTTCGGTTTCTTTAGAATATAACAGCGATAGGTGTCGGGTTGGAGTCCTGGGAAGAAAAAAATTAATGTTTCGTCATTTCAGTTAAAACATCTAGCTACTGCCGAGAAAATCCGAAATGCACAGATGATTGTGCTTCGATAACAATCTGATTAGGTTCTGGGTTCTAATCCGTGTCCAACACAAAGCTTTACCTCAAGCCATTTGAAGAAAGTTACGTTAATGGGGACAACAGATGCTGCGTAGGAATTCCTGTCCATTAAAATGTTTACATTATGTAATTTAAAGTTGATATTTGTTAACTGATATTGTCTAAAATCGAGGTATATCACTCTCTGTATGCATTTTCAGTAATGACTGTTAGTTTCCGCCAGTCACGAAAAAAAATGGTTCAAACGGCTCTGAGCACTATGGGACTTAACTTCTGTGATCATCAGTCCCCTAGAACTTAGAACTACTTAAACCTAACTAACCTAAGGACATCACACACGTCCATGCCCGAGGCAGGATTCGAACCTGCGACCGTAGCAGTCCCGCGCTTCCGGACTGCGCGCCTATGACCACTAGCCAGTCACGAAATCTTTGCTTAGTTTGCATGACCCGGGTTTCAATCCATATGCAGAACGAGACTGTTCTTCGTGTCATTTGAAGTTCACACATATCCGGAACTAGCTGCGCGTGAGTAATTAAAATTTTAATGTCATTTTGTGTTAAATAATAAGTACGCTATGTTACTTTGCAGAGAAAATCAGGAATACGACGAACTTACTACGTGCATTACCTATCTGACGTAATAATGAAAGTGGTAACATTTCAGGTATGTCATTTATTGTAATAAATGTGAGAGGTATGTGATTTATTGTAATAAATGTGAGCTTACAAGCCTTAAGGACAGTCTTACCTGTGATAAGGTGTTCCCTGATATTTGTAGTATCGTTGTATATCTTTACATCTTGAGATATTGCGATACAGGGCAGTGTTTTCTAGTGGTAACTTGTTTGAACAATTTTCAATAGTCAAACGAGTGTACCGAGGAGCGATTAGAGGACCTGCTAGACATCTGCGTTATGGGGGTTGCATGCGAATCGGGCGAAATGCAATTCAGGTCGTTCGGATACCTTTGAGCACGACTGTACATGTGTCAAACAGTTTATGGGCTACCGCAATTTTTTTAATCTGAAAACTTGACGGGTCATTGAGGAATTGTGGATTTTTCGAGTCAACAGTGAATGTACAACCAGTTGTGAACACTTATCACATTCCAGAAGTGAAGGTAATCATGTTAAAAAATGTCGGGTGCACTCGGTTTGGAATGACTGACCGCTGGGATGCTTAGTTGCAGCTGCCTTTGGGTGATGAATCCTGCAATATCTGGTCTTCTTTTGGTGGCTTACAATACAAGAACTTACCTTTCAGCATAGACAGTGTATCAGCCATTTCTTGACTGTACTTTGAGACACTAACTGAGTGAGTCCTGGGAACTACCTCAATGACATTCTCGTAATGGCTCAAATACCAAGTACCTCACAACAGATAGGGAAGCCCTCTTCCATGTTTTAAAAAGAATCAACTTGAAATTCAACCAGGATAGGAGCACCTTTTATATATATCAAGTAGAATACTTAGCTCATATTTTGAGTTCTTGCGGCGTCGGCCTCACTCCGCATCGTGTTGAAGTGATCCAGTGATGACGACTTGCCCTTTTATAAGTAGCTTTGCCAATACAAAACCGTGCTGTGCATGTCTGGTCCACGGGCTTGGAGTTGGAGCCTACTGCTGGCAGACATGTGTCGGGGGGACAGAGAACTGAAGTGACGTGAGTGACGTTTGGCACTGCCATCGGCTTGTCTTGCTCACATCGACGTCCACCTGCGCTCTCGTACAGTTCTGTCTGGACAGCTTGTACACTGCTCTCTGCTAATACAGACATACGCCACTGCTACAGGAGCTTGTAAATTCGTCACATCAGGATATTTCAATGCCTTTATGTCAAACCTAGGATGATAGATGAAGTCAAAGGGACCAATTCTGTTCCAACCATAATGCTCGCCGGCGCCTCCCAGCGTCGCAAGGCGTCCCTGTATTATCGATTATGCCCCTGAGAGGCGACAGTGCGTAGGCACTCTCCGGTATGCATATGCAGTGTTTGTAATATAGTCATCGGCTCCACATGACAGCCTGTGGTGGAGCCCCCACCTGTTCTGAAAGGTACGGCTGGGATCAGAACAACGAGAAGTAAACTGTACGTGCTGTGTGCAGTTGGTTACGTCGTCTACCACCACACACTTGTGTCGTTGCCGCTACATACGTCGAAAATGTTGCATGTTGATGGTCGCTGAGTAACATACTCGTACATCAGGCCAGTCATGAATGCCGATTCCTCGGCAGAACAGGCGGGTATGCAACTGCCCTTCGGCATGGGAGAGTCTGTGGCGGCTTAGCAGCACATCTGTATCAGCGAAGCTCCGTCAAAGAACGACAGCCATATTAAGAACATTCCTTGAGGTTAAGTAAGCTTCTGGTAAGTTCCATCACCTCATGAGGCCTGTAGCACAAGAGGTGTTGATACGCTACAGTTTGAAGAGCCGATACTGGTAGGCTTGAGATAAACCCGTCTATAAGGACGCGAGCGATCGTTAGAGATATGGGTATCACTCACTCACACCTCAGTGGTGGGAATGCTCCATTAGCACTGGTTACAACAATTGCACTTGCAAGAGATACATGCCCTCGCACCAACTTTTGGGCCCTGAATGTCGTTGTCTCAGCGGTTTATGCAGCAGTGCACCACTGGACCAGACGTTTCAACGTATCTGTTGTTTCGGCGAAAAGCGTGTCTTTTATGAGAAACGACGATGTAAATACTCAGAAACATGTTTGCGCAGCAGGAAACGAACGTGTAGCCGTGGCCACACGTCATCGACAGCAGATTTCAATAAACGTGTGGAATGGCATTGTCCGTGAACATGTTATTGGACCCTTCATTATTCCAGCTGGTGTAGACAGCTACATGCGTCACAGCCTCCTAGCAACTGATATATGCGAACTGCTCGATGATACCTGTACTAGGGAAAATTTGGTTTCAACATGATGGCGCACCCACCACATCTAGAATGCCGTGTGCGCCAGCATTTTACTTACACATCCGGTTGTGAACTGAACTCGTAGATGCCACTGCGATCTCGATAACCCAACCTCGATTTCTTCCTATGAAGTCACATCAAAAGTAACGTGTGCACTTTGCCTTAAAAAGACTGCGACATCCTTGCCGAACGAATACAGGAATCATGTAACGTCATTCAAACCACTTCTGGCTTCTTCTAGAGAGTCCGCTAGGCAATACCTTGGCGCTGTGATAACTAAGAGGTCGCCACTTTTATCACGTGCTTTAGATTGATATATGGAGTGTTTAATGTAAAAATATGTAGATGATTTACATTTAACGTCTAAGAACATTTTGTTAACCAACGTAATACTTCGCTTCTCTTACTAGTAATTCATAAGTATTTATTTGTTTAAATGTTTTGCATCAAAGAAGCAGCAATTAGATTAGATGGGACATACTTTAAATTATGCTTTTTTCTGTTTTTGTCACGAACTTATTTCTTCCTAGATCATCGCTCGTTTTAAGGAAGCGCTTTTTTCGTGTCCTGTCTTGGCAGCCGCAGTGGAAAGCCGTGTAGTTACTCAGAGGAGAAGTGGACTGTAGCGGTGAAATTGTACAGTCTTTTAGTGTTTCAAATATAGGAGGGGCCCTCGGCTTCGTTTAGAAGTTAATCTGAGGCTTTCAGTGAGAGGAAATTATCTCGGTATTCCCGAGAGATCCGCTTTAAATCGTCGGAAGGGTTACTTCCCCCGTAACACGGGCCACGGATCAATTTCAGCACACAAGGGGTTAGCGGAAATAACCAGTCGCGAAGGAGGAAATCTACGGCGAGAAGGCGTAAGTATAAGCGAGTTTTCTGGAACTGTATTTACTGACCCTGGAGTGACGAGGTTTCACTCAGCTAACCATGTGTGTTGCACCTACCCCAGTAAATTGACAGACTGACTTTCTTCAAGGAACCCTTAAATGGAGAAATATATGTGACAAGAAACGTTAATTTTGCTGTGTCTAATTTCGTGGTATAATCAAAACTACTCACACTTCGTAAGAGGTTTGATGTGTTCTATGTGACATGTTGAAAATATAATGGAAATTTTATGATTTTGGGGACAATTTTATTTATTCGTCTAATTTAATATCCCTATTAGATTTCACTTATGCCAGTTGTTTTTCCAGTCCCTGAAATATCTGTGAAAATAAATCTTTTACATAATTTTAACTCTTACAGCAATGCGTTTTGTTCTCATCTGTCTGTAAAATTAATACCCATACGATGAAGCAGGCAAGAGAAATCAAACGTCTCAAATGTAAGACCGACAGGAAATGCAAAATGGCTAAGCAGGGATGGCTAGAGGACAAATGTAAGGATGTAGAGGCGCATTTCACTAGGGGTAAGATAGATACTGCCTACAGGCAAATTAGAGACCTTTGTGGTAAAGAGGTCCACTTGTATGAATATCAAGAGCTCAGATGGAAATCCAGCTCTAAACAAAGAAGGAAAAGCACAAAGGTGGATCGAGTATATAGAGGGTCTATGCAAGGGCGATGTTCTTGAGGACAATATTATAGAAATGGAAGAGAAAGTAGATGAAGATGAAATAGGGGATATGATACTGCGTGAAGAGTTAGACAGAGCACTCACAGACCTAAGTCAAAACAAGGCCCCGGGAGTAGACAACATTCCATTAGAACTACTGACAGCCTTGGGAGACACAGACCTAACAAAACTCTACTAACTAGTGAGCAAGATATATGAGACAGGCGAAATACCCTCAGACTTCAAGAAGAATATAACAACTCCAGTCCCAAAGAAAGCAGGTGTTGACAGATGTGAAAATTATCGATATATCAGTTTAATAAGACACGGCTGCAAAATACTAATACGAATTCTTTACAGACGAACGGAAAAAACTGGTAGAAGCCGACCGCGGGGAAGATCAGTTTGGATTCTGTAGAAATGTGAGGCAATAATGAACCTACTACTTATCTTAGAAAATAGATTAAGGAAAGTCAAATGTACGTTTCTAACATCTGTAGACTTAGAGAAGGGCTTTGACAATGTTGACTGGAATACTCTCTTTCAAATTTGAAGGTGGCAGGGTGAAATACACATTTACAATTTGTAGAGAAACCAGACGGCAGTCATAAGAGTCTAGGGGCATGAAAGGGAAGCAATGGTTGGGAAGGGAGTGAGACACGGTTGTAGCCTATCCCCGAAGTTATTCAATTTGTATATTGCGCAAGCAGTAAAGGAAACAAAAGAACACTTTGGAGTAGGAATTAAAATCCATGGAGATGAAATAAAATCTTTGAGGTTCGCCGATTTCATTGTAATTCTGTCAGAGACAGCAAAGGACCTGGAAGAGTAGCTGAACGGAATGGACAATGTCTTGAAAGGAGGATATAAGAATAACATCAACAAGAGCAAAACGAGGATAATGGAATGTAGTCGAAATAAATAGGGTAATACTGCGGGAATTAGATAATTGAATGAGACATAGTAGTAAATGAGTTTTTCTATTTGGGAAGGAAAATAACTGATGACTGCCGAAGTAGGGTATATTCTGAGGCATCAAGGGATCACCAATTTAGTATTGGAGGGCAGCGTGGAGGTTAATAATCGTAGATGGAGACCAAGAGATGAATACACTCAACAGATTCAGAAGGATGAAGGTTGCAGTAGGTTCTGAGAGCTGAAGAAGCTTTCACAGGATAGAGTAGCATGGAGAGCTGCATCAAACCAGTCTCTGGATTGAAGGCTACAACAACACGATTTTCCTTACTTTTATGAAAAGAATGAGTCACTTGGGGAAATGTCTGACGAATATCGAGCTTGGAGCATAACTACAGCATTATTTTTGGCCACAAAATTACTAAGGAAGAACGAAACAGGAGCATCTGCATTACAGTGGTCATGAATTCTTTCACCAGAGAAATGGGCAATATTTTCGAAAGGTTTAGCGCTAACGGCTTTGAAGTTGTAAACAATACTCCTTCTCGAACTTGTGGAAATAACTCATGGTAAACTTTGACGTTGAAATCTAAGAACATAGCGAGCAAAATCTTCAGATTTGAGCACGCATGTCGAACTTGTTTCGGTATTGGCACTGTAATGCTTCCAATGTCCAGATTGAGTCTTAGGTTCGACGACATAACCATGAAGACGTGTTTCGTCATTTATCATGGCACACAGCAGTAGTTCTGGATAGTTGTTGGCCTTCCCTTCCTCTGGAGGACCCTGAGGCCCCGGGCCGCAATTCAACAATTTACGAACAAGTTTTCCGGTCATATGTTTCAGAAAGAAACTATCGGAAAAGTTCCATGGCAGGCACAAGTTAATACGCCGTCATCAGCAACCTCTCTGATTGTGATTCGGTGCTCGTTCATAACTACGTTCCGCACCTTTCAATACGGACGCAAAATGTGTTCGCGGTAGTGAGGGCACCTACATGCAGGGGCAATGCTGTGTCAATCCAGGATTGTGATGAGCAGCATCCTCCTTATCAGTGATGCCTTCATCTTTACGTGAACATTGCAGCCCTCATCTTTTCTTCCCCTCCCCACCCGAGCCTTTCGTCAGTAAACAACAGTATAATATTAAAACGATACAGTCAATCATAGCAGAGAATTTCAGCGTTCGGTTAAATGAAATCACAATTTGAGAGGGCCGCTGTTGTTTTCTACATACATAAATAATTTGGCTGACAGCGTGGGCAGCAATCTGCAGTTGTTTGCTGATATTGCCGTGGTATACGGTAAGGTGTCGAAGTTGAGTGACTATACAAAGACACAATACGACTAAGACAGAATTTTGTGTTGGTGTGACGAATGGCAGCTAGCGCTACATGTGGAAAAAAGTAAGTGAATGTGGATGAGTAGGAAGAACAAACTTGTAATATTCGGATACAGTATTACTACCGCTCTACTTTACACAGTCAAGTCGTTTAAATATCTGGTCGCCACGTCGAAAGGCGACGTGAGGTGGAACGGTAAGGTGAGAACTGTGGTAGGGACGACAAATGGTTGTCTTCAGTTTATTGGAAGAAATTTAGGAAAGGTTAATTTACTCGTAAAGGGAACCGTAAATAGGATGCTGGTGCAACCTATTCTTGAGTACTGCTCGAGTGTCTGGGTTGGACTGAAAGAAGACATCGAAGCAATTCAGAGGCGGGCGTCTAGATTTGTTTGTGGTAAGTTGAACAACAGGTAAGCGTTACGGAGATGCTTCAGGAACTTAAATGGGAATCCCTGGAGACAAGCAAACGTTCTTTACGAGCAACGCACCTGAGAAAATTTAGAGACCCAGCATTTTAAACTGACTGCCGAACGGTTCTACTGCCGCCAACATACATAGCGCTTAAGGATACGAGAAATTATCTCTCATACGGAGGCGTACCGATAGTCATTTCACCCTCGCTCCATTTGCCAGTAGAACAGGGGGGGGGGGGGGGAATTGACAAGTAGTGGTACCGGGTACCCCTGGCCATGCACCGTACGGTGGCTTGCGGAGTATCTATGCAGATGTAGGTGTAAATGTAGCTACAGAGCAAGCATCTAAGGTGTGGCCAAAAATATCCGAAGGATCAGCAGTTTCCCACCATATTCGCAAGGGTTTACCCGAACAATTAGTGTGTGTCTTGCAGCATTTCATCTAAAATATTTCAGCAAACACGCACACTCACAATGTTTATGCCATGAAATTAAAGGTTAAGCAGCACCAGTGAAAATGCAAGTTCGATTTCTCTACCATACATGATGTATGGCACAACATGAAGTCATATTATTTTCTGCATGGAAATTGTTGTGCGATGCTTATCAAGTCTCACAATGTTCTTCAAAGCCTGTCTTCAGTCAGCGACTGAAATATCTGCACTTATAAACTTAACACTCGTATATTACAGGGTGTTGTATCTGTATGTATGTGTGTGTGTGTGCGCGCGCGCGCGCGCGCTCGTGTGTGTGTGTGTGTGTGTGTGTGTGTGTAAAACTTGTGCCTAAAACATGATTCTAAAATTACGAGTTAAGTGTCGCAGTGCTATAATTTTCTCTAAACATATATTGCTCAGAAATAACATGCTAAACAGAGAGATAAACTTCATGTTGAGGCCTGTAATAAAACTAACCTGACCAAGCTTATAAATGCAGAAAACACATGTTGGATATGAGAGTGCGTTAAGCGTGCAAGCACACAAACAAACAGGTAATCTGCATTACTACCCGCTACTGGAAGAACGTAATAATATTCTTTTTTTACGCTTATACTTGGTGTAAGACACGATGCAACCTAAATTGAAATATTTCCACATCTCAATTGTTCTGTGACTCTAGTAAATACTTACTATAGCATCAACACATCAAAAATACGTAAAGGATGGTGGCTTCTCAATTGGAGGATATGTTATTCGTGGTTCATAGAACGAACTGATAGCACCTGGAATTTTGACAAGTGTCTTAGTAATGCTTCATCGTAACAAGCAAGAAGGCAGGAGGGTTAGGGCTTAAGATCCCATCGACAATGAGGTCGTTAGATGTGGACCACAAGCTCAGATGGCAAAGGAAAACAGTCATGCTATTTAACAGGAACCATCCCAACATTACAGGGAGTGACTTAGGGGACTTCCGAAAAACCTAAAACAGAATGGGCAGATGCGTCTTTGAAACATCGTTCTCCAAAATGTGAGTGCCGTGTACTTACCATTGAGCCGTCTTGCTCAGCTTTAGGGTTGGACGGTGGGAGGAAAATAACGCATTACGTTCTGCACTATAAAATGTAATCAACATTATTAACAGGCTAATATTATTTCTTGTATTTGAACTAAACGCTCTAACGTGAAGTACAAAATAAACTTTTGGAGAAAGCTGTAAAATTTACCACTCGAACCTATGGTGCTAAGACTGTCAAACACGTTAAATCCTACATTTTCTATAATTAGCTACTATATAAAACCAAAATCTAATCAAATGAATATTGTAAAAAAGAAACGTACTCAACGTTTGAAAAAGGCGTAGGAAGGAAGGAAGGCGTTTCGACAATTTTTTTATACCTATATGGTACTTAAACTGCATGTTCTCGTAATAATCAAGGAGAATTTCTACTACGTTTGGAATAATCACAAAACGACCAAAGACGATGCTGAAAGAAGACAGAGATGGAAGATAGTCAGCGGAAATGGAGCAGCAATGCAGAGATGAAAAGTCGACCAGAATAAAATTATTTACCATTTGCTGATTACAGATACACACAAACACGAACATGAAGGATTACATATCGAAACATGCATGTTTAGTTACAGATAACTGAACGAAAACGGAAAATCGAACTTTGCAGCAAAATTAAATTATCCAAACATGGAAGACTTCGAGCAGATAACACATGTCACTCTATTATCGTAATTGTATTGTTCTGACAGTTTTTCTTAAATACTCATGGCTCACACACTGACATTACTCATAAAACTTACAGGTTAAACAGCACTTTTTAATGACGAAATTTTGGTTGCTGACCGCACTTTGCAAATACAACAGACCTTCAAAATAAATATTTCTGCTCCTAAAATGTCTTCACTATTGTTAAAATACTTGTAGCTTGCATATTGGTACTACTGAAATAAAGCATAGTTTAGCAGACAAGAGTAGTTCGATCTTTGTGCCATGCATTAAATGCATCTAAAGTGATAGAAATGGTTTCTATAAAATTACAAAATGCACATGAGGACTACTGACAACAGAATGTACTGATTAAAATGCACTTCTCAGTGAGAATTACCAAAATGAACAATGTCATTCCATCGTCTAAGTTACCAAAAAATGTGTCACAAAATCTGATATCAAAGACTGACAAACATTATAGAGACCCAATACTATAGTATTAACTTCATTTTACAGTATAAAACCTATGCCGTCTGCTGCTGTTACACAGTGGAAATTAAATACGACTTTTAGCAGTAGTAATACACATTCACACAGGTAAGAAACAAGACTGATATGCTCTGAGTCACCCAAACATTTCAGCGACTCCATACAAGGGTATTTACTGTATCTTAGAGTACAAGACATTTGTCATTCTCCGCTGGTAGTGTTGACATGTAGTTTCACACAGCGGAGACTAAATGAAATTTTGATGAAATAGCATACTGGACGGAAAATTCATATTCATAGAGGGAAGAAGCAAGGTTTGGTCTATTTTTAAAGTCATCCAAACATTATAGTAAGTCCAAGCTAGGATATTAATTTCATCTTGGATTTATAATATTTGTCATCTTCTACTAATAAGGCGTAGCAGGTGAGGTAGTTATCACAAAGAAATAGCCACACTAAATTAAAATAATATTATACTGATTGCCAGTCATTTCCTCGGGTAAGCATATGTACAGATCTTAGCACAGCTTCCATTACATCACTCTATAAGTTTCGAATAGTTCTGAATATTTTCAAGTAGTTATGACCATTTCTGACTAGTTTAAACACGTTACATTATGAAGTTGCAGCAAATGTGTAGGTATTGCAATTACCCCCACATATTAGTGAGTGCGGACAATGATGGTCGGTTGACAAGGTGATTGTCATTACTCCCTTGCGTACTACCAGCTGTGCACATGATGGTCAGTTGACAAGTGGCTGTCATTAGCCCATAGAGCATTTACCTTCACTCGACGAACTATGACATTCTTGGTTATTGTATCAGTGCGTGTGTACGAAATTCATCAAGTTCAGTCATGACACTGACCAAGCAAGTTGAGAGTTCTTCTGACCAGTTGCAACTAGGTATGATAAGCAAAAGAAATTAGTTATCAAGTTTAGAGTTATCAAGTGAAGAAGACTTGTTCCTACACTATAGGTGGTGTCAGATACTGGGTGCGTCAGTTGCTGGGGAAAACTGTATTCCCCTCGTTCCCTCTGTAATATATTGTAATATTGTTACCTCACTCAAGTGAGAATCACAACAGAGGAACAGAGAGACGACGATGATGAGGTAGATGTGAAAATAGTGTGTATACGAATGTGAGATGAAATTTGTTGCCGACAGTGCGTGCGTGCGTGTGTGTGTGCGCGCGTGTGTGTGTGTGTGTGTGTGTGTGTGTGAGAGAGAGAGAGAGAGAGAGAGAGATTGCGTCCATTTACACAATTCAGAGGGAAATATCTGTCAACAAAATGCATAATGCCAATTCAACACAGGTATTGTAATTTCTTCAAGGAATGCTACACATCTTCGAACTTGGCTACATTTTTACGCTGTTTAAATGAAGCTTATGTAATTTCAAAGATACATTTTGACTGGTTACCTCGTTTTAATACTCACTATAATACTATGCTGCGATTGGCTCTTTGTCGTTTTAATACCACAGTGAAATAATCAGGAGGCATGGGTGGATAGGGAGAAGGAGAAGGGAAGTGTGGGAGATTGTCACATTATGATGATGATGATGATAATGTCATTGATAAGCAGGGTGTGACTTACCGGCATCTTGGATCATGACATTACTGGCGCCTTATGTAAACAACCTGTAGTAGCTCTTTCACTTGAGTCAATGCTGTGACAAGGTTTAGCACTACAGTACGCGCAATGTGGCCCTGAATCCCTACAGATATCCTACTAAAGTATTTTCTTATGACATCGGATTTTATAATTTTGTGATGTAACGTATCACAGTATTACATTAATGTAGTGTCTGTATTGGACAGTGTCTGTGGGAATCTATGCGCTCTTCCTTTGGAAATACGTGCATGTCCAAAGGAACTCACACTGCTGGCGATTTATAGCAATAGTAAATCACGAAATGTATTCAGAAATTGCGAATATGGTAACACCACAGTTCTACAATTTACTGGAAACAAACCAGAATTTGTGCCAGGCTAGGTCTCGAACACGGATTTCCCAGTTTACTGCGGCGGTTGGCTCGACCACCTTTTTTCTCATTTTATTCATTGCATTGGGCCGAGGCGGACATCGCATGGTATCCTTTTTCATCGTTGTTCCCTTCATACAGATTTTTTTAATTGCAGTTGGCAACCAGATGTCTGACGAAATACGCTGTGCTATCGTTCCGGCTGCCACTTTGACTATCGCAGAATGCTCCGCAGACAGACTAAGACTTCGATACGGCCCAGTGTCTACATTCATTTCGTGGTTTAATACGGCAATAAATCGTCAGCAGTGTCTGTTCCTTCGGAGATGCATGATGTCCGAAGGAACGTAGCATCGAACTTTACAGACACTATCAAATTCACGAGCTTCACTATCGTATTTCGAGCCAAAGCCAAGGCGACTTGACGAGAATTGTAAAATAAGTCTCTCCCTTTGTGGTAATTGCATAATCGTGCGAGCACTATGGGAAGCAGACACTGGGACATTTGGAAGACTAGGTCTGTCCAGGGAACATGCTCGGATAATCAAAGCGGTGGTGGAAGCTGTATCACTTTAACACGAAAATAACGTAAATTTTAACTTCCTGGCAGATTAAAACTGTGTGCCCGACCGAGACTCGAACTCGGGATCTTTGCCTTTGGCGGGCAAGTGCTCTAGAGCACTTGCCCGTGAAAGGCAAAGGTCCCGAGTTCGGGTCTCGGTCGGGCACACAGTTTTAATCTGTCAGGAAGTTTCATATCAGCGCACACTCCGCTGCAGAGTGAAAATTTCATTCTGATAACGTAAATTGTTTAAGAGATGTATGTATAACAGAGGATATTGCTTATACCGTTTCTTTCCTCAAGAATAATATATAGGCAGATATAAAACTGACTTTTTCTTAGTATTAAATTTATCATAGATTGTATCCTTCGAGTGAAAAGGTCAGTGGCTCATCTTTATAGCTGTAGGCTACCACGAATCATTCCAGCTGCTTTCTGCAGTTTACTCGTTATATGAAATACATTTATTACATATACTTATACAAACAAACGAAAGCGGTTAAGATGACGTCCCTCATAAAGTGGGAAATTGACGCCTGGTGTGGCCGAGCGGTTCTAGGCGCTTCAGCCTGGAAGCGCGCGACCACTACGGTCGCAGGTTCGAATCCTGCCTCTGGCATGGATGTGTGTGATGTCCTTAGGTTAGTTAGGTTTAAGTAGTTCTAAGTTCTAGGCGACTGATGACCTCAGATGTTAAGTCCCATAGTGCTCAGAGCCATTTGAAAGTGGGAAATAAGAGTTCGAGTTATGATCCGGAACAAATTTTCATTTTTCCTGTCTACTTTGTAGCTGTTGTGGTACCACATTCGCAATCTGGGAATGCATTTCGTGGTATCACACTATTGTGTAGTATGAAGAATGTTCCATACAATGATGAGGAAAATATAGAACTTCGAAAAAGCCTACATCTCAGATAGTGCCCAACCTTCGCAAAAGACACATCTTACCGTGGGAAATGAAGAGAGACGAGTACCTGATTTTTCGGCACAGATGTTTGTGTTTCGGATGCGCTACGTGATCGGACACGAGTCGTCGGCGACAGCAGGTTTCCAATTACTGGCATCCCTTTAAATGAATGTCCCGATAAAACGCCTCTTCCAACCGATCGCTCTCCAGCGCTACATCAAAGAGACGCGCTACAGAAAACAGCGGCCGGCGCGCGATAAGAAGACGCGCGGCGGGCCTAGGCGTGCGGCCTCGTTACGTGCCCATCAACTTCAAAAGCCGCCCGCCATAGAGCGAACGCGTTCACTCACACACACGCACACACACACACACACACACACACACAAGACCACGGCCGCTCGCTCGTCCTCGCCTGACGTCGCCAGCCACGGCCGCTTTCAAATATTTACCCGCCTCACGCACGGAAGTGCAAATTGCCGTCAATTAATATTTCAGGCGGCGCGCGTCCCGGCCCCGGCCCGGCTGGGCACGTAACGCTGTTACTGGGGGGCGGCCCACCCCGCCGCCCCCGCCACCCCCGCCGCCTCCCGCCTCCGGCCTCTAATTAGACAGAGGCAGCCAGTAATGAAGCGCGTCGCATTGTCGCCGAGCGCTGTTTAGCGCCCGCCCCGGCTCCCTCCCCTGCGCCTTCCCCACTGACAGCAGTTGCAGCCGCTACGCCTGCCCGTTACGTTCTTATGCCGCAGACTCTTCATGTTCACTCTATTTTATCTCCGCTTTGCTTTCACACTCAGCCGACCAGCTTTACAGTGCGGACTCGTCACAAGACGCCGCTGCTACAGCTCGTCAAGGTCTCGTCCACTTCCGACTCGTTTCTGCACGACAAAAGTCTGCGAAACGTTACTTGTGCAATAATGTCGCACAACATATGAATACACACTGTGATGACAGAAGCCATCGGGAACCGATTTGCACGTATACGGAAGGCACTACTATCGCTTACGCAAAGTATAAAAGGGTACTGCTCTGGTGGTGCTGTCATTTGTACTCACGTGATTCATTCGAAGAGGTTGCCGACTTGATTGTGGCCACATAACGGGAAGTAACAGACTTTGAACACGGACTGATAATTGGAGGTAGGTGCGCAGGACATTCCATTTCGGAAATCGTTACTCAATTCAATGTTGCGAGATACACACGACAAGGATGTGCAGAGAATCGCCAATTTCAGGAATTATCTTTCACTACGGATAACGCAATAGCCGACGGACTTGACTTAACGACCGAAAGCAGCGGCGTTTGCTAACAGACAAACGGAACTGCATGAAATACGTGCCAAAATCAATATGGGACGTGCGACTAACGTATTCGCTAGGACAGTGCGGCGACATTTGGCGATAATGGGCTATGGCTGCAGATGTGTAATACCTTTACATTCTTTTTTTCTCTCAATTATCCTTAATTTATGAGCATGAGTGTAGTTGAATATAACCAATACCTAGTCTTTCCAGTGTGAATGCAGCCCACACGATTATGGATGCACAACCAGCTAGCACAGTGCCTTGTTGACAACGTGGGCCCATGGCTTCGTCGGGTCTGCGCCACACTCGAATACTACCATGAGATCTTACCAGCTGAAATTGGGACTCATCTGACCATGTCACCGTTTCCCAGTCGTCTTAGAGTCGAGCCCAGGAGAGTCGCTCGCGTTGCTCGTCTGTGAGTTAGTTCTGTTGGTAGATTTTTGGAGTAACCGTGCTGGGAGGCAGCCCAAAAGCTAACACAAAGAGTGTGAGTCGGCATGATATTTACGTAATGAGAGAAAATGAATACTTGCAGTACTGGAATTTGAGCATGAAGTCTTGTTGAAACTGAATTGGGTGACATGAACAGTCTTCCTCGCAACGCAAGAAAAATACAATGCAATGTACCAATTCGGAAGTCACACAAACAGTATTTTGCCGCCAGCTTGGTGGTTAACAAAAAATCAATTGTTCGATTATCTCACACACACACACACATTTTTTTCTGTGTGCCCAAATTTGTTTCATCCTTTCAGAATGAAGTCTCTTTCTTTCATCAGACCACGGTTATCCAGTCCGTTTTCTAATTTTCCTTTGACCAAATTTCCAATCAAATCTGTCGGAATGTTTTTCTATCTGTAAGGCCTGCCTAAGTTATATCGGCTGCTTTAAGATCGTCCTTAATCACAACGATCCATATCATTGGCTCAGTTTTGGCTTTAGATCTGTTTTCGTAGAATTCACTATATGGTTTGTCAACCTAGTGGGTGCCATTCTTTTAATGTACCCATAAAATTGAAGTCTTCGTTTTCTCATGTCACTATGTATGTCTGTGTATTCTTCTGTTTCCTTATTACTTCTCAGCCTACAAATTTCCCCATCAGTAATTTTGGGGCCTAATAGTTTCCTAATAATCTCTCTTTCTTTCTTTTGAATTTCTTCAGTATCCACTTCCTATTTAAAATTAAAGTTTCTGCTCCGTAAAGACATTCAGGTTTGATTACAGTCCTGTAATGTCTAAGTTTACTGAATTTAGAAAGTGATCTTTAATTATAAATTTTTTAGTTAGTCTGAACGCAATTTCCATCTTTTCATAGCGAACTTCATTTTCAGCTTTTTCCACATCGTTTTCTTGTATGATTTCCCCCAATTATTTAAACTGAGATACCCTTTTTATTTTTCCATATTTCGTGTTCAAAAACATTGGTGCTTATTTATTGCATGTGTTTTTTTATTTTATTATTATTATTTGTGGACAGCATGTGTATTAGCATCGTATTTGAGCTGGTTTGAGTATACGATGCGAAAACTCCGCCAAATGAAAACATTTTGATCGTCATTGATAACAAGGTAAAGCAGGTGGCAGACTGCAGTTAACTGGTAGAAACAGGAGGGAAATGCAATCGTTCTACAAAGGAGACTGCAGGTTGTGTGGGAGGTATAGTAAACGGCACTAACAAGCGATATTGATCCAATACAAGAAAGGACAGCACTAATGGTCACAGGTTTTTTTGACTCGTGAGGGAGAGTCACCAAGACACTGAAAGAACTGAACTGGCAGACATTTGAAGACAGACTGAAACTACCCCGTGAAAACATACCAAATTTCTAGAACCAGCTTTAAGTGATTACAACCCTCTTCACATTGGTACCATAGAGATCGATAAAACAAGATGAGGCTAATTCCAGTATTCACATAGGCGTTTAAGCAATCATTTGTTCCACGTTCCGAACGGGAATGGATCGGGAAAAAGCCGTAATAAGTTGTTGAATGGGTCGCACCGTCTGCCATGGACTTCACCGTGGCTTGTAGAGTATGGTTGTAGATGCAGTTGTAGAATCAGTCACGAGACGAAAGCTATTCGACGGATTATTTTACTTTAAAATGCAGATAAGATTAGTTAAGGCATCATAGGTTGCACCTTGGAGTGTTGGTTTATAATTGTTTACAGGTAATATGAGCGACGTTAAAAACTTATACTTCATGAGTAAAATATAAAATTGCAGACATAGTTGCTAATCCATGTGAACCACAAGCGTTAAATGCGTAAATATTCCTCCTAATGCTGACATCTTTCCACATCTGTGAGGAAATTAAAGATTTAATGTGGCTTCATTAATTTATCATTAATTAAATTATATCCTTTTACTTGTATTCGACTGCCTATAAAGAGATAGTCTGACACGCCATCTGTAGTAGAACGCTCGGTCTAGTATGTGACGTAATCACTATCTTGTAACTTGACGTTTGCTAATCAGCACAGGTTAGCTGAATCGGAGACTGTTACGTCACTATGAACTGTGAGCCGCTCTGTCTCGCAATCAACGTTATTTCGTAATAAAGAATGTAGTGTTCACAGGGCGGCGTGTCCATTTTCATATATTTTTGTTTTTGTTTTTTCTAACTGGTTCCAATCATATTTAGATCCATAGACTCATTACGTTAAAAAAAAAAGAAAAAAAAAAAGAGAAAGAGAAGGGATACGACAGGACAGAGTTTATCGTAAAGTGGCATATAAATTCATTCAGTGGCATTATGAAAAACAGAAATAAAACAAAATGAATCAAATCACATCCAATTACTGTGAAGTGCAAGTTGTCATGTGAAAAAGCTTTAGTTAAATTTTCTTAATTTGTGAAAATTCAACTACAAAAGTAGTTATGCACGTAGTTTTACCATTTACATCCTCAACATTCGGCTTGCTGCATGTGCTTATCTCTCGTGACAATATGTACGCATCTTTCTTTGTACTTCCATTTCCATGAAATCCGTAGTTTACACAAAAAAAATGGTTCAAATGGCTCTGAGCACTATGGGACTTGCCTTCTAAGGTCATCAGTCCACTAGAACTTAGAACTACGTAAATCTAACTAACCTAAGGGCATCACACACACCCATGCGCAAGGCAGGATTCGAACCATCGACCGTAGCGGTCTCGCGGTTTCAGACTGGAGCGCCTAGAGACGCACGGCCATCCCGGCCGGCTTTACACAAAAGCTTTGCCAACTGATGACCTGTACTTGGCAGTAACTGCGTGTGCTTCACTTAATGTTGTTTTACATTTATTTCGCGTATTGCCACTTTCCGACAACCTTGGTGCTATCATACCCCTTTTCTTTCCTTTTTTATTAATTGAGCTGACGGTAACCTAAAAAGTGATCTGACCTGGTCATGCAATAAGACAAATACATGACATATATGATATTTGTCTTTCGATAAATGTTACCATTGCTTGTTAGGCACACGAAACATAGATTACATTCACTTCCAGATGTCCCCACAACGAAATAGATTTAATGCTCTGGTGTAGGTGCCCGCAAAGGGAGAATGTTATGGGGCAAGAGTGCGTGTCAGGACGTTTAGGGGTGGGCGTAATATTCTGGTATTAGCTATGGCTGTACAACTAAAGTTTAGTTGTTTGCCAAGTTGTTCTCTGTAATCTGCGCAGCGTCTTGTGAGTCAGGAGTGGTTTCGGCGACGTCCTGCAATGGTTGCACAAGTGGACCTTCGCAGAACCGGCTTCAGACTTCTGAGTGTCAGGACCTGGAACACGCCTTCATCAGGGATTAGAAGAGAACTGGTCCGTTTTCTTGTAGGCGAGTTCTATCCCCAGTTCGCAGGACACATATCTTCTCCCTCACCAATAACACATTTCTATTAACCTTTTTATTTTATATTTTTAACATTGGTTCGTATAATGGAATTCCAAATCAAATGATGAAAGGATTCATTTTAAATAAGATAAATAAACTAATCCTGGTACTTGAACTATTTCTCCAGTTGTTCCCGTTAGTGGTCCAGGTATACAGTCTACTAAGTAAAATGAGTAGTTTGAGTGAGTTGTTATCATTTATTCTGAGATTCCTAATTCAGTGTAACACATAATGCTGTTTTATCATAATTTTGCAGTTTTGCTACAAGTCATAAATCGATAGCGGTTCATAGCAACAATTGTTACATTTACACCCATGGACGATGGATACGTGACAGACAATGCGATGCAAGTCATCGGCAAGGCTTTTACGCAATTAATCGTATGGTTGCTACTCTTTCGTTCTGTAAATACTATGAAACAATTTAACTATTGTGTAGCGAGTCTTTCAAGTATTATTTCTATTCTCTGGTGGAATAGATTTTTTACAATCGTTCCAAAGACTTCGTGTACTGGTTTTTATTACTGCAATGTGACCGTGTTGGACTTGTATTCAAGTGGCTCTCTTAGGAGCTTCGCCTACCACTTCCCTAGTCCCAAAAACGTATGGTATTCATTGAGCGATTGCACTCTCACCTTACTTAATTCATCAGGCTATACCGGACATGGTTTTCACTTTCTTGTGAGCGCATCGAGACTCATATGGTGTTGAATCAATAATTGTCACAACTTTATGGAACTCCTTCAACCAATGAAAGGGTTGGTGCAGTGTAACATTTTTGGTCTGAAATTTAGCATCGGTTTCACAATAACATTTGCGAAGACCATGGCAGAAACAAAAGAGTTGAGTGTATACTCAAGAAACTCCAGTTACATCCATTTCTCTTACAGATATATACGTATGTGTAATTCACGTGTTTAGTCGTTTGAGTGGTAACAGGTTGTATTAGTAACTGTGTCTACGGTGATGGGTCTTCATATGTCCAAACTGGCATCGTTTTTTCTGGGAGTTTCTTCATTATATCATTTTCAGTGTATTAAAAGTGCAAAGTGACTTAATCACGTTTTCTTTTTCTGCACTAACCGTATCTTAAATAGTTATTCGTTGGAAAATTGGTTTTGCGTTTTCTGGTACTTTGTTCAGGACGACATAACCGAGGGCGCACATTTTTACGATATTCCTAGAAGGCCAGCCACCGCCTCCCTCCTCCCGCCCTCTCTCGAGCCCTCCACAATCAATCCACCCAGAATAACACTGTCGTATTATATGATAGATGCATTCTCCTAGGTTAAATCAATTCAATCAAATAGATCATTCGGAGATAGAACATGGCATGTCTTCCACTGGAAGTGGAAAATAAAACTGCTCGAAAAGTTTTCGTCAAGTTTGAAAACATTTCTGTTCCAGGAGTCGATACTCACTCGAACTCGACGACTGGCGACAACGATCAAAAAGAAAAATTACCTGTTCGATGACACAATGAAAGCCTCACATAACAGAGTGTTCAACAGGAGATGCCAGGTCTGTCGGTGCTTATCCGTAAGTGGTTAAGAGTTGATTTCACCAGGAAATTTAACTCTAATTATAGTAGGTTTGTCGCAGTCATCTAGACGACCAGTACTTAAATGAAATAATTACGAATAGGCGATGCTTTCGTTGCGTAACGGAAAATTAAAGGGGAGCTTGAACAATTATTTGAATGAATCCTAGCTCACATTTACACTTCGTAACTTTCTAGAATGATTAACAGTTGTGCAGACCACGTGCATTTTGGATCTGCAATGTCACTTTGGAAGGCTGTTTCCTGTGTAAAAGAAGCAGATGAATTATAACACTGACGTCGAACATCGTCTGGAGCACGACGAAATCTCGAGTTCTCGTCAATAATTACTTTCCTTCTGTCCGTACTGTCTTGTACAGAATCAAAAATGGTTTTCCTCATGGCAGTCCTTTTTGGATGATTACCTCCGCTGGAATCAGAATGCATGTAATAACTTATTCTCAGATCGAATGAATACTGTCTCAAGTGAAAATAGGAGAGCACTTGCGAGCAGTACATAAAATCGTAAAAACCTGTGGTATGAAAAGATATCGGAAAGATATTTGTGAAACTCCTGATTATCAATACGTGGCTCAATGAGCAGTGGAATTAATAAAATTACATTTGTCCTATGTTGGACCTCGTGTGTTCAATTCCACGGTACATGAGCGTCAGGAACAAAGAAAAACTCTTTTGCTATCTGGATATTGTTCCCTGAACGTAAACCACAGTCTCTTTCTTTGAACAACTGATATTAAGTGCAGACACAATCAAAGTACAGCTGTAATACTGAAAGCGTTCCACACAAAACTGTGCTAACTTTGCCAAGACCTCACCATACTTGCCGCATATACAGCATGACCCTTATGTGTGCTATATTAGGATGATGCTGCCTCTCTTCACTCCGAGATGTCAACAAAATATTTATTTCAGTTACACATAGTTTGAGGAAGCGGATAATGACGGGTTCCATTCACGGCTGTGACTGTTAGTGGATGACAAACTACACGGTTTTTTTTCTGCCAAAAACATTACTCACTTGAAACTCTTTCAAATCACTCGGTCATATCTTAATTCTACGTGCCACCTTGCGACATGGATCGCTTCACACTGAAACGCAAGAAGTAATCAGAATAACAACACCGAAAGCAGATTAGCAAATATATCCCAGCAATGCCGGGCCGCACGTCGTCTCAACTCCACCGCCCGTCTGGTACTGACTCGGCCGCCACGCTAAGCGCTCGTACCGAGCACCAAAACTCATTACCATTCCTAGTTCAGTCAGCGAAGGAAGATTTGGGAGAAAAAATCACGTACTAGCAATTTTTGTTCAATGGTAGGGGGGAGAGTCATTAACAACTTACTAAAACACCCCACCGGTAGGGCGTGTGCGTGAAGGTGCAGGAAGAGTGTAGGGTTGGGTCACATTTAATATCTCTTGAATAACTTGAAAACTGCAGCTTCTAGCGAAAATTTTCCCCGCTGGAAAATTAAACTACATTCAATTCTCCACGAAGGTCTTGTTCTCTTTTTATCGTTTTTTTAATTTTTTTTTTTATTATTAGTAGGAGTAATAGTTACGACGGTCCAGGTGATGATGGAACTATCTTAGGTTATTAATAATATTGTTTCAATAGTATAAAATTGCTTTTGATTGTTAAATGAGGTGGATTAAGGACAAATATTAAATTGTTGTACCATGTCTAAGGGCAATATAACCGTACTTAGGGATAAAGCTATAAACATTGCTTTGGAGGGTGTAACAGGGTAGTGGTGTGTAGGAGAGGGGGGGGGGGGCGGAGGGTGGAGAGTAGACGTGTGAGGGAAGGTAGGTGATCGAGCTGTGGTCCAGCAGTTCTCGGTTTAAAAGTGGCCGAACCAACGTTCATGATGAAGAGAAGAGTGGACGCCTGAGCATTGTGACTGACGATCTTGTCTACAAAGTTCATGAAATGATTCGTGAAAATCGTCGCTTCAGAATAACGGAGCTTTCGCTTTCTTTTCCACAAATTTTACGGAGTTTGTTGTTCTAAACTGTCACTCAAAAGCTAGTTATAAACATTGTTTTGGAGGGTGTAACAGCGTAGTGGTATGTAGGGGGGAGGGGGGGGGGGAGGGCAGGGGTGGAGGGTAGACTTGCGACGGAAGGTAGGTGATCGGGTGCCCAAAATGCTTACAGAGTACCATAAGGAACAGCGAATGGGGGCAACGTTGACATTTCTGGAGGGCTACCACAAACCTAGTGATTCATTACTGGATCGAATCGTAACCGCTGACGAGACTTAGGTGAATCACGTCAATTGCGAGACAAAATTACAGTCCATGGAGTGGGGGCACACAAGGTCCCCCCAAAAACCAAGAAAATGTTTGCAAACCTTGTCAGCAAGGAAGTTGATGGTGACAGTGTTTTGGGATAAGCTAGGTGTGCTTCTTATTGATTGTTTGTATTTGTTTATAATGATCTTCTACTGTGCCAAGGAGGATTTTATTTCACAATGATGTGTATGTTAAGTAGTTTCCTTTTTTTGTTCTGCGATTTTTGGTTGTGATGACTTTTTCATTGTTAATTCTTGGTGTAGGCTGTTACTAGTTTTAAGAATTTTTATAATCTGTTGCAATGTTCATTGGATGCTGATTCTGTGCCATTAAGTGATCAGCAAATGTTGACTGGGGAGCATACATTTCAGTGCTCTGCTCTGTATTGTGTTGTTATTTCGATAGGCTGCAATGTGTCCTTGTACGTTTAGTATATACACCCCACCCTGTGTGTAACTTTTTGCAGGTCAGGGTGTGCCATCTGTTGCTTACTGTCTGCTGGTCTCTTGTGGGTTTTCATAGCAAACGCGGAAGAAAACTACCACATACGTGGGACGAATGGCTGACAAGTGTTGATTTGTAAGTTACCAGGGACCTTTGTAGTTTTTATGAGAATAGGATTAGTGCTGCGTGCTGTCTTTGACAGTATATTATAAATCTGTGTAATTGTGTTTTAGTCGCTTGGCGGCGAATTAAAGAGTGATTTCTCTCGCCATTAATTTTGTTATTGAGAGGGTGCACAAATCGCTTGCGTTCACGAACGGCTGGATGTGGTTTACGTCGCAGTGAGTGCTGCCACTTATCACAAACCCACAGTG
Source organism: Schistocerca cancellata (assembly GCF_023864275.1). NCBI lineage: Eukaryota > Metazoa > Arthropoda > Insecta > Orthoptera > Acrididae > Schistocerca > Schistocerca cancellata. Next base: position 80,460,030 of record NC_064627.1, on the reverse strand, counting down.
TATCTTGCAAGGTGGACACAAATTTGTCTGATGGAGCAGGTGGTGAAATCCAGAACACTAATCTGCTGTAATGCTTTGCTTGACTTATGGTAAAATATCTGAAGTTCCGTAATACCTACGTGACGCACTTCTGTTGCAGAAGGAGAGAATTTAATCCTCTGGCCCACTTCAGATTTTGGAAGAGCTGAGGCCGTGGTGATGCTTTTGAAACCCTTCGTGCTGTGAAACGTATTTCATCCGTCGATAGTGGAAACAATGAAATTCTCATTGTAGAATATAGGTACACAGTATGTTACACTTGGGACAGGTACTTCTGTGTGGTAGGCAGCTTCAGCTGTTGAAAGTTTTGACATAATAGCTCACTTAACAACTGCATCTAAGTGCTCGTTTAACAAAATGTAAGTAACTCCACTATACAAACTCCAGCGCCGTGCAGTTATTTTGTGCACTTACATGAGAGAACATGTTAGGGAGGTACGGTCTGTCTGCAAAATGAAGAACGAACATCGCTTATGGTAGGGCATCGTACTTATTCCGTTTTGCACTGCCCAACAGTGTGCTGAGATTCACATAGATTCTGTCCACATACATTTCCTGCGTTAGTATTAGTACCAATTCACATCTGCATTCCATGAAGGGCTGACGCAGTCTGTGGAAAAGGAAAACCCCTGGGGCATGTCTGTGTAGTGCATCACCAGGAATCCATGAAGCGCGCTCTGGAGGGTCTGTGTAACTCTGTGAAATACCAATTAGGTGTTTCTTGTGACGTAGTAGAGTAGACAAAGTGGGGGATCACCATCCTGCTCTTCGGTTTGCAGACTTGTGAATTTGAGGATTGCATGACCACAATTCAAAACACTTACCTTCCATCGCGCTTCTACCATCCGCCCTCCCCCCCCCCCTCCGACTCCATCACCTTGCACCACGTTAAAACAACAGTACACAATTTCAACCCTTAATATGGCACTATTGCATTTACACGAGATACACACATTTAATATTTGTTCTTGACCCACTTTATTTAGCACTAAACTGTAATTTTATTCAATTAAAATAATATTTTGAGTAGACTGTGATTTTTCTATTCCCTGAATCGGAGAAGCTAATAGTCCAAGAGAAAAAAATGAATAAGACCTTTTGTAGGAAATAGAAGTTCTACTTTGTCCTGGAAACTAGTTTCAGAAGAAACCTCTGTTTTCAGGTTATTCAAGAAAACCGAAACAAGTGTGACACTTAAACACCACCCCACGACCACTCACAGACACCACAGGTGGTAATTTTTATTAAGTTGTTTTGTGTCGTCTCGTTGTCCCTGTAGAACCGTACCTTGGGAAGCAAGGAGAGGATGTTGTCTGGTGGCTGATATCCCCTTTCTACAACACAATAAGAAAGTTACTTAAGCTAGTCCACGTCATACAAACTCTTTAGTAATAGTCCACGTTAGCCTCACGACTGGTGAAGTATAAGTCCGCTAAGTACACTACTCTGGTCGCTAGGTACTGATTGAATCTGAGCGCCGGCCGGAGTGGCCGAGCGGTTCTAGGCGCTACAGTCTGGAACCGCGCGACCGCTACGGTCGCAGGTTTGAATTCTGCCTCGGGCATGGATGTGTGTGATGTCCTTAGGTTAGTTAGGTTTAAGTAGTTCTACGTTCTAGGGGATTGATGACGTCAGAAGTTAAGTCCCATAGTGCTCAGAGCCATTTGACTGCGACTCCAGCAGGGCTGCGACTGATGACTCTACCCGTTGACTCACTGAATGACTGACTGTGCCTCTGGTCCACGGCGGCGATCTAAATACTGGCAGCCGAGAGGGCGTTGGTGGCGCATTTCTTGCGAGTCTGCCCTTGGCCTCTATCGATCTTCTGGCAACCTCTTTGCTACATGGTGTGCTGGCGACAGCTTACGCCAGCACACGTTGTATACGACAACACGATTTTTTCCCCTATTCCATAGTTTTTGTCTTTGCTTACTGGGTTAAAAGCATTGGCGGCTGGCAGCGATTACTCTAGAATGTATTAGGTTCGTGCATAAGTTCGTAGCGTTTTCGTTTCGTATGCTGGCACTCTATTTATTATGGGTTCATTTATCAATTGTCATTTTTATTTCTAGCTCACTGTTGCTATCTGAGTTTATATATTGTCATTTGGAGATAGTGAGTGAAGCTGTGGACGCTAGGAAATGGAGTGCCAAGTGGACAAATTGAAATGTTACAGACGTATTTTTTTATTTGAGTTCAATAAAGGGGTGACAGCAGTGAAGGCAGCCAGAAACATTTGCACCCTTTGCGGAGGTAATACCACCGGATAGAGAACGGTAAGGAAATGGTTTTCTCGTTTTAAAGATGATCGTTTTGAGATTGGTGACCCTCCACATTAAGGAAGACCTTTGGAGTTTGATAAATATCATTCAAACATATGAATCGTCAATGGTCCATACCAGTGTACTCTAAAACTCGCAAATGTGAGGAACTGTGAACATTCTACCATCGTGCTACGTTTTCATGCAATGGGATAGGCTCAAAAATCGGATACAGGTGTACTGCATGTTCTAACCCAAACACACAAAAATCATTGGGTGGCCATATGTAGAGCTTTGCTGACTCGCCATCAATTTGGTCGTCAAAAACCCAACCGTTTCTGTTGTGTATTATTACTAGTGACGAGAAATGGTTTCTGTATGCTAACACAAGGAAGAGAAAGGAGTGGTTGAGACCAAACAAAGCAGCTGTTATCCAGTCAAAAGACCGGTGCGCATCCACAAAAGATGTAGGAGTTCTCATTGGGGAGATGACCATGATATTAAACATGAATAAAATATATTATGTGACAGTGACGGCTAACTACCACCTACTACTGAATCAAAAGCCATATTGTAAATAACTTGGATTTACTGTAAATTATCTCACGATAGAAATTAGATCATACTGAACAAATCATGAATGAAAACAAATTAAACAAGTTGTACACTGTTCTTAGATATACTACACTGGTAAGATTGGCTCTCAGCTCTTAATGCTAAGTTGATGCGAAGTTAGATTTAATTATGCCCCTGGATAAGCAAATAGTAAATGCGATCTGACAGCGTTCCTATAATCTCAATGTTGAGTTGATGCGAAGTTAGATTTAATTATGCCCCTGGATAAGCAAATGGTAAATGCAATCTAACTGCGTTTCTATAATCTCTTTTGTGTCTGAAATAATTCGCACTTCGGACACCACCACCAAGAAACAAACCAAACAACATGCAAAAGACAAATAACCAATAACTAATCGTAAGAAAAACTGCACGGATGCTCAGCGGATGGCAAGAACACAATCCAACAACTATTCCTGAACTTTACTGCCGCTGCTGCAAGTTTTACAATACCGTCTACAAGCGTGCTTGCTGCGTCGATACTGCTGAGGCGACGACTGCAGCTGCGAAGTCGCTGAATTAAGATAAGTCTCTCAAATATCTTGAGCAGAATAAACTACTCAGAAACTGCTAATACCACAAGCCCTATATTTCCTCTAAATGGTATTCAACGCTTTAAAGACTGGCTCAACAACCTTTAAGGTGCAGCCAAGTGTGTCTTGTACTAGCGTGCAATACCAGTATGATAGCTCCGTGCATTGGTTGATTACGTTCAATGGTGACTGCCAGCCTATAAGGCGGAATCATCTGCAATGATCCTAGTAGTCAATGCAATGCCAATCTTGGACGCTGATGTCCTACTGTTGCTGCAGACTCTAGATCACACACAGCACAGTATTCAGAATCTAAGTCCCTACCTCAGAGCTACCGAACTTTGCGACTGTCCGCTTTCACGGCACAAGACGCTCTCCACCTCACTGTCGCTCTATGCACGATGCTCTTGCGACCATCTTGCCGCCAAACTCTAATCAGCCAATCACGACGCTGCAAAGGCCTCCCACATCTCCCTCGTGGAGTGATACAATTTCTCCACCTACCAAAAATTTCTCTGTCCAAACAGCGGGCGTTTACCCTCAGCGTTTGCCGCACTTTCTTATGAACTGCCCAACCAGAGCTCAACCCATTTGCCGCTAAAACAGCGCGCGACCGGGCGGCGCCAGCGCGTACGTTGGACACTCTCTGTCTGCTCGACATTTCCCCTCTCTCTCTCTCTCATCTGGCACCCGGCGGCGCTCCTTTTGATGCTTGCAGGTCAGTGGCCTCATACCCTGAGACCCCCGGCCCCTGCACAATGCTCTTCCGGCGCTCACCGGCCTTCGCCTCCCCGCCTACACTAGCAAATCCACTTTGCTTACACCTACAGCATGCAACTTAATATTATCATTACCAAAGCCCGTATTATTTCAGGCATGTGTCTAATCATCACGTATCTCTCTTTCTATTCCACCTAATAGGACTAATTAACCATTATATGGGTTTATTTACTTCAAACATGCAGAATAATCTGCGAAATGAACGTCACAAATGAAAACCACCTTTCAAAGATAATAATACTATGCATCTGGTGGAACAGTGATGGTGTGGTGTACTATGAATTGCTTTCAGGAGGTGTAACCATCACTGCTGAAATTTCTTGCCAAAAACTGAGATGTCTTGCAGACGCAGACCACGAACAACGGCTAGGAAGACTGTTTGAAGTGATGCTAGCTGCGCGGGATTAGAGGAGCGGCCTGAGGCGCTGCAGTCCTGGACTGTGCGGCTGGTCGCGGCGGAGGTTCGAGTCCTCCCTCGGGCATGGGTGTGTGTGTTTGTCCTTAGGATAATTTAGGTTAAGTAGTGTGTAAACTTAGGGACTGAAACCTTAGCAGTTAAGTCCCATAAGATATCACACACATTTTTTTAAAGTGTAGCTACTCCACGATAACGCCACCCGCATTTTGCTAAACTGACAAAAAACATAATACAAGAGGTGGAACCGGAAGTCATTCTGCAGCCACCTTATACACTCGATCTTGTGCCTTCAGATTTTCACCATTTCTGCTCCCTAACGAACAACATTCAAGAAACTTACTTTCCGAATGGAAGTGCGTTCCGCACAAGACTCGACGAGTTCTTCGCCTCAAAACCATGCGCTTTCTACTGTCGCGGAATCTAAACGTTACCCAGCATTGACAGACTGTTTAAAACAGTGAAGGAGAATATTTTATTGATGAGCTGAACTCTCTGTTAATGTGTAGTTGTTGTGCTTATTAAACTTACGGAAAAATGGTACGAGCTTATGCACCCATGACAGCAGTAGATATTCTGCAATAAAGCAGACCGCCAACTTTACGTCCGAATGTTTCAGAGAGCGAAAAATATCTAGACGTGGAAAGACACAGGATCTTCACACATGGTAGTAGCCATTGGAACGTAATCTCAACTTACTACACAGCGACCAGAATCCAGCCATGACAAGCGTAAAGGTCCAGAACAGAATGCAGAAAACAGTACACGGAATGCCTGTGTCTAGCATTCAACGGGGCACATTTCGAAATACTCTTCCACCCACGCAGGCATATGAGTGGTCATCCAATTATACTTCTAAAGAATCGAGTACAAATACACGGTGTTCGAAAATTCCCGTTTCAGCCTCCTAAAATTTGTAGAAGGGTGTGATCACACAATATTTTGATTAGGCCATTTCTGTTCTAGTACGGTTTCAATTCAGATGTGTAACGCATCCACGTCTGCTGAGAGAAAGAGAAAACTCTCAGAGTTGCTTCTCTTGATATGGCATAAGGTAGATAGAGCGACTTGTACTATGTCATTGCCGGTCGCTGTGGCCAAACTGTTTTAGGCGCTTCAGTCCGAAACCGCGCGACTGCTATGGTCGCAGGTTCCAATCCTGCCTCGGGCGTGGATGTGTGTGATGTCCTTAGGTTAGTTAGGTTTAAGTAGTTCTAAGTTCTAGGGCACTGATGACAGATGTTAAGTTCCACAGTACTCAGAGCCTTTTCAACCATTTGAACTACGTCAGACGGTCCCCTGATGTTACTTAACATCTAACTTGCTGCGAGACCTATTCGATGCCTATGCCTCTACGATACAGTAAACAGGTCTCCGTACATGTTTCCGGAATACACAGACGTGATCCTTATGCATGTCAGTTTAGCGGAATGTTGTTACTTTCCGAATGGAAGTGCGTTCCGCACAAGTCTCGACGAGTTCTTCGCCTCAAAACCACGCGCTTTCTACTGTCGCGGAATCTAAACGTTACCCAGCATTGACAGACTGTTTAAAACAGTGAAGGAGAATATTTTATTGATGACTGAACTCTCTGTTAATGTGTAGTTGTTGTGCTTATTAAACTTACGGAAAAATGGTACGAGCTTATGCACCCGTGACAGCAGTAGATATTCTGCAATAAAGCAGACCGCCAACTTTACGTCCGAATGTTTCAGAGAGCGAAAAATATCTAGACGTGGAAAGACACAGGATCTTCACACATGGTAGTAGCCATTGGAACGTAATCTCAACTTACTACACAGCGACCAGAATCCAGCCATGACAAGCGTAAAGGTCCAGAACAGAATGCAGAAAACAGTACACGGAATGCCTGTGTCTAGCATTCAACGGGGCACATTTCGAAATACTCTTCCACCCACGCAGGCATATGAGTGGTCAGCCAATTATACTTCTAAAGAATCGAGTACAAATACACGGTGTTCGAAAATTCCCGTTTCAGCCTCCTAAGATTTGTAGAAGGGTGTGATCACACAATATTTTGAATAGGCCATTTCTGTTCTAGTACGGTTTCAATTCAGACATGTAACGCATCCACGTCTGCTGAGAGAAAGAGAAAGCTCTCAGAGTTGCTTCTCTTAGTATGACATAAGGTAGATAGAGTGACTTGTATACGTCATTGCCGGCCGCTGTGGCCGAACTGTTTTAGGCGCTTCAGTGCGAAACCGCGCGACTGCTATGGTCGCAGGTTCCAATCCTGCCTCGGGCATGGATGTGTGTGATGTCATTAGGTTAGTTAGGTTTAAGTAGTTCTAAGTTCTAGGGCACTGATGACAGATGTAAGTCCCACAGTACTCAGAGCCTTTTCAACCATTCGAACTACGTCAGACGGTCCCCTGATGTCACTTAACATCTAACTTGCTGCGAAACCTATTCGATGCCTATGCCTCTTCGATACAGTAAACAGGTCTCCGTACAAGTTTCCGGAATACACAGACGTGATCCTTATGCATGTCAGTTTAGCGGAATGTTGTTATGAAAACTGAGTTTTATTATGGTTTAGCATCAATTTATTTTCTGCAGAACTTAGGTCTGTAACTACAGTGTATGATACATATGTTACACTCAACACTGTTCACTACTAAACTAGTGTCATCAACAAACGAGAATATTTCAGAATTGCCAATCATATTAGATAGTGATCATCCAGAAAGGTATGACCACCGACCTACTATCGATATTAACCCGTCCAGGCGGTGGCAGCGTCAAGTGGCTAGCACTGAGTGCTAGTCACACACACGCCCGGTGCATGTAGTATTGGTCAGCGTGCTGTCCGTGTGCAGAGCGGGGAAGGCGCGCGATCTATCTGAGTTTGACAGAGTGCAGACTGTAATGGCCCGATGGCTCGGCACGAGCAATTGGAAAACTGCACGACTTGTCGTGAGTTTGGGAAGTGCTGTGGTGAGTGTCTTCAAACACGTGGTGAAACCAAGGTGAAACGACGTGAAAACGTCGGGGGTTGGACGACCACCACTCATTACAGATATCGGACAGCATAGGCTGGACAGATTACTAAAACCGGACAGGAAACGAACTGTGGACAAACTAGCACCAGATTGCAATACTGGGCAGAGTACAATTGCGTCTGAACACACAGTGCACTGAACACTCCTAACGATGGGCTCCCTTATCCGACAACCCAATCATGTGCCAATGATAACACTACGACATCGGTGACTACGACTAACATGGGCATGTGACCATCGGTGCAGGACACTGGCGCAGTGGCAGAACGTTGCATGGTCTGATGTATCCCGATACCTTCTTTATAATGATGATGGGAGGGTGCAAATTCATCATCTTCCACAGCTTCCTGATACTTGTACTGCAGGACGGAGGCAAGCTGGTGGCGGCTCTGGGGAACATTCACGTGCACGTGGGCATCCATGGGTCCAGTGGATCTCGTACAAGGCAACATGACTGCCAAGTAGTATCGTGCATTGATGGCAGACCACGTACACCCTTTGATGACAATCATGTTTACCAATACCAGTGAAACTTTTCAGCAAGACAATGCGCCACGTCGAATGGCCAAGCGTGTGAGAGAGTGGTTCGAGGAACTCAGTCGTTCGGGGAACACAGTAACGATTTCCAATTAATGTGCTGGCCCCTCAGCTTGCCAGATCTGAAGCCGATCGAACACATCTGGGGTGTGATTGAACGTGGCATCAGAGCTTATCGCCGCCTCCGAGGAATTTTCTGGAACTGGGTGACCTGCGTGCAGATATGATGCCAACTACCGCCAGTGACCTAACACGGCCTCATTTCTTCCATGCCACGATGCGCCGCCGCTGTTATCGTTGCCAAAGATGGACATACCAGCTATTAGCTAGATGATTATAATGTTCTGGCTCACCATTAGCTGTCCCAGCACTGAATCCTGAGGCACGCCTCACTTAACTGTGCCACCTCATAGATATTCTCATTACTGTGGAAAGTGAGCTTTTGCAGTTTATTATTAAACTATGAGAGGAACCAATTATCGGCTATTCCTCTTATTACATAATGGTTCAACTTCTGTGGTAATGTTTTGTGATCCACATAATTAATGTTTTAGTTAAAGAAGTTGCCAAGTGATCGTGACTATTGTTTAATCTGTACAAAGCGTCATTGAGGAAAGCGTATTTTGAAACCAAATTGAACATTTCAATAGACAATCATGTAAACCGAAATGATCACTTACCCTTACATATACAGCCTTTTTAAAAAGTTATGAAAAATCCGATGTTATAGGCGTAGGTCTAGAATTGTCTACATTACCCATTTCTCCTCTTTTACAAAGTGGTTTTACTCATAAATACTTTAAGCATTCAGAAAACTGGCCATTCCTAATGGAAAAATTACACTGGGCTAGCATTTGTGGCACAGTGGTTTGGTACCCTGCTCGATATCCCATCACATTCATTATAATCTTTACTCCTCAACGGTTTAATAATTGACTAAAGATCCCAGCTGAAAGTATCACGAAGATTTGTCTAAGATAGAAGTAACGGAAAGCCATTTCTTAAGAGAGCAGAAACGAGGTTTTTGTTTAATTCAGCTGCTATATTCAGAAAATGATTGTTAAATACTGAAAAAATATTTGATTTATCGGCGACGAAAACATCTTTCCTACTTATTGATTTGATATCCTCTACCCTGTGATACTTTTAATTTTATTCTGAAAATTAACTGTTCTATTTACATATTGCATGACTTTCACTTTCCTAATGATATTTTAACTATCTTACAGTATTGTTTGTCTTAGGCTATTGCAGTTCAATTGGTACTATCCCAAAATCTTTGAGATAATTTCCACTTCGTTCTAGATGATATTCTTGTCCCACTAGCGAGTCATCCAGGTTACCTGTTAGAGACAGTACCTTGATTTGATCGTTCTAGTGGAAAGCCAGGCACTTGAACTATTTACTTAATTTATGTCACCATATCAAAACATAGCCTTTAACCATAAGTATATATGATATTAATAAAAACATTTGTCATATGGTGTTCAAGAAAATGTCGGTGAGTCAATACGAATAATACAATTGTTTTTACCAGGTACCAATGACGAGGGACAGTTGCAATATATGTAAATGCTACTGTTACATAAGAGGAACATCCTTACTGCACAATCTCTAACAGGTTATGCACAATAAACAAATGAATTCATCGACTTGTAAGAAATATACTAACAAAATAATGACATTTGTCTGTTAAGTTTCAACTATCCACTAATCACACCTAAAATATCTTTTGCAGAAGAAAGTAAACCAGAACTGTCTACTCTATTTCATTCACCAATCACTAAGCCAGCTTCACTACAATTATCCAAATGTATAGAGAGTACAATGAATTTTCTCATTTGTGTTGTTATGTTACACAATATCATCTTCTTGCATGGTAAAAGAAAAATGCAGTCACGTAATCAGTAAAACGTATAGACAAAATACATAAATATCCCAAATTAAATACACTTTGTAATAATTAATGTACGAGTATTCTCAGCTAGAAAAAAAATAAAGGGGGAGAGAGCCATGATTGCGGCATAAGTTCACAGATCTACTTACATAAATACCAAAAAATATGAAAAATTCAGATACATATCTTTTACATTGCATTATTTTATCTTAATCACTAGTTGCTTTCACACGTACTCTGCTTTGTAAAGAACCTTACAAATACTGTAGATATCTACTTCACATGACCCTCCTGACAAACAGGCAGCTTTCACGCCAACATGGTAAAACGATCGTGCAGCCGATCTGTGCAGCATAGTCGAGTGCGCCGACTACGCCATGCATCATCGACTGGAATGTCGTTTGCTGGAAGCCATTCCAAATTTTGATCTTGTATTTAGTGACACAGTACTGCCCGTGTGAATCAGTTGTCATGGTAACACTGCATGGCACAGTCTCACCTCACTAACCCAGAGAGAGAATAGATGGCAGTATCCTAACAAAATATATAGGTTGTCCTAGAAGGAATGATCAGTATTCATGAATATGATAGGAAAGATTATATGAGGCAAAATTTTATGGTAGACATGGGCTGTAAAATGTGAGATATAGGCTCTTTTTCATTTTTTATCCTTCAAACAAATCTGTTATACTCCAGCCTCTATGCTTACCACACTTGGAGATACGGCAGTGTGGACTAAGGCCAAAAATAGTGAAGTAAACATAGGCTCTAAAGTGAGTACTTCAAGAGTTATGACCACTTGTTCATCTTTGCAACAGTGAAGTACATCACTTCTAATGAGCTTGTGCTCTCGCTTGTCTGAGAGTAATTCACTATTAATTGTGGTCGTTTCTTGTCTGAAATTGAAATGCTCTATGCTGATTTTGGGAAGGAAGACATTTTTGTCTGACTGGGTGAGACCAACTCACTTTATTTTTTCCGCTGAACGTTACCTTTGCGTTGAGAAATTAGTTTGGGAATGTATTTCTTGGAGAATAGGTAGCCAAGTCCATGTGCCTGGTTCGTGCAATAGGCGCTCAGGGGTTCATATCATGAAACGTTCAGAAAGTGTATGTAACATCATTGTTTGCATTATTTACTTTCATAAATTCATCAATGTTAACTTCTAATGGAATGTATGATTAATTTCCCTTCATGTATTTCAGATAACGTTATATTGTTTTTAAAGCTGAAAATAGATCTCTTTCATTGCACTGAATTTATAAAAGTGCGTGCTGTGTGACTATTTCGGCTTATTTTCGAATCAGAGTGAATTATTGAGTATGTTCTTTTAAACATTAGAAATTTAAGTTGTGCCTGTTTCCAGTATCATGGCTTATTTATCACTAGCTGCAAGAGTAATCTATGCTTCTTCATGTACACACACTTTTCAAACCCATTCATTGATTTAGCACACTGAACAGTAGATATACACATTTTTATAGGCAAGGAATGAGGGCCACCATTCTTTAACACCAGCTGTACCAACACGTTTTCCATAAACCTATTACCTTGTGAACCAATGAAAATGTAAATCGATTGAAAATAGCCAAATCCTATCAGTTCTAATGCACTGATCGCGAATATTTACTACAGTGAGTTAATTATAAATGGATTTTTATGTTAAGTTTAAAATCAGATTTTATAATGGTTTGTCGAAGTCATAATAACTAGTAACAATGGATTATATTATTGTCTCTGGTCTTACTTTTGTGCAATATTTTGGATATAAACATTTTGATACCAATTTTAGTGATCGTGTTGTCCCCCTCCTTTCCAAATTCAGTGACTTTATTAATGCATGTAATAATGGTGAGCTGAAAGTGGCTGCACTGTTATTAGGTGTGCAGTTAAGGTACATCACATACTGCTGCTTTCTCTGTGAATGGGGTAGCTGAGCTCGTGCATCTCAGCAGAAAATCTCTTCAACCAGGTATAAAGATCATTAAGAGTGAACCTCTAGTAGACTCTAGAAAGATTCTGCTCCTGCCCTTGCACATCAAGTTGGGTCTCATAAAAAGCGTTATAAAGGGAATGAACAAGGATGGTGACACATTTAAGTACTTGAGGCAAAAATTCCCTTACTTAAGTGATGACAAAGTAAAGGAGTGCATCTTTGTAGGCCCACAGATTCGAGAGCTTTTTGGAGACCATACTTCGATGGAATGATACAACGTGATGAGAAGCATGCATGATAATATATTAAAACTGTTTACAGTTCTTATGGAACATACGAGAAATAAATTACAGGGAGAATGTAGATAACATGTTGTCATCTTATGAAAAACTTGGTTGCAACATGTCATTGAAATTGCATTTCTTACATAGTCATCTTGACTTCTTCCCCAAAGACTGTGGTGCAGAAAGTGATGAACATGGGAAGCAATTTCGTCAAGATATTGCCACATTTGAGAAGAGGTATGCCGGAAAGTGGAGCCCTACTATTTTAGCAGGTTACTGCTGGACTGTCATAAGGGATGTTTCCTAGTATGTGTATAAACGTCAAGCCAAGCGAGAACGGTCATCTTCGGAATTTATCTCTGAACAAAATATATAACTGTATATACTGTACATATGGACATTTCACATTTGTAATTCTCTATGTAAATTTGTGACCATTTAATTTATATATTTTCTTTTGTGCTATACACAGTTCTGGCACAAAGTAGCCCTACAGAATATTTTCATTCACGTAATATTATCCTCATTTTTTCTTAATATTTTACTTTTGTGCTTCCCAAATGGCAATGAAATTTATTAATGCATAACACATAATGTAACTCAAGTAGTTATTCACTGAAAATTAGTAATTCCAATTCTTGGTACACAAATGCATATTTTGTTAGTTAGTTATTTATTGAAAAATGTAGATTACATTAAAAAACAGAGCTAAATATTTATGAAGATGATATTTTGTATCACTTTATACTGAAATAAATATGACTAACTCTAAATCATGCAGTTTAAACACTTTCACTTCAAATTTGTTGTTCAGTGTAATTAGTGGGTGGGGGAGTACCTTGTTTCCACTACAAAAATTTAAAAAGAACAAACATTGTTAACTGTCGTTAACTTTTACAAACAACATTCTTTTTAAATCAGTACTGATGTGTAAGTAAGGTACAGAACCCAAAAATAACTTTTAGCACAAGCTTAGCAAAACCAGGGTCATTTCTGTAATGTGTGCACAAAGAGATGGAGTACTACATGACCATCCAAAAAATTTAAAAAAAAACGTATATTTCGTTAACTGTAGTTGAGATTTATTCACAACATACTTTTGGAAGATATATAGGCGTGTGAGAAGCGTCCTGAATAAAATTAAGAGTACGGCATGTGTTGGGAAAATTCATATTCACTATTAAGACCTAAATTTTTGAGCTATATTCTACTGATAAATTAAAAACAATAAAAATAATTAATAAAGGAAACCACTGAAACCAACCAATAAGTTGTTGTTGTTGTGGTCTTCAGTCCTGAGACTGGTTTGATGCAGCTCTCCATGCTACTCTACCCTGTGCAAGCTTCTTCATCTCCCAATACCTACTGCAACCTACATCCTTCGGAATCTGCTTAGTGTATTCATCTCTTGGTCTACCTCTACGATTTTTACCCTCCACGCTGCCCTCCAATACTAAATTGGTGATCCCTTGATGCCTCAGGACATGTCCTACCAACCGATCCCTTCTTCTAGTCAAGTTGTGTCACAAACTTCTCTTCTCCCCAATCCTATTCAATATCTCCTCATTAGTTACATGATCGACCCACCTAATCTTCAACATTCTTCTGTAGCACCACATTTCGAAAGCTTCTATTCTCTTCTTGCCCAAACTATTTATTCTCCATGTTTCACTTCCATACATGGCTACACTCCATACAAATACTTTCAGTAACGATTTCCTGACACTTAAATCTATACTCGATGTTAACAAATTTCTCTTCTTCAGAAACGCTTTCCTTGCCATTGCCAGTCTACATTTATATCCTCTCTACTTCGACCATCGTCAGTAATTTTGCTCCCCAAATAGCAAAACTCCTTTACTACTTTAAGTGTCTCATTTCCTAATCTAATTCCCTCAGCATCACCCGACTTAATTCGACTATATTCCATTATCCTCGTTTTGCTTTTGTTGATGTTCATCTTATACCCTCCTTTCAAGACACTGTCCATTCCGTTCAACTGCTCTCCCAAGCCCTTTGCTGTCTCTGACAGAATTGCAATGTGATCGGCGAACCTCAAAGTTTTTATTTCTTCTCCCTGGATTTTAATACCTACTCCAAATTTTTCTTTTGTTTCCATTACTGCTTGTTCAATATACAGATTGAATAACATCGGGGACAGGCTACAACCCTGTCTCACTCCCTTCCCAACCACTGCTTCCCTTTCATGTCCCTCGACTCTTACAACTGCCATCTGGTTTCTATACAAACCAATAAGATTTTTTTTTAATTCTGAAATATAAAGTATGTGGCTTGATTACCATAGGCATTGGAGGGTTAAGCATCGACATTCAACAATTCAGTGACTGCATATTAGGGAATAACTTTATCTTGAAATGCAAAACGATGTTCATCTTCTGCTGGTAATGTTGAATTATGTTATTGCACTGTGAAGTCTACATGTCACTTTGCTTCCATACATTATCACATATGTTAAAACTGTAACAAATCGTCCCATACTTTACCATTTTACTACAAAACTGTAACTAACTGCCCCATTCATCTATTCAAACTTATAGCAAACCTCTTAAACCCATTGCTTAACGTCGACATATTTCAGATACTCCAGCCACCCTGATAGCTGCGTGAATTGTTGTCAAATGTGGAAACATTCAAATTTGAGGTTCATTCCAATGTTTAAATCACAAAGCTTTCCATATCAGTGCTACCAAGGGTAGCTGTAAAATGGCCTTGCCTTGAGGAACGTGTGAGTACAGTCCTGCCACTGCTGCAGCAGACAGCTCACGATTGTGTTGGTACAAGCCACTGCTAGAATTGGGATGAAGTCTGGGCCATAACGGAGATTCAGCCTGCCAGCCACCACTACCTGGTAGTCACAACGCCACCAAATGTCCACAATGTGAGTACAGTATAAGGTGATTCTTCATGGTGTGTTGGATTACATTAAATGATGGTACTCTGCATGTCTTCTTTCCAAGAAGTATATCTGATCCAACCACTTACTTCATTTACTGAATGATGATAGGTATTTAATGTCTGAGCACATGTACTGAGAACACCAGCTACAATGAAAAAAATAAAGAAAATAGAGATTGTGACAATCATGTCATTAATCGTGTCACATCGTCCCTAACTTGTCTTAGGAAAGATTTTCATCATCAAACAATCGAAAATTACACACATATCTTATGCAATCATTCACAGCTCAATCGAGTCGTCTGGAATATTCCTTGTTTCCACTGTGTGACACAGTATCACAGAAGTAAGGATCCGGCAGGACAAAAGAAGGAAGCCACTGTTGTCTAATTTTGAGTCAAACTACTTTTCAGATTCTTTTATTCGATGGGGACAAGTGGGAGAATATCATGCGGTAACTAATTGTGCTTCCGCTTTTTATGTTATTCCTACATTATGGTGGGATATTTTATTGATTTTTGAAAAGGTACATAGATGAAGACCTGCAACTTCTTAGGGTTCAGCTTAAGGTCTTAATAATTTGCTCTTCATGGTAATCAACAAAGGTAATTGATACCTGATACGACTGCAGCAATGTTCTTATGGCTCTCACTTAGATACAACACGATGCCATCAGCATACAAGCAGTAGTTAAAAGACTGTTACACACATGAAATATGTTTCACATATGGCGAGAGGAGCAACAGACCAAATACCGAACTTTAATGCAATCCAGAGAAAACATATTTCCATGGTGACTTCTCAGGCCCAAAGACCAGTCCTTACATCAAAGTAGGTATCAAAGCACATTGTTGCTCTGCTTGAGAAATTCAGCTGTTTATTTTTCGTTGGTAAGTCTTTAGTTCTATTATATTCGTCTTTTATGGGAAAAGAAGTTGGGAACAGTCTCTGTTGTCTTCCACCATTCGTAATTTCGTAAAAGTTTGTACATGGGCTCGTTTGACACGACAGGCTCTCTAATACTAATATAGTCGAAGTTAAAAATAATGCGGTAGTTCGTTCCTCTACAACAATGCTGCCAATATCTTTGTCTACCTTCTGAACCTGTTATGGAAAACTGTATTTGAGCAGTGTTCCGTAAAGTAAAATATAACTAAAAATATAGATTTTAACGGTGACCTGTTTTTATTTGCACCTTAATATCTAGCAGGTTCAGTCGTGAACACTCATTACAGGGTATCTATCAAAAGTGTAAATTGGAGCAAGTAATGTACACAAAAAATATGAAGTATAAAATATAAAATTCGTAATAAGGTGATGTACGTAAGCATAATATGTTTATGAATACTTACAAGGCAGACACAGGTCGTGTGAATACACAAATCGTATACTTTGCTGACTGACAAAAATGAACTCGTCATAATTGGTATAAGAAAAGACCACAACATGTTCAATCAAAGAGTAATAGAAATGTGTCCAACAAAACAACTGCTAATATAATGCTATATCAAATGCACACACACACACACACACACACACACACACACACACACACACAAAGATATATATACATATAGAACTAATTGACAACTGATAAGAGCTAGATCAAAACTCTTTGCAAGACATCTTAGTCGACATGAAATGTAAACAAAAATTAAAGTGAGGTTACTGTGTAGAGGTGTTCGACAGTCATACACAACAAAAGATTTACAGCAGTGAAAGCATAAATAATGAACCAATTCACCATAACACAGTCAATAGAGAGTGCAAATAGTTATTACACAAAGCAAACAGAAATTTGGGCATCAATTTTCTTGAAGAAATTAAAATATCATTCAGTTTAAAAAAACTCCAAATGATGTTCTAAATGAACAATATGAATTAAGTGAACTAAAAACTCAAAATGCTTTTGAAAATTTGACTAATGTTATGTACTTATTCACTTGATTCTTAGCCCCTTTCCCACTTGCACACTGGGGTGACAGAATTCATGGGATAGCGATATGCACATAGATGGCGACAGTGGTGCGTGCACAAGCCATAGGGGCAGTGCATTGGCGGAGTTGTCGTTTGTAATCAGGAGATTCATGTAAAATGTTGGCCTCGATTGTGGCCACACGACTCGAATTAATAGATTTTGAACGCGGTATAATAGTTGCATCTAGACTCATGGGACATTCTGTATCGGAAATCGTTAGGGAATTCAACAATCTGGAATCCACAGTGTCAAGAATGTGCCAAGAATACCAAATATCTGGCATTAGCTCTCATCACGGATAAGACGGTGGACGAGGGTCTTCACTTAACGACCGAGAGGAGCAGCGTTTGCGTAGAGTTGTTAGCAATGACAAATAAGTATAGAAATTAATTTGGGACGTACGACAAACGTGTTGGGTAGGACGGTGCTGCGAAATGTGTCGTTTATGGGCGGTGGCGGCAGAGGAACGACGCGATTGCCGTTGCTAAAGCGGGACATAGCTGGACCCTAGACTCTTGGGAAACAATGACTATCCAGATGAGTCCCTACATCGGTTGGTAGCGCACGAGTATGGTGCAGGTCCCAAGAAGCCGTGTACCCAAGTTCTTAACAGCGAGTTGTGCAAGCTGGTGGTGGCTCCACAGTGGTGGGGCACTGATTTCCTTGAATGGATTGGGTCCTCTGGTTAAACTGAACCGATTTTTGACTGGAAATGGATATGTTCTGGCTTCATGTTCTCTAATAATGATGAAATTTTTGTGTGTGGCAATGCGCCATGTCACAGGCCACAGTTGTTCAAGATTGGTTTGAAGACAGTTGTAGGCAATTTGAGCGAATGATCTGGCCACGCAGGTCGGCTGGCATGAATCACATTGAAAATTTACGGATCATAATCGAATAAATGGTCAGTCCGTGCAAAATCGTGTACCAGCAACACTTACGAAGTTATGGACGGCTATAGAGGCAGAATGTCTCAATATGTCTGCAGGGGACTTTAATGACATGTTGTTGCACTACGTCCAGTTGCTGCACTATGCCAGGAAAAAGTAATTCCAAGACGATATTACGAGGAATGTCATGAATTGTCACCTCAGTGCAACCTGACCTAGTCTGGCTAGATTATATTAAATTAACATTTTAGTTTTCATTTAATTCTTCATTTATCCAATATATATATACAAGAATTGGTAGCCTTCGTTTATACACATTTCTTGTCATTCCCTTTTTGCAGTGTGCTTACATACTATTAATTTCATTATTTAGTTCCCTCATGTACGTCACGATGTTGGTATCAATCACATACTGTTTGGAAATAGATGAATTACATTCCTTACATATCTTACAACTTACATATTGTGCACTCATAGAATCCAGATTCATTTAAATCTCCATTTGCGTGACAAGTTTTAAGCTTATATTTTGTCAGCCTCCAGACAGATATAAAAGTTTTGGTTTACGAATATAAACACCTTTATGCTTATACACCCATATTTCATATTTATGTCTATTCTGAGACCTTCATATCAATAAGCATCCTTTTCACCTCTTAGTCCTTCCCCATAAAATTTCTTTTCAACTTCCCACCCTCCTATTTTTAGACTTATATTAATTAGTCATTTTAGCTTGGTACTTGAAACATTTTTCCCAGTTTAATGTTTTAATTAGCCATTGAATTTTTTGTAATTGGTTTTAAAATCAGCAAGTTATTACTTATGTCTACTTGAAGGCAAGTTCCCATTTTTGTCGGAGTTTTGGTATACTATAATACAGCATATAATTTCTGTGGTTATTACTTTCCTCGTGTTGTATTTTCTACTTGCTTATTGTGTGATTCTGTCCTCACTCCAAGTCCTATACACTGTGTATTACTGTTGCATCTGCACGAAATGGAATTTCTGTAATGAATTACATGTAAACAAAAGCATACATTTCAATTTGTCTATCCATGCCTCAGTATCTGTACTTCAGGTCTCGATGACAATACTCTTCTTTAGCTGTTGAAATAAACTGCTTACATCGGTACTGATTTCACTGATGGACTACCTTGTGTATATTTGATGTTTACTGCTATTTAAGGTTGTGATATTCTCTGCCTCGTGTTGACTGGGTGTTTTGTGATGTCCTTAGGTTAGTTAGGTTTAAGTAGTTCTACGTTCTAGGGGACTGATGAACATATATGTCAGTCCCATAGAGCTCACAGAGCCCGTCAAGGTTGTGATCTGAGATCTACGTTGTACTATTACACATCGCAAACATAGCCGTTTACTGTGTGTAGCGATATACCTTATAATTCATACTACTGCAGTATGAATAACTATCTAAAATGTTATGCTTCCAACATGGATTGTTAATCTGAGAAGAAAATCCCTTAAGTATGACCCTACATTATGTACTTATTACTTACACATCGATCCATAAAAGTTAACTACATAAGAATGAGTACATGTTTTGCTCCTTATTTGTTGTTAACCTATTTATATAATTTTGGTTCAATCTTGTACTCAGGTACAGACACAACCTGCGACTTGTTTTATTTGTCTTTAGTAATAGTGTAATTAGTTTAAACTCTGTTTTGACTAGTGCATGGTGAATTGATTACTAGTTCAATATCTACGTAAAGTAGAAGTAAATATCCTCGGAGTAGTGAAGCAACTTAAATCACTTAATAAAAACAAGTCTTCTGGTCTACACCAATTAAGTTCCTTGCGGAGTATGCTGATGCATTAGCTCCATACTTAACAGTCATATACAACCGTTCGCTCGACGAAAGATCCGTACCCAAAGACTGGAAAGTTGCACAGGTCACACCAACATTCAAGAAAGGTAATAGGAGTAATCCACTAAATTACAGGCCTATATCGTTAACGTCGATATGCAGCAGGATTTTATAACATAGATTGTGTTCGAACATTATGAATTACCTCGAAGAAAACTGCCTATTGACACACAGTCAACATGGGTTTAGATAACATCGTTCCTGTGAAACGTAACTAGTTCTTTACTCACATGAAGTGTTGAGCGCTATTGACAAGGGATTTTAGATCGATTCCGTATTTCTGGATTTGCGGAAGGCTTTTCACACTGTACCACACAAGCGGCTCGTAGCGAAATTGCGTGCTTATGGAATATCGTCCCAGTTATATGACTGGATTTGTGAGTTCCTGTCAAAGAGATCACAGTTCGTAGTAATTGACGGAAGTCTGATGTCTGGCGTTTCCCAAAGTAGTGTTATAGGCCCTTTGCTGTTCCTTATCTATATAAACGATTTGGTGGATGTAGATATGGTTTTATTGTATATGACTATTACCACCCTTCACATTGCAGCCCCACTTTCACCTTTGTCTATATTTTATGTGGAATAAGATGTCTTCCAAGGAATTTCTATGTAGCTCTTATCAGTTGTCAACTTGTTGTAGGTAAGAACTTGGAATATTTTGGTGGAATGTGCTTAGATGTGGGCTTTGACTTTAAATACAGTGGCTGACTATATAGTTCCATCTTTTGGTATATCATATTATATATGGCAATCAATTATACTATGACAATGAATCGCAATGCTGGAAGAGAAGAGACAACATAGAAATCCATGAGCTATCACAACAACCAACGATAGTAAACATAGTAAATGTTATGAGACTGCAATGGGCTGGACATCTGATGAGAATGAAACAAGACCAAATTGTGTTAAGAATATTCAGGACGCCACATGGCAAAAGACCAAGGACAGACCCAGGAGTACTTGGCGCAATGAAGATGATTTCATATGCGAAAGACTGGGAATAAATAACTGACAAAGGGAGCACAAGACAGGAGCATCTGGAAGAATCATGTGAGATAGGCACGGGGGCTTCAAGACCCTCAGAAGTCTATTACTACTACTGCTTTTGGTATAACATTACGTTGAATGTCGTTATGTTGAGCACATCTCAATTAGACTTTTGTAGAGAAAGGCAAAAGTCCGCCAATGAGGTACATTCCGGCCCATATCTTTAAAGCAGCAGGAAGTGTCAAGTATTTAGTCCAGAGGAAAAGCAAATACAGTAGAGACACCCATCTGATCCGGAACGTCAATAAGTTAATTCGCATGAATAGACGAAGCGATCCATTAATGTTGGTGTAGGCTATTGGCGACTGATCACTGGAAACTCTAACTGTTGTAAAATATCTAGGAGCAACCATCTGGAGTAACCTAAGACTGAATTAAAACATAGAACAAGTAAAAAATTGTTAAGGCTTTCGTGGCCACTTGTTGACCAATCAAATATTGGCTTCTGTCTCGGGTTCTTCGGCCGACGTTCATCTAATGATTTTACTGACGTTTCTCCAGCACGAGTGGCTGGCATTGTCAAAGCTTCACCCTCAATTGCCGGTGGAGAACTGGAGCCGAGCTCGCTGCCGCAGGCTACATGTACCTGGCGCGCCAACGTCTGAGGGCTTCTACTCGGTCATTTCCGGTGCGGCTCTCCTCTTGCTACCTGCGACGGTCGTTCCCTGCAATACGGGAATCCAGGATCCGTTTACCTTAAGGCTTTCCTCTTTCTTGTTGAAACTGTTGGCGTGTTTTTGTATTTCTGCAGCTTCTCTAAACAAGCGCGTGTGATAGTGCTTCTCTACCGCCAGAACTTCCGTGTCGGCGAATTTTATTACGTGGTCGGTCTCAGTCAGTGCGTGCTCTGCCACGGCCGATTTCTCCACCTGCCCCAACCTGCAATGTCGCTTATGATCTTCGCTCCTGTTGTTGATTGATCGTCCAGTCATTCCGACATAAACTTTTCCGCATGTGCATGGTGTACGGTATATTCCCGACATTGCAAGCGGTTCCCTTTTATCCTTCGCCAATCTGAGGCACTCTTTGATCTTCTTTGTCGGTTTGAAAATCGTCTTTACGCCGTGTTTGTGCAATATACGGCCGATTCTGTCCGTCACTATGGGAATGTATGGCAGAAACGCTGTACCCGACATTTCTTTTCCAGATTCCTTACTTCACCGAGTGTTTGGCTCTGATACACTTCTAATATAACTTGTGGAGTACTCATTGCTCCTCAGAACACTTTCCAGGTGTTGCATTTCGCGTCTGAGGTGCTGCGGCTCACATATTCGTCCTGCTCGCATTACGAGAGTATTAATCATACCTCTTTTCTGGCTCAGATGGTGTTTTAATAGTTTGTGCAGGTATCGGTCCGTGTGTGTCGGTTTTCGATACACACTGTGTACTAGGTTTTCACCATCCCTTGTGACCAACGCATGGAAGTAGAAAAGGACAAATAACTGCCATTCAGACCAACAAATTTCAGAAAATTTTTATGCTTTAAACAAGAGGAAGGGCTTCATAAATTGACCAAATCAATAGCACGTTGTTCGACCTGTCCCTTCTACAAGTAGTTATTAATCTTGGCATTGATTGATAGAGAAGCAGGATTTCTTCCTGGGTAGATTTTAGCAGCCACAAAGATAAGCAGTAAAAACCCTCGCACTGTACAGGCGGGCAGTACCCTGTTGAAATGTAAGTCGAGGATGGATTGACGTGAAGAGCAACAAAACGGGGTGTACACTGTCTTCAACGTTCTGTTGCGCTGCAAGTGTGCTGCGTATAAGAACCAAAGCGATCATGATGTGAAAAGAAATGGTACCCCAAAACATCACTTCTGACTATCGGGCCATGCAGTGGCAAAGTGTCATGTTGGTATCCCGTCGCTACACGCGGTGTCTCCAGACATCAATACCTTGGCCATCAAGTTCAGCGGATCTCTCCCCAGCTGAGAACGTCTGGAGCATTATGACCATCCATACTGAGATTTCGACGATGTAACGCGCCATTTCGACGGAATATTATTAAGTAGAACATCCAACAACTCTGTCAATCAGTGCCAAGCCGAATAACCATTTGCATAACGGCTGGGGTGGACCAACACGCTATTGACTTCCTCAGTTTTTGAAGCTCTTTCTATTAAACAAATCATCCAGTTGTTACGTGACCGTAACCATTTGTTAGTCTGTACATTGCATGGGGGCTTTATTTAAAATAATACTGCAGATATTTTTTTAGTAGCTGTAAGTCCGATTACGCAAGTCTCGTAAACGGCTGGCCCTGACTAGTATTATTACGCAATCTGACTGCTTAGAATGACAACAAGAATGTAAGAAAATTTCTGTTAGCACAATTAATTAATTAAGTCCCCAGCAACTATAAAACCTACGAAACAACAAACACAAGTGTAGCTGTTCTGTATGTGGTAGTATGACTCAACGCACATCTGGCACGGTTCTTCTTCAACAAGACAAGAATTTTTAAATACCAATTATACTGACGTGATAAAAGAAAATTAGAAATACTATAATTGCGCAAGAAAACCAGAATTACACTCTAATATAAGAACACACGCCAGATGCTTTGTTGACTGAACCTGTAATGACACATTATTCAGGTCACTGAAAGAATAAAAGAATAAAAGAAAATACCTCCATATATATTGACGAAATGCACTCTGACCATTACAATATCTCCATTAGAACAACATCTGCTATCTCTCCCATCAAACAACTGCATAAAACATGGAACAACACTCTCCACTACCACATCTGACTGACTTCACGACGAGCAGTCTCCACCACAACTTCTCGGTAAGAACTGCCTGCCGCTACTTTTCAATAATCACTGCCAGTGGAGGCGGCGGAGCAATACTCTCTGGCGCGATCTTTGGCGCTGTGGCTCAGTGTAGCCACCTTTCAAGATGTTCATCGCAGCTACCGATTTTCATCCCATTCGGATAATGCTCCGCAGTGCGTCGTTTTCTTAGTCTTAGACTGTATTACGTCCTCCCATATGTCACGTGATATGTTCACGATAGGGAAATAACAGAAGTTGGAGCCCATGTGGAAATTATCCGGGAGATACTGTTCCCACGTCCCATGCCTGAATGGAAAAGGCAAAGGAGGATCAGTAAGTAGTAGTAGATCTACCTACACTAGAAACCGCAAGATAGCTCTCAGACCAGATGTGTGCAAACAGACGCAGAACGCCTGTGGAGGAGACGTGCTTGTCTGCAAGCGACTAGCCTCGCCCGCCCCAGTACACGGCCGCGGGGCGCGCCCGCTCAGCTGTCAGCGCACAGCAGGTGAGCGTGGGGCGCCTGCAGACGGCGCGCTAATTGAAAGCCGCTTACACTCGCCGGGGCCGGCGGCGGCTGCAGAGGCGGCGAGAGTGTCTCGCAAGGCGCGGGGCCTGCCCTCATTAGTCGGACAATGGCGGCCAGCTGTTGATCGAGACCTCCGTCTGCCTGCCGTAATTACAAAGCGCGCGTCGTGGCCCAAGACACTCGCGCCCTCGACAGCCGTGCAGCTGCCTGCGCGTCGCCCACAGGGCTGCAACTGCTTTCTTAGAACCATTTCTGCGCGCAGCTAGGTGGGACGCACCCAAGCAACTACACGAGGAGAACAAGTTTATTGGTAAGTGACACAAATACAGTATATGTGTAAAATCCAGTGATTACCGGGTGTTGCCTACGTATGTATTTATTCCAATCTTGTATTAGTCCAACTCCTCCTCCCCCCTCACCCTGTCCATCTCCTCTTTGCCCCCTCTCTCTCTCCCACTTCCTTCATCCCCGCACTCTGTATACCTCCATTTTGTCCCCCTCTCACTACCTCCTCCTTCCTCCCCTTTCTGTCCATCTGCTCCTCTCCTCCATCGATCTTATCCTTCGCCCCTACCCATCCCCTCCTTCCGCTTTTCCATCTGCCCTTACCTCCACCAGTTCCATCTCATCCTCCTATCTCCTTCTCTCTCACCCGCGGGACTGCTACGGTCGCAGGTTCGAATCCTGCCTCGGGCATGCGTGTGTGTGATGTCCTTAGGTTAGTTAGGTTTAAGTAGTTCTAAGTTCTAGGGGACTTACGACCTAAGATGTTGAGTCCCATAGTGCTCAGAGCCATTTGAACCATTTGAACTCTCTCACCCATTCCTTCCCTTTCTGTTTGCCCATTTCCTCCTCTTCCTTCCTCTGTCCCTCTCCTCCTTCCTCCTCTGTCTGTCCACCCACTCCTCTTTCCTTCCTCTGCCCATCTCCTACTCACCCCCCTCTGTCGTCTTTTCCTCTCCCTCTCTCTATCCACTTCCTTCGCACCCCCTCTCTCTGCCCATCTCTTCCTTTCCTATCTCTCTCCATGCCCTTCTGTTTCCTTTTACAGCCCCTCTCCTCCTCTCTCTTCTCTCTGTTCATTTCCCCAACCCCCACTCTCTGTCCACCAAATCCTCCCCCCTACCTGGGTCCGTCTCCTCCTTCTCTGTCTCTATCTCTCTCTCTCTCTCTCTGTCTATCTTCTCCTTCCCCTTCTCTCTCCACACTATCAATCTCACCCCAATAGGAGATTGATGGCTCTTACTCCCACATTGTTTCTTTCAATATCATAACTATTGTGTGTACCAAATTTCAATGAAATCGTTCCAACCGTTTAGGGTATTTTATGTGGCTTTACCTGCTTACACACATGTGAAATATGTTTCACATATATTCCTACACTTATATCTGCAAATGCTTCACCTGTATCTCTAGTATATTTTACCCTGCATTTTCGTTTTCGGGCAGCTCAATGAGCAGGACATCAGATCCCCTAAACTATGTGTTGTACAATTATATGATTTTGTAGGTAGGTCCAGTGGTATATGAGTTTAGTGTCTGCAATATGTGTTGTGGATAGACTCAGTAGTAAACCAGTAATAAAGTAGAACGTCAAGCACGATCCTTCAGTTTTTCATGTATTTCAGAGTTTATGACATATCTCCTAAACTATGTGTCCTACAACGATATATTTTAGTGAGTACATTCACACTGTATGTGGATACTATATAGAGAACGTGTAATGCATAGTGCTAGTAGTAAAGGAATGATAAATTAAAACGTCATGCTTGATGCGGCAGTTTTTCACACATTTCAGTGTTTATGACGTCAAATCTTCTGAAATATTAGATTGATATAATTTTGGTGGTAAATTCAATGTTTTATATGAATACTCTCAGCAGATTATGTCACGAATACAGTTAATAGTAAAGGAGTAGTAAATTAAAATGTCCAACATGTTGTGGGAATCGTCAAAAAGAAAAGGTTTGTATTTGAAAATTTGTGTAATGTTTCTTGCAAGTCGCTAAGATCTCTCATTCTCAATTACACAACGAATAAAGTATTGGTACAGCTTTCTCACCACCACAGCCAACCTTTGTTAGGTACGAGGTTCTTACTTCACAGCGATTCTTTACAGACAGTAAGTGAGATTTGTACAAAGTTTGGTTGAAACCGGGCCAGTGGTTTAAAAGGAGATGAGGAAATTTTAGCAGGGACATTGTCATCGTTTATCTCTGTATTGTTAAGCTAATTTGTTTATTCACGACAATAGCTATGAAATGTACAGCAGATTGCAGTATTTACAATCAATATAAACTACAAAGGTTTTGAGCGTCAACTTGTGTAGTGTAAGTAGGGTACATTACAATCGCTGAATTTATACACTGAATAACTCATCAAATGAATGTGGGTGCAGCTAGGTCCTCTAGTCAGGTAGCCCTGTCGTCTAGTGCAAGTGATTTTATTTGAAACCACTTGCAAGTCGATGAGGATTATATGATGATGACGACAACACAACATTCAGCCCAGAGTAGAGGAACTCTGCGACGCGGCTGGGGACAGAACATGGGTCCTACGCATTGCGTTATGCTGCACTGATATCTCAGCTATGTGGGTGGACAATTTCTACACTGGTGTGCAAAAGTAACTTTCAAATGATATGTCAGTGCCAAGTAACACAGCTCTATGAAACTGAGACCATGCGTAGAAAAATCTGCTACAGTGTACTACATCTACATCTACATCTACATACGTACTGCGCAAGCCACCCGACGGTGTGTGGCGGAGGGCACCTTCAGTACCTCTATCGGTTCTCCCCTCTATTCCAGTCTTGTATTGTTCGTGGAAAGAAGGATTGTCGGTATGCCTCTGTGTGGGCTCTAATCTCTCTGATTTTATCCTCATGGTCTCTTCGCGAGATATACGTAGGAAGGAGCAATATACTGCTTGACTCTTCGGTGAAGGTATGTTCTCGAAACTTTGACAAAAGCCCGTACCGAGCTACTGAGCGTCTCTCCTGCAGAGTCTTCCACTGGAGTTTATCTATCATCTCCGTAACGCTTTCGCGATTACTAAATGATCCTGTAACGAAGCGCGCTGCTCTCCGTTGGATCTTCTCTATGTGTTGTATCAACCCTATCTGGTACGGATCCCACACTGCTGAGCAGTATTCAAGCAGTGGGCGAACAAGCGTACTGTACCCTACTTCCTTTGTTTTCGGATTGCATTTCCTTAAGATTCTTCCAATGAATCTCAGTCTGGCATCTGCTTTACCGACGATCAACATTATATGATCATTCCATTTTAAATCACTCCTAATGCGTACTCCCAGATAATTTATGGTATTAACTGCTTCCAGTTGCTGAACTGCTATTTTGTAGCTAAATGGTAAAGGATCTATCTTTCTGTGTATTCGCAGCACATTACACTTGTCTACATTGAGATTCAATTGCCATTCCCTGCACCATGCGTCAATTCGCTGCAGATCCTCCTGCATTTCAGTACAATTTTCCATTGTTACAACCTCTCGATACACCACAGCATCATCTGCAAAAAGCCTCAGTGAACTTCCGATGTCATCCACCAGGTCATTTATGTATATTGTGAATAACAACGGTGCTATCACTCTTACTTCGGAAGACTTCTCTCCATTGAGAATAACATGTTGCGTCCTGTTATCTAGGAACTCCTCAATCCAATCACACAATTGGTCCGATAGTCCATATTCTCTTACTTTGTTCATTAAACGACTGTGGGGAACTGTATCGAACGCCTTGCGGAAGTCAAGAAACACGGCATCTACCTGTGAACCCGTGTCTATGGCCCTGTGAGTCTCGTGGACGAATAGCGCGAGCTGGGTTTCACATGACCGTCTTTTTCGAAACCCATGCTGATTCCTACAGAGTAGATTTCTAGTCTCCAGAAAAGTCATTATACTCGAACATAATACGTGTTCCAAAATTCTACAACTGATCAACGTTAGAGATATAGGTCTATAGTTCTGCACATCTGTTCGACGTCCCTTCTTGAAAACGGGGATGACCTGTGCCCTTTTCCAATCCTTTGGAACGCTACGCTCTTCTAGAGACCTACGGTACACCGCTGCAGAAGGTGACTGAAGGAAGAACGAACAGACGAACAGAAATGGCACTTTTATTTAAATACAATAATTACACTGAAGTCATAGTGAATCATGATGGCCCCTGGACATTACAAAATGCGGGCCATTGCTAGTAATGCAGTGCATGATCACCACACGCAGCAATGTGTGCTCTGACACGAGATCCCAAGCTGGGCATGCAGGCTGGTGAGGCTGATCCGTTCCTCCACTGACGCTGTTGAAAACTGCCAGATGGTCATTGGAGAAGGTGTGCGAGCAGCAACACTTCGCGCCAATGCAGCTCACACTTGCTCGATGGGATTTAAGAGAGTGGGAATTGGCTAGCTATCAAATCGCCCAATATCTTCTAGCAAGCTTTACTCCACCTGCGCTGTTCGATGCGGCTACACATTGTCATCTATAAAAATTGATCAGGTTGGAGTGCACCTCTGAAAAGACGCACATAGGCAAGAAGTAGAGCGGCACAATAACGTTGACCGGTCAGTGTGCTGCGTTCAGAGATTTGGTGGTCAGTACAGTCTTATCCATGCCCACACCACAACACTTCGACCATCTAAACGATCATGTTCAACAAAGCTGGAAGTATGCTCACAACCAGTGAAACGTCCCCTTAGAAAAATTATACACGACTGTGCTTAAATTGACACACAATGTTTTTAGCGCAACGCAATCTGACTATCAAAGATCCCTGCAAAAGAATGGCCCTGAGTAACATTAAACTATACCTTTCACAAATAACTTACCTCACAAAAATCTTCATTACTCGAACTACTGCAATACAGCGAGCGCCACTACTGCCAGCTAAATAAAAGATTCAAACTACTGAAGGCACTAACTACTGATAGGGATAGTTAGCAAATGAAAGATTTTAATAGAGAACAACACTGTATTTACCTTAATATCATCAAAAGTCATAATATATGTAATTTCAAAACTCCGCCATCTCTCTCCTCACATCCATCACTGCTGGCGGCTCACCTCTAACTGCGCAACGCTACGCGCTGTTCACGTCCAGCTGCCCAACACTACAATGGCAGACAACAATGCAAACTAGCCACATACTGCACACAGCACAGCCAGTGATTTTCATACAGAGTGCTATGTGGCATTACCAATATAAAAATCTAAACAGTCTACTTACACCAGGAACATTGTCAAACGTCACCATTTTGGGGGCTAAGCTGTTCTGGTGTGGGGAGTCACAGTGGTTCATCGGTGTAATCACCTGGAAATCCTTGAACACAGTACATTCACCACTTAACGTTATTGTGGCACTGTGCTCCTTCCACATCTTTGTGATCTGCCCACTCGTCTAACATAGGGTGCCTAGGAAAGCTGCTTTCTCGGATAGCTAGATAATTCAAGAAAATCGTGTTAATGAAGTTTATTACGCTAAGCTGAATTGACAATACTCAACTATGCGTATTCACAAAGGTGTTCGCAAGCAAATGACGTCAGGCAAAAAATCAATGTCCTTCGGTATGTACAATTCCAATGGAAGCAAAACAACACAGTTAATAAGTCATTGCTGCAGAGTTTGGATATATGCAGGGTGTGAATTTTAAGTTGACAAACCAGAATAACTCGAAAAATAAGCTTCACACAAAAAAATGTGTAGCATTCAAAGGTGATTATTTTCGAGGGGGACATCTGCTGGTTCTAAAATTAGCCCGCCACCTCAGCCCCCTGGGGGTAGGGCGGAGGCAACTTTAGAATTTCAAATGAGAACCCTCTTTTTCATTGCAGAATCAGATTCTACATACAAAATTACGTACATTTTGTCTTAAACGTTTATTTCGATTCTTGGTAGTTAGCGCTGTGATTTAAGAATATCCATGTTCTAATTTTTGTGTGGAAAATGGTTGCGGATAAATAAAAAACTACTTATTTATTTCGTAAATTTTGACTGACTAAAACTAATTTATGTTTTAAAGTTGCCTCATACCCCACCTCCAGGGGCTGGGGTGGCGGGCCAATTTTAGCACCAGTAGATGTCCTCCTCGAAAATTTTATATATATATATATATATATATATATATATATATATATATATATATATATATATATATATATATATATATATATGCAGGGTGTTACAAAAAGGTATGGCCAAACTTTCAGGAAACATTCCTCACACACAAAGAAAGAAAATATGTTATGCGGACATGTGTCCGGAAACGCTTACTTTCCATGTTAGAGCTCATTTTATTACTTCTCTTCAAATCACATTAATCATGGAATGGAAACACACAGCAACAGAACGTACCAGCGTGACTTCAAACACTTTGTTGCAGGAAATGTTCAAAATGTCCTCCGTTAGCGAGGATACATGCATCCACCCTCCGTCGCATGGAATCCCTGATGCGCTGATACAGCCCTGGAGAATGGCGTATTGTATCACAGCCGTCTACAATACGAGCACTAAGAGTCTCTACATTTGGTACCGGGGTTGCGTAGACAAGAGCTTTCAAATGCCCCCATAAATGAAAGTCAAGAGCGTTGAGGTCAGGAGAGCGTGGAGGCCATGGAATTGGTCCGCCTCTACCAATCCATCGGTCACCGAATCTGTTGTTCAGAAGCGTACTAACACTTCAAATAAAATGTGCAGGAGCTCCATCGTGCGTGAACCACATGTTGTGTCGTACTTGTAAAGGCACATGCTCTAGCAGCACAGGTAGAGTATCCCGTATGAAATCATGATAACGTGCTCCATTGAGGGTAGGTGGAAGAACATGGGGCCCAATCAAGACATCACCAACAATGCCTGCCCAAACGTTCACAGAAAATCTGTGTTGATGACGTGATTGCACAATTGCGTCCGGATTCTCGTCAGCCTGCACATGTTGATTGTGAAAATTTACAATTTGATCACGTTGAAATGAAGCCTCATCCGTAAAGAGAACATTTGCACTGAAATGAGGATTGACACATTGTTGAATGAACCATTCGCAGAAGTGTACCTGTGGAGATCTTTCAGCTGCTGATAGTGCCTGCATACGCTGTACATGGTACGGAAACAACTGGTTCGTAGCACTCTCCATACAGTGACGTGGTCAACGTTACCTTGTACAGCAGCAACTTCTCTGACGCTGACATGAGGGTTATCGTCAACCGCACGAAGAATTGCCTCGTCCATTGCAGGTGTCCTCGTCGTTCTAGGTCTTCCCCAGTTGCGAGTCATAGGCTGGAATATTCCGTGCTCCCTAAGACTCCAATCAAGTGCTTCGAACGTCTTCCTGTCGGGACACCTTCGTTCTGGAAATCTGTCTCGATACAAACGTACCGCGCCACGGCTATTGCCCCGTGCTAATCCATACATCAAATGGGCATCTGCCAACTCCGCATTTGTAAACATTGACTGCAAAACCACGTTCCTAATGAACACTAACCTGTTGATGCTACGTACTGATGTGCTTGATGCTAGTTCTGTGGAGCAATGAGTCGCATATCAACAAAAGCACCGAAGTCAACATTACCTTCCTTCAGTTGGGCCAATTGGCGGTGAATCGAGGAAGTACAGTACATACTGACGAAACTAAAATGAGCTCTAACATGGAAATTAAGCGTTTCCGGACACATGTCCAAATAACATCTTTTGTTTATTTGTGTGTGAGGAATGTTTCCTGAAAATTTGTCCGTACCTTTTTGTAACACCCTGTATATATAAAGTTGTGCCCAAAGTGTGATCACCTTTGACAATTTTTTCCTTCTGGAGTGGCAAAGTGTGAGACGTAGTTTCACTTTATTGCGCATTCGCTTGCAAAGGGACTTGGTGCCTGTATGGGTCCTTGAGTCCTTTCAGGGTATAAGGTGGCCACGGCTAGGCGGCGCGGCGTTTATATTCTCTTCGTGTAGAGACCGCTCCTGGCCGCCCCTATCTCGGTGTCGTCCTAGAGAGGGGTCCGTCGTCTCACCGCCCTCTCTGCCCTTCCGTTCTTGATCGTCGTGCCGGCCCTTGATGTTACGCCGGAACACGCCTGTGAATCTTTTCAGGAGTGCATTCGGCCCTGGCTTTATTTTTAGGGTTCCGTACTCGAATAGGTAAAAACTTTTTTCGAACGTTGTCTGTTTCTCCACCTGTTGACACCAGAGGGTAGAGGTATCAAACTAAAATTCACGTCAAATTCTACGGTCTATGGCCCCTTGGCGGCGAAATAGATTTAAGCTTCTAAGTCAATGAAATCAAAAGATATGGCCAGTCATGTTACATATTCCGATAATAGCAAACCCACTTGTCAAAAGCTGTAGATGAGATACCACTACACGCAATGAAGTTTGTACAGAACGTTCGGAGCGTGAGTTCTACTCTTACTTGTTCGGCTTTTGTGGATGTCAGCGCGCGGTCGTACCGACCAGAGCGGGTGCAGGAGCTCTCGTGACGAGCGGATTTCCGCGATGGTCCGAAACCACGGGCGATGTCTCTGACGGATCCGGCCCGACCATCCGAAGCCCGTCGTTTCGCAGCAATGCAGAGTCCTCGCTCGTCGGATCTAGTTTCTCCGTTGTGCCCACAGGTCGGGTCTGTTCGGTTGTGGGATAAATCGTCAGATTTTCGTGATTTATCCGCACACCCAGGACAGCAATGTAACGTGGACAGTCCAGAGGCCATGAGCGACAGATCTCAGTTGCTTCTCAGCCTCACCGCTAGTACGCTGTACAGTGTGGTATTTTATAGGAATTGTGGAATCCTACCCACTCGTCTCTTACAGAGTGCCTAGGAAGCTGTTTTCTGGGACAGCTAGACAACATACAAGCAAATCATATTAATGTAGTTTATTAC
This sequence comes from Schistocerca cancellata, assembly GCF_023864275.1. Classification (NCBI taxonomy): domain Eukaryota; kingdom Metazoa; phylum Arthropoda; class Insecta; order Orthoptera; family Acrididae; genus Schistocerca; species Schistocerca cancellata. The sequence continues at coordinate 80,426,798 of NC_064627.1, read as the reverse complement.
AGAAATTGATCTGACAATACTTAACCTTTGTTTCTTCATGATGGGTCGCAAGGAATTGGCGACATGCAAAGAATCAATGATATATACAACTCCCATGCAAGTTAATCACACAAGTTCATACGTCACTGCTTTCGTTAATATCACTGCTCGTCTTCTAGTGCTGCTCTTGTAGTGGTCATCTTCGAGTGAGGCCGCGGCTTGTCGGCCAGTCGCTTTTATTCTCTTGGTGTAGATACCGCTCCAGTCGTGGTGTCCTCTCAGTCAGCGTGCTATTGGCTGACGTCGTCTCGCAGCTCTCTCTGCTCTTTCTTTCTTGATATTCGTGCCGGTCCTTGTCGTTACGCCGGAACAGGAATTTTAGTAATTGTAGTGTATTTTGACACTTTACAAGTCATTTGTATCTCCCAGAGAAAGTTTGCACGGTGCTAGGAAGAAAATTGTGGCAGTCGCCGGCTGTTTGTACTATACGCATTCATATATTCCACGAAAGAAAAATCGCACAAAATTATTCAAAATCTGGATTGCGGAAAGGCTGTATTCCAAGTATACAGATCTCAGTCAGAACCGTTCGTTTTCATTCGAGAATAACTAAGATTCAGTATACTGAGGAAGAGGTGTTCTTGAAGCGTTGTAGAGTAATTCGTAGTACCTGTTAAATAATGGGGGTAAAAGAGCATTTGAACATAGCCCAAGCAAAATTTTAATGTTGTTCAGTGTAGTGATAGTTTATAGAACTCACTCTCCAATTCCTTTTACGCTTCTTTCAAGACGCCTTAATCATTTTTAGTTATTTCTGAAATTACTGATGGTATTTATATCTGTATCTGCAGTTACAGAAAACTGCACATTCTTCTCACAAAGTCCGTTTCTTTTTAACCAGAAAAACATACTGAGTCGTCTGTAATGAAACATATTACAATCTGGTTTGCTTAATACATCTAAGACTAGCATGTTACAAAAGATATTGATGTTACTTGCGCTGAGCCCGTTCCCGGTTGCTGAGTGGTCAGTGCGACAGAATATCAATCCTAAGGGCCCGGGTTCGATACCCGGCGGGGTCGGAGATTTTCTCCGCTCAGGGACTGGGTGTTGTGTTGTTCTAATCATCATTATTTCATTGTCATCGACGCGCAAGCCGCCGAAGTGGCATCAAATCGAAAGACTTGCACCCGGCGAACGGTCTACCTGACGGGAGGCCCTAGTCACCCGACATTTTTTTTCTTTTTCTTTACTTACGATGTATTGTGTCCGATTTGCGCTCACATCAGGAAGCGCCATTTGACTGCACGTTTTTGAGATATCCTCTCGTTTGGCAGTTGTTTTTGGCCCGTATCTCCAAAGACGGACTCAAACAAAACCTTTAGTTACTATAAAGCAGCTACGGACGATATGGTAACACAAATTTTTTAGCTTGGTTTTTATACACTTTGGTCCGCAATTGGAATACTATCTAGAAATATGTCGACCATCTATTTGCACACGTTCCTTTTATCCATATGGTCTTGTTTGTGGAATGTTCATGTGTCACTTTTCACAAAGAAAGTATTTCGCGATGCATTTGTATAAGTTCTTCAGTGCGGTGATTGGTCAACGCTTTTAGTACACTTGCAGCAACTAAAACTTGCTGTCACCTGAAAACCAATTACTCATCAGTGGCAAATTCCGAGTATCACCTACAATTCTCTTTTTTCTGTTAAAATATACTTCATTTGGCTAAATGAGTCGGAATTAACACAATGTCTCCTCACCAACCTCCTAATACAGCTGGAATTGTGGCAGATTCTTGCAGCAGTGGCTTATTAAACGAGAAACTGAGGACAAAACTGACCGAAAGTTCATGAAAAATCACATTCTGGGTATAAAAGTAAATGTGTTATTTCTTCACTTACCTTGCTGCAAAGCCACATTAATTTTCACTGCACTAGCTATCGATAACTCTTAAAAAGTTACATATTCCCATTGCAAAAGTTTGCAATTACTCGTATATCGCGGTACATAAGAAAGTTCTTCATGTATACCACATGACAAAATGTTATCCCTTTACGTGCTATGAACTGCCGCAATCTCATTTCGATACCCCAAAGCGTTTATGAAACATGAGGGACGTTGTGAGTATTTCATTCTCGCAAGTGAGAGAATATAAGCGAACGCATTACACAAAATCCATTTTCTCGAGATTATAATTGGATATTGATCTACTCCCAAGAAAAAAAATCAATATGTTAACAAATTTCACACGTAACAATGTAGGTTATAGTACATTCAACGGAAATTCCTATTTTTCTTTTGCAATGGATTCGGATTTCACATAGTGTACTACTAGTGAAATAACACAATAACTATGACCATTAACTAAATGATAGTTACTTCATGAGGAAGATCACGTATAAAGCCACATTCGACCATACAGTTTTTTTAAAATCGTGTAAGAAATATTGTAAGATAGCCGACAAGCGAGCGTTATTCTGTCCGAATGGTGCGTCAGCCATCAGCTCGAGGAAGGACTCGCTAACTCCCTCAATGAGATCCGTCGCAGAAATCCGCACTTCTTTGTACATGACTATGGGCCGAATCGCCGGTTCCAGCACTGCGAGAAACGGTCTGTGGGTCGTGTCTCCACCAGTGTCCGGGTGGGGACTGAGGGTGTTCAAGAATCAACCCGAAATGTCCGAGGTGCTTCTCTAAGATCCGCTCCCAGCTTATTGAGAACTGCCGTTTGTAATGTCCAGCGTCCATCATGAATCCCGTTTACTTCAGTATGTTTATTGTCTCATTGCGTATCTCTTTCAGGTACCTTCTGAGCTACATTGTAGCAGTTCTTTGCAGGTATGGTCCAAAATTCATTGTGCTATGTTCCTTGGGAGTGACACAGTATGCAAAAGTTACTTTCGTCCTTAAGTTTTGCAAACCAGTTTATGTACTGAAGCAGTATAATGTAATTATAGTTTGGATTTGCACAGAGGTTTCTTACACAATTACTATCTTTACAAAATACAATATCATTACAAACATGATAATACTGTTACGGCGCAGAAAATTAAGGCGAAGGAATTAGGAAAATTTTTTTGAAACTCATTCACAATGCCACAGTCAATCTTAAGTAATGCCAGAGACATGTAAGTAATAAGCGAGCCAATAGGTTGCAAGTGGGCCAGGTCGTCGACAAATTACGACAATCTGCCAGGCGAAGATATGTGTTCAGCAGAAAGGAGATTGTGACAGAAACCAAAAGAAGCGAGGAGAGCATATTCGTAAGCTCGTAAGACATGTCGCAAGAAATTCTATCTGTTTCGTAGTGACGTTGTGACGAAATAACACAGCAGTTAGCGCACTGTTAAGTGAATATAGTATGTTAAGGAAGACAGATTCTGTCGTTACGAACTGAGGCTTACATCACTGCCTCACGTTAGCTCTCTTTAAATACTCAGCTTTCGTCATTAGTTGATTATTGTGATCGATGAAATTCACAGTAATAGCAGTCGATTCTATGACTGTCATATTGTAGTGAATCCCCAGCCGAAGATGTACTCAAGCTGGTGGGATTTGCCTGATGAACTTCATGCTGCTTGCTACAATGGAGGGACTGACTCTTCCGGCAACACCACATCAGAAAGTACTGCCAGTGACTGACTTCAGTGTGGAACCCAGCAGGAGTGCGTCTCGTGGTCCACGTTCCTGTTAAACACACAGGCGTTTGTGAGTGCTGACACCTACCAGGGATAGGGAGTACATCAACTGAACGCACGACTGCCACCACATTGTACATCGCGGATGGGTCATCAAAGGTCATCATACAATTCAGATGCAGACCACGTACACTATAACAGCCAAATCAAGAACCAGCAACAGCTTCACCTGGTCGCTGGCAGTCCACTGTGGCGCCAGGATCGTTGACATCTTCTCCTAGGCGTGAAACGTCTGCGCTGACTCCACAGACGTCAGCTAGAATACAACACGCAGCTGAACGAGTAACAGTTCATACTGTGCCTAAAAACGACAACTTGTAAACACTAAAAGTAAGAGACAGAACTCTAATGATGTTTACTTGACAGGTTCCCAAGGCTCTCGTAACTCCACGCATATATGTCTCTGTTCCACCCTCTATGTGTCCATTGGGTTAATAAATGTCTGAGAGTCATGTTCTAGGGTGTCGAATGCTTTGAGGAAAATGGAACACGTCAGATGGACCCTTGATGGAGAGTGTAGTTTCACACGAATACGAGGTGCCGACTGGCCAGCTGGAACCCTCGGCTGTTAGTTGACCTCCACTCTGTGCCCCAGAGTAGAGATGCAGCTACTCGTAAAACACGGGCCGGCTGAGACAGAACTGATGCCATTGTGCTGGTCTATCCAGCCAGTGCCGATGAACCACGCTGGCGCTCACCGTGCAAATTACGTAGTATGTGACCTTCCAGTGAATGCTACAATGCCGTCCATCAGACTTAGCGGACAAGCCTTACAAATAGTGAGTACAATTCTCCCTTATCGCTCTGCACCATATGAGAAGGGGGCGTGTCAATGTATCTCCCACCAGTCTAATAATTTATGTGCGACGCGTTCTACTGTTTTGTAGTGTCCTCTTTTCCCGCATTGAAAAGAACACAAATTTGGAAAGAGTGTTTATGTCTACTAGAGACTGCCTGCTTAGTCTTGAATAATAGTGCCTGACAACGTCTACAGTTCTCAGTGTCGCCAATTGTCGGTCCACAGATACGCCAGTTGCACCTTGTCGTCGACGCATAGGGCAACAAGCCTTGGCTTGGATCCCTCGGATCTGCACCCACCACGGCTTCGTAGAGGGCGACTACAGCGTATCTGTCCAGAGAAATTCGTCCCTCCAGGCCATCTCCGACAGCATCAGCAGCCTAAATAATTATCTTATGCATCGCGGACGTGCAAGAAGAAAGTCAGAAAGTTTGTGGAAGGTTTCCACGGGAATGCGGAGGTACGCCGTCTCCAGCACAGTGGCTAGCTGAGCTGGGCTTCTCGGTTGAAGAACCATGATGCAAACTGCTAACTAAGGTGGTCCCACAGATTTTTGATTGGGTTGATATCTGAGCAATTTGGTGGTCAGGGGATTACGGTAAACTCATCCTCAGGCTCTTCGAACCATGCACATACAGTGAGTTTTGTGTGACACTACGAATTGTCCTGCTGGTAGATGGTATCGTGCTGTGCGAAACAAACTAAGCAAGCATTTATCTGTCCTTGTGGATGACGTCTTTTCCTTCACGAATGGCGAGATCATACATGGAATACCACAAAATCATTGCTCAGACCATAACGCTCCTTCCTCCGGCCTGGACCCTTATGACGACTGATTCAGGGCCAAACGAGCAACGCCCATCTGCCTGATGGAGCATAAAAGGTAATTGATCTGAAAAGGACAGTTTCCCACACTCAGTGAAAGTCTATTTTTGGTATGGCGTGCTAATTCCAGCCTTCGTCGCCGATGTACAGTTGTCAATAAGGTTTGCATGAGCCACGGGCCTGCTGCGGCGGCCCATGCGGAGCAGTGTTCGCTGAATAGTCGTTGAAAAGACACTGTTGCAGCCCCTTGCTTTATCTGGGCACTCGGTTGCTCAACAGCTGCATGTCTGTTCGCTTGTACACATGTCCACAGCAATTGTTCACACTCCATGGTGCACAACAGTAGCCCCGGCGCCGGGTTTAGATAGTGCTGCTTTGCCATGTATGCTATGCTTTAACTATGGAAGTATGCGAAGAATTAAGAAACTTTGCCTCTTCGGAAATGCTTCCACGCTGCCCTTTGGACGTCAGATAAATCGCTCCTTTTCCGCATTACGACTGTGAATGCACTGTTCTCCGTATCTCCCTGACACGCTTTATACACCTTCCGCTTCTGGTGCTGCCACCTGCCGTCTATGACTCGTTTTTTCACAGTGACGTCAATTTAGACGGTGGTCACGTTAGTGTGACTGGAAGACATACATCTCAGATCGTGCGAGGTTCAGAATGAGCAATGGGTGTGTGGAGTCATAGCTAGCAAAATATGCAGGGCTGTCAGTGTGACTTTGCGAAAGGGAGTAAGCCTACTGACGCTATTAACGCAAAGCGATTGCTTTCTGGGAAGCAATGTAACAAGGTTAAGCCTCTACACTTTATTTAACGAGACCTGGAAGAGGCTCATGACCGAGTACCAAGGCATCTCGTATGGCTTTCCCTCAAAGAGTACGAAGTGCCTTAAGAAAAAACTGAATAGTTGCGACTACCACAATCCTTTCTGTAGAGTACTTTGCGCGTCTGGGTTATCAGATGTCTTTCCTGTTCCTGTGGGTGTCCATTGGGGATCTGATCTTTCTCCATTTCTGTTCATTGTAATAATGGACTGGTTCACCAGTGATATTCAGGACGTAGTGTCTTAAATCCTACTCGATGCTGTTGATGTTTTCTTTGCTACTAAAGACTAGAACTAACTACCTTCAACTACCAGTCCAACCATGAAAGTACCGCCTTGAATACTCAGAACTACGCCACAATATAAATAAAAGTGAAGATCTGTCAATAGTTACAAATAATACGGATACAACCTAGATCGACGCTATAGATCTGCCAAATAAAAACATCTTCAAGTACCTTGGCTCAAAAATCGCTACAGACAGCCCACTCGTTCGTAACATCACGAATCGTGTTAGCAATGGGTGGTTTAAATCGTGTATAATACTGGTGTGCTTCTTGATAAGAAGCTCATTGACTGACTCAAATCGAAAATATGCCGCTCTCCAATCCACAAAGTTATTGGTACCTGACAGAATGTTGGCCCACAACAAAAGAAGCAGTGTAGCAGGAAACCGAAATGCGTCGGTGGACTTCGGATTTGACATACCAGGAATGTGTGGCCAGTGACGAAACTCGCAGGGGCATTTATCACCGAGAAGATGAGGGAATATCGTCTACAGGAGTAAAACACATACCACCAGTAGACCAAGATACAACAGTTAAACGGGGTTATCATTGAATTACGACGGCAAATGCCCTTCAAGGATATCGAGGCAACGTTGGCTAGACGCTCTTCATTCAGAATTTAAAATAACGGGCCATCGAGTGGAAACAGAGAGCCGAAAGAGCGGATACCGTTACATTGCGGGACAAAAGCTGAGGAAGATGAAGAATATGTGCGAGCCAAGATTTCGTGAATTCACACGTTCTCATAAGGGAAAGCTTCCTATTGCATAAATATTGGAGGAGCGACCTTTGAAATCATTACACAATCATCTGTGATACGTTTATGGCCGGCCGCGGTGGACGAGCGGTTCTAGGCGCTTCAGTCAGGAACCGCGCGACTGCTACGGTCGCAGGTTCGAATCCTGCCTCGGCGATGGATGTGTGTAATATTCTTAGGTTAGCTAGGTTTAAGTAGTTCTAAGTTCTAGGAGACTGATGACCTCCGATGTTAAGTCCCAGAGCCATTTGAACCATCTGATACGTTTATGGGTGTGTTCATTAGTCTTTAAAATTAATGACTCGATGGAAAAGATTAAGCCACACTGTTAAATATAATTTGCAGATATGTGCTTATTGTATGGTGAAACAGTACGTTGTGCCTACAAAGGCAAATGGATTTGGAGGCGTCGACACCAGTAGACCAAAATGTCGGATTGGTGGAAAGTGACGAGATCCTGCGTTGTTAAAGGTATTGAGGGCAAAGTACGTTTCTCGATAAAGGAATGTACGCAGAGTAGATGTTGAGGAAATACTACTTGTTTGAGTAGGAGAAGATTGGTCAGTAAACTCTTGCCAACATGTCGCTTTATGCACACTCCAAGGTTATTACGAACATCTTGTGCCAGCTACACAAAAAAATCATCCATTGAATTTCCAAGTACATAGAACACGACGTGAACGATGCGTTGGCACAGCACAATTAAAATTAGTATCTGCATCTCAATTCGGCAAAATATCGCTCCCATAACACAATCGTCATGACTGCTTGAGCGCCACGAGACTGCATGGGACGAAATGATCACAAGCACAACAGGCGTCGCTGCAGTACTTGGAAAAGACAAATATGTAATTTAAAAACAACCATGATTCCAAATATAGATATATATTAAGTTCTGAAATGTTTATAAACCATTTTTGGTGCTATCTTTATTCCATAATACTGCTAAGAAACCCTGTTCTCCAAATTTACGATACTTGCTTTAGATCATTACAAAACGTCAAGTACCTTTTCCGACAGTATCGCTAAGTAACCGACAAACGTATCTACAGAATTTCAGTAAATTATTAAAATCAAAATACGGCGGTGTTCAACTCAATATCTGAAGCTAGCGCAACCAATCTGAAAATTAAACCATTACTGGACGACGTATAATACTTAGTGCACCAAGAAAAATTATGGAATTTGATAACCTATATCAATGCCATGAATATTGAGTAGGATACCAACGGAAAACCATAAAGAAAGCATTAAAATCCGCATCTTAGATTGAGTACACGGGTATCTGTAGCCTAAAACCACTGAAAGTGACAAACCAAAACGCAATCCTGACGGACAAACCTAAGAAAGCTCATTCACTGCACGATATTAATATAAGTCACGGACTAAGGTATAACTAAATGCCTAGGGATATACACTCCTGGAAATTGAAATAAGAACACCGTGAATTCATTGTCCCAGGAAGGGGAAACTTTATTGACACATTCCTGGGGTCAGATACATCACATGATCACACTGACAGAACCACAGGCACATAGACACAGGCAACAGAGCATGCACAATGTCGGCACTAGTACAGTGTATATCCACCTTTCGCAGCAATGCAGGCTGCTATTCTCCCATGGAGACGATCGTAGAGATGCTGGATGTAGTCCTGTGGAACGGCTTGCCATGCCATTTCCACCTGGCGCCTCAGTTGGACCAGCGTTCGTGCTGGACGTGCAGACCGCGTGAGACGACGCTTCATCCAGTCCCAAACATGCTCAATGGGGGACAGATCCGGAGGTCTTGCTGACCAGGGTAGTTGACTTACACATTCTAGAGCACGTTGGGTGGCACGGGATACATGCGGACGTGCATTGTCCTGTTGGAACAGCAAGTTCCCTTGCCGGTCTAGGAATGGTAGAACGATGGGTTCGATGACGGTTTGGATGTACCGTGCGCTATTCAGTGTCCCCTCGACGATCACCAGTGGTGTACGGCCAGTGTAGGAGATCGCTCCCCACACCATGATGCCGGGTGTTGGCCCTGTGTGCCTCGGTCGTATGCAGTCCTGATTGTGGAGCTCACCTGCACGGCGCCAAACACACATACGACCATCATTGGCACCAAGGCAGAAGCGACTCTCATCGCTGAAGACGACACGTCTCCATTCGTCCCTCCATTCACGCCTGTCGCGACACCACTGGAGGCGGGCTGCACGATGTTGGGGCGTGAGCGGAAGACGGCCTAACGGTGTGCGGCACCGTAGCCCAGCTTCATGGAGACGGTTGCGAATGGTCCTCGCCGATACCCCAGGAGCAACAGTGTCCCTAATTTGCTGGGAAGTGGCGGTGCGGTCCCCTACGGCACTGCGTAGGATCCTACGGTCTTGGCGTGCATCCGTGCGTCGCTGCGGTCCGGTCCCAGGTCGACGGGCACGTGCACCTTCCGCCGACCACTGGCGACAACATCGATGTACTGTGGAGACCTCACGCCCCACGTGTTGAGCAATTCGGCGGTACGTCCACCCGGCCTCCCGCATGCCCACTATACGCCCTCGCTCAAAGTCCGTCAGCTGCACATACGGTTCACGTCCACGCTGTCGCGGCATGCTACCAGTGTTAAAGACTGCGATGGAGCTCCGTATGCCACGGCAAACTGGCTGACACTGACGGCGGCGGTGCACAAATGCTGCGCAGCTAGCGCCATTCGACGGCCAACACCGCGGTTCCTGGTGTGTCCGCTGTGCCGTGCGTGTGATCATTGCTTGTACAGCCCTCTCGCAGTGTCCGGAGCAAGTATGGTGGGTCTGACACACCAGTGTCAATGTGTTCTTTTTTCCATTTCCAGGAGTGTAGTAATGTACCCAAGCAATGTAACGATGTGGGCTAGGAAGTTCTTCTTCTCCCATGGTTTCCTTGTTCCTGTATCGGTACATCACACAGTTACCAGGATTTAAAAAAATAATGTCTTTTCATGTGTATGAATATCTACTACGCATTTTTCCTTCGTGTAACCTGTCTCAAACTCTGTTAATTAGCTTCACCTTCAGGAAATCAGAGATTTTTTAAGAGACTGACAACTCACGATGTTACTACGTAATCTGTATCTCAATGCGTGGCGCGCTAAAGTGACCACTACTTCACCGCACCTACAGGTACTGTATCTAATGGCATGAGCTCCTTAAGTGATTCCTTCTACCTACCCGTGCCCTCTCCCCTCTCCTACAGACGATAACACTGGCAACACAACAGCATCTGGGCTGCAGCGAGTCTCAAGAGTCGCAACGGAGTAGCAGACAGCGAGGATGACTCACCTGAATAAACTGATGCTCATCTGAGAACACGACGCTAAGCCACTGCCGGTGTGCGCTCTCACAGTGGACAGAGCTGAGGTCCGGGCGAATTACGCGGTGCTTTCTGTCAGGTGAGCTACGGGACGCCAAGCAAACAAAGCGGCCTTTGGGAGCACAAGAAAGGCAGTGTGGCGGCAGACGTATTGCCACGGCGGCTGCTGGACTAGCGGAGACGGGGGTGGGGCAACAGCGGAGGAGCACCACGGTGTGCCATGTCCGTCACGCAGTCCACCTTGCTCGTTGCTTTCTCTCACTTGCAAGTCCCAATCCGAAAGCTGACTACCTGTGGCCATTATTGTCACACACTTCCCACGCTTTGCTGTCTTCCAAATGTATCAGATATACAGGGCTATTACAAATGATTGAAGCGATTTCATAAATTCACTGCAGCTCCATTCATTGACATATGGTCACGACACACTATAGATACGTAGAAAAACTCATAAAGTTTTGTTCGGCTGAAGCCGCACTTCAGGTTTCTGCCGCCAGAGCGCTCGAGAGCGCAGTGAGACAAAATGGCGACAGGAGCCGAGAAAGCGTATGTCGTGCTTGAAATGCACTCACATCAGTCACTCATAACAGTGCAACGACACTTCAGGACGAAGTTCAACAAATATCCACCAACTGCTAACTCCATTCGGCGATGGTATGCGCAGTTTAAAGCTTCTGGATGCCTCTGTAAGGGGAAATCAACGTGTCGGCCTGCAGTGAGCGAAGAAACGGTTGAACGCGTGCGGGCAAGTTTCACGCATAGTGATGTGAAAGATTCAGTGCTTAAACCTCCTCTATCAAGAAACGTGCCAGAACTGCGAGCTCGCATCAACAATGCTTTCGAACTCATTGATGGGGACATGTTGCGCCGAGTGTGGGAGGAACTTGATTATCGGCTTGATGTCTGCCGAATCACTAAAGGGGCACATATCGAACATTTGTGAATGCCTAAAAAAACTTTTTGAGTTTTTGTATGTGTGTGCAAAGCATTGTGAAAATATCTCAAATAATAAAGTTATTGTAGAGCTGTGAAATCGCTTCACTCATTTGTAATAACCCTGTATTTCATAGGTTTTTGTTGCTGTTGTCTTCAGTCTGAAGATTTGTTTGGTGCAGCTCTGCACTCTAGTCTATCCTGTGGAACACACTTCACCTCTCCATAACTACTAACCCCTTTCAGCCTTCTTAATATGCTAAGCCATCTTCTACCTCTAAAATTTTTACACTATTGGTTGATGTCTTAGCATGCGTCTTACCAGTACACCTCGTTTTTATCTCAAATTAGGCCGTAAATTCCCCAAGTATTCAGAAGCTATCCGATCTATACTTCGCATCTTCAGAATTCTTTTGTAGCATCACACTAGAAGATATTCTATTGTCTTCTTGTCTGAAGTGTTAATCATCAAAATTTCATTTCCCTGTAACATCGCGTTCCAAACAAATTCATTCAGAATAGACTTCCTACCGCTTACATTTCAACTCGATCTTTCTAGTAACACTTTTCTTGCCATAGCCAGTCAGCATTTTCTATCCTCCCTTCTTCAGCCACTGTCAGCTATTTTCCTACACAAAGTGAAAAACTATTTTACTACTTTTCTATTACATTTAAAAGCGTTATTTTGTTACATTCCATTTAGAACCCCTGATTCACTGTGACTGATGTTCATTTGATAACCCCTTTTGAAGACTCTCCAATCTGTTCCTCTCAACCTTTAAGTCCTTTGCCATCTTTGACAGAACTGCAGTATCATCGGCGAAAGTCACTATTGTTATTTTTTCTATGTGAACTTTAATTTTCATTACAAATTTCTCCATGGTTATCGTTATTGCGTGCTCAACGTGTAGATTGAATAACCTGGAGGAAAGGCTACAAAACTGTCACACTTCCTTCACATCTACTGTTTCTCTTCCATGTCCTTCGACTCTGATAACTGCAGCTTGTTTTCTGCACAAGTCAGCGATAAACATTTTCCCCTGGGTTTTATTCCTGCTACCTTCAGAATTTTAATGTATTCCAATGTATGCTCACACCGTAGTCAAATTTTCTCAATACGTAGCAAGTGTTTAGAACCAATATATTTCTTCTGGGTACTGTGGACAGTTTTTCGCTTTCTTAGTAAAATTTATTTCTCCCTTTGACATGATTAAAGAATAATTAACACAGTTTACGTTACGCTTGTGCGGGCTACACTTCACCCTCACATTTAACAAAATGCATGTTATTAAATCACAAAACTTCCTAACAACGGTACTGAAGACACATAGGACGGAGAACATGCCCCAAAACATACATGAAATCACATATAATTGCAAACAAAAAAAAAAGTTGGAAATTATATGTATCAGTTAATAACATGTAATTATGTAGTGTTTGTTAAGAGTTATTAAAACAAAAGTTTAATAATGCTGAACTTATTATTGTCAACGCAAAATGGATCTTTTCTCGAAATGATTTACTATGAAATAAAATTATTTACGACTGACTTGAACAGAAACATTCAAACTGAAATTGTAGGGAAATTATAAGGCTAAGGGTGAGATCATGAATATTTGAATTCAGTTAACACGAAAATATTTATCGAAAGACACGTATTTGATGGAGTGAATGAGACTAAAATTCGATTGGAAATTATTTCAACTGCTTTCAGAGTCATTGCGGAATGAGAACTTTATGGCGATGCAAAACTATATTACCGTATCTGTGTGAGTGACGGATGGTGCCTTTCGGGTGGCGAAGTCGTATAGCGTCTGTTAACGCTACAGTACAACCGTTACACCTTGCTCACATGTGCATTATGTATACGGCGACCGTAACATTCCTCCGGCTGGAAGCATCTCCAAACATGTGTGCTGCGTCTGAGGTGAGTTTCATCGAATAAATCGCGTCAGAACCTAGTTTTCTTTTTAAGCAAGATTGTTGTGACGTAAATTATTCGTCGTATTCAGTAAGACCAACGAGCTTCGACGAAGAACTTTTTACGGTTTGCCAGTGCATTCCACTCCACGTTACTGGATAACTGGCAAATGTAATGAACAGCGACCGTTTAACTTTCGTGCGACTCTTTCATTCAGTAATATAGGAAGAAAGATGAGAGTTAAATCTCTCATCGACGGGGAGGTTATTAGGGACGGACTGTAACCTCGGATTGGGAAGAATAGGGAACAAATACGACTGTGTCGTTCAAACGGAAAGATCCCAGCATTTGCCTCGAGCGATTAAGTTAATCACAGAAAACCTAAATCAGCGTCGCGAAGTGTGGCTTTGAACCACTGTGTGATAACTTCATTAAAAATAATTAATAACTGAGCAATATCGAAGAAATTTAATGAATAGGACAGTGTGAGTGCACGAAATGAAATGTTATCAGTCTGGTGGCAAAAGGAGTTTCGATGATGATGATGATGATGATGTTTGGTTTGTGGGGCGCTCAACTGCGTGGTTATCAGAGCCCGTACAATTACCCAATCTTTGCTCAGTCCAATTTCGCCACTTTCCTGGATGATGATGAAATGATGAGGACAACACAAACACCCAGTCATCTCGAGGCAGGTGAAAATCCCTGACCCCGCCGGGAATCGAACCCGGGAGTTTCGATGAGAAACGACCCCTCATCATACCAATTTTTATAAACTTGCACCATGAAGTGTTCACCTTTCGATCCTTATCGAACAACCATAAAATAATTCATTTTTGGACAGAAACGAGCTTTTAATTTGAGTTGAAAATGTATTCGGAGCAGTAGGTTAAAGCTAGCGTGCATTGTGAGAGTATTCGTTGTCGATGATTAATTTCTGTCTTTTATTTTTCTCTGTTGTGATCAATACAGTAATGCAGGAACGCTATAGAATATCCAAATTACAAAATACTAATGCCAGTTATAACAACATACACCGACGACCATACGACAAAAGTCAGACTTAATTAAACACGAAATGTATGTAATACGATAACGTTCGAATGGTCCAGTCATCACGAGTTACTAAGATTTTATGCAATTTTTATGTTGAAATAAATATGTGTCTGCGTGCAGCGTGCCGTCTTGTGTCATACTTAAGTAGCATTATATGGACTTCTACTTAAGAATGAAAATGTAGCATTTCGAATATAGACATAAAGAAGACCAATTAAAAAATCATTCACTGCCACAGTCTTACCAGTGAAGCTGAATTTCCACAAACGATTAAGTATTATCTGAACGAAGTAGAACACCTCAAACATTACGAAGTTAGCATAAACGTAAACACCACTGACAGATTAATCCTTAGACCTCATCTGACAGGACGTCTACGGCCTAAAAGGCAGGACAAGGAGCGGTCTATGATGAAGTTAGTAATTCTCTAATATTATATGTTTCTAACCTGGTTACTGAATATAGTGAGAAGTCTCATAATGGATAATTTTACTTCAGATTTCATTACTAAGTTTTGCTCTGGCTGCTTGTAACTCCGTGCAACAAAAGTAAAAGTCTTGTTTGACACAAGACTCGACCTGACAGCCAGGGCACCATTCACTTTGTGGAATAAGTACGTCACAATAAATCTAGCGAGCAACTGCGACATTCGGTGCTCCCTCATTTCCCAAGGGATACCGATAATTTGCAGCTTAAACCGTAGAGTCTTCGTGGAACGACCTGCATCGATTAAAAAAACATAGATTTCATTATTTAACAGCACACCATAAGTGAAAATAATTCATAACATTTCACTGAAATGGAAAGAAAGTCTGGTGAAAGTCTGTTGGGGAAGAAACTAGTCATTATACAGGAAGATGTAAGTATAAAATATATTGCTGTGAGGTCACCCATATGATTGCTAAAAGGAATCCGTTAAATTTCGGCTACACGATAGATCAGTGAAATCTCAATGCCTTAAATTCAACTAAATACCTAGAAATTACTATTACGAACAACTTAAATTGGAAGGAACACACAGAAAATGTTGTGCGGAAGGCTAACCAAAAGCTGCGTTTTAATCGCAGGACACTTTGAAAATCTAACAGACCTACTAAGGAGACTACTACTCTTGTTCGTCTTCTTTTTGAGGCAAAGGAGTTTTTCGTTGAAGCGGGATCTTCTCAAGAAGTTCCAATCACCAAGTTTCTCCTCCGAATGTGAAAATATTTTGTTGACACTGACCTACATAAGGAGAAAAGATCACCGTGATAAACTAAGGGAAATGAGAGCTCCTGCGAAAAGATATAGGTGTTCGTTCTTTCTGGGCGCTATACGAGACTGGAATATAGAGAATTGTGAAGGTGGCTCGATGACCCTCTGGCAGACACTTAAATGTGACTTTGCAGAGTATCCATGTAGATATAGACGCAGATGAACTAGCACGTTATGGGACAGTGTTGCGGGTTACGTGAAGAAGTTTTGGTTCTGTTCACACACCGCTGTGCAGCTCTTTCATTGGCAGAAAATAAGTTAGGGCTGTAACCTGGCTAAAAATATCCAATGTTAAGCACCAATGGAAGTAAGACATAACAAATCAACAACATCCGCACATTCCAACATCGTATGATCTTCAGGAGCGTAACAATCGTACACTCAGATGTTGCTGTGGGTTCTATGCCTGACCGCCCGTCTAAGCTATGTTTCTTTTACTTTTACTCAAGGACTACGCCCATTTTAACAGGCTCGAACAGACCTCCGTCTCGCCCGGTTGCACTGATTTTCGGAATCCACAGGAAATGTGACGTCCCTTCACTATCGGCCGGGAAAAAAGTCATTTTAATTTAGCCCATATCAGAGATGGAAGTCGCAGCAAATAGAAAATCTGGCACCACTAAGTTATGTAAACAATTTTATTATACTGGTTGAACCAGTCGTCATGTGGGGTCAGTGGGTAATTATTTCTTATATTATCTGAACTTGAGCTGTGAAAATCTTTGGTGCTTCGTTGGGATTCGAACTCGGATCTCACCTTTCACTGTAATATACCCTCTTGAGTCAATACAGTTTCGTGGTTTTGTTATTTTTCCCAAGGTTGCAAACTGCTCAAGATCTCCATGTAAAATGTATATTTTGGATGGAATCTTGATGAGACACAAAGGTTTTCATAATGTTACTTCATGTTATTGCATGTGCGCTCCTAACTATCGGTTAAAACACAATTTTGATATGTAACGTTTCTTGCAGACGCTATGCCTGACCGCCCGTCTAAGCTATGTTTCTTTTACTTTTACTCAAGGACTACGCCCATTTTAACAGGCTCGAACAGACCTCCGTCTCGCCCGGTTGCACTGATTTTCGGAATCCACAGGAAATGTGACGTCCCTTCACTATCGGCCGGGAAAAAAGTCATTTTAATTTAGCCCATATCAGAGATGGAAGTCGCAGCAAATAGAAAATCTGGCACCACTAAGTTATGTAAACAATTTTATTATACTGGTTGAACCAGTCGTCATGTGGGGTCAGTGGGTAATTATTTCTTATATTATCTGAACTTGAGCTGTGAAAATCTTTGGTGCTTCGTTGGGATTCGAACTCGGATCTCACCTTTCACTGTAATATATCCTCTTGAGTCAATACAGTTTCGTGGTTTTGTTATTTTTCCCAAGGTTGCAAACTGCTCAAGATCTCCATGTAAAATGTATATTTTGGATGGAATCTTGATGAGACACAAAGGTTTTCATAATGTTACTTCATGTTATTGCATGTGCGCTCCTAACTATCGGTTAAAACACAATTTTGATATGTAACGTTTCTTGCAGACGCTACAGGATTGGAGATGAACATCAGGCAGAGGTTTACTACTGACTTTTAGAGATCGTATGTTGCTCGCGAAATGATCACGAGAGAATCGGGGAAATTGAACGTGGTAAGGATCCTTACCGACAATCATTCTTCCCATGCGGCATTAATAGAACAGGGAAAGTGAAATAGGTTGTTTACGTAAAGTACCCCCCACCATTCACCATAAGGTGGCTCGCAGAGCGTACACGTAGATGAAGGCGAGCCCTTGTGTTGGCCTCTTACCAGGGTGGGCCAATGGAAGCGACAAAAAGTATTTATGAAGTGTAGGTGTGAATGTGGTTTATTTAGTTATTGCGGGAACATCAGTGCAGTGCTAAGATAAGTCTGTAGGGATGCGCTGCACAGGTAAACTAGCAAGTACACTGCCGGAAACTTCACTCACAAAATTCGAACGTCAACATTCTGATCTCGTCAAGAAACACGTTATTTCTTGCGACTTATATTCCAGTCACGAATAACTTCAATAACACTAGGAGGAAAATTCTGGTTTTTACTGAAGGACTTTAGGTAGGCTTACCCTTCGCTCTAGAATTTAAAGTTTGTGGTCAAACGCAGGGTCAAATTCCTCCAATCTACAATGATTCATGACGTAAGCGGCGCAGTATTAAGTGTTATCTGTGGTTGCGCTAGTTTCTGCTGCAACGTATGATGTTTCTAAAGTGCGCGGTTTGTTGCTACTATGTCGTCATCTACGTCTGTGTATTTTGCACAACTTCCAAGGGTATAATTAGGCAGGAACTTAAGACCTCAAGTTTAACTGCTACGAGTGAAACTATTAGTAATTAAAAAGTCGAAAATACCACGTTCTTTCGTACAATTGTTTGACCCTTTTTGCAATGTTGTACGTTTGTTGAGGGTGAGGTTACCTAAGAATGTAAGTGCATAACTGAAATGGCTGGTATGAATAGTAATGTAATTGATAATTTAGTTTTTTACCAATAATTGTTTTTTTTTCGAATGTCGCTTTATTGAGGCGTTTCGTGCAAGAAACTGACTGTTCTTTACGGTGTCCTATCGTTTTACTAGTGGCTCATTCTTGTGGCGGATGTGTGTTTTTGTTATGTGGTTTGTAGTAATGCTTTAGCTCAATGGGCTGGGTCGTTGGAATTTATTGTTTACTTGTTTTCGGTTTTTTACCCGTTAATTTTTGTTTGAAGTGCAATTCCAATTGTTTCTGTTTATATAAATTTCCGTTCGATTGACTCTCGGGGAATCAGTTTTTTATTTTTCGATCAAGTGTTTGTTTTGTGGGGGTATTTCTTGTATCCACGTCTTTCATTCAACTATACAGGTGCAGCGAAGATTTTGATTCCAACTGTCCAATTTTTTTTATTTTTTCTTTAGTTTATTTTAGAACTGTTTGTGCCATTTTTAGTTAATGTGGTTCTTAGGTTTATTCGTTTGAGCGTTATAGGTTCAGCGTATGTTTCGATCAATCTCTTGCATTTTTCTTATAGTTTTGTTTGCTTCATTCTGGAAGAAACTGATTGTGTTAATATTCGATACTGTCATTGTTTGGTGGCGGTGTGTCTGGTATCCCTGTCTTCATCTGAGCTGTATAGGTCAAGTGAAGTATTAGATTTCAATTTTGTATTCTTGGCATTGTTTTGTTGGTTTATTCTGCAGGAATTCGTGCGTGTTATTGTTTCGACTATGTGATTTTTTTGTGGCGGGTGTGTTGAACCTTTCTTTGCATTTGAGCCATATAGGCCCAGCGTACACCGCTATTCCATTGGTATCTTCTCTGTATTTGTGGATTCAGTATGCTACTTTTCATGTTTTTTCGTTCCAGTTATTCTAGATGAATTGAGGTGTGTTACTTTTTCATTTTTTGGTTAATTTGAAATGACTTTAACTTTATAAACTTTTTTTTTTAGTTTGTCCCCGCACAATATCGCCATCATCCCCACGGTTGTCATTTTAATTTCATTTTATTATCTGACTGATTTATTTCGTTTGTTTTTTGCGCTTCTTTCTGCTTAGTGATCTGTCTTGCGGTGACCATGCTGAAGAAAGTAATGGGCTTGTTATTAAATGATATCTGCGGTTGTCTTAGTAGCTCATGAAAAGGATCATCTTTAAACGAAATATGTCGTCGTGCTCCAAAGCAGACGAGTGTAATCGGACCTTGCTCTGTTCCTGAAGATAGTCCTGAGGCAGAAGCTACCCGTCCCACTTACCGGCAGCGTCCTTCAGAACACATACATGTCTGCGGGCCCAGCTTCACTCTCTTGTCCGGCGTTTGTGGCGCCAAGCGGGCTCCAGAGGCCCAAGACAGTAGTGGGCAGGTCGATGGTCGGCCGGCGGTCGGTGGTCGGTGGTCGGCGGGGCAGTGGGTGGTGGTGGTGGGTGGTCGTATCGGCCCTGCGCGGCCACAATGGCGCCTGATGGACGCTCATTACGCGCTGCGGTCGCCCGGCAACGGAAACAAACGCCAGCCTTCCGGCAGCGCCCCCCCCCCCCTCCTACCCTCTCCCCGCCACACTCCGCAACTCTCTTCCTCGGCTGCTTTTCTGGAAGTTTCCGCCGGCCTCTCCAGCCTCCGGCGCAATTGCTGTTTGACGGCCGCGCCTCACATCGCTGGCCCCATGCCGCTGGCGAGGTGAGGTCAGCACTTCTCCCGTAAGCCAACGCCTCTTCAGGATCCTTCGCACGTTTTCGAGTTTCTTCCTGTCGGTCCTGATCTTCTTCACTCTCAGTGGCGAAGAACAAACTACAATTGGTGCAATAGACTCACAAAAGAAAACTGTGTGGACTCATTATGTACGAAAATAACAGATACTTTCAGATAATATGCACACGTCCATGGAAAAGAATAAGTACAACCGCACTCTGTTCAGATATCCACGAATGCTTCACTTGGCTGCAGAAGGGGGAGAATTTGTAGCCAAAGATCAGGATTAGGATATGTAAAGCTCACCGTACATGGTATAATGAAAATACAGGATGCATCACTAGATACGGATCATGGGAAAACAGTCGTAAAAATCTTCCTAAATGAGGATGTAAAACGAAATTTGTATATCACATACCTTGATGTTTGAGAAATGAAGATGCGTTACAAATGGCGCAGGAGGTGACACCCCCCCCCCCCCCCCCCCCCCGTCACCACGCCTTCCCAGATCTGTATATCTGTATACGCAGTTCAACACGGTACTTCAAATTTGTGCATGTTGCTACCAGAGTATTCCACTTCACATAGGATGTTCTCAGGTAACTCGTCGACGTGACAGCATCTGTGAAACATGTTAACAGTAACGCTTCGCGAATTGCTTCTTCCAATGTTGTTTGATTCCCACGATGTGTTAATATTGTTTTGAAGAGCCCGGTTTCTTTTGAAACAGCAGTGGATAAGTAGGTCGTTTAAACGTGTCAGCGACTGTTTTCAGAGAGTTTCGTCGGTCGATGTGAACTATCAAATCACTGCATTCAAAGCTTGGTGACGAGGCTGGAGGCAAGGCAAACGTCGTTAGATCTCCACGACGGAGGACGCTTGCAATAATCGGAAGAGAGTTTAAACGAAGTAAAGACACGATTCTTGCCGTTTTCCACAATTTCTCTTTGCTGTTTATCGTTGGAAAACGGAATGTCGCGCGCATGTGTCCAGTATTCCTACAAGTTCACAACTGTTCATAAACTGATGCAACTGACCATCGTAAACGCCTAATATACTGCCATTGGTCTCTGCCGATTATCGCTGAAAGGCCAGGAATATTGCAGCACACGTGGTACAGAGATGAAACGTGATTGACTTGTCAGATATACGAACTCACGAAATACAAGTTTGTGAGATAGCGGCCACCAGCATGCAGTCGTTGACGAACCTCTTCATTCACAGAAGCTGGGCCTGTTCTGTGCATTACTTTTTTGTCACTACAGTCACCAGTGAAGTGTACGAGGTACTGTTTCAATAATTTGTGAACCACTTGGCAGATGAAGAACTGATACTTGGCTGGCACCAGCAATATGATACAAGTCTGAAGCGAGAACGGCTGCAAAGGACTCACTTTTACCTTACAAAGTAGTCTCCGAAGGGTTATGTCAGCCAAGGTTGCAGACTTCTTCACCACAGTCAAAGAATGCTCTCCAACAGAAATAAATGTTAAGGAGAAGGAGGAAAACCGATGGAACGAGAGAAAGAGAAAGCACGATGTCTTAAAACAGAGAAATCTGGCTTTTGAGGGTACTGGATGCAATGTGGTAAATCTAAGGAATGATGAAATGAGCGCTGTATGGGTTACGAACTTTTAGAAAATTATATCTGGGGCCACTGCTGAAAAACATCACGGATTGAATCTCGACCTATTAAATGCGTTCTGTTGTGAGTAAAGCACACAATTAACACCTGTGTACTACTGCTGCTATTGTGTCCTGTTAGGAAGTAAAATGCATTTATTTTTACAATGATTAACATTTCATAGTTGAAATTACAGTCTTGTGTATCAACTGTGAACCTGCAATGAAGGGTTAACTATATACCAGAATTTTTTCTTTAACTGTGTACTCTTACCGGAAACGTCCTTACGGGAGTCCGCAAAATCGGACTGTCAAAATATTACGTATACAACCAAGACATATTTTCTAGGTCCAAAAGGCAAACTAATTTGATTCTGTTGCACAGCAGAACAGTATTTATGTATAGGAACAAAATATTGTTAGAACCGGCTTCCATACGCTTAGTTAAGCGTGTCTGCCGGGTACACCACAGTCACGTAAGCAGTGTCAACTCTCGGAAGAACAGAAATACAAACAAGACAGTTAGCTATTGCCTCCTAGTACGGGAAAGAAGGCGCCAGGAACCTTTAGACAACAGTACAGTGTAGACACGACGCTCTTCGGTAATGAGGCTGTATATCTAGAGATGACACAAGAACACCTTTCAGGCTGCAAACTTGGTATAAAGGAACGCTCAGAAGCCCTGAAGATAAACTTGAGGCCGGCCACGAGTGCTGTCAGGCTCAGAAAATGACAGCACATTTGGCCACCCACACGTAGGGAATCATGTCGTCGACTGCTATAAAACCCTCGCCTTCCTACCTCTCACTCTCAGATTTAGGCCGGTCCATCTACATCACGGATACCAATGGGAGCTCATCTCTACTATTTGCAGGATGTCCTGGTGAATACAACGAAGTTCTACCGCCGCCGCCACTTTTGGGTTCACTGCTACGAGTCCACAATCTGGCTGCGGAGGGAACTTCAACTCTATGAGCTGCACTTATGCGGGTCGCAACGGTGATTGACTAAAAATAAGGGCCGGACTGATCATCCGTGAATCAAGAAACGAACTGCCCGACTGTGAGCTGTTCAGCTTGGGAGCAGCGCGAATGTGTCGCCACTCTTGAGCAGTACAGGTACCACCTGCCTCTTTGGATGTTGTTCGCGTCGCTGGCTGTGGGGTCTTCCTACTGCACGCCATCTCGAGAACGTACTACGGGGGTACGCAGATTTCAACGTAGGAGCCTAAGAGCAGCTTCACTCATCGAGATCGATGAGCCTCTGAGAGGCGTTCACAGCCATATCAGTCTGTAGTGACGCACCAGGCGTCGAAACCTCCTTCTATGGAGACTCAGCACTGACCTACGACAACTCCAGAACCTTCGTTGACAGATTCCTTTCCTAGTGGTAACATGCTACTTTACGCTTTCATGAAACACGGGCTCAGCACTGCCGCTGGTGGGCAGCGCCAGTTAGAACACATAGTGAAAACGAAGCTCTTGCTAATACATGACTGTCAATTGAATGATGTCTCATTAGCGCCCTGGCGTCCCACAGGATTCCACCTCCTCACCTCCAGCCATCTACCCTACACTTACAAAGCAGACCGAATCTGGTAGACCCCGAGAAATATGATGTCAGGCAGTGGTCTAACGATGCAATGGCTTCTACAAATTTGGTGTCAAGAAGTGGTTGTGGCATGTTGCATTAGTACCAGAATAAGCAGCAGTCCTACACATGGGTTCCAGGGTTGCCACCCCACTCTCCATTGTTGCGAAATTTATTCAAGATGGCGGCGATGACGTCATCCAAGATGGCGGCATGTAGACTTGGCAACATTGCATGATGTCATCCAAAATGTCGGATTTCGGCGGGAAAATAGGCCAATTGTGCTACGTCCACAAACCTAACCTCAATAAAAATGGTGACAATTTTGAATTTTCTCGAGAAAGTAGGCCAACTGTGCTACGTCCACTAACCTAAGCCACCAGAAGAAAAAATGGCGGGATGTTTCAATTCCAACAAGATAATGCATCAAACCCTTACTTGTCTTTACTATTATTGATTATCATTTATTAACATTCAGTATCATACATTGTCATTTATTATCATTCATTGTAATTTATTATTACAGGCTGACCTTCACTAGAAAATTCCATCAAAAATCAAATTCCAACACGATAATGGCTGCAAAACCATACTTTTATTTATTATTATTCACTATTATTCATTATAATTTATTAACATTCATTATCATTCATTGTCATTATTTATCATTCATTATCATTTATTATCATTATAAATTGGCTCCTCCACCCATGGGCCTAGTGCAGGGTGAGTCCTTTTACCCAAAACGTGTAGGAAGAGGTTGAGTGCTGGTGGCTTAGTTTAGCGGTGATGAGCCTGGTTTGCAACAATTTTCTGAGGTTGGTGGTGGAAGTGCCAGTGTGCTTTGTTTAATGGCAGATTTCAAACTTGGCGCTGGTTCCTAGGAGGACGTGGCGGATGGGTTGCTGAGGTTAGTACAAGTGCCCTTTATTTACAACAATTTTGTTAGGTTGGTAGAGAAAGCAGAAGTGACCTTTCTTTTCTGCCAGAATTCAAACTCGGCGTTGGTTCCTAGGAAGAGGTGGCTGTCTGGTCCTAGAAAAGTAGTTGAAATTCGGTGGTTGAACACCTTTTCATACGTATATGAAATTGTAAATTGAATTATTTAATGTGATTAAAAACGAAATGGAATTAAGTACATTGGTATTTATAGAAGATTAGGTCCGTCGCGTGTATGGAGGGTGTGTGACGTAAGCGGGGCGGCGGCGCAGCGATTGTACAGTTATTATGCGCGTGCGAGAGAGAGTCAATTACCGAACGTTCTAGTGCGGTCCAAATGTGCTGTTATATACTCATGGCGGATTCCAATGTCGAGCAAACTTTTCCACCAAAAGTGTAGCTCTGCATTCTCGCTCGCAAGGGGACACGGGTGAACGGTGAGCGGTCGTCATCGACAGGTTTGAACGTGCCCAGGAAAACAACTATGACGCCAAAAGTGTGGCTTAGAACAGCCGACCGTTGTGTCATTCAGCTCCGAGGGAAACAATTTAGGCGGGAAACGTGCGGAGGCGACGAATACACGTGGTGAGCGGACAAGCGGCCACTGTGACGTCAAACTCGGCAAGCTCCAGCGTGTCCAGCGAAAACATGTTTACGACGTGGGAGCGATCGCTGGACTCGCCCCCCGAGCGTACCGGCAGTCCAGCGCGGGCGGCCGCCTCGCGTGACAGGCGTCGGCAGTGTCTCCATGCGCTGGCCAGGGCGTGGCGAGGATTTAAACTAATTCAGTTGGAGCGCGGACGTTGTGGCGACTGCACTGCGATATCAAAGATGTGTGTGCTGACTGTGTTGGAGAACAAGTGATGACCGTACTGCTTGAAATAAAGTCTTCAGTCCCTTCCCCCCCCTGCAAAATCAAAGGACGTGACTTACGTTACTATAAGTGCAGTTCATTATTTGACGCGATTGTGATAGGCTACCAGTTAAAAAAGATAAGTGACAGAGAAAGTTCGTACGTTAGATCAGTTATGGTGTTGGGATTTGAGCTTGTGATAGATTTTTGTTTTGGATGTAAGGAAAATGGCTTTCTCGCCGAGAAAATCGGCCATCTTGAATAAATAATAAATGATAATAATAAATAAAAGTACAGTTTTGGAGACATTATCGTGTTGGAATTTGAAATTGGCGCAATTTTCTAATGGGGGTAGGCCTATAATAAATAATAATAATAATAATGAATGCTAATAACTGATAATGAATGATAATAAATGACAATGAATGATAATGAATGTTAATAAATGATAATGAATAACAATGAATAATAATAAATAAAAGTACGGTTTTGCAGCCATTATCGAGTTGGAATTTGAATTTGGATGGAATTTTCAAGTGGAGGTCAGCCTATAATAATAAATGATAATGAATGATAATAAATGACCATGCATAGAATGAAATTTTCAGTCTACAGCGGAGTGTGCGCTGACATGAAACTTCCTGGTAGATTAAAACTGTGTGCCAGACCGAGACTCGAACTCGGGACCTTTGCCTTTCGCGGGCAAGTGCTCTACCAACTGAGCTACCCAAGCACGACTCACGCCCCGCCCCGCCTTTTTGGAAGGTAGGAGACGAGGTACTGGCAGAAGTAAAGCTGTGGGGATGGGGCGTGAGTCGTGCTTGCGTAGCTCAGTTGGTAGGGCACTTGCCCGCAAAAGGCAAAGGTCTCGAGTTCGAGTCTCGGTCCGGCACACAGTTTTAATCTGCCAGGAAGTTTAATGATAATGTATGATAATAAATGATACTCAATAATAATAAAGATAAGTATGGTTTTGTTGCATTATCCTGTTGGAATTCAAACTTCCCGCCATTTTTTCTTCTGGTGGCTTAGGTTAGTGGACATAGTACAATTGGCATATTTTCCCGCCGAATCCCGCCATCTTGGATAACGTCATGCTATGTGGTCAAGTCTACATGCCGCCATCTTGGATGACGACATGCGATGTTGCCAAGTCTACATGCCGCCATCTTGGATGATGTCATCGGCTCCATCTTGAATAAATTTGGCAAGAATGGAGAGTGGGGTGACACATACTTAGTCCCTCTACTAGTGTGGTGGGTGACCAACATTGCTGCCCAGTTTTATTTTTCTTTTACTCAGTGGACTAGTTGAATTTACATACGAACTTGGAAGTGACACTGTATTGGCCACAGGATCCTGCAGACCTTTCACAGTTCCAAGGTAACTGTAGTGAAGAGTAATTACGGCCCACTGGGTTCAGTACTGAAATAAATCAGGACACGAATTTACTAACGTGGTACCAGTAACGTGTGAAACTTGAAGTAGAGTTTGCCTGGAGACACGACAGCGCAGTGAGCCCCACAGGGCTCTGATACTGGGAAAGGTTAATATGATTGCTTTTGCTTGCTGATAGTGTGTCGGTGTTATAGGGCCAGACTCTTCTGGATTAGAAGTAGAAATGTAGGTTGCACAACAATCACGAATGCATGCCGTAACTTTGAGTGAAGCCTTTGACGCTGCTGCAGGATAAAACAGAGCGGAGCCAGGCCAGCGAAGAAATGAAAAGAGAACTGGAGGCTCTTGCTGCCGCGACTGGGTTTCCGCTACCCCATGTAGGGATACCAAAACGATAGTAAACGTACCAACCCCATCTATTGGTCCTATGGCAGATAGTCTCATTAAGGCTTTTCCTGGGAAGGCATTTGAGGATTTGTCAGCTTTTCTGAATGATGTAAGAGAAGCAGCGCAGTTACTGAATTGGGCCAGTGGCACATCTCTGTTAACGGCTGAAGCTAAAATGTCTGTCACATGCCACCAAAACCTTGGTAAAAAATCACATTTGACCAGCTATCCGAAGGCTTTACCCAATGTTATCCCAAGAAAAACAGTAACAGATTGTTTATGAGAAAAGCTCATGGAATTGACACAGAAACACACTGAGCATTCTCTGATCCAAATCGTAAGCTACACTCGCAGACCTACAGGCTGACGCACATTGCAGAAGCTGTAAATTCCTCTTGCGGGAAGCAGAGAACAGGACCTTGACGTATGAGCAAGTATTATGTCAGCGGATATATCTCGACAGGTGAGGATTAGAAATCCTAGTGATTACTGTTTAGCTGCTGAAGGACATAGATACTGATATTCAGAAACAGAGTGGGTGCGGTGTTTTGTACGCTGAGGTTAGACCCCATAGTTGTGGACCAGCAGGCCACTTGACAATGCAGTGCCACCAGCCACGGCGCTTTGAATGTGGTCATGTTGAGCAGAAAGCCAACGTCTTCCACAAGAGATATTGTTTCTTATGTTAATTCTTTCACGATGATCCTCCATGAAAATTAACAAAACCGTTGCCTCCTTGAGCCCCTGCTCCTAGATGTACGTTAAACGGTTTGTGGCTGACGCTAGCGTTCAGTCTTCTCCGGGGTACTCGTCGTTGTCTGCATCGTTGCTGCTGCCTCCGTTGAATGAGCTGTAGGATTTGCCAAGCAGGCGTACGGAGTAGTGCATTACTGGTGAATGATGGCCTCAGCTATGTGTGGCAACTGACCCTGCTGTAAAGCAACGCTGTACTCTTTTTGGGACGTGGATCCATGTTCAGCTCCAATTGTTGCCTAACATCCTTTCTGACGTTCAGTATTCACGAACACCCACATGCACACATGTTTGAACTTTAAATTACTTGAACTAGATCTGGTTTCAGACAGAGCATCCTTAGCCTCTGCCAGGCAAAGCTTTCGTGCTTAACCGAGACTCTAACACAGCTCAAATCATCGTCATTGCTGACTGGGTATAAAGATGCATGGAAAATCGAAGCTTTCGCCAGGATCAGTTAGAAAGGCTCAACTTGAAATTACATGACAAACAATTTGGTACTTGATCTGTGATCCTATCGTGCACCTATTATACCTGTTGAATAAGTACGAAAGAGACTAAATGTTACGTAAGAACTGTAACAAATTTTTATAAGTAACAGTATGTGTGCCCGTTTAAATCTTGATTGACCTAAAGTAATGTGATGGTCGCAAGTTGAAAACCAGCACCTAATCGCTAAACTAAGACAATCACATATCATGTGTCCGACTTTTCAGAAGTGAAGAGATATTGTAAACTGAAATGACAAGATAATACTTTTCTTCCTTGCAATTCAAACCCGGAATCTACCACTATTGTTTTCTAGCCACGTATTGGTTCAAATGGCTCTGAGTACTATGCGACTTAACTTCTGAGGTCATCAGTCCCCTAGAACTACTTGAACCTAACTAACCTAAAGACATCACACACATCCATGTCCGAGGCAGGATTCGAACCTGCGACCGTAGCGGTCGCGCTAGCCAGGTATTGACGTTAAATATCGATGTTTTTAACCACTAGCGAAATGTGCCCATGTCTAAAACAGAAATGACGTGGCGAAGTATTCTGCGCTGACTGGGAGTCGAAACCCGCACATATCATCGTCGTTGACTGCACACTAGCAGTACATGGTCAAAGTAAAGCTGAATCTATCGTGTCGTCGCCTAACACGTGATAACACTAGAGATGATAGCATAAGAGTCAAGACGTTACACTTCCATGATACAAGAATAAGCTGCAAATGTCAACAATATCAAAAGAGAGAAATTGGAATTACTGATGATGGTCAGACTATACGGTCCACTGAGAAGAAGGGACACATTTTCATTTTGGTCCGCAACAAACCAGTCACAATTGTCACCAGAGGAAAAATTCTCCTGTCGCATCCCAAAAACGCGATTATGATCCTCTTTAAAAGTGCCTGACACAAAAGTACGGAACCAGCTGCCTTTGTCTCTGTAGTTACATCTTCATACTCAGCATCTTCCTCTCACTACCCCTGTCTGTATATGTCTCTCTCCCACTGTATCAT
This sequence comes from Schistocerca cancellata, assembly GCF_023864275.1. NCBI lineage: Eukaryota > Metazoa > Arthropoda > Insecta > Orthoptera > Acrididae > Schistocerca > Schistocerca cancellata. Next base: position 80,397,866 of record NC_064627.1, on the reverse strand, counting down.
TTTTATCCCAGTGAATTACAGCTTACGTCAATGCCATAACTTGGCAACTCTAAAGTTCTATGGGGTTCAACCTATCTTTTCTCCTGTGCCAATGCGTTTAAAATTTCGGTCCAAAATGCGACTTCCACTACACCTACATATTAAAGTTCGCCAGTCTGGGAGGGTCCAAACCACCAAGCCTATGAATGGTTTCTACTCATCTTCATTTTTCATCTGCACTGTCTTCTTCTTCATTTGCTTCCACTGCTTCAATCTCTCCCCCCCCCCCCCCTCTTTTCTCCTTCATTTTGACTGCCACTGTCTCTCACTGACCATCAATACCTTCCATCTGTTTGCCCTCATTGCTGTTGTCTTCATCCAACTCTGTCTTTCTATCTGACACTTTCTCTCTCCTACTATCACTGTCTCCTATCCCTTCCTCTCCCGCAGCTAGTGTCCCCTCTCTTTTCCACCGTTGCTGTCTCTCAGTCACTCTGTTTCAGAAAAAAAACTGCGAATACACTGAGTTGGGTTGATTTGGGGGAAAGAGACCAAATAGTGAGGTCATCGGTCTCATTGGATTGGGCAAGGATGGGGAAGGAAGTCGGCCGTTCCCTGTCAAAAGAACCATGCCGTCATTTGCCTGAAGCGATTTAGGGGAATCACGGAAAACCTAAATCAGGATGGTCGGGCTCGGGTTTGAACCGTCGTCCTCCCGAATGCGAGTTCAGTGTGATAACTACTGGGCCAACTCGCTCGGTGTGAATACACTGAGGTAACAAAAGTCATCAGCTAACCATGTGTAAATAAACAGAAGGCGGCAATATAGCGTAGAGAAGACACAGAAGGGCAGTGTATTGGTAGAGCCATCATTTACACTCAGGTGATTTACTTGTCAAGGTTTTCGTCGTGGCTATGGCCGCACTACGCAAATTAACAGAATTTGAACGCGGAATGGTAGTTGGATCTAGACGCATGAGACATTCCATTTCGAAAATCGTTAGGAAATTAAATATTTCGAGATCCACGGTGCCAAGAATCTGTCGAGAATACAAGATTTCAGGTATTACAACTCATCGTGGCAATGCACCCCCCGATGGTCTGCACTTAACTATCGAGAGCAGCGGCTTTTGCGTAGAGTTGTCAGTGCTAAAAGACAAGCAACACTGCGTGAAATAGCCACAGAAATGAATGTGGGACACACGGCCAACGTGTTGCATAGACAGTTCGGCGAAATATGGCGTTAATGGGCAAATGACCGACGCGAGTGCCTTTGTCAACAGCACGACATCGCATGCAGCGCCTCTTCTTGGCTCGTGACCATATCGGTGGGACCCTAGACGACTGGAAAATTGTGGCGTTGTCAGAGGAGTGCCGATTTCCTTTGCTAAGAGCTGATGGTAAGGCTAGAGTGTGGTGCAGACCCGAAGAAGCCATGGGCCCAAGTTGTCAGCAAGGCATTGTGCAAGCTGGTGGTGGCTCCACAATGGTGTGGGCTGTGTTTACATGGAATGGACTGCGGGCTCTGGTCCAACTGAATCGATCACTGACTGGAAAGTTCTATTTTCTGCTACTTGAAGATTATTTTCAGCCGTTCATGGATTTCGTGTTCCCAAACAACGATGGAATTTTTGTGAATGATGATGTGCCATGTCACCGGACCACAATTGTTCGCGATTGCTTTGAATAACATTCTGGACAAGTCGAGCGAATGATATGGCCACCCATATTGCCCGACATGAATGCCACCGAACCTTCGTGGGGCATAATAGAGATGTGAGTTCGTGCACAAAATCCTGAACCGGCAGCACTTCTGCCACTATTCTTATAGAAATAGCAAAAAGCAATCAGTTGTAACATGGAAGTTTTATTAAAATCCCTTTATTATGCTTTCAACGTTTAGAAAACGTTTTCCTCAGAGGAAAATACTGACAACCTAAACAAGTTAACAGCGAAAAACCTGCTAAGATATATATCTATACGGGTACATTCGTATCTACTTACGAATATAAGAACTTATACAGATTTACTGGATTAAATGTTGTGGCGGAGGTACGTTAAAATAGAACTAAAAGGAGTCACTCAGATATAAAATTTCGCCCACACGATGGTTAAAACCTGCATAGTATGGCTGTCGTCATTTGGTTTTTACCCAAAAACGTACAGTAATCCAACAGCATGACGTACGCAAAGCTTGTGCCGAGGAAAGCTCCTTGCAAAAAAGGGGTCTATTGATGTATGAAAGGAGGGTGCGCTATGGTGAATGAAACTTCTCATGCTAAACTTTTAAATACGTTCGCAGTTAAATATGATCTGGTATTTAATGTCATAATTTTAATTTTAACATTTTGAGCATATTTGGCATGATAAAGCATAGTACTTGTGCACTCTCTTGCCGAAAGCTTTCCTTAGCGCAAGCGTTGCGTACTTGACGCCAGTGCACTAAATTTTATTTTTGGCTGACCCCTTTCGGCTTCATTTTAACGCACCCCGCCGCAACACGTAATCCAGTAAGTGTGAGCCGGCCAGGGTGGCCGAGCGATTCTAGGCGCTACAGTCTGGAACCGCGCGACCGCTACGGTCGCAGGTTCGAATCCTGCCTCGGGCATGGATGTGTGTGATGTCCTTAGGTTAGTTAGGTTTAACTAGTTCTAAGTTCTAGGGGACTGATGACCTCAGAAGTTAAGTCCCATAGTGCTCAGAGCCAGCCAGTAAGTGTGAATGAGTTTTTCTATTTTTACCTTTTTACTGTTTCTACAAGAAAATTTCCTCCTTCGGTTGCCGCTCCAGCCGTGTACGAAATTTTAAAACATTCCGAATTATGGACGGCTATAGAGGCAGCATGGCTCAATAACTCTACGGAGGATCAGCCACGTCGAGTTCCTGCGCTAAGAAGGAAGTCCGACATGATATTAGAAGGTGTCGCCTGACTTTTGCCATCTCAGTGTATGTTCATGTGCCTACGTTTTGGTGAGAAAGGCGGAATGAGGATTGGGCAGCTGGTTCCCACTTTTCTGTGAGAGTCGTCTGAAGAGAAACATTTTCGCTTTCTGTGCTCCGACAGTACATTGTTTCACCGGTCCTCTTCTTTTACCTGAGACAGCTGGGTGTGCGGCTTCACGAAAAGCATTTTATAGGTCAATAAAGTTTTGACAGTTTATTTGTACAGTTCTATACAATTACGTACTTTGACCCATAATAAACAGCAAATACTTGACTTATCGATAGCAGTTAATCGTAAACGCCCGACTTACGAGTTATGTCTTAAAAGAGTAAAGCGTCATTATAAATATTTTACTGAATTTGTAGTCTCCCCAGTTTTACATAATAGTTTTTGGCAGTCACTTTAAGTATTTTACAGGCATGTTAAGATCCTTTATACCCCATGTTTCGTCGCTGCAGTACAGCTTTTGGAACATATATTCATGCGTAAAGTGCCCATTATACAGAGCGTCGTAAAATTTTATTGGTGGAGAAATGGCGACTGAAAGTATAAGTTATTGACCTCATAACTCTTTGGATGATTCTAGAAACATTCCCATGTGTTCACCACATCAGTTAAAATAACATTTTCGCATCAGGCCAGATATTATGTGTGCATTCTACGTGCGTAAGGAAGGTAAATTTGAAGCTTTGTATCCCGATAGCCGATAACCATATAACAAAAACTCTGTCTCGGGATCTCGCAGAAAACCAATAGAGATTCTGATCATACTGAAACGTCCCCTTAGAAAAATTGTACAAGACTGTGCTTAAACTGACACACAATATTTTTGGCGCAACGAAATCGGACTTTCAGTAATCCCTACAAAAGAATGGCACTGACTAACATTAACCTATACGTTTCACAAATCACTTACCTCACAAAAATCTTCGTTACTCGAACTACTGCAATACAGCGAGCGCCACAACTGCCAGCTAAATAAAAGATTCAAACTACTGAAGGCACTAACTACTGATAGGCATAGTTAGCAAATGAAAGATTTTGATAGAGAACAAACAGTGTATTTACCTCAATAGTGTTCAAAAATGATAATGTATATACAGCAGTTCAAGACATCCATTCTTACAAATGTACTGTTTCTGATAGACACACGTCCAGATCATCCGCTCTCAAAAATTCGCCATCTCACTTCTCCACATCCACCACTGCTGGCGGCTCACCTCCAACTGCGCAACGCTACGCGCTGTTAACATCCAGCTGCCCAACACTACAATGGCAGACAACAATGCAAACTAGCCACAGACTGCCCACAGCACAGCCAGTGATTTTCAACCAGAGCGCTACGTGGCGTTACCAATAAGAAAACCTAAACAGCCTACTTACAATACAGAAAGCACACCAGTGGCAAGACGCAATCAGTACCTTCACTGCGCCATAACAACGGTGAAGTCACTGATGACATTGCAACTAAAGCACAGTTATTAAACACGGAGCCGGCCATTGTGGCCGTGCGGTTCTACGCGCTTCAGTCTGGAACCGCGTGACCGCTACGGTCGCAGGTTCGAATCCTTCCTCGGGCATGGATGTGTGTGATGTCCTTAGGTTAGTTAGGTTTAAGTAGTTCTAAGTTCTAGGGCCTCCCCACGATGAACCATGGACCTTGCCGTTGGTGGGGAGGCTTGCGTGCCTCAGCGATACAGATAGCCGTACCGTAGTTACAACCACAACGGAGGGGTATCTGTTGAGAGGCCAGACAAACGTGTGATTCCTGAAGAGGGGCAGCAGTCTTTTCAGTAGTTGCAAGGGCAACAGTCTGGATGATTGACTGATATGGCCTTGTAACAATAACCAAAACGGCCTTGCTGTGCTGGTACTGCGAACGGCTAAAAGCAAGGGGAAACTACGGCCGTAATTTTTCCGAGGGCATGCAGCTTTACTGTATGATTAAATGATGATGGCGTGCTCTTGGGTAAAATAATCCGGAGGTTAAATAGTCCCCCATTCAGATCTCCGGGCGGGGACTACTCAAGAGGATGTCATTATCAGGAGAAAGAAAACTGGCGTTCTATGGATCGGAGCGTGAATTGACAGATCCCTTAATCGGGCAGGTAGGTTAGAAAATTTAAAAAGGGAAATGGATAGGTTAAAGTTAGATATAGTGGGAATTAGTGAAGTTCGGTGGCAGGAGGAACAAGATTTCTGGTCAGGTGACTACAGGGTTATAAAAACAAAGTCAAAAAGGGGTAATGCAGGAGTACGTTTAATAATGAATAGGAAAATAGGAATGCGGGTAAGCTACTACAAACAGCATAGTGAACGCATTATTGTGGCCAAGATAGATACGAAGCCCACACCTACTACAGTAGTACAAATTTATATGCCAACTAGCTCCGCAGATGACGAAGAAATTGAAGAAATTTATGATGAAATAAAAGAAATTATTCAGATAATGAAGGGAGACGAAAATTTAATAGTCATGGGTGACTGGAATTCGAGTGTAGGAAAAGGGAGAGAAGGAAACATAGTAGGTGAATATGGATTGGGGTTAAGAAATGAAAGAGGAAGCCGCCTGGTAGAATTTTGCACTGAGCACAACTTAATCATAGCTAACACTTGGTTTAAGAATCATGATAGAAGGTTGTATACATGGAAGAACCCTGGAGATACTAAAAGGTACCAGATAGATTATGTAATGGTAAGACAGAGATTTAGGAACCAGGTTTTAAATTGTAAGACATTTACAGGGGCAGATGTGGACTCTGACCACAATCTATTGGTTATGACCTGTAGATTAAAACTGAAGAAACTGCAAAAAGGTGGGAATTTAAGGAGATGGGACCTGGATAATCTGAAAGAACCAGAGGTTGTACAGAGTTTCAGGGAGAGCATATGATAACAATTGACAGAAATGGGGGAAAGAAATACAGTAGAAGAAGAATGGGTAGCTTTGAGGGATGAAGTAGTGAAGGCAGCAGAGGATCAAGTACGTAAAAAGACGAGGGCTAGTAGAAATTCTTGGGTAACAGAAGAAATATTGAATTTAATTGATGAAAGGAGAAAATATAAAAATGCAGTAAATGAAGCAGGCAAAACGGAATACAAACGTGTCAAAAATGAGATCGACAGGAAGTGCAAAATGGCTAAGCAGATTTGGCTAGAGGACAAATATAAGAATGTAGAGGCTTATCTCACTAGGGGTAAGATAGATACTGCCTACAGGAAAATTAAAGAGACCTTTGGAGATAAGAGAAACACTTGTATGAACACCAAGAGCTCAGATGGAAACACAGTTCTAAGCAAAGAAGGGAAAGCAGAACGGTGGAAGGATTACACAGAGGGTCTATACAAGGGCGATGTACTTGAGGACAATATTATGGAAATGGAAGAGGATGTAGATGAAGATGAAATGGGTGATACGATACTGCGTGAAGAATTTGACAGAGCACTGAAAGACCTGAGTCGAAGCAAGGCCCCAAGAGTAGACAACATTCCATTGGAACTACTGACGGCCTTGGGAGAGCCAGTCCTGACAAAACTCTACCATCTAGTCAGCAAGATGTATGAAACAGGCGAAATAATCTCAGGCTTCAAGAAGAATATAATAATTCCAATCCCAAAGAAAGCAGGTGTTAACAGATGTTTAATAAGCCACAGTTGCAAAATACTAACACGAATTTTTTACAGACGAATGGAAAAACTAGTAGAGGCCGATCTCGGGGAAGATCAGTTTGGATTCCGTAGAAACACTGGAACACGTGAGGCAAAACTGACCTTACGAGCCGGCCGGAGTGGCCGAGCGGTTAAAGGCGCTACAGTCTGGAACCGCACGACCGCTACGGTTGCAGATTCGAATCTTGCCTCGGGCATGGACGTGTGTGATGTCCTTAGGTTAGTTAGGTTTAAGTAGTTCTAAGTTCTAGGGGACTTATGACCACAGCAGTTGATTCCCATAGTGCTCGAGCCATTTTTTTGACCTTACGACTTATCTTAGAAGAAAGATTAAGGAAAGGCAAACCTACGTTTCTAGCATTTGTAGACTTAGAGAAAGCTTTTGACAATGTTGACTGGAATACTCTCTTTCAAATTCTAAAGGTGGCAGGGGTAAAATACAGGGAGCGAAGGGCTATTTACAATTTGTACAGAAACCAGATATCAGTTATAAGAGTCGAGGGACATGAAAGGGAAGCAGCGGTGGGGAAGGGAGTGAGACAAAGTTGTAGCCTCTCCCCGATGTTATTAAATCTGTATATTGAGCAAGCAGTAAAGGAAACAAAAGAAAAATTCGGAGTAGGTTTTAAAAACCATGGAGAAGAAATAAAAACTTTGAGGTTCGCCGATGACATTGTAATTCTCTCAGAGACAGCAAAGGACTAGGAAGAGCAGTTGAACGGAATCGATGGTGACTTAAAGGGAAGATGTAAGGTGAACATCAACAAAAGCAAAACGAGGATAATGGAATGTAGTCGAATTAAGTCGGGTGATGTTGAGGGTATTAGATTAGGAAATGAGACTCTTAAAGTAGTAAAGGAGTTTTTCTATTTGGGGAGCAAAATAACTAATGATGGTCGAAGTAGAGAGGATATAAAATGTAGACTGGCAATGGCAAGGAAAGCGTTTCTGAAGAAGAGAAATCTGTTAACATCGAGTATAGATTTAAGTGTCAAGAAGTCATTTCTCAAAGTATTTGTATGGAGTGTAGCCATGTATGGAAGTGAAACATGGACGGTTAATAGTTTGGACAAGAAGAAAATAGAAGCTTTCGAAATGTGGTGCTACAGAAGAATGCTGAAGAGTACATTGGTAGATCACATAACTAATGAGGAAGTATTGAATAGGATTGGGGAGAAGAGAAGTATGTGGCACAACTTGACCAGAAGAAGAGATCCTTTGGTAGGACATGTTCTGAGGCATCAAGGGAACACCAATTTGGTATTGGAGGGCAGCGTGGAGGGTACAAATCGTAGAGGGAGACCAAGAGATGAATACACTAAGCAGATTCAGAAGGATGTAGGTTGCGGTAGGTACTGGGAGATGAAGAAGCTTGCACAGGATAGAGTAGCATGGAGAGCTGCATCAGACCAGTCTCGGGACTGAAGACCACAACAACAACAAGTTCTAGGGGACTGATGACCACAGATGTTAAGTCCTATAGTGCCCTGAGCCATTTGAACCATTACACACGGTTTTCCGAAACTGCTTCACCAAAGAAGACGAAGTAAATATTCCTGAATTCCAATCAAGAGCAGCTGCCAAGACGGGAAACATAGAAGTAGATAACCTCGGTGAAACAAAGCAGCTAAAATCACTTAATAAAGGCAAAGCCTCTGGTCCAGATTGTATACCAGTCAGGTTCCTCTCAGAGTATGATGGTAAAATAGCTCCATATTTAGCAGTTATATACAACCACTCGCTCACAGAAAGATCCGTACCTAAAGACTGGAAATCTGCTCAAGTCACAACAATAGCGAAAAAGGGAAGTAGGAGTAATCCGCTGAATTACAGGCCTATATCACTAACATCGATTTGCAGTAGGGTTTTAGAACATATACTGTATCCGAACATTATGAAGCACCTCGAAGAAAACGATTTATTGACATATAGTCAACACGGATTCAGAAAATATCGTTCTTGTGATATACAACTAGCTCTTTATACTCATGAAGTAATAAATACTATCGATAGGGGATGTCAAATTGATTCCATATTTTTAGATTTCCATAAGGCTTTCGACACCGTTCCTCACAAGCGTCTTCTAACCAAACAGCGTGCCTACGGAGTATCGCCTCAGTTGTGCGACTGGATTCGTGATTTCCTGTCAGAAAGGTCACAGTTCATAGTAATAGACGGAAAGTCATCGAGGAAAACAGAAATAATATCCGGCGTTCCCTAAGGAAGAGTTATTGTCCCTCTATTGTTACTGATCTATATTAACGACGTAGGAGACAATCTGAGTAGCCGTCTTAGATTGTTTACAGATGATGCTATCATTTACCGTCTTGTAAAGTCATCAGATGATCAAAACGACTTGCAAAACGATTTAACGATTTAGATAAGATATCTGTATGGTGCGAAAAGTGGCAATTGAGACTGAATAAAGAAAAGTGTGAAGTTATTCGCATGAGAAACCAGCTAATTTCGATTACGTGGCAAGTCACACAAATCTGAGGGCTGTAAATTCAACTAAATAATTAGGGATTACAATTACAAATAACCTAAATTGGAACGATAACATAGTTAATATTGTGGGTAGAGCAAACCAAAGACTGCGATTCAATGGCAGAACACTTTCAAGGTGCAACAGGTCTACCAAAGAGACTGCTTACACTACGCTTATCCGCCCTATTCTGGAGTACTGCTGTGCGGTGTGGGATCCGCGTCATGTGGGACTGACGGATGACATCGAAGAAGTACAAAGAAGGGCAGCTAGTTTTGTATTATTACGAGATAAGGGAGATTGTGTCACAGACAGGATACGTGAATTGGAATGGCAATCATTAAAACAAAGGCGTTTTTCGTTGCGACGGGATCTTCTCATGAATTTTCAATCACCAGTTTTCTCCTCCGAGTGCGAAAACATTGTGTTGGCACCCACCTGCATAGGGAGAAATGATCATCACGATAAAATAAGAGAAATCAGGCTCGCACAAGAAAATTTAAGTGCTCGTTTTTCCCGCGTGCCGGTCGAGAGTAGAACGGTAGCCAGACACCATGAAAGTGGTTCATTGAACCCTCTGCCAGGCACTTTATTGTGAATAGCCGCGTAATCACGTAGATAGATAGAAAAAGGTTCACGGCTCCCCGTTAAGATCTTATGATGGAAATTTCGATGATCTGCCACGAACAGAAATTATAGAAGTGCCTTGCGCACAATCTGTATTTTTGCAACCCAAAGATCACGATTTTTCCGGGTGGATCATGATAATGCAAACAGATTTCCAAAAACTGGAAAATGGTGTCTCTAGATGAATGTCAGAAGAATATCCACTTAAAATTTGAGCCATTTTCTACGGTTACTTGTTCAGATAACTGCAACCCACGGTGCAAAAACGGCTACAAAAAGATTTCTGTGGTTTTCTGCATAAGTAAGGTAAATTTGAACCTCTGGACCTCGGTAATGGGTAATGACATCGATAAAATTTTCGAAGTTCCTCGATAATATCGTCTTAAGAAGATCATCTGCCATGAATATAAATAACAGACGTCGTTATCACCACAATTGGTACTTTTCGTATTTAAAAGTCCAAATTTTTCTGTGTTCCCTTAGGAACCGCCCAGGAAGAAATGATGCTTCTACAAGCCACCTAAGGCCCACTCTATAACGCACGTAATTCAAGAGAACCAACCGCTTTATTGAATTTTCCTGGGCTGGAGGAAGTGTATAATGTGTAAATTATGACTCCGTACTGTAGGACACCTACAACATGCCCGTTCTTTCGGTAGGTATACAAATGGTCACTGGGTCAAAGGATATCCAGATCGCTTGACCTCATATCTCTGAAATCAACAGAACCAGAGATATGACTGCCTGAAAAATCGCATTTCGCTCACAGCACATTGGAAGGACCATTGATGCCACTCCCCTTTTCCCCAGCTTCCCTGCCCCCCCCCCCCCCCCCATACACACACACACAAGGAGACGGAAGAAGCTGCTAGCGATCGAATCTAGTGCACTGTTGATCTTGGAGAAGGATTTGTTTGACATTAAATTCAAGGAAAATCATTTCATAAAAATAAAGGTGTGAATAGGTGGACAATCAATACATCAGCTTGGCCTCTAAAGTAGCTAAAGAATGATAGTTTTGCATGTAGAGAATTATTGAGTATGATGTGTGTAATACGGAAATATGAAAACATTGGCACAAAGAAAATTGGCACAATAGGACGAGGTGGAGAGCGGTATCGAAAAGGACGAAAGACTGCTCTCTTTAAGCGATGGAAGAAACGCTGGTGTTGTGCTTAATGGCCCCAAAAACAATAGGAATTGAAGGGTTCGGGGTGTGTAGAGGTGATATCGTGTTCTCAGCTGTGACTTCGAAACGGCGACCCACTGCCCTGGTCCCAATCCTGGCCATACCTAAAGATTCGGATTCGTCTGTTATAGGCATCACTCTATCTTGTCTTCAGCTGAGCAGGCGTGGTCATAGATTAAGGACGGAATGCTGTAGTATAACTTTACCAAAGGGTCGACTACAGACTCAATTAAATATGTATCTTGTGATAATAACCCACAATTAGATTGGTAACTAAGCACAAATGACTGAACAACATGCATTGAAACAGGTGTGAAAAGTGCCTAGAAACGAAGTAGCTATTTCTGATCCGGGAGATAACGCTAGATCAAAAGAAAAACCGCACAGATAAGCGGTCAGAGGAAAAAATAAAAATTAAGAAACAAAACAGGTAACTGACAGTAAAACGGGACAGGCATATTACCGGTGGCATGGGGAAGTCGCTGATCGGGATGCATTCCTAATTACGAGTTAGCGTTGTAATACCAGCTGATATGATTATCGTAACTAGCGAGCAAGAAGATCATTAAGTGTTTTTCACACTACTCGCAAAGCTTTTATCTCCATCTGGAGGCTGTAGCGCTGATTTTGCGTGTCTCCACAAGGCTGCTGAAGGGTAACCAAGAAAACGTGTGCTGACGGCAGAAGGACTCGGGTCCCAGTGAGGCAGAGGTCTTTCTGCGGGGGTTTTTTAACTTCTGGGTTTTGAAGGTAACTGCCGCCTTCGAAGACCGCTACGCTTTTCACAGCCGACCTCACATTCCTCATTGACACAGTTTTGGACAATCTGCTCAATAATGGTAGGTTTGCCAGGCACCAACTTTTTCTGGCGGTCAAAAACGCTTCACTGGAGCCTCTCTGTTTGAAAAATTGTTGGAACAGAATTAAAAAAAAGTTCTTACATCACAAAAACTTCCTTTTACTTTTCAATGCAATCTCCTTGTAGATTAATGCACTTGGTCAATAGTTGTCAACCCCGGCTATCAATTCGTCGTTTGAAGTGAATCTTCGTCAACCAAGAAAACTTTTCAGTTTTGGGAAGAGATGGAAGAAGTCTGACGGAGCCATATCAGGTGGATAAGGCAGGTGTGTCAACAATTCATACCTTACTTCGTGTAACTTCTCCATGGCGACGGGACATGTGAGCTGGCGCTCATTGTCATGATGGAAGATGATTTTCTTCCTTGCTAAACTTGGCCTTTTTTTCGCGTATCTTTTGTTGAAATTCGTCCAGGAGGTTAGCGTAGTATTCTCCAATAATTATTTGCCCAGTTGGGAAATAATTTACGAACAGAATTCCTTCGTATAGCAGAATGATGCCATGACCTTCCCCGCCGAAGGAATCGCCTTTGGTTCCTTTGGTGGCGGAGAAGCAGAATTTTTCTCAGCTTTGACTGTTGTTTTGTTTCTGGGGTACAGTAGTGCACCCAAGTTTCATCTGTGGTCACAAACCGGTGCAAAAAATCTTGTTCGTTTCTCTTAAAACGGGCTAAACGTTGTTCCGATGTGTCCATTCTCATGCGTTTTTGATCCAGCGTGGAAGGTAGGGGCACCCAGCTCGCAGATATTTTTTTTCATTTCTAATTCTTCAGTTCAATTGTGATATACCCTTTCAGATGACATCTGGCAAGTGTGAGCAATTTCGCGCACTTTCAATCGGAGATCCAACATGACCATTTTGTGCACATTTGCAATGAGTTCTGGAGTAGTGACACATATTGGCCGACCACTGCGCGGATCATCATTTAAGCTCTCCCGGCCAAATTTAAATTCATTTGTACACTTGGAAACAATTTAATATGAAACAGCAGCGTTCCCCAGTGTATTCTAGAAATTGGCATGTATGTTCTTTGCTTTCATACCTTTCTTTACGAAGTACTTAATCGCTGTTAGAATCTAGATTTTTTCCATCTTCGCAAATCACTATACGGGGAAAGCAACAGAGCCACGTCACTTCCACAGCTCTCTTCCAAGAGCACTGACGTGGCACGTGTTTACAGGCAACAGGCCAATGAATATCACGTGAGCAACTCGCGCTTGTGTTGACCTCTCGTGGTCATTCCGAGAACTTTTCAAACCACCCTGTATTCATGCGCGAGGAGCTTTCAAACGCAGCACAAAAGGAAATCCTCGTCTTGTCGAAAAATTCTCAATTCTGGATAAACTGTGATTGTGACCAACATGACGTATGGACGATACCTCTACAACGGGGCGTCACCCCTGTCTATTTGGTACATGTCGCCCACCCCAGCATTCATAAAATCATAAATCAAAGTACAGTCAAAATTGTTTATTTTATATAGAACTACCAATGCTTGCATCAAAGGTTTGCTAATCTCTCATCAGCAATCATCATTTTCTTCGGCCTTTGCCCCACATTGGTGCAGGGTCGGCATGATTCGTTTAAGTGGCGACCGTAATACCCGCATGTGGGGCACTCCATTTACCTCGGGACTGAATACGTGTAATTCAATAGCCTGCGTGTGTTGGTATCGATGTGAAAGTGAGCAAAAGGTTTATAAATGTTTTCGAATTCTCTAATAATGGCGTAAGTAAATACAAGCCCAGTATTCACTGACGGAAGGATTCGATGTGGGCCCGCCGCAGCTCCTCGTGCCAGAAGCAGCAGTTTAACAATTACGGATATCCGGAAGGGTTTAGGCTCCTTAATCTCTAAGTTAATCCTGAGGTGTCAAGAAAAGTTCGCCACCGCTGGAGGGCGTGACATCACAGGGGGATACAGGTGCAGTACACGTCGAACAACATAGGTTCAGGTTGAATATCCAGGCAGAGATATGATTTATTTTTCTGTTGAATACCACTGTTTTCAACTGTGGCAATGCATCGTTAATATGAAAAAAGTCAAGTGGCAACTTGTTTAGGAGTCTACTTCCAGTTCAGAGGCCTTGGTAAGAATAGACCTTACAATCTACCTAATCCAAACCATCTATGACGATGACAAGAATCTTATTTCACTTTTTTTACGCTTTTTTTAGTGCTGCTGGACGCCGACAGTACGCATTACTTCTATTTACACTTGCTTTGATAAATTAACACTACCGTGAAATCTACACTATGAAAGCAGAAATCCTCTCTGATCTCTGAAAGATCTGTCAAAGTCTGTTTTGTTCGACAAACATGAAGACAGCCAGTGTCTCACTATGCGAAAAAAATAAAATAAATGGAAAGGAATTACAGGTGCCGCAGCTGTAAGGAAGACCAACGAAGTGACAAAGTGTTTCCTCTATGGGTGTTTAGACGTGTAACACCATATGAACATTCTTCACGCCTTTGTGGAAGCGGCCAAGAGTCCAGTTTACAGCCTTATTAAAAAAAAAATATAAACGATGCATACTGTCAGAAGTATTGTGCCCACACGAACGACATTTGCGGCCATGCCTCATAGTGGCGCAGGCTCTTGCCTGCCTCTGCGAGAAGACATCGAGCCTCGCAGCAGTACAGCGGCACACTCCGAACATAATTATGCTTCCAGAGATCTTTCATACTTTCAGCGCTTTTAATTTAAGATTTCCATTCTCACATCACTATACCTTTTATATCTCGGTCTCTAGTACTTTGCCTCATTCATCCCCAGCAGTCTTACCCCATCGCCGAGGAAATGAGTCAGTTTACTTATATGAATGGTGTTTGTTCTTTCGGACACGTTCAAAGGAATCGACACCAATCATATAGATACATAAGCAAAGTGAAGGCTAATGTGATAAATCAGTGCAGAACACTCTTCGCCCAACCCTGTGAGGGACTTAATGTGATGTGTGTAACGAGCAAACAGGAGAAACAGGGCTATCGGACGCTGCTTTGGTAGTGTGCCGCAAATGGGAATTTGGATTGAGGGGGGATCGTGATTCGTTAGTGCGTATAGTTGCGTCTAATCCCTGTACTTAGGTGGCGTAGATGGCGAACACAACTGCATAGTAAGCAGGACACGCGGGTTCGGATCCTGGCCTTGGTTCCAGTTTTCCATTGCTGAGAATGAAGTCTTTCATTGCCCAAATGAGGCAGATAGCAGTGTCTCTTTTCTAAACAAGTTATTCATGTTTTCCATCAGTCCAGTATTTGTTCCATCACTGCACTCTTCTCTTATTTCACCGACCATTGCACATTTCAGATTTTTATATTTTCTTGTGAACTACCTGACTCATAGCGCAATCACCTCCATTTCGTGTCTCTTCAAGATCTTCTTTATTCTTAGCTTAAGAGAGCTGCAATTCATATATCTCATCAAGTCCATCTTACTACAAAGTTTCTCTGATTTTTCAAAGTGATTCGTCTATAATTGGATTAAAAGTATTAGTAACAATGCATATCTTTGTTGGATTCCTTTCAGAATCTATTCCCACTTTTGTGTTTATCATCCACAAGCAGTAGATGTTTTATTCTTGTTACGTATCAGTATTTAATATCTAGAATTCCTTTTACTTTATTCAGTAACTCATACGTTCAATTTGGTCTGTAAGCATTACATTGTGAAGGGCTATCCTTTCATTATTAAAAATGTACTTTTGCTACTTTTCTCCATGTCAGTATTACTTTACTGCTTCCCTATGGATTTTCTTGTAGGGGCTATAATCTGGAACCGCGCGACCTCTACGGTCGCAGGTTCGAATCCTGCCTCGGGCATGGATGTGTGTGATGTCCTTAGGTTAGTTAGGTATAAGTAGTTCTAAGTTCTAGGGGACTGATGACCTCAGCAGTTAAGTCCCATAGTGCTCAGAGCCATTTGAAGCATTCTTTTCTATTTTCTTCTTTTCTTTTTTTGTCATAAGAAAACTGGTCTTCTTTAATTGCAACTTAGTATTCTCGACGCATTCGGTTAAAGTCAGTGATGGTTATAAATTCAGTCGCACGGGGTAGCCGCGCAATCTCAGTCAGGCGCCTTGCCATGGTTTCGCGCCTCCCCTCCCCCCTCCCCCCCTCCATCAGAGGGTGGAGTCCTCCCTCGGGCATGGGTGTGTGTGTTGTCCTTAGCGTAAGTTAGTTTAAGTTAGATTAAGCAGTGTGTAAGCCGAGGGATAAATGACCTCAGCAGTTTGGTGCCATAGGAACTTACCACAATTACATTATAAATTCAACTCAGTGTTGGATAATTTTCTCATTTCATACTACCAGCCTACTTGCGAGTGAAAATTATGAAGATTCTATGAACATGCTTGGCTGAAACCATAGATACTTGCGCGTGCGTACACACACACACACACACACACACTATTCATTTTGTGCCCACGCATTCACACTGTAAGTAGGCTGTTTATGTTTTCTTATTGGCAACGTTACATAGCGCTCTATATGAAAATCACTGGCTGTGCTGTGTGCAGTCTGTGGCTAGTTTGCATTGTTGTCTGCCATTGTAGTGTTGGGCAGCGGCAGCTGGATGTGAACAGCACGTAGCGTTGCGCAGTTGGAGGTGAGCCGCCATACCTAAACATGACATAGCTCAAGCAGAAAAAATATTACAGTAAAAACAACAATGCAGATAAGGGAAATGTATATTCACATCATAATGTCTATGTAATTAAAGTGGTGCACCACAAATTATTCTACAAAAGAAATTACCGAGTACTTGAAAAGAAAATTATGTATGCAAGTCCTGTGAAGGGAAATGTCTTTTTGTGCTCCTTCGTTTTTTTTAAAGTTATTGTTTACTGGATCTGTAGGCATAAAATATCTATATTAGTACATTCATAAAATTTTATTTTAAACAATGCTGCAGTGCAGCTAGAAACTAGATATTAAAGAAAATGAGCAAATAAATACATAAAGCAAGCCATATGGCATTTCTCTCAACTAGAAAGACAGTAGTCATAATCAGGTGTATAGACATAAAAATATTTCTCATCATTTCATTAGGCATTGCAGTAAATATCATAAATTAAGAGCTCCACAGTGTTATCATGTTTTCAAGTTTGAGGGTGTAGTATTTGCGATGCTTTCTACAAAGGAATGTCAACAGCGAGGATAATGGCCTCCCTTTTTGTTTCTACCTATGCCTCTGGAAAGTCACACCCTAATGGCTTTTTCTCCAGGCGTCTGACACAGCTGGGTGCCCACGACGCATTACGTGCTGGTGGTCACTTAACTTTCTTACGGAAATATTTATGACAGCAGTTTCCGCTACAGTGACAGTCTCATATACAAAATTTCACGGGTTGAGAATTTGTGTTGCAAATGTGTAGAAACAAAATTTTATGAATATAGCAGTGTCCAAAAAATTTTCGCCGGCATTGTGACACATTCACGCATTTACACACATTTCATAACTCTTAAAGTACGATTCTTGGTTTCCAACATCCTTTTTCACAAGTAAGAGTCCCTAACCACTATTCATTACTCCTTACCTTATTACACATATATATATTCGTTGACACATCAATCTTCAATATTTCATCATAATAAATACACAGCATAATCAAATTCCTCATATAGCACCAGCTTATTGATCATAAACATACCGCAACAGCATAATACACATAGTCATCGTAATAATAACATCATAACCCCTCAGTCAACTCTCAACATCGTCGTAGCTTCCTCCAATAATTTCAAAACCTAAAAAAATTTCTCTGCTCATGTCAAAAGTGTCAGCTACCTCAAACGTACTTTGAAATCATGCTCTCTTACCAAATACATCATTCAACGCTCTCATAGTATCACAATGGTTCTGAAAAAATATGAACAGTTCACAAAGTACAGACAAAATACAATTTCGTAAGTGTGAAGTTATCCAATGGTTTAATTACGTAAATATCTGTCACTGATGTATTAAAATAAATGTTTGTCTCTCTCAGTTAAATGATCAGATAGTTGTGTAATAAATGTGTTAGAGAAATATGGTACCGATGTGTAAAGTTGTATAAGCAAATACCATAGTAGCTAGGGCTTCATGTGCTTGCCAAACACATGGTACACAAAGTAAGCGTGTACACCCCTGAGGTATTACAGATTACAACAACGGAATGAAATGTATTACGGAAAACCTTTGTATCATTGTACTTCAAATATCGTTAAAAATAAATGATTTAAGTACAAAATTAATCACTGAAATGCGTGGCCTGTAGCGCTAAATGTGCATCTTGTTGTAAGATAATCTCTGTGGAAGTGTCGTAGTTATTTTCCTCCGAAAGCTAAGTTCTGCAGAAGCCAATGTACTTACCTCATGATAAACAAAAGTGAAATGCTTTGCGTATAGATATCTTAGTTATTACGCTTATTGTTGTGATGATGAAAGTACTGTGCTGTAACGTATTGTTGTGCTACGGAAAAGGCTGTCTCCTTGTAGCTATACCACAAAAGTTACTACTAAAACATGTTTTACTTTACAGAAGAATTGAGAAAAACTGTGCAGATATAAAACAGATACACCGCAAAAGCAACAATGTAAATTGTCACTCATTAGTAACGTCGTGATATAATCGTGTAGCTGCCACATAAACTAACCACTGTGTCATCTGGTATCTCACAGAAAGTACCTTCAATCCAGAATGTATTTTCAGGTAAACCAAAATGTTGCATTAGAATCTCATTAGCAGTACTGGTAAATGTTCTAAGGATGTGAGCCTTATAGTCGTTACGTAATCGTGCAACTAACAAGCAAGAATGTACACACACAATAACACTGTGTCATCTGTTCGCAATAACAATGCATTCGTAATTTCTGTTTAAATAAGTTCTCTTGGTTCTTGACTGGATATTTAACTTCAAACATTGTTGCATGGTAACAGTTTCTAAAGCATACTAGTAACGTGAAGTGAAACGTTTTTTTGGCAAAGACAAAGTTAAAAAGCAGATTATCTTTCAATAAACGGCTTTAGATGTGAAATGTGGTGTAAACCTTTACTCTTCCTAGTACGCAGAGTTTCAACTTCAACGCAATTATCATGTGGTATACGTCGGATTCTGTAAGGTCCATTGTAAACTAGAATGAATTTGTGACTCAAGTATTTCTTCTTATGTGACAATGAATGAGCTTTAATGAGAACTTTCTGACCAATATATAATTTCCTTGCATTTGCTTTACCGTGTAGTTTTCTCCTTTTGTCTGCTGCAGATTTTATAGGTTTAAGAGCCAAATCAATTATGTCTTTGTGTCGAAGTTTACGTGTATTCGGGAAAGGTACAAGCTCTCCGATTCTGTTCGGTGGTTCTTCATTCTTCAGTACAAGAGTAGGTGGTAAAGCAGTGGAGTCATGAGGCATTTCATTCAGCACGTTTGGAAATAAGTGTAAATATCTGTCCCAATGCTGATGCTTTCTGTGACAATAAAGTCTGCAAAGCTTATTGATTTCTTTCATAATCCGTTCAGACTGGTTACAATGTGGTGAGTACAATGAAATAAAAACAGGTTTGATTTTATGATTCCGAAGCATGCGTGACCAAACAGCAGATCTTAATTGCGGTCCGTTATCTGAAATGACTTTACTAATGTGTCCAACTTCACGTAAGAAATTATTAACAAAGGCGTTGGATACAGACCGTCCAGTGGCTGTACGTAACGGAGTGAAAGAAACAAATTTTGAAGTAAGTTCAACAGCGACTAGAACGTACGAAAATCCATTCGATGTTCTGACAAGGTGTCCCAAGAGATCAACAGCAGCAAATTCTTTTAATTTAGAAGGAATAATTTGAAACAACGGAGCACGATGTGAGATAGTAGATGGTTTCGCCTTTTGACAAAGTTTACAAATAGACAAGACTCTTTGAATTCGCTTTTCCATATTGTTAAAATAACAAGTCGTTCGAAGAATACGATAACATTTTCGTGGACCAAAATAAGCATAGCTGAAATGAATGTACCAAATGAGCTTATTAACAAAATCGTCAGGAATGCAAAGTACCCATAGCTTGTCATCAACAGTGCAGCGTTTGAACAGTATGTTGTTTCTTACCAGATAATAATGCCGAATCTGAGTGTGCGGCTTTTCATGCCATTTACATTTGATGTCTTTCCAAATCGGATCTTTATCTTGTTCATGAGCAATGTCCTTTAAAGATGTGGTGATGAAGTTTTCAAAGGCGACTTTCTGAATGTAAAGAATAGTGAAATTTTTCTCGAGGTTGCCTTCTGTGGTACTTTTCTCAAGCCCAGCCGGTGCGCGTGACAGTGCGTCCGCAACAATGTTCTCCTTGCCGGGAATGTAGACTATTGTGAAGCGGAATTCTTGCAGAAACAATGCCCAACGTTTTAACCTGTCATGATTTAATTTTGAAGACATAAGAAATTGTAATGCACGATGATCACTGTATACTTTTACGTGCTTACCAGAAAGAAAGAAACGGAATTAGTTAAATGCCCAAACGATAGCTAAAGCTTCTAATTCAGTAACGGAATAATTTTTTTCGGATTTTGTTAGCACTCGGCTAGCAAAAGCAATGGTTTTCTGAACAGTAGTGTCATTTTCTATGGCTTCTTGAAATAAATGGGCACCAAGACCGACTTTAGAAGAATCCGTGCTAAGGCAGAAGTCTTGTGACAGATCTGGATGAGCTAGTATTGGCGTGTGAAGTAACGCTTCTTTCAAAGAATTGAATTCCAACTGTGCTTGCTCGTCCCAGTTCCAAATAGTATTTTTTCCAGTGAGAGAACAAAGTTTTGGTGTGACAAGAATTTGCATATTCAGAAAACGACGGTAAAAATTTACGAGACCTAGAAAACTGCGGACTAGTTTTTTTGTGGATGGAACTGGAATGGCTCTGATTGCTTCTAACTTTTCAGGATCCGGCTGAATGCCTTCAGAAGAAATAATATGTCCCAAAAACTTCACCTTTGTCCTACTGAATTCAGACTTTTCCAAGTTAACTGTAATTCCAGATTCTGCAAAAATACGTAACAAACTGTTGAGGATGCGATTATGCTGTTCCCACGAAGCTTCTGCTATTAGAATATCGTCCACATATAAGGTGATGTGACGTTTTAAGAACTCAGGTAATATGGAATTTAGCCCGCGAATGAATGCTGCTGAAGAAATATTCAAACCAAAAGGAAGTTTCCGAAACTGATAACAAACGCCGAAACAAAGGAAAGCTGTGTATTTTCTACATTCTGGATGAAGTTCGATCTGATAAAAGCTAGATCTGAGATCAATGGAAGACAACACTTTTACACCATTAAAATTTTGAAGAAGTTCTTCCATAGTCTGCGGCCTGTCTGTTTCAGGAATGATGATAGTATTGATTTGTCTCGAATCTAAGACAAGCCTGATCGATCCATTTTTCTTCTCAACAACATGTAATGGGTTGTTGTATGAGCTTACTGCAGGCTCAATAATGCCCTCATTAAGCATAGATTGTATTTCTGTTCTAACACGGTCCCTATAATGCGCCGGAATTACGTATGGTCTAACACAAAATTTAGTATGCTCACGAACACGAAATTGGTATTGAAATCCCTTGATTGTTCCTGTTTTGTGAGTAAAAACTGTGGAATGTGCTTGTAAAATCTCAAAAAGGTCCTGCCTATCAGTGTCATTACAATTCTCAATTGTTTGATTTTATTCTGAATTAACTCATTAATTTCAAATATGCCGTCGATATCGTCCCTGTCAGTACTTGCAGAGTGATTGTTAGTGTCTAGTTCCGTAGAAAATTCCGAACTGTTGTCTAACAGAAGGTAAAGCCGATTAATTTCCTCGTGATGGTTTGAGAGCCAGTCTTCAAATTTCAAAGCTATTGACTTACCTTCTTTCTCTAAACTTATTTCAGCATCGTGAAAGCTTAAGATTGCTTTGTATTCATTCAAAAAGTCTACTCCCACTATAATTTCCATCGACAATAATGGAACAATAAGAAAGTTCATAGAGAAGCTGTGGCTTTGACAAAAGAATTCTAAGTCGGTTTGTTGGCGTACATCTACACTTTTTCCAAAGATTGCACCTTGTAATTTAATCTTACGTAACGGAAGTGTGGGCAATCGTTCGATGTGTTGCACTTGCTAAAAGCTGTTTCACTAATTACTGAAATGGGACTGCCAGAGTCATGTACTGCCGTAAATTTTACGTCATTTACTGTAATGTGAATCACAGGATATGCAATGTTGTTATGTTTTACGTCGTGCTCCTGGAGTAAGATGTCCCTAATGTCTTCCATTTTTACGTAATTACTAGCTACGGCAGCTGTGTCGTCAGTTTCATAAGTACGTTTTGTGGCTGCCAGCGGTGTGAGTCATTGCTTATTGTCTCTTAGTTGGCACACATCGTTATTGGGATTTGGAGACCTAACTTCTACAAATTCACCGTGATGAGAGGGCCCTGCCCTGTTTAAATCCCGCCAGCTCTGATGCAGTTCAGGTCTGTCGTTACGATCATATCGTCTGTCGTCATGTCGGTAGATTCCATAGTTTCTTTCTTGTCTGTCACGTGGTGGAGAATTTCTCCCTGGGTCACAACTGCGCGGTGGACTGTTGCGTCTAAAGTTATTCTGTCTCCCTTGATAATAATTATTTTGGTTCCCATATTGTCTGTTTCTCTGATTGTCTCTGTGATAGCCATTACCGCGGAGAGGTGATCTTTCCCTGTAATTATTACTACTCTGCCAACGGTTGTCATACGGGTGGTGTCTGTTTTGGTCACGATTTACGTTATAAGAATAGCCTTGTCATGTCCATTTATTATTTCTGTCATCGTGGAATTGTGACAGATGTGACCTGTAATTGCTGTACCCCTGTTTTCGCGTTGCGCGATTGTCAGTGTCAATTTCCAGTTCTTGTAACAGTCCCTGAAAAGCTTCAATGTCGTCTTTGCAACGTCCTGCTAAAATAATATGTCGTAAATGTTTAGGCAGCTTGATTAAGCAAATGCGGATGAGTTCTGAGGGGCTGTATGGGTTTGAAAGATACTGATTCTTATGCAACATGTCTTCAAAATATTTCATAAAACTGGAAAATTCAGATTGTTCGAAACGTTTCATCATTATGATGCTATGTTTTACTCGGTCTTGTGTAGCTTGAGACCAGTACGCTGAGAGGAAGCCATGATAAAATTCTCCTTCACTGTGACAATCGTGAATGACCGATCGTATTCTTACAGCTGGTTCATTTTCCAAGTAGTCACACATAAATTCTAACCTGTGCTCCAAAGACCAGTTGGGAGGAAAACAATGAGAAAATTGATGAAGCCATGCTTGTGGATGAATGTCGTTGTCAGAATTCTTAAATGTTTTGAATTTACGTGTAGTAATGAACAGCTTATAGTCGAAATCATCGTGTCGGCGGTTCCATCTCAAAATCCAATGCGCCTTGCCAATTTCTTTCATAATTTCTGAAGTGTCCTGTGTTATTATTTTCTGGTTGTTCTGTATTTCTATGTCCCTCTTCCCGTACTGGAGCGCGAGTGTCCTCTGAAATATGTAATTCTTGTATTACCTGTGTCAACTGATCTTGTAGTTCCCGGATTTCTCTTTTGTACTGTGTACTGATTTGATTTTGATTTTGTTTGAATTTTCTATTTTGTTCATACTCTTCTCTGTCAGTGAAGGCTACGGGTCTTGTGTCATTCAGATCATCATCTACCTTTGTAGATAAGTTAGTGACCTGATCCGAAAGTTCGGCTACTTTCTCCGATAGTAAACACATTTCCTCAGTGTGTTTTTCTGAACCAAGTTTCAGAGCGTCCATTTGTGTTGAAATCGAATCTACTGTGTCCTTTAAGTTTTCCTGAGTTTTTGCAAGTTGCGTAACCGAATCGGTAGATGCAACTGAGTCAATTTTAGCCCACAAGGTCTCATGATTTTCATGAACAATGGTTTGCAGTTCCTTTATGGCTGCTTCGTGATTCTGTAATGCATTTTCATGCCGCGAACAAATAGGTTGAAAATGCTCACAAATTTGTGTTTTTACGTCATTACAGACTTTTTGACATTTCGATTCAATATTATGTAACTCAGTAGTTAAATCTTCACGTGTTTGTTCAAGTGTGGTGTCTAACTTCCGAAGATTTTGTTCCATTGTGTCTAACTTTTGAAGCTTTTGCTGTGTTTGTCTCTGATTTTGTTCCATTGTGTCTAACTTTTGAAGATTTTGTTCCATTGTGTCTAACTGTTGCTGTGTTTGTCTCTGATTTTGTTTCATTTGTTGCATTAATTGCAGTAATAATGTATTAGTGTCTGGAATCTGTTCCTCTACGTTTTTCGGCAGTGCATTTGCACCAGCAACATTCACATTTTGACAAGCAGAAAATGTGTCTTGACTTATTTGAGAAAACGGTGAGGATGCAAAACCTGAATCTACAGTATTTGTAAAATTGTGTCCTGTCATTTCGGATTCCTGAGGCGAGCTGTTGCCGAGCGATCGATCGATAATGCTTCCCTGTTCACTAATTGTTTCACTGCCTACGCCATTGTTTGCCGCCCGCTCCATTTCCCTATGCACAATTACCAAATTACTATGTTGAACATTAGTTAATTCATTACACGGTGGCGCCAACACACTGCTTTCGTCTTTACTGCCATGTCTCAGTTTACTTTGGAGCCTAGTATTACGTTTTTCACACACCATTATTGTCACAATATTTCTCACGATATCACAAAAAAGCACAATTTGAAGAGCAACAATAAGAGAACACATTAACATAGCACTGAAAATAATATCTCGTTAATTGCAAGCGCAGCTGCGAAATACTTGGTGCAAATCTACATGCATGCCACAACTGTTTTACTGTACAACAATGAAAGGCTGCAAAGGAGATATCTCTCTACAATTACGCACTAGCAATAAATAAAATCTACACTAATTACACAAACTACAAGAAAAAATCAGAAGATTCCAGTGAGGTATCCTTGGCTAAGGGTCGACATATGAAACGTCCCCTTAGAAAAATTATACAAGACTGTGCTTAAACTGACATACAATATTTTTAGCGCAACGCAATCTGACTTTCAAAAATCCCTACAAAAGAATGGCCCTGACTAACATTAACCTATACCTTTCACAAATCACTTACCTCACAAAAATCTTCATTACTCGAACTACTGCAATACATCGAGCGCCACTACTGCCAGCTAAATAAAAGATTCAAACTACGGAAGGCACTAACTACTAGTAGGCATAGTTAGCAAATGAAAGATTTTAATAGAGAACAAACAATGTATTTACCTTAATATTCATCAAAAGTAATAATATATACAGCAGTTCATGACATCCAGTTTTACAAATTTCGAAACTCCGCCATTTCTCTCCCCACATCCACCACTGCTGGCGGCTCACCTCCAACTGCGCAACGCTACGCGCTGTTCACATCCAGCTGCCGCTGCCCAACACTACAATGGCAGACAACAATGCAAACTAGCCACAGACTGCACACAGCACAGCCAGTGATTTTCATATAGAGCGCTACGTAACGTTACCAATAAGAAAACGTAAACAGCCTACTTACAACACTTCAACACCTGACCCGTTGCCCATGGAAAATAAATAACCATTAATGGTTTGCTCCTGCCACTTGTATTTCGAGGTGCTAATCGACATACTACTCTTTACAGCAATAATTATTAGTCAGAAAATGAACTAAATACTGATGTGATCTTACTTAGAACACTGTCCCCAGTCGGCAACAAAACTGTCTACCCTGATTTAGGTTACTCACTGTATATTTCAACATTTCTCGGTAAGTCTATAAATTACTCCCTGCACCCTTACGGTTGAGATGCGAATGTTAACGGGATAACGTGTAATAAAACGTTCATAATGAGAGATGTCAATGTCTAAATTTTAGTCTGAAGATCTCTACGATAACTTGTGATTGCTTGCTGGCATTTGACACCTAGGAGCTACGGTTGTGCTAGGAGTTGTTGAGAAGAAAACACAGCTATGGGGTACTCGGCGCTTATTCTGACACGTGCGAGGGAAACTAGAAGCACTGAATATGTAAGTGCCACTTTATATAACAATGAATTTATAAAACATTTTGCTTTACAACTTGTATACTGTATTTGTTTTAGAAACACGTACATCAACCAACGTTACTTTTACACTGCAGACAGATAGCATTCCTTATCCTGACTGGTACAATGAGACAGACACGGAACTGGGTTGTGGCAAGTAATCAGGTGGCAGCTAGTTACCGGGGGCTCTAATAATTTCCAGTCTCTTCTATCTTGGACAAAATTTCTTCTTCAAGAAGAAGTATTGTCCAACAGTACCGACATGAACTTATCAATTTTCGCTTTGTATTTACACAAAAAATGATAGACCCGTGTTCTAGGGGCAGCGTCTTTGGTTCATAATCAAAACGTCTTCGATCCCGGGTTCGATCCCCGCCACTGTCTAAATTTTGATAAATAATCAGCATTGGCGGCCGAAGACTTCCGGCATAAGAAGTCAGCCTGATTCTGCCAACGGCCTTGTCAAAGAGGGCGGAGGAGCGGATAGAGGTTCAGGGCACTCTCTTGTCCTAGGGGTGGGAAATTGCCCCTATAGGCGGAAGAATCAGCTATGATCAACGACATTAGGATGCAGAAGGCAATGGAAACCACTGTATTAAAGACACGTATCGTGTATCCACAGGACATGTGGCCTGTACTTGAAGAAGTGTCATGATGATCTCTCCATTGGCAAAAGATTCCGGAATAGTCCCCCATTCGGATCTCCGGGAGGGGACTGCCAAGGGGGAGGTTACCATGAGAAAAAGATTGAACAATCAACGAAAAGATAACGTTCTATGAGTCGGGGAGTGGAATGTCAGAAGCTTGAACGTGGCAGGGAAACTAGAAAATCTGAAAAGGGAAATTCAAAGGCTCAATCTAGATATAGTAGGGGTCAGTGAAGTGAAGTGGAAGGAAGACAAGGATTTCTGGTCAGATGAGTATCGGCTAATATCAACAGCAGCAGAAAATGGTATAACAGGTGTAGGATTCGTTATGAATAGGAAGGTAGGGCAGAGGGTGTGTTACTGTGAACAGTTCAGTGACCGGGTTGTTCTAATCAGAATCGACAGCAGACCAACACCGACAACGATAGTTCAGGTATACATGCCCACATCGCAAGCAGAAGATGAACAGATAGAGAAAGTGTGTGAGGATATTGAAAGGGTAATGCAGTATGTAAAGGGGGACGTAAATCTAATAGTCATGGGCGACTGGAATGCAGTTGTAGGGGAAGGAGTAGAAGAAAAGGTCACAGGAGAATATGGGCTTGGGACAAGGAATGAAAGAGGAGAAAGACTAATTGAGTTCTGTAACAAGTTTCAGCTAGTAATAGCGAATACTCTTTTCAAGAATCACAAGAGGAGGAGGTATACTTGCAAAAGGTCGGGAGATACGGGAAGATTTCAATTAGATTACATCATGGTCAGACAGAGATTCCGAAATCAGATACGGGATTGTAAGGCGTACCCAGGAGCAGATATAGACTCATATCACAATATAGTAGTGATGAAGAGTAGGCTGAAGTTCAAGACATTAGTCAGGAAGAATCAACACTCAAAGAAGTGGGATACGGAAGTACTAAGGAATGACGAGACACGTTTGAAGTTCTCTAACGCTATAGATACAGTAATAAGGAGTAGCGCAGTAGGCAGTACAGTTGAAGAGGAATGGACAGCTCTCAAAGGGGCTATCACAGAAGTTGGGAAGGAAAACATAGGTACAAAGAAGGTAGCTGCGAAGAAGAAATACTTGATTGATGAAAGCAGGAAGTACAAACATGTTCCGGGAAAATCGGGAATACAGAAATACATGTCGCTGATGAATGAAATAAATAGGAAGTGCAGGGAAGCTAAGACGAAATGGCTGCAGGAAAAATGTGAAGACATCTAAAAAGATATGATTGTCGGAAGGACAGACTCAGCATACAGGAAAGTCAAAACACCCTTTGGTGACATTAAAAGCAACGGTGGTAACATTAAGAGTGCAACGGGAATTCCACTGTTATATGCAGAGGAGAGAGCAGATAGGTGGAAAGAATACATTGAAAGGCTCTATGAGGGTGAAGATTTGTCTGATGTGATAGAAGAAGAAACAGGAGTCGATTTAGAAGAGATAGGGGATCCAGTATTAGAATCGTAATTTAAAAGAGCTTTGGAGGACTTACGGTCAAATAAGGCAGAAGGGATAGATAACATTCCATCAGAATTTCTAAAATCATTAGGGGAAGTGGCAACAAAACGACTATTTACGTTGGTTTGTAGAATGTATGAGTCTGGCGACATACCATCTGACTTTCGGAAAAGCATCATTCACACAATTCCGAAAATTCCGAAGACGGCAAGAGCTGACAAGTGCGAGAATTATCGCACAATCAGCTTAACAGCTCATGCATCGAAGCTGCTTACAAGAATAATATACAGAAGAATGGAAAATAAAATTGAGAATGCGCTAGGTGATGATCAGTTTGGCTTTAGGGAAAGTAAAGGGACGAGAGAGGCAATTCTGACGTTACAGCTAATAATGGAAGCTAGGCTAAAGAAACATCAAGACACTTTCATAGGATTTATCGACCTGGAAAAAGCGTTCGACAATATAAAATGGTGCAAGCTGTTCGAGATCCTGAAAAAAGTAGGGGTAAGCTATAGGGAGAGACGGGTCATATACAATATGTACAACAACCAAGAGGGAATAATAAGAGTGGACGATCAAGAACGAAGTGCTCGTATTAAGAAGGGTGTAAGACAAGGCTGTAGCCTTTCGCCCCTACCCTCAATCTGTACATCGAGGAAGCAATGATGGAAATAAAAGTAAGGTTCAGGAGTGGAATTAAAATACAAGGTGAAAGGATGTCAATGATACGATTCGCTGATGACATTGCTATCCTGAGTGAAAGTGAAGAAGAATTAAATGATCTGCTGAACGGAATGAACAGTCTAATGGGTACACAGTATGGTTTGAGAGTAAATCGGAGAAAGACGAAGGTAATGAGAAGTAGTAGAAAGGAGAACAGCGAGAAACTTAACATCAGGGTTTATGGTCACGAGGTCAATGAAGTTAAGGAATTCTGCTACCTAGACAGTAAAATAACCAATGACGGACGGAGCAAGGAGGACATCAAAAGCAGACTCGCTATGGCAAAAAAGGCATTTCTGGCCAAGAGAAGTCTACTAATATCAAATACCGGCCTTAATTTGAGGAAGAAATTTCTGAGGTTGTACGTCTGGAATACAGCATTGTATGGTAGTGAAACATGGACTGTGGGATAACCGGAACAGAAGAGAATCGAAGCATTTGAGATGTGGTGCTATTGACGAATGTTGGAAAGTAGGTGGACTGATAAGGTAAGGAATGAGGAGGTTATACGCAGAATCGGAGAGGAAAGGAATATGTGGAAAACACTGATAAGGAGAAGGGACAGGATGATAGGACATCTGCTAAGACATGAGGGAATGACTTCCATGGTACTAGAGGGAGCTGTAGAGGGCAAAAACTGTAGAGGAAGACAGGGATTGGAATACGTCAAGCAAATAATTGAGGACGTAGGTTGCAAGTGCTACTCTGAGATGAAGAGGTTAGCACAGGAGAGGAATTCGTGGCGGGCCGCATCAGACCAGTCGGTAGACTGATGACCAAAAAAAAAAAAAAAAAGAAAAATTTAGAGAATGTAAGGTGCGGAGAGAAGAAACGTCGCGCCGGTCGCTCCCGCGCGCGCCGCCTCGCAGGCGGACGACGCCTGCAGCCGCACTCCAGCGGCGGCGGCTTCCTGGCCTCCGGAACCGCCGCCTCCTCCCCCGCCCGCCGCCCTGCCCTCCGCAGCAGTAAGCGGTCTCCGCGAGCCCCGTATTGATCACGGAGCGCCCGCTGCCGGCTGGCTGGCTACCTCATTGCCATGGGATAGGACCGCGACGGACAAAGTCGCTGTCGCTACCAGCCGCGCCTGCCCAGCCCCCTGCTGCAGAACGGCACACTCGTAAACACTGTTCCATTGTGGGTAAACTGTTTTTCAAAACACTTTCGTCGAATCGGTCCATGTTTAAAGTCTCCAGTATAAAGGATACGAACCGACTGTACTTCAGTGTTGCCGTTGCCATGTTCATCAATCGAAAGACTGCTTTGGTGCAACTATCCACAACACTCTATCCTGTACAAGCGTCTTCATTTCCGAAAAACTACCACTGCCTACGCTCTCACCCCAAAGAAAGCAGGTGTTCACAGGTATGAATATTACCGAACTATCAGTTCAATAAGTCACAGCTGCAAAATACCAACACGAATTCTTTCAAAATGGTTCAAATTGCTCTGAGCACTATAGGACTTAATGAGGTCATCAGTCCCCTTGGACTTAGAACTATTTGAACCTAACTAACCTAAGGACATCACACACATCCATGCCCGAGGCAGGATTCGAACCTGCGACCGTAACAGTCACGCCCATTCCGGACTGAAGCGCCTAGAAACGGTCGGCCACAGCGGCCGGCACGAATTCTTTACGGACGAATGAAAAAACTGGTAGAACCCGAACTCGGGGAAGATCAGTTTGGTTTCCATAGAAATGTTGGAACACGTGAGGCAGTACTGACCCTACGACTTATCTTAGAAGTTAGATTAAGGAAAGGCGAACCTACGTTTCTTGCATTTGTAGACTTCGACAAGACTTTTGACAATGTTGACTAGAGTACTCTGTTCCAAATTGTACAGCTGGCAGGGGTAAAATAAAGGGTGCGAAAGGCTATTAATTTGTACAGAAACCAAATGGCATTTATAAGAGTGAAGGGGCATGAAAGGGAAGCTGTGGTTGGAAGGGAGTGAGACAGGGATGTAACCTATCCCCAATGTTATTCAATCTTTATATTGAGCAAGCAGTAAAGGAAACAAATGAAAAATTTGAAGTATTAATTAAAATTCATGGAGAAGAAATAAAGACGTTGAGGTTTGCCGATGATATTGTAATTCAATCAGAGACAGCTAGGGACCTGGAAGAGCAGTTGAACGGAATGGGCAGTGTCTTGAAAGGGAGATATAAGATGAACATCAACAAAAGCAAAACGAGGATAATGGAATGTAGTCGAATTAAATCAGGTAATGGTGAAGGAATGAGATTAGGAAATGAGATAGTTAAACTAGTAGATGACTTTTGCTACTTGTGGAGCAAAATGATGGTGGTCGAAGTAGAGAGGATATAAAATGTAGACTGGCAATGGCAAGAAAGCGTTTCTGAAGAAGAGACATTTGTTAACATCAAGCACAGACTTAAGTGTCAGAAAGTATTTGTATCGAGTGTAGCCATGTATGGAAGTGAAACATGGACGATAAATAGTGTAGACAAGAGGAGAATAGAAGCTTTCGAAATGTGGTGCTACAGAAGAATTCTGAAGATTAAATGGGTAGATCACGTAAATAATGAGGAGGTACTAAATAGAAGTGGGGAGAAGAGGAATTTGTGGCACAACTTGACAAGAAGAAGGGATCAGTTGGTGGGACATGTTCTGCGGCATCATGGGATCACCAATTCAGTACTGGAGGGCAGCGTGGAGGGTAAAAATCGTGAAGGGAAACCAAGAGATGATAACACTAAACAGATTCTGAAGGATGTAGGTTGTAGTAGTTACTTGCAGATGAAGAAGCTTGTGATGGATAGAGTAACATGGAGGGCAGCATCAAACCAGTCTCTGGACTGACGACCACAACATCAACAACCAAATTGACAATTCATCACTACTTCAGACTGAATCCTATCAACCTATGCTTTTTTTCACTCGTTTCTTCTCGCCACAATTCGATTTAGTACTTTCTCATTAGTTACATTACCTAACCATGTAATTTATGCTTTCTGTTATAGCTACGCATTTCAAAAGCGTCCATACAAGGCCACACTCAAGACAAATATCTTCTGAAAATATATCACAATATTTAAATTCGTATTAGACGTTGACAAATTCCTCTTTCTTTGCTATAACCATTCAG
The DNA here is from genome assembly GCF_023864275.1 of Schistocerca cancellata. Taxonomy (NCBI): domain Eukaryota; kingdom Metazoa; phylum Arthropoda; class Insecta; order Orthoptera; family Acrididae; genus Schistocerca; species Schistocerca cancellata. The sequence continues at coordinate 80,366,099 of NC_064627.1, read as the reverse complement.
CATTTTACGTTCTCTCTGCTTCCACCGTCATCAGTTATTTTGCTGCCCGTATAGCAAAACACCTCTTTTAATTTTTGCCTTTCATTCCTAATGTAATTCTCTCAGCACCGTGTAGTTTAATTCTACTACATTCCCAAAGTCTTGTCTTATTTTTGTTGGTGGTCACATTGTAAGCCGTTTCCAAGACACTATGCATTCCGTTCAACGGCTCTTCTAAGTTTTCCTCTCTCTTTATCGCACAATTTCGTCTATCAACTTTAACTGTGTCTCCAGATCTTCCGGGTGCTTTTCTTTAAAGCTTTCTCAGTATACAGATTTAATAAAAATTGTACAGACTGAATAACATTGGAGATAGGCTACAATTCCGTTTCACCTCCTTCTCAATTATTACTACCCTTTCACGTCCTTCTACTCTTGTAACTTCCATTTGGTATCTGTACTCTACATAAACTTTCACTCCTTGTATTTTGCCCCAGCTACCCTCTGAATTCCAAACCGTGTATTCCAATAAACATTGTGAAAAACTTTATGTAAATCTACAAACTCTATTTGTGTGGGTTTAATTTTTTTTCACCTATGTTCTAAGATATGTTGTACGGTTAGTTTTCCTGGGGTTAGCCTCTACCAGAGGTCTTCCAAATTCTGGACGCATATCCTCACAAAAGGCACTCTAAAAACTTGACATATTGTCCATTGAGATTAACTGATTGATTGACTATGATCTTCAGCTTTTTATGGCAATCGTAAAAACATTATCATTTTCGAGTAGCTAGTGGTCATTTTTAGACTAAAAGATTAATCTTGTTATGAACTCCGTCTGGTTGGAGCTGGTAACGTCTTTCAGAAATGCTTGTGTGGTTCTGTCGTATAAGTTCATAAGATGTCATTTAACAATCTTCTGAGATCTAGAAAAATTTAGCCAGTCAGTTGATACAAGACTCAACCATTATTCGTTACCCTTAACTTCACTGTTGCCAGATAGTAGGGGAGCAAAGTATTCTTTGGATAAAATTTCATCTTTCAATTCCCTCCCTTCCATCCTCCCATCTGCACTACCGAAACAAGTCCACCTCACCCCCATACCGATAAACACTTCTCTCATTCTCACATTCCTAAACAATTTCCTTTCCCTTCCACTCTACGCCCCACCCCTCCCCACTCCTCTCCTCTGAAGCGAAACCTCTTCCTTTGAAAGAGTTAGGACAGGAAGCATCTAAGGCCATACTCAAATTTACCTCCTCCGATAATATCTCAGCATTTACTGTCCAAACATATTTCTAAACTCATTCTTTATCAAGACCCCTCCCTTAAATACATCCAAATTAAAGAGCCTTAATGATGGCACGCATTTCAAGCTCTCCCAATAGCAGCTAAATATGATATTGCCATATCAACCCGACCAGTCACATTTTTCAACTCATTCTTAAGCCATACCCCTCTCTTGGAAATAGTCCAGTCACAGATCTTAAAAGCCGACACACAAAGTGAGGTCTCCCTAAAAGAGCTCAGTACTATATTGCAATATCACCTAATTCAGTCACATTCTTCAACTCATTCTTAAGACAGTTCACTTTCTTGGGAATAGACTAATCAAAGATCTTGTTAGCTGACATACACACCTAGCTGTCCCAGTAACACTTAGTATTATTGTCTAATCACAACTCGTCCTTAGACATGAGCATTTTTGAATACAGGCCAATCAGAGAACCTCTTATGCCGATGATGAGTGGATCATAATTCACATACAGTGGTAGCGGAAACTGCATAATTCTGTGCCATGTCGGTTGCAACAGGCATATAATTTGCTAGTCTGTATGGAGCCAAATCCTGTCACATGCACTCCCTTATACAGTGAGTCATTTCACAAATGTTCTTATGTGATATAACCTAGGCAATTGTATGCGTACATGCAGGACATGGAAGATTCAGTTTCCCTTGCAGATTGAAACAGGTGTGATACATATCACAATATAAGCATCCAGAAATGTACTTAGTAATGTATTATGGAAGTTCTTAGTTACATTGTTCAAGATTTATCTAGCACAAGTGTGCTGCAATCATATTTCCATTTCCATATTACATATACAAGCAATATGTTACACTTTCACTATCGTAGTAAATCTATGACACAAAGGTTCCTATTGCCGTTACATCTTTTCTATATCTACAATATATAGGCTAAAATTTCAATTAATTGTATTAACATCACTTCTAATTATAACTCCAGTTTACATCTTTTCCATTTCTATTGCATGTAGGTTACGATTCAGTACACTCTTTTCGCAACTAGTATGTTACAATTTCATTTTCGTCCACAACCAGTAATTTACAAATAAACCAAATTTGAATCGCCTCCTTGTAGGCACACAGTTTCTGACTAGCTGTGTCTTCTCGAAAATGACTGCACACTACAGTACTCACTTTATCATTGTGTGTGAAAAGTTTACGAAATTTTTCCAGTAATACCTGTTTATATTTTTTATAGCGGAAACTCAATGTTGCTTTGATTGAATCATATGATGAATAGTCGATTTACCAGTGTCATTTAAAACACATATTCAGCAATGTACAATATTTTATTTCTTATCTGCTGCATGTTTCATTCCAATGACTCTAAGCATTACACTGTGTGTTTCAGTTTCAAAAGCATACATTTTTGCTCTGAGTCTAATGAACAATGTTCCTCAGTAATTCAACTTTCATGAAACCTACGTTTTTTGATGTGACAAATGTGATGTTATAAAGTTATTATCAACATACCTCGAAGTGTCAAAACACCTATGTACATCAATTTTCATACCATCATAAAAATTTGAGGGAGCTGTATAATAACTTACGCTATCACTGACTGTGTAACACATGTCAACATTTTTTGCGTCAAATTTCTTCAGTGTATATGCATAAGATAAATTTACAGGAACTGTCCTAGAAATATCTAAAATAGACATTCCTGAAGCCACACAGTTTTTTCGAAAACTATGTTGAGTTTACTTAATTCAGCAGAAACTAATACACCTTAAATACAACGCTGCATTTGAAGTTTGGTCCCAAAATCACAGCTGCAGTTTCATATCTACCTTCTCAACTTGCTACTACTTCCATATCACAAATTTTATTGCACATTCTAAAAGGTTTAGCCAAAAATACTATTATTCAGTCAGAAAAAATTCTTTTCCATCTCATTTTTTTCGTTCACACATTGATCTGCATTAACGTCCATATATTGATTCATCAAGAACACTTGACAGAATGATAAAATCGAGTAAATTTTGCTGAGAATGAGTTTGTTCGGAGACTGCTTTCAATGTCTGTAGTGAATCACATATTTTTCTTATTGTGTAATTTGGAAATCAGCTTCCTTGGAACTCCTCCCCTGTTAATGCTTGGTGTTGATACAGTTTTCACTGGCATAATAGTAGATCAGAATAGAGTTCATAGGTTTTTCTACATACTCAAGATCAACTTTTAAAGTCCATCCCATGTCTGAGTCATCTGGTATACTCATTACAACAAAACCGTTTACTGTCAGTTGTGTAAAATCACTTTTTGCATCATCCCCCTACTAAAGAGACTATTAACATCAAGGTATACGTGATCCATCATTATTTTCATCATACTCAGCCAAGAATCTATTCGTTGCAACAATATGTCTATATGAACAGCGAACAATACCACATGTGACACAATCCCCAACGAATTGCAATCGGCCCATGTCCATGATAAGATTTAGTACTACTTTTGAAATTTTCAATAAACTATCTCACGCTAAACCAGGTGAAGTGACATAATGAACTGGATTCAGTTTGGTTATTTTAAGGCAAAGCGTGCGAAAAATTTTTCAAATACGTCGACCAATAGCAAAACATCACTTTCCAAACATATGTCAGAGTAATCTTACATTTACATAAATGTCACTCCTTAAACACTCTTTGGTATTTCAATTCCTTGTTTGTTGTTTCTCTGGTCAGAAAGCTGTTGGTGACAATAGTTTATACAAGGAACAGACTCATCACTTACATACCCATTTGGAAACATGTCTTTCTTACTAATGAAACTGAGCTTTTCACTCTTGAGGAAACATTTTATTGATGTTCTCAACTCATTTGGTTCTAATATGAGACTTTTTTTGGCAGTGCCTGCGAGAAAACTGAAGGATTCTATAAATCGAAATCTTATGTTGCAATAGTGTTCCACTGGGATACTTTTATCGAATGTTTTACACTTTTCCGTATTTGGCACTATCACAAATTCGATTACTGCATTAATTTCGCCATTTCATTATGCAGAGTTTCTTCTAATTGTTCACATAGGTTCATAATTATGAAAAAGCATCACAATTTGTCAGGTTATGAAACACTACGGGCACACTTGCCGTGTTCCTAGCACATGAGACAAATCTCTGCTGTTTGAAACGCTTCTTCCACTTTGACGATAACAGCCTTCTGCTTACGTTGTGGTAATTAATTTCTTCCTTACTCAAAAACCAGATAATGCTGTTAGCTAAACCTTCTCATACACTCTGGAACTCCAATCGTTTATCTCTATAGCTAGTGTCAGTAAAAAACATTATGATTTACACGCACTAATCTCATCAGTTGCAACAATTCTTCAGTATCTGCATGTATGACAAATGCTCCTTTTAATTGCTTGTTATACTTATCGAATTTTATGTACTAATTATTTAGGGATAATCTAGTTGACTCACTGAAATACAAGCGCTGCATTGTCGATAGGTACACAAATAAATGGTACAGGGATTGCCTAGTTGTCAAAGTGCACTTACATTTTCAAGCTTGTAGGAAAGATATTCACACACACACTAATTCCATGTATCCTGCTCAGTTGGGTGTCAGCTCTTTCCTAGCAAATAGTTAGAATACTGGGGTGATGTAAGGGTGTGGGGTGGAGTGGAGTGAGGGATGATGAGAGGCGAGAGGCAGCGAGGAAGTATCTAGTGGCTTGTGGGAGAGCGGGGAGTCATCTGTGGGCTAGGTAGGGGTGCAGGTAGAGGTGGCAGAACATCTGGGCACGCTATTACCTCATACTCGAGCCTATGAAACCAGATGCCGAGCAGTCTGCCACCTGCCTGCTCTATCTGCACCCCTTGCTAGCTGACAGACGGCTACACACTCTTCCACAAGGCACCAGATATTTCGCCCAATCCCCTCTCCGCCTCTTGCCTCTCCATCCCTCATCCCACCCTCAACCACGCCGCTATTTCACCCCAGTACACTCACTGTGGGCCAGGAAAGAACTATCAACTGACTGAGCACATTCTAGGCAAACAGGTGTATGAGTGAGTGTGTGTTTCTATGAAAGTTTTTCTTACAAAACTGAAAAAGGAACTGCATTCCAAAAGGTAGCCTATCTCTGTACCTTTTGTTTGTGTACCTATCGACATTCAAGCACTTCTGTCTTACTGTGAGTCATTTCCTTTATTTCTAAATAATTCGTAATTCCCAACTACAACTAAATGTGTAGCCAACTTCACTTTAGACTGAAAATGGCGCAAACACCTCTCACGTACAACAGTATAAATATGAGGAAGGGTAATACTGCTACATGCTAGACTCAAGAGATTTCATTTAACAAAAATAGTAAATTACAATGTTTTCATTCCACATAAATAACAGATTCTCACATATTTCTCTTTCAAGACATACAGTGGTACGACTTTCAAGCCTTTTCCTTCATTTTCTTTTTTTCCTCACATAACCATCTCCTTGAGGTCAAAGCATGTAATGCTGTACACATTAACAGACACAGTTTTGTTTCCTTTCTCAAATATATTTGCACATACTTCACACCACTGAGAAATTAAACGTTTAATGCATCTGAATATGGATAGTAATTAGAGATATAACTCACATTGTCATTTTGGGTGTAGAAACAAACTGAAATTGACCATTTCACGCAATAATTATTGTCCTTCAAATCATCACTTATTAGAAAATTTTTGTACGCAATCACTTTTGGTATTATTCTTTGTATTCCTGAACAAACGCCGTTATTTATCTTCACATTAATATAAAGTCTCACTATTTTTTAACACCCAATTAGAACCACAGCCTTATAGAATTCACAGCCTTTTTAAATCTCATTCGATTGCACTGGTTAATTACCATTCACTAATATCATTAAATAGCTATAGAGAAACATTATTGCTATTTATGTACATTTCCATAACCTCATCTGAGTAGGAAGTAAACGTTTGCAGGCAACTGAGACATTTCTATGAAGTGGCCAATCGAGCTCATGTAGTCTGTTTGTGAAAACTGGAATACATGCATGAACAAATCATTTTGGATCCTAAAACTCATCATAGTGCCTATTAGGCCAGTACACATTTGACTTTCCAAAGAGAATCCATACAATATACTCTATTGTATCAATACAAATTTTAAACTGGTTGCAGGCTGATCACGTATTACTTGTGACTATTCACTGCTGAACTACTTGTTGCAGCTCCTCTTCACCATTAGCTTGTAACTGGAGATATCACAGTATTCTAAAATTTCATGGTTATGTTTTGCAGCGTCAAGGAGAAGATTCTCTTAACCTATATGAACACTCCAATACAACAACATAGAAATTGATTTTATTTAGACCAGAATGAAAAATGCTTCTATCATTTCACAAAAAAGCGAATATGTCGTGAGTAGAGTACTGATACCTGTTAGTGTTAGTAGCCATGACATTAAACATAAGGCATCGTTTCAAGTAAAGTAATATGGCACATGATATCATCTTGTGGACATGACACATTCCAACCAGTCATGCAACATGGCATTTGCCCTTTCATGCAATATTATGAAACTCAGTAGTTCAGAGTACCTCTTATTCCTCCAAAACTAATTGTGAGAGGACCACCTCTTCAAGAACTACCCTCTAAATGTTTGTGCGAAAATTTGAACGAATAACACGAAAATTACAGCCCTAAGCCTAGCTCTTAACGCGAGGAAATTGCAAAGCAAATCTCTTTCTCTGAGTAACGCTATCTGACTAAAGTAAGATTTTGTAATGATATTGACCTCATTATTAACATCTTCCTGGACACAAGCTATAGGTCTACAGCTTAAAATAAGAGAAGGGATCGAACAGAAATATTGATTAAATTCAATATTCTCATTTTCGCATAAATACAATCATGGGCTCAACACATAAAATGTATTCTGACAGCTGGGGTTATGTTGCGTTATGTGAGTAACTTCAGCCCACAGGTTGGAAAAATTGCAATTTTTTACTGGCGAAAACTACACAATTAGCACAGAGCAAACAAGGCACTATGGATTTACAGCGTGTGAAGCACTTACTAGAAGGTTGTCAGATCCATGAAATAATATTGTATTGGGTGCATTGGCTTCTACGATTATTATAAACATATTAAAATCTATTAAACTACAATAATTTCTGTCTGTAGGGGTTCACATCATTTGAGCTAAAAACACGGTGACTGTGATTTTGTAACCTCTCAATACTGGGTAGAAAGGCGAGAAATTATCATTTGACATTCAATTTACATAATTCATTTAGCACTCTTGTAAAATGGTGCACAATTTTTAAAAGTTATAAGGTTCCTCTGGTCCAGGCTACAGTAACCCCAAGAAAAGATGAAGGGTGCTAGAATCTAATAGTGATTCTGAAAATTTCTCTGATGAGTTGGACCAGTAACACAAAATCTTGAGTCCTGAGTTAATGGTTGGGCAATGTGCTACAGTTTTATGTGATAGAAGAATAGTCCAGAATTCTGACTCAGGTGAGTGAGGAGGGTACTGAAGTGAACTGTGTGAGGGGACTGACCAAGACTTACTGCAGGTAGCTGGAGTCAAAAGACAAATTATTTAAGTCTTGGGAGGATTTGATTAGAATTATCAGTCCAATATGACACAAAGTACCAGAGCTTCAATAATTTTTGTATAAGATTGATTTTCTTTGTGTACAGTATCCTTAATGTATGATACATTCTCGTTAGAGGTAGTAACATGTTGAAAAATGTAATATGAAAATTAACTAGTCAGTTGATGAAATATACGGTATTTTTGTATTTACTCTATCTCTTACTGAACAAATACTAGATTTACTGTTTTATATGTTCCTCACGATCCTGACTGTCTACTCTTGAAATATTCATTGAGCTTACATTTTCATGAATAAATGACTGACTGAGATCCAAATAGCCCTGAGTGTGCTTAACATTGACCACCACTTTTAGGGTACCACATCAACATATGGGATGTTTCTTTTTGTTTAATAACTTATTTAATTGATGGTACAAGTCATTGACAAATAATGGGGAAATGCATTGGAAGTTGTGTAAACATTCAAGTGGTGACAATCTCTGATATCACTTCAACTGCTCTATGACAGTGATCAAGGTCTTAAGCTAAACAAAACTTTCATTGACTATCCAGTCAACAACAAATGTTCCAGAGTTATGAAGATACTAAGTTTAGCTGGGCAGCGCTATTAGCGGTATCATATAACAACTGAAGGTTCTCTGCATGAGAATAGGTTAATGATCATGGTTTGGCTTCCACAGAAAATTTTTGGTCATACTATGTCGCCAAGAGACTGTTTTTCATCACATGAAGCAAATAGTAAAGCTGTCAGGTTGAAGATGAATCATTCAGTTTTGTAATTCCGAGTACAGCTCGATTACATGTGGCAGTGTAACAAAAGACCAGTTGCAACAACTCTGCCAAGTTTGGGAATCCCTTTTGCCGACACATGCCACCTTGCCAACCAGTATTTACTGTCCTTGCCACGTCGCTCACGTGCTGTCACTGTTGCAGTCTGAGGGATGCATCCATTGTGTGTTACCGTGTGAGATGGTTAGCCACTGGAACTGCTCACCGTGGGCCAAGGCACATAAAACTGAGGTGTGCTCCAATTTGCCAGCTGCGTGCTTTGATGCCACCACCTCCCACTGTGACACCCCCCGCTGTGTCTAGCTGCCGCCATGTGTCTTATTGCCAGTGCTCCCACTCCTAATTGTCACGTTACCCAGCACTATCCTTTCCAATCAGGTTCACTGAATTGAATCATCTACTGTCTAATGCAAGTTAATAAACGCTTTTTTCCATACACAGTATTGTCATTTTTATAAATGACTGGCTTTTCCGACGAACGTAAGCTATAATAAAGTGACCACATTCGATATAAGAGCTTTTAACTAAAAATTTAGCAATGAAACTGACTTTTATAGAAAATTACATCCTAATTTTGTAGGATTGGCAGTATCGTTATGTTTTAGAATTTCACACAGTTTTTGTAACACAGTGCATTCAGTTATTACTGAACTCTGCACACTGTGCTAATGATGGCTAATAAATATATCTTTATCGTGGATTCCGTGACGAATATTCCCCTTTATCGTGGCTTATTACCATACCCTGCAACTCAGTCCTTAGCACTAAATTAATTAAGGTGATCAACTTGCATAATTCCCAATTAGAGAAGGATTGTGCATGATACAGAGACACAAATAATTCTACTTAATCCTAACATACAAATACACATAAATATCTCAATTACTAATCTGACACCATCATTTCCCTTTACTTATGATTTCAGTACAAGTATACCTTGTCAGCCTTCTGACCAAACATCTCTCATTCAAGAAGTTTCCTATGAAGAAACTCTCTGACAACTATCTATCACATTTAACATCTACAACCAGATATTCACTAAGTAGTCTGCAAAGCCACTCGCATAATTATGCCACTGTTACCTTCGTTCATACTGTCATAGACATAACTTTGTTTTGATATTCCCTTACCATTTGGGACTGCTTAGCAACTGTTTCTATGCACCACTTCTTCTTTGGTTGTCTGGAGGTGCATGGAACCTCCATTTCCGACTGCTAATAACACATCATATGAACGAAGAATAGTGTACATTATCCGTTCTGAAATTCTGATGCTGGCTGTAGAATATTGCTGCTAGGACATCATTCTGGTAGTTTTGCTCCAGGGAAAAATTTTCCTGTCGCCGTCTCGTTTCGTCTCTGTTATCATTAAATCTACAGATAAACTCATTTGCCACACAAATATCGCACCAAATGCTCCTACAGAAGTGTAAAAACCATTGTTTATTTTGAACATACATTACCCTTTGAGACTCCCTGCCTTATGTTCCAACACATAAAAAGAAAATTCATCAGCACACACCACTGGCAAAGACAAAATCAACAAATCATCATTTATGACGTGGGTCTGCGTCGACAGAATAAACAAGAGCACAAAAACTATTTTCAATTTGAGTCCCCCACGGCATACTGATAACCTGACAAGTTAACGACCACAGAAAATGAGTGCATTGGAAGAGGAACAGAGGGAGCTACGCCCCACCCAACAGCCAAATTACATCGATAACTCCAGACATATTTCTTAAGTGGACACTCCATATACCATGTGTAGTGTGTATATGTGACAGTCACCTCTATTTCTACCACACACAGAGTCTTCTGCTTGCCGCTGGTGTCTCCTATACAGCTATTCTTCTTGCATAGTGTGCATTGATCACACAACATAGAGTTCTGCCCCAGGACACAATAACTTTTCAAATCTTCTGTTGCTGCGTTTTATCCCTTATCAGGAATTTCAGTGACAGACATAATGCAGAAATGCCTAACCTTTCGACTTTATGGTTTCAAATTCATATGTGTTAACATGTGTGGTTCTGCAATACACAGTGCTCTATAGCACACAGAAAAGAACTTGTGGTATAATTTTTTCTGTTGATTAGAAAGACAGAAAGACTTGACCAGAACGTTCTGTCCTTCTTAATACTCCCCCACTTGTGCGTTGTTGCTACCCTCCCCTTCCTCTTCGTTCCACCCTCATCGATACCGTATAGAGCCTGGTTGATGAGCACTTGATGCCGTATCAGCTTTCTTGGTATTTTGCCTGAGATCATTTAGTTAGATTGGTAAATGACAGAACTGCAGCTACAGGGCTCCCAACCTCCACATACACATGACCAGACACACTCACACAATCATGATAGCATCATATGGAGACATTATACACGTGCATATTTTTATTTTTGTATAGAGCATTTTATTAGGCAGGTAAATGACATAAATTCAACTACAGTGACACACACACACACACACACACACACAAACACAAACACACGCATCCACATATGTTGGGTTCATACGCTCACGGGATATAGTCTCATAACTGTAGTTTCGTCTCAGACGTTTTTACTAATATAGTCACAAAACTGTACGTCCGAAGCCACACCCACCCTCACACACACACACACACACACACACACACACACACACACACACAAGTGAGTGCCATACACTCACACAGGATACGTATACATATTTTTATTTTGTACATGACACGTAATTGCATTTGCGAATGTGGACAAAAATCAGCTGTATAATGGTATGACAACAATGAAAATTCGTTACGGCCAAGACTCAAACACAGATTTCCTGTGTATCACGATCGGTCGTCTTACCATTTGGCCCACGTCTAATCAACCATGCATCTTTAACCTGCACTCATACTTTGTTATGTATATTCCTGTATAGGGAAGACACATTAATTGAAAGTCCCTTGCCCTGTATTGGTAAATAAGTGCAATATTGCATTGTGTTTGTTGTTCAAAAATACGATGCTGAGTTTCTTCTCATCCAAATCCATGTCCAAAGGAACAGAAACTGCAACGTCTACAGCTTTTACAATCTACATGAAATGTATTCACGTTTGAGAACATGTGAAACCATCTGCAGAGTAACTAAATGACGACAGCGAAAATTTGTGAGGGTCCAGGACTCGAAACCAGATTTCCTGCTTATCACAAGCAGTAACCTTACAGTTAGGCTATCCAAGCATGTCTCTCGGTCAGACCCAAACTTCCATATATCGTCGTTCATTTGTCTATAATCGTCACTCGTACATTCATTGTGCATATTTCCAAACAGGGAAGACTTTTTAATCCGTGGATAATTTCGATATTGCCTGCATCGTTCAGAAGTATGAAGCAATGTCCCACCAGGACACTCACGCATGCAATGACAGTTTCTTTAACAGAGGGTTGCTCCGTTGGTAGTTACAGATAAACAGACCACTCATGATAGGTGAGGAATCTGGGATTGAGTCCGGGTCTGGCACAAATTTTCACTGCTTTCATACCATTATACAGCAGACGGTTGTCCACGTTCAATAATGTGAATTCATTTCATGTATTCCACAGGCAAGCGACTTTCAATTAAAATTTCTCCCCTTTATGGCAGTACATTTTGAATGTACGAGAGCAGGTTAGGCAAGGATGTCCACTGTTGATGATGCTGTTTGCAACAGCACTCAAACCATTGGAGCAGACTGGTTGATGGACTCTTACGGACATCCCGTTCCATGCAAGTTCCTTCCTATTTCGAGCACATGCAATGATTTGATGATACTCGTCCAATCGGAGAACAAGGTACGTCAGGTAAACACCCTTCTCACTACATGTAGCCTGGTGGTGGGTAGCACGTAAACATGAACAGAACAAAGGTTATGCACAGTTGATGGGATCTGGATGCTCTGCACTGTCCATTTACGACAGTGGTCGTCAGGTGATACTTTGGGTTTTATTCACTGAATTGCTATGACAATCAACAGCAGCGAGCTACCGGCGACTGCGCCAGCATACCTGACTGCATGTATGCAACGATGAGCTCTGAACCCCTTCGAACTGCGGGTGGCAGTGGGCATTATATCACCCTCCTTTTCCCACACTGTTCGATTCTTTATTGATTTTAATTCTGTTCATTCACAAATACCTTCGGCGAGGGTCCCCACCACCCTTAAGACATATCGAAAGTTGAGGCTGACCACAGCAACAATGTTATCAAACTGACATACCTAATGAGGGATTGGCGCCAGGTCAGGTGAGCTGCCCATACGCTTCTCCTCACTATGGAGGCGAGATCGCCTTGGTATAAAATTGTGAACTGGAAGACAGTCATATGTTGATGGTTGACCAACAATCCCATGGTTGATTCCCTACTCGTCTTGTATGTGGAATGCTGTACACTGACAAACATTGTTTGTAGTGTTATGAGGCGAAGGATGTTTGGAGGCTGATGCAATGCATCATATCACTTTTCCACCCGACCGACTACTCATTTATTACGGAAGATCTTTTATCCCCACAGAAAACGTCAGAAATTCGCTGGATTGTAGGACATGTACTGCACTATGTGCTCTTGTGGACCGTGATATTGGACATGTGTTATCGCTCTGCCTACTAGAAAAACCTGAGGTCATGCGACGCCACTTTAAATACAAACCACAATTTGTGAACAATCTGGGCAGCATGTTTCATGACCCCCCCCCCCCCCCCAAAGAGAGGTAGGGGGTTCGAGGTCTCTGCAGTTTCAAGGTCTAAAATATTCCTCCCTCGCCAGCAGAGTGACGTTTCTTGTTTCTTTTTCGAATGTGGATGGGTGCCTGTTCCAGAGCTTGAACAATGCACCCTTCCTGAATGAATTATGGTGCATAACAACTGTTATTCTACAGAATAGAATTGTGTCTTTTTATTTCTTCCCTGGGGTAAAAAACCAAATTGAATAAATGTACAGTGTTTTCTTTCCAATGCATCTCCCTTATCCTGTAAGAAGATGGGGACACTGTGTCAGTAGTCTAAGCATGAGGCCGCCCTCCCCCCCCCCCCCACCGCACCCCCCGACCTACTCCTTAATTTTTAAAAAAAAGCGATAACACGCTTGATTTCCAATGCGCTGGTTGACGTACAAGTAAGTTAGTCGTAAGTGGGAAAATCAGTTTCGAGACCCGGTCTAGCGGAAATTTTCATTCCCGTCATTCCATCATGCAGCTGATGGTGGTCCATATTCGCATATGTGAATACATTTCATGTATTTTGTAACTGCTGAAACCGCTACAGTGCGTGATCCTTTGGACATGGCTGCATGTCCGAAGCGTCTTTGCATCATACTTCTGAAGAGCACAGGCACTTTTACTTTCGTCTGTGACCATTTTATTAGACAGTCAGGGACTGGAACAACAGCGACACACACACACACACACACACACACACACACACACACACACACACACACACAAGTAAGCATCATCTACTCAATAGGACACACATACATACCTTTACTTCTGCCTCGGGCCATTTTGTTTGGCAGGTAAAAGACAGCATGCACGTACACACGCACACACACACATGCAATACAAGAGTAATATGTAACAGGATACCTCCACATACTTTTATTCCTGTCTGGTTCCATTTCGTTAGTTAGGTAAATGGCAGAGCTAGAAGCATGGTCCCACATGCATGCAGTGAACACACACACACACACACACACACACACATACACATGTAAGCATCATACGTTCACAGGATACATACACACATAATTTTATTTTTGTCTGGGGCCATTTTGTTATGGAGCTAAATGACGGAAATTGTAAGCCCCTGACAGTTTTTTTCTAAATGGGAACCCACTACTAAATCGCCTGGTACGTGCACTGTATTTTTCTGTCACAGTCTCACTCCAAAGACTGGTTTGATGCAGTTATTCTTGCTAGTCATGCCTGTACAAGCCTCTTCATTCCTGCATATCTACCACAACACACATACAGCTCAATCTATTTACTATATTTTAGCCTTGGTCTCCCAGTACAATGTTTACTCCTTACACTGCCTTCCATTATCAGAAGGACAATTCCTTGATTCCTCAGGGTGTGTCTTACCAATGGAGCCAATTTTCGGTCAAGTTGTATCACAGATCTCTTTTACCACTTCGATTTGGTACCTCCTCATTCGTTACTGAATCCGCCCATCTAGTCTTCAGAGTGTTCTCTAGCATCACATTCCAAAAGCTTGAAATCTTCTAGTAGTCTGAACTGCTGATTGGCTAGACTTGACTTTCACACAACGGTACACTGCAGACATATGCCTTCAGAAAAAACTTCATAGCACTTAATAATATATATTAACTAATGTCCTCTCTACTTCAGCCATCGTCTGTTATTCGTTGCTAAAATTGCAAAACTAATCAACTACTTTTGTGTTCCCATTTCCAAATTAAATCGGTGCAACGTTACCCAATTTATTCCATTTCACTCCATTATCCGTGTTTTACTTTTGTTGGTGTTCATCTTACAATCTCTTTTCAAGATACTATCCATTCTATTCAGCCATTTTCCAGATCGTGTGTCGACTGTGAAGGAACTGCACTGTAACTAATAAACTGCAAACTTTTTATTCTTTCTCCATGAACTTGAATTCCTTTACAAATTTCTCCTTGATTTCCTTTACTGCTTCCTCAAAGCATAGGATGCACAACATCAGAGACAGGCTACAGCCCTGTCTCACTCCCTACTCTGGTACTGCTTCCCTTTCATGTCCTTTGATTCTTACAGCTGCAGTCTGGTTTCTGTACATGTTGTAAATAACCCCTCGCTTCACGTATTTTATCCCTGGTAGTTTCAGAATTTTGAAGACTGTATTCTAGATGATATAGATAAGAATGCAAAATAATTTCTGTAAAACTACAAATTTTACAAAAGTAAGTTTGCCTTTCTTCAGTCTATCTTCTATCGTAGGTTGTGGAGTCAGTATTGCCTTCCGTATTCCAACACTTCTTTAACACCCCAAACTATTCTTTCCCCATTCTCGGCTTACATTGCTTACCCCGTTCTTCGTTAAATAATTCGTGTCAATATTTGCAACCTTCACTTATTAAACTGATGGTTGAGCAGTACTCACACCTATCTGGAACTCGGAATTATTATATCCTTCCTGAAATGTGTGAGTATTTCTCCTGTCCCAGACATCTTGCACAGAAAGCAGAATAACCTGGTCAGCGTTGGCTCTGCCAAGAATCTCAGTGATTTGCTGAGGAATGTTGTCTATACCAGGAGCATTAAGTCTTCCCCTACTTTGTCCATTCTTGGCGCAATATCATATCTCTCACGTCATCTTCACCTGCTTCTTCCTCTCTTTCTAGAATATAGCGCTGAAGTTTGTTTCTCTTACATACATAGACTCTCTATATACTCCTTCTACCTTTCATTTTTCCTTGCTTCATTTAGTACTGACTTGACATATGAACTACTGATCTTCAGACAACTTTGCTTCCTTTCTTCGAAAGTTTCTTTACTTCTCCCATTAGCGGCACTACGTTTCCCTTTGTTATTCTTGCTTCTAGAACCTCTATTTTGTCCTCTACCCAGTCCTGTTTAGCTGTTTTGCACTTTCTGTCAGTCTCGTTTCCTAGGCGCCTACATTCTATTTTGGCAGTTTCATTTACTGCATTTTTATATTTTATCCATTGACCAATTAAATTCAAAATCTCCTGTTACATCCAAGGATTTGAACTAGACTTGTCTTTTTACAACCTTGATCCTCAGCTCCCTTGTATATTTCATCATTCAAAGCTACCCATTGGTCTTCTAATATAATCATTTCCCCCGTTTCAGTCCTACGTTAGCTGATGCTCCACTTCAGTTTCTCAAAAACCTTTGGTTCTTTCAATTACCTAACATTTTGAAAGTTCTTCAGTATTATTCAGCAGCATTCATTATTGTCACACCTGACCCAGGAAACGTCTCACAGCTTAAAACCGGGTTTCGGAATCTCTGTATTACAATGTATAATCATTCGTCCATTTCCGCATCGTGAGGCTTATATTTTCCATACACAGTTAGTAGCTACTGTAACCAATTTCGATAGATCACAACGATGTCTTCAGCAAGCTCTTTGCTGCATAATGGTGCCGGGGCTCAAGACGTTGGCTACTTTGTTGGATCTCGACCAATACTATTCGTTGACTTATGGGGGACATGTGGTTGCTTTTGTTTGAAAGGAGTTCGTGCAAGTTCGCCATTAGTGGTGGTCACTTATTGTCCGGAATGGTACAGTACAGACGAAAACGCACATTGTGCTGTGTTTCTGATGTTAGGAGGGAAGTAACTTTTGTCTGGCCAGGTACACATCACTGAATCACATATTTTGATACATAACGAACCGGTGAGATTTTCTAAGTTAACCTTACGTGGCGGGTTTAGTTGTGGCTACTATCATTCAGCTCTTGAGGAGGCGGACCGTGTGCTTCGCAGAGCGAAACCAGATCTGAAAGATTGCTGGTGCAAACTGCTTGAAAGCTGGTTACTGTATTCACTAATTGCTTATCTCAGACGCTGACTTTTCATGGAGTGTAAGAATGTATTTTCACGAAGTCACGATGAACTGAAAGTATGCTGATATCCCTGTAGGGTTGTACTGTTGAGATATCGCTGTAGGATTGTACAGTTTTTCTTGTTGCCTTTAAAGATCAGTACACATATTGGCAAAGTCATGTCTTCTGAATGAATTTCTTATTATTAGATAATTCTTCGCTTTTAACCTGCTTCATTGTACCGTGCTGTCGAGGTGCCATCTAGTGCAGTATGAGAATGAAATGTGTCAGGTGCTCTGACTTGGTCCTCAAATACAGAAGTGGTGCTGAGGATCAGAAATGATACGAAGAAGCTCTCTGTCTGCAGTTAGGTTTGAGGTGTCTTTATAAGATAGGCCATTATATGACGAGTAGTTGGTTGCTCATCCGAGACATCATGTTGTTTACCTCACTTACTGAATTCAATATTACGTATAAAGCGAGCTAGTACTGTAAATGATCACTTTGTTAAATGTTTATTTTTCTGGATGTTCAGTTTATGCGTATAGAAACTGCGAGATAACCCTATTGAATGCCTGGATGTCATAAGTGGAAAGCTAACTTATTTTCAGAATAATCTCTTGCGTTTAGGAGCTTATTTTCTATGTTGTTGTGGTCTTCAGTCCTGAGACTGGTTTGATGCAGCTCTCCATGCTACTCTATCCTGTGCAAGCTGCTTCATCACCCAGTACGTACTGCAGCCTACATCCTTCTGAATATGCTTTTCTTCTAGTCAAGTTGTGCCACGAAGTCCTCTTCTTCCCAATTCTATTCAATACTTCCTCATTAGTTATGTGATCTAGCCGTCTAACATTCAGCATTCTTCTGTTGCACCACATTTCGAAAGCTTTTATTCTCTTCTTGTCTACACTATTTATCGTCCATGCTTCACTTCCATACATGGCTACACTCCATGCAAATACCTTCAGAACGACTTCCTGACACTTAAATCTATACTCGATGTTAACAAATATCTCTTCTTCAGAAACGCTTTCCTTGCCATTGCCAGTCTACATTTTATATCCTCTCTACTTCCACCACCATCATTTTGCTCCACAAATAGCAAAACTCCTTTACTACTTTAAGTGTCTCATTTCCTAATCTTATTCCCTGAGCATCACCCGAATTAATTCGACTACATTCCATTATCCTCGTTTTGCTTTTGTAGATGTTCATCTTATCCTTTCAAGACACTGTCCATTCCATTCAACTGCTCTTACAAGTCCTTTGCTGTATCTGAAAGAATTACAATGTCATCGGCGAAACTTAAAGTTTTAATTTCTTCTCCATGGATTTTAATACCGACCCTGAATTTTTTTTTGTTTCCTTTACTGCTTGCTCCATATAGTGATTGAATAACATGGGGAATAGGCTACAAAACTCTGTCACTCCCTTCCCAACCACTGCTTCCCTTTCATGCACCTCGACTCTTATAACTGCCATATGGTTTCTGTGCAAACTGTAAATAGCCTTTCGCTCCCTGTATTTTATTCCTGCCACCTTCAGAATATGAAAGAGAACATTCCAGTCAACATCGTCAAAAGCTTTCTCTAAGTCTACAAATGCTAGAAACGTAGGTTTGCCATTTTCTTAATCTACCTTCTAACATAAGTCGTAGGGTCAGTATTGATTCACGTGTTCCAATATTTCTACGGAATCCAAACCGATCTTCCCTGAGGTCGGCTTCTAGCAGTTTTTACATTCGTCTGTAAATAATTCGAGTTAGTATTTTGCAGCCGTGACTTATTAAACTGATAGTTCGGTAATTTTCACACCTGTCAACACCTGCTTTCTTTGGGACTGGAATTATTATATTCTTCTTGAAGTCAGAAGGTATTTCGCCTATCTGATACATTTTGCTCACCAGATTGTAGAGTTTGTCAGGACTAGCTCTCCCAAGGCTGTCAGTAGTTCTAATGGAACGTTGTCTACTCCCGGGGCCTTGTTTCGGCTTAGGTCTTTCAGTACTCTGTCAAACTCTTCACGCAGTATCGTATCACCCATTTCATCTTCATCTACGTCCTCTTCCATTTCGATAATATTGTCCTCAAGCACATCGCCCTTGTATAGACCCTCTATATACTCCTTCCATCTTCCTGCTTTCCCTTCTTTGCCTAGTACTGGGTTTCCATCTGAGCTCTTGATATCCATACAGTGGTTCTCTTTTCTCCAAAGGTCTCTTTAATTTTCATGTAGGCAGTATCTATCTTACCCCTAGTGAGATGAGCCTCTACATCCTTACATTTGACCTCTAGCCATCCCTGCTTAGCTACTCTGCTCTTCCTGTCGATATCATTTTTGAGACGCTTGTATTCCTTTTTGGCTGCTTCATTTACTGCATTTTTATATTTTCTTCTTTCATCAATTAAATTCAATATTTCTTCTGTTACCCAAGGATTTCTACTAGCCCTCGTCTTTTTACCTACTTGATCCTCTGCTGCCTTCACTACTTCATCCCTCAAAGTTACCCATTCTTCTTCTATTGTATTTCTTGCCCCCACTCTTGTCAATTGCTCCCTTATGCTCTCTCTGAAAATCTGTACACCCTCTGGTTTATTCAGTTTATCCAGGTTCCATCTCCTTAAATTCCCAATTTTTTTGCAGTTTCTTCCGTTTTAATGTACAGTTCATAACCAATAGAATGTGGTCAGAGTCCACATCTGCCCCTGGAAATGTCTTACAATTTAAAACCTGGTTCCTAAATCTCTGTCACAGCACTATATAATCTATCTGATTCCTTCTTGTATCCCCAGGCTTCTTCCATGTATAGAACCGTCTTTCATGATTCTTGAACCAAGTGTTAGCTGTGATTAAGTTATGCTCTGGGCAAAATTCTACCAGGCGGCTTCATCTTTCATTTCTTACCCCCAATCCATATTCACCTACTACGTTTCCTTCTCTTCCTTACCCTACTATAAAATTCCAGTTACCCATGACTATTAAATTTTCGTCTCCCTTCACTATCTGAATAATTTCTTTTATTTCGTCATACATTTCTTCAATTTCTTCGTCATCTACAGAGCTAGTTGGCATATACATTCTTACTACTGTAGTAGTCGTGGTCTTCGTGTCTATCTTGGCCACATTAAGGCGCTCACTATGCTGTTTGTAATAGCTTACCCGCACTCCTACTTTTTTATTCATTATTAAACCTACTCCTGCATTACCTTTATTTGATTTTGTATTTATAACCCTGTATTCTCCTGACCACAAGACTTGCTCCTCCTGCCACCAAGCTTCGCTAATTCCCACCATATCTAACTTTAACCTATCCATTTCCCTTTTTGAACTTTCTAACCTACCTGCCTGATTAAGGGATCCGATATTTCACGGTTCGATACCTAGAACGCCAGCTTTCTTTCTCCTGTTAACGTTGTCGTCCGGAGTAGACCACGCCCGGAGATCCGAATGGGGGACTATTTTACCTCCGGAATATTTTACCCAGGAGGACGCCATCATCATTTAACCATACAGTAAAGCTGCATGCCCTCGGGAAAAATTACGGCTGTAGTTTCCTCTTGCTTTCAGCCGTTTACAGTCCCAGCACAGCAAGGCCGTTTTGGTTAGTGTTACAAGGGCAGATCAGTCAGTCATCCAGACTGTTGCCCCCGGCAACTACTATAAAGGCTGCTGCCCCTCTTCAGGAACCACACGTTTGTTTGGCCTCTCAATAGATACCCCTCCGTTATATCGCTGAGGCACACAAGCCTCCCCACCAACGGCATGGTCCATGGTTCATGTGGAGGGGGGGGATATTTTATGTAGTGTTCACAAAACATATATTTATATTCAGGCCCTAATTTCTTTCGTTGTGCAGAGTTTATGTAAATGCGTGCTTTATTTCTATTTTCTGTACATATCTTAGGGGTAGATCACATTACATGTTTTGTTTTCTTGGCCATTAAAAATTTACTTTATGCATATACTTCGAATATCAGGGCTTATTTGACATTACCTATGAAAGTGATGTAAGCTTTTCTTTCGCTATATGTAGAAACACACAGCTTTCAGTAGTCCTACACCAACCCTGTTTGATTTTTTATGACCTGATCTGAAGTCTTATTGTTTCTGCCATCGCCCTTCACTAATTCTTTCTGTATCTTACGTCAACATACCAGATTCACTATTTAAAATATCTAACACACCTACGCGATTAAGGGACCCAACATTACGCACTCCAACCCATGGAATGACAATTGTGCTTGCGTGACACCGACAAGTTCGTGTGCAGTACCGACCAGGAGTTCTGAATGGGAACTCTTTTACCTCGAAAATATTTCACCCAAGAGCGTGTCATTATCATTGAGCCATAGTATACAGCGGCAAGCCCTTGGAAAGGAACCACACTTTTAGTTGCTCTTTGGTTTCTGGTATTCGCAGTATCAGAACAGCAAGGCTACACTAGCCGGTGTTACAAGGCCAGATCAGGCAATCATACGGACTGTTAACCATGCACCTGCTCAAGAGACTGCTGCCCCTCTTCATTCTATATCTATTGTCGACAAAAATGTATAATTTTCTTGCAGTTGGTTGTGCATGAGTAGCATACATTTTTTATTTCTTTTTTTAATGCATGACATGGAGCAGTGTTAACAGTCTACCAGTTCCGGTCCTGTATCATATTCTCAGTAAGAAAACATTATAGTTACTAAACTCATATTAATTCCTGACATGAAAAATACATACGGCACATACTCACATACTGAAAGGCAAATAGCGTTTTCACCGAAAGGAGTTAGTGACACATTCGCCCATTCTAAGAACATAGAACAACCCACCTTTTGTAAAGAAGTATGTTCTGTTGCTCATTATGCGCATTTTTGGAGTAACAACTCAACTCTCCCCATATATACACTCCTGGAAATTGAAATAAGAACACCGTGAATTCATTGTCCCAGGAAGGGGAAACTTTATTGACACATTCCTGGGGTCAGATACATCACATGATCACACTGACAGAACCACAGGCACATAGACACAGGCAACAGAGCATGCACAATGTCGGCACTAGTACAGTGTATATCCACCTTTCGCAGCAATGCAGGCTGCTATTCTCCCATGGAGACGATCGTAGAGATGCTGGATGTAGTCCTGTGGAACGGCTTGCCATGCCATTTCCACCTGGCGCCTCAGTTGTACCAGCGTTCGTGCTGGACGTGCAGACCGCGTGAGACGACGCTTCATCCAGTCCCAAACATGCTCAATGGGGGACAGATCCGGAGATCTTGCTGGCCAGGGTAGTTGACTTACACCTTCTAGAGCACGTTGGGTGGCACGGGATACATGCGGACGTGCATTGTCCTGTTGGAACAGCAAGTTCCCTTGCCGGTCTAGGAATGGTAGAACGATGGGTTCGATGACGGTTTGGATGTATCGTGCACTATTCAGTGTCCCCTCGACGATCACCAGTGGTGTATGGCCAGTGTAGGAGATCGCTTCCCACACCATGATGCCGGGTGTTGGCCCTGTGTGCCTCGGTCGTATGCAGTCCTGATTGTGGCGCTCACCTGCACGGCGCCAAACACGCATACGACCATCATTGGCACCAAGGCAGAAGCGACTCTCATCGCTGAAGAAGACACGTCTCCATTCGTCCCTCCATTCACGCCTGTCGCGACACCACTGGAGGCGGGCTGCACGATGTTGGGGCGTGAGCGGAAGACGGCCTAACGGTGTGCGGGACCGTAGCCCAGCTTCATGGAGACGGTTGCGAATGGTCCTCGCCGATACCCCAGGAGCAACAGTGTCCCTAATTTGCTGGGAAGTGGCGGTGCGGTCCCCTACGGCACTGCGTAGGATCCTACGGTCTTGGCGTGCATCCGTGCGTCGCTGCGGTCCGGTCCCAGGTCGACGGGCACGTGCACCTTCCGCCGACCACTGGCGACAACATCGATGTACTGTGGAGACCTCACGCCCCACGTGTTGAGCAATTCGGCTGTACGTCCACCCGGCCTCCCGCATGCCCACTATACGCCCTCGCTCAAAGTCCGTCAACTGCACATACGGTTCACGTCCACGCTGTCGCGGCATGCTACCAGTGTTAAAGACTGCGATGGAGCTCCGTATGCCACGGCAAACTGGCTGACACTGACGGCGGCGGTGCACAAATGCTGCGCAGCTAGCGCCATTCGACGGCCAACACCGCGGTTCCTGGTGTGTCCGCTGTGCCGTGCGTGTGATCATTGCTTGTACAGCCCTCTCGCAGTGTCCGGAGCAAGTATGGTGGGTCTGACACACCGGTGTCAATGTGTTCTTTTTTCCATTTCCAGGAGTGTAGTAAGAAATGGCGGTAATTACCAGATACACTATGTGATGAAAAGAATCCGGACACACCAAAAACATATGTTTTTCAAATTTGGTGCATTGTGCTGCCACGTACTGCCAGATAACCCATATCAGCGACCTTGGTAGCTATTAGATATCGTGAGAGAGTAGAATGGGGCGCTGCGCGGAACTCAGGGAGTTCGAACGTGATCAGGTGACTGGGTGTCACTTGTGTCGTACGTCTTAAAGCGAGATTTCCACACTCCTAAACATCCCTAGGTCCAGTGTTTCCGGTGCGATAGTGAAATTGAAACGTGAAGGGACACGTACAGCACAAAAGCGTACAGGCCCTCCTCGTCTGTTGACTGACAGAGACCGCCGATAGTTGAAGAGGGTCGTAATGTGTAATAGGCAGACATCTATCCAGACCATCACACAGGAATTCCACATTGCGTCAGGATCCACTGCAAGTACAATGACAGTTAGGCTGGAGGTGAGAAAACTTGGATTTAAAGTTCGAGCGGCTGCTCATAAGTCACACATCTCGCCAGTAAATGCTAAACGACGCCTCGCTTGGTGTAAGGATCGTAAACATTGGACGATTGAACAGTGGAGAAACGTTGTGTGGAGTGACGAATCACGGTACACAATGTGGCGGTCCGATGGCAGGGTGTTGGTACAGCGAATGACCGGTGAATGGTTGTGCTAGCTTGTGTAGTGCCAACAATAAAATTCAGAGGCGGTGGTGTTATGGTGTGGTCGTGTTTGTCTTGGGGCTTCCATCCCCTGTTGGTTTGCGTGGTACCATCACAGCGCAGACCTACATTGATGTTTTAAGCACCTTCTTGCTTCCCACTGTTGAAGAGCAATTCGGGGATGGCGACTGGATCTTTCAACTAGATCGAGCAAATGGTCATAATTCACGGCCACGACAATAACATCCCTGTAATGGACTGACCTGCACAGAGTCCTGACATGAATCCTATAGAATACCTTTGGGATGATTTGTAACGCCGACTTCGTTCCAGGCCTGCTCGACCGACATCAATACCTCTCCTCAGTGCAGCACTACGTGAATAATGGGCTGTCATTATCTTAAAAAACTTTCCAGCACCTGATTGAACGTATGCCTGCGAGAGTGGAAGCTGTCGTCAAGGCTAAGGGTGGGCCAACACCATATTGAATTCCAGCATTACCGATGGAGGGCGCCACGTGCATATAAGTCACTTTCAGCCAGGTGTCCGGATACTTTTGATCATATAGTGCACTATGTCACTTCTGTATCAAATGGCCACAGCGAAAATTTGGCGACATTTAATTTAAATAAATTTACTCCATAAATTGACAAAGCATAAATATCTTAGAAACAACGCAAATACAGTACTGGCACTGAGGATCAGAAATGATAACGAGAACCTCTCTGTCTACACATCTTTGTAGCTTGATATGTCCATGGAGATTTGTAGCTCAAGCGTTGATGGTAAATCTATATTTCTTTAATGAAGTGTATGATGACGTGAGTATAGGAGTAATGAAGTGTAGTGAGATTCGTCTCACTGGAATGAGGGCAAAGAGATAATCAGTTTAATCTTGTAATACTATATTTTTTGTGACTGCCGGACGTTCTGCCCTAGCAGCAAGTTCTTCCTTTATCTCCAGGTGAATGATAGCGTAGGTGAAGAAGTTGCTATCTCATTGAGCGTCGCAGGATCGGGGATAGAACGTGGTACAGGTGTTGCTGCTAGGAAACGCTCGCGAAAGACTGCGTGAGTCGGGAAACGTCCAGAGAAAGCCTCACCTTGCAAAAGCTATACGAGACACTCAGCCGTGTGTGCTACTGCAGTTCCATCGAGCTTTTGTATTTCCAGTACCATGGAGCACGTATGGGACATTCTTCCCCTGTCAGATCGCAGCCAAAAGTGAGTTCCCGTCCAGGGGTCACATAGTGGGCTAACATGAACCGCGCCCTCATCCGGACGATTTCTAAGCAAGGCAAATCGGCGTTCACCAGACCGCCAACCTTAAGTGAGACCACCTCGCTGTGTTGCGAATACTGCATTACTATGTGGTTACTAAGGAACATTACTCTGCCTTCAATAGGAGTCTTTTTAACTTTTTAACCTTAGAAGTGTACACCAGGGTCGCTCTGGCCCTGGAGTTCTGTGTTTGCTCTGTGCTTGCGCCACTACACATACACAGCCAGCGGTCAACAATACGAGTATAAATCCAGCATTGAGTGAGACCTTGTAGAGCACGGACGTTCTAAGTTGTGAGAAATTGTTGTTTAATTAATTTGGCAGAAATATGTTTAAAAGGGCCACTGTGACCCTGCGACATACATCGTGAAACTATTCCGTCGCCTATTGTGAAGTACATTTAAGTGAGAATGGCATGTAAGAATGACATTTTACCAACAGAAGGTAGTACTCGGTCAGAAGAACTCAATCGTGAAAGTGACGTAAATGACTTTCGTAATGAAAGATTCTGAAGCTGATGCTCCTGAAGTAGTTAGGGACATTGGCGAAACTGATATCAATCTGCCGGATCTTCAGACAGCTATGAAGGAAATACAGTTCTCCATGGTAAGAATGTTTACTGTTGGAAAAACAGCTCTCCCTAATAGAAGAGACGCTCAGTTGCTGAAAAGATTGAAGTCCTTATCTCAAGAGTGGGGAAATACTGAATCAATGGATTTATGAATAGATGAGTGATGTGTTGGCAAATGTGCCAACACCTTGTAGATAGAGGAGGCCGAAATGCACGCTATCTAACGCAGTCGGGCGTGAAGTCTGGAACAGGATACGTAATAAATGCTATAAAGAAATGTACGTATCGTCTGTTTACTTAACTTTAATTCATCCTTGTGGTACATCGCTATTGTTAATACAAGTGAGACTCTCTCCAGATATGGTTAATGGCGCCTTGCTAGGTCGTAGCCATGGACTTAGCTGAAGGCTATTCTAACTGTCTCTCGGCAAATGAGAGAAAGGCATCGTCAGTGTAGTCGCTAGCAAAGTCGTCGTACAACTGGGGCGAGTGCTAGTACGTCTTTCTAGACCTGCAATGTGGTGGCGCTAGGTCTGCGATTACTGACAGTGGCGACACGCGGGTCCGACATGTACTAATGGACCGCGGCCGATTTAAAGCTACCACCCAGCAAGTTTGGTGTCTGGCGGTGACACCACAATGAGAATAGCTCAAAATGTTACTGTAATATATAGATTTTATTACACGGATAGCGTCTTCATCAAATGACACTGCAAATAAAGTCTTTAGATCCGGATTGCTATCAAGTTTCATAACTGAAAAGCTTCCACGGTAAGTTTTTACTTAGTCTCGAATTTCGAATGTAGAAATACCAATATTCATTGAAGAAATACATGACAGAGGTGAAATAAAATGCATTTAGTGCATGAGAGTCTAATGTCGTGATAAAATATTCTATATTCAGGATTTTTTTCCAGAATATATTTGAGGGTTACTCCTGGCCCTTCTGTACAGTTCACGTTGCAATTTCAGAGGTGTGCAATTCTAGTTGCAAGATTCTTACTGCTTCATATCGCTCAGTCTTTTAACAATTCGTAATTTCGTATACGTTATTTCGCTGCATGGTCTGATCCCACGGTTTCTCTGCTCTTTCAAAATCTGTCTTCTCTCGAGGATAGGCTCATCCAACGGTTCCTTCGCCAGAAAAAATGAGCACCTCGTTGCTGGAATGTGTAGCTTTCTCCAGGCGAACGGGAGTCCCCCTCCCCTCCATCCCATTCCCACTGTTAGGAGCCAGGAGAGATTTGTTTTCTCAATAAACAGCTTCACTGGCCGTTTGAATGCAAAGTGACGCCATTGTTGTTGTGCAGATTTCCGTTCTGTATTTTATATGTGCCTTGCTACTGCAATATTAGTGCCAAACGAACCGTAAGTGATAATAGAACATTAGCAAGGAAGTAAGAAACAATACCGATATTAATACAGGGATTTTACAAAATTTTAGTTCAGTTATTAAAGATGATTTTTTTTCAATTGTAATGAAAATTCACAACATTTTTTTTGCAATTTTTTATTTATATATTGAAAAATATATAGTTTTTTGGAAAAAGGCTGTGTTAAATTATGCAGAAGGTACTGTGTAACATTTACTGAAAGTTTGAAACAAATATGTTTGGAAGATCCTTAGAAAACATGTAATTAGTGTGAGAAAATATAAGTTTTGGGAATCGAGCGACAAGGATTGGATTAACTTTTTAGTGCATTCCAGGTCCATAGGATGGATTATCTTCATCCTCTGCAAACTCCTCCTCCAGCTTCCTCTTGTTCCTCCTCCTGTTTACTCTTGCTTGTATTTCTAGACTCTTTATAGCCCTGTCTGCAGCCCGAAGGCGTTCCTTGTCTAAAGCAAGCGTCGCTCGTACCATGTTAGAATATTATTATTTATAGTAATAACACATACCTTTGGCTTTCCAACATTTCTCCTCTTCTTAAAAGCCTTCAGAGGATTTCTAATAACTTTACTTTTACTCATTATTATACTTCAACAAAACAGAGACTCAAGAAACAGAATTAATTATGAATATTTTCGGGCCGGCCGCGGTGGTCTAGCGGTTCTGGCGCTGCTGTAGCTTGTATCACTGTGAACAGACGCAGTGCTGACTTGGTTTCGCAAAAGGCAAGTTATTAACGTACTCCAGGAAAGTAGCCGTGGTAATATGGAATGATGGGTAAGCCAATTCTGTCGAATTTTCCAGAATGTTCTTCAAACCAATCACGAACAGTTGTGGCACGGTGACATGTCGCGTTGTCACCCGTATAACTTCCATCGTTCTTTGGGAACATGAAGTCCATGACTGGCTGCAAATGATCTCCAAGTAGCAGTTGGACCAGAGGACGCAGTCCATTCCGTGTAAGACGGCCCGCTGGCCAAGTGTTTCTAGGCGCTTCAGTCCAGAACCGCGCGACCGCTACGGTCGCAGATTCGAATCCTGCCTCGGGCATGGGTGTGTGTGATGTCCTTAGGTTAGTTAGGTTTAAGTAGTTCTAAGTTCTAGGGGACTTATGACCTAAGATGTTGAGTCCCATAGTGCTCAGAGCCATTTGAACGAATATTTTCGAGATAACGACAGAGTAAATTAACATGAAACAATCGACAATCACACCAGCGATATATATTGAACCATCACAGGTTAGCCACAACACATACTTTATCTCACATCACTAAAATGTACCTGATGAACACGGACGTTAATAATAACACCATTTGACAGCAGTTTAACAGCGCCACAGTGGGTCACGCCCATGTAGAACACATTTAAAAAAAAAATTTAAAAATAGTTGTAGTCTTCGGAATTGAATAAATTATATATCTATTAAAAGATAATAGTCTGCAGATTCAGAAAACGCAAAAAAGTAAAAATTGAACTTTTCATGATTTTGAGCCTTTCCGGAGCCCCTTAGCCTCATCCTGAGCTGACGACACGTTTCAGACGTCTGCGCCCCTCCTCGCGGCGGACGACTTCGCTGCGCCTCACCCCTTCGCCCGCCGCCCACCATCGGCTCGTAAATCAGGCGCTTGGACGCGCGCGCGCGCGCCGGCTGGAGTTCTTGCATGGCGCGCGCCTGTGCCCGCTGCGGCCGCCACCTGCCGGCCGCCGGCTCGCCTTATTAATCCCCGGAAGACACGCGACTGCGCCGCGCCACGCGCACTGCCGCCCTCTTCTCACTCCTCGCTGCTCCCTCGCCTACCCTTCACGAGGGCTCGCGGCTTGCTTCACCTGCACGGAAGCCCACTGCCTGCGCCACGCAGCCATCGCGCGGCCTCTGCTGGAATTACCATTCGCCCAGACCCCATTACGTAGCGCGTGTGAAGCACTTCTGTTCACACGCAGACCGAAACTACTGCGCAAACACCAACACTGTAGACTAATAACATTACATACACGCCCAATACGTTCCCTAGAGAAAGTCAGGTACCTTGGTGTCTGGATGGACCGGAAACTTACATGGGGGGACCACATCGAATACGTTACCAACCGAGCGCACGCGAGGCTCAAACAGCTCTACCCAATGGTAGTGCAATTGCCCGCGAAAGGCAAAGGTCCCGAGTTCGAATCTCGGTCGGGCACACAGTTTTAATCTGCCAGGAAGTTTCATATCAGCGCACACTCCGCTGCAGAGTGAAAATCTCATTCTGGAAACATCCCCCAGCCTGTGGCTAAGCCATGTCTCCACAGTATCCTTTCTTTCAAGAGTGCTAGTTCTGCAAGGTTCGCAGGAGAGCTTCTGTAAAGTTTGGAAGGTAGGAGACGGATACTGGCAGAAGTAAAGCTGTGAGTACCGGGCGTGAGTCGTGCTTCGGTAGCTCAGATGGTAGAGCACTTGCCCGCGAAAGGCAAAGGTCCCGAGTTCGAATCTCGGTCGGGCACACAGTTTTAATCTGCCACGAAGTTTCATATCAGCGCACACTCCGCTGCAGAGTGAAAATCTCATTCTCGAAACATTCCCCAGGCTGTGTGGCTAAGCCATGTCTCCGCAGTATCCTTTCTTTCAGGAGTATCAGTTCTGCAAGGTTCATAGGAGAGCTTCTGTAAAGTTTGGAAGGTAGGAGACGGATACTGGCAGAAGTAAAGCTGTGAGTACCGGGCGTGAGTCGTGCTTCGGTAGCTCAGTTGGTACAGCACTTGCCCGCGAAAGGCAAAGGTCCCGAGTTCGAATCTCGGTCGGGCACACAGTTTTAATCTGCCAGGAAGTTTCAGCTCTACCCAATGCTCAACAGGGAAAGCACACTGAATAGGAGGGTGTCGATGTCCATATACATGACACTGATTAGACCTCTGATGACGTACGCAGCTCCCGTCTGGGGATATGCAGCTCCTACACGACTGCGCCGCCTGCAGATCATACAGAACAAGGTGCTACGAATCATTAGCAACGCTCCACGCTACACACGCGCCGTGGATCTTCACCATGAATACCGCCTTGATACCCTCAAGGACGTATTCAAGAAACACGCCACACGACTATACAGGAACTCGACACACTCGAACAATCCTTTCATCCTCACTCTGGGAAACTACGATCACAGCCACAGGTGGAAGCACAAGCGGCCAAAGACACTGCTAGCTAGGGCATAGCCACCTATGGTAAACTAACATACGCAAACAGCGACAAAGGTCGGCAAGCCCCTGCATATCAGCAACACTGGCAACTACCAGCTGCTAGAGCCGACCAACAGGCCACAGCATGGACACCGACGAGCTCGCCCACAGACGCACAAACAATCTGCCAACATTCCCACACACTGTGCCCCCGGTATATGACCTATCGGACACAAGATCGATAACAAACCTAACTGTTGCAGATTGCTGACGCTGAACGAGGACTCTGTACCAGCACCCAGCGCCAGCCGCCGAGCAGCTCAAACACACAACGCCAAGGTATCGACATGCATAATACCCACTACTAACAAAGCCTATCCTTCCACAACCTATCGCAGGCAGCAAGACAACCGCTACTGCTCTTACCACCCGACCTAACTTTCGCAGAGGTTTTTTTCCCTTGGCTGTTGCCTTGGCACTTTTCTTCCTCTGCCCTTCAAACCGCTACCCTTCGTCAGATTTCGACCAATCTATCTCCAGATGAGCGCGTATTAATGGTTAATCCTAGCCAGACGTACGCAAAAATCGCAGTACCCACATCCTGCGACACCTCACTTTAGTGAATACTAACCCTTATGCAGAGATGGCAGTAGACCTTTTGTGTTGGCCATCGTGTCGGTGTGGGCGTGGAGGGGCTCCACCTCTATATATAAAAAAAAACACGTAGCGCGTGAGTCTCGTGCAATTGAAATTCCTTCTCGTTGGCAGTTTGGTATTCGTGTTCGTATTATACAGCTATAATCAGCTCCAGTATTTTGCTTCAATGTTTCACTCTCTTGGATCACGTCCTTTGGTAGGCAAAAGTTCCTTAGCACGGGACAGCTGTATGCGCGTATGCTGATGAAGATAGTATCGCGTACACAAGATGTAAAAGGCCACTCCAATGGCGGAGCAGTCATTTGTACTCAGGTGTTCACGTTGGACTGTGTGTTCTTCACAGTCCGATTCCTTTCCCTCTTAATGTCGCTTGCTGCGTTACTTTCAATTCCCGCCACGCACCATCATTTGTTGACTAGCGATCCCAACGGGGCACAGTGTGCTCTGCGCGAAGCGGTTCCTCGTTGCACGCGCAGCTGGGGACGAGCGGGAAGGCGCGAGTGGCGAGAGGCGAGTGGCGATTGGTCGCTGGTAGTGCGACGGTTGTCGACTCCTTATGTCTGGTGACGACGTGGCCTCCATAAGGTTACTGGCTTTGGGTCTGAATACAGGTGTCTGATTCAAGACTTACAGAAATTCTATCAGTTCTGTTTCCTCCATTTTGCCGGTCTGGAAGCAAGACTGTGTCTCGGAACCGGCAGCTATTCGTCGGAGTGTGCATCAATCGAAGTAAGACCTATCATACACCTTTGTTCAGCGGTGGTTGACATTCACATTCCACTAAAACGATGATCCAGTAACCCGGCCATATTGCCGAAGTTATTCGTCGTGACTGCTGTTGACTGTTCCTACCAGACATTTTAGTATTATCTTCCATTGTGTGCTGTTGGGTTCATTTCAGTGTTAATATTCAGCCCGATGTATTAGAAACGAATGCTATTTGTCTTGTGATTGAGTACTGGGTTTGTTTGAATCGATAACCAGCACGTCCCATTCCACTCACGACGCACTCAAGAAACCAAGATTAATCTGACTTAAATTTGCATTTGTGTAATTTGTTTGTCCTGTTTTCTAAGAGATTTTCGTTAATTACTGTAGTTAAATAACTGTTTGATACTTTAAATTATGTAAAATTTGTCCCGCCCGTGAAATGGAGTTTTGACATGCGATAATTCTTTTTGGGTTTCTGCTTAATTAATGAGTTTAGTACTTTGTAGACGTCAATTTTACCCTTTCTTTACCTGCCGCAAGCTAGCTTTAGGTCCGCGCTGGTCCATTAGCATCCTTTTGATCTTAGATACAATTTTATATAGCTTAGAGATTAAGTTTATTAACTGGGTTTTACACGGCCAATGTCATCCCTAGGTGATGGTTTTCAAGAGCAATTTGTCACCGCTTTAATGTCCTGAATTGTTCAGGGTTAAACAGTGTTATGTTAGAAGGCTATGGCCGGAACGGTCGCAGGTTCGAATCCTGCCTCGGGCATGGATGTGTGTGATTTCCTTAGGTTATTTCGGTTAAGGTAGTTCTAAGTTCCAGGGGACTGATGACCTCATATGTTAAGTCCCATAGTGCTCAGAGCCGTTTGAACCATTTTTTAAAATTAATTGTGTTATTTCCATGATTTAATGTATATGGCCCTTTTTATGGGTGCTAGATTTATCCTGTCTCCTGTTTAAGTAAGCCAACTGAAATATCACTCTCAAAGTAAAGTAACTGATCCGACTTCCTGTAACACGTGAAGTTGCTTAGTTCTCCGTGTTTTACGGGTTATCTCGTCGAAAGGTGTTTCAGTGCTATAATGTATACCAGTCAAATCTGAACCAAGTTGTTCTCCAGTTTAACTGTTTTTTCCCTAATTTTCATGGAATTTAAATTTTCTAAATTTGCAAGCCCTAATCCGTTTTCTGTAAATTGTTGCTAGTATAGCTGTGACCTACCTAACTAATTGCAACACGTAATTGTTAGTGTTTTAACTGGTTATGTCGTAATAGATGCAAACTTAAAGTGGAGCTGGTGGCTAATTCATATTCCCCGGTTCCTCATCCTCAGTAATGCAAGAATTAAATTTTTATTTAAAGCTTGTGTTAAGATTTTTCGGTGAGTTACGGGGAGAAAGGAAAAGGCGGTGCTTCTCACGTGAAAATGGTTCGACGTGATTACGGCCGCACGACGCGAATTAACAGACAGTGTACGCGGAATGGCAGCTGGAACAACACGTATGGGACACTTCATTTCGGAAATCGTTAGGCACTCCTATATTCCGAGATCTATAGTGTCAAGAGAGTGGCGACAAAATCAGATTCCGGGCATTACCTCTGACCTCGGACAAAGCAGTGGCCGACGTCCTACACTTAACGACCGAGAACAGCTGTGTCTGTGTAGAGTTGTCAGTGCTAACAGACAAGCAACACTGCGAGAAATAAGCACAGAAATCGAAGTGGGACGTACGGCGAACGTGTCTGTTAACGAGTTATAGCAGCAGACGGCCGACGCGAGTACCTTTGCTAACAGCACGACATCGCCTTGAGTGCTTCTCCTGGGCTCGTGAGTGTTTCGGTTGAACCCTAGACTTCTGCCAAACCGTGGCCTGATCAGATGAGTCCAGATTTCAGTAGCCAAAAGTTGATGGTTCAAAATGGTTCAAATGGCTCTGAGCACTATGGGACTTAACTTCTGAGGTCATCAGTCCCCTAGAACTTAGAACTACTTAAACCTAACTAACCTAAGGACATCACACATACCCGTGCCCGAGGCAGGATTCGAACCTGCAACCGTAGCAGTCGCGCGGTTCTGGACTGAAGCGCCTAGAACCACTTGGCCAGCGCGGCCGTCTTACACGGAATGGACTGCGTCCTCTGGTCCAACTGCTACTTGGAGATCATTTGCAGCCAGTCATGGACTTCATGTTCCCAAAGAACGATGGAAGTTATACGGGTGTCAACGCGACATGTCACCGTGCCACAACTGTTCGTGATTGGTTTGAAGAACATTCTGGAAAATTCGACAGAATTGGCTTACCCATCATTCCATATTACCACGGCTACTTTCCTGGTGTACGTTAATAACTTGCCTTTTGCGAAACCAAGTCAGCACTGCGTCTGTTCACAGTGATACAAGCTACAGATCGGGAACCAGTAAGTCAGCAAAATATTTGTTAAAGAATACAAACTCTTGTTTTGCAACCAGTAGTTTGTCACAAATTACAATACTTTACAGTGTACCCATTTTATCACCCACATAGAACTGGCACGCAACTCTTCTACAACGCTGAAGGCATGGTACGAGAGGGCAAGGAAATAGCAGGCTTAACGCGAATTTACTGTGGAAGAAAGGCAGATAAGGATTTAGTTTTCTGCTAATATCATGTCCGTTACACACGGAGCACGATATTTCATTATGGAAGGAGCGGGCTCGTCTCCTTTGGACCCCGACCACTTCACCAAATGAGTTAAACAAACCATGCAAAAAGAAATTCTGGATGTCCAGTATTCCCAAGTAATGTTCGAGTGCCATAACACCAGTTGGTGGCGACTTGTAATACTATTACCAAGTATATCAACTATTTTCGATTTTCGGGCCTTTCAGTAATGCCAGTAACGCCAGTCTGTGGAGGTTATACTGAATGCCACCTGTCGGGAACTAGTTTCAGAATCGCTTTATGTGAGTAACAAGAATATATCTAGTCTAAAACATTAATCCGAATTAAATATAATGCATCAGCAACAGAGTAATTTGCCACATGAACTGATTATCGGAAGTACAGATTCAGTTATTAACGTGGACAGCTTCTGACCTATAAAAGCAACTGATGCTCATACCAGCTGTTCAAGGGGACTATGACAAGTTTCTGCTCGTGCATTACAACGGCAAGTGAAGTTTTGCCGCATTCTCTCAAATATGTTTGCTGTCTGTTGTACAACGATGCTACAGTTGGGAGCCTTTCAACCGGCTCCTCTATACAAAACATGGTGTAGCTGTGAGGTCAGGTGGTGGCGCTGCACGTGAGTTAGGACCTCGCGCAGAATATGTCTCATCTAATCTTTTACTACTCTTCCTTCTGTTTCTGTAATACTGTCCTTGTGTTTGTTTGCCGAGTAAAGACTATATATATATATATATATATATATATATATGTCTTCCCCTTTTCAGTCTTGCCTTCGTTGCTTAATACGGACTTGCCATTCGAACTCCTCTTTCCTCCAAAGGCCTTTATAATTCTCCTATAGGTGGCATCTTTCTTTCCACTGCTCATGGATGGTTCTGCGGCCTTGCGAATCTCGTACAGCCATTCCTGCTTCGCCATTTTGCGCTGCTTGTCAGCCTCATTCTCCCCTTTTGCTGCTTCTTTTGCTGCATTTATGTATTTTTTTCCTTTCTGTAGTTTATAATTAGGATAACGTCGGCTGCAAAACTTTTCTATGTTCATCCAGTCGGCTTTCTCTCTACTCCATCCTGCCGGCCGGTGTGGCCCATCGGTTCTAGGCGCTTCAGTCTGGAACCGCGCGACCGCTACGGTCGCAGGTTGGAATCCTGCCTCGGGCTTGGATTTGTGTGATGTCTTTAGGTTACTTAGGTTTAAGTAGTTCTAAGTTCTATGGGACTGATGACCTCAGATGTTAAGTCCCATAGTGCTCACAGCCATTTTTTTTTCTACTCCATCCTCTGTCCCACATATCGTACGAAAGTTGCAGATATCTGAAATAAGTAATGTTTCACATTCGTTAAGCAGTCACGGACAATACACAATGGTAGACGCGTCACTGGACACAAGCTGTTACATACCGTTGTGTATCAATTTCCCCGGTGGTGTCACGACCGTCGATGCGGTAGACAGTCGATTCTTAACGACTAAGAGCAGTTTTAGAGACATACATCTCACAGTTAACGTTCCTTCACGACCCCGCATCAAATGAAATGTTCATTTACCACCAATTATAGTTTATAATGCGCTGTCCACATAATTTCGACCGGATATATTTGTCGCACAGTATACACAGGTTGAACCTAAATTCCAGCAATGACAATTGAAGATTTTTTCAGATAAATTTTCTGCTTTACATATTAACTGGATTGCGTTCGATGTCTTGTCCCCCTTATCTTTGTACTTACGTGTTGTCCCAGAACGTCGCGACAAACTTCGAGACATCGTAGAGGACGTCCTGCGGAACAGATCGAGAATAGGAAACCGTTTCCGGGAACGTCATCCACCGACGCGACAAAACGTCAAAGTTACAGTCGCCGGTGCCAACCTTTGGCAGCAAAGGTGACTTTCTACGCTGTTGGACAGTAGGTGGAACATCTCGCACTCGCAGTACTGATTTTTATTCAGTGGTCGCGACCGGTTGCCACGATCGTAAGTGGAGAAAATGGAGCTAGCTGCTGCATAGACCGGCCTTGTCTGCTATTAATGTGATGCTCTGCTACCTTTGTCGCTGACAGTTTCGGACACGAGTCTCGATCTGCAGTTTCTTTTTATACTGTATACGGAAAAATGTTGGAGATTTTAGAGGGTTCCAGGAGGAAAAATGAACTGCAGATGAGTACCGGTGTCCGAAATCTTCAGACAGCAGAGCGTCACATCTATAGCAGACAAGGCTTTCCTGCGCAGCAGCTGTCTTAATTTTCTCCACTGCAGGTCGTGGCAATCAGTTGTCATAAAAAAATAACAAACAACATCGCGAGACCTCCCGCCTACATTTCGTCTGGGTACAAAGCCGCGTTTGCTGCCGTTAAGCGTGGCCAAGTGGTAGGCAACAACCTCTGTAACCTCGACGCTCTGTAGCGTTCCGGATGACGTTTCCGGACACGGGTTTCTGTTCTCAAATTGTTCCTCAAGACACCAACTTCTCGAAGTTTGTCTCAACAATTTCGGAACACTCTACATATTGCACGGAAATAACATATGCGGAGCTGTGTAAATCTCAATGCTGTGCTCTTATCTCGTTTGGAATCAAACTAGTTTATTCAGTTACTGGAACCCAGTTACTGCCACGTGGCCAGTGCGACTGACATTATGAGATGCGTCAACCTTCTGTGCTCCAGCAGCCGATCGTACCATCTAACCCTGTCCATTGCTTCTTCGTGCATTTCCACAAAGACCAATAATTTATTCCAGACTGTTCGGATTTACACACATATCGATCCTGCAGAGCCTACTAGACTCACATACGCTGGCTGCCACGTATTTTCTGTATGTTCTGCTCCTTTGGCGAGTGAGGTTGGGCGACCAAAGACGTTTGCATCGGCTCACGAGCGGCCGTTGCCTTCTCAAGGATGGTTCAAAGTTCTGAATACCACAGCTGGACGCCAAATTATGTAGTGGTTGTCTGAAGGGCTCCAAGCAGCGAGGAAGTTACGTTATGCACATATAGCGTAGCAATGAGATGGTATCCACGTTCCATTCCACCTCAACCCACCTTGGTGATAATTACTGCATAAATAATTCCAGAAATTAACGTGAACTCGAATTACCAACAGTCAAAAACCATGATATGTTAGGAAATCTGTATGAAATATTTTGTATGTATGTAATTGACTTCATGAGATAGTGTGAGCTCGAATTATGCGTCAGAGGAATATGTATTCGAAAGCACTGAGAGCCAATGTGTTGGTTGCCACGGATTCCTTAGCTTACGACGCAGATTTCCTATGGGTTACCCTTTCCTGCAAGAGGGGGATTGTCGATTTTGCTTGGGCGCAGGAGAGACGGAAAGTGACGAGAAGCTTTTTAGACCTGCAAGTGCCCTTTTTAGAGTTGGAAAGAAGTTTGTTGGCAGGGAACTTATAGAACAACGTGCACTCAAAATAATAATTGTTCCTCACTGAACTGTAATGCCATTGCTCATTTTTGGAGTTACTGTGATGAAAGCAGCTGAAAGGCAATTTCATAAACGAACCTATTTACCTGCGACGAGGCAGGCAGGCTGAGTTGCATCATCTTGGCGACAACGCGGAAAAACACCGAATAGAGGGTATTTTTCACATAATTGGGTCACAAAAATGTTCGACTGTACGAGCCCGGAAGCAACCTACCGGCGCAACAAACGTGTCCTTAACCACTACAAATACCCATTGATTGTAGCACAAGCATGAGCAGCCTGACGGTACCCTCCGTAACACCAGGGCCATGAGGGTCTCGACCACATTATGGGCCAGCGAGCGATCGATGCCAGACTGGGCAGTCATCCCCTCCAGACCAGGTGGGTTACTTGTACACTCGTGCACCTGGAGCAGAACGACGGATGAGCCGCCTCCAGACTCTACAGAAGCAGCCGAACTTCTGCCATGGGGCACAGTGCTTCGTGGCCGCACACGGGCGAGGTTATGTTCTGGTAGCAGTGGACGTCTATAACAACCTGGGAAGACTTTATCGTCCCTGGCACTTCTCGCTAATGTCTTCGAAATATTTTATAACGGAGGCTACGTCTCCTGCCACTTTTTCTAAGTGTCCTTAGAACAGTGGTGACGCTCTAGGGATGCCAAAAAGCAGGCTCTGAAGCTTGTAGGTACCGAACGGTCCTTTAACCACAACTGCCTGATGCAGGCTCTGAAGCTTGTAGGTACCGAACGGTGCTTTAACCACAACTGCCTGATGAGACTCTTCATCCAGATGTATGTGCAGTTACGTGTCAGTGAGGTCAGTCTCTGCGAAGCAAAGCAGTATATGGAAGAGGCAATATTTGTGCAACTTCATAAAATTGAAATTCAACCCACCTCTTCCCCTGAAATAAGGAAAATAATAAATTCACTCAAAAGAAATAGCTCCAGTGAAAATGATGGCATTTTCAATACAGTACCAAAAGCTTGTTCCCAACAGATGAGTAGGTTTCTCATCCACGTGTGTAGTAGCTCACTGCAACACGGAATTTTTCCAGATATATTGAAATACTTTATTGTTAAACCATTGGATAAAAACCTGACGCTAACAGCTACCGGTCGGACTCACTTCTAACAGCTTTATGCAAAATTCTTGAAAAAGTAATGTATTCAAGAGTAGTTCAAAAAATGGTTCAAATGGCTCTGAGCACTATGCGACTTAACTTCTGCTATCTTCAGTCGCCTAGAACTTAGAACTAATTAAACCTAACTAACCTAAGCACATCATACACATCCATGCCCGAGGCAGGATTCGAACCTGCGACCGTAGCGGTCGCTCGGTTCCAGACTGTAGCGCCTAGAACCGCACGGCCACTCCGGCCGGCTCAAGAGTAGTACCACGTATTTGTAAAAATGAAGTGCCAGCAAAATGTTGATTTGTTTTTCAGAATGGCTTTTCAACAGAAAATGCTATATGTTCTTTCACTGATCAAATATTAAATGCTCTGAATATGCCAACATCACCCACTGATACTGTAAGGTGTGAAACAAATAACAAGGCGATTGCGAGTGTAATTATGTGAACACTTATTAGCAGGCTTGTCTTAACTCGTAAGGAGTAAAGCTGTAAAGTCTCCTACTATGGAGAATCGCACAGTTAACGCTTGCGGGAGATTTGAGTGCAACGACGCACGTGTTACTCCAGCTAAATAGCGTGTACCACGCCAATTAACTTAGCTAGGGTGTAACTCGGATTCTCGGCTTCATCACAGACGTAGGAAATGTATCAGACTGGTGTTCAACAGTCGAGAGAGATTGAGAATAGATTCTCAGGTTCACAGCTCGCGCCGACAACAGCTACTGTCGCCGCCGACGAAAGGTAAAACACGCGCTCGCACTACACCAGCAAGTGATATTCAATTGACACTCAGAACTGCGGTCGTCTCCGTCTCTCCTAATTTTTGTGCATTCAGCCACGACCTGTAGTTAAATATATTCTCGGTTGTTGGGCTTAATTGAAGCAGAAACGTGAGACGTCCGATTTAAAGAAAAGAATTAATCAACCACTGTAGAGTGCTTTATACTCTTAAGTTATGAAATTGTTTTAACAGTGTAATTCCGTTTGATTGCTCTTTAGCGATCCCCATTCAATTTTGGGTATTTTCATTGTGCATTTTAGCGTAATTGATGTCTCTGGCCCCAATTGTATTTAATTTGTTTGTATTTTATCGACCCCCAGACATTATCATCAACCATCTCACCATTAAAGAACCTTAAAATAGTTAGGAATTTCGCTTCACAGTTGTGAACAATCAATACCAATATTTTGTCAACTTGTACGTAATTTTGCTAACATCCCTATGTCATGAAGTCACACTTCGAGAAAAAATTTACCTTAATAACGAAAATCTAAGGTACTCATTTTCTTCTAACATGTAGTTACGTCTGAACCCGTACACTAATTTCTGTTAGCGATAACTTTTACTTTACAGGGAGTGTAGTGGAACCGACATTGAGATCATGGTCTGATTTCATCACTGTCTGTACTGCCGCACTCTTCTGAACTCTACATGTGTGAGATGGTATCTTCCTACCTTGCAGACCGTATGTTCAACACTAAATTCCAAAATCACACACAGAGCGACCTTGCGCAGCTATGGTAGGCAGATAGATCAGAACCAGTCTCACACATGTCAGAGTATATTTTGTGCTCTGTCAAAGTCTTTGAGTGTGTGACTCATGAAATTCTTCTAGATAAGCTGTTCTGGTATGAGTGGGACGGAGCACAAATGCTTTAATTCGTATTTAACTGGAAGAATGCAGAAGGTTTAAATTAACACTACAGATAGTCCGAAGAAATCAGCAGAGTCCTATGACTGGGAGGTTCTAAGAATGGTGTCCCACACAGTTCAGTCTTGGATCCCTTATTGTTCGTATAGTAATCACACCCAACAAACAAGAACCAGGTGCGGAAATTGTAAATAATGTCTTTCAGAAAATTATTAAGTTGTTCTCTGCAAATGGACTCTCACTAAATCTTGAGATAATACAGTATACACAATTCTGTATAAACTCCATTGATAAATATAGGCTTTGAACAGAAGTCGGTTACTAAGGCAGAATATTCCAAATTTCTAGCAGTGTACATTGATGAGAAATTGAATTGGAAGAAAGACATTGATGATCTGCTGAAACGGTTACGTCCAGCTACTTATACTGTTAGGGTTACTGCTAATTTCGGTTATTAACATATAAGTAAATTAGCCTACTATGCTTGTTTTCATTCACTAGTTTCATATGGTATC
Organism: Schistocerca cancellata; assembly: GCF_023864275.1. NCBI lineage: Eukaryota > Metazoa > Arthropoda > Insecta > Orthoptera > Acrididae > Schistocerca > Schistocerca cancellata. The sequence goes on along the minus strand of NC_064627.1, from coordinate 80,324,769 downwards.
ATATTTTCTGTAATTCATCATTAAGAGGAAAATTATTCATTGCACAAAATCTTTGCTGTTTTTATAGATTTAGGAAAAGCTTCTGACAGAGTTCAGTGGAACAAGCACATGGATATTTTGGTGAGGAAAGGCGTATATTGAAAAGAGATACGACTGATACAGAATCTATATTTACACCAGAAAGTAAGGATAAGGATTGGGAATGAAATATCAGAAGGAAGCAGCACTGGACGGGGTGTTAGGCAAGGTTGTTGTCTTTCCCCACTGTTGTTACCGCTTCCCTGGAAGAGATTATTTCGAAAGGCTTAGATGGGAAAAGAGGAATATGTATTGGTGGAAAGAGAATAAAATATATAAGATTTGCTGATGGCATGGTATTATAGGCAGCAAGTCAGCGGACAGTGAATAACATGCTGAAAGATCTGAATGAATCTTGTGTGGAATGTGGGATGCAAATAAAATCAGAAAAAACAAAGAGTATGGTCATAGTACAGGGCGCAGACTGTCCAGTATTAAAATAGGACAATCTACCATTAGCCAAGTAAGTGCATTTAAATATATTGGAAGCACTATATCTGAAGACGTGAGATGTTACCAGGAGGTGAAAACTCGAATTGCCATAGCGAAGGCGACATCAACAGAAAGAGGAGACTGTTTTATGGCAAATTAGATAAAGGTCTAAGGAAAAGGGTTGGCAAATGTTTTGTCTGGAGTGTGGCACTATATGGGGCAGAAACATGGACGCTGAGACGAGAGGATGGAAAAATTTATCAGCATTTGAGATGTGGATGTACAGGAGAATATAGGGAATAAGCTTGATGGAAAGAGTGAGTAATAAAAGGGTATTGGAAAGGGTTGGTGAGATAAGATGTCTGCTGAAGGTTAAAAGAGAAAGGAAAAAGAACTGGTTGGAACATTCATTGAGAAGGGAGTGCTTGCTAGCAGATGCTTTGGAAGGACTGGTTTGTGGGACAAGACTGAGAGGGAAAAGGGGACACAAGATGGTACACGACAAAAAGGGAAGAGGAAATTATGTGGACCTGAAGAGGATGGCAGAAGACCGGACAGCCTGGAGAACTATCACGTGAAAACCTGCCTTTTGGCAGAACACTAAGATGATGGTGACGGTGTACAAAAGCATGTAATCAGAGTAATAGCTGGAGCGCACCAAAGATCACCTTGCAGACATTTATTTAAGGAACTTTGGATATTCACAAGACCTTCGCAATACACATAAGCACTTACGAAATTTGTTATTATTACCCCATCCCAATTCAAAAATAATGACGAAGTGCATAGCTTCAACACTAGAAGAAAGAATGATTCTGGGTATATCTGACTTTGGCACAGAAAGGGTGAATTATGCTGCCAAGAAAATGTTTGGCAGTTTGCCAAATAGCATTAAAAGTCTGACGGATAGCCAACCAACATTTAAAAACAATTTAAATACTTTCTGAATGACAACTCCTACTCAATAAATGAATTTTTAGACGTGAAGTAGGAACTCTAATAAAAAAAAAGTGTATATTAAACTGACACATTCCACATCTTTACGAAATGCCGTATTCATGATCTATGGATCAAGCATTAACATAATGTAATGTAATGCATTGGCTTCTGAGAACTTGTCCGCCGCTCGTGGTCTCGCGGTAGCGTTCTCGCTTCCCGAGCCCGGGGTCCCGGGTTCGATTCCCGGCGGGTCAGGGATTTTCACCTGCCTCGAGATGACTGGGTGTTTGTGTTGTCCTCATCATTTCATCATCATCCAGGAAAGTGGCAAAATTGGGCTGAGCAAAGATTGGGTAATTGTACGGGCGCTGATAACCACGCAGTTGAGCGCCCCACAAACCAAACATCACATTCTGAGAACTTGGTTAACAGCCCTTTTAGCTAACACTAATATGTGAAAGATGCAGCTCCTACAAGCTCCGTAATGGTTCGCTAAGTTGTTGCATTTTCGATTGATAGAATAAGGGCGATATTAGCAATAAATAATTAGTGTTAGTTATTCTCTTGCACAAAGATATTTGCTGGTCATCATACGACGCACAGTAACAGATTATATGATTTCATTCTTCTTCGGGTGATGAATGCCACGAAACAGTCCAGGGCCACGACCATGTCCTCAACATCACCATAGCTGTTGGGAAGCCTGACGCTGTGTTAAGCGTAGCCGCCCTGAATTCGTATCCAAGGCCTTCGAGCAGTCAGACACGCGGGTGATGGAGAACGCTGCCATACGCGCACACCTCACCTCACCTCACCTCACCTCATCTCACCTTTGACGCTGCCCTGGACACTGTTCACGTGTACCACAGACTGTATCTTGGACTCTTGAAACCTCAATTTTCCTTCGTAATGGATGTGAGCAGTGGACGCTCTTTCACTGAAAAAGTACTACATAAAATCACTACTTCGTTAAAACAGCAAGAAACTGACATTGTTATTGAGAAGAGTATGTAATTTTCTAGTCAGACACTGAAGGAAGAAAGTTGTTTTAATGGAATGATGCTGTCTTTAACGACATTCTAAAGTCCTTTATAAGACAATACCAATGCTATAAGGCTTGTTTATGTTGGCGTGATTAAGAGGCAAGGCGATAGAGAACCGCTTTTGACCAGGAGGGCGTCTGATACGTTAGCTAGTACTGACTATTTGGCAGATGCTACTAAGATAAGATGTATTACTTGTCTATGATTCATACGACTCTGAGACGGATAAACGACGATTTTTGTATCGCATAGCGAGGACGACGGTTCAAATTCGCTTGTGATCATCTTGATCTAAGATTTCCCTAAATCGCTCCTGGCTCCTTCTAAAGGCCACGGCCGATTTCCTTCGCCGTCCTTGAAGCAATCTGAGGCCGTTCTCTGTATCTATTGACCTAGTGGTCGACGGGACGTTAGACCCTAATCTTGAAATTTTGGACATATGGTAGCGTTTAGTGCATGGGAGTGGATTAGGAAAGTATTTAAAACATGAGTATGTTATTACGTTTAACATCTCATCTTTTGTATACCATCATTTGCCGGAAGCCTCACTTCGAAATCTTGAAAAATGAAATGGTGGTATTTCTTGGATGACAGGTCCTTTGTAAGTACACATGTGCATTCTGTCTTACCAAATGGATTTTGATAATCTGTCTAGGTTTTCTAGATATCCGTCGCTGCTTTAGCCTATCTGAGTGACTTAAATCACCGCAGTACGAAGGAGGGGGGGAGGGGCGGAGTATTTTATGCTCAACCTTTGAAAACATTCTAATGAGTCATCTGTGGTATATTTTAAAATTATGAATAAATAATTATGATTTCTTGTAATACATTCCGTAGTTGGTTTTAATTTTTCAGTAAAACACGAACAAAAATTTATTCTTTAAAAAAATTTAACATTTTTCAGCAAATGCAATGTTCATACTTCCAAGTTCACGAACCTTCTTACACATCTATATATGTATAAGAAATATGTTGTGAATAAAACTAAATAATAAGAATGAAAACGGTATTCATTTTTTTTAAAATGAAGTCATCATAGAAACACTGCTTTCTGTGTACACAGTAAATAAGATGCATTGGTACTGCTAAGATTGTGCTAAGAGATATTTTCAGGTTCTGAACTCCAATTATACACCAGTACCTACTTATAAAGGATGTTGTTAATAAAAGTTGACAATAAAAAAATGAAATTATTTTTTGTTTTATTTATTTTTTGTGGGGCATTAAGTACCCCCCCCCCCCCCAAAGTTGATAGTATGTGTTACGAAAAAGACTTTGGTACCGTTAGGGCTACTATTAGTCATAAAAGCAGTTTCTCCCCGAGGTCGCGAAATCTGGCTCCATTCGAAACAGACCGATATCTGTTGTTCAGGCTCTCTAGTTCACTGTCCAGCTGAAACCCACTGCCCCCTGTTTCGTTTGATTACTGCTGTACACCCACAGAAATGCAAGAACATTTCAGGGTGCTGCAACAGTTACTTCCACTAGATGGCTGTTTGAGCACTAAATCTCCATAGCGCATAAATGCGTCTGCACGTGGGAGGGGAGGAACTCGTCTCCAGTATGACATAAGCGCATTGTGAGTTCAAGCAACGTGAAACGTCATTGTGAGTCTGTATTAGGTTCCCAATTCGTACACGGCTTTCTCTTTCAACAATAGACTCTAAACCGTTTTCTTGTGAATGCCTGTCACATAATTCATAATTTAGGTGGGATTGGCGATCCTTTACAGAAACTCGAAACTTAGCGCGGAGTACAATGCGAGACGCCTATAACAGTTTCCACAACGAAACTTTGTCTCGAAACCTGGCAGAAAATTGAAAGAGATTCTGGTCGTATGTGAAGTATGATAGTGACAAGAAACAACCAATGCCTTCTCTGGGCGGTAACAATGTAGATACTATCGAAGACAGAGTTGCGAAAGCAGATTTACTAAACACAGCCTTCCGAAATGCCTTCACAAAAGAAGACGAAGTAAATATTCCAGAATTCGAATCGAGAACAGCTGCCAGCATGAGTAACGTAGAAGTAAACATCCTGGGAGCAGTGAAGCAATTCAAATCACTTAATAAAGGCTAGTCTTCTGGTCCAGACAGTGTACCAATTAGGTTTCTTTCGGAGTATGCTGATGCATTAGCTCCATACTCATCAATCATATACAACTGTTCGCTCGACGAAAGATCTGTACCCTAAGACTGTAAAGTTGTTCAGGTCACACCAATATTCAAGAAATGTTGTAGGAGTAAACCACTAAATTACAGGCCCTAATCGTTGACGTCGATATGCAGCAGGATTCTGGAATATATATTGTGTGCGAACATTATGACACACAGTCAAGATGGGTTTAGAAAACATCGTTCCTGTGAGACACAACTAAAATTGGAAAGAACACATAGAAAATGTTGTGGGGAAGGCTAACCAAAGGCTGTGTTTCATTGCAGGACACTTAGAAAATGTAACAGAGCAAGTAGGGGGACTGCCTACTTTACGCTTGACCGTCCTCTTTTAGAATACTGCTGCACGGAGTGGGATCCTTACCAGCTAGGACTGACGGAGTACATCGAAAAAGTTCAAAGAAAGGCAGCACGTTTTGTACTATCTCGAAATACGAGAGAGAGCGTCACAGAAATGATACAGGATTTGGGCTGGAAATCATTAAAGGAAAGGCGTTCTTCGTTGCGACAGAATCTTCCCACGAAATTTCAATCACCAACGTTCTCCTCCGAATGCGAAAATATTTTTTTGACACCGACCTACATAGGGCGGAACGATCACAACGATAAAATAAGGGAAATCAGAGCTCGTACGGAAAGATATAGGTGTTCATTCTTTCCTCGCCCAATACGAGAGTGGAATAATAGAGAATTGTGAAGGTGGTACGATGAACCCTCTGCCAGGCACTTAAATGTTATTTTAGAGTACCCATGTAGATGTAGATGTTCGGAGGTAGCACATTAGCGTGTGTCGTGAGCACTGACTGACGGACTGACCACATCGTTTCTTTCATGAAATGATGTAATCAGACAGTGGATGCAAGAAGTGTGGTGTCACCGCCAGACACCACACTTGCTAGGTGGTAGCCTTTAAATCGGCCGCGGTCCGTTAGTATACGACGGACCCGCGCGTCGCCACTGTCAGTGATTGCAGACCGAGCGCCACCACACGGCAGGTCTAGAGACACTTCCTAGCACTCGCCCCAGTTGTACAGCCGACTTTCCTAGCGATGGTTCACTGACAAATTACGCTCTCATTTGCCGAGACGATAGTTAGAATAGCCTTCAGCTACGTCATTTGCTACGACCTAGCAAGGCGCCATTAACATTTGCTATTTATCTTGTGATGCATATACCGTCAGAACGATGTTCACCAATTATGAATTAAAGTTAAGTATTCCAGTAGCGACTTACGTTCTTTACTACTATAAATTCCCTTAACTGTTCCAGACCTCACGCCAGCCTGCGTGAGCTTAAACGTGTGCCTTTCGGCTTCCTCAGAGGGGCTTGGTTGTCTTGCCAAGACACAACAAGAAGAATCCACCTCTAGTAACGATATTCGAATTCGCTACAGGACCGTTGTGCATTCCTTGCGTCCGCTGGAACGTCCCTTGTGGGCCTCCACCTGCGGACCGACGACGCCGTAGCTGGGCCTCCCGCGGCCTGTGGAGCGGTCGCCGCCTCGGCGGCCTGTGTTTTCTTTGCCCGCAGGGAACCTCGCGAGGCCACAGCTGGAGGACTGCGAGCCGGCGGCCATTAGCAGTAATGGCCGAACAGTGTTCGCACCTGCAATCAGCCAGACATTTCCCGGCGAGCCGTGCGTAGGAGGCGATTTTCCCAGCAGGCCGTCCTGCCTTTCCGTGCCCCGATTTCTCTGCGCGCGAAGAATTCCTATCACTGTCAGTCATTCATATCCAGTACAAGAAATACTTACGGCACAAGCTAGCTGCGTGGTCATGGGAAGAATGCTAAGGCAAACACTTTTCTTCGTTTAAGAACAGTAGTCGAAAACGTAAGTCATCAACCTTTGGACTTTTTGATGTCTGCGCTCAGTCTTGTGCCAACGTTTTCATCTTCACTAATTACTCTATAATCCTTTTTATAATGTATTACTTCCCTGCCTCTCCTATTTTTAACCTCTACAAGTCCTTCGGGTTTCAAAATATTTCAGGATGCTGTATCATATGCGTCACTAGCCTGTTCCCTCTTCTGGTGAGGGTATTCCATATATTTGAAACTTCCTGACTGATTAAAACTGTCTGCCGGACCGAGACTCGATCTCGGGACCTTTGCCTTTTGCGGGAAAGTGTTCGTAGGGGACGAGGTACTGGCAGAAGTAAAACTGTGAGGACGGGGCGTGAGTCGTGCTTGGGTAGCTCAGTTGGTGAGCACTTGCTAGCGAAAGGCAAAGGTCCCGACTTCGAGTCTCGGTCTGACACACAGTTTTAATCTGTAAGGAAGTTTCATACCAGCGCACACTCCGCTGTAGAGTGAAAATCTCATTCTGGAACATTCCAAATATTTCTTTCTTTATCTATTGTATTTTAGAACTCCTTACTTTCGGAGTTTACCTGTCCATTTGAACGCTTCCAGTTTCTTCTTCTTCACATTTCCGAAAGTATACACTTCATTTACATACAATGATTTTCTCGTGACGTGTACCTCGAGGAATATTATTTCCATTTGATTATCTGATGTCAGCAGAGCTTCACTACAGAACATTGGTTGGTTGATTTGGGAGAGGGTCCCATCGAATTACGGAAGAAGGATGGGGAAGGGTCGGCCGTGCCCTTTGAAAGGAACTATCCCGGCATTTGCCTCAGGCGATTTAGGGAAATCACGGAAAACACAAATCAGGATGGCCGGACGCAGGTTTCAACCGTCGTCCTCACGAATACGAGTTCAGTGCACTAACCACTTCGCCATCTCGCTCGGTCTTTACAGGAGAAATGCTCTCAATTTGTAATATCTTCCTTGCGTAACACTTCACACCACGACCACTAGACGAAAGGATTCCCGTAAAGTAGCATTTGGTTATCGTAAGGCTTTCCAGAAAGCCACACTAGACAAACAGGTACAGGTTAATTGATGTGTTGTGCTTCGGTCTGAAAGCGGTGTCTTATTTCAAGACTGACAACTACGGCTGAAATCTCAGTACCTGACACATTATAGTGGATGTTTAAAAGCCCTTCTATTGATAGAAATGGGCTTGTTAAGCTGCTGGCTTCTCGATGACTCAGGGATACCGAGAAACAATATGAGCTGCGAAAACGGGAGTCGGTATGAGAACACTGTCAGAGTTCTCATGTACCATGCTAGATGGCATCTCGGAAATTTTTGAGACAAGCTCAAAATTTGACATCCTCTAAAGACGACCAACAGTGGCACCACTGCAAAATAAGTTTACCAATCATAAAGACGCTATGACTTGAAATGCAGCACCCTGAACGCACTGCAGGGGAGAAGAACAAAACTGATTAATGGGAAGATAATGAACTGATGAGGATTTTGAGGACACATTGAGAGGGTTCTATCATTCGGAAGTTAAGCCGATACTTTGAGAGATAATTCAGAGTACATGTTGAGGGACTCTCATTTGCAGTCGATTCAATGAGTATTCAGAGAGCGTTTGAAATTCATTTTGAGGTGGATTCGATAATATAATTCGAAATCCTTTCAAGGATAATGATGTCTGTGCTCTGACTTTGCCTTCTGAAGGTTTATCAGCCGATTTTATGTTCATTTTTCACAATATGAGCTTTTTGCCAGGATCCATTTCAATTTCTGCTGTCACTTTGTGACGTCCACATTTTCCATTCCATTTCAGTTGCTCTCGCCTCTGGTAAGATATGTCGAAACTCAAGCTTCGGAATGGATTCACCTCATATGATTTCACCTTTCAAATATGAGCTGGATACCACCCCTTCAGTCTATTTAATGCGGACAATAGATGTTGTGTGCGTGTTGAGAACCAGCTAGTGGATACTCCACTGAGGACAGTAGCGTTGTGTTGGCCGTTGGATGGCAGTCCTGCTTGGAGAATGATTACGCAGGACGTTCGGAGTGAGAAACGAGTTAATCTGTGGCCCAAAGACGGGGTACATTAAGATAAAAGCCGCCGGCTGTTAATCAGTGTTCACTTGACACAGAGAAGTACATGACAGGAGATCAACACCGAGTGCTAACATTGCACCAGTCTCCCGCGTCTACAGGTGTCACTTACTCTGACGTGAAATTAAGTGATTATCATCCCCCCAACAATACATGAACCAGTGCCGAGTTGTGAACCTTGGACACATGAAAAATAACACCTCCTTGATCAGTGATCCCAGATGAAGGATATATGTATTCCGCAGCAACATGGCGAAGCAGAAAGGCGGACTTATATACGCCCTCAGATACAAAAGCCTTGAGATCGCTTGACGAAGGAAGAGAAAACTGCCTAAAGTAATGACTGCTACTCATACTACATGATACATAGAGTAGTGATGAAGCTCCGTGAACTCCGGGGCTATTTCGAAGTGCTAAATCAATCTGGGTTTTTCTAGAAGCAGAAGTGTTCCTTAGCTTTTGCAGTCGTGTTGTCTGGAGAACGGTTGTGAGGGAGGGCGTAGCACGTTAGTGGGCGGCAGGATGGGAACCGAGAGACAGAAGAGTGTTCCGTTTTAATGGATGTCGGAGACACAATTAAAAGCAGACAAAGACAAAAAACTGTGTCCGAGTGGAGGGTGATTGGGTTGGGGAGGGGGGAGGAGGCAGACTGCAGCGAGGGAGAAGAGAATCAGCATGAAGCAAGAGGTTGGCAGGTCCACCTGGTACAGTAGAACGTGGAAATACGCAGTGGCTGCAAAGTAAGGTATTTTATTTACGGATTGTAGGAAGTAATTCAGTTATGTAGAAGATTGGAGGAGATGACCTTTTGCTGTTTGACTGGTGTCAGAAGGGTCTCGGAGAGTCAACGAGTTGGCTAAGGCTGAATTAAACCTTATACGTCAAACTGTGAATAATATGGAATTTACATCGACGTGTCCTTCTCAATAGTTCGTCGTTTCACCTTTAAGTGTTTTAGGTAGTTCGCGTAGTTTCTTCTTCAGTGTCGATTGGAATCTTTCTGTGTGGTGGTTTAAGTTCATTTATAGTATCCAGTCTTCTCGCATTGATTTCCTTGTGGTTCGCGACCCTATGAATGTGTGTTGAGTCTTCGAGACTGTCACGGTGGCCTCTCATCCCTGTTTAAAAATAATTACTCTTATCTCACAGCGTGAACCTTTTATAGTGGGGCTGGGAGCCCGAATGGTTTCAATTTAGATTTACTGATGCAGACAGAAAGAGGCAGCTGAATGTGATTATCTTGATTTAGGTAGCTACATAAAGGTATGTAACGTCACGAGTGGCGATCTTGGCCAAAGATCGTAATTACACTGAAACATAATTCAAGTAAATACAGAACAGGCAGGGCGTATTGGACTAAGCGAAAAGGCGAAAAGTAGAAGAAACGGATGGAGAAGGAAAGAAGCAGGGGCACAGAAAGTGGCCGACTCGAGAAAGGTGAGAGGACTGACTGTTCAACGTTGGCACATTCAAACCAGGAAGGGCTCGTGGTTCGTTTCCATGGCAGATACATTCTGCGTGCCCGAGCGCAAGCGAAATTTTTGATGTAAATGCTTGAGCCACGTCTGTCGCAGCTTCGAATAGCACGCTACGTGTGTTAAGCGCGTATTACCTAAGGTGTATACCTCTGGAGAGCGCCCCAAGCGTACATGTTTGGAACTGCAGACTGGTTCATATCGACTGATTACACAATATACAGTAGGTTGACCCTCAGTCTGCAAGATCCGGGCGGTCGCAGAGGGTGGGTTAACTGGTAGTTGGGAGCTCCAACGTCAGGAGCGTGATGGGCCCCTTAGGGATATGGCAGCAAGAGAGGGAAAGAAAACCAATGTGCACTCCGTGTGCATACCGGGGGGAGTCATTCCAGATGTGGAAGGGTCCTTCAAAATGGTTCAAATGGCTCTTAGCGCTATGTGACTTAACTTCTGAGCTCATCAGTCCCCTAGAACTTAGAACTACTTAAACCAAGCTAACCTAAGGACATCACACATATCCATGCCCGAGGCAGGATTTGAACCTGCGACCGTAGCGGTCACGCGGTTCCAGACTGTAGCGCCTAGAACCGCTCGCCCACATCGGCCGACCAAGGGTCCTTCCGGATGCCATGGAGGGTACAGGGTGCACCCATTTGCAGGTGGTCGCTCATGTCGAAACCAACGATGTGTGTCGCTATGGATCGAAGGATATCCTCTCTGGCTTCCGGCGGCTACCTGATTTGGTGAAGACTGCCAGAATCTCTAGCGGGATGAAAGCAGATCTCACCATCTGCAGCATCGTCGACAGGTCTGACTGCGGACCTTTGGTACAGAGCCGAGTGGAGGGTCTGAATCAGAGGCTGAGACGGTTCTGCGACAATGTGGGCTGCAGGTTCCTCGACTTTCGCCATAGGGTGGTGGGGTTTTGGGTTCCGCTGGATAGGTCAGGAGTCCACTACGCGCAGCAGGCGGCTGCACGGGTAGCAGGGGTTGTGTGGCGTGGACTGGGTGGTTTTTTAGGTTAGATGGCCTCGGGCAAGTACAGAAAGGGCAACAGCCTCAAATGGTGCGGGGCAAAGTCAGGACAGGCGGGGACCAAGCAGCAGTCGGTATTGTAATTATAAACTGTCGAAGCTGCATTGGTAAAGTACCGGAACTTCAAGCGCTGATAGAAAGCACCGAAGCTGAAATCGTTATAAGTACCCAAAGCTGGCTGTAGCCAGAGATAAATTCTGCCGAAATTTTTACAAAGGCACAGACGGTGTTTAGAAAGGATAGATTGGATGCAACCGGGGTGGCGTGTTTGTCGCTGTTGGTAGTAGTTTATCCTGTAGTGAAGTAGAAGTGGATAGTTCCTGTGAATTATTATGAGTGAAGGTTATACTCAACAACCGAGCTAGGTTAATAATTGGCTCCTTTTACCGACCTCCTGACTCAGCAGCATTAGTGGCAGAGCAACTGAGAGAAAATCTGGAATACATTTCACATAAATTTTCTCAGCATGTTAGAGTCTTAGGTGGAGATTTCAATTTACCAGATATAGACTGGGACATTCAGATGTTTAGGACGGGTGGTAGGGACAGAGCATCGAGTGACATTAAACTGAGTGCACTATCCGAAAATTACCTCGAGCAATTAAACAGAGAACCGACTCGTGGAGATAACATCTTGGACCTACTGATAACAAACAGACCCGAACTTTTCTACTCTGTAAGCGCAGAACAGGGAATCAGTGATCGTAATGCCATTGCAGCATCCCTGAATATGGAAGTAAATAGAAATATAAAAAAAGGGAGGAAGGTTTATCTGTTTAGCAAGAGTAATAGAAGGCAGATTTCAGACTACCTAACAGATCAAAACGAAAATTTCTGTTCCGAAACTGACAATGTTGAGTGTTTATGGAAAAAGTTCAAGGCAATCGTAAAATGCGTTTTACACAGTTTGTGCCGAGTAAAACTGTGAGGGACGAGAAAAACCCACCGTGGTTCAACAAAAAAGTTAGGAAACTATTGCGAAAGCAAAGAGAGCTTCACTCCAAGTTTAAACGCAGCCAAAACCTCTCAGACAAACAGAAGTTAAACGGTGTCAAAGTTAGCGTAAGGAGGGCTATGCGTGGAGCGTTCAGTGAATTCGAAAGTAAAATTCTATGTACCGGATTGACAGAAAATCCTAGGAAGTTCTGGTCTTACGTTAAATCAGCAAGTGGCTCGAAACAGCATATCCAGACACTCCGGGATGATGATGGCATTCAAACAGAGGAGGGCACGCGTAAAGTTGAAATACTAAGCACCTTTTTCAAAGCTGTTTCACAGAGGAAGACAGCACTGCAGCTCCTTCTCTAAATACTAGCACAAACGAAAAAATGGCTGACATCGAAATAAGTGTCCAAGGAATAGAAAAGCAACTGGAATCACTCAACAGAGGAAAGTCCACTGGACCTGACGGGATACCAATTCGATTCTACACAGAGTACGCGAAAGAACTTGCCCCCCTTCCAACAGCCGTGTACCGTAAGTCTCTAGAGGAACGGAAGGTTCCAAATGATTGGAAAAGAGCACAGGTAGTCCCAGTCTCCAAGAAGGGTCGTCGAGCAGATGCGCAAAACTGTATACCTATATCTTTGTCGTCGATCTGTTGTAAAATTTTAGAACATGTTTTTTGCTCGCGTATCATGTAATTTCTGGAAACCCAGAATCTACTCTGTAGGAATCAACATGGATTCCGGAAACAGCGATCGTGTGAGACCCAACTCGCTTTATTTGTTCATGAGACCCAGAAAATATTTGATACAGGTTCCCATGTAGATGCTATTTTCCTTGACTTCGGAAGGCGTTCGATACAGTTCCGCACTGTCGCCTGGTAATCAAAGTAAGAGCCTACGGAATATCAGACCAGCTGTGTGGCTGGATTGAAGAGTTTTTAGTAAACAGAACACAGCATGTTGTTCTCAATGGAGAGACGTCTATAGACGTTAAAGTAACCTCTGGCGTGCCGCAGGGGAGTGTTATTGGACCATTGCTTTTCACAATATATATAAATGACCTAGTAGATAGAGTCGGAAGTTCCATGCGGCTTTTCGTGGATGATGCTGTAGTATACAGAGAAGTTGCAGCATTAGAAAACTGTAGCGAAATGCAGGACGATCTGCAGCGGATAGGCACTTGGTGCAGGGAGTGGCAACTGATCCTTAACGTAGACAAATGTAATGTATTGCGAATACATAGAAAGAAGGATCCTTTATTGTATGATTATATGATAGCGGAACAAACACTGGTAGCAGTTACTTCTGTAAAATATCTGGGAGTATGCGTGCGGAACGATTTCAAGTGGAATGATCACATAAAATTAATTGTTGGTAAGGCGGGTACCAGGTTGAGATTCATTGCGAGAGTCCTTAGAAAATGTAGTCCATCAACAAAGGAGGTCGCTTACAAAACACTCGTTCGACCTATACTTGAGTATTGCTCCTCAGTGTGAGATCCGTACCAGGTCGGGTTGACGGAGGAGATAGAGAAGATCCAAATAAGAGCGGCGCGTTTCGTCACAGGATTATTTGGTAATCGTGATATCGTTACGGAGATGTTTAGCGAACTCAAGTGGCAGACTCTGCAAGAGAGGCGCTCTGCATCGCGCTGTAGCTTGCTGTCCAGGTTTCGAGAGGGTGCGTTTCGTGATGAGGTATCAAATATATTGCTTCCCCCTACTTATACCTCCCGAGGAGATCACGAATGTAAAATTAGAGAGATTCGAGCGCGACAGAGGCATTCCGGCAGTCGTTCTGCCCGCGAACCATACGCGACTGGTACAGAAAAGGGAGGTAATGACAGTGGCACGTAAAGTGCCCTCCGCCACACACCGTTGGGTGGTTTGCGTAGTGTAAATGTAGATGTAGATGAAGATATTCATGGCGCGAATAAACGCATGCGCGTTCGAAGGCATAACGTATGCATTCTTTGGGGAATGTCTGCTTATAAAGTCGTTCATTCAAATTAAATATTTCCGAGAGCTCAAGATTCCTGTTTATAACTTCATGTAATGTAACATAGCATTTCATAACAAGTTCCATAAGATCAGATGATTGGCAGCGTAATATTGTTGGAACTGGTCGCCTTGGAACAATGCAAGTGTCTACACAGCGATTGTAGCGTATGAAGCGTGTTCTTCATTTCCAACCATACAAATCACCCAACAACACTGCAAGTCTCTTCATCTTCCTGAAATGTTTCTGCTGATGTAGATCATTCACACTGTCTCTCCAGGTACCTAGTTTCATCCACAGCCTATCATTCAGCATCTCCCCGCATTCCAGTCCTCTTCGGCTCTCATTTTCCTTCACCTGGTCTCTCCATCTAGTTCACGGTCTTCCAGTTCGTCTTCGACTAGCTTCTGTCCGTTCTAGACTTCTTCTCGGAAGTCTGCCTGGTCCCATTCTATTAATGTGGCCAAACGATTTAAGCCTATTACTCTCCACAGTTTCTCTTAGGGGCTCGACCTGCAGGGTGTTTCGTATTGTCCCACCACAGGATGTTCCATTCCTTATCCTGTCCCGTCCCGTCTCATCTTATCCAGGATCCCTTGTAGAAAGTTCGTCTCTGATGCATGTATTCTGCTCGCATCTCTCTTTGTCTAAGTCCAACATTGTGATCCATACCTCAAAATTAGAAAGTAATATGACTTATACATCATGATCTTTGCTTTGGCACATACTTTCCAACTTGTAATCATGGCCGAAACAGAATGATGAAACCTCGAATTATTTTCGGTTCTCTCCAAAATTTCATCCTTGATGTTTCCTTTCTTGGTTAATTTACTTCCTAGGTACTTGAAAGCATCTACGTCTTTAATAATTTTTTCCATTTCAAGTTACATACTTCATTTTTTTCATTTTTCCTGTTGATTGTAATGATTTCAGTGTTTGTTAAGCTAATTTTGATGCCTGTTTCTTGAATTACTCACTTCCAGGTATTTAGTTGTTCTTCCAATTTCTGCTCAGTTTCTTCCCAAATCATCATATCATCTGCATTGTCATTGAGCCCTGGCGCACTTTCCTTACGATGTTGTCCATAATTATATTAACAAGCATTAGTGATACCACACTTCGTAGCCTAACGCCTCTGCCTGTTATAAAAAATTTGCCGTCAGTCTAGGCACTTTTTTTACATATTTCTGTTTGCCAGTTCCATTCCTTTTCACAATTCTAGTCTATTCAGTCCTTGCCATTCTCATCTCTTCTAACAGTGTCGTACCCGTTTTTTATATCTCAGAACGCGACTACGATGTCTTTTCGAAATTCTCATTTCCTTTCTACAGTTTGTCTGGCTGTAAAGCAAGTGTACCTTACGAAGTCTTATTTATGAAGTAATTGTTGTTCTGTTACGTACGTCGTCACAAAATTATGTTATTACTGTTGTCATTTGCGGGCACTATTACATTACGACACTTACAAAAAGGTTTTTTTATTGATTTATTAGGCAGATTTTTGGATAATTTAATATTTATAAGGAATTTAAAAGCAGTTGACTGAAATTTCTTAAAAAAGTAAAATCTCAACAATGAAATCCATTGTTTTAATGTTTCCATCTCAGTTTTTCGGATAATTCCCTGACACCCTCTTCCCTATTCCATCACTATACAAAATAAAACATCCTTCTTTGACCTTTCGCGATGTCTTCACTCAACCGTATCGACTAATTTTAAGCGGTAGTATTTAAGATTCGGCCAGAGTTTGGAAGTTGCTAAAACTGTGCAATCTGGGATTTCATTGTGCTTAAAAGCCACGACGATAATGCATTGAAATGGTTTATTACTTAAAATAATACAATTAAGCGGTGTTGAGGCCAAACGTCATTTAGTGAAATTTGAATAAACGCTCTTCGTTTGTAATCGTATAGCTTTAAAGCTTTTATTAGATGTTCGGTGTTTAATTTTATTAAAGGTTCCTAGCAGCAAGGTGCGCAGTATCCGTTGTTACGTATTAAATATCTAATAAATCACCTTTCCAATATTTGGTATTTTCTAAAAGTAACTGGGATTCTCAGTAACGTTATTTCTATCAGAGATGTGAATAGGTAGTTTGGAGCCTTTCGGTATATAATAATGTGTTTCGGCGCATATGTGGTATTTGGTGGACAAATAAACAAGCACACTTTATTCCTTTCCTATTAACCATGTCTCTGTCACTGTTCCAAAATGAAGCCTTAAAACCTTGTTTGTGAGTTTTGATTTCTTTTATATTATCACGATGGCCATTGCTGTAAATGTGAATGGAAGGAAACCAAATATTGTGGCGATTGGTTGAGAAGTTGTTGATTGAAGGTTAGTGGCAAAATTTCACTTCAGTGACAAGCGCCTTCTTTTTAATGAAATTAGTTTTCTTATAAAATGTGTGAAATCCTCTTATCTGTTTCGTCACTGTTCAGAACAAGGCGCCATTTTACTATCCTTTTCGATGTCTCCTCTAAGTCCTATCACTGCGAGAGATGTAGGAATTTAATATTGTCCAGAAATACTGTGGGAGACGAGAGGACGGTCAGGCGTAGCGAAACCTGTTTCTTTATTTCTGAGTCCTTCCAATAGAACACGGTCTTTAGCCTTCAGTAGTATCTCCCTGATGGTTCTAATTTAAATCACTCCTAACTGTAGTAAAATAATAAACTTTAAGTATTTTATCTTGAAAAACAAATCCAGTGGATATCTGTTGGCACTAATGCGGACGATCACTGTGAATGCCGACAGTTCAGAGTGAAGCGTCACTTCTTGAGCCACACAGATGCCTTATATGAAATACTTAATAATTCATTTAGAAGTGATGCTAACTTTACTGCGCGGTTAACTATGGCATCATCTGCTGACAATGTGAAGGAGCTCTTCAGACTGTCTCCTAAATTATTTAAGTACATCAAGAACAGTAAAGGTCCCATCACCCTATTTAAAAAATAACAGTTATTTCCGAGTCGGCAGACAAAACTCGAGTACGGCGGCGCCTGCGCGGTTAAAGTTAACCGGCGCGCTGAGTCCTTGGGGCGCCGGCGGCGGCCGCGGCCGCGGCGTGGCTGTCGAGTAGGATGGATTGCCGGCCACCACGCGACGCGGCCGCGCTGCCCTCTAGCGGCGGGAGCGCCTTATCTCGCCCCGCGCTCACTTAACACGGAGCATTATTCGCGTGCTGGCAGGCAGCGCTGAACTTGGGGAACAAGCACATTTAGCCAACAACTTCTTAAAGAAACACTTCACCATATCGGCTGCTCTCAGTCATGTACTGAGGAACAATTCAAAGCATTGTGTGGCTTTACATGTGCTCTAAGGACTTGTTACCAAAAAGTTTATTGGTGCAATGTTCAGCTGAACTTTCCGGAACAAGCTGCTCCATCCTCTGTTGCCAACAACCGGTAGTTATTTATATACGAAAATTTAGTCTCCTTCACATAATCACCACATCGCTTCTGATTCAAAAGTACTCACAAATATAACCAGTTCTAATTACAAAACAGAAAATGACATTCATCAAATGTCACTAATTGAACCTGTATAAGAATTTAAAACTTCATAAGTGGATCTTGTGGTGTCGCCGCCAGACACCACACTTGCTAGGTGGTAGCTTTAAATCGGCCGCGGTCCATTAGTACATGTCGGACCCACGTGTCGCCACTGTCAGTGATCGCAGACCGAGCGCCACCACACGGCAGGTCTAGAGAGACGTACTACCACTCCGCCCAGTTGTACGACGACTTTGCTAGCGACTACACTGACGAAGCCTTTCTCTCATTTGCCGAGAGATAGTTAGAATAGCCTTCCGCTAAGTCCATGGCTACGACCTAGCAAGGCGCCATTAACCATTTCTAGAGAGAGTCTCACTTGTATCAGCAAGAATGCTGTATACAAATGATAGATTAAAGTTAAGTATTCCAGCAGTTGCCTACTTTTCTTTATAGCATTCATTACGTATCCTGTTCCAGACCTCACGCCAGTCTGCGTTAGATTATAGCGTGCATTTCGGCCTCCTCTACTACAAGGTGTTGGCACATCTGCCAAAACATCAGATCTTCCTTTAAATAACCATGATCAGCAGGCACCTGTGTAATGTTGTTTACATCATTACAGTTCATAAAAAAAATGTTCAAATGTGTGTGAAATCTTATGGGACTTAACTGCTAAGGTCATCACTCCCTAAGCTTACACACTACTTAACCTAAATCATCCTAAGGACAAACACACACACACTCATGCCCGAGGGAGGACTCGAACCTCCGCCGGGACCAGCCGCACAGTTCAGGACTGCAGCGCCTTAGACCGTACAGCTCATCGTTCACACCCACAACATGAACATTTATGGTTTTAATTTCTCAACAATCCGTATATCACATGAGGATTAATGAATGGACTCCCTTCATTAAACACAAATCCTCGACGTTTGAACACATCTTGGATGTGGGAAATTTATCGTATCAACTGTCATAGGTACGAGGAGCGTTCAAGAAGTAATACATCAACTTTCCTTCCCGAACGGTTTCTGTAGTGGACTGACAAGACAGCCAGTCCACAGTGACGGGTAACCGAAGGGCACGCGTTTACTTACGCCGGCTGGCGTTAGGTCTGAATCAGGATACGTAATGAATGCTATAAAGAAAAGTACGTAGCTGCTGGAATACTTAACTTTAATCCATCATTTGTATACAGCGTTCTTGATGATACAAGTGAGACTCTCTCTAGAAATGGTTAATGGCGCCTTGCTAGGTCGTAGCCATGGACTTAGCTGAAGGCTATTCTATCTCTCGGCAAATGAGAGAAAGTCTTCGTCAGTGTAGTCGCTAGCAAAGTCGTCCGTACAACTGGGACGAGTCCTAGTACGTCTCTCTAGACCTGCCGTGTGGTGGCGCTCGGTCTGCGATCACTGACAGTGGCGACACGCGGGTCCGACATGTACTAATGGACCGCGGCCGATTTAAAGCTACCACCTAGCAAGTGTGGTGTCTGGCGGTGACACCACAGTTTCGACTGAAAAAATGTTTAATTGGTTGTGGACCCTATTGGAATATTCCTGCTCCCCCCCCCCCCCCCCTATACTTTCATGACGTTTCAATAGGAGGCAGCGCTGCACCTAAAAACTGGAGTCGGTAACAGAGATGCGTTCTAAGCAGACAGCTCTCTTTGATTTTCTTCTGCCGGAAAACCAGACCATCGCAGATATTCATAGGCGTTGCAGCATCTGTACGAAGACCTGGCAGTAAATAAAAGCACGATGAGTCGTTGGGTGGGCCATCTATCGTCTCGTCAACAAGGTCCTGCTAACGTGTCCCAACTTCCCGCGCGCCAGCCGGCCGCACACAACTGTGAATCCTCCAGTGTTGGAACGTGAGGACACTCTCATTCGAGCTGATGGACGGATCACAGTCAAACATGTCACTGCTCAACTGGATGTATCTGTAGGTTGTGCCTCGCCGCCCAGCAGAAGACCATAATGAGCAACGAAGGACCAGCTGCGCGTTACGAGGCTGATCGCGACAATTTCTTGTCGAACATCGTCACAGGCTATGAAACATGGCAATCCATGGAGAGGTGCCATACCACCTTACCTCCGAAGTAGTTCAAAACCACACCCTTAGCCAGTAAAGTAATGGCGACGGGCTGCTGAAACTCTGATGGTGTTCTTATTTTTGATGTCCTCCCTCATGGTACAACGATGAACTCTGCATTGTATCGAAGAAACGACTTCAGCGTCTTCGTCGACACAAGTCTGCACACTCGACAGGAGCTGACAACTCTTCATTCGACCGTTCTTCCTCAACCAGCCTAGAGTCAGAATATCGCACCTTCCGACTTCCAGATAATTAGGTCAATGAGATTCACTCCATGGGAAGCAGCACGTGGATGAAGAGGAGGTAATTGATGCCGCAAGACATTGTCTCCGACGTCAACCACGCATGCAGGCATATAGTTTCTAAAAAGGTGTAAGGCCGTCGCACTGAACGTAGATTATGTTGAAAAATAGAGTTTTATAGGCAAAAGATTTGGGTAATAATAAAGTGTATTGGAATTATGAGTAAACTCAGTCTCTGCTTTCAGAAAAAAGTGTCGCATTACTTACTGAAAGATACTCTAATTATCACATACTCGTACATTACATTCAGAAAGCTAAGCGGCAAGGCCAGTCAAATGTCTGCAACGATTAGGGGAAAGCCTCCAACTACATTTTATACCCGAACAGCTCCTGTCAAATCTAGTGTAATGTAAATTTCTCATGTATTATTAAATCAAAACTAAACTTTACTTCGTATTGTCCCCAAGAGTGCTTAAACCGTTCGTATACTTACGTCGATTGTTGTTTCATCACTGAATCAATCATTATTTTCATAGTTCACTCAGTTTTAAAACGTCGCTTTGGATTTATTCCTCTACAAACAACGTATTCATCAACAATAAACCACATGTCACTGTGTCTATTTATTTCTACTAATAACTGCTCTTCAACGCAGACGAAATCACAAGTGGTGCTATCTCAGGCCAAATATACACGACCAACTGCTGCCATCCTTTCCCCACTATCTAACAAACTTCACTATCTATTTATCATTTCATGGGCAAACGCGTACTACACCAAAGCTGACATTATCATTCCGTTTCAAACCCTTTGCCATCCTCAGCTATACGGTATGTAAGTCAAAAGTGCAAATCTTGTGAATGTATGGTTTGCAGTAAAATTGTCCCTGATATTTTGACGATATTTAAGCATCAATATTAATGTCTCTAACACAGAGGTTCGGGAACATAGTGCAACACTTCTTGGTTCTGAGCACTATAGGACTTAACATCTGAAGTCATCAGTCCCCTAGAACTCAGAACTACTTGAACCTAACTAACCTAAGGACATCGCACACATCCATGCCCGAGGCAGGATTCGAACCTGCGACCGTAGCGGTCGCGCGGTTCCAGACTGAAGTACCTAGAACCGCTCGGCCACAATGGCCGTCGCAACACTCTTGTCATCACCTTGAAAACTGCTAGCATGATGACCAATAAAGAGTAAAATATACTGGAATACACGTAAAATATTTCAACGTTACACAGAGTTCGACTAATCAATCACTTTTCACTATATCATTGATGATTTTTTGCATCAAAATATGTTGAGTCCTGACATGTCGAGTGTCCCCTAACGGCACTCGAAGCCTGTTCACTCAGTCAAGTATTTTAAGAAAGCACCAGAGGGAATATAGCGTCATTGTGGAAGTAATTGTGTTCTCTTCTACTCTCTGCGAGCAGAGTGGTTTACACGAACAGGGAAATGAAAGTATGTGAAACCGAAATTAATCTCCTTTTGACGGAAACGCGAAAAGCGGTTAGGTTTTTCTGGCTCAAATTTTGAACGAGACCCTGTCAGATGATAGTGTTGCTACCAGAAACATGTCTCCTGAGAATTTAATGAAACATCGAAGAATACTAACAGTTTATAGTCGATTGCTAGATACACGGCAGACCATTGCCATATGGTTATAAGTAGAAAATAAACTTTCTCTACTGAGAAAAACTAGGGTAAAGCTTAGTACCTGTACCTCTTCTGTGTGTAACTCTCAGCGTCGGTCTGTCCTCACAGACGATTTCAATCCATCCCTAGGACCTACCACTCTTGTACGCATACCACGGACTGCATGCAGCTCAAATGACATAAGTATCAAATCTTCCGAATGTACCAAGTCAAGGTTCCGCATCATCGACTAATGAACACCATACGATCATGTCTCTGCTAGTAGCCGATTGGTTCGACCAATATCTCTCCAACATAATCTAGCAATATGATGGACTGAACGCTGAATGTACAACAGAAAAGCAAGTTGTACCGTCGGCGCCGCGAGTCAACGTAGAGTTCCTTCGACCGTTTCTCACTGCCTCGTCTCCAAGCTTTTTGATCCTTATATATATCTTCTATCGAATTATTCCGTCGCACATCCTCCTCCAGTTGTTTTTTCTTCCATTCTGTACAGGATGCTAAAAAAGTATTCCATATTTTGAGGGGTAGTACTATAGAGCAAAACAAGAGAAAAACGTCGAGTAAACATTCATACCTTAACAGCTATGAGCACTTGCTCATCTTCGCTACTGTAAAACGCATCTCTCCTACTGGAAACTCGTTGCTATTACGAGCGACCTACACAATGATATAAACAAACGAGGACACTTTCCTCTGTTGCTTTCCACGAATAACGCCTACGATAACCACATGTTACTGATGTTACTGAAACAAATATTCTCAGATCTGGGTAAGGGGAACGCATACATTACTTCTATTCGAACAAGTTCCTGTTCTGAAAAGTCTGTGAAATGCTCTTAGATTGTAGGGGAGACCGGGGATAGTTCGCATGGTTTTTACTTGTCAATTTTTCTATTTTCTCCTATAGTAATTTCCGCTTATATGATACAGGGTGTTTCAAAAATGACCGGTATATTTGAAACAGCAATAAAAACTAAACGAGCAGCGATAGAAATACACCGTTTGTTGCAATATGATTGGGACAACAGTACATTTTCAGGCGGACAAACTTTCGAAATTACAGTAGTTACAAATTTCAACAACAGATGGCGCTGCAAGTGATGTGAAAGATATAGAAGACAACGCAGTCTGTGGGTGCGCCATTCTGTACGTAATCTTTCTGCTGTAAGCGTGTGCTTTTCACAACGTGCAAGTGTGCTGTAGACAACATGGTTTATTCCTTAGAACAGAGGATTTTTCTGGTGTTGGAATTCCACCGCCTAGAACACAGTTTTGTTGCAACAAGACGAAGTTTTCAACGGAGGTTTAATGTAACCAAAGGACCGAAAAGCGATACAATAAAGGATCTGTTTGAAAAATTTCAACGGACTGGGAACGTGACGGATGAACGTGCTGGAAAGGTAGGGCGACCGCGTACGGCAACCACAGAGGGCAACGCGCAGCTAGTGCAGCAGGTGATCCAACAGCGGCCTCGGGTTTCCGTTCGCTGTGTTGCAGCTGCGGTCCAAATGACGCCAACGTCCATGTATCGTCTCATGCGCCAGAGTTTACACCTCTATCCATACAAAATTCAAATGCGGCAACCCCTCAGCGCCGCTACCATTGCTGCACGAGAGACATTCGCTAACTATATAGTGCACAGGATTGATGACGGCGATATGCATGTGGGCAGCATTTGGTTTACTGGCGAAGCTTATTTTTACCTGGACGGCTTCGTCAATAAACAGAACTGGCGCATATGGGGAACCGAAAAGCCCCATGTTGCAGTCCTATCGTCCCTGCATCCTCAAAAAGTACTGGTCTGGGCCGCCATTTGTTCCAAAGGAATCATTGGCCCATTTTTCAGATCCGAAACGATTACTGCATCACGCTATCTGGACATTCTTCGTGAATTTGTGGCGGTACAAACTGCCTTAGACGACACTGCGAACACCTCGTGGTTTATGCAAGATGGTGCCCGGCCACATCGCACGGCCGACGTCTTTAATTTCCTGAATGAATATTTCGATGATCGTGTGATTGCTTTGGGCTATCCGAAACATACAGGAGGCGGCGTGGATTGGCCTCCCTATTCGCCAGACATGAACCCCTGTGACTTCTTTCTGTGGGGACACTTGAAAGACCAGGTGTACCGCCAGAATCCAGAGACAATTGAACAGCTGAAGCAGTACATTTCATCTGCAT
Organism: Schistocerca cancellata; assembly: GCF_023864275.1. Lineage (NCBI taxonomy): Eukaryota > Metazoa > Arthropoda > Insecta > Orthoptera > Acrididae > Schistocerca > Schistocerca cancellata. The sequence continues at coordinate 80,301,029 of NC_064627.1, read as the reverse complement.
GTGAAGCCATTCCGCCAGACACGTTGTCAAAGGTTTCGGGTAATTTCATTCAGAGACTACGCCATATTATTGCTACGCATGGTGGATATGTGGAAAATATCGTACTATAGAGTTTCCCAGACCGCAGCGCCATCTGTTGTTGAAAATTGTAACTACTGTAATTTCGAAAGTTTGTCTGCCTGAAAATGTACTGTTGTCCCAAGCATATTGCAACAAACGATGTATTTCTATCGCTGCTCGTTTAGTTTTTATTGCCGTTTCAAATATACCGGTCATTTTTGAAACACCCTGTAGATGCTGCAGATAGTGACAACCCTTCGCTATTAATTAATGATGAAAATATCACTTAGAATTGCGTGCTGAATTCGAAAAAAAAAGTTTTCCGAAACGTTACTCCTGCGCCACTTTAACCCACATGAGGTGCAACTTGGCACACGTGCTGTGGTGAGTTGACTTGGTTAACAGGATCTGGGGAATAAACATAAGTTAGTAACTAAGACACTTTTATTTCAATGCAATATTAAAGACAAACGGTGTCGACACTTTCGTACTTTAAGATCTTTCAGTTGCTAGTACATTTTGTATTAATGTCTTCAAAATGGGAACAACATTAAAATATTAGTAAGTCAGTAAATGAACATAGAAAAGTTACATGATAGTAAAATAAAAGATTGCAACGAAATTATAGAATCACAACTCCATGTCCACCAAGAAAGTAGCCGGATTGTTCACTTGAACTGATGGTTTTAGTTTGCACACAATTTTGTTTCTGTTATACCTAATCGAGTCAGGAACGTGAGGTTATCTCCAAAATTTCTTTACCTTCAGCATTGTGGAGACAAACATTTCATTACCATCAATTTCCAATATCTTTCGAAGACACAGACGTGCACTATACTTCACCGTCACGTAGTCTTCCATATGATACCGCTCCGAATTGTCATCTTGAAATACATTCATGCTGTTCTCTTTAGCAGTCGGTGTTGGTGAGCATTCTCGAGATGGGGGAGACTTGGACTCGTACTTCTCTTCAGTGGCTGTAATTAGTGGGGAATCGAGGCTATCCTCAGAATCAACATAGCTTATTACATCGGACTTTTCGTCTTCAGGTTCCGTCGTTTCTTAAATATTCCCCAGAGAACGTTTTCCCTTCAGTTTTTTTTTTTTAGTTGCATTCCTATTGCCTGTCTCCTCTAAACTATTCCTGTTAATTGACACTTGCTTACTTTTTACCAGTAGATTTTTGGTTGGGGTGTCTGTCAAGATAGCAATGTGTCTTCTTTTCCTGCCACAGTTAGAGGGTTTTCACGGGCCTGCTTTTGGAAAAGGGCGAATTTCTTGTGGAGTTACAACTCGGGACGATCATGATGTGCTTGGAGTAGGAGCATCAGTGGAAGACGAGATGAAAGGACTATACTGAGGAGGTGGATCAGTTACGACGTCGGCATTCACAGTCTGGACACAATCAGGAGGCGGGCTATCAGTGACAGATGATGGCAGAAAGTCGAATTCGTGAAAGATATGAGGATAGAGAGGGCAAATCCCGCTCACTTGGATGGGGTTGTTGCATTTGGAAAAGCTGTGTTCACGATGCTAGGTTTGTCATGAACTGAAATCGTTTGTCCAGGATGATTACTCATCCAAGCATCATAAGCAGTACTGACATATCTTTTAAGCGGCCCAAAGGCTGCAATTTATGGCTGCAGTGTGAGGGAAATGATAGGACGACCACACCACTTTCTTTCAATAAATCAGGTGCGTCAATAGACAAATGAGAGCCGTGGTTGCCAAGCAATAGAAGTCTTGCACGGTCCTTCGAACTTCTAGAATAGTGAATGAAGTGCTTGGACAACTTAATAAAATTTGTTTCTACTATCCAACTTGACTTGTTGGCATCACAGTCAGAGCGTCTCGAACTAAATGTGGTTTATTTTTCGCTCTAGGAAATATGAAGAATGGAGGGACAGCACTACCTCCAGATGGCACATGTTGCTAGAGTTACGAGACTGCCTCTTTCAGCACAGATTATCCGTCCAATTTGTTCATACCCTTCCGTGCTACCACACTGTCTGGTTTCTGTACAGTTGTGATCCCCACTCCATCCATATTCCATATATCTGGAGCTTGCAAAATCTTTTTAAGCAAACTAAGGAAATTGTTCACGTTTACTTCATTAAAACTGGTGGCCCTGGCTAGGCTTGTAGTTTCAGGTGTTCGGATGGATAAACTCTGATGCCTCTTCATAAAATACATGTACCAGCCAGGTCCTGCCATTTTCTTTTCCTACCGTGAAAGTGGACGTTAACTTCATTTTTCGTGACGTATCGAAAAGTAAATTTTCTAACCTTCTTCGGACTTAAGCCAAAATAAATATCTAAGGCTTTCTTGGGGTATTCACTTAACAGACCCTCCTGTTCAAGAGAGAAAACCTGTAACACAAAATACGAAGTATGTCATCAATTGCGAACCTGATCTTATTACAGGCATGCGTAGTAGCTAAATGTATGGCCTTGGAGTTCAATATCCGCACAGGGAAAAGCTTACATAAATATTTTTTTAAAAAAAGTTATGTCACTTGGCAGATACCTTCCTAGGAGTTTTATATCCACTTTGACATCGGGAACTTCATCAGTGGAGGCACCACGTTCTCTGGCTTTTTGGCAATAGCTCGGTTCAGGGATATTGAATTCTTTGCTGTGCCGGCTAGGCTTCTTTTGTCGCTAATGTGAGCACGTATGGCATTCTTTACGTTCTGAGCAATACGTTTTCTTCATTCTGTCTTTCTCTTCTAGTTCCTCACGGCAAACCTCTGACGAAATGTATCAGAAAGTAGTTAAGAAACGTTAGCAGATATGTAAGTAAAAAAATGTGAGTGAGGCGGAAATTCTAAAACGCCACGTGGTGTATGCCAACACGCCCCTAAGCAAAGATGCCAGCTTGCTCCAGCAACACATTTTAGACAAGATGGCTACCTCACTGCTTCAGAAAACGTTCTACGAAGCAGCAGTTCAGTACTTGAATACTATTATTATTGGTCTCCTCTACCCATCACAGCAACTTAAAATTCCCAGACATATTCTAGAGCTTCACAGAATAACAAAAAATTACAGTGAAGAAAAAATATACTCACTCGTCTAAAAAACAAGAAATATTAAGTCCTTCCTCCCCGGGAGTTCTCATCAGACTGAAACTACAATGGAAGGTACAACGTCGTTTGTGAGTCTGACTGTTCCGATCCTAGCGCTCAATCCTTATAGCAGTAGAAAAAAAGAAGCAGTGTGCCAACTTACCCCATACGCCAATTATACCCGGCCTCCCCTACTTTTATCGTCGCACCTACTAGCATAATGAAACCTATTGCTCCACTAGGGAAATGGCAGACTATCATCGGATATGTTCTCCAAATAGAACCAACTGTCGAGCCAGAGCCCTGCACGATAAAAAATATCCAGAGGGCAAAGTACAACCCACACAATCACTCAGCCGTCGCTTACAGCGACTAGCGGACAGTGGCCCCCCAGCTTCCTCAACGGTGGATCGTGGCAGACCTCGCACCACTCCGGCTCCTGTTACGGAGTGCTAATGCTGTGATTGGAAGAAGATTCTGGAATCAGCGTATGTAGACTTTCAGCACTTATCGCGGTTAATCATCTTGTATTCTGTGCCATCATCTACGAAGAGTTGCTGTACCCATATCACGTACAGTGTGTCGAAGCCCTTCGACCAAATGAGCAGCCTGCTAGAATGCAGTTCTACCAATTGCTTTTCCAAGTGTGTCGCGAACATCCACTTTTCAAAACAAAGATACTGAGAAACATACCTTACTATGAATGGGCACCAATTAAGCACCTCCCTTAAAGGTTTCTCACAAGTGTGGGTCGTATCTAATAGCAAGCAGATTACACAAACCTCTGTTGCTTCACAGTAACATAAAATATCCTCATTTGTTTGCAGTATTCTGTAGGTCTCTAGAAATAGCAAAGAGATTGCAGCAGAAGATACACTCCTGGAAATGGAAAAAAGAACACATTGACACCGGTGTGTCAGACCCACCATACTTTCTCCGGACACTGCGAGAGGACTGTACAAGCAATGATCACACGCACGGCACAGCGGACACACCAGGAACCGCGGTGTTGGCCGTCGAATGGCGCTAGCTGCGCAGCATTTGTGCACCGCCGCCGTCAGTGTCAGCCAGTTTGCCGTGGCATACGGAGCTCCATCGCAGTCTTTAACACTGGTAGCATGCCGCGACAGCGTGGACGTGAACCGTATGTGCAGTTGACGGACTTTGAGCGAGGGCATATAGTGGGCATGCGGGAGGCCGGGTGGACGTACCGCCGAATTGCTCAACACGTGGGGCGTGAGGTCTCCACAGTACATCGATGTTGTCGCCAGTGGTCGGCGGAAGGTGCACGTGCCCGTCGACCTGGGACCGGACCGCAGCGACGCACGGATGCACGCCAAGACCGTAGGATCCTACGCAGTGCCGTAGCGGACCGCACCGCCACTTCCCAGCAAATTAGGGACACTGTTGCTCCTGGGGTATCGGCGAGGACCATTCGCAACCGTCTCCATGAAGCTGGGCTACGGTCCCGCACACCGTTAGGCCGTCTTCCGCTCACGCCCCAACATCGTGCAGCCCGCCTCCAGTGGTGTCGCGACAGGCGTGAATGGAGGGACGAATGGAGACGTGTCGTCTTCAGCGATGAGAGTCGCTTCTGCCTTGGTGCCAATGATGGTCGTATGCGTGTTTGGCGCCGTGCAGGTGAGCGCCACAATCAGGACTGCATACGACCGAGGCACACAGGGCCAACACCCGGCATCATGGTGTGGGGAGCCATCTCCTACACTGGCCGTACACCACTGGTGATCGTCGAGGGGACACTGAATAGTGCACGGTACATCCAAACCGTCATCGAACCCATCGTTCTACCATTCCTAGACCGGCAAGGGAACTTGCTGTTCCAACAGGACAATGCACGTCCGCATGTATCCCGTGCCACCCAACGTGCTCTAGAAGGTGTAAGTCAACTACCCTGGCCAGCAAGATCTCCGGATCTGTCCCCCATTGAGCATGTTTGGGACTGGATGAAGCGTCGTCTCACGCGGTCTGCACGTCCAGCACGAACGCTGGTCCAACTGAGGCGCCAGGTGGAAATGGCATGGCAAGCCGTTCCACAGGACTACATCCAGTATCTCTACGATCGTCTCCATGGGAGAATAGCAGCCTGCATTGCTGCGAAAGGTGGATATACACTGTACTAGTGCCGACATTGTGCATGCTCTGTTGCCTGCGTCTATGTGCCTGTGGTTCTGTCAGTGTGATCATGTGATGTATCTGACCCCAGGAATGTGTCAATAAAGTTTCCCCTTCCTGGGACAATGAATTCACGGTGTTCTTATTTCAATTGACAGGAGTGTATGTCTTTCGTAGTAGCGATGATGAAAAATTGCTCATGGCTTTTAAGGCCTCCATTTTTGACCCCATGTTTATTGGATATTGTTTTAGTTTTGCTCCATCCCAACAATTTTACAGTAAGAAAATAAAAAATAACCGATTGAAGATAGTACAAAAAGTGCTGAAACATGTCATGGTAAAAAAAAACGAAAAAGGTGTCTCTCATAAGGCGGAATTCCTCGTCCTATTCACATAGATTCAGTTGCACAATTTAAAATATAAGAGACGGATTTGTTGTTTAAGTAAAATATTGAGACAGACGAAATGGCAAATGAATGTTTAACGAGAGATAAAGACAGAGGGAGAGTTGTGTAAGTTATAAAGTAAATAATTAGTGTGTTGACTGATTAAGATAGAGATATACATAAATGAAGTGATGAGTGGGCCTGGACTGCCAGGAAGGGAGATATAATGGGAACGTAGAAGTTGGGGTAGTGTGTAAGAGCGTGTTTGTGTGGACGAATAGTTGAAGGAGGAATTCAGGAGAGTGAAGAATGGCGCCATTATGGATCAAGCCTTAGATTGTGGTTGGAGAGGAGTGGAGAAGAAGGAGCCCTGACTGGAGAGGTGGGGTAGGTTGTGTTTAATCTGGTAGTACAGGTATATATGAGGGTGGGTTACATGGTTGGGTAAGGGAAGATGATTACATGTTTCGATGTTTCGTTGGTTGATTGGTTGATTTGGGAAGGGGACCAAACAGTGACATTATCGGTCCCATCGGATTAGGGAAGGACAGGAAAGGAAGTTGGCCAAGACCATCCAAAGGAACCATCCTGGCATTTGCCTGAAGCGATGTAGTGAAATCCCGGAAAACCTAAATCAGGATAGCCAGATGCAGGGTTTGATCCATCGTCCTCCTGAATGCGAGCCCAGTGTGCTAACCACTCTGCCACCTTGTATGCTGATTAAAGGTTTGTTGGTAGGGGATCTGGCACAGTATCAGGGGCAGTGAGCATGGGAGAAGCTATGCGGTGAGTAGTGTCATGTTCATGTGTAGCGTAGGATATTTGGAGGTGTTCAAGATGGAAGAGGAGCTAGAGGAAAAATTTTATAAGGTGGTAGAGGACGCAGGTAGAGAAGAGTAAGCTGATTCGAAAGGCTACGCAAGTCCTAGGTGTTTGACGACCTGTAGGGCATGATAAAAGGAGGGAAGAGAGGAGATCCATTCCACACTTGCGCACTGAGGATGGGCAGAATCAGGGATTTATAGGTGTAGAGGATTGTGAAAAGATGCAATCTCCATGTTCGCTTATTAGTAGTTTTAGTAATTCTAGTCTATTGTAGGCTTTCTGTTGATGGTTGATGCACTTCCGTGTTAGCTGGCGATCAGCTGTTAGTCCGAGATTTTCTAGTACATTAGTTAACTGGATAGGACGCTCGTAAATGGTAAGATAAAATTCATGTGCGACAGAAGCTGTGAGGTGATTCGGCCTATAATTATTGACTTGGTTTTGGTAGGGTAGAGTTTGATGACCCACTGTTTGCACCAGGAGGGATCGTTGGGATTTCTGGAGGGTAGGGCAGTGAGCAAGGAATGTGGCGCCATAGGTATACTGGACAAGATGAACAGAGGGGTTGGGGGGGGGGGGCTTTGGCATATCAACAGCATAGAGGACATCCTGGAGAGGAAAGGAAAAGAAAAACCCTTGGGGCACTCTTGCAGTGCAATGGAAGATACAGGAGTTGATGTTGTTGATGGTGACAGCATATGTATGGTATTCCAGCCTTCTCTTCAAGCTTCAGGCCTACACACTTCCCATAAATTATGTCTGTCTTATTGCATCCTTTCTCTCTAACCACCCATCTTATGTCACCATCTTTTGAGGTCAAGGGAGACAAAAATGGCGAATTTGAGGTTGTTAATTTGGTGGTATGCAAGATACAGAAGAAATTGGGATGGAAGCCACAGTAACAGACAGGAACCAGGGGGTGTTGTTTTAGGTAGACTCAAAAAACTTGCTAAACACAGAGGTGAGGCTGATGGGGAGGTAGGAGTAGGTATCAGTAGCAGGTCTATTCAGTTTGAGTTAGAGGTGGTTTGAATGGTTCTCCATAGCCATAACAGAAAAGCATGTGAAGGATTGTATTATATCGGGTGGCATTCTTATAGGTGCTTGCAGGTTATTCTGTCATAACTGGGAGCAATGTTCCATTTTATGTAAATCTGGTGAATGTCTTGTGCCATTATTGGAGTACTGAGTTTTGTCTGTGGGATGTTGTTAAGGTACTGGAAGCTGGGAGCAAGGAGTGGGAACGAGGTATTTGTACACTCAGCGATTGCCTGGAAAAATGATTCATCTATAATGATGACAATATCACTGAAGTAGAATGCAAGGTGGCTGGCTTTGCTTAATTTGTCACGGACAGGCTGATTATCGAGCAGGAATGGGTAGAAAGTGGCAGGGTTGTTGCCAGTAAGTTGGATAAATGCCATCCGGTATTTGACAGATTTTATGGCCAGTGTGGCATTGAGGTTTGTCCATGTGTCGAAGGCAGCATTTCTTTGCATTCGGGAGATTTTGGATATGTCGAATTTTTCAGTGGTGTGTAAGTCTGACTCAATCACATAACCGTAGGAAATATCGATAAGGCAACGGGATTGATGGAGGAGTAGGATATCACATAGATCGAGTGTGAGATGGTGTGGGTGGGTGGGTTTTGTTGAAACGTGGTGAGTTATAGTATTGATAAAGTCTGTTGTAGCATGGTGGATGTCACTGGGGAACTGAAAGGATAAGGGATGGCTTCCAAATTTGGTAGCAATGAATTCCCTGTAGGCGACCCAGTTGGTACAGGATTAGTCCTAGATGTGTTTGCGAGAGATACGAGCAGTGGGTACATAGGCAGGATGTGTGGTGTAGGGGATGGTGTGTAGGACAAGGGAAGGTCACTCCCAATGTAGTTAAGGACTGCTGTAAGAGGTTGGAAGAGGTGCAAGTAACATCAGAAGTGGAATTGCTCTCATGGTAGTTATGCAATGGGTGAGAGGCTATATTACTGTTGGGGGAGTCAGATAGCCAATGTTACTTGTAGAGTTCAGCATGGGACTAGCTATGGACGTTAAGGTCATTGGCAGTAATATAGATCGAAAAGTATTGTCCATGTGTGCGAGGAAGTGGTATGGTATAGGACGATATGGTCAGATATAGACAGAGGCACAAGTAACAGTTATGGTTTTGAGTAACAGAGTGAGAATAATCTGTTCAGAAGAAGTGCTGTAGAGGGGTTGTGGACAAATTGGGATGTTCTTGTGATGTCCAAGTGCAACTCCACCTTGGACCATGGGGAGCATGTTGTCTGTTCAGTGGAGGATGTATGATGAAGAGCAGATAGTATGATGAGGTTGGAGAGGATCAAAGGATCAATATGGTGTTGGCAGGGTGAGTGCAGGAAGAGGTATTGTTGGATGAAAAGAAGCAGATATTGTGGAATAGGATATTGTACCGCCATCACACCACAATTTAAGGAGAAATGGGGTGATGGGGTTGTGTGACTGGGGTGGGCTTAAACTAGGGTGTCAAGATGAGTAATAAGAAAGTGGGCCTGGTTGCAGGAATAGGTGGCTTATGTATTGAGGTGGAAGACAGAGTGGGCAGCAAGGGAAATTTGGTGTAGGGCGTGTGGCATCTGGATGCTTTGAAGAAGTATGGTCATAAAATTGATGATGTCTTCTGCTGTGAGAGATAGCTGGAGGGAGTTGTTGGGGTGGAGGCAGTTGTCAATAGGTTTAATGGGATCTGTCAGGATAAGGTGGATCCTTGCACTTGGAGGAATATGTTGGGTTGGGTGGGTGACAGGTATTGCATTAAGGAGGGGAAGTGAGGTTATAACATTGCATGAGAAAACAGTGGGATTTACGATGCAGGCAGGTGGAGGGTTTTTACAGTAATTTGTTAGATAATCATTATACATTAGCCATCTTTGGCAGCAGTAGAACTGAGGAGGAGTCGGGAAGCCTCAACAGTGTCTCATCATTTGTAGATCAGGACCTGTGGTGAAGAATGTGGTTGATTGTGGATTGGGATTCAGTGAAGATAGCTTTGAAGGTTTGGCCTGAATCATCACAGACACATAGTGCATTCTGAACTTTGAGGTCAGGATGGGAGTTAAGCTCAGACTTCACATCCTCCATCATGATCTCAGTATGGACCCCTTTGATTGTGGCAATGACGATGGGGGGACGGTGAGGAGGTTCTGGTTGCTTGATCTGGGTAGTTATGGTAAAGAGTGCAAGGTTTGTTTATGCACCACAACTGACATGGGGGATCTTCTGGAGGAGTTTGGTGTGGAATACAGGATCAGAGGCTTTCATGAGAAAGTTGTCTTCTCTAGGCATGGTGTGAGGGAAGGGTGAGAATGGGATATATTTTCTGATTTCAAGGATTTGATTTGGATTTGAGGAAGTTGGAGTCAGGACAGGAAAGGAGAAAGGCAAGAAAGTCTGTAGTTGTGGTTCCAGATGGGACGGCCTCGCAGTCCATGAAGTCTTGGCTTTCTGTTTGTTGTAGTGTTCTTTTTATTTTTTGCAGCAGTGCTAGGAGCTGAAACGCCCTGCTTAACCCACTGGACAGGACAGGTAATTTAAACTGTGGAAAGGGACCAAAATAAGGGGCTGTCAGTTACACTCGAACATACAACTTTATTATTTGATCAAACATTACAAGAGCCCAAAAAAATTTTTTTAACACACAGCTTTAATCTTTGTGACTTAATTACCACCTGAAAGCCACTTGAATTTAAAAACGGCTGAAGGTCAATAACTTAAAATGCAAGCATAATCAGAAATTTAAAAGGCAAGTCTTATCTTACAACAGTTCTTTATTTAGGCTGAAGGCCCAAAAAATAAGAGATTTTCAGAGCAAACAATTTTAATTCAAAATCGGCTGAAAGCCCAACACATTAAATTAAAAAAAAAAACGGCATTACGTAACACAGTTCTTAACTTGGCAAAACTCAACCAAAACAAAAATTTAAAAGGTAAAGCCTTATCTTAAAACAGTTCTTTAGTCAGGCTGAAGGCCGAAAGAATCAGATACTTCAAGAGCAAACAAGTTAAATTCAAAATCGGCTGAAGGACCAACACTTAAAATTCAACAACATTAAAATTCTTAAAATGCCAAAGGCCTTACGTGAAACAGTTTTTTGAACTAGGCTGAAGGCCTTGAGAGCAAAACAACTCAAACTCAAAATCGGCTGAAGGCCCAACACTTAAAATTCAACAAAATTGAAATCTTTAAAATGCGAAAGGTCTTGCGTGAAACAGTTCTTTAAATTAGGCTGAAGGCCTAATGAATCTTACGATTCAAGGGCAAAACAACCTTAATTTTAAAAAATCGGCTAGAAGCCTTACAAGTACAAACAACAAGAACAACAAAAAAAAAGGCAGTACACCCAAGTGCGCTAAGATGTTCGAGGGTCGGCCTGTCGCTTAGGTGAGACAGGCGGTCGGGCCAACCATTCACGATCCGATGACAGTCCAACCGACCGAAAGCCAGCGGACTCACCGACACGATAACTTCCACTTCACCCGACCAGGGCACAACAGGAACAACGCAGAAGATATTGGCTCCCACAATCAATCATACATGGAGCTGTCAAACTACCCACCATGCTGGACAGCAACAACACGATGAGGAAACTACACTGTCTGAAATTTACGTCAACGGCCAGGGCAGGTAACCGGAACGTTAATGGCCACAAGGCAGAAGGTTCTGCTGGTGCACTTCAGTTCAAATAACCAGTTACAGTGAAACTCCACCGGAGGGTGACTAGAATTTTCCAACTTGAAAACCACGTCGTAGCTCGAGGGAATATCCCAACAGCCGACAACGAACTCCAAAGGACACAATATGAACAATCTTTACTTGTTGATAGATTTAATCGAAATTCCTGTCCAGGGTCGGTGAGCCATGGACCTCGTAGCCCCACACGCTCCAGCACCCTGTAGAGAGAGCGGCCCCAGCCAAACTACGTCCCGCAGAGACTCCCTTGCTGCTCCACGCCAGCCGACCTAATGGCAGGCCCGGAAACAGTGGAAGGACCAAATATCGTCGGTCGATGAGACGACCAATCGAAGGACCAGCCAACGGTCGTCCCACTCCAATCTCTTTCCGTCGGTTAATTCATGTTTGTCGCCAGCGGTCGGCGAGCACTCGGCGCTCCGTCCCCGACTTCACTGCTGCTGCGTCCCGACTGCACTGCTAGTCCGTCACGACCTCTCTGCCAGACACACGACGACCCGGAAATACTATCGGTCGCTCCAGAGATAGTATGACAGTGCACTTGTCGATACGCGCTGCTGCTGCCGCTCACGGGCAAGTAAGGCAGGAAGTTAGTGCAGCCAGTAAATGAAATAAGTAAACGAGTCGGCAGTACCGTAATAGAAGATGACAAACAATAAATAGGATAAACGCGAGCCGCGCACGGTTCAGGGGCAGCTTCAGTGCTGAAGCATTTGTCGATCCTTCTATCAGGTGTAGGTAAGGAGGGAGTGGTGGTTAAAACTGTGGGCAACAGGTGACAGGGTTCTTTGGAGAGGGTTTGGATGAATAGGATACCACATCCCAGGAACCTGTTGCAGAAACATCTGTATGAGTCGATGGTAATGGTCAGATGGATGATGTATGATGGTGACAGTTCAGGTGTTGGTGCTGTACTTCATGACTGTGGTCCTTATGCTGGATCTGTATACGGTGCTCTTCAGTGTGGCGTTCCTGGAGAGGAGAGGACTTGGAGAGGGGATTAGGCCTGATGGTCGTAGGGAATCGGAAGGGGCAGTTGTAAACGATGGTAGTGGTTGGAGGAGGCACGGTGGCGGTTAAGCTGCAGTTCCTCGATGGGTGACGAAGTGAGCGGCTGCTGCTGTGGCGTCGGACCGGGATACTAGAATAACATGTCCTAACAACTGAGATAAGATCATGAGGAGCATCTTCAAAACTGTGCGACTGATTAGACGAATTTTTGACTAATAGAACCCAATATTTTGTAATGGATGATGATTCTTCAACGGAAACACAAGTAAAAGATGGTGTGCCGCAAGAGGACGTAATAGCACCACTAGTGTTGTCAATGTACTTGAACAATATCTGAAACAGAGTAGTAGAATTATGAGATAGTTCGCTAAAGATGCTGCTGTCTGTGGGAAAGCGTCGTCGTGGGATCTTTGTGAGGTACTAAATATCCACTTGGTTTAATAAACGACAGCTCTGTTTAAATGAAGATAAATGTACGATAACGGCCGTAAGAAAGAGGCAGAACTGTGCAGTATCAAAGTACAGAATGCGTCGCTTAAAGATGCAAAGCCCTGAAGAGTACCACGCCGTGTGGTTGTTTTAGGAGCGTTCGCAGACAACGATATGGAATGAGACGAACACGCAAAACCAGCAGTAATAGGAAAGACGAATGGGAACACGGACAGGCTGGAATGTTTAACACCCATCTGTAAAAGACATCAAGTTCAAAAAAGAAATGCGATCTAATATCTAGAGCTGCACCGGCGCCTGGAGACCTTGTGACTTTATAATGCAAGAGACATTCAAAACACTCATAGATCCGGTGCTAGGACCATATCATGTTGATAAAGCCTACACTTTTTGTGTGATATCATTTCTGCTGTTCTGGCTCGTGTGAGCCGTCATTAATAGAGGCCTAGCATAAAAACCACCGATTATAGCGACGGATGCAATACATAAAGTCCCACTGGAGCCCTAAATTTTGTATCCCGTGTTCTGAGTTAATTCCTACAATAGTAAATGTTCCGCCGGTCCTGGCGTATAATAAAGTGAGGAGCAATCAGTTCAGCGTTAACTAAGACAATAAACAGTTCTCCCTACTTCACATGATATTTATTACGCGTCAAGAAAAATTTGCACTGTACTCATTCGAGAATAAGTTCTTCATAGTGTGACACAAATCAACACACCACGTAAAATAAAAACAGTGAAATACTGAACACTAATCTATGGAATACAGTGTGCAAACATATTTACAGTTGCAGCGCCTTCACATATGAAACTGTTCCTTGAATGAAAATTAAGCAGTATCCAGTTCAAACAATCAAGCCTGGTGCAGCAAGGAATTCGAATGAACAGAAGACAGTGACTGGTGTTTTACAGAGTCGTAGCAAATCTTCTTCAGGGAAGGCGACAGCATCTTTAGGTTACCAGCACATTGCTTTGTCGTCACCATCGCTCAACAATCATCCGTTTAGGTGTCACGTCCCCTGATAGGTGCATCAGGCTGACGACACTGTAGCCGTCGATCGTCGAAAGCATGTAACGCGTTCTGCAAAAGAACTAATAAAAAGACTCTTCGCAGGTTGCAGCCCTAAAATGCCTCACTGCACAGTTTTAATGCATCTTCTTGACAGCACATTTTTATCAGGTTACCTTCCATTCACAAAGCTGTTGCACCCAGCAACTGTTAAATTGACTTGCAGCGATCAGTCGTCCTTTTTAAATTTTATTGTGCAGTTCTAGATTTCGGCTAGAAGCTAGCCATTCTCAATGCACTATTATTTACGCAAACAGTAGTATTCAATGAACTGTGGATGAAGCCCGGCCAACAGGCAATACATGCATTGAGCCAAAATAACTGTGCACTGAGAATGGCTAGCTTCTAGTCGAAATTAGATCTGCACAATAAAATTGAAAAAGAGCGACTGATCGCAACAATCTGCAATTTACAAGCACATTTTTTACTAACGTTTTGCTAGGCGATTCGGCGGGTGACGCCTGAACGTTTCAAGGGAATACTGTCCGATAATTCTGCAACTACGTGCGTATCTCACATATGGAACATGAAAGCAAGGCGTGCACAGGTGTGTACAGACAGTCAGAGAGAAAACAGGTACTACTGGTGCGAGATACTATCTGTGATGCACTGCACTGTGCTTTTAGGAGTATATATATATGTAGATGAACATGTAGGTAACTAATACTGAAATTAGTATTAGAGCTTAGGACTTGAAACGAAAGGTACACTATAAAGACGCTTCCGTGTCAGCTGCAAGCTGCTCACACAGTATACAGTATGTTAACATAAATAGTTCATCGCAATATGAAACTTTGATTACGCTGTTATCACTTTGTCATACAGCCCGTAGCTCGGCTGCTATCGACGTAACGAACGATTTATGATATCATAAAAGGCATTCTGCATGTGTACATTCCGAGAAGAGTGAACCAACATGTTGCTTTCTCCTACACATATCTCGCGAAAGAAACATGAAGGTAGAATGTTTGGGAGTCAGCTGCACAGTGGCGCTGATGACGGTTATAAATTAATGCACGGACACTGTCTACAAAGGAACATCGTGGTTGTAATACTCATGGCAAAGCACTGGAAATGAGGCTCTGAAAGTCGACAACGTAGAGGAAAGGTGCCTATTATGCGATGGTTCCCTAATATGAGACACCCCAACTGTGCTCATGTTAGGGGTTGCACTCTGGTGGAGAGTTTCTTAAACACGTCTATTGGGTGCCAGACGACGACACAGCGTGTAGGACGCCATAGCTGAGCCGGACACAGAACGTAGAGGTTGATACAAAATTTCTTGTGTTTGGAGTTTTTGCAACATCGGTGTTAAGACAATATTTCAGTTTAAAGGTGAGTGGATATTACTGCACTCTTTTATTTCTGTTATTTATGACGGTATTACCTAGAATTATTGACAATTAGGTTCATTTTCTAACGAACGTTGTTAGCAAGTGCGTGATTCTTTGTGTAAGTTGGCGAAATTCCTAATATGAGATGGGGATCCAAATACGCGACAGTGTCGCATATTACGATACCAATCGGATAATGAGGGAACACGTTCTCTCACGATTTGTTATACGTAATATACGCAGTACTATCATGAGATAACAATATTTTAGCATTTACTGTAGTAAAATTTTGGCAACTGCGTTTATTTTAATTCGATTAAATTATCATAAACAGGGATTACTTTGACTAGTCTTATGATCAGAATGGTTCAAATGGCTCTGAGCACTATGGGACTTAACATCTATGGTCATCAGTCCCCTAGAACTTAGAACTACTTAAACGTAACTAACCTAAGGACAGCACACAACACCCAGCCATCACGAGGCAGACAAAATCCCTGACCCCGCCGGGAATCGAACCCGGGAACCCGGGCGTGGGAAGCGAGAACGCTACCGCACGACCACGAGATGCGGGCTTTATGATCAGAAATTGGAAGGTTTTCTGGAACTTTCTGTCAAAGCGGTATTTTCCTCAGAAGTTGATCAGTATTACTCCAAATTTAAAAAAAAATCTAACAAATAAAATCATAGAAGTTGAAGTCCTTTAAAAAGTATGTCTGATTATTGCATGTCTTTGTAGATGGCATTGGCACCTAAAAGGAAAAGGTGGGATAAAAACGCAATGGTTCGTGTCATTAAATGTGTGAGAAATGGGGAAATGGGGCACTTAAAAGCCTCAAAAGTTTTTGCTGTGCCAAAACGTAGTTTGGAAAGGTATGTGAAGGATAAAACTTGTACACGCGTAAGCTGGTTGGTGTTAATCTTGGAAGAAGGCCTGTTCTCTTATCTCAACTGGAAGATGAACTAGTGAAACACTACCTTGCAATGGAAGCGCGATTTTATGCTCTTAAATATAAGGACATACGAAGCATGGCCTTCCAGTTAGCTGTCAGTAATAGGCTGAAGAATCCTTCAATTCAGAGAAGGCTTCAGAAGGAATGGAATGGCTCCGAGCTTTCCTTAAGAGATATCCCATTTTATCAATGAGAACTCCTCAGCGTCTTGCAGCAGCAAAAGTGGAAGCTTTCACTCCAGAAAATGTGGGGAGATTTTTTGATATTTACGAATCTGTGCTATCTACAGTCAACCATAACCCGCATCAAGTCTTCAATGTTGACGATAATGGGGTGACGTCTGTGCAGCACAAACACAGCAACGTTATTGCTATGAAAGGGAAGAGACAAGTTGCTGCCTTGACTTCAGCAGTAAGGGGAAATCTCATCACAGTTGTAACGTGTATGAACGCTGCTGGCACTTATGTTCCACCATAATCGTCTTCCCAAGGAAGAATATGAAGCAGGAATTGATGGACGGTGCACCTTCAGGATCAATGTCAGCTTGTCATCCAAGTGGCTGGATACAAACTCACATTTTTACTCAGTGGTTTGATCATTTTGTGAGCCGTGTAAAGCTATCTTCAAATTACCCTGTCATTTTGAGTCTTTATGGGCATTGTTCCCAAACAAGGCATCCCGATATGTTCGATAAAGCACGTGAAAACAATGTTCATACTGTATGTTTGCTGTCTCACTCAACGCATAAAATGCAGCCACTTGACGTCGGATTTATGGAGCCTTTGAAAATCTACTATGCACAACAGATAGAAACGTGGATGTCAAGTAACCCAGGTCCTGTTATCACCCCATTGTTACTAGCCAGGTTATTTGGGGCAGCTTACAACCGAGCAGCAACAGTGGAAGCATCTGTGAATGCCTTCAGAAAAACAGTTCTCATCCCATGCAACAGAAATATCTTTAGGAAACATGAATTTTCAGTTCATCGTCATGCTGACGCTCTTCAAGAACGAGATGCCAAGAACGAAAATGAAACTACTGATGGTGATGGTCAAGCTGTCAGCCCGGCAGACATCAGACCTCTCCCACACATCGCAAAACCACCTGGAGATAGTCAAAGAGGTCAAACATCGCGTTCGTACTCTGCTGCGTCACTAACTTCAACTACTTATGTGAAGCAATTGCAAGTATCTAAACAGAAGAAATCAGAGGCTGAAGCTAAGAAAGCAGCCAGAAAGTTATTTGGGGAGAAGAGTGGAAGATCTACAGATGGTAGACCTAAAGTAGAAGAATCGTCTAGTGACTGGGCATCCGATGTCCATCTTGATGATGCTGGGGATTCAGACAGCAGTGATGACGAGGACGCAGAGCGCCTGTCCTGTACGGGCGCTTTTCTGAAGACAAACAGGGGGAGAAATGGGCACAGTGCACGAAATGTTATCGCTGGGTTCATGGAGATTGCGGTGTCACGGAAGACAATTTTGTGTAAATATAAACCTAAGTAGTGTGAAATGAGTGAAGGATAACAGAAATGAATGAACATGTAAAATTTTTATATTCATATTTCATTATTCTGTAATAAAATAATTAAAGCAAAATATTATTACTGTCTCATATTAGGAAACCTTTATCTCATTTCTACGAAATGCCTTGTTTGTGAAGATTTAATAACTACTCTGAAAAATTGTTTATTATTGCAAATACGATAATTGTATGATAAAATTAAACAATGCAAGATAATATTATCATCATAAAAAATAGAATTGCACTTACTTTTAGGCCTTTCAAATGTGTTTACAAAAGTATGTCTCATATTAGGCACCTTTCCTCTATATGCTGTCTGAATGTTCGGCTATAGCTGGGCATTTTATGCATCGAGGTTGAACACTGACGTACAGTTAAGTCCACAGATGGGTTGAGGATATTTTCTGATCAAACAACAGACCGTAACTCGGTCGTCAGAAAGTATTACCTGTGTTGCAAAGAAAAAAGCACGGGATGCAGTAATTAACCTCGACATCATCTTTTGCAAACTCTGGCGATCCGCCTCCGTTTACCGATATGCAGTACCACTCCTTTCCCAGCGGCGTCCCTTGCCAACCTCAGTCACACATGAGCCCAAGTTTGCACTTATGGCTCTTCATAGAGATTCCATCATATCTGATGAAACTAGAAAGTTTGCCTGCTGAACTTTGTTGCATTGACCGACTGCAATACGAAGGTCTAACGCTGAAGTGAGTCGGCAAGAGAGAAGTCTAGAAGTATTCAAAGGTGAATGAAGACATAGCTGGCCTCGAAATCATCTTCAGGGAGTCCGGCAAGTAATTACAAAAGATTAGAACAGAGGAGGGAAAGATTCCTAGAAGCTACGTTGGAGTGGTGTGGTATGTCCCATCACCCGCCATTTACTCCCCTTCTCACGCAGCAGATACTGTTGGAGAAGCCCTCTGTTAAGGAAACTGTCCTCCCAGAATAGTTTCCTAGTTCCACATGTCGGCAGGATGTGTCAGAAGATGATCATCACAGAAAAGGACAGCTGTTTCTGTAACGACTACAGCCCGTCAACACGGTTTCTTATCACCACTTACCAACGAAAAATAAAGGAAATAGAACAGCTTCGTGCCGAATGTGATGCAACAGAGTCAAAGTTCAGAAGCTATGTATGGGGCATCTAAAATATGAATGCACAATTTCCAACACAGAATATATATTCTAATATGAAAATGTACAAACTGTATGCGATACTTTGCTGTAGCACAGATGTAGTTCGAACACAGTGTGATTCACTTATGAGGTAGCGAGTTTTTAGCTCATGACTGATTCAAATGTAATAGCTTGTAGAGTGGCTCGTAGTTTCACTACATTTACTCTCATATCGATTGAGATTTTGAATGACTACGTTTTTTTATAGCTAAAAGTACACTTTTTTAAAGCCCTTTGCAGACTACTGAAATTACGATTGCAGAGTTATACTGCTCGTGAATGGTGGTATTTAAACGTTCTGCTGAAAGTCTGAAATGTGTAGCAAGTCGGCTGCAATCTACTACTGCAGCATCATCTTCGCATTGCACGTGAGACACGGGGCCTGGAATGAGAACGCCTCACCCTGTTACAGATTCAGCCCTGCAGCCACATTTCTTGTCGTGCTCTCACACCGACGGCTGAGGCATCAGCAGCGGCAGGCAGATTTGGCGTATCGGTGAGCGTGCAGTGCACTCGGCGGAAATAACGCAAGCAGAAAAACTTATCGAACAGGTGAGGCCATGCAGATTGTAAGAACGGTTTGAAGAAGGTCGAAGAATGGAGGGATATAGCTGCAAAACTGGCTCAAAATGGTAAATACTATTGCAAAAGTTTTAATTTTCACACACATAGTCAGTTACATAAAGTACAGTACAATGTTAAGTACTGGAAATTAGGTAGCGCATATTACATCTTAAAGCATCTGAAAGATATTACAGCAAGTACGTAATAAACCAAGTGATCAAAAAGGGAAGAAACACGTAGAAAATTGAATTTCATGTAAGACAATTACGTGTCACATTCAAAGGAAATTAGTTATCTAGCCTGACATGGTATTTCTAATGTCAGAACGAATTATTTTCATACTTGTTCCTAACACTAACAGTCGATGACGTTATTTCATAGACCTGTTTAGCCATAGAATTTAAAGTAATACCTCCTATCTTACAAGAAATGGTATGCTTAACATTGGATTTAACTACTCGTTAAAATTTAACAAAGCCCTAGGGTCCGATGGAATCCGTGTGAAATTCTATATTACAGTTGAGTTACAACCCCTGTTAAATCTTGCTATTCGTGTTGTGAATTTATGACCTTACCAACAAAATTAAATAAAGCCCTAGGGTCCGATGGAATCCCTATGAAATTCTATATTACAGTTGAGCTACAACCCCTGTTAACTATAATCTATCGTAGATCCTTCTAATAAAAAACGGTGCCCAGTAATTGGAATGAAGCCTAATTCAGATGAATGTACAAGACGGGCAGCAGAAGTGATCCTCAAAACTGCCGCCCTATATCCTTCACGTATATTTGTGTTATCTCGTAACGAATTTTGAGCTCAAACATAAAGGGGTATCTCGAAGAGAATGACCTCCACCATTCCAACCAGAACGGATTTCGAAAACATTGGTCGTGTGGAACCTGGCTTATACTCTTCTCTCACATGACATACTCAAAGCCATATATAAAGGCAGTCAGGTCGATGTGGTATTTCTCGATTTCCGGAAAGCATTTGATTCAGTACCACACCTACGCTTATTATCAAAAGTATGATCGTATGGGGTATCAAGTGAACTTTGTGACTAGAATCAGGAGTTTTTGTTTGTAAAGATTCAGCGGGCTGTCTTGGATGGAGAGTCGTCAAGAGATGTTGACGTAGATTCGGTGTACCCCTGGAAGTGTGCTGATACTCTTGCTATTCGTGTTGTGTATTTATGACCTTACCAACAAAATTAATAGTAGCATAAGATTTTTGCAGTTCATGTAATTATTTGTTGTGAAGTACTGTCTGATAGAAGCTGCGTAAACATTCAATGAGGTACTGATAAAATGTGTCTGCGCACATTGATAACTCGCGTTAAATGTTCAGAAATGTGAAATTATGCCTTCACAAAACGAAAAACGGAAGCATCCTAGGACTGCAATATCAACGTGTCTCGTCTGGAATCAGCCAAGTCGTACAAATAGCTGGTTGTAATACATTGTAGGAAGATGAAATGGAGTCATTGTACACTCCTGGAAATTGAAATAAGAACACCGTGAATTCATTGTCCCAGGAAGGGGAAACTTTATTGACACATTCCTGGGGTCAGATACATCACATGATCACACTGACAGAACCACAGGCACATAGACACAGGCAACAGAGCATGCACAATGTCGGCACTAGTACAGTGTATATCCACCTTTCGCAGCAATGCAGGCTGCTATTCTCCCATGGAGACGATCGTAGAGATGCTGGATGTAGTCCTGTGGAACGGCTTGCCATGCCATTTCCACCTGGCGCCTCAGTTGGACCAGCGTTCGTGCTGGACGTGCAGACCGCGTGAGACGACGCTTCATCCAGTCCCAAACATGCTCAATGGGGGACAGATCCGGAGATCTTGCTGGCCAGGGTAGTTGACTTACACCTTCTAGAGCACGTTGGGTGGCACGGGATACATGCGGACGTGCATTTTCCTGTTGGAACAGCAAGTTCCCTTCCCGGTCTAGGAATGGTAGAACGATGGGTTCGATGACGGTTTGGATGTACCGTGCACTATTCAGTGTCCCCTCGACGATCACCAGTGGTGTACGGCCAGTGTAGGAGATCGTTCCCCACACCATGATGCCGGGTGTTGGCCCTGTGTGCCTCGGTCGTATGCAGTCCTGATTGTGGCGCTCACCTGCACGGCGCCAAACACGCATACGACCATCATTGGCACCAAGGCAGAAGCGACTCTCATCGCTGAAGACGACACGTCTCCATTCGTCCCTCCATTCACGCCTGTCGCGACACCACTGGAGGCGGGCTGCACTATGTTGGGGCGTGAGCGGAAGACGGCCTAACGGTGTGCGGGACCGTAGCCCAGCTTCATGGAGACGGTTGCGAATGGTCCTCGCCGATACCCCAGGAGCAACAGTGTCCCTAATTTGCTGGGAAGTGGCGGTGCGGTCCGCTACGGCACTGCGTAGGATCCTACGGTCTTGGCGTGCATCCGTGCGTCGCTGCGGTCCGGTCCCAGGTCGACGGGCACGTGCACCTTCCGCCGACCACTGGCGACAACATCGATGTACTGTGGAGACCTCACGCCCCACGTGTTGAGCAATTCGGCGGTACGTCCACCCGGCCTCCCGCATGCCCACTATACGCCCTCGCGCAAATTCCGTCAACTGCACATACGGTTCACGTCCACGCTGTCGCGGCATGCTACCAGTGTTAAAGACTGCGATGGAGCTCCGTATGCCACGGCAAACTGGCTGACACTGACGGCGGCGGTGCACAAATGCTGCGCAGCTAGCGCCATTCGACGGCCAACACCGCGGTTCCTGGTGTGTCCGCTGTGCCGTGCGTGTGATCATTGCTTGTACAGCCCTCTCGCAGTGTCCGGAGCAAGTATGGTGGGTCTGACACACCGGTGTCAATGTGTTCTTTTTTCCATTTCCAGGAGTGTATATCCCCAGTCAGGGCAGGTATCAGACTTTGGTTTGTTGGCACAATGCAATCGTCTACAAAGGTGGTTGCTTACAAGTCACTCATCTGACCCAGCCTAGAATATTGCTCAAGTGTGTGGGAGCCATAACAAATAAGACTAACAGGGGATATTGAATATACACAGACAAGAGCACTATGAATGGTCACGGGTTTGTTTGACATGCAGGAGAGTGACACTAAGATGATGAAAGAACTGAACTGGCAGATACTTGAAGATGTAAACTAGCCCGAGAAAGCCTGCTTAGAAAGTTTCAAGAACAGTCTTTAAATGATGACTCTAGCAATATACTACAGCCCCCTCCGTATCGTTCCCATGTGGACAAGGTTAGACTAATTACAGCACTCACAAAGGCATTTAAATAGCCATTTTCATGCACTCCATACGTGAATGGAACGGGAAGAAGCCCTTACTACAGATACAAAAGGACATACCCACTGCTACGCACTTCGCAGCGCTTTGGAGAGTATAGATGTAGCTGTAGAATTATGTGCGGATGCACATAAAAATAGATTTTGGCTACAGTTTCACACAGGTGTTGCTTGATTCTTTCCTTTAAAGGCATTCATTTATTCAAATGTACTACTGTAGTAGTTCTGTTCCGACACTGACAATGTGTTTATGGAAAAAGTTCAAGGCAATCGTAAAATGCGTTTTAGACAGGTACGTGCCGAGTAAAACTCTGAGGGACGGGAAAAACCCACCGTGGTACAACAACAAAGTTAGGAAACTACTGCGAAAGCAAAGAGAGCTTCACTCAAAGTTTAAACGCAGCCAAAACCTTTCAGACAAACAGAAGCTAAACGACGTCAAAATCAGCGTAAGGAGGGCTATGCGTGAAGCGTT
This sequence comes from Schistocerca cancellata, assembly GCF_023864275.1. Lineage (NCBI taxonomy): Eukaryota > Metazoa > Arthropoda > Insecta > Orthoptera > Acrididae > Schistocerca > Schistocerca cancellata. Next base: position 80,277,946 of record NC_064627.1, on the reverse strand, counting down.
CAGTGAATTCGAAAGTAAAATTCTATGTACCGACTTGACAGAAAATCCTAGGAAGTTCTGGTCTTACGTTAAATCAGTAAGTGGCTCGAAACAGGATATCCAGACACTCCGGTATGATGAAGGCATTGAAACAGAGGATGACACGCGTAAAGCTGAAATACTAAACACCTTTTTCCAAAGCTGTTTCACAGAGGAAGACCGCTCTGCAGTTCCTTCTCTAAATCCTCGCACAAAAGAAAAAATGGCTGACATTGAAATAAGTGTCCAATGAATAGAAAAGCAACTGGAATCACTCAACAGAGGAAAGTGCACTGGACCTGACGGGATACCAATTCGATTCTACACAGAGTACGCGAAAGAACTTGCCCCCCTTCTAACAGCCGTGTACCGCAAGTCTCTAGAGGAACGGAAGGTTCCAAATGATTGGAAAAGAGCACAGGTAGTCCCAGTCTTCAAGATTGGTCGTCGAGCAGATGCGCAAAACTATAGACCTATTTCTCTGACGTCGATCTGTTGTAGAATTTTAGAACATGTATTTTGCTCGAGTATCATGTCGTTTTTGGAAACCCAGAATCTACTATGTAGGAATCAACATGGATTCCGTAAACAGCGATCGTATGAGACCCAACTCGCTTTATTTGTTCATGAGACCCAGAAAATAATAGATCAGGCTCCCAGGTAGATGCTATTTTCCTTGACTTCCGGGAGGCGTTCGATACAGTTCCGCACTGTCGCCTGGTAAACAAAGTAAGAGCCTACGGAATATCAGACCAGCTGTGTGGCTGGATTGATGAGTTTTTAGCAAACAGAACACAGCATGTTGTTCTCTATGGAGAGACGTCTACAGACGTTAAAGTAACCTCTGGCGTGCCACAGGGGAGTGTTATGGGACCATTGCTTTTCACAATATATGTAAATGACCTAGTAGATAGTGTCGGAAGTTCCATGCGGCTTTTCGCGGATGATGCTGTAATATACAGAGAAGTTGCAGCTTTAGAAAATTGTAGCGAAATGCAGGAAGATCTGCAGCGGATAGGCACTTGGTGCAGGGAGTGGCAACTGACCCTTAACATAGACAAATGTAATGTATTGCGAATACATAGAAAGAAGGATCCTTTATTGTATGATTATATGATAGCAGAACAAACACTGGTAGCAGTTACTTCTGTAAAATATCTGGGAGTATGCGTGCGGAACGATTTGAAGTGGAATGATCATATAAAATTAATTGTTGCTAAGGCGGGTAGCAGGTTGATATTCATTAGGAGAGTCCTTAGGAAATGTAGTCCATCAACATAGGAGGTGGCTTACAAAACACTCGTTCGACCTATACTCGAGTATTGCGCATCAGTGTGGGATCCGTACCAGATCGAGTTGACGGAGGAGATAGAGAAGATCCAAAGAAGAGCGGCGCGTTTCGTCACAGGGTTATTTGGTAACCGTGATAGCGTTACGGAGATGTTTAACAAACTCAAGTGGCAGACTCTGTAAGAGAGGCGCTCTGCATCGCGGTGTAGCTTGCTCGCCAGGTTTCGAGAGGGTGCGTTTCGTGATGAGGTATATTGCTTCCCCCTACTTATACCTCCCGAGGAGATTACGAATGTAAAATTAGAGAGATTAGAGCGCGCACGGAGGCTTTCAGACAGTCGTTCTTCCCGCGAACCATACGCGACTGGAACAGGAAAGGGAGGTAATGACAGTGGCACGTAAAGTGCCCTCCGCCACACACCGTTGGGTGGCTTGCGGAGTATAAATGTAGATGTAGATGTAGCCTACGAAACTATCCATTACTGATAATGTAACTCAGCTCTGCAGTTCGCTGCGTTATGAGATACTAGAAAGGTTGGTACTGTGACTACGACAGGCTCAGCTTGACAAGTGTTGACACAGTTCAGATAATTTGTTATGTAGTTGATCAAAACGTGCCATATTTCAATGCAAACTTGCTTCACTATTTTGAAAACTGTAGAATGTTTTACCTAAAGTGAAAATGTGGATGTTCAGCTTTTGTTCGTATTTGCCAGGTATATGGAAAAACACTATGCACAATAGAATAAATGGTAAATAAACTACTGTAGTTTTCAACTATTTTGACTTTTCTTGCTTTAGTATTATTGCTAACTCGCGCCTATGAGACACAAATATCTGTTTGATGAATTCTTTTCGAAAGCTTCTGTGACCCGATCTGGGAAATAGTTAAACTGGGACACATTTAACCTGAAGCACTCTCGTAATTTTTTCTTGTTTAAAAAATGACTATTGGTAAGTGTCGTAAACGAAGTTTTTGAGTAGCCTTGTCTTAAAGATGGAACATCTTTCATCTTCCAATTATACAACTGTTGTAGTAGAATGTCTTTCTCATCAATCCCTTCTATTAATAAGTACAATAGTAAGTCGCGATCACTAATTTGAAAAGGTGCGTGGACTTCCACGAAATGTCCACGACTGAGCTGCATGCTACGTTGCCTGGCCGTGGGGCACTCAGGCAGCGATCGCGGCGCCCGCACGCACAAATTAAGTGCTTCAACTTCTTTTTTCTCCATACTGTCCTGAGATACGGCTTTCCTTCCAACTTCAAAACCAAATTCGATGTATTAGCTACATTTAGTTCGCAACAACATACACCTAAACGTACGAAACGTAAATTAGACAGCGACCACATTTTCACTGCAAACCCTTCAAAATTTGTGCTACATAGTACTTGGAGAGAAGGTATCACAGCAACTATGATCAACATCGACAAATAGATACTCCAACATAAAACTGTAATGTGAAACTATAAGATATGCAAATATAAACTTTTTGTGCTTATTAGTACCTTCAGAATTGAATGAGAAGTATTTTACAGTAATGAAAAGGCACAAAACCGAAAGGAGTGGTTTCTAATTTTGTAAGAGAAAAAGAGAATATATACCGAAAAACTAGCTACAAGAAACTAGCTACATTGAAGCACAGTATTTTTTACAGCAAGAAGTTCAGAAAACCCATTTATCTCGTAAACCTCTATCAGCCGCTCTGTGGGAACAGCTTCCTGTGTGGCGTCCCTTGCCGCTGCAAGACGCTACCAAACCCCGCGGCGTGAACCGCCACGCCAGACTACTCTCTGTGTGTCCAGGCCTTTAATCGGTGCTATTTAGACAGAAACAGCCCATTTCAACCACACAGTCTCTTAATGTGCGACAAAGTTCAGCGTCAAGCTTTCTATGCTTTCAAAGAATATCTGATGTAGTTGGAAAGTATGAAATTACATTAAAGATACATACCTACAACAGTAAAAAGAAAATAAAAGACACTGAAATGATTGTAAGGGAATTACTGTTATACCCCTGCTGGGAGCCTGTATGGACAAACCGAGTATGAAAAGGAGAAGGATATAACATTTATTGATTTGAAGAACACTTATCACAGTGTACCGATTAAAGAGCGTTGGAAGACCAAATAATTAAGTGATACCAATGCAACGAAGCCGTTTAACAACAATAATATACTAGCGTAAGATTAGATAAACGTCGGTCACATGTGGTAATAGTTAGGGATTGAGACAAGTGTGCAGCAAATCGCCAACGTTGGTGAAAATAAATATTGACAGGACCATTAAAATGTGAAGAAACGACAAAGTGTAGGTTGGCGAATAGAGAATAAGTATGGACCTAAAACTGAACAAAAAAATAAATAAAAACAGTGTATTGTCACAGAAATGGAAGTGACTGTCTTAAGAACAGGGAACAGAATTATTAAAGATACTCCCTTGTGTATTATTTAGGTGACACACTGACAACTGATGGAAAGCAGGTTGAAAATGTACAGAATAAATTAAGTAAAATGAAGGCCATTAGTAAGCATCTTCATCCAGTATTAGGGCATGAAAATATTTCGAAAGTTACAGAGGGGACTGCACAAGAATATTGTGTATAAAAATGTATGAGATACTTGAAAAATGACAAAGAAAATTAAAGAAAATCTCCACACAATTGGAATGTTGTACTGAAGAAGTTATTTAAAAACGCTGGAGAAGTTAGAAAAGAAAGCAAATGAACGACAAAACTATATAGGTTCAGTGGAGAGAGAAAGATAAGCAGAATGGTATTTTTGTATGAAATGTGTAAATAGAAACAGAACACCTGATAAAATGTGGGCATGCGGGTCTCCAGCAAGTGAAGAAGAAGGTAGACCTGAAGGACTGGAACGCAGGAAACGCGGAGTCCATACAATAAACACAATAATGTGTAGTGAATATTTAAGTACTGTGGTGAAAATCTAATTCGAATGTGATCACTTGTCTGAATGTGTACCTGCTTACAGTGCACCCATAACGCCTGTGTTGCACCGAACTTCGTTACCTAAAATTGTTTACTGCCTACAGTACAACAAGTTATTGAATCTTGATAATAAAACGAATCGTCTGCTATAATGAGGAATCACTTTTTTTTTCAGCATTGCTGCAAAGTTTTATTTACTGCCAAACAGCCTTTTTGCTGTCGATAGCTATATCTCTCACGGTTCTCACCTCTCTGGTTCAAATAACGTCCAACATCAGTTGATACTTTTTCAGACTTATATCTTCAAAATTCAGCGTCCTTGCGATGTCGGACACCGCGCACCAAGGCGATCAAAAATATCTGTGCGCTGCAGGTTATTTTAAGTTAGTACCTTCATCTCAACAGCTGCGACAGCCGTTGACTACGGAAGACACGCCTCCTTCCTGGTTAGATGGTGTATCCACTCAACATAAAGAGTGAATACTTTTGGCAGTAGCATTCAGTGGTATAACCTTACCTGGTCGTTTCGTGTATCGTTTGTCCACCTGCCGAGGTGACCGAGGGGTTCTCTGCGCTTCAGTCCGGAACCGCGTGACTGCTACGGTCGCAGGCTCGAATACTGCTTCGGGCATGGATGTGTGTGATGTCCTCATGTTAGGTTCAAGCAGTTTTAGGTTCTAGGGGACTGGTGACCTCAGATGTTAAGTCCCATAGTGCTCATAGCCATTTGAACCACTTTTATCGTTTGTCAGATAGTTAAGAACAAAGTATTTCGTTTAGATCGCACCAGGGTGACCTGGAAACAGCTAACACAAGACACTTAGAAGCCTCTTTTCGACATTACGAACGGTACACAAGATAAGTGCGTGTGGCTGAATGATTTGTTGCAAGTCTTCAACTGGACGGATCTCTGACGACTTGGGTGTCCACAATCCACTCCATTTATCGCGCGAGAGAAAGGTACCTACAGTTCAGCGTGGAATGTAGACCATGTATCATTTCTGGTGACTTTCTGTTGAAAGGTGAGTGCTAGATTAAAGGCACTCTGAAAATTTCCACGTATCGACTGAATTTCATCCTTCAACCTCTCCATAGGCAGTGAGTCACTTTACCATTAGACGAGAATTAGGAGATGCTTCATGAACTCAAGCAGGAAGACGACATTCTCTTTAGGAAACACTACTGCGAAAAGTTAGAGAATCGGCATTTGCGGCTGGTTGTAGAACAACTGAAATGCCGCCAACTTATATTTCGCGTAAGAACACAGCGAAAGCAAGATGGGAATAATTAGGGCTGGCACATTAGTTTTTCTCTCTTTGCATTTGCGAGCGGGACATTTATGTAATTTATTTCGTGCTGTAATCTTGATTCCATATGAAAGCGAAAACTCCACAACCTCCTGGTTTGTTTTATGGTACCAGTTCAAAGCAGTATTGTAAAAGCAAGATGGGAAGAAAGATGATCACATTATCCTCCATTATTACAGTTCGATATAACGAAACTGTTTACTATTGAAACGTCATAAAGAAAATAAGAAAGGCGATGCCATCGTTTGGGTGAACTGCTGCAAGTAGTATATGTTTCTCTCCGCTAGTCAAACTGGCATACAGCTCCCATTACGGCGGTCTACCCCGCTATGGATGCAGGGCAGGATACAGGTGTGAGGCAGTCCTATCTGTTTTATTCTTGTGACGTTTCTTATAACTTTCACATGGTGATAAACTGTAATCTTTCCATTTTACTCAAGATAAACACCATTTTGAACGGATGATAATGTGATCTTTTATGCAGTTGCAGAACATTTTACAACAAGGAGCACAAGGGACAATACAGAAATTGCAGCACACGGAAGCAAAAGATAAGATCTGGCAGTGACTTCCCTTGCCTCTCACCATTACGGTGCTTGGTTTCGGTAAATATCGAAGACAAGTGCACCTGCCACTAGCACTCCATGGATGTTTTAACTTATTACGACTCTAGTGGTTTGTATTCCACCGATAGCCGCATAGCCGGCAGCGTGAGGGTTTCTGTGGTCGGATGGAAACACGCACTGAAATGAATCATGCTGATGGCGGAATTCGAGGGCGGCCACCGAAATGAAGCATCCTGATGGTTTCGGGACTCATCACCAGCAATCCCATAGGGAAGAGAAACTACACTACCGTACAGTTAGCTTATTTCCCAGGAATGTCTGCGTTTAGCCATATTAATTGTACTGTACGTGACGTTTGAACATCAATATCAATTACTGGCACACAAAGCATTACATTTACATCATAATGTGGAATCACATGCGTCAGTTCTTAATTGTAAAAACATGCTCACTTGATCTTTGTTGCTTACAGTACATCTATCACGAGTGGGAAACAGTGGGTTGCGTAAACCGTACGCAATTTTTCGACGTAGAATGCGAATAAGCAGAAAAGGTGTGGTGCTCATTTAAATATACAAAGTTGACTCCGCCCATGCAGATGCGGTGGTTAGGAGGTGGCCAATTGCATCTCAGATAGATGTCCCCTTCACTAACATTAAATTTTCAGCTAGAACATTTTTTTTCGTACTATGCGTCGTTTTCAAGATATTTACTTGTCTCGAGATAAAACAAATTCCCAATTTTTACAGTAGTCCTTTGTTTTGGTATATATTGTTCTTTGTCCCAGTTTTTACACGGTGTCATGAGCATAAGTGTAGATACTTCCATTGGTACTGAAGATCTTGTACTGAGCATCATAGCATAATTTGAAGACTGTTAATTCTAGCCATTACAAATCGTATGTTCTTAGATTGATTAGTACCTCCGACTACGTGTGGCAACAACAAGCCAGTGACGCGTATTTTCCCCTGGACAGCAGGTCAGGTGATGAAAGGCAGACACGTGGACGCAAACGCTTAGCGTATACTAACAGACAATATCCATCTAGTGATGCAGTATGACCATATGGAAAACATAAGATTGTAGAGTTTTTGTCGTGTTTGTGGAAATAACGTTTGACGCAGAGAAAAAACAACCAATACGCTGACGTTAAGGTACTATGTATGAAAATATCTTCACTCAGACCCACTACAACCCGTGTGTCTGTGTACACTGTGGTGACAAAAGTCATGGGATACCTTCTAATATCGTATCGGACCTCCTTTTGCCCAGTGTAGTGCAGCAACTCACCATGGCATGCATTCAACAAGTCGTTGGAAGCCGCCTGCATTCTTCCTCTATAACGGTCCATAACTGGGAATGTGTTGCCCTTGCAGGATTTTGCGCATGAACTGAACTATAGTGTCCTGTAACGTCTGATGAGGATTCATATCACGCAGTCCGAGTTGGCCAAATCATTCACTTGAACTATCCAGACTGTTCTTCAAACCAGTCGCGAAAAATCGTCGTCTGGTGATATGGCGCATTGTCATCACCAAAAATCCGATGTTCTTTGAGAACATGAAGTCCATGAATGGCTGACATGTCGGGACACACTCTATTCCACTCCGTAATTGAAAACGGAAACCACGTGTGTACGTGTACCTCACCCCTCATCGTAATGTACATGTGCGTCAGTGAAAAAGACAAATAAAAAGGTGTTAGCATGTGGACGTAATGTGCGGTTCCAGTCTCTTCTGTACCTAAGGTCCATCACCGTTCCCTTTGGATCCCTACGTAATTCGGTGCTCTCCGATACACACGATCGAACAGCGGAGGAGTGGTACTCAAGCGTCAACTTTAGGTTACAATGTCTCCGGATATAATTAACATTTTACAATGCAACAAACGGCACTGATTACGTATTTGTTTATATGTTCAGATGTGCTAACAAAACTAACGTGGTTCCATTTGAAAAAACGTAGGTTTGTGTTAAAAAACATACTTCCGTGCATTTTTGTATGGTTTGTATTAACCAATTACACTAGCCCTTCTCCTCACGTTCGGTCTGTGGAATCGATTCGTCAGTATTTGATGTGGTTTACGAAATATATCCAGCGGTATGTTAGGTGACTCACCCTGTATATTGTTCTTTGTCCATAAGTACTGTTACGTTTCCCATTTCTGCATTCATTATTGTAATTGTTCGGTTGTTGCATTTGACTCACACTCTGGACAGTGCTTCCCTCTCTGGAGGTATTTGTACATGAGGGACAGTGGTCAGTGGGCCACCCCTCCAAGGGGTACACTCACCGCGGCGAGGGAGAGATACGGCAGTGGTGAAAGGGCTGTCAGTCGGGCGGCTGTCCTTAGCTCGCGGCCGCGCCCGCCATGTAAACGGTAAAAAAGTATATTTTGGTTGTTAACTTACCTATGAATAATAAGTGATTATCTCTACTCTCGTGTTTGATTACAATCTGGATGGATTCGAATCATTATACAGTCTTCGTCAATTCATTGTCCTCCGGTATATTTAGGTTTTAGTCTGCGGACTCTAGCAATAATGTTATTATTTATTGAATTTTGTCTCAGTAATTTCATGTCGGCAGCTGCTGTGTGGTTGTTACCATGTTTCTAATGAGTTTTCTATGGTGTGCTCTTTCCTTCTTCTTTTATTATCTCTCCTGTTAGTGCTACGTTTCCCTATATTTAACGTAGTGTTGTTCTTAATATGCAAGGATATATTCAATTTCTGCTGTGAGATTTTTTGTGTATTGGTTCTTTAACTTGCTGCTGATGCAGTGTTTCAGTCCATTTTCCAAGAATAGTTCCTGTTGTGATGACGACGAACGAATCGTCGCCAGTGTTGAATCACTGGCTGCCAATGCTAAATAGAAACATGCAAATCTCTTCTTTGCATATACAGCAAGTTTGTCAGTGAAGTCGATAAGGAGCTGGCAGCATGGTCTGGGTCTGCAACGACTAAAATAATCAGAAGTCGTTGGTAAAAAATAATATATTATACTTAAGTGGTTGTGGCCCTTGGTAGTTGAGTGGTCAGTGCGACAGAATGTCAATCCTAAGGGCCCGGGTTCGATTCGCGGCTGGGTCGGAGATTTTCTCCACTCAGTGACTGGGTGTTGTGTTGTCCTAATCATCATCATCTCCTCCCCATCGACGCACAAGTCGCCGAAGTGGCGTCAAATTGAAAGACTTGCACCCGGCGAACGGTCTACCTGACGGGAGGCCTTAGTCACACGATATTTACAGTGGTGGTACAGGAGTCTTCATAGTCAGGATTAATATAATTACAAACATAGAGCTGTAGAAGCATCATATAGGCCATACATTAACTAAACGCCTTGTCAGAGGTTGCTTCCTATCAGCTGAAGGCTATACTACTTTCCAACTTGGTGGCCTGAGCAAGAGTGGCCAAGCGGGCGCTAGAGACTTGTTGCAAGCCGCGGAGCCGCGCTGGTCTCGACTCGCAGGTCCAGCGATACTAGTACGGACCGCGGTCGGTAACTGCAACCCCTAACATGTGTGGTCTCGAATGTTGATACCACAGTTCCTCTTTTTCGTTCAGCTGTCTGTCATGTTTACTAAATGTGGGTGAAATATATGTTGATGATATTGAGGTTTCTCATTCCAAATGTATATGTACGTTTAAACGTTTTCTTTTGTCAGTTTCATTATTTGCTGTTGGTGCTTGTTCTGTATATGTTTCACTACGGGGTGTTTTTTGTGTTCGGTTTTTTATATCAGTTTCATGAGGACTATGGGATTTCCTATGTGCTCTGCTAGTTTTGAATGAGTCTCACACAGTATAAAACTTAGGTGCTGATTTTTCGAATATAGCATCTTTACTTTTCTGCTTAGGATTTCGAATATTGTGCCATTGTATAATTGTTTTCAATCTTTACATCAATGAAACATGGAATTACGTCGCATACTGCAAGTTTCGTGGAATGTTACGTGTTACCTTGAATTTTTGCATGTGTTAACAGGGCATGCTTGACATAGCTGCAGTAACATCTTCAACTTCAGTGGTCCTGTCATCTCCAGTTGCGTGTATGTTACAATATATTGATAACAATTTTTTTTTTGGTGCCATGTAATCACATCTGAATAAAACACAGTTTCGGTGCTATATGATGTTCCACTTTTATTATTTGCAAGGCACCTTCAGGGGCCCAGAATTATCTAAGAATACCAAAATAAAATATTAAACAAGTGATTACTGTTTTTAACGATTATTCTTTTGCCTTCACATTTTCTTCTTCCTTGGACTGGTTCTAGAAAGCTAAAACTTATATTGCTGATTGTCGTTTTGTGTAGCATTGATATGAGTGAACTTAGAGATTGAATTGATCAGAACCAAGGAGCAATTAACATTTTAATGTACCTCTGTGTGGGAAAGAATATTTGGAATTAGGTTGAAGTGTGATCTGTTGGAATTGTCTTTAAATGCAATGCTGGTTAAGAAGCAAGCTTTAATTCATGTGACTTTAGGCGCATGAACCTAGCAACATTTAATGGCTATGATAAAATGAGTTACTAAAGGTTCACATTTGCAGTCATGTCTATTGTGGAATCATATGCAGAGGGAGGGGCTTGATTAGTTGCAAAGGATGTGATGCCATCAACGTGGCACAATATTTAAAAATTGTTTGGATATTTAGAGATTGAAGGTGATGCTGATGGGAAATTTAAAAATGTGAGATAATATGAAATTTTAAAAATTCCATGAACTAGCCCAATTACACTAGGTACACTTACCATTCTCCCATACCCACCGAATCAACAGCAAACTTACACGTACATTTTCAGCCACACACACCTACTGCATAATGTATTGACTTCCTCTCCTTTCCTCCAGCAAAGTTAATATTTTACCCACCTTTAAAATAAAAGTGATAATTATGGTGTTGTCCCCACTAGGCAGTGCTCAAAAGTATCCGAGCGATCTGAATTATTTATCAAAGAAATATGTCACATACACTTCTTACCACCCATCGCCGGCCGCTGTGGCCGAGTGGTTCTAGGTGTTTCATTAAGGAACCGTGCTGTTGCTACGGTCGCAGGTTCGAATGCTGCCTCGGGTATGGATGTGTGTGATGTCCTTAGGTTAGTTAGGTTTAAGTATTTCTAAGTCTAGGAGACTGATGACCTCAGATGTTAAGGACCATAGTGCTTAAAGCCATTGGAACCATTTGAACCTCACATCCCACCACATACTAGTATTTTATCCATCATTAAAATGGAACAACCAATTACAATCAAGCAGCAACTAGACAGTGCTTAAAATAATCTTAACGACCTGAATTATCCATAAAAAATATAGTATACATGTCTCTCTCTTCTTCTTCAATCAGAGTCCAGTATTTTGTCCATCGTTAAAATGAAAAAACGCATCTGGGCTGTGCTCGTATGTATCTGAACGACCTGAATTTTTTATGAAAAATATGTCACACATCTCTGTCTCCTCTACTCCAATAGGAGCCTAGTATTTCATCTACTATTAAAATGAGGAAGCCAATTAAATATACATTTAAGCCACACCTAAAAGAATACGAATGGCCTGAATTATTGATTAAAAATATGTCACACAATGTTCTCTCCTATCCTCTGAGCATAGCTCAGTTAGCCATCACTGGAGTGAAATAACCAATGTTGGCCCATCTGGGATATGCTAGAAGGCATCCAAACGAGAAGAGTTATTGATCAAAAATAGCTGCCAAACACTTAAAAAGTACCTGAAATGTGTGAAATGTTGTCACCTTCGTTTTTATTACTGACGTCAAAATATTGTTTAGAACTGTTTCACTAGTCGCATCGGTTAATTTCATTGAAACTATAAAGGTGTTCTAAATTCCCTTTACAGATGTTGAGGACTTATATTGGGGACCTAGATTATTAGGCTTAGCATAGGAACTCACGTCTGGAAACATGCCGTTTTCCCATTACACACAAACATATCTTCAAAACTGCTGCATTTTCAGCGCCACTGATCATGGTGTTACATATGTCACTCAGCTGAGTTTGTGATCTGTCCAGAGAGGTTTGTGCTTGCCGTTGTGCTTGTGGTCGTTGTTCATACTGTGCTACTGTACACTTACAGAGAAGTTTTTACCTCCTCCTGTACTTTTAGTCCTTGTTCGTACTGTACTATTATACATGCCGTGAGGGGTTTGTACTTGTTAGTATGCTTGTAATCTTTGTGTGTATTGTACTATTCTACAGTAGCAATCATTGGCTATAGAACAGAATGAATGCTGTACATAGATTTAATTTTCAGTGTGTTGCTCTTGAGGTTGCTGTACTATACATTTGCAAATGGCACTGAGCACTATGGGACTTGACATCTATGGTCATCAGTCCCCTAGAACTTAGAACTACTTAAACCTAACTAACCTAAGTACAGCACACAACACCCAGCCATCACGAGGCAGAGAAAATCACTGACCCCGCCGGGAATCGAACCCGGGAACCCGAGCGTGGGAAGCGAGAACGCTACCGCATGACCTATACATTTGCAGAGTATGTTGATATGATGTTATTGTGTAGTGAAGCTTGGTGCAATGGGATGGCTGCGCATCAGTCACACAAAGATCATTTCCTACATTGTCAAATGACTTCACACTTCCTCTTTGCTGCAGTGACTAGCAGGCTTCAGGTACATTCAGAACCAGCAGGGCGAACTGCAGTACTCCATGGTAGCGCTACAGACCAACATTTGGAGAGGCTGTACTACTTGCAGTTGAGGACAGAATGAGCACCAGAAACGGAGCTGGTAGACTGAGTGGGGTCAATAACTTGTGTGGCTTGTTCCACAGGAGCAGCAGGTACACCCATACCACTCCCCAGTAGGTGTAGACTATCAAGCCACAAGGTTTTGCATCATATGCTCACTTTTGCAGGATGAAGCCAAGTTTGACAGGGAAGGTGTCTTGAATTCACTTGACAATCATGTGTGGGCTGATTAAAACCCACATGCTGTGTGCCCCAGGAAAAACATAGTCTGATCATTTGGGCAGGTTTCCTGCCACATACTTGCAACTCACTGATAGTGTACTGCATGGGCTCTAGGAAAGAGTGACACCACATGCTCACAAAAACAAGTGGTTCCAGAACGGTTATGTACCACATTATTTCTCATGTGAAATCCGAGATCATCTGGATGAACGATTCGGGCAACAGTGGATAGGTCATGGTAGCCTGATTGCTCAATCTTCACATTCCCCCAACTTGAAGGCACTAGACACTGTCTATGGCGTCACATGAAATTCTTGATTTATGAGACCACTGGCATCTGAGGAAGGTCTCCTGGCATGGCTTATGACTGCAGAAGATTCTAGAGGACCATGAAACATGAAAAATGTTCACTAGAGTGAGTGATTTTGAAAGTGGTAATAGACAAACCAGAGAGGTGTAGTGGGAATCTGAGTCTTGTATCAACTTTATCTGGAGAAGGCAAAGAACAGGAATAGGGTGGTCTAGCCAAAGATGAGCAAAAATTAACGATTTGGTGTGGAGAGGCTGGTCATGTACACCAGTCCGGTTTCCCCCACCACTTGGGCTTGACAGACATTGGACCTTGGGTCCACTAATGTGTGCAGTGCAAGTAGACGAGCAAGCGACCAGACGTTCCCTCAGAACACCTGTGTCAAACTATTGGACAAATATATAAGAATGTGTTATTTAGAAGCTTAGCGTAATTATTTCTCATTTCAAGGGTCTGTTATCACAGAGTAAATAGAATAGAATAGAGTTGAAACATAATGTTACCACCAAGAGTTCTTAATAATTCTTTGCCGTATCTGATGAATTTAACTGGAATAAAATGTTTAGCGAATATTCTCTGGGAATCTCCAAGCTCTTAATCGATGTGTCTGCATAATTCTGGGCTTCAGCCTCACGTATATCACCGTTCAGCCATTCGCGATATCAGTAATCTGTAATACTTCCACTTCATCAAGTTTAATGGTCTCCTAAAACGAAAGCCATCTTTAAACCCGTGACTTCTGAACTGCTTCTCGCATGTAACCACCACCAAGAGGTCCTGTTCGATGCCTGTGCCACTGACCTTTCAGTAGCAATTATTAATTAAGCCTCTCGGTTTTTCTTTTTTCATTTTCCATTAAACAATGCATGTGAAGGTACGTCTGCGAGTTGGAACTGAGACCACATGCCGTCCCTGATTTACTACCGTTTCCTCGTTCACGGTTGTATCAAATTAGTGGACCATGGGTGACTGATATAAATTGAAGCTGCGTAAGAAATACACATGCATACTCTGAGCCACCAAAGATTTCTTGATTATTCGTTTGCAATTGTCCGATTTTCCAAGTTAAAAATAAGTATCACTATCGTGTAAAAAATCGTATTCCCTTCGTACATAATCATTTATACAGCTTTGAATAACGGCGAGGAAAATACTGCGTCGTTTTTGTTTCTGTTTTAAGCTTTTGAAAAAGAGATTTTTTAAATACGTTTGATAGGTTCGTGTGGTATCTGTTGGTGTGTAAGATATTGGCTACGGTCGCAGGTTCGAATCCTGCCTCGGGCATGGATGTGTGTGATGTCCTTAGGTTAGTTAGGTTTAAGTAGTTCTAAGTTCTAGGGGATTGATGACCACAGTAGTTAAGTCCCATAGTGCTCAGAGCCATTTGTAAGATATTGTATTTCATTTGGTTCTATTCTATTCATTGGGGTATGTGACTCATAACCTTGGAAAACGCGAAGTTAAGCATGGAAGTAGAATCGCTGCAAGAAAGTGTGTGTCCTTAGGGGTGTAAGGAACGCTCCCCAGACGAAGGAGCAAGGGCTGGAATGTGGCTGGCCCTGCTGGACAATAGCGACGCGCCGGTACTCGCCGAATGGGAGCCGTTAGAAGTGCCATGCGCTGTGGGTAGCGCGCTTAACCTAAGAGGAAGCCAAGCCAGGAACAGGAGGCCACTGCGGTGGACACGCAAAACTATCAGTTGGCGGAGATTCTGAGAACTTCACAGGAAAAAATATTTCGGCAGAACAGAGTCGGAAAATGAACAAGTGAAGTAAGACAGATTCACACGATCAGAAAATTATTTCGGAAGAACAGAGTCGGAAAATGGACGAGTGAAGTAGAACATAGTCGGAATATGACGAGCAGCCTCAGAATTTGCCAAGCAAAATGGATGGGATACCAGAAGCATTAAACAAACGATTCGATAATACCGAACAGACGAGAAGATTTGTAGAACTCGAAATCCACGTGGATTTACTGGCGGATGAAAATCAAACCAGCAATGAGGTCGTATGTAGTGAAGACAGGGATATTCCTAATTGGCGGGAGGAAATCACCGAGCTGATAGAGCACCACACTGCAGTCATTGCGGCCCACTCGGAAGTTACTATAGACTCAGAACAAGTTAGGTACACGGTAACACTCGCCTGTGAGGAGCAGCGCCAGGCTTTAGACACTGTGTGCCAGCGGGTAACTAAAGCAAGAGGCTGTGCTGCAAGCGCAGGCAGGCGTAGTGGCAAACGTAGCGAAAAAAATAGACGCCTCGACATTAGCAGTGGAGAACTGCTCACTGTGAGCTGAGGGTGAATCTAATGGGACATTTCCTGTCACTACAGGTGACAGTGAGAAAGTGCATTCTCTGTTATGCTTTAAACAGGCAGAAACGGAATTAAACAAATGAAACAGTGAGGAGCTGGCTGAACTGCTGCAAATGAATCCACGCAGAGACATAGGATCGAAGGTGACACTCCTGAAAACGGAAAATGGGAAGAAGATCATCCCCGACAACTGGAAGCGCGTTTGTGCGACCTCCACAGGACTGCAGACGATCCGACTTTTGCCAGCAATAGCCCTGACTCTGTTGCGAAAGACGAAGAATGCCGAAAACAATTTGTCCCGGTTCTGAACTTACCAGTGTTTCTGTATCCCATTAATACACAACATCCACAAATGTGGATACACAGTTTACTAACGCTCTCCCAACGTCCTGGAGAAGAGAGAGGACTTGTTACAAATGAAATTCGTGTATGAGCACCTCCGGGACGGGGGAGCTGTTAGAAAGCAACCTCTTCTTCAAGGGTGCGAATGGTACGCTGAATTTCCTTCCCCTTTCATTTACAAGTTCTCTTCAGAAACTGAAATGGAGTGGGACAAATACGGTGGTCCTTATGAATACGGATAGCAGTGATTGCGACCCTGTTGCTTTCTTTCGCGACATGGCGTGGCGGAATCAGCACCCTGATGCAACGTACTTGCCTGCCGCGTTTATGAGGTTTTGTTTGACAGAGCTACCAGGAAAATTCAGGCGTGGAATCGTGATAGCCGAGAGACGCTTACAAGACGTGGCCTCCTTTCAATGTCTCGTGCCAGAGTTCGACTGACTAGAGTGCCGCCAGAAACAGCGTCGAAACCGGACTTCCAGTTAATGACAATCGCCGAAACTGACAGCAGCATTCTGCGCCACGGACGAATGCAGATCGGAGGGAAAGAAACCGCAGAAGGGAACCCTGGAGATCGTGGTCTTATGATCACCAAGGCCACACGATACGGAGTGCGTTCGCCAGATGACGGAAGGCCCTCCGCGCAAATAACTGAACTTTGTTCAACCCTTTCGCGCCACAATGACGGTGAGCATGGCACAGAAAATGCCACTTAGTAATGATTGAGTGAAAACACAGAGGGCACGGAGAATGAGAGGACGATAGGAGGGGGATTTTGACAACATTCGAAGAAGACTACGAAATATTTTCCATAATATAACCGGTAATAAACATCGTAATCAAAGGTGTAGTTGTGCATTCTGTGCTGGACTCAGAGAGGCATGTGTCTGACAAAGAGGTTTTAAACCGGTGCAACGTAAATCGTGAGTGAACGAAAGTTAGGAGCGCAGTACAGAGAAAATTCGTGGACGTGCGATGGATGACAAGTGGATACGAACTCAATTATGTATTTGTGGTCGTGTCGTTTCTTGCTCTCTAAATAATTCTTGAACGCGATTTCTTAGCTGTCTACCATGCCGTGCTCGATTTTAAACAGAGTTTTGTCTCATTAGAGCTGGATGCGCGCACTGTGATAATAAACATCGATGAGGATATCGGCGCAGACGACGTAATACCTGACCTGCTACGTATGGAAACTGAGTGAGGTGAGTGTGTTGCCTTCCGCTGTGCAGAATGAGTGTCAGTCGACACCGAAGGATTTTGATCTGGTCATAAAAAAGAAAATAAAGCGTATGATGTTAGAGAAAAACAGTGAAGAGCCACAGATAATTCTGTATGAGAACAGAACAGTGGTTTCGGAAGTCCGGGAAAATATCGAGATTTCTAAAGCTATTTTTGTTCTGTCGTCGCAGCTACAGAAATGAGAGATTTTTTTTTCCTCGAGACGCGTTTCGCTTTATTGATGTACAGCATCATCAGTTATCTGTAATTAATGTATTTACATTTTGACTTGCTTCTAGATCGAAAACAGTTTGTTAAGAATAAGTTGATTTTCGATTGAATTCTCGCTTACATCGGGAAATGCCATCTGCTAGGACATCGTTGTTTTTCTGCATTAGACACTCATAATTTTGGTCCAATTTTTAGTTGTTCTGCAGCACTATGCATTTCTTTGTTGTCCACAACACACTTTTATGCACACTACTGTATTCTGTTTGTTTTTGTACGTCTAAGTAAGTGTTGTGGGTCGTATTTGTGTTGCCAACATAACCTTTCCACTACTTACAGACCGCTGATGATGCTTTACTTCGATATAACGAAACGCGTCTGGTGAAAAAAATCACGCATTTTTGTAGTTGCAGCGACAGAACAAAAATACCATCAAGAGTTATAATGCAACTGCGGACAATACGGCCACAAAAATGATGAATTTAGAGATTTTGTTTATCAGTACCGAGTAAAAGCACAGCGCCTGTTGTCAGTGCGGGCATATGGTACACCGTTAGTGTACTGGGATAAAGTTGAAGCGGAAACAGAATCCATGTTAGCGCAATGAATTATCGAAACGGCGATGAATTCATACAATAGCCCGTTTCTGTGTGTTACGAAAAGGGACGCTTCGACGAGGGTCGTTTTGGGCTCTAGGCAGCACTATTATTACCGAGCCGGAGGCGGACTGCACAGTCATTAGATGAGCTCAGGTTTAACGGAGTGAAGCTCCTGGCCTCTGCGAACATACATCGCAGCTTCTGGAATGTCGACTCCCTCCTGTAGGAAGTATAGTGCCTTATCTTTGCTACGGTAAATGCTTTCAGTTTCACAGGCTCCCATTTGATCAAAATGTTTCATCTTCCGCATTCATACGAGGGCTGGACATGGTACTTCCGAAGGCACTTCAGAATAGAGTGACGTTGTATGTTGACGAGGTTCTCATTGCAGGGAGGTCTCGGATGGAACTAAAAAAAGTGCTGAACGTTCTGCTTGTGTCATTGCGAAATAAAGGCATCACCGTCAGTTTGAATAAATCGGAATTTGGGAAGATTCAGTTAAACTTTCAAGGACACATTGTAAGTAGGCTGTTTATGTTTTCTTATTGGCAACGTTACGTAGCGCTCTATATGAAAGTCACTGGCTGTGCTGTGTGCAGTCTTTGGCTAGTTTGCATTGTTGTCTGCCATTGTATTGTTGGGCAGCTGGATGTTAACAGCGCATAGCGTTGGGCAGTTAGAGGTGAGCCGCCAGCAGTGGTGGATGTGGGGAGAGAGATGGCGGAGTTTTGTAATTTGTCATGAACTGCTATATATATTATGACTATTAAGGTAAATACATTGTTTGTTCTCTATTAAAATCTTTCATTTGCTAACTATCCCTATTAGTAGTTAGTGCCTTCAGTAGTTTGAATTTTTTATTTAGCTGGCAGTAGTGGCCCTCGCTGTATTGCAGTAGTTCGAGTAACGAAGATTTTTGTGAGGTAAGTGATTTCTGAAAGGTATAGTTTAATGTTACTCAGGGCCATTCTTTTGCGGGGATCTTTGATAGTCAGATTGCGTTGCGCTAAAAATATTGTGTGTCAGTTTAAGCACAGTCGTGTATAAATTGTTCTAAGGGGACGTTTCAACATTGTGTCTTCCATTGGCATTTGCCCTGATCCCGAGTTCTAAGAGCGATTCAAGACTTCCCAATGCCAATAACAAAACGACAGTTGCTCGGGTTTCTAGGAGTAGTAAGTTGCTATGAGAGTTTTGTCAGTATGACATGTCTGACAGCGCTGCGTTTGTGTACGCTAACTTGAAAGAAAACTGTGTGGAGCTGGGACGGTAGGGCACAGGTTGAACTCTATGAAAGAAAGAAGACGCTCCTACACTCTCTTTTTGCACGTCTCTATTTGAACAGAGATATCTGTCTGCCCACTCACCGTTCGCGGGATGTCTCCTCCCCTTTGGCCTGTCCGCCATGGGTCGCCCTGCTGGTAGCTACACTACCGCTGGCATAGCCCTCCGGATCCAGAGCACGCAAACCGCCTCGCCCGCACGGACAGTGCTACGTTAAGCCAGTGTCCCCTGAGGAGCAGGGTTATGCAGTTCTATAATTACCTTGTAGGAAATTAATTCAGGTTTATCCTCGGACGAATTTTGAGACTGTTCTCTCCAGATTTTACTAATTTTCCTTGGTGTGCCACAGTGCGTGTAGTTGTGCCGCACACACACCTGCAGAAAATTCGCCGTACCCTTTAGATACACTCCTGGAAATGGAAAAAAGAACACATTGACACCGGTGTGTCAGACCCACCATACTTGCTCCGGACACTGCGAGAGGGCTGTACAAGCAATGATCACACGCACGGCACAGCGGACACACCAGGAACCGCGGTGTTGGCCGTCGAATGGCGCTAGCTGCACAGCATTTGTGCACCGCCGCCGTCAGTGTCAGCCAGTTTGCCGTGGCATACGGAGCTCCATCGCAGTCTTTAACACTGGTAGCATGCCGCGACAGCGTGGACGTGAACCGTATGTGCAGTTGACGGACTTTGAGCGAGGGCGTATAGTGGGCATGCGGGAGGCCGGGTGGACGTACCGCCGAATTGCTCAACACGTGGGGCGTGAGGTCTCCACAGTACATCGATGTTGTCGCCAGTGGTCGGCGGAAGGTGCACGTGCCCGTCGACCTGGGACCGGACCGCAGCGACGCACGGATGCACGCCAAGACCGTAGGATCCTACGCAGTGCCGTAGGGGACCGCACCGCCACTTCCCAGCAAATTAGGGACACTTGCTCCTGGGGTATCGGCGAGGACCATTCGCAACCGTCTCCATGAAGCTGGGCTACGGTCCCGCACACCGTTAGGCCGTCTTCCGCTCACGCCCCAACATCGTGCAGCCCGCCTCCAGTGGTGTCGCGACAGGCGTGAATGGAGGGACGAATGGAGACGTGTCGTCTTCAGCGATGAGAGTCGCTTCTGCCTTGGTGCCAATGATGGTCGTATGCGTGTTTGGCGCCGTGCAGGTGAGCGCCACAATCACGACTGCATACGACCGAGGCACACAGGGCCAACACCCGGCATCATGGTGTGGGGAGCGATCTCCTACACTGGCCGTACACCACTGGTGATCGTCGAGGGGACACTGAATAGTGCACGGTACATCCAAACCGTCATCGAACCCATCGTTCTACCATTCGTAGACCGGCAAGGGAACTTGCTGTTCCAACAGGACAATGCACGTCCGCATGTATCCCGTGCCACCCAACGTGCTCTAGAAGGTGTAAGTCAACTACCCTGGCCAGCAAGATCTCCGGATCTGTCCCCCATTGAGCATGTTTGGGACTGGATGAAGCGTGTTAACCAGCAATACGCCTTTTAAGATAATCTTTGCTAAGAAAAAAACTATATTTGTGCTCTTTTATGTCTATTCGTATCTAGATTTACGTGAGACTAAGGTTTACAGCCTTCGTTTGTAGTAAAAGTATTTCTAGAAGCGGTGCGTGACTAAAATACATAGGTGAGACTAGTGTTTTGCATCTCACAATTTTGTATTCCGGTTTTTCAGGGAGGCCGCACTCACTGCAGCGAAGAGTTGTGTCGTCGCAGACTCCTCCCCTGGCTGCGTACGTCGTGTTACAGTGTTGCATAAATCAATCGCACGTCAAAGAAGGAACATTTTAGCAACGATCCACTTATAAAGCCTGTCTATGTCATCTAACTTTACGCGGACAGAACCCTAAAATGCTATTTATAAGTGATTCACGCTGTTTCATGAGGGAGTGATTATTACTTCTATGAATCTAGGCACGCTCGGGGATGTAGTTTGGACGATACAGTCGCTGAACGGTGAATGTTTTGTACACAGGAGAAGTCGCAACTATTTAACGTAAACTTGAAAAGTTGTTTGGAACATGACTGGTTACCGTCCCCTTGTTAGCACTGATTGGCACATAACGTAACGTAACGTACTGTTTACACTACAGTACATAATAAGATCACTCGCTATTCTCACTACAATCACGCCACGTAAACAGCTAGTAGTCCTGTTATACACTGAGGCAACAAAAGTCATGGAATACCATACAATATCGTGTCGGACCTTCTTTCTCTCGGCGTAGTTCAAAGTGTCACGGATTCAGTATGTCGTTAGAAGTCCCTTGCAGAAATATTGAGTCATGCTGCCTTTATAGCCGTCCATAATTGCGAAAGTATTTCCGGTGTAGGATTTTGTGCACAAACTGACCTCTGAATTATGTTCGAGGGATTCATGTCGGGCGATCTGGGAGGCCAAATCATTCGCTCAAATGGTTGACAATGTTCCTTAAACCAATCGCGAACAATTGTGGCTCGGTGACATGGTGCATTGTCATCCATAAGAATTCCATCGTTGTTTGGGAACGTGAAGTCCACGAATGGCTGCAAATTGTCTCCAGGTAGCTGAACGTAGCCACTTCCAGTCAATGATCGCTTCACTTGTAAACAGATCCCACACCGTTATGGAGCCACTACCAGCTTGCAGAGTGCCTTGGTGGCAAATTGGGTCCACGGCTTCGTGAGGTCTGTGACAGACTGGAGTCGTACTAGCAGCTCTTACTAACTGAAACCGGGACACATCTGACCAGACCCCGGCCTTCCAGTCCTTTAGGGTCCAACCGATATGGTCATGAGCCCAGGAGAGTACGCATTAGCAGTGATTTAAAATGGAATGATCATATAATGTTGATCGTCGGTAAAGCAGATGCCAGACTGAGATTCATTGGAAGAATTCTAAGGAAATACAATCCGAAAACAAAGGAAATAGGTTACAGTACGCTTGTTCGCCCACTGCTTGAATACTGCTCAGCAGTGTGGGATCCGTACCAAATAGGGTTGATACAAGTCATAGAGAAGATCCAACGGAGAGCAGCGCGCTTCGTTACAGGATCATTTAGTAATCGCGAAAGCGTTACGGAGATGATAGATAAACTCCAGTGGAAGACTCTGCAGGAGAGACGCTCAGTAGCTCGGTACGGGCTTTTGTCAAAGTTTCGAGAACATACCTTCACCAAAGAGTCAAGCAGTATATTGCTCCCTCCTACGTATATCTCGCGAAGAGACCATGAGGATAAAATCAGAAAGATTAGAGCCCACACAGAAGCATACCGACAATCCTTCTTTCCACGAACAATACGAGACTGGAATAGAAGGGAGAACCGATAGAGGTACTGAAGGTACCCTCCGCCACACACCGTCAGGTGGCTTGCGGAGTATGGATGTAGATGTAGATGTAGAGGCACTGTAGGCCATGTCGTGCCGTTAGCAAAGGCACTCGCGTAGCTCGTCTGCGGTCATTGTTCTTTAACGCCTCATTTCGCCGCACTGTGCTATCGGATACATTCGTCTTACTTCTCACATTGATTTTTGCAGTTATTACGCGTAGGGTTGCTTGTCTGTTAGCACGGGCGACTTTACGCAAAAGCCGCTACTCTTCGTCATTAAGTGAAAGCCGTCGATCAGTACAATATTCGTGGTCAGAGGTCCTGACTGAAATTGGCAATTCACGTCACTCTCTTGACGCTGCGGATGCTGACTTTCCTGACAGTTTCCGGAATGGAACGTCTCATGTGTCTAGCTCCAACTAACATTCCGCGTTTAGTCTCTTAACTGCCGCCGTGCGGCAATAACCACGTCGGAATACTTTTCAAATGAACCACCTGAGTACAAAAGACAGCTCCGCCAATGCTCTGCCCTTTTATAACGCTTGTACGTGATACTACAGCCATCTATATATGTGCACATCTATGTCTTTTGTCACCTGAGTGCAGTTTTACCTTTCGAGGCAATATGCTGTAATATTTGACGGTAAACAATCACAACGGGTACCGCACAACAGTATGCAGAATACCAGTGAAATCCCAGAATGGTAGCGATTTCATCTGAGCTATTTAACGATCAACTGTGTGATATTTCCTTCCATGGAGAATCCTGTGTATGCTAACAGCATTTTTGTAGTGTTGGCAGAAGAGCCAACACAGTGTTGCTAGAGGAGGCCGAAATGCACGCTATAAGCTCACGCAGGATGGCGTGAGGTCTGGAAATGTTAAAGGAGTTGAGTCTAGTAAATAAAGTACGTAGTTGCTTGAATACTTAACTTTAATCCATAATTGTAGAACATCGCTCTTGATGATACATAATTTGAATCTCAATATAAACGGGTAATGGCGCCTTGCTAGGTCGTAGCAAATGACGTAGCTGAAGGCTATGCTAACTATCGTCTCGGCAAATGAGAGCGTATTTGTCAGTGTAGCTTCGCTAGCAAAGTCGGCTGTACAACTGGGGCGAGTGCTAAGACGTCTCACTAGACCTGCCGTGTGGCGGCGCTCGGTCTGCAATCACTGACAGTGGCGACACGCGGGTCCCTCGTATACTAACGGACCGCGGCCGATTTAAAAGCTACCACCTAGCAAGTGTGGTGTCTGGCGGTGACACCACAATTTTCATGGCGTGATGAGGTACAGCTTGATCCTCCATTGAACACAGATGTTCCTGGCAGCACTTCGCGACCTCCATGCGTGGAACGACCGCAGGTTCTCTGTGTGGTAGCAAGTTTTATCTCCGGCCCGTTAATACTTGGGAAAACCTGAAATTCACTCACTTCTGCATTACATATTCAGAAACAGCAGTGACCGAAACAATAATTGTACCAAGCATTCTATAGCCCAAAAGCAAAAATGTGAAAACACTATATTTAGAAATCGTTTCAGTCAAATCAGCTAAGCTAACATATAACCCAAACATTAACGAAGTGGAACCTACCGTCACCCAACCTGCAAAGAGGGTTAGGAAGCCAGGTATTTAAAAAATGGCACACTTACTGCAGTAAGTTGTATTTAAGACCGACAAATATTAAAAACAGTCTTTTGACGAGTATAAAAAATCATGACAAATGCTCACAGCGAAACCTATCGGCCAAGAAGATGCAGGTTCTGAAGGAAAACCACCAAAAGTACTTAGCACTGTTTAAAAGAGATGCTTGAGGAATATTTCAGAAGATAAAAAGGGTAACATCTGGGACCGTGCATGGATCATTGCAGTATTTAACGAAATGAAGAATTTCAAAAAGCACCCATTTCATTATTAATTGTAATTCAATTCTGATACAGCAAAACTTTATACTTATTGAATATATCCATCACGATGTTGAAATTCATCGTTGTGACATTGTTTGCCCACAAATAAATTAGTTTTTCTTGAGAAATCCTTCTTGAGCAGAAACAGTTTTTCTTCTTTTTACCAAGACACGATTCCTTATCCATCTGAAGAGGGAGTCCTTACCTGGGGTCCGCTGTATCCGCAACTTCTTGAGTTTTGTCGATGAACCGCGCCATTCCTTGTTTGCTCTCTTTCTCCTGAATTAGTGGTATTGTTTTGAGGTTTCGTTTCCTGTAACGAACCTTTCGAGGAAGGCATTGCCTTCTGCTTGGAAGAACCACAAAAATTCTTGCCGGATGTCAACGCGTTGCTCTTTCAAATCACTTCCGGAATGATCTGCCGTGGCACCCGCCTTCAGACAGTTCACGAAAATAAAGTACTTCATAAGTGATGTGATGTGATGTGCTGACCCGTAACTAATGCTGAGGTCCGTGGCTCTTTCATCCACAGCCACACTGCCGTTTTCTCGTCGCTGTAACTTCAACTGCTGCAGCGGACTGTGGCGCCACAAAGCAGTGTGCCTGACTCGGGTACTCAGTGTCTGTCACGGAAGTCACGCCGTTGCCAAACATTCTACTCCACTCGTTCACTTTATGAAGTGACAGATATGCATCATCGCACTGTACATTCATTTGTTGATGGATTTCCGTAGGTTTCGCAAGTTGAATGCTCCGAAAACTTATGACAGGACGCTGTTCTTCCTTGGTGCATGTCGCAAATGGTGCAGCCATTTTGAACTGGTGTTGTGGCCGCGTTTCACTTGTCTGCGGTATGCTGTGGCCTGTATGGCACATTCCTTACTAGGGAACCTCCCCATCGCACCCCCCTCAGATTTAGTTATAAGTTGGCACAGTGGATAGGCCTTGAAAAACTGAACACTGATCAATCGAGAAAACAGAAAGAAGTTGTGTGGAACTATGAGAAAAATAGCAAAATATACAAACTGAGTAGTCCATGCGCAAGATAGGCAACATCAAGGGCAGACTGAACTCAGGAGCGCCGTGGTTCCGTAGTTAGCGTGAGCAGCTGCAGAACGAGAGGTCCTTGGTTCAAGTCATCCTTCGAGCGAAAAGTTTTATTTTTATTTTCAGACAATTATCAAAGTTCAGGCACTCATACATAATCAACTTCGCTCTCCAAAATTCCAGGACATGTTCAGATTTGCTTGGACATATGCAGGATTTGACGGTCTACACACGGAAAAATTTGAAAACGTTAAAAACATATGTTTCGACAGAGCACAGGGAAAAGTGTGCGACTGTGAAACTGTTGGATTCATTTGTTGCAGTTTATGTGACAAACTCTTATGTTTTCATCACTTTTTTGCGAGTAATTATCACATCCACAAGAAAACCTAAATTGGGCAACGTAGAAGAATCTTTTTACCCATTCTCCAAGTGTACAAGTTAGGTGGGTGGACAACATATTCCTGTCATGTGACGCACATGCCGTCACCAGTGTCGTATAGAATATATCAGACGTGTTTTCCTGTGGAGGAATCGGTTGACCTATGACCTTGCGATCAAATGTTTTCGGTTCCCATTGGACAGGCATGTCCTTTCGTCTACTAATCGCACGGTTTTACCGTGCGGTCGCAAAACCCAGACACTAAACTTATTGCAGTGAACAGAGACGTCAATGAACGAATGGACAGATCATAACTTCGCGAAAATAAAGCAAAATAGGAAGAGCCCTGCGTAGACGTGGTATAAGACCGATTTTTCGTCCTCCTAAGACAATTAAGGAGATGATGCGCCCTGTTAAGGACAATCTCGGCCTCAGGGTCCCTGGAGTTTATAATATACCCTGTGAGTGTGGAAGCAATTATATAGGTCAAACTATTCGTACCGTTTCCGACCGCTATGCAGAACACCAACGCCATATTAAAAATAGAGAGCTGGAGAAATCGGCAATTGCGGAGCACAGCCTCACGAATAAACACAAAATATTGTTCGATGAAACTAAAATTCTGTCCCATCCTCCACGTACTGGGATTCTGTTATTAAGGAGGCTGTTGAAATAAGAATGAGCCAAAAGAACATTAACCGCGATAGCGGATACCATTTGAGCTGTGCGTGGAAACGGGCGCTTGATGCAGAGCAGCAGAGACGTTCCTTCCAAGGTTTACGTTCAAACGGAAGCGGTGGCGCCACCGGCGCACACAGTGACACCGTCTGAGACAGCAGCACGTAATCGCCGACCAATCATAAGCCGATCAATCAGAAGCCGTCTTCGGGCTATATAGAGGCTACCATAGTAGCAATAGACATTCGAGGGTTGGATTCCCTCACTTCTTCGTCGAAGACTTTCACTGCCTGGGCCACTCTCAGGGTGCATCTTAGACGTGCAAGATCCCCATCATTTCCTTGCAGTGTCGTCTGTTCGCCGTCCGGTCCTCCTCCTCACCGCCGCCGCTGCCGCCGCCGCCGCCTGCCGGTGCTCGCCGCCGCCACCGTTTGGTCGCTGCCTGCCGCCGCCGCCGCCGCCGCCGCCGCTGCCGCCTGGTCGCCGCCTGCCGGTGTTCGCCGCGGCCGCCGCCGTTCGGTCGACGCCGTCGCCGCCGCCGCCGCCTACTGGTGCTCGCCGCCGCCGCCGCCGCCTGCCGATCCTCGCCGCAGCCGCCATCTGGTCGCCGCCGCCGCCCTTCTCGCGCGCCGCCACCATGTCCCAACCCACCAGCACTATCATTTTCACCTCTCCCTCCGCTACTCAAACCACCATCAGATGGAGCTCATCCTCCACCCCACTTCCCGTCCTTCCTTCTCTCCCTGTCCACCCCACCCCTGCGCCACTTTCGGCTGTAACCACCCCCACCTCCTCCTCCCCTATCACTGTCGCCCCATCGACAGCTATTGACTTTCCGCCGCTCCCTGCACCGCCTCCGACGGGCTCCAAGCCAGCACGGATCTCTGCTCGACGTTCCACAGTCTCTGTGACACCTACGCCCCCACCGTCTGCGTCATCCGCTGCTCAGGGTGGTCCTGCCCCCCGCCATCTACCCCTGCAACCCGTACCCCTGCCCCCTCTCCACCCGGTTGTGCCCACAAAACCTTCAAAGCGCCCGAATGTTGAACCTTCCCCCGAAGTCTCCTGCAAAAAAAACCCCAATCCCCATGACCCACCAACCCCCATGGATGCGGCCCCGACCCCCGCCCCCACCAAGCCTGCCACCCACACCTTTGTCCTCTCCAATCCTGACCCTCAATTCCTTGATGCCCGCTCCCTCACCCTCGCCAACCGGAAATACTACCCCAATGCCTTCATCTCCCAACTGATTCCTCACAAGGACTCGGTCCTCATAATATCCCTCAATGCTTCCTTCCACACCGATCACCTCTCCCGCATCCCCCGTATCCAATTTGGCCAACGTGCAACCCTCACCCCCTACCACACCCCGTCCTCTCCCCGTCAGCCCCAACCTCCCCGACGTCCGCCAACCTTCACTGCTATGATCACGAAGCTTAGCCCCGTGATCACGGAGGCTGAGGTGTTGGCGGAACTCAACTCCCGGCCCGACATTGAAATCCGCTCGGCCCGTCGCATCTTCAATGATGCCGGGACGACTTTTCTCATGTGGATATTCACCGAATCCTCCTCCTCCATTGACCGCCTCCTCACCGAGGAAGCCCTCATCTACAATCGGCGCCATAAGGTGGACCCCTCCCATTCCCCAGTCCAATCCTACTGCTGCCAACGCTGTCTCACCTACATCGACCACGTTACCTCTGCCTGCAAGAACCCCCCTACTTGTCCCCACTGCAAAGCTTCACACTTCCTCTAGCATTGCCCCAACCTCACCTCTCCCCCCTCCTGCAACACTTGCAACGAACCACGTCCTACTTACTCCTCGAAGTGTAAAGCGAAACCTCCACCAGTAACCCCTGAGCTCACCATCCCCGTCTGTCCTGTTGATGACCCCATCCACCGCAACAACTCGCTCTGCCCTCCCCCTACTGCCGAGGACATCATCTGTTTCACCACCATTGTGCTCCAAAACATCCACCCCTTCCAGCGCTCACACACTCTTTCCCAAGTCGCCCTCGCTGCCCGTTCCATCTTCCATCTTACCACCTATGCCACATACTCCAACAACAAGGCCCACTTCACCTTCACCCCCCTCACCACCCTCGTCTAACTCTCCCCTCCCATGGTACAACAACCCTACCGTATCCTGTACCACAACATTTGCTCACTGCCCACCCACGAACTCCTCTTCCTCCACACCCTCCGTCAGCACCGCCTGGATGCCTTTGTCGTAAATGAAACCTTCCTTCAACCCCGTATCTCCGTCTCCACGGCTCCTTACACCCTACACCGCACCGATAACCCGTACCCTCTGGCGCGTGGCGGAGTTGCTATAGGCCACCTCAAGCAACTCCCTGTCCGGCCCCAACCTCTCCTTAACAATCCTGCCGAGCATCTCACCCTCAGCCTCTTCTTCCCCACCCTTACCATCACCTGTGCCACCATTTATGTCCGCCCTCACACCCCCATCCCGTACGATTTCCTGGCCCACATTGACTGCACCTTCTCCACCTACGTGATTGCCGCCGACCTCAATATGCACAGCCGTGATCCTGCCGAACTCCAGCGGTGGCATCAGTTTCTCACCACTCTCCAGGGAGACCTGGTTCCCCTGCCTCAGCACACCTGACCCGAATCCAACATCACTCCTGATGTGGTCCTTGCCTCTCCCAACTTCCTTGGGGGCATCATCGCAGATGTCCTTGACCTCATTGGCAGTGACCATGCTCCTGCTCTCCTCACTATCTCTAATGGACGCCATCCTCGCAACGCTCCTCGCCCTGACGTCCCTTCTAAACTTGTTCATGATTACTCCCGTGCTAACTGGGATGCCTGCTGGGACTCCATTCACACCCAGGTTGACAGCCACAACCTTACCCTCTATTCTCCTGATGACATCTCTCGCACTGCTGCCTTCCTGCACCAGACTTTGTCTGACGCTGTCACCACCCATATCCCCACCAAACCCATAGACCCTCACTGTCCCACCCTGCCTCCAGAGGCCGTTCTTCTTCTTCGAGAGTCCCGCCGCCTCTACCGCTCTTTTCTCCGCACTCGTGACCGGGATACACTTACCCGCCACCGGCAATTACAACGACACATCCGCAACCTGCTTATTGTGAAGAAACGCCGTGCCGGGCGCCAGACATGTACACAACTCAACACCATGCTCCCCATAAACTCTTCCAAGTATTGGTCTGCTTTCCACCGCCTTACTGGGAACCGCCCCACCCCCCAGTACCCTCTCCTCCTTAACGACCGTCCCTTTCCTGACAACCTCAGTAAGGCGAACCACTTTGCCTCCCACCTCTCTGTTGTTTTTTCCATCCCAGATGATCCCCACTTTGATTATTCCCTCTTCCCTGATGTCATGGACCGTATGAATACCTCTGTTCCTCCCCTTGCTCCTAGCTTCCAGTACTTGGGCCACACCCTACCATCTGCACTTAACGCTCCCATCACTACACAGGACATCAATGTCACACTCTGCACTAAAAGCAACACTGCCCACAGCCACGACTGCGTTACCTACTGCCACCTCAAACACTGTCCTCCTTCCTTCCTTTCCATCCTTGCCACCCTCTACAATGTCATCCTAGCCACTGGCTTCTATCCCAACCTGTGGAAAACCTCCTGTATCCTGATGTTCTCCAAACTCAACAAGCCTCCATCTGATGCCTCTTCCTATCGTCCTATCTGTCTCACATCGGTGTTCAGCAAGCTCATTGGAATCCATCCTTTCCCAGCGCATCCATCTCCAACTCCATCAAAACCACCTACTCCCGAACACCCAATGTGGCTTTCGACCTTCCTTCTCTGCTGATGACCAACTCCTCCGCCTCACTCATCTCCTTTCCCTCCAGCATAACTCCCGTCGCTCCGCCATTTTTGTCTCACTTGACCTCGAAAAGGCCTACGACAATATCTGGCATCCCGGTCTCCTGTTTAAACTCCAAACCTACGCCCTTCCTATCAACTACATCCATCTGGTGGCCCCCTTCCTCTCCCACCGCCCCTCCTATGTTACCATCCATAATGCCAATTCCCACACCTTCTACCCCTCTGCAGGTGTGCCCCAGGGCTCTGTCCGCTCCCCTCTCCTCTACCTCCTGTACACAGCGGATATGCCCCAGCCCCCCCCCCCCCTCCAGTACACCTCTTGCAATATGCTGATGACACCGCATTCCTCACCCTTGCTCCTACCCTCCAACGGTCCCAACGCCTTCTCCAGAATCCCCTTGACCATTTTGCTGCATGGTGTAACCAGTGGCTCCTGAAACTCAATCCTTCCAAGACCCAGGCAATCATCGTAGGTCGTACCACTCGTTCCTTCTGGCTCCTGGATTTCTCCCTTACTGTCTGCGCACGTTCTGTCTGCCTCACCCCCACCCTCACCTACCTTGGCCTCACCATTGACCGTCACCTCATCTGGATCCCTCATCTCCGCTCCATCCAATCCAAAGCCCACAACCGCCTCCGACTCCTCAAACTCCTCTCTGGCCGGACGTGGGGTTTGCACCTCTCTACCATCCTCCACACCTACAAATCCTTAATCCGTCCCATCCTCTGTTATGCCAGTCCTGCCTGGATATCTGCTCCCCCCCCAAACTCTATAAGTCCCTCCAAATCCTTGAGCGTCAGGCACTCCGCCTCGCCTTCCGTATACGCCTCCCGTCCCCCACGCGGATCCTCTATGATCTCATTCCTTTCCCCCATCTGCTCCTATTCCTCGAACATATCCGCATCCTCTACACCTCCCGCCGTCTTGAACCCCCTCACCCCCTGGTTGCCCCTCTCCTCTCCCATCCCCGCTCCCTACCACGTCTTCACCATTGTGTCCCCCCTACCCTCCATCTCTACACCCTACATCTCCTTTCCCAAGGTGGCTTCCATCAGCTGCCCCTCCCGGATGATGCCCTCTCTCCCTCCATTTATCCTTCTTATCAACTCTGATCCTCACCCCCCCCCCTCCTTTCCTCCATCCTTTCCCTGGGCTCCCTCTTCCTCCCCCTTTCATTCCTGTGTTTTTTCCCTGTCTATCATCTCCTTTCTCTCCCCCCCCCCCCCCCCGAGTCCTTTTGTACTCCCCTCCTCTGCCTTCCCCAATCCCTGGCACGTATGCTCAGCACCCTCCACCCCTCTTCTGGATCCTCCTCTTCCATTGGCTCCTTTCCGCCCGCTCCCCTTTCACTTTTCCTCTCCCCCCCCACCCTTTTTCCCGTCATCTGACCAGTTTCCCCCCACCTGCTCTCGGGTGTGGTATGTCGTATTTGTGCCAACTTTTAGCGCAGTGTTTAAGTGAGTGTTCGGTGTTGTGCGTCCTTCCACGGTGTTGCGAACAGAAATCATACTGTCACTGGGTGTGCTTTTTATATCTCTTGCGAACAGAACCCAGACTGTCGCCGTGTTTTTTTTAACTGTCTGTCTATTGCTTTTCTGCTTCCTGTGTGTCTTATTAGCATCATCGACCCTGTGTTTTATGTTTTACGCTCCAGAATTTTTGCCATTTTTACCTTCAAGTCACCGATTTTATCGCCAACTGTTATTATTTTTTATTATCTTCATCTTTTTAAAACAAATTCTGTAGGCTGAAGAGCGGCGTAATAAGCTGCTGCCAGCCCGCCCCCTTTAGGGGGAATCGAAACCTAATAAAGGAAAAAAAACAGCAATAGAGACAGTCAGCTCCTGACGATGACGATGGAGGTAATCGTCGAAAGCTCGAGATTTTATTTAGAACTGACGCGGCAAGAATACCGAGAATATTTTATACATAAGTGCCGCCGCGAAAAACTTCGTTCACACAGTCATGTATAATTTTTCTAAGGGGAAGTTTCAAAAGTGTGAAGTTATCCAACTGTGTAATTGCGTAAACATCTGTCACTGATGTAGTAAAAAAAATGTTCGTTTCTCTGTTAAATTATCAGGTAGCTGTGTAATTCTGCGTTGGAGAAATATGGTACCGATGTGTAAAGTTGTATAAGCAAATACCATATTAGCTAGGGCTCCTTGTGCTTGCCACACGCATGGTACACAAAGTAAGCGTGTAGCGCCCTGAGGATTAATGTAATTATGCCCTCAGGTGTTACAGATTACAGCAATGGAATGAAATGTATCACGGAAAACCTTTGTATCATTGTACTTCAAATATCTTTAAAAATAAATGTTTTAAGTACAAAATTAATCACTCAAATACGTGTACTGTAGCGCTAAACTGTGCGTCTTGTTGTAAGATAATTCTGTGGAAGTGTCGTAGTTATTGTCCTCCGAAAGCTAAGTTCTGCAGAAGTCAATGTACGTACCTCATGATTAACAAAAGTGAAATGCTATGCGTATAGATATTGTAGTTATTACGTACATTACCGTGACCAAGAAAGTACTAGATTGTAACGCATTGTTGTGCTACGATAAAGGCTGTCACATTGTAGCTATACCACAAAAGATACTACTAAAACATGTTTTACTTTCCAGAAGAATTCAGAAAAACAGATACACTGTAAAAGCAACAATGTAAATTGTGTCACACATTAGTAGCATCGTGATATAATCGTATAGCTGTCAAAGACACCAAATGCTAAGTCATCTTTAAACCCACAGAAAGTACTTCAAATAAAGAATGTATTTTCAAGTAAACCAAAATGTAGCATTAAAATCTCATTAGCAGTATATGTTCTAAGTATGTAAGCCTTATATTCGTTATGTAATTGTGCAACTAACAAGCAAGAATGTACAAATAACAACACTGTGTCGTCTGTTCACTATAACAATGCATTCATAATTTCTGTTTAAATAAGTTCTCTTGGTTCTTGACTACATATTTAACTTTAAAACATAGTTGCATGTTAACAGTTTCTAATTGTGACAAAGCGACTAATAATGTGAAGTGAAAAATTTTATATCTAAGACTAAGGTAAAAAGCAGATTCTCTCTGAATGAACGGTTTTACATGTGAAATGTGGTGCAGTCCTTTTACCCTTTCTAGTGCGCAGAGTGTCAACTTCAAAGCAATTATCATGTTGTGTACTTCGGTAAGGAATGCTAAAAATTTTTCTCATGGTTAGCGTCTATGTTATTTTTCTCGGAGCCAGTCGGCGCACATGGCTGCCTGTGGTGCGAGTCATTGTCTGTCTCTTTGTTGGCGCGCGTCGTTATTAGCATTAGGAGACCTAACTTCTACAATTTCACCTTGCCGAGAGGGCCCTGCCCTGTTTGAAACCCGCCAGTTCTGATGAAATTCAGGGCTGTCATT
The DNA here is from genome assembly GCF_023864275.1 of Schistocerca cancellata. Taxonomy (NCBI): domain Eukaryota; kingdom Metazoa; phylum Arthropoda; class Insecta; order Orthoptera; family Acrididae; genus Schistocerca; species Schistocerca cancellata. The sequence continues at coordinate 80,243,949 of NC_064627.1, read as the reverse complement.
TTGTCAGTAGATTCCATAGTTTCTTTCTTGCCGGTCACGTGGTGAAGAATATCTCCCTGAATCGTAACTGCGAGCTGGACCGTTGCGTCTAAAGTTTTTCTGTCTCCCTTGATAATAATTATTTTTGTTCCCATATTGTCTGTTTCTCTGATTGTCTCTGTGATAGTCACTACTTCGGAGGAGTGATCTTTCCCTGTAACTATTACTACTCTGACAATGGTTGTCATACGGGTGGTGTCTGTTTTGGTCACGATTTGTGTTGTGAGAATAGCCTTATTGTGTCCAGTTATTGTTTCTTTCATCGCGGAATTGCGACGGATGTGATCTGTAATTGTTGTGTTCCTGTTTTCGCCTTCCGCGATTGTCAGTGTAAATTTCTAATTCTTGTAAGAGTCCCTGAAAAGCTTCAATGTCGTCTTTGCAACGTCCTGCCAGAATAATATGTCGTAAATGTTCAGGTAGTTTGATTAAGCAAATGCGGATGAGTTCTAAGGGGCTGTATGGGTTTGACAGGTACTGATTCTTGTGCAACATGTCTTCAAAATATTTCACAACACTGGAAAATTCAGATTGTTCGAAATGCTTCATCATTATGATGCTATGTTTTACTCGGTCTTGTGAAGCTTGAGACCAATATGCTGAGAGTAAGGCATGATAAAATTCTCCTTCACTGTAGCAATCGTGAATGACAGATCGCATTCTCACAGCTGGTTCATTCTCTAAGTAGCCACACATAAATTCTAATCTGTGCTCTAAAGACCAGTTGGGAGGAAAACAATGATAGAATTGATGAAGCCACGCCTGTGGATGAATGTCGTTGCCAGAATTCATAATTGTTTTGAATTTACGTGTAGTAATGAACAGCTTATTGTCAAAATCATCGTGTCGGCGAGCGCATATCGGTCACTGTTACTTCGTGTCGGCGGTTCCATCTCAAAATTCGGTGCACCTTGCCAATTTCTTTCATAATTTCCGAAATGCCCTGTGTTATTATTTTGCGGCTTTTCTGTATTTCTAAGTCCCTCTTCCCGTGTTGAAGCGCGAGTGTCCTCTGAAATATGTAATTTTTGTATTACTTGTGCCAACTGATCTTGTACTACCCAGATTTCTCTTTTGTGTTGCGTATTAATTTGATTCTGATTTTGTTTGAATTTTCTAATCTGTTCGGACTCTTCTGTGTCATTAAAGACTACCGGTCTTGCGTCATTCAGATTATCATCTACCTTCGTAGATAAATTATTTAGGTGATGCGAAAGTTCGACTACTTTGTCTGATAATGAACTAATTTCCTCCATGTGTCTTTCTGAACCAATTTTCAGAGTATCTACTGTGTCCTTTAAGTTTTCCTGAGTTTTTGCAAGTAGAGTAACCGAGTCGGTAGATGCAACTGAATCAATTTTAGCCCACAAGGGCTCATGATTTTCATGGACAATGGTTTGCAGTTCTTTTATGGCTGCTTCGTGATTCTGTAATGCATTTTCATGCCGCGAAAAAATAGGTTGAAAATGCTCACAAATTTGTCTTTTTACGTTATTACAGACATTTTGACATTTCGATTCAATGTTATGTAACTCAGTAGTTAAATCTTCACGTGCTTGTTCAAGTGTGGTGTCTAACTTTTGAAGCTTTTGCTGTGTTTGTCTTTGATTTTGTTCCATTGTGTCTAACTTTTGAAGCTTTTGCTGTGTTTGTCTCTGATTTTGTTCCATTGTGTCTAACTGTTGCTGTGTTTGTCTCTGATTTTGTTTCATTTGTTGCATTAATTGCAATAATAATGTATTAGTGTCTGGAATCTGTTCCTTTATGATTTTCGGCAGTGCATTTGCACCGGCAACATTCACATTTTGACAAGCAGAAAATGTGTCTTGACTCATTTGAGAAAACGGTCAGGACACAAATCCTGAATCTACAGTATCTGCAAGATTGTGTCCTGTCATTTCGGATTCCTGGGGCGAGCTGTTGCCGACCGATCGATCGATAATGCTTCACTGTACACTAATTGTTTCACTGCCTACACCATTATTTGCAGCCCGCTCCATTTCCCTATGCACAATTACCAAATTACTACTTTGAACACTAGTTAATTGATTACTCGGCGGCGCTAACACACTGCTTTCGTCTTCACTGTCATTTCTCAGTTTACTTTGGAGCCTAGTATTACGTTTTCCACACGCCATTATTGTCACAATATTTCACACGACAATACAGAAAAGCACAATTTGAAGAGCAAAATAAGAAAACACATTAACATAGCATTGAAAATAATATCTCGTTAATTGCAAGCGCAGCACCGAAATACTTGGTGCCAATCTACATGCATGCCACAAGTAGGCTGTTTAGGTTTTTATGTTGGTAACGCCACGTAGCGCTCTGTATGAAAATCACTGGCTGTGCTGTGTGCAGTCTGTGGCAGGTTTGCATTGTTGTTGGCTATTGTAGTGTTGGGCAGTTGGCTGTTAACAGTGCGTAGCGTTGCGTAGTTGGAGGTGAGCCGCCAGCAGTGGTGGATGTGGGGAAGTGAGATGGCGGATTTTTGAGTGCGGATGATCTGGACGTGTGTCCATCAGAAACAGTACATTTGTAAGAATGGATGTCATGAACTGCTATATATATATTATGACTTTTGAACACTATTAAGGGAAATACATTGTTTGTTCTCTATCAAAATCATTCATTTGCTAACTATGCCTATCAGTAGTTAGTGCCTTCCGTAGTTTGAATCTTTTATTTAGCTGGCAGTAGTGGCGCTCGCTGTATTGCAGTAGTTCGAGTAACGAAGATTTTTGTGAGGTAAGTGATTTATGAAAGGTATAGGTTAATGTTAGTCAGGGCCATTCTTTTGTAGGGATTTTTGAAAGTCAGATTGCGTTGCGCTAAAAAGTATTGTGTGTCAGTTTAAGCACAGTCATGTATAATTTTTCTAAGGGGAAGTTTCAAACTCAACGACTCTTTCCTAAAATTCTGCCCATAAACCGAAGTTGACCATTCCTCTTCTCTGCCACAGTGGTCACATGCTCATTCCATTTCATTTCGTTTTGCAACGTTACGCCCAGATATTTAAACTGCTTGACTCTCTCAAACGGGACGATAGTAACAGTCTAACCGAACATTACAAGATCGTCCTTCCTACTTATACGCATTAGCTTACATCATTCAACATGTGGAAGTAGCTGCCAATCATCACACCAATTAGATATTTCGTATGAGTCGTATGAACCCAGGCCACTGCCATCTCCGATTTGAGTGGTGTCAAGCGAGAGCTCATTGGAGAGCAGGGTGGAGGTCTGTTGTGTTCTCTGATGATATCTGGATCTGCCTCGGTGCCAGTTACGGCTGTACGTTGGCCAGAAGGAGGCCACTTGTGGGCCTGCAAGCAACCTGTCTGCGAGCTACACACACTGCATGGTTCAAATGGCTCTGAGCACTATGGGACTTAACATCTGAGGTCATGAGTCCTCTAGAACTTAGAAGTACTTAAACCTAACTAACCTAAGGACATCACACACAGCCATGACCGAGGCAGGATTCGAACCTGCGACCGTAGCGGTCGCGCGGTTCCAGACTGAAGCGCCTTTAACCGCACGGCCACACTGGCCGGCACACACACTGCATCTACACATGGAGTTATGCTCTGGTGTGCGATTGCATATGAAAGCGTGAGCACTCTCTTGGTTATATCATGCACCCTGACTGCGTCAGTGCTGCCATTTATGAGCAGCAATCCAGGGGATGTTTTCCATCAGGAAAAGCTCGCCCACATACCACTGTTGTAACCCAACATGCTCTACAGTGTCGACGTCTTGCCCGGAGCAGCTCGATCACCAGACCTGTCCTCAGTCGAACACATAAGGAACATTACCGGAGGACAGTATCATCCAATACCAACCTTAACCGTCCCTGTACTGACCGACCAAGTGCAACAAGCATGGAACTCTACCTCACAAAGTGATATTCTGCACCTGTGCAACACAGTGCAAGTAGGTTTGCACGGTTTCGTTCAACATTCTAGCGGCTACACCGGCTATTAAAGTACCAGCGTTTCGCATATGCAATAGCTTATCTTACATCGCTCTTACATTAACCTGTGTTCTTGCAGTGTTGATCATTACATATCTTACCTAGGCAAATCTCTTCCCAAAATTTCATTACTCTGCATTGTTTACTTCGTGGTGTTTCGATTTTTTTCGTTAATGCAGTTAATGTTATTTTCAAAATCTGTTAAGACTGATACACTCCTGGAAATGGAAAAAAGAACACATTGACACCGGTGTGTCAGACCCACCATACTTGCTCCGGACACTGCGAGAGGGCTGTACAAGCAATGATCACACGCACGGCACAGCGGACACACCAGGAACCGCGGTGTTGGCCGTCGAATGGCGTTAGCTGCGCAGCATTTGTGCACCGCCGCCGTCAGTGTCAGCCAGTTTGCCGTGGCATACGGAGCTCCATCGCAGTCTCTAACACTGGTAGCATGCCGCGACAGCGTGGACGTGAACCGTATGTGCAGTTGACGGACTTTGAGCGAGGGCGTATAGTGGGCATGCGGGAGGCCGGGTGGACGTACCGCCGAATTGCTCAACACGTGGGGCGTGAGGTCTCCACAGTACATCGATGTTGTCGCCAGTGGTCGGCGGAAGGTGCACGTGCCCGTCGACCTGGGACCGGACCGCAGCGACGCACGGATGCACGCCAAGACCGTAGGATCCTACGCAGTGCCGTAGGGGACCGCACCGCCACTTCCCAGCAAATTAGGGACACTGTTGCTCCTGGGGTATCGGCGAGGACCATTCGCAACCGTCTCCATGAAGCTGGGCTACTGTCCCGAGCACCGTTAGGCCGTCTTCCGCTCACGCCCCAACATCGTGCAGCCCGCCTCCAGTGGTGTCGCGACAGGCGTGAATGGAGGGACGAATGGAGACGTGTCGTCTTCAGCGATGAGAGTCGCTTCTGCCTTGGTGCCAATGATGGTCGTATGCGTGTTTGGCGCCGTGCAGGTGAGCGCCACAATCAGGACTGCATACGACCGAGGCACACAGGGCCAACACCCGGCATCATGGTGTGGGGAGCGATCTCCTACACTGGCCGTACACCACTGGTGATCGTCGAGGGGACACTGAATAGTGCACGGTACATCCAAACCGTCATCGAACCCATCGTTCTACCATTCCTAGACCGGCAAGGGAACGTGCTGTTCCAACAGGACAATGCACGTCCGCATGTATCCCGTGCCACCCAACGTGCTCTAGAAGGTGTAAGTCAACTACCCTGGCCAGCCAGATCTCCAGATCTGTCCCCCATTGAGCATGTTTGGGACTGGATGAAGCGTCGTCTCACGCGGTCTGCACGTCCAGCACGAACGCTGGTCCAACTGAGGCGCCAGGTGGAAATGGCATGGCAAGCCGTTCCACAGGACTACATCCAGCATCTCTACGATCGTCTCCATGGGAGAATAGCAGCCTGCATTGCTGCGAAAGGTGGATATACACTGTACTAGTGCCGACATTGTGCATGCTCTGTTGCCTGTGTCTATGTGCCTGTGGTTCTGTCAGTGTGATCATCTGATGTATCTGACCCCAGGAATGTGTCAATAAAGTTTCCCCTTCCTGGGACAATGAATTCACGGTGTTCTTATTTCAATTTCCAGGAGTGTATATCAGCAGGGAATCAAATACAGTGTATTTTTCTACCATTAATTTCGATCCGTTTGTTGCTGCCTTTCATTATTCGTATTTATCTTCCTACAAATAAATTACGTAGTTATTTCGAGAGACGAGAGTCTCGTCAGATATCTCATCAGATCCTCATTGTCAGTATTCTTGATATCTATATCTGTACTGTTGTTGGTATGTGGATTAAAAATCAATCTTTCATCTGCGATGAAGAGATCAGATAGTCAATTATTTCGTAAACTCGTACTTAATTCATCAGTTAACAGTCTGCAACTACACGGAATGCACTGTAAAAGTCGAGGAACACATGTTACGAAGTAGTATAACACATCAAACTTGCGTTTTGTAGCGACAAAAGAGCCCCCCTGCTGCGTTACAGGACGTCACGTAAAATGAAATAGAAAGTGGAAAAGGCTCTACAGATGACATTTAAAATGGCGCACTGGTAATAACGCGCAGCTTGTTCCAGCATCCTTACTGAAACAGCTGGAATCTTCATCTGCATGTCTAACTTTTGGCGGACACTCCAGGCAGAGCGTCTGTTCTGGGGGCAGCGCTGGTCTGATCTGGTGTGGTGTCTCCCCACTCCTTCCCTTCCACCCCCTGCAGCCGCCACTCCACTGTGCTCGTTACGGATTCCGTGGCGGCTCCGCGCGGCCTGTATGGGGAAATATTCCGCCGGGGTCGGGTCGGCGGCGCGTCTTGTTATTACTCGAGGATCGGCCCGCTCGTGAATAATGTATGATATCGACAAGCCGGCGGCCTCTGCCGGGCGGCGGCGGGTGGGGGTGGGGGCGGCGCGAGCAACAGTGCTCTCTGGTGGCCACCCCGGCCGGGGGGCGCCTGCACCCCGGCAACACCCAACTCCAGACCGGCCAGCTACTCGCATTCTGGTGAACGACGGTTCAAATCCGTGTCCGGCCATACAGATTTAGATTTTTCGTGATTTCCTTACACCCCTCCCGACAAAAGCCGGCATGGTTGGTATGAAAGCGCGTGGCCGATTTTCTTCCCCATCCCTGAAACAGTGTAAGCTAATGACATCGATGTCTGCGCGACGTTGAATTTTAATCATCCTTCCTTCCCGACTACCACTGTAGTGATTCAATCCCTAGCCGATTATCTAGCACTGCCTATTTACTTACTTACCGCAGTACTATATTTCGTAGGCATTACACAGTTTAAATGAGCCACATTTCCCGCCCTACCACCAACGCCATGTGTAGGGATACCCTGATCGTACAGCACTCTTTTCTAGACGTAACGTCATTGGCTGCAGCTGCTTCAACATCGCAGACTAATGCTTCAGTTGTCGGTACATCCCATTGTCGATGCAACCTTACGCATTATGTCTCAGCAGAACGGTTATGAGTCACCGTAGTACTCGACAAAAAACAAGAATTCGACAACGAGTTAGTTCACTTTCCATTAATTTCACTCCCTTCACACCCTCAATTCACACCAACTGGATATAAGGGTGTCTTTAACAATCACTAATACCCTTGTACTATTCTTCGGTAGGTATATTATTAGATACTATGGTTCCCTCTACCTGTGTAGACAGTTAGCTTCCCGTCAGGGAGGGCCGATAAAATGTTGGGTGGATACAAGTATTCTAGTTGGTTCAAGTGGTTCTAATGGCTCTGAGCACTATGGGACTCAACTTCTAAGGTCATCAGTCCCCTAGAACTTAGAACTACTTAAACCTAACTAACCTAAGGACATCACACACATCCATGCCCGAGGCAGAATTCGAACCTGCGTCCGTAGCGGTCGCGCGGTTCCAGACTGTAGCGCCTAGAACCGCTCGGCCACCCTGGCCGGCGTATTCTAGTTACTTCAGTTTATTTGTGTATCAAGAGTTAGACAGTTAATAACAAAGGCAACATTATATTCAAATACTGTCACTGGTAATTAATTCTGCATAAACAATAATGGAAACCTTTCCCTATTCTTGATAAACATTTAATCCTTTCACCAGGGATGGGGGAAATCTAAGGGTAAATCGCTCAAGTACTGAGTGATCGTTGTGAAATTGGATTTCACAGGTAATACATCACATCTGTTGTGGTTTTGGAAGCAATGTTTTCATGACTTCGCAAGGCAAATTTTCAGAGTGAGGCTCTGAGATTGTAAAATTATAAATGGATTGGAAATTGACTACATCTCTTGCAATGGCAGCTCGGTTCCACCATAGTGGAGCTGTTGGTGACTTCAATCAATGGCAGCACCAGCAGTCCTCTCCTCTTGCTAAGTGTTGGACATCTCGAAAATTTTCTAAGTCCTCTATAGGCATCATATCAATTGGTGGCTGAGGCTGACAAAAATGTGGAGTGTCAGCAGTAGAAGAAGAAGAAGAAGTGGAGTCATTCTTTTGCAAGAGCATCATAGAAGGAAACCTGGCTTTTCCACATGTTTCAATACGTTCTCAATTTGACTGGCTTGGTCCTAAATCTCCTGAGCTCGAAATGATAAATGCTCGTCAGAGAGTGTGCGACCCATTCTGTGGGCTATTTTCACTTGGGTAACCGCTCATTTCCTTTCTCTCACTCTGTTCGGAAGAAAAGTCATTCCACGGCCAATGAGGCAACTTCCCTGTAGCAATGGTTCAAATGGCTCTGAGCACTATGGGACTTAACATCTATGGTCATCAGTCCCCTAGAACTTAGAACTACTTAAACCTAACTAACATAAGGACATCACACAACACCCAGCCATCACGAGGCAGAGAAAATCCCTGACCCCGCCGGGAATCGAACCCGGGTACCCGGGCTGTAGCAATGTCATGTTACTCTGCCACTCCGGAAAATATATGAACTGATAGCCATGGCTCCTACATCCTTAAACAAAGTTTCTAGTAGGAGCTTTGTGTTTGGTGGCATCTCGCTATTTTCAAAGGCCTGACTTGGAGCTTTCTTTTCACGTGCAAGGTAGCGACCTCCAGCATCCTTCTGTGTTTGAATTGTGCACTTCCTAAACCACATATTCACGCCGCCACTCGCACCCCTAGGGGCTCATTGACATCCAAACAGTAGTTGGCCCAGCAACACCAAAAACTAATCTACTAACGATTGTTTTGGATCATATTTCCATATCAGCCGTCTCACTTCTCATCCCACCTCTGCTAGTGACGTCGTATCATTGCAGTACACTTTTATAGATAGTAAATTTTATCTGTACCAAGTTCTGTTGGAATTGGTCGTTGTTTCATGACTTACATATATGTCTCCCAACTTTCTTATACACACTTCCTGGAACAGTGGCACTTCGAATATCATAACTCCTCTCCCTCCCTCTCCCCCCCCCATCCCTACATACATTCAAAACATAAATATGTAAACAAAGCTGGAGCTTAAAACTGATCAACCAGTAAAATTTGGAGGAACCAGTAGGACACTGAAGTGGCAAAAAAAAATAATAAAAATTCTTAAAGAATCAGCAAAAAGAGAGGTGCCACTAATACCGTTTGAAAAAAACAAAGTATATGTGCAGTAACTTATAAAATCGGGAAAATTGATATAGATTGTTAGATCAAATATTTAGGCATATCTGTGTGTTACGGAATTCGTCATCACAAAATGGAAAAAGTTATCAGGCTTGCAAGAGACTCATAAATAGAAAATTAATTTTAAAATACAGCAGTCTGGGACACTTCAACGCAGTCACCAACCTGGAGAGTTTATAAGCCTGGAAGACTCATTCGATACGGAAGGAGGAACACAAAAGAAATCCAAAAGAGAAATCGGAAAGTAGCCCTAAAAGATTTAAATCCAAATTATACTGAAGATGGTATGCACAGACTAAAGCATTTAAAGAAGCTCATAAGCTCATCAACATATATTCGGATATGAACTAAAATAAAGCTAAAATTCTATGGTCATATTAAAAGAATAAAACCAACCAGATTAACAAGAGAGATTGTGGAAGTCTACGAAACCCACAGTAAAGCAAAAATTGATACAATGTAATGGTTCAGTGCTTTACAAGAGGACTGCAATGACAAATGCAGGAACAACACAATTTGATATACCAAGTACGAAAACATTTAGACATAAAACTTCTACTGGTCACTTGTTCTGACAGAGAAACTCAAGTACGTGGCAATAAATTGGTCTGACGAGCAGAAAAATGTCAATTGTGAGAAAACGGTAATATGGGCACAAAGGAAACGTGAAGCAAAACTCTGAAAATGCACTAAATTGTACACCGTGAGCTCCATCAGGGACCAAATGTTCATAATATTAACACTAATAATAATAATAATAACAGATTAGGCTGTTGTAGTTTCAGACGTCCATGGCTAGGAACAGCAAGGTCACTAGACATTTGAACACTCTACATGTCGACGTGATACTCACTACGAAGGTAAAAGAGCATCAGATGTAATCTTTAGGAGGGAGGAAGCGAAGCTGGGTCAGAGCGTGTACTGGAACACGTGATAGACGGAACGATACCTTCACAAGCTTTCAAATCATAGCCCGACACAGAAAAAAAAGTATGAATAACATGCTCATAACTTATGCAACGAATGTGTCATCCGGAGAACCCCGAACGCGAGATGCAACACCTGTAATGAGCTCTGACGAACAGTGGGTACTCCACCAGACATCCAGAGTTGTCAGAAACAGTCTGAAAAGCTTGTAAGGGAACTGAAGGGTAGTTTATGCTGAGAAATAACTGTTAAGAAAAGAATTCGATATGGTGTGGCTTTTTCAAGTTAAGTAGCGTTGAAATTAGCCAATCAGGACCTTGCATCTGCACGTTCAAGCAGCCCACCATATACAATTAGTGTGAGCTGTTTCCATAGCATAATTGGTAGCGCAAGAGACTACCCAGCCTTTGGATCGCGTTCTATCCTTACTTCCGTCACATGCCCATTTTTTGTATCGCACTCTTGTTCGGTTTGGCAACACAGCCTCTGGCGAGCGCTTGAATTCGCGATCGCTGCGCTCTGATTGGAGAACTTCAATGCTAATGAGATCGGAAATGGTGCAAAGTATCGAAATTTAAGAATTATTTCTCAACACAACCTACTCCGCAACACCCTTCCAGTGCCTCGGAGTGCCCTGTATAGAAATTGTGCGAAATCAAACAATCTGTGAAGTGACACACCAGAGCCGGCCTATGTGGCCGAGCGGCTCTAGGCGCTTCAGTTCGGAACCGCGCGACTGCTACGGTCGCAGGTTCGAATCCTGCCTCGGGCACGGATGTGTGCGATGCCATTAGGTTAGTTAGGTTTAAGTAGTTCTAAGTTCTAGGGGACTGATGACCTCAGATGTTGAGTCCCATAGTGGTCAGAGCCATTTGAACCATTTTTTGACACACCAGAAGCAGATACGTCGGTATGGCCCTTCTGCCATACATCTCCAGAGTGACGGACATAACTGGTAGTACAACGCGCAAACATGCCCTAAAGATTACATACAAACAACTAATTAACGTAGTTGTCTCAGATCCTGTAAGGACGAAAGTGACCAACTGAGAATGTCGGGAGTATAGGCATACCGTGTTCACTTTGGGAAAAAAAAATCTACGTTTGTATGACCACAAGACCCATCAGTAATAGCATCATCGAAGATAAACGGCGTTGCAGGTTGGCTGGTGGAGAAACTGGCCACGGTGCTTTCTTTGACCGTACACGTTATAAAGTTCACTGACGTGCTGGTTCTTGCTGGAGAGATGAGCTACCACGCCCGTCAGCCATAGAAATTCAGAAAATCTTTTCGACAAGGAAAAAGAAAGAGTCATTATAAACGGATCCTGTATTGCTCGTTTCAGCCGAAGGCCTCTGCAGGTAGCAGGGGAGAACAATAGCATAAATGAAACTTCCTGGCAGATTAAAACTGTGTGCCCGACCGAGACTCGAACTCGGGACCTTTGCCTTTCGCGGGCAAGCGCTCTAGGTTCGCAGGAGAGCTTCTGTAAAGTTTGGAAGGTAGGAGACGAGATACTGGCAGAAGTGAAGCTGTGGGACCGGGCGTGAGTCGTGCTTCGGTAGCTCAGATGGTAGAGCGCTTGCCCGCGAAAGGCAAAGGTCCTGAGTTCGAGTCTCGGTCGGGCACACAGTTTTAATCTGCCAGGAAGTTTCATATCAGCGCACACTCCGCTGCAGAGTGAAAATCTCATTCTGGAATAGCATAAATGACCAGCAAAAGATCCAAAGACGATGGCACGACAGGTATATATCATCTCAGGCCACGGGTTCTATTCCAGTTTCCCACCGTCATTGGAGGGTGAAGCCTTGACAATGCCGCCCCGTCATTCTGGTGAAACGTCAGAAAATGCAGCAAATAATCATCAGCCAAACAACCTCTCACGCAGGCTAACAAGCAGTACAACAGCAAATGGACACAAAAGCCGCTAGTATTATCCTAGTTTATTATTTAAATTTCACAGATTCATAAAAAAAGCTACAAATTAATTTTAACATTTCACCTTACAAATTTCTATTTTAACCCTAATAGACAGGCTTCATCTTTTACACCGATTCGGAACTCGATCTACCCCAAAGAAAAATTACCACATATTAGAACGACGCCGTGTACCGGTACGGATCGCAGCATTCCCAGCACATGCTTCGCTTCGTCAAGAGTAGGAGGGCGGCAAACTGCGTGGCGTGGGCGTCCCCGTCGACTGCCAGTCACTACCCTCCATTACTAGACTCCTCTGTCCCGTTCTGCTCCCTTCCTTTCTGTGCACTTCTGTCCCAGCGCTACCACGCGCTCTACTGAACCAGCAAGGACTTCCAAGCCATCTGCAAACATCTCCGAAATTATGCATCATCTCTTCCGTATCCTCGAATAATGAAATTACTATTTTATAATACACATATATTTAGCCAAGCCGTCAACAGCTGCGCGGGGTAGCCGCGCGGTCATGGGCACCTTACCACGGTTCGCACGGCTTCCCGAGTCGGAGGTTCGAGTTCTCCCTCGGGCATGGGTGTGTGTGTGTTGTCCTTAGCGTAGGTTACTTTAAGTTAGAATATGTAGTGTGTAAGCCTAAGGACCGGTCACCTCAGCAGGTTGGTACCACAGGAACTTACCACCACCAAACCGTCAACAGTTTTAAATCATGCAGCTGGATAGACGAAATGCCAACTTTCTCGCTATTCTCATGAAAGCAATGGCCAAAAAGTTTCATTTAATGAGAGACGAAGAATGGAAACATGTTCCAAGACAAAATCTGAACTGGGCTTCTTAAAAATGAACATAACTCCAAAACGGATGAGTTATAATAAACATAATAAGTTTATTGTACACTGCCTGCCAAAAACAGTGTAGCAAGTGGAAGACATGGAGGAACGCCAGTGTACACAACTTTGGCAGGTATGTAAATGATTGCAGTTCTCTGTGGCAGATATAAAGGCTCCACAGTTCATTGTTGTTGTTCGGTTTCTTGTTTTTACCAAACATGAAATGGTACACAGTTTTCTCAGAAAGAGTATGAAAAGCTTGTAAGGGCGTTGCTGAGTAAGTTGGGCTGACAAATAATTGTTAGGAAAAAATCCGATACATTGCGCCTTTTCCGAGTTAATTAGCATTGGAGTTACCCAATCAGCGCGTTTCGTGTGCAAATTCAAGCTGGCCGCCAGAAAGGGTGTCGCCAAACGTGTTCTTTTTGTTTCGTGAAACCGAACAAGAGAGCGATACAAAACTTGGGCACGGGACGGTGGTAAGGATTGAATCCAAGCCAAATGCTGAGGAGTCTCGTACGTTATCGTGTACGCTATGAGAACAGCTGACGATAATTGTGTCTGGCAGGCCGCAAAAATTTGCGCGCGCATCGGTCTCAGCGGCTAACTTCAATGAACGTTAAGTCTGAAACAGCGCAACTTACCGAATTTTTTTCTCAACAATTATTTCTCAGCGCAGCCTACCCTATAACACCCTTATTCGCTTTTCAGATTGTTTCTGTCTGAAACCTGCAATTATGGATAAAGGGATGTAAGTGGAAAGGTCAGGGTCCATATGCCATCATGTGTCAATTCTTGTTATTAACTTATTGATATATGAAACAGGTAGTCCGCCCCAGTAGCTGAGTGGTCAGCGTGACGGATTGCCGTCCTCCGGGCCCGGGTTCGATTCCCGGCTGGGTCGGAGATTTTCTCCGCTCAGGGACTGGATGTTGTGTTGTGTTCATCATCATTTCATCCCCATCCGGCGTGCAGGTCGCCCAATGTGGCGCCGAATGTAATAAGACCTGCGCCAAGGCGGCCGGACCTGCCCCGCGAGGGGCCTCCCGGCCAATGACGCCAAACGCTCATCATCATCATCATGAAACAGGTAGGCCTTTGGCAATCACAATATCAGTTAATTACAGCACAGATTGCGTTAGGTATCAGACCTCAATATTAGGGCAATTAAACCGGAAGGCCGTGATTAATAAGAGTTTCAGCTAAACCAAATGGTGAAACAGCTGTTACTTTAATTAAAAAGGGAACAGATAGTCCTTAGCCTACAGAATATTCCGTCGCCTATTGTGAAGTACATTTAAGTGAGAATGGCACGTAAGAATGACATTTTACTAACAGAAGATTGTACTCGGCCAGAAGAACCCAATCGTGAAATTGACGTACGTGACTTTCGTAATGAAAAATTCTGAAGCTGATGCTCCTTCAGCAGTTGGGGACAATGGCGAAACTGATAGCAGTCTGCCGGATCTTCAGACAGCAATTAAGGGAATAGAGTTCTCCACGGTAGGAATAATGACTGTTGGAACACAGTTCTCCCTAATAGAAGAGACGGTCAGTTGCCGAAAAGATTGTAGCCGGCTGCTGTGGCCAAGCGGTTCTAGGGGCTTCAGTCTGGAACCGCGCGACCACTACGTCACAGGTTCGAATCCGGCTTTGGGCATGGGTGTGTGTGATTTTAGGTTAGTTAGGTATAAGTACACTCTTGGAAATTGAAATAAGAACACCGTGAATTCATTGTCCCAGGAAGGGGAAGCTTTATTGACACATTCCTGGGGTCAGATACATCACATGATCACAATGACAGAACCACAGGCACATAGACACAGGCAACAGAGCATGCACAATGTCGGCACTAGTACAGTGCATATCCACCTTTCGCAGCAATGCAGGCTGCTATTCTCCCATGGAGACGATCGTAGAGATGCTGGATGTAGTCCTGTGGAACGGCTTGCCATGCCATTTCCACCTGGCGCCTCAGTTGGACCAGCGTTCGTGCTGGACGTGCAGACCGCGTGAGACGACGCTTCATCCAGTCCCAAACATGCTCAATGGGGGACAGATCCGGAGATCTTGCTGGCCAGGGTAGTTGTGTACGGACGCAGGAGGAGCTGACCACTGTTCGCGAACAGCTGAGCGTGTTGATGGCCGCGGTCAGCCGTCTTCAGGCTGCTGCCTCGGAGTGTAGCGGCAGTGGGGAGTCTGGTGCGTCGCAAGGTACAACCCAGGTGTTACATGCTTCACCCACTGTCCCTGCTGTCGAGACATCTTCGCGGGTGCCGGGCGCGGTTGGGCCACCCTCTCCCCAAGGGGAGTGGCGGGTTCAGCGGCGTTCACGGCGCACGAGGCGGAAGGTCAATGTGGAGGCTGGCCGTGTGGCATCGCCCGCTCTGCCTGTGAGGGGACATGTGGCTTCTCCTTCAGCAATGTCCGAGCAGGCACACGGGGGGAGGGGTTTATTAGTTATTGGGAGCTCCAACGTTAGGCGGGTGATGGAGCCCCTTAGGGAAATAGCGAGAAGGTCGGGAAAGAAGGCCAGTGTTCACTCTGTCTGCTTGCCGGGGGGTCTCATCCGAGATGTGGAGGAGGCCCTACCGGCGGCGATAGAGAGCACTGGGTGCACCCGACTGCAAATTGTTGCTCATGTCGGCACCAATGACTCCTGCCGTCTGGGTTCAGAGGTCATCCTCAGTTCGTACAGGCGGTTGGCGGAATTGGTGAAGGCGGAAAGCCTCGCTCGCGGGGTGGAATCAGAGCTAACTATTTGTAGTATCGTTCCCGGAACCAATCGCGGTCCTCTGGTTTGGAGCCGAGTGGAAGGCTTAAACCAGAGGCTCAGACGATTCTGCGGAGATCTGGGGTGCAAATTTCTCGACCTCCGCTATCGGGTGGAGAAATGTAGGGTCCCCCTGAATAGGTCAGGCGTGCACTACACGCCGGAAGCGGCTACAAGGGTAGCGGAGTACGTGTGGAGTGCACATGGGGGTTTTTTAGGTTAGAGAATCCCCTCCCTAGGCCCGACAAAACGCCTCCTGAGACGCGGCAAGATAGGAGTAGGCAAAATGCAACAGGGAATAACAATATTAATGTGCTAATAGTAAACTGCAGGAGCGTCTATAGAAAGGTCCCAGAACTGCTCTCATTAATAAACGATCACAACACCCATATAGTACTAGGGACAGAAAGTTGGCTGAAACCAGACGTAAACAGTAACGAAATCCTAAACTCAGATTGGAATGTTTACCGCAGAGACAGGCTGAACAGTGAAGGGGGAGGCGTGTTTATAGCGATAAGAAGTGCAATAGTATCGAAGGAAATTGACGGAGATCCGAAATGTGAAATGATTTGGGTGAAGGTCGCGGTTAAAGCAGGCTCAGACATGGTAATTGGATGTCTCTATAGGCCCCCTGGCTCAGCAGCTGTTGTGGCTGAGCACCTGAAGGATAATTTGGAAAATATTTCGAGTAGATTTCCCCACCATGTTATAGTTCTTGGTGGAGATTTTAATTTGCCGGATATAGACTGGGAGACTCAGACGTTCATAACGGGTGGCAGGGACAAAGAATCCAGTGAATTTTTTTTTTAAGTACTTTATCTGAAAACTACCTTGAGCAGTTAAACAGAGAACCGACTCGTGGTGATAACATATTAGACCCTCTGGTGACAAACAGACCCGAACTATTTGAAAAAGTTAACGCAGAACAGGGAATCAGCGATCATAAAGCGGTTACGGCATCGATGATTTCAGCCGTAAATAGGAATATTAAAAAGGGTAGGAAGATTTTTCTGTTTAGAAAAAGTGACAAAAAGCAGATTTCAGAGTACCTGTTGGCTCAACACAAAAGTTTTGTCTCAAGTACTGATAGTGTTGAGGATCAGTGGACAAAGTTCAAAACCATCGTACAATATGCGTTAGATGAGTATGTGCCAAGCAAGATCGTAAGAGATGGAAAAGAGCCACCGTGGTAAAACAACCGAGTTAGAAAAATGCTGCGGAAGCAAAGGGAACTTCACAGCAAACATAAACATAGCCAAAGCCTTGCAGACAAACAAAAATTACGCGAAGCGAAATGTAGTGTGAAGAGAGCTATGCGAGAGGCGTTCAATGAATTCGAAAGTAAAGTTCTATGTACTGACTTGGCAGAAAATCCTAGGAAATTTTGGTCTTATGTCAAAACGGCAGGTGGATCAAAACAAAATGTCCAGACACTCTGTGACCAAAATGGTACTGAAACAGAGGATGACAGACTAAAGGCCGAAATACTAAATGTCTTTTTCCAAAGTTGTTTCACAGAGGAAGATTGCACTGTAGTTCCTTCTCTAGATTGTCGCACAGATGACAAAATGGTAGATATCGAAATAGACGACAGAGGGATAGAGAAACAATTAAAATCGCTCAGAAGAGGAAAGGCTCTGGACCTGATGGGATACCAGTTCAATTTTACACAGAGTACGCGAAGGAACTTGCCCCCCTTCTTGCAGCAGTGTACCGTAGGTCTCTAGAAGAGCGTAGCGTTCCAAAGGATTGGAAAAGGGCACAGGTCATCCCCATTTTCAAGAAGGGACGTCGAACAGATGTGCAGAACTATAGACCTATATCTCTAACGTCGATCAGTTGTAGAATTTTGGAACACGTATTGTGTTCGAGTATAATGACTTTTCTGGTGACTAGAAATCTACTCTGTAGGAATCAGCATGGGTTTCGAAAAAGACGGTCATGTGAAACCCAGCTCGCGCTATTCGTCCACGAGACTCAGAGGGCCATAGACACGGGTTCACAGGTAGATGCCGTGTTTCTTGACTTCCGCAAGGCGTTCGATACAGTTCCCCACAGTCGTTTAATGAACAAAGTAAGAGCATATGGACTATCAGACCAATTGTGTGATTGGATTGAGGAGTTCCTAGATAACAGGACGCAGCATGTTATTCTCAATGGAGAGAAGTCTTCCGAAGTAAGAGTAATTTCAGGTGTGCCGCAGGGGAGTGTCATAGGACCGTTGCTATTCACAATATACATAAATGACCTGGTGGATGACATCGGAAGTTCACTGAGGCTTTTTGCAGATGATGCTGTGGTGTATCGAGAGGTTGTAACAATGGAAAATTGTACTGAAATGCAGGAGGATCTGCAGCGAATTGACGCATGGTGCAGGGAATGGCAACTGAATCTCAATGTAGACAAGTGTAATGTGCTGCGAATACACAGAAAGATAGATCCTTTATCATTTAGCTACAAAATAGCAGGTCAGCAACTGGAAGCAGTTAATACCATAAATTATCTGGGAGTACGCATTAGGAGTGATTTAAAATGGAATGATCATATAATGTTGATTGTCGGTAAAGCAGATGCCAGACTGAGATTCATTGGAAGAATCCTAAGGAAATGCAATCCGAAAACAAAGGAAGTAGGTTACAGTACGCTTGTTCGCTCACTGCTTGAATACTGCTCAGCAGTGTGGGATCCGTACCAGATACTGTTGATACAAGACATAGAGAAGATCCAACGGAGAGCAGCGCGCTTCGTTACAGGATCATTTAGTAATCGCGAAAGCGTTACGGAAATGATAGATAAACTCCAGTGGAAGACTCTGCAGGAAAGACGCTCAGTAGCTCGGTACGGGCTTTTGTCAAAGTTTCGAGAACATACCTTCACCGAAGAGTCAATCAGTATATTGCTCCCTCCTACGTATATCTCGCGAAGAGTCCATGAGGATAAAATCAGAGAGATTAGAGCCCACACAGAGGCATACCGACAATCCTTCTTTCCACGAACAATACGAGACTGGAATAGAAGGGAGAACCGCTAGAGGTACTGAAGGTACCCTCCGCCACACACCGTCAGGTGGCTTGCGGAGTATGGATGTAGATGTAGATGTAGATGTAGATGACTTACACCTTCTAGAGCACGTTGGGTGGCACGGGGTACATGCGGACGTGCATTGTCCTGTTGGAACAGAAAGTTCCCTTGCCGGTCTAGGAATGGTAGAACGATGGGTTCGATGACGGTTTGGATGTACCGTGCACTATTCAGTGTCCCCTCGACGATCAACAGTGCTGTACGGCCAGTGTAGGAGATCGCTCCCCACACCATGATGCCCGGTGTTGGCCCTGTGTGCCTCGGTCATATGCAGTCCTGATTGTGGCGCTCACCTGCACGGCGCCAAACACGCATACGACCATCATTGGCACCATGGCAGAAGCGACTCTCATCGCTGAAGACGACACGTCTCCATTCGTCCCTCCATTCACGCCTGTCGCGACACCACTGGAGGCGGGCTGCACGATGTTGGGGCGTGAGCGGAAGACGGCCTAACGGTGTGCGGGACCGTAGCCCAGCTTCATGGAGACGGTTGCGAATGGTCCTCGCCGATACCCCAGGAGCAACAGTGTCCCTAATTTGCTGGGAAGTGGCGGTGCGGTCCCCTACGGCACTGCGTAGCATCCTACGGTCTTGGCGTGCATCCGTGCGTCGCTGCGGTCCGGTCCCAGGTCGAGGGGCACGTGCATCTTCCGCCGACCACTGGCGACAACATCGATGTACTGTGGAGACCTCACGCCCCACGTGTTGAGCAATTCGGCGGTACGTCCACCCGGCCTCCCGCTTGCCCACTATACGCACTCGCTCAAAGTCCGTCAACTGCACATACGGTTCACGTCCACGCTGTCGCGGCATGCTACCAGTGTTAAAGAATGCGATGGAGCTCCGTATGGCACGGCAAACTGGCTGACACTGACGGCGGCGGTGCACAAATGCTGCGCAGCTAACGCCATTCGACGGCCAACACCGCGGTTCCTGGTGTGTCCGCTGTGCCGTGCGTGTGATCATTGCTTGTACAGCCCTCTCGCAGTGTCCGGAGCAAGTATGGTGGTTCTGACACATCGGTGTCAATGTGTTCTTTTTTCCATTTCCACGAGTGTAGTCCTAAGTTGTAGGCCAAAATGGCGATAATAGTAAGGCCCAAAATGCTCCCTTTAAACAGTAATCGTAGAAAATTTTTGGCATTCAAACAACAAGACTTTGAATCGATATGACGGACGATGAGTCTCAAGGTGCGGCCAAACGCTTTGACAGCACGACGTCGCGCCGCCACTGCGCCACGGTTAGAAAGGCCTGACAGACGCAGAGTACCTCTACAACCCACTAAGGTTGCGCTTTAACGACCAACAATGGCCAGGTTACGACAAAACGCTACGATAAAGCTCCACTAAGATCTAGTTACCAAATAAGGTTTTCGAAAATACAGAACAAATTAACGAGACCAGGAACGAATCGCACACAAGCGTCAATAGCGACAACCGCATGACACGGAAGCCCAGCACAGCTATCGCGGCATCGGTCTGTATTTATGACGAACACGTCAGCGTACGAGAAGCAAAAGAAACCAATGCATCACCCACGACAGACCGATCTTCGTTAACTACAAACAGAGGGGCCGAGCGAAACTGTACAGCGACCAGTCAACTATCTATTGTGTGCAATAAACTTTATGCCAAGTGCGAGCAGCTCATTCAATGGCATTAAATAATAGAAATAATATTACACTTGCTTTGAGACATTACATGAGGCAGTGTAATTTGCCCTTGCATGACATGACTGAATTAGTCACAGCTAAATGCTCCAAATCGATACAAGCGAGCTAGGTATTTACTACAATTTACTGTCACCGGGCCTTATCAAGTATCAACGGACCTTCAGTCTTCATTCTTGCGGCACCGCGTAATAAAAAGTTACGTACAGGGCACAGTCACAAAACCTATATCTGATTTAGGCTGAACAGGAACTGCCGACCAAATATCCTGTATTCATACTAATGGTCTTATTTTCCATCGCCAAAACACTTCTGCTCAACGCTCAAAATACAGTAAACGGAAATACATCGATTGCAGCCCGCTCTTACCCACACTCATTTAACAGAACCAGAGTCCAGCAATACCGGGGAAGCAGCGCTATCTCCTCCCAGCAGGTCGTTTTAACAGCTCCCTGAAGACGCTCCACGCCTGCTCCCCACACTGCTCCGTCCGCTGAGGAAATACAGAAGAGCTGCTGGCGCGTAGCCTTCCCATCGCCAAGCAACGGGAAAGTTAAACCGCTAGTCTGCAGCCGGTGTCCGTTGTCAACTTCCAAATTCGCCACGCCACAAGAGGCCCCGTTCCCTACAATAAACTCGAGCAAATATCTCGGTGGCTTCAAATCAGAGGGACATTACACGACAGATAGAGCTAGCTGCGCCAGGAATTCGAAAGGCGATGCCAGAAACCCCGCCACGACTCTCTCACACAAGGTAAGTGAACAGTGCCAAATGTTGAGTGATCGCCACGAGAGTCAGGAAGATATCAGGTAGTTGTGTGACAGCGATATCAGCACCAGACGGAGATTGAGAGGCCCTGTGTTGGATTGCATTGGAGTGTGATGCACAGCATACTTGACGTCAAGATTCGGGACGACCATCAATCCCGCGTCCGGCCATCCTGATTTAGGTTTTTCGTATATATCATCTTGGACAGTTTCCAGCCACTGGCTGGGTCTGTCGGGAACACAAGCCTCTCCATCGTGTTCTGTCTTTCCACCATTCCCCCTCTTCCACCTTCGTCCAGTTCTCTCCTCTTCTCGTCACACATTCCTTCACTCCCTTCACCCATCTATCTCTTGGTCTTCCTCTGGGCCTCTTCCCCTCCAGTTGCAGATCAAACATCCTCTTTGGAATTCTTCCCTCATCCATTCTCTTCATGTGTCCATACCACTGCAGTCTTGATTTTTCTATCCTGTCCTGTACTGGTTCCTCCTTTAGTCTTTCCCTCACATACACATTTCGCAATCTGTCTCGTCTTGTTACACCCAACCTGCTCCTCTGGAACTTCATTTCACTAGCCTGTATTCTACTTTTGTCGCTTTTGTGCATTACCCATGTCTCACTTCCGTATGCCAATATGGGGACAAAGTAGGTTCGGTATATAATTCCCTTGGATTTCTGTGGCACCTCCTTGCTCCAAATAAGCCCCCTAATGCATTTGTAGAACTGCCCTGCTTTTCTGCACCTTTCATTTATTTCCATTGCGTTTCCCCCCTTACTTTCAATCACGCTTCCCAGGTACTTGAAGTTCTCTACCACTTGTAGTTTTTCCCCTCCACAAGTTATATCCACATTTGGCTTATTCGTCTTCCTTGTTGTGACAATTATTTCACTTTTCTTTGCAGAGAAATGCATTCCATATTGTGCTGCCGTTGCCTCCCATGCATCTAACTGCTCTTGCACCTCCTTCTCGCAATTTCCCCATAACATCAGGTCATCGGCAAAAAGCACTGCTTTCATTTTATGATCTCCAATTGCATCTGACACTTGGGAGATGGGCAACGGCACAAAGTAGGGGACTGCCTGTAGGGGCGATGTACAGCGGGGACTTCGTGTGCCCCAGGACCGCTACGGTAGCTGAGAAGGCTCTATGGGAACCCTGAAACGTGACGGCTAACGGGGCTCTGGTGAAGCTGCGATAGGCCTAGCAAGCCAGTAGTGGATAAATCAACTGCTTTTAAAAAGGGAACATGCCTCGGAGGTTTTTCGTGATTTCCCTAAATCACTCCAGGCAAATGCCGGGATGGTTCCTCTGAAAGGGCACGGCCGACTTCCTTCCCAATCCTTCCCTAATCCGATGAGACCGCCGTCTGGCCTCCTTCCCCATACCAACCAACCAATCGGGACGACCACGTCTGACCATCACAGGAGAACATCACCATACTGTGCACCAGTCACATCAAATACCCTTTTTATCTACTCCTGCCATTCGAGAACGAGTAATGAATTCCTGCAACATTCTGTGTCACGCCTGAGTAATACCCAGAGACTAACAGAACCGGCCTAAGGAACCTTCATACCAAGAGTGTCATTCGCACCACAACACGAGAAGCTTCACTTGCAGTGATGCCGCGACCAGGACACCTGGATTTCTGGCGCATGGATTGCTGATTGATGGCGTCACATGGTGTTCACCGATGACTCGCGGTAGTGCACTATCCTGGATGACCATCACAGCCGAGGTCCCATTATTCCAGTGTTTCGACGACTTCGGGATTGAGGAATTCATCTGGAGATGGAGACAAAGGGGTACCGAGAATTTTGTCTGGAAATCGGGACGAGGGCAGATTGAGAAGTTCATCCAGGGATGGAGACGAGTGTAGCTTGAGGAGCTCATCTGGAGATGAAGACGAGGGTGGATCCAGAAGGATGTTCGGAGACAGAGAGATGTGCGCACCTGGTGCGAAGTTTAGAGGCCAATCACGATTCACAGTTCGTACGGCCGGAAGCATGACCCTCGCCCTGTGCTTCGGAGATACTGGCACACATCGGCAGCTTCCTGAACATCTCATGCTGATTACTTACATTGAGGATTGTTCGCACCACCGGCATCTTATGGCAATCTTCGGTCTGTATTTAGTCGAACCATTTCAGGTAGCCGCGCGGAGTGGCCGCGAGGTTTGAGGCGCCACGTCGCGGATGGCGTGGTCTCTGCCGCCGGGGGTTCGAATCCTCCATTGGGCGTAGGTGTGTTTGTTGTTCTTAGCAGAAGTTAGTTTATGTAGTGTTCAATTCTACGGACCGATTACCTCAGCAGTTTGGCCCTTAGGAATTCACACACGCACATTTCAGTTATCTGCCTCAAGTCTAGCTTTGCTTTAGTAGATGAATGTGTCTTTGAATATGCCGGCCCAACAGTCGTGGTACTCATTTAATTAAAGGCTCTTGAGTCATTTAATGAACGTCAGTTCCTTCTAAAGGGCATATTTTCATCCACATTCAAGTAACTCTGGAAACCCGCGGGTTCACTGAGTTTAATTCATGCAGGGCTGATTTGTAATATCAAATGAAGCTCTTACGTAGTCAGATGCATTTTTTAGTTTTGTGTTGTAATCTAATAATTTAAAGGATTGATTTGGAAATTGCTTGTGCTAACACCTTCTGCTAATATCAAATTTAATATAATGCAGTTATGCACTTTATGATCCATCGCTAGTCCTATTATTTTTTTGCATTTGTGATTTCGTTGTGTACAGTAATTCGTGCAGCTCTTGATTAATTTTCTGTATGAAGTAACCATTTCAAACACAGGCGGATTTTGCACCCTATGACATCCCTCTGGGCCACGCACAGAAGCGCGAACGCGAGTGCGGTGCGACAGGCGTAGCAGACAGCTGCACAGAATGCAGGTGACAGGGGCCGGTCACGCGTCTGTCCAGAGCTGATGGCCAGGCAGAAGGGCGGAGCCAGGGAGAGGGACGGCAGGCGGTCCCCAGCCACGGGAAACGCCCGGCGCAGCCGCTGCCACCCGAGTCCGGGCCTGGCTGGTTACAGCATTGTTTCTTCGGGAGTTACACAAATTCAAAGACAGATGAAAGTCAAGAAACTTTCATCTTTACTATTGTATAAAAACAACAAATTGTTTAAACTTGTTACAAAAAGACCAAAAAAGAATTTGGCCGATTTACTTAAAATTTGTTCACAGTGCTCTAATAAACGTTCGGATGGACATAGACTATATATTTTTAATATATACACTCCTGGAAATGGAAAAAAGAACACATTGACACCGGTGTGTCAGACCCACCATACTTGCTCCGGACACTGCGAGAGGGCTGTACAAGCCATGATCACACGCACGGCACAGCGGACACACCAGGAACCGCGGTGTTGGCCGTCGAATGGCGCTAGCTGCGCAGCATTTGTGCACCGCCGCCGTCAGTGTCAGCCAGTTTGCCGTGGCATACGGAGCTCCATCGCAGTCTTTAACACTGGTAGCATGCCGCGACAGCGTGGACGTGAACCGTATGTGCAGTTGACGGACTTTGAGCGAGGGCGTATAGTGGGCATGCGGGAGGCCGGGTGG
Organism: Schistocerca cancellata; assembly: GCF_023864275.1. NCBI lineage: Eukaryota > Metazoa > Arthropoda > Insecta > Orthoptera > Acrididae > Schistocerca > Schistocerca cancellata. The sequence goes on along the minus strand of NC_064627.1, from coordinate 80,219,208 downwards.
ACGTACCGCCGAATTGCTCAACACGTGGGGCGTGAGGTCTCCACAGTACATCGATGTTGTCGCCAGTGGTCGGCGGAAGGTGCACGTGCCCGTCGACCTGGGACCGGACCGCAGCGACGCACGGATGCACGCCAAGACCGTAGGATGCTACGCAGTGCCGTAGGGGACCGCACCGCCACTTCCTAGCAAATTAGGGACACTGTTGCTCCTGGGGTATCGGCGAGGACCATTCGCAACTGTCTCCATGAAGCTGGGCTACGGTCCCGCACACCGTTAGGCCGTCTTCCGCTCACGCCCCAACATCGTGCAGCCCGCCTCCAGTGGTGTCGCGACAGGCGTGAATGGAGGGACGAATGGAGACGTGTCGTCTTCAGCGATGAGAGTCGCTTCTGCCTTGGTGCCAATGATGGTCGTATGCGTGTTTGGCGCCGTGCAGGTGAGCGCCACAATCAGGACTGCATATGACCGAGGCACACAGGGCCAACACCCGGCATCATGGTGTGGGGAGCGATCTCCTACACTGGCCGTACACCACTGGTGATCGTTGAGGGGACACTGAATAGTGCACGGTACATCCAAACCGTCATCGAACCCACCGTTGTACCATTCCTAGACCGGCAAGGGAACTTGCTGTTCCAACAGGACAATGCACGTCCGCATGTATCCTGTGCCACCCAACGTGCTCTAGAAGGTGTAAGTCAACTACCCTGGCCAGCAAGATCTCCGGATCTGTCCCCCATTGAGCATGTTTGGGACTGGATGAAGCGTCGTCTCACGCGGTCTGCACGTCCAGCACGAACGCTGGTCCAACTGAGGCGCCAGGTGGAAATGGCATGGCAAGCCGTTCCACAGGACTACATCCAGCATCTCTACGATCGTCTCCATGGGAGAATAGCAGCCTGCATTGCTGCGAAAGGTGGATATACACTGTACTAGTGCCGACATTGTGCATGCTCTGTTGCCTGTGTCTATGTGCCTGTGGTTCAGTCAGTGTGATCATGTGATGTATCTGATCCCAGGAATGTGTCAATAAAGTTTCCCCTTCCTGGGACAATGAATTCACGGTGTTCTTATTTCAATTTCCAGGAGTGTGTATAATACATAAATATCTGTGAAGAAGAAACATTTCTTCTAATAATCTCGAGATGTTTTTGACTGACTTACCACAGCTTTCTCCATGTTCTAATAATAAACTTTGGACAGACATACGCTACATATATTTTTTATATACACTGAAAAGAGAAAGAAATTGGGAAACTTGTCTAATATCTAGTACGGGCCCCGTGATCTCGCAGAAGTGCCGCTACACGACGTGCATGGACTCGACTAATGTCTGAAGTAGTGCTGTAGGGAATTGCCACCATGAACCCTGTACGGATAACCATAAATCTGTGAGAGTATGAGAGGCGTGGAGAACAACACGTTGCAAAGAATCCCAGATATGCTCAATAATGTTCATGTCTGGGGAGTTTGGTGCCCAGTGGAAGTGCTTAAACTCAGAACAGTGTTCCTGGAGCCACTCTGTTGCAATTCTGGACTTGTGGGGTATCGCTTTGTCCTGCTGAAATTGCCCAAGTCCGTTGTAATGCACAATGGACATGAATAAATGCAGGTAATCAGAGGATGCTTCTGTACGTCTGACCTGTCACAGTCGTATCTAGACGGATAAGGGTTCCATATCAGTACAGCTACACACGCCCCACCAATTACAAAGCCTTTGCCAGCTTGTACAGCCCCCTGCTGACATGCAGTGTCAATGGATTTATGACCTTTCTCCATACCCTACATGGCCATCTGCTCTATACAATTTGAAATGAGACTCATGCGACCAGTCAACTTGTTTCCAGTCATCAACAGTTAGTGCTGAAGGGCCCAGGCGAGGTGTAAAGTTTCGTATCGTGCAGTCATCACGGGTACATGAGTGAGCCTTCAGCTCCGGAAGCCCGTATCTACGGTGTTTCCTTGAATGGCTCGCAATCTGACACTTGTTGACGGCCCTGCATTGAAATCTGCAGCAATCTGTGGAAGGGTTGCACTTCTGTCACGTTGAACCATTCTCTTCAGTCGTCGTTGGTCCCATTCTTGCAGGATCGTTTTTCGTCTGTAGCGATGTTTTATCGGATTCCTCATATTCACAGTGCAGTCGTGAAATGGCCATACGGGAAAATCCCCACTTCATCTCTACCACGGGGATGTTGTGCCCCATCGCTCGTGCGCCGACTGTAACACAACGTTCAAACTCGTTAAAATCTTGATAACCTGCCAGTGTAACACCAGTAACCGATCTAGCAACTGCGCCAGACACATGTTGTCTAATACAGACGTTGCTGACTGCAGCTCCGTATTCTGCTTGTTCGCATGTTTCTGTATTTGAATACGTATGCATATACCGGTTTTTTTGGTGCTTAATATTTCGGATGTTGGGGGTATAAGTGCAGATACCTTTATTGGTGACTCAGGACAGTGCTCTCAACAATAGTTTAACTTCATTAGTAAACTAATAATTATAGCTATTGGGAGTAGCATGATTTTAGATTGGCTGTTTGCTATGAAACAGATGCAGAGAGGAAAACAACTAACACACTGAAGTGGGTACATATTAAGGTATCATAATATTTGCACTAATACATCTAACATGTATATCTCGAAATGTTCTTGAGCGATTTTCTTCAAATTTTTACACAATATACAAATAAACATTCAGGTGGGCGTAGGTTATGTATCCTTTTTCAAATGAGAATGTAAAGGTTTGCTATTGAACCCAACTGCGAGAGAGAATCTGCTGCGCTTTGTTGGGAAAATGTGGGGTTTCGTTTTCCTTATAGCTGTCACTTTGAACCATGAGACAAGTTGTTTCTCATAATGTGGGGTGGTTCCGTGATGTCGTCACAGACTTTCAGGGATGCATCAGCTTGAGGTAATGTTACCTGGCCCAAGAACGACAGAGGCAAAAGTACGAGTAAGCGAAAATCGTTCTGATATCTCAGAGAAATGACCTCTTCTACTGCAAGCTCTTTGCTTTCCATAGTTTGGTTGGAGGCGGCATGGATCAAAACAAGAAAAAAATATTCAGTAAACATGGGCTCTAAGCTGCGTATCTTAAGAGCAATCAGCACCTGTTCATCTTTGCTACTGCGAAACGTATCTCTTCTATTTAGGGAATGCTCATTGACAAAGCTCTTAAGGCATGGGGTTTAATGGAAAAATATGAGCTTGTAGTAGAACAGGTCCCATGTCAGAGGCATCAGAATGATCTTTGGGTATAACTTTATGCTCGGTCATTTCTGCAGCAGGCGCACGTACCCCGAAGTACTACATCTACCCTTCTCCATCATCCATCATAGGTTGTAACATCATCACGGAATCATCCTCTACATTCTTTCTCCTTATAGATAATTTTAGACAAAAACTGTACACACAACAATATGTTGCTTTGTTTTCTTCCTCACCGTCAGTTTTACAAAAAGCAGGGAAGTTGTCTTTATAGCTTATTGACTAATGACTGGAACACTACTACGGAATATTAACTGTTCAAAACCTTGTAATCCTACCCATTCGCAGATTAAAACCATTCGAAAAACTTTCACTGAAGCTAGTAACCTCACAGGTTCAAGTACTAGAAAGTCTCTTCGTCCATACAACAACTGTCCCAGCCGATTTACCCAATCATGTTTAGCGCTCTCAATTCCCAATCAAGGTTCCGTTTTCGATAGTAAATAAATAAGGCTCAAACTCAGAAAGAGGGGTTAAGAGGAATGGACAGAGCTGCGGGGGAGTAGGAGGATGTGGACAAAGGTAGGGAGGAGGATCAGATGGATAAATGGGGGGTGGGGAAGTAGTTTTGTACTTAGGTGAAACAGTCATACATATTTAGCAATTGCAAAACATTGTCAGGTTCGCTAGTACTTTTTAATGCGTGCAGTTGGGCAAAAAAAAAGAGCAGTTAACGTAAAACACCAAACAGGTTGGAGAATTGCTGATTACCAACTATTTCTAAATAACATAATATACATCATGTCAATCGAATAAGTTTTTGTGGTTGTTTGGAAAATGTCATCACCTGCGTCAATAGACAAGGTTGCTGACACATGCCTGTGCTGTGGCGCTCGACTCAGAGGTCAGCCGGTTCTAATGCTGTTGCTGGATGGCATTTCCAATGCCAGTATTTGATGACCAAGGGGAGGAGCGGTGGTGGCGTAAGCTTCCTGACCATCTGTCTTTGCGCTAATGATCTGCATTAAGTTGCAGTCCTCTCCGCAGTGTCCCATGAAGTGAGTGGTAATCCTTCTGTGAGTTGGCGGTAGGGCTGTTGATATTGTTTTAAAAATATCGGGTATCTGATATAAGGATATTTAATAAACATCTGTAGTGCCAGCGTCGCCACTGTAATGTCCTCATCGCCACTGTTGAGTCTTGTACCAGTCGTATAAAGGGAGAGGATGTTGCTTGGCGGCCAGTGTCCTCTTTCTGCAATGGAGCTGCACACATGTATTAATATGGTTCTTTATTTCCCTGAACACATAGCTGCTACTTTAACAGTGTCCACGTGTTGTGGTACAAGCTCTTCAGTATTAGTCCCCGTTAGCCTCGCTGCTGGTGAAGTACAAGTCCCACTGTGCGACGAATGACAGAAGCCAAACTCTAGTGTGAGTTGGTGCGTCAGGGACTGAGCTAGTGACTGAGCGACTGCACTAGTGACTGAGACTGACCCTGAGGCTGACTGACTGAGCCCTTCGGTCTGCAGTCGTGATCTGCTTGCAGTAGAGAGGGTGTTGGCGGTTTGTTGCTGGTGAGTCTGTCTTTGGCCTCTCTCCTGATAGGCGCGCTTGATCCAGCGCCTACTATCGATCTTCTTGCTACATCTTTGTCGACTGGCGTGTTGGTGACAGCTTTCCTTCCCTCCAAAATGCTGCACTGTTGTTGTGTAAAGAGGATGTGAATAACAACAGGGAGGGATGCAGGACGCTGGCTGTAGACATGAGCCGGCAGCCACGACTGTGAAGGACAGCATACTCCTGAGCTTATACCCGCCATCTGGCTTGTGAGACAACAGAAACATCCTCTGGAAAACTGCTACCAGGGTACACGTCCAGGTCTGATGGCGTGTCCTGGGAGGGGGAGGGGGAGGGGGAGGGGGGGCGTGTCCAGATCCATCAGGTTGGTGGGCGGGGATGGCGGGGGAAGGGCGCATCGTCCGCCTGCTTCTCCTGGGGCGCCCTGGGGGCACTAGCGGGAGGCTGCAAAGGCCTCACGGTCCTGTGGGGCCGTGAATCTGAAGGAAGAAAAGCATTGGTACCACGGCGCAAATGACGTGCACGAACATGGTTCTGGTGGTGGCGCTGCAAACCATCGGGACCTGAAATCAAATTCATAAAACAGCCAATGCGTTCATGGATCACGCCTCTTTCCCAGCGCCCACGGTTCCCATAAACCCTGGAAAGAATAAGATCGCGCGGAGGAAAGCGGTACTTTCGGACCGTTGGCGGCGCCGGATGCTGCGGTGGGTGTAGGAAGTGTAGCAGCGTCCAATGGCGGCGGCCATGCATATAGTCCGTCTAGTGGCTGGGAGCGATAGGAGTCGAGAAAGGGTTGCAGCACGTATTGTTGTGTGTGGATGGGACAGAACTTGGTCATTTGTTTTTTAAAAGTGCATACAAAGCGTTCAGCTTCTCCATTGGACTGCGGGTGAAGTTGACAATTTGTCAGATGAGGAATGTCGTTTCGTTCACAAAACTGTTGAGAATGAGGTGAAGTGAACTGTAGTCCATTATCCGACACAAGTAGTTCTGGAAACCCTTCTATGCAAAATACAGAGGACAACTCTTTAATTGTGCTATGTAATGTGGTAAAAGCCATAGGCTTGCTAAAAGGGTCTACCACTGTGAGCCAACGAGTGCTTCAAAATGGTCCTGCACAGTCAATGTGCACTAGTTGCCATGGCGACTGAGTCTTAGACCAAGTTGAGAATGTCTCGGGCGGAGCAGATTAGTTTCCCGCGCATGCGTCACACTGCGACATCAGTTGTCCAATATGGGCGTCCAAGCACTGCCAAGTACAGTGCCGGCGCGCTAAATGTTTACTGCGAACAATTCCCCAACGTCCTTGGCGGCGCAATTGCAACCCATCCTTTTGCAACACTTTGGAAATAACCACAGGCGTTTCACGCGATTAACCACTGTCATTTTGAACTAGAATAACACCCTGTTGAACAGAAAGGTTATGCCGACGTGCAAAATATAGGCACACAACTGAGTTCTTGATACTGTTCAATGAACGAGGCCAAGACATGCGAATGTAGTACAACAAATGCTTGATACCTGGGGCTGATTCTGTGGCCTGTGTAATTTATGTGTAGTGCAAGAAAAAGGATTCCAGTAATTTAGAGTCCTACGGATCGATTTGATAACAACATGCATCGAAATCACATTCTGGGTCAATTGGAAGGTGAGATAGGGCGTTCGCATTGCCATGTTTGTAGTAGGTCTGTACACAATTTCATACTGATACTTCGAAAGGAACAAAGCGCATAGTGCAATTTTTGAGCAGTGCGTGTAGAGACTGGCCTTGGTGGATGAAACAAGGACTGGAAAGCTTGTGATCAGCCGCTAACTGCCACTAAAAAGATCGGCCGTACAGATAGTGACAGATTTTGGTCCAACCATACACAATAGCGGCTGCTGCTTCTTCTTATTCAGAGTAATTGCAATGAGTTTGAGTTAACAACTCTGAAGAAAAAATAATAGGCCTGTCCTGCGCATTAATTCTGTGCGAAGACACAGCGCCGATTACGTAGGAAGACACGTGGACATGCAAAACTACTAGCTTGGCAAGGTTAACTTTACTAAAAATGTGTCACTGAGCAAGACATTTTTGAGTTCCTGAAATGCGTCTTGACAGTCTTTAGTCCACAGAAAATGTACTTTTTCGTGACGCAAACGATGCAATGGAGCAGCGATCTGAGCGGCATTCGGTATGAATCGAATATAGTATATCTTGCCTAGTAGTGATTACAGTTGAAACACATTGCGAGGAACAGGTAGGTCACGGATTGCGAGCAAATGAGATTGGAGGAGGTGGAAACCATGACTGTTTATCACGTAACCCAAGTACTGTAGTTCAGGTTGAAGAAGACACACTTTTCGAGACGACACTTGAGTCCTGCTTCTTACAACACTCGAATACCCAAATTGGCAATGTGTTCCTCTGGTGTAAGACCTGAAAAGACAACATCGTCAAGGTAGTTTGAACAAAATGGCACTATTGCAGTCAGCTGCTCCTAGTAACGTTGAAAAATTGTGGGTGCGGAAGCACTCCCGAAGGACAAACGCAAATACTTGAACAGACTGTAAGGTGGCGTCTTTTTACAAACCGTGTTACATCCAATTCGACAAGAAATGCCCTTAAATGATAGAGAAGACAGTTCGCGATCGTTCAGTAAAAACATGTATGTGACTCGCGTCGCCTAGTAGAATGTTTGCATATTGCGTGACTGGGGAACGAGCAGAGCTGAGAAACTAGTGACAGAACGGAAGGACGCCGGGAGCTCACACATTCCTTCGGACAACAGGACGGCGCAGCCGCTTCCAGTGCTAATCTCGGTATTCCCGGGAGTTGGACCACGTGCAAATCGGGAACACGTGTCCTGCAGGCAGGCGTGAGAAGGCAGCGGGTACGCCAAAAAACACGTGGCAGCAAGTATTCGTGGACTTTCTTACGGACGTACAAAGAACTTCCAGAAACTTCGGTCTGGATTCTAAACTGAGATTGGTTGGCATTAGGTAACGAGCGCCTTCCGGAAAGATGATCTGCCACGCAAATGTAAGGTGGGGGAAAAGACTCTGAGCTTGGAAAGGAGGGAGGAAAGTTAGGCTTGTCGTTCCTGGCGCGTGAAGCTGGGAGGTCGTTCCTTGGACGTGGAGCTACAGGGTCGTAGAGCAGGACGGTCGTCTTGGGTCCACAGCAGTCGACGGACGTCTTCAGCTGTAATTTTACTATTATTTCGCTGAGGCGAGAAGTTCTGTGGCTATAGCGTCTGATCACTATTGTGATCTTGCTTACGCACTGGCGTGTAGGAAAGTGAATCTACGTTGGTGAATCACGTGTTCTACTCCGTTCTGCACTGAGATTTCATGCTGCTCATTGAGACAGTAACTCCTTCTTGCTGTTTAGTACAACAGGGGATGTCAATTACTCTGTGCCAAATCACAGATCGAGAGTGCATTATAGGGCAGAGCCAGACAGTTTAAGGGTCAATATTAATTTAGGGAGAACCTCAGAGTTGTAACTACTATCTAGTGTGTTTTTATTGAGTTTATGATGAATAAATATGTTAAAATCACGCCATTTATCCTTCAGTAGATAGTAATTTCCTGTGACAATTAATGTTGTCACTAGGGTACATTTTATACATGTTTCAACTTATTCATTAAAAGAGAACTAGATTTTGTCTTCTTATCCTGACATTTGATTGCATCCACAGGATACAATTAAAAAACAATTAGGCTATCAAACGACATATGACTTAACTAATGAGAATAACATACTTCTACTGGGGAACGTATAAGTGTCAGGGCGACTCCAGTCACTTTAAAATATCCATTGCACAAATTATCACTTGTACATTCTTGTGGCAAGTCTCCACCATCTGTAGCCAGCAGTAGAAAACATAGAGGTACGTTAGAATTGGCGACCCTGCCAGGATGAGTTTCTGTGAATCCTGAGAAACAGTCAGTAAAATTTGTAGGTGTAGCAATTTGAAATCTCAGTGTGAGTAAAATATTAGCAAATTAATTGTGATTTCAGCTTGGTTGAATAATTTACTTGCATATGTGTAGAATCGTGCTTTATTTGTAGATAATTTAATGAGAATTGCTTCTGTTGCCGCACTTGAGCATCTGCTTGCTGGCTTCAGTGCCTTAGACTAATTGGTAAGAGTTACTGCCACGCTTGAGCGTCTGCTCGTTGGCTTCAGTGTTTTTAATTGTTTGAAATAGTGCCGTGCTTGAGCATCTGCTCGCTGTTTATAGTGGTTAAGGAGTGTTTTATATATATCTTTGTACAGATCACTGCTCAATCACGACGTTGTTTAGGAAAATTAAGTGATTTTTAGATTAATTTTTTTGTATGTGTGCTACTGACAATTTAGTTATTATTTGTGTGAGGGATAATAATGAGTAATCCTACTCCTCACGCTAGCTAGAGCTAACGCGCGTTTAGAGAAGCAAACAAATACTGAAGACAGGATTAATAGTAAAATGGCGGGAATACATAGGAGTAACGAATATCTGTGGGACGAGACAGAATTGAGAATGCTAGGTGCGCAGGGAACTGATGAGATAAAAGCGGATCACAGGGAATTTCCTGAGGAAGGTGGATTCAGCCAAGCCAGTGGAGGAGAATCTGATAGCAAGGAAGAAACTCGGAAACACGTGGATGCGTTAGTAAACATCAGAAACTACGCTGTAGTGAGCCCACGTGGACATAAAAGCTGCAGTAATTACTACAACCGACCACAATCAAATGCGTCGGCACGCAGTAACGCATCAGGTTACAGTAGTTGCAGTAGACACGAAGAGATTGCTGGAACACAATAGTGGTATGTTCGCACTTATTCGGAACCAATTGTGTCAAATAATGTGCAAGGTGCTGACGCGGTAGGAATGGCAAATATACTCGCGTTTCTTAAAGAAACTAAAAAAGCGATAGATGACTGCAACGAAATACAAAAGAACATAGCAAAAATCCAAACTAGTATGAAAAACTAAATGCAAAAGAACATGACAGATGCCTCGTGATGGTTGGGTGTTGTGTGCTGTCCTTAGGTTAGTTAGGTTTAAGTAGTTCTAAGTTCTAGGGGACTGATGACCATAGATGTTAAGTTCCATAGTGCTCAGAGCCATTTTTGAACATGACAGAAATCCAAACTAGTATAAAAAACGAAATCCAAAATAACAGGACAAAAACCCAGACTAATATGACGGGAATGCATGACAGGATATACAAAGTTGGTATGGTTATTAACACAATTAAAACGGAAACAAAAGACGTCAAAGACGAGGTAGCTGCATTGCAAGCCACATTGGCACACGAAGTAGCACAAATAAAACGAACTGCTAATGAAGCTAAATTAATAGCAAGAAGCGTGAAACGTATTGCTCGTATTACTAAGGAGAAGACGCTACTAACAGCTACAGTAGGAAAAGGAGCAATACATAAATTTCAGAGTAGGATGAGGCGTGTCGAAGAGACGCTATTGCGTGCGAAGCAGACCCCGCGGAACTCCGAATAAGCATGAAAAGGGAACTGGAGCAACTAGCCGAAAAAATAAAGTCTCAAGACAAAAGTTCAGAAAATACGGAAACCCAGAGTAATAGTAGCGTAAGAACAGCGACAACGACAGGAACCAGACCAAATCCGGTACAGCACAATCTTGTACAAACAGAAAGTAGCGTGCCCGGCAGTAGTGTGACACACAGCGTGAACAAAGTAAAGGAATATGGTGGGGCAAACTTTGGCATGGAACACATAACCACACAAAATCCAACAGCGTCGCATGTCACAAACCACGCGAATGAAAGCGCCGTATTCGAAAAGGACAACTGAATCCCTTTGACACGTAGTACCGCACACCTGTTAAATAATACTGAGTGCGCTGTAGAAATGAGGAGTGAACACAGCCGGTATAGCGGACATGAGGAAACACGAGAAAGACGCGAAATCCAACCAATGGAAGTAGTTAAAAACTCCGAAGAAAGTTTTCATTTCAGCCACTTTATATCATTCAGAAGGTTCCAACATTGTAAAGATGACGGAAATATTTTACACCCCAAGACGTTTACGGGACAATTTGATCTGAAATTACCAACTCATTGGCCACACAGATACCAATTAGACTTTGTCTGCTCGCACATGGAAGGTGCAACCGCAGAATGGAGGAGAAATGTAGCAAGAACTTGTAAAACATATGAAGAGTTCCGCATAGCGTTTCTCAAGAAGCACTGGCCGAGAGAAACTTACGGTCGAATTAAGCAAGAGATGGTGATGAGCAGGAATTTCGAAAATTTCTGGTTTCCGCAGTCCGTTCAAATTTTTTGAAAACATGATGAAAAGAAACCAATACTTAGATGAACCATGAAGTTCGGCAGATATTATTCGGCTATGCTACGTGAAGATGCCAAGAACACATCACCAAACACTAGCCGGTAGGTGTGGTGACATTATTGAGTTGTTTAAAGGCACGCTAAGATTTTAAAAATTAAAATTTAAAGAAATTTATAATTTTCCTTTAACGCACAGCAGGACAGGGACAAAAGGAATGAAAGAGAAACCCAGAATCCGCATCGGGATAATCAAAACAGAAACACTAGGCGTCAGGGTTGGAACAATGACGGCTGCAGACAACAACAACGCAATTTCCAAAGAAACAGTCAAGTCAGGAGCAATCCCAATTGGGAAAATAGTAGAGACAGCAGACAGCCACACGAACATAAACGGAACACGTGGAATAATAGTGGACAGTGGAACAAATGGTTCAAATGGCTCTGAGCACTATGGGACTTGACATCTATGGTCATCAGTCCCCTAGAACTTAGAACTTCTTAAACCTAACTAACCTAAGGGCAGCACACAACACCCAGCCATCACGAGGCAAAGAAAATCCCTGACCCCGCCGGGAATCGAACCCGGGCGTGGGAAGCGAGAACGCTACCGCACGACCACGAGATGCGGGCGACAGTGGAACAGTAATAGAAATAACAACCGCCCACGTACCTATCAGGGCTGGCAAGGAAAATGGTCGCCCCAAGAATGAGTACGGTGTCGAAATTCGTCCGCCAAATCCTGGACGTGTACAGGTAGTAAAAGTAGGAGGTGATGACTAACTAGGCCAGAGAACGGGCAAGACACAGAAAACAGCCCGAAAACAGTATCGGATACGGTTCGTTAAATATTGTAGGATAAGTAGATGTAGTAATCTAGTATGAAATGATTAAAATTAAGCAGTGGTAATAGAACAATAGTTAAACTGATAACCAGCAAATGCAAAACCAGTTAATGATTCCATATTATCTGTGCTGGAACAGACAGAACAGCCCTATTGAGTTTAGTCAAGAAAAGCTATCTCCATTTAAAAATGTTCATAATGATATGGGTGCATGATAAACAGAATACCTGTACAAATGAGATGACAGTTTTCGGAACGACAAACTGTAAGGAAGTATTTAATTTGCGTGAATACAGGATGTCACCAGTGAGTGATTTGATCAGCATTATTCACGGAGACACTTATGTACGCATCCCGTGTTATGTAGAACTGTTGATGTTGATAATTTGGTGACCTGCTCAGCGTAAAGTATGTAAGAGCTCACCGTGAAAATGTTGTGTTTATTGAGATGAGAGAATAACAATGGTGGCCTGATCTACACGATGGCGTATCAACGCACTAAAATTTGAAAATGTGAGGTTACTTGACGTCATAATGTTAAGTATAGTTACTTGATCACGTAACATTAAATAAAGGTAGAAAACACGCCAACGAGAGGCACAAGAAGTTCCGAAAATAGTCGCTTGAGAGAATATATTAATAATAACATCTCATTGTGATAGCTGTGATACTGAAAAGTGATCATAATATCACGCAAAAAGATTCATCTGTCTGTAGGTACCAAACAAGACACAGTTAACGGCGGTCGCAACAAGAGAGAACCGGATTACCAACTGAGAAAACATGACTAACTGTAATCTATGCACCGTGGCGCATTCTGTACTTATGTTCACAGGGAAACCCACACAACTTCCACAACCAGAGAACCACAGCGCGGAGGAACGATTTGTAAATTATAGCCGAGAAAGGGGAGTTCAATAGAATAAGAGTAGAGTAGACACGCTGGCCAGCGCGTTTTGTATTCTTTGTATTTGTTGGTTGTTTAAATTTAACAAGTAGCGTAAAAGGATAATTAACACATGTCATGGACCTTGGTTTTGGAATACGCTGTATGTCATAATGAAAACAGATCCCCACATAAAACAGGTCCGATGGAAAGGAGAGCTGCATAGAATACATGTACTTACAAAATGTAAAACTAAAATAACGATGTAAATTAGAAAATCTGCTTAAAAAGGTTACTGTTGTCCATCTTCAGTGGAAAATCGATGTTATGTACGATATTTGTGTAAATGTTAAAATTCATGCCGGCCAAAGTGGCCGAGCGGTTCTAGGCGCAACAGTCTGGAACCGCGCGACCGCTACGGTCGCAGGTTCGAATCCTGCCTCGGGCATGGATGTGTGTGATGTCCTTAGGCTAGTTAGGTTTAAGTAGTTCTAAGTTCTAGGGGACTGACGATCTCAGCAGTTAAGTCCCATAGTGCTTAGAGCCATTTGAACCATTTTTTTTAAAATTCATGTACAGGTATCGATGATTGAGACTGTTCACATTAGTGGGTGCACGTATTCAGATGACCGGCACTGGTATGACGAGCTGTTCGAGGTGACACTGGACAAAAGGAGCCAGCTGCTGGGGTGGCCGAACTGCTGGTGTAGACGCAGGACGGAAAACCGCTCCTGGCGAGCGCATCACGGACAAAAGGTGACGAGACAGCGGACACACGCCGCCGCACTTCCAGGTATCAATGGGGCCCGCACAGTTTCCTAATGACACATAGAGCGTTGGCATGTTCAACAAGGCGTGGAAAGCAGATGATATTGCAGATAAACTGACAGGATCACAGTCTCCACAGGCAGGCCTTAGACACATGACGTTTGTGTACTGAAAAGCAAAACATTGTCGCTACCTTGTAACACAATCAATGCTTAAAGACTGACTTTTAAGCCACGAACTCAATAGTTTTGAGTCTTCCGACACCATTCAGTGGGAACCGAGGCAACTACAAAAGCTCACGTTCCAAAGCAAAAACCTAAACCAAACCTAAAAGTCAACTTACAACGACCTATGTTCCTTACCTAATTACAAAAGTTTACAAGAGACAGAAGATCACGAAGCAAGAAGATTAGGAACAATAAAATTAAAGACTGAAGCAGAAATACAAGAATATTGAAATAGGACAGCTTAGCCAACGCTGAAGAAGTATAGGTTTCCTAATATCAACTGCCTGCACCTTCCTGTCAAACAGTTTTCTGTCTTGGCGAAGAACACCAGATGAGACTACCGATCAATGCAACACTCTACCTTGCTGCTCACCTTGTGAACAGACATGCCATCCACCGACGTCACTGTACCTTGGCGATCAGTGCTCAGCGACGAGAAAGCGGAGCGCACTGGGAACTTACTGCAAACGCCCTAGAATTGATTCACACCAGTGGCTCGCGTCAGTTCACGCCACATCCCACCAAACACAGACTACGGTGTACTCCTGTAAATAACCTAGCATCAATAGTGTCAGTGAAGTGTCAATCCGTTAACAGCGTCATGATCATACTAACAGTAGTGCCACATCTGATAGACTCTTAATAACACCCGCAGAAAAAACGAAACGATACCTTTTTTTCTCTTCTTTTGTAAAACTTTTCTTTTGTAAACTGTATCTATGTAAAATGTATCATACTAATCTTATTTACACACGTTCCTTGTAAGCAAACATATTGAATATTTGCGCGTTCCCATTTGTTACTCTGACATTGAAAGGTCGATCCGAAAATGAAAATTTGTAATTTTCCTTTAATGCAGATCGTCGAAATAAGCATCATGATTGCCTCGATTGAATTTACAGGATGTACACCAAAAGTAAGCACTGGACTTACCCAGACCGTTTATAAACTACGTATAGCTAACTGACTCATTCACTGGGGACAGTAAAACGTCCAGAAACAATTACACCGGAATATTGTTACATGTGATGAATATTAATTTGTTAAAATGAAAAACGAAAGAGCCCTATTTGTTGAAATTATACTAACGAGACAGCTCTCTTCTAATATGATAAATTTCAAAAAAAAAATGGTTCAAATGGCTCTGAGCACTATGGGACTCAACTGCTGAGGTCATAAGCCCCCTAGAACCTAGAACTACTTAAACCTAACTAACCGAAGGACATCACACACATCCATGCCCGAGGCAGGATTCGAACCTGCGACCGTAGCGGTCGCGCGGTTTCAGACTGTAGCGCCTATAACCGCTCGGCCACTTCGGCCGGCTGATAAATTTCAATGTTGGACGACCATATGTATCAAATATGTTTTTATTATGTTGTATTACTATGGATTCAGTTAAGGAAGGATAAGAGATTGCGTGAAAGGTGTTTAATTTAAAATAAAGGAACTACCATTTTCCATATTTAACTAGATACATTACATTGTCACTTTACAGTCCTCTTTTGCTGACATGTGTGATTTTGCGCCTGAACATTGTAATAGTCGTGTTACAAACCAGAATCAATTCAGACTATAAGGCACCGATGAACAAAGAAGTAAATAATTACCATGTCAATAAAATTAAATTAAAGTTGGTAGCACCCTGCGGGTGATTGTTGGGTAAATGAATAATGGCATAGTGCTGTTTATCTGTCCGTCGTCTCTCGAGAGATTTGGTGAATTAATAACTGCAAAATATAAATCTTTTGTACTGCATAAGACGACACTATAAGAGTAACCTCGTACTAGTACAAAATTGCTGGCAACGGGAAGGTATTGTTAGGTGGCGTCATTTTACAAACCGTGTTAAATCCAGTACGACAAGTAAACCCCTTCAATGATAGAGAAGAGAGATTCGAATAAATTCTAACGCACCTCTAACTCTTCTACTGCTGCCTATTAATGGCGGAGACTAGCCACGAGAATGTACAAGTGATAATTTGCGCAACGGATTTTTTAACGCAACTGGAGTCGGCCTGATGCTTATACGTTACCCAGCAGGAATACGTTATTCTCATTAGTTAAGTTAATTGTCGTGTGATAGTCTAATTGTTTCCTAATAGTGTCCTGTGGATGCGATTGAATGTCAGGACAGGCCGACAAAAAGCAGTTCTGTTTCAAACGAATAAGTTAAAACATGTATAAAATGTACACTAGTGACAAGTTTAATTAGCACAGGAAATGACTATCTACTGAAGAACAAATGGCGTGATTTTAACATAGTTACTCATCATAAACACAATTTAAAGGCACTAGATAATAGCTCCAACTCTCAGCTTCTCCCTGAATTAATATTGGTCCATAAACTGCCTGACTCTGCCCTATAATGTGCTCTCGATCTGTGATTACGCGCGGAATAGCTAACATCCCAGGTTGTACTAAATAGCAAGAAGGAACTACTATCTCAATGAGCAGTGTGAAACCTCAGTGCAGAATGGAGTAGACCACGTGATTCAGCATTGTACATTTACTTTCCTACACGCTGGTGCATTAGCAAGGTCACTGTAGAGGTCGGAAGCTATAACCGCAGAACTTATCGCCTCAGCGAGATAATAGTAAAACTGAACTTCAACAAAATTACATCCGAAAAAGTCCGTCGACTGCTGTGGACCCAAGACGACCGTCCTGCTCTACGATCCGGCAGCGACCCTGTAGCTCCACGTCCATGGAACGACGTCTCAGCTCCACGCCCCGAAAAGTCAGGCCTAACTTTCCTCCACTTTTTCCCAACTCAGAGTCTTCCCCCCCCCCCCCCACCCCCCACCCCTTAAATTTGTGTGGCGAATCATCTTTCCGGAAGGCGCTCGTTTCGGAATGCCGACCAATGTCAGTTTAGAATCCAGACCGAAGTCTCTGGAAGTTCTTTCTACGTCCGTAGGAAAGTCCGCGAATACTTGTTGCTACGTGTTTTTGGCGGAACCGCTGCCTTCTCACGCCTGCCCGCCGGACACGTGTTCCAGTTTTGCAGGTTGTCTAGCTCCCGGGCATCCCCAGATCAGCACCAGAAGCGGCAGCGCCGTCCTATTGTTCGAAGGAATGTGTGAGCTCCCTGTGTCCTTCCGTTCTACCACGAGTTTCTCAGCTCTGCTCGTTTCCCAGTCATCCAGTATGCAGACATTCTGCAATAAATAAAGTGTACTAGGCGATGTCAGTCACATACATGTTTTTACTGAACGGTCAAAAACCTGTCTTCTCTATCACTGAAGGGGCTTACTTGTGCTATTGGATGTAACACGGTTTGTAAAATGACGCCACCTTACAAGATCTAAGTGTATATTTACAACGAAAGCTTGCTGTGATTCTTCATCCAAAGCAATTTGCAATGAGGCATCATGCAAGTCTATCTTAGAAAGGTGAGGTCCTGCACCACGCCTGTCCATGGGTTGCTCAGGGAGAGGTAACGGATAAGTGTCAACTACTGTTTGTGGGTTGACTGTAGTTCTGAAGTCGACACAAATGCGAATGCGACGAAAAGTTTAGGCAACAAAATGAGAGGACTTGTCCACTGACAGGTTTGAATGGAAGCAATTACACCATAATCTTGCAGTTCTTTCCATTCCCTGTTTATTTTAAGCAATTGGAATGTGGCGAGCCCAGAAAAACTAAGGCTGTGCTTTGTCTTTCAATGTAACATACGCTACAAATTTATTAACTTTTCCCATTCCTTCTGGAAAAAGTACAGGAAATTCTTAAAGCAATCTAGTGACACTGTCTTTTGGTGCTAAAGCTGATATGGAAAGAACATTCTCGTGGATCTTAAGTCCAAACGAATCAAAGGCATCTAAACGGAATATGTTCTCACTGCCTCTTGGTGTCAACACAGTAAAATTCGCCGTCCTGGTGTGAGATTTGTGAGTCGCATGCAAACAAACTACACTGTCCAGGAAGTCGAATTTCCTGTCCGTTGTAAGCAGTGAGGTGCTTGCTACATTCAGAAACGTACGTGGCACGATTAAGCAAAGATACTGAGGTCATGCCCGTTAAATCTGTGTACTACTGGCGGCGCGTCTGTTTCGGCTTTTTTGGCAAGTGAAAAAACTGATACCTGGGTGCACCTACTTGAATCTGCTGGTCATGGTACTGAGTTAATACAGCGATTACTTGATCATAGCTGAGTTCGTCGGGAGACGCAGCTGGGAATAGTTATTGAACTATTGTAACTTTTCAGTACCTTGAACACGATGAACTTGACAATGTACTTGAAACTGAGTTAGATATTCGAGATATTCCTCTACTATGTCGCTGTACTGCCAGAACGTTGGTATGCTGGTAGTCGACACTTGGGCTGGTTGTGCGGCCGATGCAGCTTGTACAGCCAATAGTAGTTGTACCGTCGTCCGCAAAGCATCGGTTTTTGGTTGCGAAAAACTTGTGTTAGATGCATCACATTGGCCGTCAGCGGCTGTAGCAAGGGGGCAGGTGGTGGAGGGGTGGGATAGTCATAGTTTACACAAATACATTATAGCAAAAAGCAAGGAAAGCCTCTGAAACGAGAAATTTGATTATTTCTGCGATTCCCCTCCTGGAACACATGAAATGATACAACAACAATTGAGTAAATAGAAATGAGGACCCCTGCAAGCTAAAACACAAGACAAGCAAGCAAAATCTTCGATCTGCTCTGGATTATCGACTGTAGTGCCCTCGTCGCCACTGCTGAGTCTTGTACCAAAGAAATAAAGGGAGAGGATTTTGTTTGGCTGCTGTTATCCGCTTTCTACAACACAACTGCACACATGTATTAACAAGATTCTTTACTTACTTCAACAGGTAGCTGCTACTTAACTTTAACAGCGTCGATGTGTTGTGGTTCATGCTGTTCAGTATTAGTTCTCGAAAGCCTCACTGCTTGTGTATTACAAGTCCCGCTATGTGATGAATAACAGAAGCCAAACTGTAGTGTGAGTTGGTGCGTCACTGACTGATCTAATGACTGAGCGACTGCACTAGTGCCTGAGACTGAGCTTGAGGCTGACTGACTGAGCCCTCCGGTCTGCGGCGGCTGTCTACTAACTACTTGCTGTCGAGAGGGCGTTGGCGGATTGTTGCTAGCTAGTCTGTCTTTGGCCTCTCTGTTGACAGGCGCGCTCGATCCAGCGCCTACTATCGATCTTCGTGCTACATCTTTGACGACTGAAGTGCTGGCGACAGCTTACACCAGAACAGTGTCTGCTGCACATTGTAAATATACTGCTATGTTTAGGGCTGTATATGTAAGTATCGGTTTATTATTCGATATTCCATATATCATAAGAAAGCAGCCTGCTTGTCCCCCTCAGAGCAAGAACTGTAAGGAAAATGATCCATGTTCGTGTCTGGCGATAACCACTTTGCTAGCAATGGTTAACTGCAAGTAAGTGGCACAATAAAAGGTGTCTGATGTGTGCATAGTTCTGTTTCGTCACATATAGGACTTGTCTGTAAAACTTCATGTCGACTTCTCTGTTTTATTTATTTCTGCAAATGCTGGCGATCTAGTAGTTGTAGTGTTAAAATTTCATAGAGTAGTTAAACGCGTCAGTTTCTGTTCATAGCGCCGAGCGCTGATTACGTAAGCATATCCCCTCACACGTCTGCGCTCACCACAAAGACCGTTATCATTTTCATTTTTTTTTCAGTTTCAGCAGCTGTTTTTTAAGAATGACGATGTTAAGGAATAGCACAGTAGTCGCGTTAAAGTTGTTTTTTAACGCAACTAGTCTGCTGTTTCTTCGTGTTAGGTGTCTTGTTATTCCATTTACACCTCTATCCCGCAGTGAAATCGGATTTCTGCTTTGTGTTATCTATAGTCGCTTCACGCACTCAAAGAGAAAGACTGGACGTGATGAAAGTACAAGAAGTAGTGAGACTCCCTCACGCAGTGAAATTAATTTTATCTTCTACTACAATTTCAAAAGAACAACTCCAATATTTATCAAAAATTGGGAAAATGTAACACAAATTAAAATATCGACATTGAACATTACCATTTCGGCATCGATATGTAGATTAATCGTTAAGAAGTTATCGCCATCATACACACACCAAAAAATGTTCTGCATCACCTCGGTTCCGAGAGTTCCGGAACCTGTACAGATAATAGGAATAGAGATCAACATAAAAATCATTTCCGCCCTTTTTGTTGCTCATGAAAACCACACTTTACCTATTGCACCATCATACAGCGAGACCTTCAGAGGTGGTGGTCCAGACTGCTGTACACACCGGGACCTCTAATACCTAGTAGCACGCCCTCATGCTTTGATTCATGCCTATATTCGTCGTGGAATACTATCCACAAGTTCATCAAGGCACTGTTGGTCCAGATTGTCCCACTCCTCAACGGTGAGTCGGCGTAGATCCTCCGTAGTGGTTGGTGGGTCCCGTCGTCCATAAGCATCCTTTTTCAATCTATCCCAGCCATGTTTGATAGGGTTCATGTCTGGAGAACGTCATGGCCACTCTAGTCGAGCGATGTCGTTATTCTGAAGGAAGTCATTCACAATATGTCCACGATGGGGGCGCGAATTGTCGTCCATGAAGACGAATGCCTCGCAAATATCCTGGAAATATCGTTGCACTATCGGTTGGAAGATGGCATTCACTTATCGTACAGCCGTTACAGCCCCTACCATGACCACCAGCAGCGTACGTCGGCCCCATATAATGCCACCCCAAAATAGCAGTGAACCTCCACCTCGCTGCACTCACTGGATAGTGTGTCTAAGGCGTTCAGCCTGACCAGGTTGCCTCTAAACACGTCTCCGACGATTGTCTGGTTGAAGGCACTTGGTGAAGAGAATGTGATGCCAATCCTGAGCGGTCCATTCGACATGTTGGTGGGTCCATCAGTACCGCTCTGCTTGGTGTGGTGGTTGCAAAGATGGACTTCAAAATGGTTGTCGGGAGTGAAGTTGCGCATCATGCAGCCTATTGCGCACAGTTTGAGTCGTAACGCGACTACTTCTGGCTGCACGAAAAGCATTATTCAACAAAGTGGTGTTGCTGTCAGGGTTCCTCGGAGCCATAATCCGTAGGTAGCGGCCATCCAGTAGTAGGCCATAGGCGGCTTGAGCGAGGCATGTCTCTGTATCTCCTCCATGTCCGAACATCATGGCTTTGATTCACTCAGACATTCCCGGACACTTCCTTTGTTGAGAGCCCTTCCTGGCACAAAGAAACAATGCTGACGCGATCGAACCGCGGTATTGACCGTCTAGGCACGGTTGATCTACGGACAACACGAGCCGTATACCTTCTTCCTAGTGGAATGACAGGAACTGATAGGCTGTCGGACCCCCTCCGTCTAATAGGCACTGCTCATGCATGGTTGTTTACATCTTTGGGCGTGTTTCTTGACATCTCTGAACAGTCAAAGGGCTGTGTCTGTGACACAATATCCACAGTGAACGTCTATCTTCAGGAGTTCTGGGAACTGGGGTGATGCAAAACTTTCTTTGATGTCTGTATATAGATATTCTTTGCTAGATATATCAGTAGTCGACACTTTATCAACAGCCCTAGATAGCTGCCTTAGGCTGATGCATCTCCACGGTGCCATACGAGAGGAATAGAGTGTGTACCGTCATCGGGTACTACTCTATCCCTTTCCTTCACCTGTGACAACAGAAATACAGCACTAGAACGTACAACCACTCATCACAATCATCCACATGACACGTGAACATTCGTAAGACCTCGGAAGAAAGCCACGTGAAACCCTTTCCAGCATGAGCTTGCCTAGAACATCGATGCAAGTTACTCGCATCTGTTCTCCTACGTTCGTTCCCTGAGGACAGGTCTAATTTGATTTAAAAAAAAAAAAAGGAAGGAAGACATAATTAACACAGATAATGGCAAATCAGCACGCGAAACTACCATAAGATATGATGTAGCTGCTGTGTCACAACACAGAGTATACGTCAATCATAGTCTAGAAGTCGGCATTTTATCTTGAACAAAAAGAGTGATAGTACCTCCATCGCCAAAAATGCATTTTGAAGACACATTCCAGACTCATTAACACAAACCACAAGAAAGTGGTCAGCGGTGCTTTCCCATGAAATCATACAACCATAATGTTACATAGCAGATAGCTACTTTTTATATGTGACTTGTCATATGAGGCGAGAAATCTAATACCCTGCTGGCCATTAAAACTGCTACACCATGAAGATGACGTGCTACAGACGCGAAATTTAACCGACAGGAAGAAGATGCTGTGCTATGCAAATGATTAGCTTTTCAGAGCATTCACAGAAGGTTGGCGCCGGTGGCGACACCTACAACGTGCTGACATGAGAAAAGTTTCCAACCGATTTCTCATACACAAACAGCAGTTGACCGGCGTTGCCTAGTGAATCGTTGTTGTGATGCCTCGTGTAAGGAGGAGTAACGCGTACCATCACGTTTCCGACTTTGATAAAGGTCGGATTGTAGCCTATCGCTATTGTAGTTTATCGTATCGCGACATTGTTGCTCGCGTTGATCGAGATCCAGTGACTGTTGGCAGAATATGGAATCGGTGGGTTCAGGAGGGTAATAGGGAGCGCCGTGCTGGATCCCAACGGCCTCGTATCACTAGCAGTCGAGATGACAGGCATCTTATCCGTATGGCTGTTACGGATCGTGCAGCCACGTCTCGATCCCTGAGTCAACAGATGGGGACGTTTGCAAGACACCAACCATCTGCACGAACAGTTCGACGACGTTTGCAGCAGCATGGACTATGAGGTCGGAGACCATGGCTGCGGTTACCCTTGACGCTGCATCACAGACAGGAGCGCCTGCGATGGTGTACTCAACGACGAACCTGGGTGCACGAATGGCGAAAAGTCTTTTTTGCGGATGAATCCAGGTTCTTTTTACATCATCATAATGGTCGCATCCGTGTTTGGCGACATCACGGTGAACGCATATTGGAAGCATGTATTCGTCATCGACATACTGGCGTATCACCTGGAGTGATGGTGTGGGGTGCCATTGGTTACACGTCTCGGTGACCTCTTGTTCGCATTGACGGCACTTTGAACAGTGGACGCTACATTTCAGATGTGTTGAGATCTGTGGCCCACCCTTCATTCGATCCCTGCGAAACCCTACATTTCAGCAGGATAATGCACGACCGAATGTTGCAGGTCCTGTACGGGCCTTTCTGGATACAGAATATGTTCGACTGCTGTCCTGGCCAGCACATTCTCCAGATCTCTCACCAATTGAAAACGTCTAGTCAATGGTGGCCAAGCAACTGGCTCGTCACAATACGCTAGTCACTACTCTTGATGAACTGTGGTATCGTGTTGAAGCTTCATTGGCAGCTGTTCCTGTACACGCCATCCAAGCTGTGTTTGACTCAATGCCGAGGCGTATGAAGGCCGTTATTACGGCCAGAGGTGGTTGTTCTGGGTACTGATTTCTCAGGACCTATGCACCCAAATTGCGTGAAAATGTAATCACATGTCAGTTCTAGTTTAATATATTTGACCAACGTAATCACATGTAATCTCATGTCAGTTCTAGTTTAATATATTTGTCCAACGAATACCCGTTTATCATCTGCATTTCTTCTTGGTGTAGCAATTTTAATGGCCAGTAGCATTCTTCTACCTAAGATTACTCGCATACAACAAAATTTCTGTTGCTACCATGGGCACCTGTAGGCCTGCTGCCTGCTAGCTTTGGTCACGGAGACTTCGTACGCAGTTTGTTTGTCGCTTTTCCTTATGTTTCGTCAGCACGAGTGGCGGGCGTTGTCAAAGTTTCATCCTCCAGTACTGGTGGCCAACTACGTCAGCAGCACATCACTGTATGAAGGTGAAACGTCAAACATCACAAAGCCAAAGAAGATACGGGAAGATTCTGAAATGTGGTGCTAGAAAAGAATATTTATAGTTAAATGGGTAAAGTAAGAAATGGGAATAGCTGAACAACAAAGACGATAGAGGCCATTACGAGAATAAGGAAAAATGTTTTGAGAAGTTTGAAACATAATCCAGCATTTATTAAGCTGAAAGTTACGACCGTGCCGTGATACACCTCGTCAATGCTGCAGGCTGCCAGCGTGCGAAGTAACTGACCGAAAAAAAGCGGGAAAGAAAGAAGGTTTAATAGTTAATCGGGAGAAGTACATGAGTTCACCGATAACCCGTGTTTTTGTCTTGGCACTATGAGTGCAAGTCTTTCCGTGAACAAGTGACTATAGACATACGCTGTTGCCACATCGTCAATTTTGCAATGTCATTTCGTCCAAGTAGCACAATAAAGAACTACTGCTGCCGAACAGACAATGGTTCAGCTTGGTATCTTTCTGCTGGAAGGATCAGCGAGAGCAAAATGCATATACATGCACGTGACCACGCTACGAATCCACACTTAGATGCTAGGTAGACGTATCACCGAACCACTTTCAAAATAATTCTGTCTTTCCACTCAATAACAGCACAAGTATTCCCCCGAGGCTCTGGTTTCTCTTATTTTATTACAATGGTAGTTGGTCCCTATATAGGTGGGAGTCAACAAAATACATTCGGAACAGACGACTGATGACTTAAATTTAATGAAAAGATCTCGCTGTACTGAAAAAGACTTTTTTCTGTTGTTGCTACTGCAACTCACGTATCACATCCGTGACACTCTCTTATGTAGCCACCTGACCTTCTTTGAGCTTTTTCGTTGTCCTGTGTCAATCCTATCTGGAGTCCTATAGGGCTCTACACCACTCCATAAGAGTACGGAGAAAGGTGGAGTAGACAATCTCTTTAGTAGATTTTCTACATTTTCAATGTATTGTATAGCTAAAACATAATGTTGGATTCACATTGCCCACAACATTTTCTATCTGAAGGTTCCAATTTAAGTTTTTCGTAGCAGTAATTCACAGGTAATCAGTTGAGTAGGCAACCTTTAAATGTACGCTCATTTCAACGAAATTTAAAGCAAATTTTTTAACACTCACGATGAAGATGTCACACTTTTCATTATTTATAAAATAATTTCCGCTTTTCGTACCATACGAAATTCTTGTCTAAACTCATTTTGCAGCTGATTTTCTTCTTCTGCTAGCCATACTAGCCGGTAAGTGGTGTCATCATCTGCACAAAATCTGAGAGGGCTACTCAGATTGTCTCCTAAACCATTTATGTAGATTAGGAATACAAAGAGTGCCCATAATGCTTCCGGGGGCTACGACAGACACCACTTCTGTTTTACTCGATGACTTTCCGTCACTTGCTACGATGTCTGACATTACTGAAAGAACATAACGAATCCAGTCGCACCATAGGCCCAATAAGCAGCCAGTTTGATTAGAACCTGCTTGTGAGGAACGGTGTCAAAAGCCTTCTGGAAAAATGGAAATATTTTGAGAACCCCTGTCAGTAGCAGTCAATACTTCCGTGTTGATTAAGTGTCTATAGATCGTGTCATTGTTAACATTTTTTGATCAAGGTATATGTTCCAAAATCCTAATGCAGATCAATATAAAAAGTACAGGGTGAATGAGATAAAATTTGTACTGCAAATATTGTGGAAATGGAAAGTGCTGTCGCCGGCCGGAGTGGCCGTGCGGTTCTAGGCGCTACAGTCTGGAACCGAGCGACCGCTACGGTCACAGGTTCGAATCTTGCTTCGGGCATGGATGTGTGTGATGCCCTTACGTTAGTTAGGTTTAATTAGTTCAAAGTTCTAGGCGACTGATGACCTCAGAAGTTAAGTCGCATAGTGCTCAGAGCCATTTGAACCCATTTGAAAGTGCTGTCGATATGCGGTTTTCACAGAATGGATTGGTAGTCAGGGGCCCGTATTGTTAGCCAATCAACAGATTGTAAAAATACTTATAAATTGTAGTTTTTGTGCAAACAAATACTTTTTAAATTGAATAATGCCTATTGACATTAACGAACTAAGAGTGGATTAGAAAGCCACGATTCTAGTGCGAATTGTTCACGATATATCGTATTTTGAAAAGTTCCCATTCTGACACTTGTGTAATACCTATGGTAGCACTCATTAAAGAACAACATAAGTGAATACACTATTAATGTGGATTCTGACCAGTACTGAGACAACTGACCATCACAGGCTGTGTTCAAAATGACCACCGCCAGCGGTCTCCAGTCTGGTTTGGAACGCCTGGTGCATATGTGCTAGCAATTCAGCGGAAATTTCCGAGCAAGCTGCAGTAACACCTCGTTGCAAATGATCGTGTGTAGTTTTTGTGTCCCTACAGACAGCGACTTTCAGGTTTCCCCGTAGAAACGGGTCAGAAGGCGTCAAATCCGGAAAACGAGCCAAGCAAGGTACAGGGCTTCTGCGTCCATCCAACGATTTGGAAGCAATTCGTGAAAACATGCTGTAGTACTTTGTGCGCTACTGGCTAGCAGCCATCATTTTCGTACGACAAGGGACTAAGGAATGAAATAAACAAAGAGTAAAGCGAACCTAAGGCCAAATATCTGCTTGAAAAATGTGAAGAAATCGGAAAAGAGAAGACTGCCAGAAATATTGACTCAGCATACTGGAAAGTCAACACAACATTCGGTGAAATTAAAAACAAGGACCGTAACGTAAGGAGTGCAACGGGAATTCCACTGTTAAATGCAGAGGAAAGAGCGGACAGTTTTTGAAGGCTTCTATGACGCGGAAGACATGTCTGACGAAGTGACAGAAAAAGAAAGAGGTGTCGATATAGAAGACATGGCGGAGCTTGCATTAGAATTTAAAAAAGGTTTGGCAGACTTACGATCAAATAAGGCAAAAGGGATCGATAACATTGCATGAGAATTTCCAAAATCACTGGTGAAAGTGTCAACAAAACAACTATTCACGTTGGTTTGTAGAATGTTTGAGTCTCGCGATATACCATCTGACTTCCAGAAAAATATCATCCACACATTCCCGAAGACAGTAAGAGCTGAAAAGCTGTAAGAATTATCGTAAAATCAATTTAACAGTTGATGCATCCAAGTTTGGGCCAAGAATAATATATAGAAGAATGAAAGAGAAAACTGAGGATCTGTTAGATGACGATAAGTTTGGCTTTAGGAAAGGTCAAGGCACCAGAGAGGCAATTCTGACGTTGCGGTCGATAATGGAAGCGAGACTAAAAAGAAATTAAGACACGTTGACAAGACTTGTCTACCTGGAGAAAGTATTGGGCAATGTAAAATGGTTCGAAATCCTGAGAAAAATAGAAGTAAACTATGGGAAGGACGTGTTGTACACAAATTGAACATGAACCAAGAGGGAACAATAAGAATGGAAGACGAAGAACGAAGTGCTTGGATTGAAAAGGGTAAAGCAGAGATGTAGTCTTTCGCCCCTGATATTCAACCTGTACGTCGAAGAAGCAATCGTGGAAATAAAAGAAAGATTCAGGAATGGAAATAAAATTCAAGGTGAAAGGATATTTGATACGATTCGTTGATGACATTGGTATCCTGAATGAAAGTGAAAAAGAATTACACGATCTGCTGAGCGGAATGAACAGTCTAATGAGTACAGAATATGTATTGAGAGTAAACCAAAAAAGACGAAGGTAAAGAGAAGTTGCAGGAATGAGAACAGCTAGAGTCTTAACATCAGGATTGTTGGTCACGAAATAGATGAAGTTAAGGAATTCTGCTAGCTAGGCATTAAAATAACCAATGACGGATGGAACAAGGAGAACATCTGAAACAGGTTATCAATGGCAAAAAGGGCATTCCTGGCCAGGAGAAGTCTACTAGTATCAAACATAGGCCTTAATTTGAGGAAGAAATTTCTGATAATGTACATCTTAGGTACAGAATTGTATGATAGTGAAATACGGACTGTGGGAAAACCGGAACAGAAGAGAATCGAAGCATTTGAGGTGTAGTGATACAGAATATTGAAAATAAGATGGACTAATAATATACAGAATGAGGAGGTTCTGGGAGGTTCTGCACAGAATCGGACAGGAAAGGAATATATGGAAGACACTGGCAAGAAGAAGGGACAGGGCGATAGGACATAAGTTAAGACAAAAGGGAATAAGTTCCAAGGTACTAGACGAATCCACATTGGGTAAAAACAGTAGAGGAAGACAGAAATTGAAATACATCCAGCAAATAATTGAGGATGTACATTGTAATTGATACTCTGAGAAGGTGAAGAGGCTGGCAAAGGAGGGAAATTCGTGATTGATCAAACCAGTCAGAAGAGTGATGACTCAAAAAAAGTCAGTAGGCATTACTCCACTTCGGAAAGTGTACGTTTTTCCAAAAAATACACTTTCTAAGTACTATTACAATCTGTTTATTGGTTATCAGAGCGAGTACCCGACTGCCAATCCATTCTGTGAAAAGCGCACATCAACATGGAAGTAAGCAAAGTCGGTGGAGCAGTTTATTACTCTGAGATGTTTTCCACCTGATTACCAATATGACTAAACCGAATGCTGGAATGTGATATAACATGAGCTGCATACTATTATTAATGTATCAGTGCCAGTGGTTACTCACTTGAGAGCCTTGTTGCCACATAGATTGTATTAAATCGGGCGTAGTGCTGGCCAACGTCCATCTAACGTTTGTTGTGTGTCGTAAGGACCACAGACCAAGACCTTTACATATCTTGAACATTTTTGGCTCAGAAAGATAGTCTTGTTCTCCCAGTATCGATGCTACTCACTGTAAGCAATCCTGGCAAGTAACAAATCAACAAAGTATTATTGTAATGAGGAAAGGTGTTATGGTAAATAAGAACACGGACCTACCGTGATAAAATAAAATATAATTCAGAGTCGCAGTGTCCTGCAATAAATCACATGTTACAACTGCAACGCATTGTTATTACAGTGATATATGGCACCTGTAATTAACCCGAAAGCACACATATGGCAGAATATCAGTCTTCCCTTAGGCGCCTTATGATGACACATCGCTTATTTACGTTCCTAAATTATCTTAACCGTGAATCAGGCTATACCCTTCAGATCAATGCAATACACGTTGGCCCCTTGTAGAACGCCCTGTCTTATCCTTAAATACATAGAATTTAGATTTCGGTTTCACTCAGAGTTAATTTTGCTCTGCCACGCAGGAGTTCCGATGATGCAATTACAATAAACACTCGCACGCCTGAACATCTCCACATTAGACAATGAGTTAAGATTCGTTTAATTGCGCTCGACTCTGTGACCATCTTGGGTAAAGTAAAACCTTGAAAACTTAAGGTACATTCACACCGGCACAGAGCCATGCAAGAAATCACTTACACATGATGATGAGACTGCATCTTGATTTCGATACGCGGCTCTAGTGTTGTTCTCAAGTTCATCACAGTTCCAATGAGACTTCGAATCACTGAATCAAAATCACTGCCACACTTATGCTTTTTCTGGCGTATGAAACGCGGAATAACTTGTCGCTACTCAACCGCTGTTCCAGACACTAGGGGCATTGCCTGGAAAGCCACTTGTACTGTGAAAGTACTTACTGATCGAATAATGCTAGCATTTCATCGGAGTGGTCACATAGGGTCTGTCCATCATATGGCACCCAGAGCGAAAGCGCAAACGTCAAAACGAGGGCTCCCCTCCTCTTTATTTGTACCTTCAACCAATGAGTAATCACGTCGTTACTGACTTTATAAACTAATGAAAGAAAATAGCATATAAGAGAGGAGATTGTTTTCTTACGTACTGACATCAATTACGTGCGTTACATTACATTTAAAATATATTTTTCTTAAACGTTCAGGTTAAGAAAAAGTGGGACTACTTTCTCTCGACGCCGAAATCTCGCAATATCGCCATCGAAGTTCTTCGTGGATAGGGGAGGGGGGGGGGGGGGGGGGAGCGCGGCAGGGTTCCCCTCGGCATTCACAATCCCGCGTGCTGTTTGATACCTGAACGGTATTACAATGCTGAAATTGTTCTAGAATGAACTAGAAACCTATTATTTTACCGCGCAGCTGTCACTCCCATCTACATCCGGCCACGTCAACAAGTGCGCCTTCTCACACGAGATGACTCGGAGCCTTCTATACCGATCGTTCGACGCATGCTTGCCCACCCTTCTCCATTTACTTTGAATAATAACGAAAATATATTGATTCACGCCACCTTATGGGTGGCGTGAAATACTTTATTTTAAATTTGGGTGAAGTTCGTACTTTATTATTATTATTATTATTATTATTATTATTATTATTATTATTATTAAAATTACTACTGATGCCTTTAAATAACATTGTAAAATAGAGTGGATATTTTTATCCAGTACTACGCAACGTACTTGCTACGTTACAAACAGCACTTTCCTCTCCCGCAATATCTGCGGTGCGAGTCTTAGGTGATTCACCCGGTATGCATGGAGTTTTGGCCCGCCCGCTGTGTCTGGCTCGGGCCGGTCGCCACACACGACGCGTCAGACGCAACGTGAGTTCAGATGGGCCGTGCCTTACCTCGGCCGGCTGTGCCTTCATCCCGCCATTGTCCGCGCCACGCCACCCTGCAGCCCCACCGCCATTACCGGAATGAGGTGGCGCGGCCGGCCGGCGACACAATCCCTCGCACACACGTCACCACACCTCACCTCACCGGAGAGACAATAGCGACCCCCTGACTCAGCGACTAGCAAGGCGTCAAGCAGAGCCATTGCCCCCTGCCCAGCCAGTCGCGTTCTCAGACCCCGATGGGAACGTCGACAGGGCCGAGTTTCGTTTCGTGACGGCAGAACGTCCAGTCACACGTTGCCAAGTATTCGTAATCTTCACGTCGAAGTCGCTGGAGGAGCGAAGCGTTCCTAGTGATTAAAAAAACAGGAGCAGGCTAGTCCCTGTCCCTAGAAGGGTCGTTGAACAGACGTTCAGACGTCGCCCTGTGTAGAATTTTAGACCATGTTTCATACTGGCATATCATGAAATTTCTGGAAACCGAAAATATCCATTTTAGGCTACAGGATGGATCGTTAAAGCAACAAAAGCCGTTCTGACGTTACCCTGTATAGAATTTTAGACCGTGTTTTATGCTCACGTATTATGAAACTTCTGGAGACCAAAAATATCCATTCTAGGCTACAAGATTGATTCGTAAAGCAACGATAGTGTGAAACCCAGCTCGTTCAATTCGTCCGCGAGGCCCGTATAAATATCGATGCCAACTTGATGGCGCGTTCAGTGACTTTCACTATGCGTTCGACACAGTCCTATACTACCTCCTAAAGAACAAAATGTCAAAGCAACTGTGTGACTGGATTAATGCGTGCCTATGTAGAAAAGTTTTCACACGTGAAAGTAACTTTTGATGTAGCCAAACGGATTATTGTAGGAATATTGCTGTTCACACCATATGTACGAATGACCTAATTTATACGATTGAAATTTTCATGACATTTATCCTAAATGATGCTCATGCTTACGGAGAAGTCGCACCGTTAGAAAATTGTACCGAAACGGAAGAAAACCTCCAGAGGGTCGGCCGTTAGTGTGGGGACTGCCAACAGACGCTGAATGTAATCGAATTTCACGTATCGCTCATAAACCTACACAAAGACTATCCGCAAGATAGAAGTATTTGAAAATAACTTCTCCATCAAAAACACCTATCAGGTCTTCAGTAACATAAAAGATATCCCCATCTCAGCCGCAGCTACATTTGCATATCTTGACGTATTCAATTTATATATAAACACACCTATCGAGGAAACAATCAGTTTAGTAAGATACAACGTACTCAGACATGGAAAAATGGTTAGATATAGAGAGATCCTGTAGGTCATATTATCACACAAATACTTCTTGTTTAACAACAAGTCTTACATTCAAGAAGATGGTTTGGCAATAGACATTAGTCTTGCAGGCTTTTCACCAGACATATATATTTACAATTTTGGAAACAACGTTTATTTTTAGATTCCAAACCGAACTAGAAAATAAGCTACTTTAATATAAGTGCTATTTTTGTGACATACTCATTCTGTTCAAAGGAACAATAAAAGAAGTAGAAAATCTATCCTGAGAACTTAATAAATTACATCACAAAATTAAATTCGCAGTAGAAGACGAAACACCAAATGACATTAACTATCTTGATTTAACAATCGCCGCGAGGGATTATCCGAGCGGTCTCAGGCGGTGCAGTCATGGACTGTGCTGCTGATCCCGGCGGAGGTTCAAGTCCTCTCTCAGGCATGAGTGCGTGTGTTTGTCCTTAGGATAATTTAGGTTAAGTAGTGTGTAAGCTTAGGGACTGATGACCTTAGCAGTTAAGTCCCACAAGATTTCACACACATTTGAACATTTAACAATCTCAAATAAAAACCAAAAGCACAACTTTCAAATTTTCAGGAAACCAACAACCACCAGTATTACCATACATAACTCTTCTTGCCATCAAGACCAACATAAAAAAACGTTAACAAACGTTAACAAAAATAGTTAACTGCATGGTTAAAATCAAAATGGACACAAGTAAAAGACAAAAAGAAACAGAAATTATTAAATCAGTTGCCTCGAGCAATGGGTACAGTCTTGCTATAATAGATAAATTAATCCGTACAACATAATTAAATCAACCAATGACTGAACTGCCACCCACAAACAAGAAGACCACATTTGTAAGCCTTCCTTTCCTAGGGAAGGTTTCTCACCAAATTGCCAACTTCTTCAAGACATACAACATAAAAATAAGCTCATTCACCATCAATAAAGTGCAAAATAAAATCGAACGCAGTACAATATCCACTATACAACAGCATCAAAAGTCAGGTACATAAAAACTCATTTGCAACACATGTCCAAGCTTCTACATTGGACACACTAGTAGAAGCTTTACAACAAGATTTAAAGAGAACATGGATACCCTTCGTCTTAATACCCTGAACCAATTCATACTTTAATACATGCAATGAGAAACAAATAATATATCTGAGAAAAGTGGCCCATGTCATATCTTTGTTTCAACATATTTGTAAAAAGTAAGTCTTACAGCTCACGCTGGATGCTAAGAAAGTTTCGCTAGCACAGTATATGCATACCTGTTCAGTAAAAGTGAGTGATGTGGTAGTAACAGGTCATCGCAATGAAAGCAGACAATGGAAACTAACGACAAAAGCTGCCCATAATGTCGCGGCAAGTACAAAACTAAGTTTTAGATCCAAATCGGCCGGCAAAGAAAACTTACGACGATGTATTAAAGTATGTTCCATCTTATTTTCACAGAGCCAACACCAAGAATTATGCTTGATATTGCCGTGCAACTCCCTGTACACCATCTGAAAATGAATCGGTTCAAGGAAGGAATAAATAACTATTTCAAAAAAGTGACTGGTTACAGTTTTATGTGTATACATCGAATAAAAATCCGTAATGGATAAGCCTAATCGTTATTGTGTGGTTACATGAAAGCAAAGAAAATGGTTCAAATGGATCTGAGCACTTAACATTTGAGGTCATCAGTCCCCTAGAACCTAGAACTACTTAAACCTAACCAACCTAAGGACATCACACACATGAGGCAGGATTCGAAAGTGCGACCGTAGCGTTTGCGCGGTTCCAGACTTAAGCGCCTAGAACCGCTCGGCCACCCCGCAAGCAGTCACACCCGTAAAGCACTTAAGAATATGCCGACATGTGATTTAAAGTACAAAGAACTCAAAAAAACTAATTGCAGGTAACGCAGATGCCAGACTTTCATTGGAAGCATCCTCAGCAAGTGTACGATAGCAGGTAGCTTATAAAACGTTCCCTCAGCCAGTACTTTGAGAGGGTTCCATTAGATCCGTTTCATAGTAGTAAGTCTGTGTTGTCATTTCTGCAACTCGCTACTTAGTGATGGCAATAGCAGACCATGAGCTGGTCATTTCATTGATTTAGAAACGGATTTCAGCATTACTTCTGTCCTCCCTATTTTTGTGTAAGTAGACCTGAAAGCGTGATACAGGGGATAAACGTATGTGGGAGGAAGTAGTACGTTGCCCCACCCTTTTTGAATTACGCAACCGAAATTTCTGCAATAAACCTCAAAAAATGGCTCTGAGCACTATGGGACTCAATATCTGAGGTCATCAGTCCCCTAGAACTTAGAACTACTTAAACCTAACTAACCTAAAGACAACACACACATCCATGCCCGAGGCAGGATTCGAACCTGCGACCGTAGCGGTCGCGGAGTTCCAGACTGAAGCGCCTAGAACCGCTCGGCCACAACGGCCAGCCAATAAACCTCTCCCAGATGCATAACGCCGCCGTTGTTTCCCAATAGAGTTTTTTGAGTCTGTCCGAACGCTTCTCCAGTGAGCACGTGTATCTTAAAATTTCGCTATACACTATTTAGGGAGATGCACACATGCAGTAGTTGAGTGGAACATCTGGAGAGGTTTACATACCCGTCCCATACCTTCTCACTTAGAGCAGTAGTACCACTATTAGACAACTACACTATGTGAACTAAAATATCCGGACACCTGGCTGAAAATGACTAAGTTCGTGGAACCCTGCATGGGTAACGCTGTTGCCCCCCCCCCCCCCTTCCTCTTAGCCTTGATGACAGCTTCCACTCTCGCAGTCATACGTTCAGTTAGGTTCAGGAAGGTTTCTTGGGGAAATGCAGCCCATTCTTCAAGGAGTACTACGCTGAGGAGAGGCATCGATGTCGCTCGGTGAGCCTGGCACGTTGCATTCCAAAATATCCAGAATGTGTTCTATAGGACTCAGGTCAGGAATCTGCGCAGACCATTCCATTACCACTCCGTCACTCCGCAATGTTGCAACAGGTGGTGGTTAGGGTTCGGGGACTGTGCAATACACGTTACAGGGCATCCTTCTCGTAGCCGTCATTGTAGTAACCGATTTGTAACTGTTCTTTGTGTTACTCTGGTGACCACGTCTCCTCAGATTTCTGCTGCAGATGTAGTTCGATTCGATAGTGCCATACACTGAACACGATGGCCTTATTTTTCGGCACTTCCACGTGGCCGTCCAGGGCCCAGTCTTCTCGTGACCGCATATTTTCAAGACCACCGCTTCCAGCAGTCATGTACACTGGCTACATTCCTAGCAAGACTTTCTGTTGAATCGTAGAAGGAACATTCAGCTTCTCGTAGTCCTACTGCACGACCTCATTCAAACTCAGAACTCAGTGAAGTGCTGATAATGACATCTCTTCCGCCTTGAAGGCATCATTGCCTAACATCGACATTCAAACGCAAAGATAACTAACCGTCACGACCACTGCAGCGTGTATTTATAGCAAACCTGATTTGCAGCCTCATAGTGGCACTACTAGCGCCATTCATATGCGACTGGCTAGAAATCTGAATATAAATCATCTTCCAGATGTACACTATGTGATCAAAAGTAGCCGGACATCCCGAAAACATACGTGTTTCATATTAGGTGAATTGCGTTGCCACCTACTGCCAAGTACTCCATAGCAGCGACATCAGTAGGCAGTAGACATCGTAAGAGAGCAGACTGGGGCGCTCTGTGGAAGTCACAGACTTCGAACGTGGTCAGGTGATTGGATGTCACTTGTGTCACAGGTCTGTACGCAGGATTTCCACACTCCTAAACATCCCTAGGTCCACTGTTCCCGATGTGATAGTGGAGTGGAAATGTGAAGAGACACGTACAGCACAAAGGCTGTCTGTTGACTTACGGTGACCGCCAACAGTTGACGAAGGTCGTAACAGGCAGACGTCTGTCCAGACCATCACACAGGAATTTCAAACTGCATTAGGATCCACTGCAAGTACTATGAAAGTTAGGCGGGTGGTGAGAAAACTTGGATTTTATGGTCGAGCGGTTGCTCATAAGCCACACATCACTCTGGTAAATTCCAAACGACGCATCCCTTGGTGTAAGGAGTGTAAACATTGGACGATTGAGCAGTGGAAAAACGGTACGTAATGTGGCGATCCGATGGCAGGGTGTGGATATGGCGAATGCCCGGTGAACGTCATTTGCCAGTTTGTTTGGTGTCAACAGTAAAATTCGGAGGCGTTGGTGTTATGGTGTGGTCGTGTTTTTCATAGAGGGGCTTGCACCACTTGTTGTTTTGCGTGTCACTGTCACAGCACAGCGCCTCCATTGATGTTTTAAGCACCTTCTTTCTTACCACTGCTGAAGAGCAATTCGGGAATGGTGATTGCATCTTTCAACACAATCGAGCTCCTGTTCATAATGCACGGCCTGTGGCAGAATGGTTACACGACAATAACGTCTCTCTAATGGACTGGCCTGCACAGAATCCTGACCTGAATCCTATAGAACACCTTTTGGATGTTTTGAAACGTCGACTTCGTGCCAGGCCTCACTAACCGACATCGATACCTCTCCTCAGTGCAGCCATTCTCCAAAAAACCTTCCAGCATCTGACTGAACCTACGACCGCGGGAGTAGAAGCTGTTATCAAGCCTAAGGGTGGGCCAACACCATAATGAATGCCAGCATTACCGATGGAGGGCGCCACGAACTTGTGAATCATTTTTAGTCAGGTGTCCGGATACCTTTGATCACATACTGTACAAACACGCCTGCAAATTTCCGTTTTCGTTTCACAAGACTTCCTTGGTGTTGATATTTTATTTCCGTCAGTTTATTATGTAAATGAGACTTTCGTCAATAAAATCCGTGCAAGGGCTGTGTGCCGGAAGATGAGTGAAGGGTACAGTGGATTAAAAGTTGCACTTGATAAGTGTAACAGATCCATAAAACCTGGATTTATTCCCCGGAGTAAGCTGATTTTTAAGGTGTCGAATGCTAAGAATTCGAAAGATTCCAATTTTCAAATGACTTACAGTGCCTTCAAAAAGTTGTTGCCATATAGCCCTTTGTGTTCGGTTATTGTCGTGGATACAGCGAACATCCAGTCAGCGCAAGTGAGCAATGCTCCAACTACAAAATCTATAAAGACAGGCATTGTTGCATGGTTGTGATGTAATGGAGTACTCCACAGTTCTTCACATAATAGGGTAGAAGTACTGGTTCTTCTCAGTGTCCACAAGCCGCATACAGAGTTTATGAGAGAGACAAAATTGTAAAGTAGCATCGTGAACATATTCTTTGGTTACCCCCATACCATTGTCATTACAACCCATTCGAGCTGGTGTGGGCTGAGGTAAAAGTATTTATTGTGGGAAAGAGAAATGCAGTTGAAATTGCGTATCCTGAGAGAATTAATACACGAGGCAATAGACACGATCTCAACATCCTCAAGAACAGCTTGCAAACGACAGCGTGGATTTGTTAACATGAAATGCCTAAGCATTAATTACTGCTACTTACGACTTTTTTGTATGATTATGACTGTAGCTGCATCAAGATTAATAATCGCTCAAGTATTTACCTCTGGTCTCATAATAATGCACATTCCCTGATAACTAGATTGCACAATGAATGATAAATTTACTTTCAGTAACCCAATAAATGAATTATTTCTGATATCCTTGAGGTCACACATATTTAAAGTCCGCCGCTCGTGGTCATGCGGTAGCGTTCTCGCTTCCCACGTCCGGGTTCCCGGGTTCGATTCCCGGCGGGGTCAGGGATTTTCTCTGCCTCGTGATGACTGGATGTTGTGTGATGTCCTTAGGTTAGTTAGGTTTAAGTAGTTCTAAGTTCTAGGGGACTGATGACCATAGCTGTTAAGTCCCATAGTGCGCAGAGACATTTGAACCATTTGAACACATATTTAAAGCCTGAAAACGCTTTAAATGTATTATACCACCATTGATACCCAATGTACTAGTAAGCAGTGGAAAAACTAGATTAATTTCAAAAGATATCGTTATCACAAAAACCTGGCGAGCTGCCTCCCGTCGTGTTAACATGGTGGGGGTCACAGCACACATGGAGGCTGCATCGTCGCTGAAGATCACTTAAAAGATACACACTTACGGTTGTGGCGAAGATGGAATGCTCGCATCCCTCCGCTCTCTCTCTCTGCTCGGCTACTGTGCCAAATAAACGAAAAAATACAGCACCTCACAGACCAAAGAATTAACAGTTAATTCAGTTCCTAACTTGACCATAGACCAAACGTGGAATTTCTTATGTGTTTTCCAGGTATTTGTAGTCTTGCACCTCAAGGATGCAAGGGAGAGTATATTGTTATGGGTGGACGGTATCCTCTTTCTACAACACAAATGCACACGTGGATTAATACAGTTCTATACTTACATGAACTGTAAGGTTTTATTTAACTGGAATAGGGTCCATGTAATATGGTACAAGCTCATCGGTCATTGTTCTCTTGCTGAAAATGTCGATAATCTTGCTATTATAAACTATAGTCTCACGCTAGTCCGCTGCAGGCACTAAACTGGTCGCTGTGTACAGTGGTAACCTGTGACGTGAGCTGAGTCTACTCTTCGGATGTACTGACAGACGCCTAACTGGATGAGTGTGAGTCAGTGAGGCACTCCAGTCTGGCAGCGGCCTAAATGCATGCTGCTGAGAGGGAGTTAGTATTGGGTCAACAGCAGTACCACCCCACATTCCATTATTGCCAGATGTAAACAAGATGACGGCGATGACGTCATCCAATTTGGCGGCGTCTAGATTTAGCAACAGAGCTTGATATCATCCAAGATGGCGGCCAAGATGTCATCAAAAATGGTAGATTTTGGCGGGAAGTTTGAATTTTGGCAGGAAGAAGCCATCCCATCCCCCAGAAAAAATGATGGGAAATTCAAATTCAAGCAGGATAATGCATCACACCATGGTTATCTCTACTAACCTAAGAAAATCGCGGGAAGAAAGGACAAGTCACCTGACCGCCACATCCTCCTATGAATGGGCCCCAATTTCGCTACTAATCTAAGAAAATTGTGGGAAGATAGGCCACTTGGTCTACCTCCACTAATCTAAGTCACCTGACAGCCACCTCTTCCTAGCAACTGGTGCCAAGTTTGAATTTTGGCAGTAAGGAAAGGTCACTTGGGATTTCACTACGAAACTAAAAAAATTGCTTAAACGAAAGGACATTTGGACTAACCTCAGTCACCTGACTGCCACCACTTCTCGGGGATTCGTGGAAAATGGTTTCAGTATGCACTGGGCTGCTGGAGATAGGAATGAATGTACTTTACTTATTTTGCAGCAATTTATTGAGGGATGG
Organism: Schistocerca cancellata; assembly: GCF_023864275.1. Lineage (NCBI taxonomy): Eukaryota > Metazoa > Arthropoda > Insecta > Orthoptera > Acrididae > Schistocerca > Schistocerca cancellata. The sequence continues at coordinate 80,180,284 of NC_064627.1, read as the reverse complement.
AGTGTATGTATCACAGTGACACACGCTCTGACGTGCCACACAGCATACAGATGAGGAAACTACTCCTAAATAACTCACCTATAATGCTCTACAAACCAGCCTACTAACTGTAATCTATCAAAATATCGCTCTGCACAGCCTACAGACTTGCAAACCACTCGTAATAAATGCAATACTTTCACGTCCAGAGAACCAAATTACTCATAAAATGTCAAAATAGTAAGTCAGTTGGACTTAGTACACACTACCACCAGCAGAGTGCGCTGTTGTCTGTGACGTCATCTGATGACGCAACCACCATTATTCATAATGGCTGCATACATTGTGCTCACCACGAGGCCTAGTACATATTTACACTACCAGACAGCGGTACCGTGGACTTGGAATGAATTGTCGTGAATGCCACACCTACATGGATTTGGAAGGAAATAGTTAAAGTCTCCACCACGATTCTCAACCGACTGCCACGTCCCCTTACCAACCCATGTTGTCTGGCTAACATGCAGCAACGTGTGCTAACGTGCACTAACGTGTACTAATGTGCACTAATGTGTACTAACATGTACTAACGTGCACAGTGCATGACATCATCCAAGATGGTGGGGGAAATGGTGGGATAAAGACTGTCTGTGATGGACATAAGTTTTTATTTTGCAAGCAATGTCTCCACCACGAGAACTAGACTCCAACTGACCTAGTACACATTACAGCCACCAGAGTTAGTTGTCATCCCTCCTGTGACCCAACTCCAGATGGTGGTCTGGATGGGTAAAATATCTCGAAAATGACTCAGCCTGCGCTGGGCCGCTGGTGGAAGTAAGAACGAAGTGTTCTCTATTTTCGAAAATTTTATTTAGGGATGGAGTATATTGGACACACTGACACAAAACTCACACTCTGACATGTCGGGGGTCACGCCACACAGCTCACAGATCTGTAAACTACCCCTAAATAATGCGCTCCAGACACGAGAACAACTTCTAATTTACTGAAATAACTTCAGTACAGACATCCAGAATCCTCCTAAATAATGCATCACAGTGATGCGTAGACATGCTCAGTACTCGTAAACTGTCCAAATAACACTAAGCACAGCTTACAGACCTGCTCAAAAAATAATGCAACACACATTGAACCAACACCGTCCGCCACCCCCTTTCCAGTAGAGTGCACACAAGACAACCAGCGAAGCGACGTAGCCATCAGCTGTCAAACTACAGACAGATGCCCTCAGGCATGAGGCAGCGACATCCTGTTCATACTTGACACCAGAGAAATTCCTATCCAAATACGTGTTCGCCTAGGCACCGATGCTGGCGTGACGGGCCAGGGACGATCGCACTGTCATAGTCGCGAGTTGCATCCAGACGTAGGTGAAAGTTACACCTATTCTCAGGTATACAGCCACTGTTATATGACGTTAGAGAACTCGAAGGCGCAGCCCCCCTATGCGAAACACCACTGGACAGCACTTTTCCTTACTGTTGATGACAAAGTAGCTACAAACCTTCACAAACGCATCCAACAATTTTCTGAGTCTTATGCTCATGTCACGTGACTATGTAAAAAACAAGAACTGAGTCACCTTTTGGAAACTCTATACTGTCCCAGAAACACACTCATGATAATAAAATAAGGATAATGCTGATACATGGCGAAACAACGCTCTGGTGGTCGATTTGGAGCTTGCAATCACCTCGTGGCATGACCATGCAGTGCATTTGACCTGCAGTTGTTGCACGGTAGCAATGGCAGCAGTCCAAATACGCAGAGGTGTGTTGGTGCATGTCAGAGTATGGTGCAGCGAGTTAGCATGCAGACGTTTCCTGAACTCCTAATGGTGACTGTGTGTAGAAAATGGCTCAAAGAACACATATTGATGACGTTATGACAATTAAAATACTAGGGCGACTGGAGACTGGTCAAACACAAAAAGTTGTATAAGAGGCCCTCGGTGCACCACAAAGTGTAATCTCAAGATTAAGGCAACGATTCCAGTAGACAGGAAACGTGTCCAGGTTCTACACTACAGGAAGTCCAAAGTGTACAACACCACAAGAAGACTGATATCTAGGTTCAAATGGCTCTGAGCACTATGGGACTTAACATCTGAGGTCTTCAGTCCCCTAGAACTCAGAACTACTTAAACCTAACTAACCTAAGGACATCACACACATCCATGCCCGAGGCAGGATTCGAACCTGCGACCGTAGCGGTCACGCGGTTCCACACTGTAGCGCCTAGAACCACGTGGCCACACTGGCCGGCAAGACCGATATCTCACCATCAGTACGAGCAGACGGCCACGGATTTCTGCAGGTACCCCGGCTTGGGACCTTACAGCAGCCACTGGAACAGTTGTCTCCAGACACACAGCCTGCAGACGACTGAACAGACATGGTTTATTTGCCCTGAGACCTGCAAGGAGCATTCCACTGACCCCTGGTCACAGGACAGCCGGTAAAGCCTGGAGTCAAGAACATAGCACATGGTCATTGGAGCAGTGGTGTCACGTTATGTCACGTACGAGTCCATGTATAGTCTGAACAGTGATTCTCGCAGAATTTTTATCTTGCGTGAACCAGGAACCAGATACCTACCCCTTAATGTCCTTGAAAGGGACCTTTATGGAGGTCATCGTTTGATGGTGTGGGGTGGGATTACGATTGGTGCACATACATCCCTGCATGTCTTCGACAGAGGAACTCTAACAGATTAGGTGTATTTGAATGTCATTTTGCAACAGTAAATCCGCCTTTTCAGGTTTCAGTGGGTCAGACCTTCCTCCTGATCGATGACAGCACATGGCACCACCAAGCTGCCATCGTGGAGGAGTACCTTGAAACAGAAGATATCAAGTGAATAGAGTGGTCTGCCTGTTCTCCAAACCTAAACCCCATCGAGCACATCTGGAATGCTCTCGGTCGACGTATCGATGCATGCTTTCAAATCCCTACGACACTTCAGGATCTCCGACAGACAATGGTGCAAGAATGGGGGGCGGGAGGGGGGGGGCAATATCCCAGCAGCTGCTCGACCACCTGATCCAGAGAATACTAACCCATTGTGCGGCCTGTGTACATGTGGATAGTGGTCATATCCCATATTGATGTCAGGGTACATGCGGAGGAAAAGGTGGCATTTTGTAGCACATGTATTTTGGGACGGTTTTCTCAACTTATCACCTATACTGTGGACTTACATATCTGTGTCGTGTGTGTTCCCTACGTGGCTATGCTCTTAGCCCCAGTTTTGTGTTGTGCCACATTCTGTGGCACTACATTCTGCAATTATCCTTAATTTATGAGCTTGAGTGTAGTCAACTCTCACTTTCTTGATGTCTCAGTCTTCGCAGCGCTCCTAACGTCATAGCCATGACAACCATGACTGCCTTGTTCTGTATGTGGTTTAAAACAATGTCTACTTGTGGTCGTTAACGGTAAACCTGTCGGTCATCAGAGGACGACACGTATTGTGTTCGCGTATAATGACTTTTCTGGATACTAAAAATCTACTCTGTAGGAATCAGCATGGGTTTCGAAAAAGACGGTCATGTGAAACCCAGCTCGCGCTATTCGTCCACGAGACTCAGAGGGCCATAGACACGGGTTCACAGGTAGATACCGTGTTTCTTGACTTCCGCAAGGCGTTCGATACAGTTCCCCACAGTCGTTTATTGAACAAAGTAAGAGCATATGGACTATCAGACCAATTGTGTGATTGGATTGAGGAGTTCCTAGATAACAGGACGCAGCATGTTATTCTCAATGGAGAGAAGTCTTCCGAAGTAAGAGTAATTTCAGGTGTGCCGCAGGTGAGTGTCATAGGACCGTTGCTATTCACAATATACATAAATGACCTGGTGGATGACATCGGAAGTTCACTGAGGCTTTTTGCAGATGATGCTGTGGTGTATCGAGAGGTTGTAACAATGGAAAATTGTACTGAAATGCAGGAGGATCTGCAGCGAATTGACGCATGGTGCAGGGAATGGCAACTGAATCTCAATGTAGACAAGTGTAATGTGCTGCGAATACACAGAAAGATAGATCCTTTATCATTTAGCTACAAAATAGGTCAGCAACTGGAAGCAGTTAATACCATAAATTATCTGGGAGTACGCATTAGGAGTGATTTAAAATGGAATGATCATATAATGTTGATTGTCGGTAAAGCAGATGCCAGACTGAGATTCATTGGAAGAATCGTAAGGAAATGCAATCCGAAAACAAAGGAAGTAGGTTACAGTACGCTTGTTCGCCCACTGCTTGAATACTGCTCAGCAGTGTGGGATCCGTACCAGATAGGGTTGATACAAGACATAGAGAAGATCCAACGGAGAGCAGCGCGCTTCGTTACAGGATCATTTAGTAATCGCGAAAGCGTTACGGAGATGATAGATAGACTCTAGTGGAAGACTCTGCAGGAGAGACGCTCAGTAGCTCGGTACGGGCTTTTGTCAAAGTTTCGAGAACATACCTTCACCGAAGAGTCAAGCAGTATATTGCTCCCTCCCACGTATATCTCGCGAAGAGACCATGAGGATAAAATCAGAGAGATTAGAGCCCACACAGAGGCATACCGACAATCCTTCTTTCCACGAACAATACGAGACTGGAATAGAAGGGAGAACCGATAGAGGTACTGAAGGTACTCTCCGCCACACACCGTCAGGTGGCTTGCGGAGTATGGATGTAGATGTAGATGTAGATGTAGACTTCAGTCTCACATTTGATGACACATTCCTCTAAACGATCTTTGATTTATGCGATCCCCCCCTATCACATCTTGGGTGTAAAATCGAGCCTTCAGCGTCATAACTAAGTTAGTGACAGGTGCTTGTGAGGTGCACACATTTGCCTGACATAAGTGCTGTTTACTGAGTTAGTGATGCACTGACTCTTAATTTTCGCATGTCGGACGCTGCTGCTATGCATTTATCTGTTTCTTTGTAAGAGGTATTCGCTGTTACGATCATTTTGTATAGGGCTGATGCATGTATAGTATAACTTCCAAACTGTGATCTAATGTGGATAGTGGGCGCTATACTTCAAGGGAAAGCTGTGTTGTACTCCTATCACACAGTGTCAACGGTTTAATGGTTTTTTTTTTCGTTTCATTGTTCGATAAAATAGTTTATCATAAAGATATCGGGAATATGGATGTATGTCCTGCGCTTGAAATAAATTTATTACATTTTAATATTAACAGTGCTATATTCTGTATGGCTGATGGTTGAAAATGCATGCGATCTAACATTATAGTGCGTTTCAAGTGCAGAATGTTGTAGCCTTAGGAGAGCTTGTGCTTGTGTTCTCCCATACCAATACCTTCCAGGTACCGGTACTAGACTCTAGAAAAGTTTTTTTATGTTGATAGATTGGCTGATTTAAGTAAAAATGCGTCCAGCTCCATTCGTCTGGTGATCCATTTCATATGAAAATCATTCGTTTCTTGTTCTTCTTAACAGTATGCTATTACATCACGACTCTTTGAAAACTGTTACTATACATCGATAAGGAATGGTAAGCGTCTCGACATTTGCGCATCTCGAGAAATCTCATGCACTTAGATGCATGAGGGCTTGGAAAGCTCTATTCATTCATGTGACGTGGAGTGTAGCGCTATTTTTCTGATCGGTTGCAGATTAATTCGCTAACAATGCTGCATTATGAGTTGGCCAATGACAGTATGAGGAGGGTTTTCCACTTTCTAACTTTACCGTAAGACAGCGAGAATTCTCTGTGACTCCCATAAGCAGAGAGAGAGATCATAAATTAAAAACTATGCTCGATGTGATAGAAATATGTGTAACACTGTATGGTTTACTTTGATGATTTATGTGTTGGACAATTAACACTGAATGGACGTACTGCACAGTTATCTATTCATGTTCGCAATGATACTCGCAAAGTGTAGAGGGGGTGGTTTAGCTATGATACTGAAATCGGCGGAAACATGCTGCCATATCATTGGCAGGTGTTGTAGTTGCCGTAAAATTGCTAAAATTTTTCGCGCTATCAACTGTGATGCTTATTATTAGAGTACATTGATGTTGTCTTTTACATCCCATCTGTGCATTTGGTATGCTATTCGCCACCACATAATAATTGACTGACATCGGTTGTTTGGGTTGGAGGGAGGGGTTTGGCGGATTGGCTATACCTTCTGGGGTGGATTGCACCGAAACAGTGGTCGCGTACATAGCTGCAATATGAGGACTCAGTCGAATAGGAGCGTAGAGCTATCAGCTATTCTGTCAGTGTGAGAATCGAGTCTAAATGTAGAGATCGTGAATCACGTTCGTACTGTAGTCTGGAGACTCTACACAATGCCAGCAAACTCTTCCGGCTTCCTTATGTTGTAGGTCCGTTTTATTTGATATCAGCCAATTTGTTGCATGTTATGGTATCCATCGTAAGAACCAAATTTACGCTGCGCAATGTCAAGTTTCCTGCGAAAGGCCATGGGTCAGAACTTCTTGTCAGTTTAGAACCTGGCACAGGCCTAGAAGTCATGTCATAAAAACTATGTGTTTGGCATTGTACATAAGCGTGTTAGAAAACAGTGTTTCAAACAACTAAACAGGACCAGAGGCAGTGTGTTTTGCGACTTAGTATAGTCTGTGGAATACTGTCATTCGCCTAGAGTATAGGTGATCAAACTTTAAAGTGGCTTCTGCACTGCCTGTATATTCAATAGGATCGTACCACACAGAAGACGTAGCAGCAGCAGTTTGAGGTGTAAATTCGGTGGGGCACAGTGTATACCATTAGGAATGCGTGGATGGATGCACGCTGCGATATTCTGCGGAGCATAGTGAAATTTATTTCTCTGCGCTGGAGTCCCAAAGCAGCTTTCCATCATCACACCAGCATCGGTGCCTGGGTGACTTCTATATGGGATGAAGTTAGTTGAGCTTTTATAGTTCGTAATTTTTCTCTGTTGGGGGGTAGAAAATAACGATGATAGCATATTGGGCTGACTGATTTGAGTGGACATGGATCTGCTTCGGGGTGTAGTGTGGAAATGTATCACATTGCACGTATTTCCACCGAAAGGTCAAAACACGGTCCTGTTGCAGTAACTCAGGTCGTTCTGTTCCTACATGGGTTGCAGAAGGTGGCCTATATGTCCTTCTCCGACTTATGCTCAGTTCCGACTTAAATTGGAACAACCACATGCGGAAACCAGTAGAAATGGTAGCAGTTGCAAGAGGCATAGGGAGTGACTAAAATCAAGCTGGAATTTTACTGTAGCAGCTAGGTTCGGGAAAGGTGACTCGTTTCGAGACATGATAGTACCAGAAATATGATTGTCGAGAGGATTCAATGCAAATATATGCTTGAAAGGAAAGACCCGATTCCAAATCATGGACATCATTTCTATTGGACAGCTTAACTCTAGACATCTGGGAAGCTAGTGTACAATTTCTTACGACGTCAATCGGCACATCATCTACTACTACTGTTTGTATTAAAAATGTAGAAATTCCTCCAGCTGTATTTAAGATGTCGATTTTATTTTGGCAACTAGTTTCCACGTTGTAACAACGCCGTCTTCAGGCCCTGGGGAGCGATTTCTAATACAAGTGCCTGAAGATGGTGTTGTTACAACGTTGAAACTAGTTGCCAAAATAAAATCGACATCTTCAATACAGCTGGAGGAATTTCCTCATCTTTAATATAAATTTATACTAGCTGAAGTCCCACTGTCCTCCACTTCAACTATGGATGTACGAAGACTACTGTTTGTGTTCCTTCTCAATCAGTCGTCGCCACGAGGGATTAGCCGAGCGGTCTAGGGCGCTGCAGTCGTGGACTGTGCGGCTGGTCCCGGCGGAGGTTCGAATCCTCCCTCGGGCATGGGTGTGTGCGTTTGTCCTTAGGATAATTTAGGTTAAGTAGTGTGTAAGCTTAGGGACTGATGACCTTAGCAGTTAAGTCCCATAGGATCTCACACACATTTGAACATTTGAATCAGTCGTCGCCTATAACTCAGTGGATATATCGCGGAACATCTGATAAGGTTTCGAGACAGAATACGCTACAAATACTATAGAATTACCTAGCTGGGACGGTGTGAGGGAGTCGCAAATACCGCTTACATACTACGTTCCTTAGCCGAATAACTTTAAAAATGCGGTAATTTTATCAGGAGGTTGCATCGTAGGCTGATAATACACATTCGTACGATCACCGTCACGGTATTTGTCTGGAAAGAAAGCACTTCATTTAGAGGTAGTGTCGTACCTCGATTCGTAAGGCGTGTATAGCTTTTAACGTGGATACTTGTGTGCACTTGTAGAAACAAGATTGCTTGTGACGGTAACATGCAGTAGTTTGTTGTGATCTTTTTTTTTTAACATCTGGCCAATTACGTCTCTCTTTCTAAGACACAGTGGTAGCATTCGCAGGAAGAAATCTAAGAGACTTGCACATGCATCTTTTGTTTTCGGTCAGTATTATTTCGTATCGTAGGCAATCATCTATTGATGTAGTATTTTATTTAGTAGTAGGGATACGTGATATGTTCGCATTTGAGCATCAGGTTTATAAAGTATGTGTTTGTGTAAAGGGAATGACATGTCCAGTCGTAAGGAAGGTACATATATTTCCATTTCCAGAGCCACAGCCTTCAGCAGGGCGTATTTCCAATACTTTGCTCATAGTCGAATGCCGTTCAATTGAGACTGCGATCATAACATTTAATTGTAAGTATAATGATAAAATATATATGTAACCAGTTTTATAGAATGATTCGGTATTGCGTGGCCTGTGGTGGGAATGATTCACGTTTCCCGTTAGCGGCAGTATCCACCCGAATGCAAAGGCCTGATGGAGAGTAGGAGTGTATGCGAGTTAACTTTGCCAACCTCTAGACGACCGAATAGCGAACTAATGCTTAGTATGTGTTGGATAGCTTTGGTGATCAAGTGGAAATTTGAGAATGAATATGGAGGTACATTTGCGTTGGGCTGTTATTCCCTCCCATGTAAATTGTTCGGTTGATTGGTTCTGCACTTTTCACGCCTTTATTTAGCTGAGAGAAGATCAATTGTGGAGTGTGCATCTAGCAGGTGAAAGAGATGTTTCCTGGTCCTCTAGACATGAAAAACACGATAGTTGGCTTGTAAATTATAGGAATGATTTAGAATCTATTACATCAGCGAGATCGGTATTCGTGGGTGGAAATATCATTTTTCATCTGTTTGCTTCTAGTTTCTCAGTGGTCTAGGGCACGCTCCATTTAGCTATGGTTTCGGGTTTGTAGAGAAATAATTTCCATTGTATATCTTCGGAATTATGTTGCGTGAGCGATCGGGAGGCTACAGCTGTGTACTTGATATCGAGAAATACCGCGAAAACGATATAATATTATGTCCAACCATGCGAAAATGCTTGTGTTCTTGTATTCAAGCTCCTGTCATCAGTGGGAGGGCAGTGTAATTGAGTAAGAGTCTTTCTGTATTTGACGATATGTATGGCTCTTTGCAAGGTTTAGTTGTCGCTGCAATGTGGCGATCAGTGCATAATAGTTTATTGCCGCTGAAAGTCTCGTCTGTAGAAAGAAAGCAAAGGCAAACGGTGTTTGCCTAGGACTAAGAAGCATCGTGATATATAGCCAGTGTGAATGTAGGTATATCATATTTTTTTCGGGTGCTGTACAGATATAAAAGATAACTGTACTGTTTGTGTAAAATGTGTACTGTATATATTGCACTGAAAAGTTAATATGGCTTATGTTGTGTAAAATGTGTATCTATTGCATTATAAAGTTACTGTGGTTTTTGTTGTGGCATGACTAGAGAGGATGACTGTGTGTCCTGTCGTGAGGTACGTATAGATTCAGAACATCGATAACGGAGAGAGATTTTTTACGTAGAAAATTATGTGCGCTATAGATACTGAGATTAGATCCAGAAGCACGGCCATCAACAGGAGACATTACCTGTACATCGATCGGTGTCAGACTGTAGTAGCAATCGTAATATTTAATTACTGTTACACTGGTAAATATGCTCCTGGCTTCCAATATACTTGTGTGTCTCGTATGTATTTGATGATCTGTAGACAACTTTATGGGTTTAACTGTCAATGCACTTTAGCGATCTGTGCAAAATTATTTTACCCCTGAACGTATCGTCTGCAGAAAGAAAGGAAAGGTAGATGGCGATACGATACCTACGACAACAGTAATTCGACGGTTAAATTCGATAAGATCCAATCATAATGCTCAATTCATTCACATCCTTTGTGCTGGCATATTGGAGCCTCTACATAGCGGTGAGAAAATTTGCGAATGTTGAGAGCATGAAGGCTATTACGTTAGGAGCGCTGGGAAGACTGCATTCAAAGTTATTCGGCTTTATTTTTGTAAACAGGTTCCGTTATGGCAAGAATTTTCGTCCATACAAGCTGAGACATCAAGAAAGTGAGAGTTGACTACACTCAAGCTCATAAATTAAGGATAATTGCAGAATGTAGTGCCACACAATGTGGCACTACACAAAAGTGGGGCTAATAGCATAGGCACATAGGGAACACAAAAGACACAGATCTGTAAGGCCACGGTATTGGTGATAAGTTGAGAAAACTGTCCCAAAATACATGTGCTACAAAACGCCTCCTTTCCCTCCGCAAGTACCGTGACATCAATACGGGATGTCGCCATCATGTGAACGTACACAGGCCGCACAATGGGTTAACAAACTCTGGATCAGACGGTCGAGCAGCTGCTGGGGTATAGCTCCCCATTCTTTCACCACTGCCTGTTGGAGCTCCTGAAGTGTCGTAGGGCTTTGAAGGCATGCAGCGATACATCGACTGAGAGCATTCCAGACGTGCTCGTTGCGGGTAGGTCTGGAGAACAGGCAGACCACTCTCTTCGCTTGATATCCCCTGTTTCAAGGTATTCCTCCACGATGGCTGCTCGGTGGCGCCGTGTGTTCTCATCGATCAGGAGGAAGGTCGGACCCACTGAAACATGAAAAGGCGGATTTAATGGTGCAAAATGACATCCCAATACACCTTGTAAGTAGGCTGTTTATGTTTTCTTTATGTAAGTAGGCTGTTTATGTTTTCTTATTGGCAACGTTACGTAGCGCTCTATATGAAAATCACGGGCTGTGCTGTGTGCAGTCTGTGACCAGTTTGCATTGTTGTCTGCCATTGTAGTGTTGGGCAGCGGCAGCTCGATGTGAACAGCGCGTAGCGTTGCGCAGTTGGAGGTGAGCCGCCAGCAGTGGTGTATGTGGGGAGAGAGATGGCGGAGTTTTGTAATTTGTCATGAACTGCTATATATATATATATATATATATATATATATATATATATATATATATATATATTATGACTATTAAGGTGAATACATTGTTTGTTCTCTATTACTATCTTTCATTTGCTAACAATCCCTATCAGTAGTTAGTGCCTTCTGTAGTTTGAATCTTTTATTTAGCTGGCAGTAGTGGCGCTCGCTGTATTGCATTAGTTCGAGTAACGAAGATTTTTGTGAGGTAAGTGATTTGTGAAAGGTATAGGTTGAAGTTAGTCAGGGCCATTGTTTTGTAGGGATTATTGAAAGTCAGATTGCGTTGCGCTAAAAATTTGCGTGTCAGTTTAAGCAGTCATGTATAAATTGTACTAAGGGGACGTTTCATATGGCGACCCTTGTTTGCAAGACTCTTCAATGGCTGCTGGCCATCTCTACAAGGACTACAGTGGGTCTGCACCTGTGGTGGCCCACCAATACCATACTCTCTACCAGGACTACAGTGGGCCTGTCCACAATTTCTACAAGGACTGCAGTGGGTCTGCACCTCTGGTGGCCCACCAATACTCTCTACCAGGACTGCAGTGGGTCTGCTCTGTGATGACCTACCTACCAATATTCTTCAAAACTTCGACTGACTCTGCTGTGGGTTTGCTCTGTTGTGGCCCATTACCTGTCTGCATGTCAAGAGTCAGCACTGTCTTTCCGTTGGAAGGACAACACTATTTCTTCAAGACTACATGGAAATCCACTACTTCTGTGTGCAACTTCTTTTACTAATGAGACTTTGTGAAAAACAAAAACTGTAATTACTATTATGATGAATGATCAGGACTATCTTTATGGGCTGTGAGAAAATTTTAGCTTTTGACCAACATTGTATCAATAAGTGTGTGCATTTGATTTCTTGGTTATTGTAATTATGAAAAATTTTATCATATCATTATTGGCCACTGCCCAAAAAAATTTGTAAAATTTTTTGTGGGAAGCATGGGGGCTATGTAAGTAGGCTGTTTATGTTTTATTATCGGCAACGTTACGTAGCGCTCGGTATGAAAATCACTGGCTGTGCTGTGTGCAGTCTGTGGTTAGTTTGCATTGTTGTCTGCCATTGTAGTGTTGGGCAGCGGAAGCTGGATGTGAACAGCGCGTAGCGTTGCGCAGTTGGAGGTGAGCCGCCAATGAGAAAATCACTGGCTGTGCTGTGTGCAGTATGTGGCTAGTTTGCATTGTTGTCTGCCATTGTAGTGTTGGGCAGCGGCAGCTGGATGTGAACAGCGCGTAGCGTTGCGCAGTTGGAGGTGAGCCGCCAGCAATGGTGGATGTGGGGAGAGAGATGGCGGAGTTTTGAAATTTCTTATGAACTGCTATATATATTATGACTATTAAGGTAAATACATTGTTCGTTCTCTATTAATATCTTTCATTTGCTAACTATCCCTATCAGTAGTTAGTGCCTTCCGTAGTTTGAATCTTTTATTTAGCTGGCAGTAGTGGTGCTCGCTGTATTGCAGTAGTTCGTGTAACGATGATTTTTGTGAGGTAAGTGATTTCTGAAAGGTATAGTTTAATGTTACTCAGGGCCATTCTTTTGCAGGGATCTTTGATAGTCAGATTGCGTTGCGCTAAAAATATTGTGTGTCAGCATAAGCACAGGCGTGTATAAAATTGTTCCTAAGGGGACGTTTCATAATACAGGGGTGTACGGGCACCAATCGTAATCCCACACCACGCCATCAGACCACGACCTACATACAGGTCCCTTTCAAGGACGTTAAGGGGTTGGTATCTGCTTCCCGGTTCTCGCCAGATGGAAACTCTGTGAGAATCACTGTTCAGTCTATACCTGGACTCGTACTTGAACATAACCTGGGACCACTGTCTCTATGATCATGTACCATGTTCTTGAGACCAGGCTTTACGGGCTGTCGTGTGACCAGGGATCAGTGGAATGCACCTTGTAGGTCTCCGGGCAAATAAACCATGTCTGATCAGTCGTCTGTAAACTGTGTGTCCAGTCACTGTTGTAAGGGCCACTTGCGGGCACTGATGGTGAGATATCGGTGTTTTTGTGGTGTTGTACACTGTCGACGTCCCGTAGTGTAGCGCCTGGACACTTTTCCTGTCTGCTCGAATCGTTGACATAATCTTGAGATCATACTTTGTGGCGCACAGAGGGCCTGTTATACGACTTGCCGTGTTCGGCCAGCCTCCAGTCGCCCCAGTATTCTACCCATCACAACATCATTAATATGTGTCTTTGAGCCAGTTTCAACACACAGTCACCAATAGCACGTCTGGAAACGTCTGCACACTTACTTGCTGCACCATACATGCACCAACACACCTCTGCGTATGTGGACTACTGCCAGCGCCACCGTGCTATGATAGCAGGTCAAATGCACTGTATGGTCACCCCCGAGGTGATTTAAAATTGCAAACTGACCACCAGTTCGTTCTTTCACCATGTATTAGCATTATCCTTAATTTATGCGCATGAGTGTATTCCTGGGACTGTATACAATTGCTACGAGGTCGATTAAGTTCTTGCTTTTTACATAATCACGTGACATGAGTATAGGATTGAGAACATTGTTAGATGTGTTAGTGAAGGTTTGTAGATACTCTGTCATCAACGGTAAAGTGCTGTCTGCTGGTGTCTCGTATATGGGGACTGTGACTCGTAGTCCTGTGACATCAGTATAACAATGGCTGTATACCTATAAATAGATGCAGCCTTCACCTGCATCCAGCTGCAGCTCACGACTGTGACAGCGGGCACGTCCTTCGCCGGTCGCGCCATCATCGGTGCCTAGGTGAACATGTATTTAGATAGGAATTCCGCTGGTGTCAAGTATGAACAGAATGTCGCTGCCTCATGCCTGATGGCATCTGTCTTAGTTTGACAGCTGACGTGTGCGTCACTTCGTGGGTAGTCTCCTGTGAACTCTATTGGACAGGGTGTGGCAGACGGTGTCTGCGCGCGTTGATTGCATGTCTGTTGCGTTATTTTGCGAGCAGTTCTGTAAGCTTCGCTTAGCATTATTTGGACCGTTTATGAGTACTGTGCATGTCTACACATCACTGTACTGCATTATTTAGGAGGAGTCTGCATGTCTGTACTGAAATTATTTTGGTAAACTAGAAGTTGCTATCGTGTCTGGAGAGCGTTATTTAGGAGTAGTTTACAGATCTGTGGGCTGTGTAGCGTGACCCCAGACATGTCAGAGTGTGTGTTTTGTATCAGTGTGTCCAATATACTCCATCCCTAAATAAAATATTCGAAAATAGAGTACACTTATTCCTTACTTTCGCCAGCAGCCCAGCACAAGCTGAGTCATTTTAAAGCCATTTTCCCCCTCCAGACCACGATCTGGGATTAGGTCAAAGGAGGGATGACAGCTCCCTCTGGTGGCTGTAATGTGTACTAGGTCAGTTGGAGTGTAGATCTTGTGGTGGAGACATTGCTTGCAAAATATAAACATGTCCATCATAGGCAGAGTAGTTTTCCCGCCATTCCCCCCCCCCCCCAACCATCTTGGATGATGTCATCCACTGTGCACATTAGTACATGTTAGTACACATCAGTGCACATTAATGCACGTTTGTACACGTTAGTGCACATTAGCCCGACAACATGGGTTGGTAAGTTGACGTGGTGGGTCGGTTGAGAATCGTGGTGGAGACTTTAACTATTTCCTTCCAAAACCAGGTGGACGTGGCATTTATAAAAATGGTTCCAAGTCCATGGTAACGCTCTCTGGTGGTGTAAATATGTACTTGGTGGTGAATATAATGTATGCCGCCATCTTGAATGATATTAGTTTCGTCATCACATGCCGTCACAGACTACGGCGTCCTTAGTTGGTGGTAGTGTGTACTAAGTCACTTGGAGTGCAGACCTCCTGGCGTACATACTGGATGGTGGTGCTGTCTCTAATTAGTTAAATAAAGACTGGTGCATGATTTCGGTAGTTGACGATAAGGAAGCATGTTCGCGAAGTGTTTTCGAAGGATTATTATTTTGACAATTTAGGAGTAGTTTGTCTCTCTGGATGTAAATGTATTGCATTATTTACGAGTGGTTTGCATGTCATACTAGAACTGACATGTGATTACATTTTCACTCAATGTGGATGCATAGGTCCTGAGAACTCAGTACCCTGAACAACCGCCTCTGGCCTTAATAACAGCCTTGATACATCTGGGCATTGAGTCAATCAGAGCTTGGATGGCGTGTACAGGTACAGCTGCACATGCAACTTCAACACGATACCACAGTTCATCAACAGTAGTGAGTGGCGTATTATGACGAGTCAGTTGCTCGGCCACCATTGACCAGACGTTTTCAGTTGGTAAGAGATCTGGAGAATGTGCTGGCCAGGGCCGCAGTCGAACATTTTCTGTATCCAGAAACGCCCATACAGGACCTGCAACATGTGGTCGTGCATTATCCTGCTGAAGTGTATGGTTTCTCAGCGATCGAATGAAGGGTAGAGTCACGGGTTGTAAAAAAAAGTCTGAAATGGAACGTCCACTGTTCAAAGTGCCGTCAATGCGAACAAGAGGTGACCGAGATGTGTAACCAGTTGCACCCCATGCCATCACGCCGGGTGATACGCCAGTATGGCGAAGACGAATACACGTTTCCAATGTGCGTTCACCGCGATGTCGCCAAACACGGATGCGACCATCATGATCCTGTCAACAGAACCTGGATTCATCCGAAAAAATGACGTTTCGTCATTCGTGCACCCAGGTTCGTCGTTGAGTACACCATCGCAGGCGCTCCTGTCTGTGATGCAGCGTCAAGTGTAACCGCAGGAATGGTCTCCGAGCTGATAGTCCATGCTGCAGCAAACGTCGTCGAACTGTGCGTGCAGATGGTTGTTGTCTTGCAATCGTCCCCATCTGTTGACTCAGGGATCGAGACGTGGCTGCACAATCCGTTACAGCCATGCGGATAAGATGCCTGTCATCTCGACTGCTAGTGATACGAGGCCGTTGGGATCCAGCACGGCTCTCCTGAACCCACCGATTCCAAATTCTGCTAACAGTCGTTGGATATCGACCAACGCGAGCAGCAATGTCGCGATACGATAAGCCGCAATCGCGATAGGCTACAATGCGAACTTTATCAAAGCCGGAAACGTGATGGTACGAACTTCTCCTCCTTACACGAGGCATCCCAACAACGTTTCACCAGGCAACGTCAGTCAACTGCTGTTTGTTTATGAGAAATGGGTTGGAAACTTTCCTCATGTCAGCACGTTGTAGGTGTCGCCACCAGCGCCAACCTTGTGTGAATGCTCTGAAAAGCTAATCATTTGCGTATCACAGCATCATCTTCCTGTCGGTTAAATTTCGCGTCTGTAGCACATCATCTTCGTGGTGTATCAACTTTAATCGCCAGTAGTGTATATCCGAAGCAGGATTCAAAGGACGCAGTTCAATAACTATCGTAGCAAACATAAGTTCGTACCATGATTGTAAGTTTCACTTATTTAGCTGAAGATTCCATTGATTTTAGTATTATATCCCCTATTTGCACTGTTGCCGACACAGTATTCATTTTAACAGCGTAAGACTACAACCATTACACACGGTGAGGTGAGGTTAGTCGGTATAATATTTGTTGTAGCTAGCATCAACGGTCAACGAATCGACGCACGTGTGCGGTCGCACGTGCGTTATGATTCATGGTGACCGTATCCTCGCTCCCCCCCCCCCCCCGCCCCCACCCCCTGGGTCCTCGGGTTCTAAGGTCGCCATGGCGCCTGTGGCTCTGCTGCTGAGATAGCTGGCTTTCCAAGCCGACTATCTGGGCAAGCACCCACGCCAGCAAAAGGTTGGGCAGAAAAAGAAATCGTGTGTACGGCCATTTGCGCCATGCAGTGACAGATGTTACTCTTACGTATTTAAACGCAGAAAATAGTGACATTTATTTACTCAGCACAATGTCGTGGTTAAATGAGTATTTATGCACGGGACAAAATTGTTCAATACAGTACGACGGAGGAACTTGATATCAAGGACCGGTGGACGATATTGAAATGACTGAAAGAGGAAACACTTTTAATGTGAATAGAAGCAATAGTACAAGGACAATTGGTAGACAGGATGCTGCAAATCAGGTTATGTATGGCCAAAATCCAGCGTACGATGATTTACACGAAGAATTTGTCGAATTTGAATTGGAACCAGTGTCATCAGAACAAGCAAATTCCGGATTCTGGCATCACCATCCATATCAGTACGGTGAAGAAGATCATACAGCAATAGAAATAGATACAACTGAAAATACGCCACTTTTATCAAAAGTGCATGAAACAGCAGTTGATGGTGCGGCCTTCAGTAGCTCTTTATCTGCAGCTGGTGCGGCAACTGGTACGACCTTAAGTGCCTCTTTATCGACAGCGCAGATAGCTGGTGCAGCTGGTGTAACAGTTTTAGCCAGTACTGGTATAGCATATGGTACGAAAAAATTAACTGAAGGAATAAACAATATAGGATTAACCTTACCAGGTAGCGACCATGTTGGGCCTGTATATCATATAAATATAGACGCACCACGAAGTGGAGCAGATGCAGTTGCCAAAGAACACGACGTTGGGTACGATCGTTTATTATAAGAAGTTCAAGAACGTGTTTTTACTGTAGAAGAATTTAGACAACGAGTACAGCAATTGGATGCTAAAGCTATGATAGACTTTCCTATTGATTGGAGTCATACACGAAATTGGCAATCCTTTGCAGGAAAGTACGGATTGAAATTGAAAACGTTTGTGTAAAACACTTTTGGCAAAGTATTATATCCGAAGAAACCTGATGCCAAACAAAAAGGTATGTATAGTTATGTATATATTTATAGTTTTGTACACTATAGTCTATTACATTCAGATAATAATAATAACGTTTCTTGCCTTCAGAATTACGATTGGCCTCCTTGAAAACGTCCAAATTGGAATCTAATGCATGAAGGACAGAAACGTTATGCATATGAAAAATGGCTAATGTCTCGTGTACGTCGTAGTTTGCGTATTGATCACGAGAGCCCCTCAACTTCTGGAGGTACATCATTAGCATCAACAGGAGAAACTATGCCTGAACACGAAGACAACTTCTCTGAAGACGACATCGAGCATTCGGACGAAGAATCAGACGATCACAACCCACGTGTACCATTGGTTCCATATTCTGATTCTGACACAATTATGAGTGGTATGGATGTAGATTCAGGAAAACGTACAGGACAATCACAAAAGGGAAATGACACAAAAAAAATCATTACCAGGCACTGCAGCACCATCAGCTAATGGAATAGGTGATTCTGCAAATATACGTGATGTATTGCTTGAGGCTTTCCCGACGGACATGTTGTATATATGGTTCTCGGACGAGACGTCGGATGTCATAGTGAAAACTCCACAATATTTCATCTGCGCAACTGGCCGACATCTTCAGGTGCGACGAACACACTGCTAAGGCAGGACCAGAGCCCCCTATTTATGCCAGTCTTAAGCAGGAAGTACGCATGCGTGGAGGCTACAAATTCGATGTCCAATAGCGACGATATCAACCGATAGCTGGAAGGCGGATAAGGCGACTGTTATTCTCTCCACGTCAATGTATCTGAGCACGATGCACCAGCTTTTGGACGACTCTGCATATCGTAAACTAAATAAGGAACCCACAGCCAAAATTCAGCAAAAAACTTTGGAGCTCCTCAAAAACTGCACGATCTCCGATGTGGTTGCTAAGAGACTACGTACACAGGCGCCCGTACCTCCCAGGCTATACGGATTGCCCAAAATTCACAAGGATAATGGGCCACTGCGGCATATTGTGAGTAATATTGGGGCACCAACGTATAATCTCGCGAAACATCTGGCAGCGCACCCTAGCCCTTTAGTAGGAAAGTGTGAGCATCATATCCGTAACTCACAAGACTTTATTCGTCGGCTCAAGAACTTACGACTCGCACCATCAGATATACTCGTAAGTTTTGACGTAGTCTCACTTTTTACTCGAGTACCATTGCAGGAATAGTTGTTGCTCATTAGCGAGAAGCTGGCTGGGGAACTTTTAGACTTATTCCAACATGTGCTCACTTCGACGTACTTTTTATTTAATGGACAATACTTTGAACAGACTGACGGCGTCGCAATTGGTAGTCCCTTGTCACCCATTGTGGCTAATCTTTTCATGGAAGACTTCGAGGAGAGAGCACTCCAGACGTCGGATTTGAAACCTACGTGTTTTTGGCGATATGTGGACGACACCTTTGTTATCTGGCTTCACGGCATTGCATCGCTGAATGTTTTTCTTGAGCATCTTAACTCGCTTCATCCCAACGTCAAGTTCACTATGGAGATGGAGAAAAACGGTGACCTTCCGTTTCTGGACGTGTCGGTACGGAGTGTACCGTAAACCAACACACACGGACTTATACTTACAGGCCACCAGCTGTCACCATCCTTCGCAACGAAGTTGCGTACTGAGGACGTTGGTTCACAGAGCACGAGCCATGTCAGACTCAGACAGATTATCCAATGAGCTACTCCATCCACGTACCACTTTCCAACAAAATGGATACTCCGAACGGGAGATTCGCCGTGCCTTACAACCGAAGTTGGTTTCCCAACGTGAGGAAGTGGAAGAAGGCGAAGAACAAAGGGGAATGGTCATCTTGCCATACATCGGCGGTGTCTCTTCAAAAATAGGAAGATTATTGAAGAGGCAAAAATATGTCTTTCGTCCGCCGGCAAAACTCAGAGCTCTCTTGGGCTCATCTAAGGACAGCCTTGGCCTAAGAATACCCGGTGTTTACGAGATTCCTTGTAGCTGCGGCATGTCGTACATCGGACAAACTTGTCGCACTGTAGAAGAGAGATGTACTGAACACCGACGCTACACTCGTCTGGAGCAACCAGAAAAGTCTGCAGTGGCAAAGCATCGTCTCAGTACAGGCCATTCTATGAATTATCAACACACCAAAATTCTCGCATCGACGAGTTCGTACTGGGACAGTGTTATTAAGGAAGCAGTGGAAATACGTAGCTCGACGAATCTTGTAAACAGAAACACGGGCTTTCAGATTAATACAGTTTGGGATGGCACTGGCCATATTGAAGTCGCTTCGAGCAGAGAGGAGAACTATTGGTCATACGACGGATGACGATTCGCCAGCAACATAAATATTCTGTTGACAACGGGAGGATAGTCACGCGCCTACGAGGGCGCGCATCTTTACTTATGGCATCCGACAGAGGTCGCTGGGGCGGGCGATGGCAGCGCAGAGCAGCGACGGCAGCCTTCGCGCGTGCGCCGAAGTCTTTGGTTCTTCATCCTGTAGGTGGCGTTGCTGTCCTTCCAGCTATCGGTTGATATCGTCGCTATTGGCCATCGAATTTGGCGCCTCCACGCATGCGCAATTCCAGCTTAAGACTGGCATAAATAGGGAGCTCTGGTCCTGCCTTAGTAGTTTGTTCGTCGCACCTGAAGATGTCGGCCAGTTGCGCTGATGAAATATTGTGTAGTTTTCACTATGAGATCCGACGTCTCGCCCGAGAACTATATATACAACACGTGATGTACCTTTGCCTGCACCATCCATTCTAGACATAGGAAACTTAACATGATATCGGAAGGTACATAGATTTTTAACATAAGGATTGGCATAAAAAGTAATAACTCATGAAAATGCTGTTTTTATGATAACACCTTTAGCTGTACTTCCTGTTGTTCGATCATTTTTGTAGCTGTAAAGGGTAATAATCGATACCACACATGAGGTGAAACTATTGACAGATATATACTGCCAGCGTTGATAGCAGCTGAAGAGCTTCACCAAGATGGGCACTGCAGCGTCTATCCCTTAGGAATGTCTTGGAGTAATGTACCGAGGGCAAAGGTGCTCAGTAAGGCTTCATAGATTATGAACATGATGTGTTAGACAGCAATAGCTCCCTCCACATTATCAAGCCTGTTTAGACACTGCAGCACTTGTCTGTGACTTCAGGTGAAAAGAGCGAAAGTGATTTACATCTACTACATTTTCTGGAAATCTAGGAATGTAAAGCCCATCTTCTGGCTTGACAGTCATCCACAGTTCTCAGAATATCGTGCAAGAAACAGGCATGCTGAGAACTTTTTCAAAAGTAGTGTTTTAATTGGCATATCAGCTTTAACAATTTGATTTACTTCAGTGTACAGGTCTATCACATAATTGATATTACTACTCTGCTGGCATAACATGTCGCCATCACACTGGCCTGTAAAGATGTAGCGCAAACATCAATAGCAAGCGCTGGATCAAGTGCTCCTATTAACGAAAGAGGCCAGAAATGCACCCACAAGCAACATGCAGCCAACGCCAGTATTGGGACAACAGTGATACCACCCCACATTCCATTGTTGCCAGATGAATCCAAGATGCAGGCGATGACGTCATCCAAGATTTCAGTGCATAAAGTCATCCAAGATGCCGGCCATGATCTCATCCAAGATGGCCGATTTTGGGGAGAAGTTTGAACTTTGGCGGGAAGAGGGTTAATTGGGCTACCTCCAATAACCTAATTCCCTCCCCTCCCCCAGAAGAAAAGGCGGAAAAATTAAAATTCCAAGAGGATAATGCATCACACAACGGTTATCTCTACTACCCTAAGAAAATCGCGGGAAGATAGGTCACTTTGTCTACCACCGCTAACTTTAGTCAGCCGACCGCCACCTCTTCCTAGGAATTCGTGGGAAATGGAATCAGTCTGCACTAGGCTGCTAGAGAGAGGAATGAGTGTATTTTACTTTTCGGAACAATTTATTTAGGGACGGAGTATACATATCACAGTGATACAGAGCACATGTTCAGACATATTACACAACGTACAGACCTGGAAACTACTCCTGAATAACTCATTTATAATGCTCTACATATGCGCCACCTAAACTGTCAAAATACCACACTGCACAGCCTACAGACATGCAAACCACTCGTAAATAATGCAATACATTTGTCCAACGAATACCCGTTTATCATCTGCATTTCTTCTTGTTGTAACAATTTTAATGGCCAGTAGTGTACTATAAAACAGGCACTTAACACCAATCAGCACTCCGTAAACATACATTGAGCTAGCAAGTTCCACAGCCTACTGTAGTTAGTAGACTTCAGCGATAACGAAAAGCCGGTAGGACCAAAGAACAAGACGACAATCAATATTGAGCGAACATACAGGGATGGACAGACGTCATTTTGTTGCGCATGGTACCAGCAGGTCTTAGGAGGAGAGCAACTGTAAAATAAAAGGAAAACACACGTGTATTGAAAAAGACGCTCGGTGTAGAACAGTTTGACATCTTTCTTCTCCTCGATGTGTGGATAGAGGCTAAGCAGCTTAGAACCTGTCTTACTTCCACCGCTACCTTCCCTCCTCCTTCTTTTCCACCCACCTAGACAGGGCTACTGGCTTCCCAGGCTATTCTATGCCGTCGCCAGTGACACACGAATAGCTCCACACACTGCAGGTGCTCTGGTTTGGTCGCTGTTCAGTTGACAATGATATACTTTTTCTGGTCTGAAACTGGACCATCCCGTAGTTAGTGGTTCTACTTTGCCAGTCCTGTTCTGTCCTCTCGCTGATGATACACAAACAGATCCATCTTCTGGCAATGACCTGCTTCGGCCAGTTTTGGATTGAAAATCCAGCTCTACTGAAATGAAACGTATTTCTAGGAAATGCTGACCCCTGGTAGAATAGCGAAATACTACACTAATCACCATGGAACTGTCAACAGCATGCTGTGGCCTTCGGCTACGTCTCGCGGTGGGAAGAGGCAGTACCTGCCAGATGAGAGGACACAGAGACTGGGCGGTCGCTGTCCAAAACGCTGGCGCCGACCTCTCATCTGCCACTGTCCACTTCTAGCATCGTCCCGTAGCATGAGCACTCAAAATTAGTGTTACTGGAAGTCATGCAAATACACTGAAGGGCCAAGGAAACTGGAATAGGCATGCATATTCAAATAAAGAAATACGTAAACATGTAGAATTTGGCGCTGCGTTCGGCAACGCCTATACAGGGTGTTACAAAAAGGTACGGCCAAACTTTCAGGAAACATTCCTCAAACACAAATAAAGAAAAGATGTTATGTGGACATGTGTCCGAAAAACGCTTAATTTCCATGTTAGAGCTCATTTTAGTTTCGTCACCTACGCTTCCACCTACGCTCAATGGAGCACGTTATCATGATTTCATACGGCACACTCTACCTGTGCTGCTAGAACATGTGCCTTTACAAGTACGACACAACATGTGGTTCATGCACGATGGAGCTCCTGCACATTTCAGTCGAAGTGTTCGTACGCTTCTCAACAACGGATTCGGTGACCAATTCCATGGCCTCCACGCTCTCCTGACCTCAACCCTCTTGACTTTCATTTATGGGGGCATTTGAAATATCTTGTCTACGCAACGCCGGTACCAAATGTAGAGACTTTTCGTGGTCGTATTGTTGACGGCTGTGATACAATACGCCATTCTCCAGGGCTGCATCAGCGCATCAGGGATTCCATGAGACGGAGGGTGGATGCATGTATCCTCGCTAACGCAGGACATTTTGAACATTTCCTGTAACAAAGTGTTTGAAGTCACTCTGGTACGTTCTGTTGCTGTGTGTTTCCATTCCATGATTAATGTGATTTGAAAAGAAGTAGTAAAATGAGCTCTAACATGGAAAGTAAGCGTTTCCGGACATATGTCCACATAACATATTTTCTTTCTTTGTGTGTGAGGAACGTTTCCTAAAAGTTTGGCCGTACCTTTTTGTAACACCCTGTATAAGACCACAGTGTCTGACGTTGTTGTTAGATTAATTACTGCTAGTACAATGGGAGGTTATCAATATTTAAGTGAATTTGAACGTGGTGTTACAGTCAACGTGCGACCGTTGGAACACAGCATCTCCTAGGTAGCCACGAAGTGGGCATTTTCCCGTATGACCATTTCACGAGTGTACCGTGAATATCAGGAATCCGGTAGAACATCAAATCTCCGACATCGCTGAGGCCGGAAAAGGAACCTGCAAGAACGGGACCAACGACGATTGAAGAGAATCGTTCAACGTGACACAAGTGCAACCCTTCCGTAAATTGCTATCGATTATTGGTTTTAGCTAATAAATTTGTGAAGTTTTGTTGGTATCTGTATTAGTTGTGTTTCAGTAGTACTAATAAAAGTAGTTGCTTTCTTTGTAGAGAGATAATTTCGAGACCGCTATTGTTAGTTCTATAAATAGTTCTACTGGTGTAACTGAACTTTGGTAACATAGACAAATAGTTTTCAGTAATAGCTGCCAACATAAGTAAAGTAGAAGTAAGTATCCTCGGAGTAGTGACGCAACTGAAATCACTAAGTAAAGCAAAGTCTCCTGGTCCAGAGGGTATACCAATTAGGTTCCTTTCAGAATTCGCTGAGCCATTAGCTCCGTGCTTAAGAATCATATACAACCGTTCGCTCGAAGAAAGATCCGTACCCAAAGACTGGAAAGTTGCACAGGTCACACCAATATTCAAGAAAGGTAGGAGTAATCCACTTAATTACAGACCATTCGTTAATGTCGGTATGCAGCAGGATTTTGGAACAAATATCGTGTTCGAACATTATGAATTACCTCGAAGAAAACGGTCTATTGGCACACAGTCCCAACATGGGTTTAGAAAACATCGTTCCTGTGAAACCAAACTAGCACTTTATTCGCAGAAGTGTTGAGTGCTATGGACATGGGTTTCAGATCCATTCCGTATATCTGGATTTCCTGAAGGCTTTTGACACTGTACCACACAAGCGGCCTGCAAATTACGTGTTTATTGAATATCGTCTCATTTATGTGACGGGATTTGTGATTTCCTGTCAGAGAGTTCACAGTTCGTAGTCATTCAGGGAAGGTCATCGAGTAAAACAGAAGTGATCCTGGCGTTCCCCAAGGTAGTGTTATATACCCTGTGCTGTTCGTTATCTATATAAACGATTTGGGAGACAATCTGAGAACCCGACTTAGGTTGTTTGCAGATCGTTTATCGACTAATAGAGTCATCAGATGATCAAACCAAACTGCAAAACGATTTAGAAAAGATACCTGAATGGTGCGAAAATTGGCAGTTGACCCTAAATTACGAAAAGTCATCTACGTGAGTGCTAAAGGGAACGCGTTAAACTTCGGTTACACGATAAATCAGTCAAATCTAAAGGCCTTAAATTCAACTAAATACCTAGGAATTACAATTACGAACAACTTAAATTGGAAGGAACACACACAAAATGTTGCGGGGAAGGCTAACTAGAGACTGCGTTTTATTGGTAGGACACTTAGAAAATGTTACAGATCTACTAATGGGACTGCCTACACTACGCTTGTCCGTCCTCTTTTAGAATACTGATGCGCGGTATGGGATCCTTACCAGATAGGACTGACAGAGTACATCGAAAAAGTTCAAGGAAGGGCAGCACGTTTTGTATTACCGCGAAATATGGGAGAGAACTGGACGAAGGTGGAAGAGGGGGAATGGTGGAAAGACAGAACACGATGGAGAGGCTTGTGTTCCCGACAGACCCAGCCAGTGGCTGGAAACTGTCCAAGATGATGATGATGTCACTGAATGATACAGAAATTGGGCTGCACGTCATTAAAAGATAGGAGATTTTCGCTGCGACAAAATCTTCTCACGATATTCCAAGCACCAACTTCCTCTTCAGAATGCGAAAATATTTTGCTGACACCGACCTGCTTAAGGAGTAACGATCACCACGATAAAATAAGGGAAATCAGAGCTCGTACAGGAAGATACAGGTATTCGTTCTTTCCGCGGGCTATACGAGATTTGAAAGATAGAGGTTTGTCAAGGATATTCGATGTACCTTCTGCCAGGCACTTAAATGTGATTCGGAGAGTATCCATGTAAATGCAGATGTGTTTGTAGAACTGTAAAATTTTTCCATGACTGAGAAGTGTGCGCTCTGTCTTAGATTTGAGTAGTGGGTTACGGTGTGGGATTCGTTCAAAGTATTTTCATTGGTGGGAATGCAGTAGGAAAGCCAGTGAGTATTCTAGCGTGATCCTCTCCTGGGAATGCAGAATCTATAGTAGTGGGTAGAGCAGGGAATAGACCTGTTGGGGTCAAGGAATATGATGCAGGTGGTGACCTGGTAAGGATACCTACTCAAACTGGCGACACTAGTGTGCATTTCTTGCAACTGTTTCACTGTCATGGTCGGCCTCATCTTAAGACGGCTGTTAGGCGCGTTAAAAAGGGGCTGGAGGAGGCACTGATGGCAGAGGGCACGGGTCACATTGCAGTGGTGCCAGTTGGGTCTACCAGTAGATCGAGTTTCACCAGGCATGGCCTGCATCTCAATAGGTATGGGAAGAGGAGGCTGGCAAAGCTTGTAGGTGACGGTGTAGTGGGTTGTGCTGGGATCGGTCATGGAAAAATTCCTCTAGTAGTTGGTGTTAGAACTGCACCTTTTTTAGATTGAAGTATGCTGGTAGGTATACCTACATAAAGGAAGTCCCTCTAACTAAGGGCTCACCTTCCAAGGGTGTCATGTTTCCAAGTAGAGAAGAAACTGGCGTATTTTATCAAAATATAAGAGGTATTAGAGACAAAGTTAGTGAACTCCTTATACATGTTGACTCTGAAATTATTGGTATATCGGAGCACCACTTAAATAATTTGACAATGCAGATGCTTCCTTTACCAGGATACAGATTATCTGGCCGTTTTCCAACGAGTTCCTTGCAAAGTAGAGCTGTGACTATGTATGTAAAAACAGAATTGCATTTGAGTCCACAGACGTATCACAGCACTGCACTGAACAGGTATTTGAATGTTGTGCAGGGGCAGTTGAATTTAGTGAAACTAAACTTCTAATTGTTGTTGTTTATAGGTCCCCTAACTCTGGCTTAACAGCACTTCTGCTCAAGATAGAGAGGGTTTTTGATTCACTTTATAGGAAGTACCAGAAATCAGCTGTATATAGTGACCTCAATATTAATTTTGTATATGATGTTGCAAGAAAAAGGATATTGGTAGATCTCCTAAATTCATATAATCTGATGCAGGTCTGCCCTCTAGTATTACAAGTAACTCTAGAATATTCAGTTTGCTGATCACACTAGCTTGGTAGTAAATAATTTTGTGTGCAACATTAGCTCGGTTTCATATAGTGCATTTCGTGGCATAAGTACATGGCTTGTAGAAAATAAACGCTAAATCACAGCAAGACTCAGTTTTTACAGTTTCAAATACACAATTCAACAATATCCGACGTTTTGATTTCACAGAATGGGCGTATGATTAGTGAAAACAGTTCAAATTTCTAGGTGTTCGGATGGACAGTAAACTGTTCTGGAAACACCTCGTTCAGGATCTTGTTCAAAGACTTAATGCTACCTTTTTTATTGTTCGAACGGTATTTGAAGTGAGTGATAGTTCGACACTCATATTTTCATTCGCTTACAACTTGTGGTACTATATTTTGGGGTCAGACTTCGCGTTCTAAAAGGATATTTTTGGCTCAGAAACTGGTGGTTCGGGCAATAAGTGGTGTAAGGTCGCGAACATATTGTCTACTCCTGTTCACTTGTCTGGATACTCTGACATTGGCCTCTCAACATATATATTCTTTACTGTCGTTGTTAACAATATTAGCTAATTCACAAAAACAAGCAGCTTTCACTCAGTCAAGACTCATCATAAATCAAACCTGCTTTTAGATCGGACTTCCTTATCTCTTGTGCAAAAAGGTGTGCAGTATACTGCTGCATCCATTTTCAATAAGCTACCACAAGAATTAAAAAATCTTAGCAGTATTCCGTGTGATTTCAATCTAAACTGAATTAGTTTCCTCATAGGTCAGTCCTAGAGGTTCGAGTCCTCCCTCAGGAATGGGTGTGTGTGTTGTCCTTATCAGCAGTTTAGCCCCATTTGCGATTACCACACATTTCCAATTTCATGTACCGACACATTCCATGAATTTGGAGATCTGTTCCTGAATTTGGTCATACGGAACTTGACGTGTAAATAAAAAATATATAAAAATTTCAGTGCCGGGCCATCAAGTGTCAGCGTGCGAACCATTCAATGAAACGTCATCGATATGGCCTTCTGAAGCCGAAGACCCACTCATGTACCATGATGACTGCACGACTCATAGCTTCACACCTCGTCTGGGTGCGTAAACACCGACAATGGACTGTTGATGACTGGAAACCTGTTACCTGGTCGGGCGAGTCTCGTTTCAGATCGTATCGAGAAGATGGACGTGTACGGATATGGAGACAACCTCATGAATCCATGGATCCTGATGTCTGTAAGGGACTGTTGAAGCTGGTGGGGGTGTGTGTAATGATGTGGGGCGGTTGCAGGAAGAGTGATATGGGACCCATGGTGCATCTAGTTACGACTCTGGCAGGTGACACGTATGTAAGCACCCTGTTAGATCACCTGCATTCATACGTGTCCATTGTGCATTCCGCCGAATTTCGGTAATTCCAGGAGGACAATGCGACACACTACACGTGCAGAGTTACTATAGAGTGGCTTCAGGAACACTCTTCTCACATTGAACACCTCCGTTGGTCACCAAACTTCCTAGACATGAACGTTATTGATCATATCTGTGATGCCTTGCAACGTGCTGCTCAGAAGAGGTCTCCACCCCCTCGTACTCTCACGGATTCATGGACAGCCCTGAAGTCTTCATGGCGTCAGTTCCCTCTACCAGTATTTCAGACATTAGTCGACTCAAAGCCACGTCGTGTTGTGGCACTTCTGTGTGAACGTGGGGCCCGAACACGACATTATGCTGGTGTAGCAGTTTCTTTAGGACTTCAGTGTAAATTGCTATGAATATGGAACAGCGGTCTTCACGATTTCTGTTCACATCTCGGAAAAAATAGCCATTTTTACACCCGACAGCAAGCTAGAATTCCCATTCCTCCCTTCTCGACGGCCGCTGTGGCCGAGCGTTTCTAGGCACTTCAGTCTGATGACCTCAGATGTTAAGTCCCTTGTGCTCAGAGCCATTTTTGAACCTTCCTTCTAGTCATTTTGTTACATACAGCTGAGTGAATATACGTACTCGGAGTTTCATACTGTAGCTGATTAGATGAGGAAACTGTCGAGTTTGGAGATCTATATCAATAATTTTTGCCTTGTTTTTCCTAATTTTTTGTGTTTTCCAAACGTTTTGCTATTGTACCATGTTTTTCCTCATTTCAATGCGTTTTACCCAATTACCCAAGTTCGAAAACTTCTCACGTTAACAAAACGTCTCATTGTATCAATTTCGTGGTATTATCAGGCAACTACACGGTTCTCAATTTCTGTATCTTTGCTAAGCCACCATCTCCGTCACTTTGCGAGTGCTATATATACGTGGACATATCGTGAACACTATTATAGTTTCTTAGTGTGGGAGATGGCCAGTACCAGAGAGAAGTTGCTAAAACTGTGTTCCTTTAGCTAAACAATTTATGGATTCGATAACATTTAGTTACTGTTAATCATCTCCCACCATGTGGGTAGGAGTCACTAAGTATTTTCACATTCTTAGCATGAATTTGGAGACTGGAATATCTCACCAACACCTTTAATGATTACCACCCCAAACAAATTGAACCATATCCGTACCAGAACTCTGTCCACTATTTCAAAGTGTCTTTCCAATACAGCACCTGCCAAGTGCATGTATACACAGAGATTGCAGTACCTGACAAACCCCTGTCATTGACAGAATCACTTTAGTTATGAAATTGAGGGCTCGATATGTCAGAGATGGGCCAGTGAAATTGGCTACTTTCATTACTTTGCATACATCTTCTTTCCTGTAGAGGAGTGTACCAAAATAGGTTTTCATTGTTGTTACATCTCCCATCTGCTCAGGGAGACATAACCATTGTAATAATATCAGCTATATACGAAATTTATAAAGTGATCGGTAGTAAACGCCTGATATTTACAATTCCTCTGTGGTGTAACCCAGGTGACGAGGCATTTGGATACTTAAAGAGAGTTTGAAAGTGAGAGGGCATCCTGTGACAGAAGTAGAGCATGTTCTTAGCACTCGGTTATGAGCCGAACATGAGTTTAATATTCTAGTCCTATGAAGCAAGACGTAAGAGGTATAAAGCTGATAAGAACAGATTTCTGTTTCCCTGATGAGAGAGTGCTTACAGGGAATATAGCCTTTGATTTAATTTTGTACAGGATTTTGTAACAAGTAACAACACTTTAGCGGTTAGAAAACGCGCATATTCTCCGATTTCTTCTGTCTTCGAAAATAACTCGTATAAAAGAGAGCAATCTACATTTTGTATGAGAAATTGGAGGTGTATGGACAATATACCTGTCTCATATTGAGAAAGTTGGATTTTTTCAACTGGGGAGAGTCTATGTTGGGTTGAAGCTGCAGTTAGAAGCCGCAGGCACGAGACCCAGCAGTGGCGACTCTGGGTTGCTTAATAGATAAGTGACTAGTATGCTGATTGAGTGGCGACAGAAGCAGACATGAGGGTTGCGCGAGCGTTTGCGATGAACGATTATACTATTATTCCCCCCCCCCCATGTAAAGTGATCGGTTGAATACTTGGCGACCACGGTGACCGTCTCTCTGGTCTCTGAGCGTCAGCTAGGGCTGGGTGCACGCGCGCAATTGTTGACGTGACCGATGCGTGTGCAGACCTGTCCCGACTCATGTGCGACGGTTCTGCAGTGGTCAGCGCATGACACGCACTTCACTATAGCGATCCTGTGCAATTGGAAGGTTTTTTCAACAGATGTTTAGTGTCAGGTGGAAACGTTGTTTTGGAAGAGGGTGCTTGTGTTATCAAACGTCAGTGCATACGAGATCTCGGTTATGCGTAGCGCTATGATCTCTTTGTGCCAGAAATTTAATTGCTTGAGTACCAAAATGTTTCCATGTGATTCTCAAAAAGTTAAAAATATGTTTTGTTGTAATCACGAATCATTGTAAGGTGGTAGTGTTTTAAGCAATATGTTTCATTCTTGTAAATTTTTAAACAATTAATGTGATCGGGTAGTGCAAGCGGCCTATTTCCCGCCATTAATAAGTGCTGTCCTCTTCTTCGAAATTTTTATACGTGTAGTTTGAAATTTTTTTGATAATGCCCTGTTATGATCAGATCATTACAAAATGTTTTCCGATATGTAGACCGGTGTATAGGACCGTTTCAGTTATCACTTTAGCATTATCCTGCCAGTTTCTTGTGTTGGTGTCAATTATGGCACAAAACAGTGTGAACGTATACACACATGATGAGAGAAAGTGGTAGCGGGTGGCAGTGGAAAGTTGGGCTGTTGTAGGTGGTGGCATTGTGGACTAGAGCTGTCGCTCCTCATACTTTGAGGCGAATATCTTCACAGTGATCCTAAAAAGTCGGGCGGAAGACAGGAGGACGTGGGGGGAGGGGAGGGGAGTATGGAGGGAGCTGTAGGACAATCCAGCAGCAGCATCACACTCTCAGAAATAAATGATAAAGTCAATAAACAAAGACACTAACGTGCATTCTTGCTCTCCAGCAGCTCAGCACATACCGAGCGCTTTTGCTCCCAATTCAGAAGTGCAGGCAGGGAGGGGAAGTGCGGGATGGGGAGGGGAGAAGGGAAGGTGGATGTGAGGGAGGATTGGGGGATTTCCCAGGGGGATAAAAGTGTGTCAGAACTGAAGTGGGAAGACGGGATGACAAAATAGTGTCCTTTGTCCTAGAATTATAGGGGAGGACGATGGTGTAGGTGAGGGATGGGGTGTTTCAGAAGGACTGATTATACCCAGGCAGTACTCAATCAACCGCCAGAATTCATAAATCAGTTAGCATAACAGTAGGTTAAGAGGAGAGAGAGTAGTATGGTTTAATTGAACAGTTTCATTAATTATTTGAACAATTTAATTAAATTAATGTGGATTTGATGTCCAAAATGTCCAGGATGGGTTTTGTCTCAATATTTGCGGTTTGTGGTGGAGGGTACTTTGTGTGCAACTCTCACTTGCCACCTTTCCTGTTGCAGTCTCGAGTGATGCAAGGGATGAACGGCTTTTGGTAAGCCCATGTTTGAACTCGAATCTCTAATTTGAATTCCATAGTTTTTTCGCTAGATATACGTACGAAGGAGTAGTACAACACTCCCAAATCCTGCTCATCTCCTCTCTCATGTGGCGCCCATTGTCCCTGGAAAGCATCAAATAGTTCAAATGGCTCTGAGCACAAAGGGACTTAACTGCTGTGGTCATCAGTCCCCTAGAACTTAGAACTACTTAAACCTAACTAACCTAAACACATCACGCACACCCATGACCGAGGCAGGATTCGAACCTGCGACCGTAACGGTCGCGCGAATCCAGACTGTAGCTCCTAGAACCGCTCGGCCACCCGGCCGGCTGGAAAGCATCCGTTGGCTTCTCATTACAAGCAAAATGATTTTTAAAGTGGAATTTTACGAGCCTATTCCACACAGTGGTCCCAAATTAGTTTAGTGCGTCATTCGTTTTACCGACATATAACAACAGGGACAGTAAAACACGAAGAATTATCACTACTCCAGCAAAGACAGCGCCGCGTTGGCCCGCGGTGACAGCTACCGCCATGCAAAAGCGCTACTCACAAGGGAAACTCCCCAATACAACCCCCTCCGATTTAGTTGTGAAATGGCCCAGTAGATATCCCGTTAAAAACTGAACACATATCAAACATAGAAACAGGAAGAAAGTGTACTGAACTGTGGAAAAAAGAAGCAAAACAGAAATAGTGAACGGTCCAAATTTCATGAGTGGTTCCTTGCAAAACACTACAAATGTTTTTTTTTTGCCATTTTTTCGTACCAAATCCAAGCCGTGGAGTCAGGGCGGTTATACACAGCACTCCTAAGACCCCCATCTCGAACAAACGTGAACGTTGTTTTCATGTCTTTGTCCGATACCGAGTGACAGAGGTACAAAGTTACTCTACTAGTACACCCAAAATACGCAGGTAGAATAAGGTGCGACGCGAAATCGTAGTTTGTTACGTGACGTGTCAACGAGAAATACGCCGTAAAGTGTCCCCTTTATCAACAGAAAAGTTCTGTAGACACTCTGCTGGAGTAATGAAGAACATGAAAAAATTTTGTGTACGTAAAATACGGTTTGAAATGTAAATTTGTTTTGCTTGTACGATAAATTTTACTGACTCCAAAGTTCTTTTCATATGCGTGTGGCAGAGAAAGGAAGGGAACCTGTGGAGAAATTCTCCTATCGGAGCAAAAAAAGTGGAATATGCTGCTGTTTAAAAGACTGACTGAAAAGTAAGATACTAGCAGCCTCATTCTACTTTCCCCAGCACCTTTAGAGATTTTCCCTAAAACTTTGGCGTGCGAGTGTATTCGCGTTTGTTCATGCTAAGGGAGAAGAAAACATTGGTATTGGGAAAAAGACGGAAAACTAATAAATGCCAGTGGTTGTGGTATAGAAAAAGCGAAGGAGACAGTGGGAGAGAAAGAGAGGAACACAGTGGCAGTGCAACGTAGTTGACGGTGACAGAACGATGCTCGGAGAATAGAGATGAAGACAGTGCCAGTGGGAAAGGAATAACAAGAAGGAGAAAGCGGTAATGGGTGAGAGTCAGTGATAACTCAAAACAGTGTCGATGAAAATGATAACAAAGAAGAGAGACTGACAGTAAGAAGAGACAGCGTCGGTGGGAAGGAATGAATGAGCTTGTAGCAGTAAGATGGAACAAGAGGGACGGAGTGATAACGAGAGGAGACAGTACTATTAGGACAGAACCATGGAGACTGTGGCTGTGAGACAGGAGACACGCAGTGAGATAATGACAGTTTGGTGAATGAGCGAGTGAGAATTGGAAGACGAGAATGGGCGAGAATGAGTGACTGACAGCGATGGACTAGTGGATGTGAGCGAGTTGAAGTTACGGGATCCTACGGGAGTGAGAGGCGAGTTTTGTTTTAAAAAGAGCGCCAATACGTTCGCGTGCCAAAATGTTTTGAAACATTTTAAAGGTGCTAAGGAAGGTAGGAGGAGGCAGCTGGTACATCACTTCTCTGTGAGAGAGAAACAGGAGCATATTCGCCTTTTTGTGCTCCAGTAGGATTACCTTTTCGTTGGTTGCCTATGCTCTTGTTGCCAGTGAAAAGTGGAGCAACTTCACATTGTACATGTTCGGTATTTTTGTCATTTTTTTGTCTCCTTCCTGCATCTGCAATGACGGACAGTCGATGATGATGATTTAGTTCTTGCTTTTATTCCGTGTCTAGCAATTAAATCGCAATAATGCGCTTCATCGACTTCGTAGATTAAACTGTGTAAATTATTTTTAGCTATAAGACGGTGGAAGTCCAGGTTGGGGGAACACATCGCACAAAGGGGTATTACTCAGAAGAAACTCTTTTGAAATTCCCTTTTCACAACGACATTAATAAATGTAGTATCATTCATGAGTTTACAAATGCTCATGTTAAGCAGACGCAGCAAGATGACCCTTGTTTCGAATTACAGAAGGTAATGAAAAAGTTTGATTATGAAAAGTGGCAGAGCTTAATACTCAGAGATTTTCTGTGGACCACTGGTGCATTTTTACTGTTGATAACAAATCCATTAAATAATTTTTATCTTTCTTCTCTTTCTTACGAGAAAGTCATCGACACTGTTCTGTGCCCATCCTCAATCAAGTTATATCTTCGTCCATTTTTAATGTGATCCGCCATTGCTGGTAATTTCAGTGCAGTGATGTTCCAACTAAGGCTTTTTCTTAATTCTCACACCCCAACTTTCTTTCGTTTGCTGCTCTTAGAAGTAGTTCTTCATCCCCCATTTCGTCAGTTCATTTCCCTATAAGAATTTTCCTCGAGAACCGCATTTCAAAATGATCCTAGTATTTGTCCGTTTTCTCGAATCGCTGCCAAACAACACTTCATTCCATATGAAAGACTTGGTGAACTTGCTTTTCGGTTACATAGTAATAATTTTTGCTATCAGTGAAACTTTCAACTTCTTGTGAGCTATTTCACAACCAGAAATTTTTTGATGTCCCCAGCACAGCTTTCATTTTCCATTCCCAAACGTGCTAAGTACCTACAAGATTTTACTTGTTCAAGGACTCTCTCTCGAATAATATTTTCAAAATCAACGAGCTCTTCTTCATGTCTGCTGATTCTCAAAGAGTATACGGGGTTAATGGTTATTCTATGCCCTTTGCTCACTTTTACGACCCTCTATATCAGAAAATACAGTTCTTTCGTTAATTCACCCAATACTGCTGGCTCATCTCCATTCTTAATTGCCTTTATCCTTTCTTTCCTACTGCTATGCCATTTGATTTTTTACTACGTTGCCTGTTAACATCTCAGTAAAGTGTGAGTGAGAGAAAAACACCCTTCTCTAGCAATATTCCAATATATCTAATAACTCATTGCTCTTTTAAAAATTTTACGTTAAACAAAAAAATGATAGTTTTCACTATGTGTACTTCAGTAGAAATATCTCAGAAACAAAGGCAACCAGGGAAACAATGCTAAAGGTTTACAGTATTTAATGGTACCAGGACACTTACGCAGTTCCGAATGGTGGTTCCTAACTAGCAAGAAAAAAACGAGGAATCTTAGGTTTTTAGGCGTGGAACGGATATCCACGCCCATAAAAACGGCATGTAACTCTGTCTGAAGTGGAGGTGTCATACATAGCGTTTAACTGTTGGTTAATATCACCGAAGCCCAGGAGAGCAGACGAGGACTCCTTCGTAAGTGCGTGTAGGGGAAGGGGCAGGGGTATGGTGTGATGGAGGGGGGGGGAGGGGCAAACATACCCCTCTGCCAGCTAGCCTTTCTGCTATCAAGTGCAGCGCGTAATGAAATCAGCTGCCGGCAGGCTAAGGCAATTAACGCGTTTTCGCAAAACACAGAGCCCTGCAACTTGGCTAATTACCTGTTAGTATGAGGCACTTAATGAGAAGGGCAAAACACTGAGGCCGGTCTTTGTGTTGACGGATTGTGGGCTAGCTGCCAGTGGCTCCATGGGACAGTCCTACAGAAGGGGGGCACGCGGCTAATGGACGACGTTAACAGAGGCGGCACCCGGCTGACAGCACTCTGGGCTACAGACCTCGCTGAAAGTGTTCCAGCCGCTGCCAGGAGGCGGGTGTGGAAGCCGGCGTGCGATGCCTCGATCGTGTCAAATTCACCAAGAGGCGGGGCTGTCCTCCGAGTAATACTCTGCAACTATCTGCAGAATCCTCATTGTCCATATCCAGACGCGGATAGTAGGTGCAGCCTTCCAAATGCGTTTCCATTACATATGCATCTTCTTAGCTTTGCCATTTCGATCTCACAGTCTTCAATCTTTCTGACAGATTAAAATTGTATCACTTTTTTTTTTATATATATATATATATATAATGGTCAGGGCGTGGTACACGCCGCACTAGCAGTGGGGTCTGTTCACGGCACTGCCAGTGTGTCGAGGCCCAAACCCCTCCCACCCCTTTTTCATGTTCCCTGTTGGGTCATAGCACTAAGTGTGCAGAAATGTTAACACAATATTCCCACTCTCCGATGTAAGAAAGACAAAGAAACCTCTTCTCTGAGTAGAAACTGAACACAGATAAAAAAAAAGTTCCAGAAGCAAGGTAATAGTAAATAATAATAAGGAACCAAGTGACTTTTATTTTTCTTCCGTTCGTTCTCGTTCAAGGTGTTGTAGTGGTTTCACATATTTAACCTATTCTTTCAAAAATGATCTTCAGCATGTTGCCATGGTGCTTCTTGTGGTTGCGATACGTGCTGATTTTTGCATATTCACACTTCATGTAAACGCGGAATTCTATCTCGTTGTCCGACCCAAGTGTGTGGATGACATAACTAACATATTTTCCCAGTAACCAGCTAATGGCGTTGGTTTTTCATTTCGGAAAGTATGTCATGTCCGGTCTTAGGAGGAGCGATGGCGTTATATATTACGTAGAGGATCTGGTGAGAAAGGCGATTTGTTGCCTGATCCAATTCCAGTTATGCACATTGCCACCACAGGTGAATCTGTGGCTGAGTGTATCCACCAGATTGCATTTTCCACAAAGGTGTGTCTGGTTTAAACCGATCCCATATAGTCTCTCGTTGGTGCTGATGACATTATTGTTTTGTACCATGCGGAAATAGCGTCTGTAGATAGCCCCGCATAGTTGATGTTGCGCCATACAGCTTTCCAGTCACAATTTGGGAATTTCGTTTCAATTTTGTTTCTACCCTCATTTAACTTCCTTTCAAGTATGATGTCGCGCGCTGTGATACGTGTGTTGCTTCTGATTTCG
The DNA here is from genome assembly GCF_023864275.1 of Schistocerca cancellata. Taxonomy (NCBI): domain Eukaryota; kingdom Metazoa; phylum Arthropoda; class Insecta; order Orthoptera; family Acrididae; genus Schistocerca; species Schistocerca cancellata. The sequence continues at coordinate 80,142,646 of NC_064627.1, read as the reverse complement.
TCACTAAGATAACTTGCTTCGAGGAAAAAGTTCCTCACATACTGCAGACGGGCATTAATCCTTCGCACATCAATCGGTGCTTGCAGGCTATGGGGTGTCACAGCCTCAAAGAGCTTTGCGGTTATATATTGTGGAAGTTCTCTGAGTATATGGAAAGTCCGTTTGAGGAGCAGAGCAGACGCTTTATTGCGAATATCCACCAAACCGAGGCCCCAGTTTCTGACATCCAGTATAACCGTAGTCGCACCAACCCTGAATATGTCTCCTCACCATAAATAATTGGTAACAGTGGACATGATCCCTTTCGCTACTAGTTTAGGGATTGGAAATACCTGCGCAGTGAAATACGCTTTAGACAAAACGCAGGAGTTGATGAATCTGACTTTTTGCACCAGGTCCATAGTTCGATGGATGTTCTCCATTACAGCACCATGAACTTTCCTCCTAGTTTCCGTCCAGTTAAAAGCAGCCATCCGCATCGGACATGCCATTAAGGTTATTCCCAAAGTTTTATGGTGGTTGTCTTGTTTTGCCCATGCCAGTCGAAGGTGATCTAGGCCCCGTAGATTCAATATTTGGCTTTTGTTTTCATTTGCTGTCGCTCCCGACGCTAGACAATACCTTTGGATTTTTCTTTCCAGTGTAACTGTCTCCTCCTTATTCCTTATTACAACGCGCACGTCATCAGCATAAGCTCGTATGACAGTTTTCTCACCACTCAATGTTATGCCTGTTAATCTCGCGTGGACAGTGCGGAGGAAGGGCTCTAAAGATACGGAAAATAAAAACATAGATAAGGGACTGCCCTGTGGAACCCCTCGCTTTATCTGTATGGGTTTAGATGTTTGGCCATTGATTGCTATTTTCGCATTTATACCTGTTGCAACATTCCTTAGCATGTTCACAATCTGGGGGTGGAATGCCATTCTTGACAGCGTCGCAAAGAGGTATCTATGACTAAAGCGGTCAAAAGCTTTGTTGAAATCTATAAAGATTAACGCACATTTTATACTTGTCACTGAGGTAATTGCAATGACGTCTCTGTATGCAGATTGACTTTCGAATATCGTTCTGGTCGGAGAACAAGATTGGTGATGACTCAATATTTTGTTGGAAAAGGCAGAGAGTCATTTGTTGATAACACGCGAAATTATTTTGTAATCAAAATTTAGTAGCGAAAGAGGCCTAAAATTCTTTAAGTTGGTTTTGCCTTTACTCTTAGGATTCAGTACTATTTTACTTTCCTTAAACTCTGCAGGGACCGGTTTTCCGTTCAGGACCTCATTTGCCATGGAAGTGATCTTGTCCCCTATTATAGACCAGTAGCGGGCATAAAACTCCACAGGGAAGCCATCAAGTCCCGGAGATTTGTTGAGAGGCGAGTTACGCATTGCCTCATGCACTTCATCTTTAGTAATAGGTGACAGGATGTCAGCATTGCCTGTTCCCGACAATTGTGGACCTAAAATAGTGAGAAAGTCCTCGAGAGCTGCATCTTCCACTGTGGTAGGGGCATATAAGTTTCCTTGTACCTGTGGACTTCGTCCAGTATTTGTTTCTGGCATGTAAGCCTCGTACCAGTATGCGTCTGTTTTTAGCATGCCGCACCAAGTGATACAGAGAAGCTGTTTCATCTGCTACGACTGATGTGGCTTTCGATTTAATTTTGAGTCCCTCCATCTGTTGCCGTTTAATGCTTAATAACTTGGCTTTTATTTTTTTTTATATCATTCAGACGAATTACGTCATCATCGGCCTGTTGATATGTCTCTTAAAACTTTATAATAAAACTCCATTGTATTCCTCAACTCCCTGTGCCTCGCTGCACTATACTGCATGACAACTTTCCGCAGCCTTGGTTTAGCCCTCCTTGTCCACCAGTCAATGACTGTTGGGTGCTTGTCTACTGTGCGGAGGCACATAGTCCACGCAAACCTTATTTCCTGTTCCAGTTCTTCGTCAGTTAAAACAGAGCTATTTAAATTCCATTGGCCTCTGAATCGACGGGTTGGCTGTACACTTAAATTTAAGCAAGTTAAAAGTGTACTGTGATCGCTAAAATACACGGGAATAGTTTCAACGTTTAATAAATAATTTTGCAAATTTTGTGACACGTAAATTCTATCTAGTCTGTTGCGGGAGTGGCTGGTTATATACGTGAACCCGACTGACGTCGGGTGCTGAAGTTCCCACACATCCTTAAGGTGTAGATCACTTACTAACTTTTGTAACTGTGGCGAGTAGTTGAAGTTGGGTTGTTGATCTTTCTGGTTTAAAACACAGTTAAAATCTCCACCTAGTATAGAGAACTCGGATTTTTCCTCAATAAATAAATCAGTTCATCTTGAAAAAACTTCGCACGATCCAATTTGTGGGAATTTCCTGATGGGGCGTAAAAATTAAGCACTGTCACATCGAAAATTTTTATGCCTATGGCTCTTCCTGATTCTAGTCGTTCGATTTCAGTCACCGGAATGCCTTCCCTTATAAGAATGGCTGTACCGATATTGGCTTCCGTAGAAACATTAGCAATTTCAAAAAAGCCTGGGATCCGAAATTCCGTTATCGCAACTTCTTGTAGCAACGCGATATCTGTTTCGGACTGGTACAAGAATTCTTTTAGTGCTGCCAATTTCAAGGGTGACTGTATTTTATTAATGTTAATAGTAGTAATGCTATATGCTTGCAGCACAGACATACCGGAAGAAGCTATTTGGGATGAGGATCGGTATGATTATAGCAGTAACGTGCTTCCCTACAAGGCACGATCTTTACAAGCTGTGTGCCCATTACATGTACTAACTTCCTAGAAAAATTTGCACTGCTTTTAAACAAAGAGCTTAAGACCACTGAGCTACCTAAGCATGACTCACGACCAGTACTCACAGCTTCCATTCTGCCAGTACCTCATCTCTTTCAGCCTTCGTCGTAAAGTCACAGACTCGCGAACCTGTCGCTCTACGGTAATTGCTCCGCGTATGAACGCTACAACGGTTCGTGGAAAGGGAGGATGTCAAAGTGGAACTCTGCTCACCGCATAATAATTTGTTTACTTCGTAACCGTAATGTCTCGTAGGCCAATAATACTGGTAAGAAAAGGAAACTACTTAGTCGACCAACCTGCCACGTTATGTATTGTTCTGGGTCTCTTGTTGTAACGGAAATCAGTTGAGTTGACGGCTTGTTCTTGAAACTTCCAGAGACTTGTCAAGCCTTGAGAAGAAAGGCAACCAGGTTGGAAAGCCCAGCAGTGTTAGGACAGGCTCACTCCTGCCTGCGTTTGCACAACCTATGTGGCGCTCCCCATGCAAACAGCAAACGTGTTTATACTTCGGTGCGCGCAAACACGTCCGCACTCCCAACCGTTCAAGTGCTACTCTAGCTCCGGAAATAGGATCTACTAGCAACTCCCTCGCCTCCTATATTTTAAAGAGTCAAACTTCCATGCACAAAACAGCTAAATTATATTTAAACATTGTTTCAGGTACAGGGTGAGAATTATTAAACTATATAAAATAAAACCGTCGTAACTTCTTAACGGTTTGCAATAGGATGTTCAAATTTCACGGTTGTCCGCGACGCATGATGGGAATTAGTATGTTCTGTATGGTTCGGTTTAGCGACGAAGCTCACTTTCATTTGCATGGGTTGGTCAATAAGTAAAACTGTTTGGGACACTGAGAATCCGCATGTCGCGATCGAGAAATCTCTTCACCCTCAGCGGGTGACTGTGTGGTGTACAGTGACCAGTCACGAAATAATCAGTGCGAGATTCCTCGATGACACGGTGACTATCGAATGGTACATAAAGGTTTTGGAAGATGATTTCATCCCCATTAACCAAAGTGACCCTGATTTCGACAACACGTTGTTAGTGCAGGACGGAGCTGGACCCCATCGAGGCAGAAGAGTGATGCCCTTGAGTAGCACTTTGGGGACCGCATTCTGGCTCTGGTGTACCCGGAGGCCTCTGGCAATGGGCCTCCATTGGCCGCCATATCCTCTGGATCTCCTTTTTGTGGGACTATATTTAAAGATAAGCTGCACTGCAATAACCCCAAAAGCATTTTTGAGCTGGAAACAGCCATTCACGATGTCATCGGGATCATCTATGTTCCGACACTTCAGTGACCCATGCAGAATTTCGCTACTGTTCCGCCCCACATCGTCGCCAATGATGGCAGGCATATAGAACATGCCATGACCTGAATCTCCATATCTGTAGTGACGTTTACATGTTAAACAAACGTAAGTTTTCTACATAGTTCAATAATTGTCACCCTGTAGCTATGTGCACCCATTATAAAACACCGGGTGAGTACACTCTACGTAATTTCCGCTTCGTTTTAAGAAAAGCTACTTATTCACTTACATCCACATTTATAATATCATATCCCTTGAATTATGTTTCGTACAATGACGCACCTTTGCAGGTATATTCAGTGGTATAATTCGATATTGTTAGCAAAGTATGTTGCGAATAGAATTGGAAATTGTAGCGACTTGAGAGTTCTTTGATCTCTTGTATAAAGTGACATGCAGATTACTAACTTTATTGCGCCAAGTTGGGTGCCAAAATGTAGTGAATGGAAACTTCTTTGATATCTTGTATAAAATTACATCAGATTATTAACTGTATTGCTCCACGCTGGGGGCCAAAAATGTAGTGAATTCGCCAAAATACTCCTTGATATCAAACAGCATGCAAAATTAGGAGTAAGATCATCCCACCCTGGAAGCCGTTAAGTGACATCAATAATATAGTGATCTCAAGCAGAAAAAGGTTAGGACAGTAGGTGATGGATGTAAGAGTGGAAGAGAACAGTTACATTATTCGACTGGACGTGGAGACGACTCAGTCGTAAAGGGGTCGTTTTGACTGCTGGTTGTGGGTTGGGTGGGCGAAGCTGCGAAGTAACGCGCCGGGAGGCGAATGTTAGGGCTGGTTGGAAGAGACTGCGTGCCCTCTCGCTTCCGCGCTGTCTCATCGACTGTGTCCCCTGAGCCGTGTTTTTTTTTTTCCTTTATTGTGATTTTAAACACCTTATACAAAGGCGGGCTGTCAGCAGCACAATACGCCGCTCTTCAGCCTTGAGTTTGACAACAAGTAGTACAGAAAGGTGGCACAGAGAAGACAGTAAAAACGGTGGGCAAGAAATGTATACACTAAAAATCGAAAAAACATGGAGCCGTTCACGCTGGACGAGAAACATCACTAACACTAGGCTACACGGTGCACATAACATGTATGATGGCGACGGCACGTGAACGGTGGTGGCGTGACGGCGAACAGCACAACACACAAACGAAGGCACACACACGAAACACAGACGGCGATGATCTCCGGCGCGCGAATCTTCACTGAGCATGTACCAGTCCGGGGACCTGCCAAGAGAGGAGGAGGAAGAGGAGGAAGGGGAAGGGGAATCGGAGAGGGGAGAGCAGAGGTGCCATGGGCTGAGTAGAGAGGGGGAGGGAGGAAGGGGGAGGGGAAGCCCGGGGGAAGAGGGGAGGAGGGAGGGGAGAAAGGAAAGAGAAGGGTAGGGAAGGGAGGGAGGGAGGGAGGGAGGGTGCCTAAAGGAAAGGACACAGGAAGTGGGGGGGGGATCAAAGTTGATCCTCGGAGCCGTGGTAAAAATTGCTGTTTTTAAGAGCGCACCGCAGCGAGTTGTGTGGAGCAGTCGCCCTCCGTTTCTGGCGGTGGCGCCGATGTGGCAATCGCAGCTTTGGTGTCTCCCTCTGGTGGGAAAGGGGAAAGGTAGCCCGTTCACGTGCATTTAAGGGGCGCTATGAGTTCGCTAGGCGGCGAGTCTGGGCCGTTGGTCAGTCGGAGTGAGTGTGGGTCAGTCTCGCGTCACCAGTTGCTGGTGTGTCCCTCGTTCGGATTTGTGCGGCGGTTAGTGTCTGTCTGTCGTCGGAGTGCTAGTATGTCGTTTGGATCAAACTTTCAAGCCGGCAAATGAGAGTCTTGCCACTCCGCCAGTAACAGAACTCAGCTAGTGGTCGCCCAGTCGGGGCTGAGTTCCTGCATCTGAGTTGCGCGTTAGGCCGCCAGTCTGCTCGAGTTGCTCAGGCAACGGTCATTGGCGGTTGGATCGATCGGTTGGTCAGTCGCGCACTGACACACAAGATGACTTGTCCGCCTTGAGCGTCGGTGCATGTGAGGCCGCCACGTGAGTCCAGTGGGCCGCGCCGTATAGCGAGGGGCAGTGGCTCCGTGGTCGACACGAGAGCAACGGGAGTCAACCCACGACATCAGTCTGGCCGGTGCGAGCTGCGACGCAGTGAGACTGAAGATCGGCGCGCCTTCCTGCGTCCGTTGAAGCGGCTGGCAGTGGACGGTTCGGGAGAGCCACTTGTGGGTGCTGCGCCAGGTCTTCGCCAGAAATCGCAGTTTATTAGAAGTTCAGTGATTGGTGATATGTTGTTTGATTTACTCTTGTTAAATTCTACTTGTTTTCTTGGTAAGGTCACCAGCCGCTTTGTTTTGGGGTCGTCTTACCATTCTTCTCCGTTTGCCGACCCCCGGGAAGGTGGTTATTTATAAATTGGGTGGTCCGTTTTTCCCTTCTGGAGTAGGGGCGGGTTAGAGAAACCTGCGGTTCGGGTTGTTTAGTAATCTCCCTGTCAATCTGCCATACGTTAATAGGTGCCTCCGTCATGTTTGTCGGATTCGGTGTTAACGAATTTACTGCTTGAAGTGTAACGGCCGAATTCCTGAAATGTGTTTCTTGAGAGGCGGTATACGGGTAATGTAGAGCATGATTGTATATTTTATGTAAGACTGCATTTCATTGGTATTTTATTTAAATCGTCATTTTAGTATATAAAGTTGCCACCCTTCCATCGTAAGAATTTTTCTTTTTAAAAACAAGTTGCACTTTCGGTGGCAAGTAAATTTTTTTTAATGATAGTGTTTTGTACCATTTCCATCCCTCCTACGGGGTGCATAGTTGATGTGCTTGTGTGAGTTGTTAAAACTTTTATTTTAAAGTAATCTGGTGTGTTGCAGATTTGCACAAGTGTAGTCTTTCAGAGGTTGTTGTGAGCGGTCGTGACTACGGCCGTGTCAAAAGGGAGGGCAAGGTTTTCAGCCCAAAAACTCGTACTATCAATATTTGTTCCTTCTGTCTCGGAATAAAATTGTAACGTGATATTTAGAGGGTGCTTTCTGATTATAATTTTAAATGTGTGTTTTTTTTAAGTGGGCTTTTAGGAATAAAGTTTCCATTTGTTGAGAGACATTTAATGTGTTTTTATCAGTTACCCACTGGCGACTACTTCCACGCTCACATAGTGTGATTAACTGTGTTAATGTTCTTGATGAATCGCTAGCTTCGAATGCTTTGAATGTAAATTCACGGTTCATCCTCACTTCCCATCACTCCACTAAGCTCAATCACTCCTTGAAATTTTCCTCCTCTCGGCGTTGTAACTGGCCGACTGAATTTGCAGTGCCGCCCAATGACAGATCGCCGTATCGTGGCCAAGCCTCTGAGTCCTGTGTGTAAATTCTGTCTTGCATGGGTCGGTGTGTGGCTCTGGAATTAGCGTCCTTCTCATGGTTTCGCTCTCTATGCTGCTCCCCCCGTCTGTCGCACATTGTTCCTGTGTTTTCCTGCGTTCCTATATCGTTGTGAAAGCAGTCACTCAACATTTCTTAGTAATAGCTATCTCTGTGTGACTCCTGGACAGTACCGTATTTATGATACTTTTAAATGTCTGCTGGCGTTCTTGAGTCATAAGCAACGTTGTTACTATCCACAGAACTTTTTTCTTCTGTTTTGTATACCGACTGACTTCTTACGCAGTTATTTAGTTTCACACCCCACCTTGTGAGAATTATTTGCGCTTTGTGTCTACGCTCTAGCTCAGTGCTTGAATTCTTGACACGATCTCGCTCCTTTCAGGCAGGTGAAAATGGCTGCTGCCACCTAGAAGACTCACGCGCCTCCATGTGTGTATTCTTGACGCTTTCATGTCTATGCATTTTACTAGTCTCTGCTGGGGTCCACAGTCATCCGCATGGCTTCTCACAGAGCGACAGACTCTCCGCAACGTGTTCTCTCTTAAGCTAGCCTAGCCCCTGCGTGTTTGCAGAATGTGTCTCTAGCGCTCACTCTATGGCGTCCGTCTTTCCCTTCGTCCTGAGCTTCTGGCGCTGTGAGTCGGTCAAGATGGCCGCCGAGGGATGTTTTACAAAGGAATAAAGCGTTGAGTCCGATGCTGAAGTATTACTGCGTGAACACCGAAAGTGTAATTGTTGTGTCTAGACAAGACAGCCTAGACACAATGAGAGGAAGCCGAAAGGCACGCGCTTAAACTCACGCAGGCTGGCGTGAGGTCTGAAACAGGATACGTAATGAATGCTATAAAGAAAAGTACGTAGCTTCTGGAATACTTAACTTTAATCCACATTTGTAGAACATCGCTCTTGATGATACATTAATAGAATCTAAATATCAATTATACGGCGCCTTGCTAGGTCGTAGCAAATGTAGCTGAAGGCTATGCTAACTATCGTCTCGGCAAATGAGAGCGTAGTTGTCAGTTAACCGTTCCTTGCAAAGTCGGCTGTACAACTGGGGCGAGTGCTAGTACGTCTCACTAGACCTGCCGTGTGGCGGCGCTCTGTCTGCCATCACTGACAGTGGCGACACGTGGGTCCGTCGTATACTAGCGGACCGCGGCCAATTTAAAAGCTACCACCTAGCAAGTGTGGTGTCTGGCGGTGACACCACAGTAATAACAGATAAACTTTTATCATTCATCATTTTGAGGAGGGTGTAGGGAACTGATGACCTCAGATGTTAAGTACCATAGTGCTCAGAGCCATTTGAACCATTTGACCCATTTGAGGAGGGTTTCAGAGAGAGAAAAGCTTCTAAAAGGTTTGATATTATGTGTAAAGCTGATGTGCTGTTTGAGACGTAGCATTTGCTTCGTTGATTCACGGACGTCACGTAGGATAATGTTGTAAGAGAATTGCTGTAAGAGAATTGTTGTAAGAGAATTGCTCGTCATCTTCAGGTGCTTACTGTCCTGTTGTTGCAATGGCTTGCTAATATATGCGCCAGCTCGCTGGGAAAGCGAAGGCGACAAGGCGTGGGCTAAAATGTCATCGTAGACGACTCAGAGCAGGGCAGCATCCAGCGCCGCTTACTGGATAAACATACTACCGTATTCGCGTTCACGAGACGGAAAATGCGCGGCCGCAATTCACGCCGCAGCGTTCGCGAGGACTGAGTATTGGCCCCCAGTTAAAGAGTCCGGACTCCGATTCCTCGCCTGGCTCGGCTCGGGTTCTTTCGCAGCGGCCCACAACCCCTTAGGGCCGCCAATGCTGGTTCACATGCTTTGCTGAGTTGAAATCTTGTGTCTCCATTAATCAGGTCGTTACTTATACGTATTTAGATTGTTTCTTTAATTATGGAGTCTCAGCACATGGAAGTGGATGAAAGGATCTTTGTCTCTTCGTAGCTTACGCTATGTCCCACTTCAAGACAGTGCTCAGCAACAACTGGCTTTTGTGGCTAACCCAAACTGGTGTGAAGTACGTGTTCAGCGCTTCCACCTTTAACATTGCGACACGTCTGGCCAATGCATGATTAAACCGAGTCTTGTCACCTGGCCGCCCCACCATGCCGGATCTGAACGATACGTTACCATATAAAATGGTTGCACTGTGGTAAATGGCGTTGGTCGACCTGCGTTCTGCATCTAGAATATGTGCTTACAGATTCGTATGGCGGTGGTTAAATCACGTCTAATCCTGCCCTATGCTGAAATAACTTTCCAAAGAAATCCCGTCCCAGATGTAAGTTAAAGAGGATGACGGTACACCTCCAGAGAAAAAACAAAATTGATCTTAGAACTTGTGCAAAGTCCAACACAAAGTGAAGAAAAATTTCTATCTGAGGAGAGAATATATGATTCCGAGCGAAGCTCCTGAATAAACACTTAGAGCCAAAAGTCCAGTAAAATGGATCAGCAGACGAAAGTTTTTCGAAGTCTTTTCCTCTTCCCGTGATCATAACCAGCAGGCTGTCCAATCTTGCAGTTATGAACAGAGCTTCGGCTGTTACAACCGAATACGATACAGAAAACTCTCCACCTCTCTGCTAGTGTGTGTAACTAACCTGTTACTACGGGTTATTCCTTATTATTTGGGAATGGAAATACTTATTGCTTATGAAATTAACTTGAGAAGATTTGGGTCGCCACCGACTCTAACTATACAACTAATCGAAGGTTTAGTCGAGTCGGAAAATAAATTAATTTGATCACAGACCAAAAACTCACAAAAATGCATGCGTTGTGAAGTCGCTCTCAGCGGATACGATGTAATTAATAGTATTGCCTGTGCACTGTTCACGACAATCAAACATTTAAAATAAAATAGAAAATGCATGAACACTGCATAAGATCAGCTCCCAGCAACACACCTGAAAATATGACTTAATCTAAAGCATTTGATATAAAATACAAGAGGAGACTAATCACTGGACCTGTGCATAAGGAAACGCATTGGATGTGCTAACAAGAAAGCTACGAGATGAGTGGCTTAGGTGCAAAAACGTAATCTAGGAACACAAGAGAAAATTGTAGGTAAAATCATTTATTCCTAAGATAAGGACGTGAGGCATATACACGATTCCTGATAACACGTGGTTTGTGGAGACGCAATTTCTAGATATAGTGCCCAAATTGCAACAATATCACATCACACAATCATGTTAACATTATCTAAAACAAACATGCGATCGGACAGTTAGTGATGCCGGTAGCCCAACAACTATAATGTTCTACCACGTGGTTGGCTCCCCACGGACGAAAGACACATAAAGCAAGGAAAATTTACGAGAAGGCAAGGCTCTAAATATTTAGAAAAATGAAAGCTTATGCAGGCACAGCTGAAGGCAAACAGACATTCATACAGAAGCGAGTGCTCACTTCTTATCGACACCTTTGTGTGGCGCTCTTCCGGCGGATCCAAGTCTGCTATACAAATTTACTAAAAGAAAAACCTGCCACAGTTTAGCATTCCTTGCTGCGACAGGGCAAAGCAATCTTCCAGATTTGAAAAGCGAGACCAAAAGCTAACAGCTCTCCCCTCGCCAAGTAACAACGCGCCACGCGGTCAGTCTAACTCACCCTTCTTCGACTGGAGCACAGCTGTGGTCGCTTCCCGTACCGGCGGCAGACTGCCCCCTTTTTCCTCTCCAGCCTCATCCACGCTCCGCGTGGACCGGAAAGCCCAAAGATGCCATTTCCGCCACCAACCTAACGCAGGTGGATTTCTCATAAGTAGCGCAAACCTCTTTGCCTACTTGACCACTACGAGAGTTGGCTATTCTGTACCAGTGCTGCTGAATCTGTACGACTATCGCAGACTTTCTGCAGCAGACTACGCCACCGTCTAGCAACGTGGCACACAACCACATTCATTCAATCACGCCACTATGAGAGTAAAAAGAGAAAAGAGAAACAAGGAAAAGAAACAGAAATACTTGTGAAATTGGGCTACCGGACTAATGAAAGGTGGCTACAGGACCCTTTCATGTGTACTTGCCAATCACCAAATAGAAGTACCTGCTCTCCGTTGACAGGCAGCTGGGGATGCCTGTTAATCTCGTGAAGCAGTCTGCGTGACTCCCAATAGTAGAATTCTGAACCAAGCAAGGAATGACGCTACAATCTTGTAGTTGAAATTACGAAGGTATTATTCTGAAGCCTATTGTATACTTTGGATCAGAAACTGCCTCCTGCGAGAAGCCGGCCACGGGCTGTGGCCCCTTGTGGACAGTAGTGGCCACTTCTGAGGGTGGGGGTGGTGCCGCCCTCGCATCGCCGTCGGTGAAGGCATACATGTCTAGAAACCTTCTCCCTCAGCCCTGGCAGAGTCCGCTCTGCAAAGAGCCAAGTATTCGCAACTGTAAGCTGAACTAAAATTGGCATAAGAAATAGAAAGAAGTTTATTGAATTAAAAGCACTGAAAAAGGTAGTTCAAATGAATCTAAGTATGAAAAATGGTGCATATATTCGCGACGTTTTTCAAGCTTAAAAATATTGACGGTCGATCGATATATCGTGCAACGTATTGTACCGCTGACAGTAGTATTGCGCAATACGTGGCAGTACTGCAGAGACTGCTTCGAACGAATTTACGCTAACGGCTGAAAAGTGGGTCGGAAGATGTAAGCTACAGCACCATGTGGTACATAGAGAAATGAAATTTCTGATTGATGAGAAAACGTCAAATACCTCGTTGTCCACAACAGCAGCGTAAAGTGTAGATCATGATGGCGTCACGGTACAAACGCTTATTTTATTGTAGCGGTAGTCAGGTTTGACAAACAAGATCAGATTAGCTGTCAAGTGAGCATGTATATTTACTTTGTTTCCAATAGTTGTCAGAGTACAGACATAAGGCCATGAAAGCTTTCAGTCAGTAACCAGAAAATATTTGTTTTACTTCGTTTGCATCAGTTTTTACAGTAGATATATACAGAAGCAAACAGCTGATGTACAAGCCAAAATTTACAGGGCATTTTCCTAGTTCGTAATTAGTTGTTGCTGTCTTATACGAATCTATGCTGTCATGAATGAGCATCCAGTCCACTAAAAACAGACTTGTTTTCCAACTGTGCAGAGTTTCTGCTTTTGCAAAGTAAGCAGCTCATTCACAATACGTGAGAGTTCCCCATCGTCGAGCCCCAAAACGTTCGCTCTAAGGACATAATTATGACGCACTGTTATTACTGTGCCGTTCTCGGCCTTGTACTTCATCATATTTTCACAATACTATCTAGTGCCGCTCTTACTTTTCTTCTATCCTGTATCGACTGCATCTTTAACAATGCTAGAGATGCCCTCGTCACTCAGTGTGTCTTTTCCTGATATTAAGACATAGGTTGGGCGGGTTTGGCTGAAATTGTCACAGGAGTTCCAGACTTACGCTTTACATGACACTCTCTCCTACCACCAACCCAATCTCAGAAGTTTCAATCTCATCAGTCAGCCCGTCAGTTTCGAAAATTATGCCGCAACCAATTTTCGAACACATTTAAGTACCAGGTCTTTCACCCACTTAGTGGTGTGCTAGCGGTATCTCACACAAACAGTATATTTTTCAGATAATAGATCGTGTTTAAACCAAGTTTTGTTGAATTCCATCCGGAACTGCAGAGAAATGCATGCATAACGCCACGTCCCCATACTCATCCCTTGATATAGTCCTGCAAAAATTGGTTCACGTCATTGATATTTCTCTCGTTTATCATTCATAGGTGCAGCACAGCGGTCCAAACCCGCATCCGGCCATCCACATTTAGGTTTTCCGTGGTTTCCCTAAATGGACTCAGTAAAGTTCGGGGATGGTTCCTCCGAAAGGGCACGACCTATTCCCTTCCCCAGTCTTCCCTAGACCGATGGATGGGATCGATGATCTGGCTGCTTGTACGTTTATCAATGGCTATGGAAGAGATCAAAATAAAACTGTTACAGTCTGGTATCGTGCCTATTATTTCTGACCACTATAAAGAAATCTGTAAAAATGAAAATCGATATTGTACGATTCAACAGATCGTGACCCCTGTTACCGATCATTAATAAATTCGGGTTTGACCAAAAAAGGGGAACGTACAATCATAAAGGTGAAAGAGAATGTTGTTTATTACACCATTTGAAATATTCCAGGGGTTTAAAAGAATCAGCTCCTATATATATTATTGTAGTCTACAACAGTCATCTTTTCAGCGCTGTAAACGAGAAACCACAGCTTACAATAGGTACCGCTGAAACATCAACAGATCAGTCAGAAATAAATCTATGTGCTGTCCAGAATACATCACACTGACACAAAGAATATTACAATTCACCATAATCCAACCAGATAAACAACGAAACAAAATGGAACGAATTCATGTGTAAGAATGGAAAAGAAAACATGTCTTTAGTATTGGATCTGTGGCAGACATTCTGTCTGTCGTAGACTAAGGGCTCCTGTGAGTGTAGGTAAACACATTCTTTGCCGGAAATAAAGAAGTCTATAGATGGTGATTTAATGTCTTATAATGTATCAACTCTTTATCGAGACATCAGTTTAAGGTTCAAAGGATGGGGGCATCACCCATATGAAACATCCACAACCTATTTGAATCTTCAGAGGGTGAGAATGAACATGCTCGAGAAATTGTTGCAATAAATAACTTTCACTCACAATACCTGAAGTGGTTGGTCTCATTTCTGGACAAGTACCAACGTCTTTTGCAGACAAGACATCAGCACCAGTAAACAAAGCTGACCTTGCACCATACATGTTCCAAGTGACTTGGAGCACAGCAAGAGCATTGTGCTAAGACAAAATGTGAGAACTGATACATGTTGCGAAAATGTAGCACTGATAAATCATAGGACGAAGCAGGTGCGGAAATACCGACAACCACTCCATAACGAGGCCATGTCAACAGGACTCGTAAACGGAAGAAATGAATATGGAGGGAAAGTGGGTAAAACAGTCGTCAGACAGAGAATCAGTGAGGAGTACATCCCAAACAGACCGTGGCAACAAGTGCAGGGCTGTCGGCCTCGCACATAACGCGACCAGCGGCTGAGTCATCCGCCTGACGGACGGCTGCTGGACACTACCAACAACGCGGCAGTCTCACATCATCAGTGGCCTCTTATTCCACTAGCAGCATGGATTACGTGTGTAATGGAATCTGATACGCGTCTAAAATCGTGTGAAACTTTTAGAGATTCGTTTCTATGCAAAAAACACTCAACCACTCTTAACAAAAGTATTATTTGTAACAGTTAACTTGACTTCAGCGAGTCGTCAACATTGCTTTCCTGCTGTTTGCTTGTCATATAACCGCGCCTGGAAGGAGGATTGAGCTGGAAACCACCTTTATTGATTTCATTTTATTGGGCTCTGAGCACTATGGGACTTAAAATCTATGGTCATCAGTCCCCTAGAACTTAGAACTACTTAAACCTAACTAGCCTAAGGACATCACAAAACGCCCAGTCATCACGTTCATTTTATTTCATCTAGCATCAGCATCATATGTTACCCTTTACTCGTAACATAATCAAATGGTTCAAATGGCTCTGAGCACTATGGGACTTAACATCTGAGGTCATCAGTCGCCTAGAACTTAGAACTACTTAAACCTAACCAGCCTAAGGACACCACACACATCCATGCCCGAGGCAGGATTCGAACCCGCGACCGTTGCAGTCGCGCGGTTCCGGACTAAGCGCCTAGAGCCGCTTGGCCACCGTTGCCGGCGTAACATAATAACGGGCAGCACTGTGATGAATGAATATGTGGTTAATTGGGAGTGCATGTGAGATCGTAGAATCAGTATAAATTCCGTGATTCTTACTGTAGAAGCGTGGGAACTTTCATTGAATTGCAGCTACCAAAGCAGACCCACGGCTTGACAACACGTGAGACAGTAGAAGTGTATCAGTGAGGATTCTGATGCATGAAGAACAAGTCACCGCTGTTGCGTGGCAACTTTGTACAAGGCAGCAACAGTTAAAATTTTCAAAGACCCAGAGCGTAACTTCTTCGCTTACGTTATGGTAGAATCGACACGAGCCGGGTGTGAAGAATACCATATCACCACCGAGAGTGAGTCCGGGGAAAATACAATGTCGGCGCTTCTGGCGAGCCGGGAAGCAGATTTCAGCAGAAACGCAGCACGCAGAACAAGTGGTAAGGATGACGCTACCTTAGTTAGGTGATGAAAGGAACTCTAGTTCTATTGTAACGACGCTTACCAAGAGCTTTTACGAACCAGCCCTTTAACAAACTCATTAAGCAAGCGTAGCAGAGTGTGAACAGGTGACACCTTTGTAGTAGCTAGACCGATGCGATCATGACATGTGGCGTCAGGTAAATGTTAGCCGCTAATTTGCTCTGTAAACATCCCAGCATTTTAGCTCGTAAAGCAGTCAATCAGACGCATAGATGGCGAGCGCAACGTTTGCACTCGATTCCCTGATTACAGGAAAGTGTCTCCTCGCACAAGTCTGCTGTGGATTACCTGTGCGCTACTGAGCAACGGCAGCCGCTACGGGGAGAGATGGCTGCCTCACCATGATCACTGGTCGCAGAGCACAATACAGAACGTCCCCTTAGAAAAATTATAACTGACTGTGCTGGTAAACCTCTTACGTTATTTGAATTTCAAACAGCAGAAGAAAACTGAACGTACTCAGACATTTCTCTCTTTACTAAACTGACACACAATATTTTTAGCGCAACGCAATCTGACTTTCAATAATCCCTACAGAAGAATGACCCCGATTAACAATAACCTATACCTTTCATGAATGACTCACCTCACAAAAATCTTCGTTACTCGAACTACTGCAATACAGCGAGCGGCAATACTGACAGATAAATAAAAGATTCTAATTGCGGAAAGCACTAACTACTGATAGGCATAGTTAGCAAATGAATGATTTTGATAGAGACCAAACAATGTATTAACCTTAATAGTGTTCAAAAGTCATCATATATATATATATATATATATATATATATATATACCGTAGGCAAATATCCTGCACATAAATTTACCAATAAAAATGGTACAAGGCTCGTCGAACTATGTAAGCAGAATAACCTGAAGATAATGTCAACATCTCTAAGAAAATATCCAAGAAAACAAAAGACATGGAGATCTCCTATACAACAAATTGGCGAGTTTCAAATAGATCATGTGGCGATTTCATACCCAGTACAAAAAGAAATTTACGACGTCCAAGTACGCAGAGGAGCAAACATTGATTCAGACCATTACCTAACTAGAATTAAAATCAAGTTTACAGCACGAAGAAGTCATCAGAAGAAAACAGAAATACAGACATATGACACCAAGAAG
Source organism: Schistocerca cancellata (assembly GCF_023864275.1). Classification (NCBI taxonomy): domain Eukaryota; kingdom Metazoa; phylum Arthropoda; class Insecta; order Orthoptera; family Acrididae; genus Schistocerca; species Schistocerca cancellata. The sequence continues at coordinate 80,125,745 of NC_064627.1, read as the reverse complement.
ATTAAAGAATCTAAAGTAAAAGAAGAATGGGAGAAGGAAAAGGCAAACACATGGGAAGAATTTCATTCTAAAATCACGCGAATAGCTAAGGAAACTATTCCCTTGAAAAAGATATTCAAACACCCTTGGTGGGATTCAGACTGTGAAAATGCATTGGAAAGGAGAAAAAAGGCATTTCAAGAATATAACAGTAAAAAATCACAAGAAAGTCTACATTTATTTAACGAGGTTAGAAAACAGGTTTCAAAATCTATTAGGCAAGCAAAAAGGAAGTACACAAAGGCACAACTGGATGCCATAGAAGAAAATTTCCAAAACTATAATACAAGAGACTTCTACAGAACTTTCGCAGATAAAATACGAGGATATATCCCTCAAAATTTATGTTTCAGAAAACCAGATGGTAAATTAGCCCTAACAAACCAGGAAAACTGTCAAGTATTGGCTCAATATTTTTCTAACCTACGAAATTGCCCAGAACCTAGTTTAAGGTTTCCCAAAGAAATCAGTGCCAACGCTCAACCGGATTCATTACCACCAACACAGGAAGAAATCAAATGTCACATTAAAAACTTAAAAAATAATAGAACATCTGGCGAAGATGGCATTGTTGCAGAGCTATTAAAAAACCTAGGACCAAAGACGTTGCAAGAGTTCACTAAAATAATAACAAAAATATGGGAAACAGAAAAATTACCAGAGGATTGGAAATGTGCCCTTATTCACCCGTTACATAAAAAAGGAGACAGAACAAATGTCAATAACTACAGGGGAATCTCACTTTTACAAGTCACCTACAAAATTCTCTCAACATGCCTGCTGAAAAGAACACAAGAGCAGCTGGAACGCCAAATTGGTGATTATCAAGCAGGCCTCCGCCCCGGTCGCTCATGCATAGAACAAATATTTAATTTAAAGACAATATTAAAACACAAAGCAGTTAGAAATGCCCCCATAATTTGTACATTTGTAGATTTTAAGAAAGCCTATGACTCAATTGACCGGCAATCTTTGATTAACATTTTAGAGGAACTTGGACTTGACTCCAAAACACTAAGGCTTATCAAAGAATCACTGACAGACACTGTATCTAAAGTTAAATTCAGGGGAGAAATCTCTGAACCTTTTCTCATAAAAACTGGAGTACGTCAAGGTGACGGGCTATCTCCACTTCTGTTTAATATAGTCCTGGATAAAGTCATTAAGGAATGGGAAAATTAAAAAATCAATCCTACTGGAAACCAATCCATCTTGGTAGAACCAAAGACAACGTGGAGGTATCTTGTTTAGCATTCGCGGACGACTTGGCCATACTTGCAGATGATGAAGAAATTGCCACCAAACAAATAGAGATCCTTAAGGAATGCGCGGATAAAGTAGGTTTACAAATTTCGTTTCAAAAGACAGAATTTTTCTGTACGAAATTCCATATACACAGTTTGAACACAAAATATGGAAAAATAAATAGAGTAAAACATTTTAAATACCTAGGTGAAATTTTGGAGCTAACCGGAGGAGAGAAAGTTGCACAGAAGATCAGACAACAGAAAATGAAGAGAGCATATGGTATGACACATGAAATATACAATAAAAAATGCATCTCCTCGAACACAAAAATCAGACACTACTGCGCAGTAATTAAGCCAGCAGCACTATATGCTAGTGAAACGCTCACACTCCACACAAAATGTGACTTAGAAAAAATACTAAAAGAAGAACGCAAAATTATGAGAAAGATTTTAGGTCCAAAATTAACAGAAGAAGGATACCGGATACAATCAAGAAGAACCACACAAACTATATCAAACCTGGCAGCAGACATAAGAAGGCGAAGATTAAAATTTTATGGACATGTCACTAGACTTCCCCCCACACGACTCACCAACAGAATTCTCACTTACATAGAAAAAGTCAAATCAACAACACCATGGATTAGCCAAGTAAAATTAGATTTACAAAAAGCAAATATTGAACTTAAAGATGTCAAAGATAGAAAAACTTTTAGAAATAAGGTGGAAAAGTGGATTGTATTGTCGGAGAAGGAAGCACTAAAGAGACCAGGAACAAAATGGACAGAAGAAAGAAAAAGAAAACATGGAGAACGAATGAAAGAAGTATGGAAGAAACGACGTCAGAAAGCTGTGCGTGATCCTTCTGGGTCCATTCGCGATAAGTAAGTATATATATATATATATATATATATATATATATATATATATATATATATATACTACTATACTACTGGCCATTAAAATTACTGCACCAAGAAGAAATGCAGATCATAAACGGGTACTCATTGGAGAAATACGTTATACTAGAACGGACATGTGATTACATTTTCTCGCAATTTGGGTGCACACATCCTGAAAAATGAGTTCCCAGAACTACCACCTCTGGACGTAATAACGGCCTTCATACGCCTGGGCATTGAGTCAAACAGAGCTTGGATGGCGTGTAGGGGTACAGCTGCCCATGCAGCTTCAACACGATACCAGAGTTCATCAAGAGTAGACACTGGCGTATAGTGACGAGCCAGTTGCTCGGCCACCAATGGCCAGACGTTTTCAGTTGGTGAGAGATCTGGAAAATGTGCTGGTCAGGGCAGCAGTCGAACATTTTCTGTATTCAGAAAGGCTCGTACAGGACCTGCAACATGCGGTCGTGCATTATCCTGCTGAAATATAGGGTTTCGCAGGAATGGAATTAAGGGTAGTGCCACGGGTCGTAACACATCTGAAATGTAACGTCCACTGTTCAAAGTGCCGTCAATGCGAACATGTGGTCACCGAGACGTGTAACCAATGGCACCCCATACCATAACGCTGGGTGATACGCCAGTACGGCGATGATGAATACACGCTTCCAATGTGCGTTCACCGCGATGTCGCCAAACACAGATGCGAGCATCATGATGCTGTAAACAGACCCTAGATTCATCCGAAAAAATGACATTTTGCCATTCGTGCCCCAAGGTTCGTCGTTGAGTACACCATCGCAGGTGCTCCTGTCTGTGATGCAGCGTCAAGGGTAACCGCAGCCATGGTCTCCGAGCTGATAATCCATGCTGCTGCAAACGTCGTCGAACTGTTGGTAGAGATGGTTGTTGTCTTGCAAACGTCCCCGACTGTTGACTCAGGGATGAGAAATTTCCTCTTTCTGACGGACACACGTCCATATCGTCCGCTCTCAAAACTCTGGCATCTCTGTCCCCACATCCACCACAGCTGGCGGCTCACCTCCAACTGCGCAACGCTACGCGCTGTTCACATCCAGCTGCCCAACACTACAAAAACGAATATTCCAACAATGAGTCCAACCGGCCAGAGGCTGCACGCAGCACAGTCAGTAATTCCCATACAGAGCGCTACGTGGCGTTACCAACATAAAAACCTAAACACCCTACTTATAAATACCACAGTCCGTGCTGTCGGAGACAGGTGGATCCGGGGGTCTTCGTCACCATCGCGGTTGACTCCAGCGTTGATACCACAGTGGGTGGGACGGTGCGTACCGATTCGGAGGTTCAGGATCGTCGTAGTACACGGCTACACGACAACCGGCATCGCAGTTGGGCAGATGAAGGAGAACGGCGGTGAGTGGGAGCGGTCAGACCACTTCCCAGACCGGCGTGTACACGGTGCGCCGCGGCATCGCGGTTCGGCGAGCACCGAAGCCACCGCCCGGGACAACCGCCATAGTAGCAGCCGGCAAGGAACGGGCGCGCGGCGTCAGCTACCTTGGCCGACTGCTGCGCGATTCCTCGACGGATATCGACAGGCCATGTCAACAGCGAGTCAAGTCACTGCTCGCAACTTACGTAAATAACTAATTATGAATCTTCTTTCATTACGCCTACAGGCGACAACAGATCACCACCAACCGTCGACAGAAATCTGGCATGGAGCGAACTTGAAGGGACCTCCTGACACAGAACCATCTCTACTTCTGCCCTCCAAACGGTAGCCCATTGCACCCCTAATGCCTCCCGGTCCATTGTGTGTGTCCATTCAAGATAAAAAAAAATAGTTCAAATGGCTCTGCCGGCCGCGGTGGTCTCGCGGTTAAGGCGCTCAGTCCGGAACCGCGCGACAGCTACGGTTGCAGGTTCGAATCCTGCCTCGGGCGTGGATGTGTGTGATGTCCTTAGGTTAGTTAGGTTTAAGTTGTTCTAAGTTCTAGGGGACTGATGACCACAGATGTTAAATCCCATAGTGCTCAGAGCCATTTGAACCATTTTGAGCCAAATGGCTCTGAGGTCATCAGTCGCCTAGAACTCAGAACTAATTAAACCTAATTAACCTAAGGACATCACACACATCCATGCCCGAGGCAGTATTCGAACCAGCGACCGTAGCGGTCGCTCGGTTCCAGACTGTAGCGCCTAGAACCGCACGGCCACTCCAGCCGGCCATTCAAGATCAAGGTGTAACGAGATACCAGTCATTTGTCAAGATAAGCTCCTAAAGGGTCACCCTCGTCAATAGGCCAATTGTATGACATGAAAACGGTGCCCAAATACAGGCCACGCAACCCCTGTGCCAGTACTCGCACAGATAATGATCTGAGCGACAGTAGATCATTGCGCCCCTCTCCCCCTCGGCCCACATCAATCCTCCTCACTGCTCACTCTTCCCCTACCCCTTCACTCTCTAGTCTAGACCTACATAATGATTAAATCAAGTCATGAGTTATATCAGTCGAGATCTGTGCAACATATTGAAAGGATCACCGGAGAGATATCACTTCCCATGCATAGCGGAAGGAAACAGCTAAGTTAAATGTGTGTATTATAAACCCCTTCCTCTCATTATTCATTGCTGTTAATAGTTTTGATGCAGTTTGTTATAATTTTAATGATTTTACCTCCAGTACTCCTAACATCCACACTTCAAGAAAAATAGCATGTAGATTAAACAAATGCCCCCCCTATAACCAATATTACAGGATAATATTTAAAAAAACCAAAACCCCCCTCCCCTCCCCTGCCATAGGAAATTACTTGTGATCTTATGAGATGGTTATAACTCTGCCGATTTCAACCAAATACACTCTTTATAATACGACGAACATAAATACGATACATTAAATGTTACACAATTACTACTGGGTCATATTTAAACAAATATACCAATAACCCACATCAAACAATTAACGTAGTGAGACATTAAAACAAATACAGCGATTTCCAGACTGAGATTTTCACTCTGCAGCGGAGTGTGCGCTGATATGAAACTTCCTGGCAGATTAAAACTGTGTGCCCGACCGTGACTAGAACTGAGGACCTTTGCCTTTCGCGGGCAAGTAGAGGACTTGCCCGCGAAAGGCAAAGGTCCCGAGTTCGAGTCTCGGTCGGCCACACAGTTTTAATCTGCCAGGAAGTTTCAAATACAGCGATATTCAACGTTAAACAATTAGCACAGTAGTGACATAGTAAAAATAGTATTTTTGGAAATACGCCCATACCCCACGTTAAGCAATTAGCATAGTGTGACAAATATGGTCTTGGTATGCTTAGTCTACAAGGAATTTGTTAATGTTATAATAATAATGATACTATATGATTCTAAGTCAGCCTTAGAGGAGTCTCCCACCATAAGATCGCAGCACCAACCGCCTGACAAATTTCACCCAGCAGACAAATTCGAACTCCTTAGCCACGTCTGCCTTCCTTTCTCTAGTAGTAAGATAAACATCGGACCATCTGAGATGGTTGGAATGCCAATTGCGTCTTATCACTCACTAGCCAGTGCAAGCACCCTACCCATGTAGGCCAGCACACAGATAATCAATTCAGTGCGCTACATGCTTAGACACGAGGCAATTCACTGAGAGCAATAACTTTTTTGTAACTCGCCTATTACTCGTTGGGGGTATTTCCAGAAATGAATCTTTCTTAACGTTCCACAACTGGAGCACCACACACTACATGATCAAAACTACCCGAACACCTTGAAACATCCCCTTGAAAAATTTATTAATGACTCTGTTGATAAAACCCTTACGTTATTAGATTTTCAAACAGCTGAGCGAAACTCAACGTACTGAGACACTTCTCTCTTTACTTATTCTGATCATAACTAAACTGACACAATATTTTTACCGCAACACAATCTGACTTTCAATAATCCCTACAAAAGAATAGCCCTGACTAACAATAACCTACACCTTTCATGAATCACTTACCTCACAAAAGTCTTCGTTACTCAAACCACTGCAATACAGCGAGCGCCAAAGCTGCAAGCTAAATGAGAGATTCTAACTACTGAAGACACTAAGATTTTGATAGAGAACAAACAATATTTTTACCTTAATAGTGTTCAAAAGTCATAATATATATATATATATATATATATATATATATATATATATATATATATATATATATCAGTTCATGACAACCGATCTTACAAATTTCCTTTTTCTAACGGACACACGTTCCAGATCGTCCGTTCTCAAAATTCTGCCATCTCTCTCCCCACATCCACCACTGCTGGGTGCTCACCTCCAACTGCGCAACACTACGCGCTGTTCACATCCAGCTGCCCAACACTACAATAGCAAATATTCCAACAATGCAAATCAGCCACAGACTGCACACAGCACAGTCATTGATTTCCATACAGAGCGCTACGTGGCGTTACCAACATAAAAACCTAAACAGCCTACTTACAACCTACCTGTATCTTAGCAACGCACCTACAATGTGCCACCCGTAAGAGTAGTAATATGCACTTTCTCAGGTGACTAAGCATATGCTTCAAGCCAAACAACGACGAGCCACGGAGGAATTAGACGAATGGGACGGAAATCGGTAGATGTGAGCTATATGTTCAGACAGACAAATAACAATTTCAGAAAAAACTTTTAACAGAAAGAGCTTCACAAACTGATGGAGTCAATAACGCGTTGTCCACATCTTGCACTTATGGAAGCTGTTATTCGACTTATCACTGACTGATACAGTTGTTGAATGTCCTCCTGTGGGGTATCGTGTCAAATTCTGTCCAACTGGCGAGTTTGATAGTCAAAATTCCGAGATGGTTGTAGATTCCTGCTCGAAATTCTCCAAACATTTTCAATTGGGAAGAGATCCGGCAAACTTGCTGCTGAAGATAAGGTTTGGAAACACACCGACAAACATTAGAAACTCTAGGCGTGCGTGGGCGGGCATTATCTTGCTAAAATGTAAACCCGTGTTGGCTTGCCATGAAGGGCACCAAAGAGAGGCGTGGAATATGGATGTCGTAACGATGTGTTGCAAGGGTACCGTGGATGGCTGAAAAGGCTCCTACTGTCAAAAAAAAAAAAAAAAAAAAACATCGCAACACATCAGTCTTGGCTGTCGAGCCGTATGGCGGGCTACAATCAGCTTGATATCCCACTGCCCTACAGGTTGTGTCCAGAAACGTCTTCGCCTGGAATCTCGTTGACTCGAGTACCGTTGTTCTCAGTGATGAAACCCGCTTGGAATTGGGCACCCATGATCAGAGAAGAAGTTTCCAGAGACGCCGCAGGCAACCTCACTGTTGCCCGCCAACCGACCCACTAACCAGGAGTTGTAGTCTGGGGTGCCATTTCTATACACAGCAGTACACCTTTTGTTGGTATCCGCAGCACCCTTATACCACAGCGGTACGTCTACTATATTCTACGCCCCGTTTTGTCGCCGTTCACGGTAAGTCATTCTGGATTTACATTTTAGAAAGATAATGCTCTCTCGCACACCGAAATTGTTTCTACAAATTGTCTTCGTGCTTGTTATACTCTACCTCGAAGAGCGAGGTCACCGGATCTATTCCCAACTGAGAACGTTTGGTGCATTTGGGCAGTGTCCTCCAACCAGTTTGGGATTTTGAGTCCAACTCCCCAATTGGATAGAATCTGGCATTATATCCATCAAGTCGACATCCAACAATCACTGCCATGCCGATTAAACTGCTTGTGTATTTGTCAGGGATGGACCAACATGTTACTGACTTATTCAGTTTTATAGCACCCGTTGTATTATACAAATCATCCATTTCTTCAGAAATTGTAATCATTTGTCTGTCTATACATGTACAACATATCTACCGATTTCCATCCCATACGGGTAATTTCATCGTAGTGCCTCGTTTAATTTTGTTTATTTTTATTTGTCTTGGACGGCATATTATTAATTTACCCCTTTGGAATTAGTAGCTGGAGTCGCCCTAAATTTTTTGTCCAGTACGATGCCTTAAGTGTCGACGGGAAGCGTTGCACTTGTTTCCTGTTACGAACAAAATGATTTTAAAGTAGAATTTTACGTACTCATTCAAAACAATGGCCCAGAATTAGTCTACTTCGATATTCGTTTAACGGGTAAGCGGTAACAGGGACATTAAAATGACGAAGTACAGCTGGTACTGCAACACAGGCAAGCGCAACACACAATGCAGAGTCCAGCAACGAAAAATAATTTGTGTAATAAATTGTACGTGACGTCATTTGTGGATAAGTTAAACACTCCTTGAGCCTGTTCGCATTAATGCGACTCTGACACCTGCCTCGTCTACAATTGGGATTAATAGCCCCCATTCTACATCTCAGCGCTGTAATGAAATACCCGTAGACTTCTCGACCGTGTGGAGGTACTCCAATGGCTTATCAGCCGTAGTGAAAACTGTATTAGGTCGTATCGAGAACATAAGAGCGTAGTAACGAATTTTCTATGGTTGAGCATCACCAGCCAATCTTTCAGCCAAGCTTTTATCATATGCATTTCAAACAAACTTCCCCGAGACACGAAAACTACGTCCAGAGTGCTGTTTATGGGTAGGTCGTCAGTCCAATTCATAGTATACTTTTATTCTCAACACACTGTTCAAACGTCAGATGTACCAGTGGCGGAGTTCAGTTCTGATTTGCAGATCGTTGCCGATGGGACATTTTTATTGGAAGACAACTTTTTCATCGATTTCTGACTTAAAAAGATTGTACTGTCCTTTAATTTGTATATGTATCGTATGTGAGAGGAAATCAGGGTTTCAACACTAGACACAATCGTGCTTACAGAGTTTTCCATTCTAAACGGAAGGTTAAAACTGTGTTGCCGTACGTTGAGTAATTTCATTTCTGAAATTTATAAATGCCTTTATCATGTTGGAAGCCAACCTTCCTGCTCCAGTTCTATACGTCGAAATGCTTTTTCTGAACGTAATTAAGAATAAGTATGTGTTGTTATTAAAATGCAAAACACAAGTCGCCACAGTTTTTAAAGAAAACTCTTTTCTGAGTCGTAGAAATAAAAGGACTGCCTAGAAGCTTAATAGCGCACAGAGCAAGATGATCTTCTTACAGGAACGTCGACAGAGCATGACTTTTACACGAGGTGCTCCGAGATAACCACACACCCTTGTGTCACGCTCTTGTGAAGAGTGACCCCCACACAAGGCGACATTGTCTTCCCTCAGGCAGAGCATACGCTGCGGTTAGTATTTATTACAGGTTAGAACCGTGAAAGGTACTGTGGCTCAAACCACGATCTCCGCCTAGAAAGCGTACGGTATCCAAATGGTTCAAATGGTTCTGAGCACTATGGGACTCAACTGCTGTGGTCATCAGTCCCCTAGAACATAGAACTACTTAAACCTAACTAACCTAAGGACATCACACACACCCATGCCCGAGGCAGGATTCGAACCTGCGACCGTAGCAGCAGCGCGGCTCCGAACTGGAGCGCCTAGAACCGCACGGCCACCGAGGCCGGCCGTACGGTATCCGCTGAGGCGAAGTTCTTTGACAATGTGGTAGACGTTCGTTGGACAATGCAACGCTGCCAATGGGCGGCCGTTCATTCGAGTGCGTGTGACCTTTTGAACTTTTAGTAAATGAGTCGTTTGAGGTAGGTGGAGAAAGTCGACGCTGAGATGGACACGCGGAACGCTAATCAATATGAAATAGAAAATTAATTTAGACTGAAAATAAAGCAGGGGAAGACACATGAAAGTCAGAACATCAACTAATGCTATTCGTTATGTGTGATGGTTATGTGAATATTATTATAATTGTCTGTGTTATTAGTCATAAGAGCCGTTATTATTATAACGACCCGAATATAAGTGGCAACAGTGGATAAACTTAATAACAGTGTGTTATTAAGAAGAAACGAAAGTGGCCATTTGAGAAGTTTGAACTAAATTTTCGTGGTGAACAGTGTGGCACCACCCTTAGTGAAATCGATATTTTGAAAATAGTGGCGACTTCCATTTCTTTACAATAGTATGAAGTCATTTCCGTGAACATTATTTCCATCCATTATGTAAATCATGTGTCCTTCGTACAAATATGTTGATAGTTGCAATTGATTGGTAACATGATTTCCATCTGTTATAAGCATCTTGTTATATCTCACGCATTTTGAGTCTAAACGAAACTGTATTCAAGAAGTATGTCAGCAGTGGACCTCTGACACAATCCATTGTCCACTGATGCAGGGTTTTTATTTTTTTCTGGGTGGACGCCCAGAAGAAGATGAAGATGTGATTCTGCAGACACTTTGCACGTTCTCTCTCGCTTGGCGGGAAGGGGGAATTCGAAATCACTGATAGGGTGAAAAATTAGGGCCCTAACTTTCTGGTACATTGTTACATTGATTACAGGAAGTTATGGAAAAATGTGGGAAATATGGAAAACAAGAGAAATAAGAAAATTTGGAAAAAAATTCTGGAAAAATCCGTATACAAAATGATAACACTGGGTATCTATTTTAATGTAAACACTGAAGAAGAATATTGGTATATTGACATAGATGTAATAACAAAGACACTATGACGATGTTCACTACATGAGCATTAGTTTAGAAGCTGCTTTGGACATAGGAGACAAGTTATTTTGAGAATGTCTTACAACGGAGCGTAAAGTACCCAGACTACATTCATACAGTGTTTTATAATGAGAGACCTTAGCGACATCGGATGAACTTTAAACATAATTTCAGAGTTTTCAAAACGTTTTCAGCTTACAGCCCGCAAAATAATGGAAGGAATACAGATTATGGCTTAAAAGCTGTAAAGCTTTATCATACAGTATTAATTTTTAATTTATTATTTCATTACAACCAACTCTATTTGAAATACATTTTACAGACCCAATTTGAGTTTTGTCTCTTCAGACGTATATTTTTCACACATTTAACCTCAAATACAGTATTTAACACATTAATTTATTTTTTAAATTATTCAGACGTTCGAAGATGTATTATACAAGGGAGATCGATTCTTTAAAGTATCTCCGGAGGGGTGAGGGAATTACTGGTATAGGCAAAATCAATGACTGTAGCATGGATGTACAGTTGTCAGTCACCGAGCCGCGAGGGGAAAGTTGCTTCCTCTCAGGTGATGCCAAAACGTCACCGTCACCGTATTATCACCAGTCAGTCCCTCTCTGTCTCTATCCTGCTCGTCGTATTATCTAACGCTTTTTCTTACGTGTGAACCCTTTTCTATTCATTTCTCCAAGCAAAGTTTCCATTATTTTTAGTTGCATAAAAGTTTAGTGATTCAAGTTTTTTTTCCATTTGTTCGGTGCTGTTATTATTGTTATTTATTACACACTATGCAAACCACTGTGGATAGAAAAGAGTACTTCCCACTGCAGCAGTTACTAGGGCTTTTTTTCACTCTTTTCACATCTGGCACGAGGGATGAATATTTCTTTAAACGTCTTCGTGTACACTGTAACTTGTTGAAATATTTTCCTCGCAATCACTTCAGGAACGATAAGTACTGCGTTGTTTCATCCACTGGCGCTAGTTTTGAATATTTGTATGGACGATTTATCGGGATAGTGTGGTGTCACCGCCAGACACCACACTTGCTAGGTGGTAGCTTTTAAATCGGCCGCGGTCCGCTAGTATACGACGGACCCGCGTGTCGCCACTGTCAGTGATTGCAGACCGAGCGCCGCCACACGGCAGGTCTAGTGAGACGTCCGAGCACTCGTCCCAGTTGTACAGACGACTTTGCTAGCGAAGCTACACTGACAAATACGCTCTCATTTGCCGAGACGATAGTTAGCATAGCCGTCAGCTACGTCATTTGCTACGACCTAGCAAGGCGCCATTACCAGTTAATATTGAGATTGTAAAACACGTACCGACAAGAGCGATGTACACCAATTGTGGATTAAAGTTAAGTATTCCAAGAGCTTCGTACTTTATTTATTTGACTCAACTCCTTTAACTGTTCCAGACCTCACGCCAGTCTGCGTGAGCTTAAGCGCGTGCATTTCGGCCTCCTTTAGCAACACGGTGTTGGCTCTTCTGCCAACACATCAGATAGTTCGCTACTATCTTCAAGCCTCTGCCAGTTCAGCTTCCGTAACATATACTAGTGAGAACGTGCATCAATTCTCTGTGTATGTTCTGTCTTCCACCTTAGTCCTGTTTGGTACATTCTCCATACACTTGAGCAGTATTCTAGAAATGTTTTGTAAAAAATTTGTCTAGTAAGCTGATTGTTGTTTCTCTAGTATTCTGCCAATGAACCGTAGTTTGCCTCCTGCTTTTCGTCAATTGAGTCTGTGTGGCCGTCCAGCATCACATCCCTACAAACTGTTGCATGTAGGTATTTGTCTGACTTCGCCGATTCCAGTTAACTCTTTTATATTGTAGTCATAGGACACTAGGATTTTTTTTTCGTTTTGTGATCGTTCCGTGTCACATCCTACAAATTGTTACACGTAGGTATCAGTAAGACTTGGCTGATTCCAGATGACTCGTTTATATTGTAGTCATAGGACACTAATTTTTCTTCATTTTGTGAGGAGCACAATTTTCATTTCTGAATATTGAACGCAAGCTACCAGTCTGACTACCACTTTGAAATATTATCAAGATCCGACTGAATATTTATTCTGCTTTTTTTTTAGACAGTAGTGCTTTGCAGGTATCTGCATCATCTGTTAAGAGTCTGATATTACTACTAACATTTTCTACTAGGTTATTAATATACAACATGAACTGCAAGGGTGCCAACACACTTCCATGGGGCACATAAGATGTTACTTCTATATATGCCGATGACTCTCCAGCAAAGATAAAACAGTGTGTCATTCCTATCAAGATATCCTCAGCGCAGTCAAAAATTTCGCTTCGTATCCCGTACGATTGTACTTCCGATAAGAAGCGTAGGTATGGTGCTGAGTCAAAGGCTTTACAGAAATGACGACATACTACATCTTAACCGCCTGCCTTTGTCAGTGACTTTCAGGATATGATATGAGAAAATCGCGATTTCGAAAACTAATATCTGTATTACTAATTCTTGCAGTATATCAAGAATTAAGCTATGGAAAGGCTACTAGGTACTTCTCCACAAAGAAACGTTTGAAAACGCAGCTTCTGCTTTTGCGTTTCTAACCGCAGTTTCATTTCCTGTCTCGTCCTTGAGTGTCTGCGCACTAACTTTGGTCCACGAACAGCCTTTCCATATAAGCAGAAATTTTTGTTCTGCGTGAGAGATCTTTAAATAATACTGTTCTACGGTAGTATTTAAAGGCTTGACGCATTACCCTCATGGCTAAGAAACGCGTTTCAAGTTATCTGACAATTATTCATTCAGACCAGGGCCACTGTTGTTCTACATGGTCCTCTCCAGAGCTAAGTATTCCTTATTGAGATACAAGACTATTGCCTGTATCCAGTTTTCTGATTATATGAACCCTTCTACTTGATTTACTTGCCCTTTGTACTTTTGTATTCATAGCTGCTTAACTGCCTCGTGGTCACTGATACCAGTTTCAATATGTTTATTCTCTGGGAGGTCATGTCTTTTGGTTGGCATTAAATTCGCTAACTCTCAGAAACGTCATTTAGCTATTTTTCGCATGACGTCTTGTCACGCCCACGACTTACAGAGCTGTAATCATCCCAGTTGATTGTTAGTTGATCAAAGTCTCCCCCGATGACAGTACCATTGGGGGACGTTCGCACAAAAAACTTAGTTTTTCTCTAAAGTATTCGGTTACATCCGGAGATGAGTCTGGTGGTCGATAGAAGGACCCGATAATAGGTTTATGCCTATGTTTGATAATGAGACGTGCATTAACAATCCAGCACGCAGCGTCAATTTCTTTCTCGGTGGATTTGACTGTGTGCTCTACTGCGACAAATACACCATCTCTATTTTTCATAAGTCTCTGTTTTCGATAGGAAAATTGTACCCAAAACCCTCACTAGAATTAATTTCAGGTTTTAACCACCTTTCGACCTCTTATTATTTGAGCTCCTATGTTATTCACTATGATATTTGCGCCTTTAGGAAGTATTTCCTTTGGGTTTATACCGAGAGTTCAAGGTCTAGTACAATAATCGTTATGTCACCCGTACTGAAGGCCCCCTAATCTAAAAATCCCTTACCTGCGTTGCAATATTGGATGTATAGTGCGCACTTGAGCCATTTAGTGGGATCGTACAGAGTTCAACCTTAGGGTGCATGTCTACGAAGTGGTTCATCACAGAACATTCTAGCTTTCTCGCTTCCCACGCCCGGGTTTCCGGGTTCGGTTCCCGGCGGGGTCAGGGATTTTCTCTGCCTCGTGATGGCTGGGTGTTGTGTGATGTCCTTAGGTTAGTTAGGTTTAAGTAGTTCTAAGTTCTAGGGGACTGATGACCATAGATGTTAAGTCCCATAGTGCTCAGAGCCATTTGAACCAACATAACATTCCAAGTCCCTGGCGCAAGTCTTCCACTCGACTCAGAACTAGGACGGTTTCTTTTTTCCAGAAGGATACTACTAGTAGTATTACATAAAGCACTAAATGTTGATTGCAGTTTACCCTACACAACAAAATACACCGCTATCAACGTACGGAAATACAAGTACTTTACGACTCATGGACGAGGTTTGATATACTGAACACAGAAGAAACATTTAAATTTTATCTGCAGTTTTTAACTTTGGTTTTTGAAGCGAAATTACGTGACACACAACTTTCTACTTGGACACAAAGGAAATACCGGAGGTCGCATTGTAGACTTAGATACAAGTAAATAAACGTGCTAATTGCACTGATTTGGCACTTAATTTCCTGACACGATCTACACTAGTGTGCCTAAGATGACGACTGCAGAATCAGAATCAGGGTCACTCAAATACAACGTAACATGTGGAGCACAATAAAGCACGTCTTCTGCTTGGGGCGGTCATCACTGCAGACGTAACAAATCAGTTTTATTAAGTCTAAGAGCGATTGTCCACCGATTACAGCCTAGCGTAGCAATACTCTTGTGAGCAGCAGCAGTGGAGGTAGCCTCAGTCTGCTAGTGGGGAAAGGAATCTGACGCTTTGGTTTATCACTGCTTTTCAGCAGGTTTTCCTGCTGGTTTCCACTCCGAGTAGAACCTATCAGCGGACCAAGGACACTTGAAACTCTGTTCCACCTGTGCAGGAAGAGAGCGGAGTTTTTGTTGTCTCGGTGGTGCGAGAGAAGTCGTTTCTAAGTCCTGGTGTAAAATAGGCTCTTCCCGTCGTCTTTTCCGGCCCTGCAAATTGGGACCACATAGAGCAGGAAGCTGCTTGTCGCCCTTCTTTCTATCCATCCGCTAAGACTGCACCCCGTACCCAATGTATGACGGTGGTCGATTTGCCTTGGTAAAGTTTCACCACCATAAAGCCCTTAGAAAACCGCTTTAGAAGGGAGACTTCCTTTCATTGGACTTACGATCGGGAGGTATGAGTGGAGATAATGTGAGTGGAGAGAACGTCGTCCATCGAGCCTCTTGATTAGGTTTTTGAATGGTCGGAAACATCTGGGAGCGAGGGGAAGAAGGTGAGGGATGCGCAGGCAGAAGTCCACGATTCGAGCCCCAGCCGGAGTCTATCGTCGTCACCGCTTAACTGAAGCCGGCGCCCCAGCAGCTGAGCCAGAGGGCGGTGGGTCGACGCCCGCGCAAGGCGAACCAGCGAAGCCGGGCAACCACTGGTCAGGAAAGGAGCGCCCAACACGTTTCTATCAAAAGCATTCCGCTCCTTCCACGTCGATGTTAGCGAATCTAAAAGAAACTTCTAACAGACAATACGGAGAGCAAGCTGAACTAACTAAAGGAAAATTTGAAAGGCTGTCTGGAATTGTTGATGCTCTTGTCTTCAGTCCTGAGACTGGTCTGATGCAGCTCTCCATGCTACTCTATCCTGTGCAAGCCTCTTCATCTCCGATTAACTACTGCAACACAGATACTTCTGAATCGCTTGCTGTATTCGTCTTTTGGTCTCCCTCTACGATTTTTACCCTCCACGCTGCCCTTCAATACTAAAGTGGTGATCCCTTGAGGCCTCAGAACATGTCCTACCAACCGATCCCTTCTTCTAAGTTGTGCCCCAAATTCCTCTTCTGCCAAATTCTGTTCAGTACCTCCTCATTAGTTACGTGATCTACCCATCTAATTTTCAGTATTCTTCTGTAGCACCGCATTTCAGAAGCTTCTATTCTCTTCTTGTTTAAACTGTTTATCGTCCACGTTTAATTTCCATACATGGCTACACTTCATACAAGTACTTTCAGGAAAGATTTCCTGACACTTAAATCTATACTCGATGTTAAGAAATTCATCTTCTTCAGAAACGCTTTACTTGCTATTGCCAGTCTACATTTCATATCCTCTTTACCATATTCTCTACCATTCCTTCAGCATTGCCTGATTACATTCGACTGCATTCCATTATCCGTTATGCCTTTGTCTATGTTCATCTTATATTCCCCTTTCTCCGTTCCGCTGAACTGATGTTCTTCATCGCCAAACCTAAATGTTTTTACGAGGGATGGAACTTTAATAGTGGCAACTATTTATTTACAGCTCGTACAAAATAGATAGGTGTTTTAAAGTTTTAATGACCTTCAAAGTAGTCACCAGCATTGTGTATAACCTGTTGCCAGCGTTGTGGAAGTCGTAGGAGTACAATAGATGGTATAGCACTTAGCAGCCCCATCAGTCAAATCAGTAACTTTTATACCTGCCGTCTGGTTTCTGTAAATATTGGAAATTGACTTTCTCTCCATGTTTTTTTACCATTTCCACCTTTAGAATCTGAAATAGAGTATTTCAGTCTATATCGTCGGAAGCTTTTTCTAAGTCTACAAACGCTATAAACTTCCCTTCCTTAACAAATCTATGAGAAGACGGATGGTCATTATTACTTCATGTGTTCCTCCAATTCTCTGGAACCAAACAGATTTTCCCCGATGGCAGCTTCTACCAGTTTTTTCATTCGTCTGTAAAGAACACGTGTTAGTATTTTGCGACGGTGACTTATTTAACTGATAGTTCGGTAATTTTCACACCTATCAGCACCTACTTTCTTTGGAATTGGGATTATTATATTCTTGTTGATTTCTGAGGTTATTTCGCCTGTCTCTTACAACTTGCTCAGTAGATGGAAGAGTTTTGTCATGGCTGGCTCTCCCAGGTTATCAGTAATTCTAATGGAATGTTGTTTACTTCCGGTGCCTTGTTCCGACTTACGTCTTTCAGTGCTCTGTCAAGTTCTTCACCCAGTGCCATATCTGTAATTATCATTGTAAAATCGATAAGTAATCTGAAACTATGATTGTGATTTACAAGTGTGATTTCACGCGTGCATCAGCTGCAGAGTACTTTGGCTCTGCTGACCAGCTTGCTGTTGACCCACTGTGGCAGCTGCGGGCTGCTGTGTGGGAACGGCAAAGAGTTTGAGAAACTGCCATCTGCGTCAGTCAGTCGATTGCTGAGTCTCGGTAAAATGGCTTTCTGCGGAAAGAACGAGATGAATTCATCCAGGCGAGAGAGTTTAAAGACGAAAATAGTCCAAACAAAATGGGAGTTAGAGAGGCTGACAACATGAAAATGACTACCAGGGCGAGACGCTAATGAATGCCGCAAGCATAGGGAACAAGACGGTAGAAGTGTTGGTATCCATGTGGGGACCGTCCCAGGCAACCAGGCGCCAGAACAGCAAGCATCGTCAGTACAAGTTAAACGCCACAAATAATTCTCGAGACAAGCAAGCGCATGGGTTAAACTTGGAGAAAATGCGGAGATTTTGCTTGCAAATTCACGCGGAACCTCATGTCGTGTGCTTTCGCGGATTACGAATATTTGCAATACTGCAGCTGACGGAGGCACAGCTACTAAAGCTGTTGCGTTGCGAGAGCATCTCCTGTCAGCAGCACGGCTCTGACGTTCGCTGATTTGTGTGATGAAGGTCTCTTACAGCACTGGGGGTAGATCGAAACGGTAGACGGCTGGATTTAGAGCAGAGCAGTAATAGCAGAGCTCATCACCTAAACAAGAGTGTTCCGGTGAACCAGCAATGCATTTCAGAGCGGCTCATCAGGTGTTAGATGAGCTCACTACTAAGGACGAAGTTTAACCAGATCAGAGGCATAGAACCTATTTCTCTACATCAGTCTACTAAGTAAGTGCCTCCACGGGGACGTATTTCTTCCATTTGATAGCAAAGTAGGAAAGGAAATGATCTATGATCTGGACTCTTTGATAATATTGTAAGAGTTGAGACGTGGCTGGTGTTTATGTGTGTTTACATCATCGCAATTGCAGCCAGAGCTTTCGCCTGCCATCTCAGCCAATGAACTTTGCATCTAAATACACACATGTAGTAGACCTCTGTGGAAAGGTAGGTGAGGTCAATGGAACGTAATGCCAGAGCTTTTCCAACCATGTTAAAGAATAGGTATAACTTTGACTGGTCTCATACTTTTGCTTCCTGGATGGTGTTCGAATTTGACTGACGTGCCATCTACCTCTGAGAGCTGAGTTTCAACAAATAATTCATCATCAATGACAATACATCTGGTTGGGGGGGTTGCATACCCTGAGTCACCAGTGTGCTTGTAAAGTGTGCTGGTGACTAGCCCATTCATAATTGTCATAAAGATTGACAACTCTTTCTCATACGGGAGCTTGTCACGGAAATTGTTAACTGCAGTGATACCTCCATTCCAAGAGAGTACAGACGTAACTTGGATTGTTCAAAGAGTAGCCACATGGTGAGAACTAAAGTAAGCTGAGTTAACAGACGGTGAGTAATTTCTCTCTGCGCGTCAGAACCCAAACATATTTCTTGTAGAAATCTTTTCACGAATATGTGTGTTGTTGTATGAGTATAGTAGGCGTGTTCCGTGCTTCTCTTCACGTAATCGTGACTGACAAGTTTGTCTAAAAGAGCAACACGCTTAAACTTAAAACATAAATTGAGTTCTCCAATGAATATATTTTCCTAGTTTCAGTATAAATATTGCATTAAAGTATACTTTATACTCGCAACTACCTCACAACTAGAATTGTTCTTTGCTAATGAAAACCCAACTTGCGAAAATACACACACTTGCGTTGCACAGCTGCATGATTTATTTGGGGTGGAGATGCAGACATTTATATTTCACAGAGCAGGTAACATTTTTAATTACAGGGCTGCGAGAAGACGTTTCTTTTGTGTATTTTACTGCAACGGAACATGAATCCAGTCTTTCATAAAATCCAAAGTATAACCGTTAGCTCATGAAAGTCAGGTTTAACAAGCAATGTTTCACACGTGAAAGACAAGGAATACTTTCATATTTACAAACTGTCACAGAATTGATTATACACTGGTATGCCAATCCTAAGGACGAAAGTGACTTTTACATGACGTGTCACTGGCAAGTAACGTACATCGATGAAACCTGGACCATAAGTAGAAACAGCTGCTACAGGATACTACACAGGTTAGCTAAAAGAGATAGCAAAGAGACGAACAGAAATTACACTTTTATTTAAAGACAATAGGTACAACGAAGTAACCACGATTCATAATGGGCCCCAGGACATAACAGAACGCGGGGCATTGTTGTCACTAGGGTGTGGTCATGCTGCACTACATCTTCGCAAGGCATCCCGCAAGTGCTCGATGGGATTCAAGTCGGAAAGGTCAGTCCATTGGCTCCGTTCCGAGAGCTCCTCCACCTGTGACACCAGGGCCGAAATCGCTCCTGAGAATACGCACATGGAGAACCAATTCTGTGCCGCAATAACGTTAACGGGTGAAAGTATCGCGTTCAGTGATTTGTAGGTCAGTATGAGCAAGTAGCTTTAGGCCTCCGCACACCACGTAACATTACCCATATGCTCCAGAAATCAGCCAGAGAGACGTTTAAAAATGTCTCATGGTAATGGGTCCGGCTTCAGAGGTTCTCCAAGCGCGGCGCATGCGTCGACAAAAGACTGGCCAGCAGCAGACAATAGGAGGTATTTCCGCCATTAACAGGTAGTAAATGGCGGACTTCCAGGCAAGTATGCTTTACGTGTGTGGCGCAATGACGGCTTTTGCTGCAATATGGAAGACGGCGGCATTGAAATACTTCATAATTCTGTAGTAATTCGATGTTTCACAGTCTGACAAATCCAAATATATCAGCATACTTGCGGTATTGAGATATATTTGTTAAAGCTTCCGTATTATAAATATCACAAAACAGTGGAAACTATAAATATCATAAAAACTGTAGAAGTTAGATCAACACAGTTAGGAAATACACTTACAATAGTCACTGCTGAACGCTGTAGTTTCCTGACACAGGACAGAATGCCTACACTATTACTGAATGCAACCAAAGTATGTTACGTAACTTTGCCCCGCGCTCCGTCCTTTTGCGAGAGGGGGCTGATGTAGTACCGCTCTAACCTGTGTAAACTCACTGACGTTGCAGTTCTCAGGAGCAACTATCAAGCTTGCTGCTTCTGCTAAGACGTTCCGTTTCGTAACAACTCCTACGCCGCCGCCTTAAAACAGCTGTAAGTAGGCTGTTTATGTTTTCTCTATGTAAGTTTGCTGTTTATGTTTTTTATTGGCAACGTTACATAGCACTCTGTATGAAAATCACTGGCTGTGCTGTGTGCAGTATGTGGCTAGTTTGCATTGTTGCCTGCCATTGTTGTCATGAACTGCTATAGCTGGATGTGAACAGCAGATAGCGTTGGGCAGTTGGAGGTGAGCCGCCAGCAGTGGTGGACGTGGGGAGAGAGATGGCGGAGTTTTGATAATCTGTAAGACTGAATGTCAATTATGAATATTAAGGTAAATACATTGTTTGTTCTCTATTAATATCTTTCATTTGCTAACTATCCCTATCAGTAGTTAGTACCTTCAGTAGTTTGAATCTTTTATTTAGCTGGCAGTAGTGGCGCTCGCTGTTTTGCAGTAGCTTGAGTAGCGAAGATTTTTGTGAGGTAAGTGATTTGTAAAAGGTATAGGTTAAAGTTAGTCAGGGCCATTGTTTTGTAGGGGTTATTGAAAGTCAGATTGCGTTGCGCTAAATAATATTGTGTGTCAGGTTAAGCACAGGCTTGTAAAATTGTTCAAAGGGGACGTTTCATATGTCGACCCTTAGCCTAGGATACCTCACTGGAATCTTCTGATTTTTTCTTGTAGTTTGTGTATTTAGTGTAGCTTTTGTTTATAGCTAGCGCGTAATTGTAGAGAGAATCTCCTTTGTAGTTGCAGTCTTTCATTGTTGTACTGTAAAACAGTTGTGGTATGCATGTAGATTTGCACCAAGTATTTCGCAGCTGCAATTAACTAGATATTATTTTCAGTGCTATGTTAATGTGTTCTCCTATTTTTGCTCTTCAAATTGTGTTTTTCTGTGTTATCGTGTGAAATATTGTCACAATAATGGCGTGTGAAAAACGTAACACTCGGCTCCAAAGTAAACTGAGAAACGACAGTGAAGACGAAAGCAATGTGTTAGCGCCACTGTGTAATGAGTTAACTAATGTTCAAAGTAGTAATTTGGTAACTGTGCATAGGGAAATGGAGCGGACGTCAAACAATGGCGTAGACAGTCAAACAGGTAGTGAACAGGGAAGCATTATCGATCGGTCGGTCGGCAACAGCTCGCCTCAGGAATCCGAAATGATAGGACACAATATTGCAAATACTGTAGATTCAGGTTTTGCGTCCTCACCGTTTTCTCAAATAAGCCAAGACACATTTTCAGCTTGTCAAAATGTGAATGTTGCCGGCGCAAATGCACTGCCGAAAAGAGTAGAGGAACAGATTCCAGACACTAATGCATTGTTATTACAACTAATGCAACAAATGGAACAAAATCAGAGACAGATGGGACAAAATCTTCAAAAGTTAGACACAATGGAACAAAATCTTAAAAAGTTAGACACAGTGGAACAAAATCTTAAAAAGTTAGACACAGTGGAACAAAATCTTAAAAAGTTAGACACAGTGGAACAAAATCTTCAAAAGTTAGACACAATGGAACAAAATCTTCGGAAGTTAGACACCACACTTGAACAAACACGTGAAGATCTAACTACTGAGTTACATAACATTGAATCGAAATGCCAAAAAGTCTGTAATGACGTAAAAACACAAATTTGTGAGCATTTTCAGCCTATTTTTTCGCGGCATGAAAATGCATTACAAAATCACGAAGCAGCCATAAAAGAGCTGCAAACTATTGTTCATGAAAATCATGAGACCTTGCAAGCTAAAATGGACTCAGTTGCATCTACCGATTCGGTTACGCAACTTGCAAAAACTCAGGAAAACTTAAAGGACACAGTAGAAAGACACATGGGGGAAATTAGTTCATTATCAGAGAAAGTAGCCGAACTTTCGGATCAGGTCACTAACTTATCTACAAAGGTAGATGATGATCTGAATGACACAAGACCCATAGCCTTCACTGACACAGAAGAGTATGAACAAATTAGAAAATTCAAACAAAATCAAAATCAAATCAATACACAGTACAAAAGAGAAATCCGGGAAGTACAAGATCAGTTGACACAGGTAATACAAGAATTACATATTTCAGAGGATACTCGCGCTCCAACACGGGAAGAGGAACTTAGAAATACGGAAAAGCCACAAAATAATAGCACAGGGCATTTCGGTAATTATGAAAGAAATTGGCAAGGTACACCGAATTTTGAGATGGAACCGCCGAAACGACGTGACAATGACCGACATGCTACTCGCCGACACGATGATTTTGACTATAAGCTGTTCATTACTACACGTAAATTCAAAAAAATTATGAATTCTGGCAACGACATTCATCCACAGGCGTGGCTTCATCAATTCTCTCATTGTTTTCCTCCCAACTGGTCTTTAGAGCACAGATTAGAATTTATGTGTGGCTACTTAGAGAATGAACCAGCTGTGAGAATGCGATCGGTCATTCACGATTGCCACAGTAATGGAGAATTTTATCATGCCTTCCTCTCAGCATATTGGTCTCAAGCTTCACAAGACAGAGTAAAACATAGCATCATAATGATGAAGCATTTCGAACAATCTGAATTTTCCAGTCTTGTGAAATATTTTGAAGACATGTTGCACAAGAATCAGTACCTGTCAAACCCATACAGCCCCTCAGAACTCATCCGCATTTGCTTAATCAAACTGCCTGAACATTTACGACATATTATTTTAGCAGGACGTTGCAAAGACGACATTGAAGCTTTTCAGGGACTGTTACAAGAACTGGAAATTGACACAGACAGTCGCGGGATGCGAAAACGGGAAAACAATCACTACAGGGCACATCCGTCTCAATTCCGTGACGACAGAAACAATAAATGGCCACGACAAACCTATTCTTACAACGTAAATCGTGACCAAAACAGACACCACCCATATGACAACCACTGGCAGAGTAATAGTTACAGGGAAAGATCACCTTTCCGCGGTAATGACTATCACAGAGACAATCAGAGAAACAGACAATATGGGAACCAAAATAACTATTATCAAGGGAGACAGAATAACTTTAGACGCAACGGTCCAGCACGCAGTTACGACTCAGGCAGAAATTCTCCACCACATGACCGACAAGAAAGAAACTATCGAACCTACCGACATGACGACAGACGATATGATCGTAACGACAGACCTGAACTGCATCAGAACTGGCGAGTTTTAAACAGAGCTGGGCCCTCTCGGCAAGGCGAATTTATGGAAGTTAGGCCTCCTAATCCCAGTAACGGCGCGCGCCAACAAAGAAACAGACAATGACTTGCACCGCAGGCTGCCGCGTGCGCCGGCTGGCTCCGAGAAAAATAACATTGACGCTAACCTTGAGCAAAATTCCCGTATTCTTTACGGACGAATACCGCATGATACTTGCGTTCAAGTTGAAACTCTGCGTACTGAGAAGAGCAAAGGGTAAAAGATTACACCACATTTCTCATGTAAAACCATTTATTGACAGATAATCTGCTTTTTAACTTAGTTTTTGCAATTTTCACTTCACACTACTTGTACAATTTGTCAGACTTAAGAAACTGTTAACATGCAACATTTTGGTTTGCATACGAGTGGATTCTGGATTTGAGGTGCTTTCTGTGAAATGCCAGATGACACAGTGGTTGGTTTGTGTGACAGCTACACGATTATATCACAACGTTACTAATGAGTGACAATTTACAATATTGCTTTTGCGGTGTATCTGTTTGATATCTGCACAGTTTTTCTGAATTCTTCTGTAAAGTAAAACATGTTTTAGTAGTAACTTTTGTGCTATTGCTACAAGGAGACAGCCTTTTCCGTAGGACAACAATACGTTACAGCACAGTACTTTCCTCATCACGGCAATAAGCGTAATAACTAAGTTATCTATACGCAAAGCATTTCACTTTTGTTTATCATGAGGTAAGTACATTGGCTTCTGCTGAACTTAGCTTTTGGAGGACGATAACTACGACACTTCCCAGAGATTATCTTAGAGCAAAACGCACATTTAGCGCTACTGGACACGTATTTGAGTGATTAATTTTGTACTTAAAACATTTATTTTTAAAGATTTTTGAATTACAAAGAAAGTTTTTCGTGATACATTTCATTCCATTGCTGTAATCTGTAATACCTGAGGATACAATTACAATAAACCTCAGGGGGGTACACGCCTACTTTGTGTACCATGTGTTTGGCAAGCACAAGGAGCCCTAGCTAATATGGTATTTGCTTATACAATTTAACACATCGGTACCATATTTCTCTAACACATAAATTACACACCTATCTGATCATTTAACAGAGAAACAAACATCCTTTTACTACGTCAGTGACACATGTTTACGCCATTACAGAGTTGGATTACTTCACACTTAAGAAATTGTACTTTGTCTGTACTTTGTGCACTGTTCATATTTTTTTGGAACCATTGTGATACTATGAGAACTTTGAATGATGTATTTGGTAAGGGAGTATGATTTTAAAGTACGTTGGAGGCAGATGACACTTTTGACATGAGCAGAGAATTTTGTTAGGTTTTGAAATTATTGGAGGAAGCTACGACGATTTTGAGATTTGACTGAGGTTTTATGATGTTATTTTTACGACGACGATGTGTATTATGCTGTTGCGGTAAGTTTATGATCCATAAGCTGATGCTATATGAGTTATTTGATTATGCTATGTATCTGTTATGATGAAATATGGAAAAAGTGTCGACGAATAAGGTAAGGAGTAATGAATAGTGGTTAGGGACTCTTGACTTGTGAAAAAGGATGTTGGAAACCAAGAATCGTACTTTAAGAGTTATGAAATGTGCGTGTAAATGCGTGAATGTATCACAATGCAAGCGAAAATATTTTGGACACTGTCATATCAATAGCATTTTGTTTCTACAGATTTGCAACGCTAATTCTTGACCTGTGAAATTTTGTATATGAGACTGTCACTGTAGCGAAAACTGCTGTCGTAAATATTTCCGTAAGAAAGTTAAGTGACCACCTGCACATAATGCAACGTGGGCACCCAGGTGTGTCAGACACCTGGAGAACAAGCCTTTTCAGACGCTCAGGTAGAAAAGAAAGCCATTAGGGTGTGCCAGAGGCACAGGTGGAAGAGAAGGACAAAGAGAGGCCTCAACTCCTGTTAATGACATTCCTTTGTAGAGGGCATCGCTAATGCGACACGCTCGTTACTTGAAAACATATGATTTTTGTAATGCGTTGTGGGCACACAGCTGTGTCAAACACCTGGAGAACAAGCCATTAGGGCGTGCCTTTCATCGCTAATGCGACACCCTCGTTACTTAAAAAAACATATGATTACTCGCACTTTGTGCTAATTATTGAAATGCTTATGAATTGACAAGAAATAGTTTTACATCTGCACACCTGATTATGACAAGTGTCTTTCTACGAGAGTTGAGAGCCATTAACTTATGAAATGAAATGTCATATGACTACTGAATGATATTTTTATGCTTTGGTTTGCGTAATTGCTTATTTCATTTGATATCTGGTTTCCAGCTGTGTTGCAGCATTGCTTTTATAAAATGAGATGCATTTGCTAATGTGAACTCTTTCTGTCAACAGATCTATTAAATGATAATTTTGTAATCCACATTCTTTAAAAAAGGAGCACTTGGAAAGGAAAGAACAATAAGAAGTAACTAATAACAGTAACACTTAATTTTCTTTTCAGGTACATGGTAATATTTTTTTTACAATAAGTTGTTATGGTGCACCACTTTAATTACATAGACATTAAGATGACCACTTTAATTACATAGACATTAAGATGTGAATATGCATTTCCCTTGTCTGCATTGTTGTTTTTCTTGTAATATTTTTTCTGCTTGAGCTATGTCATGTTTAGGTATAAGTTGCTGCTGTTTGTCAGGCATAGTGTTACTGAATTTGACTTTGTGTTACTCTTCTAAGCTAGTTTTTCTTGTTTCCTGCATTGCCTTATATTAGTTGTAATATTGCACTTGCTTTGCTAATTTATGCTGCTAGCTTTGCCAATTTGCATTTTTTGTCATTTCTGTTTGTGTTGATTTGTTGTGATGCTGCATTGCCTCGTCCCTTGGTATATATATCTGAGCTCAGTAGATTTAAGTTAGCTTAAGAGGGGGTAGACTATATATGAAACTGACTATGGAGAATAGGTAAAGAATGCATTGCGAAGAAAGATTTGGGCCCCAATGAGTATTGTACAATCAGAAATAATTATTTTGAAAGAAATATGAATAGAATACAGGAACGAGGTATAGGTAGGATTTTCTTGGAAATAAATGATGAGGTAAGCAATGCGTGAACATATAAATACAGAAAGCATGCTTAGATAGGATTTTTTTGGTGGAAGCAAAGGTTGAAATAAGACGAACGATCTATGGAATGAAGGGAGATCTCCAAGCAAAATACTGCAGTAAAACAAACCCTGTCCTTTCCTCTTTGCTGCTTTTTCCCAATATGTAATTGTGTGTTCTCCTTTCTTTTTGGTGTTATCCCACTATGTGTTTGTGTACCCTTGTGTATTTGTGTTTTTCCTGTCTTTATGTGTTTAGCTGATGAGAGCTATGTTGTAGAATTTTTCTAATACTCTGTTATTTACCTTGTAAAGATGCTTAGACATTATTTATTCTGTTTTGTTTTAATGCTCATGTGTGAAGTTGACGTTTCAAAAGTGATTCTGATCTTTTATTTTTGTACTCATGTCATCATTCCTGTAACACTGATGTATATGTTTATTTCTATTCTTTTGTAAAGCCCCTATTACTACAAATATTATCTGTGTTGTTATGTTTTTAATGATGTATTTTGTACCTTTGTCATTGTATTCTTATGTTATAGAATTGTAATTGACGCCAGTTAATCAAATTAAGTAACTTGTAAGCATTCATTTCACTGCACACATTTCTGTTGGTCATAGTATATGGACGATATGTGAGAAGTAGGGACTGATAGTGTTTGCACGTGTGTTAATAATTCAGCAAGGGAGTGGATAACAGCATTGCTGGTTCTAAGGACAATTCCCAAAAACTTTGTGAATGCACAAGTGGTGGTATATGGACTTGCTATCTTCTCTGCAAGCCTCTTCGATGGTGATTGAGCACCTGCACAGTCGCAGCAGATGGCTGCTGGCCATCTCTACAAGGACTACAGTGGGCCTGTCCACAACTTCTACAAGGACTACAGTGGGTCTGCATCTCTGGTGGCCCACCAATACTCTCTACCAGGACTGCAGTGGGTCTACTCAGTGATGGCCTACCTACCAATATTCTTCGAAACGTCGACTGACTCTGCTGTGGGTTTGCTCTGTTGTGGCCCATTACCTGTCAGCATGTCAAGAGTCAGCACTATCTTACCGTTGGAAGGACAATACTACTTCTTCAAGACTGCATGGAAATCCACTACTTCCGTGTGCATTGTATTTTACTGCTCAGACTTTGAGCAAACAAAGTGCAGGTTTACTCTTATGATGAATGCTCAGGACTGTCTTTATTGACTGTGAAAAAAATTTTAGCTGTTGACCAACATTGTATTAATAAGTGTGTGCATTTGATATCTTTCTTACTGTAATTATGAAAAAATTTTTCAAATCTGTATTGGCCACTGGCCAAAAACATTTGTAAAATTTTTTGTGGGGAGCATGGGGGCTATGTAAGTAGGCTGTTTATGTTTTCTCTATGTAAGTTTGCTGTTTATGTTTTTTATTGGCAACGTTACATAGCACTCTGTATGAAAATCACTGGCTGTGCTGTGTGCAGTATGTGGCTAGTTTGCATTGTTGCCTGCCATTGTTGTCATGAACTGCTATAGCTGGATGTGAACAGCAGATAGCGTTGGGCAGTTGGAGGTGAGCCGCCAGCAGTGGTGGACGTGGGGAGAGAGATGGCGGAGTTTTGATAATCTGTAAGACTGAATGTCAATTATGAATATTAAGGTAAATACATTGTTTGTTCTCTATTAATATCTTTCATTTGCTAACTATCCCTATCAGTAGTTAGTACCTTCAGTAGTTTGAATCTTTTATTTAGCTGGCAGTAGTGGCGCTCGCTGTTTTGCAGTAGCTTGAGTAGCGAAGATTTTTGTGAGGTAAGTGATTTGTAAAAGGTATAGGTTAAAGTTAGTCAGGGCCATTGTTTTGTAGGGGTTATTGAAAGTCAGATTGCGTTGCGCTAAATAATATTGTGTGTCAGGTTAAGCACAGGCTTGTATAATTGTTCTAAGTGGACGTTTCACATGTATAAATTGTTCAAAGGGGACGTTTCACAGCGTCTAGCCGGTGGGTGGAGCTACCAGTTAATTCTCTGAAGTGGGACAGCTGCCCAGAGCGTCTGCAATTTGCAAGACTCTAGTGTTACTCTTTAGCTCCGGTAGCCTAAACGCTGCCACTTTGGCCTGCACGCTGCACTGTGTCTCTCATTTTCTATCTTAGAGGGCCCCTGATGGCTCCCAACGGCCTTAAGCGTAACAACGTAAAGTCATTAAGCCACCAATATGTGACAACGCTTTAGGCGGTCTTCATAAACAAAATATTGGATGATACATTGGGACTCTAGCTACCGTTCCTAAAAGTCACACTTTGATACATCATCATTTACTGAATAAAAGTTATTTTTTTATATTTTTAACGTGTAAATGTGACATCATAGTATCCTCCAAAGATATATAGCAAATGAAAGTAGTATGGAAATTCTCAAGTCGAGTCATAGATGAAACTCTTTAAGTTTATCTTAATTATTAACTGTTTCTGGATGATAACTAAAAGCTATGTTGGCGAGTACTAAAATCTTGTAATTTAAAAAACGGTTAATAACTTATAACATTCAGTACCATCAACAGAACGTGAAAGGATGAACTAGCTGAGCAGGCTAAACTTATATTTCATATGTTTTAATGTATATTCTTCATTCTTTGTTGTAAGCTCCGGGAGGGGACTGCCAAGGGGGAGGTGACCATGAGAAAAAGATTGAATAACCAGCGGAAGGACAACGTCGTACGAGTCGGGCCGTGAAAATCAGACTCTGGAAGGAGGTAGAGAAGCTAGAAAATTTGAAAAGGGAAATGCAAAGACTCAATCTACATATAGTAGGGATCAGTGAAGTGAAGTGGAAAGAAGACAGTCATTTCTGGTCAGGTGAGTATAGCACAATGTCAACAGCAGCAGAAAATCTTACAACGGGAGTAGGATTCGTTATGAATGGGAAGGTGGATCAGAGATTGTGTTACTCTGGACAGTTCAGTGATAAGGTTCTTCTTATAAAAATCAACAGCAAAACAACGCCTACAACGATAGTTCAGGTGCACATGCCGACTTCGCAAGCCGAAGATGAAGAGAGACAGAAAATATCAGGGTACTGAAAGGGTAATATAGCACATAAAAGGAGATGAATATCTAATACTGCCATACAGTTGTAGGGGAAGGAGTAGAAGAATTGGTTGTAATAGATTATGGGATTGTGACGAGAAAGAGGAGGAAGACTAATTATGTTCTGTAATAAAAGGAGATGAATATCTACTACTGCCATACAGTTGTACGGGAAGGAGTAGAAGAACTGGTTATAATAGATTATGGGATTGTGACGAGAAAGAGAAGGAAGACTAATTATGTTCTGTAATAAATTTCAGGTAGTAATAGGGCAGAATCCGTTCAAGATTCGCTAGAGCAAGAGGTGTATTTAGAAAAGATCGGATGATACGTGAAGATTTCAGTTAGATTACATTATAATCAAACAGAGGTTCAGAAATCAGGTACTGGATTGTAAGGCGTACCCAGAAGCAGATGTAGACTCAGATCACAAAGTAGTAGTGATGAAAGATAGGTTAATGCTTAAGAGATTAGTCAGGAAGAATCAATACTCAAAGAACAGGGATACAGAAATACTAAAGAATAACGAGATGCGCTTGAGATTCTCTAAGGCTACCGATACAGCAATAATGAATAGCTCAGCAGGAAGTACAGTTGAAGGGAAATTGGCATATCTAGATAGAGCAATCACGGAAGTTGGAGAAAAATAAAACATAGGTACAATGAAGGTAACTGCGAAGAAACCATGGGTAACAGAAGAAATACTTCAATTGGTCGATGAAAGATGGAAGTACAAAAATGTTCAGGGGAATTCAGGAACACAGAAATAAAAGCGACTGAGGAAGAGATCGAAAACGAAATGATTGTCGGAAGGACTGACTCAGCGTACAGGAAAGTGAAAACAGGCGAAATTAAAAAAAAAATAAGGGTGGTAACCTTAAGAGTGCAACGGGAATTTCACCGTTAAATGCAAAGGAAAGAGCAGATACGTGGAAAGAGTATACTAAAGGCTTCTACGAGGCGGAATATTTGTCTAATGGGATGAAATAAAAAGGAATCAATTTAAAAGAGATAGGGGATCCCGTATTAGAATCAGAATTCAAAAGAGCTTTGGAGGACGTACGATTAAATAAGGCAGAAGGGATAGATAATACTCCATCAGAATTTCTAAAATTATTGGAGCAAGCGGCTAAAAAGCGGCTGTCCATGTTGTGTTCGTAAATCGAAGCAATAAAAGGAAGACCTGAATTAAAATTCATGGTAATGAATGTCAACTGTAGGATTCGCTGATACATTTTTACCCTGAGTGAAAGTGAGAAAGAATTATATGATTTTCTGAATGGAATGAAGAGTCTGATGAGTACTGAATGTAGACTGAGTGTAAATCGAAGAAAGACGAAAGTAATGAGAAGTAGCAGAAATGAGGACAACCAGAAACTTAACATGAGGTTTGTTGGTCACGACGTAGGTGAAATTAAGGGATTCTACCTCTTAGGCAGCGAAAATAACCAATGACGGACGGAGAAAGGAGGACATCAGAGGTAGAGCAGCACTGACAAAAAGGGCATTCCTGAACAGGAGAAGTGTACTAGGATCAAACATAGGCCCTAATTTGAGGAAGAATTTTCTGAGAATGTACGTTTGGAGCACAGTGTTGTATGGTAGTGAAACATGGACTGTGGGGAAAACCAGAACACAAGAGAATGGAAGCTTTTGAGAAGTAGTGCTACATACAAATGTTGAAAATTAGATGGACTGATAAGGTAAGAAATGCGGAGGTTCTGGGCAGAATCGGAGGGGAAAGGAATATGTGGAAAACACTGACAAAGAGAGAGAACAGGATGTTAGGGCATATGTTAAGGCATCACGGAATGACTTCCACGGGTAGAGGGAGCTCTAAAGGTAAGAAACTATAGAGGAAGACAGAGATGGTACGACCAGCATATATTTGACGATTTAGTTTGCAGAGTGGAGGATTTCATGGCGGGCCGCATAAAATCAGTCATAAGACTGATGACTCAAATGAAAGTTGGTAAATTATTTATAGTTAATTATGTCAGTGATTTTGCACTTACAGTATCGTGTTTGGTCTCTATAGAAGCGGTAGAAAATGTTCTTTATTTAACGCTATATACCTAATCTGTAACTTTATTATTACACAAATGGTGGTCCATTTACTAGATTTTAGTAAAGTCGTGCTATCTATTAAACGAATGAGTGTTTCTCATTGACGCGAGCGGTGGTATAGTTGTGCATTCGGATTCGAGTGGCTCTTGAGACCAAAGTGCGATTTCAGGAAGCTGAGGAGAGTTGGAGCACTTCGTTTCGAGACGTGACGGAATAAAGCCTTGGTGCTGCAAAGCTGTTAGAACATGAGCGGCTAACGTTGTGAATACCTAAAAATTTGCTCATACTTGAATTCCCGAGGCAATGAGACTTTCCCTCAGTGGGTTAGTATGAACGTTAACTGTGAGCGATCCTCATAAAATGTGGTTCAGGGAACTTTGACGTAATTTTCTTGCTGTTATGGGATTATTTGTGCCTAGTTCAAAGCATGGGACTTCGTTATTTTGGCGAACTAATGAGGTTTATTGCTTTCCTGAGGAACCTACTACCATTTTGATTACGTAAGTTTACGCAATCAATTGTTTAAATGTTACCAATCTGTATCTTTTAAACTGAATTACTGTAGGTCCAATGTTTCTAGATATTCTTCATGTTACTGATTGAATAAACTGACATTTTATTCAACAGAGATTTGTGGTGTCTTCTACATCACAGGTAATACCTTTTTACTGTCATTTAACTGCAATTTGTGTATATTTAAATGTTTGCTTATCCTGCCAGTGCTTCAGCTATTTGACCGCAAGATGAAAATTATGAAATGATACTGCGGTTCTCATAACTATCGGGCATAGAAGCACATGTGCGCAGCTCGATCATATGACAGAATCCGGCCACATTTTCTGAACAGGGCCGCACATGACCCTAACACAAACCGACCACTAATCGCTTAAATTTGATACGTGGCAACATGGTTTCTCGTCAGGGAAACTGGTTAGAAGGTACATTCATAGTCCTTATTAGTTGGTAAGTCGCAAGCATAGCACCTAGACTACCAAAACAATCATATCGACAATGTTCCTGTGTGCATGACGTGTGCCGTGTGGGGTAGCCGTGCGGTCATAGACGCCTTGCCACGGTTCGGGTGGCTTCCTCCGTCGGAGGTTCGGGTCCTCCCTCGGGTATGGACGTGTGTGTTGTCCTTTGTGTAAGTTAGTTTAAGTCAGATTAAGTAGTGTTTAAGCCTAGGGACCGATGACCTCAGCAGTTTGGTCCCATAGGAACGTACCACAAATTTCAAATTGCATGACGTGTAACCCATCTCTCACCATACGACGTTACGTGCAGCATC
The DNA here is from genome assembly GCF_023864275.1 of Schistocerca cancellata. Lineage (NCBI taxonomy): Eukaryota > Metazoa > Arthropoda > Insecta > Orthoptera > Acrididae > Schistocerca > Schistocerca cancellata. The sequence continues at coordinate 80,092,268 of NC_064627.1, read as the reverse complement.
ATCGCAAATGACGGTTCGAATGCATGGACCAGCGGATATGGCTGAAAAGGGAAGCCGCCTGGTAGAATTTTAGCCATTCCAAAATAAATCATTTCATACAACTGGTTTGAGAACCATGACAGACGGTTGCATATGCTGAAGAGAACTGCCGACGCTCGGTGGTTTCAGGTAAATTACGTAATTGTAAGACAGAGATATCGAAATCATATTTAAAACCGTAAAACATTACCTGAGGTGAATGTGAATTATGATCATAACTGATTGGCTATGAACTGCAAATTGTATGTGAAGTAAATGCAGAAAGGTAGGAGGTTAAGGAGATGGAACCTGAAGAAACTGAAAGGACTAGAGTTTGCTGATAGTTTCGAAACGGGCATTAGATAGCGACTGACTGGAACAGTTGCAGAATGTCTATATTTGACAGATGAAATAGTCAAGGAAGTAGAGGACAAAAATAGGCAAAAAGACCAGCCCAGGTGTAAATGCTTGGATAATACTCCAAACATTTAAGTTAACTGATGAAACGAGAAAATATAAAAATGCAGCATATGAAGCGGGCGGAAGGGAATGTAGAAGTTTAACATGGAAAATTAAACTGCCACGGAAGGTTATAAGTGTAATGGTGTAGCCGCTTGCTCGGCTGTGAGTAATGTAGACTCTGGCAGGCAGAAGTTCAAAAAATGAATTGTTTTTGTTTCCGTAGGGATCCACAGCCTCTAAATGAGTAATAACAGGAAACATGATCCCTGGTAAGTTGTAATGTAAGTTGCCTAAATACGATTTAAATAAATATCGTTTACATTACAGGTTTCTATAGACCATGTTTTCTTTTATCAAGAAATGAAAGTGGAAGGAGCCGTAAAGTGACGATACCAAGGATAGCTATAACATCAGTGTAGAGGTGTAGATGCATGTATGACAATGGAAAATCTAGATGTAGCCAACAGAAAAGTTAGTGAAACCTCTGGATAAAAGAGAAGCTTCTGTGTGAATATCAAGAGCACAGCACTAAGTAGTGAAGGGAAGGGAAGTGGAAGGAATAAATGGAAAGGCTACACAAATGATAAGGAAGGTGGAAGGAATAAATAGAAATGATGACAATATTACAGAAAGAGAAGAGGAACTAGGTTAAGATGGATGAGAGATGTGACATTACGAGAAGAATTTGGCAGAGCGCTGAAAGTCCTAAGTAGCAATAAGCGTAGTAAGTCACCAGGAGCAGATAAAATTCTCTCTGAATTATTAACGTCTCTGAGAGAAAATATCTCGAAAAAGCTACTACTCCTGGTATGTGAGACATGTAAGGCAATCGAAAGTCCCTCTGATTTCAAAATTAATGTAATAATTCCACTATCAAAGATGACAGGTGCTGAGAAATGGGAATATTACTGAACCATTGATGTTATTTTTTTTTTACTCTCGTGATTTAGGGAATTCTGAAACTTATGTATGTGATATCCCTTATGGAAAGTAGTATCTGAAAACAACAATAAAAAATCGCGCTAAAAATGTCATAATACACCAAAAATGTACTTGCTACTTGGAGTTATTTCCCAAAACACAACAAAACAAGAAAAGGGCAGATCGCGAATAGTACCACCAAAAATTTTTTTCCAGCTAACAATATCATTCATATTCTTGCACTTTGCACGTCGTGTAAAGAAGTTTTTCAGCTGCCAAAATAAAACTCTGAACACGTGATAAATTTTATGGAATTCTGAACGGTTTTTAAGCATTATTAGTGCTCTAAAAGGCGCCATTGTCGGCTCCTCTTCTTCAGACCAACTGGTGCCTGTACTGTTGCCCGAAATATTCCCCAGATTTTCGATTGCACCCACATTTTAATTTTTCCTGCTGAATCACACTGAGGATTGGTGTTACACGTTCACTTGTGGTCGGTCGGAGGCTGTATTTCAAATGACAACTTTTCGGAAACAAATTTTAAAGCAAATCCTTTCAAAGTGAGTTGCGTAAATACCACGTCGATGTATATATACATTCGCTGTGACGCAACCGCTGATCGCGATATTGGAAACGCGCTGCGAGTGTTTTTTTTTTTTTTTTTTTTTTGCCTGCTGCTGCGGTTCGCCGAAATGTGATTACGAAAATTCGCATGCAACAACAGAAGCTACGTTTCGGCCCTCCCTCGATGCTTTACATATTCTGACAAACGTTTTCGTCAAGTGCAAACGTGAAGTTCTTAGCATAGACAATAGTGTAACTGAACGGGAAAGTACCTTGTTTGAAGTACTGAAACAAGCTGGATGTTTGCCAGCCGGTGTAGCCGAGCGGTTCTAGGCGCTTCAGTCTGGAACCGCGAGACCACTACGGTCGCAGGTTCGATTCCTGTCTCGGTCAAGGATGTTTGTGATGTCCTTAGGTTAGTTAGGTTTAAGTAGTTCTAACTTCTACTGGCATGATTACTTCAGATGTTAAGTCACATAGTGCTCAGAGCCATATGAACCATGCTGGATGTTTAGAGAAAGTGTCACTTATTCCTACAAGCTATAACACTGGTCAAAACTAGAAGAAAATTTCCTGTTATGAAATGTTCTCTTGAGATATGGGCCAATCTGTCCGCTCTATTCCTGTATCTTACGCAGAAGTAGACGCTACGGGCAGTGGTGAATGTGGTTCTCAAGCATCCTAGACATCCTTCAGCCCTACTTCGTACACTCATTCAGATATACCTGGCATCCGTCGAAATGAGTCTCATGCATTGGTCACACGTCTCCGTACTGTCGATGGGTCGGGCATACCTCAATGCCGTTAAATGTCCATTGCTCACAAACGACCCGTTGAGGCACCGTCGCACAATCCATAGGAAGTGGTGTGGTGCTTCGTCTTGCATAAACCGAAGTGTTTGTCTCTTTTGCGAGGATAGCGTTCTCCACTAGCGCTGTAGTACATCGCGCAGAAATTGGTGATACATAGCGCTTGTTCATCTGTTTAGTAATCTGTGTGGCGCTTTGAGTCTGTCACCGGCAATTCTTTCCCATGCACTGGTGCTGTTGCGATCCTGATGCCTCGCCTCCACTGTTCGAGGATTTGCAGCTGCCACACGTGCGAGCTGTGCTAATTTACTACCCCATTTCTTCTGCAACAGTAAGACGGCCTACGCCACAGAATACTACGCGTTACTCTCCACACGTAAAACGGTCCATATCTCAACAAGTATTGCTTTCCGCAGACATAATTTTAGCAACTTTTTTTTCTTTTTTTGCCCAATACTACCTCCTGTGGCAATATCAGATACATTCTTTTAAACACTTTGTACGGGGAGTTACGTAGAAATCGAACGATTCCTCCGATATTACTGCTGTATGCTGCACAGGCGCCGTTACTGCAGCGATGGAAGCCTTATCTAGATATTCATCTACGCTATGGAAACCATCGTGAGGTGCATAGCAGAGGGTACGTCCCATTGTTCAATTCATGTATGGAGTGCGGGAAGAATAATTGTCTGAATGTCTCTGTACATGCAGTAATTATTCTATTATCTTCACCATCCCGATGTTGGCGATACGTAATGGGTTGTAGAATATTCCTAGAGTAATCGTTTGAAGCCGGTTTATGAAACTTTGTTAACACTCTTTCTCGGGATAGTTTACGTCTATCTTTAAGTGTCTTCCAGTTCAGTTCCTTAAGCATCCCTGTGACTCTCACCCAAGGATTAAACAAACCTGTTACCATTTGTGCTGCCCTTCTCTGTATACGTTCAATGCCCCCTATTAGTCCTATTTGGTACCGTTCCCACACACTTGAGCAATATTCTAGTATCGGTCGCACTAGTGATTTGTAAGAAATCTCCTTTGTATACTGATTGCACTTCCCCAGTATTCTACCAATAAATCGAAGTATACCACCAGCGGCTTTACCCACGACTGAACCTATGTGATCACTTCATTTGATATCCCTACAAAGTGTTCACCTAGGTATTTTTATGAGTTGGTCGATTCCAACAGTGACTGAGTGATGTTATAGGATACTACGTTTTTTTCGTTTGTGAAGTGTAAAGCTTTACATTTCTGAACATTTAGAGCAAGTTGCCTATCTCTGCACCCCGTTGAAATCTTATCGAGGACTCACTGAATATTTATGCCGATTCTTTCCGATAGTACTTCATTACAGATTACTGCATTATCTGGAAAAAGCCTGAAGTTAGTATCAATATTGTCTGCAAGGTCATTAACATACAATATGAACAGCATGGGTAACAACACACTTCCCTGCGGCACACCCAAAGTTGCTTCTACATCTGACGATGACTCTCTATCACAGATAACATGCTATGTCCTCTCTACCAAAAACTCCTCAATCCACTCATAAATTTCACTTGATACCCCATATTGCCGTACCTTTGACAATAAGCTGAGACAAATGCTTTTCCGAAACCAAGACGTACTGCATCTACCTGGTTGCCGTGATCCAAAGCTCTCAGTACGCTGTGTGAAAAAAGTGCGAAATGAATTTCATGTGATCGATGTTTTCGAAATACATGCTGGTTGGCATTGAGAAGGTCATTCTGCTCAAGATACCTGCTTATGTTTGAGCTCAGAACATGTGCAAAGATTTAGCAACAAATCGATGTCAAGGACATCGGACGATAGTTTTGTGGATCACTTCTACTACCCATCTTGTAGACGAGAGTTGCCTTTGTCTTTCTCCAAATCTATGAACAGGCTATCTCGCTACTATATCGACTGCATGGTCCAGCAAATTGTATGAATATGCTGAATGCTCCCCGGCGACCAAACATCACCGCCAGGCGAACAAACTTGCTGCCAAGATTGAAGTATGTACTGTCTTCCGTTACTATTGTTACTGTAAAGCCCGGCAGTGACTAACTGATCTGTTACTGGCTGTGTAATCATGAAAGGTATACACGCACAGTAATCATTGCCCTACGTCCCATATATCTGAAATAAAGTGAGCTGTACTCTGTTCCCAGCTGTTTCCCTTAAGCGGAAACAATCAGATCGTAAAAGCACTTATTTCGTCTAGTCAACGAAGGAAATTTAGGGAAAAGATTCGTGTAATTGCAAATTCTTCTACAGATGTTGGGACAGTGTCATGAACAACGTCTTAAAAATCCTGACTGGTGGATGTTATCGTTTGGTTGATAGTTATTTACAGATAAATTTTTCTATTTTTCTTGACTATCTTGAAAACCGCGATTTCTAAGGCAAAGATATCCCAACATGAAATTAAACTACATTTTCTAAAAAAGGGTCCTATTGTCTTTTCCTCTAGGACTAATGGCTTCTGTGTTGCGGGGGATGAAAGGCTGCAGATTGTTAAAAAGAGTGTTTTAATGGCAAACAGTTAATGTACATTGTTAAATTACTAAGGCTTAAGATAAATGTTAAATGTTTGTGCCACATTTAAATGCAGTAGAACCGCCTTAAGGAATAAATTGTACGAGTGTAACAGGGTGGAGAGGCGTGGTGCAGGCTAGATACGTGAGAGAAGGTAGGTCCCCAGTTTACGGTTATGCACTTCCCTGCTTCATAGTCTGCAAGAAGAGGAGCGAACGTGGCAGTTCCCTTTTCTCTGTACGTGGGGCCCACGAGGACAACCATCTCGTGACGTCACACTAGTAGCCTTGTCTGCACACCTCGCAGACACTCGGCTCCATGCAGGGTCCACAGGATATCAGAATGTCAATGAAAAGGTGCCCATTAAAGGTCTTAACTTGGTTGTGCGCCATTGAGAGATTGCGCCCATTTAAACGCGTAGTCAAGCATTATCAAACTCGTCTGAAAGAGTCACTCGGTCACCGCCGGAGACGACCACTGGCACTCGCAAGACCTGCGCTGTCAAGTGCTGTGACGTACGCCCCACGGCCTGTCTGCCTCGTAGACCTCGTCTGTACCACACTACGCCACAAGTAACGACTACAGCGTGTTTGGCGGAGTTACACCGAGCCCTCCGCAACTAGTCTTATGAATCACTGGCGACGCAGTGCGAAGACATCTACATCTACATCTACATCCATACTCCGCAAGCCACCTGACGGTGTGTGGCGGAGGGTACCTTCAGTACCTCTGTCGGTTCTCCCTTCAATTCCAGTCTCGTATTGTCCGTGGAAAGAAGGATTGTCGGTATGCCTCTGTGTGGGCTCTAATCTCTCTGATTTTATCCTCATGGTCTCTTCGCGAGATATACGTAGGAGGGAGCAATATACTGCTTGACTCTTCAGTGAAGGTATGTTCTCGAAACTTTGACAAAAGCCCGTACCGAGCTACTGAGCGTCTCTCCTGCAGAGTCTTCCACTGGAGTTTATCTATCATCTCCGTAACGCTTTCGCGATTACTAAATGATCCTGTAACGAAGCGCGCTGCTCTCCGTTGGATCTTCTCTATCTCTTCTATCAAATCTATCTGGTACGGATCCCACACTGCTGAGCAGTATTCAAGCAGTGGGCGAACAAGCGTACTGTAACCTACTTCCTTTGTTTTCGGATTGCATTTCCTTAGGATTCTTCCGATGAATCTCAGTCTGGCATCTGCTTTACCGACAATCAACATTATATGATCATTCCATTTTAAATCACTCCTAATGCGTACTCCCAGATAATTTATGGCATTAACTGCTTCCAGTTGCTGACCTGCTATTTTGTAGCTAAATGATAAAGGATCTATCTTTCTGTGTATTCGCAGCACATTACACTTGTCTACATTGAGATTCAATTGCCATTCCCTGCACCATGTGTCAATTCGCTGCAGATCCTCCTGCATTTCAGTACAATTTTCCATTGTTACAACCTCTCGATACACCACAGCATCATCTGCAAAAAGCCTCAGTGAACTTTCGATGTCATCCACCAGGTCATTTATGTATATTGTGAATAGCAACGGTCCTATAACACTCCCCTACGGCACACCTGAAATCACTCTTACTTCGGAAGACTTCTCTCCATTGAGAATAACATGCTGCGTCCTGTTATCTAGGAAATCCTCAATCCAATCACACAATTGGTCTGATAGTCCATATACTCTTACTTTGTTCGTTAAACGACTGTGGGGAACTGTATCGAACGCCTTGCAGAAGTCAAGAAACACGGCATCTACCTGTGAACCCGTGTCTATGGCCCTCTGAGTCTCGTGGACGAATAGCGCGAGCTGGGTTTCACATGACCGTCTTTTTCGAAACACATGCTGATTCCTACAGAGTAGATTTCTAGTCTCCAGAAAAGTCATTATACTCGAACATAATACGTGTTCCAAAATTCTACAACTGATCGACGTTAGAGATATAGGTCTATAGTTCTGCACATCTGTTCGACGTCCCTTCTTGAAAACGGGGATGACCTGTGCCCTTTTCCAATCCTTTGCCAGGGGTGCTTATTTTCCATAATTTCCATGTAGTACAGATATAAATTACTAATACCACAACGCAAGAAACCTCATACGGACAGAATATACGAAATCTCTGTACACTGTCCCACAATATGTAACCTCCCCCTCACTTGTCGACCTTAATGACAGTGAAAAATTAAACCGCGTGTACCTAATGGAAATTTGGGAAAAGCAATCGTCACCGAAGTTAATCTGTCGGTAAAGAGGGAGGAAAGGGTTACATCTAAATGAAAGGAAAAGTGCTAATGAAACTGGTGGAAATTAATTTTGAAAAGGGGTAAAGTTAATAAAGAAGGCAAATGTGCAGCCATTACGTTAACAATTAACTAGCGGTAATTAGGTATTTGAGATTTGGGGGAAATTACGGTCGCCAGTCCTAAGGACAATTACTATAGTAACTGAAAAAGAAAGATTATTACACATATAATTAGCACTAGAAGCGTGGCAACTGAAGGTTGTCACGTGTAGTGGGAAAACTGAAAGTTTGTCAGAAGTAATAAATTTCGCTACACCCTGACTTAATTTAGCAAAAGAATTAATAAAACCGGAAAATTGAAAGTTAATTTAGTGACTGAAGTTAATAGTGAGCTTTCTTTCTGAAGCACATCGAAATTCAGTAAAATACGGTTAGTCTTGGACTACCTCAACAATCATTTCAAAAGCTACTTGAATCTACGCAATTTAGAAAGAAGAGATTTAACTTTGAACTTGAATTAAATGATTCTGAACAATTAACAATAGTAAAATTTAGTACGTACCAAGCTGAGCTGCAGTCACAGGTAAGCTAAAATACGGTAACAAAACTCGCACTCTAATTTCGCGCTTGTGTAATCTAAATATTGTAGCCAGCTATGAATACTTTAACTGAACTTTGAAATTAAAGCAGTGAAATGCTATATTATTATTTTAATGCTGGCGTTTGAATTTCAACGACATTCGGGTTCATTCCGGAAAAGGAAGGGACCCTGCTTGGTAATGCAATTGGGACAATGAGCAACAAATGTTCATGCTAAGTTGCTGTAATTATAGTTACGAAAATGGTACAGTTTGAAAAGCTGAGGTCTGCCATACAGTTCTAAAACTTTACGTGCTCCCAGTCTTCCTTGTTGGTTGATTGAAGGTTTGAAGCCGTCGATCGAGGAGGTGGCGACAGTCACTCATTGTCGGCCGTCGCTGTTGCAGAAGCTGGATGTTGGCGCGCCTTCTTCTCGACACGGTCACCAGGCGAAACGGGCTCTTGATGTGCGCCAGCTAATGCTTCGCGTCCGCGACACCATGTCAGAAACTATCATCGCGAATCGAGCGCAATTACATGCTGCCGAACCCCGAAAGCCCGGCAACTCGCGGGAGCGTCACACAACCCACCTGCTCCACTCGCTACTCCAGCCAGACTCTCTCTCTCTCTGCCCAGCCCGCGCTCCACGCGACAGAGTTAACACTACCAAAGATCCTACACACTTTGATTCTTCACACGACCTATCGATGTAATCGTTCGATAGCAGTTTTCCCTAGGCAAGACCCAGCGTAAAAATACAAATAATATTTACGAAACAAACCAATTATACATCGACATAAATGCATAAATATATATATATACAAATAGTGAAACAATTACAATATACGAAGACACAGAAATGTTATATATTCAGGTAACAAAAATAAGGAAAACAAATTTATAGTACAATAAATGGAAATAGGAGGATATGCAATTCCGGCGTTACAAGTATTACTGGCAAATTTATTCATTGCGGTCCTGTACCACAGCTACAGGGCTCTTCCAGATAGATAGCCTCCCCCATGATGAGTGTAACTTGCTTTCGGTTTACACACTGACTACAACTCCTCAGCACTTTCCTGTCCATTATCTTACGTCAGCAGACAAAATAACTGAGCTCGTGTATATATGTGCGGACTGTTTCCAGTTTACTAAATTATTATTTATTTTGAGTTGTTAAATGTGCTGTTACGTAAAGTGAAAAAATTCAACAGCTAGAGCCCTCAGCCTTCTACGACACTGAAGAGCCTGTCCCTAAGAGCGACATGCTGTCAATATGTATTCGACAATGTCGATTTTATTGTCTCCACTATCAATGACTGAAATATTAACGCAGCTTCAGGGTGTAAAATGCATCACCCCATTCCTCAGCTCTCCCAACATATAAAGATGCCCAAAGGCTTAAGTTGGTGACCTCGACAACAGAAGAATGTCAGCTGAGTGTTATGGAGCTTCAGATATTTCAACACAAGTCGAGCTATGCATTTCATGAAATTACTGTTCTACATTTAAAAATGATCAGTCCTATTCCAACCGACATATGTCAGTTTGAATAGGATACCCACCTGGCAAGATATACCATGTATGTGTGGATACTGGCTCTCTCCGTGCAGTCCATTCTACAAGTGCCAGTGATTCCTAAATGAAAGGGATTTACGCATTATATCAGCAACATAATAAATGTTGAGAGAAGTGCTGTAATTTTCTGGCCAGTCATTAAATCACCATCAGCTGACTAAAACACGGCTACACACCTTTACAATATGCTGCCAACAACAGACAGCAAGAAGATGCCACACTTACCAACCGAATCCCTTTTCCACCAACGCTGCGTAGATCGTACAATATTACACAAATATAGCACTTCTCAACCATTGTTTATAGGGAGGCATTTTCTATAAAATTTCACTTAACAATTCGCCACCTGGTGGCTAGAACACGACTACATGGCTTTACAGTATGCTGTCAACAACAGACCGCAGCATGATGCCACATTTACCAACCAAACCCACTTCCCATCAACACTACATAGGTCACTGATTATAAAACACTTACCAACTAAGATGTTATTCAATCTGTATATTGAGCAAGCAGTAAGGAAACAAAAGAAAAATTCAGAGTAGGTATTAAAATCCACGGAGAAGAAATAAAAACTTTGAGGTTTGCTGATGACATTGTAATTCTGTCAGAGACAGCAAAGGACTTGGAAGAGCAATTGAACGGAATGAATGGTGTCTTGAACGGAGGATATAAGATGAACATCAGCAAAAGCAAAACGAGGATAATGGAATGTAGTCGAATTAAGTCGGGTGATACTGAGGGAATTAGATTAGGAAATGAGACACTTAAAGTAGTAAAGGAGTTTTGCTATTTGGGGAGCAAAATAACTGATGATGGTCGAAGTAGAGAGGATATAAAATGTAGACTGGCAATGGCAAGGAAAGCGTTTCTGAAGAAGAGAAATTTGTTAACATCGGGTATAGATTTAAGTGTCAGGAAGTCATTTCTGAAAGTATTTGTATGGGGTGTAGCCATGTATGGAAGTGAAACATGGACGGTAAATAGTTTGGACAAGAAGAGAATAGAAGCTTTCGAAATGTGGTGCTACAGAAGAATGCTGAAGATTAGATGGGTAGATCACATAACAAATGAGGAGGTATTGAATAGGATTGGGGAGAAGAGAAGTTTGTAGCACAACTTGACCAGAAGAAGGGATCGGTTAGTAGGACATGTTCTGAGGTATCAAGGGATCACCAATTTAGTATTGGAGGGCAGCGTGGAGGGTAAAAATCGTAGGGGGAGACCAAGAGATGAATACACTAAGCAGATTCAGAAGGATGTAGGTTGCAGTAGGTACTGGGAGATGAAGAAGCTTGCACAGGATAAAGTAGCATGGAGAGCTGCATCAAACCGGTCTCAGGACTGAAGACCACAACAACAACAACGAACTAAGTATTTTTCAGCCGTTGTTCACAGGAACGTACTTCAACTAAAGTATCACGTAACACCTGACAATAAGTACTGATTTAATTAACTGAAAATAACTCCAATATAGAAAGTGTTTCCATAAAAGAGTGCGAAAGTGTAATACGACGTAGAGGGTGCTCCAGAAACACGGGATCGGAAAAAGCAGCTTAAGCAGATAATCACAGTACTGTGTACTTTTTACTTACTTTAGTTACAGTTAACTGCACATACCATCACTGACACAATGAACGTACCATTTGTACTGTATCTTACAAAATGTGCGGAAACTGACTGCAGTCAACCTCAATGTAAGCATGAAATCGGCGAACCAGTTTCTGATGCTCCTGTAAAGTATCCTTGGTGTGTTTCGAACCACATCACAGGCAGCTACAATTCTGGCAACTATTTCATCTCCGTATCCACTGGGGTCTCATAAGGAAGTGACTTTAGATACCGCCATAGGAAATAATCTCAGTGATGTCGCAGGCCATGGAACTGGACCTCCCATTCCAGTCCGTCGACCAAGAAATAGTTCCTAGTAATCAGGCTCGTCCTCGTCGTTTCCTTGCTGGAAATAAAGAATGTACATGTAAATAAAGAGCACACTACCATGAACTTGTACGCATGTTAGTTAAAAATAAGTTCGAAAACAGTTGTGGTACAGAAAGCTGTAGACATGCTTATAACCATACCTCCTCAAGATGGCATCTCTGATCCCATGTTCTTTAACTCAAATTGTTCAGTGGAGAATTCTCTATGTCCTGTTACGTTTTTGCATGGTCTTACAGAAACATTCTGTATAAACACAAGTCCAGTGAAGTTACTTTGTCCGCCTACGCAAGAGAACTAGAGAGGAAATGTTGGGGATGCATGGTCTGGTTGGTTGGCTGGTTGGTTTAAAGGAGGGAGGGGTGGGGGTGGGGGGTAACTGAAAAGAGAGCAGCACTTGTGGTGGGGGAACTTGCCTTTCGTGGAAGAACGCTACTCTACAGGGTAACTGAGGATCAGGTTCCCCTCTGGCATTGTATGACACTGTGCTGAGATTTATGTACAGTCTGACCATATGCGTTTCTTGAGTTAGTGTCATTAGTAGATCACATCTGTACTCGAAATATTGTTAACACACTCTGTGAAAATCGAAACACTCTGGGATGTTTCTGCATTGCGTCGCGTATGATCCATAAGGCGAGCTGCGGAAGGGTCGGTGTGACTTTGTGAAACAGCCTGTAGCTGTTGCTTGTGACGAGTGCGATAAATATAATAGGGAACTGTCTGCTCGCTCTTAATTTTGCTGACCTTAATAGGAGGGAAGTGCATGACCATAATCCGGCGACCCTCCATCCCTCACGCTTCTAACCTTCATCCCAACGTTCTACCCAGTTACACCCACCCAGAACACAATGTGTCCATTAATACGCTTGAACAGCACTTAGATGTGGTACACAAATAACATAATTGTTGTTAAACTTCTTCATTTAACAATAAATATCAACTTTAACCATTAAAAGACAATTTTTAATAATGTGAGATTTTTCTATCCTCTGCCATTAATCTGAAAGAAAATGAATAGGACGTTTTTTGTTGGAAATATAATGTGCAGTTCAATTTTGTACTGGGAAACAGTTTGGCCAGATGCCACGGTTTTCGAGATATTCAACAGAATACTAAAAACGATCTCTTTACAGCTTCCTCCCCCTCCCGACGCTCACACACTTCTGGTCAGAATTTTTAGCAAATTTTTCAATTGCTGATGCTGGAAAAACTTTTGGGGTTTAAGGTCGTCGTCCACGAAACTCTTACGTTCCTAATGTTTCCTCCAGAAATGCGCTGGGTATCTTCAGAGGCATTGCTCCTCCGCTGAATCTTGCTAGCAGGACTCAACAGAGGAGAAACGCCTCTGAAGACGCTCAGAGCAGTTCTGGAGGAAACGTTAGGAGCAAAAGAGTTCCGTGGACCAAGACCTTATACCTTGAAAGATTTGGTTGGTTGGTTCGTTGATTTGGGGGAGGGGTCCGAACTGCGAAGTAATCGGTGGCATCGGGTTAGAGAAGGAGGGGGAAGGAAGTCGGCTGTGTCCTTTCGAAGGAACCATTCCTCCATTTGCCTGGAGCGATTTAGGGAAATCGTGGAAAATTTACATCAGAATGGCAGGAGGCGGGTTTGAACCGTCGTCGTTCCGAATGCGAGTCCAGTTTGCTAACCACTGCGCCACCTTGCTCGGTCCTGAAAGTTTTGCCAGTTTAATGTCATCCGTTCATGAAAGCGTTCGTTCAGTATGTTGTTTATGGAACTGGCGCTTCCCCCCCCCCCCCCCCCCCGTCCTTCATCACAGTGCACCTCTACTGCTGTGGTAAAATATACCAACTTTTTTCCCCACTCGACATTTCGTGATCTTCGTTGAATGGACCAGTCACACTGGCCGAAGAAGAAATGTGCGCTTATGCCTTTATTCCAGTGGTTATCAGACTGTGGGGCGCGAATGCCGTGAAAGATGGACGCGGTATGTTTAAAAAATAACAAAACATTCCTGGTAACCGTCAGTTACGTTTGTCTTTGCCTTCGAACAAAGAAGACGCCGCTGATCTGGAATGAATTTCACCCGATGTCGGCGTTACGCTAGACGTGGCCGATGACAGTAAAACTGCGGTCACATTCTAAGGCATTGTTTGAAATGATCGTACTATCTGGGCGACATCGGCCGACGGCGGAATCGCCCGTTGTCGGCCGTGCTTTGAGTGTATGCTTAAATATAGCGAGCGGCGCAAGCTTTGGCTCTTGTATCTGGACGCCTTCTTACAGTGTTTCAGACTTCCCTTGGAAGTAGGCAGCGGTTCCTGGTTAGTGGCAGACAAGTAGACACCAAAGGTCCATCAACTGGGGAATGGGATGGAGATACTCCTAAGGAAAATATTAGAAGGTGTGTGAGGTCTATTTATTGCTTTGCATCAGGAAAACTACAATCAGTAGCGAAGAACGTGTGAAGTCTGCAGATAGCAGGGAGCCTAACGAGCTGTTGACACACCTTGAAACCAAATATGCTGAATTAACGGTAGAACCAAAAGAACTTTGTATCAGGAAAATGAATGTTTCATCGTCTACTTCCAATGCCCTTTCAGCCTCTTACCAGATTTAACATACGCTTGTTAAATTCAAGGTAACCACACAGGGTTGCATGAAGTATGGGTTTACCAGCAGCCATTGACACAGTCGGTATATCGACCACGTTCCGTGATCCATTTGAATGACAGAGTGCGTAGAATAATTTTGGAAATTTCTGAAGATTTATTTGAGCAGTTAATCGATAAGTTGCGTAACGACTGCTTTGCAAGTGGACGAAGTGACTGATATTCATAAAGAGCCTTATCTGATTGCTTCTGCTCGTTTAGTTGATGAGTTTAAAATTCGAGAGGGCTTCCTTTTCTGTGAGCCGATACTGAATACAGCTACAACCCAAAGTCTTTTTGACATGATCAATATATTTTTTAATCAAAACTGGACATCATGGATCAGAGGCAGTGGAGTATGTCCAGATGGAGTTCACTCAGTGCGTGGAATTCACTATAGATTTTTCACTAAAGAACTTAGTCCACCCTTTCCTGAAGTGCTGTGACGTTTATAGAAACACTTCATACTATTACGGCATTTGTAACTGGTACGTGAAGAGAGGTGTGCTAAACACAACTGCCCTTTTTTTACTTGTGCTCGATGGCTTTCAGGGAGTAAAGTACTAAAAGGAATGTTTCATCTCAGTAATGAGGTATATTGTTTCTTAAAGGAGGAAAGCACTCTGTTTTAGCAACGGAGATTGTCTATTGGAAGTGGCTTACCTCACTGACATTTTTAGAAACTAAATACGCTTAGCGCTTCATTTCAAGGTAATCAGACAATTGTACTATCTTGGAACGAAAAAGTGAAGGCGTTAATAACGAAATGAGAAGCCTGGCAAAACGGAACGGGAAGTGGCGTGAGAAATATGTTCCCTACTGTAGTTTTGGTGTTAGCGGACAGAGTTAAAACGATACTTCCAATGAGGATAAAAGTCAGTGTCCTTCATCTTATGACACTGAAAGTTCCCTCAAAAAGTATTTCAGCGACGGTCTGGATAAATTCCATTGGATTAAAAATTTATTTAAAATACTCCTGGACCATCGTATCTAAATAGGAAGGAGCAAGAACAACTTATTGATCTCACTCGTCATACTTCAGAGAAAAATAAATTTAGTTAAGTGAATATGTTGGAGTTTTGGATACATATTAGAAACTAATTCTCATCGATGAACCAAAATGCAATGAAGACACTAATGACTTCAGCAGCAAGGTACTTGTGCGATACGCTCTTCAGTTTTGGCAGCTATAAAGTCGAAGCTCCATTCAACGCTAAATGTAAGCAAATAACTTCGAATGGCTGTTTGTGCTATTACACCATGTGCTGAGAAATTTTCTTCTCAAAAACGAGGCCATCCATCACACTAAACTTTGTAATTTAAATGTTTACTGCTCCTGTAGTACTTGACTGCTGAATTGCAAATATTGTTCACTTCATAATTTTTGAATAAATGAAAATGTGATAAACATCTTGTTTCGTATCTTCGTTACAATGTTTCATTTAGTTTTGGTTACTGTTGCGTAAAATTCTTCAAAATTCAAGTTGATAAACAGAGAATAAGGCACAGAAAATATACAAAATTACTGTTTTTATTAATGAAATAGGCCGGGGGTTTATATTACTTTTCCTTGTGATGGGTGGCCCAGAGGAGAGAAGTCTGATAACCACTGTCTTGTACAGAACTTGTTTTTGTAATTACTGAACAGTTCATCTTTTAAGCATTGCAGGATAGAGTACGGAATATTAACGAGTTTCGCTAAATATCTGATTTTTACGTAATAGAATGTACGCCAAATGAATATGTAAAATCTTCTGATAGATTTAAGCAACCTACCGGTGTCTTTTATTTAAACGTTTCACTCCAAATTTTGGAGAAAAAGTTTCGCTATTTATATCTAATAAATGTTGGCGTTATCTTTTACGAAAATTCGTTTTATTTTGACAGGTTCACAAGAAGTACATACGGCACTAAAATTGTTTAAGTTTTCAGATCATAAGGAGCTCATTAACTATTAGCGAAACACTTAAACATGACAACGATCTGTTGTTGTTGTTGAGGTCTTCAGTCCAGAGACTGGTTTGATGCAGCTCTCCGTGCTGCTCTATCCTGTGCAAGCTTCTTCATCTCCCAGTACCTGCTGCAACCTACATCCTTCTGAATCTGTTTAGTGTAGTCATCTCTTTGTCTCCCTCTACGATTTTTGCCCTCCACGCTGCCCTCCAATACCAAATTGGTGATCCCTTGATGCCTCAGAATATGCCCTAACAACCGATCCCATCTTCTAATCAAGTTGTGCCACAAATTTGTCTTCCCTCCAATTCTATTCAATGCCTCCTCATTAGTTATGTGATATACCCATCTAATCTTCAGCATTCTTCTGCAGCACCAATTTTTCGAAAGCTTCTATTCTCTTCTTGTCTAAGCTATTTATCGTCCACGTTTCACTTCCATACACGGCTACACTT
Organism: Schistocerca cancellata; assembly: GCF_023864275.1. Classification (NCBI taxonomy): domain Eukaryota; kingdom Metazoa; phylum Arthropoda; class Insecta; order Orthoptera; family Acrididae; genus Schistocerca; species Schistocerca cancellata. The sequence continues at coordinate 80,075,593 of NC_064627.1, read as the reverse complement.
CATACAAATACTTTCAGAAACGACGTCCAGACACTTAAATCTATACTCGATGTTGACAAATTTCTCTTCTTCGGGAATGCTTTCCTTGCCACTGTCAGTCTACATTTTATATCCTCTCTACTTCGGTCATCATCAGTTATTTTGCTCCCCAAATAGCAAAACTCATTTACTACATTAAGCGTGTCATTTGCTAATCTGATTCCCGCAGCTTCACCCGATTTAATTCGACTACATTCCATTATCCGTGTTTTGCTTTTGTTGATGTTAATCTTATATCCTCCTTTCAAGACAACGATCTATGAACCATATAACATTGACCCAGTCCGTCAGCACATGATGAAGGTATTACGTCTGCCTCTTATAAGTTGCATTCCAGAAGAAATTGATTCGTCGTGGTATGTTCCCCAAATATCTTACTAATTCTGAGAGAATGCTGTTTACTTTTCGTGTCTTGTTTCGAAGTAGATTTCCCAGTGCCGTATCATATTCTTCAACGTGATGTATAAAATTCCCATTGCATTTTTATCTCTTCTCTTTCCGTAAAAATTTCTGAAGTGTCTTTCCTTTGTACAGTTCTCCTACAGATTCCTCCCACTTCTCAGCCTTCCGTTCAGTCCTTAGTGCTGGCTTGATGTTTAAGCTTGTGATATTCGTACAGCTGCCACTCATTTCTATAAGAATTTCTTTAAATATAGTAATGTTAGCAGCAGAAATTAACAAATGAATATTGATAGTAAGATAAATAGTATTAAAATAGCTCACAGTATCCGAACCAGCAATAAATTAGTTTAAGGCTTAATGCTTTCGTTCCATGACAACCAACGTACAGGAAGAAAAACCAGTTACTTACTGCAGATGATAAACTGTACCAAAATTACAGCTGTACCAACACATGACAGACAGCTAGATGAACGGTAGTACGTGGCATTGTGGTATCTATTTGTTAAAATTGCTCGCAACCCCAAAACTGTGTGAACGGTATTACCATGTAACATTTTACCATTTTACAAATGCAGCTCAAAAATGAACTGAGCCCATAGATGGCGACGAAATTTCACTGAAAACATGTGTAGCGAAAATAATAAGAAAAACACGTTTTTCTCAGTGAAATACCCTCAGCTCCATGGAAGGTTTCATTACTACTATATACTTTGAAGATCATTTTTCTTTTATCTACGGTATATCACTGTATTGTATGTTAGCCGGGGGCTCCGTCCCCGCCGCAGCCGCAGTGGTCCACAACCCCACGACGGCTACCGCAGTCCACTTCACCCCTCCGCCGCCCTACACCGAAACACTCTTTCAGGGTTATGGTGCGGTTCTGCCCCCGGTGGACCCCTTCAGGGAACGTCTCACACCAGACGAGTGTAGCCCCTATGTTTGTGTGGTAGAGTAATGGTGGTGTACGCGTACGTGGAGAACGTGTTTGCGCAGCAGTCACTGAAATAGTGTAGCTGAGACGGAATAAGGGGAAACAGCCCGCATTCGCTGAGATAGATGGACAACCGCCTAAAAACCATCCAAAGATTGACCGGCTCACCGGACCTCGACACAAGTCCACCGGACGGATTCGTGCCGGGGACCAGGCGCTCCTTCCCAATCCAGAAAGCCGAGCGTTAGACCACATGGCTAACCGGGCGGGCTGGTATATTACTAGCTGTAATGCTAAATGTCGAAATATTTTGTAAAAAATTTTGATCGATTTTTATCTCTGTTATTAACGGCTGTGTCCCTGCCATCTTAACAGATGTGGTGAAAACGTATTATGTGTTCCTGTTCCTCTTTATTCTAATATTATGGAATAATGCTATTATTATATTTCACGATAAAGCACAGTTATTTTAACAACTGGATACACTCATTATCTTTATTAAAAATTCTATGCTTCAACGTGATGTGTAAAATTCTCATCTACTGAGATGGATTGAATAAACTGATGTCCCATAGCAGTAGCTGAATTTTTATTTTTTTAGTAACAATTTGGTTAATAGTACAACTAGTTCACGTAAATGCATAGTGCTTATTACATTCATGAATGTCGGGAATTTAAAATATCTTGAGTAAGGATGATTACTGTGAAGCGTCCCGTTGACAATGAGGTCTCTGGAGGCACAGCATTAAGTCCAGAGAACTGCTGTTGCACTTCAGTTTTTCAATGGTACCACCTCGCTATTCCCGCTTCGTGAATTGGAGAAAACTGGATATTGAACTCTGGTTTTCTTGAATGCTTCTCTGTAACATCTGCGAGTAGTGGTTCCGAGCCGCGCGGGGTAGCCGAGCGGTCTGGGGTGCCTTGTCACGGTCCGCGTGGCTCCCCCCGTCGGAGATTCGAATCCTCCCTCGGACATGGGTGTGTGTGTTGTCCTTAGCGTACGTTACTTTAAGTTAAATTAAGTTGTGTGTAAGCTTAAGTACCGATGGCCGCAGCAGTTTGGTCCCATAAGACCTTACAAAAAATTTCCTAATTAGTGGCCCCGATGTACGCCACTGGCTGTGGTAGCGCTAGTTGCGGCCGGGACTTGACCGACAAGGAGTGATGGGATTGCTCCTTTGTAACTTTGTAGGAACTGAGATTGACTGGAAACATTCCTCGGTGTCTTAGAACACTGCTTCGTTGCGTTACGTAGAGACATGTTATCACAGTACGATGACCTTGTACCTCCGTCCACTTGGTGTGTTTTGATCGTGTTATGCCTGCTTATGCGGACTACTTTCTGCCTGTCCTGTGCAGTATGTATCGACAGGGGACCTCCTTCGCATCACTAACGTGCGTTCTCTTAACGAAATTCCACAGCTGTGGCAGACAGAGGCAAGTAAACTTGGGCTACAGAACCGAATTCATACTGTGGGTAATGATCAGAAGGAAAGTAGCAGATGGGCAAACTGGTATTGACGCAAAGTCTGCACTTCTCCGATACCAACGACGGACCATATGAGATTGACAACGACACTTGGTTAGTGGGAGAGCAAATTCTGGTTTCCATAACTACTGAAATCAGTCATATATAGTTACAACTATTATAGCCTGGCTAATATCTTCACAGTCTAATGAAATTTTTCTGACGCAACAGCGACCACAAGTTATTTTTTGCACACAGGGTTCGGAGTGTTGTAAATCCATTTCATTTTCTTATGCAAGCCTCAGCTACTTGGTCATGGAAGGGTTCAGTACATAGCTTCACACTCCTGAACTGAACATGTATAAATGAAAGAATTAATAGATACAAAAATATTGTGAGAGAGTATACGAATAAATAACACATTAGAGAGAAAATTTCTCAGCTACTGCAAGGAATTACCGTGCGGAATAGTTGCGTACCACACTGCGACGGAGATGTATTCCTTTTCGGAATATAAGTAGAGAGTGAGGGAAATCACGGTATAGTACTCATGTCTGACAAAGCTGAATAACTTAGGGAACAATGCTGCAGCTCGAAACCTGCAGTCGCAACAAAATGTGTCTTATCAGCACTACACGGTCACAACTCTGTACCTAATATGTAGCAGGAATGTGACATAATAGTTTTAACCATATGAGAACTACGTACTAGACCAAGGGGAGCAAATGACAGGCGATGAGGTCTAAAAAATGAAAAAAAACTGAAATACCCATTTCCACCATATCATAATGAGAAACAAATTGCCATAGGTTACGCAATTCACTAAGTAACCTGCATTCAGTGGTGCGGTTCGATATTATGTCAACGTGTCATACTTTTTTCGACATCCTTCCCCCCACCCACACACACACTTTTTTTTTCTATAGATGTGATAATGTACGCTAACTTGCCTGGACCATAATACGGTAACTCTGCATCCACAGACACGTGCATACGGACGTGCACGCGCGCGCGCGCGCGCACACACACACACACACACACACACACACACACACACACAGGTGAAATAAGGCACAGGTATCAGCAGTAGTCGTCTTTCTCCTAAAAATAAAAGTTAATAATATCTATGGAAGAACATATAATGACAAAATTATTCTTTCTGGCATGCAATATAAATTAAACAAGCCAAATACCCCCAGACTTCAAGAAGTCTGTACTAGACGTATTGCCAAGGTAGACAGTTGCGGAAGATGTGAACACAACCGGATCTTCAGTTTAATCAATCACAGCCGCAAAATTCTAAAGTGAATTATTTACAGAAGAATGAAAAGACATTTATAAGCCAAACACGGCGGAGATCGGTACCAGTTCTAGAGAAATCTTGAAACTTCTAAGGTGTTGCTGACACTGTGAATAATCTTTGAATATTCGTTAAGGAATGACAAACTAACTTATATAGTATTTGTAGATTTAGAGAAAAATTTTGACAATGTTGAATGGAATAGACACTTTGAATTTATGAAGGTAACGAGGATAAAATATAGCATATGTAGCCTCTCCCTGATCTTATTCAACCTGCAGGTTGAGCAAGCATTAGACGAAATCATCATGAAGGAATAAAAACTTTAAGATCCGAGGAATAGTAGTTGAGCGGAATGGATAATGTCTTGAAAAGAGTTTATGATATGCCCATGCACAAAATGACCATAGGAGTAATAGATTGTAGTCGAATTAAATCACGCAGTGCTAAGAGAATAAGATTAAGAAATTATACAGTGAAAGCAGGAAACCAGGTCTGCTATTTTGGCAGTAAAATGACTGACGATATCCGAAGCAGCTGGTATATAAGCAGCTGGGAATAATATGTGGACATCGGACACAGCTGAATTAGTACATCTTTGCTGAAAGCACAATCTGTGGTGTAGCCCTGTACGCAAATGAAATGTGGATTATAAACAATTCAGACAAGGAGAGAACAGAAGCTTCTGAAATGTAATGCATCGGAAGAATGTAGAATATTCGATGAGTAGATCGAACACCTAATGAAGAAGTATGAAAATGAATTGCGTGCAGGCTGATTGCCGCGCGGATTTAGCCGAGCGGTCTGGGGCGCTGCAGTCATGGACTGTGTGGCTGGTCCCGGCGGAGGTTCGAGTCCTCCCTCGGGCATGGGTGTGTGTGTTTGTCCTTAGGATAATTTAGGTTAAGTAGTGTGTAAACTTAGGGACTCACGACCTTACAAGTTGAGTCCCATAAGATTTCACACACATTTGAACATTTTTTATGAGCAGACTGATTGGTGGCTAAAGAACTTTGAGACATAGCTCGACTGAGATAAGAGATTGCTTGTATAACACTTTCCGAGAGTCAAAGGAGTTATCATGTTAAAGACCATGTAGGAACACTGGGGCAAAGGGATACCGATGCCACTTTTAAATCATCCAAGATGGCGGACCATCCCCCGCCTCTCCCTCCCTACGTCAAGGTGTAGATGTTGCAATGGCGCAGTGATGACATCACAGGAGGATTTGCGGCCACGTGCCTCCAGGCATTTCTTAGTAGGTGGGTTATAGCCCCATAAAAATTCATGCAAATGAATTTGAGCCTGACATATTCTTTTGCTATAGATTACTGATCTGTCAGTCCTCAGTGTTTGGGTTTATTCCATTACAGACCCCAACGTATTCCTACTTCTTCAGCTCACTCCAGATGCTGGACATTTTACTGCAGTTAACAATTTCGATGACAGTTTATGAGGTTTATAGTCCCGTTAATGTGCAATAGATTTAGTTACCTTCAGGTCAACCACCGATTCCAATGTAGATCTTCCCGCCTGCTAGCAGAGAACTCCACCACCTGCGAACATCCTACCCATAAAACAAACACACTGGAAGCAGGTGTACAGTGCATGGTCGAGGAAACAGTGCATTAGTATTATGGATTACCCTTCAATTCCACTCTCGCCCACTGATTGAGTAAGGAAATGGTTGTCTATATACTTCCATACGTACCCTAATCTACATTTAGGCTATTGGGAGAAATAGGTCTTCCCAAAGATCTTTTTTCCCTTCATTACATATTTGAATGGAGTATGCTAAGCTATTCGATCCTAGAAGCACTCAAAGGGTGTTTTTGGTTTGTAACATGAACTGATGTTGACTAAAATGATTGGTGTTGAGCTGTCGAATCGATGTTACTATGCACCAGTATGTATCATTATACCACAAAGAGGAGGGGCAGTTGGTGGTTAACTACGACACATTCTGTCTCAGCCTTCCCATCTTTGACAGCAGCAGTGTTTGTGCATCATTTATCATTGCGTTTGGTGTTGCTATGTTAAAATTAACAGCTCAACAGTAATCACAGAGCGTATTGCTAAAGCATCAAAGTGTCATGCACATACAATGTCTGCAGGAAGCGGTATATGCTACAATGGAGCGAGAATATATCAGTCGTATTGTCTTGCTTATGATAGTGCGAGTATTGTGATGCAGATGTGCTGTTCGTGGTTTAGGTCGCACAATGATTCCAAGATCAACGAACACAAGGTGTTAATGTTTGTTGAACTTATATTCAATTCATGTTGTGGTATCAGCCCATTGCTGTGATCTAGTTGCGAGGACAGAGTGCCGCCACAGGTTAATTTAATCAATTAACTGTTTGCAAGCGGGCCGACATTTTGTTGCACAGTTGAAGTTTTCTTCGTGTACTATCTATAGTTTTATGTGTTATGCAAATGTCCTTGCACATTGTGAATTTAATTTAAAAATCTTTGTGTTTGTATGTTTTTGGCAAAGGTCAATTAGCGGATGATAGAATTGTTGTTGAATAAAAATACTTGTTCAGGAATGATAAACTACACACCCGGTTGTGCCACACCTCCACGCGTTTTCCTTAAATTAATCCTGATCCCTGATCATGGTTCTTCATTTTAAATGGTAGCCACAGTGCGTGGTTACATTCTGCTTATCAGGTCGGGTGAGGGGGGTTGATTTATCTACCCTCTGACGTCCTTTGAGCTATTGTGCTAATACCGTTGTCATTCTTTGAATTATTGTGTTAATACTTATGGCTGTTTTCAAGAGGCCACTTCCTATCATGGATTCCAGAGGATGCTCCGGGATTTCGCGTCTTGATAAGGAGCACCTGCAGAACGTATTAAGGTTTCGTCGCCTGTCTATAGAAGGTAGCTTGCCAGAAATAGCAGCCAAGTTGCACGAGGCTGTGAACAGTCTGCTTTGCCTTTCTTTGGTCAGCATTTTGGAGGTAGGTGCCTCTCTTCCTATTATTTCATCCAAGTTGTATAATGTGCAACGTAATGTGCTTCCATAGAAGGCAGCCAACCCACCCATGAGCAGTGTTCTAGGATACAGGCGCACCTAGTACACTGGGGAATCACTTAATGGAATTTAGTCATATTGAACTTGAAAATTCCGAGACACAAGGGATTAAACAGTTATTTAAGCAGGTAAGGGACTTACAGGTTAGGGCGACATCCCTGAGATTAGAGAACGAGGGTGCGGGTTCGGGGCAGGAACTTTTAAGTCGTAATCAGCTCCTTGATAATGGGTCCAGTGCCCGAGGTCAGAGCACTTCTCCGAATTGCCCAACCCTATTATATGCCTCCTTACCGGTATATCTGAGTTGTCTACTGTTGGTTTGCATCAAGTGCAGCAAGTTCTGTGGCTGCTTGTCCGGTTTGAGTCTCATTCTGATGCCCTGCACATGCTGCATCACGTAATCATTTCGTTGCTTTATCCATTAACAAAAGGAACACTCATTATTTTGTTCTCTGAAACCTTGAGAGATCAGAATTCCACAGGACAGCTCAGGGCTCGAATAACAGACAGAAAGTTGTCGCCATGTATGCCCAATGAGCTTGAGTGGATATGTCATTGGCGGGTGCATACATCTTCCGAGACACTGAGCCAATATGTTGAACAAGTTCGTGTGGCTATGCCAGCACACGATATGGAGGTTGCGTGCCTGCCAGTATCCATAATATTCCAGAAGGCCTGAAGGATGGTCTCGCTAGTTGTTTGCGCGCCGCTCGACTAATTGTGATGAATTCTAGGAATTGCTAGAGTCAATTGAGGCACTGACCTTCTCTGACGAGCAGCGCGGTTCTGATGGTAGTCTACCATCGACACCTTTTATTCTGCAGGGTAAGAAATCACGATCCGAATCTGACTGGTCTGCTCGCATGTGTTGTTTCCATTGCTGAGCGTGTGACAGCTGACGCTATGGGAGGGAAGGTCGACCGTGTCATATGAGGTTACTGTTTTACTGTACGCGTATTCGTGCCATGGAAAGATCTTCCCATCTTTATGACTCTGCCCGTGTTGGGCAGGAACCAATTTGCACACAAATGAACTGTGGCAGTTCTGTCTCCTTACTCAATTACAAATGGTATCTGGAGTTTTGCCACTCGTCTACATTGTCTCTTCCCAGAGATGTCACATGCTCAATGGGCAGGAATTGCCTCTGGTTGGCGAGGTAGGCGGTAGTTTATCCGTTTGTAACTTCTCATGACTGGTCAGACTTCTAGTAGTTAAGGACTTGTCGGTCATCAAATTGCTCGGCTTTGATTTTAATCGGCGGACCAGGATGCTCCTTGACTTTGCGAATGGTACTTTGTTCTTTAAATTTTCTCCTGCGCAAAAGATAGCCCTCTGTATTTGTCACAGTGCAAGCCTCATTAATTCTGTAAGGTGCGAAACTGGAGAATATGCGGTTGGTCATCTTCAGCTGGAACTGGCGAGACATTTGTAGTAGATCCCGCATCTCTTGTCTGACAAACTACGTGTTACTAATTCGATTCAGTGTAATATTCGTCTAGTTGTTGACGCTCCAGTTCGGCAGGCCCCTTATCATCTTTTCCCATGTAAAATGAAAATTTTGAGGAAGGAGATCAGTGCTGTGTTGCAGGATAGGGTAATTAAGCCTTCCATTTGGCCGTGTGCACAACCAGTATTCCTCGTCCCTAAAGCTCAAGGACAGGACAGTAGGGCTATAGTTGGTTCTAAACAAGAAGGTCATTTTGGAATCAGTCCCCTTGCCTGATCTTCACAACGGTTTTATGCGGTTTTCTGGTGCTAGTTGCTTCACAGTACTTGGCTTGAATTATTACCAGATTCCCTGACCGAAGAATCTAAGCATGCCATCTGCTTTTGCACGGTCTGCAATCTGTAAGAGTTTAATAGAGTGCTATTCGGGTTGGCAACTGGAGCCGTTGTTCTTTCTCGTTTATTGGATCATGTTTTGGGGAATTAGAAATTTGTGTGTGTTTTCTACTACCTAGATGATGTGGTTGTGTATAGGCATTCTTTCAAGGAACACCTTAATCATCTTGGTCACGTGTTGTTGACGCTTCGTTCTGCTGGGTCAACAGTGGAACCATCCAAGACTACCCTCGCCAGGCACCAGATCTCATTTTTGGGTCACATCATTTTAGTGATTATTTCGGGATCGATCAGCGATGAACAACGGACATGAAGAAATTTCCTCCACCTAGGAGTAAAAAGGAGGTGGCCAGGTTTATAGCAATGGCTAATTATTATGGTAAATTCGTTCCCGGTTCGCGTAACTTGCTGCTCCCATTAATAATTTGCGCAGGAACCGGGAAAGTTTTGTGTGGGGAGAAAGTCAGCAGTGTTCTTTTGAGGCTATTAAGACCACCATTACTAATTCTCTAGTGTAGGCTGTGCCTAATTTCAACAACTGATTTATTGTCCAGACTGATACTTCGAACGATGGCGTCGCAGCGATTCTTCTCCAGAAGATCAGGGTGAAAGACGTTTTTTAGCCTTAGACTCGAGGAGACTGATGGATCCAGAACTTATGCATTCGTTGTATAAGTGTGAGACCTTAGCCACTCTAGTCGCCCTCGAAAACATCAAATTTTATCTTGAACACAGACAATTTAATTTAGAAACCGACAATCAGGCGTTGAGTGGGGTTCTGGCTAGGCCTAGGAAAAGTAGTAGATTGCAAGATGGGATGTCCGCAAATCATCCTTAGGTTTCATGGTACACCGTATTAAAGGTTCAGGCAACCAAGTAGAAGGTGCGCTTATTCGCATATTTGAATAGGAGGTTCTGGGAGCCGAAGGTGAAGCTGGGCAGCTTCATGGTATTGTGTGCTGTATTTTAGCCGAAGTACCGCAATTGTTTGGCACCATTAAGGCCAAGCGGGATCAACATCTTTTATGGGGACTCGTTATGAAGTAATTGCTGTCCGGAGAGTGTGTCCTGAAGTATTTCTTAAAGGATGGGATTTAGTCAAACAAGCAGGTGCACTCGTTGAGCCAAGGATTTGTCTCCATCACTTCCATAACTCCATGGTGGGTGGTCATTTAGGCCTTTACAAAACCTCGGGGAAGGTACATGCTCACCTCATGTGGCCATCGTTGTGAAGGGATTTCACTGTTTGGTTAATGAGTGGGAGTCTTGTAAGAGGGGTAAACCGAACACAAACTCGCCCAGGGAGTTGCTGCAGTCGGAGAAAAATAAGCATCCTATGGACGAACTCTTTACTGATTTTGCAGTGTACACATGGTGTGTCGTGGGGCGATCACTCTGTTTTTAAAATAATTGAAAATCCACGATCGCTTCAATCATTTATTACTGATTTCGTAGTTCTCCTTCCCCGTCATATGAAGGGCAACCGTTACATCTTGGTTGTTGTGGATGCGTTCTCTCCTCTCGGTTTGTTTAGCTGCTCCCTAGCCGAGCGGCTACAGTCGCCATTACCATCCATTACCTAACCAATATCTTTTCGTCTGTTGGCCCTCCAAAGGCCCTTATGAGCGATAACGCCCATGCCTTTGTCTCCAGATAGTTCAAACAGTTCTGTTTCCAGCATGCCATTAGGCATATTACCACCATTCCGAATTATGCTTAGGCGTACTTTGCAGAGGGAGCCAATCGTAATCGTATATGATTAAGGGAGTCTTAATCATTTACCATGCTAAGTCTCCGAGTACATGGGATGGCACCCTACCCCGACTCAACTTCGTTTTCAATTCCGCCCAGCATCAGACACCGAAGGTTGTTCCTGCCACTCTTAGCGTATTCCCTTAAGTGTCCCCTCTGCAACTTGTGGAGCATTAATGACTTTTTTCCCATATCACTGATGGTCCCCTCGACTACTAGGAGTATGAGTTGGAGTTGGGGAAGGGGTAAGAGGCAAGATGTAAGCGGGTGTAAAGTGCAAAGGGGCAGGTCTCACTCGGAAGACGCGACCGCCCCTCGTTTCCCGTACTGTGGAATATTACTTTGGCGCATATAACTTAATATATGGCAGTGTCTTACATTAAAAGCTATAAGGATGAAAATGCGTTAACAAGTATCTTATTCTGAGGTTGTAAACGTTATCACCCATTTGTGAGGCTTCGTTGCATTTTGCTATTTGTACAAGCGATGGAAATGTTTTAGTATTCACAATATATGTAAGTACGGCTGAAAGTGATTCGCAATCAGAGAAACCATAGGCAACAGCGATCTTTATATGTCATTTCTTAAATTTGTTTATCAAACTTGCTCCTTGAAACGAAAACTATTATCCTTAAAGAAAGCCGTGAATGTGAATGTATCAAGTTTCTGGCCACGCCGGTAATTTTATTTCACATCATCTTCAGCAGTGACGAAAATGCATCGTCGCTGCGCTGCCGTTGTCCTTCTACATATACATCCATACTCCGCAAGCCACCTGACGGTGCGTGACGGAGGGTACCTTGAGTACCTCTATCGGTTCTCCCTTCTATTCCAGTCTCGTATTGTTCGTGGAAAGAAGGATTGTCGGTATGCCTCTGTGTGGGCTCTAATCTCTCTGATTTTATCCTCATGGTCTCTTCGTGAGATATACGTAGGAGGGAGCAATATACTGCTTGACTCTTCGGTGAAGGTATGTTCTCGAAACTTTGACAAAAGCCAGTACCGAGCTACTGAGCGTCTCTCCTGCAGAGTCTTCCACTGGAGTTTATCTATCATCTCCGTAACGCTTTCGCGATTACTAAATGATCCTGTAACGAAGCGCGCTGCTCTCTGTTGGATCTTCTCTATATCTTCTATCAACCCTAACTGGTACGGATCCCACACTGCTGAGCAGTATTCAAGCAGTGAGCGAACAAGCGTACTGTAACCTACTTCCTTTGTTTTCGGATTGCATTTCCTTAGGATTCTTCCAATGAATCTCAGTCTAGCATCTGCTTTACCGACGATCAACATTATATGATCATTCCATTTTAAATCACTCCTAACGCGTACTCCCAGATAATTTATGGTATTAACCGCTTCCAGTTGCTGACCTGCTATTTTGTAGCTAAATGATAAAGGATCTATCTTTCTGTGTATTCGCAGCACATTACACTTGTCCATATTGAGATTCAATTGCCATTTCCTGCACCATGCGTCAATTCGCTGCACATCCTCCTGCATTTCAGTACAATTTTCCATTGTTACAACCTCTCGATACACCACAGCATCATCTGCAAAAAGCCTCAGTGAACTTCCGATGTCATCCACAAGGTCATTTATGTATATTGTGAATAGCAAGGGTCCTACGACACTCACCTGCGGCACACCTGAAATAACTCTTACTTCGGAAGACTTCTCTCCATTGAGAATAACATGCTGCGTTCTGTTATCTAGGAACTCTTCAATCCAATCACACAATTGGTGTGATAGTCCATATGCTTTTACTTTGTTCATTAAACGACTGTGGGGAACTGTATCGAACGCCTTGCGGAAGTCAAGAAACACGGCATCTACCCGTGAACCCGTGTCTATGGCCCTCTGAGTCTCGTGGACGAATAGCGCGAGCTGGGTTTCGCATGACCGTCTTTTTCGAAACCCATGCTGATTCCTACAGAGTAGATTTCTAGTCTCCAGAAAAGTCATTATACTCGAACACAATACGTGTTCCAAAATTCTGCAACTGATCGACGTTAGAGATATAGCTCTATAGTTCTGCACATCTGTTCGACGTCCCTTCTTAAAAACGGAGATGACCTGTGCCCTTTTCCAATCCTTTGGAACGCTACGCTCTTCTAGAGACCTACGGTACACCGCTGCAAGAAGGGGGGCAAGTTCCTTCGCGTACTCTGTGTAAAGTCGAACTGGTATCCCATTAGGTCCAGAGGCCTTTCCTCTTTTGAGCGATTTTAATTGTTTCTCTATCCCTCTGTCGTCTATTTCGATATCTACCATTTTGTCATCTGTGCGACAATCTAGAGAAGGAACTACAGTGCAGTCTTCCTCTGTGAAACAACTTTGGAAAAAGACATTTAGTATTTCGGCCTTTAGTCTGTCATCATCTGTTTCAGTACCATTTTGGTCACAGAGTGTCTGGACATTTTGTTTTGATCCACCTACCGCTTTGACGCGGAAACGTGTGTAGTAATGCGGGGCACTTCTCTTCGCTGACTTGGCTCCAACGGGCAGCAGAGGCCGGACCTCGCTGGAGCTACCGCGTGGCCTAGTCCGGAACGAGCGGGAACTGCACGCCAGGGTAACGTGTTTATTAATCGCAACTGAAATCAGTGTGAAATGGATGCCGCATGTGCACAACAGATGATCTCTTTAATTATTAGTATTTAATTAATATATTTTGCAGGTTGTTTCCAACATAAATAAAAAATTGTACATGTAAGTATCATGGAAAGGTAAACAGTCGTGACGGAAGTTACGTTGTCCTGCACAGTGGTGCTCTCTGAAGCTACTGTCAGTAGGCCACTAGCCTTCAGAAAGGCCACAGTTTCGAGTCAAAATTTGTGAAATTTCTGATGAGCTTCCCGTGATTTATGCTGTGATGTTACTGCTGCGCTCGCTGTGATGCACCCGGAAACATTGGTAAACAGGTTCGTGTAGCCGCTTCCTAAGTGCTGGAGACACGAATCTTTTAAACTCTCAACTATCAAAGCGCCTCTTTGTGAACAGGAGGTGGCTGGAAAGAGAACACGCTGTGCAGCACAATGCCGTATTCTGTATCGTTCAGTTAGTCTTTAAATATATTTATGGCAACCAGCTAGGACAGCTTCACACCTCCTTCACGTCACTATGACTTCATCACGTCACAAGTACTATTCAGCTGAGTTCAGTGTTCATCCTTGATGAAACACTTTCTCTCCCTCAAGTTTCAACCGTTTTGTCTTTTACTTGGTTGAAACCTACAGCCACTATGCAAAAATTTCATTGTATTTGAGCTGAAGGATGTTTACATTTTATTTGTGCTTAATGTTTAGAAGATGAAGTGTGAATCTGCTGTGAGCCGGGAAGCGAATTCTTCATTACACAAAGTACCTGCTATCACGCGATCGCGACGCTAAAAAGCCGTCAGTCCACTGCACCATTGGCATAACAGTCCGAGTTCCTGGTATGTCAGCTGAAAGAATGTTAATTGTAGTGGACTGGAGTAACATAACAAGGGCTTCGCGACGTGAGACAGTTCTAGACACTTCTGCACACGCACCTTGCTACTGGGAGTTTGCCCAAAAAAGCAGTAACTTCGACATTAAGAGCTGCTCGCATTATCTTTCATGCAGAGATAACAACATAACCGTTATAAATTAGTATACAGTCTTTCCCTACCAGTACAAAGTCCTTGGTCTAACCCAGCAACTTGGAGCTTAGATGTCGATAAAAAATAATGAAGTGTGGTAACCAAAATAATCTCTGATATAAGCAGGATTTTCAAAAAAAGACGAGGGAGTATTCGTCGATGGTACTTTCTTACCCTTGCGATCGGAAGCTATCCCTGAAGGAGGGAGACCCAGTAGTTATCAATAGAATGAGGCTGCAAAGACAATGACAACCGCTGCATGCTGCTTAACCACGAGAAGCGTGGCCTGTAACCGTCTCTCATGATTTTCTCTCGATTACCAAAGGACTCAAGGATGGTCCTCTACTGGAATCCACGAGAGCATAACACTGAAAGGAAGTGACTACCAGAAAAAGGTTCAAAAGTCAATGGAAGGATAACATTCTACGGATCGGAGCGTTGAGTGCCAGAAGCCAAAATGTTGTATGGAAGTTCTAATATCAAATAGGTAAATGCAAAGAGTCTGTCTACCTGTAGTAGGAGTCAGGCATGTGAGGTGGAGGTACCAAGATATGGTAGCATCAAGAACGGCATAAAATTGTTGATCCCAAGTCGAATTTATTACGAATAAGAAGGTCGCCAAAGCAGTGATTTACCGATAATTCTTATTGAGACTGAGCCCAAAACAACCTCAGGTACTGTAGTTCAGTACGTATGACTACATAACAAGCACATGATGACAGAGAAAGTATATGGCGGAATTAAACGAGTGATTCAACAGCGGAATTAAAACTAGAGATTTAGTACGTAAAGTGTGTTGTAAATCTAATAATCATGTAGGGTACGAAGTAGGAACGCTATAACAGGGGAGGAAGTGGAAAGCACAGTTACAGGAGAACACTGACTGTCCAACAAGATCAAGGCAGAGGCTCACTCACTGAATTCTGCAATATACTTCACTCGATTAACAGTAAATAAATTGTCGCACATGGACAAGACGGAAAGGTATACTTATCACAGGTCAGGAGACACAGGAAGATACCAACTGGATTGTGTCACGGTGAGACAGAGAACCCGAAACCAGATACTGTATTTTGAGGCATGCTGAGGAGAGTATGTAGACTCACATCACAATTTAACGATGATGATGACGATGATAGTAGAAAATCGTCAGCAAGAATTAACTGTGTACCGAAATTTTCAGGAGCGGTAATGTCCTTTTGAAACTTAGGCTGTAGATAACGCGATACTGGACACTACGCAACACAGCTCTAACGAGGAAGAATGCACATCTCTGAAACGGTAAACACATACGCTAGACATAAAGATAGGAATAAGAAAGGAACACGCAAAATCATTTTCGGTAACCGAAGAAATACTTCAGTTTATCGACGAAAACAGGATAACAGGAGTACAACAATATATTTCACACACAAATAAAATCATATGAAGCGCATGGAATATAAGCTAAAGTGACTGGAGAAAATTTTGAAGAAATCGGAAAGGGTCATCATCATCATCATCATCATGTAACAGTTCCAGTTTCCCGGTATTAGTAATGAGCCTCTTCCACTTCGTTCTGTCCAAATACACCTGTTCACGGAGATCATCATCCACTGTCCATCCCATGGTCACTAGATCAGCCTCAATCAAGTCCATCCATCAGGTTTGAGGTCTTCCTTGAGGTCTTTTCACATCCACCTGTCTTTCCAGTTTATTTTGGCTGTTCTAGTTGGCTCCATTCTCATCACATGCCCGTACCATCGAAGTCTAGATCCGCCAGTTCGATCCAATAGGGATGTCTTTATTCTGGCTTCTTTCCTTACCTCCTCATTCCCTAACTTGTCCATCTTGGTCTTCTGGATGGTGGATCTGAGAAATTTCTTCTCTGATGCTTGCAGCCTTGATGATTCTCATTTTTGTGATGGTCCATGTTTCAATACCACAGGTCAATATTGGTATGAAACAGCTATTAAACATCATCAGTTTGACTGGTTTTGGAATCAAGTCTACCCATAAAAGTGATCTAACTTTTTGATAGGATTCAGATCCTCTTTGCACTCTGTTGGTGATTTGATTTCTGACCAAATTATCATTGGAGATTACACTTCCAAGGTAAAGAAAACTGTCTACACTCTAGTTGGTGGTCTCCTAGTTTTACACTTGCTGGTTGTCCATCTCTGTTGGCTGCCATCACAACTTTCTTGGTCTTGCTAATGTTGAGGTTGTATTTCTGGATCTGAGATTTCCATTCATCGAGTCTGATGTGTACTTACTCTTCAGTTTCACCCCATATCATGATGTCATCAGCAAAGGCAAATGCATTCATTTCACCTGACTTCTCCTTGACTTTCTTCATTATAGTATATATAACAGTGATGAATAGTAGTGCCGCCACGGTCGCAGGTTCGAATCCTGCCTCGGGCATGGATGTGTTGATGTCCTTAGGTTAGTTAGGTTTAAATAGTTCTAAGTTCTAGGGGACTGATGACCTCAGAAGTTAAGTCCCATAGTGCTCAGAGCCATTTGAACCAATAGTAGTGGGGACAGTGCACTTCCTAACTGAACTCCACCCATGGTCTCAAACCATGATGACCGTCCTTCCCCATTTCGTACACAGCTAGTACAGTCTTTCTATAACATCTGAGTTTTTCTTATTAGTCTTTCAGGCACATTCTTTTTCCTCATGCATTGCCAGATCTTATCTCTTATAACACTATCATAGGCTTTTTCTAAATCCAGGAATACCATTAGCAGGTTCTTGCGTTTCTCCTAATACTTATCCATCAACATGTGGGAAAGGATGGTCGTCGGAAATAAAAACGAATATTACTGTCAAACTCAAACAGGAAATCAGATAAGAGGAAATAACACAATGAAAATTTCTAACAGTAGTAGTAGTTCTTTTAGTTCGATTATACGAATAGAAGAATGCATGCAGTAAAGTAGTGTGCGTTTATAAGTTGACGAACTTTTACATCTATTGAGGGAAGTCTTATTATATACTGCCATTAGTTTTAGGGGACAGTACTATAACTCCATGTGTTTTTGCAGCCTGTACCGGAGTATCTGCCGGGAAAATTGAATATTGGGACTAGATTAAACTGTAAGGCCCACATTATTTATAGATGGAGTCAAAGAATCAAGTGGCTACTGTATATTTGTGTCATATCGCACTGCGTTGCACTATGACAGATGTAACAACCTGAAGAAACTCTTTAATGTAGCACTGAAACATTGCAAGTCGTATATAACTAAATTAAAAAGAATATAAGACAAATAATACACACTGACGTCAATGCGACACGGAGTAAGATTCACTGTACGCTTTCCTGCTGGCTTGCACAATGGCCTCCTTGCAGGTTGTGCTGTCTGCTAGTTGGCTGCCTTGCAGGGAGTATGTGTGTTTCCCGCGATAGATTTGGTGCTATTTTCCTTGTAAGGTTCCTTGAGTGATTTCTGTGCTGAGCAATCAGGCGTCCTCTTTGGCGTCTGACATCATAGCCTACACACCTCACTCAAACCTATTTAATGTTAGAGACGAAACAGAATGTCATGCGCCCGCCGACCAAGCTGAAATTTTTCTCAGGTGGTGGTAAAGGAACTATTTGGTAAAAAAAACACTTATCATACAGCTCACAGCGTAATTCGTTAGCTTCATAATGAGCTGCCTATCATTTCATCAGTGGTAGTAGTTACTGTGATATTTCGGGATTGAGTAAACTACTGCAAGAATTTCGGAAAGGTTGAACTTACAAATGTGAGTCACTATGTATTTGTGTTTGGTGCATATTGTCGTGTCCAGACATAGGTGAGAGAGGGACAAAAGGGTTACTCGTCAGTCTGCGCTCCCGAGAGGTACAGAGCAGAAGGCAGAAGGACAATTCACAGTGAAAGCATTTGATTGTTTTTTTTCTATCTGAGCCAACACTGGTACAGGCATTTACTAGAAATGCAGGTGTGAGACTTGGTAGGCAACTCGTTGTGGAGACTCTTGGAGAAACAGGGTTTTGAAATAATTGTTAATTCCAGACCGGACTTACTAATACACTGGAGGCTAGTTCTAGGGTTATAAAAAGTATGAATAATACTGTTACAACAGATACCAGTGCAGAAGTCCCAGGAGTGGATGCTAACCACAGTAGCAAACACTAGTAGCATCTTAAGGCAACAACTTAGCTGCAAAACAAAACATACTGAATGTGACTCTGTTCACTGAGACACTCCAAGTGAGAGAGCAGACTTACGCGGAGCTGGACCGAGGCTGGAGTCGGCGGACGCGGATTCGGCGCCCACATCGTCTGACTGAGAACTCCACCAAAATGCGGAATATATGGGTTTTAAAGAGTCGCGTGGGGGGCCTGTTGTTCCCACTTAAAGCCACCCAGCCAACCCCGCAGATCTCTTGCTGGCGCCTACCAATCACGGCGGGGATGTTAATGCAGTTGCACTAAGTCTGTAATTTGTATCAACATTGTTCAGCTGAGACCTAAACGTAAGTGCTCTGCCAGATAGGGCTTGTAACATTATTGTTACACGTCATTTAACCCCGCCCCTCTGTCTCCCCGGAGTAGGGACTGCTAGGTCAACAGTGAGCCTACTGACGTTGCTGTTCTCAGGGCTGGTGTCAAGCGGCTTTATACGCTACTACGTGCCTGTTGGTCACAAAGTTCTACGGTGGCAACCTGCCACAGCGTCTGGACGACAAATGAAGTAACACGTTAATTCTTTGAAGAGTAACTAACGCCCTGGCACCGCGTCTGGGGGCGTCTGCATTTTCTCTAGGCTCTCCCCTTAAGGTTTACTTCATGTAACAATATCTCTCTTAGTTTCGTCTGCCCTCAGCATCGTCTCTGCTTCCGCACCTTGGAGCGCCTGTTCACCTTTCTCACACCTTCAAGATAACACTACAGTAGCAAGGAATAATCAGTATATTACAATGCTAGGTCACTGGTTTCTGGTTATGAAATGTAGCTAATACGTTTAAGTATTCTTTAAACTACGAGGGACATCGTTATTTACAATCAGTCTAGAGAAAATGGATTGTAAGGAAAGCATCTCGAGAGAATGGATTGAATGTAAAGCATTTTATCCCATAATCATGCACCAGCGGAAACGCCAGAATGAAGTATTCATAACCTTCTTTGTACCTCATGAACAGTTGGAGCTATGAAAATAAGATGTTGCTAAATAATAGTATGCGAAGACGAGACTACTTTGCCGTATTGTTAATATGTGAAACTTTCATATTTGGCGCAATATTCAAGCAACTACAGACTTTTTTGGTGAAATATTGAAATAGTTTTGTGGCATCGATAGCTGGTGAAAAGAGAGTTGCTGTGACTTTTGAGCAATGCATGTGAAAATATTACATTTTATTTTTATGCCAGCGGTGGGTGTTTTCACAAACAATTGAGTTGTTTTTCCCATAGGTGGTAGTTTAATAATAACACGGTTTTGACGCGATTTCCTGCATTACAATATTAGTGAAAAATTAAAACCAAGCTCCTCCCGAACAGGGGCATAAAGACCCAATGGTGCCGATCGGCCGCCGTGTCATCTTCAGCCCATAGGCGTCACGGGATGCGGATACTTCTCAATCAAGCAGCTTCTCAGTTTGCCTTACAACGGCTGAGTGCACCCCGCTTAGTGAAATGAATATTTATAAAGTCGTCTGTGGTTTGGCAAAAGAATTATATTTTAATGCGGCAACATGGTAATTGATGACTGATAAGGTTTCTCTGTAGAAAATAAAGGGAGTAAGAAGTCTGGGGAAAATAAATCTCTACCTTCAATGAAATCCCAGGGGAATGCTGAGCCACACTGTATTTTTAATAAAGAATGATACGGACAGAAATCGTCCAAAGGATTTAATTTCCGACGATGCCACAGTCATACACTATTTTTTGAAAGAACCCACCAGTATTTGAGTGGACGTTTCTGTATACTTCCTGTGTACAATCTCATTTTTGGCTTTCACGCTATTATCAGGTACAATATTCTTAGACCATTAACATCATATTCTTGTGTGCTGTGCAGGATGACAAATATACGTGTGTATGAACTGAATTGTGTATTTCTCGTCCTGTACGGAATACAGCAAAATGATTTTAACGGTCTAAGAACATTATACTCGATAATGGCGTGAAAGCTGAAATCTAGATTGTACACAGGAAACATATAGATATATACCGTCAAATAGCAGGAAATATACCGTCAAATAGCAGCGTATTCTTCAAAAAAAATATTTCCATATGTCAATTGTCTAAGAAATCTGAGAACAAGTTACTTCATATGCTAGATGGATCAGACTGTACCTCCACCTGGTGACAATAGCTACTATGTAAGGTCTAAATGATCTGTGTTTAGTCAGTTTGTCTGTTTCCGTCACCGGGAGAATTTCAACTGATCCTGATGTTATGTAGGATGGCATGCATCGTTGCTTACGATTATTACATCACAAAGTGAGCGATTGGCATGTTAATTGATTGGTTTCTTTTCTTTTTTGAATAATATGTCCATTAAGTTTTTAGGATAATAATTAGATTTTGGAGAAGATCAGTTCTTTCTCAGTTTTTTTTCTTTTCCAATGGTAAGTAGCGGTAAAATAGCGTAAAACGTCTCTGATTTATTTTACGAGCATAACACGGAGTCCTAGGAGCAACGCATACATACCATAATCTACTACTAAAAAATCATCCATAAAGTGAGTTATAAAGTTCCTAGTATGTCTACAGATATGTCGCATTCCTAAATCAAAATCGTAAGTGTGACTAATGTATTCAATGTATAATGTTTCCGTTATAGACATTTGAAAATGCCCTAAGAAAATGACAGCTGAAGGTATCACGAAATCTTTAAAAATAATAATAACAACAATTGTCAGTTACGCTACACATTTTCACAGTTCCCCTGAGCAGCTGAACTACCGTCTCCTCTTTACGAAAAAGGAAACAGTGGCAGCCCGGATAGGAGATTACGATCGCAATCCACATTCGGTCCCTCCTCTCTGAACTCCAGTGGTTTCGCTACCACCTCTCCTCTCAGCCCTTTCACATACCCCTCCGTGGTGCATCCCTCGGTTACAGCTCCGTCTTGATCTTTCACAATTTTCTCCAATCTTGGTGGATCCCCGTGTTCAGAAGTAGTCTATATTTCTGGCTCGATGGTTACTGGTCACGTATGCTTTGTTTATACTTACGCGTAACATACTGAACTACGCTTCTTGATAGACGGCTGTTGGGACTTCACTGACGACTTGGTATCCATCTCTTGTGCTCTTGACCATATCCGTTCCTGCACTGGTGAGTCCTTTCTCATCTGCAGCGACTCCTTGAGCAGTTTTCAAGCTCTCTAGCAGTGTTACCCACACCATCTCTTGATCAGAGCTATCCATGACTCCCTGTATTTCCCTGAACAATGTGGATGCTCAGTGACCTTTGTCCCGACCGCAGGCCACATTGTGATCCTGGGGAATGAACTGTTACCACTTGCCTAAGGAAGGGCCACTTAACCTACTTCACCCGTTGTGGGATTGGCAGAACACTCTGTTGCCTCCCTTGCCTAGACCACGCTGAAGCTGTCTGGGCTTGGTGGTCCATCCCAGCCCCATGCTACCTGCTCTTTTACTCTTCCTCCCCTCTCTCAAGTGGTCTGTTCGACTTGTTCATCTTTTGTCTATTGCGCTTCTCTTGTCCAGTCCATGTTGCCAGAGTTTCTCAGGCAGTTCCTGAGTGTGATGCCTCTGGTAAGTGGGGGGTGTGGGAGACTTATGTCCTCTCATTGCACTATGTTTTGGGGGCTTCCAGCTGTTCCCTAGGTGACGCACCTCACCTGCCTTTCTTCCTATGTCTCCCTTTCTTCTTTTACGTCCCTTATCTAGACTTAGTTGACCTGTAACAGACCTTGGGGTTTTCTTCCCCTGAGTTTTGTGAGGTAGCCCAATATACAGTCATATAGACCTATCTTTTCGAGGATAAAAGGACTGAAGACGTAGTAGTTTGGTCCCTACAACCGTCCAATCAACCATTCATTCTCTATTGACCATCATTCTACATTAATCATAATTCACCGCTGAGCATAATTCTCTGCTGATCATACTTCTCTGCTAATTATCATTGATCTCATGGTCCCCATTTTTTTATGTTTCAGACTGATAGAAATAGGACTGCAGAAGATTAGAAAACGGTGAAGAAAGCAACTTCTGAAGGTTTATCGGTTAGAAAAGCTGCTAAAAATTTTAAATTTTCTTTTAGTCCACTACACATCAGATTAAAGAGACGAAATCGATAGGGTGCGAGCTTAGGAAGGAAACCTTGTTGGAAGAATCGATTCAAGAATGATGCACTGCAACTTCCAGTTAGCCTGTTTCTCAGCTGTTACAAGGATTGTTGAAACTCTTCGTTGAAAACAGTGTGAGAAAGAAGACGATGATAACGATTGTGAAGAAGAAGCAGAAATTAAGAAGAAGCAGTTTATAATTATGGTCATGATTGGAAGACGCCGTCATCAGAAAAGGAAGAGTGACTCAGAAACCCTGAACACTCCAGTGCTTTTTGAGTGTTTGGTGACATTCCTGGAGGTTTCTATAATGCGTAATACAATTATATTTATTTCGCAGTCTCTTGGTTTTTTAAAAATTAAAGATATATTTGCCCTATTCCTACAATTCCTGGGACAGTGTGGAAGAAACTTGCTGTACGGGCTATGAGAGCTTTGTCGTTTTGTCGTCTGCAGTTTATGTGGTCATTGGCACGAGTGGTGTGTTTGTGTGTGTGTGTGTGTGTGTGTTTTGTGTGTTGTGTGTGTGTGTGTGTGTGTGTGTGTGTGTGTGTGTGTGTGTGTGTGTATGTGTGTGTTGAGGCTTTCCAACTTCCTTTGGACTGTGAGCTACAGTGCACATACGTATTTTCTTTTTTAATGTGATGTTTTATGAAAATGCATTGACTCACCTTCCCTCCATAATGAGTGTAACTATGGCCAGCTATTCCATCATACACATCCATTGAGTAATTGTTTAACACTGTACTTAGACATAGTTATGAGCCACAGTAGTTCTGTAGTAAACATTAGGATGAAGTTACCAATCAATTTTTTTCTTATTAGTTTGTCTGTACCTTCCACTACGGTGTACAGAGCACAGGTGACGGTGGATGAGTAGCAACCGCAGATTCTTGCCATTTTTAGGTCATCTAATTGGTGTAAAGGAGGTTTTGATAGTGATGTCATAGTTAGCCACTTTCGCAGCCACCCTGTGACGTCATACACTGCTCCACAGTGAAAATGAGGTAGGGAGTGTGTGGGGTGCAGAGGAGTTGGGGAGATGAGAACATAATTTGCACAATTATTCCACAAACTGGGCTAGGAATTGTACAAATATACTACTCTCACAGTAGCACCTTCCCCCTTATTATAAATCCTGAAATTTTAAAAAGTGTTTCAGACATTTAAAATTCATTGCAAGTTGTATAAAAATCATATCACGTTACTCTAGTGAATGTAACTACAAAATCTGCTGTAGTAGATATTCCTTTCACAGATACAGACATGTACAAAAAGGACAACCGTTGGGTATCACTTTGCCTACGAATTCTGAGATATGCCTGCTGTGGCCTTTATTGTTGTTGACAGATCAGCGTGCCTTGAGATGTAGTTATACTCTTTTCTGTTATTAGAGAGATATCTAGTTCACTGATTTTATAGTTTGTACGACGATTTTTCTCCTCTTTTTATCTACTGACAATCTGCACATTAACACTAATTAGACAAAAATGGTTACAGCACTCCAAAATGTACGTATATGTGTCATAAAAAATAATAACTTAATCTCCATGGACACTATTTCTTTCTTTCTGCAATTCTAGAAACTCAATACATACTGACTGTGACAATAAATGATATCTTTTACTAGCAAAGCAGCTTCTTTTAACTGTAAATGCAGCCCTTTGTTTATTTCCTTGTCCCTACCAGAAACATACAATCCATTTCTCACTTTTTCTTGGCAAGCAGCTCTCAGTTTTAGAAACGATTTCATATTCATCAGAAGCTTAGTTTTTAAAACTGAATTTACTTTTCCAAAAATATTCTATGATTTTTTCACTTCTAATTGTTTTTCTTTAGCTTTGATTCCAGTAACTTCTTCTGTTATGTTGAAGGCAAAACTCAGTAACTGCTCCTGTGACGGCATTTGTACTGAATTACTTTCACAATGCCATGATTACATATTGTTATAGTCTTCTTCCAGTTGTTATTCAGGACCAGTCTCAATCTTGGCAAACTGATCTGATTTGCACAGAAAAATTTTCAATGTAACTGAAATACTTTACTAATAACTTATACCTTGAACCTCTTCCTACTTTCGTTAGTTATCAGTATGGAGATCCCCAGTTGTCCAAACGTGGAATTTAGCCAACACAAATTATTTTGGTACTGTATGACGCCATTATGAATTTCAATAAAAAAAGGAGAACACAAGTAACTACTTCCCATTATTATACAGTCTGAGATACATGTAACGGAAGTTGTTCTCCACTGCCACGTATTATTACATACTTCTGAATTTTATACCATTATGCACATTCAAAAATAATAAGCAGAAAACATCAGAGATTGTAGAGCACTCTCACTTATGATATGGAGTCATGCTGCTTAATGTTCTTATGGAAGATGATCTTTATTACTTGGCTGCTATACTGGATACGATCTGACTTCATTTATATTATGAAATGGTTGGAAGTAGTTAACAATCTTGCTTGTGTGCTCTAGGGAAGGAATAGTGGTAAGCTTTACCTGCGTTCAAAGGAGAACGGTACCGAGTTAATTGACTGCATGTGGTGACTGAGGGCCATGGAGATCGTACTTTCTGTGGAATCTGAGTGAAGACGTTTGCAGACTGCCAGGTCCGCCGGTCTCATTGTGCAGAAACATTGGGTGGCGCCGGTCAGTAATTTGTCGCGCCCAGGTAGGCAGACCAGCGCCAAGGAGTTTCTGGAGCTATGAGCAGAGCATTGATGACTGGCAATAAAGGTAGGAAGCCGATGGGAGAGCTGTGAGTTTCTGCTAATTTCCGTGGGACGGGTCAGTGGCGCCTAGGCGTCCATACTCTGCTACAAAACATTTTGTGAGGCACGAGGCTTTTAGCGAGTTTATGGCCATTCTTTGGAAACTTCGAAATGGACGCAATAGGGAAGATAGCCATATTTTTATGGAGGGCTGTGGTTACATCCAGGTCATGCTTTTAGCAAAGACATTGTGTAAACACGTGGGAAAGAGGGTGCAAAGCTGAATCTTCTTTCCTTTTCTTCCAAGTAATGTTTGAAGTCTCTGGTTGGTCAAGCCTGTGTATGCAAAGCAGGGGCGGTCTGCCAGCTTCAAATGCTGTGCTCCAGCTCATGATTGGCTTCTGCTAAATTGGGATTAGTCTAAGACGTAAATGTACCGTGATACCGAGCTGGGGAGGAAAGCTGAGAGAATGACAAGAACACAATCTCGTACTGGCGCTTCACTAGTAAGGAATGGCAGGTCTCCACCTAGACAGTGAAACTTGTGTGCTTTGCTAGTGTGTCACTTAGAGCCTGTGCCAGTCACCATGTGAACCATCCGAGGTACTGCTTCTTTCATCAGGCACACAGCGAGTGATGCGTGAGTGTACTTATTTCAAATGGTTCAAATGGCTCTGAGCACTATGGGACTTAACTTCTGAGGTCATCAGTCCCCTAGAACTTAGAACCACTTAAACCTAACTAACCTAAGGACATCACACACATCCATGCACGAGGCAGGATTCCAACCTGCGACCGTAGCGGTCGCGCGGTTCCAGACTGTAGCGCCTAGAACCGCTCGGCCACCTAGGCCGGCTGTACTTATTTGTTTTGTGTTGGCCGTATAAACTTATGACATATTCCGTCACTCGTACTCATGGCACGGAGTGAAATTGGTTTGGCAGACCAGCAAATGTGTCCACCTGCACACTGGAATGCAGTGGGGATTCAGAGGCTCACAGGGAAGTATCTGCATGCTGAATCAGCCCAACGCGAGACTATGTACTTGCATTTCTTCCGGTCGCACGCCATTAATAACAGATTGTTGCCGTCCATGACTGCAGTGGCCGAGCGCATCGTGGTGTGCCGCCCTGACCAGCAGAAGTGTAAAGTATTCGCTGCTACGGCGTAGGGTTCCAATATGTGCTTCTCTGCACCCTTTTCCTCGGAACCATATTTTTATTTATAGAATAGTAGAGTATAGATGATTGACAGTAGCGTAGTTTTTGGGCCATACCATGGCTTCACACTTATGAACTCAGGTAAAGCGATTAGTTCTGGTTACAGTCGTGTGTTTATCCTCAGCTGATCACTTTGTTCACCATAGACCGCATATCATTGAAAGCGTTTCTCAAATAAAAAAACGTTTGTGTGGCATTTCTTTACCTTTGTTTTGTCATGTGATGTTAAGTTTGAATAAATCAATTGTTATTTGGATCAAGACTCCTCCCAGTGTTACCTTTGCCATTTCATTAAAGTCATGATAGCAATTGAAAGAGCTGAACTTTGCAAACTTGCATGTTCAAACATATGGAACTTTCCATTGTACGTATAGTGGTGTAACATTCGTAACTAATCGTGGCGCTCAACATTATGATAGAACTCTGTTTACCAACAGCAGACAGATACCAATCATTTGCCAGTGACTGTGTTATCTTGTTGGGTATACATCACAGTCCCCACCGACACAGCTGCTGTCATGAACACCTATGAACGCCTGTGTGTCATATCATAGCAACTCCTAAAAACGTTCTTATACCAAAGTTTTTACAGAAAAGTGTGTGCCCTGATGTATAATTCCACATTCCCAACCCCTGGTAAATGTTCGACTCCTCATAGGTAGCGCTTAATCCTCGCTCCAATATGTGTTCAGTACTTGCAATACAATTTACAATTTTGAAACACTGAAACTTAGTAACTACTAAGAAGATTGGATTCTTGGCTGTATTTCACAAGTGATGATTCGTGTTTTCCTTGTTTTATACAACTTTTCAATGGGATTATATCGCCCTGAATCATTTTGCGTCAAATAAATCACACAGCGGGACAACAGATGCACCTTACTTCGTACTGGTTCCGTGACAGAACTGTATAATGGCTTCACAACAGATAATCTTCCTTTAACTGTTGAAATTCAGCTCCACTCCTGGAAACACAGTAGATTAACTGGGAGTATTGCACCGGTCGGACAATGACACTCGTGTAACTACTCCTCTCATCGTCTTCGAAAATTTATTGTTGTTACTGCAGTACACGTAAACGCAAAATAATAAACAGTACCAGTTGCACAACTAGGCGAAGACTCTGGAGAGGGTCCAGAAATTACGTGAGTAGAGAATTTTGTGAAATCAAAAGAGCATATCATTTATCGGACAGGATGGAAGTAGGCAAGAGAAGCAGTTTGGTTCCTTAATTCCGCAGATGCAGTAAGTCATACGTTTTGTCGCTGGACTCGCAAGGTTATGTTGCTCTTCAGTGTGCACAGGGGCCATGCGAATACTTCCCACTGTAAGCTTTATCACGTGAGATTATTCTGTTGTTGTTGTGGTCTTCAGTCCTGCGACTGGTTTGATGCAGCTCTCCATGCTACTCTATCCTGTGCAAGCTTCTTCATCTCCCAGTAACTACTGCAACCAACATCCTTCAGAATCTGCTTAGTGTATTCATCTCTTTGTCTCCCTCTACGATTTTCACCCTCCACGCTGCCCTCCAATTCTAAATTGGTGATCCCTTGATGCCTCAGAACATATCCTACCAACCGATCCCTTCTTCTAGTCAAGTTGTGCCACAAATTTCTCTTCTCCCCAATCCTATTCAATACCTCCAGAATGAGATTTTCACTCTGCAGCGGAGTGTGCGCTGATATGAAACTTCCTGGCAGATTAAAACTGTGTGCCCGACCGAGACTCGAACTCGGGTCCATTGCCTTTCGCGGGCAAGTGCTCTACCAACTTTTTTTTTTACACTAAATGAAATGCATCCTCTGCAAAAACAAAAAAAAGCATTGTAAAACAAATCACAAATGTAAAGGAACAGGGATACTGGGATGTCGTTTTGATTTATTTATTTACTTATTTTCCATAAAGATAACTCTGTTAATAGGAACATGTAGATCATTTCATGGTATAGTATGAGCATTATATATGGAGCGGTGAGAGAAGCGTGAGGTTCCTTATCAGCTGTCAAATGTGCACACCGACTGCACCCGGCACATCCCAACTGCGTGGGAGGTCGAGGAAGACTGCCTGAAGATAGCTGGCAAAGGTTTTCCGATAGTGTGACCATCTATGAACCTCATTGTGGGCTTGCTGCAAGAAATACCAAAAGTCGAGTCGCGACTTGGCAGCGTCCCCATAGAGGTACGCGATCGTCTAACCTTTGACCCAGATGATCGAGTGTGATTTAGTCGCCGGAAAGTAGTCACTCTCCGGATGTAAGAAGGAAGCAGGTGTAATATGTTGCGGGGTCACACGGAGGTAGCAAGCCACCATCTGTCTTCCTAGGAGCCATACGTCCTCCACCGCGATACAAGTTAAGCGGTGATGGTCGTCATCCACTTGGCGACATTTCGGGCATAGTGGAGTGTCCACTAGTCCAATTGCATAGAGTCGTTGGTTGGTGTTGAACTTGCCACAGGTGACAGAGAACCACAGCGCCCGAACGAAGGTAGGAAGGAATTTTTGGTGCACATGTCTCCAAATCTTCGACCAATGCAACTTGGGGTGTTTGAGTTCAATGACATTACGACTTATCCGTCGTTGCAGCCAAACATAAAAATCCTTCGCGCATGGTGGTCTCGTGCGCGGAAGCTCGTCTCTGATATAACTAAGTTCCACGATAAATGTTGCTACATGCGCAAAATGTGGCGTAATATTACCCACCGCTACCGGAGGAGTGAGGGACGCTGGAACTAGGAGATCCAGTAGGCGGGATGTAAGGGAATCACGCCCGCTACGCCATTGCTTGTACATCGCTCGGCAGTGAACATTCGTAAGTCCGAGTCCCCCCTTGTCCGTAGGGAGCGTGAGCGTTGTGTATCGCACCTTGAGGGGCGATCCAATCATCACAAAATAGCCTAATGCTGATTGAAGTCGACGTCCGAGCGTGAGTGGTAGGGGCAGGATCTGCGAAATATGCACCATTCGAGAAACCACATAAGTGTTCAGATATTCGACTCGCTGCAAAGGATCAAGGCGCCGTAGGAGATGTTGTCGGACCATGGTACGTGTTGTCTGTAAAATACGTCGGTAGTTAACTGCCGCAGTATGTTTTACAGATGAGGTAAAGTCTATGCCGAGATAGCGGAATCGTTGCACATAAGGAAACGGACTGATTTCTTCCGGCGTAAGTCCCCTTCCAACAGGCATTGCTGCCGATTTGTTCATGTTCACTGCACTACCCGCCGTCACACTGTGGTCCAACAACAGTTCAAGGACCGTCTTCACCTCTTCTTCAGAACGAACGAGCAGCAGGAGGTCGTCCGCATAGGCACGACATTTGAAGGTGTAGCCCCGCAGTTCCATCCCAGAAAGAGAATTTGTGAGCCTCCCAATTAATGGTTCCAACGCTATCGCGAACAGGAGCATCGAAAGAGGGCAGCACTGGCGAATGGATCGTCGAATTTGAATGGGCCCTGCTATACGCCCATTAACCTGTACCAAGGATTGTGCGCCCCCATAAATCCTTCTAATGAGACCAGTAAAACGGTCTGGAAATCCCATTTGTTCCAGTACAGCGTACAGATAGTTGTGGCGCACCTTATCAAAAGCACTGTCAAAATCAACCGCCACCATCGCTGCTTTAAGCCGGCACTCCTCCGCCAGCGCTATCACATCACGGCATTCGCCAGTAGCTGTTTGCACATTCACCGATCCACCCGGTGTCGTCTGTTCTGGAGAGAGAACGCTACGAATTAACATGCGACATCGGGACGCTAGCAACCGTGCAAAGATCTTATAGTCGGCATTAAGCAGGGTGATGGGGCGATAATGTGTGACCGTAATTCCTGGCTTCGGTTTATGTACTGGCACCAAGAGGCCTTCCATAAAAGCCGGTGGAATAGGCGCATCGGAATTTAACATCTCGTTGTACATTTCCGTTCATCGCGGTGCCATTTCGTTGCGAAATTCTCGATAAAATTCAGCAGGAAGTTCATCAATGCCTGGGGACCGATTCAACGCACCCTTTGCGACCGCATCATGTACTTCCTCACAGCTAATGGCTTCCAGTAAAGTTCCCGTGGCGTCCACCGTCAGTGTACGGGAGACGTACGTGGCTATACGTTCGAGGTCATCGACGGGGGCTGCATCTTCCCGATAGATGTGTTGGTAATGGTCGACGAATGCAGAGACAATGTCCGCTTGACGCGTCACTCTTCGGTCTTCGCGGGTAATTAATTCCCGTACCAAAACGCGTCGTCGGTGCTTTCGTTCATTCACGACGTGGTGCATGGAAGGAATCTCGTGCAGTATCGTATCGTGACATCTGGCGCGCACCATGGTTCCCTGAAGATGTTTCCGAGCTAAAGCCACTAGTTTAGCTTTTATCCTTTTGCGTTCGATCCAGACGTCCTGTCCCGGCGGACCATCGTCCAGTTCGCGCAGCGCTGCAAAATAAAAGTGGTCGTACGGCGGCGCCATTCTGCCATCTCCCTGCTATATGAGATGAACGTACGGCGAAGCGCCGGTTTAGCACAAGTCAGCCACCAATCAAGCTTCGTCGCATACCTTCCAACCCTTCGCTAGCACATCGTCCATGTCTCAAGGATCCGGTGACGGCATTCAGGATCATGTAGATGTTGAATGTTTAATTTCCACGGGGCCTTGCTGTTCCACACCTCTGTACGGGGAAGAAGCACCGTACAGATGTAAGCGCTGTGATCGGAAAATGCCAATGGCCAGCGTTCCGCGCCCTGGACATCATTTGCATGAGCGCGTGAGATATAAATACGATCTAACCTGCTCGCCGAATGACTTGTCACATAGGTGTATCCCGGTGCATCTCCATGTCGTAATTCCCACGTGTCACTAAGTACAAGGTCGTTGACAACGATTCGCAACTCTTGGCTGATGTTTGCTTGCGGCCATTGGTCTTTCTGGCTGAGAACACAGTTGAAATCTCCACCAATTATTACACATTCATAACGTCCATGGAAAAGTGGGGCAATGTCTTCTGCATAAAATCGCGCCCTTTTCCGCCGCCGATTGTTTCCCGACGGTGCATAAAGATTGATGATGCGTGTCCCAAACGTCGTGAAAGCCATTCCCCTGGCCGACGGAAGGTAACACACGTTTTCCACTGGGAAGCCATCTCGCACGTAAACTGCCACCCCACTCCCATTGTGATCTCCATGTGACGAATAGGATTGGTAACCTGCGATGTATGGGAGTGCAGCTATGTGGACTTCCTGCAGCAAAGCAATATCCACATCAGATGCCCAAATCGTTTCCTTCAGTAGGTGTATTTTGGCCGGTGAACGCACGTCATTTATATTTAATGTCGCAATACGGTTCGCATGGCGTTGAATCCCACTCTGTCGATGCGCAACACCATCTCCCTGCATCGGCGCTGGGGGCTGAGTTAGAAGACGTTCTCTCGCCCCTCTCCCTTCACCTTCAGCAATTATTAGGCCGTCTTCGTGAGTGCCGGCTGCCTCTGTATGACGTCCGGCGCCTCTTCAATATCGTCATACCACATCTTTGCAGGCAGTGATATATTCGTGTCCATTGCCACAGCTTCTGCGTCTGGAGAGCCAACTGGTTGTGATTCCTCTTCAGCATCACCACGTCCCGGTACCGTCAATGTGACAGACCGCTGCGGGTCTGATCGAACAGTTTCCATTGCCTCATCCTGTTTCGTAGAAGCTGTTGTGTCGTCTTGGTCCACAGGCACATCGTCGTCGGGGCAAGGGGAGTCATCCCTAGGAGATGTCGTGCGACGCCGCCGTTTCCTCCTTTTCGGGGAACGTTGTTTGCGTGATCTTCCTTCCGTGTCCTCAGATTGTAGGGAATCACGGCTGCCCGACAGAAAAGCATCCGTAGGAACAGGAAGCGTTTCGAGTCCCATCGTTGTACTTGGCGGGAGTTCGGTCGAAACTGATGTTGTCGTCACAGAGTGCGTTCCAGACGGAACAGCATCCGTAGTGGCTGGAACTGCTTCGTGTACTATCGTTGTGCTTGGTGGGAGCTCGGTGTCATCTGATGTTGTCGCCGTAGAATGTATGCTCGATGGAGCAGCATCCTCTGTCATCCCGACGTCTTCTACAAGGTTTCGGAGAGTGCCATCTTGATCTTCCACCAGGGCTGTGTCTTTTCGGTCATCAGCGGACGCAGTGAGGGCGTTGGCATAGGTGATCGGTAGTACTGTCAGCGCCGGCGACGGCTCCCGCACATCTGAAGGCAGTTGCGTAATCCGCCGTTGCATACAGTTCGACCTGAGGAGTCCCTCCTGGCCACAGCCAGAACATGTACGTGGTTGACCATCGTAAATCACCACCGCCCGACAACCACCAATTGTCAGATAGGACGGTACATGCTTCTGAAGATCAATAGTGATCTGTCGCACTCCGTTAAGAACTGGGTACGTGGCGAATTGTGTCCAGCGTTCTGCTGTGTGACCATGTACCGTGCCGTATGGCTTAAAAGCCTCGATAACTTCGTGAGCCGGGAGCTCAAATGGCAGCTCAAAAACTCGTATTGTCCGTACAACCAGACCAGCATGTTCTACAGTTACCGTGCCGACATTCCCGTCACTATGGCAAAATCAGAGACCTGCTTTTGTCGCCTGTAGAATTCTCTCACACGCCGCGTCATTTACCATCTCAACATACACCGTGGGACTAACGATGGACAGATGAATTCCGACAATATCGTTTGGCGGTATCTTGACGTCCTCTGGAATGAAAGGCTAAAGCCTTTGGTCGTTCGTAGTCTTTGCAGAAATTGAATCGTAAGGTAGTTTTCCTGTACTTGTTCGCCATGATCGTTGTTACTAGCCCGCGCGCAGACTAAGTCCACAAGTAAACAAACACTCGCACACGCCGCACAGGCGGAAGTATCGGACCTCCGCTTCGCACGGCCGCTAGCGCCGAACTGCGACCAAGTGCAACAGGAATGGAACTCCATACCGCAAACTGACATTCAGCACCTGTACAACACAGTAGATACACTTCTAAGTGCTTGCATTCAACATTCTGGCGGTTACTCCGATTATTAATGTGACATCCTTTCACATTATCTCACGTTCACACTAACCTGTGATCTTATAATGTTAATCATTTAAATATGTTACCTAGAATAATGTATTCCCATAATTTCGTTAACGTGCATTAATTATGAAACTTTATGGCAGATTAAAACTGTGTGCCCGACCGAGACTCGAACTCGGGACCTCTGCCTTTCGCGGGCAAGTGCTCTACCAACTGAGCTACGGAAGCACGACTCACGCCCGCTACTCACAGCTGTACTTCTGCCAGTACCTCGTCTCCTACCTTCCAAACTTTACAGAAGCTCTCCTTTCTTTCAGGAGTGCTAGTTCTGCAATGTTCGCAGGAGAGCTTCTGTAAAGTTTGGAAGGTAGGAGACGAGGTACTGGCAGAAGTAAAGCTGTGAGTACCGGGCGTGAGTCGTGCTTCGGTAGCTCAGTTGGTAGAGCACTTGCCCGCGAAAGGCAATGGTCCTGAGTTCGAGTCTCGGTCAGGCACACAGTTTTAATCTGCCAGGAACTATTCAATACCTCCTCATTAGTTATGTGATCTACCCATCTAATCTTCAGCATTCTGTAGCACCACATTTCAAAAGCTTCTATTCTCTTCTTGTCCAAACTATTCATCGTCCATGTTTCACTTCCATACATGGCTACACTCCATACAAACACTTTCAGAAATGACTTCCTGACACATAAATCTATACTCGATGTCAACAAATTTCTCTTCTTCAGAAACGCTTTCCTTGCCATTGCCAGTCTACATTTTATACCCTCTCTACTCCGACCATCATCAGTTATTTTGGTCCCCAAATAGAAAAACTCCTTTACTGTATTGCTGAGGCACGCAAGCCTCCCCACCGACGGCAAGGTCCATGGTTCATGGGGGGAGGGAGATTATTCTAGTATGTATTATTCTAGTGTGTATTTATTTTTCACCATAGTCCTTCTCTACAAGCTAAACTCACATCTAATTCACTTCTGTTCTGTTGATTATACTTTAGTTCTTATTTATTATTTGCCACCAAAACTTTATTTTCATTCAGAATTAAAGCGGAATGAGTGTGTTAATCTGATCCTTAAACAGTTTATTTCACAACTATTATTTGTTAATTAACCAGAAGTAAAAAAGCTTGCTAATTTACATTGAAAGAAGAGAAAATTTCACAGCTTTGAATCTCAATTATTGAACAAAATCTTTGAAACCGGGACTGAAATATAAAAGCTAATTATCACGTTGCAAAAATTCCAGTTGTGAAAAGCGACATGCTTCGCTTCTGAATGCACACAGCATGCTAGGTGAACGCGAAAGCCTGTAATCTCGCGCAGAAGTTGGCACGCCGAATGAATACTTCAGTAATGACCCTACGGAAGCGATCCCTCCCGCGCGCCTTCTGCCCGGAACCGAGGCAGTCATTATCGATTGCATTAACCATTCTCTGTGAGTGGTTGAAACTTCGGCTCTGACCAAACAATTTCAGACGGCCGAGAGAAATGAATATTTCAGTGATTGCTTCCTCCTTCCGCACTTTTCGACTCAAAGAGGAGCTCCATAATTAAAACGGTTTCGGTGTTTTACAAAGATGTAATGGACTTTGTTCAGAAGGCATCGAGTTCGCAGGAATGGGCACTAAATGGAGCTGACAGCGATTAATAATCAGTTCCGCCGTGAGCCGGGTAGCGCGCGGGCGGACTCGGCGCGGCGCCCCCGGCAGCGAACAGCCGTCGTCTGCCCCCCTGCTCGCTGAGCTAACATTTCGTAGACGGCAGAGCATCGAAAGAAAATTGTCCCTCTGTGTTGTACGCCCTGCTCACCACTGCACTGGGCCCTGTTAGCTCATCCCTGTCGCGCACCCAAGGAGAGAGTTGGAACAGTTAATCACTTCATCTGACTTTTCCGAATGTTGCACAAAGCGAGGGCAGTGTAGGGCCGTGTCCTCACTCTCCGCTAACACTAAGGAAAGAAGAATTAGAATCTTGCAAAACGAAGTGCGCATCCTCTTCCGCTACACAGATAGACGCATGTGCATCAACATCTATATCTACATGACTATTCTACAATTCACGCTTTAACACAGCGTTCATAGAACAACTTTTAGACAATTTCTCGGCCGGTTCCGTCTCGAACAGCACGTGAGGAAAATGTACACCTTTCCGTACAAGCTGTGATTTCTCTGATTTTATTACGATAGACATCTTTACCTTTATAGGGGAGAGGCAACAAAACGTTGCTTTTTTTTTTCATTCGGAGCAGAAAGTTCTTGACTGAAGTTTCATGAAAAGATAAGATTTCACCGTAACTAAAGACGACTTTGCTTTATGATTGCCATCCCAATTTGCTTATCGCCCCAGATACACTCTCTCAGTCATTTCCCGACGAGACCAAGCGAACTGCCTTATTTTGAAATTATTCGACGTCCTGCGTCAATCCCATTTGTTATGGATCCCATACCACGCAGCAAAACACCAGAAGATGACGGAGAAACGTAATATGTCTCTGTACTAGATTCCATCTTCTAAATTCCCTCCCCATAAATCGCTGTCTTTTATTCGGCTTGGCCACAACATTTTCGTTTATAAGGTTCCTATTTAAGTTGTTCATAATTGTAATCCCTAGATACTTAGTTCAATAAGCAACCTCGTATGATCTGTGATTTAACCGAAATTTAACGATTTTTTAATACTCCGGTGGTGGGCCTTACAGTTTTTGTTGTCGAGGGTCAGCTGTCACCTTTCACACCACGTAAATATTCTAAGTAGTTTTCTGATTAAGTTTGATGTTCCGACGATTTTACGAGGTCGTGAATGACAGCATCGTCTGCAAACAATGTAAGACGACTGCTCAAATTGTTTACTGCACTGTTTACACAGGCAGAGAGCAAAAGAATGTTACGAAATAGTACACCACATTCCCTTCTAAACTTTTCTTATGCTTGGAATTTGCTTTTACAGTTTACAGGGACTGGACATGCCCTCCTTGATTTCTGTCTGGTTTGAAGTGGTACAACAGACAGTAAATGAAATAATAGACCTGTTTACTGAATATGACAGAACTCAATGCAACTGTGGACCACTGTCCACTCTACTGTGATATAACTGATATATCAATATTTGACGATACCGACAAGCGGCTCACTATGAAAAAATCCATGAACATCGTAGTGGGAATGAGCAGGAAGGTGTCAAGAATGAGTTGCAAAATGGTCCCATGAGAATCAGAAATTGTGGCAAGCCGAGATGGAGGTGCAGCGAAGCGGGTCCCTCGGGGGCAATATCTCGATGATCAGCAGCTGGGCCACACGGCGTGGGAGCGACGGAAACGTATGACGGGTAGCAGCAGCAGCAGGCGTTGGCTCCGAAGACTCGACTGTGGAACTGACCGCCGAGTGGACGACGGGTGATCTACGTGCCCTCGATAGAGGAATACTGGCGCGGCGTCACTTGAACACGTGATGGCAGGAAAGCGAATTGGTGCCTGCGATTGCAGCGCTGTTCACGACATGTGCACCGCGTCTGGGCACTGATATCAGCCTCTGACGCTGAAGTGACTGCGCGAGGTCTGGATGTTTGTTGATGATGTTTGGTTTTTGGGGAGCTCAACTGCTCCGTCATCAACACCCATACAAAGTCCCAATTTTTTACACAGTCTAATTGTTTTCAATGTCCAGCGTAGCCAGTCACGAACGAAGATGAGGATGATGAAATAATGAGGTCAGCACAAACACCCAGTCTCCGGGCAGAGAAATTCCCTAACCCAGCCGGGAATCGAACCCGGGTCCCGGTGATCCAGAGGCAGCAACGCTAGCCACAAGACGACGAGCTGCGGACTCGAGAGGTCTGAAAGAAAACAAATGAGTGGACCTTCTGTCTATGAGAGATTTCCCGAACTAAATGAGGGGTTTATCTCGATAACTGCGGGGTCAGCGCAGGAGACTGCTAACCGAAGGGGCCCTGGTTTGGTTTCCGGCGGGGTCAGAGACCTTCTCCGCTCACGAACTTGCTGTTGTGTGGTCCTTACGTCCTTATCGTCTTAAAAGATAAAGAAAACCGTCCCCGTTACACTGTGTCATTATCTTTCCATTTCTGAGGTGGTTGAACCGACACGAAACGAAGGACAAAGCACTAAAATAAAAAAAGGAAAAAAGTAAAGCAGGGCCGTACCTGTTCCGGGAATTACGTCCGTGAGTTTGGTGGCATTGTAACCAGGGGCGCAGCCTGCCATGCACTTGAATCACATGATGAACCTGTAGACGATATTCATGATCTTCCCAAACCATGTGCAACATATCTGTTGATGGACTCCGTCGCAGGTGCGCTTCAGTGCCGTGTTGCTCGGGTCGTGGAAGTAATGCGACATAACCAAATTTAAAAAAAAATAACGACGTGTTGAAGTATGGTTCTCTCTGTGACCATCCATAATACACGGCATCATCAATCATCGTACAGTCATATGTGTGTTTAGATGTTTATGTACAACCAAGTGAAAATGCGGGGGTGCGCTATCTTTTTGCTACATGAAGTATTTGGAGTCTCAATAGGCGCGCACTTTGATTCAAAAGTACATGTGAGCAAGATGTCAAAAGCATTATGTAGATCTACAAATATGGAATGAACTTGATCTCCCTGCCATTAGCACTCGTTACTTTATGTGAGTAACGGGGCAGTTGTGTTTCACACTAACGATGTTTTCTGAATCCGTGTTGCTTACGTGTCAGTACATGCTTTTGTTCGGGATGTTTAATAGTATTGGAACACAGCCTATGTCACAAAATCCTATTACAGACCAACGTCAATTATACAGAGTGAACATTAATAAAACCGACAAACTGCAAGGTTGGATTCCTGACTGGCAATTGAGAAAAAGTGCCTTATGATCATGTGTGTAGAAATGGGTCGTTGCCACGGTGTAGTGCACTGACGGATGATAGTTCGTTTGACCTCGTGTCGTATATTCGTTGACTGTTGCAGGTCGAGTAATTGACGCAGCTTCTGTAAGCTGGAATTAGTTCGGCATTCATGATGCGAACAAGCCGATGGTGGTTGTGTACGGCCAAGCAGATGGAAACAGTCAAGAGGCAGTACCGCCATACCAAAACAAGTACCCTCACAGACACCAACCTCATCATACAGCATATTAAGACCTTTTTGGTCGTAACTGCGCGACTGCTACGGTCGCAGGTTCGAATCCTGCCTCGGGCATGGATGTGTGTGTTGTCCTTAGGTTAGTTAAGTTTAAGTAGTTCTAAGTTCTAGGGGACTTACGACCTCAGCAGTTGAGTCCCATAGTGCTCAGAGCCATTTGAACCATTTTTTTGGTCGTCTGTGTGATAAATAATCATCTCAGACAGACGTACGTGCAGGTAGGCGGCGGATTGGGCGTACAGCAGATTGGGAGGACCGGTTTCTGTGGGATATTGGGACGAAGCCTAGTCCAACCTCCAGGCAAGCGAACCGTCAAAGTGATGTAAGCCAAACTACGGTTATTTTTATCCCGCGTGACAATCGCTACTATCTCTATCACCTGCAATCCTATGGAGGCCACTCTGAACACCTGTTGTGACGTGGATGCGATGCATTTCTTTATTGTGTTCCGGGACGATTTGTTGTCGTCGCACACACACCGTCCGTTTCCGGACAAATGTTCGTAGGACCTTTTTTCCCCTGTTCCATTCAGGAATCCGTTCCTGCAGGTCGTCTCTTTTATTAATGTTCACGCTGCATAGGTCTATAATTAAGCAGACCAGTTCTATTTACATTCTTGTGTGTTGGTGTAAATGGTGTATCTTTCATCGAAACAGGCATTATGTATAAGGATGTTTCACATATATGGAGGTATTTCGTGAAGATACTCCGAAAGGGACCTAACTGTTACACATCTGGCCCACAACACTTCCCCTTATTCACAGGTACACATAGTCTGCGGCCGCGAGCTCGGCTCCAGTTCACCACCGGCAATCGAGGGTGAAACTTTGACAATGACAGCCACTCATGCTGGCGAAACTTCAGTAAAATCATCTGATGAACGTTGGCCGAAGAGCCGGAGACAGAAGCCAATAGGCAGTTTGTCAACAAGGGGCCACGAAAACCTTAACAATTTTGACTTAAGTCTCTTCGCTACGCCAGGTGTATCTACTTCCGAATTACTCTTGTTGACAGGTCTTCGTTATCGAAATCCTGAACATCAGTCAGTTTGAAATCACTTGCAAGAAAGACAGAACATGTCCTCACAGAGCAATATTTCGATAAATCTAAAAATTTTTTACCTCTACGGTGAAGTTCTCCTTGTAAATGAAAATTCCGGATACTTTTGGCTTCTAAAGGCTTCTTGTATTGTTCTGCCTTCAGTTCGATATACCTTTTTTGATGCTTCAAAAGCAAACATAAAAAGCCATTGAAAACGTGAATAAAGAAATTATTGGCATATCTCTAAATATTACCTCCATGGCAGTAAAATATGTACAAACCTCATAAAAATCATACTCGCCCTAGGTTGTTTTTTTATGCAGAAGGTACCTACAACAAAGTGGTAGTGTCAGTATGTTTGTTGATTAATACACACTTTTCTCTCCACACAGGGAATACGATTTACAGCATACTATCTCATATTTTCAGCGTAGTCTTAATCTTTTGGTTGCACGTTGTTGTTTATAGCAATCAAGCTTAGGCAAGACATATTTGTTCCAAGAATTTGTTCAAGATTCTTCATAAAAAATGAAGGTGGCAAGGCGCTTCCGCAAATATTGTACTTTGGAAGTATTTCGCGCGGAACAGATCAACACCAACATTTGAGAAAATGTTCACAGGTTATGGAGGGGGGAGAGCTCTACCTTGGAACACTTTAAGTCTTCTGACTGTAATAGAAGTTTAATATATTTTCTTATTCCATTTTTCAATGATGGCATTCGCTTTCTATGTGCTGCGGCTTTTTTTCCTGACATTAAAAAATTACTCCGGAGAAATAAATTTCATTAAATCTGAAAACGTTTTCCAAGGCACAACATTTTGATGCACCTAGGAACGAATATTCTTTTGATATTTACTTCTGTTTTTATATTTTATATTTTAATATCTTTTTTCGACACCTGTTCGGTCCTGAAATTTCAATTAAAGTGAAAACCTTCCATCTACTTCTATTCATAGCCACCGCTCCGATTTATACATCTGTCGTAGCGTGCTAGAAACTTTCCATCTCACTCGTCAGAGGGTGGTTTCCGTCAATTCCATACTACATCTACATCTACATTTATACTTCGCAAGCCACCCAACGGTGTGTGGCGGAGGGCACTTTACGTGCCACTGTCATTACCTCCCTTTCCTGTTCCAGTCGCGTATGGTTCGCGGGAAGAACGACTGTCTGAAAGCCTCCGTGCACGCTCTAATCTCTCTAATTTTACAGTCGTGATCTGCTCGGGAGGTATAAGTAGGGGGAAGCAATATATTCGATACCTCATCCAGAAACGCACCCTCTCGAAACCTGGCGAGCAAGCTACACCGCGATGCAGAGCGCCTCTCTTGCAGAGTCTGCCACTTGAGTTTGTTAAACATCTCCGTAACGCTATCACGGTTACCAAATAACCCTGTGACGAAACGCGCCGCTCTTCTTTGGATCTTCTCTATCTCCTCCGTCAACCCGATCTGGTACGGATCCCACACTGATGAGCAATACTCAAGTATAGGTCGAACGAGTGTTTTGTAAGCCACCTCCTTTGTTGATGGACTAAATTTTCTAAGGACTCTCCCAATGAATCTCAACCTGGTACCCGCCTTACCAACAATTAATTTTATATGATCATTCCACTTCAAATCGTTCCGCACGCATACTCCCAGATATTTTCCAGAAGTAACTGCTACCAGTGTTTGTTCCGCTATCATATAATCATACAATAAAGGATCCTTCTTTCTATGTATTCGCAGTACATTACATTTGTCTATGTTAAGGGTCAGTTGCCACTCCCTGCACCAAGTGCCTATCCGCTGCAGATCTTCCTGCATTTCGCTACAATTTTCTAATGCTGCAACTTCTCTGTATACTACAGCATCATCCGCGAAAAGCCGCATGGAACTTCCGACACTATCGACTAGGTCTTTTATATATATTGTGAAAAACAATGGTCCCATAACACTCCCCTGTGGCACGCCAGAGGTTACTTTAACGTCTGTAGACGTCTCTCCATTGATAACAACATGCTGTGTTCTGTTTGCTAAAAACTCTTCAATCCAGTCACACAGCTGGTCTGATATTCCGTAGGCTCTTACTTTGTTTATTAGGCGACAGTGCGGAACTGTATCGAACGCCTTCCGGAAGTCAAGAAAAATAGCATCTACCTGGGAGCCTGTATCTAATATTTTCTGGGTCTCATGAACAAATAAAGCGAGTTGGGTCTCACACGATCGTTGTTTCCGGAATCCATGTTGATTCCTACATAGTATATTCTGGGTTTCAAAAAACGACATGATACTCGAGCAAAAAACATGTTCTAAAATCCTACAACACATCGACGTCAGAGATATAGGTCTATAGTTTTGCGCATCTGCTCGTCGACCCTTCTTGAAGACTGGGACTACCTGTGCTCTTTTCCAATCATTTGGAACCTTCCGTTCCTCTAGAGACTTGCGGTACACGGCTGTTACAAGGGGGGCAAGTTCTTTCGTGTACTCTATGTAGAATCGAATTGGTATCCCGTCAGGTCCAGTGGACTTTCCTCTGTTGAGTGATTCCAGTTGCTTTTCTATTCCTTGGACAGTTATTTCGATGTCAGCCATTTTTTTCGTTTGAGCGAGGATCTAGAGAAGGAACAGCAGTGCGGTCTTCCTCTGTGAAACATCTTTGGAAAAAGGTGTTTAGTATTTCAGCTTAACGCGTGTCATCCTCTGTTTCAATGCCTTCATCATCGCGGAGTGTATGGATATGCTGTTTCGAGCCACTTACTGATTTAACGTAAGACCAGAACTTCCTAGGATTTTCTGTCTAGTCGGTACATAGAAATTTTCTTTCGAATTCACTGAACGCTTCTCGCATAGCCCTCCTTACGCTAATTTTGACATCGTTTAGCTTCTGTTTGTCTGAGAGGTTTTGGCTGCGTTTAAACTTGGAGTGAAGCTACCTTTGCTTTCGCAGTAGTTTCCTAACTTTGTTGTTGTACCACGGTGGGTTTTTCCCGTCCCTCACAGTTTTCCTCTGCACGAATCTGTCTAAAACGCATTTTACGATTGCCATGAACTTTTTCCATAAACACTCAACATTGTCAGTGTCGGAACAGAAATTTTCGTTTTGATCTGTTAGGTAGTCTGAAATCTGCCTTCTATTACTCTTGCTAAACAGATAAACCTTCCTCCCTTTTTTTATATTCCTGTTAACTTCCATATTCATGGATGCTGCAACGGCCTTATAATCACTGATTCCCTATTCTGCGCTTACAGAGTCGAAAAGTTCGGGTCTGTTTGTTATCAGTAGGTCCAAGATGTTATCTCCACGAGTCGGTTCTCTGTTTAATTGCTCGAGGTTACGCACTTATTGACGTATTTCGTTATCAGTAGCGCCAAATCGGACGGCTGCAGAATACCATTTATTCGTATTTTATCACTATAAGGTGAGTACTCACGTTGTCTCCGACGCTGCAGCACTTCTTCATTCTTCCGCTACAGTAATTATTTCTTCGCATCATCTGACATGCTTCTTGCCTTCAGACACTCGTATTTCGGTGTAATATTTAGTTTTTGACTTTCTTTTCTGAACCAAACAAACTGTGTTGCCGTCGATTTTTCCTTGAGTAACATGCTGAATAAGACATATAGATGTGCTGTTTCGGCAACAGTAATTTCTTTTATGGATTCTTCCGATACTTCTTGGCAGAAAAATTAGATATTTAATGTTGAATAGCAAGTAAAATACTTTTGTTCTACTGATTTTTGTTTGTTTCTGAACAATGTTTTTGAAGCAACTGACTAGCATTCAGAAGGAACACTAATTCAATAACAATAGTTATACGCAAAGATACAACCTACTTGCACAGAATATTGTGTACCAAACTTGTTTTTTAACCTTGTAAATAACACTTTGCGCAATGAACAATATTAAAAGCAATAAATAATTGAACTACACAAAATTACAGTATTGCACATTATGTGGTTGTCATGCTAAAGTATGTGAGATCGTGATATTGTACACAAAGAACAAAGAAGAAAAATGTTACGCTACGTAAATGCCCCTTCAGTAACGACAGCCATTCCTAGAACCGTCCTGCTATCCAATGTTTAGGAAAGCTACGCGACAAATAAGCCAGTATTCTCAAATCCAGCAATTATGGATCTTCATCTTATGTAAGAGCCATTACAGCTCATCCTTTACTCAACAAGCAAGGACAAAGAGACTTTTTTAAGCAACAATAGTGTTTATAAAATTACTTGTAATGACTGCAACAAATTGTACACTGGTAGGTCAATACATTATGGTCACTGCCCACCGCGACATAGCACCCCGCCTGGTGGCGTTGCGGACACGTGAAGATGTGGCAAAAGTATTTAAACGGAGCAGACACGGACGGGGAATCACTCTAGTGAATATATGGGACCCAAATGGGAAAATCCACTGAGATAAGCGACTTCAAACAAGGGCAGATTATTATTACTTACAGCATGTGAACGAGTGTCTCGAAAACGGAGAAGCTGGACAATTGTTGACGTGCTACTGTCGTGAGCATCTACGGAAAGAGGTAGCACAGTGAAACTGCCACTAGGCGCTAAATGGCTCGACGTCCACGAATCTTCACAAAACTTGGGGTCCAAAGGCTTGTCTGCTTTGTAAGATAGGATAGATGGTGATCTGTGGCATCTCTGCCGGAGGAGCACACCGTTCGCCGTACATAGTTGAACGTGGAGCTCTGCAGCAGACC
The DNA here is from genome assembly GCF_023864275.1 of Schistocerca cancellata. NCBI lineage: Eukaryota > Metazoa > Arthropoda > Insecta > Orthoptera > Acrididae > Schistocerca > Schistocerca cancellata. The sequence continues at coordinate 80,031,082 of NC_064627.1, read as the reverse complement.
ACCCCCACGTGTTAACATGTTGATCCAATGACATCGTCAATTTAGACGGTAGCTGGCACGGGACCACCGGCATAAGACCGTCGATCAATAGAAACGTTCGACTCTCCGGGTGAATTGGCATAATGGTCGATGGTCGTCTCCACAAACTCCGTCACACGCTGACGCAGGCTCGTGAGAGCAATATTATGCTATGGGAGACATTCTCCTGCGCTTAAATAGGACCTGTGGTGGTACTCGAAGAGACGCTGACAGCTGCGAACCAGCTGCATCCCTTTATGCTTGATGTCTTCCCCGACGTCGATGTCGTATAACTGTCCGTGTGTCGGAGCCAGAACGGTGCTGCAATGGGTTCATGAGCATTATACTGAACTGACGTTGATGTCTCGGCGACCAAATTCGTCTGATTTATATCCTACGGAATCCATCTGTTCGCTGTCGGGAGCCATCACCGCGTACACAAATCAGCGGCCCCTCATTTAGGTCAATTACCTAACGTGTGCGTAGACATCTAATGCCACATTTTTGTATCCCGCCTGGAAGGCAGCGCGTGGGTTGGATCAGGATAAGTTAAAACACGTCGGTACTGCTGTATGAATTTAAATCCCCTTTACTCAAGCAAAAAGAATACATAAGTTTGAATGATGTGCGAAACTGAAGCGAAGTGTCCTGGCTGGCTGCACCTGATCGAAATGTGGAGAATCTGTAGCGGAGCTCGTAGAGCTACACAGCACCAGCTAGAGGGCGCTGCCGTCGGTACGTCTCGTAGTGCCAACGTAGCAGAGCGGAACTACGTTGTGGCATCGTAGCTATCGATACCACACACATATCTCCACAAACATACTAACAAACTATCTGTACAGACACCATTGGTGATTTTGCAGCTCTCGAAGAATGAAATTATAATGAAATCCGAACCTTTTGCTGCTTACAGGCACACATTTTCAACTCTGCCCGTTGATATTTATCAACGCCTGAAAGCAGCTAAAGGTCTGGATTTCATTATAATTTCATTCTAACAAACTATTCGGTCCTTCATAGGCAAACTCAATGTTCTAAAGTCGGACAAACAAGATATTAAGCAAAATGTTTGGTTCATCTTAGTATACTGGTCAAACAGGCAGGGTTACAGCAACTTAGCTGATTGAGCACGAACGCGGCCAGAGATTACGAAAGTGAAACTCCGCCTGGGTCAAACATGTGTTGAAGGAAGGACACAGATACCAAGTCCACATAGAAGTGATACGTGTAGCCAACAAAGGAAGAAAGCTATGCCTGTTAGAAGCACTTGAAGTAAACAAATATTTGGCTCAAAATTCCCAGATGATTCTAAATAATCAATTATAGTTGAGCACTTTTAAGATCCACGTGATGCAAATAACAAGACACCGTTCCCCAGACCGTCACAATGAAACACACAGCTACACAAAGTTATAATACAATGGAATTACATATTCCTTACCTAGCTTACGTCACAAACGTCAACGTGATAACAATGTAACTTGTAATTCTGTAATATTGTGTATTTTAATCATGTAGTGTTTTTAATATCATCGATTACGTAATCTGTAATTTAAAATGAAAAACACGTTTGTTGCACAAGGTATGTGACTAGCGCTCAGTTAGACATTTCTCATCTAATGCCACGACCACACAAATTATATCATCGTAACAATATAACCTGTAATACTGTAATTTTTTGTATTTTACTTTTTTGCAGTGTTTAACGTTGTGTGAAACGTCCGCTAAACCCGCTGAGCAGAACAGGTGATTAGGATTGTGGAAAGGGCCAAATAAGGTGCTGGTCAGGTTCACACAAAATTGTAATTTATTGTAATTTAATAATACCTTTAAACCAAATGGCCCTTTAGTTCTACGAGTTTCAAAAAAGGCAATTATTTCATGGCTGTAGGCCTCGAAACAAGAAATCTTAAAAGTCAACAAAATAAAAAAATGCAGTTAAAAAAGGAAATAAAATAATTAAAATACATATGGTATCACAGATAGGCTGGAAAAACTTCAAGTCAAAAGTAGATAGGACAAAAATATGCTGAGGGCCGCAATTAAATTTGAAAATTTTAATATATATTATCATAGTCTTTTAAGGCAGAAAGCCGCAACGTTTTTACTTAAATGGTAATTTCAAAAATAAGGTTTCTAGCAGCTTCCAAAATTGAAAAATACATAAAATCCAGTAAAACCAATAATTATTTTAATTCATTGGCGCCGGCCACGGTTCTATCCGCTTCAGTCGGGAACCGAGAGACTACTACGGTCCCCGGTTCGAATACTACCTCGGGCAAGGTTGTGTGTGATGTCCGTATGTTAGTTAAGTTTACGTAGTTCTAGGTTCTAGCGGACTTATGCCCTCAGATGTTAGGTCCCGTAGTACTCAGAGCTATTTGAACCATTTGCTTACATCATTGGCTATGATAGATCATAACACCGGTGAATAAGAAAATAAAGACAACAGCACTCAGAAACCTCCAGGGAGGACGGTCTGCCATCGTTCACATAGGTGAGACAGGTGCTGAGCCCAGTTACACTTGATGCGTCGGAACCCAACCAGGGGACAGCCATGGACCGACCAACAAAACGACTTGCTTGTCACCAATCGGTACATGAGAACTCAAACACAAAATGTTACGACCGTGATTATCCACAATTAAATATGTATTAAGCTGTCAAAAGTAGCCGGCCAGTGTGGCCGAGCGGTTCTAGGCGCTAAAGTCTGGAACCGCGCGACCGCTACGGCCGCAGGTTCGAATCCTGCCTCGGGCATGGATGTGTGTGATGTCCTTAGGTTAGTTAGGTTTAAGTAGTTCTAAGTTCTAGGGGACTGATGACCATAGATGTTAAGTTCCATAGTGCTCAGAGCCTTTTTTTTTTGTCCAAAGTACACACCATATTGGACAGAGACAACAAGTGAGGAAAGGACGCTGCCTGAATTTACGTCAGTGGCCGGGGCAAGTAATCAAAACACTAACGGCTACAAGGCAGAAATATCCGCTAGTGCACTTGAATTGTGGTCAACCAATATACACTTCTGGAAATTGAAATAAGAACACCGTGAATTCATTGTCCCAGGAAGGGGAAACTTTATTGACACATTCCTGGGGTCAGATACATCACATGATCACACTGACAGAACCACAGGCACATAGACACAGGCAACAGAGCATGCACAATGTCGGCACTAGTACAGTGTATATCCACCTTTCGCAGCAATGCAGGCTGCTATTCTCCCATGGAGACGATCGTAGAGATGCTGGATGTAGTCCTGTGGAACGGCTTGCCATGCCATTTCCACCTGGCGCCTCAGTTGGACCAGCGTTCGTGCTGGACGTGCAGACCGCGTGAGACGACGCTTCATCCAGTCCCAAACATGCCCAATGGGGGACAGATCCGGAGATCTTGCTGGCCAGGGTAGTTGACTTACACCTTCTAGAGCACGTTGGGTGGCACGGGATACATGCGGACGTGCATTGTCCTGTAGGAACAGCAAGTTCCCTTGCCGGTCTAGGAATGGTAGAACGATGGGTTAGATGACGGTTTGGATGTACCGTGCACTATTCAGTGTCCCCTCGACGATCACCAGTGGTGTACGGCCAGTGTAGGAGATCGCTCCCCACACCATGATGCCGGGTGTTGGCCCTGTGTGCCTCGGTCGTATGCAGTCCTGATTGTGGCGCTCACCTGCACGGCGCCAAACACGCATACGACCATCATTGGCACCAAGGCAGAAGCGACTCTCATCGCTGAAGACGACACGTCTCCATTCGTCCCTCCATTCACGCCTGTCGCGACACCACTGGAGGCGGGCTGCACGATGTTGGGGCGTGAGCGGAAGACGGCCTAACGGTGTGCGGGACCGTAGCCCAGCTTCATGGAGACGGTTTCGAATGGTCTTCGCCGATACCCCAGGAGCAACAGTGTCCCTAATTTGCTGGGAAGTGGCGGTGCGGTCCCCTACGGCACTGCATAGGATCCTACGGTCTTGGCGTGCATCCGTGCGTCGCTGCGGTCCGGTCCCAGGTCGACGGGCACGTGCACCTTCCGCTGACCACTGGCGACAACATCGATGTACTGTGGAGACCTCACGCCCCACGTGTAGAGCAATTCGGCGGTACGTCCACCCGGCCTCCCGCATGCCCACTATACGCCCTCGCTCAAAGTCCGTCAACTGCACATACGGTTCACGTCCACGCTGTCGCGGCATGCTACCAGTGTTAAAGACTGCGATGGAGCTCCGTATGCCACGGCAAACTGGCTGACACTGACGGCGGCGGTGCACAAATGCTGCGCAGCTAGCGCCATTCGACGGCCAACACCGCGGTTCCTGGTGTGTCCGCTGTGCCGTGCGTGTGATCATTGCTTGTACAGCCCTCTCGCAGTGTCCGGAGCAAGTATGGTGGGTCTGACACACCGGCGTCGCATGCCGCGACAGCGTGGACGTGAACCGTATGTGCAGTTGACGGACATTGAGCGAGGGCGTATAGTGGGCATGCGGGAGGCCGGGTGGACGTACCGCCGAATTGCTCAACACGTGGGGCGTGAGGTCTCCACAGTACATCGATGTTGTCGCCAGTGGTCGGCGGAAGGTGCACGTGCCCGTCGACCTGGGACCGGACCGCAGCGACGCACGGATGCACGCCAAGACCGTAGGATCCTACGCAGTGCCGTAGGGGACCGCACCGCCACTTCCCAGCAAATTAGGGACACTGTTGCTCCTGGGGTATCGGCGAGGACCATTCGCAACCGTCTCCATGAAGCTGGGCTACGGTCCCGCACACCGTTAGGCCGTCTTCCGCTCACGCTCCAACATCGTGTAGCCCGCCTCCAGTGGTGTCGCGACAGGCGTGAATGGAGGGACGAAGGGAGACGTGTCGTCTTCAGCGATGAGAGTCGCTTCTGCCTTGGTGCCAATGATGGTCGTATGTGTGTTTGGCGCCGTGCAGGTGAGCGCCACAATCAGGACTGCATACGACCGAGGCACACAGGGCCAACACCCGGCATCATGGTGTGGGGAGCGATCTCCTACACTGGCCGTACACCACTGGTGATCGTCGAGGGGACACTGAATAGTGCACGGTACATCCAAACCGTCATCTAACCCATCGTTCTACCATTCCTAGACCGGCAAGGGAACTTGCTGTTCCAACAGGACAATGCACGTCCGCATGTATCCCGTGCCACCCAACGTGCTCTAGAAGGTGTAAGTCAACTACCCTGGCCAGCAAGATCTCCGGATCTGTCCCCCATTGAGCATGTTTGGGATTGGATGAAGCGTCGTCTCACGCGGTCTGCACGTCCAGCACGAACGCTGGTCCAACTGAGGCGCCAGGTGGAAATGGCATGGCAAGCCGTTCCACAGGACTACATCCAGCATCTCTACGATCGTCTCCATGGGAGAATAGCAGCCTGCATTGCTGCGAAAGGTGGATATACACTGTACTAGTGCCGACATTGTGCATGCTCTGTTGCCTGTGTCTATGTGCCTGTGGTTCTGTCAGTGTGATCATGTGATGTATCTGACCCCAGGAATGTGTCAATAAAGTTTCCCCTTCCTGGGACAATGAATTCACGGTGTTCTTATTTCAATTTCCAGGAGTGTATTATATCAGAAGTAACCTGACGTTTATTACTAGACACTAATATGTGGTGTGTCCACGCCGTCTTTATGACGGCTTCATCTCTACCCTGTAGACACGTTCATTGAGGTGCTTGAATGTTTGTGTAGGAATGGCAGCCCATTCTTCGTCATAAGCTGAATCCAGAGGAGGTATGTGGTCAGACGCTGCAGTCTTGAACGAAGTCGACGTTGTAAGCAGTCCCAAAGGAATTCCATCGGGTTGACGCCAGGACCGTGCGCATGTCAGTCCATGTCAGGAATTTTATCGTCCACAAAGAATGACCTCGGAGGTGTTGCGTTATGACAGTGTGCATTGTCATGCTCATACAAATACGACCATCACCTCCGGACTGTTCCACTACTTTACGCACTAAACAATGTTATAAAATGTGTTTATCTCCTCCCGCGTTTAACTTTTGCTTAAGAGCAATAAGGGGACCAGACCCTTAGCACTCACGTACGCAAAGTAAGGAAATTTTATCTTCATCAATTATTTCTCAGGACAACTCAATCTAAAACACCCCTACAAGCTTTTCAGTCTCTTTCTGACCACCCTGTACTTACGACGTTCTGTCGCTAATCGAGGAAGCAAAAGCCAGCCGGAAACCAATTAACCATATATGTATTAATGCTCGCAGGGACAGACACCAGAATGACATTGTAGACAGGATGATAAAGCAGAATTCTGAGGATGATAATCCAAGATTCATTCAGCTGCCTTAGACAAACTTTTGCACAGTAAATAGTGTTCAGTTGATTGAATTTACTTAATCAGAAAATATTCAGCAGCTTTACACAGACTTTATGAGCAACAACTAATGTTTAAATGACAAAATTTACGGAAGTAGAAAATGAAAATTCAGTAAATGAAGCAGGCGAAACTACTCCACGTACTGTACGTGATGTATGAGGCATGTGGAATAACTACAGATTTTTAAAACAATGTTACAACACCAATTACAAAGAAATATCAATTACAAAGAAATATCAATTTAACAAGTCATCGTCGTAATATAATTAAGCGAATTATTTACAGAGGGGTGCAAAAACTGTCGAGAGGCAACATAGGACATTAGTTTTGATTCCGAAGAAGTGTAGGAACACACCATGAGTACTGACTTACTTTTGTGGACAATATATCCAAAATTCAAATATACGTATGCATTGTTTGCAGATTTAGAGAAAGTTTTGACAATATTAATTGGAATACTCTCTTTGGAATTTTTAAGGCTCCAAGGATATGGGATATAGTAGAAGGGGCGAAAAGCCATTCATAACTTGTGCAGAAGCCACACTGTAGTTGCAAGAATGAATGCACGTGAAAGGGAAGCAGTAGCCGGGAAGGGAGTGAGATATGGTAGTATTCTGTCACCGATGTTACTCAGTCTGTACGTTGAGAGAGCAGTAAAGAAGACGAAGGAGAAATTTGGAAATAGAATTACAATACAGGTTTACTGAACGACATTGTAATTCTGTCAGAGATGGATGAGGACTTGATAGGGTAGCTGAAAATAATGGATACCTACTTCTAAAGAGAACATAAAATGAACGTCAACAAGTGTAAAACAAAGGTAATGGAACGTAGTGGGATTAAATCATGAGATACTGACGGAATCAAATTAGGAATTCAGAGACCATGTAGTAAAGGAGTTCTGCTATTCGAGCGGCGACGTAGTGAAGAGGAGAAGGTTTAAAATGGAGTCTGATAATGCCAAGAAGAGGGAAATGTTATAAGCTATTCCTGTTATGTTTAATCGGTGCTTTAAAAATGTGATTCTTTAATTGGATGTACTACAATGGCTGCTTGTATCTTACAATTTTAAATTGCTGAGCCAGCAGAACCATAATCAAGGAATCTTTTACCTATGAAATTAAAACAGGATCACAATTGACTCATTTTACAACACGAAAACGCAAAACAAATCATTTACAATCATTGACAATAATAATGCAATGCCTTAGCAACCCTGGACATGGAATCCAGGATGCCATTCAAAAGAACGGTTATCTCGATAAAACAGTTATATTAGCTTAAGTAGTGTGGTGATTACTGAAGATTAGTGCGTAGAGATAGATAAAACATTTGTTTGCGTCTATGGCCGGATCTGAAAGCACGTTGAGCCTCTGACTAGAAGCAAGTCTTCAAAGTGAAGACTGAAGACGTAAATTATTGTACGTTGTTAAAAATGACTCTACAGGGTTATTACAAATGATTGAAGCGATTTCACAGCTCTACAATAACTTTATTATTTGAGATATTTTCACAATGCTTTGCACACACATACAAAAACTCAAAAAGTTTTTTTAGGCATTCACAAATGTTCCATATGTGCCCCTTTAGACATCAAGCCGATAATCAAGTTCCTCCCACACTCGGCGCAGCATGTCCCCATCAATGAGTTCGAAAGCATCGTTGATGCGAGCTCGCAGTTCTGGCACGTTTCTTGGTAGAGGAGGTTTAAACACTGAATCTTTCACATAACCCTACAGAAAGATATCGCATGGGGTTAAGTCGGGAGAGCGTGGAGGCCATGACATGAATTGCTGATCATGATCTCCACCACTACCGATCCATCGGTTTTCCAATCTCCTGTTTAAGAAATGCCGAACATCATGATGAAAGTGCGGTGGAGCAACCATCCTGTTGAAAGATGAAGTCGGCGCTGTCGGTCTCCAGTTGTGGCATGAGCCAATTTTCCAGCCTGTCCAGATACACGTGTCCTGTAACGTTTTTTTCGCAGAAGAAAAAGGGGCCGTAAACTTTAAACCGTGAGATTGCACAAAACACGTTAACATTTGGTGAACTGCGAATTTGCTGCACGAATGCGTGAGGATTCTCTCCCGCCCAGATTCGCACATTGTGTCTGTTCACTTCACCACTAAGAAAAAATGTTGCTTCATCAGTGAAAACAAGTTTCGCACTGAACGCATCCTCTTCCATGAGCTGTTGCAAACGCGCCGAAAATTCAAAGCGTTTGACTTCGTCATCGGGTGTCAGGGCTTGTAGCAATTGTAAACGGTAAGGCTTCTGCTTTAGCCTTTTCCGTAAGATTTTCCAAACCGTCGGCTGTGGTACGTTTAGCTTCCTGCTTGCTTTATTCGTCAACTTCTGCGGGCTACGCGTGAAACTTGCCCGCACGCGTTCAACCGTTTCTTCGCTCACTGCAGGTCGACCCGTTCATTTCCCCTTACAGAGGCATCCAGAAGCTTTAAACTGCGCATACCATCGCCGAATGGAGTTAGCAGTTGGTGGATCTTTGTTGAACTTCGTCCTGAAGCGTCGTTGCACTGTTATGACTGACTGATGTGAGTGCATTTCAAGCACGACATACGCTTTCTCGGCTTCTGTCGCCATTTTGTCTCACTGCTCTCGAGCGCTCTGGCGGCAGAAACCTGATGCGCGGCTTCAGCCGAACAAAACTTTATGAGTTTTTCTACGTATCTGTAGTGTGTCGTGACCATATGTCAATGAATGCAGCAACAGTGAATTTATGAAATCGCTTCAATCATTTGTAAAAGCCCTGTACTTTCGATACACTTCGTATCACTGTTGCGGTGGGAGCTCACCGTGGTGTTAACCTGCAAGTAGTGACTGAAGTAGCTGCAGAACAAGTCATTGGTACTGTACAACAACCTGCGTCTAATTTCAACTTAGTCGGATGTGAGCCTAACACTGCCTATGTGAAATCCACCAGAAGTGGCGCCAGCTGTAGAGATGCTGCAGTGAAAAGTATACTTTCTAAGTCTGCTGGAGAAGTGACTTTCTACAGTGCACTTTAGAATAGGAATACTCGTTTTTCTGCGCTTTCCTGGTGACACGTAACTTTGATTGCCTGATCGATAAATATTGTGACTGCTGTCTTAAAAAAAAATGCTTGTTTCCCTCCCATGCTCTCATTATATTCGGTTAGCCACTTACAAAGTTACATTTGGCGGTGCAATTGTATCTTTTTCTCTCCCCCTTTCTATCTACATTCGCGTGTCGGCCCATGTGGGTGGACCTCTGTGAGCATAGCTGTGTTTCTTACTCCCACTTCCAAACTGTTTAGCTTAAGCAGTGGTAGCTGTTCTTACAGTTCGTTAAACATATTGTTTTACGGGACCTGAGCACGGTGGCGCTATCTCGCAAACTTCAAGGGTGCCATAAACTTGCTTGCTCACATTCTACGCTCTCAAATGTTATCTTAATGGTCTGCGTGTATCCACAAATTCTGCCTTCCTGCAGAACTGTCAACAGTAGTTCTTCCGGGACGCTACCAAAACAGCATGCATCCGTAGACCACACATAGTTCGCTAAAAACAGTCTCCATTGTCACGGCACGACCTGTAGATATTATCTGCATTGGGACATTGGAGTGTCGGATGTTAGCGTGGCTTTGCTTAAAGCACTGTCCTGTCGGACCGCCTGCAGCAGCTCTTTGCACGTGTTCAAGTGGCTCAGCAGACCTTCGTGGATTCTGCTGAGGCTGTTTCCCTGTCTGCTTTTACGATCCGTCGTGCAATCCTTCGTCTGAGCCTAAGCGCAAGATGCTTTCATAAAGACTTCTTATTTACGTGCCCTTGCAGATCAGTACAGGAAACTGTATGAATTTTATCTTTCTCATCTAAACATACCATCAACAGTACCCCCGTATCTTTTGATATCACATCCATGTACACAAATGTGCCAGTAGAAGAAGCAATTAGCATTGTTAAAAAGCAACTGCAGACTCAAGAGGACATAACCAGTGCACACATAGATGAAACAGAAGCCACCATGAAGGTCATAACAAAACAGAACTACTTCACTTTGAAGATGGAGTTCTAGCTACAAAACGATGGCCTTCCAAAAGGCTCACCCATCAGCGGTCTACTTCCAAACATATTTTTCAACCATATTGGAAACAAAATATTTAGTGAAATCAGATACCCAAAACAGGGCAAGATTATATACTGGTACAGACATGTGGATGACATAATTTGCTTGGGAGATGAAACAGACACTACACTCACACACTGATATAAATACAGTTCACCCAAAAATAAAATTCACTTTTGAGAGAGAAGGGGATATCAGACTTAATTTCTGAGACATCGCCATACACAGAATAAACAACAAACGTAATTTTGAAGTTTTTAAGGAAACCTACAGCCACAAGTACGACCATTCACATCAACTCCAAACAACCGCAAGCACACAAGCTCTAAAGTTTCAGACACATGCTAACCAGGCTCAACACAACTCCACTAGACAAACTCAGCTATACACAGGAACTAAACACAATTCACCAGATAGCTAGAGAGAATGAGTACAACACACAAATGATACACAAACTGAGCAACAAAATTAAAAAAATAACAAATTAAAAGAGAAGAAACTGTGAACAAATAACCAGCTGCCACAGAAAACCAAGAACAGGAACTCCAGACAAACACAGGGAACCAGGAAAACGCTACAAAGAGTACAGTATGGCATATACTAACATACAGTAACAAAAATGTCAGCAGAGTGGGAAGCATACTGAATAGAAAAGGGCTACAAATATCATTCCTCACAAAATGACACAGTACAGAAAAATATAAGCACTAAGAACACCTCTGCAGATAAATTCTCCCAAGCTGAAATATATCACTTAATCTGTAATTCATGCCAGTCGGTCTACATAGGCCAAACATGCGGAAATGACAAAACGAAGTACTCTGAACAAACCAGAGCACTAAGAAGTGATAGTATACACTCCAATTTGGCAGATCATCTAATACAAGCAAATCACCATCCAAAAAACATGGAGACTGATCTTAAGAGAAAGCAACAGCCTCTATTAAAAACAATAGGGGAGAATTACCACATACGAAAAGTGATAAAGAAATGATACAAGGAAAGAGAGTCCTGAATGAAAATACAACAGTGTGCAACAAAACACTCAAGGAACTATACAAAGGCCCACATAAAACATAACAATCAAACATTCTCAATTATAGAAAAAAAATACTTCTGTTTTCTCCGTTGTTTCCCCACCCCTCATTCCAGCTCTCTCTCTCTGTCTCTCTCTCTCTCTCTCTCTCTCTCTCTCTCTCCCCCCCTTATTCCACAAACACACACACACACACACACACACACACACACACACACACACACACACACACGCACCTATACATATTACGCGTATTCTGCCCGCTCCCAGTAGCCGCACTACACTAGTTCTGACGAAGCATTGAAAATTAGCGCCACAACAAACAGAAGATCAACGATGAACAAGTGGGCAGCGAAAATAACATAACACCTCTCACTGATAATGGAGTCAGCAGTGTCTGCTCAGATCACGTTTTGCCACATTTTGTGAAAGTACATGTCAGGTAAATTAGTGAACGAAAATTTTGTGGAAAACTGTATGGAAACAATGCACTGATCGAGACATTAACCAGAGACGCACAAGAGGACGAAAAATGTAAGTACAGAAACGCACATAGCCTCTACCCACGAAATAGCTCTTCACAAATACACAATAATTTACTCATGGCTAGCTTGCAGATGACATTCTGTCAAAAAAAAAGAAAACGATGTTATTTTAAGGTGAGCATCCGAATGAAAACAAAGCAAAATGCACATATTGTAATCCGTAAGTCTACAATAGATAAATTATTATAAATGTGACATTGTATTTGGCAGAAATAAAAATTGATCCACTGAAGAAGACACATAGGTGTGGAAATATATCTGGGTAAATATAAAATTTAAAAAGAAAGTCATATGTGTTTTCATAAGGCTGAACTTCAAAAAACAACCCAATTTCTAAATGGTAAACACAGAAAACCACGAAGTGGAGCTTCAAAACTTAATGAAATAGTTGGTTACTGACTTTTCACTGGAATATCTTTGCGAATAGTCACTGGTATTCACTTGAGAAGCGGTCAGTGACGTCCTCTCACTTAACAAAATTGTTTCACTTCATCGAGACGGTTCTATATCAAAGTTCAAAGGACGTGACCTTCATGTACAACACCTTGAAAATCATGTGAAAGATTGCAAATGTCTTGGTATTCATTCTGCATAAAGATACAGTAAATTTACCACATGGGCAACACACAGTGGTTCATTGACGGACTAAATGTAACCGCTATATGACACCATCATTTTGAATCAGTGAAAGGGCTGCTAGAGCACGCCGGTCGTCTAGCAGTTCAGTCTCAGAATGTCCAACAATGTCTTTGCTCATGGCGAGGTAAATCCCTTGCGACCTCAGCTTGGGTTACGGGCTCACTCAGCAGCAAGCAGGCAAGCAGGTAGGAGGCCAACGTATTGTGCTCGCAGAATCTTATCATAGCTTGGGGTCGGGGGGGGGGGGGGGGGTGGAGCAGAGAGCAAACCACACTATGCGCCTGGGCTGTTCAACTACTGCACTAGTGATTAACTCTCATGGTTGGTATTGTGATGTCACCGCCAGACACCACACTTGCTAGGTGGTAGCTTTTAAATCGGCCGCGGTCCGCTAGTATACGACGGACCCGCGTGTCGCCACTGTCAGTGATTGCAGACCGAGCGCCGCCACACGGCAGGTCTAGAGACAGATCCTAGCACTCGCCCCAGTTGTACAGCAGACTTTGCTACCGATGCTACATTGACAAATACGCTCTCATTTGCCGAGACGATAATTAGCATAGCCTTCAGCTACGTCATTTGCTACGACCTAGCAAGGCGCCATAGCATTTGATAATTAATATGGTGAAGCCTGTACAGTAACGAGAGATGTTCACCCATTGTGGATTAAAGTTAAGTATTCTACCAGTTACTCTTGTTTTGCTAGTCTTATTTCTCTGACCTGTTCCAGACCTCACGCCAGTGTGCGTGAGCTTAACGCGTGCTTTTCGGCTTCCTCGCATAGTGACTTGGCTGTCTTGCCAAGTCACAACAGGAATTCACAGTCATATAACATTTCTTAAAAGACATCATAGTCACCGTTGACTGTACAAAGTATTTATTGTTACTATTGCAATTTCGGCCTTATGGCAATTTTCAAGTAACACTGCAAAGTCACATTCTGTCAGAATATAAAACTATCTGACATGTCGTCGTCGAAATGCAGCCTTTTGACATCGTTCTAATAATCTACCACATACACAAGTTCAGGTGCACTCACAACGTGTGGAGCTCCACATAACTGAAACATAAACAGAAGGATAGTGTGGTTCCTAACTTATGCCTGGACGTTTACAAAATAAAATCTTATAATACCCACCTTTTTGTGGTGACCTAACTTACAATGTCTCTCTCTCAACGGTTATCTTATTTCACATTTGCAATCATGCGTGGTCTGTCTATATTTCATTGAAATTTTTTTATTAACTTCCGCCTTGCTTCAACCTGTGTCGTGTCAAGATCATTCTTTTATCATCTCTTATTGTTTTCTTTTCATCATGACTTTTCTCCAAAATTCCAGCTCTCTGCCCTGTCTAGAGTATATGGATATTAGCAAAGATTACTACATCATACTCTCATCAGTCTATCATACATTCATGTAAATCAGGAAATTTTGTTACTGATCAACTATCCTCATATCCAGCGTTCCTTCATGTCCGTAAAATCCTCATAATGTTGCAATTCTTCCCGTCTCCTATCCTTAAATCCTCGTTATCTCATTACTATCTAACCCCAGTCATATGAACTCAAATTATAATGATCTATGGCTTCTTGCACAGTGCACATTCTTATCCGGTAGATAAATAAAAAAAATCTACAAAAACACGCACAACAGCTATTGATCCATTTAATGCCTCGCAGTACCTGCTACGCTTCCTTCCTGACTTCTTCTGATGACACGTGGTCTTGTTCCATGTGAAAAAGTCTATTTTGCAACCACATGACTTCGACATTTACATGGAATTACTTCATACAATTATTACAACTTCTGTCGACAGACCTGAAAGTGGACGTCTTGCCTTGGCTCATTTCTTAGCCTTCTTATCTGCGAAAAGTCTTGGTATGTGAAATGTGGTGATTTACAGTTGATTTACAGCTTTGTAGAGTTTCCTGCACGTGATAAGGTCCACAAAATACATGAATGAAATTGCTGATAAAATATCGGCTCTCAGTTGATAACTTCGTTGATCGTAATAGAACTTTGTCGCCCACATATCTCTGGTTCCGTACCTATTGTGTGCTTTTGAACTTATCCTCTATAACTCTCCTCCTATTTCACTTTGGTGTCCTTCAAATCCAACAAATTGGACCATCTACAAGTTCTCTTATTTGATGATCTACTCTATCTAATCTCCCTGGTATCTTACTACACAGTCTTCGTTTAGAATAACTTCACTATTTATCTTCTCCTTTCTGAAATCCCCAATGCATTTTTCGTGACTAATTATTTCCATCGAGTAAGTTACCCCACAGAGTGTTTCCACAATCGCTGTCTGCTACCTCTTCATTATTTTTCCGTTCTTCTCTGTTTCTAGTAGTAGCACATTCGACTATTTCACAATGTCTGAAACATTCTTAACCTCGCTCAAGTTTTCTGCTTCAAGCTAGAATTTAGATAATACTCTTCAGTTATGTTGCATCCTACGGCATTTTGTCTCTTCCTCTTTTGATCACCTGGTCCCCATGTCTTCCCATTCTTCGTTGTATTCATCGTCTTCTAAATAATCTGTTTTCTTCAAAACTTCTGTGATCGAAACTGAATTCGCATTTTTCGTCAGATCACCTGCTTGAAGCTCCTCACAATCTCTTGCTAGTTCGTGGATAACTTTGCCTAGTGCTTCTTCCATAGTCCCACCTCGTTCTCTAACGTCATTTCGTCTTCTTTTTTGGTGACAACAATGTTTTCCAAATATCCTTTCAGCATTGTTTCCGCATTATCCACGAATTTTAATTTGTCCTTCTCCTTTTAATTCACTAGTGCAAACGTTTCCTTCAAATGTAGCATTACATTGTTATGTTACAGAAAATCGCGTCCTAATATTGCTTTCACCGTCAGTTTCATCATAGTCTAAGAATGTCTGCTAAGTACATGCGACTGGCACTCAAAATATGCTCCTACTTACTCCATAGCCTCCGAGCTGGCGCACTGGGGTACTGAGTACTTCGTTGTGAACTTCCGCAGTGCTGTAGCGTAATGCAGAGCCCTGTGATGCGGCAGCTCTTCCTCCGCCCATCCTTCCCTCTACCCTCCCAGCTTGAATCAGCGCCGTCAGTATTGCGTTGTTGATATCGGAAGTGGGGCACCCCGTGCCCCCGATCGTCTTATACTACCTTTTCACGACAGTATTTATTTAACCAACAATTAATGCTTTTTACCTATTTGTTCCTAGGTCCAAAGATTTTATAAAGCTTGGGTATATACCTGCACATCTTCAAGAACTTGAGAAAGCTGAGAGACGTGGAATATATCTCGTTTAGTTACAGTTAATTTTGAAACATGGTTTCCTGACAGTTCATAAAATGATCAGTTTTCTAAAATACAGCTGTTAAAACTATTAAAGTGAAACTGAATGAAGTAGCCAATGGTAGCCATTCTTTCACAATACACTGGACGTTCGTAGCTTATGTTGTCAGCTGCCATGTTGGTGGCAAATACACATCAGCGTGTCGTCTTTTGTCACTACAGGGCCCAGTACTTCCATGAATAACATCTATGAGGGGCATTTTGTTGTTCGACGTAGACCGACACGAACACATTTTTATCTGAATGTATGCAGTTCGTGACTTAACAGAAACATGACTTTCATCACCGACGATTGTCTCTTTATTATCTGAAGATGGTTCTCTATCAGTTGAGGATTGTTGAAAGCTTTACCTAGGCACGCCAAATTTTACATTGCGGTATTCTTTAACATATGACATAGTATTTATGTTTGCACCAGAAGATTCAATTCCAAAGTTACAAAACCGGTTTGTGGGTTTTTAACTGACAAATGCAGTTACGCGTGACCATTCAGCATTTCAATCACTTTCGTTTTCTTAATTTTGACGTCTGTATTTAAAAAATTATGTTAACTGTGTGTAGTGTCAAGCAATTATGTTCAGTCAGCTAAAGTGTAGCTGATTCGAGTGACGAATAAATTCATTTTACCTACACTGAAACTAACTTCGAACAGGAGGACGAAAGTGAGGATGAGGAAGAAAGAAGTACAGAAACTGAGTTATTCTTAGAAAACGATAAACTATTAAAGTGTAGTAAACAGGCTTCTAAAACAAAACAAAAAACTAAGTAAAGAAGTACGATAAAAGTGTCACCCAACCTCATAAGCTATTCAAACAATATTTCTAATGAAACTGACGCGTTTTACAAGCTTTTTGAAACTGATATGATAGTAGCCGATACTAACAAATATTTTTACAGCCTCAGAATAAACCACAAATGTACAAGGGCTTGTAAAGGTACAGGTAGATGTTAAATTATGGCACTATTCGGCGTTTTATTTGTGACATGTATAAAGAAAGGTCAACATGTAAAAGTAAAAGAACTTTGGGATCCAGATTGTTCAGTTATGGATATCCTGTGTGTCACGATGAGTTATAAAAATTGAAACATGTTTTATGAGGTTTAATGACCTTTCCATTCGAGATGAAAGGAAAATACTTGAGAAGTAAGCTGCTGTCAGAAAGCTTTTACATTTCGTTATAACTAAGCTGAAAGGATCCCACAATTCTACCGAATAAATGACGATCGACGAAATGTTGATTGGATTTAGGGGCCGCTGTACCGGAATACACCATCCAAACCCGCCAAATATGATATAAAAGTATTTTCTATGTTTGAGGCGAAGAGTTTTTACACCAGTAATACTGAAGTTTTTGTGGGAAAGCAGCCAGCTTTCTCCTGACTGATAGTGTGACCCCATTGGCTGTTTTCATTTTGTATAGCCCATCCATTTTTGTTTCTTCATGGCAGTGTCTCACTCTCCAATTTTGGTTAGTCGCTTGCTGATTTTCAGGTGGAAAGTGAGTATGAATAAATTGCACCGGTTCCATCATTTCTGTATACCAATTCCAGCCTAAGTTTTCCAATAAATTCTGGAAACTACGCAGGTTGTGCGTGTACATATAGGCGATTATAGTTTCCCCCTGTATTTGCCACGGAAGGTTAGTGAAACAAACATATATTAAACTTCCTGGCAGATTAAAACTGTGTGCCCGACCGAGACTCGAACTCGGGACCTTTGCCTTTCGCGGGCAAGTGCTCTACCACTGAGCTACCGAAGCACGACTCACGTCCGGTACTCACAGCTTTACTTCTGCCAGTACCTCGTCTCCTACCTTCCAAACTTTACAGAAGCTCTCCTGCGAACCTTGCAGAACTAGCACTCCTGAAAGAAAGGATATTGCGGAGACATGGCTTAGCCACAGCCTGGGGGATGTTTCCAGAATGAGATTTTCACTCTGCAGCGGAGTGTGCGCTGATATGAAACTTCCTGGCAGATTAAAACTGTGTGCCCGACCGAGACTCGAACTCGGGACCTTTGCCTTTCGCGGGCAAGTGCTCTACCACTGAGCTACCGAAGCACGACTCACGTCCGGTACTCACAGCTTTACTTCTGCCAGTACCTCGTCTCCTACCTTCCAAACTTTACAGAAGCTCTCCTGCGAACCTTGCAGAACTAGCACTCCTGAAAGAAAGGATATTGCGGAGACATGGCTTAGCCACAGCCTGGGGGATGTTTCCAGAATGAGATTTTCACTCTGCAGCGGAGTGTGCGCTGATATGAAACTTCCTGGCAGATTAAAACTGTGTGCCCGACCGAGACTCGAACTCGGGACCTTTGCCTTTCGCGGGCAAATGCTCTACCACTGAGCTACCGAAGCACGACTCACGTCCGGTACTCACAGCTTTACTTCTGCCAGTACCTCGTCTCCTACCTTCCAAACTTTACACAAGCTCTCCTGCGAACCTTGCAGAACTAGCACTCCTGAAAGAAAGGATATTGCGGAGACATGGCTTAGCCACAGCCTGGGGGATGTTTCCAGAATGAGATTTTCACTCTGCAGCGGAGTGTGCCCGCGAAAGGCAAAGGTCCCGAGTTCGAGTCTCGGTCGGGCACACAGTTTTAATCTGCCAGGAAGTTTCATATCAGCGCACACTCCGCTGCAGAGTGAAAATCTCATTCTGGAAACATCCCCCAGGCTGTGATTAAGCCATATCTCCGCAATATCTTTTCTTTCAGGAGTGCTAGTTCTGCAAGGTTCGCAGGAGAGCTTCTGTAAAGTTTGGAAGGTAGGAGACGAGGTACTGGCAGAAGTAAAGCTGTGAGTACCGGACGTGAGTCGTGCTTCGGTAGCTCAGTGGTAGAGCACTTGCCCGCGAAAGGCAAAGGTCCCGAGTTCGAGTCTCGGTCGGGCACACAGTTTTAATCTGCCAGGAAGTTTCATATCAGCGCACACTCCGCTGCAGAGTGAAAATCTCATTCTGGAAACATCCCCCAGGCTGTGGCTAAGCCATGTCTCCGCAATATCCTTTCTTTCAGGAGTGCTAGTTCTGCAAGGTTCGCAGGAGAGCTTCTGTAAAGTTTGGAAGGTAGGAGACGAGGTACTGGCAGAAGTAAAGCTGTGAGTACCGGACGTGAGTCGTGCTTCGGTAGCTCAGTGGTAGAGCACTTGCCCGCGAAAGGCAAAGGTCCCGAGTTCGAGTCTCGGTCGGGCACACAGTTTTAATCTGCCAGGAAGTTTCATATCAGCGCACACTCCGCTGCAGAGTGAAAATCTCATTCTGGAAACATCCCCCAGGCTGTGGCTAAGCCATGTCTCCGCAATATCCTTTCTTTCAGGAGTGCTAGTTCTGCAAGGTTCGCAGGAGAGCTTCTGTAAAGTTTGGAAGGTAGGAGACGAGGTACTGGCAGAAGTAAAGCTGTGAGTACCGGACGTGAGTCGTGCTTCGGTAGCTCAGTGGTAGAGCACTTGCCCGCGAAAGGCAAAGGTCCCGAGTTCGAGTCTCGGTCGGGCACACAGTTTTAATCTGCCAGGAAGTTTCATATCAGCGCACACTCCGCTGCAGAGTGAAAATCTCATTCTGGAAACATCCCCCAGGCTGTGGCTAAGCCATGTCTCCGCAATATCCTTTCTTTCAGGAGTGCTGGTTCTGCAAGGTTCGCAGGAGAGCTTCTGTAAAGTTTGGAAGGTAGGAGACGAGGTACTGGCAGAAGTAAAGCTGTGAGTACCGGACGTGAGTCGTGCTTCGGTAGCTCAGTGGTAGAGCACTTGCCCGCGAAAGGCAAAGGTCCCGAGTTCGAGTCTCGGTCGGGCACACAGTTTTAATCTGCCAGGAAGTTTCATATCAGCGCACACTCCGCTGCAGAGTGAAAATCTCATTCTGGAAACATCCCCCAGGCTGTGGCTAAGCCATGTCTCCGCAATATCCTTTCTTTCAGGAGTGCTAGTTCTGCAAGGTTCGCAGGAGAGCTTCTGTAAAGTTTGGAAGGTAGGAGACGAGGTACTGGCAGAAGTAAAGCTGTGAGTACCGGACGTGAGTCGTGCTTCGGTAGCTCAGTGGTAGAGCACTTGCCCGCGAAAGGCAAAGGTCCCGAGTTCGAGTCTCGGTCGGGCACACAGTTTTAATCTGCCAGGAAGTTTCATATCAGCGCACACTCCGCTGCAGAGTGAAAATCTCATTCTGGAAACATATATTAGTTGTGCTGTCTCGTAAGAAAAATCTAGGAATTGGTTTCTGAAACACTCCGTGAGGTCCTGCCACCTCGAATCTGCATAACTTTCCATCATCATTGTCCCCAGTTTTACTTAACCTTGTTTTGCCCTCAACCAACAGTCGTGAAGGTAAGCGCGTCTGAATTCTGGAACAGTGGGAGCATGATGAATTGACGGGAAACCTCTCCCCCTCCAACCCCCGCCCCCCTTTGGACAAGTAAGATCAGAGTGCCCCTTCCCGTTATCATCCTTTTAACGATTTCAGTTGTATAGACTTCTCCATTCGAGACATATGAATCATGGAGATAGGTCAGGTTAGTTAAAAAAGTTTATTATTAATAATAATTCTACAGTGGCAGGGCCTGGAAACAATAACAACTACATAAGAAATAAACTAATATTTGTTATCAGTAAAATTGTTTTTACAGTACAATGTTTTACAATGTCTTTTTGTTATTTATTAACAAAATTTCGTGTTTTCTTAACTTCGTTATAAAATAAATATTTATTTTCTGTTGGCATATAGCAATTTGTTTATTTGCATAGCTATAATTTTTAAATACTTTCTAATGATATATCTGCATTACTAATCTAAACACGTATATTAAATTTCACTAAACTTGTAGGGAGAAGAAGAACTTAGATACCGTTTGTCATTTTGTTTGTGCCACACCTATCTCTGTTTTATAAAGTATTAGCCTTTTAATCATATTCTTTGTGAGCATTCTGTACATGATATTTATCCATTTATACTTTCGTTTCTAATATTTTTCTATATACGATATATATGAGAAATGAGCTCTTGTAGTAGCAGATGAAGGAAAACCAGACACACACACACACACACACACACACACACATACACACACACACACACACACGACTAATGACAAACATTTCATTCAAATTTCCTACACACACACACACACACACACACATTAACAAATAAATATAAACACAGTGACAAACTCATTCACTAAATAAATAGTACTAGTGTGGGAAGGTTTCAATCCTGTCACCACACATTAACCATTTGTTGCCATCACGCAACAGTACTACTTTCGGCTGCAGAACAGTATGTACCTCATGGCCCTCCGATCAGAAGAACGCCTTCCAACAGGCACTAGTTGCTGTCCTCGATCATCAGACCCTTTGAGACCACATGATGCACAGCCTTATCCCACCTCTGGGTGTCACGGTGTGGATACATTTTCGACCTGAGCCCCACAAACTCCACAATCTGAGAACCATTCACCTCGTCCTTGTTTTACGGTGTTATTCCAAAAGAGTTATCGAACGCACATAAATACGTGCCGAATTTTTCGTTATTGTACCTAATGGCTTGCAGCCTTTCACCCGGTAGATGAAAGTAACTTGGGACTACCAAAGATTGGCTACGCAATCTCGGTGTGTAATCAGCAAATGTGGCGTTTGGACAGGTCAAAAATACACATACTGAAATAGAAAGGCTTCGTGAAGTCTATTGGAACATTGGCCATCTCCACAGTGACTAGCCCTTCATTGGAGATATTGGCCTGCCAAATTTGGCCTGGCAGTGTAATCCTTTGCCCATTATCGATACTCCCACCGGTAAACAAAATTAATTTAGGCGTTTCCTGTAACATTTTGCATAGTTTTTCCGAAAACTGACTTGTTCATTAATTTGCAAAGGTATTTTTCAAATATACGCTTCACCGTATTTACACCAACGTTCTTCAATCAGCAACGACGCTTAAAGGAGGTGCTACAGGTGTCTCTAGCAAGTTCTATCAGCAGCCTGAGACATATCTGTAGGTTTTTCTACTGTAGAATAGATCGTTGCTTATTCCCTAGCCTTGTCAACAGATTCGGGACAGAACAGTTTCACGAAGGAAAGGGTTCTGAACACAGTGGCAAGTCGCAATACGCTTCATGCAAATGGATGTGATTTGCTGCTATACGACAAGAACATACACTACCGGCCATTAAAATTGCTACATCAAGAAGAAATGCAGATCATAAACGAGTATTCTTTGGACAAATATATTATACTAGAACTGACATGTGATTACATTTTCACGCAATTTGGGTGCATAGATCCTGAGAAATCAGTACCCAGAACAACCACCTCCGGCCGTAATAACGGCCTTGATACACCTGCGCATTGAGTCATTTCCAATTGGTGAGAGATCTGGAGAATGTGCTGGCCAGGACAGCAGTCGAACATTTACTGTATCCGGAAAGGCCCGTACAGTACCTGCATCATGTGGTCGTGCATTATCCTGCTGAAGTGTAGGGTTTCGCAGGGATCGAATGAAGGGTGGAGCCACAGATCTCAACACATCTGAAATGTAGCGTCCACTGTTCAAAGTGCCGTCAATGCGAACAAGAGGTGACCGAGAAGTGTAACCAGTGGCACTCCATACCATCACGCCGGGTGATACGAGAGTATGGCGATGACGAATACACGCTTCCAACGTGCGTTCACCGCAATGTCACCAAACACGGATGCGACCATCATGATGCTGTAAATAGAGCCTGGATTCATCCGAAAAAATGACATTTTGCCATTCGTGCACCCAGGTTCGTCATTGAGTACACCACTGCAGGCGCTCCTGTCTGTAATGCAGCGTCAAGGGTAACCACAGCCATGGTCTCCGAGCTGATAGTCCATGCTGCTGCAAACTTCGTCGAACTGTTCGTGCAGATGGTTGTTGTCTTGCAAACGTCCCCGTCTGTTGACTCAGGGATCGAGACGTCGCTGCACGATCCGTTACAGCCATGCGGACAAGATGCCTGTCATCTCGACTGCTAGTGATACGAGGCCGTTGGGATCCAGTACGGCGTGCCGTATTACCCTCCTGAACCCACCTATTCCATATTCTGCTAACAGTCATTGGATCTCGACCAACGCGAGCAGCAATATCGCGATACGAGAAACTGCAATCGCGATAGGCTACAATCCGACCTTTATCAAAGTCGGAAACCGGATGGTACGCATTTCTCCTCCTTACTCGAGGTGTGACAACGACGTTTCACCAGGCAACGCCGGTCAACTGCTGTCTGTGTATGAGAAATCGGTTGGAAACTTTCCTCACGTCAGCACGTTTTAGTTGTCGCCACTGGCGCCAACCTTGTGTGAATGCTCTAAAAAGCTAATCATTTGCATATCACAGCATCGTCTTCCTGTCGGTTAAATATCGCGTCTGTAACACGTCATCTTTGTGGTGTAGCAATTTTAGTGGTCAGTAGTGTATTACTCTCCGGAATTCTGAATATTTCCTCTTCAGGCAGCCATTGGAAACCTCCGAGCGACAGAGGTTGTTACAAGGTGTGCCCGTACAGGTAGTTTACATCCAATTCAAAAAACCTCACTGAAAGTGTATGATGGCCGATTCTCCTCTACGCTCACTCTTAGACAATTCTCGTTGATATGCCTGTCCACGCTCTGGCGAAGTCTCCTATTAATCCTGTGTTTCAAGAAGATCAGCATGTAACATCAGACAACAGTCTAATATTGCTGCGGCTTCGTCTTAACATTTCATTCCACGAAAACCCTGGCACGGTGAAGTAGGAGACAGGATACAGAGAGAGTGTGTGCAGCCATACTTTCTGGAATATATCAAGATTTTAAACATGAATTTCTGGAATATCTCATAAACTTATATAATCAATCGTACATTGGTGATCATGTATAATCTTGCACATGTCCCTAAATAAGGGTGCTGAATGCCTTCCAAATATTCACCGTGTGCTCGTACATTACATCTGCTGTGGCACTGATTGTTAGTTCACTGGGGAATGTGGTTATGTCAGGCAACGTGGTTTGGTGGAGTCTCTCCATTAAATCCACATAATCGTATGACAAAGCTCCCTTCTTCGTCACAAGCTGAAAGTTGGCACCATTGGAATATGTGTCTCTGGTAATTTGTATGTTCTCCTCATAAAATGTCTCGGCATGTCTCTGACGAGAGGCGTGCATCAAACTTAGAAAAACCCAGAATGCAGAGCAGTATTATTGGTGAAATTTCCTTGAACACGGGATGTACTTTTGAACGGTGTCGGGAACGATGTTGACCTTCTCATCTTTCAAGCCGAAGTCATCCAATTTCTCGACGACAAAGTGAGCATCGTAACTGCTCTAAATGTGAAAGGAGGCCGGTAAGTATCTTGGCAGTGGGTACTTCAAAGAGCTGGTGTTGTGAGCTCCGCTGCAGAAGTTCGCTCATAGATAACAGTGGTCTCTATGAGGAGTCTCCGCTTGTCTACACAAATACGCAAATACGAATATTAACTGACTGCTTATGTGTCCGTCTCCTGCTATTTTGTCATAGAAATGTTGCGATAAATGCTATGAAATCGATCAGCTTCCTATATGAGATTTTCGGGTTCAGAGACCCACCATCTCTCTGTATTATACCCGACATATAACTCGATTTTGTTGCGACTGGTATTATACGAGTATACGGCAACATTCTGTGAAGGAAGTATGGGAAGCAGTGGGATCTCCTTCACAAGGCTCCAAGGGAGTTAGGAGGCACTGCAAATCAGCCTATACGACAGACACTACTCCTGGTGATGAGCGTCCTTAAATTGGAAGAGCAGTTTACACTGAGTAGGCATTTTCAGACCTACCGCTTCCTGATTTGAGCAGTCAGAGACGTGCATTTCAAAATTTTCTCTCTTGCAAAAGACATGAGGCACCTATGGGAAAAATGACCTGTACCACAAAGTTTTGACAACTGGGCAGAAAGTAGGTGAGCATTTTACGCATACATAATGTTGCTTCTATCCTCCGAGGTGTTAAAGCAAATATGCAAGTCTGGGGCGATGACATTAATTTTGAAAAGTAGAGGGCTCCAGCTACTTTTTGCTTTCGTTTTTTGTTCTGAACGTTGTGCTCACGCTCAACTTTTTCTTCTGGATCGTATCATCAATATTCAGAGTGCTTGCATGAATTGAATAATCACCGTTCTGCCTCATCGGTTTAGTTGCGTCCTGGAGTTTTACGAGGAATGTGAAATTATAATGCCCACAGAAAGATGACACTTCGGGTAATTCACCCCAAACAAATGTTTTTCCATTCCGCCTCAGTTTATCTGGGAGAGTGCGTGGGAAAGGGGAGGGGGGGGATGAGCTGCCTGTTGTGCGAAATTCTGCACAAATTTTCGAAAAAAGTTTGTAACCCTGACGAATCTCCTTATTATTTAACACTGGAAACAGGATTTGGTGCGCTCTTGGTCTATCCTTACTCTATTGGCAGAAACAAAGGGACCCAGGAAGGTAATTTCCTTCTTCGCTAGGTTATTCTTCGTCGGTTTAACCATTCCCTAGAATTGAGCTTACACCGCCGTTGACCCTCCGACACTTAAGGTGAGACTGTTTAAGCCTAGGAAATTTGCAAATTCGAGGAAACCTACGATAACAGGATTCACGGATAGGACAAGAGGCAGCTCACAGAATCTAACAGAGCACAAATAGGTTCCTGACCTAGCGTGGTGCACACAGAGGGCAGATTAGAATGACTGGACGCTCTGTTTATTCGCTTTCTTTTAATTAATCTGAGCAGACGCCCGCAGAAACCTGCACGCTTCTGGCGTTAGCTCTGCTTTCCTTCCTCCCGCCGCACTGGACATTCACGCAGGAACTGTGCCATCATTTTGTAACGAATACATGCCCCTGTCCTAGTGGCTCTATACTCTGGTAGACTCTCCCTACCTACAGTTTTTCCGACCACTAAGCCGGGATCATTACGAGTGTCACCACGCCTCACGTCGCTAAAACGAAACTTCTCAGCATTGACCACAAACATATGCAGATCCGGAAAACTACGTGGCCGATCAACAAAGAGTACTCCTCACTGATCCTGAGGACACATTCACTCAATAATATTCTTCACAACATCTACTTTGGGAACATTAAGACACAATGCGGTAACTGCTATTCTAATCCCCTCAGTATATTGGGCCACACTATCCCCATGCACTTGGACGCGATAAACACAATGATTAACAAGCTCATAATGAAATCTACTGGACAAACTGCTCTGAAGCACACTCATACGAGGATTAGGCAATTTACTAAATAAATCCCGTTTACCTAAACTATTCTCGACCACAGCATCGACTACCTTAGAACGATAAATGATCTTCCTTGGGATCATGATCCTCTTCCTTGACACCTTTCACTTGCCAATTCAAGAGACTACCTTCAGTTTGAAGCTTAATTACTTTATCCTTTAACTTTTCAGTCAGTGCTTCTTGTTTAAGGACCGAATTAATGATGCTAAGGTTTCCAAGACGATTAACAAGATCATTTATCGGCGCTTGAACGCGAAATACTTACGCGCGTGTTGGCACACTGCCCGGCAAAAATTGCAGGTGGGGGTGCATATGTCCACATATCTCGCCTACGACGTCAGCCTTGACCCGCTGGCCGCACAGACGCTGCGCCAAATGAGTCGCTCTGCCTTCCTGATTTTTCCCACGGATGGCTAGCTCATAGTTAATCTGTTCCTTTGTCAAATAAGAAATCCATTATCTACCTCCGGTAACGTATAAAGTTGTGACAAAAATGTGTGACACAGTAAACTGTTCCTCAAAATCTTAATCCTGAAATCCAGCCCTATCACTAAACACGATCAGAAACCTGCCACTCGATCAGAACCATGCTCTGCCACCATTGCAGTGTGGTAGGGAGCTGGTGTTGAGTGGAAGGATACTAGAACAAGAAATTTATTAGCGTGTTTATTAAAAACCCAAACCAATTTATTAAAATACAAAGCGATTTATTAAAACACAGAAAATACTGCAAGACAGTCTGAGCACTTACCCCCAGAATTAATTAAATTAATTTCCAACAATAAAGATGTTGGTATACATTACTGTACACAGGCACAGGACTCCACTGTCCATCGCCGAATTCAAGCATTGATCATCTGCTGGGCCCGAGGAAGTGGATGATGGGAGCGTGTCCACGGACGGCTCCTGATGACAGAATAAGAACATTTATTAATCAGCTGCAGTACACTGTGGGCCCTCTGGGCGAGGTTTGCTTCCGCTCGTAATGTTCACGGCTGTGACGAATGTGGCCGGCGGACGCCCACACCCCGCCCGCTGTCGTTACTGCAGTCCGCTGCTTCGCGAGCGGCGCTGCGGCCTTGCTGCATCGTACTGTGGCGGCTGGAATCAAGCACCCCGGGCCACTGTTGTGAACGCGGCTTGGGGGCGTGGCGGCAGTGGTACAGGTCAGCGCCCTCGGTCAGCGATCATCCTCGGCGGCCGCTGTCTGATGTCGGCGGATCAGCGTGCCCAATTCTGTCCCCAGTCACAGTGTTCTTGAAGGTAGCGACCCAGGACGCTGGTGACAGTGCGTTACCACACGCACCCCAGGCGCTGACTCGTGTTACAGGAGGCTGCAATGTGATGACTACAGCAGCACAGCAGCAGCGTCAGTCTGGCACCTCCTAGGCCAGGGGCGGGCAAACGTTGCACGCGGCTCATGAGCACACAGCGCTGCACGTGTGCTGCTCGCGTGCAATCGTCGTCAGGGGCAGTGGCGACAGCCAGCAGGTTGCTGCAGTGTAGTACCAGGCTAAGATGCGGACGTTGAAGCGAAGCGAGCACTACGTAGTGAACGTTGTATTTCAATAACTGGAAAATGCTGAGTGAATCAAGGAAACGGAGAACTGGAGATTTGCTATCTTTTAAAAAGGAATGGGAGAATCATTTTTTTCTCTGTGCAAAAACGTGAAATTAGGTTATGTATAATATGTGACAGTATTCTGGCTGGTCAGCGGAAGTTTAATATTGAACGCCATTATAATAAATTTCAGTATGTTGCCGTTCTTGGTGCAATAAAAGAGGAATTGCTCAAGCGATTTGGGGATATATCTTACTTATCACAACGTTTTGAATAGTTCTCGAGACAATCTGCTGTTTCTGTAGATGATATTCATCCCTGTTTGCAAATGGAAGTAATAGATCTACAGCGTAATTCTCGTCTGAGAGACAAGTTCCTTTTGGCAAGACGTGTAATAGATTTTTATCACGACTTTCCACAGCAAGAGTTTCCTCGTCTCCATCGTGAAGCCATGAAGATAATGTCAATGTTTCGCTCGACATACGTTTGTGAGAGATTTTTTTCTGTTATGAAAGTCTCGGTTAAGAGCAAACATCAATAATGAAAATTTACGTAACTGTTTGCGTTTGTCTGTATGTAGAAATTTTGTTCCAGACATTAAACGTATTGTAAACTCCACCTGTGATAATTAAATAAAACGTATCGTAGGTAATAGGTACTCTTTCAAACCACGATTACTTTCAAGCACTCCTACTAACCTTATTCCTTCATTCAATAAAGCAGGCCAGGAAACAAAACGCATTACAAAGGGAGAAGCGTTGAGACGGTATGGCGGGGAGGGGAGAGAAGCGGGTGGCCAGCTTGCCCCTGTGTGCGCGCAGAACACCTGTTAACTGCACACGTGCATGTGCACCGCACACGTGCAGAATTCCTGCCCGCCCCTGTCCTAGGCGATGACTTGCGTTACAACGATGACTATTACGATAACTGCGATTCAGTGATGACTCCGAACTGGTGGCGGCGCCGAGTGACAAAAGCTCTGTGTTATTATGATGATGGCGAGCCGGCTGCTAGACTTAAAATACAGCTTTCTGCTGCTGATGTCTGCAGTTCTTCCTCCGCAGTAGGTCGGTGGAATATTCTGGCGTTGCTCGGCTACCGTAACTGATCCGATTACCACCCTCAGTGCTGACACCCTGGCGTGCAGTGAGCCTCTTCTGGTCACGTCCTCCACTGGTTGGTGAGACACTGTTCTCCTCCGTCTTGCTTAACTCGGCGCTCTGCTGACCCACGTCACAGTACCATACCACTGAGCTGTGCAACAGAATATAACACACATACAACATCTGGCTCCCAGTATTGCCTCACGCTTTAACTACCTTCATTTCTGTAAATCACTTCCCTTTAACTAACTTCATCACCCTAATTATTGGACCTTCCATATTGCCTCTTATATAGAAAGAATGCATCCCCATGTTCTGCTTCTACATCTATTTACACTTGACACTATTTACAAGGTTTTGAACCCTCTACCAATAATGAACCTGTAACATATTTACATGGTTCACTTCCATTGAATCTATGTACTGTGGCTTGTTACTACTAATTACACCAAAGTTCTCCATCTTATACACCATTATTCATTATGGCCCTTGAGCACGCTTGGTCTTTGCCTTCGTGACTGTTCACTCATTACACTGTCTTGGACAACTCCTCTCTTGAACAAGAAATAAAGAAATGTGGAACTCCAATCACCACAAGGAATACACAAACGACTGACGTTGATGAACCAATGACTACCAACTGCTGCTGCTGCGTACTTTTATAGCTTTTCACGCGCACTCCATGTTGAGTGGCGATCATTTGATCCGGAGAGATGAGCTGGTCATCGTCGATCATATCGTTGAGAAAGGAAAGGTGTTGGGGAACAAAACGGAGGAAGGTAAGTCATCTGCATATACTGACGGCTCTGTCTCCAATTATAGCAGCTGGCAAGTGGAAAGCAGACCCACATATCTCACAACGAGTTCAATTGTGTATTAATCCATGACATCGCAGAACTATCCTTTGTCTGCAATCTAACTTACCCTGCTTGTAACATGTACAAATAATGACTATCGGTTCTGCCACCAAATATAACCAGTGCTGTCCTGGCTGATGGAAGTATTCCCCCTCCTCCGACAACACTCCCTTAGGGCATTCCGCGGCCCCCTTCTCGCGACGAAACAACAGGAACTTGCAAGACTTCGGCACTGTATACACTAACTTCGAGCCGCACATGGTAACCGGTCCGGTGGGACAACATAACAACTCTTATGTCGACATTAACAGATGTCTGTGTCGGTCTGGTGGGTCTAGTAAGATCTCCTGCACGTTTAATCGGACGTATTTCGACAAAGACTCCCAGGCTACTGGGTATGCGTGTACTGCAAAGCACTCAAAATCGCTTCCTCTACAAGTTAGCATTATTTAAACGATAAATTCCAGGTGAGTTCTCTCTGCTGGCTCGTAACGGTAGCCAAGCGATAGTACATAGTCAAGTACTCCTTCCTTGCTGTCCGCACCTCGTGGTCGTGTGGTAGCGTTCTCGCTTCCCACGCCCGGGTTCCCGGGTTCGATTCCCGGCGGGGTCAGGGATTTTCTCTGCCTTGTGATGAATGGGTGTTGTGTGCTGTCCTTAGGTTAGTTAGGTTTAAGTAGTTCTAAGTTCTAGGGGACTGATGACCATAGATGTTAAGTCCCATAGTTCTCAGAGCCATTTGAACCATTTTCCTTCCTTGCTGG
Organism: Schistocerca cancellata; assembly: GCF_023864275.1. Lineage (NCBI taxonomy): Eukaryota > Metazoa > Arthropoda > Insecta > Orthoptera > Acrididae > Schistocerca > Schistocerca cancellata. Next base: position 80,000,495 of record NC_064627.1, on the reverse strand, counting down.
TTTCATAAGTTCGAAAAGCCGCTGGAGCGGCAATTTGGATTTCTTTCAAACATATGAAAAATCGTTCCAATGGGAGCAGAATATGTGTAAGGCGCCCGTGCGTGGCGTGCAACTGTGCTTCTTGCAATAACGCTGTCCTGTTAGCAAGATTGCGTAGTAATGTGACAATCATTAAATGTGCATCAATATTGTCCATGCGATCACCAATAACAAGCATGTCCCGACTGGTGACCTCATATTCGACATTAAAGTAGCGGCTAACTCACGAAGATGCAAAATGTTGTTCAGCACTTGTTCAGTGAAGGAGTAGTGCCTGTGGAGATGGCCAAAGTTTCAGTGCAGTTCATGAAGCCTGTCAATGTCGGTATGTGTGTTCTGGTCCTCTCCAAATCCCACATGCACTGACTACACCAAGAGTTTGCGAAGATAATCTTCAGCAATCCCAAGATACTTTGTATGGATACAGTTTCATCGACTGGGTGAAAGGTGACGATACACATAGCGTAATAACGTACGTTTAAGAAGACTCCCTCGCATCCAGATATGTGGATGATAATTCTTTCGGAATAACACCCCAAAACAAGTAGGTCATCGGTCTGATGTAAGACGAGGTGAATGGTTTGCATATTATTTTAAAAATTATATTTCAAAATAGATACTCCTAATAATAAACCGTTAGTTAATTAGTTGTATAAAATTGTCATCATTTTCAAGCCTACCACTGTAGATTTAATGTTAATATTAAGTTGTTTTTAACAAAACTGAACTTCTTCCCTGGATGTAGAGGCCTTAAAGGAAGAGTTCTACGAAATTTAAGGAGTTATAATGTTTGAGAAATGATAGAGGAGCTAGAGTTATTTTGATCCAGAGAGGAGAGTGATGGCTTTCCCACCATTTCAATGTGCTCCCATTGGTTAGGAATTTCCCAACGATGTTATATCATGTGACCTCTTAGGGTTACGTCTCGATTGGTGTATAAACAGGCCACTTGCCTAAGGTGCGTGTGTGAGATACGGGGCCCCCTTGATCAATTGGCGGTAGTTCCCCATGGAGAGGGCAGTGGGGTGTGAACTTGAAACTTGAATACAACTAGTAAAAGCGTGTAGCCAGACACTGGAATCCTAATCAGTGACCTTGAGATAAGATCGTTATCTGCATTTGTACCCACACTGACATCCTATTGCTTTTCAGATAAAGTTTTACCAAGTAACCTCCATTCAGAGGGCTGTTGCACGCGACGACTGTTATATTGATAATAGATTTCGGCTGTCAGTCGTCTTTTTTAAATTTCATTGGCAGATCTAGATCTCAGCTAGAAACCAGCCATTCTCAATGCACAATCATTTTTGGTCAATGCATGTAATGCCTGTTGGTCGGGCTTCATCCACAGTTCATTGAAGGCCGCAGGCTGCAATTTATTGATTTTTGTCATGTTATTTTTCATTCTATTCTGCTTGTAACGACACTGCTCATTCACGACGCTGCCATTAGTGTAGCTTCTTTGTTGTAGATATTTTGTGTTACATACAAATGTAGGTAGCGTAGATTGTGTACCTTTAAGAGAGAGCTGTTATCAGGGATCAGTCCATGTTAACTAGGACGAAAGCGTGCTTAGTAGCACAACAGAGCACTATTTGTAACAATATAGAAATGGCAGATACACGGGGTAGTGAAGAAAGCCTATGGGATGAGAAAGAGTTAGCTATGTTAGCAGCAGAAGGCCCTGGTAAGGGGAATACCGATCCAAGGGAATTTTATGAGGATGATAGACACAGTCAAGCCCGCGATGGGCAATCTGATAGCATAGACGAGGAACAGAAACACACTGAGGCAATCGTAAAAATACGGGACTATAATGTAGGGAGTCCAAGTGAACGCAGAACAGATAAGAATTGTGGAAGCTCGCCATGAGTGACATCGTCACGTGGCACCATATCAAGGGCACGCGGTGTGACGTTTTGAATACCAAGAAAGGGAAAGGGAAAAGGGCAGAAGATCACCTAGGAGTAGAGAAAGTGGAAGCCACAATAAGAGAGAAGATTTAGATAACACAGGTTTGTTGGACATCATTGCATAGCTAAAGGAAATGGGAAATAAAAGTCAAGGGGTCAGCTCTGAATTGGGACAGCAAATAAAAAGGGAGGAATGATGAAGTACGCGTTGAACTGGCAGAACAAATAAAAAGAGGGAATCATGAATACGCTCAGAAATGGGAAGTAAAATCCAAAACGTCAGTGCTGGAATGCAGAAGGTGACCTCAGTAATGGGAAGCAAAATTCAGAACGTTAGTGTCGAAATTCAGTCAATAAAAGATGAGACGAGGGAAGTGAAAAATGACGTAGTGACGCTCCGAACGAAACTAGAACGAGAGGCTGCGGATGTCAGAAGAACCGCGAACGAGGCACGATTACTAGCAAGGGGTGCAAAGCAGATTGCTGTTGAAACATTAGAGACGACCCAAAACACGACAACCATAGGTAGAGGCGCATTAACGAAGTTGCAGAGGCGCGTGAAACAAGTAGAAATAACGCAGCTGCAAAAGATAGAAATTCCACCAAATAAGGCATTGGCCGCGTAGATCTCCCAATTTAAACATAACATTGAAAGCAAAATTAACAATTATATCAGGAAGTCAGGTCGCAACCGAGGCAAAAATCACCTCTTAGAAAAAAATTGTAGGCGATTTGGAAACAACAGAAACCGAATGAGCCAGTTCAAACTCTTCACGATCATGTCCAAGCCCAGACGACATTAGAATGTGCTCGAATGTAAGAGTTGATCGTCAACTACTGAGTGAAAGCGTATCTGCATTGCAACGAAATATCGCTAGAGATATGGGCCCCGCAACTACACAGGGCACGACTGGATCGCAAATTGCGAATACGGAGAACAGCGATGAAAGATTTCATATGCATAATTGTTATCCGATAATGCGCACCACGGAATATTTTTCCAGAGGGGAAAACGTGACAGGGATAGGCGAGGGGATAACCAAGGTAACGGTAGACAGCAAACGTTAGCGCCAAGTGAGAATGTGGTATGCCGAGCGGGAAGAAAGTTTAATGAAATTTTCGATTTTAAGCATTTTATCTCTGGCTGAAAATTTCAGCATTACAAAGATGAGAGTAATGTTTTACACCCGAAAACTTTCATTGGACAGTTTGATTTATCATTACCTCCTCACTGGCCTCTGATGTAGAAACTGGACTTCGTATGTTCACATATCAAGGGAACAACGGCCGAATGCATGCGGAACATTGCAAAACGTGCACTTCATACGAAGAGTTTCCTGACACATTTTTAAACAAATGCTGGTCCAAGGAGACACAGGACAGGATCAAGCAGGAAATAATGATGATCAGAGACTTGGAGAGTTCAGGGTTCCGTAGTCCAGTGCAGTATTTCGAAAACTTACCAAGAAATCAGTATTAGGACGACCCATGCACATCGCCTGAGATCATAAGATTGTGTTACATGAAGCTGTCAATTTCCTACCAGAAAACGCTCGTCAGCCGATGTTGAAATGATGTAGAAGGATTCAAGGGTATCCTAAGAAAGGAGGAGTTCGCTTTCAACGAGCATCAGGCGCGAGAAAAACGCAGACACTGAGACCAAGGATGGGGTGGAGTGAATAACTAAAGGAATCGGGAACAATCAATTGAAATTTGACCACCTAATCCTGGGAGAGTGTGCCAAAGTGACATAGAATAAATGGGGAGAATTGAAATGAGCTTGTATGGTGAAAGTAAAGTACAATCTATATAGTCAGCAAATTATTACACTGGAGGGATATGTAGATTTATCAAATTTTCTATAATATTACCATGTTAAAAGAGGTACTACAGTACATGAAAGTGCGGGGTATCGTGGGTAAGATAATTAGGATATGTTTCTTTGTGTAGGCTATAACTATGAGCACAGCAAGCTGAGTGTACAATTTTAGAAGGAGTTTAGAGTTTAAGATGTGCTATCTGTCCATGAAGGAATAAAGTAAAATTGAGAAATGTGTGGTATTGCAAAAATGTTGTAAAGATGTGTGATAGATAAAAATTGTTGACCAATTGCTGTGGATCGCATTACCAGAGAATGTCAGTAGTTAAAATTGTCTGTTTTATATGTTTAGCAGGGGGATCATAAATGAGTGACTTGCTAGTAGGATTTGCGGTGACACGCAGGTGTGTCGTCCAAGTATGATTTGTCTCCATTCAGAGAAACGGGAACTGAATAGGCGGCCAGCTCCATGTGTTATTTGAATGTGAGCGACGTGAAATGGAAGTGCAATAAGGGGACAGACACGTACAATGTATTAAAGGAAAATACGAAGCTGTTCGTTCAAAGCATATGACTCAGAGGTAATACATAAGGACATGGCAGTCGTGTTGATGAGCAGCGACTTTATATAATGCACTAAAATCTTTATATTAGCAGGTACCACTAGTCAAAATAAAAAATAACTTTAGTAACGATATAAGAGGAGAACATCAGAGAAAGGCAACAGCAGCAGCTCCGGAAGAAAGGACAGCGACAGAGAAGGTCTTACTGAGTAAAACCATAAGAAATGGTATGTAAAAGTGTGATTAAAGAAGCTATCAGTAATTGCACTAAACTTGTTATGTAGAATGATTGTCCACAGGAAGCATGCCAGATGCATGAAATGAAGAAGTGGCCTTCCTAATCATTCATTTGTGTATGTTTGTATGTGCAGACGTGCACTTTATTGTTCACAAATATTCATGATGACATCCACGACAAAACCAAGAGCCATGAGATTGGACGATCTTGTGGTGCCCAACGACAGAGTAGCTTCTTGAATAGTTTAGTAGTTAGGCTAGCATAAATATCCTACTGGCCAGTAGTTTAACAAATAGTAACAAGTAGTATTTGCAATTACTTACATTGGGTCTGGTGATGAGTATAATTCTGTTATTGTATAAACAAGTAATGAACGTGTATTTTATAGGTATACAGGTGCCGACAAATACTTACTAATTCATTGACATAGGTTTATAATTAGCATTAACTTTGTACATGACATTTGGATCAAAATAATAATAGTAAATACTTGAATGTATTGGCTGATTGTACAACTCGAACAATAATAAATGTAAAGATAAATGACCTCACTAGTGGATTCATCTTAATATTTTATGTTTCATAAATGTCAATAATTTTGTGTTATGTATTGTATAGTGTTTGATGTAAATCGGAAACTAGTTGTGGCCATTATTGGACACAGGATGAACAAACAAAAAACTTCGTGAGTCACACTGGAAGCAACAGTGCGAGGTGCGGATGGAATGGACCGGAAGCAATGGACGCTACCAAGCAGGATGCGGACTCGGGCTATTCATCGGCTAACTGGAGACCTGCAGACAATGGTGTACCAGGTAATGTGGCCAGCGCAGCAGAGGTGGTGTTTAAACGGCCACCAATGACTTGTCTCTACCGTTGTACTACACGATGGAGACGAGATAAACCAATTGCACACATAATGCAGTCACTTAAGCCTGCAGTGCAACTGCTAACAGCTGTTCGGAACTGTCAACTATTTTTGCTTTTCTTCTGCAGTCCTCCACCAGACAGAGGCTGATAAACATCAAAATTTGTAGCAGTCAGTCACCTGTCATTCACTCCTGAGGTATGTGAGTCCCACACAAAGGCTCAAGTTCCATGTATAGTATCATCAAACAGATAACCTACCTGTCCACAATTACCGATATCCTTATCCAAATTACAATAGTAATATCAAGAGAAAGAAGAGACATGAAGGACAGAAGAGTAGGAATACAAATATAATAAAAGAAGGAACACAAAGCACTGAAGACTAGGTACAATTACACTTCTCCTAGTCGATGCAGAAGAATTCTAGGCAACCTATAAAGATCCTACCTGACTGTAGCTCCATCACATTGTGTGCAAATTCGACGAAAACTTGGCTGTTTCAAAACATACACCCACTTAGTCTGGTAACCTGATTGGATGACAATGGGCTGAGGGTCCAAAGACTGACTTGTAAAGGCAACATGACCGATCTCGAACAATTTTCACGTCCTAATATTCACAAAAACTATAGCTTCCATCCCGTACACAAATGAAGATGAAAGTGTGTTGTGAAATCTGAATCAGTGAGTGACTCACGATAAAAAAAAAGGTGCAAAATGTAGTGAACACTGAGCAGTTACACTCAAAAACTAACAGTTTCCGGTATCTATCACTGTGTAAAAATTTTGTACTTATTTTTCAGCGTAGTCTTAAAAAAATATTTGTGTATCTATTCATGTAAAAGTATTGTTTGTCATTCTCCTTGATAATGATGTGATGTCCTTCACTGTTATTTTCGGCCATCATGGCTATGTTTGCGAACCGTGACTGTGTGGGATAATTACTCATTTCTAATTTCTGCTACTCAGGGATGGGTGAATGACAGAGAGCGTGGGCCTTAAGTCTAAAGAAAGATGGGAATTTCCATTTTTTAAAGAGAATAAAAGTTTTGTAACGTTCGTTTTATTTCTTTTGATATTGTACATTCCAATTGTCACATCACAGAACAGTGTTCAAAACATAAGGGGCTGACAGATTATAATAAACATTTAATAAGTAAATTTATGGCGGTAAACCCATGAATCAATGCAGAATGACTGTAGAAGAACGTATGATACAAGTGTTCCTCTGCCCTCATATTATTAGTTCGCTTGTACAAACAATTGATGGTTAAATGTTTTTTTACTGCACGAGATAATACTGTAAGAACTACCCCACCGTAGTAGTTCGTTAGGAGGGGGTGTTGTAAGGTGTCCATAATTTCGCACCTTAGAAGCACTCATCCACATACTTTGCTGTGAAATAAAACCACAATTAGGTATCATTTGATAGGTTGTACATCACAAATGAATATTTAAAGGAGACTGACATTGTCACGTACACTTTGTAAATAATTGTTAACGCTTATTGCATGAAAGGTGACAAAGTGTGTTTATTAACACAACGTCGTAATGAATGATTGCCTATACTAATGGAGGTTGGAATGCCAGTGGAGATGAAATGGCATGCAGAAATCAAGCTGTGGGTGGAAGGCCCACACTGGTTTTGGTCTTGCTTAAAAACAGGACGTAGATAGACGGACGTCGTGGCACCTGAGCCCTGGAGCACAATAGAGTGACGGCTGGTCGCTATTGTAGCAGGACCTCTGCAAATCTTGGACGCAGATGAGAGGGACGAAGAAGTGTCACCACAGAAACAACGCAGGCTGGGTTATGTCCAAGGATTTTTACTCAGAAGCGTACCATTGTATGAGTATAGGTAGAATCTGTAGAGAGGGAGATTATTCCATGTTTTCGGGAATATGATTCGTTTTCGGAATTACGAGGGTGGGGAGCCAAGCCTTGCTGGGAAACCAGAGGTGGAGAGGCGAGGCCTTCCGCTGTGAGCGCCCGTGTGTGGCGGTCGTTCGGTATCATCTATGTTGGTGCAGACGGACTTGCTGTCTTTGCTATCAGGAGAGTATTAGAACAGTTAAGCATTGTACTGTTTGCGAACCTGTACGATTCTGGACTTCCCCTCCAGGTTGTAAGTCGTCATTGAGTACGCATCATTCATTAATTGAGAGCACTTCTTCTGCCTATACTTACATTGAGGTGTTATCTGAACTCCGTCCTTGTGGCTGGGAGTTCTCGTCTGTAGCACACAGGGAGGAGAAGAGTATATTAATCAGAGGACCACCTCCTACCGTCCTAGTGTTTGAAAGACTTTATTTTCGGCTGGAGTTCTTCCATATTCGCAGACGAGTACGAGAACCATCACTTCGACACACCGGACGCAGTACATACGGTGATAACGCAAATTGTTTCGGCTTGTTAGGGCTATAGAGCTAAACAGCTGTGATCACGTTAGTTTATTTCCACTGAGGTTATACACCACCATAGATCATCTTTGAAAGTAGTGTCTTCTAGTGTTTGGTACGTAGATTATGTCAGTCGTTTCACGTTAGTGATATGAGACTGCGCAGTCATGATAAGGGGCTGAGTTGGGCAAATGATAAATAATTTAAGTTAGGAAATACAGACAATTATACTTAATGGGTTGACTTTAAACTATAATAAGTATATATTGAGCAACAACGTTTTTTATTTAGTAGATCTGCTTCAGGGGATAGTCAGACAGGGCCAAATCATCGTTTTAGCGTTTATTATTTTCTGTTGCGCATATTCATTTTTACACCCGCCTGGAGTAGCATCTTGGAAAATAATGAAATATGTTATCGAAAAAATGGTTCAAATGGCTCTGAGCACTATGGGACTCAACATCTGTGGTCATAAGTCCCCTAGAACTTAGAACTACTTAAACCTAACTAACCTAAGGACATCACACACATCCACGCCCGAGGCAGGATTTGAACCTGCGACCGTAGCGGTCACGCGGTTTCAGACTGAAGCGCCTTTAACCGAAATATGTTAACGTTTTCAGCTATTTGTGTCCGTATTTTTTGATGCACAACTTCTTGTGTCCCCCTCTTGTCGATATGTTTGGGGTAATGCTCGTTTCACAAGAGTTACCGCAAACGTGACGTCATTTTGACGTCAATATCGACAACAGGGAAGAATATGAATGTTATTGCTCCTCGACTCACTCTCAGCTTTCCTCACAGGTTCCTCTATAACCACTCACTCGGAAGTCGCTACATATTCGGAAATATTGAGAGAAATATTTGTGGGAAGAAAGAGTACAAATTTTATTGCAGGTCGTTGTAGTCGCAGCATTTAAAGCCGTAATCTTAGCTTTCTGCCTACCCACACTCTTGGAAGAAGCCTCACATTCGTAAATAAACAGCGGAATATTTGCCAGAAGGAGGAATATGAATGATAATGCTCAATGCAAATTGTCCGTTAGGTTCCTGCCAAACCATACACTCCAAAAGTGGCTTATATTCGGAAATTAAGAGCCAAATATTAGTGAAAAGGAAGGAAGTGAATTTTATTTATGCTCCTTTTTTAGCCATAGCAGTTTCTAATGTCCTGTTACGTTCCTGCCTAGCCACTTACTCGTAAAATATTTATTTCATCCTTGGTTCTCAGATCTGACTGGATGTAAATAACATCCAGTAATGTAGAACACCCTTATGTTACAATCGTAAGACAGTAACAGTATGTGCTAACAACGCTAATATGAAAAAAATGGCATGCAGCGGGATGTCGACCAACAACTTCCGCCTCCAGAATCCACGATGTTACTCATTACGACAGCTCTTAAGGGTTATACGTTTTATGCCGTTCTTGGTTGTCATATTCCATCTTGAAGGCTTGTATCGTTGATGCGTTATTAAGTGACATTTATATGAATGGGTGGTGTCTGTTCTTTCGAAAATGCTCGGAAGAACAGACACAACGCACTCATATAATTGATTTGCCTCGATGGGCAATGGATCAAGTGCAGATGCGTGAGTACGTCCGACTTTCTGCAGGAATCTTAGTATAGAGAGCTTGGAAGAAATGGACAGAGCAATGTAGGCAGGTGGCGTTTGGCCGGAATGTGTGTCGGCCCTGAAGAACGCCGAGATAATCCGCGCAGGCTTGATGACTGCTGGGTCCTGGGTGGCACAGTGGTTACTGCACATGCTTGGTAAGCAGCAGATCCTGCGTTCCAATCCCTCTCCCGTACTGGTTTTCACTTTTCCCTTTTCTTTCCTTTCCTTTCTCCCACTCGACCTTCAGTTTACATGTGAGCGACATTTAATAATAATGGCGATGTGTTTGTGATAAATTTTCAATTATGGTTTACGCTGAAACGAGATACTGCAAATTGTAAAACAAGTGGGTTTCATTGTTAATTATCGAGCGAGGCGGCGCAGCGGTTAGCACACTGGACTCGCATTCGGGAGGACGACGGTTCAGATCCGAGTCCTGTCGTCCTGATTTAAGTTTTCCGTGATTTCCCTGAACCGCTTCAGGCATATTCCGGGATGGTCCCTTTGAAAGCGCACGGCCGACTACCTTCCCTAACCCGATGAGAGCGATGACCTCCGTGTTTGGACTCCTCCCCTAAATCAAGCAAACACTCTTAATTCGTAAATTATTGACGATAATGACTCACTCCTAAGATAGCAGTCTTATATGGAGGCATTAACAGTCGATAAAACATTACGTGACATTTTATTGCCGCAATAATTATAATAAACCATTGCAAATATGAGGTGCTTTTGTAAAACTCCGATACGCGCACTAATCTTGTCAGAGCCCGCATCGAGTGCTAACGAAGGCCTATAGCCGATCACGCAGTCGTAGATATTTTGTGTGATGTCAAACCGACGTGACATTTGCGGGAATCGTAATGAAACGAGCATTACCCACAAATTTGGTGTTAGTGTTAGACAGTGATATACACAACGTTTCAGTGCAGAAGCCCTCGAACCCAGTGTTTTAAACGACGAAAGTGTTCGTGCTAAAGCCTATTTTTCTTAAGATTAGGAATTTTACATCGCGTGGTATGTAATGCTCATCCCCTCCACAGTGACAAAATAGTGAAGCTCTTTTCGACAGAGAGTAGTGCATCCTGCACCAGCTCTTTACATCAGGCGAGACAGGCCAAATGGTTCTAGAAGAGGCTAATGCGACGTACGCTGCGTTATGGTGCACCAAAATCTGCAAGACAGCTTACGTTCTTCTGGAAATGGGTACGAAGTCTACCAGAAAGAGCTGAATAAGAACGGAGCTGTTAATGGACTGAACTATGAATTTAATCTTTGTTCGGCGTCTGTTGAGTGGTTCTTAATCAGTATGATCAACACACCCTCATTCTCTCGGTTCAAAAACATATTACTGACAGATTTTCTGCTCTTCGTATTAATCTGGCACAAATAATGATATTCTTTATCGTTTATTACCTCTTTAGCCTTCAGCAAACCCAAGAGTTTCTTCTTAGATTCCCCCATGCTATACGACAGTACTGTACGGCATGTTGGCACTTCGCTTAAGTTAGGATCGCTCTGTTTGAACAGTCTTCACAGAAAGCGGTTTCGCTTTCTGGGAAAAGACAAAGGTGAAACCTATTTAAGTTTTTCGCCTTTACCGACACAAAATGGCGTGCCCTGTTCGCATTGAGCAAACTTCCAGCTGCTAGTGAAACCTGTCTTAAGTGAGCAGGCACGGTATCCGTCCTCAGTTGCAGAGGGGGGGGGGGGGGGAATAGCAAGAGAAAAATGCCAGATATGGCACGTACTCCAGTGCTTCTACTCTGTTAATCCGGGTTCTCCTAAGAGGAGGAATTTTGCGCCAATCGAACAGACCTTTGCGATGGCAGGGATGCTGTGCTATGGTAAAGCAAAAGCTGCAAGGAGCTAAAGTGAGGCTACCTGTAGTGTTGTTACTTTGACGAGTGTGTTAATAAGCTGTACAGCATTGAAGGATTAAGTGGGAGAAAAAAATGAAACTTCAGGATTTGCTGATAGAAACACATGCAATTGTCAAAGAAGAAGAGAATTACTTGCTCCAGATTCAAACCATGTGAAGAGAAGCAGTCAGAAATTTGTTTTTAACACTCCTTCAATTAACAGATTCCCTTCCCTGCCACTGAAACGTACTTTCAGATATTCAACACACTTTCTAGAAATTTTGTGCATGAACTTTACCTGACTTGTAGCAATTACTTCACGAGGACGCAGCGTACAACGCATTAGACTCATCCAGAACCAGCTGACCCGTCAGGTTTGACGCAAAGCGCTGGCGCAGTACGCGTTTCGTTCTGTCTTTAAACACAGTCATTATTTTATCACTGTCGACTGTACAGTGCACTTGGCTGATCTTAATAGATACATTGCGCTGAACAATCCCTGCTTTTAGTGAAATCCGGCTTTTCACTTGCAGACACGTGTTTAACGCTCTCTTTCTGCACTTACTACGCTTAAGCCGTCGATAGTTTTCAAACAGTTCTACTGCGCTCACATTGTGTCTAGCACTTTCACAGAGGCTCTGCACTGTTGACGATCTATAAGCCTATCGCTTTTTTTTTCATGTTCACAGCGTGTAAAATATCTCTGCAGGAGTAGAGTTCTCTGACGTAGTGCATCATCTGTTTCAATAGTCTTTGACTTAAAGCATATAGAAGGAATAACTCTGAAGCCCCCAATCAGATGTGCAGAACAGGATTTTTCTGGAATGAGATTTTCACTCTGCAGCGGAGTGTGCGCTGATATGAAACTTCCTGGCAGATTAAAACTGTGTGCCCGACCGAGACTCGAACTCGGGACCTTTGCCTTTCGCGGGCAAGTGCTCTACCATCAGAGCTACCGAAGCACGACTCACGCCCGGTACTCACAGCTTTACTTCTGCCAGTATCTCGTCTCCTACCTTCCAAACTTTACAGAAGCTCTTCTGCGAACCTTGCAGAACTAGCACTCCTGAAAGAAAGGATATTGCGGAGACATGGCTTAGCCACAGCCTGAGGGATGTTTCCAGAATAAGATTTTCACTCGGCAGCGGAGTGTGCGCTGATATGAAACTTCTCGATGTACTCTTTGAAATAACGTTAAAACTAGAAATCAGTTTAGACAAAAATTTTATTTATGGAAATACAAAGTACAGTCATCAACAAACTTTACATATTAACATACGCCTTTACCTTTAACCCAAATGAACACATATTCATTTACAGATATTTTTCTCTTACTACGGGTATACAAAGAGAGTGCAGATGGAGAAGTATAAGCCAATTTACCAAAGTCTTTATTAGCAAGTTCAGCTACATGATAGGTGCGATAGGCAATAATGTCTCTATCAACAAAGCTTTCAAGTCCACCAACACTAGGTACACCACTACCACCACGTACAACAGCTACTGTGAGCCAACCATTGCCGTGTGAAAATGTATCATTAAGATCAATACTAAAATTAAGTCTACTTGCTAATAAAGAGTTTGGTAAATCGGCTTATACCTCGCCATCTGCACTCTCTTTGTATACCCGTAGTAAGAGAAAATATCTGTAAATGAATCTGTGTTCATTTGGGTTAAAGGTAAAGGTGTATGTCAATATGTAAAGTTTGTTGGTGACTGTACTTTGTATTTTCATAAATAAAATTTTTGTCTAAAATGATTTGTAGTTTTAACGTTATTTCAAAGAGTACATCGAGAACCGGGGGCTCAAGGATGCAACAGTATGTTTTCATATATCGTTATCATTTGACCTTGTTGACCTCGCTTCGCGGCCGGCTTACGCAATCGTGGCAGTTCGCGCTAACGCGCGCACCTAAAACAACTACTGCGCACGTCCGGGATTCCGCTACTGCACGCGTCCGGGATAAGGACTTAGAAATATTTTGCCATTGCACTAGACTATGTCGACGTGCAAGACAAACAGTCTATAAAACCATCGATAACATAGACTTTGCTACAACAGCTGGCGATAAGAAGAACCGCATACCAGTCAAGAGTGTCGTTGCTACCGCAGTTGTCTACGGACCCTGTGCTTTCTGTGGCTGTAGACTTAATTTTAGTATTGATCTTAATGATACATTTTCACGCGGCAATGGTTGGCTCACAGTAGCTGTTGTACGTGGTGGTAGAGCACTTGCCCGCGAAAGGCAAAGGTCCCGAGTTCGAGTCTCGGTCCGGCACACAGTTTTAATCTGCCAGCGAGTTTCAGGATTTTTCTGGTCAATATATATTACCTCAAAGTCAAGTGACTTCGGTGAGCGGTATAGTTTGCTAGTATGCATGGTACAGATTTTGCATGTCATTGCATTACTAGTACATACAGAACCCATTCAAAAGTGGATTTTGTACACACGTTTCAAAGGAGTCTTAGCAATTTGCACTTGATATTCTCAATTAACTTGGTTAAAACATCAAAGAGGTAATTTTGCCTGTGTCATATCTCAGATGTACTGACTTTTTTATTATAGCAAAAGAATCGAAGGCCACAGTTACTTCTAGCTTTTGTATTGCTGTTGATCGTATGCTTAGACGCATTGCGAAATGGTTTCATAATAAGCCCACATAAAAGTGTCCGAGAAAACATCAAATTTTGACTAACGATTTATTTGTGGTGTCACCGCCAGACACCACACTTGCTAGGTGGTAGCTTTATATCGGCCGCGGTCCATTAGTACATCTCGGACCCGCGTGTCGCCACTGTCAGTAATTGCAGACCGAGCGCCACCACACGGCAGGTCTAGAGAGACGTACGAGCACTCGCCCCAGTTGTACGACGACTTTGGAAGCGACTACACTGACGAAGCCTTTCTCTCATTTGCCGAGAGATAGTCAGAATAGCCTTCAGCTAAGTCCACGGCTACGACCTAGCAAGGCGCCATTAACCATTTCTAGAGAGAGTCTCACTTGTATCATCAAGAATGCTGTATACAAATGATGGATTAAAGTTAAGTATTCCAGCAGTTACCTACTTTTCTTTATAGCATTCATTACGTATCCTGTTTCAGACCTACCGCCCACCTGCGTGAGTTGATGCGTGCATTTCGGCCTTTTCTTGCAACACAGTGTTGGCTCTTCTGCCAACACTACATTGGCGACGAGGATGGGATGTGTTCTTTCTACTTGCTTAAATTACTTGTGTCATGGCATCGCCACAATCTCCAGATGTACTGTCCGAATTTTATCGCTTGCAGAATCAGCAGACGCAGGCCTTATTGGATGCCCTTGGACAGCTCGTTCAGGGTCAACGTGCAATGCAAAACGATGCGGCGGCCGCCGCTTCACCGCTACCGCCGCCACATGCTGTTGCACCTCAATTTAGGCCATACGAGGCCGCCAAGGAAACATGGATGGAGTGGTTACGCCAATTTGGATTCCATCTCGCCGCCTACAGAATTCAAGGTAATGAGCGGCAGTCGTTTTTGCTTTCGTGTGTAGGTGTGTCCACCTACCGTGTGATAGTGAAATTGTTTCCCCGACGCGACGTAGCAACTCTGTCCTACGAAGAAATTTTGTCTGCATTGGATGCCTATTTCAAAGAAACAGTCAATGTCGTTGCAAACAGGTTTACGTTCTTTCGTACAAAACGTACGGCCGGTCAAACTAATTGGGAGTGGGTTGCAACTTTGCAAGGCCTTACTAGGGATTGTGCTTTTGAGTGTGAATGTGGACTCCGTTATTCAGATACTATGGTGCATGAGGCAATAGCACAGAACGTTTCTGATGTTCGCATACGGGAACAGATTTTGAAACTAGTCAATACCTCCCTTCAACAAGTGATAGACATATTGGATAGGCAAGACGCACTTGACTTTGCTCAGGAATCCTTTGAAACTTCGCCAGCTGTGTGTCACATTACCCGTCCCGCCGGGCGAGCTGCGCGGAACTGTAAACAGCCCTCGCGCACGTCTGCACAGCCACGTGTGCCGCGCCAGCCCGCAAATGCAGTGAAATCATGCCCGCGGTGTGCAACTAGACATTCGCGTGAGAATTGCCCGTCACACCAAGCTATTTGCTTTTTCTGTAATAAAAAGGACATGTTCAAAGTGTTTGCCAGAAAAAGCTTGGATCGGACACTCACAACCATTCCAGGCCCTTTGCTTTGCGCTGGAATTGAAACAAGGACACTCAGGCTCGTGAACCTTCGCCCATGGACATTCATGTAGTTAATTCCACTCCGTCCCGTGCCACTTTCTCTAACAGTGACTGTGTTCGTCCCACAAACAGTGTGCGTCGACGTCGACGGAAATCCCGCCAAGTCGCAAGTGCTTCTGTACCAGAAACAGTTCACGTTGCACGAGACAGTCGCTCTTGTCGTCAGCAGGACAGTAAACTTTTTGTAGACTTGGAAATTAATGGCAACGTGATACCATTCCAGCTCGATACCGGAGCTGCAGTTTCACTACTCAATCACGCCACGTACAAACAACTGGGCGCACCTCCGTTGCGTGCCGCAAATGTTCAGCTCACTAGTTATTCCGGACAGCATATCCCCATGTTAGGACAGTGCAGCCTTCTTGCAACATACAAGGGACAAACAAAACTTGTGTCATTTTACGTTCTTCTTTCTTCTTCTGCAGTGAACTTGTTTGGCTTAGATTTATTTCAGTTGTTTAACTTGTCTATCGTAAATCAGGTCCTATCCATGAACCAGACTGTGCCTTCCGCCAGTGTTTCTCGTCTATGTGAGGAATTTGCAGACATTTTTGCATCGGGCCTTGGCTGCGCTAAGAACTATGAAGCACATTTGGAACTAAAAGTCAATGCGCAACCGAAATTTTTCAGAGCGCGCAATGTTCCCCACGCATTGCATGATGAGGTCGCAAGAACATTAAAAGATATAGAATCACAAGGTGTAATTGAACGTGTGCAGGCCTCTCTCTGGGCCTCACCCTTAGTAATTTTGCAAAAACCTTCCGGAAAATTGAGATTTTGCGTGGACTTCAAGGCCACTGTGAATCCACAACTTGTGACTGCTACTTTTCCTTTGCCCCGCCCGGAAGATCTTTTTGACAAACTGTGCCCGGGAAAATATTTTTCAAAGTTGGACCTAGCAGATGCGTACTTGCAAATACCGGTAGACGAATAATCCCAGCGCGTCTTGGTGGTTAACACGCATCTTGGTTTGTACAGATTCAAAAGACTGCCATTCGGGTGTGCATCCGCCCCAGCATTGTTTCTGCAATATCTGCAAACTGTTTGTGCGTCGGTCCCTACTGCAGCAAACTATCTGGACGATATTGTGATCTCCGGAAAGACGGAAACAGACCATTTAATCAATCTACGAACATTATTTCAGATCTTGCGGCAGAATGGTCTGCGCTTGAGGAAGGACAAATGTGTGTTTTTTGCTCGTGACTTGCCATATCTGGGACATGTAATCAATGCCCAAGGCATACATCCGAGTCCAGAGCACCTCCGTGCCATACAGGACTTGCCTTCGCCGCAGAATTTGACGCAGCTACAGAGTGTGTTGGGAAAAATTAACTATTATCATAACTTTCTCCCGCATGCCTCTTCCATTTCAGCTCCGCTTCATCGCTTACGCCGTAGAGGTGTTCCGTTCGTCTGGTCGACGGAATGCGAACGCGCCTTTCGCCAATGGAAATCGGCGTTGCTTTCACATACTTGCCTTACGCCATTCGATCCCCAGAAACCCCTTTTGTTGATGGTAGATGCATCGGATTTCGGGATCGGTGCTGTGCTTGCGCACAAAGATGGTTCGCATGATCGCCCTATTGCCTTTCCGTCCAAATTGCTGTCGTCTGCGCAAAGAAATTATTCCCAGATCGAGAAAGAAACTTTGGCTCTCGTGTTTGGTGTTACAAAGTTTCACGATTTCTTGTATGGTCGTCACTTTACCATCATCACAGACCACAAACCTTTGACATCGCTTTTTCATCCGAACAAGCCTGTACCTCCGCGTACAGCGCAGAAATTCATTCGCTGGTCTATTTTCCTCTCGCAGTACCGCTACGATATCTTGTATCGGTCCACTTCTAAGCACGGAAACGCCGATGCGTTGTCCCGTTTGCCTGTTGCTGAGGATAGAGCATTCGATTCTTCTGAACTTGCTTGCATGTTCATTGATGCGGAAACCGATGATGTGGTCAAATCGTTTCCGATTGATTTTCGTCGTGTAGCTGCAGCCACAGCAGCTGACCCTGTCCTTGCTACCGTTTTGCGTTTTGTTGCTACGCAATGGCCCTTGTCAAAGTCACGGATCGAGGATCCGTTGGTTCGCCGATTTTTTTCTCACGGGGAGAGACTTTTTGTACGGCGTGGTTTTTGCTGTTGCGTTCTGATAATGATCAGTCCAGGGTCGTGGTCCCACGTTCGTTACAGTCCTCTGTCTTAAAGCTTCTCCACCAAGGACATTGGGGTATAGTGCGAACGAAACAACTTGCTCGTCGGCACTGTACTTGGTTCGGAATCGATGCTGCGATTACGAATATGTGCTCTTCTTGCATGGCGTGTGCCGAACAACAATCCGCACCGCCGCGGAAATTATTTGCTTGGCCGAAAGCCACTTCCCCTTGGCAACGCTTACACATCGATTTTGCTGGTCCATTCTGGAATGCTCGATGGTTGGTTGTTGTCGATTCCTTCAGTAATTTTCCTTTTGTTGTCCGGATGTCTTCCACGACGTCATCTGCCACCATCCAAGCATTGTCTGCTATCTTTTGCATTGAAGGTCTTCCACAGACTATTGTTTCCGACAATGGCCCACAATTCATGTCCGCAGAATTTCAGTCATTCTGCAAGGCCAATGGTATTCAACATCTGACATCCGCGCCGTTTTCGCCTCAGTCAAACGGTGCCGCTGAACGATTGGTCAGGACTTTCAAGTCCCAGATGTTGAAGTTGAAAGAGTCGCATTCTCGGGAGGACGCGTTGTTGCTCTTTTTGTCCTCGTATCGCTCTCAGCCCCGGGATGGTCGCTCGCCGGCTGAGTTGCTCCATGGTCGTCTTCATCGAACCTTGATGTCTTTGCTGCATCCGCCGCATCAGGTTCCTGTGCAGCGGCAGACTCCTGCTTTTCCTCCAGGCGACGTTGTCTATTATCGCAACTATCGCGGTTCACGGCGTTGGCTCGCAGGGCGCATTCTTCGCTGCCTCGGCCACACGATGTATTTGGTTTTGGAGGCCTCTGGTGAGGTGCGTCGGCATCTCAATCAGCTGCGCCTCTGTCGTCGCACGGGTTCTGCCGCTCCCCGTCTGCTTTCAGCGACGGTGCCGTCCGGTCAGCGCCCTGGGGACCCATCTACTGGCTCTCCTCATCCCCAGGTGTTACCGACGATTTCCATTTTGCCCCATGGCGACGCGCCGCCGCCGCCGCCGCCGCCGCCGCCGCCGCCGCCGCCTGTTCTCCCGCCGGCGCCGCCCGCAGTGGGCGCTTCGCTGCAGCCGCCGAGCGCCTCCCTGGGTTACGCGCCGCTGATCGCTTCCCGTGACCAGCTGTCCTCCGCCATGGAACTCATGCCCGCTCCGGACCACATGGCGTCATCGCGCGCCGGATACCCCGACGCAATGGAGGTCGACCCTTCGGCCCCTCCTGTCTCTTTACGGGCGCATACACCGCATGTTGACGTGCACACAGGACTAGGTTTCCAGGCGTTTCCTAGCTCCCCTCGGACCTAATGGCCGGGTGCGGGTGGCACAGCCTCGCCTGTTGTTAGGCTCCCCACCTCATCGCATACGTCAACATGGGGTCCTCCCCACGGCGGGCGGAAGCCTTATCACACGACCGTTCGCCGATTTGCGGGGGAGGAATGTGGTGTCACCGCCAGACACCACACTTGCTAGGTGGTAGCTTTATATCGGCCGCGGTCCATTAGTACATGTCGGACCCGCGTGTCGCCACTGTCAGTAATTGCAGACCGAGCGCCACCACACGGCAGGTCTAGAGAGACGTACGAGCACTCGCCCCAGTTGTACGACGACTTTGCAAGCGACTACACTGACGAAGCCTTTCTCTCATTTGCCGAGAGATAGTTAGAATAGCCTTCAGCTAAGTCCATGGCTACGACCTAGCAAGGCGCCATTAACCATTTCTAGAGAGAGTCTCACTTGTATCATCAAGAATGCTGTATACAAATGATGTATTAATATTAAGTATTCCAGCAGTTACCTACTTTTCTTTATAGCATTCATTACGTATCCTGTTTCAGACCTACCACCCACCTGCGTGAGTTGACGCGTGCATTTCGGCCTTTTCTTGCAACACAGTGTTGGCTCTTCTGCCAACACTACATTATTCTCGGTCATAACATTTTTTTTCAACTTTTACTTATTCATTTTTCTTGTTTTTGCAGGATAATACACATTCAAATTTCGCAGTTTACGGTATATGTTTAATGCATGTAATTTACTACTGTTCACTATATTACAGAATACAAGTTAACCGAAAAGAATGGAAACTAAAAGATTACTTACACGTTATCGTTCTCTGCGTTATAGTTCTGATACTTGCAAAAAACTTCCTATTGTAAATATGCAAGTGCAATGAACATGTGTAGTCCCCTACTAAGGAGAAAACTACTCTGAATCTCACACATAAATCGTACTTGCAGTTGAATTGTAGTCAAAATGTATACAGTCAACAGACTAACAGTACCGTATCGAAAGTATGTAACACTTATCTCGTAGATAGGTGTGCATACATCCACATTAACTAGCCCTGAGTTGTTAAGTCGTTACTATAGTGTATTTATATTTTTCAACACATAAATATAAATACACTATAATAACGACTTAACAATTCAGGGCTAGTTAATGTGGATGTATGCACACCTACCTACGAGACAAGTGTTACATACTTTCGATACGGTACTGTTCAACACATAAGTCGGCTCTCACTGCTACTACGATTACAGTTAAACCTTTGGGTTGAGTACCTATGAAAAGTAACTCATTTTCATATGAAGTATTTCGATTTACATCCAGAGTGACAACAGCTATACTCCATTTATATTACTAATAAATAAATGTGAAAAAGAAAAATATATGCTACAATAAAAATTGTGTGTTATAAGTTAGCGCAAAATGTAAACAAACAGTATTATACCAACTGCTTGAGAATCCCGGTCTGATGTGTGCAACTTAGAAGTACGGTATGATTCCTTCATACATATTAGACAGTAGGTACATTCAGACCACACATTAGCCCAGATCATGGTGATGTGGTTTTGTAAATCATCTTCTATTTAGAATTGAGAACTGAGACAACCCTTCATCGAAATTACCAGATGCGATGCGATGGTTGTCATTTTAACCTTTGGTTAAGCGGTAACGTAAAAAAAAAAGAAATGGAAGAGCCAAAGTAATTTTCTTCAACTCGTACCTCAACTCGATAGATACCAAAAGAAATGGCGTCGGAATACAAAATCAACTAAAATAGCTCTACAGAAGTTAGGTGACGGGACTTTTGGAGTACTCCGTACAGCATTCGAGAGAACTTATTCATGCAGCAGTCTCCCGCAGAACGCATTAGAAGCGACGCAGTCCTTATGATCGTAAAATTTGTTGATCATTCTCACTTTCAAGAAGGAACGTGGAACAAAAGCACACAGTTACGGGACTGTACACTCCTTTGTAAGGACTAACCTTGGTTTCATAAATCGTCACAAATTCGGTTTTTAAACGCGAAATTGTCCAAGAGATGTCCAACGCTTTGCAGTGGCAGATAGTATAAGCCAGGACTTGTGCATCAAGGTGCTGATTACTGTAAACATTTATGGACCACGTGTTCCTAGAAGAGCCATCGAATTTATTTCTTTCTACTGCGAATATCTCGCGGAAAGACCAAGAATGTAACAGAGATTCGAGCTCACTCAAAGTATCACCGACACGAAATATTCGAATCCGGAACAGGATTGGATGATGGGAGAAGGGAAGGGGAGTAAAAGTGGAAGAGATAGTACCCTCCGACACACGCGGTAAGGTAGTTGTGGAGTACAGATGTAGACGTAAAACACACTACTGGCCATTAAAATTGCTACACCAAGAGGAAATCCAGATGATAAACGGGTATTTATGGACAAATATATTATACTAGATCTGAGATGTAATTACATTTTCACGCAGTTTGGGTGCATAGATCCTGAGATATCAGTACCCAGAACAATCACCTAAGGCCGTACTAACGGCCTTCATACGCCTGGGCATTGAGTCAGAGCTTGGATGGCGTGTACAGGTACAGCTGCCCATGCAGCTTCAACACCACACCACGGTTCATCAAGAGTAGTGACTGGCGTATTGTGACGAGCCAGTTGCTCGGCCACCATTGACCAGACGTTTTCAATTGGTGAGAGATCTGGAGAATTTGCTGGCCAGGGAAGCAGTCGAACATTTTCTGTATCCAGAAAGGCCCGTACAGGCCCTGCAACATGCGGTCGTGCATTATCCTGCTGAAATGTAGGGTTTCGCAGGGATCGAATGATGGGTGGAGCCACGGGTCGTAACACATCTGAAATGTAACGCCCACTGTTCAAAGTGCCGTCAAAGCGAATAAGACGTGACCGAGACGTGTAACCAATGGCACCCCTACTATCAAGCCGCGTGATACGCCAGTATGGCGATGACGAATACACGCTTCCAATGTGCGTTCACCGCGATGTCGCCAAACACGGATGTGATCATCATGATGCTGTAAACAGAACCTGGATTCATCCGAAAAAATGACGTTTTGCTATTCGTGCACCCAGGTTCGTCGTTGAGTACACCATCGCAGGCGCTCCTGTCTGTGATGCAGCGACAAGGGTAACCGCAGCTATTGTCTCTGAGATGATAGTCCATGCAGCTGCAAACGTCGTCGAACTGTTCGTGCAGATGGTTGTTGTCTTTCAAACGTCCCCATCTATTGACTCAGGGATAGAGACGTGGCTGCACGATCCGTTACAGCCATGCGGATAAGATGCCTGTCATCTCGACTGCTAGTGATACGAGGCCGTTGGGATCCAGCACGGCGTTCCGTATTACCCTCCTTAACCTATCGATTCCATATTCTGCTAACAGTCACTGGATCTCGACCAACGCGAGCAACAATGTCGCGATACGATAAACAGCAATCGCGATAGGCTACAATCCGACCTTTGTCAATGTCAGAATCGTGATGGTACGCATTTCTCCTCCTTACACGAGGCATCACAACAACGTTTCTAGGCAACGCCGGTCAACTCTTGTTTGTGAAAGAGAAATCGGTTGGAAACTTTCCTCATGTCAGCACGTTGTAGGTGTCGCCACTTGCGGCAACCTTGTGTAAATGCTCTGAAAAGCTAATCATTTGCATATCAGAGCATCTTCTTTCTGTCGGTTAAATTTCGCGTCTGTAACACTTCATCTTCGTGGTGTAGCAATTTTAATGGCCAGTAGGGTACAAGGAACCATCAACGATGGTGAACCGTCTCTGCCGCACGTACGGGTGGAAAAAGAAGATAATTGTGCTTGCTCTAGAGAGAATCATTTCCAAAACATACCCGATATCTCACCGAAAGTATGAGAAAATGCAACAATTTTCCAAGTGTGCTGAGCTGTTAAAAGTCATTACTAATAGAGAAAACTGAAGGCAGATTAATCTGTTGTCGCATCCCTATGCCCACAATTCCTACATTGGAGCTTAAGGACGCTCAACGGCGACACTTATCAGCGCATTCCTGTATCGATCACTATTGCTGCCATTAAGATTATGTCGCAATTATTAATCTCTTTAGGTTTAAACGAGAAGATCAGAGCGCACACGAATAATATTACTTACTTAATTTAGGCGAAAGCGTTGTTGAAATAAAGATGGAATTACAAGCACTGTGTCACCGAATGCCGAACACAAAACAATGTTCATGAATGAGGTGAACCACACCCTTGTTACATGGAAACTTCAGCCTAGGCGACAAGGGCTACAGGCACATCTTGGAAAAGATAAAATTTAGCGCGAACTTCAGTGTGAGAAGCTTTTGGTAGTTTCCACAACGAAATTCTGTCTCGAAACCTAGTAGTAAACTCAAAGAGATTCTGGTCATATTCAAAGTATCTAATGACAAATATTTAATAGTGGGAAATTGCTAAAAGGATAGAAAACAATGAAATTTATTTAATTTGGAAATTTTTAATAAAAGTAACCTTGAACATTCACAGCACAAAATGAAACTAACCTTGTCGCGGTATTGCTAACTCATAGTGGCTGGACATTATGCGTCGAATGTGTTCACGTCTAATTTATTCCACAACCTGCAACAAGGAATACTCCTTCCAACTGAGTTCAGTAATTAGGCTTTGATAATGTTTTACGTGGAAGGGACGCTCGTTTCTGTTCTGTATCGGCGTAGCTGCCAATGACAATGCTCTTGTGACATAATTAGATGCAAGACAAAAGCGCTGTGCTCCATTCTTTTGTTAAACGCGTGTCAAGAAAGATAACATCCTATCCACTCTTTGTTCTGTTTATTTACTAATAACGCTCTTATTATTCATTGCATTCAGAATGTAAGACATTTAACAAAAGAAGGAGCATGATTATAAATAAAAAATTAAATGACATCAGAACATTTTTAATTTTCTCAATATTGCAAATCTAATATTTCAACCCCTTTAAGTAAGATTACTCATTCTTCTCAACCCTATCACAGACACTGCGGTCAGTTTACGTCTCGTTTTGCCAAATTCTTAAAGCTAAAGTTTGGTACTGTGATCTGTGAAAAATATTTAATACATTTCTAAATACTTTTAAAATCATTCAGTTTCAGAGTATTGTGAGTTAGAACATTATCCAAAGTTTAGATTCTCGTATTTAAATGAAATATAGTTTAAAAAATTGTCAGAAAAAACAATGTTTTCATGAAGTAGTCAGAAAAGTATTCATATAGGCTAGTAAAATAACATTATGTTATGTACACTGAATTACAAGAAATATATAAACACAGAAGTAAATATACATAAAATATTAAGTATATCACAAGTAGAAAATAATGAAGAGTTCTCAAACTAAATGTATGAGTTTGGAATTTTTTTATGTTTTTTTTACAAATTTCGTAATTTCTCAGTCAAAGTGCACACATAGGGAGAACTGTCTCCACTGACAACCCTCTGAATATAAACCATGTATGGTTTGTGGAACAGGGAGACTCAGTAACGCTATAATTTATGTACTCCATGTCACTGATAACTCATCCCAAGTCTTTACATTGAGGTACTTGCTATTATTTGACGAAATACCAAAGTCGCTGGCATGTCTGACATAGTCCATGCTCAAGCGTGGAAATTCTTACCTCTGTCTTCAATAAGGCATAGTTTTTACAGAAAGCTGTTGTATAGTACATAGTATATATCCTTGCATTCTTTGTTTCATGTGGTCCGTAACTGAACTAATTTCACTCACATAGGACAACAATAGATAATACTTAATTATTATGCTATGTGTATTATGTATTCACTGACTTACCTCTTCGCACATGAAATCAGCACTTGCATAACATACTATATTCTTCATTATTAACTTGTTCACTAGTATGTGCACTACATTTAGGAAGATATTGTTGTTGTTGTTTCTACAATACGATAATGCTTTGGAAATAAGGTAGTAGTTTTCGATTACATTCATGTATGTTACTTTATGTGACAGATTAGCAAATTTGAACTATTTCCGAATCATACACAATAAATCGTAATAGCCTACTGAGTTTGTAAGTTGAACATTATAACAAAAATCTCAAGAAAATCAAATTACTCTGTTTAGTTAGCATATAAATTATCATGAGAAAATACTTTATGTTCACACACCAGGAACACATGACAAGTGCCATCATCTGATTCCAGTATGTTCACTCAGTGGAGGAGGAATCAAAATAAGCAAGGACATGTCTTGTCTTATTTGTAATTAAACGATTGTTGCTGAAAAAGCGACAGTCAAATTTTTCCCTTATCTTTAAGGTAAATTCTGTGTCTTTTACCACGTGACACCCTCAGACAAAATGGTGGCTCACTGATTAGTGCCAATGATGCTTAATTTTGAATCCCCTGTTCGAAACACAATTATTGCTTTTATTTATTTTATATTTATTGTTTTCTTTTATTTACCTATGTATACCGAAGGTTGCTACAAGAATACTACTTATAAAACTAGGGAATGCAAGGGCGTTATATTAAATGTAGAACTCAATTGGATTTCCCAATAAGTGTCATACATTTATAACGTAATATATGTGTGTATAGTATGCTTACGGGTTACAAACTTTTTAAATTATCATCTTCCGATATTTCATTTTCACATGAATTCTTGTATTAATTCTAATATTTTAGTCGTATGTGTACTCATCAGGAAGATTTGGTGGAATCCTCTGGATGATACTATTGTAGAAACGTGCAAGACACGAATACTCTGAACACCACCTGCATCATGGGAAGTGATGGGAAGGCAGGTTTGCCACAGAGGCATTTCTTTGTATGAATCTCACTCTAAAAATAAAGGTCATTAAAATGGTAGAGATTTAGCTCCTTGTTAATAATTGTGCGACAAAACGATGCAGAACTGATCACTTTTCCGTAAACTGCCTCTTGTTGATTATGAATCAAGACACACTACAGCAATTTCACCAAAAACAGTTTAAATGCTTTTCTCATTTTTTTCTAATTCATTCATTGACATACAGTTAGTAGAGGAATAAGGACAACATTATATCGATATACAGTGGAAAACATTGGTACAGTAATCTTCTACAGACATAGGTATATAAATCAAAAAGAACATTAAAAGCAATAATCGAGTTTCGAACATAGGGCGCTGAATTACGAAGCCGCGACGCTAATACTGTTCCACTATTACGTCTGAGAATGTCACATGATAAAAGGTACATAAAGTACCTGGAAAATACCTCGAAACATTTGACCATCATTTTCTCAGTAATGGTCGAGTTTCTATGGATAAGGCGAGACATGTGTTCGCTTATTCGACCCCTCTGCCATTAAGCGATGTTTCTGGGAAATCGCGTTATAGTACCTGCTGTGTTTTCCTCGTTAGTCGAAGCATGGTTTGGTGTTCGATACACGATGCAGACCTCGTTATTTGTGAGTCCTAAGAGTTTCAATATCCAGAGCATTCACATTTTCATTCCGATTAATACAGGACTGGCATTTTCACATCGGAAAGAGTTTATGATTGAAACATTTGCCTTTGTAGGACAAACAGTGGGATCTAACTAAAACCTCGTCTCCTACACTTCATGTTTTTACGTTTATCTGACAACATTGCTGTTTTTGCCTCCTTTCTGTTCCTCTTGTGATGTTTGTTAGTGTCAGATTAATTATCTCATGGTGACGCAGATAGTATGTGAAGGAAATAGTATTAGTTCTTTTATACATTTTGCAGGTTGTTAATTCTTTAATGCTAGGGCTTGGGGTAGACACATCAAGTCGTTTGGTAATTGATTTATTGCGTTGTCAAACATATCCAAGTGGTGATCCCAACATGGTATAATGAGTAAAAACCAGCTTAGAGGTTTCTCAGTCGTACATTTCGTATGCACAGACGTGACTGGAATTGTGGTCCATCTGAAATTACTTTGTCAATATGTCCTTCTACCTTAAGCAATGCTTCAGAAAGGCCGCAGATGATGTTTATGACATAACTTACCGCAACGGTGAGCAAGTTACAAACTTAGAAGTGAGCTCTACTACTATGAATACACAAGAAAAAGCTTTCTCTTTGTTAATGGACCTAGGAGGTCAGCAGCAGTGAAATATTTTAATTTAGAAAGCAGCTTGATGTAAAATTGTACGTTTTCTACCTTTTGGCACAATTTACCGTACATTAGAACCTGGGAGATGCTCAGATAACAGGTACCACACAATTTATTGAAACACTTCTGCAGTCCATGGTGATCATAGCTCAAATGAATGTACCGTATCAGTTTATTCACTCACTGCAAAATAAATCATTAGGGTGTCTGCATCTGAATGAAATTATTTAAATGCCATACCTCATTCTTGTATTTGCTAACCTGATTAGTTCATTCTGTCATCGTTTCATTTTTTATGCAAGGTTAAGCATTACCACTAGCAATAGCTAAGGTACAACATATTATACTAGTTTATTAGACACAGCAATTGAGTCTGCATATCCTACGTTTCGAATTTGTTATCGATCACTTCCAGCATATAACATTGTCTAAGTTTCTCAAGGTTGTATTCTAGTTCCCTTTGAATTGCTAATGTTTGCCTTGTTGCTACTTCATCTTGGTATGACAGTAAGTTGTGCAGTACAGAAATGCTGAGAATACTACAAATTAAAAATTTACCAATTATACATCAAATCAGCACTATAACAGAACAGAACACCAAATCTGGCTACATAACTGGGAAATAATTCTACCCTGGACAGAAAGGTCGACAAGTGAAAGTATCTAACGAAATATATTTAATGATGGGAAATTGAAAAAAGTCCCTAATATAATATTTGGTAATTTAAATTGAAAGGACCTCTGTACAGTGACACTATCAAATGTTGCTAACTCTGTCATCTCCTTCCACATGAGTTCTGCAATTCGGCTTTGATAATGTTTTGCCTGCTATGGACACTTGGTTCTGTTCCTAATTCGTGTAACTCTAATAAAGAAAAAAGAAGCTGAAAGAGAAAAGCATTGTGCTGCATGTTATAGTTTACCACTTGTCATGAGAGACAACATCTTATCCACTCCTTGTTCTGTTCATCTGCTAACGATGCTCTCAGTACTCATTGCATTCAAAATGTATTCAAAATGTGCGGCAATTAAGAATAGGGTGAGGATGAATATAAATATTTCGAATATTGTTAAGAATCTATTGGACTGGTTACATATGAAATGAAGAAATAACTAAAACATTAGGAGAGAAAAGAGACCTATGGAAGACCATACCAGAAGACAGGACTGATCTATTGTGATATCTGGTACGGCAGTAAGGAATACTGTAGTTGAGGGTAGTAGGAACAGCAGGGGTAGAGGGACAGCGCCTCATAAATGGGTGAGTGTTGCAGTGTATATAAAAAGGTTAAAACAGAACAGAAAAGGATGGGGGACAGCAGCAGACCTGCCAACGACAGGCTGTGATGCTACATTTATTTTATTAGCGAATTAAGCTGTAAAAAGCACTGCTTTCCTATTATCTGTGTCCCCGAGGCGAGAGTTTGTACAGGGATAATTTTAAGCCAGTTTCAAGTACGGCAGCAACTTTCAAACTATGTTTATTGGTAGTTACCAAGATAGAGGTGACCTAGTAGGTGAATGGGGTTTGGGAACAGGTAGGAAATTCAGGTGACGGGAACCTAAAAAATCTAGAGATTTTTCTCAATACTCGCTGGCAAGACACATAGTTCCTTTAGATGAATGCGTAGTGCTTGTTCTTTCTGAGGTGTCCGAAAATATAGATACCATGCGTTCATGTAACTGATTCGCGTCGATTTGCAACAAATCCATCTTCTTCTGTGCGGATGCGTGACTGCGTCTGACCTCCTGCGGGGATCTCGGACTAGCGGGCAAGGCGGACATGGACAGCCACTGCGGTGACGCTCTGTGGGAGGGTGGGGTGGGTCGGCCGAGGGGTGTGCTAAGGTAGACCGCACACTCTGTCCATGTGGCACAGTGGCTAACGCAGCTGCCTAGTAAGCAGAAAATCCCGGGTTCGAATGCTGGTCAGGCACACACTTTCACTCGTTGCCGCTGGTCCCACGGTCTGACATCAATAATTCCTTCCCTTCGCTTTCCCATCTCCCTCCTCCTCCCCCTCCCCTCCCTCGCGACCTTCAATTTACATGCAACATAGTTTTTTTGTAAAAGTGGCAGTTCGCCGCGCGGTATTAGCCGAGCGGTCTGAGGGGTTGCAGTCATGGACTGTGCGGCTGATCCCGGCGGAGGTTCGAGTCCTCCCTCGGGCATGGGTGTTTGTATTTTCCTTGGGATAATTTGGGTTCAGTAGTGCGTCAGCTTAGTGACTGACGGCGATCCCATAAGATTTCACACACAAAAGTGGCAGTTCAGGATGCGTACCTGAGAGTCTGGTGTCTTCTTGCTGGGAGTGAGTTTTTAAATGGTACCCAGAAGGGTCACTCAGCCTTACTTTTGAGGGTGCCCTGGACCAGCCAACAGCAGCATCCGTATGCACCACAGGGAACCGTGTGGCCAACCGAACACGGCGAGCCACTACAGCCTGTAGGCCAAAACCCGCCTTCATGCTCCACTGTTGTTCATTGCTGGTAAGGCTCTCTCTCTCTCCCTCTCTCTCTCTCTCACTCATGTCGACCCTGTGGGGGCTTCATTGACTGCGTTTCGGTAATTTCCATTCAAACTGATTTTTGAAAGCCGTCAGCTTGGTACTTCTTGATATTCAACACCATTTCCATCCGAATTCAGTGCTAAACGTTTGTTTTTACGTTGCCTTGTCAATCTCGAATGCAGAATGTATTTCAATTACGTAGTCGAATATGTGCTGTTACCACTGTTGTGGTTTTCCGTGGTTAACCTGAATCGCTCAAGGCCAGTGTCAGGATGTGTTGTGTACATAGTTCCGCGTAGTCAGCGCGTACACAACTTTCCCACTAGAGCGCGCCCCGCTAAGCACAACAGCGCAGGCGCAGCGCTCGTCTGTCTTCGCACTACGAGATGGCGCTATCTTAGAGACGGACCAAATTCTGCTTCCGCCGATCCGCGTATTAATATGTAACGCAGCCAATGAGATTGCTGCTGACGTAGAACCTTTTCTACTCGCGGATCACACTCGCGCAGTGATACCTGAACGCTCGAGGTATTATAACGAGTGTACAGACCTCCGATTAGTCAGTCTGCATTAGTCTGCATCAGTCTGCATTTATCTGCACCTGTCTGTACCAGTCTACATTTGTCTGTACCAGTCTATAGTCAAGTTTCAGTCTGCGCCTAATAAGATTATCGTATTCCTGTACATAGCCATGAAGATAAATGAAGAGACACTTTGTCAAGTATCAGAGATATGTGAGAATGAGATTAACGTACCAAGACGAAAGGAACTTCAGATTGTCAATTGTAAATAGCATCCAGATCCAAGTTAAGTTATTTTTATGCTTGTTACTATTTTAATAAATGTGTGTGAAAATTAATCAAGCTCTGTTTGAAGTTGGTCACCGTCAATCTGCTACTCTAAGCGTGCAAGTGGCATTTCTATCGTCTGACCTAACGGCAGAAGATAAGCACGCCACGATAAGACCACGAGACATATTGCTGACACTCGCCTACTTCGTTATAGCGACAAGTCAAATAATCTGATGGTGTGTGTACCGAAGGTCTTACAGTATGCACACCACAGGATGGTTCCTTTGAAATGGCATGGGCAATTTCCTTCCCCAATCCGAGGTTGTGCTGCGTCTCTGTGACCTCAATGTCGACCGGACCTTAACCACTAATTTACCTTTCTACCCCTCGTTATGCTTGTGATACTACCCATCGTGTTCATCTACATCGCCATGACTAACTCAAAGTGAATCCTTGATTCACACTTGTAAGTGGAATCGAGTCAGAAATTTGCATGGCCGCACCGTACAGCATCTCTTTAGTTGAGTGCCATTTGTCAGTGGAAGCGCTGCGTAGGTGACGTGTCACAGCACCACATGATTGAAGAAGGAAAGGAAGTCACTAGACGGAGACCTGTTGAAATGGACATTACAAAAGCTTGTTCCCTTGGTGGTGGAGCTAAATGACATCGCCAATGAGAACAGTAACGTCCACAATTATCACAATCCTTACAACATATTCCGTTTGGTGGGCAGGTATTTTGGGGCCTCTAATGAACTTCTGCGTCTGAATATTTCTACGACGCGGAAGTACCCCTCAGTTACACTACTGTAAAATTAAGTGGAACAGAGCCCAAATGCGAATGACATAAGTATATTTGGCCCTGAGCAGTGCAACTGAAGTTGCAAGGTTACGCGTGTTACTTCCCACATAGATCAACGAAATTAGTAAAAGTGATCAAAGGAATATTGACTAATTAAATAAAAGATGACATTGAAGAATGTGATGTCGTCAGTCATACGACCTCACTGCCGTCTCAGAGATCGATCAGCCGGATGCGATTCACTCTATAAACGCAACCGAATAACGGCTGTGTTAGCCAAGGAGTACACAGCCAGTCGCAGTACTTATGCTCGCCGCGAGGCGTCGCTAGGCCACGTAATGTGTAGCAAGAATGTAGTTGTGCCAGTCTACAGTTCGTAGCCGCGCTCAATTGTCAGCCAGCGCCGATGTTAGTCTTCGTCTGCAGGTCAGTCATTGCTGCCATCAAGTCTTTGTAGCTCCGTTCCAAGTTAGTCTTCAAATTCACCGGATTCGACAGTCAAGATTACGAGAGATTAATTCGCCACTGCAAGATTTGTGACTTGTAAATTATGTCATTCTACAGTCGCTTAGTCTAGTCGCGTCTTCTATAATTGTCAACCAACTGATCATGGACTTCAACGAAGTAATAAATACTTTCTTATTCTGTACTCCTGCTAATTAATTGTGTTTTCCTGTTGCAGCTACCAAGCAGTCTTGGCTTAGTAGAACCCACGTTTCCACCTCCTTGGCTACCTCATATTTGCCACTTCATGTTGATGGACTCGATTATGGTGTAAAATCGAGAGCCATCAAAGATTATGATACCTTTTTTCCAGTAGACTTGAGTGACATGAGACATAGCTCAGCCTAACACACCAATTACATTCATGTACATTTTTAAGAAAATGAACTGTGTTCCGATGTATGATTGACCATGTTGGAAAGAGGGTTGGGAAATTGACTCTAATTCTGAATTTAATTGTGTTTAGCGCTGTCTGACAGTAACTAATTCGTTGGACAGCAATTGTGCACTTCTAATCTGAAGACCACCGCAATATGCTTAAATAAGGCAGCGACTGCTTCTGTTGTAAGAACACACTGCAGCTGGTGAATTTCACCTTAAATATTCCTAATACGGATGCTACAAAACGCTCAGCACACGCATGTGGTTGCCTAGAATGTGGTGACCAGTGCCCCTCTGCCTACGCCTCCTTCTCTTTTCCAGAGCCACCTTCGCATCCTGAGTCCGAGCCAATCTGTCCTGGTTCCCAGACACTGCCTGAATCTCCTCTCCAACTCCCCTCTCTCTTCGACGGCCATCGCGTAAATGTCTAGCTTCCTTACACTCCACTCAAGTCCGCAGAACACTTCATGTGGAGGACGTGCTAAAAGCCACAAGTCGGAAACGGTGGCACCTTCATGCACCAGTCGCATATCCTCGGTGTACTGTACAGCCTCCCTCCAGTAAGTTGGCAAAATTTTTTACTCCGATCCTAACACATCTCATTACAGCGAACAGGTGTCCATCGTTACGCTTTCTGACTTTGCAGCTGGCGTTCCAATGAAAATATTGTTATGTTGTGTGTGAAAGAACAGTGCAGCTTTTTTGCCTACGTGACCCCAAGAAAACATAAAAACTATCCTAGCGTCATGGTGTGAGGTGTCCTGCAGTGATAGTCCGTTTCTGCCAATGAGACGGGAAGGTGAATGTAACGGCACACTGATTAAGCATGAGTTGGGATAGAAATTTGAAATACATTTATTAAGACGTACGAATCTCAGACAATCTTAAGAAAACAGCAATAAAATACTACATAATACAGACTAGGCTCGAACAGACTAATGCATCAGTATGAATACCCAAGCCGATATAAAAACCAATAGACAAATACAAATTGATACAGCAAATGCAAATGATCCGTCAATGTATCAATTTTAAGCTTAATTGAAAAATGCGCATCAAGTCGAAAGTTTATCATTAACAAGAAACTAGCCTTCAAGTTACAAAATTACTCCCTTCTCATACCAGCGTTAATCTTATAAGCAAGAGAAATTGATTTAATGAAATGTAGCAGTTATCAAAGTGGATGCCTAATAATTAAAATCAGTGCATCAGAAACAGCCTGTTAGCAGAATCGTCATGTCGAGCACTCAGTAAATCAGTCTTAGCCATGTAATCGTACATTACGAACAACACTTTATAATGCACCACCTTCAAGTGTCAACGACAGGTAAATAACACGGGTGCATTAAAATGATTACATAAAATATATCGTCGCCATGAGTATTTCGTGAATTAAATTTAGCAGAGCAAGCAAACACTAAAGCGGAATCCTAAGGTTTAAAAGAGAAAAGATACCTTCCTTTATCCTCTGCGTGGTGAAACGAGGTCACGTTCCTCTCACAATGACAGCGTGTCCATACCAGTGGTGTTTCACGGATGTTACACAACTGCTGACATGTCTTACTTTTCCACTATGACATGTTTCCACCACTTCATACTCTGAAGGCCGATAGAGGGCCCCTGTACCTTTCTTTCTTTCTTTCTTTTGCTACTGCCTGTATCCCGAATTGTGCACAGGGTCGGCAGGGTTAAGTACGGATTTGGCATGGTTAATTTTAAGGGGTGGCCAGATGCCCTTCCTGCCGCCACCCCATACCCCCCGGGACAGAATGAGTGTACCCCAGCTGTCTGCGTCTACTGTAAATCGTGAAATAGTGTGAATGTGTTTCAAATGTCGGCGAGTCGTGTAACTGAGGCGGGACATGGGGACCAGCCCGGTATTCACGTAGTAGGATGTGGAAAACCGCCTAAAAACCACATCCAGGCTGGCCGGCACACCGGCCGTGGTCGTTAATCCGCCGGGCGGATTCAATCTGGGGCCTCCGCGCCTACCCGAGTCCAGGACGCAGCGCGTTAGCGCTCTCGGCTATCTTGGCGGCTAGAATGCCCCTGTATAAGCGATATCAATTCAGCCCAGGCTAATGCAAGCCTTTGATTACATCCGTCACACACAGTTCTTGGAGCTGTTCCGTCAAATCACCAGCACTGATAGACAGCTTGGACTTGTGACTCCACATACTAGCAGTACGGGCAAAGTTCGCTGTCACATCATAACTCTCCAGCTCCGTCTCAGACGTCACCTGCCACCACGCCAAATATCGGACGCTGGCGCTACGTGACCACAACACCATCGGCGGACACAGACCACGAACACCATACTTACGGGAGGAAGAAAGTAGAAAATGGGCAGCACCAATGCCAACACAGCACATAGTGCCTCCCTCCCCCCTATATCTCAGCCAGGGACAAAAAATCCTTTGCCACACAGCTTAATTGAGTTGGATGAACTGTAACCTCCTAGCCAGTGGGCCGATGGAAATAATTAAATAACATAAGGACCATTTCTTCAGAGTCGCAGTTGTCCCAGGACACTAATCTACAACATAGCATCTGATCTATCATTAATCAAGGGTCGGCATGCTCACCATCCTCAGTTCCCTGCTTGATGCCACTCAGACATTCATCCCAATCTTGAAATTCTGTAATATCTCTGAACAAACTAGGAATATGAGTCAGTATGGAACTAATCTGACTTTCCTGTTCGTGTTCACACTTTGGAGGATGACCTTTTGGGCAATCATCTTCCTGTTCATGCATTGGCCAATACATTCTCAGAGACCTTGATGTTAGGGACCTTAAATTTTGGTAGCCCACCTCACAATTCATCCTGTCTTATGGGGAGCAGCGAGTATCCACCGAGGGACAGATTGGCTGTTCCAGGATAAATTTCTGGTGTTCCAGGTAGTTCTAAAATATCTCCAACCCAAACAAAATTGTGAGGGCTTCTAGCTCGTATGTCGAGCAGTTCAACTCATTTAACCCTCTAGAGGCTCAAGCGATGGCACTCCATTCCATTTCTTTTTCTTGCAACAGAACCTGCTGATTCCATATCCTCGGACTTTGGTTTTTATAATAAATTCTTCATTAAAATACTGTCGAACCAACATTGGCACCGACTGTAATGCCTGTTTAAGCACTAAGAATGCAGCCTATTCAGAAGGACCCCAAGAAAATTTATACATCCTCCGGCGTAATTCATTCAGAGGAGCCGCTTTATCAGCGAGCCCTGCATAAACTTACAGTAAAAATTCGCCATCCCGACGAACTTATTAACCTGTTTGTCATTACGCGGATGATGCACTTGATTTATAGCCTCCACTCGGTCAGAACTGATGTAGACCTCGTCTCCGTATACAATATTCCCCACGAATTTCATCGAAGGAGAGGCAAAAACTACCTTCACAGGATTTTCAGTGGGGCCTGCCATCTGTAACCACCTTCATAAAGAACCGTGTGCTCCTGAATAGAGCTACTGTATACCACTAAGTCGTCTAAATAGAGGTACACAAACTTGAGCTTTAAATCAGAAAGTACATCGTCCATCAATTGTGACAGGACAGCAACCCCTGTTGCCAGTCCAGAAGGAACTGTATTAAATTCAAATAAAATCCTATCAGTGGGAAACGCAGTGCCCGGCTTGGAGTTTTCGTCGAAAGACACCTGGTTGTAAGGCTGATCATGATGTAAACTCGGACCCCTCGGAACCAGTCAAAGCATGATGGGAGGTCCCGGAAAGGTATCGACGTCAACACCATCTTTTTATTTAAGTTCTGATAATCCACTATCGGTCGATATTCCCCAATCGATTTAGGCACCTGAAATATTGGCGCTATGCGGTGTGACTTAGGGGGACGAATGACCCTTAATCCAACATTTTCTTACTTTTTCTCTTGGTATCTTCATCATAGGCGGAGATAACCTATACGGTGTCACCTTAACTGGCATCTGATCCACTAGCTCAGTACCATGCTCGAGCATGTGGGTGACAAGCAGATTCTTCGTTACCACATCCAGAAATTCTGATCAAAGAACTTAGATTTATTCTTAGCAAACGCGTTCAAAAAGTATAATCTGTCATAATACGTACCCAACTTCCCATCAGCCATCCTTACTTCTTGGGACTGCTCCTTCCCAACTACCAAGGCAACACCCTCACCGTGCTAGCAGAGGTGAACAGAGGTCCCAGTTCCATTTGAGATAAAGGCTCCTCCCAGCCAAACCCAGAACGAAGCCCATCTTCCCAATTAAATCAGCTGTAGATATGCAATATGTGGCCAAATTTTTAAAAATTTTCATGTTAGTTTTTCTCGAAAAGTCTCCCTAGGCCAGCTTAGCCAGCAAACTCCCTTTAATTCTTAAACATGATTTACCCTCCTTCATAAAGAACCCCTTTTCCGATGACAATCCTTCCCACTTAGAGTTAAATTGATGTCAGATGAACCGGTCACAATCAACAGCCGAGATGGTGCTCCTTAATTCTAAGAGCACGAAAACTAGCTCTTATTTACAGGAATGCATACGAAGGTCGGCTGTCTATTCATCGTATCAGCGTACCGCACATAGTACTTTATTCTGTCAGTGATACAATAATTACGTAACTCAGGTTGCAAAGTCTTCCCCATACAATCCTTTTTGATACGACCCAGTCTATTACAATTCCAATAGCTCAGTTTCGAGTTTTCACCTCTCACAGAATCTCGTTCCTCAGCACCTGCTGAGTGTGCCTTGACCTGGTCGGTATTTCCCTCCGCATCCACTTTCTTCGTCACAAATTTCTTCCCCTCCCGTTTCTCACTGCAGTAGTCCAGGTACTCCCTAGCTTGACTTAGGCTGATCTGATCCTCCAATTGTGAAAATGTCCTAATTCCCTGACAGAATACCGTCCAGTATTTAACGTTGTAACGAGTGAGTTACGACCTGTTCCTCCATGTCATCCACAGCCAGTGCCAATATGCGGCTGTTAACTTGAGTAAGTTTTCCACTAACGGTTCATTACATCGGTGCTTCTTGTCATACTGTCAATAAAATATTTCCCTCGAAGCTCGTGGAGAACTGGGCCTATTTATTTGGCACATACACTTTTGCAAAGTCTTCTCAAGTTGTATCCCTTGCAAAATCTTCTCATGGAACCTATGTTTCACTGCTATGGCTATTAGTCTTAAGGCATCAGTTTCATCTAATACCATGACCAAAGCCTTCAGCTCAGAGTCTAATGAAAAATACAAAAACTTCAAATTGAATCCACCAACTCAAGCGGCATGCTGGTGCTAGCATGCCGCTGTAACAATATTGCAACAGATTCTGCGATGTGGTAAACAGAATATTCAGCTTTGTTCCTGTCATGTCCTCATAGTACTCAAATGGTTCAAATGGCTCTAAGCACTATGGGACTTAATATCTGAGGTCATCAGTCCCATAGACTCAGAATTACTTAAACCTAACTAACCTAAGGACATCACACACATCCAAGCCGGAGGCAGAATCCTCATTGTGCGTCTCTAAATTACTGACAGGATGCACATGTTACTTATCTGTGCCCCTGTCATTCCCACCTAACCATTGCACAACATTCTCTCTACAATTTCGTAACTGCTTGGACCGTCCCAAATCCACACAAACCAATTCATTCATTCTATCTAGATAATGAACGAATCAGGCCTGTAAGCTATAAACCTGACTAGTCGTACAGCCCCCAAAGCCCTGGGTAATTCCTATGACCTTTGCCAATGTGTCACAAATAGCATAAGTGGTATAGTTTACATCATTGGGTGGAGTCACTTTATACAGGGTGAAGCGAAATTCGAGCACTCGGGCTTCGCAGAGCGACTCTTCACGTGCCAGCCATAAAGAAATGTCTGTCACAAAATTTCGTCCGGCGAGTACATCCGGCAGAAAAAGTACGTTAAAGAGGGGCAATCTTCCAACACTGTAACCACATGTACGGTAACTACCTCTGACAGTACACGCTAGTCGTGCTGTAAAGTTGGTGCAGTGGCTACAGTTTTGGGTTAGCATGTATGAGGTCGACGGTTCGTTTCTGGTTGAGGCATATGTTTCCTATTTCGTAAATGTAGTCCAGGTGGCACGGTATCTAGCATCTTAATCGTCAACAGCGATTGCAGCAGGTCCTCTAGAAAACATTTGCACGTACCTACTACAATTGTAAACATGGAAGACTGGTAAGCTTTGAAAGAAGCCTTGAAAGAAGTGAAGAAGTAAATTTATTTGCTCCACTTCCTCTACTAGATGCGAAACCTGTTTTCTTTGTATCCTCCTCCAGTGGTCCCATAGATTAGTATCAACTATTATTCTTGCCTCATTCAGGTACATTATATTTCGTTAGGGCCTTACGTTACCAGCAGGACTAGCAACGTGCTTTGCGAATAATGTCCAAACTCGGTTACTATTTGTATGTGTTATCACGATGGTCCCACTAATTATGCCTGGTAACCGCATGCTGCTTAGTACATATCTCAAATCATTATTATTATTGTTGTTATTATTATTATTATCATTCTATCTATGGGACTGTGGAAACATCATGTCTATAACCATTAGGGAAACAGTGAAATTCAAAACCGAACATTTGACTGTTAGCGGTGTCGGGATGAGCCACGCAGAACAATATGTCAGAGGGGAAATGAGCGTTACGTAGAACAGCGCTCCGGACTGACAGCGTGTTTATGTTGTATACGCTGTCCACAAGACAGGGACTAGTTGCGAGAAGAGTAACGCGCCCATGACAGACTCTAATGTACGTGCGTACACATATCGAATTTTCTCATTGTAAACATCCACACTCTGGAACTAATGTGCGAGAGTATTTGGGCAGAACATTTTCGGGGATGTGGCTTGGACGTGGAGGTGCAGTTGTATGGCCACCGCACTTACCTGACCTAAATCCCTTGGATTTCTTCCTGTGGCGACACTTGAAGGAGCGT
The DNA here is from genome assembly GCF_023864275.1 of Schistocerca cancellata. Taxonomy (NCBI): domain Eukaryota; kingdom Metazoa; phylum Arthropoda; class Insecta; order Orthoptera; family Acrididae; genus Schistocerca; species Schistocerca cancellata. The sequence continues at coordinate 79,961,421 of NC_064627.1, read as the reverse complement.
GTGTACTCTACTCCGCCGACGAATGTGGAACAATTGGTAGCTCTTGTTCAGGCTGCTCTTGTTACTGTCGACGCAGCTTTGATGCGAAGGGTCCAGAGCTGTATGATTCGACGAGTTGAGCAGTGTTTGGACTTGCAGGGAGGTCGCTTTGAGCATCTGATGATCTGAAGGCAAAGTACTCTGTTGTGAAATCATGCAGGCATTAATATGGACATCATTATTGTCACTGGTTGCTAATGTGTGACATCTGTGCGCTCATATTACATGTAGCATAAATGACGAGTGGATGTTGGGTTATTGTACTGTGCTATCATATTTAGCATCTCGTAACTGATATTTTTTTTGTATTTATTCTGTCATATGACAAACCATTTCTGTCAACTGTCTATTCCTTATTTGTCTAACCACATATTTTTTATGTTCAGCGTTACAAACTGTTGTAAATTTAGGATATATGTGACCTAAGAAACAGTAAACATTACAGTATGAAATGTCAGAATGAAATTAGCAAATGAAAAATATCCGGCCCCGAAGAAGGATCGAACCCTCAACCTCCTGCAGGTCCATCCAGAACGCTATCTACTGCAGCAACTGTACAAAGCAGTGGGAGGATACCGTGGAGGAAGTTGCGCCGACCCTCGACGCTGGAGCAGTTATCCACCGTTCTGGAGTCTGAAGATGGTTCTTAAATAGAATCGAAACCGGTCACTCAAACAAAAATAAAAAAGTTGCCATCAAGACTGTTTTAATCTTTAAATTTTAATTTTAATAGATCGCTGATAATGTTTTGAAAAATTTTATGTACAGAACATCTAGTATGTGCAGACAGAAGTAGTTACTATACATGTGGTTACAGTGTTGCCATATTGGCACTCTTTAAAATCGCTTTTTTTGCCAGATGTACGCGCCAGAAGAAGTTTTGTGAGAGTCATCTTTTTCTCGCTGGCATGTGAGGAGTCGCGCTGCGAGGCCCGAGTGCGTGAATTTGGCTTCACCCTGTATACCACTGGCAGATGATTGCACTGACGTACTTTTTCACACAATTCCTGCACATGACCATTGGCTTCAAGCCTCTGTCGCACGAATTTGTAAACAAGCTTACTTCGCCTCAGACAAGGAGGATACTTAATAACGCCAGGCATCTGGAAAATACAAAATACTGTGTACCCACAAATTAATTTTATAATCAGATCCATTCCGGCCCCCTACCGCTCAGTCAACCAACCACACCTTGCTACCAGTTATGTAACAGAGTGGCGGATGTAGAGGGGCTGTGCGATTGATTGAGTGTGTAATACAATTATGAAATACATTGATAAAAATATACCAATCTGGGACAATCTTAAGAGAACAGCAATAAAATACCTCATCTTGTAAATATCGACTAGAATCGATCAAACTGACGAATCGAAGGGAATATAGAAACACACAAACTAATAACCTTTCGTATAGTAAATCCGGATGATCTGTCAACGTGTCATTCGTATTTTAGTAACGCAAAGACAATTGAAAATGAAAGACGCATCATTAATTGACATTAATACCAATCTATCCGAAAGGCCACATACGAGTATTAATCTCATGAGTCATAGAAGTGGTTTTAACGAAACTTTTGAAGTGTACTAGTTCTCAAACTGGAAAACTAATAATTAGTATCAGTGCATTATAAAGACTCTGTTAGGAAGACCGTCATGGCAAGCACTCAGAAAATCAGTCGTAGCCAAGTAGTTGTACATTATGACCAACACTTACTTCAAGAATCCGTGACAGGCAAGTAACATGGGTGTATTAAAATGACTGCGTCACATAGAGCGTAACCTTGAGTACTTCATGAACTAGACTTTGCAGACAGAGACTGAAACAGTATCCCAACGCTTAAAAGACAAAACGTATCTTCCTTTACTATATGTTTGGTGAGAAGAAGCCAAGATATTGTCAGAGTTACAATCTGTCCACACCAGCTTTGTCTCACAGGAGTTACACAACTGCTGACATGTCTTACTTTTCCACTATGACTTGCATCCACCACTTACCAATCTGAAGGGCGATAGAGTGCCCCACCAGATAAATGACGTTAATTCAGCCAGGGTTAATGTTCGCCTCCAACTGTCCACACGAAACTGAAAGACACATTGGGCACATGATCCCAGAGACCAGCAGTACTGGCACACTGCACAATCCACAGTTCATCCGAGTTCGCTGTCACAACGTAACTCTCCAGCTCCTCGCTGGGTGCCACTCCACACTCCGCCGGCCACTGCGACCTCTAGTGGGCACCAGCGCCACACAGACTCGTCGCAACATCGGGCGGCGCAGACCACGAACTCCATTCTTACAGAAAGAGGAAGACCGAAACTAGTTTGCGCCCATGTTGACACGACAGATACAGGGTGTTTCAAAAATGACCGGTATATTTGAAACGGCAATAAAAACTAAACGAGCAGCGATAGAAATACACCGTTTGTTGCAATATGCTTGAGACAACAGTACATTTTCAGGCAGACAAACTTCCGAAATTACAGTAGTTACAATTTTCAACAACAGATGGCGCTGCGGTCTGGGAAACTCTATAGTACGATATTTTCCACATATCCACCATGCGTAGCAATAATATGGCGTAGTCTCTGAATGAAATTACCCGAAACCTCTGACAACGTGTCTGGCGGAATGGCTTCACATGCAGATGAGATCTACTGCTTCAGCTGTTCAATTGTTTCTGGATTCTGGTGGTACACCTGGTCTTTCAAGTGTCCCCACAGAACGACGTCACAGGGGTTCATGTCTGGCGAATAGGGAGGCCAATCTACGTCGCCTCCTGTATGTTTCGGATAGCCCAAAGCAATCACACGATCATCGAAATATTCATTCAGGAAATTAAAGACGTCGGCCGGGCGATGTGGCCGGGCACCATCTTGCATAAACCACGAGGTGTTCACACTGTCGTCTAAGGCAGTTTGTACCGCCACAAATGCACGAAGAATGTCCAGATAGCGTGATGCAGTAATCGTTTCGGATCTGAAAAATGGGCCAATGATTCCTTTGGAAGAAATGGCTGCCCAGACCAGTACTTTTTGAGGATGCAGGTACGATGGGACTGCAACATGGGGCTTTTCTGTTCCCCATATGCACCAGTTCTGTTTATTGACGAAGCCGTCCAGGTAAAAATAAGCTTCGTCAGTAAACCAAATGCTGCCCACATGCATATCGCCGTCATCAATCCTGTGCACTATTTCGTTAGCGAATGTCTCTCGTGCAGCAATGGCAGCGGCGCTGAGGGGTTGCCGCGTTTGAATTTTGTATGGATAGAGGTGTAAACTCTGGCGCATGAGACGATACGTGGACGTTGGCGTCATTTGGACCGCAGCTGCAACACGGCGAACGGAAACCCGAGGCCACTGTTGGATCACCTGCTGCACTAGCTGCGCGTTGCCCTCTGTGGTTGCCGTACGCGGTCGCCCTACCATTCCGGCACGTTCATCCGTCACGTTCCCAGTCCGTTGAAATTTTTCAAACAGATCCTTTATTGTATCGCTTTTCGGTGCTTTGGTTACATTAAACCTCCGTTGAAAACTTCGTCTTGTTGCAACAACACTGTGTTCTAGGCGGTGGAATTCCAACACCAGAAAAATCCTCTGTTCTAAGGAATAAACCATGTTGTCTACAGCACACTTGCACGTTGTGAACAGCACACGCTTACAGCAGAAAGACGACGTATAGAGTGGCGCACCCACAGACTGCGTTGTCTTCTATATCTTTCACATCACTTGCAGCGCCATCTGTTGTTGAAAATTGTAACTACTGTAATTTCGAAAGTTTGTCCGCCTGAAAATGTGCTGTTGTCCCAAGCATATTGCAACAAACGGTGTATTTCTATCGCTGCTCGTTTAGTTTTTATTGCCGTTTGAAATATACCGGTCATTTTTGAAACACCCTGTAACTGAAGTAAAATGTTTTCCCAAGCCTAACAGATACGAACCGTGCGCGACTCGTGTTCATTCCGTTTATTGTCATCTTCTCTTACTGTACTGCCGCATCGTTTTCTTATACCTGCCTTACCTGCCCGTGACTGACAGCAGCAGCGCTTATCGATAAGTGCTCTGTCGTACTAGCTCTGGAGCGTCCGATAGTATTTCCGGGTCATCGTGTGACTGGAAGTCAGTGGGGCACGGAGCAGCCGTCGGGGACGAAGGAGCGTCGGCACAAAGCGCCAGTGATGTGCAGACAGCCAGTACTTGCCGACCGATGGCGATACACACGGACTGTCCGACTGAAGAAGACTGGAGCGGCAACGACCGTCGGTTGGTCGTTCGCTCGGTCGTTTCATCGGCCGACGTGTATTTGATCTTTTGACCGTTTCCGGGGCAGTTGGTCAGTTGCAGCGGAGCAGCGAGGAAGCCTGTGCAACGTGTCATCAGGCCGGGGCCGCTGGCGGCGTGCACGCGCGGTCGGAGTTGTGTGGCACCAGCTGCGAGAGCTGCTAACAAGGGAACCTCCCCATCGCATCCCCCTCAGATTTAGTTATAAGTTGGCACAGTGGATAGGCCTTGAAAAACTGAACACAGATCAATCGAGGAAACGGGAAGAAGTTGTGTGGAACGATGAAAAAAGTTAGTAAAATATACAAACTGAATAGTCCATGCGAAGACAGGCAACATCAAGGACACAGGGAGTCAAGGAGCGCCGTGGTCCCGTGGTTAGCGAGAGCAGCTACGGAACGAGAGGTCCTAGGTTCAAGTCTTCCCTCGAGTGAAAACTTTAATTTTTTATTTTCAGTTTATGTGACAAACTCTTATGTTTCCATCACTTTTTTGGGAGTGATTATCACATCCACAAGAAAACCTAAATCGGGCAAGGTAGAAGAATCTTTTTACCCATTCGCCAAGAGTACAAGTTTGGTGGGTCGACAAAACATTCCTGTCATGTGACGCACATGCCGTCACCAGTGTCGTACGTTAAACACTAACCACCACTACCACCACCACCAGTGTCGTATAAAATATATCAGACGTGTTTTCCTGTGGAGGAATCGGTTGACCTATGACCTTGCGATCAAATGTTTTCGATTCCCATTGGAGAGGCACGTCCTTTAGTCTACTAATCGCACGGTTTTGCGGTGCGGTCGCAAAACACAGACACTAAACTTACTGCAGTGAACAGAGACGTCAGTGAACGATCGGACAGATCATAACTTTGGGAAAATAAAGAAAGTAAAATTTTCACTTGAGGGAAGACTTGAACCAAGGACCTCTCGTTTTGCAGCTACTCACGTTAACCACGGGACCACGGCGCTCCTGAGCTCTCGTTCTCCTTGATGTTGTATATCTTGCGCATTGACTACTCAGTTTGTATATTTTACTAATTTTTTTCACTGTTCCACACAACTTTTTCCTATTTTCTCGATTGATATGTGTTCAGTTTTTCAAGGCCTATCCACTGTGCCAACTTATAACTAAATCTGAGGGGGGTGCGATGGGGAGGTTCCCTTGTAAGTACGTCGCCCACCGCTATACAAGAGTAACCAGTGAACCTGTCATGAAAGATCAATCGTTGTGACACCTCTTCGTTGATTGCTGGTTGTTGCATCCTGGGATGTCCCCGCAAGCAGCAACGTGATGGTGTCTTGCAGTTGGCAAATTTTGCAGCCGTCTCCCTGTATAGTGTTTAACCTTTGATATGATTTTAACTTATTACTGAAGTGCACCACAGGTATCTTCTGCCTTGTGGCCGCTAACGTTCCGGTTACCTGCCCTGGTCGTTAGAGCAGTTTTGCAGCAGTGTGTTTTCCTCGCCGTTTTGATACTGTCCGGCATGGAGTGTAGTTAGAGAGCTTCTCTTTGAGTGTTTATTGTGTGGTGTCACCGCCAGACACCACACTTGCTAGGTGGTAGCTTTTAAATCGGCCGCGGTCCGCTAGTATACGACGGACCCGCGTGTCGCCACTGTCAGTAATTGCAGACCGAGCGCCACCACACGGCAGGTCTAGACAGACGTACTAGCACTGGCCCCACTTGTACAGCCGACGTTGCTAGCCATGGTTCACTGACAACTACGCTCTCATTTGCCGAGACGATAGTTAGCATAGCCTTCAGCTACATTTGCTACGACCTAGCAAGGCGCCATTGCCAGTATAGATATTGAGATTAGAGCAGTTTTGCAGCAGTGTGTTTTCCTCGCCGTTTTGCTACTGTCCGGCATGGAGTGTAGTTAGAGCTTCTCTTTGAGTGTTTATTGTGTGGTGTCACCGCCAGACACCACACTTGCTAGGTGGTAGCTTTTAAATCGGCCGCGGTCCGCTAGTATACGACGGACCCGCGTGTCGCCACTGTCAGTAATTGCAGACCGAGCGCCACCACACGGCAGGTCTAGACAGACGTACTAGCACTGGCCCCACTTGTACAGCCGACGTTGCTAGCCATGGTTCACTGACAACTACGCTCTCATTTGCCGAGACGATAGTTAGCATAGCCTTCAGCTACATTTGCTACGACCTAGCAAGGCGCCATTGCCAGTATAGATATTGAGATTAGAGCAGTTTTGCAGCAGTGTGTTTTCCTCGCCGTTTTGCTACTGTCCGGCATGGAGTGTAGTTAGAGCTTCTCTTTGAGTGTTTATTGTGTGGTGTCACCGCCAGACACCACACTTGCTAGGTGGTAGCTTTTAAATCGGCCGCGGTCCGCTAGTATACGACGGACCCGCGTGTCGCCACTGTCAGTAATTGCAGACCGAGCGCCACCACACGGCAGGTCTAGACAGACGTACTAGCACTGGCCCCACTTGTACAGCCGACGTTGCTAGCCATGGTTCACTGACAACTACGCTCTCATTTGCCGAGACGATAGTTAGCATAGCCTTCAGCTACATTTGCTACGACCTAGCAAGGCGCCATTGCCAGTATAGATATTGAGATTAGAGCAGTTTTGCAGCAGTGTGTTTTCCTCGCCGTTTTGCTACTGTCCGGCATGGAGTGTAGTTAGAGCTTCTCTTTGAGTGTTTATTGTGTGGTGTCACCGCCAGACACCACACTTGCTAGGTGGTAGCTTTTAAATCGGCCGCGGTCCGCTAGTATACGACGGACCCGCGTGTCGCCACTGTCAGTAATTGCAGACCGAGCGCCACCACACGGCAGGTCTAGACAGACGTACTAGCACTGGCCCCACTTGTACAGCCGACGTTGCTAGCCATGTTTCACTGACAACTACGCTCTCATTTGCCGAGACGATAGTTAGCATAGCCTTCAGCTACATTTGCTACGACCTAGCAAGGCGCCATTGCCAGTATAGATATTGAGATTAGAGCAGTTTTGCAGCAGTGTGTTTTCCTCGCCGTTTTGCTACTGTCCGGCATGGAGTGTAGTTAGAGCTTCTCTTTGAGTGTTTATTGTGTGGTGTCACCGCCAGACACCACACTTGCTAGGTGGTAGCTTTTAAATCGGCCGCGGTCCGCTAGTATACGACGGACCCGCGTGTCGCCACTGTCAGTAATTGCAGACCGAGCGCCACCACACGGCAGGTCTAGACAGACGTACTAGCACTGGCCCCACTTGTACAGCCGACGTTGCTAGCCATGGTTCACTGACAACTACGCTCTCATTTGCCGAGACGATAGTTAGCATAGCCTTCAGCTACATTTGCTACGACCTAGCAAGGCGCCATTGCCAGTATAGATATTGAGATTAGAGCAGTTTTGCAGCAGTGTGTTTTCCTCGCCGTTTTGCTACTGTCCGGCATGGAGTGTAGTTAGAGCTTCTCTTTGAGTGTTTATTGTGTGGTGTCACCGCCAGACACCACACTTGCTAGGTGGTAGCTTTTAAATCGGCCGCGGTCCGCTAGTATACGACGGACCCGCGTGTCGCCACTGTCAGTAATTGCAGACCGAGCGCCACCACACGGCAGGTCTAGACAGACGTACTAGCACTGGCCCCACTAGTACAGCCGACGTTGCTAGCCATGGTTCACTGACAACTACGCTCTAATTTGCCGAGACGATAGTTAGCATAGCCTTCAGCTACATTTGCTACGACCTAGCAAGGCGCCATTGCCAGTATAGATATTGAGATTAGAGCAGTTTTGCAGCAGTGTGTTTTCCTCGCCGTTTTGCTACTGTCCGGCATGGAGTGTAGTTAGAGCTTCTCTTTGAGTGTTTATTGTGTGGTGTCACCGCCAGACACCACACTTGCTAGGTGGTAGCTTTTAAATCGGCCGCGGTCCGCTAGTATACGACGGACCCGCGTGTCGCCACTGTCAGTAATTGCAGACCGAGCGCCACCACACGGCAGGTCTAGACAGACGTACTAGCACTGGCCCCACTTGTACAGCCGACGTTGCTAGCCATGTTTCACTGACAACTACGCTCTCATTTGCCGAGACGATAGTTAGCATAGCCTTCAGCTACATTTGCTACGACCTAGCAAGGCGCCATTGCCAGTATAGATATTGAGATTAGAGCAGTTTTGCAGCAGTGTGTTTTCCTCGCCGTTTTGCTACTGTCCGGCATGGAGTGTAGTTAGAGCTTCTCTTTGAGTGTTTATTGTGTGGTGTCACCGCCAGACACCACACTTGCTAGGTGGTAGCTTTTAAATCGGCCGCGGTCCGCTAGTATACGACGGACCCGCGTGTCGCCACTGTCAGTAATTGCAGACCGAGCGCCACCACACGGCAGGTCTAGACAGACGTACTAGCACTGGCCCCACTTGTACAGCCGACGTTGCTAGCCATGGTTCACTGACAACTACGCTCTCATTTGCCGAGACGATAGTTAGCATAGCCTTCAGCTACATTTGCTACGACCTAGCAAGGCGCCATTGCCAGTATAGATATTGAGATTAGAGCAGTTTTGCAGCAGTGTGTTTTCCTCGCCGTTTTGCTACTGTCCGGCATGGAGTGTAGTTAGAGCTTCTCTTTGAGTGTTTATTGTGTGGTGTCACCGCCAGACACCACACTTGCTAGGTGGTAGCTTTTAAATCGGCCGCGGTCCGCTAGTATGCGACGGACCCGCGTGTCGCCACTGTCAGTAATTGCAGACCGAGCGCCACCACACGGCAGGTCTAGACAGACGTACTAGCACTGGCCCCACTTGTACAGCCGACGTTGCTAGCCATGGTTCACTGACAACTACGCTCTAATTTGCCGAGACGATAGTTAGCATAGCCTTCAGCTACATTTGCTACGACCTAGCAAGGCGCCATTGCCAGTACAGATATTGTGATTCTATTAATGTATCATCAAGAGCGATGTTCTACAAATGTGGATTAAAGTTAAGTATTCCAGAAGCTACGTACTTTTCTTTATAGCATTCATTATGTATCCTGTTTCAGACCTCACGCAAGCCTGCGTGAGTTTAAGCGCGTGCCTTTCGGCTTCCTCTCATTGTGTCTAGGCTGTCTTGTCTAGACACAACATATTGTGCCTTGACTGTGTTTATAAGCCAATTACTATTAAGACATACTCCTGGTGCGATCTCAATCTTCGCTGGTACTTTGGGTTGTCGTGCTGTTGGTCGGGTGGAAGGGATTTATTGGGCGGTTGGTTGGTTCATCAGCCGTCTGTAGGTCGTGCTGCAAGCCAATTGTTTTGTGTTAGGCTTGGCTGTCTGTCTCACCTAAACTGTGGTTATAGTTTCCTCCCCAGGCCGACCCTTGGAACACTTCTGAGCACCAATGTCTGTTACTTGTGATTATCATTTCATTTGGTCGCGGGTACTGTGCCAGGCCTTCAGCTGTCGATTAATATTTTATGTTTAGTATATGGCCTTCAGTAGCCGGCCGGCGCCACCGAGCGGCTCTAGGCGCTTCAGTCTGGAACCTTGCGACCGCTACGGTCGCAAGTTCGAACCCTGCCTCGAGCATGGATGTGTGTGATGTCCTTAGGTTAGTTAGGTTTAAGTAGTTATAAGTTCTAGGGGACTAATGACCTCAGATGTTAAGTCCCATAGTGCTCAGAATCATCTTTTGGCCTTCAGCCGAATTTCACAGCACCGAATTTCGTAGCAACTTAAAGATTAGGCCTTCAGCCGTGTTACATTTAAAAGTCTTGTTGCTCTGTATTTAGGTCTTCAGGGGCGTTTGTTTCAGTATCTGTGCCTTTAATATGTAAATCCTCGTCTGTTAGGTTTCTCTTTAATTATCCTGAATTCTTGAAACGGCCTTCAGCCGTGTTCTGTTAATGTTTATCTTAAGGTTGTCATTAATTATCATTGAATAATTGTTTGGACCTTCAGCCGAACAGATACTTCAAGTTTCCTTAAGATGTTTTGTGCTGTGTAAAGGCTTATCTTCAAAGTGTCTCTTTCTTATGTAAAGAAAATTTTTGTATTTGGGCTTTCAGCTGAAGAACTAACTTGAATTTTCTTTAATATGGCCTTTACCTGGAATCTTTAAATGCTTGGCTTTTAAAGAATTTCTTTAGCTGATGTTTTAAAAGCAATCATTTAAACTTAACTTATTCTTGAGAAGTTATTTGGGCCCTCAGCCGTGAACTGAGCCTTGTTGTTTTAAAGAGAAAACTGTGCATTGGTCTGACCAATAAAGTTGTGTGTGTTCTTGTATAACTGACAGGAATTGACCTCTGTCCCTTTCCACAACCTGATCCGTTCTGTCCTGCGAAAACAGATTTCAGTATACTGATCTCGCAGGAAAATCAACATCATGATGAAATTTGCGGCACCGGAGCAATGCACTCTCCTCGGGCGAGAACAACTACGTGGGGGCCGGCCCATTGCAGGTCAGTAAAATGTTCTGCCGTTGACCCCTCGGACATTGCAGTGTAGCCCGCTCTGAGCCCTCCTCTGCTTGTGGCTAGTAGACCCCCTGCGGTTCACGCCACGTCCTCCACCTTGCCTTCCATTGTGTGAAACTGTCGGCCCAACCCTCCTCTGGCTCGGCCGATACACCTGCCCCCGTTCCCCTCCCGGTTCGCCGCACTGCCACCAGTAAAGTGGCCCTGCAGCGGCTGTGACTGTCCGAAAAGGCATGCGATCAATTCCATCACCTCTAATGCCTTCATGCAACTATATGTCACCGAATTCAGTGTGACTACCACTGTTGACCCTCTACAATCACCATCACGGATCACAGAGTCTTCCTAACCTAATTAAAATTCCCTAAACATACGTGTCTGACTTGCTAAATAAATGAGATGTAAGACAGACAAGTCCAAAAGATTTGCCGCAGCAGACTTTCACCGGTTAGTGGAGGACAAAACTCGAGCCTTTTGCAGAACATACACTGAAATGCCAAGAAAACTGGTACAAACATGCGTATTCAAATACAGAGATATGTAAACAGTTAGAACACGGCGATGCCGTCGGCAATGCCTATATAAAACAACAAGGGTCTGGCGCAGTTCTTAGATCGGTTACTGATGCTACAATGCTAGGTTATCAAGATTTAAGTCAGTCTGAATGTCGTGCTATGATCGGCACACGAATAATAGGATACAGCATTTCCGAGGTAGTGACTAACTGGGGATTTTCCCGTACCGGTGTATCGTGAATATCAGGAACCCTGTAAAACATCATGTCTTCGACATCGCTGCGGCCGGAAAAAGATCCTGCAAGAATGAGACCAAGGACGACTGAAGAGAACCAACCGTTCAATGCGACAGAAGTGCAACACTTCCTCAAATTGCTGCAGGTTTCAATACTGGGCCAGCAACAAGTAGAGTGCGAACCATTCAACGAACATCACCCATATGGGCTTTAGAAGCAACTCGTGTACCCTTGATGACTGCACCAAACCATACTTTACGCCTCACCTGGGCCAGTCAATACCGACATTGGACTGTTGATGACTGGAAACACGTTGCCTCGTCGGACGAGTCTCGTTTCAGATATGGACGTGTACGCTTCCTAATGAATCCATGGACGCTGCATGTCAACAGGGAATTGTTCAAGCTGCTGGAGGCTCTGCAGTGGTGTGGGGCGCGTGCAGTTGGAGTGATATGTGACTCCTGATACGTTTAGATACTACTCTGACAGGTGACATACACATAAGCATCCTGTGTGATCAACTGCACCCATTCATGTCCCTTGTGCATACCTACGGATTTGTGCAATTCCAGCAGGACAATGCGACACCCCACACGTCCAGAACTGCTACAGAGTGGCACCATCTGAGTTTAAAAATTTATGTATTTTAAACATAGCTGCGCAACAGCAACGGTTCCACGTAATAAGACTAAAAACAGCCGACCAGTTGCAATGGATAAAGTAATCTTTACCTAGGTTTCGACAAATTTAAATCTGTCTTCTTCAGAAGGCGGCAGTATTTCATTAATATGGAACGATGTATCATCGTCTCTGCAACATCCATGTACTAATTTTTATTTACATGACAAACCCTATTTTCAGGGCTATATTTTAATTTGGACTAATGGATCTATGCAGATATTTGTAAAAACGACGATGATACATCATTCCATATTAATGTAATACCGCCGCCTTCTGAAGAAGACAGATTTAAATCTGTCGAAACCTAGGTAAAGATTACTTTATCCATTGCAACTGGTCGGCTGTTTTTAGTCTTATTAAAAATTTATGTTAGTTGTGAAACTCCCTGACATGAACTTTATTGAGCATATCTGCGATACCTTGCAGATAGCTGTTCAGAAGAGATCTCCACCACCTCGTACTGTTACGGATTTATGGACAGTCTTGTTAGTTTCAATATGAGTTGCAGTACTGCTAGGCACAAACACGTCCAAGTTGTCCATGCTACTGACGAGCCCTGTCTTGTGAAGCATTAGTGCGAGACTGTTTCTTGTCCTTCGAACTTGTCCTTGCGGTGTGACAAGTTTCATCAAAGATCATTAATTCAGTAGCAATAGTGGTTGACATTAACAGGAAGGAAACAGCCTGCAAAACACGCACCAAAAAAACTGAGACGACGGATAAACATCCCGCTCCTACAGGCACCGAGGAAAGTGTCTACCAAAGCACCAAATATGCCACATCGTCGATTGGTATCATACAGATTATCCAATGTTTGTGGTCTTCTCCCACCATTTACGGATGATTGAGTGAACAAGAAGTTTCTAACAGTTACTGCCAAAGCACGTTATGCTGTTGTCTTTGTTGTCGTTGACTTCTGTCGGGTCTGATGCAGCTCTTGCTGCTGCTCTACCTCGTGCAAGCCTATTCATCCCCAAATAACTACTGCACTATAAATCCTTCTCAATATGATCCTTCCCAATCTGCTTACTGTATTCATCTCGGCCTCCCTCTACTATTTTTACCTCCCACACTTCCCTTCAGCCTTAAACTCTTGATGCCTTGATGTCTTAGAACGTGTACTATCACCCGATCCCTTCTTTTAGTCGTGTCACAAATTTCTTGTCTCCTCAGTTCTATTCAGTGCCTCCTCATTAGTTATGCGATACACGTATCAAATCTTCGGCATTATTCTGTAGCATCACATTTCAAAAACTTCTATTCTCTTTTGTGTAAACTGTTTATCATCTATATTTCAATTTCATACATGGCTACATTCCATATTTCCAAACACTTAAGTCTGTATTTGATAGTAACAAATTTCTGTTCTAGAGAAACGCTTTTCTTGCCATTGCCAGTCTACTTTTTACATCATCTCTACTTCGGCCATCATCACTTACTTTGCTGCCCAAATAACAAAACTCATCTACTACTGTCTCATTCAATATGCTAATTCACTCAGCACCGCCTGATTTAATTCGACTACCTTGAAAGTGTCCTGAAGCCACCTTTCATTAGTGCGGTAGCCCATTTTCACTAGTATTTCTCTTTCTTTTCCTTGTTTCTCTTTTTTCATAACTGATTGAATGAATGTGGTTGTGTGTCACGTTGCTAGACGGTGGCGTAGTCTGCTGAAGGAAGTCTGCGATAGTCATACAGATTCAGCAGCAGTTGTACAGAATAGCCAACTCTCGTAGTGGTCAAGTAGGCAAAGAGGTTTGTGCTACTTGTGAGAAATCCACCTGCGTTAGGTTGGTGGCGTAAATGGCATCTTTGGGTTTTCCGGGCCACGCGGAGCGTGGAAAATGCTGGAGAAGAAAAAGGGAGGCAGTCTGCAACCGGTACGGGAAGCGTCCACAGTTGTGCTCCAGTCGAAGAAGGGTGAGTTAAACTGACCGCGTAGCGCGTTGTTACTTGGCGAGAGGAGAGCTGTTAGCTTTTGATCTTGCTTTTCAACTCTGAAAGATTGCTTTGCCTTGTCGTAGCAAGGAATGCAAAACTTTGGCAGATTTTTCTTTTAGTAAATTTGTATAGCAGACTTGGATCCGCCGGAAGAGCGCCACACAAAGGCGTCGATAAGAAGTGAGCACTCGCTTCTGTATGTATGTCTGTTTGCCTTCAGCTGCGCCTGTGTAAGCTTTTATTTTTCTAAATATTAATAGCTTTGCCTCCTCGTAAATTTACCTTGCTTTCTGTATCTTTCGTCCATGGGGAGGCAACCACGTGGTAGAACATTAGAGTTTGTTGGGCTACCGTCACCACTAACTGTCCGATCTCATGTTCGTTTTAAAGAATGTTAACTGTTCATGATTGTGTGATCTGATATTGTTGCAACTTGGCCACGATACCTAGAAAATGCGTCTCCACAAAACACCTGAGCACACGGGTGTACTGCGAATCGTGTACCGTTTCACGAGTTATTGCGATCAGTTATCAGGCAACAGCAGTTGTATGAATGATTCACACCAATGATTTTAGGTGTACATTATAACAGTGAATGTATCGATGCTTTTCTTTAATGTGTTAGAAATTAATGTTATCAGGAACTGTGTGCATGCCTCACATCCATATCTTAGAATAAATGATTTTATCCACAATTTTCTATTGTATTCCGAGGTTACGTTTTTGCACCTAAGCCACTCACCTCGTAGTTTTCCCGTTAGCACATCCAACGCGTTTCCTTACGCACAGGTCCAGTGATTAGTTTCCCCTTTTATTTTAGAACAAATGCTTTAGCTTAAGTCATATTTTCAGGTGTGTAGCTGGGAGCTGATCTTATGCAGTGTTCATGCATTTTCTATTTTATTTTAAATGTTTGATTCCCATGAACAGTGGGGGCAATACTATTAATTACATCGCATCCCCTATTTTTGGTCTGCGATCAAATTAATTTATTTTCCGACTCGGGCAAACCTTTGATTAGTTGTATGATTAGAGTCAGTGGCGACCCTAATCTTCTCACGTTAATTTCACAATCAGTAAGCATTTCCATTCTCAATAATAACGTAATAACCCGTAGAAACAGATTAGTTACAACATACCATTACTCTTTTTTGCTTTTGTTGATGTTCATCTTATATCCTCTTTTGAAGACATTCCGTTCAATTGCAGCTCCAAGTCCTTTGCTGTCTCTGATAGAATTACGATGTCCTCGGAAAACCTCAGTATTTTTATTTCGTCTCCCTGAACTTTAATTCCAAACTGACTTTCCCCGAAGTCTGCTTCTGTGTTTTTCCATTCTTCTGTAAAGGATTACTGTTAGTATTTTGCAACCATGACTTGTGGAATTGATGCCTCGATAATTTTCTCACCTGTGAGCGACGTTTTACTATGTAGGATTTTTACCATTTAGTACGCCAGGTCTGCAGTAAAATATACAAAGTCTCCCTGTGTGCCACGTTTGGCTGGCCGGCAGGTTTACGTGTTTCATTAGGGCAGCGTCCACCCAATCAGGCAGTGCTGCAGAAGAATTTGTTGCAGCGGGCGGTACGGCGAGTCGGCGGCAGCAGCGGTGAGCGAAAGCCGCTATTAATCTGCCACCCTCACCCCCACCGCCGGCCTGGAATAACGCCGGCTGCGCCGACCCCGCCGGCCGGATCGCGTCGCGCATGCGCCGAGCGCCGAGCGCCGCGTCGCCAGCCGACGCCTTGTGGGGCGCGGCAGCGGGCAGTCGCGTCGCGACCGCCGAGCTGGGCGGACGTGTGTCGCACACCGCGCTGCTGAGTTCCGGGCTCGTGACGTGACGAGAAAAGCACGAGTCCTACTGCAGGTCCGCGTCGCGTCGCGTGGCGGGGACACAGTGAGTTGCGTGCAGTATTTCTCTCTACGTGCGCTGTATGCAGCCTGCCAGGGCGACGCGCCTGTCACGTGCTACCTTCCAACACACAGCCGTCCGAGAAGGTAACCGACGAGTACTGTCTTGGCATTTGTTTGGCAACTGAGACTTGCTGGGGTTTATTTGTCAGCATTCAGAAAAATGTATGATGGCAACCAGTGTCGTTGTTCTAAGAGCATGTTGTTAATTTGAAGGAAAATGTCTATCCTAATTTTAGACTGCCCTCTCCAGAAATACTCGTTATCTGTTGTAAATCTTTGGAAGAATGTGGTGAATTCTGAAAACTGTCACGTTGTAATAATTACTAGTGTCACACAAAGCCACAAATCTTCAGTGATACAATTCAGCGGTGTTGCCTGTCACAAATCAGAATGATGTTAGCCAGAAAACACAGTCACTCCTACGACAAAATCATTTCGCAAAGAAACAGCCTCAGTCTTTAAGATGTTTTGTCTTATTTGTTTTGTCGTGCGCATCAGGGACGTACCGTTGTGACTTGATGTTCAAACACTCTTGTCAGGTAAAACTACGCAATAAAATTTTCGAGAAACGTGTACCATGGAAGAAACAGCTATGATGAATAAAAGGACGAGCACTAGTCAGCTAGTTGACTGTATACGACGAAATGACGGCACATACCTGGGTTTTAATCCCTCAACTACTAATGTAACAGGGTTTATCAGTGTTAGACAGGCGACGATCGCTCCGCTACAAAAAAATTACGTCTGGCAGAAGGCCGCAACTTCTGTCGAAGGATCATCAGTGTCCTGAAACTTCGGGTTTTCTTGAGAGTCATTTTTGCACCAAACACTGATCACCTTACGCTCCACATTACCCTCTAAGGGGCAACCTCACAGAAAGCAGACTCCAGTACCCGTGCGGAACATCTCAGCTGCCGTTACTTCATACTGTGAGCAGGCGCTCCCAGAGTTCAGAGTATTCGAGATTTTTCGCCACCGCTCTGTACTTGCAGGTATAGAGTTACATGAAACGAAGAAGAATATTGTCAGAGGGATGGACATCATCATCAACAGGGTTCGGGTTTTGCTGTCCTAGTACGAGGATGATCCTCCGTGGAGCTCTTGTTGCATGTTCGAGCTCTTGCTATCGGACACCACTGAAGGCGGTATAACCGTTCATGCCACCCTAGAACAAGAACACAGTTTTCATCAATCCGTCGTTTGCGTAAAAAAGAAAAGGGAAAATGTATAGAGAGGCGCCACACACTATGACGGATTCAGAAAACAGAGATATTCATTAGACGCTCTCTAGAAATAAATTTATGCAAATTATTCTACAATACTGCTACATTCATTTGGTATCATGTTCGCCACGTCATTCGCAGCTTAAGGTTCTCCTTTCCCGACATGTTCTTTCAAGACATCCGCGCACGTTTTGCATGTTTAGCCAACAGTTTCTTGCTCCACTAACTTCATCTTTCTGATTTTTGTGACATAGTAGACAAAGGTCTTAGCGGAATGCTATGGGCTTATACGATGATAGTGTCTGGGCAACCACAATGACGCTGTGTGGTTGCACGATGATTGACACCGTGGCTCGTTACTGGCGCCGTATGCTCCCACGATGAATGGCCTTGTCCGACTGTAGTAATGTTGGCACCAACACAAGCACTGCGATTGAATATAACTCAACGAACAAGTTATTTTCTCCAAAGAACGCTGTTTATACCAGTAAATTGTCTTTTATTTATTACATTACGTCATCACATGTGTTGGCTTCTCTCATTATCAGATCCCGCCAAACTTAGAATCGGCAAAAAGAAATTGTGCGTGAGTTTCAGTTTTCCCAAACGGGATATCAGCTTCATCGTTACATCACACTTTGTTATAAGTCGCATTGCAACTGGCACTGACTTCCGCTTTACAAGTTCTAAGGTTTGTGGGATATGGGGATGGCAGTAGCCGATATATTCGTGACATAATATATTAATTTAAATGTGGTGTCACCGCCAGACACCAGACTTGCTAGGTGGTAGCTTTTAAATCGGCCGCGGCCCGCTAGTATACGACGGACCCGCGTGTCGCCACTGTCAGTAATTGCAGACCGAGCGCCACCACACGGCAGGTCTAGAGAGACGTACTAGCACTCGCCCCAGTTGTACAGCCGACGTTGCTAGCCATGGTTCACTGAGAATTACGCTCTCATTTGCAGAGACGATAGTTAACATAGCCTTCAGCTACAGTTGCTACGACCTAGCAAGGCGCCGTATTCAATTGCTATAATACTTCTGTATCATCAAGAGCAATGTTCTACAAATGTGGATTAAAGTTAAGTATTCCAGAAGCTACGTACTTTTCTTTATAGCATTCATTACGTAACCTGTTTCAGACCTCACGCCAGACTGCTTGAGTTAACGCGTGCATTTCGGCCTTCTCTAGCTATACAACATTAAAATTTGTGAAGTGGTACAGACAGGAAAGTGTAAGCTCAAAACGTACTCATTCTAGGAATTAATTCGCCGTACTAGTCATGCAAATTATTTGCAATAGTTCATGGCACTGTTGTATGTCTCATAAGAGAGAAGTAAGCTTGAAAGACGAGTCGCTTGATTGGTGAACGGCTTCTTTCTCAGAACGAGAGACAGAAAACGGCCTGCTAACTTCAGTGACAGGCTATAAGTGCATAAATGCGACTGGGCGTCATATCCTAAGAAATTTCTTCATAGCACATTCAATGTGAAAATTAGCGCATTTATTCAGGCTCAGGAAGAGAACAGAATCTGATTGCACACAGAGAATATAAACATTTGACATGGCCACTCAACCTCAATACGGGAGGTAACACATGGGCAACACTAGAAGTCGCACGAGTGCCGGTCGACGCAGCAGCCGCAGCGTTGCGTTTTTTATCTCAACGATTAACCACTGGCGGATTATCTGCTGCGCAAATGTAGGATACAAAAAGCTGCCAAATTTGTTTCGCATGGACTGATGCCAGAATAGGGATGAAGCATCCTGCTGTACGGGAAGCTTGAAACTGATGTATTTCAGCATCTTTGTAGTCGGAAGTTATTCACCGTCAAAACATCCTTAAAAGGTTGTGCCGGATTCCTATTTGACCTCGAGACTTCGCTTCGTCTATAGGCACATAGTCTTAACCTGATGGTATGTTTGATCAGAGTGGAGTCTCTGCATCTGTGTCACTTTCCCTTCTGGAGATATTTTCTACTGGATTTATTCTTAATCCTACGTTCATATAATTTCTTTATTCTGAACGTAGAACACACAGCAAACCATTTAATACTTACACCAAGGGATTACAAAGTATAGTAAGCAAATGGAATAAACTCTCTGTTTTGTCGTGTAGATTCCAGTTTCTTCAAGTCAGTCGATCATGAAGAGTCGTTACAAAGAAGCGTTTAGACATCTGCGACACACATTAAACAGATGCGGAAGTAAAATCCGATGCGTCCCAAAGAAATGTAACAGAACCTCCAAATTTCTTGGTGTGTATTCAAGGTGTATCAACGTCCTTGCATCAAACGTCTAGGTGTGATATATCACGTCATGGAAAACGATTTTTGTTAGAGACAAAATGTTCGCCGACGCATTTTGGCGACATTAAGAATTCGTCAGCCCTGGGAAGACGAAATTTCACTGTGTTAGCATGGTCAACTAATGAGTGGTACTGCATACATGACAAGGTGCCCATTGGAGACTGTTGACTAAGTCAGAGAATAAGGATTAGGTTTCCAGATATGTGAATGGCTCGAAGAATCTTTACATAATAGAACCAGGTGCGCTGTCCTTGGCGGCGACTTTTCATCGGATACTTGGGTATCGTCAGGAATGCCCCAGGGAAGAGTGACAGGACCGCTCTTATTTTCTGTATACATAAATGATCTGACGGATAGCGGAAGCAGCAATTTATAGCTGTTTGTGAATGACACTGTGGTGTAAGGGATGGTGTCGTCGCTGAGTTACTGTAGGAGTATGCAAGATAACTTGGACAGAATTTCTAGTTGGTATGATGAATGGCAGCTTGCTATAAATGTAGAAAATCTAAAGTGAATGGAAATCAGTGTGATAAACGATACTGCAACGTTCGAATACAGAATTAGTAAGTTGCTGCTTGACACAGTCACATCAATTAAATATCTAAGTGTAACGTTGGAAATGGATGAGCAATTCAGGTTGCTAGTGGTGAAGGCGAATGCTACGCTCCGTTTTATTGTAAGAATTTTGGAAAAGTGTAGCTTTCTCATAAAGAAGACTGCGTACAGATCGCAATAGCGTACGAGTGTTTGGTATCCGCACCAGGTAGGATTAAATGAAGACCTCGTAGCAATCCATAAGCGTGCTGCTAAATTTGCTACCGGTAGGTTCTGTCAGAACACAAGTATTACGCAGATGCTTCCTGAACTCAAATGTGAAAGCCTCTACGGAAGAACACTCTATTTCCACGAGGCACTGTGTTGGAAATTTAGAAGACCTGTATTTGATGCTGACTGCAGAGCGATTCTTCTGCCGCCATTGTACACGCAATGATCACGAAGATAAAATTCGGCTCTGACGGAGGTTTTCAAGTGTCTTTCTTTTTCTAATTCAATTTTCAAGCGAAACAAGAGAAGAAATTACTAGTAGTGCTACGTGGTACCATTAGGAATGCACGAAACGCTGGCATGTGGAGTGTGTACGCAGATACACCTCTTTCACGCACACTACTGGATTATAGGCAACACACAAGACACACACACACTGCAGGGTACCTACGGCCTCCTACCTCTTAGGGGAATAACCAATATAAAAGGACGTCTAGAAGAGACAGAAAATTACAGCAAACGTTTTGTCCCTAACAGAAGTCGTTACCCACGAGGTGATCTGTCGCTCCTAGACGTTTTAGGCTAGGGTCAGCAACATTATCATATTATTCGCTGAAGTAGCTGTTGCCTACAGGAAAAATATCGGTGTTAGACAGCTGCCAGAAAATGCACAAGGAAGATTTACACTATGCGCCAAGAACGACAGCTCTTTTTTTAATGTAGATAAATGCAAGATAGTGATTAAGACAAAGATAACGAACTGGGTGGTGTCCGAACACCCGACACAAGATTAGTGGCTGGGAGGGGGGGGGGGAGGGAGGATGGAGGGGACGTAGATTTGGAGTACGTCACAACCTTCAAATATTTTAGAGTAACACTAAAAAACAAAACTAAATAGGACAAACATGTAGAAATGAGGAGGAGGGAAAGCGGAAGGGAGACGTCAGTTTGTTGAATAGGTTCAGGAAAGTTTCAGACATGCAACCAATTCAGACATGCGCTACTGGGATTTTAAAACATCGGTATAGCCTTTATCGGGATGCTCGAGGAATTTAAATGACAATCTGTGGCAAAAGGGAGACGTTATTCTGCCGGATCTCTGTCGGATAAAGTTAAAGGACCGGTGTTGGATAAGTACTCTGCACTAGTTCTCCTGGCAAATTCTACATATCGCGTAGGGACCATTAAAGAAAGTTAAGTGAAATCAGGTCGTGAACAGAGAGAAAACCATTTTCCTTCGCTAAGTACGCGAAAGGCATCGAAACTAACTCACAGTACACTCCGCCACGCGCTCTACTATTGATTGCTGGATATATAGATTTAAATGTGGGACGCATGTGCATCAACCACATGCAGAACCTACGGTTTCCATCCTCTGTGTCTCTTAGTCCATTGTCGCTGAGTGGCAGCAAAGATCACACTTGTGTTACTAGCGGACAGCACTGGTCCAGGTGAGTAAGGAACGCGGTCCCCCAGCATCCCAGCCCGAGGGTCGGCCGTTCCACAACAGCTCCTGTCCCACGGTGCAGCTGCTGTTGCCACCCGTCTACGTGGTCGTATGTCACGTATTTGTCAAAGAGTGTGATGTGGTCCACCTCCGGTATTCCTGTAGGATAGTACACAACGATAAACATATTAAATCCGCGACTTTATTCACAGGGCGATCTTTGGCATACCTAAATGGAACCGCTCACTTCTCTTACCACCTGTTAGCTGTCAGAAATTGCACAGTACCACATCGATGGACCTACAGAGACCAGTTTATAATCTACAGACAGTCATCTCATTTACCTCCAATTCATTCGTAGCATCTGACTTATCGACATTCCACATGAGAACTTTTTACTGTTAGCTTACTTCTAACAGAACCATTAAAACACATATGTAGTAGGACGACAAACAGCCAACGATGAATTCCCAAGACATCGTTTAGCTGAGGACAGCTCGCCATGCTATCATGAACGAATTCCAGGTGACGCAGTAGCACTACACCTCCGGTCCACCTGCCGGCATCTTTGGGCGGCTCTCGGAAGCCTTCTGCAGAATGAATGATATCTAGCTTGCAACGAGGGCTTGCGCATGGCCCTTATCGAAAGTGAAAGCCATTCTGCTAGATCCAGATTTTACTACTCAAAGCACTCACAACATTAGGGGTTTTCCCATTTCTTTTATCGTACAGACGTTTACTGTGGCAGAAAAGATGATATCTCAAACACAGTCTGTTACCTTGGAGAGGGAACAATATTTGATTGATGAGTATATGTACATTAGACGCTATTTTTCGACACCACCTGAGGAGAACTCTGCTTCATTGTTGTCGCGGTTCATTTAGTTCACTCCGAACAGGCTGACCAATGTAGCGGGTGATATTACGTTCCCGGTATGTGTCACAGATTTAAAACGTTGGCTTTCAGTTAATATGGTGTGACAATCCGCAACACAAAAGACCAGTTTAACAGAAGATATCCGTAATTTGTAGAGTCCTTAAACGATCTACGGAATTTTCAATATTAGTGATGTATTGTTCGTAATTTTTGTAGCCCTGTTTTCCGTAGAAGAGAGCTGAAACGAGAGTGACAGTCGAGGAATTAGAGTGGTTGAGACCGGGAGGGTGACACAAATTGGACATAAAGAGTTTGAAGTTCGTTTGCCTGTTCTAGAGACCTTCAGTTACATTGATGTCAGGGTAGAGTATTCATTTATTGACATAACTGTTTAGAGTGACTGACTGTTCTACTAGGGTAACCTGGACTTTATGGAAATGCAGGCAAGTTCATTATCATCAGCGTAGAAAAATCCCAGTGATTTCTGTGTGATTGCACTTGTTTATCAATCTCACTTAGGAGATTTCTAGCGAACGGTCTTAATTTCCTGTCTGAAAAGATTACATTCGTCGTGTAACCGCAAACACCGAATGGACCGCTTAGCTTCTGAAGTTGCCTACTTTGGACTGCAGCGACGCGCGCTACATTTTAATTTTCATTGTATCTATTTCCTTGACAATTTTTGTGACTGACAAATAAGGCAGTAGCGGTAAGTTCTGTAGCGCGCTCTTGTTGATAATCATATGTATTGATCGCCGTCTAAAGTAGCTAAGTGATTGAAATAAGCACTTCGATGTGACAATTATTGCTTCTTTGATATTGAATGGACGCCCTCCACTTACGTTTGTTCTATGCATTCTTCTCAATATTCTGATGACTTCCTTTATTTTAATGTTCTCCAGGCTTCCTCTTCCCTCATCTTCTCTTTCTTGTGACCTTTCCTTCCATGACTCCTCTTCCCAAGCCATTTCTTCGCAATGTACGTCACACGAAAAATTGTTCCCTCAGTTTTATAATTTCTATTACTTTCCTTTCCTCTCCCCTTCTTAGAAGTACGTACTCAGACCTATTATATGCCTGTCTATTTCGGTTTCAAACCTTTTTTAGTCAGAAACACAGTCCAAATTCTCTCTTTTTCTCTTTATTATCCATTATTCATTTACACTCCAGACAAAACACTTGCGGAATACCTGTCTTCTATCAGAATTGTTTTTGCTGTCACTAAATCTTTCACTTCTTCAAATTGTCTTTGAAGTATCGATATTCTACTTCTTATTCCTCCACACATCTTCCACTTCCTGTCACTGAAGTTCCAGAATACGTACGTCATATCTTCTCAATTTTGTTCTAGTGGAAGCTTCATGGTTGGTGATTTCGACCAGTTTGGTCTTCACTACATTTACCCACACTTCTATGATTCTCCATAACTGTAATAGTAGTCTTTCCTCCTGTTCTTCCACACTGCTAATAATCTGCATGTTTAGCTATGTTTAACCTTTTGCTTCGTACTGTTACGCCTCTTGCTTTTTCTAACACATTGTACGTTAGTTTTGCAGCAGAAATATTGAAAAGCATTGGTTATGAACAAAAGCATTGTCTAACACCTCTTCCAGTAACTGTCCCATTCCTTTCGTCTTGACAGTCGTTACCTCCCCACTTCCTGCCTTGTGTAGAGTTCTTTTATCAGTCGTATGTCTTTCCACATTACAGGAACATGTTTCAAAAATTTCAGATGCCATTGACCAAGCAATAAAATAAATGTATGTACTGCTGTGAACTCCTGTCGTTCTTTCTCCTACCGTTATCAAACATGAAATGTCATCTCGCATTACTGCTCATTTTATGAACGCGAAGTTATCCTCCCCCACATTTACTCACATTTTCTGTCAAATACTTGTAATATAGCGTCTGAAACTAATCATCCTAAAAAGTTTAAGTTCTTTGACAGTGTGTTATGTAAAATATATTTGTTTCAGCTAAATGTTGAGCTTCAACGTTGACAGTATACAGGGTACATATTTAAAACGACAGGCTCTTAGAGGTTGCACGGTACAACAAGTATTTTTCTGTCAAGTCATATCTTGCTTTGAGAATTTTTGTAATCCGGTAAGGGGACTTTCCTCTGCATGAAAATTAATCAAACTAACAAAATCTGGAAGGTTGCCTAGGAGAATGGAAACACTTTTCGAATGTGTTTTCCTGTGAAGACGCTAACACAACACAGTTACTTAAATTGCAGTATAAATTCAAAAATTGACTTGTAAACAGGGGTTTCATCGGTCGGTCCTGTTCTGTCTAACACGGTCACAGACTACATGGGTATCGTTAATTCCTACTGACGCGGCTAATACCCGGCAACCTGATCCTCTTCTCATTCAAAAGGCGTTTTGTAAACAACGTTGCACATCTCTCGTCACACAAAAAAATTGCAGTCGAGTCAAATAGGGAATCGGGTAGGCCATGGCATAGGACCAGTCCACTTGTCCGGAGGAGCCGGTTCAAGAGGATGACGCAGAGGACGAGCCCCGTCATGTTGAACCATGTGCGCTGTCTCGTAACGAATCGCCCATCACTCAGTATTTCTGGAATTGCTCTGGCGAGGAAATTGTAATAATGCCTGTCATTTGATGGCCTGGGTAGGAGATATGGCCCAATTAAACAGTCAGCAACAACATCTGTCCTCACATTCACGTAGAACCACAAATGATGAATGCGAGTAAATGTGGCATGTGGATTATCATTATGCGAATTTTGGATGTTGAAGAACCCATCATGCCCGGACGTTGTTTCATCTGTAAACTGCACAAAGGATAGAAATGTGGGATGTATCTGACACTGCGAGAACAGTACTCTGACCGGACAATCATCTGGTTCCAGGTTGTGCACTCGCTGTAAGTGAGATGGGTTAACAACTGCTTTCTTACATTCTTCATTCCGTTATGTTATGCAGTATTGCACGAGTGCTGTGACCGATCCCGCTCTCTCCCGGATTGAAAACTCCTCACAGGTAGTTATGGCATTAGAGGAATATGTTTGTTTTGGTGTTTATAGGTTTAAATAATTTTCAACCCTGTATATGCTACGGATAACATTGGATGGCCTAGGTTTTGCTACACCTCCCGAGGCTTTTGGTACCTCATATGGCATTTTTTAGCAACAGTTGCAGTGAAATGAAAAATGTAATATGCTACGTCAATTGAGAAGAATACATACGCACATAGCATGAATTTCTACAAAACTTGCAATTCGAGCAACGTAAGATTCGACTGAATTGTCAGCGGCAGCTGGTCTTTTAAGAGTTTAGATACTCTTACCGTGGGGGTCTTAATATTTGGAAGTAAACATTCAGACCACAACAGGCTATCTTACACCATCGTGTCGGTAGGTTTACCACCTGGCGGCGATGCTGGCATGCATCAACGAGTGGCAGCGGCCAAGTGGGAATGGAAAACTTCCTGGTGCCTCAGCTCCATGACGGTAAGTCCCAAAAGGCCTACCAGAATAGAGGAAATAACAGAAATTTCCGAGCCCGTAACAGGAGAGGTCTACAATTTCCACTGGAGCTCTCTCTGGAGTCTGTTGCGTTCTGATTCCAAACTCGTGTTACAACTCCAGCGATCGTAAGCTCTGATATACGAGGGCGTTCTGAAAGGTAATACCTCGGAATACTTTTTGTGAAAAGTCTTAACTATTTTCAAACGAAGCAAACTTCATTAACATTCTAAATTTTACACTTAATGTCTACATGTTTAGTTCTCAACCTAGTCACCTCGATGACGAACGTACTTCTCCCGCCGAGTGACCAATTTTTTGATACTGTTGAATGTTTGACGTTTTTGACGAAGCCACAACCTCACCTCGGCTTACACCTTTTCATAGCTATGAAGTTGAGGTCGTCGAAGGTGTTCTTTTGTTCTTTAGCTTTTTGAAGCACATGTAAATCGTATGGGACCAAGACGGGACTCTATGAAGCATGGCCGATGACAGTGTAATCAAGGCACTGGATTGTTGCGGATGTCGCAGCGCTTGTGTGTGTGTCTGGCATTGTTATGCTGAGGGAGAGGACGCTGCACTCCTGGACGAACTGTTCGGATTCGAAACTCGATTACGGCACACTGTTTCTGACTCACCGACGTAGTTACGTTAAGCGTTAGATGCGACAATTCGGAGCGATTTAGCGGCACAGGATTGCAACTTGCGGTATCGAAGTGGGAAGGTCGACTGAGTAATAGGCATGACCCATAATACCTCAAACCAATATTGAGAACAGAATAAACATTTGGAGGAATTACTTTTCAACACGCCCTCGCGAATTATCGTTGCTCCGGATGACATAAGATATCAAGAATATTATCACGTTGACTTAAGTTTTATATGAAGATAGTAAATGTTCTCAAAAGAGCAGATACCATTGATGACCGTGCAGCGTCTCTATAGTAAATGATAATTAATTGAAACCCTCATCTGCCGACAGGTGTTGTTGATATACCTCGATGTAAGCAGGAAATCCCAGGTTCGAGTCCCGGTCGGGGCACATATTATCAGCTGTCCCCATCGAGATATACACTGGAAATTGAAATAAGAGCACCATGAATTCATTGTCCCAGGAAGGGGAAACTTTATTGACAAATTCCTGGGGTCAGATACATCACATGATCACACTGACAGAACCACAGGCACATAGACACAGGCAACAGAGCATGCACAATGTCGGCACTAGTACAGTGTATATCCACCTTTCGCAGCAATGCAGGCTGCTATTCTCCCATGGAGACGATCGTAGAGATGCTGGATGTAGTCCTGTGGAACTGCTTGCCATGCCATTTCCACCTGGCGCCTCAGTTGGACCAGCGTTCGTGCTGGACGTGCAGACCGCGTGAGACGATGCTTCATCCAGTCCCAAACATGCTCAATGGGGGACAGATCCGGAGATCTTGCTGGTCAGGGTAGTTGACTTACACCTTCTAGAGCACGTTGGGTGGCACGGGATACATGCGGACGTGCATTGTCCTGTTGGAACAGCAAGTTCCCTTGCCGGTCTAGGAATGGTAGAACGATGGGTTCGATGACGGTTTGGATGTACCGTGCACAATTCAGTGTCCCCTCGACGATCACCAGTGGTGTACGGCCAGTGTAGGAGATCGCTCCCCACACCATGATGCCGGGTGTTGGCCCGGTGTGCCTCGGTCGTATGCAGTCCGGATTGTGGCGCTCACCTCCACGGCGCCAATCACGCATACGACCATCATTGGCACCAAGGCAGAAGCGACTCTCATCGCTGAAGACGACACGTCTCCATTCGTCCCTCCATTCACGCCTGTCGCGACACCACTCGAGGCGGGCTGCACGATGTTGGGGCGTGAGCGGAAGACGGCCTAACGGTGTGCGGGACCGTAGCCCAGCTTCATGGAGACGGTTGCGAATGGTCCTCGCCGATACCCCAGGAGCAACAGTGTCCCTAATTTGCTGGGAAGTGGCGGTGCGGTCCCCTACGGCACTGCGTAGGATCCTACGGTCTTGGCGTGCATCCGTGCGTCGCTGCGGTCCGGTCCCACGTCGACGGGCACGTGCACCTTCCGCCGACCACTGGCGACAACATCGATGTACTGTGGAGACCTCACGCCCCACGTGTTGAGCAATTCGGCGGTACGTCCACCCGGCCTCCCGCATGCCCACTATACGCCCTCGCTCAAAGTCCGTCAACTGCACATACGGTTCACGTCCACGCTGTCGCGGCATGCTACCAGTGTTAAAGACTGCGATGGAGCTCCGTATGCCACGGCAAACTGGCTGCCACCGACGGCGGCGGTGCACAAATGCTGCGCAGCTAGCGCCATTCGACGGCCAACACCGCGGTTCCTGGTGTGTCCGCTGTGCCGTGCGTGTGATCATTGCTTGTACAGCCCTCTCGCAGTGTCCGGAGCAAGTATGGTGGGTCTGACACACCGGTGTCAATGTGTTCTTTTTTCCATTTCCAGGAGTGTATATCGTCAACACCTGTCGGCATCTGAAGGTTTCAATTAATTATTATTTAGACTTCAGTTTTGTTGCAGTAAAGTTCTTTGCAGGTTAACGCATTTCGTTCGTTAGGGTCAGCTGCGTTATCGGCATGTGTCGTACACTCCCAGTTCCTCGCCGAGAGCTGATTCGAAGTCCCTTACCCGAGTCTCGGTCGTCCGGTTAGTAAAGGTACTAAACGGGGGGTGAAGTCGTCTGCCGGTACCCTGCCTGGTACTCTCTTCGGACCTCAGGAAGCTCATTACCCACACTGAAACGAAGCTGACACAGACACAGACTCAGGTTGGTGTGGCCACTGCTCTCCGCAGGCAGCATGGCGTTGGTAGGTTGATTTGGGGGACCAAACAATGAGCTCGAAGGAAGTCGGCCGTGGACTTTCAAAGAGACCATCACGGCATTTGCCTAAAGCGATTTAAGGAAATGACGAAGACCTAATTCAGGATGGCCGGACGTCATTTCGAACCGTCGCCCTCCCGAAAACAAGGCCAGTGTGCTAACTAACCGCTGCGCCACCTCGCTCGGCTTACATGGCGCTGCAGTGCTGCGTCACCTGCGCTGCTGAGCCTCAGCTCGTTTTGCGTGTTCCCTGCAGTTTGGGCGAGTGTCCCTCATACCGCCTCTCTGCTGTTGTCGACCACACCCGGTATGAGGGCAATAAGCACGCCAAGTTTGGGCTACGGGCTGTCACTGCACTCTGTGTCAGCACAAAATTGCTTCCCAGAGACAGGAGTTTTGTGAGTTCAGTGGCCACCATTTCCTCACTTCCATTTCGACAGCGGAACAATCAGTCTTTCAAAGTTTTTTTTTTTTTTTTTTTTTTTGAGTCAGTGTCACACCTGAGCTATGTGCGTAACATTGCTGCCAACATATTCTGTTCAGTTGGTGGATCATGCGCCTTCATGGCCTTCATTTTTTAGTTATTCTGTCTGAATTTTAACAGTTTGACTCATTGTCTTTTATTTGTGTAATACGTATACTCTTCAGAGTTGTCGAATGGCTGAAGTAAAAGGGAGACTTCCATGTGGAATCTTCAGGCTGCAAGTAACGCTGTGCTGAATAAAGAAACAGGAATACTGCAAGCTGGGAAAACGTTTGTCGTATAGAGGTCGCCAATTTGAGTAGGAAACGTAAAATAGAATAAATGAATAATAGTGACAGGAATATAGAAGCTGACAGACGATTCACAACAAATCTTCGTTCACCAATGCGGAAATATATTTTCTTCTTAGGCGCAATGACATAAACCTGACAGGAATTGTATGAAACGATTTCCCACATAACGTTTTTGAAGGAAAGATCTGTACCGCTCGAAAGTCGTTGACTTTAGAGTTGAAAAGGTAAATACGTTCGAAATCAAAATTCTTCACTGTCTGTTCATTCAAGAGACACGAAAAAAATTACTTGTTTCCCAATCTGGAAAACAAAGATTAAATGAAATAGAATCCAATAGTGTTATTTCAAACAGTTTTACTATTAAAGGCTCTGTGTGTTAGTATTTAAATTCAGTTTATGACACGAAATATGGGAGGATCTTTGTTTTACACTAAGTTGTACTCATCCCGCTGGTTGGTGTTGAAAGCATTAGGAACACGTACTGGAAAATGCCCTCTTTCATTGGGTTGGATGGGACATTAACCATAAAAGCTAAAGTGGAATACTTACTTGTATTACATATTGTCTTTGCAGCTTCATACGTGGTCACAGGATGGGGAAACCACAAAACCAATTAATTAGGGTAGAGAATAATTGCGACATTCATCCTAAGCAACTCTAGCGACCTGTTTGAGTCTCATGCAAGTAGAGTACGATAAACAACATCCAGACCCCTGTAGTGAGTAATCTCCCGATCTGCCGATAAACCACCGTGACAGGAGTTACATCGAGTCCACGTTGGATCGAGTTGAGTGACTAAGAGCTGTTTTCAGAAAGTGACGGAATAATTTTAAACTTCCACAAAAAGTTTTATGCATTCGTCTACATCAGTTTTACTGTTCAAAATAATCTCCAATGGATAGTATACATCTATGCAAATGTTTTCTCGAATTACGGAAGCAGTTCTGGGGATCCGTCTTTGTGAGAGCTTTGGATCTCTCAAAGATGCGATTTAATCTTATCTGCACTTGTAAAACGGCAGTGTTTTAAGATTTTCTTTACTTATTCCCAAAAGAAAACATTCTTTGGGGCCCTGTCTGTCGAAAATGGAGGTTTCGGTGTCACTGAAGTGTTATAGATTATTGTGGAACAAAAGCCATGAATTCTTTCGCACCAAATTTGGGCATTTTCTTCTGACTTTTCACGCTAACGGAATTGGGCTCGTAAGTAACGCCCTTCATGCATCGTTCATTTTGTAAAAAAGAGCTCAATGTGCACTTAAATATCCAAATCAGTGAACACAGAAAGCGCAATTTTCAAATTTGAGCGCACTGCCAAGCTTTTGTAGGTCTTGGCGATCCAGAATGCTTCCTCTGGGCAGTAGAGTTTTGGGTTCGACGTCATAACCATAAACCTGTGTTTCATCACCGGTTACGACACGGTTAACTAGTTCTGCAGTGCTATTGACTTCGTCCCGTTGTTGATTTTTGATGGCCCTCCATCTTCCACCATAATCGAGTCCATCAACATGAGGTGGCAAATTTGAGGGAGCCAAGGATGTGGAAACGTGGGTTCTATTATGCTAAGACTGCTTGGTAGCTACAACGGGAAAATACAATTAATTGGCAGGAGTAAAAAATAAGAAAGTATTTATTACTTCACTTTGCTGTAGCGCAAGATCAGTTGGTTGACAGTTATAGAAGACGCGACTAGACTAAACGTCTATAGAATCTTGCAGTAACGAATTAAGCTCTCGTAATCTTGAATGTCGAATCCAGTGATTTATAAGATCAATTTGGAACGGAGCTACAAAAACTCGATGGCAGCAATGACTGAGCTGCAGACGATGATTTAACATCGGCGCCGGCTGACCACTGAGCGCGGCTACGAGCTGTAGACTGGCACAACTGCACCACTCTCCTGCTGCACATGAAGTGGTCCAGCGGCGCCTGGCTGTGCTGCGACTGCCTGTGTACTCTTTGGCTAACACAGCCGTTCTTCTGATCCGCTTATCGAGAGAATCGCAACTGGCGGATCGATCTCTCAGGCGGCGGTGTGATCGTATAACTGACGACATCACAATTTCCTCCCACTGCTTTTCTTCTAAATTCAACAATTTTGGAAGAAATTTTAGTGTCACACGTGTCATATCCAGATCGCCTGAAAAAAGACATGAGCCAACTGATATGCCAACACACTCATTGACATCACGGATTGTGCTTCAGCCACACTGTTCGTACTCATTTGTGTCACTTTTGCATGATTTCATCAGTTAACGATCCCCTGGGGTTTTCGGCACCTGATCCTCTTCAGCGTCCTCATAGCCTTCTTCGATATGCTCATAGCAGTCATAATCCCTTGTTACACTCATAACAGATGCACAAAACGCAGAATTCTACATTTTTAAAACTCTGATCCACTTTATATACACTCCTGGAAATGGAAAAAGAACACATTGACACCGGTGTGTCAGACCCACCATACTTGCTCCGGACACTGCGAGAGGGCTGTGCAAGCAATGATCACACGCACGGCACAGCGGACACACCAGGAACCGCGGTGTTGGCCGTCGAATGGCGCTAGCTGCGCAGCATTTGTGCACCGCCGCCGTCAGTGTCAGCCAGTTTGCCGTGGCATACGGAGCTCCATCGCAGTCTTTAACACTGGTAGCATGCCGCGACAGCGTGGACGTGAACCGTATGTGCAGTTGGCGGACTTTGAGCGAGGGCGTATAGTGGGCATGCGGGAGGCCGGGTGGACGTACCGCCGAATTGCTCAACACGTGGGGCGTGAGGTCTCCACAGTACATCGATGTTGTCGCCAGTGGTCGGCGGAAGGTGCACGTGCCCGTCGACCTAGGACCGGACCGCAGCGACGCACGGATGCACGCCAAGACCGTAGGATCCTACGCAGTGCCGTAGGGGACCGCACCGCCACTTCCCAGCAAATTAGGGACACTGTTGCTCCTGGGGTATCGGCGAGGACCATTCGCAACCGTCTCCATGAAGCTGGGCTACGGTCCCGCACACCGTTAGGCCGTCTTCCGCTCACGCCCCAACATCGTGCAGCCCGCCTCGAGTGGTGTCGCGACAGGCGTGAATGGAGGGACGAACGGAGACGTGTCGTCTTCAGCGATGAGAGTCGCTTCTGCCTTGGTGCCAATGATGGTCGTATGCGTGTTTGGCGCCGTGGAGGTGAGCGCCACAATCAGGACTGCATACGACCGAGGCACACAGGGCCAACACCCGGCATCATGGTGTGGGGAGCGATCTCCTACACTGGCCGTACACCACTGGTGATCGTCGAGGGGACACTGAATAGTGCACGGTACATCCAAACCGTCATCGAACCCATCGTTCTACCATTCCTAGACCGGCAAGGGAACTTTCTGTTCCAACAGGACAATGCACGTCCGCATATATCCCGTGCCACCCAACGTGCTCTAGAAGGTGTAAGTCAACTACCCTGGCCAGCAAGATCTCCGGATCTGTCCCCCATTGAGCATGTTTGGGACTGGATGAAGCGTCGTCTCACGCGGTCTGCACGTCCAGCACGAACGCTGGTCCAACTGAGGCGCCAGGTGGAAATGGCATGGCAAGCCGTTTCACAGGACTACATCCAGCATCTCTACGATCGTCTCCATGGGAGAATAGCAGCCTGGATTGCTGCGAAAGGTGGATATACACTGTACTAGTGCCGACATTGTGCATGCTCTGTTGCCTGTGTCTAAGTTCCTGTGGTTCTGTCAGTGTGATCATGTGATGTATCCGACCCCAGGAATGTGTCAATAAAGTTTCCCCTTCCTGGGACAATGAATTCACGGTGTTCTTATTTCAATTACCAGGAGTGTAGTTCTATTCTCTCCATTGTTACAATAGCGCCCCCCGCCCCTCTTTCCGTGCAGGGAGGGGCAGCTAAGAGCGAGGATGGTATGAGTGGTTGGTGGCGGCGAGGGGATAGCCCAGGATGCTCCAGCGAAAGCCGGCTGCAAAGTTAACAGGTTCTTTATTGAATCATCTGAGCTGCGTTATACGTTGGGTCGGTGATCAGTGGCCAGCCGGCCCCTGAATGCTGCTGGGCTGACCACTTGCACGCCTTGCATTGCCGACTCGGAGTCCCCACCGCATGCTGGAGGTCTCGTTACCTTGCAGTGAAACGTTCGCTCCAGCGGGACCTGCTGCGCCACATCGGCTGTGTCGCAGCTCGGAAAAACATTCTGTTACCAAGCTGGCTTCACTACACAGCTCAGGTTCACACTGTTATGCCTATACACAGTCGGTGCGCTGCAATGTAAATGGCCGCCGGTACTACGAAAACGCATGTAACCTACTTGACAGCTGACAACACGCTAAGTATCTGATACCAGTAACACCGCACAATGGATTCATTGAAAAATGGAACTCTCATGTGTAACGTAGCTTCAGTCGTCTGATTAGTTTACAATTCAATTAGTCTGTCAGATACTTGATATTAAGCTTGCAAGATCTTCATGTCTGAAGGTAGAAAGTCTGGAAATCGTGTTTAAATCGGTAAGTGCCGTCATTATCAGTAACTGCGTGAGTACAGTCTGGGGAATTTGCACTCTGTATTAAGGAAAAAAATCAAGGTCTTCACGCTTCTAAAAGTTTATGACGTCGTATCCGCTGAACTTCGTGTTGTGCGACGACATAATTTTGCAGGTGTCTATTATTGAACTATGTGAAATAAAAGCGTCTTAACTTGTGATCGGTTTGCGTTAGGACGTTCAAACGGCACGGTTGGCTGCGGAGCAACACGGGAGTTAGTACGCTAATGTATGGTTTGGTTTTGCGAAGAAGACTACTTTCATTTGGATAGATTCGTTAATAAGCAAAACTGGCGCATTTGAGAGTCTAAGAACAGCATTTCACGATCGAGATGTCTCTTCACCCTCAACGGGTGACTGTGTGGTGTGCAATGTCCAGTCACCGAGTAATCGGTGCTATATTCCTCGATGGCGCAGTGACTACCGAACGGTACGTCAATGTTTTGGAAAAGTGATTTCATTCCCACTATCCAAACTGAACCTGATTACGACATGTGGTTGACGCAAGATGGAGTTCGACCACACTGGAGCAGGAGAGTGTTTGATATCCTGGAGGAGCATTTCGGGACCGCATTCTGGCTCTGGGGTACCTTGAGGCCACTGGCATGGGACTCGATTGGTCACCATATTCTCCGAATCTGAACACATGAGACTTCTTTTTGTGAGGCTATATTAAAGACAAGGTGTACAGCAATAACCCCGAAACCGTTACTGAGCTGAAAATAGTCATTCAGGAGGACATCGACAGCACCGATGTTCCGACACTTCAGCGGGTCATGCAGAATTTCGCTATTCGTCTGTTCCACATCATCGCCAATGGTGGGAGGCACATCAACACAGAATGGTTGCTGTCTCAACACCATCAACATTTGTCTTCAGCCACGGTCTCAAACAATGCCATCATATGACAAAATTGCAC
Organism: Schistocerca cancellata; assembly: GCF_023864275.1. NCBI lineage: Eukaryota > Metazoa > Arthropoda > Insecta > Orthoptera > Acrididae > Schistocerca > Schistocerca cancellata. Next base: position 79,926,183 of record NC_064627.1, on the reverse strand, counting down.
TAAATCCTAATATCTGTAGAGATGTTTACGTGTTGAATAAAGTGTATGGACGCTGTACTTTGTAACAAATTTATGTTTTTATCAAATATTTCAATAACCGTCACCCTATACTTTCAGTGGTGTGTGTGGATACTGCCTAAAAATGTGTTGCTACCATAGTTGGTAGTAAAGAAGTAATAAGATAAAACCTCATTGCTGATTCTGTATGAACTGCGAAAATGTAGTAACTGATAAACTTTTCGTGTCCTTAATTTGTGGAAGGAGTCAGCAAGAAAAGTTTTCGAAAATATTGCAGATTAATCGTATAGTGTTTTGGAAATGGATAACCGCTCGTATTTTCAAATGCTTTCTACACCATGATTTATGCTGTTTAAAGACATATAAACAGTTTCCTACTGTAATATTTGACTTACTGTGTTAAGCCTGTAATGCTAGATTATTCCTCTAAATGAGCCTATGACAGCGCTTCAAATTTTCAGATTCGATCAGTAACTAAATGTAAAGTAGCCTCGTACTGAGGAGTGACCGAAAAGACTTTCAAAAGAATACCTGTTTACTCACAAAACCAAAACTCATTTACAATGTCCTTGGGAATACTACTCAGTTAAACACAACAGAAATGTCTCTCCTACGACGCTGTATGAGTTGTGCCTACACGACGAATCTTAGAGTCGTGGTAGGGGAGCTACATGAAGACCTGGGACGTCACTGGGCTGTCTCTTCTGGCTTGGAGCGCTAAACTGAACTGCTGATACTGCCGACTTGAGGCGTAGCGCGTTACTGACTTTTCGTGTTTCCGCGCCCATATCAGGGGGGGGGGAGGGGGGCTGTTAGTGGTATCGGCAATCCGCTCTTCAGCCAGTTGATAAAATGAAATTAAATGAGACGAAAACAAGAAACATATAGCGAAGATATTTATATTGAATGTAACACTTTTTAAACAATGAAAATGAAATGGAAGTTTGTAAATACATGTCAGATGACTTCTCTCACTGGTAGTTGAAAAGCGTGATAATAATGGCAAAGGCAAAAAGGAAACACAATAAGCGCACATTTAAAACACGTTGCCCAGACATTGGTTACAAAACGAAGCACTTTCCTGTCACTAGAAACAGGAAGGACTTGCCACTGGATAGGTAATTAGTTGGTGAAGGAGAAGAGGTTGGACGGTGAGAGGGGTAGGAATGTGATGGTATAAGGATGGAGGACTACTGCATAGCAGCAATGGAGCTGTTGGGAGCAGAGGGGGCATCTGGTGACACTAAAAGTTGTTGGGGTCTGGGGTGGGCAAAGAAAGGTAGATGCGGAGAAAAGAGTAAGGAAATGTGGGAAGGGGTGTGAGAGTAAGTCCTCATAAGGCGTATTGGGTGGGATGGACCTATAGCTGACAGAGTTAATGATGGTCGAAGTTTTGATGGAGAGCATGTGGGGGATACGTAAGTGGAGGGTTTGCGGAATGCGTCGGTAATGGCGGGGCAGCATATCAGGAGCGGAAAGTAGAGGAGAAACGATAGAATTATTGGAGTCTAGTTCGCGGATGATCTAGATCGTTCGGAGGTGTTCAGTGTGAGTGAGGAGAGGTGGGAATTCGATGAGTTGGTAAAGGATCCTTGTGGGAGGTGGTAAACGAATGCGGAAGGAAGGGTGGTGTGCATGGATTTCCAAAATCTGGTTCGGCGGAAGTCTAAAGTCAGGGGCGGATGTAACTTAGCGTGGCGCTAGGAGGGCACGTGACCTGGCGTAGTATAATAGTGCCCTCCCGACAACGCTTTCTTCTGTGACAGCCGTAGATCGCACAAAGAAAATATCTCGGTGATTATGGCGGCTGTGCAGGGGCCTACTCTGTAGGAATCAGCATGGGTTTCGAAAAAGACGGTCATGTGAAACCCAGCTCGCGCTATTCGTCCACGAGACTCAGAGGGCCATAGACACGGGTTCACAGGTAGATGCTGTGTTTTTTGACTTCCGCAAGGCGTTCGATACAGTTCCCCACAGTCGTTTAATGAACAAAGTAAGAGCATATGGACTATCAGACCAATTGTGTGATTGGATTGAGGAGTTCCTAGATAACAGGACGCAGCATGTCATTCTCAATGGAGAGAAGTCTTCCGAAGTAAAAGTGATTTCAGGTGTGCCGCAGGGGAGTGTCATAAGACCGTTGCTATTCACAATATACATAAATGACCTTGTGGATGACATCGGAAGTTCACTGAGGCTTTTTGCAGATGATGCTGTGGTGTATGGTGAGGTTGTAACAATGGAAAATTGTACTGAAATGCAGGAGGATCTGCAGCGAATTGACGCATGGTGCAGGGAATGTCAATTGAATCTCAATGTAGACAAGTGTAATGTGTTGCGAATACACAGAAAGATAGATCCTTTATCATTTAGCTACAAAATAGCAGGTCAGCAACTGGAAGCAGTTAATACCATAAATTATCTGGGAGTACGCATTAGGAGTGATTTAAAATGGAATGATCATATAAAGTTGATCGTCGGTAAAGCAGATGCCAGACTGAGATTCATTGGAAGAATCCTAAGGAAATGCAATCCGAAAACAAAGGAAGTAGGATACAGTACGCTTGTTCGGCCACTGCTTGAATACTGCTCAGCAGTGCCGGATCCGTACCAGATAGGGTTGATAGAAGATATAGAGAAGATCCAACGGAGAGCAGCGCGCTTCGTTACAGGATCATTAGTAATCGCGAAAGCGTTACGGAGATGATAGATAAACTCCAGTGGAAGACTCTGCAGGAGAGACGCTCAGTAGCTCGGTACGGGCTTTTGTCAAAGTTTCGAGAACATACCTTCACCGAAGAGTCAAGCAGTATATTGCTCCCTCCTACGTATATCTCGCGAAGAGACCATGAGGATAAAATCAGAGAGATTAGAGCCCACACAGAGGCATACCGACAATCCTTCTTTCCACGAACAATACGAGACTAGAATAGAAGGGAGAACCGATAGAGGTACTCAAGGTACCCTCCGCCACACACCGTCAGATGGCTTGCGGAGTATGGATGTAGATGTAGATGTAGATGTAGACGAAACGACTTCCAGGCGGATACAGCAATATGAAATACGGGAAATAAAATTTCTGTCCTGTCTGGAAGCTGTTAGATGGCATATGCAAATAGAACCGGTTTTTTTGTAGCTGGTTACTAATATAGATGGCTACACTGTACGAACATATTTACCAACACAGCAATGAAAAAAATCACATCAGTGGGACTAATGCTACACTGGAAATTACAAAATTACCGTTGGTTTCTGGCGACACCTCGTGTGTTCTCCGGCCGAGTGAGACGGTAAGGCAGGTTTGTGTGTGTTGTCGGGCAGGTGGGCGTGGGCGCCGCCGGAGCCCAGTAGCCGGCGGGCCATGCCGGAGCGCCGCCGCCGCTGACGCCGCCTTGGCTACGGACGGCGCGCGACATGTCGCCATGAGGCGACGGACCCCACAGCGACGCCATGCCGCCATGAGGCCGCTGCCGCTGCCGCTGCTGCTGTTGCTGCCGCTGCCTCTCCTGCTGCTGCCATGTGAGTACTGTCTCCCGTGCCTGGTCGGAGAAAGTTTCTGTCATGTAATTGCGTCCTTGTCAATGACATTAGATGATGTCCGTACAATTTTCTTGGGTCACGATGCATGTTAAAAACCGGGTCGCACCTCAGCTACTGTGTTTCTTCCCAATGCTCTTGCCACGAGGTATGCAGTGAGGACGAAATATAGCATGCACGTAAAAAGGCCACATACACCGTAAGACAACCCATCTAACATGGATAATATAACGTAAGTGAGGTTGTCCATCTTCGGGCGCAGAAAATATTTTTCACAGCAGTCTTATTTCCCCAAATCAGTACACACAGATAAAAAAAAATAGCAACACCAAAAATAAATAATACAGATTAACTAAATATCGGAAACACATTTGTCTAGGTAACATATTTAAGCGGAGATTGTACCGTCCTAGGGGGCAGTTTATAAAAAAAAATGTTTTGCTTATAAACATTTCTTGAAGTGTATTTTACTAGAGAAATATGTTTTGTCAGGGCATTTTAGCCGTTAAAGACTTTAAATATTCATTTACTTTAAGGGCAGCACACGTTGCCAAGCCCTCCTTTTGCCTTCTGTTAACTTCTTGAACTTCAAAAACCTAATTTGCTGATTTCTGAAAATATTTTGTGCTCACAGTTGGCTGCCCTGTTCGTGCGCTACATTTACTTGTTCCTAGTCCTTGAAGAACAGAAATGAACCATTTAACAGTGACATGTGATCTAGAATTCCAAAAACAGTATTTGCTGGTAATGATACATAGAATTTGCTTGTTTATATGCAGTTCTTTCATTTACTTATGACAATGTGGGGAAAGTTAGGGTGCTTTAAAAGTTAGGCATGCAACCTGGGGAAAATATGGTGCTGGCATGTTCCGAATTAGAAGCTGTCCGTGTGACGAAAGCAGATTATGAAGTGACTATGACAGCTCGGAAGCCAAGAATGCACTTATGGAATGCTAAGAGTGCCAGGGAGGATGAAGAAATTGCAGATGACGCAGGATATGGTGCACGGATGTCTAAGGTCAGTAACAAACTATGTTCATTCTTAAAGCCGAATTCCTGAAATTTTATATTTTAATGATTAGGTACATATTTTCAGGAACTTACCATCATAGATCAGTGAATCTTACACAACTTACAGAAACTGGGCTGAAAATCGATGTTGCAATTTTAAAAGAATTTCAGTTTAATATTATAGAAATTATCATTTAATATATCTTAACTGTGTGGAAAAATTTTAGAAATTGCAAAACGTTCCCTAAAAATAAATAATGAAAGCTACTTATCTACAAAAATTGGTGAATGGAGAGAGACTCTTCCTACATCAGCTTTTGTATCCCGACTGGGAGGCGGCGCGTGGGTAGGAACGGGAAAAGGTAATACAAGTCGGTATTGCAAGAACGTGGTTTACTGGTGCAAAAACAAGGTGATAAACGATAACATAACTTTGTAAGTAGGTACGATGCTGAAGCGAAGTGTCCTGGCTGGCTGCACCTGATCAAACGGCTGAAGCAGTCGCGGAGGTCGTAGACCTCGACAGCACCGGCTAGAGGGCGCTGTCGTCCGTGTCTCTCGTAATGCCAACTTGAGAAACTATTCCGTGGCATCGTTGCTATCGATACCACACCAGCAATTAAAATTTTATAACATTATCATGAACCGTTCACGAGATAAATGTACCTAAATTGACAAATTTAACATTGTAGGTATATAATGTGGTTAAGTGATTAACATTGCAGAAGATCCCAGGTTAATGTAACTGCAAGTGAACTCATTGCAAGTGTGAAATGGTGGTACATTAAAAAACGGTGTAACCGCCAGAATCTTGATTCCTTAAACCTGGCAAACCGCCATCCGCCGTCTCCTCCTACCGTCCCATCAGCCTTACCTCGGTCTTCAGCAAGGACCTGGAATCTATCCTCACCCGACGCATCCGCCTGCATCTCCGCCAGCACCGCCTCCTTCCCATTACCCAGTGTGGCTTTCGGCCGTCCTTCTCTTCCGACGACCTTCTCCTTCACCTCACTCATCACCTTTCCCAACAGCTTAATTCCCGTCGCTCCGCAATCTTCCTCTCCCTGGACCTCGAACGTGCTTATGACCGCGTATGGCATTCCGGTCTCCTCTTCAAGCTCCAAACCTTCGCCCTTCCCATTAACTACGTCCGTCTGATCAGCTCCTTTCTCTCCCGCCGTCCTTCCTATGTCACCGTCCATAACACAGATTCCTACACCTTTTTCCCCTATGCCGGTGTGCCCCAAGGCTCCGTCCTCTCCCCCCTTCTGTACCTTTTGTTCACGGCGGACATGCCGCCGCCGTCAGCCCCCGTCCACCTTCTCCAGTTTGCCGATGACACCGCCTTCCTTGCCCTTGCCCCCACCCTACAGCGCTCCCAACACCTTCTCCAATCCAATCTTGACCGGTTCACCGCTTGGTGCAACCAGTGGTTGCTCAAGGTCAATTCCTCCAACACCCAGGCGATCATTGTAGGCAAAACCACCCCTTCCTTCCGCCTCCTTGATTTCTACATCACCATCTAGGGCCGTCCTATCGCCCTCACTCCCACCCTTATGTACCTTGGCGTCACCCTTGACCGTCACCTCTCCTGGACTCCCCACCTCCGGACCATCCAAGCCAAGGCCCGCTCCCGACTCAGTCTCCTCAAGCTCCTCTCCAGCCGTACGTGGGGTCTGGACCCCTCCACCATTCTCCACACCTATAAATTCCTCATCCGCCCTATCCTTTGTTATGCCCATCCGGCTTGGATCTCCGCCCCCCCCCTACTTTTTACAAATCCCTCCAAATCCTTGAACACTATGCTCTCCGCCTCACCTATCGCATCCGTCTCCCCTCCCCTACGCGGATCCTGTACAATCTCGTCCCCTTCCCCCACCTCCTCCTTTTCCTTGAAAGGATACGGATCCTGTACACCTCCCGTAAACTCGATCCTCCTCACCCGCTCGTCTCCCCGATCCTCTCGCACCCCCGCCCACTGCCGCACCTGTATTCCTATGTCCCACCCGGTCTCCATCTCTCCGCCCTCCTTACCCTCTCCCAAGGTGGCTTCCGCCAGCTCCCCCTCCCTGATGATGTCCTCCTCCCCTCCATCTACCCCTCCTATCAACTTTGACCCTGCCCCACCCCCCACTTCCGGTGTCCTTTCCTTTAGGCACCCTCCCTCCCTTCTCTTTCCTTCCCTTCTCTTTCCTTTTCCCCCGTCCCCCCCCTCCACCCCTCTTCCCCCGGGATTCCCCTCCCCCTTCCTCTCTCTCCCCCCCTATCTCCCCTGCCCGTGGCATCTCTGCTCTCCCTTCTCGCTCTCCCACCCCCCTTCCTCCTCCTCATCTCTTGGCAGGTCCCCGGACTCGCACACGCATAGTGAACATTCGCGCGTCGGAGATCATCGGCATCAGTGTCTCGTGTGTGTGCTTCGTTTTGTGTTTCGCGTTCTTTCGCAGTTACAACTCCACTGTTCGCATGTGCCGCCGCCGTCCTCCGTGTTCTGTGCGCCGTATCAACAAGTGTTAGTGTTTTTATCGTCCAGCGTGAACGGCTTCATGTTTATTGTTTTTTGTCTCTACCTTGTTTGCCCGCCATTTTCATTGTGTTGTCTATGTCGCCTCTTTGTCACATGATTGTACCACTTAAGGCTGAAGAGCAGCGTACTATGCTGCTGACAGCCCGCCTGTATGAGGTGCTAAAATTACAATAAAGGAAAAAAAAACAGAATCTTGAATGCAAACATGCATGCGTGGTGTTGTACAGGTGCCGGATGTCAGTTTGTGGGATGGGGATCCACCCCTGTTGCACTTAGTCGGCCAGTACAGGGATGGTTAATGCTGTTCGTTAACGAATCTGGAGTTATCGTCTCGTCATGTTCTATATGTTCTCGACTGGAGACAGGGAGAAAAATCTGCTGATCCATCAGGCCAATAAAACACGTTGACACTGTAGAGCATGTTGGCTTACGACAACGGTATGTGGGTGAGGGTTATCCTGTTGGAAAACACCCCTTGAGTGCTGTCCGTGAATAGTAGCACAACAGGCTGAATCACCAGACTAACGTACAAATTTGCAATCACTGTGCGTGGGATAACTGCGAGAGTGCTCTTGTTGTTATATGAAATCTTATCCCAGGCCGTAACTCCAGGTTCAAGTCCAGTGTGCCTAGCACGCAAACCGGTCGGTTGCAAGCCCTCAGTTGGCTTCCTTCTAACCAACACACGGCCGTCACTGGCAACGAGGCTAAACATCTTTCATCAGAAACACGACATACATCTTCTCTGCCCTCCAATGAGCTCTTGCTTGACACCACTGAACTAGTAAATGACAGTGGTTTTGGGTCATTGGAGTGCACGCTACAGAGCGTCTGGCACAGAGCTGTCCTTGACGTAATCGATATGTAACAGTTCGTTGTGCCACTGTGGTGCCAACTGCTCCTCAGATTGCTCCTGCAGGTCCGGTACGATGCGCCAGAGCCATACGACGAACACGATCGTCTTCAATTTTGGTAGTGCCACGTGGTTGTCTGGAGCTCGGTTTTCTTGCGTCCGACAATCATGCACAGTAACTACATTCTTGTCAAGTTATTATGCAGTATCATCCATCTTCTCATAGTCCTATAACACGACCTCGTTCAAACTCAGATAATGGCGTATTTGTCGCCTTAAATGTATTCTTGACTAATATCTTGATTAATCCAATCTCAAAGGTAATTAACATTCACGACAGTTTCAGGGTGTAATTAAAGCAAATCTGGTTTGCATCCTCATAGTGGTGCTACTAGCACCACTCTTATGCGACTGGTGCGAAATCTGAATTATCATCATACATATGTAGAAAACGACTACATCGCACAGCTCCTTCTAGGTGTTCCGATTTTTTCCGGCAATGTATTTCGCGCACATCACATTCAAAGATATAGTTGACTGCACTATAATTATGTCTGAGAATGTGCCCATTGATCGTTACCGCCATTGCGAGCAGATCCATACACTGTTTGAGGTCTTGGTCCAATGGAGTCGAGAGCAAGTTCACCCAAGTTCCTCAGTGCCGACCTCCACCTTACATTGGCAAAAAGTGTTGTTGACCTTACTTAGTGCTGGGGTTTTCGAAGAGCTGATGGTAGTCTTAGAGTGACAGACGAGACCAACATTTTGTTTCGTTAAATAGCTTGACTGTCGCTCTAGCTTGCATGGAGGCGTACCTGTTCTGAGGTCCGAATTATGACCACATTGCTTTCTGTGATTGTCTATGCATGCATGATATCGTTCTTGTAGCATTGTGAGTTGAGTATTTTACCTTTTTGTTGAGTTTTATGCCTCTGAACGGAATGGATAGTGTCTTGAAAGGAGGATATAAGATGAACATCAACAAAGCCAGAACGAGGACAATGGAATGTAGTCGAATTAAATCGGGTGATTCTGCGGGAGTTAGATTACGAAATGAGACGCTTCAAGTAGTAAATGAGTTTTGCTATTTTGGGAGCAAAATAACTGATGATGGTCGAAGTAGAGAGGATATAAAATGCAGACTGGCAATGGCAAGGGAAGCGTTTCTGTAGAAGAGAAATTTGTTAACATCGAGTATAGATTTAAGTGTCAGGAAGTCGTTTCTGAAAGTATTTATATGAAGTGTAGCCATGCATGAAAGTGAAACGTAGACGATAAATAGTTTAGACAAGAAGAAAATAGAAGGTTACGAAATGTGGTGCTATAGAATAATGCTGAAGATTAGATGGGTAGATCACATAACTAATGAAGAGGTATTGAATAGAATTGGAGAGAAGAGAAATTTGTGGAACAACTTCACTAGAAGAAGGGATCGGTTGGTAGGGCATATTATGAGGCATCAGGGGATCACCAGTTTAGTATTGGAGGGCAGCGTGGACGGTAAAAATCGTAGAGGGAGACCAACAGATGAATATACTAAACAGATTCAGAAAGGTGTAGGTTGCAGTAGGTACTGGGAGATGAAGAACCTTGCACAGAATACAGTAGCATGGAGAGGTGCATCAAACCAGTCTCTGGACTGAAGACCACAACAATGCCTCTGTTTTCATCTAGATGATGTTTTCGTCGTTCCAGTTCATAGTTTTCTGGGCACAAGATTTGCATACTATTGCATTCCACGTTTTGTTACTACTGCGCTGGTGTCAACGTACAAATGAAACTGGGTAGCCAAGCGAAAACAGTGGAAAATTGTGAACGAGAATGCCGAAAACATCTCGAAGATTAAAACAGATGCAACGAGACCATCAAGGAGTCAAAAAACTCACGTCACAAGAGTTAGAATGGTCTCTTTAGAACGCCAACTCCAGTTGCGTGCTGTATTAGTTCTAAGTTGGTGGTTGAAATGGATAGACACCGACAGGTAAACGAGATGAATGTAAACTGGAAGCTGAGGTTACATCAGGTGCTATCAAACGCGCTTGGAGAAATACGAACGCTAAATATCGTGTGATTAAAATTACTTGCCAGTTATGACTTCGCGCGCTGCAGCTGGTTTCCTCAAATCAGAGCGCTCAACTTCACGCCCGAACTATTAATTGCCGAAATGCCACAACAAACGGTCAGTTGACTTCCAATTACTTGTCCGGCGTTCTTTCTTGACGTGCCTGGATCCAGAATCCTGGGTATGGCTCTTTAAGTTAGCATTTCATCAGGCATTACAACTACATCAAAATAAACACACACGTAACGATGGTAATGAAATACGTAGGTTGCATACACAGCACTAGCGCTGCATTGGATTGTTTAGCACAAAACGCCATTCGACGTCACATATTCAGTGATCATCATCACAGAGATCGGTCTACAATAGACAAGCTTCGTACGACATTGCATGAGGACTAAATTTTTCAAGGCAGCAAACCATCATTGCAACTGCTTCTGTAGATGAATAAATATAAAGCTGACACTGTATGTGGTGTTCTAGCATAGCAGTTAAGTTACTGTCCTGACATGCAGTAACACGTAGACTCGAATTTCGACAAGTAACTTTTTTTTTAGTTTTAAATGTTTATCAGAATTATTTTGATCGCTAGACGTTTATATTTTGGTGGATTGTGCATCATTTTCAAAATCTGATTCATGTTTTCACTTGTTCTCTTTTCTTCCTGTTATTCTTTTTTGGTTTGGAATCTGTCTGTATCGCTTAAAGGCTATAACTGACCACTATCCAGGATTGCTCATCTGTTGGCATCGCGTCAGCTCCTGTAGCCAGTGTGAGGGTACTTGCAGGTAACCGATGGAAGCGAGAAATTACAGTTCACGTTTAGTGCTGGAACTTAAATTTTTCTGTCTTGAGCTTACTATTAGACGTGAGTTTTAATTACCGTGAAGGATGCGAGCGTGATTAATAGTTATGCCGCTGGTTGTTGACCCCGTTACTCGATTATGTTGCCCATTTCGAGCTTGTAGTTAGGGTGGGAGATGAGCGTAAATCTGGGGGTACAAAAAGCATCGTCTGCATTAGTTGTGGCCAGAGAATCAGGCGTTTCCATCGTACCTGACTTCAGCCGCTTCCAACGGTGCTCCGCACTATATGTAACAGCAGTTTAGCAGACGTCAGGTGACCCGCCGCGATTGCGTGTCGCCATTAATCCAGCGGCAGGCTATGTGGGAACACTGTAGTGGCAACTAGCATGTAATTTTACATGAACTAGAGAACGCGAGGAGAAAGCCAGAAATACTGCCTGGGGTGAATTTCGATTGGTACAATAAGGAGGATGTTACCAGAAACTAAATAGGAATAGAGTTCATCTCAGGAACGCAGTCTTAACCGCAGAAAAATATCCCTGTGCTGTTTCTATTATAATTGTTGCAATTTTGTGTTACTATCCTCCTTTCTGCCAATCCGATAAGAAAAGTTTCTCAGCTCTATTTACAATCATTTTGTGTCAGAGATTGTAATGGTACTTGAATTACGTAACCATTATGGTACCTCACTTGAACCTCTCGATACCAGTAATATTCTATTGTATTTCTGTTAACTACTTAACATATTTCTGAGACAACATTCAGATTTGATTTCACTTTTGATACATCGATATGTTTGTATTGCAATGATATTATTCTTATGCGTATTCTTTCTTTTGTCACTATGATCTTTGACGTACTTGTAACTCTGATTTTTGGACGCGTAAGCGATTAATAGTTGGTTTAGTTGTTAACTTGTTAGAGGGTCGGACCTTGAAAAAGTCAAGTGCTGGACGTCATGTTGGAAAGACGCATAACGTAGTCAGCTTATAAAATGTGAACTTTAAGAGTGACTGTGAGGAAGATGTTTTCAAATATGTTTTGCATTGTGAAGTGATGTTTTGTGTTTACGTGATATTGCAATAAAAGCAATCAAAAGGAAGTGTAACTTAAATTCGGAGTGCTGATTATTTTTTTTACATCACCATTGTGCTAACTTTGAAAGGTTTAATCTTGAAGAATGGTTTGAGAAGCGCATCTAGAAAACTTTTGAATATAGCAGAATAAAACCTAGGCCTCTTTGCATCCGAGCTTGGCATCATAACCACCTAGGTTTTCGACAATTGAGACATGATAATACAACGAGACCAGCGTGGGAAACACAAAAAGATGAGTGCCTAGTTTTTTTTATTATTACATGACATGACTTTATTAACTGTGCTCTAATAACACCTGCCACATAATAACTTAATTGTTGCCCGAAAATGCAGTATTTAGCAGCGTGAGCAACACCACAATCGTTATTAAATTCTGACCTTTGTTGTGGTAGGGTTGTTAGAAGATATGTAGGACTTTTCGGAAAACGTAACGGGTTAATCAAAAACATAGCGTTCTCTTGTCATAACAAAACCTAACTGGCGACCGCTGACGTTACCACACAGGCGTGTAGCATCGTGTGGCACATTTAACTCATTTTATTCCGTGTTAGACATCTGCGAGTTCCGGTTTGTAGAAAATGTAAATATGTTGTTCCCACAACCTGCCGACTTAAGCGCCATAGCAAAAAGGGTTTCCGCTTATCGAAAATTTAGTTACGTAGTTAGTAAACTTCGCGAATATAGTCGTAAAAGTTTTCTACCCCTAATAACACTCAAATGAAGCATAATGCAATTCTTCCAGAAGACACAAAAAACATACTGCAATTCTTCCAGAAGATACAGATTCTGTCTTTGTAATACAGAAAAGTTTGCGAGTTTGAGCGGGCTGGAGAAAACGTTGTATTACGCGACTGTTCTATGAGGGACGTGGAAATCTCCGCGCCTTCACGTGTTTCTGCACAAATTGCGATGCTGTAGTAACTCAAACCTGTGTGTGTGTGTGTGTGTGTGTGTGTGTGTGTGTGTGTGGTGGATGAGGAGAGAGCCAGGTGGCGCTGGGCTTTCCTCTCACAGAGACACACAGACGACTCGTTCAAACACAATCGTCAAAGACGTCCTCGTCTGGGTAGGAGACTGCTGCAGCCCGTGCAACGGCGATACATGTAAACGCCAAAGTCTCTTGCCGGATGGCCGGGTCGCAGTACTCACTTTATAGTAGAATATACGGTCTGCCTGTGCGGCATGTCGGATTAACAGGATATCCGTTGCTAAACAGACACTGGCCATTAGGCGGTTTATGTGTGTTAATGCCTATACACTATTTATGCAAGGAACTGGGGAATGCTTAGTGCCTGCAGGACCTTCTGGATGAAACATACGGTACTTCCTGTAGATAGTGCCATGCCCTGCTGCAAACCATTACCTTTCTCTCAACGTATTCAGCTCTCATAGATGTAAGGACATAACGTATATTGTGTATTCGAATGCTATTTAATCGCGAAAACTATCGGTGACCCAACATTTAGCGCTCTCCTCGCAGTAACAGAACGACACACTCTCATTACAGAGCCTGTCGTTTTTTAAGTGTTACTTTTATTTATTGTATCGTAACATAAAATATGCTACAGAAGCATGCTCAAAATTAGGTGGACTGGTAAGGTTAAGCGTGAGTAGATTCTCCGGAGAATCGGAGGAGTATAAGGGAAACATTGACAGGTGGAAGGGACAAGATGGTAGGACATTTGTTAAGACATCAGGGAATAAATTCCAACGTAGTAGAGCGAGTTGTAGAGGGTAAAACTGAAGACGAAGACAGAGACTGAAATACACCAAGCAAGTCATTGAAGACGTAGATCGCAAGTGCTCCTCTGAGATGAATACGGTTGGCGCAGGCGGGTCTCAGCAAACTAGTAAGAAAACTGAAAAAATAAACAATAACAATGAAAATTAAAAAGAATTTTGCTATGCAAGTGTAGCCATTGCTAGCTCAGTTTTTGTTTTAAAACATCGATATAATCTAATAATGGCATTTGTGGACAGTTCTAGGTCTTACCACTTTGATGAATACTTGTGTGGGTGATGTCAGGAGCGCCGGCTGGAGTGGCCGAGCGGTTCTAGGCGTTACAGTCTGGAGCCGCGCGACCACTACGGTCGTAGGTTAGAATCCTGCCTCGGGCATGGATGTGTGTGATGTCCTTAGGTTAGTTAGGTTCAAGTAGTTGTAAGTTCTAGGGGACTGATGACCTCAGAAGTTAAGTCCCATAGTGCTCAGAGCCATTTGAATCATTTTTATGTCAGGAGTGGGGAAATAAGCTGTATTCCGCCCAGCGACCATTCCAAACCGGACCCACAAGAAATACGGGCCCAGCAACGAACTAGTGACGTCACACTAGTCTCTTGCCCGCAAATACACCACGAACACACGGCTCAGTGGAGGGCCCACGAGAAACCAATATGTCGTCAAAAGGTACCCTGTAAAGATCTTAAATTCCAAATATGTTGCATCTTGGTCAGCTTTTTTTTGCTATCTGTTACTGTTAAAACTTCATGTCCTCCATGTCTCTTAATTAAGGCTTTCTTTTCAGTAATTGCTTACATAGCACTACTATGAACAACCCACACTGTGTAAAAGAATCAGATCCTGTAATTGTCTTCCACTGCGATTCAGAAGTTTGGCTCAAAGATGCCTGCAGCCTTCCTTTCTAATGGCGCAAAAGCGTGGCGTCTTATGACTTCACACTCGGGCTCGGGCTCAGCAATGCTTGAAACAGGAAGGTGTCCAGAAATCTGATAAAAAGGCCACCTCAGAAGATCCTCAGAAGATCGTATGAGATGTAAGGTGAGTTAATACATTGCCACCAAATTTCACTGCACTTCTGCCACAATGGTCGTGTGAGACGATGGGAAGGTCATCACACCGCATCGTACCCACATCTCAGACTTTCTTTCGGTGCCCCTGCAATGGAGTACAGTAGCACGACGCCCAAAATAGAAACTACGAGGTTTTCTTATGGAAGAGCGAAGAAAACATATCGTACAAAATGCCGCCCACAATCGACACGACGAGGCTTTAGGAGGTGACTTAAGAAGCGCCGATGAAACCATCGTGTACTTTGGGGCGTTCGTCTACACACATTTCACAATCTAAAACGACAGTCTACAATGGTATGTGCAGTAGAACGATGTTCTTGACCGCATTCTACACTCGTGGCACCCCTAGACAATTTGAACTCTTCTGTAAGGACATCATGGAGCTCCAATCCTATTGAAATGACCTAGTCTCTTTGGAGTGTAGCTAGACCGTAATTTTTGCTCTGATATTGAATGTAGAAGTACCAGGGACCACTGAGAACCATTCGTCGAAATTTGACGCGATCCAAAGCAGCAAAGTGTGTTTATGCTTCTCCAGTTTTCCTGTTTCACACCCTGCTGTGGTGTGGTCATAAGGTGGATTCATGATTAAAATGACAAATATTCCCTCGGAGATCCTCCTAGTTTGACAACACTATCAGGACCATCTGTTCACCTTTGTAGAGCACTTTAAAAATGTATCTGTATAGAGACTATGTTTCACCGATTCTTAGGAGCCAGCAAGCAGGCAATCCCTCGACACACTATAGTCGTGTAGCGGTATACTGATTGTTTAGCGCCTGCTTGTCGGCATGTGACATCTGAGCGGTGTACAAGAGCAAAACCTTAAGTCGCCTCACAGTCCAAAGCGGTGAGGTCACGTTCGATGGGGTTGCAGCCCCACGATGCCCTTAGCGATGTGTTGAATCATCCATGTGGTACCAGCTGTGTCAATGGTTGTCAAGAACGTCGTCCTGGTCGTACTGAAAACTGTCGTTCTCGTAAACGCACATGCCAATGAAAGGTGTTATTTCATTGACAATCTTTATGCCACCTTCTGAAGTCTTTTTATGTTGATTCTCAGCGCCGGTGTACCCGAAATACACTCCTGGAAATTGAAATAAGAACACCGTGAATTCATTGTCCCACGAATGGGAAACTTTATTGACACATTCCTGGGGTCAGATACATCACATGATCACACTGACAGAACCACAGGCACATAGACACAGGCAACAGAGCATGCACAATTTCGGCACTAGTACAGTGTATATCCACCTTTCGCAGCAATGCAGGCTGCTATTCTCCCATGGAGACGATCGTAGAGATGCTGGATGTAGTCCTGTGGAACGGCTTGCCATGCCATTTCCACCTGGCGCCTCAGTTGGACCAGCGTTCGTGCTGGACGTGCAGACCGCGTGAGACGACGCTTCATCCAGTCACAAACATGCTCAATGGGGGACAGATCCGGAGATCTTGCTGTCCAGGGTAGTTGACTTACACCTTCTAGAGCACGTTGGGTGGCACGGGATACATGCGGACGTGCATTGTCCTGTTGGAACAGCAAGTTCCCTTGCCGGTCTAGGAATGGTAGAACGATGGGTTCGATGACGGTTTGGATGTACCGTGCACTATTCAGTGTCCCCTCGACGATCACCAGTGGTGTACGGCCAGTGTAGGAGATCGCTCCCCACACCATGATGCCGGGTGTTGGCCCTGTGTGCCTCGGTCGTATGCAGTCCTGATTGTGGCGCTCACCTGCACGGCGCCAAACACGCATACGACCATCATTGGCACCAAGGCAGAAGCGTCTCTCATCGCTGAAGACGACACGTCTCCATTCGTCCCTCCATTCACGCCTGTCGCGACACCACTGGAGGCGGGCTGCACGATGTTGGGGCGTGAGCGGAAGACGGCCTAACGGTGTGCGGGACCGTAGCCCAGCTTCATGGAGACGGTTGCGAATGGTCCTCGCTGATACCCCAGGAGCAACAGTGTCCCTAATTTGCTGGGAAGTGGCGGTGCGGTCCCCTACGGCACTGCGTAGGATCCTACGGTCTTGGCGTGCATCCGTGCGTCGCTGCGGTCCGGTCCCAGGTCGACGGGCACGTGCACCTTCCGCCGACCACTGGCGACAACATCGATGTACTCGCTCAAAGTCCGTCAACTGCACATACGGTTCACGTCCACGCTGTCGCGGCATGCTACCAGCGTTAAAGACTGCGATGGAGCTCCGTATGCCACGGCAAACTAGCTGACACTGACGGCGGCGGTGCACAAATGCTGCGCAGCTAGCGCCATTCGACGGCCAACACCGCGGTTCCTGGTGTGTCCGCTGTGCCGTGCGTGTGATCATTGCTTGTACAGCCCTCTCGCAGTGTCCGGAGCAAGTGTGGTGGGTCTGACACACTGGTGTCAATGTGTTCTTTTTTCCATTTCCAGGAGTGTATTTTCCTCAGCCACATATAAATCATGTGATTTCGATGTTGGGCGTCTCGGATCTGACCGCCATTGGCGTCTAGAAGGAGTGAAACGTCGGAAAAGGGAGGGGGGGTACGGGGGGAGGAAGGGTGACGACCTTCTCATCACGTGACACGTCCACAGTGGTTTGGGCAAAAGTGTGGCAAATTTAGTGTCTATGTGACCTCATTAACCCAACTTAAACCTTTCATAATTTTCCGAGCTGTGGCCTTTTTCTAACATGTGTGAACATCTTGCTGTCTGAAGCATCGCGAGGGAAATGCCGCAGGGCCGCGCTTTTGCATCGTTACAGAGAAAGGTTGTACATACCTTTGAGCCGAATCTGAAACTTCTGAGTTGCAAGCAAAGGCAATTACGGCGTTTCGGTAAAGCACAGTGAAGTCAGACAGCACCTGCTGACACTATGGCCTCACAAATGAAGATTTTGGTCCAAAATATTCTCAAAGTATCGATATGCTGCAAAGATGACGTAATTTAATATAGTGAGATCGCTTGAATCTTATCTAGTTGGCCGCTCTTAGAAAGGCAGTTAATGTTCCGCTCGAGACGGCGTCACAGAGCTGTTTGGGTAGCTGCTACCGACCTGTCACGCGCAGTCTTCTCAGGAGCCGACAGGACTTCGTTTCATGCTCGACAAGTCACAGGAACGCCTGCTGGGACGAGGAGGAGCGCGTGCATTTTCATATTTTATAAACATGTCGAATAACTTAAGCGACAATCTAAAATCTGATTAGGCGCTAGTTTCAGGAGGAACAACAAATACTGTGGTAGTCGCTAATATGTATAGTTTAGAGTAGTTTACTTTTATTAACTTGTGCGTGATGGAATGAATATTAGAAATTATAGAGAACATCCTATGAGAAAACGCTAAATCTAAAAACGGAATGGAGTAAGAAATTGTAATTCACGTACAGACAATTTTGATTGACACACCGCTTGATATTTTTAAATATTTACCACATTTACCGGGTCTAGTGAAATATGATGTTAGGGGCGGGAGAGAAATGACTGTAACCGCGTGTGATCAGCCGAGAACAGCACTCAGTAAGCGGGGAAAGCAGTTTATGTTGTGGACTACAGATGGAGTTTGCTCGAAGAACACTGCTTTACTTCAATTATGCCTGAACAGCTGGAACGTAGAAAACAGCCAACATACCAGACTGTTATTTTTTAGTCGAAAGACGTAAACGTTATCAGCGACAAAGTAAGTAAAGAGGTATTGAAACGGATAGGATTAATACTGGATCTCTAGTAGCAATTGAGAACAGAGGAGAGCGCTGTGCTGAATACCTAATAAGACAAGAAAGTGTTTAGCAAATAACACTAGAAGGAAGAGATCAGGAAGAAGTAGATGCAGGATAAAGGCAACAGGAAAGACTACTAGGGAAGGAAATGGTGGCAGCATACAAACAGTGGATATGAAGGAATCGTTTAAGTTCACAGCCATTCCCCCACAAATATTTGTGAACATTTTGTTCTCTTTGAAATCTGGCAGCGGAATATGTAAAAATCTTTGGGACTCCTCTTATTTCAAACCAGTAGTTGTCATCCCGATAGAAGTAGCTCAACAGGCTACCCCAAAAATTGGACACGAAGTACGGAAATGTAGTGCTGATTGAATAGACTACTGATTTGCTTCAGAAATGTTACGATTTCTCGTTTGGGTAAGGTGGTATTTATTAGGGGTATGTTTGTGCAATAAGGAGCAAAGATTTTCCCGACGTTTTTGCATATGATCGACGTATGACGCATTGACAAGCTGAGAGGCATAGTTAAATGATATCCTGTCCCATAATATGCTGATGTTCAGAGAACGGTGTCGAAAATAACTGTCGACAGTAGCTTATTGGATTCTCGTCAAACCAGCGAATGCAGCTCCATCAGTAGAAGATTTTAATGGAATTAATGTGCTATTATCACGTAATTCCATCGCGACCGAATTACCGCCGCTATAATGATAACGACAGACGCTATGCGGACGCGGTGTATGCCATATTTTTGCATGTTTAAACAGACTTGCATAATTTCGCCGAATATTTGCCAGATATATTTTATTTTTCACTCCTGATCGACTTCGTTGGAATGTTCAGTGGATGTGTTTACTAGACCAATGAACTGTTAGTCAGAACTGAACGATACTAAACGCTGGGCCCTCCTCACAGGCCACGAAGGCTGCCATTAGACAGACGTCTTCACCCTCCCTCCCCAGCGAGACACTTCTGTCGAGACATTACACGCACAAGCCCTTATAATTCCACCATAGTTAGAGACTATCATAGTATGCCTGACCCCTGAAAGCAGTGGCGGTCAGATACCACTCTGTTGGCCGCTCCTAGTATGCGCATCTTAACAGAGCCACACCTCTTCATTTCTTGTTTTCACAAAGCACTAAAAATCTTTTATAGTGACACCAGAGAAAGGGACACAATCGTAACGAACAGTAACCAATAAAAATGATTGATTAATGCAGCTTAGAGCAATAACATCCACTGAAGTAACTGGTAACCTATTGTATTAATGGTGAATATCTGCATTTACATCTACACAGATACTCCGAAAGACACCGTTCGTTTCCTGTTCCACTCGCAAATGGAGCGAGGGAGGAACGACGGTCTATATGCCTCCGTTTGACTCCTAATTTCTCTTACCTTACCTTCGTCGTCCTTACTCGCAATGTACGTTGTCAGCAGTATAATCGTTCGTCAGTCAGCTTCAAATGCAGGTTCTCTCAATTTTCCCAGTAGTGCTTCTCAAAGAGAACGTCGCCGTCCCTCCAGGGGTTCAAATTTGAATTCCCGAAGCATCTCCGTAACACTTACGTTTCGTTAAAACCTACCGGTAACAAATCTAGCGGCCCACCTCTGAATTGCTTCAATGTATTATTTCAGTCTTCCTTGGTACGGATCCCAAACGCTCGAGCAGTACTCTAGAATAGGTCGCACCAGTGTACTATATGCGGTCTCTTTTACCGGTGAACCACTATTTTCCAAAATTCTCCCAACAGACCGAAGTCCACCATTTGCCTTTCCCACCACAGTTCTCGCACGCTCGTTCCACCTCATATCGCTTTGCAAAGTTACACCCAGATATTTAAACGACTTGACTGTTTCAAGCAGGACAATACTAATTCTGTATCTGAACATTACATGTTTGATCTTCCTACTCATCTGCGTTAACTTACATTTTTCCACACTTTGGGCTAGCTGCCATTCACCACACCAACTGTAAAGTCTTCTTATATCCTCCTACAGTTACTCAACTTCGACACATTACCATATACCACAGCTTTGTCAGCAAACAATTGTAGACTGCTTCCCACCCTGTCCTACGAATCATTTATGTATAGAGGGAACTAGAGCGGTCCTATCACACTTGCCTTGGGCTCTCCTGACGATAACCTTGTTTCTGATGAGACCTGAGTTTCTCCTGGCGTATATAACTTTCAAATAACTTCCGGGAATTCAGCCAGGTAACACTTTCAGCGACCGCCGATATTTCGGCGGGAGAACACCCCGCCATTTTCTAGGCAAACTGCAACGGACAGGCGGCGTACATGCAAATTTAATACCTCGGTTCTCGGACCGAAGCAGGAAAGATAACACACACACACACTGAACACTAGTGCCACCAAAGATGACCAAAGTCAGAGCTATCGATAGTGAGACTATGAATTCGCAGGTGAGGCAGTATTGACTCTGTTCCTCTGTTTTTTGACAAGGGAGAGAGCCAGATTCCAAACAGAGTTTAAACAGAAACCTCCATCCCTGTTAACGAGGTTGCTCGCTAATTTAATCTCAACTGCCTCCTTAATCACACTGTCCCAATAGCTGGACGTGCATGCCAATATCTCGGTGTTATTATATAACATGGGGTGACAGTAACCAAGCAATGTTCGGCAATAGCAGATCTATTTGGCTGCTGTAATCGTGTGTGCCGTTTATGCTCAGTACATCTGTCCTCCACGGTCCTGATAGTTTATGCCATCGTGTCCCTTGTAGCTGCGGCATGGCATATATTGGTCAACTATCAGGACCGTGGAGGACAGATGTACTGAGCATAAACGGCACACACGATTACAGCAGCCAAATAGATCTGCTATTGCCGAACATTGCTTGGATACTGGTCACCCCATGTTATATAATAACACCGAGATATTGGCATGCACGTCCAGCTATTGGGACAGTGTCATTAGGGAGGCAGTTGAGATTAAATTAGCGAGCAACCTCGTTAACAGGGATGGGGGTTTCTGTTTAAACTCTGTTTGGAATCCGGCTCTCTCCCTTGTCATAAACAGAGGAACAGAGTCAATGCTGCCTCACCTGCGAATTCATAGTCTCACTATCGATAGCTCTGACTTTGGTCATCTTTGGTGGCACTAGTGTTCAGTGTGTGTGTGTGTGTTATCTTTCCTGCTTCGGTCCGAGAACCGAGGTATTAAATTTGCATGTACGCCGCCTGTCCGTTGCAGTTAGCCTTGAAAATGGCGGAGTGTTCTCCCGCCGAAATATCGGCGGTCGCTGAAAGTGTTACCTGGCTGAATTCCCGGAAGTTATTTGAAACTTGTTTCTGATGAACACTCGCCGTCGGGGACAACATTCTGCGTTCTATTATTTAAGACGTCTTCAAGGCGCTGACATATCTGGGAACTAATTCCACATACTCGTACCCTCATTAACAGCCCGCAATGGGGCACCGTGTCAAATGCTTCCCGGAAATCTGTCTGAAATCTGCCTGCTGCCCTTCATCCACTGTTCGCCGTATATCATACGAGAGAAGGGCAGGCTGAGTTTCACACTAGCGGTGCTTTCTCAAGCTGATTCGTGGACATGCTTCTAAGTCTTAAGAAAGTTGATTATACTCGAACTGAGAAAATGTTCAAGGCTACTTCGGCAAGCTGAAGTTAGGGGTATTGGTCTGCAATTTTGCGGGTCCGTTCATTTATCCATCTTATATACTGGAGTCTCCTGTGTTTTTCCCCAGTCGCTTGGGACTTTGTGCTGGGCATGAGATTCGCGATAAATGCAAGCTAGGTAAAGGACCAATGCCGTAGAGTACTCTATGTAAAATTTGAGTAAGATTCCATCTGGACCTGGTGATTTATTTGCTTTAGAATTTTACGGTTGTTTCTCTACGCCAGGTATGCTCATTACTATGTCGTCCATGCGGAAGTCTGTCCGATGGTCAAACGACGGTATGTTTGTCCGATTCTCCTGTCTGGACGATTTCTTGAACGTGAAATTTAAAACTTCGACTTTCGTTTTGCTACCTTGAACTGCCACATCACACTCGTCGACCAAGGGACTGAACGGAAAGCCTTAGAGCCACTTAGCGATTTGAAGCAAGACTAGAATTTTCTCCGGTTCTCTACCAGGTCTTCTGCTAAAGGTGTGACGGTGGTAGCTGTTGTATGCTTCTCGCATACACGGCATCTGAACTTAATAATAGGCAAGGAAACTGGAAACTGTCACCATCGCCGAATAATAGAATCCATTTTGCTATTCGCGTGGAGTTATTTGAGAAAAAAATCGAAAGTTTCATATGCATTGTTAAATCTGATAAAAATCATACCCACGTCACGAGAATACCTCTCATTTTTCTAGCTTATTGTAGACACTCTAGTTTCGGATAGCGACGTACGAAAACTCCAAGACGTACAGAAAACAGACGCACATCAGTGGTAGAGCATCTATCTATGTTTCCAACTTACATCATGGATTCTCAATAAGGATGCACTTTTCTGATATGGTGAGGTTCACTGAGGTCGCTGATACGAACTTCTGAGAAGGCGCGACTGGAGACCGCGTGGGAGTTCTGCTCATTTTGTTGCCTGTGTGTAGACACAAGAAACTTTCTGAGGGCACTACGCACGAGTCCAGTCGGAAATTAGCCAGTGCCTGACCTACCCCCTCCCCCATCGTATTCAGTATTTTGAATCTGTGAACGAGGAAGATACTACAGATATTCTGAACGAATCACTGGACACTATTGTTGATGATACAAGTGAAAGTGACGAAGATTGTGTCCAGACTGTTTCTGTAATTTAAATGAATAAAAAATACTGAAATCGACTGGTAACAACACTGAATGATCAAAGACTGATTTTGTAGCAGTTTCTGCTATTGCGACTATTTTCGTAAATGAGATAGCAATTCAGCTGAAAATGTGAGACTAAAATCCCGTCATATGTCATGCCTGCAGAAACTTTTATACTGAATTTGAACTTTTCTTTCTTACAGCTTTGCCGCACAGTCTATTTTGCGTTTAAATGTGAAGTTTCAATTGTGTAGGTTAGTATCTGTTGCTGATGTCAAGGAATATTCCACGTTCTACATTTTATGCACTTCACGGTGTTTTTTGTAACGATTATAAGATATGACCAAAAATGATGACTGCGCTTTCAAATTGGTAGTAATAAATACTTATTAAAAGATTAATATTTAAATTCCACATAACTGTCTGTATTTTTGCCAAAACATAGTCCTGGGGACCCAAATCTACCTGACGCGTTTCAATTTTTAGATTTACCATTTGGTGTTGCCTATCAACAGTGTTACCTACAGTTTCTCCGAAAGAAACCTAACTCTCAACATTGAGGGCGGACAAGCATTCTTTGCACTACTCCTTGTCTAGAGACACTTGCTTCACCCACACGCTGCAGCCCCATTAAAAATCAACCAAGTAAAAATGCGTATACTATCCTGTTAAAAGAATGTACAACGGGTAGTAAGCTACCTGCTAGAAAGATATTTGTGTACATGACGTGTTATGAAAGGTGTCCTTGTAAGCTGATTGGTATGTGCATGACCATATTTGTAACATTCAACATGTGTATGTGTGGGAACGTGTGTGTCCCCACATAACACGAAATAAACATTTTAAAATGTGTCACAAACATCACCAATGTAATCTAAGTAACTTAAACAACAATTGCAATACACAAGTTTAGTGTTATCCCCCAATATATCTTACTGTACTTTTGGTATTATATTGCAGACATCTCTAAGGACCTAGGCCCGATACTGGTCTGCAGTGTAATTTATATGCATAGTGCATTAAAGGACGAGGACTGACAGCCTACAGTTATTAAAATGGTTCCGCCATTTAGACGATACCTTGAGGCTATGGACCGACACATGAAGAAATTGCTATGGTTACCATTTGTGAAGGAGTCAACTGCTGGACTCTTTCCTTCTGAAAGGGCAGAAATTGGAAGACTTCACATTAACAATTATTTGTGTCCGATAAAAGTTACTTGTGGTAATTGTTGTGGACTGGCAAGACAGCCAATCCACTAGGAGGAAGCCGAAAGGCACGCGTTTAAGCTCACCGCAGACTGGCGTGAGGTCTGGAACAGGACATGGAATGAGACTAGTAAAAAACGTGCGTAGCTTCTGGAATACTTAACTTTAATCCATAATTGGTGAACATCGCTCTTGACGGTACATGTTTTACAGCATCAATAGTAACTGGTAATAGCGCCTTGCTAGGTCGTAGCAAATGACGTAGCTGAGGGCTATGCTAACTGTCGTCTCGGCAAATGACAGCGTATTTTGTCAGTGAACCATCGCTAGCAAAGTCGGCTGTACAACTAGGGCGAGTGCTAGGAAGTCTCTTTAGACCTGCCGTGTGGCGTCGCTCGGTCTGCAATCACTGATAGTGGCGACACGCGGGTCCGACGTATACTAACGGACCGCGGCCGATTTAAAGGCTACCACCTAGCAAGTGTGGTGTCTGGCGGTGACACCACAGTAATAACGTAATTAGAATAATAATAGTAATAATAATAATGATAATAACCGTGACATATGTAGAACAATTCAAACCATACATTGACTTCATCAGATCAAACGGGAATTACAAAGACTTATATGTAAGTCCATCGGATGTTTTTAACGGAAACTTTTGCAGACAAACAGGAAGCAACTGCAAAGTTCTGCTGCATAAAGAAGTAACCACCAAACCAAGTAGAAACCGAACTGGAGAAAGAACAAGAACTCACGGAGTGAATATGACAGCTGCTTGGAGCCTCTGTCACTCCTAATAATAACAAAAAATGATAATAGTAGTGTGTAGGTCTTACAGCAGTGAAGTAGCCACTATAAACTTACTGTTGTGATATGCTGTCAGTTAGTTCATTTATTGTTGAGAAGTGAATAATCAAGCAATTTCTGGTGTATTTAGAGAACTACCTATAACTTGCAGAAAACATTTGCATGGGTTATTTAAGCGTATGTGATGTATATGTCTGAATTTTACTATCCTACTTGCATGGTACAAAGTTTAAAGTAAATGTGGAGTGGGTGGACTATGTGAGCAAGATTACGTTTCTGCAGTTGTTGCACAAGCTGTAATCTCGACCATATTTTGTCATATGTAAATGCTAGTACTGGAAAAATTTAACTGTTAGTAACTTACGAAATAGTAATGATTTCGTATGTGAAACACAAGTGAACCGTATTGATTTAACCTCTCAGAAAAACTGATTTTACCCCTCAGGATAAGGAGCTATTGGTCGGGAGCCACTGGTCCACATGTTACGACAACCCTGAGCCCTAGTGCAGCTACGCCACTGCGCATGTTGCGAATCTAAACGTGGAGAGATGTGGTTCAGGGTGCACTTATTCCCCCACTCACTGCTCGCCAGTTTCGTTCCACGATGATGAAACGTGCGCACATAGTTTTACCGGCGCTCCCCGGTGCAATACTATCAGAGAGTAGTGTCTGTGTTTCACTTAATTTAACGTTATCTTTTTCTCATTATAATGTCAGGCATGAAAATCTACAAGTGACAGATGCAGTGCATGAAGCACATGTGGATAAAAACTGACTAAACACTATCTCAGAGCGAGTAGGCCTAGGAATTGCTCTTTAACTTATATTACGTAAATAATTTTGGAGCGAATATTTATATCTTAAATTATTATGGTTCAATAACATTTCGTATAAACTGGAAAATTTGTTACTACATACATAACTGTCTGAAAAAGTGCTATAGATGATTGTTGAACTGCTGTCGGAAGTGGTAAAGCGTGTGTGCAGTTTGAAAGTTCTACATTCAAAGGGTGCATCCATGCCTCGTCTCCTTTCTCTTTGTAACACTTTGCCGTGAAATAACTACGGTGACTGTCATCAAATAATGTATAGAACATTTCGGAAACATCCCCGAGGCTGTGGCTAAGCCATGTCTCCACAATATCCTTTCTTTCAGGAGTGTTAGTTCTGCAAGGTTCGCAGGAGAGGTTCTGTAAAGTTTGGAAGGTAGAAGACGAGGTACTGGCAGAAGTAAATCTATGAGCATGGGACGTGAGTCGTGCTTGGGTAGCTCAGTTGGCAGAGCACTTGCCCGCGAAAGGCGAAGGTCCCGAGATCGAGTCTGCCAGGAAGTTTTCGTATCAGCGCACACTCCGCTGCAGAGTGAAAATTTCATTCTGGAAATGTATAGAATATAGTTTCTGCTTCTCACACTGAAAGTAATCCACCCAACTAGCAATATGAACAGCTACAGGCTAAAGGTTCCCGGTGAGAAGCGAGACACCAGCGTGAGCCAGCAGTGAGGTTGCAACAAAAGCGATCCCTAGGGTGCCTCTGTGCTGCCACTTCGCCGCTCGATTGTCGCTCACGTGGCACTGCGATGATCAGTCGAACCCACTGCATCTTACAGGTCCAGTTAACCAGTATCATCGCTGCTCACCCCGCTGCTCGCTACGATCCTCGCCAGATGACGATGTCCGGCTGGTTTGCGTTACGCGCTGCGACCTTCACCTTACGAACTGAAACTTGAGGCGGGACTGGTTGCTTCAAGGTCAGTCCAGAAGTTCTGCATTTAACTCGGCTAGCACTCTGCTCGATAGATGAACAGCTGCAGGGCAATTACTCCAGGCGGGGAGCGAGCAGCGAGGTTACAGTCTTAAGTGTAACAACGATACCGAATAGCAGCGAGTTGCGATTGCCAGCAGCGAGCTGTAAGGTACCAGCGGTGACGATGCAGCACAAATGTGTACCCACTATATACACTCCTGGAAATGGAAAAAAGAACACATTGACACCGGTCTGTCAGACCCACCATACTTGCTCCGGACACTGCGAGAGGGCTGTACAAGCAATGATCACACGCACGGCACAGCGGACACACCAAGAACCGCGGTGTTGGCCGTCGAATGGCGCTAGCTGCGCAGCATTTGTGCACCGCCGCCGGCAGTGTCAGCCAGTTTGCCATGGCATACGGAGCTCCATCGCAGTCTTTAAAACTGGAAGCATGCCGCGACAGCGTGGACGTGAACCGTATGTGCAGTTGACGGACTTTGAGCGAGGGCGTATAGTGGGCATGCGGGAGGCCGGGTGGACGTACCGCCGAATTGCTCAACACGTGGGGCGTGAGGTCTCCACAGTACATCGATGTTGACGCCAGTGGTCGGCGGAAGGTGCACGTGCCCGTCGACCTGGGACCGGACCGCAGCGACGCACAGATGCACGCCAAGACCGTAGGATCCTACGCAGTGCCGTAGGGGTCCGCACCGCCACTTCCCAGCAAATTAGGGACACTGTTGCTCCTGGGGTATCGGCGAGGACCATTCGCAACCGTCTCCAAGAAGCTGGGCTACGGTCCCGCACACCGTTAGGCCGTCTTCCGCTCACGCCCCAACATCGTGCAGCCCGCCTCCAGTGGTGTCGCGACAGGCGTGAATGGAGGGACGAATGGAGACGTGTCGTCTTCAGCGATGAGAGTCGCTTCTGCCTTGGTGCCAATGATGGTCGTATGCGTGTTTGGCGCCGTGCAGGTGAGCGCCACAATCAGGACTGCATACGACCGAGGCACACAGGGCCAACACCCGGCATCATGGTGTGGGGAGCGATCTCCTACACTGGCCGTACACCACTGGTGATCGTCGAGGGGACACTGAACAGTGCACGGTACATCCAAACCGTCATCGAACCCATCGTTCTACCATTCCTAGACCGGCAAGGGAACTTGCTGTTCCAACAGGACAATGCACGTCCACATGTATCCCGTGCCACCCAACGTGCTCTAGAAGGTGTAAGTCAACTACCCTGGCCAGCAAGATCTCCGGATCTGTCCCCCATTGAGCATGTTTGGGACTGGATGAAGCGTCGTCTCACGCGGTCTGCACGTCCAGCACGAACGCTGGTCCAACTGAGGCGCCAGGTGGAAATGGCATGGCAAGCCGTTCCACAGGACTACATCCAGCATCTCTACGATCGTCTCCATGGGAGAATAGCAGCCTGCATTGCTGCGAAAGGTGGATATACACTGTACTAGTGCCGACATTGTGCATGCTCTGTTGCCTGTGTCTATGTGCCTGTGGTTCTGTCAGTGTGATCATGTGATGTATCTGACCCCAGGAATGTGTCAATAAAGTTTCCCCTTCCTGGGACAATGAATTCACGGTGTTCTTATTTCAATTTCCAGGAATGTATATGGTGCTCTGAAACAAAGCTTGTAAGAGGGTTTCTGGGGAGCTTGAGCTGAGAAATAAGTGTTAAGAGAAGTTTTCGCTTTGTTGCCTCGTTTCTGAGTAATTTAGCATTGAAATTAGGCAGTCAGGTCATTTTACACACAAATTGTAGAAATGTTCACTGCCAGTTAAAATGTGACCTTTTCGGAAGTGATAAACATAAGCTAGGTGGACAAAACCCATGTTCGTTCAGTGTGAGGAAACTAAACGACACTGTCTGTGATAGGCTGGCTGCGACAACCTGATTGGTTAACTCAATGCTAAATAATTCCGAAATGTTGCAGCGTATCAATTTTTTTCTTAACAATAATTTTCCAGTGCAATCTCCCCTGCAATATCATTACAAGTTCTGCAGAGTGCGATCACCCTATATACATACATAAACACACCCACTCACCCATCCACACACATGGCGCGTGTGTGTACAAGGCTTTAGTGGTATCAGTGCAGATGTAAAGTATGTATTCACTCCAGTGTGTTAGTTGTTCTTTCTCTGCATCGTCTGAGAAAACGAGATGTTTTCTGTACAGTCGTAAATGTATCACTAAATGTAATAAATCTGTCAGTATAGTCTATCCGTTCTGTGTCCACGCGTCCACGCTTCAATATCTGACCTGCTGTCTAGGGGAAAATAAGTCACATGGAAAATAAGCCACATGTACCTTGGAAACATTAGCAACTCTATAAACATACTATCCCTAGTAACTATAATTATTAGTTTTGAAAAGAAGAAAACACTGTTGTTATGTTCTTTGGTAACTGTTCTCAGTCACCATAAAAATATCTGCACTAAGAACCCAACAGCCGTTACATCTCTGCAGAGTGTAACGGGTTTAAGTATAGATGTTTCTATATGTGATGCCTTAATACGTACACACATCAGTGAGTTGGTTTTCTCTCTGTAATTAACAGTCTTCACACAAACATGTCAGAAAGTGTATGACCTGACGTTTCCTGCATGGTCAGAACTGCACCAGTTAATGGACTTTGCCTACCAGTATAGACTGCTCACTTTGTGTCCACACTTCAACAAACTGCTGCACGGGGGTAAATAAGCATTAATGGGCTTACTCTTGCTGCATCCACTTAGAGGAACTAACCAACCTGAAAACACACTACGCCTAATAGCTATAATTAGTAGCGTGCAAATGAAGTGAATACTGATGCAATGTTGTTCAGGACGTTGCTCTTAGTCACCAATAAAAATATCTGCTCTTATACCCCAGACACCATTAATACATGTACAGGGTGTAACGACCCCACCCCCCTCCTCCCCAAAAATACACTCCTGGAAACGGAAAAAAGAACACATTGACACCGGTGTGTCAGACCCACCATACTTGCTCCGGATACTGCGAGAGGCCTGTTCAAGCAATGATCACACGCACGGCACAGCGGACACACCGGGAACCGCGGTGTTGGTCGTCGAATGGCGCTAGCTGCGCAGCATTTGTGCACCGCCGCCGTCAGTGTCAGCCAGTTTGCCGTGGCATACGGAGCTCCATCGCTGTCTTTAACACTGGTAGCATGCCGGGACAGCGTGGACGTGAACCGTATGTGCAGTTGACGGACTTTTAGCGAGGGCGTATAGTGGGCATGCGGGAGGCCGGGTGGACGTACCGCCGAATTGTTCAACACGTGGGGCGTGAGGTCTCCACAGTACATCGATGTTGTCGCCAGTGGTCGGCGGAAGGTGCATGTGCCCGTCGACCTGGGACCGGACCGCAGCGACGCACGGATGCACGCCAAGACCGTAGGATCCTACGCAGTGCCGTAGGGGACCGCACCGCCACTTCCCAGCAAATTAGGGACACTGTTGCTCCTGGGATATCGGCGAGGACCATTCGCAACCGTCTCCATGAAGCTGGGCTACGGTCCCGCACACCGTTAGGCCGTCTTCCGCTCACGCCCCAACATCGTGCAGCCCGCCTCCAGTGGTGTCGCGACAGGCGTGAATGGAGGGACGAATGGAGACGTGTCGTCTTCAGCGATGAGAGTCACTTCTGCCTTGGTGCCAATGATGGTCGTATGCGTGTTTAGCGCCGTGCAGGTGAGCGCCACAATCAGGACTGCATACGACCGAGGCACACAGGGCCAACACCCGGCATCATGGTGTGGGGAGCGATCTCCTACACTGGCCGTACACCACTGGTGATCGTCGAGGGGACACTGAATAGTGCACGGTACATCCAAACCGTCATCGAACCCATCGTTCTACCATTCCTAGACCGGCAAGGGAACTTGCTGTTCCAACAGGACAATGCACGTCCGCATGTATCCCGTGCCACCCAACGTGCTCTAAAAGGTGTAAGTCAACTACCCTGGCCAGCAAGATCTCCGTATCTGTCCCCCATTGAGCATGTTTGGGACTGGATGAAGCGTCGTCTCACGCGGTCTGCACGTCCAGCACGAACGCTGGTCCAACTGAGGCGCCAGGTGGAAATGGCATGGCAAGCCGTTCCACAGGACTACATCCAGCATCTCTACGATCGTCTCCATGGGAGAATAGCAGCCTGCATTGCTGCGAAAGGTGGATATACACTGTACTAGTGCCGACATTGTGCATGCTCTGTTGCCTGTGTCTATGTGCCTGTGGTTCTGTCAGTGTGATCATGTGATGTATCTGACCCCAGGAATGTGTCAATAAAGTTTCCCCTTCCTGGGACAATGAATTCACGGTGTTCTTACTTCAATTTCCAGGAGTGTATATATAATTTTTGAACAGTTGTAGTAATTCGATGGTTGTGTTAGACGGTCAACAACGCCGGTAAGGCACGTGTCTTGCTCGACTGTGCGTGTTCAGTACAGATTAGGCGTCAGTGCAGTTTGTTTGCGAACAGTGCACACTTCGTTTTTGCATTCAGAGACCGAATGTCGCCGTGCAATGAAAGGCCTAACAGAGTTCCAAAGAGGGCAGATTGTTGGGGCCCAGTTACCTGGAGCAATAGTAACCAAGACTGCCAACTTATTGGATGACTCAAAAGCAACTATTTCAACAGTCATCATAGCCAGCACAAAACATGGAAAGACATCATCGCATAAACCTAACAGTGGGCGCAAGTCAAAACTAAATGACAAAAATCGACGTACACTAACACGAATTGTGTCAAAACTATGGCGGCTACAGTGACTGCACAGCTTAACAGCTATCTTCGAGACCTCGTATCAATCGACATTGTCCGCCGAGAACTCAATAAAGCGAATATTCATGGACGAGCTGCTATACCGAAACCATTAGTGACGCCAAGCAACGCAAAGAAGAGTAAAGCATGGTGTCAGGAGCATAAATCATGGACGGCTTATCAGTGCAAACATGTCATATGGTCCGACGAGCCAACCTTTTCGTTATTTCCAATATCGGGCCGGGTTTACCTTTGGAGAACACCAAAAGATGCCTACAATCCTGAGTGCTTGATTCCAACCGTTAAGCATGGAGGTGGAAGCGTAATGGTGAGGGCAGCCTTATCGTGGTATACTGTTGGTACCATCATTACTCTCAAAGGCCGTGTTACTGTCAATGATTATGTCAACAATTTACGTGACCAGGTGCACCCCATGATTCAAATGTTGTTCCCCACCAATGATGCCATATTTCAGGACGATAGCGCACCCATTCACAAAGCCACAACAGTACAATCATGGTATGAGGAGCATGCAACTGGACTGCACCATCTTCCCTGGCCAACAGTCCCCTGGGTTGATCATTTGTTCAAATGGTTCAAATGGCTCTGAGCACTAGAGTTAACGTCTGAGGGCATCAGTCCCCTAGACTGAGAACTACTTAAACCTAAATAACACACACATCCGTGCCCGAGGCAGGATTCGAACATGCGACCGTAGCAGCAGCGAGGTTCCAGACTGAAGCGCCTGGAGCCGCTCGGCCACACAGGCCGACGGACTTGAACATTATCAAACCCTATTGGGTGGTATTGGAGTGCAGACTACGGAGCAGATTTCACCCTCCCTCGTCACTACAGTTGTTAGAAAAGGTTCTGATCGAAGAGTGGCATAACATTCCACTGGAGACTATACAAGCAGTATATGGCAGTATTTCAAGACGAATCGCACCTGTATTAGGGGCAAATGGGGATGGGGGCCCAACCCTCACTAATAAACCATTTACAAGTAAGTACTGGTGTACGCATTATTTTGCATATCCCCTGTACGTATATCTTATGATGGAGTACTGTGTATTGTACATTATAACAATATTTGGAATGGCTCTAAATTTGGTTAAGGTGTTTGTTATCTGTGTCATTTATAATCTTCCAGGTTCCTCAAACAGAAAGATGTAACTGTATCCATTGCCTTTTAGATGGATTTTTACAAACGACGTGAATATTTCCGTCTATAACTGTCTGAGAAAAAGAGGAACGGACGATCGTTTTACCGTGAGCTGCGTTCAGCTGTAATACTGCTGCTGATAAGATTTACTGACAAGCTGGTATTTCCGCTGGGGTTGAAAACTGAGCTATAGCTGTATATGTTACTGGCGGTCTTGGGTTAAAGCGTTTTTGAACAAGGATGTACCTAATTTGAGGACTGGAAGACCATGTTACAAACTGCAGAAGCTGATGGAGATTGCGTCAGGGACACAGGTGCTCAAAAAAAGAAACTTAAAGTCGCGTCGTATCTCCGGTTGGGAGAACCTGACGAAGGTTTCGCACAGTGACAGAGACAACGCCTGCAGCGTCAGATGATGAACAACTGAGCTTGCATAGTCGACGGTGCCGGCGCACAGTGGTTCAGAACGGCCGATTCCCTGGCCAAAAGTCGAGAAATGAAGGTTGAAAGATTGTTGTGTTTGGAATTAATTCTTGTAGAGGAGGTTATGGGGCATTCAGATCGTATCAGTAGATGTCACAATATTGTATACCTGCTTCCCTGCAACAGTCGTAAGTTGCCTCTCGTAGAAACACCGCGCGACGCTTCAGTGTCCAGTTATACAGTGCTTCAGAATATCATACAGAATTTTACAACGACGCGTCCGATTCCTATTTTCCAAAATGGAAAATGTTGATAAAGGTATGTAGAAACGTTTTACGTACTTCAGTTTTCGAAAATGTTTGTTGTTACTTATGAAACGTTATGCTAAAGGTAGTCGTGATTATCATGTTGTTTCGCTTTTTTAGAAATACATTTGTGTCGATACAAAAAAAAGGACATATTATATCGCTGGCATTGACAGTGACATGTTCGTTGAACTATCCATTAATGAAACTTTCAAGAATTAGCTGCACGAAAGTTGCTCATTTTGAATAATACCGATTTTAGTGTTACCGTGCACGTTCTCGAGCGCATTACGCATTGTGACTAATGGCGGTATTATCCCCTCAACTTTCTATTTTTAACAGGACGTACATCCAAAGTAATTATTTGTACACGCAGACAAATATCCTTGGCCCTCCGTGATGGTTCAAATGGCTCTGAGCACTATGCGACTTAACTTCTGAGGTCATCAGTCGCCTAGAACTCAGAACTAATTAAACCTAATTAACCTAAGGACATCACACACATCGATGCCCAAGGCAGGATTCGAACCTGCGACTCGGTCGCTCGGTTCAAGACTGTAGCGCCTAGAACCGTACGGCCACTCCGGCCGGGCCTCCGTGATGAATGGAGCTCAAAATTTGACAAATAAGTAGACGTTCTGCAAAAATATTTTATCGAATCGGAAGGATGTCCTTTCGCAATTTCAACTGATGAAAGGAAATGTTTAAGAAATCGCCTATTTACAATGAAGAAAAAATGGCAGGATAGCCGCAGAATTCTGGAGACCTTTTACGCCAATCGTGAAGAATGGCTTGACCAGTTCGTAGCTATTGCGGTTTGTCCATTTTCCTATTTCTTATACACTGGAACCTTGTTTATGTTGACTGCTTCGAAAAGTATACCTCGCGTTTATTTTCACTCGAGAGGGGTTCCCACCACTATGACTTTCTCCTTCCTCATTTCCCCTTTGCGCACCAACACAAATGCATTTCGCTACGCTTTGCAGTGTGTTGATTACTCAGGTGGGGGAACAAGAGGTCAACATAAACGAGAGGTGGGAAGTGAACATAAACGCGAGTCAACATAAACGAGAGTCAATATAAAAGAGGTTCAAGTGTATCATTGAAATTTCCATTTAAACGTTTTTTTTTTTTAATTTCGAGCTAACGGTATTGCGATTTGTTGTAGAATGCTCCTAATTCTGATATATCTGGATCGGATAAAAGCCACAAATTTGGACTTTTCATCATCCAGCGAACGGTGTTAGCGACGAAAGGTCGATGATCTTCGAGATCAACAAGTCCAAGGGCATTGGCATTCGCAACGGAAATGAATCTTCGTGCTTCTAGGTCCCACTGTGCAGCAAAGGTGCTCAAGGATATTACAACCACTTCTCCTACGCGAGCCTCACGGTATCACTTAGCATTCAAACAAAGTTCTAGACAAGTACGTCAAGAAATCAGCGCAGATCTTGCTTTAAGCTTGATAATAAGCGGTAAAACGACGAAAGAAACGTACAATACGGTCTGGGAATTTGCCAATGTAAACAGCGGCAGGTCGGTTTATCCCAGTTATCATAAAATATTAGCTGCTAAATCTTGTTGTTACTCAACAGAGTGTTCAATACGTATAACGGAAGCAAGTGCGAAGTATCATTGCAGGCTTTAGTAGACCACACTACAGCTCGATTGCTTCAAGTACAATATGATGTCCTGAAAACACTCGACACTTCCTTCACGAATAACATGAAGTTAATTTTGAAGTGGGGATGCGATGGTTAGTCATCGCAGCAGTAGAAACAAAAATTTGACGAAAGCGACAACTCTGACGCTCCTGTATTTTTTACTTCCGCGGTTCCGTTACAAACGCTAACTTCAGACGACAAATCTGAAAAGTAACCTGTCGTTTGGAAGAACTCAAGGCCTGCTTCACCCCGTTACTGCAGACCATTGAAATTGCAGTTTTTGAAAGAAACCGTGCAGTCAATTGTTGATGAAAAAATACCGTTGATAAGCAGATAGCATCTCTCGTCACATTCACTACAGCAACGGATCGTATTAACGTTGAAGTAAAATATGACTTATCTGTCACTAAATCTGCGCAAAGACGTTATTTGTTTAATTTGACGTCGAAAAATTTCAACAATTTACAACTGGTGGAACAAAAAGAAAGTGATAGCTCGAAACTAAATTCTGAAATTCTTTCTTACACGGTTTATGGATTGATGCTTCATACTGCAAATAAACTGAATGACGGAACGAATAAATGGCAGGAGCGATCAGTAGATGAAAAGGAAGTAGTGGAAGATCGTAAGGAACAAATACAAAAGAAATTTAAAGCCGCTTTAGGTTTAAATATCGATATGCCTAAGCAAGGATTTGGCAGCACAAACGACGTCAATACAGCCTGACGCCTTTTTGCGAACGCTGCCTTAACAGTAGAGATTTAGAAATTGGACGAGAAATACGTAGCAAGTTGCAAAGTAATTTTGCAGACAATGACGAGCGGTTTCGCTGTACATATCGAAAAGTTCAGTGTTTATTGCTTAGACGTCGCGAAACGATATGTTGAGCTATATTCCTGATACCCGATGCCATCATTGGTACATACCGTTTTAATTCATGGCTACGAGTGTCTTGCCAATCGGACATATTTCCGAAGACGCTCAAGAACCGAGGAACAAGGACATTCGTCGGTACAGCGGAAAATTTTCCTCGAAAATATACGCGAGAGAAGACAATAACTGACGTTTTTCGTCGTCTTCTTGCATCCTCGGACCAACTGATAACTAATTTTCAAAAATTAATTACGGCCAGATATTTAGACCACTTGATTGTGTCAAACAGGACACTACTAATGCTGTATCCGATCATAACGGGTATGTTATTCCTATTCATCCGCATTAACTTACCTTCTGATGTACTAGAACTTCTACTGGAAATACCAAAAGAATATGTCACAAATAGTAGCTTACCCTCAGCAGAACTCGAAACATATACGAGGAATTTATCTGACCCAGATTTTGATTTTCAATTAATCTAATGTATTGCATGGAATTATGTACGTAAAATGAAATACAAATCTACATATTTTACAAAATTATTTTTTATTTTGAAATTTCATATCATGAATCTAATATCAAATTCGTACTCGGTGACTCCGAAAACCCAATGGTGCAAATTTTCGGACCGATTAAGTGATTATTTTTCAAAAATGTCTGCCATTTTGAGTTTCATAATTTTGATATCAAATTCGTAATCAGCGACCTCGAAAACCTATTTGTGCAAATTTTCGTAGCGATAAAGTGATTATTTTTCCTAAATTTTTGTCCGCCGTTTTGAGTTTCAAAATTTTGGCATCAAATTCGTAATCAGCGACCCCAAAAACCTACAATTGGAAATTTGGGAATTATTATGCTCACTTTTTGACTTTGCGCCAGGGATTAGGCCGTTCCGTACAGCAGCTTAGTCCGACAAGGGATGAGAGCAGAGCCCTGGACGAAGCAATGGACGGCTGCTGCGGCCACGAACGCTGGCGCTGAGCTAACTTTTAGGAACTGGACAGCGTATCGCTGTGAGCGGTCCAGACGGTTGTGGTTAGGGACAGTGGGAAAGGGCTTTGCATTGGGGTCCTTGCGTAGGCGGCAGCGGCTGCCGGAGCAGTTGGAGACCGACAGCCGCTTATCGGGTAGACGCAGGCGGGCAAAGCCTTGCTCTTCACATAAACGTCCTCAGCCGCGCCGTCGCCGGAAACGCTGTTCCAACGGAAAACTCACCTCTCTTTAAGCTCAGTGGTCAGGTTTTCTCCTTCAGTTGCGCTCAGCCAGTGTAGATTTACAGTGATGAGAAAAAAGTTATGACCGCTCGCTTAATAGCGTATCGCTGTTCCTTAGGAACGCAATGTAGCGGCAGCTCTGGATTCCACAAGTGCTTGCTAGGTTTACCAACCATTTACCAGCAGGTGCCTACGCACAGGTCACGCAATTTCTGTGAATTACAGGCCGGTGCATCGCGGGCGCCGAGTTGCCGCCCCATTGCGTCCCAGATCTACAGCCGGCCGCTGTGGCCGAGCGGTTCTAGGCGCTTCAGTCCAGAACCGCGCTGCTGCTACGGTCGCAGGTTCGAATCCTGCCTCGGGCATGGATGTGTTTGATGTCCTTAGGTTAGTTAGGTTTAAGTAGTTCTAAGTCTCGTTGACTGATGTTAAGTCCCATAGTGCTTAGAGCCATTTGAACCATTTGAACTAGATCTACATATACGTACATACACCGGAATCCGCCCTACGGTGCGGGGCGGAGGGCACTCTGCACCACTCTTAGTCACTTTCCTCTCCCAGTCGCAAACAGAGCGAGAAAAACAATGTATACATGCCTCGTTACGAGCTCTAATTTCTTTAATCTTATTTTCGTGGTCCTGGCGCAAAATGTATGCTGGAAGCAGTAGAATCGTTCTGCAATAAGGTTCAAATATCGGTTCTCTAAATTTTCTCAATATTGTCCTCGAAAAGAACGTCATCTTGCCTCCAGAGATTCCCATTTATGGCCCCCGAAGCATTTGGTTAATAATTGCTTGTTCTTCGAACCAATCGGTAATAAATCTCGGAACTGCTTCGATGTTATCCTTTAATCCGACCTGGTGCGAATCCCAAACTCTCGAGCAATAGTGAACAACGGGTCACACTAGTGCACTTATGCGATCTCATTTACAGATGAACCACACTTTTCTAAAATTCTCCAAATTAACTGAAGTCGTCCATTCGCCTTTTCCACTACAATCCTTACATGCCGTACATGTTCGTTCCATTCTCCTCGCTATGCAGCGTTACGCCCAGATATTTAGACCACTTGACTGTGTCAAGCAGGACACTGGTAATGCTGTATCCGAACATTACTGGTTTCTCATTCCTATTCATCCGCATTAACTTACATTTTTCTACGTTTAGAGAAAGCTGCCATACATCACATCAAATTGAAAATTTGTCTAAGTCATCTTGTATCGCTCTACGGTCACTCAACGGCGACACCTCCCCGTATGCCACACCAGCATCGTGAAAAAACCGCAGATTGCTGCCAACTCTGCCTGTTAGATAATTTGTGTATACACTCCTGGAAATTGAAATAAGAACACCGTGAATTCATTGTCCCAGGAAGGGGAAACTTTATTGACACATTCCTGGGGTCAGATACATCACATGATCACACTGACAGAACCACAGGCACATAGTCACAGGCAACAGAGCATGCACAATGTCGGCACTAGTACAGTGTATATCCACCTTTCGCAGCAATGCAGGCTGCTATTCTCCCATGGAGACGATCGTAGAGATGCTGGATGTAGTCCTGTGGAACGGCTTGCCATGCCATTTCCACCTGGCGCCTCAGTTGGGCCAGCGTTCGTGCTGGACGTGCAGACCGCGTGAGACGACGCTTCATCCAGTCCCAAACATGCTCAATGGGGGACAGATCCGGAGATCTTGCTGGCCAGGGTAGTTGACTTACACCTTCTAGAGCACGTTGGGTGGCACGGGATACATGCGGACGTGCGTTGTCCTGTTGGAACAGCAAGTTCCCTTGCCGGTCTAAGAATGGTAGAACGATGGGTTCGATGACGGTTTGGATGTACCGTGCACTATTCAGTGTCCCCTCGACGATCACCAGTGGTGTACGGCCAGTGTAGGAGATCGCTCCCCACACCATGATGGCGGGTGTTAGCCCTGTGTGCCTCGGTCGTATGCAGTCCTGATTGTGGCGCTCACCTGCACGGCGCCAAACACGCATACGACCATCATTGGCACCAAGGCAGAAGCGACTCTCATCGCTGAAGACGACACGTCTCCATTCGTCCCTCCATTCACGCCTGTCGCGATACCACTGGAGGCGGGCTGCACGATGTTGGGGCGTGAGCGGAAGACGGCCTAACGGTGTGCGGGACCGTAGCCCAGCTTCATGGAGACGGTTGCGAATGGTCCTCGCCGATACCCCAGGAGCAACAGTGTCCCTAATTTGCTGGGAAGTGGCGGTGCGGTCCCCTACGGCACTGCGTAGGATCCTACGGTCTTGGCGTGCATCCGTGCGTCGCTGCGGTCCGGTCCCAGGTCGACGGGCACGTGCACCTTCCGCCGACCACTGGCGACAACATCGATGTACTGTGGAGACCTCACGCCCCACGTGTTGAGCAATTCGGCGGTACGTCCACCCGGCCTCCCGCATGCCCACTATACGCCCTCGCTCAAAGTCCGTCAACTGCACATACGGTTCACGTCCACGCTGTCGCGGCATGCTACCAGTGTTAAAGACTGCGATGGAGCTCCGTATGCCACGGTAAACTGGCTGACACTGACGGCGGCGGTGCACAAATGCTG
The DNA here is from genome assembly GCF_023864275.1 of Schistocerca cancellata. Taxonomy (NCBI): domain Eukaryota; kingdom Metazoa; phylum Arthropoda; class Insecta; order Orthoptera; family Acrididae; genus Schistocerca; species Schistocerca cancellata. Next base: position 79,886,178 of record NC_064627.1, on the reverse strand, counting down.
CGCAGCTAGCGCCATTCGACGGCCAACACCGCGGTTCCTGGTGTGTCCGCTGTGCCGTGCGTGTGATCATTGCTTGTACAGCCCTCTCGCAGTGTCCGGAGCAAGTATGGTGGGTCTGACACACCGGTGTCAATGTGTTCTTTTTTCCATTTCCAGGAGTGTATAAACAATAATGGCGGTCGTGTCACACATCTGTAGGGCACGCATGAGGAAACCCTTGACTCTGATGAACACTCGCCGTTATTCTATTACGTAAAAAGCCTTCGACCCACTCAAATATCAGGGAATCTATTCCATATGCTCGTACCTTCGTTAACAATCTGGAGTGCAGCATCGTGTCAAATGGTTCAGAAAACTCTAGAAACAAGGAACCTACCTGTTGTCCGTCATCCATACCTCGCAGTATGTCATGTGAGATAAGGAAAAGGCGAGTTTTGCACATACGATGCTCTCTAAAATCCTGTATATTCGTGGACGCAAGCTTCTCAGTCTCAAGAAATTTTATTATATTCGAACTGAGAATATATTCAATAAGTATGCAGTAAACTAATGTTACGGATATCGGACTCTAGTTCTGTGGGTCTGTTCCTTCATCCTTCTTATGCACATGAGTCATCTGCACTTTTTTCCAGTCGCGTGGGACTTTTCACTGGGCGAGTGATTTGCGATAAATACAAGCTAAGTAAGAGGCCAAACACGAATCGGAATTTCGTCTGGACCCGGTGACTTACTTGTTTTCAACTCTTTCAGTTGATGAGTTCCATCGCGTTAAAATCAGGCGAATATTGGCGGCCATGTCATCAACGTGAGTTACCTCTCATGCTCCTGAAACTACTGTACGGTGATTGTGGCCTTGTGACACGGACAAATGGAATTACCGTTGGGGAGGACATTGAGCAGAAATGGATGCAGCTGGTCCACATTCATGTTCAAGTAGTCCTCAGCTGTCACGGAGCTACGATTACTACGGCTGGTCTCATGGAGATCCAGGTAAATGTCCCCCCTAGCATAGTACACTCCTGCTGCCCACAGCGGCCTGAATGACGCAGATTCTGCATACGACCATCTTCCCAGTGTAAAGCGAAATGATAGTATGACATTAATGTCCGGGAATCCCGAACTGCTGAAGTTGCCAGTCTTTTCAATTGAAGCCACATTGGGCGACTTACGTGTCGATGCTGATGAGAACACAACACCCAGTACCACCCAGTACCTCGTGACACAGACACATGCCACTACCGTCGGGCTGACTACTCAGGTAAGTGGGCACACTAGTAGTATAGCGTATTTTAGTGTTGCACTAATGTAGTCACAATTGAGAATTTCAAAGTTTGTGATGTAGCAGTGTAGTATGGTTCAGCAGACCAATGGCATGCGCCTTCTGGATTGCGTCGGAAGATACAGGAGGAGGAGGAGGAGGAGGAGATTAGTGTTTAACGTCCCGTCGACAACGAGATCATTAGAGACGGAGCGCAAGCTCGGGTGAGGGAAGGATGGGGAAGGAAATCGGCCGTGCCCTTTCAAAGGAACCATCCCAGCATTTGCCTGAAGCGATTTAGGGAAATCACGGAAAACCTAAATCAGGATGGCCGGAGACGGGATTGAACCGTCGTCCTCCCGAATGCGAGTCCAGTGTGCTAACCACTGCGCCACCTCGCTCGGTGCCCGAAGATACATCTGTCCGCCAGGGCGACATAGGAAGCGTGTAGACTTCTAAAAGTGCTTTAACATATTATTTTCTTCGTGTACACATTTTACATGTTCTCCTCTCACACAACAATGCTTAGTGAAACAAAGAAGTTTGATATTAAGTTAAAATATAGCGTGTTATATTCAAACCCATCACGTGCAACATTGGGTCTATTCTTATTTCTAGGTAACAGACTAAAAGTAAATAGCAAATAAATAAATAATGGGCTTGATGGTCCCACCCACACTCCGTTAGTGATTGACGATGTGGTTGGGTCAGCTTGGGAATAGGTAGGTGTCGTCCGCTACAGTCCCCCATTGAGCGGTGTGTTCGCAGCACTTGTTCCTGCACCAGCATCGTACTCTATTGTCAGAGTCGTCAAAAAGTTGGTAATTCAGTCTATATCGAAAACCTATGTTTAAAAAACCACTGTGCTGACAGCGGAACACGTAAAAACTACAGTAATCATTCTCCTGTAGAGTTCACAAAAGTAAACTGAAGCGGTAAAGCAAGAATACAACGTAAGAAAAATCAGGGTCACATAGGCAGAAAATTTTGGAAAGAGAATGTACAATTACCGCACTAGCAACGAAAGAAGAAGCACAGGACTTCAGAATAAGCAACAACAAGCAAAAACACTGCAAGTAAATTGTGCGGCAATTTTATGAAGATGTACTACAGGGTGATTTCGTTTTAACATTGCAGACTTTCAGGCATGACGAGAAAGGATAAATGTATCAGCGCACCCTTTGTCCGCAGCTCGTGGTCTAGAGGCTAGCGTTGCTACCTGTAGATCACGGGGCCCCCGTTCGATTCCCGGCATGGTTTGGTATTTTCCCTGCCCTGGGACTGGGTGTTAGTGTTGTCCTCACTATTCATCATCATCATAATTTGTGACCGCTGATCAGTTCGAATGTGAAAAAACAGGGACTTATACGGGGCTGGTGACCGCGCAGTTGAGCGCCCCACAAACCGAATCATCACCATCATGACAGCGCATACCTTAAGAGACACCAGCACTTGTTCATCTTCGATACTGTGGAACATGTCTCTTCTATGACAAATCCTTTCGTTTCAAAATTTTTTGGGGACCAGAACAAGACAAAAATGGCTACTAAATATGATCTCTACAGTACATATCTTAAAACGTATGGCTACTTGTTCAAAAGAAGAGATATGTTTCACAGTAGTGAAGATGAGCATGTGCTCATAATCGTCATAGCTGTTAATGTAAGCATTTCAAAGCCCATGCTTAGTAGATATGTATTTCTTGTTTTAACCAACACTAGCACCTTTTAATGTTGTCTACACTACATTCTTAGCAACAACAGTACCGGTACAAGTGTTCCTTTGTCAGAGGTATCAGAACTATATTCGCTTATATCTTTTGACTCCCTAGTTTTCCTGGCCGGCCGGTGTGGCCAAGCGGTTAAAGGCGCTACAGTCTGGAACCGCGTGACCGCTACGGTCGCAGGTTCGAATCCTGCCTCGGGCATGGATGTGTGTGATGTCCTTAGGTTAGTTAGGTTTAAGTAGTTCTAAGTTCTAGGGGACTGATGACCTTAGAAGTTAAGTCCCATAGTGCTCAGAGCCATTTGAACCTAGTTTTCCGTGAAGAGCGTCTGTCACTTCTCCATCGTCCCCGAAGATTTGTAACAGCTTCACGAAATCTCCTGTACCGTTTTTGAACTATTAATTCTAAAATGTACTGATACATTACGCATTCCGTACACTGTTTCCAGAATGCCCAAAGAAGACGCTTCATAAGTGAACGTCAAAAGGCGTCTCGTGGGAAGAACCGCCCAACCGCAGTAAGCTTAAGACCAGAACACCTGTAGTACTTGAATGTACGAAGTGATTCATTACATGAGAGATTAGTTTCAGTAGCTTTTTAAAATCAAAAATGCATCACGAATCTGAGTTGTTTTCGGTTCTCGTTGACATAACACACTCGTTTGATGAAATTTGTGGTTGACATTTGTCACATTCGAAGCCTGCAGGTGCTGCAACAACACTCCGCTGTTTGAGAACAATACTGCGCACGTAGCTAGAACAACTGCGGCCGGCAAGGACGCTTTGGACACAGGAGACGGGCGCGCGGCCCCATTCACGTGTAGCAGCCGAGTGGCTTGTCGCCTTTTGTAACTCGACTGCTTTCCGCGCAGAGCGCTTTGTGGGCTGGCCGCGGCGCAGTACTTGCTTGTTGTTGCTGCAGCCCGGCGCGACACAATACAAACAGCGTGCAGCGCTACGAGAACGCCGCGACACTGATTTATTCTTAATTAACCTGATCCTGCGCCGGCTGCGACAGCCGTAAAATTAGGTCTTCTGTGGCGGTATTAAAGGGAGGTATTCTGAACTGTCAGCAGTGATTACCGGCTTATTGAGGGCGTCGTGGTTCACGTGAAAGCATTACACAATCCCGCTAATGGCTGATGAATATTCTTGCTTCATAAAGGTTTGATTCTATTCGAAAATCCTACCACGTAAACGCTCGCAGCTGTATAATTAGCTAGTAGTTTCAGGATGACGTGAGGACGGAGTACAATTTCTGTAATTGGTTTATCGCGCTGAAAGGCTACACGAGTCCTTTTGCGAATATTCTGACTGCCAATGAATGGAAATGAAATAATTTGGCGACGCAGAATTCGGAATCTGATATTCAAATTCGACTGCGCAACAAACTTTTATGGTGTCTCATTTACATTACGACCTGAGGAGAGGAAGCTGCTGTTAGTCGTTAGTCGTTCGTTATGCAGGTGAAGAGGGTCTCCTCATGATGTGCTTGGAACCTGTGTGTGAATACGTAGTGATTTTTCCTTCGTCCGGAAGCATTCTGTTGTTTCTCCACTGGCTTTGCTGTTAGTATCTAATTCTGCGCTGCAGCACCTGGTGGCAGCTAAGGTCAGAAATATGAACACATCCTCCTGTGATTACCACGTATAAAGCTATCTCTCGTGGTTCTTAAACTAAATTATTAAAAGATTCTACAATGGAGCGTCCCCATTCATTCCTTATGCACCGCTATTCATCTACTATTGTTTCCTTCACCTCCTTTTCAGTAAATCTCCCATCACAATAATTTTTTTCGGCTCGTTAATGATTTCCATAATTTGTTGTATTTTGTCACATATTTATCTATCTCTACATCATACAGGTAACAGGGATATAAACTCATACTCCTGAGGTGGTTGGTGGCTTCGCCTGAGCTTGGCCAGCACTGTCTTGATTTTACTGTTCATAGGTGCTAACCTTCAGACCTACTTTCTTACACACTATTAGATGTATTCCCGCATCAGCCCTATTATGCTGTACTATGGAGGCATATATCCCAAATTTTATGGCAACGCGCTACCGTATTATTTTCGATGTGAGCGTTATTCTAAAATAAGTGGAAATAGTTGCTGTATGTAGTTGTCCTACAATTAGAGAGAGGCGCTTTTACAAAAAGGGGTTGTGGAAGCGGTGGCGTAGAAAGGGGCCCGCTGCCAGTGCGTAACGCTCGACAACGTCCCGACTTTATCTCAATTCATAGAATGAGGTGCACAGTACAGACGCACGTGGCTCCAGTGATTCAGTGTTTCCAGTACCTCCGCTATCATCACACGAAAACAACAGTTCAAAATGCTCTGGTTCCCACATAAGCGACGCTTCTGCGTGGATAGATACACTGCATACAGTCATATACAGGGTGAGTCACCTAACATTACCGCTGGATATATTTCGTAAACCACATCAAATACTGACGAATCGATTCCACAGACCGAACGGGAGGAGAGGGGCTAGTGTAATTGGTTAATACAAACCATAAAAAATGCACGGAAGTATGTTTTTTAACACAAACCTACGTTTTATTTAAATGGAACCCCGTTAGTTTTGTTAGCACATCTGACCATATAAACAAATACGTAATCAGTGCCGTTTGTTGCATTGTAAAATGTTAATTACATCCGGAGATATTGTAACCTAAAGTTGACGCTTGAGTACCACTCCTCCGCTGTTCGATCGTGTGTATCGGAGAGCACCGAATTACGTAGGGATCCAAAGGGACCGGTGATGGACCTTAGGTACAGAAGAGACTGGAACAGCACATTACGTCCACACGCTAACACCGTTTTAGTGGTATTTTTCACTGACGCACATGTACATTACCATGAGGGGTGAGGTACACGTTCGACGGGCGTTTCATAGGACGTGGAGGACGCATAAATTGGCCAGCCCGTTCTCCTGATCTTACACCTCTGGACTTCTTTCTGTGGGGTACGTTAAAGGAGAATGTGTACCGTGATGTGCCTACAACCCCAGAGGATATGAAACAACGTATTGTGGCAGCCTGCGGCGACATTACACCAGATTGCAATTGTGTGCAGCAAATGATGACCACCACATTGAACATCTATTGGCCTGACATGTCGGGACAAACTCTATTCCACTCCGTAATTGAAAACGGAAACCACGTGTGTACGTGTACCTCACCCCTCATGGTAATGTACATGTGCGTCAGTGAAAAAGATCGATAAAAAGATGTGAGCATGTGGACGTAATGTGCTGTTGCAGTCTCTTCTGTACCTAAGGTCCATCACCGTTCCCTTTGGATCCCTACGTAATTCGGTGCTCTCCGATACACACGATCGAACAGCGGAGGAGTGGTACTCAAGCGTCAACTTTAGGTTACAATATCTACGGATGTAATTAACATTTTACGATGCAAAAAACGGCACTGATTACGTATTTGTTTATATGTTCAGATGTGGTAACAAAACTAACGGGGTTCCATTTAAATAAAACGTAGGTTTGTGTTAAAAAACATACTTCCGTGCATTTTTTTACGGTTTGTATTAACCAATTACACTAGCCCCTTTCCTCACGTTCGGTCTGTGGAATCGATTCGTCAGTATTTGATGTGGTTTACGAAATATATCCAGCGGTAAAGTTAGGTGACTCACCCTGTATATTGTATATTAGTGGTGAACGACAGGGCGACGCTGAAAAAAACTCGAAATTGCTTTATTACGGAATTCGAATGTATGTACATTGTAGAATTATTCTCCAAAATATTATGGGCGAACTCCAAAAAGTAACGATTCCGTGAGCGTTTGAAGGCGATCGTGCACAGCACACGTTGGCATTTGAGAACCAGTTGCCACAAGTCGTTATCGATATCATCACCACTATTCATAACGATCTGAGCATATCTGATTTGCCGGAGTTTTGTTTGGGCGGTTTTACAGAAAATGTGAACGAAGGTTTCAATAGTCTCATTTTGAGATACGCTCCAAGAATAACATCCAGCCGCAGAGAAATTGTCAGATTTGGCCCTATGTCTATTCATTATAGGTCATACTGGACTAACTATCGTGGCAGGTGCCCTTAAAACGAAAATCGGCGACGAAATGAGCCGATTTATGAGGACAAAGACGCCAGCGGCGATGCACTCAGCAACCAAAATGGCTTTGAGGACGCAAATGAGGACTTATCGGGTCAGGATAGCAGAAAGCGTCCATCCACTCGCCGGGGCGATAGCTATTATGGGCCATGCATCGATGATATCACGTAAGTTTCAAGCTGTGTCTTTTTTTTTTTTTATTAGAGAACTACTTGTCCAACTTTACGCGATTTTTCTTAAAACTATGTTTTCCAGCATGGTTGTCATCGCCCAAGCTACAATTTTCATCCGATTTTAATTATTTTTGGTCTCCCTTGAAGCAGACTGAATTCTCTTCAGGTCATTGTAACCTATTTTTTTATGTTGATATTTAGTATTTTTTCGGCCAAGAAAGAGCGTTCCAAAAATGGCTATTTTAATCAAATATCTATAACTTTGCCATTTCTTTTCATATCCCAACGAAGAACTAAAATTGCATCTGTAAGGATCAGGGCGATATGTTAATTTCATGTTTCAGATAACCAAACCGGGGTTACAGCGACGACCGTCGATCTATCTCTTATCAGAGCTGTCTCGGGAAAAACCCAATTACACAGTGAAGACATTAATATTGTTCATTAGAAAATACCAATAAAGACTTCAATGTATCTTTTATTGATTGCAGCAAACCCAATTTGTCTACTACATTACAGTACAGAAAATAATTATGAATTTGAGCAATATTTTCGTCCGTCACCCTGTCGTTTCCTCTTAATAGAAACATCTAAACATTAGACACCTAACCCGGCGCAAGGCCCTGCTTCCTGGCTTCGCCGGCTCCCAGAGGCAACAAATCTCATAGACCAAATTTAAAAATTTAAATTTCTGTTGTAATCTAGTCATTAAGAGCTATAATCGTATGTGAAAGGTTTATCACTACAAGTCAAGTATTACAGTTAGGAACAATGTATATGTCTTCTCGCAGTGTAGCTCATAGCGCGCATTTCATGTAGACTACATGCCTTCCGTACTTGAGCATCAGAGCATTTGTAGACATCCGACGAACTTAACACATACTTTCAAACAATTACCAAACTTCTGCTCATTGACATCCCCACAATATAATAAAACGGGAGAATTTCGTCGGTTATTACGTTTTTTACACAGCAATGCTGCAACATAAGCATGGAGTTTCAATTCATTGCTTCTTCACTACTAACTTTAAAAGGAATACGCTTTAGAGACAGTGGCCAGTTACAGGATGACCTAAAAGTACATCAGCATTTGAAAATGTTCTAATGTAGATAGATAGGAAAATAGCCACACATGTCTAGAATGACATGCGGTTTTATTGCAACCAAAAAACTGGCCAACAGATGACGCAAGACAGTAACACGACAGTGAAGCCGCACAAGAACTGTGTATGAAATGAGCTATAGTGAGACAGGGAGTCGGATCATCCCTACACCTGCTTGAAGGTCCGACGTTTACGCAGGATTTCGTTTCACCCCATAATGTTACTCTCCCTTGCCCTTGCGCACACTGTTTGGGAGGATCGCGTGCTGATCTGCCAGGTCCTTTATGCTTGGCCTCCCAGATCCCCAGAAAGCTATCCGTGTGATCATTGATCGTAGGGTTACGTTTATTTTCCTTTGAGTCACCAGTCTTCTCACTGGTTCGATGCGGCCCACCACGAATTCTTCTCCTGTGCGAACCTCTTCACCTCAGAGTAGCACTTGCCGCAACTAAGTCCTCAGTTATTTGCTGATGTATTCCAGCCTTTGTCTACCCCTATAGTTTTTTTCCTCTAAAGCTCCTTCTAGTACCGTGGAAGTCGTTCTCTGATGTCTCAACGTACGACCTATCATCCTGTCCCTCCTCCTTGTCAGTGTTTTCCACATATTTCTTTTCTCTCCGATTCTGCACAGAACCTCCTCATTCCTTAGCTCATCAGTCCATATAATTCTGAACATTTCTCTGCAGCACCACATCTCAAATTCTTCGACTCTCTTCTGTTCTGGTTTTCCAACAATCCATGCTTCACTACCATACAATGATGTGCTCCAAACGCACGTTCTTAGAGATTTCTTCCCCAAGTTAAGGCCTATGTTTGATGCTAGTAGACTTTTCTTGGTCAGGATCTGTCTTACGGCATTTCTTAAAAACGGGAATGACCTGCGCTTTTTTCCGGTCGTTAGGTACCTTTCGTTGCTCAATCGATCTACGACAAATTACTGCTAGAAGGGGAGCAAGTTTTTCGCCTAATCTTTGTAAAATCTGGTCCTGAAACCTTTCCGCTACTAAGCGACTGTCGCTACTTTTCAATTCCGCGATCGGTTATCTCAGTATCTGCCATTTCGATGTTCATACGACGATTGAAAGGAGGGACAATGTTACAGTTTTCCGCTGTGAAACAACTTTGGAAGACCGAACTTGTGCCTTCTCTCTGTTATCTTCTTTTTCGGTGCCGGTGTGGTCACTGAGAGAATGAATAGATGATTTTGACCCACTTATTGATTTTACATACGACCAAAATGTCTTAGGGTTTCTACTCAGACAATGTCTTACTTTCAAAATCATTGAATGCTTCTCTCATTGCTCTGCTTACGCTCGTTTTCGCTTCGTTCAGCTCTTGTTTGTCAGCTAGATTCTTAGTTCTTATGAATCTGAGAAGAAGTGCTCTTTGTCTTCGTAGTGGTTTTCTAACAAAGCTATTAAACCATGGTGGATCTTTCCCATCCCTTAAAACCTTACTCGAAACATACTTGTCTAGGGCATATTGAACGCTGCCTTCGAATTTTTTCGATTTGTTCCCCACTTGCGATCAGTAATGTTTCAGATTTCGAGGTAGAATGGGATAGGAATGATGATGGAAATAGGATCACATTTGAGGAAGTGGAAAAAATGGTCAATAGATTGCAGTGCAATAAAGCGGCTGGGGTGGATGAAATTAAGTCGGAACTCATCAAATACAGTGGAATGTCAGGTCTTCAATGGCTACACAGGATAATTGAAATGGCCTGGGAGTCGGGACAGGTTCCATCAGACTGGACAAAAGCAGTAATCACACCAATCTTTAAACATGGAAACAGAAAAGATTGTAACAACTACAGAGGTATCTCTTTAATCAGCGATGTGGGTAAAATCTTCTCAGGTATTGTTGAAAGGAAAGTGCGAGTATTAGTTGAGGACCAATTGGATGAAAATCAGTGTGGGTTTAGGCCTCTTAGAGGTTGTCAGGACCAGATCTTTAGCTTACGGCAAATAATGGAGAAGTGTTGTGAGTGGAACAGGGAATTGTATCTATGCTTTATAGATCTAGAAAAGGCATATGACCGGGTTCCTAGGAGGAAGTTATTGTCTGTTCTACAAGATTATGGAATAGGAGGCAAACTTTTGCAAGCAATTAAAGGTCTTTACATGGATAGTCAGGCAGCAGTTAGAGTTGACGGTAAATTGAGTTCATGGTTCAGGGTAGTTTCAGGGATAAGACAAGGCTGCAACCTGTCTCCACTGTTGTTCATATTATTTATGGATCATATGTTGAAAACAATAGACTGGTGGAGTGAGATCAAGATATGTGAACACAAAATAAGCAGTCTTGCATATGCGGATGACTTAGTTGTAATGGCAGATTCGATTGAAAGCTTGCAAAGTAATATTTCAGAGCTAGATCAGAAATGTAAGGACTATGGTATGAAGATTAGCATCTCCAAAACGAAAGTAATGTCAGTGGGAAAGAAATATAAACGGATGGAGTGCCAAATAGGAGGAACAAAGTTAGAACAGGTGGACGGTTTCAAGTACTTAGGATGCATATTCTCACAGGATGGCAACATAGTGAAAGAACTGGAAGCAAGGTGTAGCAAAGCTAATGCAGTGAGCGCTCAGCTACGATCTGCTCTCTTCTGCAAGAAGGAAGTCAGTACCAAGACTAAGTTATCTGTGCACCGTTCAATCTTTCGACCAACTTTGTTGTATGGGAGCGAAAGCTGGGTGGATTCAGGCTACCTTATCAACAAGGTTGAGGTTAAGGATATGAAAGTAGCGAGGATGATTGCAGGTACTAGTAGATGGGAACAATGGCAGGAGGGTGTCCACAATGAAGAAATCAAAGAAAAACTGGGAATGAACTCTATAGATGTAGCAGTCAGGGCGAACAGGCTTAGATGGTGAGGTCATGTTACACGCATGGGAGAAGCAAGGTTACCCAAGAGACTCATGGATTCAGCAGTAGAGGGTAGGAGGAGTCGGGGCAGACCGAGGAGAAGGTACCTGGATTCGGTTAAGAATGATTTTGAAGTAATAGGTTTAACATCAGAAGAGGCACCAAAGCTAGCACTGAATAGGGGATCATGGAGGAACTGTATAAGGGGGGCTATGCTCCAGACTGAACGCTGAAAGGCATAATCAGTCTTAAATGATGATGATGATGATGATGATGGTTCTCCACCCCTTCGTCCTCATCACCGAATATTTGACGCTCACTGCTGGAATATTTTGAAATTTGTATCCTGTCACCCTTCCTGAGTAAATATATCTTCCTACCTGTTTAACATTCCTTGCAGGACCCTTCGTCATAGATGCCCCTCCTCGCTCCATCCGTAAAGGGTTATATTGCTGCCTAGGTAGCAGAATTCCTTAACTTCATCTATTTCGTGACCATCAAAAAATGGTTCAAATGGCTCTGAGCACTATGGGACTTAACTGCTGTGGTCATCAGTCCCCTAGAACTTAGAACTACTTAAACCTAACTAACCTAAGGACATCACACACATCCATGCCCGAGGCAGGATTCGAACCTGCGACCGTAGCGGTCGCGCGGTTCCAGACTATAGCGCCTAGAACCGCTTGGCCACTCCGGCCGGCTCGTGACCGTCAGTTCCGATGTTAAGTTTTTTGCTGCTCTTTCTGTTACTTCTCATTACTTTCGTCTCTCTTCTATTTACTCTCAACCCATATCAGACTGCTCATTCCATTTTCCAGATTCTTCTTCACTTTCAGCCATGATAGCAGTATCACCAGCGAATACCTAAGGATGCTAAAAGACAACATCCGACGACAGTTTGTCATCATACGTACTGATAATATGTTTTACAGTGTTGTTCACAAGATTGTCCGTCGGCTAAGGTATTTTCGATGAATGACGGCCGATATGGTGAAAATATCTTCTCTGTTAAAATCAGTTGCCATGGTAATTACTGCTTTTCTATCATCACAAACGCGATCTTTTAACCATTTTGTGGTCCTCTTCTTGGTTTCAGCACAACTCTATCTCATTTCAACCGTGTGTATCAATTTTTATCTCTCTATTATTCCGTGAAGCATTGAATTTTCAAATGTTAAAGGACTTATCAGTCACCGTGCATTTCATTACAAAATTATATCATTTCACGACACATTTCGAGAGATATGACGTTTTGAACACGGGAGTTCGATTCTTTAGGGAATCGGCGGGTGGGGTGCTTAATTCTATCAACCAAGTTATTGTACAGTTTATGACATTTCATTCCATGAATTTTTCGCCTGACACTAAACAGAGCGTACACGCAGACACATGGCAGCAAGTGCTGCGCAGGGCAGTGGAAAATTTCACCCCTCTGCAGTCGCGCGCTGGGACAGGGGACAGCGCAGCGGCAGTGCAGAATTTGGCAACTGCCCCTTCCCCTCCCCCACCCCCTCCCCCTCTCCGGCCGGTACTGCCCTCACACCACACCACGCCAGACGCCGAACGGCTCAGCGCAACTGAATTTCAAGGACGCGGCCACGCTGTCCACCCAGTTCAACCCGCACTGCGTGCGACTACGGTAGCCGCTCGCCCACGCGTCACTCCCCGGGGTATTCCACGTACCGGCGACAGACTGTGCGCCTGTTAAGCTCGGCTCCCACCACCACTGCACTTCCCTGATGTTTGGCCCTTATCAGTTATGCGAGACCCGTATGCGCCGTAATACCACTGAAACGTGACAAGTCCTGGTAAACGGAATATGCAACATCGCCGCTAAAATTAACACACTACCGTTCCTTCTACGTTTTGGACAGCCTTTGGACAGATGCTGAAAATACCAAAGAGCTAGTACAGAAAATTGTTGAGTGGATTTGCTAGAAAGCTTGGCAATCGATATTGACGGCACAGCAAATACACTCCTGGAAATTGAAATAAGAACACCGTGAATTCATTGTCCCAGGAAGGGGAATCTTTATTGACACATTCCTGGGGTCAGATACATCACATGATCACACTGACAGAACCACAGGCACATAGACACAGGCAACAGAGCATGCACAATGTCGGCACTAGTACAGTGTATATCCACCTTTCGCAGCAATGCAGGCTGCTATTCTCCCATGGAGACGATCGTAGAGATGCTGGATGTAGTCCTGTGGAACGGCTTGCCATGCCATTTCCACCTGGCGCCTCAGTTGGACCAGCGTTCGTGCTGGACGTGCAGACCGCGTGAGACGACGCTTCATCCAGTCCCAAACATGCTCAATGGGGGACAGATCCGGAGATCTTGCTGGCCAGGGTAGTTGACTTACACCTTCTAGAGCACGTTGGGTGGCACGGGATACATGCGGACGTGCATTGTCCTGTTGGAACAGCAAGTTCCCTTGCCGGTCTAGGAATGGTAGAACGATGGGTTCGATGACGGTTTGGATGTACCGTGCACTATTCAGTGTCCCCTCGACGATCACCAGTGGTGTACGGCCAGTGTAGGAGATCGCTCCCCACACCATGATGCCGTGTCTTGGCCCTGTGTGCCTCGGTCGTATGTAGTCCTGATTGTGCCGCTCACCTGCACGGCGCCAAACACGTATACGACCATCATTGGCACCAATGTAGAAGCGACTCTCATCGCTGAAGACGACACGTCTCCATTCGTCCCTCCATTCACGCCTGTCGCGACACCACTGGAGCCGGGCTTCACGATGTTGGGGCGTGAGCGGAAGACGGCCTGACGGTGTGCGGGACCGTAGCCCAGCTTCATGGAGACGGTTGCGAATGGTCCTCGCCGATACCCCAGGAGCAACAGTGTCCCTAATTTGCTGGGAAGTGGCGGTGCGGTCCCCTACGGCACTGCGTAGGATCCTACGGTCTTGGCGTGCATCCGTGCGTCGCTGCGGTCCGGTCCCAGGTCGACGGGCACGTGCACCTTCCGCCGACCACTGGCGACAACATCGATGTACTGTGAAGACCTCACGCCCCACGTGTTGAGCAATTCGGCGGTACGTCCACCCGGCCTCCCGCATGCCCACTATACGCCCTCGCTCAAAGTCCGTCAACTGCACATACGGTTCACGTCCACGCTGTCGCGTCATGCTACCAGTGTTAAAGACTGCGATGGAGCTCCGTATGCCACGGCAAACTGGCTGACACTGATGGCGGCGGTGCACAAATGCTGCGCAGCTAGCGCCATTCGACGGCCAACACCGCGGTTCCTGGTGTGTCCGCTGTGCCGTGCGTGTGATCATTGCTTGTACAGCCCTCTCGCAGTGTCCGGAGCAAGTATGGTATGTCTGACACACCGGTGTCAATGTGTTCTTTTTTTCCATTTCCAGGAGTGTAGAAACACACAGGTAGCAAGTGTGATACGTAACCGAATCTAGTATCTGCTATAGTATTATCACTATATTTTATGAAATGCTTAAGAGTGTGGTGTAATTTTGACTCTGTAAATAATAACGAAAGCAACTTCTGTGTCTTGAGAGAACATCGATTAATATGTGTGATTGATGAATCTTGCCAACGGCCAAGGGCTTATATTAATTGTTCGACAAACATACTGCACTCAAAATCTTGGCGTTCCTTGGGCCGTCAGTGATTTGTGACTACGTGTATATGCAGTGGTGAGTGTGATCACTTTCTAAACTAAGCACGTACACAGAAAGAGATAAATCGGGTACTTCCGTTCTGGTCAGATACATCCTCAGGGATTGACAATTTTTGTTATTAGTCGCTACGTTCACTGTTATCTCAGTAACTAAATCGCGTATGTAACATTGTGAACCGCATTCGGGCAAATCAGACCTATCCATCAGAGATAAAAGAGGCACATACTGTCCACATTTTGAGACGCTGGAAACAAGAAACGGAGAACGAAGCATTTCTACATATCAGCGTTCCAAGTTCAGTAAGTACCCTGGTCATACGAGCGCAGTTCAATAAGTAATGCAACACATTTTTTTTCTCGGCCAATTTTGGTTGAAAAAACCGGAAATTTCTTGTGGAATATTTTATAACATTCCCGCTTCGTCTCGTATGGTTTCATTGACTTCCGACAGGTGGCAGCGCTGCACGGAGCTGTTAAAATGGCGTCTGTAACGGATGTGCGTTGCAAACAATGGGCAGTGATCGAGTTTCTTTTGGCGAAAAACCAGGGCATCTCAGATATTCATAGGCGCTTGCAGAATGTCTACGGTGATCCGGCAGTGGAAAAAAGCACGGTGAGTCGTTGGGCAAAGCGTGTGTCATCATCGCCGCAAGGTCAAGCAAGACTGTCTGATCTCCCGCGTGCGGGCCGGCCGTGCACAGCTGTGACTCCTGCAATGGCGGAGCGTGCGAACACACTCGTTCGAGATGATCGACGGATCACCATCAAACAACTCAGTGCTCAACTTGACATCTCTGTTGGTAGTGCTGTCACAATTGTTCACCAGTTGGGGTATTCAAAGGTTTGTTCCCGCTGGGTCCCTCGTTGTCTAACAGAACACCATAAAGAGCAAAGGAGAACCATCTGTGCGGAATTGCTTGCTCGTCATGTGGCTGAGGGTGACAATTTCTTGTCAAAGATTGTTACAGGCGATGAAACATGGGTTCATCACTTCGAACCTGAAACAAAACGGCAATCAATGGAGTGGCGCCACACCCACTCCCCTACCAAGAAAAAGTTTAAAGCCATACCCTCAGCCGGTAAAGTCATGGTTACAGTCTTCTGGGACGCTGAAGGGGTTATTCTGTTCGATCTCCTTCCCCATGGTCAAACGATCAACTCTGAAGTGTATTGTGCTACTCTTCAGAAAGTGAAGAAACGACTTCAGCGTGTTCGTAGGCACAAAAATCTGAACGAACTTCTCCTTCTTCATGACAACGCAAGACCTCACACAAGTCCTCGCACCCGAGAGGAGCTCACAAAACTTCAGTGGACTGTTCTTCCTCATGCACCCTACAGCCCCGATCTCGCACCGTCGAATTTCCATATGTTTGGCCCAATGAAGGACGCAATCCGTGGGAGGCACTACGCGGATGATGAAGAAGTTATTGATGCAGTACGACGTTGGCTCCGACATCGACCAGTGGAATGGTACCGTGCAGGCATACAGGCCCTCATTTCAAGGTGGCGTAAGGCCGTAGCATTGAATGGAGATTACGTTGAAAAATAGTGTTGTGTAGTTAAAAGATTGGGGAATAACCTGGTGTATTTCAATGCTGAATAAAACAACCCCTGTTTCAGAAAAAAAATGTGTTGCATTACTTATTGAACTGCCCTCGTAATAGTCAAACATAGACTCGATCGGTGTTGTGAACGGCACTGCTGCAGATGGGATTCAGGAAAGGTCGTGGCTCCAACGAGACGCCAATGAAATTAATAACAGGTACACACCTGGGTAAGAGAGAAAATAGGTACCTCATAGAAGTATTTACGGACACTGAATGGGTACGATAATTTTTGTATCGAGTACAGGAAGCTGATTTTTAAAGTGAACAACGAAACCTCGAGGACCTATCACAGGGAGCAACACTACCGAATTGCTGCTTCATACACTTACAGCACACGTTTCCCAGAGTTCAAGACTCTCAAGTACGCTGACGACATCCCTCTACTTACGACTACTTCAATCTGGTCAGAGAGATGCGGGGAGCAGGGCTGACCCGTAGGACAGCAAAGTATATGGTTGAATCAAGCCCCAACATTGCTGCGCTTATCGTTACTCACCAAAAACGTGTGACTCTCACAACTTTGAGACTGGGTGCATATAATATCCCTATGAAAATACTGTCGAAATAACTGGTTATTCGTATGTAGTACAAACTTAGATGGTTCAGGCACATAAAGCAAGCACTGAATATATGCGAAACGCCTATTAATGTACTCCACATAAGAGTAACTACCGTTTGGGTATCACCTATAGCACTCCCTCGTACAAGTGCATACGTTGATTCAGCGTTTGATGACTCGTTAGGGAAGTTCGATAAATCTTAGTGTACAGCTGTAAGAAAATGTCTTGGAGCTATGGTTTGGAGCCCAACAAATGCTGTGTAAATCGCGGTTAAAACAGAAGTACGTAAATCACAAATTGTTGATGAAAGGAACCCATTTCTGCTGGATAGTGCCCGTTAACTTTCGGCCACTCACGTCACCGATCGATGCATATGTAACAAGAACCTTCCCCCTGTATCAAGAGAACGTTAGGACGCTGTCCTGATATGTGGGCATCTACACCCATCACGCGAATCTCATTGTGTAGGCAAGTTTTCTGCTACACCGTTTTCCAGCCAAACGTGGTAGTAGACCTATTGTATCTTTCAGTACAAGAAGCACAGAAAGAGCTGACTTCACTGAAGTACTACCAGAGCATCCAAAGGCCATCATATTATCACGTGCCCATTAAAGAATCTACGCTTCCGTAGCTGAGTGCTTGGCACAGCTGACTGCGATGCAGGGGACCCGTGTTCGATTCGTGGTATTTCAAGTATTTTTCCTCGGTGGGAGGAAAAAAATTTGTGGTAAGGTCTTATGAGACCTAAGCTTACAGACTACTTAATCTAACTTAAATTAACTTACGCTAAGGACAATACAAACACCTATGCCCGAAGGAGGACTCGAACCTCGAACGACGGTGCCTCGCGAACCGTGACAAGTCGCCCAAAGACCGCACGGCTACCCCGCGCGGTGGGTGGGAGGAACTGCAAAGGTGTGTACTAGGCCTCGTGAGGCCAATTGAGGAGCAGTTCGACGGATTAGTAGCGGCTCCAAAGTTAAGAAAACCGTCCACGAACGGGAGAGCGTTGTGATGACCACATACCACATCCATACCGCATCCGACGGCGCCATTGGCGGAGGGTGACATGGCGGTCGATCGGTTGCGATTGCCCCGTGTACGGCTAGAACGCTGATCTTTAACTTACTGATGTCTACGGGTCGTTTGCGTAGAACGGCCGGCACACGTCGCAGGTGCTGCGAGGTGGACTGAGGAACTGTGACAGTGCTAACAAATTAGTCACATACACTCCTGGAAATTGAAATAAGAACACTGTGAATTCATTGTCCCAGGAAGGGGAAACTTTATTGACACATTCCTGGGGTCAGATACATCACATGATCACACTGACAGAACCACAGGCAAATAGACACAGGCAACAGAGCATGCACAATTTCGGCACTAGTACAGTGTATATCCATCTTTCGTAGCAATGCAGGCTGCTCTTCTCCCATGAAGATGATCGTAGAGATGCTGGATGTAGTCCTGTGGAACGGCTTGCCATGCCATTTCCACCTGGCGCCTCAGTTGGACCAGCGTTCGTGCTGGACGTGCAGACCGCGTGAGACGACGCTTCATCCAGTCCCAAACATGCTCAATGGGGGACAGATCCGGAGATCTTGCTGTCCAGGGTAGTTGACTTACACCTTCTAGAGCACGTTGGGTGGCACGGGATACATGCGGACGTGCATTGTCCTGTTGGAACAGCAAGTTCCCTTGCCGGTCTAGCAATGGTAGAACGATGGGTTTGATGACGGTTTGGATGTACCGTGCACTATTCAGTGTCCCCTCGACGATCACCAGTGGTGTACGGCCAGTGTAGGAGATCGCTCCCCACACACCATGATGCCGGGTGTTGGCCCTGTGTGCCTCGGTCGTATGCAGTCCTGAATGTGGCGCTCACCTGCACGGCGCCAAACACACATACGACCATCATTGGCACCAAGGCAGAAGCGACTCTCATCGCTGAAGACGACACGTCTCCATTCGTCCCTCCATTCACGCCTGTCGCGACACCACTGGAGGCGGGCTGCACGATGTTGGGGCGTGAGCGGAAGACGGCCTAACGGTGTGCGGGACCGTAGCCCAGCTTCATGGAGACGGTTGCGAATGGTCCTCGCCGATACCCCGGGAGCAACAGTGTCCCTAATTTGCTGGGAAGTGGCGGTGCGGTCCCCTACGGCACTGCGTAGGATCCTACGGTCTTGGCGTGCATCCGTGCGTCGCTGCGGTCCGGTCCCAGGTCGACGGGCACGTGCACCTTCCGCCGACCACTGGCGACAACGTCGATGTACTGTAGAGATCTCACGCCCCAAGTGTTGAGCAATTCGGCGGTACGCCCACCCGGCCTCCCGCATGCCCACTATACGCCCTCGCTCAAAGTCCGTCAACTGCACATACGGTTCACGTCCACGCTATTGCGGCATGCTACCAGTGTTAAAGACTGCGATGGAGCTCCGTATGCCACGGCAAACTGGCTGACACTGACGGCGGCGGTGCACAAATGCTGCGCAGCTAGCGACATTCGACGGCCAACACCGCGGTTCCTGGTGTGTCCGCTGTGCCGTGCGTGTGATCATTGCTTGTACAGCCCTCTCGCAGTGTCCAGAGCAAGTATTGTGGGTCTGACACACCGGTGTCAATGTGTTCTTTTTTGCATTTCCAGGAGTGTAGATATATACACTCTATCGTGCTGCGATACTTAACTGTGGTTGTATAGCAACTCGTTTGATGTGCTTGTAGACAGATACAACAAAGCAGTGGCCGATCAAGGAGTGCGTTACTGAATACAAGGTCAACAAGACTATATCCATAATGGTCACCACATTGTCCATCACTGTAACAGATACTCGTCCCTTTGCGATGGCTCTTGGCGACTCCACTTTTAGACAAAGTCTCGCAGGCTGATCTCCACTACAACCTGTAGCTACCAACTGCAGACCTGTAACTCCCTACTAGAAATGACGTACGCCAATACGGAACATGAACGTGGAAGTTGCTCTCATTGGCGGCGGGGCGGATGTTGCTGACTGGGCCGCGTTTGTGGTTGGCGGAGAGTTTCAAAGTGCCACCTACAGGGCCAGTCGGAAACTGCCTCAGCGTGCCATGTCTGGTTGGGTCCATTGGCGAGGACGCGGCACTTACCTCCACCAAAGAGTGACGATGACATAGAATGTGGATGGTGGCCACAGTGCGACGGTACGAAGCAGAACACAAACTGAGTCATGACACCACTTTCAAGACTACAGTGCGTATTGCCGCACTGGAAGCTAGAAAGTATATCCGCCTGGTAACAGACATGTCATCATTCTGTCATACTGCGAATATACAGTCTTGTCGCTTGAGAGCCTGTGGTGTCACCGCCAGACACCACACTTGCTAGGTGGTAGCCTTTAAATCGGCCGCGGTCCGTTAGTATACGTCGGACCCGCGTGTCGCCACTGTTAGTGACTGCAGACCGAGCGCCGCCACACAGCAGGTCTAGAGACACATCCTAGCACTCGCCCCAGTTGTACAGCCGACTTTGCTAGCGAAGCTACACTGACAAATACGCTCTCATTTGCCGAGACGATAGTTAGCATAGCCTTCAGCTACGTCATTTGCTACGACCTAGCAAGGCGCCATTACCAGTTTATATTGAGATTGTTATTAATGTACCGTCAAGAGCGATGTACACCAATTATGGATTAAAGTTAAGTATTCCAGCAGCAACGTACCTTATTGGCTATATTAATTACATTGTCCTGTTCCAGATCTCACGCCAGTCTGCGTGAGCGTAAACGCGTGCATTTTGGCCTTCTCTAGCAACATGGTGTTGGCTATTCTGCCAACACATCAGAGCCAATATGCGTCTATTGACTAGAACATCATCTCGTAGTTTGTTGACCAGAAACAGGTAGTGAATTATTTTACTGTCGCGCCAATAGAGCCTGTGTACGACAGCAAATAACAACGCAGACTAGTAACGTCGGAACGAGCGGAAAAAGTGTGAAAAGGCTCACAGGCGGCAAAGGGAACACAGCAGGGTGTAACACCAACGGGAGCAGCGACACTTTCTACATCTACATCTACATCCATACTCCGCAAGCCACCTGACGGTGTGTGGCGGAGGGTACCTTCAGTACCTCTATCGGTTCTCCCTTCTATTCCAGTCTCGTATTGTTCGTGGAAAGAAGGATTGTCGGTATGCCTCTGTGTGGGCTCTAATCTCTCTGATTTTATCCTCGTGGTCTCTTCGCGAGATATACGTAGGAGGGAGCAATATACTGCTTGACTCTTCGGTGAAGGTATGTTCTCGAAACTTTGACAAAAGCCCGTACCGAGCTACTGAGCGTCTCTCCTGCAGAGTCTTCCACTGGAGTTTATCTATCATCTCCGTAACGCTTTCGCGATTACTAAATGATCCTGTAACGAAGCGCGCTGCTCTCCGTTGGATCTTCTCTATGTCTTGTATCAACCCTATCTGGTACGGATCCCACACTGCTGAGCAGTATTCAAGCAGTGGGCGAACAAGCGTACTGTAACCTACTTCCTTTGTTTTCGGATTGCATTTCCTGAGAATTCTTCCGATGAATCTCAGTCTGGCATCTGCTTTACCGACAATCAACTTTATATGATCATTCCATTTTAAATCACTCCTAATGCGTACTCCCAGATAATTTATGGTATTAACTGCTTCCAGTTGCTGACCAGCTATTTTGTAGCTAAATGATAAAGGATCTATCTTTCTGTGTATTCGCAGCACATTACACTTGTCTACATTGAGATTCAATTGCCATTCCCTGCACCATGCGTCAATTCGCTGCAGATCCTCCTGCATTCCAGTACAATTTTCCATTGTTACAACCTCTCGATACACCACAGCATCATCTGCAAAAAGCCTCAGTGAACTTCCGATGTCATCCACCAGGTCATTTATGTATATTGTGAATACCACCGGTCCTATGACACTCCCCTGCGGCACACCTGAAATCACTCTTACTTCGGAAGACTTCTCTCCATTGAGAATAACATGCTGCGTCCTGTTATCTAGGAACTCTTCAATCCAATCACACAATTGGTCTGATAGTCCATATGCTCTTACTTTGTTCATTAAACGACTGTGGGGAACTGTATCGAACGCCTTGCGGAAGTCAAGAAACACGGCATCTACCTGTGAACCCGTGTCTATGGCCCTGTGAGTCTCGTGGACGAATAGCGCGAGCTGGGTTTCACATGACCGTCTTTTTCGAAACCCATGCTGATTCCTACAGGGTAGATTTCTCGTCTCCAGAAAAGTCATTATACTCGAACACAATACGTGTTCCAAAATTCTACAACTGATCGCCGTTAGAGATATAGGTCTATAGTTCTGCACATCTGTTCGACGTCCCTTCTTGAAAACGGGGATGACCTGTGCCCTTTTCCAATCCTTTGGAACGCTACGCTCTTCTAGAGACCTACGGTACACCGCTGCAAGAAGGGGGGCAAGTTCCTTCGCGTACTCTGTGTAAAATTGAACTGGTATCCCATCAGGTTCAGAGGCCTTTCCTCTTTTGAGCGATTTTAATTGTTTCTCTATCCCTCTGTCGTCTATTTCGATATCTACCATTTTGTCAATGGTAGAACACTTTGGTGGCATGGGCCCAGGTCCGGACGGAAATTCTGTGTGCGTCTACATCTGCATCTCCACTATCTTTTTGGCCCTCTCCTGTTTCACCGAAGGCCCTTCATAGTACAAGTGTCTCTAATTTCCTCCTTGTGATTCTTTCGCGAAGGGAATGTGGCTGACTCACACACTAGCCCGAGTTTGCGTGGAACGTAAGCTGTCCATATTTCAACACTAAAACTCTCCTCTGCTTTAGCGCCTGTCGCTGGAATTAGCACTTAACGCTTACCGTGCCGAGTACACGATATGATCACGGCGGTCCTCGCACAACGCGTGTCTTTCAAATACACAGCGCCGTCGCTGCTGAATACGACATAAGTCAATCGTCTGATCGAGTACGCTATCAGTTCCCTTCTCTTTGTTACCATAAATGACACACGACTGTCTCCATTTCTACTGGAACAGCAGAGAGTGTAGATGGCCTATTCGTAGATGACCTATTCGTGTCTTGCCGCGTCGAATCAAAACACAGAGGTTCTAAAAGTGTCCACCAGCCTGGCGTCTTAAATCGACGCTGTCGTCCCAGCACAGAGGCAGCACGTGTGTCGTGTGTAAGTTGCTGTCGCTGCGAGGCTGTAATGGGACTGCTAATAAACTGGCTGCGGATGTCATTTAATGAACTGATAATTGTTCCAGAATTTGTAGGGATGCGCGTAACACCAGACAAAACAGAAAACTGATCGCAGATAATTGATTGTGGTAAAGCGTCCTTCAAGAAGAGTCACACGTTAAGTTACTAATTATCCTTATTATTCAAAAATATCCTGGCTCATATGACACATGTGTCACACACTGTATTACATTCCATAAGCTCCATTACATCGTGCATTGCTTACAGAGTCGCGATTTAGGGGCGGTCTGATATCTGTTTGACTGTACTGTTGAGCCCGTCTACTGCAGACTGAGATAATATTCGCCAAGAATTGACTAATATCGAGTTTTGACACTGTTATGATAGCTCAGTATTAGATGGCCCTGCTGTGTTATTATAAACGAAAACTAAATCATACTTTAGTAATAATGAATGAATGAACGTATGCATTTTGGTGCTCTTTAGCGAGAGTAAATTTATCCATCTTCTGTCACAGCAGTCAATCGGAAATCAAGAGTATGCTGCAGGCGAAAATTCTTACGATACTTGTTCTTCTAGTAACACCTGTCGTTCGTGCCTCACTCCTCTTTATGACATCATGAGTCAGTTACAGTATCTTCGATCAACTGCGATGTGAAACGTGCGAATAGTTTGTGGCTCCAGAGCCATAAACGTTACATAGACACAAAAGGTGATGCTCTTCGTTAGATCTTATCTATCTGTTCTATCTGTCTCACATCGATGAACACTACTCACGAATAGGTCGAACGAGTCTTTTGTAAGGCAGTTCTTTAGTGGAGAAATTGCAGTTCCTTAAGATTCTCCCAGCGAATCTCAATGTGGCCTCTGATTTTCATACTGTCTGTTTTATGCCGTCATTCCAGCCTAGATCGCTGCGAATAGGTACTCCTAGGTATTTTATGGTAGCTCCCGTTTCGAGTAATATGTAGCAAATGGTGTAATCGAAACAGTGGTAAATCTATCGGCGTATTTTCGCGCAGCACTCTTAATTGTTTTTGCGTTCATTGTCAACAGTGGGTATCATGGATTGTCCGCAAGCCTTCCTGCGTTTCGGTACGTCGACAGGCATTGCAATTATGACAAAATAAAACACTAACAACCGTCCTTATGATTTTATTTTATTCTGTTGCAACCAATTTCAACGCTTCAATGCGCCATCTTAAGGCTGTTGTTGACGCGGTACGGTTTGATATGATCCCTATATACATCCCATCAGTTGCCAGCATAACTAGATACGCAGGGAGTTGATGGCTGGACTGCTGACACATTATCTGTGTATCTAGTTATGCTGGCAACTGATGTGACATAGATAGGGATCATATCAACCCGCACCACATCAAAAACAGCCTGAAGATGACGCATTGAAGCGTTGAAACTGACTGCAACAAAATAAAATA
This sequence comes from Schistocerca cancellata, assembly GCF_023864275.1. NCBI lineage: Eukaryota > Metazoa > Arthropoda > Insecta > Orthoptera > Acrididae > Schistocerca > Schistocerca cancellata. The sequence goes on along the minus strand of NC_064627.1, from coordinate 79,861,485 downwards.
AAATAATAAGGACGACTGTAGGTGTTTTGTTTTGTCAAAATAGTAAACGGCCGTCGTCTGAAAGACTTCCTGCCAAAAGGATGGACATACAAAAGCATTGAAATTTTCCTGTAGACAAGAGCATTGTCGTAATAGCGTCCAACGGTATTCACTATGAGACTTACCAAACAAAAGCGCTGGCAGGTCGATAGACACACAAACAAACACAAACATACACACAAAATTCTAGCTTTCGCAACCAACGGTTGCCTCGTCAGGAAAGAGGGAAGGAGAGGGAAAGACGAAAGGATTTGGGTTTTAAGGGAGAGGGTAAGGAGTCATTCCAATCCCAGGAGCGGAAAGACTTACCTTAGGGGGAAAAAAGGACAGGTATACACTCGCACACACACACATATCCATCCGCATGTACACAGACACAGCAGAAAATGTCTCCTTGTGTCTGTGTATATGCGGATGGATATGTGTGTGTGTGTGTGTGTGTGTTTGTGTGTGTGTGTGTGTGTGTGTGTGTGTGTGTGTGTGCGAGTGTATACCTGTGCTTTTTTCCCCCTAAGGTAAGTCTTTCCGCTCCCGGGATTGGAATGACTCCTTACCCTCTCACTTAAAACCCAAATCCTTTCGTCTTTCCCTCTCCTTCCCTCTTTCCTGATGAGGCAACCGTTGGTTGCGAAAGCTTGAATTTTGTGTGTATGTTTGTGTGTCTATCGACCTGCCAGCGCTTTTGTTTGGTAAGTCTCATCATCTTTCTTTTTAGATATATTTTTCCCACGTGGAGTGTTTCCCTCTATTATATATATATATATACAATGTCCAATCACATTAATGTGCCCACCTGTCAGAGACCTGAAGATCTACCTTTTGGAGTGCAGGCCACTGCGGGCCACACAGGGAGAGCGTCAGTGTGGTTCTCGAAGGTATCGACAGGGATGTGGGGCGATGCCGCCTCCAGTGTCGTAGCCAGTTGCGCTACATTTCGCATATAGCCTTCTGTGGTGAGAATAGCCCGATCGACATGGTCCCACAAAATCTCGATTCTGTTTAAATTCTTTAAGTTTGATGGGACTCATCCTGGTGCTGACCGAAGTACGCACATGCACTGCGAGCTGTGTGACATGCTGCATTATCCTGCTGGTAGATGCCATCGTACCGAGGAAAAATAAACTGCGGGGTGGACAGGGTCCACAAGGACAGATGCATACTCGTGTTCATCCAGTGTGCCTTGCAGATTTATGTGATGACTCAGGGAATGCCGACCGGCCTGGACCCTTCCAACGATTGTCGCAGGGTGTTTGTTTTTAGGCGTTTCATGCCGTGTAGATCTGTCTTTCCGAGGGAGCATAAAACGTGGTTCATGAGAAAAGGCCGCCTGTCGGTGCTCAGTTGACGTCCGGTTGCGGTATTGGCGAGCAAATTGCAGCCTTCGTCGCCGACGAACAGCAGCCAGCATTGCTGCCCATACGCAGCAACTTCCGCTGAACGGTCGTTGAAGAGACAATGTTGGTATCCCCTTGGTTGATCTTGGCGGTCAGCTGCTTAACAGCTGCACGTCTGTTCGCCGGTACACATCCTCCACAGCCGTCGTTCATCTCAGTCATCGATGGACCGCGTGCACCACTTTCGCCTCATCGTCGGTTTTGTGCAGCACCATTTTGCCATGTACACTATTACCACGGGGCCATGGAACAGTTAACAGTTTCTAGCAGTTTCGGAAGTGCTACCATCTTCCACCCGAATGCCAAAGATGGGGTCCTTTAGGGCGACAGATAAATCGCTTCGTTTCCGCTTTATGACAACAGCTATACTATCTTTCGCACCCGACCCAACGCACTTCACTACACTATAACCATGGGGCCAAGGGAACAGTTAACAGATCTTAGCAGTTTCGGATGTGCTTCCATCCTCCGCCCGAAAGATGAAGATGGGGTCCTTTAGGGCGACAGATAAATCGCTCTGTTTGCACATTACGACAACAGCTTCCCTATCTTCCGCATCCCACCCGACACACTTCACACACCCTCCGCTGATATCGCTTCCACCTGGCGTTTGTGAGTGGCTATTGCCCGTTGTAAAGGGACTTCCTCCTCTAGCATTACTTTTCCTCAATAGAAGTAGTCGATCCAGAAATATTTTCCGAATTTTGGACAGGTCAACAATATCACAGCTGTTTTCCTAAAATATTTCATATTATACACAATTTGTTATATTTCGAGCTAAAATGTATGAAAAGGAATTACTTTATTTTCATTGTTATAATTGATATGTACGAGCTCTGAATGTACAGTTAAAATTTTTTTTAGAAACGTTTGAAATTACGAAATATTTGACACACTTAAAATTTCTATTCATTAAGAACTGGAGCCAACTAAATGAGAAAAGATAAGTAAAATGTCTATTCTATATCTTAGTCCTCTCGAGTCTTATGAAAAGACTTAACCATAAAGACATTAGCGACCTCAAAGGGGAACTGCGAGACCGCTACGGTCGGAGATTCGAATCCTGCCTCGGGCATGGATGTGTGTGATGTCCTTAGGTTAGTTAGGTTTAACTAGTTCTAAGTTATAGGGGACTAATAATCTCAGAAGTTGAGTCCCATAGTGCTCAGAGCCATTTCACATCAAAGGAGGAAGGGGTGGATTACAACGTTGACGCCAAACATAGGCGGTGGTCACGTTATTGTGACTGCATCGTGTTGTAAATGGTTCAGACATATGCTGGGATAGGTGAAAATCGCGTACCATAATTATCAATATGTTTCGTTACACAGGATGATGGCAATTTTTCGCTGATGCTACGTAACAGGCAGCAAAATTGACAAGAGTTATGTAAACGAGCCAGATTTACTTGCAGTGCGTGTGGCCGCGTCGGTAAATATTCGGCGAATCTCTGAACGCGAGTGCGTCCGCAGAGCCGGCACGACAATGGGCCGTAAGTCAGGGGTTTGGGTCTCCCCCCTGCACTACCAGCGCGAGGGTGCGCGGGTAGAGTTTAAACCGCCCTGGCAGCCCCCTGCAGATGTATACATCATCCTGCCGCCACACTCCGGCTGCCGTAGCACGCCACGTGCACAGCGCACATCAAACTCGCAGGAACATTGGTGCTCTCATTTACAACACGACTCCATCACAAGCAGGAGGTATTTCGTTAGGAAACACTTTTCCTACATACCTCGAAGAGATACCAAGAGCTGCACTAGACTGGACGAAATCTAGCGCGAAACAAATTTTTCCTTAGAATTAAAATCTACAGTGTGGCCAAGTAGCCGACCGGAATGGCCGAGCGGTTCTAGGCGCTGCTGTCTGGAACCGCGCGACCACTGCGGTTGCAGGTTCCAATCCTGCCTCAGCCATGGATGTTTGTGTTGTCCTTAGGTTAGTTAGGTTTAAGTAGTTCAAAGTTCTAGGGGACTGATAACCTCAGCACTTAAGTCCCATAGTGCTCAGAGCCATTTGAACCATTTTTTTGTGGCCAAGTAAAGTAGACACCATAACTTACACTCCATTCGAAGGAACAAATATTCCCTCATCAGAAAATGTGCGAAGACACGAGTACATTGTTCAGAACTGCTATATACGGAGTGAATGAGGTAAAACTTGCACCGTAGACATTGCGGAAATGCAAAGTTGTGTTTATGGGCGGTTCTCACAGAAATGATTAGTAGTCAGAAGTTCGTATTGTTACCCAATAAAAAACTGTAATAATACTTAAAAATGTATTTTTATGCAAATCTACATCTACATTTATACTCCGCAAGCCACCCAACGGTGTGTGGCGGAGGGCACTTTAATTGCCACTGCCATTACCTCCCTTTCCTGTTCCAGTCGCGTATGGTTCGCGGGAAGAACGACTGCCGGAAAGCCTCCGTGAGCGCTCGAATCTCTCTAATTTTACATTCGTGATCTCCTCGGGAGGTATAGTCTAAGAAGTGGGAAGCAATATATTCGATACCTCGTCCAGAAACGCACCCTCTCGAAACCTGGACAGCAAGCTACACCGCGATGCAGAGCGCCTCTCTCGCAAAGTCTGCCACTTGAGTTTGCTAAACATTTCCGTAACGCTATCACGATTACCAAATAATCCTGTGACGAAACGCGTCTCTGTTATTTGGATCTTCTCTATCTCCTCTGTCAGCCCGACCTGGTACGCATCCCACACTGATGAGCAATACTCAAGTATAGATCGAACGAGTGTTTTGTAAGCCACCTCCTTTGTTGATGGACTACATTTTCTAAGGACTCTCCCAATGAATCTCAACCTGGCACCCGCCTTACCAACAATTAATTTTATATGATCATTCCACTTCAAATCGTTCCTCACGCATAATCCCAGATATTTTACAGAAGTAACTGCTACCAGTGTTCGATCCGCTATCATATAATCATACAATAAAGGATCCTTCTTTCTATGTATTCGCAATACACTACATTTGTCTATGTTAAGGGTCAGTTGCCACTCCCTGCATCAAGTGCCCATCCGCTGCAGATCATCCTGCATTTCGCTGCAATTTTCTAATGCTGCAACTTGTCTGTATACTACAGCATCATCCGCGAAAAGCCGCATGGCACTTCCGACACTATGCATATTGACATTAATCAACTAAAAGTAGCGTAAATTGCAATGTCAGTGGTGTTTGTTGCAGAATGTTAATGCCAGTCTTTCAAGAGGTCTGGTATTTTAAGAAGTTTCCGCACCGACACTTGCTTGTGCCATTCAACCCGCGTAGTCGGTAGGTACAGTGCGACTGTGTGTTCCCTGAGTGCACTGTAACAGTGTGTGGCAGTCCAGGCAACAGATCGTAACTGGACGATAGCACTTAGCAATGCAGAAAAAGTCTCTTGTACGGCGTATGCGGCAAGATACCGCAATAGACGTCAACTGTCTCGGTAATTATTTATCAACCTCGTCAACCAGTGGGGGTGGTAGTGTAACACCCAGACAGCGTAACAGCAGGAAGCAACTGACGACAAAAGAGGAGGAATTTAATGTTCCTGCAGATCCGCACATTAGCTCTCATGTAATCGCACGATGAAGTAGCATGAGTCAGGCAAGTGCCCTACGCATTCTCCATTGATATAACTTCTATGCTTCATGGAAACGGTTATGATAATAGTGTTAATTTCGGTACATGCGCAGTTATACAGGATGCTCCAGATGTATCATGTATCTTCTTTAGTGATGAAGCCACGTTTACCCATCAAGGACAGGTAAATCGCCATAACGTGCACTGTATGTATGTTGACAATCCTTGTTGGTGTGGTGTGCGTATTGTAAGACCTTCAGTACACACACCATCAGATTATTTGACTTGTCGCTCTAACGAAGTAGGCGAGTGTCAGCAATATGTCTCGTGGCCTTATCGTGGCGTGCTTATGGCTCTGAGCACTATGGGACTTAACATCTGTGGTTATCAGTCCCCTAGAACTTTGAACTACTTAAACCTAACTAACCTAAGGACATCACACACATCCATGCCCGAGGCAGGATTCGAATCTGCGACCGTAGTGGTCACGCGATTCCAGACTGAAGCGCCTAGAACCGCACGGCCACACCGGCCGGCCATACTTGACTATAGACTGGTTTAGACAAATGTAGACTGGTACGGACTGGTGCAGACAAATGCAGACTGATTAATCGGAGGTCTGTACACTCGTTATAATACCTCGAGCGTTCAGGTATCATTGCGCGAGTGTGATCCGCGAGGAGAAAAGGTTCTACGTAAGCAGCAATCTCATTGGCTGCGTTACATATTAATACGCGGATCTGCGGAAGCAAAATCCCCTCCCGGATGATGCCGTCTCTCCCTCCATTTATCCCTCCTATCAACTCTGATCCTCACTCCCCCTCCTTTCCTCTGTTCTTTTCCCGGGCTCCCTCTCCACCCCTTCAATCCTCTTTCGTCCCACCTCCCCTCTCTTTGCCCCCTTCTCTCCCCAGAGTCCTTTTACTTTCCCTCCTCTGCCTCCTCTCATTCCCTCTCGCGTCTGCCCTTCTCCCCCTTTATTAGTCCTCTCCCTCCTTTGTCCCCCCCCTTTTTCGTTATTTTTCCTTCCTCCTTCCTTGTTCTTCCCCCTCCTCCAGATCCCCCCCCCCCATCTGCCTTTGGCTCGGGAGTGTCATCTTTGTGCCGCCACTTTCGTGCAGTGTTCTACATTGGTGTTCTACAGTGAGTGTTCTACAGTGAGTGTTCTACAGTGAGTGTTTTGAGTGTTTTACAGTGAGTGTTCCGCGGTGTGTTTTTTGGGAAGTGTTGCGAACTGCCATCATACTGTCGCTGGGTGTGCCTTTTATCTCTTGCGAACAGAAACCAGACTGTCGCCGTGTTTTTTTAATTGTGTGTGTACTATGTTACTTGTCTGATTCCTGTGTCTTTTACTAACGTTGCCACCCCTTTTGCTTTCTGTTTTAACTTTCCGCATTTCTCCGCCATTTTACACTTGACGTCACCCGTTTTATCGCCTGTTTTTCTTGTTTCTTTTCTTCTTCCGTTTTTTAAAATAAAAGTCTGTAGGCTGTAGAGCAGCGTACTAAGCTGCTGCCAGCCCGCCCCCTTCGGGGAGTTTTGAAACTCAATAAAGGAAAAAAAAAGAAGCAGAATTTGATCCGTCTCTAAGACAGCGCCATCTCGTAGTGCGGAGACGGACGAGCGCTGCGGGTGCGCTGTTGTGCTTAGCGGGGCGCGCTCTAGTGGGAAAGTTGTGTACGCGCTGACTACGCGGAACTATGTACAAAACAGTTGGCTTCGTCAGGTGGAACGTCAGCGTCCATGGAGTGTATACAGGACAGTTAACCGGCTTCTTTCCCATAGATGCAACACTGAACGGGCACAAGCATTGCAGCCTCCTAAAACATCACCTTCCACGAATGCTCGACGACATTCCTCTGCTGACTGAAAGAACCTGTGGTACGAACACGATGGCTGGCCAGCCCATAGTGCACGAAGTACTACAGCATGTGAAACTTCCTGGCAGATTAAAACTGTGTGCCCGACCGAGACTCGAAATCGGGACCTTTGCCTTTCGCGGGCAAGTGCTCTACCATCTGAGCTACGACTCACGCCCGGTCCACACAGCTTTACTTCTGCCAGTATCACGTCTCCTACCTTCCAAACTTTACAGAAGCTCTCCTGCGAACTTTGCAGATCTAGCACTCCTAAAAGAAAGGATACTGCGGAGACATGGCATAGCCACAGCCTGGGGGATGCTTCCAGAATGTTCCATTTAAGTAAGTGTATGTCTGCAAAAAGAAAAAAAAGGAAAAAGAAAGAATACAGTTTCTATCTATTATTACAGTCTATTGGTCGCCCCCGTTGGCTGAGTGGTCAGCGCGATAGAATGTCAATCCTAATGGCCCGGGTTCGATTCCCGACTGGATCGGAGATATTCTCCGCTCAGGGACTGGGTGTTGTCCTCGCCCTCATCATTTCATCCCATCGACGCACAAGTCGCCTAAGTGGCGTCAGACTTGCACCCGGCGAACAGTCTACACGACGTGAGGCCCTAGTCACACGACATTACAGTCTGTTGATTGGTTAACTTTAAGAGCCCGTGACTACGAAACGGCACAGCAGTAGCATTTCCCATATGCGCAATATTTGCAGTTCAAGTTTTAGGTGATTCGACTTGTGTACATCTCGAGACAAGACTATTCATTTTACTTGTAAAGATACGCTTTCTTCTGTGTCATTCGATATTCCTTGACAAGAGTATTACACTGCTATCTATCACTTGAATTATTTTTGTTGATATGATTAAGGCATCAGTGACGGACATTAAGTAATTGAAACCGGTCAGATATATAGACTCGACATTTTAATCAATGTGTCATCACTGATAAACGTTTCCAGAATGAAATTTTCACTCTGCAGCGGAGAGTGCGCTGATATGAAACTTCCTGGCAGATTAAAGTTTGGAAGGTAGGAGACGAGATACTGGCAGAAGTAAATCTGTGGGTACCGGACGTGAGTAGTGCTTCGGTAGCTCAGATGGTAGAGCACTTGCCCGCGAAAGGCAAAGGTCCCGAGTTCGAGTCTCGGTCGGGCACACAGTTATAATCTGCCAGGAAGTTTCACTGATAAACGTTGTTTGCAGCTAAGCACTACGTCGCGACTAAGTGTTGAAACTGTGCTGCTAGACAACGAGCATACACAGCCCGCAACGGTGAAACTACGATAAGTAACACCTATCTGGATCGAAGGTCACAGCGGCATGCGCGTCAACGAACAAGCCGACCAACTGGATGGACAAGGCACAGCTGCAGGAACGCCATGGCATCTGTTGTGTACATAGTTCCGCGTAGTCAGCGCGTACACAACTTTCCCGCTAGAGCGCGCCCCGCTAAGCACAACAGCACAGGCACAGCGCTCGTCCGTCTCCGCACTACGAGATGGCGCTGCCTTAGAGACGGACCAAATTCTGCTTCCGCCGATCCGCGTATTAATATGTCACGCAGCCAATGAGATTGCTGCTAACGTAGAACCTTTTCTCCTCGTGGATCACACTCGCGCAGTGATACCTGAACGCGCGAGGTATTATAACAAGTGTACAGACCTCCGATTAGTCAGTCTGCAGTAGTCTGCCAGTCTACATTTGTCTGTACCAGTCTATAGTCAAGTTTCAGTCTCCACCTAGTAAGATTATCATATTCCTGTACATAGCCATGAAGAATAATTTATCGACACTTTGTCAAGTATCAGAGATATGTAAGAATAAGATTAACGTACCAAGACCAAAGGAACGTCGGATTGTCATTTGTAAATAGCATCCAGAATAGTTAAGTAAGGTTTATGATTGTTATTATTTTAAGAAATGTGTGTGAAAATTAATCAAGTTCTGTTTAAAGTTGGTCAACGTTAATCTGCTACTCTAAGCGTGCAAGTGGCATTTCTATCGTCTGACCTAACGGCAGAAGATTAACACGCCACGATAAGACCACGAGACATATTGCTGACACTCGCCTACTTCGTTAGAGCGACAAGTCAATTTATCTGATGGTGTGTGTACCGAAGGTCTAATAGTACGCACACCACAGCATCCAAAGGTGCCGCACACTGATTTCATATAAAGACTCAAGGGCGATGCGAATGATGCGCAATGAGGAATGGAGCAGACGAACCAACGACCAAAAAGGCATCACACAGTGGCAAGAGGGTTTTATACCACCATCGAAAGAATGACATTCAATCAAGGTCGTTTAAAAATGGCATTGCCTGTGACTGATGGACAGCATATCTTGTACTTGTGGAGAAGAAGGAGACATGAACCTCAAGTCTTGGAAAGACGGACGTGATATGAACTAAATCAACTGAGTGTTGTGGGGTACAATGGCCCCCATTGCGTTACCACTCTTTTGGCAACAGCAGACGTTAGGGTGTATAAACTCATATACACAGCTCTCACGGAATAGGGAGTGTCTATGAAATCAGCCACGTCAAAGTCCAGATGCTGGGAATACGGCAGGGAGGAGTAGGAGCAAGCCGGCAGCACAGGACAACAGCAGAGCCCGGCCGCTCCGAAGGGGGGGGGGGGGGGGGGGGGGAGCGGAAACGAACAATTGCATTGTGTGGAGGACGGGCTCAATTAGCCAACACATCAAAACAAAAATCGGAAAAATAAAGTAGACTTTGTACATACCAATTTTATACACATTATTATTCTTTTGTTATAAATGCATTGAAATTTGTACGTAAATAATAATCAAACCCGACAGTTGTTGCTGGAGTGTTTATACTACGGTTCGTTGTACGGCCATGAAACCAAAATCCAAATAAATAAATAAAGAAAAGAAAAAAAGAAAAGACGATTGAGTTTTGGGGCGTCCCAACTATCACAACGCAAACTTGTCAGTTACGTGTGGTTTTATATTTGGTGAAGATTCCATAGACACGACATTGAACGGGAAACAGAATTATTGCTGGTTATTGAGCAGTTAAGTTACGCATAGGTCCTTCTGGGACGTTAATGATAACCATAAGTGTGGCTAAGTACTTCCTCGAGACAATTGTTCGTGATATGAAGAGCGAAGGTTTGACGATGCCAGAGTGACTCCCCGAAATACACTGTGTACGAAATAAGAAGACTCCAAAGATTAATGAAGATCTCCTTCTGCATCTGGGATCTCTGCACTGCCGTTGGATCTGTACGATACCATACCGAAGAGACTTCAATCCAAGCACAACCGCACGAATGCGGAAGCTCTCCAAGGAAAGCGGCTAGCTAACCTCGGGAATACAAAATTTAACATGTACCAAGTGAAAGACTTGATCTGTGAATGTCAAAGACATCGATCAGGCAACTCTGGACTTTGGAACGCAATATGGATTCGATAGAGGCGAGGAATAAAAATCTCCACTTGCCAAAAACGCTACGTTACCCCCAATCTCAGTTTCGACAAAAATCTTCAAGCATTAATTTATGATCTTTGCTTATCTTGAGCTCACTATCATTCTTACGTGCTTGAAGTGGCGGCTGAAGGAATCTAAAAACAATTCATCGCTGACCACCCGAAATGACTCCTCCTCTTTATCGAGCCACTAGGTGAAACACGTTCTTTTGCACTGATTTTAAGCGGATATCCTGAACTCCACCATAACCAACATAACTTTCACAACGTTCATTTCAGATACTAAAATGATGCTTCAGTTCTCATAAGATGTCCAAGAGTATACCGATACAGCCTTATAGACAGCCATTTAGCAAACCAGTTCCGCATTGCTGCTTTCAAGAAACGAGTTTCACCGGGCAATTTCTCCGTATAAGCTAGATTTAGTGGGAGTATCAGCCAGACCAGGACACAAACAATACAAACATGCATTTCCTACTAATCGCAAACAGGCTTCTTAACCCTCCGATTGGGATTGTCTGACTATGTGGCCAGCATTGACGCATAGCTGTGTTTTTGATGATGATCCACATGTTATTACCGAGCACCACTACCAGAGATGTTTCAAAAATGGTTCCAATGGCTCTGAGCACTATGGAACTTAACAAATGAGGTCATCAGTCACCTAGAACGTAGAACTACTTAAACCTAACTAACCTAAGGACATCACACACATCCATGCCCAAGGCAGGATTCGAACCTGTGACCGTAGCGGTCGCGCGGTTCCAGACTGAAGCGCCTAGAGATGTTTCACGGGCTACATGGCAGTGGGTCTCTTCGCCGCATTTTGGCAAAACTGTCCGTCGGTCACAATGTACTCGTAATATCCATACTTTAACGGAATCTTCCTGTAGTAACAACCAGTCGGGGTGTTAACAAAGAGAACCGCAGCGTACGATGAGAAGCAGCCTCACTTCCACTGGCAAACACCAGAGCACCTAGTGTCACGATCGTAGGCGCCAGTTCAAGACCTAGAGCGGTTGCCTCCTAAACTAACAGTTGACTCGCAACACGAAGCAGACGCCGCTACCCAAAAAGCTGTATGTCACGACATCCAGGTACCCTGGTGCTTTACTACTGCTGCTTGAATTTTTATCGTTTTACTATGTTAAAATAGAATCTAGCCGTGCAAGAAAAACCGGAAGCATACACTCAAAAATTACTTAGTTCTCTCTTTATTAAAACTGTCTTATGTATTTAAATCTGTCCAGTTTCAAGGGTTATTTTGATACATTCCGTGTGCTTTGCAGAGCAACGTGTGTGTGTGTGTGTGTGTGTGTGTGTGTGTGTGTGTGTGTGTGTGCGTATGTGTGTATGTTGCCTACTTTCGACAAAGGCCTCGTTGGCAGATAGCTTATTGTGTGAGAGTGTTTCTGTTGTACCCATATGCGAATCAGCATCTCCGCTACACGTTGAGTAGGAACTATCTGATGTGTTGGCAAATGTGCCAACACCTTGTAGATAGAGGAGGCCGAAATGCACGCTATAATCTAACGCAGACGGGCGTGAGGTCTGGAACAGGATACGTAATGAATGCTATAAAGAAAAATACGTAGCTGCTGAAATACTTAACTTTTAATCCATCATTTGTATACAGCATTCTTGATGATACAAGTGAGACTTTCTATAGAAATGGTTAATGGCGCCTTGCTAGGTCGTAGCCATGGACTTAGCTGAAGGATATTCTAACTATCTCTCGGCAAATGAGAGAAAGGCTTCGTCAGTGAAGTCGCTAGCAAAGTCGTCGTACAACTGGGGCGGAGTGCTAGTACGTCTCTCTAGATATGCCGTGTGCTGGCGCTCGGTCTGCAATTACTGACAGTGGCGACACGCGGGTCCGACATGTACTAATGGACCGCGGCCGATTTAAAGCTACCACCTAGCAAGTGTGGTGTCTGGCGGTGACACCACACTATCATTTTCATAATAGTGTAAAATTCGTTATTATTTTATATCCTACTACCTGTGTACCCGTCATTTCCCAGCTATGCATTTATTGAGCTCTTACGTATGACAGGTATTGAACTGTATGACATAAAATCGTCATAACTTCTGATCGGTTTGCGTTAGACCTTTCAAACTGCAAGGTTGGCCGTGGAGCGTGACGGGAGTTAGTATCTGCACGCATTGTTTGGTTTAGCAACGAAGCCCACTTCGATTTGTATGGATTCGTCAATAAGCAAAACAGATGAATTTGGGGGACTGAGAATCCGCATTTCGCTATCGAGGAGTCTCTTCACCCTCAACGGGTGACTGTGGTGTGCAAAGTCCTGTCACGGAACAATCGGTGCGATATTCCTTGATGACACGGTGACCACGAAACGGTAAGTGAAGGTTTTAGAAGATGATTTTATCCCGATTATCCAAAGTGACCCTGATTTCGACAAGACGTGGCTCATGCAAGATTGAGATCGAACCATTCGGAGCAGGAAAGTGCCTGATGTCCTGGAGGAGCGCCTTGGGACCGCATTCTGGCTCTGGGATACCCAGTGGCCACTGGAATCGGTCTCGATTGGCCGCCATGTTCTTCGGATCAAAACACGTGCGGCTCCTATTAGTGGGGCTATATTAAAGACAAGGAATACAGCAATAACGCCAAAACCACTGCTGAACTGAAAACAGCCGTTCAGGAGGTCATCGACAGAACTGATGTTCCGACTCTTACGTGGCTCATGCCGAATTTCGCTATTCGTCTGCGCTACGTCATCGCTAATGTTGACAGGCATATCCAACATGTGATAGCCTAAATTCGAATATCTGTAGTAACGTTTACATGTTGAATAAAGCGGGTGCACACATTAGTTTGTAACTAATCTACGTTTTTTCCATATAATACAATAATTGTCACCCTGTACATTAGTCCATCTCCTCCCTCCACCCCTCTCTCTCTCTCTCTCTCTCTCTCTCTCTCTCTCTCTCTGTTCATCCCTTCCTTCCTCCTCTATCTGTCCAATTCCCCCCCCCCCCCCACTCGTCACGTTATCACTCCCACCCCAACAGGATGCTGGTGGTTCTTATAAGCACAGTATTTCTTGCCGGATACTAACTAATATGTGTACCTATTTTCGTCCGTGCACACATTTTCAATTCATTTCACATAAATGTAACATATTTCATGCATAGTTGTACATATATGTATCATCTGTAACTGGAGCTAATTTCATCCCCCACTTTGATTTTCACGCCTCTCAATGTTTATGACTTCGTATCTTCTGAACTATGTGCCCTTAAATGATATAATCTTCCACAACCATCCAGTGATATACTGGGTGATCAAAAAGTCAGTATAAATTTGAAAACTTAATTAACCACGGAATAATGTAGATAGAGATTTAAAAATTGACACACATGCTTGGAATGACATGGGGTTTTATTAGAACCCAAAAAAAGTTCACAAAATGTCCGATAGATCTCTTGCGCGCGTGGTTTGGTGATGATCGTGTGCTGAGCCACCACTCTCGTCATGCTTGGCCTCCCAGGTCCCCAGACCTCAGACCGTGCGATTATTGGCTTTAGGGTTACCTGAAGTCGCAAGCGTATCGTGATCGACCGACATCTCTAGGGATGCGGAAAGACAACATCCGACGCCAATGCCTCACCATAACTCCGGACATGTTTTACAGTGCTGTTCACAACATTATTCCTCGACTACAGCCATTGTTAGGGAATGATGGTTGACATATTGTGCATTTCCTGTAACGAACATCATCTTTGCTTTGTCTTACTTTGTTATTCTAATTATTGCTATTCTGATCACATGAAGCGCCATCTGTGGGACATTTTTTGAACTTTTGTATTTTTCGGTTCTAATGAAACCCCATATCATTCCAAGCATGTGTGTCAATTTGTACCTCTCTATCTACATTTTTCCGTGATTTACTCAGTTTTCAAATTTGTACTGACTTTTTGATCACCCGGTATTTGTCTACTGTCTGCAAAATGTGTTGCGAATAGAGTTAGCAGTAACGAAGTAATAAATTAAAACCTTACCCGCGATGCGTCTGTTTTTCACATATCTCAGTATTTGAAGTTATACCTCCTAAACTATGTGTAGTGCAATGATCTGTTATGGTACGTACATTCAGTGGCAAACGTGCATACTGTCTGCGAAGTATGTTGCGGATAGAGTTAGTAGCAAATATATGATAAATTAAAACGTCAAGCATTATGCGAAAATTTTTTACACGTCTCTGGGTTTATGACGTCACATCTCCTGAACTATGCGTGGTGAAACAACATGACTGTGTTGGTACACTGTGACGTCATTACTGTCTCAAAAATATGTCGCAAATACATTTGTTAGTAAAGAAGTAATAAATTGAACGTTGTGTTTCATGCGGCAGTTCTAATGCATAAACAACGATAATGTAGTGGGCGATGAACATTTTTTACTTTGATCTTTGTATGGCGGTTGCCAGCGAGGAAAATTCCGTAAACTCTTGAGATTATGTGTAAAGTTTGTCGCAAGTCACTAAGTGCCCTCATGCTCAAATAATGGATTAATAATGTATGGGTATTCATGTGTCGTGAGTTACACTGCTTTTCCTCCAGAAGCCCCTGCGCTCATACTCCAACAGCGATTCTTTTCAGACTGTAAGTGTTATGTGTACCAAGATGGTTGAAACCGATCCAGGAATTTAGGACGAGGTGTGGAACATCTCTGTTTGTATCAAGTGTACGGATTCATTATAATTCTCCTTTGTTCTTTACGTGCAGTGCGGTCTGGTTCCCCTTATTCCGCCTCAGTTACACTATGTCGGCGATTACTGCGCAAACAAGTTCTCCACGTACGCGTACACTACCATTACTCTACCGCGCAAATATAGGGGTTACACTCGTCTGGTGTGAGACGTTCCCTGGGGGGGGGGGGGTCCACCGGGAGCCGAACCGCACAATTACCCTGGGTTCGGTGTGGGGCGCCGGAGGGGTGAAGTGGACTGCGATAGTCGTCGTGGGGTTGCGGACCACTGCGGCTGCGGCGCGGACGGAGACTCTCTGTCGTTTCTAGGTCCCCGGTTAACATAACATAACATAACTTTACGTTCAAGTCTTTTTTAAAGGCATCACCGTCTTTTTCAGGATTTTGATGCTTGTCGTTTTCCTCCGGTAGCGTTATGCCTTAAACTTCCTGACAGATTAAAACTGTGTGCCAGACCGAGACTCGAACTCGGGGCTCTGCCTTTGCGGGCAAGTACTCTACAAGTGTCATATAAGCGCACACTCCGCTGCAGAGTGAAAATCTCATTCTGGAAACATCCCCCAGGCTGTGGCTAAGCCATGTCTCCGCAATATCCTTTCTTTCAGAAGTGCTAGTTCTGCAAGGTTCGCAGGAGAGCTTCTGTAAAGTTTGGAAGGTAGGAGACGAGGTACTAGCAGAAGTAAAGCTGTGAGGACGGGGCGTGAGTCGTGCTTGGGTAGCTCAGTAGGTAGAGCACTTTCCCGCGAAAGGCAAAGGTCCCGAGTTCGAGTCTCGGTCGGGCACACAGTTTTAATCTGCCAGGAAGTTTCATATCAGCGCACGCTCCGCTGCAGAGTGAAAATCTCATTCTGGAGCCTTATGCCTGGTTTCTAGAATTCTTTTAGGTTATATTAAACTAATAGTGTTACATCATTCCATTCTGTTTAATGAACTTCACCGATGAGATTATGAAATTTTATTAATGATGAAGCTATTCATCACCGAAAACTGGAGGAATAACTGTCGACTAAACGAGCAATAAAGATGTGCTCACAGTAGGCAAATTTATGATGGTAGTTTTGCTTTCCAGCAGTGTCTTCAGAAAACAATTGTATTCCGAAACACTAAATATTGTAAATTAAAGCCAACTGCCGCATTTCTCTGTCTGTATGTGAAGGCCTAACTCATGTACTACTGTACGGATTTTTATATGCTATTCAGCAATAGACAGAAAGGTGATTAAAATTCTTCTGGGTATTATGTCGCGTCATTGGTAAAAATCTAACAACAATAATAAATTAAAACCGACGTTTCGGCCTAATTGCAATGGCCTTCCTCAGGGCCCTGAAAAAATTTAATCACTATGACACCGGCCGCGTAAGCCTACGTTCTTAGAATAGAATGATTCATGAGGAACGTTTGTGTGCACACTATATAAATATCTCGTGCAAATTGGTTGAACCATGGTAATGTTTGTCGATTAATTCGTACCACCTAAAACTTTCCTGGAATTCGTTGTTTAAATTGTGGAAGTGATAGGATGGAACTGTTCATGTCACATGGGTGTAAAGAAAAGTCTGTGACACTATATACTGTCTGTTAAGATGATCTCCCAATAACGAGTTGGATAACTTGCAAGATAGACGCAATAACAAACTGAACATCTTGCAAGGTGGACGATGAAAACCTTTTGTTCAAGTGAGTCATTTGGATAAGAAAATATGAATCTTTAATATTCAATTTCCCAACGTTGGCCTCTGAATTTTAATCAGAGTTCTACGCAGTGGCCTGTAAATAGAATTACCGCTACGTCAGTCAAGTCGTGTCGTAGATACTTGCGTGCGAAGCAAGGACGGGTCACCAGTAAAATTATAATTCTAATTCTTAATTTATTAGTCAGAGAAACACAAAAGAAGTTTTCCGGATCGTTTCCATTTCCTGTTCTCTAGAAAGTTCTAACCGGTGTTCCTCTCCACTTTGCTCAAGAAGCGTACAGTAAATTACGCTCAGGAGCGGTATTAATTTGTACGCATCTTGTGTACAGGCCTTGGAATGGACACCTTCGGACGTCGGTGCTGTATCACGTTTTATCGACCAAAACTGTTCTTCAAAACCAGTACAACTGATTTCTATGGGACTCGCGTTAGAAGGAAAATGTCTAATAGGAACGTTACCAGGTTTTCCTTTCTAGAGGAAAATCTGAAAGAGGCTTCATCTTTTCGACTTTCTTCTGTTTCCTGTCTCTTTCTCAAGAGCACAGACACTGCACTGTGTACCATGGACTCGCATACCTTGCGATAAAAAATTTATTGGGATTTTCGGACGGGTCATGTTTTGTGACGTACTAGTTATTGAAGACAGACCTGAAATCAGCTACATCTGCATCTATACTACGCAAGTCACGTTACGGTGTTTGTCTGAGGGTACTTTGCGTAACACTATCGATTCCTCCTTCTCCCGTTCCAGGCGCGAGTGGTTCACAGGAACAACGAAACCTCCGTGTGAGCTCGAATTTTTTCTGATTATTCCATCATGGTGTCTTTGCGAGATACACTTAGGAGCAAGGAATTTATTCGTTGACTCTTCTAATAACGTGCGCTTTCAGGCCTTTAAGAGTAAACAACACAGTGATCCACAATGCCTCTCTTGCAACGTCTGCCTCTGGAGTTGCCTGAACATCTCAGTGACGCTTTCGCGCTAAGTGAATCCGTAATGAGACACGTTACTTTGCTTTAGATGTTCTCTGCTTCCTTTATGAATAATACCCAGTACGGGTGCCACATTGACGACTAATATTCAAGAATTGGTCGAATGACTATTTTGTAAGCTTCCTCAGGATTGTTCCAATGAATCGCTGTCTGTCATTTTCGTTACCTATATATTTTCGACTGGTTGTCCCAATTTAAATCGCTCCCTACGTGTACAAAATGGCTCTGAGTACTATGGGGCTTAACATCTCAGGTCATCAGTCCCCTAGAACTTAGAACTACTTAAATCTAACTAACCGAAGGACATCACACACATCCATGCCCGAGGCAGGATTCGAATCTGCGACCGTAGCGGTCACGTGGTTCCAGACTGAAGCGCCTAGAACCGTTCGGCCACCAGCAGCCGGCTCTACATGTACACCTGGATATTTTATATATGTGTGTGCTTCCAGTGATTGCTTTACAATCACGTAATCATACACTAATGTGCTTCCTGCCTATTTATGAGGACTGTGTTACATTCATTTACATTGAGAATCAATTGCCAAACCCTGCAACAAGCGTCAGCCTCTGCCGGTCCCCCTGCATGTCGCTCCAGTTTCGTAGCGTTGCGACTTCTTTGTGTACAATAGGATTATCCGCGAAAAGCCTGATGAAGATTCCGACGTTAAATATATACTCCTGGAAATTGAAATAAGAACACCGTGAATTCATTGTCCCAGGAAGGGGAAACTTTATTGACACATTCCTGGGGTCAGATACATCACATGATCACACTGACAGAACCACAGGCACATAGACACAGGCAACAGAGCATGCACAATGTCGGCACTAGTACAGTGTATATCCACCTTTCGCAGCAATGCAGGCTGCTATTCTCCCATGGAGACGGTAGTAGAGATGCTGGATGTAGTCCTGTGGAACGGCTTGCCATGCCATTTCCACCTGGCGCCTCAGTTGGACCAGCGTTCGTGCTGGACGTGCAGACCGCGTGAGACGACGCATCATCCAGTCCCAAACATGCTCAATGGGGGACAGATCCGGAGATCTTGCTGGCCAGGGTAGTTGACATACACCTTCTAGAGCACGTTGGGTGGCACGGGATACATGCGGACGTGCATTGTCCTGTTGGAACAGCAAGTTCCCTTGCCGGTCTAGGAATGGTAGAACGATGGGTTCGATGACGGTTTGGATGTACCGTGCACTATTCAGTGTCCCCTCGACGATCACCAGTGGTGTACGGCCAGTGTAGGAGATCGCTCCCCACACCATGATGCCGGGTGTTGGCCCTGTGTGCCTCGGTCGTATGCAGTCCTGATTGTGGCGCTCACCTGCACGGCGCCAAACACGCATACGACCATCATTGGCACCAAGGCAGAAGCGACTCTCATCGCTGAAGACGACACGTCTCCATTCGTCCCTCTATTCACGCCTGTCGCGACCTCACTGGAGGCGGGCTGCACGATGTTGGGGCGTGAGCGGAAGACGGCCTAACGGTGTGCGGGACCGTAGCCCAGCTTCATGGAGACGGTTGCGAATGGTCCTCGCCGATACCCCAGGAGCAACAGTGTCCCTAATTTGCTGGGAAGTGGCGGTGCGGTCCCCTACGGCACTGCGTAGGATCCTACGGTCTTGGCGTGCATCCGTGCGTCGCTGCGGTCCGGTCCCAGGTCGACGGGCACGTGCACCTTCCGCCGACCACTGGCGACAACATCGATGTACTGTGGAGACCTCACGCCCCACGTGTTGAGCAATTCGGCGGTACGTCCACCCGGCCTCCCGCATGCCCACTATACGCCCTCGCTCAAAGTCCGTCAACTGCACATACGGTTCACGTCCACGCTGTCGCGGCATGCTACCAGTGTTAAAGACTGCGATGGAGCTCCGTATGCCACGGCAAACTGGCTGACACTGACGGCGGCGGTGCACAAATGCTGCACAGCTAGCGCCATTCAACGGCCAACACCGCGGTTCCTGGTGTGTCCGCTGTGGCGTGCGTGTGATCATTGCTTGTACAGCCCTCTCGCAGTGTCCGGAGCAAGTATGGTGGGTCTGACACACCGGTGTCAATGTGTTCTTTTTTCCATTTCCAGGAATATATATATATATATATATATATATATATATATATATATATATATATATATATATATATATATAGGGTAATCATTAATAAAACAGTAGGGACGGATTGCTGACTGGAAATGGAACAAAAAGCGGAAATGTGCCGTTGCCACGGTAGATGGCACTGGTAAAGTTTTGCAGAAGTTCGGAAGTAGCGCGTACTTCAATGCGAGATGCTTATAATAACGTCCACAACGAAACTTTGTCTCCGTATGTGGCAGAAAACCCAAAGAGATTTTGGTCATACATAAAGCACACCAGTGGCATGACGCAATCAGTACCTGCCCCGCACGACAACAACGGAGAAGTCACTGAAGACAGTGCCACTAAAGCTGAGTTATTAAACACGGTTTTCCGAAACTCATTCACCAAATAATACTAAGTAAATATTTCTGAATTCCAATGAAGAATAACTGCCAATATCATAAATATAGAAGTAGATATTCTCGGTTAGCAAAACAGCTGAAATCACTCAATAAAGGCAAGGCCTCCGGTCCGGATTGTATACCAGTCAGGTTCCTTTCACAGTAGGCTGATGCAATAGCTCCATGTTTAACCATTACATACATCCACTCACTCACGGAAAGATCCGTACCTAAACACTGGAAAATTGTTCAACTCACACCAATACCCAAAAAGGAAGTAGGAGTAACGCGCTGGATTACAGGATCATATCACTAACGTCAATTTGCAGTGGGGTTTTTGAACATATGTGTTCGGAATTTATGAAAACGATCTATTGACACATACGCAGCACGGATTCAGATAACATCATTCTTGTGAAACACAACTAACTCTTTATACTCATGAAGTAATGAGTGCTATCGACAGGGGATGTCACATTAATTCCATATGTTTAGGTTTTCAGAAGGCTTTCAACACCGTTCCTCACAAGCGTCTTCTAGAAAAACTGCGTGCCTATGGAATATCGGATCAGTTGTGCGACTGGATTTGTGATTTCCTATCGGAAACGTCACAGTTCGTAGTAATAGACGGAAAGTCATCGAGTAAAACAAAATTAGTATCCGGCATTCTCCAAGGAAGTGTTATAGGCCCTCTATTATTCCCGATCTGTATTGACGATGTAGGAGGCAATCTGAGTAGCCTTCTTAGATTGTTTGCAGATGATGCTGTCGTTTACCGTCTTGTAAAGTCATCAGATAACAAAAATGAATTGCAAAATGATTTAGATAGATATCTGTGTGATGCGAAAAGTGTCAGTTGATCCTGAATACAGGAAAGCGTGAAGTTTTTCACATGAGTGCTAAAAGACATCAGCTAAATTTTGATTCAACCAAAAACTTAGGAATTAAAATTACAAACAACCTAAACGGGAACGATCACATAGATCGTTGTGCGTAGTGCAAAGCAAAGACTGGGACTCATTGGCAGAACACATTGAAGGTTGAACTGGTCTACTAAAGAGACTGCTTACGCCATGCCTGTCCGCTCTATTGTGGAGTATTGCCGTGCGGTGTGGGATTCGTATTAGATGGGACTGACAGATGACATCGAAAAAGTTCGAAGAAGGAAAGCTCGTTTTGTACTATTGCGAAGAAGGGAGGTAGTGCCTGAGACATGATACGTGAATTGGAGTGGCAATCATAAAACAAAGGCGTTTTTCGTTGCGACGGGATCTTCTCATGAAATTTCAATCAGCAGTTTTCCCTTCCGATTGCGAAAACATTCTGTTGGCACCCACATACATAGGGAGAAATGATTATCACGATAAAATAAGAGTAATCAGGGCTCGAAGAGAAAAAATTAAGTGCTCGTTTTTCCCACGCGCCGTTCGAGAGTGGAATGGTAGAGAGACAGCTTGAACTTGGTTCATTGAACCCTCTCCCAGGCATTTTATTGTGAGTAGCAGAGTAATGACGTATATGTAGATGTAGACGAACGATAGTTCTTCTGACCACGTGCCGTGTGTTCCTTGTGTTTTGGAGGCTGTGATATTGATACAGCGTATTGTAAGCAGCAGAATGTTCCGGTATTCAAGTCAGGAACAAGCCGAGATGGTGTTTGTGTAAGGCCATGAATACGGTTGAGAGGCAGCACGGTTGTAACAAAACAAGTACCCTTACAGAAACTAACCACATCACACAACATTCCAAGTCCTTTTGAGTGATAATGGGTCCTTTCGCACAGACCAACAAGCAGGGAAGTGGCGGATGTGCGAGCACCAGATTTCGAGGACCGGTTTGTATAGGATATGTAGACGAAGTCCAGTACAAGCTCCACGCAAATGGCGCGCCAACATAGTGCAAGCCAAACTACGTCTATCCATATATGACAATCGCTACTATCCCGAACTCCTGAAATCCCAGATTGAACATCTGTTGTGACGCGGCTGCGATGCGGCTCTCCACTGTGTTCCGGGTTGAATTGTTGTTTCACGCACACCGTCCATTTCACACCATGTGTTCGTAGAACCATTTTCCCTCCATTTCCAGTCAGAAACCCGTCCCTGTAGTTTGTCGGCTTTACTAATATTCACCCTGCATTGAGGCAAAAACTCGAGAGAGGGCGTCGTAGGCCAGCGCGGATCACCTTCTGCCGTGGCGGACGTGATGCGGGCGCTGCGCTGAAGCGCCCGGCGGAGTGGTCCCCAGCGCTGCCCTGAGATGATTGCCCGCCCGAGGGAGGCCCACACGCTACGGCCCACGCCCTGTACGGCAGAGGGAGTCTCGGCGGCAGAAGAAGCGCTCACAATCGAGTTTCCGGCGCAGGCGAATGAGCCCGACCCCTGGCCTCTGCCCGCGATTCAATAAAGGCGCATGGCGGCGCAAACGGCGGACGCCTGCCGCCGCTCGGGACGTCACTGCGCCGCACGGCTGCCCCTGCGGCTCCTGTGCCAAGTACAGCGCAACGCGATACGCGCGCCCCTTGTAACTTGTCCCAGTGCGCAGGCTTGCCTGGCCTCGCTCACTGGAGGAGAAAACACCAAGCTTCTTAAGCCGCGTCATGTTACCCTTCAGTTCCTTCTCGCATACTCGATGTTTCGACCATTCACCTGGTATCTCCATCAGGAATTCTATCAAAGACCATAGTCAGTCGTGTTGTGAAGAAGTAGGGTTACTGGTTGAAAATCTCTTAGTTTTTGTCTCATTTCATAAATAGTCAAACGGGTGTAGCAAAGGACAGAAGATGTTTATCAACATACTAGCTCTGTGCCCATCATTTCCGAGCGTATTTTAACTCCAATCTGTTATTCCACCTCCTCCTTCCCCCTTTGTGTCCATGTCCTCATTCCCCTCCATCTCTGTCCATTTTTTCCACCCCTCTCCGTCTGTCCACTTCCTCCAACCCCTATTCTCTGTCCATCTCCTCCTACCCCTCCTCCTGCTCCTCTCATTACTCTCTGTCCCTCTTCTCCTCCACGTCTTGCCAACCTTCTCCTCCTCCCCCGTTTCTCTGTTCACCTCCTCATTCATTTTTCGTCTATCTCCTCCTCTCCGCTCTCCCTGTCCACGTCCTACTCTCCCTCTAGCTGCCCATCTCTTCTTTCCTAACTCTGCACATCTGCACCCCTCCCGTCTCTCTGTTTATTCAACCTCCTCCTCTCTACCTCCACCTTCTCTTTTGTCATCTCCTCCTCTACCCTCCTTACCCTCACAGTATATCTCCCCGCCCTGGCTGGTGTAAGTATTTTAACAGACATTGCGGAAGCTTTTATTCTCCATGTACAATTTTGCCTGCGGTTTCCCGAATTCTAAAAAAAACATATCCCTCCAGATCGTAACTAACCAAATTTTACTGTTTTAAACATGGCTGTGCGTCAGCAACAGTATACAATTTAGAAACGTAGCAACTATACAGCCAACCGGTTGCAAATAACTTGATCTAGGTTTCGACACATATTAGTGGTGTCTTCATCAAAATGGAATTTTCAGAAAGAGTAAAATTACTTTGCTAGAAAGCAGTGCTCAGCTATGCTCAAGTATAAAAAAAAAAAAAAAAAAAAAAAAAAAAGAGAGAGAGAGAGAGAGAGAGACAGAGAGAAAGAAAAAAACAAGAAGGCTCGAAAGTGTTTTATTTTATTTTTGATTTGAACATATCTGCTGTCAATTCTGACCATTCCTTTCTCGCGAAGTAATTTTACGGTTTCTCAAAATTTTATTCTGATGAAGACATCCTTAGTGGGTGTCGAAACCTAAGTCAATTGTACCAAACACTTATTTGCAACCGGTTGGCTGTATAATCCCTATGTTTCAAAATGAGTAAAATTTGTAAACCAAATTTGGTTGAAATCTTTCCAGGTGTTTAGAACGAGCCCTTTACCCGTGGATTGAATTGCGTCAAAAACGCTTGATATATAATTAACACATTTCACACTGTTTGTACACATATTCACCTGTAGCTCCAGAAAATATCGCCCTTTATTTTCTTTTTCAAGCAGCTCATTGTTTGTGACGCGGTATTTCTTGAACTATGTGTCGTACGACGATATAATTTTGCTTGTACAGTCAATGATGTAGCTGAATACTTTCTCCAAAATGTGACGAGAATACAGTTAGTAGTATACGAGTAATAATTTAAACTGTTATGCTTCATGCGGCAGTTTTACTGCATGAACAGGTGAAATGAAGTGACAAAATTTTTTGCTTTCCTCATTTTGTGGTTGTCATCAACGTGAAAAAGTTTCGTATAGGTTTTAAATTATTCGTAAAGTTTGTTGCACGTTATCCAAGGTACTTTGATTCTCAAGTAATGGGTGAATAAATTGTATTCCGCGTCGTGGGCTACACCAACTTTTCACCCCCACCCCCAAATCACTTTCATGGGTAAGTTGTTCTTACCCCCTCAGCGATTCTTTGCAGACTGTAAGTGACACGTCCAACGAATTTTCAGGAAATCGGTCCAATAGCTTAGGAAAATTTGTGGAATATACATACGTACGTACCCCCATTTTTATATTGTGTATGGATTATTGTCCTGCAGCACAGGTCGTTGTTTGTATTCTTCGTCGTCTGTGGCTGTGTATTTACCTCCTTGATGGCGGGAAGCCAAGGAGCTGGAAACCTTTTCCACTGTAATTATATTCTTTTCTTGAAATTTCAACTGTTTCTTGGACTTTCCTTCTATACATGTTGCTCTCCTTGGCTAGCACGCATACCTTGTAGAATCAATATGTTGGACGCAATTTGTTTTATGTCCCGAATATGGCATTTGTACTGATTGATATGCTTTCTGTCGTCTCGGTTTCGCTTAAACATTGCCCGCGCCACGCGTCACTTCGTGGATACTCGCTATGTGGAGTTAGTCAGGTGCGTCAGTTTGAAGTCGGAAAAAGTCCTTGATTTTGTTCTGGCTCTAAACACTTTCTATTTTCGAACAAGTCTGCTTATGCGGTCAGTAACACCAGTAACAAACAATAACGTAACAGAGTGAGAAGCCGGTTCCTCGACTTTCTTACTATCATAATTAATTCTATTTCGTTTGAAAGTTCTATTAATGGGCCAACCATGATAGCCCTTGTTTTTCGTGCGTTATTTAAGATATTCATCTCCGATTCCAAGCTGTTATTGTCTCTGACACGGTAGCAGAAGCCAAGCTGCTTGCTTCTCAGCTGGGTGGCATTTACATACCTATTTCTGTTTGTAGGGTTTCTGTGCACTCTCTGTCCTAGCGTATTGTAAGTAAACGTAACAATGGTCTTTGAGGTAGCTAATCAGAAACACCAGAAGACCCTCAAGAAAGTCGCAGCACAGGGAGAAGAAACGTCCTTTATGCAAGAAGAAATCAAAGAGTAACATCGTAAAGATTTTATCTTCACTAGTAACTTGGTTTGCAATGAACATGTACATGTAAATCCGTATTTTCACTCACATGTGTGTTCCAAGGGATGTTTCAGTGGCTTCTTCCTTTCTTGAAGACTGCGCGGGTAGAAGTGCTGGTGGTAAGTCTTCGTCTGAGATCCAATTCCTGTGATTATTCCTTACACCCATGCTCATTCCACGAGCTGTTTGTTGGGGATGTTAATATGTTGCCTGTCTCTTCTTGCAGTGTACCGTCTCGAACCCCTTCCGAAACACACTCGCACTCATTGTACAAGTCCATGACGAAACGTGACGATCTTCATTACATCTTCATCGTCTTCTGTATCAGTCCTAGCGTTATGAGTCGCAGATTAATGAACAATACTCTAGAAACGGTTGAAAATGCCTTTCGTGAGCTACAACTTTCCTAAATATAAGAACCATATTTCCTTAGGTTTATTTGAAGGAATCAGTCTGCGACATGAGTTTCCTAGAACCATTAGTACGTGCCCACTATGGACGCATAGTCCTAGATACATAATGTACAGTAACTGGAATCGGAAACAGCCAGAAGCCACTGGCGGACCCGTCAACGTTGCGGTTAGTGGACTGAATCCAGTCTTTCTTGAGCAAGTGGCCAGGATAGTGCACATGCTCCTGAAGAAAACCGGCCCTTGTGTAGGTGGAACTTCACCCCGGCATCACACAACATAGTAAAGAGTGTGCAGACGTTGTGCATAGTTTCCCTAACTATTAAGTCATGCAGGAATGGACATGGTTAACTGTTCCTGGTACCTCTAGAAGATTTCCAGGAAGAAAAGATAAGACAAACAGCAAACATTGGTATTTGTACAAGCAAAGGGTGTATTGATGTCCATAATGCGTTGTGATTCCCCATCCAGTGGGGTTAGTAAAAAAGTAAACAAGGTCTATCTTAGAAAAATATTCACTGCTGACAAGTTTAGTGTGGAGTTCCTCCAGACGGGTTATTGGTTGGGCTTCTAGATGTATCTGGGCATTAACTGTTGACCCAAAATCTCCATGGACCAGAAGGAGCCATTTGATTTTTTAACCGCTACCAGGAGTGTTGTCAAGCAACAGTTTTGTCAGGTTCACTTACCCTAGCATCGTGAAGGTGATTGAGTTTGAGCTTAACCACCATCTGTAGCACCATGGTAACACATACCAGGCCAAGTACAAAGAGAGATATGAAAGAGGCACAGAGGTCATCGCCGGCCGCGGTGGTCTAGCGGTTCTAGGAGCGCAGTCGGGAACCGCGTGACTGCTACGGTCGCAGGTTCGAATCCTGCCTCGGGCATGGATGTGTGTGATGTCCTTAGGTTAGTTCGGTTTAAGTAGTTCTAAGCTCTAGGGGACTGATGACCACAGATGTTGAGTCCCATAGTGCTCAGAGCCATTTTAACCATTTGAACAGAGGTCAACAGGTTCTTGGAAAGAACTTCCTCCGTGATTGAGAACGCAAACGGGAGAAGGCATTCAGGCCGAAAATGTTGCCAGCCAATTGACTACTGACACCAAACAACGTAAGCTGCTGTAGTTGTGAGCTGACACCTGAGGGTAATTGTGCCGTCATGATACCCCACCAACTTGTGGGAAGGTGGAGCCAACGATGGGTAACCCAGGCAAGAACATGTTAGGAGATTCAGCAGGTAAACTGTCGCTACCATGATGGGAGCGAACGTCATGATGTGCAATCGGTCCGCAGCTCGTGGTCTCGCTTCCCACGCCCGGATTCCCGGGTTCGATTCCCGGCGGGGTCACGGATTTTCTCTGCCTCGTGACGACTGGGTGTTGTGTGATGTCCTTAGGTTAGTTACGTTTAAGTAGTTCTAAGTTCTAGGAGACTGATGACCACAGATGTTAAGTCCCATAGTGTTCAGAGCCATTTTTTTTTTTTTTTGATTTGCAATCAGAGATCAGTTAACAACACGGTTGCGTGGTCATGGCTAACAATGGCCTTCAGTTCATGCACCTTCACTTGATGCTTCTGCAGACGGAATCGACTCTTCAGCTGATGGACAGCAAATACTTCGTAGATGCTCATTCTTTCCACATCGGGTGCGATGCGCCCAGCGATCAGGACAGTCTGCACATTGGTGCATTTTGAAGCAGTCAGGACAATATGTGGTATGATTGGGGTAATGAAAGTCCGCAACTGACGAATCCTGATGCCTGCGGCAGGAAAAGAACTTACGAGGATTTCATCCCCGTGGTGGAGGTTGAGCCGCTACTACTATGGGATGCTGCAGCCCACAGCCTTGGTAGCGATAAATGTGCCACAAAACAGGTGTTTCTAGGCCATTGAGATGTTTTTGGGCCAGGAGGAGGCCGGAACCAATTCGACCGACATCAACCTCAGTTTCACGCCTGCACCAGCAGAGTTGCCTGCAGAGCTTACAGCTAAATACCATGTTGGAATTGACCTGCGAAATTTGTACCTTAGTTTAGAGTTTTTTATACAGAAGCATGTGTAAGTAGGCTGTTTATGTTTTCTTATTGGCAACGTTACGTAGCGCTCGGTATGAAAATCACTGGCTGTGCTGTGTGCAGTCTGTGGCTAGTTTGCATTGTTGTCTGCCATTGTAGCGTTGGGCAGCGGCAGCTGGATGTGAACAGCACGTAGCGTTGCGCATTTAGAGGTGAGCAGCAGCACAAAATGTAAATTAGCAAAGCAAATTGCAATTTTTAGAAAGGTTCAGACATGTATTCCGTTTATGACAGCGCAGTAGAGATTAATATGTCTTAATTGTAGTGTTTTCCATGATATTCCGATATGCACAAGTCTGCTGAAATTCGATCTAGCTTTTCATTTTCCTGTATGGATGTTGCTTCTAGTGTTTTGACAGGGGACACAAAATATATTTCTTTCAATATCCTTGGCTTCGCCAAACTACTGTATTATAGCTTCCTAATAGCTGTTTCAACTATTAGTACATTTGTCCTGCAGCCCTGTCTTTGGGATGAATTTACCCCCAAAAGTGCATAGAAAACGCATTGAAAATCGCTGTGATGTAATGGTCAGACTGGATGGATTTTTATCTGTCCAGGTAGCCTCTTATACAAATTAGCTGCCATTCATGCAGCGTATAATGGGAGTGAAGGAGAGGTAAGTAATGCATGAGCGGCTCTACTGTTACAAGATCCCTCTCCCCTGAGCGGTTTGCCAAGCTCTGAATTTATAAGTCCCGCAGAATATATCCAAGGCTTATCAGACCGTTGAAAGAGTTGCACGTTTTTCTCTGTAATGAGAGGAATATTCTCAGCCATGTGTATCATGCTGTTCTCAATGTATATTGCCGGCCGGTGTGGCCAAGCGGTTCTAGACGCTTCAGTCTGGAACCGGGCGACCTTTACGGTCGCAGGTTCGAATCCTGCCTCGGGCATGGATGTGTGTGATGTCCTTAGGTTAGTTAGGTTTAGGTAGTTCTAAGTTCTAGGGGACTGATGACTTCAGATGTTAAGTCCCATAGTGCTCAGAGCCATTTGAACGATTTTTTTTTTCAACGTATATTGTGGGCGCTGATGATCGCGCAGTTGAGCGCCCGACAAATCCAACATCATCATCATCAGTATATATTGTATAATTATGGTTACCGTCGTTACTGTTAGCTACATTATCTTTTATTATTACATAGTGATTTTTCCCAAGATCGTTCGCCAAATACCCCGCGGCTTGGCTTAAACACACTAGTTTCGTGGTAATCACTTCCCAAAGATTTCTGTACCAGCTCTGACGTTCCAGTTTCGTGACTGCTACCCAGCAGCAAACTTTTCTTCCTACATTTTCACTTTACGCCATGCACTGTCAGACTTCATATGAACATCTTCGATTATCTGAATTTTTTTTTTATCTGTACCCAAACCACAGCAGCTACTAGAGACAGCTAGACTGAAGCAATCAGCAACGTTTCCTGGATCTCTTCACTGATCTGGAAGACTTGACGCCGCGCGGGATTAGCCGAGCGGTCTAGGGGCACTGCAATCATGGACTGTGCGGCTGGTCCCGGCGGAGGTTTCAGACCTCACTCGGGCATGTGTGTGTGTGTTTATCTTTATCCTTTAATTTAGGTTAAGTAGTGTGTAAGGTTAGGGACTGATGACCTTAGCAGTTAAGTCCCGTAAGATTTCACACACATTTAAACATTTTTTGGAAAACTTGACTGTAATTCAGTTTTCTGGTCTATATCCAACATTATACTTCTGCGTAATGCAGTTCGACAGAACTGAAAAGAACAGTCCCTCATGTAGGTCGTACGGCTGTGCATCGGTGAAAATAATGGTGTCGTAGCTCACACTGATTGCCATTCCAGATGATGCTGCGGCAGTTTGTACATTTGCCCATTGTCAAGGTCAAGGTATTTGGCTACAAAACGTTTTTCAAAGAAATAAAACGCCGAAGTGATTTATAAATTAAATTTTAATAAGGGATATTTTTATAAGAATTATTTATCTAGGATTGCTTTACGTAAATTAAATGCAGTTTTTAAGCTTAAGCATTTAGTGCAATGCAGTTAACTTATAAAAGAAAATTCTTGAAAGGTAATTTTATTTACGTTACAGAAATATCACTGTTCACACAATATGTTCACATTATTCGTAAGAGCAGTTCACTTGATGTTATGTGTCGGTTATTTAAGACTGCAGTACAGGTGCAGACGTTTATTGCTACAGTGAAATAGGTTAAGTTAGTTTGGAGCCGATGTACGATCGATGTAAATTGTAACAAGTTGTCAGTTGTACGAGGTGTGAGAGAAAAGTGACGAGACTGACAACACTGCCAGCAACGTGACAACGCTGTGGCAACCGGTGCGTTCATCCCTTCATATGCTCAGTCCGAATGTCAGCTGTATGCAGCCATCATGTGATTTTCGAGAGCGCCATTACTGATGTTGTGTTTGTATTGTGTGTTACGACAATGGAACAGTTGAATTTAGAATAACGATATGCCATCAAGTTTTGTGTTATACACTCCTGGAAATTGAAATAAGAACACCGTGAATTCATTGTCCCTGGAAGGGGAAACTTTATTGACACATTCCTGGGGTCAGATACATCACATGATCACACTGACAGAACCACAGGCACATAGACACAGGCAACAGAGCATGCACAATGTCGGCACTAGTACAGTGTATATCCACCTTTCGCAGCAATGCAGGCTGCTATTCTCCCATGGAGACGATCGTAGAGATGCTGGATGTAGTCCTGTGGAACGGCTTGCCATGCCATTTCCACCTGGCGCCTCAGTTGGACCAGCGTTCGTGCTGGACGTGCAGACCGCGTGAGACGACGCTTCATCCAGTCCCAAACATGCTCAATGGGGGACAGATCCGGAGATCTTGCTGGCCAGGGTAGTTGACTTACACCTTCTAGAGGACGTTGGGTGGCACGGGATACATGCGGACGTGCATTGTCCTGTTGGAACAGCAAGTTCCCTTGCCGGTCTAGGAATGGTAGAACGATGGGTTCGAAGACGGTTTGGATGTACCGTGCACTATTCAGTGTCCCCTCGACGATCACCAGTGGTGTACGGCCAGTGTAGGAGATCGCTCCCCACACCATGATGCCGGGTGTTGGCCCTGTGTGCCTCGGTCGTATGCAGTCCTGATTGTGGCGCTCACCTGCACGGTGCCAAACACGCGTACGACCATCATTGGCACCAAGGCAGAAGCGACTCTCATCGCTGAAGACGACACGTCTCCATTCGTCCCTCCATTCACGCCTGTCGCGACACCATTGGAGGCGGGCTGCACGATGTTGGGACGTGAGCGGAAGACGGCCTAACGGTGTGCGGGACCGTAGCCCAGCTTCATGGAGACGGTTGCGAATGGTCCTCGCCGATACCCCAGGAGCAACAGTGTCCCTAATTTGCTGGGAAGTGGCGGTGCGGTCCCCTACGGCACTGCGTAGGATCCTACGGTCTTGGCGTGCATCCGTGCGTCGCTGCGGTCCGGTCCCAGGTCGACGGGCACGTGCATCTTCCGCCGACCACTGGCGACAACATCGATGTACTGTGGAGACCTCACGCCCCACGTATTGAGCAATTCGGCGGTACGTCCACCCGGCCTCCCGCATGCCCACTATACGCCCTCGCTCAAAGTCCGTCAACTGCACATACGGTTCACGTCCACGCTGTCGCGGCATGCTACCAGTGTTAAAGACTGCGATGGAGCTCCGTATGCCACGGCAAACTGGCTGACACTGACGGCGGCGGTGCACAAATGCTGCGCAGCTAGCGCCATTCGACGGCCAACACCGCGGTTCCTGGTGTGTCCGCTGTGCCGTGCGTGTGATCATTGCTTGTACAGCCCTCTCGCAGTGTCCGGAGCAAGTATGGTGGGTCTGACACACCGGTGTCAATGTGTTCTTTTTTCCATTTCCAGGAGTGTACATGGGGAATCCGCGAGTGTAACCTTTGAAGAATTGAAATTGGCCTATGGGGAGGATTACTTAACGACAGCACAAGTTAATTTTTGGAAGGCCGAAAATGAATTGGAGATGAACATCACTCCGGAATACCTTGAACTACAAAAACCGACAGAAACGTTTAACGTGTGTGTTCTCTTGCTGAGATCAGACCAACGTTTAACGACAAGGATCACGAGTGACCTGTTCAACCTAAAGACTTCCATCTTATGTCAAATTCTGGCCGAAGTTTTACACATGGGAACGGTTTGTGCCAAAATTGTAGCGAAAAACATCATAACTAATCCACTTCCATCACTGATTTTTTGACTTCAGAAGGCATTCCTGTTGTTCAACAGCCCGTCGGCTCACCCGATCTGAGTGCTTTTGAATTTTTTCTGGCCCGAAACTGAAAAAGGTTTAAAAAGACGTCATTTTGGGACTCTGGTGACCATTCAGAAGAGTGTGATCGATATGTTAAAGGCCCTACCGGTTGAAGCATGTCGGTGCTGCAACCAAGACGGGGAGCAGCTACTCCGCCGGTGTACAGTTGCCGAATGGAACTACTTTGAAGGGGACATTGTTGTTGTTTGAAAAAAAACGAAAGGTCAGTCTTGTTAATTCACCTACACAACTTGTACGATGTTCGAATAATCAAACTTCGATAGATAAAATGTCAGTTTCGTTACTTTTCTCACACACCTTGTACGACGTCCAAATAATTCTTTTGTGATTGCTGAAGTTGCTCAAAACTAATAATTTCGAAAATTTACTGATATTTCCGTACAACTAAATACCAAAACTTATCTGCTTTGAACAACGTAGTTTCTCAATATATTATGAAACGCCCCTTAGAAAAACTCATGAATTACTGTGCTGATAAACCTCTACGTTATTTGATTTTCAAACAGCTGAGCATGTACTCATACATTACTCTATTTACTTATTCTGATCAACACTAAACTGACACACAATATTTTTAGCGCAACACAATCTGACTTTTAATAATCCCTACAAAAGAATGGCCCTGACTAACAATAACCTATACCTTTCATGAATCACTCACCTCACAAAAATCTTCGTTACTCGAACTACTGCAATACAGCGAGCGCCACTCCTGCCAGCTAAATAGAAGATTCTAACTACTGAAGGCAGTAACTACTGGTAGGCATAGTTAGCAAATGGAAAATTCTGATAGAGAACAAACAATGTATTTACCTTAATAGTGTTCAAAAGTCATTCTGGCGGACACACGCCCAGATTGTCCGCTCTTAAAACTCCGCCATTTCTCTACCCACATCCACCACTGCTGGCGACTTACCTCCAACTGCGCAACGCTATGCGCTGTTGACATCCAACTGCCCACCACTACAATAGCGAATATTTCAACAATGCCAACCAGCCACAGACTGCACACAGCACAGTCAGTGATTTTCATACAGAGCGCTAAGTGGCGTTACCAACATAAAAACCTAAACAGCCTACTTACAATATCTCCTAGATAGAGATTGCTAATACTGCTATAGCCGTAAATGCAACCATCTGTAAGTCTGAAATTATGAACGCAGGAGGCAACCGAAGTAATCTGAGCAACAGGTCAGTGATGATACGTTCACTAAGCACAAAAATCGAGCGTTGTAACGGTTGGTAGTTGTCTCCAGGCAAATGTTCGACTGGAATTGTTCTGCAAAGTGAAAGGACGTACATTTTGAAGGGAACATTCTTCAAAGGGTTCCTCTGCCTCGACGCAGCCGATTACGCTATAGTTAAGACCTTCGACAATTCGCGTTTCGAGCTACGACGTTCCAAAATCTTGTTCAGTGGCTGCCGAGGGAACCGTGCGGCCGCTCCCAGGGAGGCGGATGAATAATTTTCTGTGTGGGGAGAGGCCGCAGGGCGCCTCCACAATGGCCGACCCCGGCGTGTCAAACAAGGCGGGCGCAGCACGGCTCAGCACTGCCCACGGTGTCCTGGCCGGCACACGCGCCGCCTTCCTTCATTTCGTGGCACCATTCCTCCCTCTGGTTTGATGCTGTCCTCCGTCTTCCTCAACGTTCTTTTCATTCCCGTGCACCTAGTGCACCCAACATTATCTGTACTCCATTCGAGTTTATTTCACATTACCCTGTTCCTGGATGCGGAAGCGGATGTCCCACGAATCTTTCCTTCATCTTCTGGCAGTCTGCCATAGATTATGTTCCCCACCTACTCTTTTTCGTTGTCCATCATCTCATACATTGCCTGTCCACTTAATATTTTACATTCAGCAATAGCAGCATGTTTCCAGTTCCAGCTTCTCCCGATTTACAATGCTCCAGGTTTCACTTTCGTACAATGTTATCTGCGAGACATACATTCTCAGCAACCTTTCCTGATCTACGTATCTTTATCTCATAAAAGCACAATTGTTTTGTTAAGTAAAAGCTTACTTCACCTACTTCTTGCAATTTGTTTTCCTTCGGTCATACTGTGTAATCTTTCCTCCTAGGTAAGAGAATTCCTAAGTTCTTCCATTATCGTGTCGCTTCCAGTTTTGAAGTTAAGCATGTCATTGGTTTTTTTTTTTGCATTTTTTCTGCTCCTCACCCGTTTCGTTCATCCTTAAGTCATACTCGGCAGTAAGTATTCCATACACCTCAGAACAGGCTTTATATGTGTTTCTTACTTGCGGCCAAAATGTCAAGTTATACAGCGAGCTTTATATAGCGTTGTTATCCGCCGCTTTACACTTATTGTTACGGCGTTCAGTCAAGCGCCGGTACGCCAGTCGGGAACGATACAGGAGAGATGGCTGTGAGAAAACGTCAGCCCGTTGCACGCTGACGGACCCCTCTCCAGGATAACAACGCGACAGCAGCCGCCCCTATGCGAAGTA
The DNA here is from genome assembly GCF_023864275.1 of Schistocerca cancellata. NCBI lineage: Eukaryota > Metazoa > Arthropoda > Insecta > Orthoptera > Acrididae > Schistocerca > Schistocerca cancellata. The sequence goes on along the minus strand of NC_064627.1, from coordinate 79,826,541 downwards.
CTTGAATAGAAGAGTCAACACTAATCGGTTGCTTGTACTGTCTGTGTAACACGGACTTAGGAATTGTTGTACTGAAGAGATTCTTACTTTGTCTGGCGCCCTTTCCTGACGACTCATATGTGTAACACAAAGTTAAATATTGTATTTTTTTAACTCATTAATATGTTCAAATGTGTGTGGAATCTTATGGGACTTAACTGCTAAGTTCATCAGTCCCTAAGCTTACACACTACTTAACCTAAATTATCCTAAGGACAAACACACACACCCATGCCCGAGGGAGGACTCGAACCTCCGCCGGGACCAGCAGCACAGTCCATGACTGCAGCACCCAGACCGCTCGACTAATCCCGCGCGGCAAACTCATTAACACAATTTGTTTGAATGTTGTCTAGCAATCCGAGAAAGTAGGTTTCCTAGCCACCCCGTAATTGACGACTAGGCTAGATTTAACAGTTCTACCCTTGTGTCAGAGTTTTCATTCACTATCTCCATTTATTTTTCGTACTAGTTGAAAAATGCTGTGGTAAGCGACAACCTTCCATGACACCCTTCTAAACACGATTTTGTCTCTCCTGACCCTCCACTTTCAGCATTCCTAACTGCTCTCCGTAGGTGTTATTTATGTGCCCCTATATTATTGCCCCAGGCTTCTAAACATTGTAAATATCTTATTGATTCTTGCGCCATCGAAGGCTTCTCTGGTCGACATATCATAAATTGATATCCCGATAATTCGGCATCCGGTCTCTGGTACTAAGGAAACATCAGATGTGCTGTTTTAATATTTCGTCCTACATCAATACCGTTTCATATGACAAATGGCTTCATATGTTCGCAGGTGATAAAGGTAGCGTGGTGATGATGTTTGGTTTGTGGGGCGCTCAACTGCGTGGTTATCAGCGCCCGTACAATTACCCAATCTTTGCTCAGTCCAATTTCGCCACTTTCCTGGATGATGATGAAATGATGAGGACAACACAAACACCCAGTCATCTCGAGGCAGGTGAAAATCCCTGACCCCGCCGGGAATCGAACCCGGGACCCCGTGCTCGGGAAGCGAGAACGCTACCGCGAGACCACGAGCGGCGGACTAAGGTAGCGTGGTAAGGTACGTGGAATGCTGTAGCAGTGACTGAACATATCGGATAGTAAATAACGTCACCACGTGGCCTCTGGGAAACAGTTTGTAGCTTGTCTCTGCATGTGCATCTATGCTCCTCAATCCAGTTCCCTGTCTGAGGCGGAAGCGTCAGCTCAGCATCTCCCTACTCGTGTTCCGCAATGAGTGACTGTAGCAAAGCATACGTACAGGCAGGATCCCTCATCTCCTAAGACGAAGCTCGGATAACCCAATATGCTGCTTGATTTTTCGCGGAATGTCCACAGCAAGTGGCTCTGAGACGACGCTTGTGGTGTGTCTACTTTCTCCATTCTCGTACGCTATACCGGATACCCAGAACTTATTGAGGGCTAATTTACCTCACATGTTACACCGAAATGCTGAGGGCCCCGGACTGGCGATGAAGATCGATAACTGCATCCTCCAGAGCAGCCCACCTGACAGGGTGGTGGAGGGTACCTCTGCAACCACTGTTTCTTTTCCCCTGTTCCCTGCACCATTCGGGGCTCCACGTGCGGGAAGAGCAACTGTACGTAAACCTCCGTATGGCATATAATGTCTTTGACTTTTCTCGTCGTGAACATTTCGTGAGACCTGTGTGGGAGGAAATAAAACGTTGCTCGACTCTTCCAGGAATGTAATCTCTCAGAATTTTAATAGTAAACATCTCCGAGATGTACAACTACACTTTTGTAGCAGTTGCCTCTATAGTTGGCAGAACAACTCCATAATGCTCTCTTCCTGACGACACGAACTTGTCGTCTTCGCTGTATGTTCTCTATCTCTTCTATTATTCAAAAAATGGCTCCGAGCACTATGGGACTTAACATCTATGGTCATCAATCCCCTAGAACTTAGAACTACTTAAACCTAACTAACCTAAGGACATCACACAACACCCAGTCATCACGAGGCAGAGCAAATCCCTGACCCCGCCGGGAATCGAACCCGGGAATCCGGGCGTGGGAAGCGAGAACGCTATCGCACGATCACGAGCTGCGGACTCTCTTCTATTATTCCAACCTGGTAAGGCCATGAAACAGATGAACTTTCCTGCAGGTTGTTTAGTCCGGTCATTCCACTGCAGCTCGCTTTAGGTTCTAAGTGCTAGACATTTTTCGTTAGTTGCTATTTCCAGTGAACTGTCGACAATAGTGCAATCGTACAATAGTGGATATTTTTCACTTTCTCAAGAGCAATACGGTATACGTACAGGTTGGTGAGAGACAAATTTGGAAAGCTGGTAAGGGTGTTAGAGGGGAGGGTGAACTGAGAAATAATTTTTCAGAAAAGTAATCGTTACGTTACGCCGTTTCCGAGTTATTTAGCATAGAAGTGAGCCAGTCAGGTCATTAAATGCTCAAATTCAAGCACTCAGACGCGCTAAAATGCGGTAATCCTAGACATCTTTGTGTCCGTGAGTTAACCCTTGTTCAAATGCTCATTGTTAGGTAAAATATGCATATTTTCGGAAGTGATAAATTTAAGTCACGAAAGCCAAAGCTACGTTTGTTCGGTTTCAGGAAACCAAATAAAGAACTAGTTGGTTGAGTCTGTCTCTGGCAGGCTGCTTGATTTTACGCGCGGAGACCTGGTTAGTTAACTTCAATGCCAAGTAATTCGAAAGCGGTGAAGCGTATAGAATTTTTTCGTGACAGCTATTTCTCAGCATAGCCTCCCTCCCCTGGAACACCCTAGCAAGCTTTTGGTACTGTGTCCGGCAACCCTTTATATTTAGACGACTGCCATTGCATGCAGAAATCATGTAGCGCCGGCCGCGGTGGTCTAGCGGTTCTAGGCGCTCAGTCCGGAACCGCGAGGCTGCTACGGTCGCAGGTTCGAATCCTGCCTCGGGCATGGATGTGTGTGATGTCCTTAGGTTAGTTAGGTTTAAGTGGTTCTAAGTTCTAGGGGACTGATGACCACAGATGTTAAGTTCCATAGTGCTCAGAGCCATTTGAACCAGCCAAATCATGTAGCCTTCCCACACCTTCCTGCAGTTAACTACAGTCTTCTGACGTTGCCGTCTTATTACGGACAGCTAGATCATCTGCTGACAGCCTGATGGGGCTTTCCACCTTATCCACGTTCACATTTTCTGAAATCAGTAGCAGTCCTGTCATACGTCGTAGGGGTACGCCTGAAATTACGTTTACATTTGACGATTTTCTTCCTTTAAGAGCAATGTGTTGACTTCTTTCTGTAAGGAAGGTAGTTTTCGTGCAGATATTTCTAGAGTTCACTACTGCACAGAACGAGATGCACGCATTTGTGCAACCTGAATTATGTCGTTGGGCAGTTACCAGTGCTCCAAACGGTTTAGAATAATCAGTCTGCTTTAAGAGAGGCTTGTAATGGTACTTGAATTACGTAACCATTATGGTACCTGCTTTAAGAGAGGCTTGTAATGGTACTTGAATTACATAACCATTATGGTACCTCACCTGAACCTCTCGATACCAGTAATATTCCAATATATTTATGTTAACTACTTAACATATTTCTGAGACAACATTCAGATTTGATTTCACTTTTGATACATCGATATGTTTATATTGCAATGATATTATTCTTATGTGTATTCTTTCTTTAGTCACTATGATCTTTGACGTACTTGTAACTCTGAGTTTTGGGTGCGTAAGCGATTATTAGTTAGTTGTTAAGTTGTTAGAGAGTCGGACCTTGAAAAAGTCAAGTCTTGGACGTCATGTTGGAAAGACGCACATTGTAGTCAACTTATAAAATGTGAACTTTAACAGTGACTGTGAGGAAGATGTTTTCAAGCATGTTTTGTATTGTGAAGTGATGTTTTGTGTTTACGTGATATTGCAATTAAAAGGAAGTGTAACTTAAATTCGGAGTGCTGATTTCTTTTTTTTACATCACCATTGTCCTGCAAAAGTGTAATCTTCAAGAATGATTTGTGCAGCGCATCTACAAAACTTTTGAATATAGCAGAATAAAACCTACGCATCTTTGCATCGGAGCTTGGAATCATAACCACCTAGATATTCAACGATTGAGCAATGATTTTACGACGAGACCAGCGTGGGAAACACAAAAAGATGAGTGCCTAGTTTTTTGATTATTACATGAAATGACTTTATTAACTGTGCTCTAATGACACCTGCCACATAATATGGCTGTTGTTGCCCGAAAATGCAGTATTTAGCAGCGTGAGCAACACCACAATCGTTATTAAATGCTGACCTTTGTTGTGGTAGGGTTGTTAGAGGCTGCATAATCGGAAATCTCCTACAGCCTCCCACACTCTGGAAAGTCGACTGCACACTTCATATAGGAGTGTGTGTCGCTGTTGGAAGAGGTTCCGCTTCCGTCGGAGTCTCAGCATTTTCTGACCACAAGGAGAGGTCTCAGCTAAAGGGCTGTAAGCCGGATATGCTTCTGATTGATTACTCGATCAGTGTAGAAACGAATCATTCCCCGTGGGGTTTTAGAATGTCCACAGACTATCTTCAAATTCTCTGATTAAATATGGTAGAGATAAATTACAATATACCGCAGATAAACTGGTATCGGGATGCGTATTCAAATACAGAGATGTGTACACAGACAGAATACGGCTCTGCTGTCGCAACGCCTGTATCAGATAAGTGTGTGGCGCATTTGTTAGATCGGTTACTGCTGCCACAATGACAGGTATCAAGATTTAAGTCAGTCTGAACCTGCTATTACAAACTCCTGGAAATTGAAATAAGAACACCGTGAATTCATTGTCCCAGGAAGGGGAAACTTTATTGACACATTCCTGGGATCAGATATATCACATGATCACACTGACAGAACCACAGGCACATAGACACAGCAACAGAGCATGCACAATGTCGGCACTAGTACAGTATATATCCACCTTTCGCAGCAATGCAGGCTGCTATTCTCCCATGGAGACGATCGTAGAGATGCTGGATGTAGTCCTGTGGAACGGCTTGCCATGCCATTTCCACCTGGCGCCTCAGTTGGACCAGCGTTCGTGCTGGACGTGCAGACCGCGTGAGACGACGCTTCATCCAGTCCCAAACATGCTCAGTGGGGGACAGATGCGGAGATCTTGCTGGCCAGGGTAGTTGACTTACATCTTCTAGAGCACGTTGGGTGGCACGGGATACATGCGGATGTGCATTGTCCTGTTGGAGCAGCAAGTTCCCTTGCCGGTCTAGGAATGGTAGAACGATGGGTTCGATGACGGTTTGGATGTACCGTGCACTATTCAGTGTCCCCTCGACGATCACCAGTGGTGTACGGCCAGTGTAGGAGATCGCTCCCCACACCATGATGCCGGGTGTTGGCCCTGTGTGCCTCGGTCGTATGCAGTCCTGATTGTGGCGCTCACCTGCACGGCGCCAAACACGCATACGACCATCATTGGCACCAAGGCAGAAGCGACTCTCATCGCTGAAGACGTCACGTCTCCATTCGTCCCTCCATTCACGCCTGTCGCGACACCACTGGAGGCGGGCTGCACGATGTTGGGGCGTGAGCGGAAGACGGCCTAACGGTGTGCGGGACCGTAGCCCAGATTCATGGAGACGGTTGCGAATGGTCCTCGCCGATACCCCAGGAGCAACAGTGTCCCTAATTTGCTGGGAAGTGGCGGTGCGGTCCCCTAAGGCACTGCGTAGGATCCTACGGTCTTGGCGTGCATCCGTGCGTCGCTGCGGTCCGGTCCCAGGTCGATGGGCACGTGCACCTTCCGCCGACCACTGGCGACAACATCGATGTACTGTGGAGACCTCACGCCCCACGTGTTGAGCAATTCGGCGGTACGTCCACCCGGCCTCCCGCATGCCTACTATACGCCCTCGCTCAAAGTCCGTCAACTGCACATACGGTTCACGTCCACGCTGTCGCGGCATGCTACCAGTGTTAAAGACTGCGATTGAGGTCCGTATGCCACGGCAAACTGGCTGACACTGACGGCGGCGGTGCACAAATGCTGCGCAGCTAGCGCCATTCGACGGCCAACACCGCGGTTCCTGGTGTGTCCGCTGTGCCGTGCGTGTGATCTTTGCTTGTACAGCCCTCTCGCAGTGTCCGGAGCAAGTATGGTGGGTCTGAAACACCGGTGTCAATGTGTTCTTTTTTCCATTTCCAGGAGTGTAGTCGGCTCACGAGCGATGGGACACAGCATTTCCGAGGTAGCAATGACATGGGGACTTTCCTGTGCGACCATTCCACGAGTGTGCCATGACTATCAGGAACCTGCTAAAACATAAAATCTACGACTTTGCTGCTGCCGGAAGTATATCCTGCAAGAACGGAACCAACGTCGACTGAACAGAATCGTTCAACTTGACAGAAGTGCAACGCTTCCGCAAATTTCTGCCGATGTCAATGCTGGGCCATCAAGTGTCAGCGTGCGAACCATTCAACGAATCATCATCGATATGGGCTTTCCGAGTCGAGGTCCTACTCATGTACCATTGATGACTCCAGGACACAAAGCTTTACGCCTCGCCTGTGGTTGTTAACACCAACGTTGGACTGTTGATAGCTGGACAAGTCTTGCTTCAAATTGTATCGAGCGGAGGGACTTGTACGCGTATGGAGACAACCTCATGAATGCATTAACCTTGCATGTCAGCAAGGGACAGTTTAAGTGGTGGAGGCTCGGTAGTGGTGTGGGAGCGTGCCGTTGGAATGATATGAGACCCCTGAACCCTGATAAGTCTAGATATGACTCTGACGGGTGACACGTACGTAAACATCCTGTGTGATCACCTGCTTCCACTCATGTTCATTGTGCATTCCAACGGACTTTGGCAATTTCAGTAGGAAAATGGGACACCCCACACCTCCAGAATTGCTGTAGAGGGGCTCCAGGAACACTCTTCTGAGTTTAAATACTTCCTATAGCCACCGAACCCCCCCAGACATGTATGTTATTGAGCGTATCTGTGATGCCTTGCAAGTGCTGTTCAGAAGAGATGTGTACCCCCTCGTACTCTTACGGATTTACTCACAGCCCTGCAGTAATCATGGTGTCAGTTTCCTCCAGCAGTACTTCAGATATTAGTATAGTCCATGCCACGTCGTGTTTCGGCACTTCTACGTGCTCGCTCGGGCCCTTCACGATATTAGGCAGGTGTACCAGTTTTTTTGGTTCTTCACTGTATCTGTGCAGTTGCTTACGTTTCCAAAATCTTTCTGTTATTGTTCCATTGAGACATAATTTGATATTTGTCTAGTCTTCTCACACAGTCATACAAATTTTCAACATCATGCGTGTCTCGCAATATTTTGGCGTTTTACTCCATCTACATACCTGTAAATGTATGAAGAGCTAACGGTGGCCTCCTTGCATTTAGTTCCAACTCTCAAAGCACGTTCTCATTCTCCAAAGTTTCGCAGCGGCTGGTTATCCGTGGCTTTAGAAAGACCGCCGTGAAATATGCATACTGTGAGTTACGCGAAACTTTTATAGGACAGTCACGCATGCCCACGCCAGTGCAGCTGCGAAGCCGAAGCAGCAACGCGCACGTACTGGGGCGATCGGTTCTGAGGCAATGGCCTGCTCCCTGTTACATGACAAGGGGTGGCATGCAGAGTGACGGAAAATCTTATGAGACGAGATGAAAATGTGAGCACGATTTAGCAGAGAAACTGGCAACGACTAACAAAACTGGTACATAAACAAAACTGAACAGTAAATCTGCCTGTAGATCGAGCACGCTGGGTGAGGGCCGTATGGGTTGCAGGAACGGTCTTTGTTCATAATTTTACTAGAAATCACGCCATGAATAATGGACCTTGCTGAGGTGGGATGGCTTGAGTGCCCCTGCCATACAGAAAACCGTACCTGCTTCTGTGATACAGAAAGCCACACCGTAGGTGCAACTACACTCCTGGAAATTGAAATAAGAACACCGTGAATTCATTGTCCCTGGAAGGGGAAACTTTATTGACACATTCCTGGGGTCAGATACATCACATGATCACACTGACAGAACCACAGGCACATAGACACAGGCAACAGAGCATGCACAATGTCGGCACTAGTACAGTGTATATCCACCTTTCGCAGCAATGCAGGCTGCTATTCTCCCATGGAGACGATCGTAGAGATGCTGGATGTAGTCCTGTGGAACGGCTTGCCATGCCATTTCCACCTGGCGCCTCAGTTGGACCAGCGTTCGTGCTGGACGTGCAGACCGCGTGAGACGACGCTTCATCCAGTCCCCAACATGCTCAATGGGGGACAGATAAGGAGATCTTGCTGGCCAGGGTAGTTGACTTACACCTTCTAGAGCACGTTGGGTGACACGGGATACATGCGGACGTGCATTGTCCTGTTGGAACAGCAAGTTCCCTTGCCGGTCTAGGAATGGTAGAACGATGGTTTCGATGACGGTTTGGATGTACCGTGCACTATTCAGCGTCCCCTCGACGATCACCAGTGGTGTACGGCCAGTGTAGGAGATCGCTCCCCACACCATGATGCCGGGTGTTGGCCCTGTGTGCCTCGGTCGTATGCAGTCCTGATTGTGGCGCTCACCTGCACGGCGCCAAACACGCATACGACCATCATTGGCACCAAGGCAGAAGCGACTCTCATCGCTGAAGACGACACGTCTCCATCCGTCCCTCCATTCACGCCTGTCGCGACACCACTGGAGGCGGGCTGCACGATGTTGGGACGTGAGCGGAAGACGGCCTAACGGTGTGCGGGACCGTAGCCCAGCTTCATGGAGACGGTTGCGAATTGTCCTCGCCGATACCCCAGGAGCAACAGTGTCCCTAATTTGCTGGGAAGTGGCGGTGCGGTCCCCTACGGCACTGCGTAGGATCCTGCGGTCTTGGCGTGCATCCGTGCGTCGCTGCGGTCCGGTCCCAGGTCGACGGGCACGTGCACCTTCCGCCGACCACTGGCGACAACATCGATGTACTGTGGAGACCTCACGCCCCACGTGTTGAGCAATTCGGCGGTACGTCCACCCGGCCTCCCGCATGCCCACTATACGCCCTCGCTCAAAGTCCGTCAACTGCACATACGGTTCACGTCCACGCTGTCGCGGCACGCTACCAGTGTTAAAGACTGCGATGGAGCTCCGTATGCCACGGCAAACTGGCTGACACTGACGGCGGCGGTGCACAAATGCTGCGCAGCTAGCGCCATTCGACGGCCAACACCGCGGTTCCTGGTGTGTCCGCTGTGCCGTGCGTGTGATCATTGCTTGTACAGCCCTCTCGCAGTGTCCGGAGCAAGTATGGTGGGTCTGACACACCAGTGTCAATGTGTTCTTTTTTCCATTTCCAGGAGTGTATACTATTTTGTAGAGACACCAGACAAACTTGTGATTTCCAAAGGGAGACAGCAGTACTTAAGGAGCAATAGTGTATATGATTGACTAGTCTGGTCTTGTAACATCAGTCAAGATGGCCAATCTATAAGTATGTTGGTGCACCGAACGCCTAAAAGCAAAGACGAACCACAACCCTTGACTTTCACAAGGAGACGCAGCCGTATCGTATATCTTAATGATGACAGCGTCGTCTTAATTAAAATATCTTTGCGTCAAAATAGTCCCCTTTTGATGTATCCGGGTAGAGACTATCCAGGGGGGACGGAGGGGGGGGGGGATTAGGAATTAGCAGAAGAAAGAAAACTGGCGAAACCAGCGCTCTACGGGTCGTAGGATCTAATTTTAGATCCCTTAATCAGTTTGCGTGGCTAGGGACGTTATGAAGTGAAATGAACAGGTTGAATTAGTGGGAATCAGCGAAGTACTGTGGCAGTAGGAATAGGATTTCGGGTGAGGTTGGTACAATATTATCAACTCAGGGGTTAATTGTTCAATAAATATTATAATGAATAGAAAAATGAGAATGCGGGTAATATACTATCAAGAACATAATGAACCCATTATCATAACCAAGATAGACACATTGACCACAACGGTACAGGTTTGTGCGCCTACCAACACCGAAATGGTGAATGGTTCTGTATTCTTGTCTTGGCTACCACATCAGAAATCTGTCTCGTAGGTATGAGATTGTGATAGTCTGATATTGATTGCTGACTGCTAAGTCTAGCACAGGAGAATTACAATTTTCCCATTAAAACTTAATTTGAAATCGAGCTCACTAATTCAGCAAGCTGTCATCTCAATCAAACCATCGGCTTAGATGTGCCAAAGTTGTTAGGATACCATATGTCGCGAATTGTACTTTCTGTATATTCCTTCCATCTATCATGTCATATAAGAAATGTTTTAAGAAAGATTAATTTTCATATACACTCCTGGAAATTGAAATAAGAACACCGTGAATTCATTGTCCCAGGAAGGGGAAACTTTATTGACACATTCCTGGGGTCAGATACATCACATGATCACACTGACAGAACCACAGGCACATAGACACAGGCAACAGAGCATGCACAATGTCGGCACTAGTACAGTGTATATCCACCTTTCGCAGCAATGCAGGCTGCTATTCTCCCATGGAGACGATCGTAGAGATGCTGGATGTAGTCCTGTGGAACGGCTTGCCATGCCATTTCCACCTGGCGCCTCAGTTGGACCAGCGTTCGTGCTGGACGTGCAGACCGCGTGAGACGACGCTTCATCCAGTCCCAAACATGCTCAATGGGGGACAGATCCGGAGATCTTGCTGGCCAGGGTAGTTGACTTACACCTTCTAGAGCACGTTGGGTGGCACGGGATACATGCGGACGTGCATTGTCCTGTTGGAACAGCAAGTTCCCTTGCCGGTCTAGGAATGGTAGAACGATGGGTTCGATGACGGTTTGGATGTACCGTGCACTATTCAGTGTCCCCTCGACGATCACCAGTGGTGTACGGCCAGTGTAGGAGATCGCTCCCCACACCATGATGCCGGGTGTTGGCCCTGTGTGCCTCGGTCGTATGCAGTCCTGATTGTGGCGCTCACCTGCACGGCGCCAAACACGCATACGACCATCATTGGCACCAAGGCAGAAGCGACTCTCATCGCTGAAGACGACACGTCTCCATTCGTCCCTCCATTCACGCCTGTCGCGACACCACTGGAGGCGGGCTGCACGATGTTGGGGCGTGAGCGGAAGACGGCCTAACGGTGTGCGGGACCGTAGCCCAGCTTCATGGAGACGGTTGCGAATGGTCCTCGCCGATACCCCAGGAGCAACAGTGTCCCTAATTTGCTGGGAAGTGGCGGTGCGGTCCCCTACGGCACTGCGTAGGATCCTACGGTCTTGGCGTGCATCCGTGCGTCGCTGCGGTCCGGTCCCAGGTCGACGGGCACGTGCACCTTCCGCCGACCACTGGCGACAACATCGATGTACTGTGGAGACCTCACGCCCCACGTGTTGAGCAATTCGGCGGTACGTCCACCCGGCCTCCCGCATGTCCACTATACGCCCTCGCTCAAAGTCAGTCAACTGCACATACGGTTCACGTCCACGCTGTCGCGGCATGCTACCAGTGTTAAAGACTGCGATGGAGCTCCGTATGCCACGGCAAACTGGCTGACACTGACGGCGGCGGTGCACAAATGCTGCGCAGCTAGCGCCATTCGACGGCCAACACCGCGGTTCCTGGTGTGTCCGCTGTGCCGTGCGTGTGATTATTGCTTGTACAGCCCTCTCGCAGTGTCCGGAGCAAGTATGGTGGGTCTGACACACCGGTGTCAATGTGTTCTTTTTTCCATTTCCAGGAGTGTATTTGAGCTCGAGAAGAGATGACACGGCAAACGATCATATAGTAGGGCCCCTTTACGAAATATTTTGACATTGACTGTCTTCCATGAAATACTTTTGTATTGAAAGTCCTGCAGCAATAACTTTAATAAATTGTCAAGATGTAATTCGTTGTTCCCTCCTCATATAGTTGAACGGACAACAGCGGCATATTCACTGAATACTTGCAAAAATTAGGCTCGTACTCTGTTTATGAAGAGATATTTGCATGTTTAAGAAACCATGACGTTCAGTTAGTGAAGCTGTCTCAGTGACCCACTTTGGGAAAAGCACCTCCTCTGAATCTTGGCCTTCAAAGTTTCGCTGTAAGATCTGCCACATTCGCTTCACCATAACTTTCCCTTTACTGGCCGATGTAGAATTCACTGAATTGAAGTTCACATGACAAGAAGACATTTCGAAGTCAAGTTCCGTACACAGTATGACCTATAGATATGACTACTTCCTAATTTAAGCAATACTGAACTGCTTGCACGAATATCAAATTGAGACGTCATACCATAGTGGAAGTGCGAAATCAATCACTTCAAAAGTGACATATTTTGCTGTAAGAGACGATCCATCTCATTTTGTGGTATTCTTTCGGTAGTTACCACAAGCACAAAGGGTATATGCTAATATTTATCACGACATGATGAATATGCTGTGCTCTCCTTTGTAGGTGTATTTTAATGTTAGCTATGTAACTTTGGCAGTTAGTCATATTTATTATTTGTCAATAAATTTTAAAATCTGGATATGATTTTTTTTATTTTAATATGGCATTTCTTTTGTAAAACTGACATTTGTTTCTTGATTTTCATGGTAAACATGAGACTCTTTGAGGCTGCAGAACAATAACTCACTGTGTGTATTATTACGTAAACACACATTAAAATTGTCAGTCAGAGGGTATCATTACAAACTGACAGTTCCAAGTGGTGGTCTTAGATAAGCACGGATTCATGGATTTGATAGAAATTGTAAATAAATCGATGCTCCACACAAAATGAAATACAGGCTACAACATAAGTAATATACTCCAATAAATAAAGTAGACTTGACCAGTACTTATGTTAAGAACATACATTGCGACCACCATTCTGTACCAAGATGTGTAATGTAAGGTAAATTGTGTGTGATATGTATACTATGCATACAGTATTAAATAACTAGGCTTGAAGAACAGGCTGCGTTACTGAAGTGACTAATCGTATTATGAGGGAAAACAACCCGCTAACAAAAAGCATATTAATGTGCTTAATCCATAGACGTCTGTTATTAAACAACAAATAGCAGTTACAACATTCACTGGCACTCTCGTTACCACAAATGAGAGATAGAAGAAACAATGCACTCTCACAAGTAGAATAAAACTTAGTAGTTACCCTGGATAAGGAAGCATTAATGGCAAAGATAATAGGACACAAATGCACATGAATGCTTTGTTTTAAAAATAAAGTGGTTGGAAAACGACTGCAGTAAACTCTAAATCTTCGCTCATATTTTTAGTTAAAATGCAACCAAAAAAGCAGTGCACGGTGTTATGTGATACAGACAAACTTCTAGATGTTGTAGATGGTGTCGTGAGGAACAAACTGAGGATAGAAGCCCGTGTCCGGAGACGTCATCCAACGACGCTACAGAGCGTCGAAACTATAGATGGCAGCGCCTGAGGCTAGCCCATCCGTTCGGCAGTAAACGTGGCTTTGGACGACGGCAGACCGTATGCGAAACGCCTCGCAATATTGGTTAAGTGAATCCAACTAATTGCCACGATCGGCAGCGGAAAAGATTGAGCTACTTGCTTCATAGACTAGCCGGGTCTCCTACGAATTAAATGCTGTGTTGTCTCTATGGATTACGGTTTCAGACTAAGATTTCCATCTGTAGTTTATTTTTCTCCTGTAACCCACTAAAATCTCCATTATTTTTCGGTATACAGGAGAAAAAAAAAACTGTGGATGGAAACTCGTGACCGAGGCAACAGAGCCTCTCGTTAATAGTAGACAAGGAAGGCCTGTTACGCAGCACCTAGCTCCATCTCTTTTCCAGTGGCGATCGTGGCCATCAGTCGCAATCCCAGAATAACAAAGAACACTGCGAGATGTTCCGCCTACGGTCTGTCGCCAAAAACGTTTGACAGTCGTGAACAGAAACCAAAACATTGCTTTAAAACAAGCGTTCTGTGCATAGTGTTGTGGAATGGCGAAAAAAACGCAAATTGGCGTTCATAAGAAGAAGAACAACACCAAAAATGCAACAGGAGCGTAATATGTAGGAAATTGTCCACGCAACCTGCCACTGATGATGCCTTGCAGAAAATAAAGGCGAAACGCGTATGGCACTAAAATTGTGTTTTATTCAGTTGCTGTCAGACGGCCCATAAATAAAAATTATTAATATACCGTAATATTGCGCGCAACTGAGGAGGACAGGACTATAAAAGTTGAAAAGACTTGTTGCTCAGTTGCGACGATGCATGCGGTCCCACGCGTTGGATGACATACGCAGCAATTTGTGCTCGCCTTGTAAACGCGGTACCTGGTTTTTGCGGCTGTGATATAGACATCGCTGTCTTCCCTGTTACTGGAGAGCGCACCTCTGTTCTGCGTGAATGACTTACTGCATGGCTCGTACTACACACGCGGCACTGCCGCATTTCTAAAAAGGTATATTACCTTTCTGTCGAAGAAAAACCTATGTTCATAAATTCAGTCGTGATGTGACACCAATTTTCTGTGTAATTTTGTAGTTCTGTCACGTGAAATCGGTCAAAAAGCGGACAACACAAGTTAATGACACTTAATGCGTACAGATATTGATTTTATATCAGGATGTCAGACATTTCATTCTACCATGACAGTTGAGATCTCAGAGCGATAATCCGAAGCGATAGAACGTGAAATGTCCGGAGCATCGATTAGCGAATAAGGTGAGTGGCATGTAGCATTTCCTTGGCACGTTCTCGACAACTGGAGCTTTCTTGATGGATCGACACGACAATAACTTCGCACAATTTCACCAACGCTTGTGGGACCCATATAGAACTGTCATGGCTGACTTAGGTATGCGATAGTTAACACGAGATGTCCGTGACGACTACGAGCATTCATTACGTACAAAATCACTATCCTTCCAGGTAAAATTGCCAAAAAAATACCGAGAAGCTTTTGTTTTCATTTAAGGATCGGAATATTCGCCTATACGTACGAAGGCTGTTCGGAAAGTGAGGAACGATCTATAGCGAAATAGAAACCACAGTGAAAATCAAAATCTTTCCTTTCTTACTTTGTAACAATTAGCTACACTTTCCAGCTACCTCTGCACATCGCCGCCTCTCCGACTTAAACATCTGTCGTACACTGTAACAACTTTATCAGGCAGGCTCTGAGCACTATGGGACTTAACTTCTGAGCTCATCAGTCCCCTAGAACTTAGAACTACTTAAACCTAACTAACCTAAGGACATCTAACACATCCATGCCCGAGCCAGGATTCGAACCTGCGACCGGAGCTGTCGCGCGGTTCCAAACTGTAGCGCCTAGAACCGCTCGGCCACCCCGGGCGGCACAGCTTTATCTGTCGTAGCATTGTAATAAATTACCAATACCCACTTCCTGTACTATCCAGCAGTTTCCTACGATGGATTTCAGCTCGTTGTCTGTGCCAGAATGTCTTAATAGCCAGCGGTTCAATGGAGCAGAGATGAAAATCAGAGGAAGCCAAGTCTCAGTCGTATGGTGGGTTGTCAAACACTTCCCATCGAAAACGCTGCAGGAGTGTCCTCATTTTCTTTGCAAGGTGCGGCCGAGAACTGTCATGAAGAAAGAAATACATGACAGATACATTACGTGGGGTTGCATGAAATCAGGAGGAATCTCCCGGCAGGTACACATACTTGATGGGAGACACTACTTTACGCCGTCACTGTTGGCTCACAACTGAGAAGAGCGGCGTGAGGCCATCTATGAGCATACTAGCGACACTGTCCAATATACCTAAACAAACCTTCATCGGATTTAGTTTCCAATTCGCCAACGATCGCTCCTTTCTCACTCAGTAGCTATTGTACACTCCTGGAAATGGAAAAAAGAACACATTGACACCGGTGTGTCAGACCCACCATACTTGCTCCGGACACTGCGAGAGGGCTGTACAAGCAATGATCACACGCACGGCACAGCGGACACACCAGGAACCGCGGTGTTGGCCGTCGAATGGCGCTAGCTGCGCAGCATTTGTGCACCGCCGCCGTCAGTGTCAGCCAGTTTGCCATGGCATACGGAGCTCCATCGCAGTCTTTAACTCTGGTAGCATGCCGCGACAGCGTGGACGTGAACCGTATGTGCAGCTGACGGACTTTGAGCGAGGGCGTATAGTGGGCATGCGGGAGGCCGGGTGGAAGTACCGCCGAATTGCTCAACACGTGGGGCGTGAGGTCTCCACAGTACATCGATGTTGTCGCCAGTGGTCGGCGGAAGGTGCACGTGCCCGTCGACCTGGGACCGGACCGCAGCGACGCACGGATGCACGCCAAGACCGTAGGATCCTACGCAGTGCCGTAGGGGACCGCACCGCCACTTCCCAGCAAATTAGGGACACTGTTGCTCCTGGGGTATCGGCGAGGACCATTCGCAACCGTCTCCATGAAGCTGGGCTACGGTCCCGCACACCGTTAGGCCGTCTTCCGCTCACGCCCCAACATCGTGCAGCCCGCCTCCAGTGGTGTCGCGACAGGCGTGAATGGAGGGACGAATGGAGACGTGTCGTCTTCAGCGATGAGAGTCGCTTCTGCCTTGGTGCCAATGATGGTCGTATGCGTGTTTGGCGCCGTGCAGGTGAGCGCCACAATCAGGACTGCATACGACCGAGGCACACAGGGCCAATACCCGGCATCATGGTGTGGGGAGCGATCTCCTACACTGGCCGTACACCACTGGTGATCGTCGAGGGGACACTGAATAGTGCACGGTACATCCAAACCGTCATCGAACCCATCGTTCTACCATTCCTAGACCGGCAAGGTAACTTGCTGTTCCAACAGGACAATGCCCGTCCGCATGTATCCCGTGCCACCCAACGTGCTCTAGAAGGTGTAAGTCAACTACCCTGACCAGCAAGATCTCCGGATCTGTCCCCCATTGAGCATGTTTGGAACTGGATGAAGCGTCGTCTCACGCGGTCTGCACGTCCAGCACGAACGCTGGTCCAACTGAGGCGCCAGGTGGAAATGGCATGGCAAGCCGTTCCACAGGACTACATCCAGCATCTCTACGATCGTCTCCATGGGAGAATAGCAGCCTGCATTGCTGCGAAAGGTGGATATACACTGTACTAGTGCCGACATTGTGCATGCTCTGTTGCCTGTGTCTATGTGCCTGTGGTTCTGTCATTGTGATCATGTGATGTATCTGACCCCAGGAATGTGTCAATAAAGTTTCCACTTCCTGGGACAATGAATTCACGGTGTTCTTATTTCATTTTCTAGGAGTGTATTTTGTTGATGTAGGCAAGACCTGGGCCAGCTTACGCACAGGGCACGTTCACACATAGCGCCTTTGTGGGGAACCACTCTTGCCAGAACGGTACCGACGACGGACCATCAACACTGGAAGTTTAGTGCTCCCATCTATTGAGGGCTGTCACAACCTTTACGGCAGCACTTGAGTGAACATCTCAGCGCCAAGAACAAATTTGTGGTTTTGTGCAAGGTGCATAAATTTTATTACTCAAATATCGAAGCTCCTATGGAGCATAACGTTTCTTATATAATTCGAAATCCTGAAATTTACTACTCTCATTTCGAAACTAAATCAAACATGGCAAAGGGACACGTTCACACAGTAGTGATGGGGAACGTTTACGCACCATTTTGCATTGCCATCCAAACTGACACCTCAGCCAAGGTGACTTTAAGACAACAATTGTTGAAAACACAAATTTAAAAAGATATCACAGGAGAATAAGAGGTAGAAAGTGCTAAAGAAGCTGTTTGAACGTAATAAATCACGAAGAAAAAAATAGTTCTACGAGACCGAGGACAGATGAGGATAAGAAAACGCTAAAAGCGGGACAACGGAAAAAATGAAGAAAGGTCTGTTTGTGATATAATGGTATAATTATTATTCTGCATAAGGCCAGGTTTTCACATGGTACCTCTCCATACTCTCCTGTCTTCTGGAACCCACTTTAGGTCCGCGTAATTTCCGCTTCCATGTCCACTGTCATTTTGTTTCTCTTCCGTTCTCTACCCCTCCTCTCGCAAACCAGATCTTCCAAAGCTCAGGTTAGCAAGCTTTCCCATCTCAACGAATGTCTATTGCAGTTTTTCTTCCTTTTTCTTATGACCTGCAGCAGTCTAGCCAAGAGGAAGGAAATTACGTTTGCACGTACTGCTTGAAACGATGCAACCAATCAAAAAGAAATGAAGAATTGCTCCAGTGACATAGATGAAGAAGGTGGACTCACGATGCTTATACCTCAGAAAAACCTATAATTTTTTCAAATGGCTCTGAGCACTATGGGACAACATATAATGGCTCTGAACACTATCGGACGACATAAAATGGCTCTGAGCTCTATGGGACTTAACATCTGAGGTCATCTGTTCCCTAGAACTTAGAACTACTTAAACCCAACTAACCTAAGGACATCACACACATCCATGCCCTAGGCACGATTAGAACCTGCGACCGTAGCGCTCGCGCGGTTTCAAACTGAAGCGCCTAGAACCACTTGGCCACAACGCCCGCTCATTATTTTTTGTTTGCATAAATTTCAACTCTGACGTTGATGATGACTAGGCCTTTGATTAACACTCAAACTTCTATATGGACCTCGTTATGCTAACAGGTGGATGATGGGAAAGAAAAATAATTACTGCTAGTAAAATTTAGGTATTTTACCAAGTTAACTGGTGAATGTTAGTGTGTAATTTTGTTTGCTGCCAGTTAAACATACACTGAAAATTGTAATTACATGGTGTTTTACTTACTCGTTGTTGTATTCTACGATATGCGTCAGCATGTCCCCACAGGCGCGCAAAATTGTCACAGACGCGGAACAGTTTACATACTAGACTTGAGCCTACGTACAGTTATTTTGTGCTCTTAAATGTAATGTTGAGTTAGAAAGTATATACACCAAGTATACTGCAATAACCAAGTTATACGGCCAAAGAATTTTAAAAAAATGATAAATCTAACCAAGAAAATTAAAAAATCGAAAATAAATTCTCGTAGTTGCCCCCCGGACTGCCCTACTCTTTCTCTGAAAAATGTTGCTGGCAAACTGTTTGCGGTGAACCATTTTCCTTACAGTCCGTCGCTCGTCGCGTTGTCCCCGTGAACCTCCAGCGTCACTTCTACATTAGTGCTGCTGCTGAGAGTTCTCTCTTTTCCGTTCTGCTTGGCGGAAACCGTCTCGCCTCAATTAGAGCAAGTCTCCAGCATGGAGTCCTGTGAGTGAATCTTCGAATGTGAAGGCAGTCATTAATGGGGCCGACCGTGGTGGCCACGCGGTTTAGGCGCTGCAGTCCGGAACCGCGCGACTACTACGGTCGCAGCTTCGAATCATGCCTCGGGCATGGATGTGTGTGATGTCCTTAGCTTAGTTAGGTTTAAGTAGTTCTAAGTTCTAGGGGACTGATGACCTCAGATGTTAAGCTCCATAGTGCTCAGAGCCATTTGAACCATTTGAACCATTAATGGGGCTAGAAATAACGCTGCAGATTTTGCACTATCGATTAGAGGTACTTTGAGCATATACCAAGGAAGAACTGGAACGATCGCTTTATGGTTGACGGTACCTATGTAGACTCAGTGCATTCGGTCTAGCGTAAGTGGCTCATACACGAATTGTAACAAAACCGTGCTACCGCATTCAGCGCTCGTTAGACTCCAGTGTATCCCGGAATGCGGGGCGGTCGCGGACTGCACCTGTATCGACAGTTTGGAGACGGACGCTGCATTTCCCACCGTGGTTCGACGTTACAAGCCGAGCTCCATTGGGCACATCAGTTTGGTTGAGGCAACGCGTCCGCTATTGGGGCAGCACTGGTTGGAACAGAGCCACGCGTTCCGGCAGGAGTAGCCGCTGGCTCGGCCCGCTGCTGGCGCGGTTTGATTGCGCAGTGCGCCAGTGGCAGCACATGCATAGATCTGAGCCCGCTTGCACACTAAAGACCCGTTTTACGCGCTCCGGCTTTTATGAACAAACCACGTTCGCAACGACCGTCTGCACATATGGTCTGTAGCAATCAATTCGGATTTACACCCCCCAACTACAAAGCAGTATTTCAACACTCATGAATCGCCAGTCTGAGAGTGCCCAGAATTTCCTGGTCGTGGCCAAAGTAAGTAAATTTACTTGTAAGATAATTATTCTGTCTAGTGTTATTACTTTGCCACCACCCTCCTCGCCATATCACCGAAGTTAAGCGCTTTGGGCTTGGCTGGCACTTAGATGGCACATCGTCCCGGTCTGCCATGCGCTGTTGGCAAGCGGGATGCTCTCAGGCCAATTGAGAAGCTACTTGATCTAGAAATAGCGGCTGTGGTCACGAAAGCTGTCAGCGGTCGGGAGAGCATGGGCTAGCCGCATACTAATCGTTATCCGCGCCCAATGATGCCTATTGACTGCGGATGACACGGCGGTCGGTCTGTACCGTTGGGCCTTCCGAGGCCTGTTCGTTGATTCGTTGATTCTGTGGAGGGAACCAAACAGCGAGGTCATCGGTCCTATCAGACTGGGGAAGGAAGTGGAAAGAAGTCATCCATGCTCTTTCAAAGAAACCATCGCGGCATTTGCCTGAAGCGGAAAACCTAAATCAAAACGGCCGGACGCGACTTTGAACGACCATCCTCCTGAATGCGAGTCCATTGTGCTAAGCACTGCACCACGTCGCTCAGTCCAAGGCCTATTAGAACGTAGACTTCTTTGCTGTTATCACTTCGGAAGTTATAACAAGAAGTAGATCGGTACGGAGAAGATGGGCAAAACAAAGACTTCTGGAACGTGTAACACCGGCCGCGGTGGCCGAGCGCTTCTAGGCGCGGAGTCCGGAACCGCGTGACTGCTACGGTCGCAGGTTCGCATCCTGCCTCGAGCTTAGGTTAGTTAGGTTTAAGTAGTTCTAATTCTAGGGGACTGATGACCTCAGAACCATTTGAACCATTTCTAAACGTGTTAATCTTTTGAAGAAACTAAAAACTGAAAAGAGGACTCGTTTATCTACCTAACACGTACAGACATTCTTTATGTTGTGCAGTATGTTTATCCGAAAACAATGAGAAACGACACTTAACGAGAAAATCAGTTAAGTGCTTATCAAAGATCTAAAATAAAACTGAGGTACTTGGCAACTCACAGTAGCTATGCTTACATGAATTTTCTAGCTATGATATCACCTACATCGTCGCACCACATAATGCCGGAAACAAGTGCTGGTGCGGTTGTTTTAACTCGATACAAATAAATGTCTCGAAAACGTCGCACTGTATGAAAAAATGGTTCTAGGTGAAAACTTTATGTTAGTAAACGGGACACCTGTGTGTGGTACAATCGGTCACCTTCTAACCACCCATCCTGCATAGGTGGGGTCAATTTTGTATTAGCAAATGAAAAGCCCTCATTTTTTATCGCAAATTCGGATTCTACTCCCAAAAAATACGTACAGTTTACTCAAACAATTGTTTTCCATTCTTGGTAGATGACGCTGTAATTGACAAATATCACCCGTGCCTGATTTTGCAATTAAGAACTGGTGCATCTGATTCTACATTTCATGTATGATGTAAATCTAAACCACGGTGATCTAAGGGAGAATATTCGCATGCAAAATTTAGTGTTGCAAATGTGATTGTACAGTACAATACGGTTAGTCGTTTCAGTGTCTGTTTAGAAACCACATTTAGCGTGAGCCAGGAACAACAATGTGGATATAATAGTTTTCTGTCCCCATCTGGATGCTTGATATAGGTGAGTCCCCTTGACTCTCACCACTGGGTGCTTCATTTCGGTGAGTATCCACGGCAGGTGTCCCTGTCACTATCACGTCATGGACATTTCACCTTATCGCAATGGCTGTCCTCTGTATTCCGCCGGTAGCCGCCTAGCGGCCAGCGCAAGAGTTCCGACGGTTGGATGGAAACACACACCAGAATCAGTCACCTTCATGGCGGGATTCGTGGGCGTCCTCCCAAACCAAGCATTCCGATGTACTCACAACAATCAGCCCCTCAAGAAATACAAAACCACGTTACCATACAAGAAGCTTATTTGCCAGAAATGTCAATGTCTAGCCATATTATTTATTATCACATTTGTAACACTCAAGTAACGTTTGAACATTGAGGAATCATTAGAATCCAGAGATTTGCAGTTACATGAAATGTAAAATCAAATTTATCGGTTCTTAATTGCAGAACCAGGCACACCTTATATACGCCGGTTACAGTGCCAGGAACCACGAATGGAAAACCATGATTTAAGTCCATCGCTGGAGGGGTGGTTCGGAAGTGGCAGTTGTAGCACAGACAAATGCCCCTTTTACTGATACTGACTTTTCGTCTTTGACTTTTTTCCTTAGAATGTGTAGTTTTCGGGATATTTGTTGTGTCCAGATGAAAGGGACACCTTGTATGCTACAGGGCCCTTTACACGCTCAGATATTTGCACAGACGTGGCTGTAGATATAATGTTTGAAGAGACAAATCGTTGCGCGGGAGTGAATCGCCAACTGAAACATTCACGCTACTGTCTCTGTTAGGCCTGCGCGAATTCTGTCAGCGCTTGAATCGACGCAGACCGGAGAAAGTGCTTTAGTGCTACGTATATGGGACGACATGTTTCCGAAATGTTACGCCTGAACGCTGAACGGAATGTCACAGCAGAAAATTTCATATCAGCATACCTTCTGTCAGTCATAGCAAACCTCAGTGTTACTATGAGTCCTTCACAAGCAGTTTTCTCCATAGGCACAATGTAACATACTATAACAACACAAAGAGTGCCTCTTCATCCATGTTTAGGTAACTAAGCGGATATTCCTTTTTAAATTTGTAGCTTCTTCCAAAGATTAACCTGCAGAAACCGTACACGTTTCAGGAGCTTCTCTTCTGGCTATCTTCTCCGTACTGGTCGTTTTCTTTTTATAACTTCCGGAATAATAGCAGTAAGTAGAATAACTACCTTATAAGCAAACTTACTTTATTTGGTCAAGAACAGAAAATACTCTACACTCTCAGACTACTGTTCAACACTGTGCAAAAGCTTAACTGTAGCTGGAAGTTGCAAACGCTAACTGTAAACTGCAGACCAGGTGTGTAGGCGGTTGTTACAAAAATGATCAGCTGAGAAAAACTAGAGCGTGTAAAGGGCCCTTAAAACAAGTCGTTTGGTCTGCGTGAATTAAATGCCAACCAGAATTCGCAAGAGCAGAATACAGACAAATTTTTCGGTCGGTGATTCATGCATCCACAAGCATTTGTCGGTGCAAACACTGTCTGTGCAGCAAGTCGGTACTAATATCTGAGTGTGTAAAAGCCCCCTTAGGACGGTGCATGGAGGCGAACCATACTAACCTGCTTACTATAGTCGACAATTTGTCTCGAACTACCTTGCTCCCCTGCGCCCTTCCACGTTTCCCAGCCAGCTGACAATTACTCGATGTCTCAGCAGGGATCTTTTCTTTCAGGCAAGCTGTGCCATAAATTTCTTTTTTCCGAAATTTTATTCAGTCCCTCTACCGAATCTCAAGTATTCTGTTGTACCATCGGATTTCAAAAGATTCTATTCACTTAATGCAAGAACTGAACCACTTAATCCCTGATGAAAACTTCCTGCCCCTTTACTGAGTTGCGAGTGGAAAAATAAATTGAAATCAACACAAGCGGAGGAAGTCTCCAACATGGCCGGGAATCGAACCCAGGCCCGCTTGCACGAGAGGCAAGCACGTTACTATCCAGTTAAGCAAGCACACTGCGAGTGGGAAATTATTGTACTTCCGATACATCTTATACGATAGGATTCCATTCTCATTCCATAGTGTATAGCTGCATGTTCGCTTTCAGTCGTTCGCAGTACTAAGACAGGTAGGCCATGCCTGCTGATATTCCAAGGCCAAATTAGTCAGTCATGTGGAGCATGGCCGGCCACGGCTCCACAGTCTCCACGCGTGCAGACCCCGTGTGGGTCAAGGCCCGGCCTGTCACTCGGCTTTACCCGGTCCTTCTCGGCAGTCAGCTCTGTTCACCTTCCGCTATATTTGTTCACGGTATGAAGGACGTTCACGGGTCCAGCGGCTGTTTGCGCAAAAAAGAGGCCGTCTAGCGGACTGTCGTCACAATCCTTTACAATGAATGGGAATGGTGGAAGAGGGGTCTGGTACCGCGCGCCGCGGAATTTGAATCCGCGTCAGAGGTCAGGGACGACGAAGACCCATAGGGGTCGCTGCACCGTAAGCTGTGGCGGCGCGCGCCTCCTGGCCCGCTTTTAGTGTGGGGGCGCCACAGTGGAACACGTGGTCATAGCGGCCAATAGCGGTGCCCCCGATAGAGAAACGTCGGCCTCTAGCTCAGCCACTCATTGTAGGCAAAACCACCCCTGCCTTCCCTCACTCCCACTCTTAAGTACCTTGGCGTCATCCTCGACCGTCGCCTCTCCTGGACTCCCCATGTCCGGACAATCCAAGCCAAGGCACGCTCCCGACTCCGTCTCCTCAAGCTCCTTTCCGGCCGTACGTGGGGTCTCGTCCTCTCCACCATCCTCCACACCTATAAATCCCTCATCCGCCCTATCCTTTGTACGCCCATCCGGCCTGGATCTCCGCTCCCCCTACCTTTTATAAATCCCTACAAATCCTTGAACGCCATGCTCTCCACCTCGCCTATCGCATCCGTCTCCCCTCCCCCACACGGATCCTGTATGATCTCATCCCCTTCCCCCACCTCCTCCTTTTCCTTGAAAGGATACAGATCCTGTACACCTCCCGCAAACTCGATCCTCCTCACCTGCTTGTCTCACCCATCCTCTTCCATCCCCGACCGCTGCCGCGCCTGTATTCCCACGTCCCACCCTCTCCCAAGGTGGCTTTCGCCAGCTCCCCCTCCCTTATGATGTCCTCCTCCCCTCCATCTACCCATCAACTTTGATCCTCCCCCCACTTCCTGTGTCCTTTCCTTTAGGCACCGTCCCTCCCTCCTCTCTCCTTTTCCCCCCTTCCCCTTCCTCCATCCATCTCCCCCTGGGCTTCCCCTCCCCCTTCCTCCCTTCCCCCTATCTCCTCTTCCCATGGCATCTCGGCTCTCCCCTCTCCCTCTTCCACCCCCCCCCCTCCTCCTCTCTTGGCAGGTCCCCGGACTCGCACGCGCTACATGGACTTTCGCGCGCCGGAGATCATCGCCATCAGTGTCTCGCGTGTGTCGTCGTGTTTAGTGTTTAGTGTTCACCGTCGCACTCCATCGTTCACCTGTGCCATCGCCATTTTCAGTGTTTGTGCGTCGTCTCCACAGTTTGCAGTGTGGATTATCGTCGAGTGTGAACGGCTCCGTGTTTGTCTTTATGTGTCTACTGTTTTATTGCCCACCATTCTGTAACTTATGCGTATTATTACTCTTTTTTCTCATTGTGTATTCTATGGCTGAAGAGCAGCGTAGAGTGCTGCTGACAGCCTGCCTGTTGTACAGGTTTTAAACTAACAATAAAGTAAAAAAAAAAAGCTCAGCCACTCAGTCTGATCTCGCTTACGTCGGTTTACAGCTCGCTTTGCACTAGACTGCTTACTTCCTGGTCCATGTTCGAGTGGACGTGTTTGTTTCCTTGCGACTCTGTTGTTCGGTCTTGTTGTATTTGTTCTGTCCTTCGTTATCGTGTCCGTCCTCTTCCTATGTGTTGTTGTTCGCGGGCCCCTCCGCGGGTCCAGCCGCATGTGTGTGAAATCTTATGGGACATAACTGCTAAGATCATCAGTCCCTAACCTTACACACTACTTAACCTAAATTATCCTAAGGACAAACACACACACCCATGCCCGAGGGAGGACTCGAACCTCCGCCGGGACCAGCCGCACAGTCCACGACTGCAGCGCGTTAGACCGCTCGGCTAATCCCGCGCGGCCGTAAATCTTTCCGTTCGAGCTCTGATTTGTCTTATTTTATAATGATGATCATTTCTCCCTACGCAGGTGGGTGTCAACAAAATATTTACGCATTCGGAAGAGAATGTTGGGGATTGATATTTCGTAAATAGATCTCGCCCGAAAGAAAACCGCCTTTGTTTCAGTGACTGCCACCCCAACTCGCCTATCATATCAGTAACACTCTCACCCCTATTGCGCGACAACACAAAACGAGCTGCCCTCCTTTTTTGCACTTTTTCGATGTCCTCCGTCAACCCTACCTGGTAAGGGTCCCACACCGTGCAGCAATATTCCAGCAGAGGACAGACATGTGTAATGTAGGCTGTCTCTTTAGTGGGTTTGTCGCATGTTCTAAGTGTTCTGCCAACAAAGTGCAGTGTTTTTTTCGCCTTCTCCACAATATTATCTATGTGGTCTTTCCAATTTAAGTTGCTCTTAACTATAATCCCAAGGTATTTAGTCGAATTGACAGCCCTTAGATTTGTGCGATTTATCGTATACCCAAAATTTATTGTATTTATTTTAGTACCTATGTGGATGACCTCGCACGTTTCTTTGTTTAGTGCTAATTGCCACTTTTCGCACCGTACATAAATTCTCTCTAGGTCCTTTTGTAATTGGAACTGATAGTCTGATGATTTTACTCGACGGTAAATTACAGCGTCATCTCCAAACAATCTAGGGGGTCTCCTCAGATTGTCACCCAGATCATTTATACAAATCAGGAACAGCAGAGGGCCAATGACACTACCTTGTGGAACGCCGGATATCACTTCTGTTTTACTCGATGGTTTACCGTCTATCACTACGAACTGTGACCTGAGAGTAAATCACAAATCCAGTCACACAACCGAGACGATATTTCATATGCACGCAATTTCATTAATAGTTGCTTGTGAGGAACGGTATCAAAAGCCTTCTGGAAATATAGGAATATGGAATCGATCTGCGATCCCTTGTTGACAGCACCCAATACTACATGGGAATAAGAACGATATTTTCTGAATCCGTGTTGGTCATGTATCAATGCGTCATTTTCTTCAAGGTGATCCATAATGTTCGAGTGCACAAAGAATTTCAACTTTTAGATGACAATGAGAGAGCAAAATATTACAGTGATCTCCAGACGGGATTAATTGTTTTGTACATTAAGTGGTACTTTGTGTTTAATTTGTAGGCATGAAGCACCTTAAGAAGTTGGTGCTACGAATAGAGAAATTTCTGAAGTAGCACCCATTACTCCATTTTCACTTGCAACAGTTTTCAATGGAAATGAACGAATAGTATGGAGACTTCATACATTACTACAAAGTACGTTGATTAAGTCAGTGAGCTTGCCTGGAACGATTTTCCGATTTGAGTTTTGCTATTATTGAATTTATGAAGAAAAAAGGAGTGCAGGAACGCAAATTAGGGAATCCGAAACGGATTGCTGGTCTCACATTTCAGTTGGACTTGTCTGCACACTACCCACAGTAAGATAGGGCGAGGTAACTTCTTTCTGATTTTATGGCCATATAATTAAAAACAATATCGCGGTGTAGAAGCGACACATGCTGACAAAGACAATCCAGTTCCCAAAGCTCACTTTTGTTAAAGAAAGCGCAAGGCTTGAAGAATTCATTGTGGTCTTGTAAGAATTACAACAAAACTTGTAGAACGCCTGCATCTGTTTTCGAGCTGTTTTCGAGACTGTATGCTGTTGAAGTTGAAAGCGCCCCTGTGCATGTGCATATGTAACTGACTGACCAGCAAGGTAGTTCCACTTTTAATCTTTTTAAGTGAAAATTGTCCAGGACGTCTACATTGCTTTTTCTCAGATATTGATAGTCTCCACAATTAGGTTGCAAAGTGCTACATTATTTCGCTCGACTTACTTCTGTGAAAATCCCTTTGTCGAGTATGAAACTAAATCAGTGATGATTACGCGGTAACTTGGTGCGAAACTTTGTGAAATTGTCTGCGTCTGCCTGTATGATAGCAGTTTGTATCAGATAAAAATTGCAGTATCTCTTCAGCGTGCCAAAAACAATTAATTAATAGCGAAAAATTATTTTCTCTGTGACCTACTTCTTTGTGAAATGCGAGATATATAAACAAGTTTTATCAAGTATGACTGTACTGCCATTAAAATGCGGCTCGTTGCTGATTTCGCCTCTTCCCCCTCCTCGCGCTCAGGCAGCCTGGTCTGGCGGTGGGAGAAGTGTGAGCTCTTTAGCACTCGAGCCCAGGCATGGCACGCCAGTCGAAATCTTGGTCGCCCCTGACCTAGACTGTTGCCCTTGCATCATCTGAAAAGACTGTTGCTCTCTTCAGGAATGCAATCTAAACCTGTCCTCTGAACAGATTACACTTTCATAATATTGCATTTACTGTACGTCTGTCTGTATCATTGAGGCACGCAAGCCACTGCGCGCCCTGGGGATCTCCATATTCGTGGAGAAGGGAAGGGAGTGAGGTACCGGAGTAGTTGCTTTGGACTAACAAGAAACCATGCAAAATTCCTATATCTGCCTTGTGTCTACATCTACATCTACATTTATACTCCGCAAGCCACCCAATGGTGTGTGGCGAAGGGCACTTTACGTGCCACTGTTATTACCTCCCTTTCCTGTTCCAGTCGCGTATGGTTCGCGGGAAGAACGACTGTCTGAAAGCCTCCGTGCGCGCTCTAATCTCTCTAATTTTACACTCGTGATCTCCTCGTGAGGTATAAGTAGGGGGAAGCAATATATTCGATCCCTCATCCAGAAACGCACCCTCTCCAAACCTGGCGAGCAAGCTACACCGCGATGCAGAGCGCCTCTCTTGCAGAGTCTGCCACTTGAGTTTGTTAAACATCTCCGTAACGCTATCACGGTTACCAAATAACCCTGTGACGAAACGCGCCGCTCTTCTTTGGATCTTCTCTATCTCCTCCGTCAACCCGATCTGGTACGGATCCCACACTGATGAGCAATACTCAAGTATAGGTCGAACGAGTGTTTTGTAAGCCACCTCCTTTGTTGATGGACTACATTTTCTAAGGACTCTCCCAATGAATCTCAACCTGGTACCCGCCTTACCAACAATTAATTTTATATGATCATTCCACTTCAAATCGTTCCGCACGCATACTCCCAGATATTTTACAGAAGTAACTGCTACCAGTGTTTGTTCCGCTATCATATAATCATACAATAAAGGATCCTTCTTTCTATGTATTCTCAATACATTACATTTGTCTATGTTAAGGGTCAGTTGCCACTCCCTGCACCAAGTGCCTATCCGCTGCAGATCTTCCTGCATTTCGCTACAATTTTCTAATGCTGCAACTTCTCTGTATACTACAGCATCATCCGCGAAAAGCCGCATGGAACTTCCGACACTATCTACTAGGTCATTTATATATATTGTGAAAAGCAATGGTCCCATAACACTCCCCTGTGGCACGCCAGAGGTTACTTTAACGTCTGTAGACGTCTCTCCATTGATAACAACATGCTGTGTTCTGTTTGCTAAAAACTCTTCAATTTGTGCATCAGATGGGGGGAAGTGTGTGATACACAGCAATGAGAGTACTGAATCCACAGTAGAAACCTGCACGAAGGGCACTGTTGTTTCACTTGAGGGGGCTCTAGTCAGCGTCCACCAAGTGCTACACGAATCTCGTAACATAACTTCCAACCACAATCCCACACTATTTACATAGGACGTCACTTAACGATGCGTAATAATGCGATGTGTTTTAAAGACATCAAGGTGGGAGTACTCGCCGACCAGCAGGCAGGTAAAAGAGTAGTCGGGCGTACAGGGATTTCGATAAGCGGAAATGAAATGTTCGGTAAGCACTCTGAAACGATCCTTTTTTAATTAAAAGATAATTCACGCAAGATTTTCCGATGAACTGTTAAAAACTTTGCTTCTTTTCATCCGGGCTGTAATTGAATAGAAAGGTAATCAGCAAGCCGCTTGCTACACAATGTAACACGGGCAATAAAACAATGCCGTTATTTGGCGTCACTTACGGAACGATCGGGCCCCATGCGCCAGTGACATATTCGCGGTTCACAGAACTCATTTCATAGCCTCTCTTTAATTAACTGCCACAAGTAAATGCATTCATTAGTACAGAACACAGCAGACGTGAAATTATTAAAATACCCAGAGTCTAGCCCCGCAAGATAAACCAGGATAATGGAAATTCATTTGTTGTTTTTATCCGCAAAGTAGCGGTGGAAAACAGTTCGGTTCTGTTAGCAGGTAAGTGAGTCCTTCTTTGGAGTCCAGTTACTTTCGAATAAATTCATAGAAATATTTTTAAAGAAACGATCTGAAATCTAAGGGAAGAAAGTAAGGTAACTGAAACCTCTCAAAGATCTTTTAGTTTCTTTTAGCCACATGAACTGCTGACTGCACGGTGACTATCGTTCGATATCACCCATTAAAGCACTGTAATAATTCATTTAACAGGACATTCATATTAGATTTTATAACTGATGAAGAGGTTCTGAATCGAACTTGGGAGAGAGACCATTACAGTACAACTTGATTTAATGCAGGAACGTACACGTGGGCTATAACAGTACAAGGTGGTAACGCCAGGTGAAGTTATTGGAGTGGGACTGTCTGCAAGAGCTTAGTGATTATTAATGTGGCCACGCCCTTTATGGATTGTTGAGAAATTATTAAGGCTAGACAGTAGGAGAAAGGAATGAAGGAGGTAACCTGGAGGCACAATTTTGAACACAGACTAATTTGGTCATGGCTAACACTTGGTTTAAGAATGACGTAATAACGTCGTATTAATGAAGAAGACCTGGAGGCGCTGGAAGGTTTCTCATTGCTTATATAATGGTGAGACAGAGATTTTGAAACCAAATTTTAAACTATGAGACGTTTACAGGATTAAGATATGGACTCTGATCGTAATTTATTGACTATGGACTATAGATTGTAACTGAAGAAACTGCAAGAAGTACAAAAGTGAAGGCGCTGGGCGTTCGATAAATTGAAGGAGCTCGACGTTGTTGAGAGGTAGCATTTGGCAACATTTCACGAAACAGATAAGAGGAATGCAACACGAAAATAATGGGAAGCTTTAAGAGATGAAGTAGTGAAGGCAGCAGAGGATGAAACAGGTAAAAAAGTCAGTGCCTTGTAGAAGTCCTTGGAGGACACTGAAGATGCTGAATGTAACCGACAAAAGGTGAAAACATAAAAATGCAGCAGTGAAGCAGGTGAAAGAGAATACAAAAATTTGACTGACAGAGAATGCAAAGCAGGAAGGACTAGGGGAGTAATGCAAGATTTTAGGAGCAGGCACGACCAGGGTAAAGGTAGTGTCGTCCGTTAGAAAATTAAAGGACACATCTGCAGAATTGAGGAGCAGATGTATGAATATTAAACTATTATATAGAGGGGTTATGCAAGGGAAATGAATTAGAAGGCAATGTTATGGAAAAAGAATACGAAGTAAATTAAGATAGTATAGGAGATGTGATACTGCTAGAAGAACTTGGTAGAGCACTGAAACACCATGTCCAAAAAAGGCCTCAGGTGTAGACGATATTCCCTCCGCATTACTCGGAACCTTGGTAGAGCCAACCACAACAGAACTATTCCACCCGGTATGTAAGTTATATGAGACAGGCGAAATACTCTCAGACTCCCAGAATAGTGTAATAATTTCAGTTACATGGAAGATAGGCGCTGACAAATGTGAATTCTGTCGAACCGTTAGTTTAAGAAGTCATCTGTGTAAAATGATAAGAGCTACAAAAAGCTGGTGGAGGCTAACCATCTGGAATGTCAGTTTGGGTTCCGAGAAATGTAGGAAGACATCAGGTATTACTGTCCGTAGGACCTATCTTACGAGGAAACAAGGTAACACACGTTTATAGAATTTATACGTTTAGATAAAACATTAGACGATGTTGAGTGAACTATATTCTTTTAAAGTTTGAAGATAGAAGGGATAAAATACAGAGAACGAATGGTTGCTTACAACTTGCATAGGAACAAGAATGCTGTTATAAGTGACGCAGGCCATCAAGGGAAATGAATGGCAGAGAAAGGAGTAAGACGGGGTTTTAGCCTATTACTCAATCTGTGCGATATTATTCAGTCTGTAAACTGAGCAAGAACTAAAGGAGAAATTGGGAAATGAAAGAAATTTGACGGAGAAGAAATAAAAACTTTGAGATACATCGATGACACTGTAGCTCTGTTAGAGAAGGCAAAGGAAATGAAAGACCAGGTTGACAGAATGCTTAGTTTTTCGAAAAGTGATTATATTATGAACGTTAACGTAGGTAATGAAAGGAGATAGAATGTACTTAAATTAAATCGGGTTGTGCTGAGGGGATTAGGTTGGTTTTTGATACACGAAAAGTAGAAAGCGTATTTTGCAATTTAAGCACGAAATGACTGATAATGAACAAGGTAGAGACGACATAAAATGCACTCTGTCAATAGCAAGATACGAGTTTCTGATGAAAAGAAATTTCAAAACCTATAATACCAATTTAAGTGTTACGATGCCTTTTATCAAAGTAATTGTGTAGAGTGTAATATTGTACGAAATTCAATCAGTCCCCTAGAACTTAGAACTACTTAAACCTAACTAACCTAAGGACAGCACACAACACCCAGCCATCACGAGGCAGAGAAAATCCCTGACCCCGCCGGGAATCGAATCCGGGAACCCGGGCGTGGGATGCGAGAACGCTACCGCACGACCACGAGATGCGGGCTACGAAAGTCAAATGCGAACGTTGAACAGTTCAGAATAGACGAGAATAGGGGGTTATGAAATGCAGTGCCACAGAATAAATCTAAAAAGTAGGTGGATCGAATAACCATTGAGGAGCTACTAAACCTAATTGGGATAAAAGAAACTTTTGGTATCACACAAGAAAAAGAGGGAACTGTTTGAGGACACATCCTGAGGCATCACGAAACAGTTTTGGACTGAATGCACAGTACGCAGGATCGAATGGGTGTAGGTTGCCGTAGCTGAACAGAGATGAAGGGCCTTGCACGGGATATCCCAGCGTGGAGAACCGCAACGAAGCAGCCTCCAGGCCGAACTCCGCGACAGCAAGGCTAGAAAGGCGCAGCTCTCCCAGCATGCTGATGGCCAGGAAAAGCTCCAGCTGCCACGAAGCGACGAGTTGGTTCAAATGGCTCTGAGCACTACGGGACTTAACAAGTGAGGTCATCAGTCTCCTAGAACTTAGAACTACTTAAACCTAACTAACCTAGGGACATCACACACATCCATGCCCGAGGCAGGATTCGAATCTGCGACCGTAGCGGTCGCGTGGTTCCAGACTGAAGCGCGTAGAACCGCTCGGCCACAACGGCCGGCGAAGCGACGAGTGACTCGCGTACTACCACTCACCTGTGTTCCGCAGTTGCTGAGGCTGGGGGCGCTGCAGGCGGTCTCACGAAGCTGGTGGATGGCCTTACGTACACACTGTCAGGGGCGCAAGCGCAGCTATTACTGTTGATGATTCAGGCCAGTGTACTGAACAGCATTATTTGAATCGCAAAGTAATAATTACTATTACTAATACGCTTTTGGATTGCTTAGTATCTCCAAGGAAAACGCGGCACAGGCAAGCCATAGTGTCTATTTTCCCAGGGGCAGCAGGGCAGGTATTGAAATGTGTACACATGGGCGCAAAACAGTTCGTCTATGCAGACAAGCGCCATCCACCTGACGACCATGCTCAAAACATCTGGTATTAAAGTATGTACTGTGTTCGTGGGATCACTATTAGACGCTAAGAAAAAACAAACACTCTGGAGTGGGTACCTATTAACGTAACAATTATCACTATATTTGTACCTACATCCAGTGTATCACAATGTGTCTTTCGAGACACGCAGTGGCAAAGAAATTATAGTTCGAAGCAAGACTGGAGTTGTGGCCTAGAGAGGAAGATCAGTTTCTGAAATAAAACAGTCTGCATACTTTTCCTTACCTGGAGTGAGATCAACATCAGGTATTCATATTACGCATTGTGAATGTCTTTAAACAAACGTATTGTTTCTTGGCGAAGTCACATCACCTCTGTTCGCCATGTAGTTAGTTGGTATCTAACTACTGAACTAAGAGTGAAGGAAGATAGCGTGCAGCCAACGGATAGGTCTTGATGACCTCAACGACGCAGAAACGTGACTGAAGCTGACTGGCAGAGTGAAGTGCGGTGTAACACGTCGCGATTCACCTCTTCCCAAACGGTGCAAGGCATCGACGTCACAGCTGTTAAGCCGCAGTGTGTGGAGGGCGTAGTTCTGCCCGGAAGTAGTGTTTTGCGAGTCGGCCCACTAATTCTTGTTCGTCGTTAACATGAACCAGGATATTTATTTGACCTTTTTGGGTGACCAAACACTTCCTTTTCTTCCATAACTTGACGATGAGTTTGCTGAGGAGGCAAGAAGGCAACAGCAGTGTTCACAAAAGCGGCACACATACACCCCAGATCTGACGAACACACAGGCACCTGCATCTGGGCTGGCCAAGTTGCCCCATTTCAAATCCACGGTAAATATCTGGGTTTATTTGGACTAGCAGCTGAAGCGTAGCGGTCAACAACACAGCTATTTGTTCAGCGCGTCAATAGTAATAGACGCACTCGACTGGCTCCACTGGAGTTATTAAGACATCCATCAAACAATTTTGGCATAATACTCGAATTCCTAGTTTTCCGGATTGAAATTCCCAACACTTACTACACGTTAGTTGCCCACGATTTGGATTTACGTACATGCCGCTCCATGCGAAATGCGGGTGACGTTTTTCACTTCCTGTACTCCCATTTCCGGGAAATCCTTGGAAACAAAGCTCCTTTCGCACTATCTTTCAGTGTCAGCTTAACTGGCTGCAGTACTGCAGAGTTTGAGAATCAGTCTGCAAAATACGACTTGAAACTGAGGATCCAATGGGTATACCTCAGAACGAATCTCTAAATACGTCTGAATATCTTAGCTTGATGTTACCCGCAGTGGATGTTTTTAGAATCATTACCGCAGTACATGAATAAAATAGTAAATGAAAAAGAGCAGCTCACACTCATGAGTTTGTATTTCCATTTCATTTTATTATTAGAGTTTTTATTGAAATACCTGATACATTTCGAACCGAGCTACAGCTGCTTACGTCATTATGTCGTCATTATTTGTACATCAAATATATAGTGTTTTGGAGTATAACTTAATATAAGTCCATAGAAGTGATTTGCGGAGCAGACCAGTGGAAATTATTAACTGTTAACAGTGTTGACGCCTGAAGATCGACATTCAAGGTTCGAAACGCACAGTGCCATTCAACACGAACCGTGATTTACAACTGAATCCGTATGTCTTCCGTTTCACGAATACCTCACATTTACCATCAGGAACCGTACCTGCTACACAGCGTATCCGCACCGACTCGAAAGGTGACACGGCCGTCCGGACAGGCAAAATGTTTGCGGAACGTGTCGCGTTCCGTGCACTCCAGGCGCGCAGAGTGGCAGCAGGTCAGCGTGGGAGACATCAGAGTGCGAGTGAAAAAACCATGAGGCGCTCCCTGGAGCTGCGGGCTGCATTTTTCAGCCGCTGAGAGGGGCGGCTGTCGGGCCGTCCTCAGCCGTCCGCAGGCGGCGGCCGCGCGCCGCTCTCACTGAGCACACACGCCGCCGTGTTCCGCCCCCGCCCCCACTCGCCTCTGACCAGCGTGTGCGGACGTCTGCCTTCTGCTCCCACACACACTGGCCACCTGCTCGCAGCGCGCTCGAGGTGTGCTGCCTCGCTTTAATTAAAATCAAAGTAATTGCGCCAGTTCAAAGTGTCGTCTAGAATGATAAATGGGTACAGCAAAGGAATTAATTATGGAACACTACAGACTTTTTATATTTATAGAGAATCGTGAAACACGCGTCTATATTATGAATGGAAAACGATATGTAATACCAGTACTAAATGATAACACTCGAGGTGAATGAATTACCCACATTAGAGAGAAATCTACTGCACGGTATTGATGATGGGCAGCGAAGTGAAAGAAAATATACAATTCAAGAGGAAAAGGTATTCCTCAGAAAATTCGATACACATTACTACTGTAAGGGTGCGTCAGCATAAAATCTCTCCTGATAAAACTATTGTTGCTGTTGTGGTGTTGTGGTCTTCAGCCCAGAGGCTGGTTTGATGCAGCTCTCCATGCTACTCTATCCTGTGCAAGCTTCTTCATCTCCCAGTACCTACTGCAACCTACATCCTCCTGAATCTGCTTAGTGTATTCATCTCTTGGTCTCCCTCTACGATTTTTACCCTCCATACTGCCCTCCAATACTAAACTGGTGATCTCTTGATGCCTCAGAACATGTCCTACCAACCGATCTCCTCCTGTAGTCAGATTGTGCCACAAATTTCTCTTCTCACCAATTCTATTCAATACCTCCTCATTTTTTATGTGATCTACCCATTTAATCTTCAGCATTCTTCTGTAGCACCACATTTCGAAAGCTTCTATTTTCTTCTTGTCCAAACTATTTATCGTCCACGTTTCAATTCCGTACATTGCTACACTCTATACAAATACTTTCAGAAACGCCTTCCTGACACTTAAATCCATACTCGATTTTAACAAATTTCTCTTCTTCGGAAATGCTTTCCTTGCCATTGCCAGTCTACATTTTATATCCTCTCTACTTCGACCATCATCAGTTATTTTGCTCCCCATATACCAAAACTGATCTACTATTTTAAGTGTCTCATTTCCTAATCTAATTCCCTCAGTATCTCCCGACTTAATTCGACTACATTCCATTATCCTCGTTTTGCTTTTGTTGATATCCATCTTATACCCTCCTTTGAAGGCACTGTCCATTCCGTTCAACTGCTTTTCCAGGTCCTTTGCTGTCTCTCATTGAATTACAAAGTCATCGGCGAAACTCTAAGTTTTTATTTCTTCTCCATAGATTTTAATTCCTACTCCCATTTTTGTTATGTTTCCTTTACTGCTTGCTCAATATACAGATTGAATAATATCGGCAATAGGCTACAACCCTGTCTCACTCTCTTCCCAAGCACTGCTTCCCTTTCATGCCCTTCTACTCTTACAACTGCCATCTGGTTTCTGTACAAACTTTAAATAGCCTTTCGCTCCCTTTGTTTTACCCCTGCCACCTTCAGAAAGCTTTCTCAAAATCTTCCATTCATCTGCAAAGAATTCGCGTTAGTATTTTACCGCCGTGGCTTATTAAACTGATAGGTCGGTAATTTTCACATCTGCCAACACCTGCCTTCTTTGGGATTGTAATTATTATATTCTTCTTTAACTATACTGAGAGAAAAAAAATTCGCAACATGACGTCAGTCGGCAGGCGTGTCCCTACATCTGAACGATGAGGTCTGTTCAAATTTCGCACTAGCCGCTTGAGAGTGGCGCCAGTAGCACCGCTATGAGGATGCAAATCGGGTTTGCTCTAAATACTCTTTGTAACGGTCGTCAGCGTTAGTTACCTTTGGACGTTGTGAGTTGATACTAGTGAAGAGTGCCTGTGGCGCGAAAAATACGCCAGTTTCAGCACCTCACTGAGTTCGAGCGAGGTCGCCTAATAGGACTACGAAGAGGTGGATGTTCCATCTGCGACGCTAAAGAAGGACCTTTCAGGAATGGTGGCAGCGGCGGTTCCGAGAATGTGCTAGGAAGACGG
Organism: Schistocerca cancellata; assembly: GCF_023864275.1. NCBI lineage: Eukaryota > Metazoa > Arthropoda > Insecta > Orthoptera > Acrididae > Schistocerca > Schistocerca cancellata. The sequence goes on along the minus strand of NC_064627.1, from coordinate 79,788,895 downwards.
AGTCCGGGCGGCCACGTGACACTTCCGACAAGGAAGACCATCGTGTTGGGCGTGTGGCTGTGGCGCATCGCAGTGCATCTGCAGCAGCAATTTGAGCAGAACTTGGCACCACGTTGACACAACGAACTGTTACAAATCAATTACTTCAAGGATAGCTACGAGACAGATGCCCTGTAGCGCGCATTCCACTGACCTGAAGTCACCGCCATTTGCAACTTGAAGGGAGAGCTAATTGCAGGGCAGGGTGGAGGGCTGTGGTGTTTCCTGATGAAAGGAACTTGCCCCCCCTTCTTGCAGCGGTGTACCGTAGGTCTCTAGAAGAGCGTAGCGTTCCAAAGGATTGGAAAAGGGCACAGGTCATCCCCGTTTTCAAGAAGGGACGTCGAACAGATGTGCAGAACTATAGACCTATATCTCTAACGTCGATCAGTTGCAGAATTTTGGAACACGTATTGTGTTCGAGTATAATGACTTTTCTGGAGACTAGAAATCTACTCTGTAGGAATCAGCATGGGTTTCGAAAAAGACGGTCGTGTGAAACCCAGCTCGCGCTATTCGTACACGAGACTCAGAGGGCCATAGACACGGGTTCACAGGTAGATGCCGTGTTTCTTGACTTCCGCAAGGCGTTCGATACAGTTCCCCACAGTCGTTTAATGAACAAAGTAAGAGCATATGGACTATCAGACCAATTGTGTGATTGGATTGAGGAGTTCCTAGATAACAGGACGCAGCATGTTATTCTCAATGGAGAGAAGTCTTCCGAAGTAAGAGTGATTTCAGGTGTGCCGCAGGGGAGTGTCATAGGACCGTTGCTATTCACAATATACATAAATGACCTGGTGGATGACATCGGAAGTTCACTGAGGCTTTTTGCAGATGATGCTGTGGTGTACCGAGAGGTTGTAACAATGGAAAATTGTATTGAAATGCAGGAGGATCTGCAGCGAATTGACGCATGGTGCAGGGAATGGCAATTGAATCTCAATGGAGACAAGTGTAATGTGCTGCGAATATACAGAAAGATAGATCCTTTATCATTTAGCTACAAAATAGCAGGTCAGCAACTGGAAGCAGTTAATACCATAAATTATCTGGGAGTACGCATTAGGAGTGATTTAAAATGGAATGATCATATAATGTTGATCGTCGGTAAAGCAGATGCCAGACTGAGATTCATTGGAAGAATCCTAAGGAAATGCAATCCGAAAACAAAGGAAGTAGGTTACAGTACGCTTGTTCACCCACTGATTGAATACTGCTCAGCAGTGTGGGATCCGTACCAGATAGGGTTGATAGAAGAAATAGAGAAGATCCAACGGAGAGCAGCGCGCTTCGTTACAGGATCATTTAGTAATCGCGAAAGCGTTACGGAGATGATAGATAAACTCCAGTGGAAGACTCTGCAGGAGAGACGCTCAGTAGCTCGGTACGGGCTTTTGTCAAAGTTTCGAGAACATACCTTCACCGAAGAGTCAAGCAGTATATTGCTCCCTCCTACGTATATCTCGCGAAGAGACCACGAGGATAAAATCAGAGAGATTAGAGCCCACACAGAGGCATACCGACAATCCTTCTTTCCACGAACAATACGAGACTGGAATAGAAGGGAGAACCGATAGAGGTACTGAAGGTACCCTCCGCCACACACCGTCAGGTGGCTTGCGGAGTATGGACGTAGATGTAGAAGCTGGTTCTGCCTCGGTGCCAGACATGGCTCTGCGTTGGTTAGAAGGAGGCCAGTCGAGGGCCTGAAATAACCTGTCTGCGTGCTTGAGGTACTTTACTTGGAGTTACAGCGTAGGTTGCTATTTCGTATGACAGCAGGAGCGCTCTCGTGGTTATCCCACGCAGCTTGACTGCCGGTTTGTACGTGAGTCTCGTGAATCGACCTGTTGTGCTGCCATTCATGAACAACACGTGAGGGGGCGTTTCCCGAGAGCGTAACACTCGCCCACGTAGTGCTGTTGTAACACAGGATGCTCTGCAGAGTGTCGATGTGTTGCCTTGGCCTATCCGAACACCACATCTATCTCCAGTCGAGCACATACGGGACGTAATCCGACGTCAACTCGAGCGTCATCGACGAAGAGCATTAACCGTCCGTATATTGACCGACCAAGTGCAGCAGGAATGGAACTCCATACCGCAAACTGACATTCAGCACCTGTACAACACAGTAGATACACTTCTAAGTGCTTGCATTCAACATTCTGGCGGTTACACCGATTATTAATGTGACAGCCTTTCACATTATCTCACGTTCACATTAACCTGTGATCTTATAATGTTAATCATTTAAATACGTTACCTAGAATAATGTATTCCCATAATTTCGTTAACGTACATTAATGCAGGAGTAGGTTTAATAATGAATAAAAAAATAGGAGTGCGGGTTAGCTACTACAAACAGCATAGTGAACGCATTATTGTGGCCAAGATAGACATAAAGCCCATGCCTACTACAGTAGTACAAGTTTATATGCCAACTACCTCTGCAGATGATGAAGAAATAGATGAAATATATGACGAGATAAAAGAAATTATTCAGGTAGTGAAGGGAGACGAAAATTTAATAGTCATGGGTGACTGGAATTCGTCAGTAGGAAAAGGGAGAGAAGGAAACGTAGTAGGTGAATATGGATTGGGGGGAAGGAATGAAAGAGGAAGCCGCCTTGTAGAATTTTGCACAGAGCATAACTTAATCATAGCCAACACTTGGTTCAAGAATCATAAAAGAAGGTTGTATACCTGGAAGAATCCTGGAGATACTAAAAGGTATCAGATAGATTATATAATGGTAAGACAGAGATTTAGGAACCAGGTTTTAAATTGTAAGACATTTCCTGGGGCAGATGTGGATTCTGACCACAATCTATTGGTTATGAACTGCAGATTGAAACTGAAGAAACTGCAAAAAGGTGGGAATTTAAGGAGATGGGACCTGGATAAACTGAAAGAACCAGAGGTTGTAGAGAGTTTCAGGGAGAGCATAAGGGAACAATTGACAGGAATGGGGGAAAGAAATACAGTAGAAGAAGAATGGGTAGCTCTGAGGGATGAAGTAGTGAAGGCAGCAGAGGATCAAGTAGGTAAAAAGACGAGGGCTAATAGAAACCCTTGGGTAACAGAAGAAATATTGAATTTAATTGATGAAAGGAGAAAATATAAAAATGCAGTAAATGAAGCAGGCAAAAAGGAATACAAACGTCTCAAAAATGAGATCGACAGGAAGTGCAAAATGGCTAAGCAGGGATGGCTAGAGGACAAATGTAAGGATGTAGAGGCTTGTCTCACTAGGGGTAAGATAGATACTGCCTACAGGAAAATTAAAGAGACCTTTGGAGAGAAGAGAACCACTTGTATGAATATCAAGAGCTCAGATGGAAACCCAGTTCTAAGCAAAGAAGGGAAGGCAGAAAGGTGGAAGGAGTATATAGAGGGTTTATACAAGGGCGATGTACTTGAGGACAATATTATGGAAATGGAAGAGGATGTAGATGAAGACGAAATGGGAGATAAGATACTGCGTGAAGAGTTTGACAGAGCACTGAAAGACCTGAGTCGAAACAAGGCCCCGGGAGTAGACAACATTCCATTTGAACTACTGATGGCCTCGGGAGAGCCAGTCATGAAAAAACTCTACCATCTGGTGAGCACGATGTATGAGACAGGCGAAATACCCTCAGACTTCAAGAAGAATATAATAATTCCAATCCCAAAGAAAGCAGGTGTTGACAGATGTGAAAATTACCGAACTATCAGTTTAATAAGTCACAGCTGCAAAATACTAACGCGAATTCTTTACAGACGAATGGAAAAACTGGTAGAAGCCGACCTCGGGGAAGATCAGTTTGGATTCCGTAGAAATGTTGGAACACGTGAGGCAATACTGACCTTACGACTTACCTTAGAAGAAAGATTAAGAAAAGGCAAACCTACGTTTCTAGCATTTGTAGACTTAGAGAAAGCTTTTGACAATGTTAACTGGAATACTCTCTTTCAAATTCTGAAGGTAGCAGGGGTAAAATACAGGGAGCGAAAGGCTATTTACAGTTTGTACAGAAACCAGATGGCAGTTATAAGAGTCGAGGGGCATGAAAGGGAAGCAGTGGTTGGGAAAGGAGTAAGACAGGGTTGTAGCCTCTCCCCGATGTTATTCAATCTGTATATTGAGCAAGCAGTAAAGGAAACAAAAGAAAAATTCGGAGTAGGTATTAAAATTCATGGAGAAGAAGTAAAAACTTTGAGGTTCGCCGATGACATTGTAATTCTGTCAGAGACAGCAAAGGACTTGGAAGAGCAGTTGAACGGAATGGACAGTGTCTTGAAAGGAGGATATACGATGAACATCAACAAAAGCAAAACGAGGATAATGGAATGTAGTCTAATTAAGTCGGGTGATGCTGAGGGAATTAGATTAGGAAATGAGACACTTAAAGTAGTAAAGGAGTTTTGCTATTTAGGGAGTAAAATAACCGATGATGGTCGAAGTAGAGAGGATATAAAATTTAGACTGGCAGTGGCAAGGAAAGCGTTTCTCGAGAAGAGGAATTTGTTAACATCGAGTATAGATTTAAGTGTCAGAAAGTCGTTTCTGAAAGTATTTGTATGGAGTGTAGCCATGTATGGAAGTGAAACATGGACAATAACTAGTTTGGACAAGAAGAGAATAGAAGCTTTCGAAATGTGGTGCTACAGAAGAATGCTGAAGATAAGGTGGGTAGATCACGTAACTAATGAGGAGGTATTGAATAGGATTGGGGAGAAGAGAAGTTTGTGGCACAACTTGACTAGAAGAAGGGATCGGTTGGTAGGACATGTTTTGAGGCATCAAGGGATCACAAATTTAGCATTGGAGGGCAGTGTGGAGGGTAAAAATCGTAGAGGGAGACCAAGAGATGAATACACTAAGCAGATTCAGAAGGATGTAGGTTGCAGTAGATACTGGGAGATGAAGAAGCTTGCACAGGATAGAGTAGCATGGAAAGCTGCATCAAACCAGTCTCAGGACTGAAGACCACAACAACAAAACAACAACATTAATTATGAAACTTCCTGGCAGATTAAAACTGTGTGCCCGACCGAGACTCGAACTCGGGACCTTTGCATTTCGCGGGCAAGTGCTCTACCAACTGAGCTACCGAAGCACGACTCACGCCCGCTACTCACAGCTTCACTTCTGCCAGTACCTCGTCTCCTACCTTCCAAACTTTACAGAAGCTCTCCTGCGAACCTTGCAGAACTAGCACTCCTGAAAGAAAGGATATTGCGGAGACATGGCTTAGCCACAGCCTGGGGGATGTTTCCAGAATGAGATTTTCACTCTGCAGCGGAGTGTGCGCTGATATGAAACTTCCTGGCAGATTAAAACTGTGTGCCCGACCGAGACTCGAACTCGGCACCTTTGCCTTCGCGGGCAAGTGCTCTACCAACTGAGCTACCGAAGCACGACTCACGCCCGGTACTCACAGCTGTCCTTCTGCCAGTTTGGAAGGTAGGAGACGAGGTACTGGCAGAAGTAAAGCTGTGAGTACCGGGCGTGAGTCGTGCTTCGGTAGCTCAGTTGGTAGAGCACTTGCCCGCGAAAGGCAAAGATCGCGACTTCGAGTCTCGGTCGGGCACACAGTTTTAATCTGCCAGGAAGTTTCATATCAGCGCACACTCCGCTGCAGAGTGAAAATCTCATTCTGGATACATTAATTATGTTTAGTTATTGCTAGTTTTTTCCCTTAGAGTATTTACTTTTACAACTGAAGATTTATATCACTGAACCTTCCTATCAAGTCACTACTCAATCACGACAGTCTGTCGGTAAACACCGATCCATTCTGCATTAGCATCGTTGATAAACCATTTTTTTGCGTAAGACACATTTACTAGTTTCCACATTTCACATTTAGGTTTCACAGAAAAAGTTGCATGAAAGTAAGAGTCTCTGAAATGACAAAGAGTTCTAAAAAACGAAAGCTACTTTTAACACAGAATACTTTTCAAGAAATTCATTATATAACTGCGAACTGATGGTAACATTCCAACGACGTGAAAGTAATCGTTCAGAGGCTGACCATACCTGCTGTGAACAACAAATGGGACACCCATCATGGGTCCACAGGTAGATCCGACACACCACGGGAACGGGCAATACTGCCCTCCTAATAATAAGGGGGAACGAGTGAAGGAAACACTGTGCTTGCATTTAGACATTCGCATATCCTTTGTCTGCAGACTTGTGTACATAATCGTACTGCTCGGTAAGAAACTGACAGCGCCGAGTGCATACTCTCATATTATATTCTATAAACTATGACATGATCCAATATATGAGACTTGGTTGCTATAGGAGTTCGTAAATTAAATGCATTACACACGCACTTCTCAAATTTCCGGTTGTATTCTTCCCAAGTGATGTACAGGGACTGGACAAAAATGTGGGAACACCGCCAGAAATGCAAGCTTTGACGTAAATGCAGATGCTAGCCGAGTTAGTAGGTGGCGGTGTTGTATTACACCATACACGGCGCCTGTGCAACGTCAGCTATACGTCGCAAGCGCCAGTCGTCGTCGAGACCGTGTTCTGTGTACTTGTGAGAGTATTACGTCCGAGTTAAGTGAAGTCGCACGTTAGAAAATAATTGGTGCTCCTTGGTGAGTACTTCCGTTTAGGACGGTTGATATTTTCAAAAATATGGGTATCTGATATATCGATGTTTAAAAAGTATCAATATCGGAAATAGATATATGGAAAGGATTATCGAAATATAGGCCGAAGAAGTATGAACGTACCTGCATATAAAAATATTGGCTGCACATTGTAAATGCTTGCCGGTTGTAGAGCTATATATTTAAGTATTGATTTATTATTACATATTCTGTAAATGAACAAGCTAGCAGCCTGCATATCCCCCTTAGAGCAATAATTGGAAGGAAAATGATGCACGCTCTAGCTTGGCGATACCCACTTTGCTAACAATGGTAACGGCATGTAAGTGGCCCAACAGCAAGGGTATGATGGGTCTGACGTTCGGTTTCGTCATATATCGGATTTGTGCGGAATACTCCATGTTCCCTTTCCTTCTTAGTTTTTTCATTTCCGCAAACGCCAGTGACCTAGCAGTTGTAGTGCCAAAATCTCGTGGTGAAGTTAAACACTGCAGTTGCTGCTGGTAGCACCGAGCGACGATTACGTCTGCATTTCACTTCATTGCCTCTGCCCACTGCAACGACCAAGCTTGTCATTTAAATTTGTGTTCATAATTTTCAGCAACTGTTTCCGAAAAATGTCGATGTGAAGAAATAGCACACTAGGTGCGTTAATATTGTTTTTTAATGCAACATCTGTACTGTTTCCTCCCATCCGAAATCTTGTCATTCCACTCACACCGCCACCCTCACACCCCGCCCTCTCCTCTCCCCCCCTTCCCCTCTCCCCCACCCACCAAACCACGTCAGGTACAGCCGGAGTTCACACAGCCAAAGAGAAATACTGGACGTGATGAAAAGTCAAGAAGTAGTAAGACTACTTCGTACAGTGAAAGTAAAATTATGTCCTACTACAATTTCAAAAGAACAACTTCAAACATTAATGAAAATTGTGAAAAAAATATTGTAATAGAAAGTAAAACATCAGCACTCGATACTTCTGGCCCCATATCGGCATATCGCGAGGAAAAGCGACGCCGACATGTATCGAATTTGTGCAGAAATTATATCGATATATCGATATTTTGTCAGCTGTCTTACCTCTGTAACCAAGATAGCCGAAGTGTACGGTCCTTCCAGACCCACGGTATCGAAAGTTTATACCGTATGCAGGGAAACGCCAAAAACGTCATCCACTAACAAGGAGGAAAGTGAGTGTTGAGTCATCGTAATGGATGGTTATTGAAGAGCTCTATGGCAAAAAATAAGAGCATGACGGCTGCAAATGTCACTGGAGAACTGAATGTCGCGCTCGCGCACCCTGTGAGCAGGTTACGCAGGGAAGTGCAGGGCGAGCTGGAATTCCAAGACCACTCATCAGTAATGCCAGTTCCTGGGAAAACGTGATACAGAAGCCATAAAGCCTGGACTATGGAGCAACGGAAGAAAGGCAGGGGCCTTGTCATCCTTGAACACAGCATAAGCATCAGGGAACAAATATTGTACCATAATATGGATTTTACAGCCAATATGTTGATATAAGTCTTTCAGTAGCACGACCTTGCACAGTAATCGTGGGTTCTCAAGGAATGCTACGATACGGCTGCCCAAATCGTTATCGTCTTTCACCCTTGGGACGTAAACTCAAGCACAAGTTCGAACAAATAACTTTTTTCCTCTGACCCATATTGCACCATGTATTCCTTCTACGGGTATTTGCATAACTGATGAGTGATTTTAGAATTGCAGCTAACGCTTCAGTTCCCGCTCATAGAGTCCCTTCACGCTGCTTTGCTGCTTACAGGCTTTGCGAATCCGACATTCAGTTCTGCCGCGACTTTTGCAGCTGTCTTCCTGTTATCTTTCGTTAGAATCTTCTTCAGTGACCATCTATCACGATCTCTCAGTCCACACTTCCGTCCACGCTGGGACTCAGTGCATGGTATTTCCTCATTCCTTGCATCTGGTATAAATGGCTAAAATTGTTCAAATGGCTCTGAGCACTATGGGACTCAACTGCTGTGGTTAGAAGTCCCCTAGAACTTAGAACTACTTAAACCTAACTAACCTAAGGACATCACACACATCCATGCCCGAGGCAGGATTCGAACCTGCGACCGTAGCGGTCGTGCGGTTCCAGACTGTAGTGCCTTTAACCGCTCGGCCACTCCGACCGGCGCATCTGGTATAAATCTCGCTCGTATTGCCCAGGAGATGTTTTGTGAGAGCAAGGATCAATTTTCGCATGTCCCCTGGCCACCAAAGTCATCAGATCTCCATGTTATTGAGCCTTTATGGCCTAGAAAAGTACGTGATCGCTATCCACGTCCATCGTCATCATCTGAACTTGTCAATTTTTTTCAGGAGGAATGGTATAACATTCAATCAGAAACCATACAGGACCAGTATTTATCCCTTCCGAGACGACTGAAAGCTGTTTTCAACACCAACGGTTTTCCTACACCGTATTAGGCACGAAGAGGTGTTACTTTTTCGTGTTACTATATTAATGTCTGTCACGGCATAAGTCAAGCGCCTGCGCACCAGTCGGTAACGTTAGAGCTCTGTGAGACGATGTCAGCCAAATGCACGGTCACCGGCCACTGTCGAGGACGACAACGCAACAGCAGCGGCCTGTATTCGAAGAGAACATAAGCGCAGCGCCGACTGGTCGCGGCCCAGTTCTACAGCAGCTTCACGACTAGCGACCCGAATAGAAGAGTCAACCGTATTGTTTCGCTTGTATTAGGAATTATATATACAGAAGAGATTTCTTCTTTGCATGCCACCCTTTACGTTCGACACTTCTGTTTTATTGTCAGTCGGCCGAAGTGGCCGTGCGGTTAAAGGCGCTGCAGTCTGGAACCGCAAGACCGCTACGGTCGCAGGTTCGAATCCTGCCACGGGCATGGATGTTTGTGATGTCCTTAGGTTAGTTAGGTTTAACTAGTTCTAATGACCTCAGCAGTTGAGTCCCATAGTGCTCAGAGCCATTTGACCCATTTTTTTGTTATTGTCAGAGTTAAGTATTGTCATTGATCATTTCGTAACAAACCTCATTAATACGATCTGTTAGGATGTTGTCTAGTGATCAGAGAAGGCAGGCTTCCTACAACCCACATATTTGACGTCAAGGCAGGATTCAACAATATCGAACCTTTATATATCTCTAATTTCAGACCTTGGACATTATATTGCATATCCTGGTGTTGGTTTCGCTTTTGGGTTGTAGGTTTATCGGATGGAAATTAGATACACATCCCCTTGCTCTTATCTTATCGGCAGATAAATAGAATCTAACCTGCTAATGTCCTGTGGAGACATCAGCCTTCATCGGCTACAGCAGAGGATTCTGATGCCTGCATAAATGAGTCAGCTAATGAAGGGGACACAGAGAAAGCTACAAACCAGTAACAGACAGTGAACTGAAATAAAGTCATTCACGGTAAAAGACACAACTGAAAGGCAGTCTTGTCACAAAGAATGAAATGTAGCCAGCCCTCAAGTGCAGGTTAATCCGAGCTGACGACTTGTTGTAGAGCAAGATAAATAAATGTTAAAAATAATGAGAGCCAAACGAGAAACAACGATAACTCTTCCAGTTCCTAGAGAAAGTGACAATCCAAAAAGCTCAGGTGAATTTTGGGAACTGAGAGTCACGAAACTGGGTAGTTAGCCACTAGGAGACACATAATACGGACAGGTAGACAGAGTCAAAGTTTACCGGCCTAAAATTGAGTCAGAGTAGTTTATCGCTGACAGTTTCTGTGGGCTGGAAGAAGCAGCTACGCGGACCGACCTCAACCATAAAAGTAATGCGATGTTTTAAATGTCTCTTTGGCAACTCTTGTGTTGTCAAGGCTCTGCAACAGCTTTGTTTTCGCCTGCGCTCCGCAGTTGAAAGCTGGCAACAGAGCTACGCGCTGTCAGCGATCTCCTTACGCCATCTGCACTATAGCATCGACGGAATCGCTGTGCCAATAGCGGATTTTCGTCTTAATCATGGCAGAAGTTGACATGAGCGTTCTACCACGAAAGAGCTCGACTAAAGCTTCATGAATGTACACGGTATCTGCTTTCAGAATGATGTAAGCCAACAAGTATACAGTAAAATAGCGGCAACACCCGCTACTCCTACTACTACTAATAACGTATTGTAGCCAACCAAGCTGTGCAGTGCAATGGGGCTATAGGAATCTACACTCCTGGAAATGGAAAAAAGAACACATTGACACCGGTGTTTCAGACCCACCATACTTGCTCCGGACACTGCGAGAGGGCTGTACAAGCAATGATCACACGCACGGCACAGCGGACACACCAGGAACCGCGGTGTTGGCCGTCGAATGGCGCTAGCTGCGCAGCATTTGTGCACCGCCGCCGTCAGTGTCAGCCAGTTTGCCGTGGCATACGGAGCTCCATCGCAGTTTTTAACACTGGTAGCATGCCGCGACAGCGTGGACGTGAACCGTATGTGCAGTTGACGGACTTTGAGCGAGGGCGTATAGTGGGCATGCGGGAGGCCGGGTGGACGTACCGCCGAATTGCTCAACACGTGGGGCGTGAGGTCTCCACAGTACATCGATGTTGTCGCCAGTGGTCGGCGGAAGGTGCACGTGCCCGTCGACCTGGGACCGGACCGCAGCGACGCACGGATGCACGCCAAGACCGTAGGATCCTACGCAGTGCCGTAGGGGACCGCACCGCCACTTCCCAGCAAATTAGGGACACTGTTGCTCCTGGGGTATCGGCGAGGACCATTCGCAACCGTCTCCATGAAGCTGGGCTACTGTCCCGCACACCGTTAGGCCGTCTTCCGCTCACGCCCCAACATCGTGCAGCCCGCCTCCAGTGGCGTCGCGACAGGCGTGAATGGAGGGACGAGTGGAGACGTGTCGTCTTCAGCGATGAGAGTCGCTTCTGCCTTGGTGCCAATGATGGTCGTATGCGTGTTTGGCGCCGTGCAGGTGAGCGCCACAATCAGGACTGCATACGACCGAGGCACACAGGGCCAACATCCGGCATCATGGTGTGGGGAGCGATCTCCTACACTGGCCGTACACCACTGGTGATCGTCGAGGGGACACTGAATAGTGCACGGTACATCCAAACCGTCATCGAACCCATCGTTCTACCATTCCTAGACCGGCAAGGGAACTTGCTGTTCCAACAGGACAATGCACGTCCGCATGTATCCCGTGCCACCCAACGTGCTCTAGAAGGTGTAAGTCAACTACCCTGGCCAGCAAGATCTCCGGATCTGTCCCCCATTGAGCATGTTTGGGACTGGATGAAGCATCGTCTCACGCGGTCTGCACGTCCAGCACGAACGCTGGTCCAACTGAGGCGCCAGGTGGAAATGGCATGGCAAGCCGTTCCACAGGACTACATCCAGCATCTCTACGATCGTCTCCATGGGAGAATAGCAGCCTGCATTGCTGCGAAAGGTGGATATACACTGTACTAGTGCCGACATTGTGCATGCTCTGTTGCCTGTGTCTATGTGCCTGTGGTTCTGTCAGTGTGATCATGTGATGTATCTGACCCCAGGAACGTGTCAATAAAGTTTCCCCTTCCTGGGACAATGAATTCACGGTGTTCTTATTTCAATTTCCAGGAGTGTATGTAGTTTTGTAACCTCAGATGTTGCACAGCGGTGTGCGTTCTGTGGTAGAAGGAAAAGTCCCCATAACCAAGCTGACTGCGCCAGGCAAAGCAAATATTTGCTGCCATTTTCGGCCGGGGAGCCAGCTCGGCATACTGGCGCCAAGGTTGGTGTCCGGTGGTGCGCCAGTTCGGCCGAACGCTGGAGGGACTATCGTCCCCACACGTAGCTTCTGACGCAGCTACAGATTTCCACTATCTTGTGAATCAACAGAATTAACTGTCTAAAGAACATGCATGAAAACCGTTCCATTCCCAGCATCCGATGATCCTCTACTCAGGCGAGCCATCGGTATGTCCAATTGACTGAGAAAATTTGACTTTAATGTATAAATTGTCAGATTAGTTTCTTCGACATTTTAATGACCGATTTACAGGCCGCTGACTACTATCACTGAACTCCTGATTACCTAAGCAATACAAATCAGTTATTGGATACGTGATTTTAATTTACTTCAGCCCTCTCTCTCTCTGTGAGAGAACAGGACGCGACAGCTTCTAAGACTTATTATGTGCTTCGCATGTCTCAGAAGAGTCTCCAGGTTGCAATGCAAAGCAATGTACTAAGTAATGGTGTAAGACATTTTAGACGTTTTCAGTGTTATATTAGAACAAATAAGCCCTCGGTCACAACATTAAGTCAAAAATTGACCAGGTTTCGACGCTACTATGAGCGTCGTCTTAGGAATTAAACTAACTGTTCTAAAACGTAAGAGGTATATAAGACATTAATAAAATAAAGTGTGTACTGACTGGAAAGAGATGCAGTACTTAAAAGTCACATTCTAAGAAAATCTAGGCCGTAAAGGCGACGTCATGAAAAGTTGCAAATAAGATAACATGGCGAGCCGCTAAGCACATTGAATTTTTACTCAGCAAACTTAGCAACATAAATTTCCTGCCAAGCGCAGTTCAGTGGTTCCGCTCGCATTCTAACGTCTCGCCAGTAATGTGTCATGTCCAGCACCATAAAGTCTCAATCAAGACAGCTGGTATAACATAAAACGTCCCCCATGACTCAGTATTAAGTCTTATACTGTTTTAATTGCATGCCAATGATGTGTCATCAGTCATGTCCTACTGCAAGCACAACTTACGCTGATGACATCCAGTTTTGTTTAATTGCAATTTATCTAAGCGCAAAACTAAACAACCTGAAGACAGCTATGGGGAATTTCAATACTGATCTGTGTATTAGTAAAGTCCCCATAGAATGTAGGAGTTAAAGATCACTCCATCAAAAACCCAAGCGGTAGTGGTTGGTCATTGTAGGTTCATTATACCGAAATATCGATAATCCCTGATATCTTTAATCCTAGATTAGACAAGTATCAAATTCTTCTCTCCCCGACTGCGACTAATAATAGATGAAAATCTATACTGGACTGAGTTCGCAACTGCAATGTGCAAGAAGGCGTCAGCATTTCTCCATGCCATGAAAAACCTTCTGAGAAGACTTATAATTCAAATGATAGATAACAGAGAAGTTATCCTGTAAGGTCAATCTCAGGAAAGCTCACGACTCCTGGAACTGGTGGTGACCGCTTGTGTTCAACATATCTGTGATGTTCGACTGTTCGATCATATTTCACCGCCATATACACACCTATTCTGGCTCCGTGCATACAAACGCAGAGATTTCCATATCATCTGTCTTCTCTACTATCATATCGACGTAGAGTGCCTCTCATATGTGTACTCGACTGTAACACTCTTGACTGAACAACACCAGAGCAAATTCTGTCCATCCCACTCCATCGTTCAGCCTCATCATCGAAGTCCTCCTCAGTAGTTGCAACATGATTCTCGAATAACCTACTGCACTATACACCAAAGAGCCGAAGAAACTAGTACACCTTCCTAATATCGTCTAGAGACCCTGCGAAAACTCTGAAGTGTCGAATCACGACGTGGCTTGGACTCGACTAATGTCTGAAGTAGTGCTGGAGGGAACTGACATCATGAATCCTGAAGCGCTGTCCATAAATCCATATCATTACGAAGGGGTGCGGGGGCAGCTGAATTTAGTGAAACTAAACTTCTAATTGTTGTTGTTTATATGTCCTCTGACTCCAGACCATTTCTGCTCAAGTTACAGAAGGTTCTTTATTCACCTAGTAGAAAGTACCAAAAATCAGTTGTATGAAGTAATTTAAAAATAAATTTTGTATATGGTGGAGCAAGAAAAAGGATGTTGGTAGATCTCCCAAATTCGTATTATCTGATGCAGTCTGAGTTTTTTTCCAACTAGGGTGCAGGGGAACAGTAGCACAGCCACGGTCAAACTTTTTATTCATTCTTCATTACTAGATGGGCATTCTGTTAGTAAAATGGTGAATGGCCTTTCACACCATGATGCACAAATTTTAACACTAAAAAGCTTTTGTACTCAAACAAATGTCACATGTAATTACAAGCTATGTAGGAAAGTTAATCCAACAGCAATAGTGAGTTTTTTAAGCTCCGCACCCAAGGACTGGAAAGTTTCACCTGCCACACCAATATTCAAGAAAGATTGTACGAGTAATCCACGAAATTACAGGTCCAAATCATTAACGTCGATATGCAGCAGGATTTTGGAACATATATTGTGTTCGAACATTATTAATTACCTCGAAGAGAACCGTCTATCGACGAACAGTCAACTACGATTTAGAAAACACCGTTCTTGTGTGAGACGCCTAGCTGTTTACACACACGAAATGTTACGTGCTATTGACAAGGGATTCCAATTTGGTTCTGTATTTCTAGATCTCCGGAAGGTTTTTGACACTGCAACGACACTAGCAGCTTGTAGTGAAATAGTGTGCTTATGTAATATCGTCTGAGTTAGGTGACTGGACTCGTGATTTCCTGTGAGAGAGGTCAGAATTCTTAGAAACTAACGGGAAGTAATCGAGTAAATCAGAAGTGATTCTTAGCATTCCCAAAGGTAGTACTATAGGCCCTCTACTGTTGTTCATCTATATAAACGATTTAGGAGATAATCTGAACAACTGTTTTAGGTTGTATGCACTTGATGCTGTCGTTTCTCGACTAGTAAAATCATAAGAAGATCAAAACAAATTGCAAAACGATTTAGAAAAGATATCTGTATGGTTCAAAAACTGGCAATTGGCCCTAAATAACGAAAAGTGTGAGGTCACACTTGAGTGACAGAAGGAATCCGTTAAACTTCGGTTACACGATAAATCAGTCAAATGTTCTTCTTCTTCATCTTCTTCTGTCATGCATTAGGCTTTCACTCAGACTGTTGCCGGTACACCCATCGTTTTACAGGTCTTCCAGTGCATCTTCTATCTTGCGGAGTATATCGCCAAAAATGCAGTGGTAATCTTGATTTGTCCATTCGTAACACATGGGATATCCATTTTTATCGGTAATCGTCTGCCTTTGAAATGTTAAGGCTGTAAATTGAACTAAATGTTTAGGTATTGGAATTACGAACAACTTAAATTATGAACAAATATAAAATGTTGTGGGGAAGGCGAACGAAAGGCTGCGTTTTATTGGCAGGACACTTAGAAAATGTAACAGATCTACTAAACAGAGTACCTACATTATACTTGGTCCTCTTTCAGAATAATGCTGCGCTGTGTGGGATCATTACCAGGTAGGATTAACGGAGTACATATAGTAAGTTTAAAGAATTGCAGCACGTTTTGTGTTGTCGTGAAATAGGGGAGAGAGTGTCACTGAAATGATACAGGATTTGGGGTGGACGTCATTAAAGGAAAGGAGTTTTCGTTTCGGCGGAATGTCTTCACGAAATTTCAGTCACCAACTTTCTCCTCCGAATGCGAAAATACTTCACTGGTGCCGACCAATATAGGGAGAAACTATCATCATAATAAAATGAGGGAAATTAGAGCTCGAACCGAAAGGAAAAGGTGTTCGTTGTTTCCGCACGCTGGAATAATTGAGAATTGTTGTGGAGGTGGTTCGATGAACCCTCTGTCAGGCACTTAAGTGTGATTTGCAGAGTATCCATGTAGATGTTGATGTAGACTGCACTTGCCATGTGAAAACAAGTAATGAACTGCCCGCAATATTCCCCTTCATCTCACACCATTTATCAGAGACCAGTAGCAGACGAACTAGGGAATTTCAAGCCAGCCTGCGTATACTGCTATTGACATCATAAGCGGCTGCGTTTGGAGTGGTAACTTGTCGGGGAAGTTATGCTTCGAATGGCGTCGTGCCCTGCGCTGTCCCGGAAGACCATCATCTGGAAATATGGCAATTGTTTTGGAGAGGCACGGCAATGTTACTGCTGGCGCCACTGTGTGGGGAGCTGTTGGTTATTACTTCAGGTCATGGCCACTAGGGACTGAAAGATCTCTGGGGCAGAATGGAACTTAGGGACACTCTGAGTCCTCCTGTATTACTTCTCTGTATAGGGCAACGCTCGTCCACAAGTGGTAGACGTCTCTGCGTGATGTAGAGGTACTCCCACTGCCAGGGCAAGGTCCCTAAGTCTGTAACCGGTGGAACAAGTGTGGGATCAACTCTGACATCATCTCTGTCCTCGTGTCATCATCCATGGACCACTTACAACAGCTGTAGGCCTGCTTACCACATGAGAAGATACAATGGCCTTATGTCACCCTTCCCACCCAAATAATGGCATGGATCAGGACAGAGGGTTGCAGCGTCATACCACCAAGTGGGTCCACATTGCCAAGTTCTTAGTAAATGTCACTGGACTTCGTAATCACTGAAATAATATCACCTGTGAAGTTTAATTTCGTTTCTTCCTCCCATTCTGTGTGTTTCCATTTATTTTACAGGAAGTTTATTTATTATTGTTATACGAGGTGCATTCAAGTTCTAAGGTCTCCGATTTTTTTTTCTAACTAACTACTCACCCGAAATCGATGAAACTGGCGTTACTTCTCGGCGTAATCGCCCTGCAGACGTACACATTTTTCACAACGCTGACGACATGATTCAATGGCAGCGGCGAAGGCTTCTTTAGGAGTCTGTTTTGACCACTGGAAAATCGCTGAGGCAATAGCAGCACGGCTGGTGAATGTGCAGCCATGGAGAGTTTCTTTCATTGTTGGAAAAAGCCAAAAGTCACTAGGAGCCAGGTCAGGTGAGTAGGGAGCATGAGGAATCACTTCAAAGTTGTTATCACGAAGAAACTGTTGCGTAACGTTAGCTCGATGTGCGGGTGCGTTGTCTTGGTGAAACAGCACACGCGCAGCCCTTCCTGGACGTTTTTGTTGCAGTGCAGGAAGGAATTTGTTCTTCAAAACATTTTCGTAGGATGCACCTGTTACCGTAGTGCCCTTTGGAACGCAATGGGTAAGGATTACGCCCTCGCTGTCCCAGAACATGGACACCATAATTTTTTCAGCACTGGCGGTTACCCGAAATATTTTTGGTGGCGGTGAATCTGTGTGCTTCCATTGAGCTGACTGGCGCTTTGTTTCTGGAATGAAAAATGGCATCCACGTCTCATCCATTGTCACAACCGACGAAAAGGAAGTCCCATTCATGCTGTCGTTGCGCGTCAACATTGCTTGGCAACATGCCACACGGGCAGCCATATGGTCGTCCGTCAGCATTCGTGGCACCCACCTGGATGACACTTCACATTTTCAGGTCGTCATGCTGCATAGTGTGCACAGAACCCACAGAAATGCCAACTCTGGAGGCGATCTGTTCAACAGTCATTTGGCGATCCCCCAAAACAATTCTCTCCACTTTCTCGATCATGTCGTCAGACCGGCTTGTGCGAGCCCGAGGTTGTTTCGGTTTGTTGTCGCACGATGTTCTGCCTTCATTAAACTGTCGCACCCACGAACACACTTTCGACACATCCATAACTCCACCACCACATGTCTCCTTCAACTGTCGATAAATTTCAGTTGGTTTCACAACACGCAAATTCAGAAAACGAATGATTGCACGCTGTTCAAGTAAGGAAAACGTCGCTATTTTAAGTATTTAAAACAGTTCTCATTCTCGCCGCTGGCCGTAAAATTCCATCTGCCGTACGGTGCTGCCATCTCTGGGACGTATTGACAATGAACGCGTCCTCATTTTAAAACAATGCGCATGTTTCTATCTCTTTCCAGTCCAGAGAAAAAAATCGGAGGCCTTAGAACTTGAATGCACCTCGTAGTTTTCTATTGTGGTGTTCAAATATTTGTACATTTTATTGTCAAATGAAGGAATTATACAGCCAACCGGTTACATATAACTGTTTGGTACAGTGACCTAGGTTTCCACACCTACTAATGGTGTCTTCATCACAATGACATTTTGAGAAACCGCAAAACTACATTGCGAGAAAGCAATGGTCAGAGTTTAAAGCAGCTATGCTCATGTCAAAAATAAAATAAAAGAAACTTCAGTCTGACGTTGTTCCTGGCTAAGCATACGTGCCAAAAACTGGAAAGTGTCTTATTTTCTCTTGATCTAAGCGTAGCTGCACTAAATTCTAACGATAGCTTTCTTGCAATGTAACGTTACGATTTTTCAAAATTTCAGTCTGACGAAGACACCCTTAGTAGGTGTCGAAGCCTAGGTCACTGACGAAACAGTTATTTGCAACCCGTTGGCTGTATAGTGCATATGTTTGGAAATGATAGACGGCTGCTAAGAAACAGCAATGTTTAAAACTGTAACATTTAATTATTATTAAAAACGTAGGCATCAGTAGTATGTAAAGCTTGAGATGAAGGCTAGTTATATTTGATGAACAGCGTGGCTGGATGGTTCAAATGGTTCAAATGGCAGTGAGCACTATGCGACTTAACTTCTGTGGTCATCAGTTGCCTATAACTTAGAACTAATTAAACCTAACTAACCTAAGGACATCACACACATCCATACCCGATGCACGATTCGAACCTGCGACCGTAGCGGTCACGCAGTTCCAGACTGAAGCGCCTAGAACCGGGCTGGATGGGGTGGGGGAGGGGGGGGGGGGAAGTGCAGTAACAGACTGTGACGCCTCCACCGAACCGAACTGTGGATGAAAGCCTGTGAGCGGAGCGCTGAGATCACTGCCTTGCCTTTGTGATGTGCAGCGTGTGATGTTTAGGGGAATGAGAAACCATGAAATTATGAGAATGGGCTGCTTTGTAAAGGGTGGCACGTTTCCGTTTAACATTGTAATAGGAAACAAGGATGTAGACCATGTCGTGGGATACTGGTGTGAACACTTTCCCACAGTGTTGCAACTCTGCCGCCCTGCATGTCGAGGCTGCGTGACAGTGTACGGTAGCGTGTGGCACGCCCATTCGCTTTGACCGCTGTGCCCCGACAGCATTTGTCACGATCGCAAACGAGCCAACCAGTCGTCTAGTAATGCTAACACGATGCTTACAAAAGCGAGCCATGGGCTAAAGTATTTGACGATTTTATAAATAATTTGTTACGCCAGCAGCGTAGAAATTCAAAACGACGATAACCGAATGTTTCACGTGATTAAATAATCTGCAGCTTTTGTCACGAGTACAGCATACAAGGTGTTCCTTTGCGTCGCACGTAGCACTGCACGACTCGCCACGCAGAGTATTCGTCGCAGAGGACAGCTGGCTATGCGGCGAATCATCTCGATTCTCTCCTCCCCCCCCCCCCAATCACCACACCCACCCACCAACACACACACACACACACACACACACCCACACACCCCACCTACCCCCTCCGCTTCTATTAGGCAACAGACTCAAACCTCGGTATTCCCGTCTAACTTTTGTACCGCAGACTTCACGCGGCACGTATCTCGTCTCACAGTCACACATAACCTTCACTGTCGGTAAATGAATCCGCGATCAAGTAGCGCACAGCAGTTTTGCGAACTTTCTGCTTTCATGGCTGCAGACTAGTGTCTGTATCTCAGACACTAGATGGCGAGCGTAGACACTCTAGCAACGCCGCTGCAGCAAACTATGTAGCCGCGTGTCTACTTCAAAATACTTCATGTAAAGGAAGCTCCATTTTCATCTTATTGAATTGTTTAATCGAACAGTATGCATTCATCGCCACCTTACAAGCGATGCAACAAAACTTTAACCTCAACACTAAAAAAACCCAGAAATGTAACTCATTATTTACATGATTCATTTCGACACTTTAGAACCACGATTGTTTCTGCCCTTCTTATTCGTAGGTCCTATTCATTCTCTCGGTCGTCTTAATTCCCTTCCTCTCTGTGATTCTAATTTTCATGATACATCTGTGACTATCCAACATTCCCCTGTCGTTGGACATACCCTTCACTGAAGCGTGTCCATTTTTTGCCTTGTTCTTATTGCTTCCTAATCTTTCCTGTCATCGTTCATCCAGCTGTTCCTTATTAAGCCTGCTGCGTACTATACCTTTTAATCTGACAAACAGGTTCCAGGTGTTGTCTGTGGCTGACACTGTCGCTCAGCCACATTCAGTCGCCTGTGTTGTTCCAGAGGAAGCTTCTCGGCCTGCAAGATCCGAGCTATCACAGAGGGTGAGATTATTGGTAGTTCGGAGCTGCAAAGTTAGGCGCGCTATGGGACCCTTAGGACATGACTGTCAAGAAGGGGAAGAAAGCCAAAGGGCATACCGGGTGGAGTCATTCCAGAGATGGAACGGGTCCTCCCGGATGCCATGAAGATCATAGGGTGCAGCCAACTTCAGGTGGTGGCTCACGTCGGTACCAACGATGTGTGTCGCTTTGGATCGGAAGAGATTCTCTCTGGTTTCGAGCGGCTAACAGAAGTGGTAAAGGCTTCCGGTCTTGCTTGCGAGATGAAAGCAGAGCTCGCCATCTGCTGTATAGTCGACAGGCCCGATTGCGGAACGGTGGTACAAAGCGGAGTGGAGGGCCTGAATAACAGGCTCAGACGGTTCTGCGACCGTGTAGACTGTTTCATCGATTTGCGCCGAAGGGTGTTTGGGGTTCTGGTTCCGCGGAATAGGTCAGGAGTCCACGACACTAAAATAGGCGGCTAGAGAGGTAGCAGGGGCTGTGTGCCGTGGACTAGGCAGTTTGTTAGGTTCGATGATCTCGGGAAAACACAAAGAGGCCTTCAGTCTCAAAGGGTACAGACCGAAGTAGAAAGAACGTAGATGCAGGAAACGTCGGTATAACAGCAATAAATTGTCGTAGCTCTGTTGGCAAAGTACCATAACTCAAAGTGCTAATAGAAAGCAATGATGCTCAAATTGTTACAGGCACTGGAAACTGGCTAAACCCAGAGATCAGTTCAGCCGAAATGAAGCAGTTTATCTTGTCGCGAAATTGAAGGAAATAATTTCTGTGAGTTAGTATGGGCAGAGGTCATTCTTCGAAACCGAAATAAAATAGCAATTGGTTCCTTTCACCGACCTCCCAATTCAGATGATACAACTGCCGAAAGGTCCAAAGAAAACTTGAGTTTAATTTCAAACACGTACCCTAGTCATACAATTACTGTTAGTCGTGACTTTAAATTACACTCGATATGTTGGCGAAAATATATGTTTAAATCGGGAGTTACGGATAAAACATCATCCGAAATTGTGCTAAATGCATTCTCTGAAAATTATTTCCAGCAGCCCACGCGAATGAGCTGTTAAATTCCACGTTAAGAAATTCTTTTGTCAGGTACATTTTATTGTTGGATATATTTATTTCTCCATACAAACAAATCTTCGTTTATTTTGTTGTCATCTATTTCAGTGCATGTCTTAATATTTCTTAATTTCCCTCATGTATACAACAAAATTCAGTCGTAAAACAAGTCTAAACCTAGAATGAGATTTTCACTCTGCAGCGGAGTGTGCGCTGATATGAAACTTCCTGGCAGATTAAACTGTGTGCCCGACCGAGTCTCGAACTCGGGACCTTTGCCTTCGCGGGCAAGTGCTCTACCATCTGACCTACCGAAGCACGACAGGAAAAGGTCCCGAGTTCGAGTCTCGGTCGGGCACACAGTTTTAATCTGCCAGGAAGTGTCAAGTCTAAATCTGTTTCACCTTAATTGACGTGTTTTTGTACAACTAAAGTGTTAATCACATGTCGTAAAACAAGAAAGTGCCTGTTACTCGGGTAATGTTATTCTTAACTGTAAATTACACATGAAGTGACACTGCAAATCAGTACCAAACAAAATATTTTAATTATTAATGAAATGTTTTGATTGCCCGAACAAAGTAACAGGCTACTCCCGGAGCTGCCTTTCACAGACTACGCCAATCGATCTGTTCTGTCAGTTGCATTAGTTAACTGGCCGTCCTACGTCACTCTTTTCTTTGTGTTAGCATTGTAAGGCCATCTTAGGAAACTCTTTCAATGTTATGTGAGTTCTTTATTTTGTAATTCACTGCAAAGATACGGTTCTTGTCTTTCGGTTTCTTTTGAAGTCCTGCGCAACGTAGTACAACATTTAAAAACTACGCCCAAACAGGTCGTGAAGGCCCAACGGTAGCGACCGGCCGCCGCGTCGTCCTCAGCCC
Organism: Schistocerca cancellata; assembly: GCF_023864275.1. Lineage (NCBI taxonomy): Eukaryota > Metazoa > Arthropoda > Insecta > Orthoptera > Acrididae > Schistocerca > Schistocerca cancellata. The sequence continues at coordinate 79,766,155 of NC_064627.1, read as the reverse complement.
ACACGCATCACTGGATGCTGATATGCAGGGGCTTGTGGTCAGCACACTGCTCCCTGGCAATATGTCAGTTTACGAGACCGGTGCCGCTACTTATCCATCAAGTAGCTCCTCAGTTTGCCTCACGAGGCCTGAGTGCACCACCTTGTCAACAGCGCTCGGCAGACCGGATGGCCACCCATGCATGTGATAGCCCAGTCCGATAGCGCATAACTTCTGTGATATGACGGAAACCGGTGTTACCACTGCCCCAAGGCCGAGTACAACGTTCAAAAGCTCGTAAAAATTTCATTTCAGCCCCGTGAAGAAAATATACATGTGTGTCGAGTTCTTCACTGACTGATCACATACATACCAAGGCTATTACATTATAGGCTGCATAGACTCTGCAGTCTTGACGGCGGACGACATAGTCCTTGGCGTTGGGAAAAGAATTCTCTGCATTGACATCCGTATCGGGCGTAAACCGAACACTGCAATGTAAGAAAGTAGGCTTCCACGGCCGGTGTCATAGTGATTAAAATTCTTCTGGGTATTATGCCGCGTCGTTGCTAAAAACTAATAACAATAATAAACTAAAACCGACGTTTCGGCCGAATTGCAACAGCCTTCCTCAGGGCACGACTGCAGGGCACATTGCAGTCGTGCCCTGAGTGACGCCGTTGCAATTGGGCCGAAACGTCGGTTTTATGTTATTATTGTTATTAGTTTTTAGCAACGACGCGGCATAATAGCCAGAAGAATTTTAATCATTACATAGTTCCACGTAGTCAGCACATACACAACTTTCTCACTAGAGCGCGCCCCGTTAAGCACAACAGCGCAGGCACAGCGCTCGTCCGTCTCCGCACTACGAGATGGCGCTGCCATAGAGACGGACCAAATTCTGCTTCCGCCGTTCCGCGCATTAATATTTAACGCAGCCAATAAGATTTCTGCTAACGTAGAACCTTTTCTCCTCGCGGATCACACTCGCGCAGTGATACCTGAACGCGTGAGGTATTATAACGAGTGTACAGACCTCCGATTAGTCAGTCTACATTTGTCTGCACCAGTCTGTACCAGTCTGCATTAGTCTGTACCAGTCTGTACAAGTTCTACATTTGTCTCTACCAGTGTATAGTCAAGTTTCAGTCTGCGCCTAATAAGCCTAATAGCCATGAAGATAAATGTATAGACACTTTTGGCCGGCCGTGTGGCCGTGCAGTTCTAGTCACTGCAGTCCGGAACTGCGGGACTGCTACGGTCGCAGGTTCGAATCCTGCCTCGGGCATGGATGTGTGTGATGTCCTTAGGTTAGTTATGTTTAAGTAGTTCTAAGTTCTAGGGGACTGATGACCTAAGATGTTAAGTCCCATAGTGCTCAGAGCCATTTGAACCATTTTTTTTATAGACGCTTTTGTCAAGTATCAGAGATATATGTGAAAATAAGATTTACGTACCAATACCAAAGGAATTTCAGATTGTCAATTGTAAATAGCATACAGAACACAGTTATGTAATTCTTATGCTTGTTATTATTTTAATAAAGGTGTGTGAAAATTAATCAAGTTCTGTTTAAAGTTGGTCACCGTCAATCTGCTACTCTAAGCGTGCAAGTGGCATTTCTATCGTCTACCTAACGGCAGATGATAAACACGCCACGATAAGACCACGAGACATATTGCTGACACTCGCCTACTTCGTTAGAGCGACAAGTCAAATAATCTGAATGTGTGTGTACCGAAGGTCTTACAGTACGCACACCACAATTAAAAACCCTGCGAGTCTCGTCAGAAGAGACGGAGCAGCTGGTGTGGACTGTGAACGGCGAGCCGGGGGCGAAGGGCGCCGTAGCCGAAGCTCCGCCGCGCCCTCCTGAGGTGTCGGCGCGACGCCGGCTGGCAGACGCTATCGATTGGCGTCCGCCGGGCCGCCCCGCGAACGCAGTCTGGCGAACAGGCCGCGGCCGCTCGCCCCACGCCAGAGACCGCGGCCCAGAGGCGCTCTGCGACGTCGCGGCGGACGACCACTTCGTGCCTCTCAAACGAGTTCAGGATGAGAAAACCGATGAATGCCGAAGACCTATACTCCATTCACCGAAACAAGAGACGTACTGTAAACACGGCACGGCGCGTGACCACAGCGGTGCTGTCGAGGGGTGTACAAGGCAGGGGCGTCAGAAATTAAAAAATTAAAGTCGTGTTTTTTATAATTTGGCGCCTGAACATGATAAAGTGATCCGAGAACTACCTTCCGACCACTTTTTTTACATTACATTATTGTCACTGAAAAAGAGAAATATTTAAGCTTTCAGGAAAAGTTGTTTTTTCGCGTTACTCTATATTTATCACGCCATATCTGCTAAACTGTGTGTCGCACAGCAAAATAATTTTATAATTGCCTTCAGTACTATATGTTGATGACGTCTGCAAATTTTCTGCCCAATAGAGTCAGTAATAGTGAAGTAATAAATTAAAATCTCACGTCTGATGCAGAACTTTTACCAAATCATCATCCGAAATATAGTAAGCGACAAACTTTTCCCCTTTGAATTTTTTTGTGGGGGTGTAAGCGAGAAAAGTTTCATAAAGGTTTGAATTTAATTTTGTAGTTTGTTCGAATGCGATGGGTGCAACCGTTTGTCCTTTACGAGCGATGCATTGTGCGGTTTGCAGGCTCGGCGCTCAGTCAGCGTGGCCGTCTCAGTTGCAGGTGTGAGCTCGTTAGTGGGTGTTGTACAGCGGCGATTTCAGGATATCTTAAATTCATCTGTAAAGACGCTTGAGAGACTAGTTGTTGATTATTAGAGTAAGTATATGTGTTTGTAGTCGGGCTGAGCATTCACTGTTTTGCGCATCCAATAGCATCGCATGGTTTCTTATTTTATATATTCACTTATTTCATTAGCATCACATACGGTTGTCTTCATTATGTCATCCACGGATTCAGCGAGCGAGGTCGACGTATCAGGTCTGAGTCTACCAAAGAAGCGAGCAAAGAAGAAATCATTAAGTTCTCCTGAGAAGCACATGGTGCTTAATGTTTATAAAACGGAACTGTTACATCCAGAGCAGTCGATGAGTGACATTGTTTCGAAAACAGCTGCAGCTACAGGTGTTGGACAATCTTCAATGTATCGTGTGATGAGTGAGTACAAGGCCACACACTCTTTGAAGTCTCCCAAGAAAGGGAAATTACGACAGAAACTTTCTGAAAGTGTTGATGACTTCGATAGAAATGCGGTACGAAGGAAAGTACACGATTTTTTTTTTCGTAAGGAATTGCCAACAATTGACAAAGTGCTTACAGTCGTGAACGTAGATGCAGATCTGGGCAATTTTCGGAGAACTACATTTTATAAGTTATTGAGAGAAATGAATTTCAAATATGTCCGGCGTGGGCGCGATAGCATGCTTATAGACAGGGATGACATGATTTTTATGGAGGCGGCGTTATCTTCGACCCATTAAACGGTTGAGAGATGAAGGCAGACCCATTTACTATTTGGGCGAGACGTGGGTGAACGCAGGACATACCCGAAGTTACGTCTGGGTAGACGACACTATAAATTCCTCAAAACAAGCGTTTCTATCCACATTATCCACCGGAAGCAAGGGCCCATTAGGTATAGGAAAACGTCTGATTATCGCACACATTGACAGCAAAGCAGGGTTCGTTGAAGTATGTGTGTGGACTTTCGAATCCAAGAAAAGTGGAGATTATCATGAGGAGATGTGCGCCGAAACCTTCGAGAGTGGTTTCAAGATGTTCTTCCTCGGCTTCAGGTATTGGTTATTGTTCTTGATAACGCGCCGTACCATTCTCGGAGGAAAGAAAAAGTTCCCAGTGCGAATTCCAATAACCACGAAATATCAGAGTGGCTAAAATCTAGAAACATCGATTTCGAAGACGGTATGTTGAAGAAAGAACTTTTAGATATAGTTAAAAATCACAGAACAGCGCACAACGAATATGCAATAGATGAAATGGCGAAGAATGCAGGGAAAACTGTTCTCAGAATTCATCCGTACCACTGTGAATTAAACGCCATCGAGTTAGTGTGGACAGAATCAAAGGCTATTTTGCAGCGAAAAACAAAACATGCAAAATGCCGGAAGTTAAAGTACTGCTAGATGAAGTAGTAAGAACAGTGACTGCAGAGGATTGGAGCAAGTGCGTCCTCCATGTCGTAGAAAAAGTGGAAACTCAAATGTGGAAATTAGACTGCATTATAGAGGAGAGAGAGGAGCGGTTTGTTATAAACCTCAATGAAAACAGTTCGACAGAGTAAACCTTGTTTCGTCCTTTATCATTATTATTACTGGTATTGTTATTAAAATTAACAATTAATTGTGTTTGAATGGAGCGTTTTGTTAGCAACCTGAATGAAAATAAATCTGCTTCGACATAATGAACTCAGTTTAACATTATTTTAACATTATTGTTAAATTTATTTCGTACGTTGTTGCTCAGGTTTCTCACGGTCCGCTGTGACAGCTCGGCAGCCAGCCGAACGCCGCCAGCTGCAAAGCGTGCGCCAAGGATTTTCCACACCCCTACGTATCACGTGAACACCGAATGCTTTCTCTGGAAACGAGCGTAGTTACTCACGTGACACTGTTTGTGTACGTCCCAGCTCTCGGTGAATAGACTGTAGTTGCGCTAAACTTCCACTCGCGGCGCGAGATACGCACGTCGGCCACGGTCAGTAATTGCTTCTCAGTAATAATAACCGACACTCGACACAATTCGTCAGACCTCAGACATAACTGCAGACGCTAGGAAAAGGTGTACTGTAATTTCGACGCCAGTGCCATCGAACAAACAAACTCTAGGTCAAATGTTTATCGTGCTTAACTAATAGATTTTAGACTCACAATTCTAGGAACAGAAACCACAGCAAACACTTTTGAGACTGATATCGAAGGTAAAGTTATGCAGAATAAAGTTTTAATGACTCAAGTATATTACAGAAAATTATGTAATATCATCTGTGAGTTTTCATTTTAGTGACTGAAAATTTTGCGGAGAATGATTGTTGTGAAAGATTCTAAAATTGTGTTCTTGGGCTTCAGTCCGAAGACAAGTTCAGTGCATCTCTTCACGGTAGCCTGTCCCGTGCAGTCCTCTTCGTGGCTGAATATCTGCTACAGCCCACATCCATTTGAACGTGCTCTCGTGGTTCATCCCCTGATCTTCCTCTACAATTTCTACACCACCAAATTTCTCTGCGTGATCAGACTGACGATTTCTTAATCCCTCAGAATATGTCCTATCACCCCTTCCCTTCTTTTAGACAAGTTCTGTCATATAAGAACGTAGGCTTCTCGGCCCATGTCATAGTGATTAAAATTCTTCTAGGTATTATGCCGCGTCGTTGCTAAAAACTAGTAACAATAATGAACTAAAACCGACGTTTCGGCCGAATTGCAACGGCATTCCTCAGGATACAACTGGTTTTGCATGGGGATAGGTCTTTCTATTTATTCAAGACTATCGGTGTCCGACGTCACTGTTGTAAAAGTTTTAATTGGCCCTCTAATATGATTGGCTAGTCATGACGTAAGGGAAGACGGAAGGAAAGAGGCTATTCGTGAATGTACATGTCGTCAACGATTGGTAGCTGTCCGCCACTCAGCGTTCGGCTTCTGTTCCGCAAGTTTTCCTCCTGGTGCGCGCGGAAGTGTACTGACAGTTGCTCTACAGCTGTTTGTGCAGGCACGCCCGTGTCCCGTGTAGCTTCCGCTGCGCGACCGCTCGCGGCCCGTTGGACTGGGATGGTCGGCAGCCAGGACGCCGGGTTTGTAGCCATCTCTGATTTAATTCAATTACATTCCATTACATTTCTTCTATTTCTGTTAATATTCCTCTGATAACTAATGTCCGAAACACTATTCATCCCATTCAGCTAATCATCCAGGTCCTTTTTTGTCTTTGACAGATTGACTCCGTCGTCAGAAAACCCTAAGCATTTGACTTTTTCATCTGAACTTAATATCCTTCCTAATTTTTCATTTACTGTTCGCTGAATAAGTGGACTCAACAGCAATCGTGATAGGCTATAAACCCGTTCTCATCTCCTTCCTTCGAATGTCATAACAGTACCCAATTAGAATCTCCGGGACTACTCAGGAGAATATCGCTACCAGGACAGACAAAACTGGCGTTCTACGTATCGGAGAGAGGGATGTCAGATTCCTTTATCGGGCACGTAGGAAAGAAAATTTCAAAAGGGTAGCCAGCAGGTTAAAGCTAGATTTTGTGGTTGTTAGATAAATTCGGTGGCACCAGAACAGGACTTCTGGTCAGGTGAACACTAGGCTATAAAAACAAAATCAGATAGGGGTAGTGCAGGAGCCGGTTTAATAATAAATATATAAATAAATAAAGGAACGCGGATAAGCTACTATCAACAGTGTAGTGAATGCATTGTCCATTTTATCTCCTCCTTCCAAGTCACTATTCCTTTCTTTCAGCTGCTCTTCCAAATCCTCTTCTGTCTCTGACAGAAATACAACGTCTCGGCAAACGACAAATTTCTTATTTCTTCTCCCTGGAGATAAATTCCTACTCCAAATATTTCGTTTGTTTCCTTCACTGCTTGCTCAGTAGAGAGACTGAATAGCATCGGGGATAGCCTACAACCTAGTCTCACTCCCTTCTCAACTTTCTCTTCTCCCTTTCATACCCCTCCACTCTTATAACTGTCATCTGGTTTCAGACAAATTCCAAAGTCTTCCGCACACAGTATATTCCCCATGCCACCTTAGGAATTCGAAAGAGAGTATTCCAGTCAACATTGCGAAAACCTTTCTATAAGTCCACAAAGTCTGCTATATAAGTAGGTTCTTCTATGAGAAGTCGTAGGGTCAGTATTGCCTCGCACGTTCTTACATTTTTACTGAATTGAAACTGATCTTCCCCGAGGTCAGCTTCTACCAGTTTTTCATTCTTCTGTAAAGAATTCGTGTTAGTAATCTGCAGGTCTGAAATTAAACTGCATTTTTTGGAATTTGAATTATTATATTCTCAAAGTCCTAAATATTTCGTCTGCCTCACACATCTTGCTCACCAGATGGAAGAGCTTTGCCATGGCTGATTCTCCCAAGGCTCTCAGTTGTTCTAACGGAATGTTGTATACTCCCAGGGCCTTGTTTAGACTTTATGATTTCTTTTCTTTGCTTAGGACTGGTTTTCCATTTGAGTCCTTGATTTCACACACGTAGTTCCCTTTTCTCCAAAGGTTTCTTTAATTTTCCCCTAGGCTGCCTCTATGTAGATATTTCCTTCTAAATCTTAATGTTTGTCCTCTAACCATTCCTGCTTAGTCATTTTGCACTTCCTGTCGGTCTCAATTTTAGACGTTGGTACTGTCTTTCGCCTGCTTCATTTACGGTATTTTCATTTCTTCTCGTCAAGTAAATTCAGTATGTTTTGTGTTCCCCAAGGATTTCTACTAGCCTTCGTCTTTTCACCTACGTGATCCACTCCTGCCTTCAACATTTCATCTCTCAATGATACCCATTCTACTTCTACTGTATTTCCTTCCCTTTTGTCGTTAATCATTCCCTAATGCTCCCTCTGAAACTCTCTACAACCTATTCAGCCAGGTTCCATATTCTTAAATTCCACCTCTTTGCAGTTTGTTCAGTTTCAGACAACAGTTCATAACCAATAAATTGTGGACAGAGTCACATCCGCCTCTGGAAATATCTTATAATTTAAAACCGTTTCCGAAATTTTTGTCTTACTATCATATAATCAATCTGTAACCTTCTGGCGTCTCCAGGTTTCTTCCAGGTATACAGCCTTCTTCCATGATCCCTAAACCAAGTGTTAGCTATGATTAAACAACAATCTGATCAAAATTCTACCAGGCGGCTTCCTCTTCCTGACATTCCACCGTCCGATCCGTAGAACGTCAAGTTTGTTTGTCCCGATAACGACACCTTCTTGAGTAGTCCCTTCCTGGAGATCCGAAAGGGGGATTATTTTAATTGCGGAATATTTTACCCAAGAGGGGTAATTTAACCATATAGTACAGCTGAATGCCCTCGGGAGAAATTATGGCTGTAGTTTCCCCTTGCTTTCAGCCGTTCGCAGTAGCAGCACAGCAAGGCCGTTTTGGTTAGTGTTACAAGATCAGATCAGTCAGTCATCCAGACTGCTGCCCTTGCAACTTCTGAAAAGGGTGCTGCCACTCTTCAGGAACCACACGTTTGTCTGGCCTCTCAACAGATACCCCTTCTTTGTGGTCGCTCCTACGTCGTAGTTACATTAAAAGAATATGCTAAATACACTCATCCAAGAACAATTACATTGTACAATATTTTAAAAATTGAGACTATTTTTCACTTGGTGTAGTTCATAGTTCCATGAACAGGTCCGTTGCCAGATGTACTTGCCATTTCATCCGACCTTGGAAGGGAACTTTAAATTCGAGAATCGTTTATTATTTTTCATTCCGTGTGTGTGTAATTCAAGTTTATGTTAAAATTTCGTTACTTTTCTTGTAACGGTAAGAGTAATGTGCCTCGCTGACTATTATTTACTTTAATTATGTTTTATGTTTGTCAATCAAGTCAGACCAATGTCTTGTGTTCATTACGTGAAATAATTGTATCTGGTAAAATCGTCTCTGTTTGATCATCATCATCCTCATCTTTTAAGACTGATTATGCCTTTCAGCGTTCAGTCTGGAGCATAGCCCCCCTTATACAGTTCCTCCATGATCCCCTATTCAGTGCTAACATTGGTGCCTCTTCTGATATTAAACCTATTACTTCAAAATCATTCTTAACCGAATCCAGGTACCTTCTCCTCGGTCTGCCCCGACTCCTCCTACCCTCTACTGCTGAATCCATGAGTCTCTTGGGTAACCTTGCTTCTCCCATGCGTGTAACATGACCCCACCATCTAAGCCTGTTCGCCCTGACTGCTACATCTATAGAGTTCATTCCCAGTTTTTCTTTGATTTCGTCATTGTGGACACCCTCCTGCCATTGTTCCCATCTACTAGTACCTGCAATCATCATAGCTACTTTCATATCCGTAACCTCAACCTTGTTGATAAGGTAACCTGAATCCACTCAGCTTTCGCTCCCATACAACAAAGTTGGTCGAAAGATTGAATGGTGCACAGATAACTTAGTCTTCGTACTGACTTCCTTCTTGCAGAAGAGAGTAGATCGTAGGTGAGCGCTCACTGCATTAGCTTTGCTACACCTCGCTTCATGGTGTGGGTTCCTGTAGTCATGTCCTAGTTCATGAACCACGGGCAACGTACGAGTGGCCAAGTAAGTGGTCCCGACAGTCGGGATACCAGTTACTTTGGAATAAGGCTGGGCATCTCGGACATATTCTGAGTCGTGGTCACCTTTGTGCTCATACGGCAAAGACTACCAAATCCACCGGTTAGTCCCTCAGCCGTGAGGGGTAAAACCCAATGGGACTCGGGGCAAGTAAGGCTAGCAACCTGCTTCCCTGGTACTTTAAATATGATGCTGGCAACAATCAGAGTCTCTGTTTGAAATCAAATAAAAATAAAAGTAATAGAAAAATAGGCAACGGAATTTCTTCACTTTGTCTGCAATGTGCTGCCCAATTTTATGTGAAGGTTATATCTGGGTTCATGTCTGCCTCTGCTCGTAACTTACGTCTTCCTTCAATTTAGTCTCTGTGCACGTCCGTGCTCATTAAACTATTCATTCCATTTAAAAGGTACCGCAATTCTGCCTTAGTTTAGCTGGAGGCATCAAGGCCTCTTATCGTTGATGTCCTTTCACCCTGAATTTTTAATCCCACCTCGGGACGTTATTTTGGTACACTTCATTTGTTCTCCGATTTGCAGATTGAGTGTTTGAGGTGGAAGGCCACACTCTTTAAAATAACCTACTCTGCTGCCCTTTGTTGTTGTTGTTCCCTGATTGTTTACTACCCGTGCTTCCCCAAATCGTAAGCCTATGTTTCGGAGCACTCCAAACGTCGCGTGTGTGTAATCACGGAGTCGTGGTGCCTGGGCAGAAGACGGCCGCGCTGTTTCGGCAGCCGCTCCCTCCTCGCTCCCCCCTACCCCCCCTGACGGCCCTTTGGAATGCAAGGTGAGCTCCCCCCACCCCCGTCTCCCCTCCCCCCTTCCTCACACAATCCTCCCGCAGACAATCCGCTGCAGGCTCATCGTCGCTCTTCTCCAGGCGACGCGGCCTTTGATGAGGCGCCGGGCCCGTCACAAAGGATTTGTCGATGGAAATTGGAAGCTCTGGGGCAAAATTAAGGGCCGCCGAGGACTTGAATATTAGTTCTCGCCCCCAGTTCGGGATCTTCCTCACCGACTCCGCCACCTGGGCGGCAAGGGACGCGAGTCGGTTGCTTCCTGTTTTGTGCTGATTATCCGAGCACAGGGTGTGCCACAAATCGTTTCACTGCTCGATAGGAAAGAGGTTGTAATGGGGCGAATGTGAACGGCTTATTAGAAAGCTCGACGACACACAGCTAGAGAATCAAACTTTCAATGACCACTCATTACCCTCAGTAACCTACGCTTCTCGTGACACTCCAAAAAAATTAAGGATTTTGACATGATCAGTCCAACACCATCGTTGAATACAATAACCGTCCGTCTTCTCCGATACAGAAGATTAATTTTGCGCAACGGCCAGTCAATGGGGTAACACAATTTGACAAAGATGTATTTTCAGATTTTGAAGGTTCTGTAAGCTTACTTTGCTCTTACGCTTTATCAGAATAAACTACTTGTTCTCTTATGAAATAATATTACTACAGAGAAAATCCCTTCATTATCTGGCAAAAGTCTTACATAGTACGCCAGGCCAGCACGCATCGCTGTTGAACGTTAAGGCTAAGCCTCTACGATGCTAAACTGACCCTATGGTTTCAATATATCCATAACCATACATATTATAGGATATATGTATGTATATTCCACATCTCCTTCTAAAACACTGGACCTACTTCGACCAAGCATGTTTCACATTTGACTTGCTGTCTGGAAAGAATGTCTGTGGGTTAAGAACCACCTATGTATCAAAGGGGTGGTTGAGAAAATACAGTGCAGCCCAAGAAGCGCGAGTACACATAGTTTATTCATCCAGTATTTCAGAATGAACTTTACGTAAAGTTTCAAACTCTTAATAAATCTTTTCTCGCTGACACCCCCCAGAAAATGATGAAAGGAGAAAAATATAACGCTGATTACATTCTCGCTATTCATGCAATAAAGCTACGGCATGAACAATGTCGTTTCGATTTATTACATCTTACTACCAGCTCTATTCGCGACAAATTTGGGAGACAGTATTCACATAAACCACTCCATGTTCTGCAAATTTACGTTGTTGTACGACACGTAGCTCAGGAGGTACGACGTCATAAACACTGAGCTGCTTGAAAGTGAAATTCGAGGGCGGAAATTCGTTAGAGATATAGGTGAAATATGTATACAAATACGCGTGCAATATGTTGAACATACCTTTAGCCTACGTGAAATACACTTGACATAAAAATACGTGGACTGAGCCATTTGTAAGAAGCTGATCCTAAACCCCTGGATCGATTTCAGTCATATCTGATAGATCTCTTTATTAGTTACGATCTGGGAAGACTATGAAGGTAAGTATCACCAGTATCGTATTGGGATGGGGGTGATAATGTATGGAGCGAAGGGAGGAAGATTACATGCACACAGAGTGGGAGGGAAGGAGGAAAAGATACACAGCGAGAGGGGCGACGAGATGGGCAGGTAGAACGGAAAGGAGGAGATGGAAAACAGGGAGGATGAGGTAGAGGGGCGAAGAGATGTACAGAGGGAAGTGTGAAGCTGGAGAGAGGGGAGAGGAGCAACTTGACAGAGTAGATGGTCAGAGGCGTAGGAGCAGCTCCTCCTGCCGCTTCGGTAGGAGGAGGTGAGGGGGCGAAAGCGAAGCACAGAGAGGGGGAAAGAAGGAGATGGACAGAGAGAGCGGAGGGGAGGAGAATGACTATAATGAGATAGGAATAAAGGTATTTGGAAGTGCCGGCCGTTGTGGCCGAGCGGTTCTAGGCACTTCAGTCCGGAACCACGCTGCTGCTACGGTCGCAGGTTCGAATCCTGCCTCGGGCATGGATGTGTGTGATGTCCTTAGTCAGGTTTAAGGGGTTCTAAGTCTAGAGGAGTGATGACCTCAGATGTTCAGTTCCATAGTGCTTAGAGCCATTTGAACCATTTGAATATTAGGAAGCCCCCATATCTTTCCTCGTCATAAAATACATACGCTAGTAGATCCATTTTTACGTAGACAGCATTGCCCCAAACACTTACACTTTACACTAATAACTTTTGTATTATACGTAACTGGGGACCTAAAAACGACGGAGAGGTTTCGTCCCTGCCGTAACCCTCAGTGGTTCACAACCCCTCAACAGGTTACAGCAGTCCATTCACCCCACTGCCGCCCCACATCGAACCCAGGGTTATTGTGCGCTTCGGCCCTCAGTAGACAACCCCCCTACCCCCCACCCCCGGGAACGTCTCACACCAGACCAGTGTTACCCCAATACTTGCTGGTAGAGTAAAAAATGGTTCAAATGGCTCTGAGCACTATGGGACTTAACATCTTAGGTCATCAGTCCCCTAGAACTTAGAACTACTTAAACCTAACTAACCTAAGGACATTCCCGAGGCAGGATTCGAACCTGCGACCGTGGCAGTCCCGCGGTTCCGGACTGCAGCGCCTAGAACCGCAAGACCACTGCGGCCGGCGCTGGTAGAGTAATTATAGGTACGCGTACGTGGAGAAAGTCTTTGGGCAGCAATCACTGACATAGTGTAACTGAGGTGGAATAAGGGGAACCAGCCCACGTTCACCGAGGCAGATGGGAAACCGCCTTAAAAACCATCCACAGACTGGCCCGCACACCGGACCTCGACACTAATCCGCCGGGTGGATTCGTCCAGGGGACCGGCACCCCTCCCAGCTCGGGAAGCAGGGTGTTAGTTCGCACGGCTGGTCGGGCGGGCTCACTTTAGCATTACAGTAATACTATATTAAGCCTCTTTTCTCAAGCACAGATTCACAGTTGTTTAAAGAGTATAGAACTTTGTGTAACGCTAACCCATGTATCGTATTACGAGGCTCTCCTCAGTTCGTGGGCTAGACAAATACTATACCACGGTTGTAGCAATTCTCAAGAGCATATGAAGTTCTACGAAATTAATAGTAATCCTTAACTATGATGGGTGTAAAGTACAAAATTTATTTTTAATTCATAACCATAGAAAAACACGTGAAAATTTAGTTACTACCTCACCTTTTTCATAATGTTTGAATATTACGAGCTGTACCCCATCTTTTGCTCCGAGCGTGACATCCCTCGTAAACAAAAATTCAACTACCAACCAGTCAGCGGTAATTTTTTGATCATACACCAACAAAATACTCTCCAGTTTTCTTTTTATTATTATTGCTATCATTTGCCCTTTCAAATAAACTCGCTACAAATGTATCAATGAGTAATGTAAATCTCCGATTATGTCGTGAATATCAATGAATCATTCAGTGGAGACTGTGAAGAGAGCACATCGATTTCTACGTTAAGTATTACGCAAGAAATCGCATGGTGTGGTACTTTGTGCACACAGCACTACTGTCGCTAGCCCCTTCCTTTCGTACTGAAAAACTTCTCTCCGTGCAGTTCTTCTGATGTTATTTTTATCGAATCAGACCGATGTAGCTATAACGGGTAAGGGCCCCCTTTATTGTTTTCCGGTGACTGGTTACAGAGTAGTCATATAATTGTGATTTTACTGGGCCGTGACTTCAAATGCGTTTGTTCCTGTGAAACTATCTTCAGAACAGTGCAAAGGCCCATAATATACACTCATAAAACGTACTACAAGAAACAGAGAGCAATACCACAACCATCAAATGGATACAAAAGTAATGTGATGTGAGTTGCCGTCGTTCCAGGAACGGCTCTGCCTAGCGTCGTTGCGCGCCTTCCACATTGTGTTCTGTGAACACATACACGAAGTGGACATCGGAGAGCTCTTCATGGGTAAACCTAACCGTGCTGCTGTGTATCACTATCAGCGTAGAACTAAATTGCTGGAAAAACAAACGCGACGGAGAACCGGGCGGCTCTGAATACAAGCACGCGACCAAAGAGCAAATTGGGCAGTACTGTTGTCAACAGCTAATGGCCAGACGGGACGGGTCACGTTTGTCCCCAAACAGGGCACACAGCGCATGCAGTCGTTACTTGCACTGTTGGGCAGATATTGTCAGAGCAAGGACAAATGAAAGATATAACTCAGACTAAATGCTATTACCCTGTAATGACCCTCCGGGGAGCGCTGACCTACTAAGATACTCAGAAAATATCCCGAATACTCGTAGATTGAGTGCGGATTTATGTTGTAGAGGCGCGACACCTTTCCCTAATTGTGGAGGGACACGTTCTTGCAGTTCTTACTCTCACCGATTTGATATACACTCCTGGAAATTGAAATAAGAACACCGTGAATTCATTGTCCCAGGAAGGGGAAACTTTATTGACACATTCCTGGGGTCAGATACATCACATGATCACACTGACAGAACCACAGGCACATAGACACAGGCAACAGAGCATGCACAATGTCGGCACTAGTACAGTGTATATCCACCTTTCGCAGCAATGCAGGCTGCTATTCTCCCATGGAGACGATCGTAGAGATGCTGGATGTAGTCCTGTGGAACGGCTTGCCATGCCATTTCCACCTGGCGCCTCAGTTGGACCAGCGTTCGTGCTGGACGTGCAGACCGCGTGAAACGACGCTTCATCCAGTCCCAAACATGCTCAATGGGGGACAGATCCGGAGATCTTGCTGGCCAGGGTAGTTGACTTACACCTTCTAGAGCACGTTGGGTGGCACGGGATACATGCGGACGTGCATTGTCCTGTTGGAACAGCAAGTTCCCTTGCCGGTCTAGGAATGGTAGAACGATGGGTTCGATGACGGTTTGGATGTACCGTGCACTATTCAGTGTCCCCTCGACGATCACCAGTGGTGTACGGCCAGTGTAGGAGATCGCTCCCCACACCATGATGCCGTGTGTTGGCCCTGTGTGCCTCGGTCGTATGCAGTCCTGATTGTGGCGCTCACCTGCACGGCGCCAAACACGCATACGACCATCATTGGCACCAAGGCAGAAGGGACTCTCATCGCTGAAGACGACACGTCTCCATTCGTCCCTCCATTCACGCCTGTCGCGACACCACTGGAGGCGGGCTGCACGATGTTGGGGCGTGAGCGGAAGACGGCCTTACGGTGTGCGGGACCGTAGCTCAGCTTCATGGAGACTGTTGCGAATGGTCCTCGCCGATACCCCAGGAGCAACAGTGTCCCTAATTTGCTGGGAAGTGGCGGTGCGGTCCCCTACGGCACTGCGTAGGATCCTACGGTCTTGGCGTGCATCCGTGCGTCGCTGCGGTCCGGTCCCAGGTCGACGGGCACGTGCACCTTCCGCCGACCACTGGCGACAACATCGATGTACTGTGGAGACCTCACGCCCCACGTGTTGAGCAATTCGGCGGTACGTCCACCCGGCCTCCCGCATGCCCACTATACGCCCTCGCTCAAAGTCCGTCAACTGCACATACGGTTCACGTCCACGCTGTCGCGGCATGCTACCAGTGTTAAAGACTGCGATGGAGCTCCGTATGCCACGGCAAACTGGCTGACACTGACGGCGGCGGTGCGCAAATGCTGTGCAGCTAGCGCCATTCGACGGCCAACACCGCGGTTCCTGGTGTGTCCGCTGTGCCGTGCGTGTGATCATTGCTTGTACAGCCCTCTCGCAGTGTCCGGAGCAAGTACGGTGGGTCTGACACACCGGTGTCAATGTGTTCTTTTTTCCATTTCCAGGAGTGTATATTCACATGGTGAAAGTGCTTGACGAGTACGTAGACTACTGTACGCAGCTGTTAGCAATTTGAATTCGGAAGCTCTAACCGTGTCATTATTCTAAGCAGTGGGCGCTAGTATTCAAGAGATCCCCAACAAAGCGAGTAAGCGCCTAGTTTCCCGTGAGGCCCGTTGGTCAAATTTCTCTGTATACAATAACAGACATACGTGGAACGCCATGAATTTCTGAAATGACCGACAACCTTTCGTTAACGTAACGAACCTTTCATTTGCTACAAATATTTGAAAAATCAGTATGAAAAATCCAGCGTTCAGTACAGGTGCTCTATGTCGCAATAATAATTGTTTTCCATATTTCTACAGCCAACACCATCCTGACTAGTGCAGTGTTCCGTACGGCACCCATTATACTTGTCACAAATGTAGGTACTATAACATGCAAATGACTATACTGACTTGATTGAAAGTTCTTGTGTATCCTTTTTTTATTCTTCATCATATCCTTACGAAAATTTTCTGCTTTTCCAGGATAAAGATCATGAAATAATAAATTAATCATTAAATATTGATAATCTGTACAGTCATGACAAATCCTTTTTTAGAAACACCTCGGAATGAAAAAAAAAAGTGCCAGCCGGGAAATTCGATCGAAAGACATCACAATTTTGGAAATAACAGCACTCGACAGCGGACTCCGCTTATACTAACGACCATACAAAGTATGTACACAAATGTAAGTAGTAGGGCAAAAGCGGTTGAGGCGCTATTTTGATATGCAAATTTATCAATTAATCAACCCCGCTCACACCAACCCCGACGACGCCCACTCCCGCCCCTTGGATGGTGTCACGTGTTTCCTCAGGTGCACGTGTGCCCCAGCATCTCGTCCCATACCCCCACCTCTCTCCCAACCTACCCTATTCCCTATTGGCGAAAATTTCTAATTTTGGTGGAGATTTCGAATTTTGGTGGGAATTTGGAATGTTGGCGGAAATTTCTTTGTCCCAAAGCTGTGCTGACTTGTCACCCCACCCCACACTCGGGAATTGACGGGAATTTAAAATTGATGGTACCACTTCCGGGACTCGAACCCCGGTCCTCATGTGCAGGAAGCGCAAGTGTACCGCCCTAATGCAATTGAACCACCAGAGGCGCTTGGAATTGACGGGAAATTAAAAATGGTGGTTTCTTTTCCGGGGCTCAAACACTGATTCTACTGGATGGAAAGCCCAAGTACTCCCCCTCAACACTAGGAAACTGTCCAGATGTGGGACAGGAAGGTTAGGTTTGTGGGCTTTACTTATTTCGGTCAGGAAATTAACGTAAAGATCGATCCTAATTACATAATTAATCACAAAGATAGGTCCTAAGTACACAGTTCTATGCATAGCGCTGCACAAGGACGACATAAAAGCGCAATACAGCGCAAAGCTGAAGATACTATACAACTAGTGTTATCCTGCTGGGAAAATATTTCCCAATTCCACTCTAAACTGAAAGATCAGGCCTAATTATACAATTATATGTGTGGCACTACACAAGGACGGCAAAAGAAGCGCGGTATGCCTCAAAACTGATGATACTATACAACTGGTGTTACGCCGCTGGGAAAAAATTTCACTCGAAACCACCGACAGAAATACTCAAAGTCTACCCTACACCTACAAGCTGGCGGGAAAACGGCTGGGGTGAAAGGTACAATGTTTATTCCTTTTGATGGGAAATTCGTTCAACTGACTAGATGCTGGTGTTGGACAGAAATGACTTTAAAACGTGTATTACCTGCAGGCATACAGTATCTGTCATTGTTTGACGTCAGAGTTCGCTACAGACAGCTAATAAAAATCAGCTGGCAGCCCAGCTAACCGATGCCAATACACGCTATCACAGCTGATGTACAAAATGCATCACAGTTCTACTTACACTTCGAAACTGTCGTGAAAAAACCAGCACTCGTACTGAAAGGGGCAAAATGCAGAATATGTACTGGGGAAAATCGTCGTCCTAAGAGACTGCAGAGGAGGCGGTAGTTGAACGTTCATCCTTTCATGTACAATCACAAATTGCCGGAAATTGAGGCCCTCTCCCCTCCCTCCGTCCAACCACCTACAGGGTGGATGGGCGGGGGCAAGGAGCAACTCCGCCAGCAGCCTCGCGACATGTGCTGGCCGCTGGCCACCTAGAGACGATGGTCCTTTGCCAACACAAAAGCAGGCTGTCCGAATGCATCTTGGTCGGCCAAAGTATAGCGACGCAGCCATCCCTACTGGTTAGGGGTACACCTGTGGCGATGAGCTGTCACAGATTATACAGGTCCTCAGCGCTTCCAATATTCCTCTTCTTGTGGGGTGGAAAACACTTTTAACGTTATATAGGACGCTCCAGCTGGGACCGGGGGAGAGCCACGGTCTCGTAGGGAAGTCGTCTGCCATTCTGCGCTGGACTATTTAACATCAACTCGATTCCTATAATAAAACAACTATTAGAAAAGGAAGAAAATTGCGACGATAGTAAATGTCCTCTTTCCATAAAAATAGGCAAAGTCCATTTTCATTTAGTTTTATGAGCAAAATCGGTATAGTTTTTTTTACGTTCGACTGCACTCGCATCTCATTATTTTGTGACGTTCAGCGAATTGTACCGCCACCGACCACAAATGATTAGCATGCACATACCCACCCTACGTAAAATCAGGAAAAAGCAAAAAACTTTGAATATTTTCACGCGAAAACTACCGTTCACCGCAGAATATCCTCGTTATTTCGAAATTAAACTGATCATGAGAGTCACTTTGCGTGGTGAGAAACTTTTGTTTCTATTCTTTTTTTTTTTTTCTCGGTGTTCAGATTACACTCACCAGGTACGGCAACTGGGAATCGGAGGAGGGAACACGATGTTCTTTTAGAGGAACACTATTGAGAAATGACATCTGAAGCTGGCCTCAGAGACATTGTACCGCCCAAAACATACATTCCGCGTAAGGACCGTGCTATTAAAAACACGATCATCGAGAACACGTTACTGTCACCTTGCATAAAAAGCAGTCCTGAGTCTGCAGGTACACACACAAGCCACTGATACTGTAACGCTCTCTGGTAGAAACGCTGTCAGCAATTTTGAATCAAGTCTATCCATTCAACCACTTACTTGCATTGGATCCCGTAGAGACATTTTTTAATGATAACAGCCACTGGTGAATCATATTCGTGGCACTCTCATATCTCTAAATGAGTCACATTTTTCGAACCTATATGCTAAGGATCATATACGACAGAAAGTCCAGCGCTGTTTTTTAGACAGTCGCTCTGCATCTTGTAATGGCACCTAAGTCTATGCCCCCAACATCCATGCAACTTAGTCTATGTGATCGCGCCAGTAAGTCTGGCCTGTACAGAATTCAGAGAGCGCTATATCTGAGACCTGCATCCTGTAGGCAAACAGAACGAGCTGAGTTAATGCGACAGGAGCACGTGTTGACCACTTGGTAGAAGTGGGACCATGATGACATATCTCCACCAGCTGCTTACCTTGAGTAAGACCAGCGCCGAACGAAGCTTTCCCCTGCAACATGAGGTAGTAGGTGAGATAGTACGAGCAGTTACGGTGGTGTTTCTTGGTGGGAAAATTAGGAAGACTAAACATCATACATGGCATGGTGGAAAGACGAAGATTTTGTGACACATCTCCAAACTACATACAGCTAGTCCGAAGGATTCATGTTTACCACCCAAACATATGTGGCGATTCTATTTAATATACAGGTATTGGTTCATTGGAACAGGTGGTTCGTGAAAGAAATCACTTTCACAGACTGGTGTAAGGTTTCATCACTTGTACTGTAGAATTACCATATCCAACAGACTATCAGTCACACGAGAGGGTTCCTGTATTGCTCATTCATAAGCAGTCAAATACATTGTTCTTTTCGGTTGTAACAAGTCCAATCAGTGTAGACAACCATGCACTTCGTTTTCTTCTACCATGACTTAGAAGCCCATGTCAGCTGGTGCTAAAGTGACATTAACACGTTTCGATCCTATGGCTCAGTCATGTGGAATGCAACGCTGTGATCATTCCAGTGTAAGAAATATATTTCCAGCGCATGACATATATCCTTCCTGCAGGTTTCTCTACGATAAACTACGGAAACAAACTCTAAAATGAAAAAACCGCGTGCACAGTGCAGCTCTCCAGAGATGTATAACGTCCACTGTTCACATCCGCCCAGGAGGACCATGATTAAAGTCAATTCCCAGGTGGGGTGGGATGTCAACACAGTCCTGGGACAGAGAAATTTCCGCCAAAGTTCGAAATTCCCACCAAAATTCGAAATTTCCCACCAATAGGGTAGGTTGGGAGGGTGGGGTAGGGGCTGGGAAGGGGGAGAAGGGGGCTGCGGCACACGTGCAGCCGAGAAAACAAGTGACGTCATTCGAGGAGACGGGGGTGGGCGTGGTCATGGGTGGGATTGGGCGGTGGTGATTAATTGATCAATTTAATCAATTTGCATATCAATTTGATATCAAAATTGCGCTTCAATCGCCCTTACCCTACTACTGGTGTAAAATTTTCGAAATCGATTTTCTCAACAGCGGTTGAGAGTTGCGTCTCTTTGCTTACATATGTTGCAGTCCTCGTTGTGCCTGACACACACTAACTACATGCAGCAAATTGGTGAGGGTAAGTCCTTATGGTCCTCTTATTAGCGCGTTTCTTGCGCGAAGTCTTGTATTCATTGTTGTAACCACGTAAGTGATGGAATGGAAATGAGCGTTTGGCGTCATTGGCCGGGAGGCCCCTCGCGGGGCAGGTCCGGCCGCCTTGGCGCAGGTCTTATTACATTCGGCGCCACATTGGGCGACCTGCACGCCGGATGGGGATGAAATGATGATGAACACAACACAACACCCAGTCCCTGAGCGGAGAAAATCTCCGACCCAGCCGGGAATCGAACCCGGGCCCGGAGGACGGCAATCCGTCACGCTGACCACTCAGCCACTGGGGCGGACACGTAAGTGATATCGATATCAGATGCAGTCATCCTGAAGGGAGAAATTCGCCAAGATCGAGGAATACCGACGTCACGTAGACCAATGCAGTCGGTATTCGTACAAATGCAGAGGTGTGATGAAGTATATTGTGGAAACCAGATGGAGCTAGTACTGAATAGTTGGAAAGCCATATCTCTCTAAAGAATGAAAGGACTAGTTGTGAGTCGTACTCAGTCAGTAGAGTACTTGCTCAGGAAAAGTAGAGGTCAGGAGTTCGAGCCTCGGTCCGGCACATAATTTTAATCTGGAGGTAAGTTTCGCATCTGTCTCAGTTGTCATTAAACATGTTGTGGGCTGGGGCATCCACTTTGATGAAAAATCTCTCTCCCGCTGAAAAAGACTGCTAAAGGTGTCCTAGTTGGACGGATGCGTCAGTTCCAGGGCAGCACACACACAATGAAAGCAACTCAGACTAGGAATTAGTAAAACATTTTACTCAACTTTCTTAATGCTGGTTACAGCAATAGTAGAGTCAAGCCAGTCTGTCCTCCGTTGACTACAATTCCTTCGACATGAATTGAGTAATGTTCTCTGAACTAAAGTCAGAGGAAAACTATTCGAAGAACAGTTGAAGACTAACAGTACTCAGTTAAATCTCCGGGCAGGCGGTCTCTGTCCATCACGATAGTTCTACTCACTGTCCTGTTTCTGCTGAAGACTAACCACTGTCTGTCTCCTGTCACTGTTTCTATCTCCCTCGCTGACCTGAAGACACGACGAACGTTCTCGGGATCTGCCTAGAAAGGCTCTGCAGTTAACAACTTCTACTCGCGCACGGTTATTTAAGCGCGCCCCTCTCTCCCTGGTGACGCTGCGGCTCCAGGGGAGTTACTCTCGCGGCCAGAGTGGTTTGCGCGCTGCAGTGTTCCCGCTGCGGATGGACGTCCGCTGTACTTCACGCACCACCTGTCGCAAACTCTTCTTGTGTCGTATCTCAGTACACCACAAAACAAGCCATCTACACTCCTGGAAATTGAAATAAGAACACCATGAATTCATTGTCCCAGGAAGGGGAAACTTTATTGACACATTCCTGGGGTCAGATACATCACATGATCACACTGACAGAACCACAGGCACATAGACACAGGCAACAGAGCATGCACAATGTCGGCACTAGTACAGTGTATATGCACCTTTCGCAGCAATGCAGGCTGCTATTCTCCCATGGAGACGATCGTGGAGATGCTGGATGTAGTCCTGTGGAACGGTTTGCCATGCCATTTCCACCTGGCGCCTCAGTTGGACCAGCGTTCGTGCTGGACGTGCAGACCGCGTGAGACGACGCTTCATCCAGTCCCAAACATGCTCAATGGGGGACAGATCCGGAGATCTTGCTGGCCAGGGTAGTTGACTTACACCTTCTAGAGCACGTTGGGTGGCACGGGATACATGCGGGCGTGCATTGTCCTGTTGGAACAGCAAGTTCCCTTGCCGGTCTAGGAATGGTGGAACGATGGGTTCGATGACGGTTTGGATGTACCGTGCACTATTCAGTGTCCCCTCGACGATCACCAGTGGTGTACGGCCAGTGTAGGAGATCGCTCCCCACACCATGATGCCGGGTGTTGACCCTGTGTGCCTCGGTCGTATGCAGTCCTGATTGTGGCGCTCACCTGCACGGCGCCAAACACGCATACGACCATCATTGGCACCAAGGCAGAAGCGACTCTCATCGCTGAAGACGACACGTCTCCGTTCGTCCCTCCATTCACGCCTGTCGCGACACCACTGGAGGCGGGCTGCACGATATTCGGGCGTGAGCGGAAGACGGCCTAATGGTGTGCGGGACCGTAGCCCAGCTTCATGGAGACGGTTGCGAATGGTCCTCGCCGATACCCCAGGAGCAACAGTGTCCCTAATTTGCTGGGAAGTGGCGGTGCGGTCCCCTACGGCACTGCGTAGGATCCTACGGTCTTGGCGTGCATCCGTGCGTCGCTGCGGTCCGGCCCCAGGTCGACGGGCACGTGCACCTTCCGCCGACCACTGGCGACAACATCGATGTACTGTGGAGACCTCACGCCCCACGTGTTGAGCAATTGGGCGGTACGTCCACCCGGCCTCCCGCATGCCCACTATACGCCCTCGCTCAAAGTCCGTCAACTGCACATACGGTTCACGTCCACGCTGTCGCGGCATGCTACCAGTGTTAAAGACTGCGATGGAGCTCCGTATGCCACGGCAAACTGGCTGACACTGACGGCGGCGGTGCACAAATGCTGCGCAGCTAGCGCCATTCGACGGCCAACACCGCGGTTCCTGTTGTGTCCGCTGTGCCGTGCGTGTGATCATTGCTTGTACAGCCCTCTCGCAGTGTCCGGAGCAAGTATGGTGGGTCTGACACACCGGTGTCAATGTGTTCTTTTTTCCATTTCCAGGAGTGTAGATTGTAGGTCACACTTCCTTGAACCATGGTCAATAATAAACGATCTCTGCATCCTTAAACCCATCTGCTGTATCGCTTAGTGCTGTTTAGAGAGGAATCAGTCGAGTAACTCGTTCAGTTTTGTAAGATAACCCAAATAGTTGAAACAGTTGTGGCTTGAGCACTTTACAACGAGAGCCAGGACGCAACTGAGGGGTTTATATACTCAAGCGACAAAGGCATGCGTATTCAGATAAAGAGATACGTAAACAGGCAGAATACGGCGCTGCAGTCGCAACACCTACCTAAGACAACAAGAGTGTGGCGCAGTTGTTAGCTCTGTTACTGCTCCCACAATGGCAATTTATCAAGATATGGGCTTCGGAGCCGTAGGCCCACTCGTGTACCTTTGATGACCGCACTGACACGCCTCGCCTGGGCCCGTCAACACCGACATGTACTGTTGGTGACTGGAAACATCTTGCCCAGTCCGACGAGTCTCTTTTCAAATTGTATCGAGCGGATGGACGTGTACGGTTATGCAGACAACCTCATGACTCCATGGGCCCTGTTCGTCATCAGGAGACTGTTGAAGATGGTAGAGGCTCTGTAATGGTGGGGGCGTGTGCAGTTGGAGTGATAAGGGACGCCTGATACGTCTAGATACGACTCTGACAGGTGACACGCATGTAACCATCCTGTCTGATTAACTGCATCGGTTCACATCCATTGTGCATTCTGACAGACTTGGTCAATTCCAGCAGGACAGTGCGACACCCGACACATCCAGAATTACTACAGAGTGGCTCCATGAACACTCTTCTGAGTTTAAACACTTCCGAAGGCCACCAAACTCCCGACATATTACCATTTTTGAGCATATGTGGGATGCCTTGGAAAGTGCTGTTCAGAAGTGATCTCCACCCACTCGTACTCTTACGGATTTATGGACAGCCCTGCACGATTTATGGTGTCGGTACCCTCCAGCACTACTTCAGACATTAGTCGAGTCCACGCCACGTTGCGGCGCTTCTGCGTGCTCGCGTGGACCGTACACGTTATTAGGTAGGTGTACCAGTTTCTTTGGCTCTTCATTGTACAACTCAGACAAGAAACAGAGTTCCAGAGGCACGTATGACACGAACGATCTGGACTAAAATCAGCCGCTGTGGCCACTCGTGTTTGTTTTTTACCGTCGCCATCGTCATGAAGGGCTGCTCTTTCAGGGCTCTACTCTGCGGGAACCAAGAAATAACGTTCACATTCGTCCCCATAGCTTTGAAGCTGATCTAAGGCGTAGATACGTACGGCAACTCACAAATAAGAATATCGCTCGTTGTGTACGTACAAACCGTTAAATGTAACCTAGAACACTGGATTTACACCTTCCGTTTGATCGGTATACAGAGTGTTTCCGTAAGAGTGCATAAATGTAACGGGACGTAGAGGATGCCCCACTGTACAAATTGAGACAGGGAACCTGGGCCGGAGAGGCTACTTCAGGAGATATGGAAGTAAACGTGTATACCGCTTTGCCTAGCGTTACTGTTTTCCAGCTCATTTACAACTAACTTGGATACACGTTTATATGTACATTGATGTTTATTTACATGTACATTCTTTATTTCCTGCATGAAAACAAGGAAGACGAGCCAGGATATCATGATAGAGGCTTTTTTTTTTTTTTTGCTTTTCCATAAGTTAGTTCTGTTGTATCGTATTTATATTGTTCCATTATAGAACGTGCAGTGAATGAATGACAGACCTACTCATTACACTGTGCTATTCAGAGAGGTACAGTCCAGTACGTTGGAGCAGTACCGGTACAGTATTTCCTGCTCGCTGGATTGAAAGGGGAGATCCTTTCCATTATCTGCGAAGTCATCTGACATGAATCCCCTTGATTACAGGGTTATTACAAATGATTGAAGCGATTTCACAGCTCTACAATAACTTTATTATTTGAGATATTTTCACAATGCTTTGCACACACATACAAAAACTCAAAAAGTTTTTTTTAGGCATTCACAAATGTTCGATATGTGCCCCTTTAGTGATTCGGCAGACATCAAGCCGACAATCACGTTCCTCCCACACTCGGCGCAGCATGTCCCCATCAATGAGTTCGAAAGCATCGTTGATGCGAGCTCGCAGTTCTGGCACGTTTCTTGGTAGAGGAGGTTTAAACAATGAATCTTTCACATAACCCCACAGAAAGAAATCGCATGGGGTTAAATCGGGAGGGCGTGGAGGCCATGACATTTGCTAATCATGATCTCCACCACGACCGATCCATCGGTTTTCCAATCTCCTGTTTAAGAAATGCCGAACATCATGATGGAAGTGCGGTGGAGCACCATCCTTTTGAAATATGGAGTCAGCGCTGTCGTTCTCCAGTTGTGGCATGAGCCAATTTATTCGTCGACTTCCGCGGGCTACGCGTGAAACTTGCCCGCACACGTTCAACCGATTCTTCGGTCACTGCAGACCGACCCGTTGATTTCCCCTTACAGAGGCATCCAGAAGCTTTAAACTGCGCGTACCATCGCCGAATGGAGTTAGCAGTTGGTGGATCTTTGTTGAACTTCGTCCTGAAGTGTCGTTGCACTGTTATGACTGACTGATGTGAGTGCATTTCAAGCACGACATACGCTTTCTCGGCTCCTGTCGCCATTTTGTCTCACTGCGCTCTCGAGCGCTCTGGCGGCAGAAACCTGAAGTGCGGCTTCAGCCGAACAAAACTTTATGAGTTTTTCTACGTATCTGTAGTGTGTCGTGACCATATGTCAATGAATGGAGCTACAGTGAATTTATGAAATCGCTTCAATCATTTGTAATAGCCCTGTATTTCCTATGGGGATATCTAAAGTCACTTGTGTATGACACCCAGTGGACACAGTGATTTAATTAGTTGCCAGAATTGTAGTTGCCTGTGATGTGATTCGAAACACACCTGGGATATTTGTAAGGGTGCGTCAGAATCTTATTCTCCGATATCAAGCTTGCATTGAGGTTGATGGCCGTCACTTTCAGCACATTTAGTAAGATACAGTACAAATGGTAGCTTCATTGTGTCAATGGTGATACTTGCTGTTGAACAATGTAAATTAAAAAAGTACACAATAATGTGATTTTATTCCTATTACCTCCTTAAGCTGACTTTTCTGACTCCAGGTTCCCTCCCTCAGATTGTTCTGTGCAGCATCCTCTACATCCTGTTAAATTTTTGCATACCATTACGCGAACACCCTGGGT
The DNA here is from genome assembly GCF_023864275.1 of Schistocerca cancellata. NCBI lineage: Eukaryota > Metazoa > Arthropoda > Insecta > Orthoptera > Acrididae > Schistocerca > Schistocerca cancellata. The sequence goes on along the minus strand of NC_064627.1, from coordinate 79,739,601 downwards.
GCACAGGGCAGATACACATGGTCATGAACCAGCGAGCTATGTACAACACAGCCAACAAGCTAAGGAACATACACATACCACACCAACGGCTCGTCTACAATGACAGCTGAGTTTTCATATCGTAATTTGTGCGGAGAAAGAGCTGAACATGCGTAAAACGTAAGAGGAATACTCTACATTACTCCCTAGAAGACTCTATTATTCTGATTGTTTAAAAGCCAGAGATCGACGTCAGCTGCTTTAACGGAAGAGCCAACAGCTAACGACCGCGGTCCTCAAGGCAATTAATTATCGCACCCGAACCCGCCACCGCCCCCCACCCTCCTCGGAGTAGGTCGGACAGCCAGGGAGCCGCGGAGTACGGCGAATCCCCCCCCCCCCATCCTCCCTTACCCAACCGTCTGTCCCTCTCCCACCCCACGTGTGACTCTCGAGGACGCATTGGCCGCCGCACCTCAGTTTTCTCACATGAAAGGGACTCCCGCGATTGGAGCACGCGTGGCTGCGCTGGGCTGGCGCGATTTACGGCCGCTTTTCACGCCTCCTGAAAGGAGGGCCCTCCTGAAAGGAGAGCCTCCTGAAAGCGTGCTCGCGCCACCTGCCGCGCCCTCTGTGACGCCGGCAGAGTGGGCCGCCAAACAGCCACTGTTCATACGAGCCACCGGCCGGCCGACACGCCCTCGACTTCTCCGCTCAGACTCTGCTGCACGAGAAGGAACACCTCCCCGCAGCAGCCATAAAACTGTCGTCCGACAAAGTTCCTTTCTCGATACCAGCTGAATCACACGTGTATCTGGTCAGTCACGAAAATTTGCTACAATCCGCATCTCCTTACTCCGTTATTGGTGAGCAGACGTCGGACTCTTGGCTCCATCGAGGCAGTGTGAAACATCCCCTTAGAACAATTTATACACGACTTTGCTTAAACTGACACACAATGTTTTTAGCGCAACGCAATCTGACTATCAAAGATCCCTGCAAAAGAATGGCCCTGAGTAACATTAAACTATACCTTTCAGAAATCACTTACCTCACAAAAATCTTCATTACTCGAACTACTGCAATACAGCGAGCGCCACTACTGCCAGCTAAATAAAAGATTCAAACTACGGAAGACACTAACTACTGATAGGGATAGTTAGCAAATGAAAGATTTTAATAGAGAACGAACAATGTATTTACCTTAATATCATCACAAGTCATAATATATGTAATTAAAAAACTCCGCCATCTCTCTCCTCACATCCACCACTGCTGGCGGCTCACCTCTAACTGCGCAACGCTACGCGCTGTTCACATCCAGCTGCCGCTGCCCAACACTACAATGGCAGACAACAATGCATACTAGCCACAGGCTGCACACAGCACAGCCAGTGATTTTCATACAGAGAGCGCTACGTGGCGGCGGCGTTACCAATATAAGAACCTAAACAGCCTACTTACATAGCCCCCACGCTCCCCACAAAAAATTTTACAAATTTTTTTGGGCAGTGGCCAATACAGATTTGAAATTTTTTTTCATAATTACAGTAAGAAAGATATCAAATGCACACACTTATTAATACAATGTTGGTCAAAAGTTAAAATTTTCTCACAGTCCATAAAGACAGTCCTGATCATTCATCACAGTGAAACTGCCGTTTCTTTTCTCAAAGTCTGAGCAGTAAAAGACAATGCACACAGAAGTAATGGATTCCCATGCAGTCTTGAAGAAGTAGTGTTGTCCTTCCAACTGAAAGACAGTGCTGACTCTTGACATGCTGACAGGTAATGGGCCACAACAGAGCAAACCCACAGCAGAGTCATTCGACGTTTTGAAGAAGATTGGTAGGTAGGTCATCACAGAGCAGACCCACTGTAGTCCTGGTAGAGGTGACGGTATTGGCGGGCCACCAGAGGTGCAGACCCACTGCAGTCCTCGTAGAAAGTGTGGACAGGCCCACTGTAGTCCTGGTAGAGATGGCCAGCAGCCATCTGTTGTGACTGTGCGGGTGCACAATCACCATCGTAAAGTCTTGCGGGTCTGCAGCCAGAATGTTCGAGAAACTTGTGGAAGGTTCTGGAAAGGTTTCGGTCATTAGGAAGACTCTCGGTAGCGTCCGGAGAAAGCAACGCTGCTAGAGAAAGACATGCACAAGTCCTTGAAAAACGACTATATAAGGGAGTAGCGCACAGGACCATGGCAGCCGCAGTCAGTTTCCATGAGCTAAAACGAGTCATGACCAGGAAGCAGCTAGGTGGAATTCATTGGGATCATTAAGTATACAGTAGCACTAAAAACTATTATAAGTCTGTACACATTCGCAGGAGGACAACTGAGTATCCAGTAGGTACCCAGCCACAGGTCTTGAGTTTCCTGTCTGTTGGAAAAGAACAGGCTCTGCGGATCAAACAACGTAGGTTTTCACGGCTGGTATTCACTTAAAGCTTCCCGACTGATAGGCCATGGTCGATGTATAAAACTCTCCCCTGACGTTTCGTCTCCGACTGCGGGAGACATCCGCAGAGGTAAAGCGGTGAACTGCAAAGAGAATTCGAGAAAGCGCTGACTATGTAGGCAGTGCACAGGGCGCCACTGTCCATCATAGCCGAAGTCACGTGCATTGCCTATATAATCAGCGATTCCTCTAATTCTCTTTACCTCGGAGGATGTCTCCCGCAGTCGGAGACGAAACGTCAGGGGAGAGTTTTATACATCGACCACGGCCTATCAGCCCGGAAGTTTTAAGTGAGGCTCCGCGAGTTTGTCTCCAGTAACAGCGACGAGTAACTGTTGGTATTTCCTGCATGAGACAAGTTGAATGGTGACGTGTAGTCACAACAAGTAATATTCTGTGTGTCAGAGCACAGGAAAGTGTAAGTGCTGCCTCGCTCTTGTCTCCCGCTGTAGCTGAAGTACCTGACTGAGAATTATCAGAAAGACTTACAAGCAGAGTGCTAGTATCTTACAGAGAAGGAGGTCCAACTGAGCAACCTGAAGTTGATCGCAAGGAACGTCATACAAGATGGCAGGGTGTACGCACTGAACTTCAGTGATGCAGTGCCAATGAAATACATCTTGCTGAATAAGAATGAATTATTGAGAAGTAAACTGTTGTTAAATTAAATCAGCAAACTACTTCCTGACGATGATCACACTCAGGACAAGCGACTTCACACCGCCCTCTCAGACTACTTTATGACAAATACGAAAACGGTGGAGTCACCATCCCCATTGCTCACAAGGAAGTTGTACTGGCAATACACAAAATAAAGAACAAAAAGGCTCCGGACGCTGATGGTATCCACCCGGAAACCTTTAAACAAGCTGCTCCATTTATCGTACCATACCTGACAGACTTGCTGAGTGATGCTCTACTAGACGGCAAATGCACTTATAATCAAAAAAGCGGAGCACAAAGACCCGACTGACCCTAAGACATACGGACCAATATGCCTCATTAACATTCTAGCAAAGGTACAGAAGACATTGCTGTGCGACAGACTTCGGTCGCACTGACAGCTCTTCGGCCTTATCCCACATCTGTTTGGTTTTCGACCACACAAATCCGTCGTAGCAAACAGGGCCATAGATATGACACAGACAATAAGTGTGAACCGTGATTTACTTTCAAAGACTATTCTTGAGAATTTATTTTATTTACTAGCGATTCATCAAGAACATTGACATATTTAATCACACTATGTAAGCATGGAAGTAGTTGCCAGGGAGTAACTGATGAAATCATAACCAAATACCTTTCAACAAATGGGAATTTTATTCACTTTAATAGTGCCTAAAAGCATTTTTTAAAAGAAACAGATTTAAAATTATAATCAGAAAGCACCCTCTAAATATCAATGTTACAATTTATTCAGAAAGAAACAACTTTTGACTGTATGAGCTTTCGGGCAGGGAACGTTGCCGCTCCCTTTTGACACGGCCGTAGTTACGACCGCTCACAACAGCCTCTGAAAGACTACACTGGTGCAAATCTGCAACACACCAGATAACTTTAAACTAAGAGTTTTAGCAATTTGCACAAGCACACAAACTATGCACCCCCCATAGGAGGGATAGAAATGATACAAAACACTAACAATTAAAATATTAACCTTGCCACCGAAGGTACTACTTGATTTTAACTTCTAAGAAAAGTCTTACGGATAAAGGGTGGCAACTTTATATACTAAAATGATCATTTAAATAAAATCCCATGAAATAGAATCTTATATAAAATTCTACAAGTTTAGCCGAACAATAGTTAAGATGCTCTACAGTACACAGATACCGCCTCTCAAGATCATAGGCAATAATATCAAAGTTTCCAAAGATCAAATCATATTTCAGGTATTAGGCCGTTACACTCCAATCAATAAATTCGTTAACACACCAAATCCTACAAACATGACAGAGGCAGCTACTAACGTACGGTAGTTTGATAGGGAGATTACCGAACAACCCGAACCGCAGGCTGCTCTAACCCGCCCTTACTCCACAAGGGAAAACCGGACCACCCAATTTATAAACAACCACCTTCCCGAGGGTCGGCAAACGGAGAAGAAAGGGGGGACGACCCCAAAGCAAAACGGCTGGTAACCTCACCAAGAAAATAAGTAGAATTTAACAAGAGTAAATCAAACAACATATCACCAGTCACTTAACTTCTAACAAACTGCGATTTCTCGAGAGGACCTGGCGCAGCACCGCCAAATCGCTCTCCCGAACCGTTCGCTTGCCAGCCGCTTCAACGGACGCAGGAAGGCTCGCCGATCTCCCGTCTCACGGCGTCGCAGCTCGCACCGGCCGGACTGATGTCGTGGCTTGACTCCTGTTGCTCTCGCGTCGACCGCGATGTCACTACCTCTCGCTATACGGCGCGGCCCACTGGACTCACGTGTCGACCTCACATGCGCCGACGCTCCAGACGGACAAGTCATCTTGTGTCTCAGTGCGCGACCGACCAACCGATCGATCCTACCGCCAATGACCATTGCCTGAGCAAACTCGACCAGACTGGTGGCCTAACGCGCAGACTCGGATGCAGGAACTAAGCCCGGACCAGGCGACCACTCGCTGCGTTTTCTTACTGGCGGAGTGGAAAGACTCTCGTTTTTGATTTGATACGACCGACAGACATACTAGCACTCCGAACGACAGACAGACACTAACTGCTTAACAAATGCGGACGAGAGAAAAACTAACAAGCTGGGGACGAGAGACTGACCCAGACTGACCGACTGGCGAGCTCATAGCGCCCCTTAAATGCACGTGAACAGGCAACATTTCCCCTTTCCCACTAGAGGGAGACACCAAAGCTGCGATTGCCACAGCGGCGCCACCGCCAGAAACGGAGGGCGCCTGCTTCACACTACGCGCTGCGGCGCGCTCTTCAAAACAGCAATTTTTACCTCGGATCAACATCTATAAAAAGAAAAGCTGTGGCAAGATACCTTTGCATTTACATTGACAAACATTTAAACTTTAACGACCATGCCCAGATTGACAATTAAACTGATGCACAAAATTGTAAGCTTGAGCACTATAAGGTAAGACTACCCCTTCAGAGAATGAGGACATGTTTCGCAGCACTCTTTGAGTCAATAAATTTTTTTGCGGCTAGAGCTTGGGATCATCTATTATGAATAGGTACGCGTAAAACCACTGTGAGGCGTGGCCAGAGGAGTGTTCTACTCAGAATCTCGGGGGCTTTCGGCACGACCTCGATTGAGACACTGTCCGTGGTACTGGGACTTTTCTCCATAGGCATAATAACTCGTCAGAGAGCAGGTGCAAACTGGGCGAAGAGGCGAAGAGACGACAAATGGTTCAAATGGCTCTGAGCACTATGGGACTCAACATCTTAGGTCATAAGTCCCCTAGAACTTAGAACTACTTAAACCTAACTAACCTAAGGACATCACACACACCCATGCCCGAGGCAGGATTCGAACCTGCGACCGTAGCAGTCCCGCGGTTCCGGACTGCAGCGCCAGAACCGTTAGGAAGAGACGACAAAATAAGAGAAATAATTAGATAAGACATAACCGACAGACGGAAATTAAACAAGTGAAGAACTCATACATGGTAGGCAGAATGGGACACAATTGATAAGGGAAGACCAGTCTTCCTTCCCCAGTATACGAGAGCGGATGAATTTGAAGTACACAAATCCAACACGCAGGATGGTGCACATTCTCACGGCCCGTGGTCCATATGTATCCTGTGCATGTCCACAGGTTTGGTCTAAAACAAACTAACACGTGTGCCTGTGGTGATAATTGTACACCTGAACACATAGTGCTCCTCTGCGATGCTCTACGACACTGAAAGGTCTCTGTTGGATTCCTTTCATGTTAATTTCTTAAATCTGTTGTCATTTACGGCATAAATTCCTCTTCGAAATTTACTGTGGCGTTTCTGACTATCTGGGAGGAGACTGAGTAGTGGAACGTGTTACTTTTACACATAAACAAGAACGATCTGTCACATTACTACACTTTAAAACACAGTTTATATGTAATATTCATGTCACACAGTCTCATACGGAACCTACATCCGCTTTCTTTTATATACTGTATATGATAAGATACTGTCATCCCCCTTCCCTTCTGTGTGAGAGGATGAATGAGCAAATGTATTTCTAGTTGCATGCTTGAGGATAGCAGACAAGCCTGTCTGCTAGAGAACACTAGGACCAACGTCGGAACAGGCAGCTACGCTTTCTAAAAGCAAAGAGGTTTCTATCCTTAGTATGGTCCTGTCCGTCCCTTGTCATGTTGGTATAGGAAGCTGCCCCTCTGGTCACTTCCGTTTGTATTTGGGAGCCACGCTCAGGAAGGGACCAGGTCAGTCTGTCCGTGGCGAGCGTCTGAAGTGGTAAGATCTCCGGCTAAGCGCGTGTCTACTAAGTCCGTAGGACAATGGATTTCTTAAGTTCAGCCTAACTGAAAATTTAATCACCTTTTTTTCAGGTTTAACTCTAAAATATCTGATGTTATCTTAAATTGCAACGCAGTGTATTTCGAGTGTGAAGTTCAGAATATTTTCCAGTAGTTGCTTTGTCACTACTTTTTGAGTAAAGTGGAACCACGTGTTGATCAGTAACTCTAACTAAGATCATCAATCTTAAATGCGAGTGTGCGTGAGATTATAACATCTCGTCTTGACAATATTTTTCAATATAGCAACTTTTCTTTATGTTCAACCCACTTGGGGTGTACTTTGTGAGGCCACTACCACGTGCTTATATAATTGTTTGACCCATCAGGTTAATAGTAAGACGTTAGTAACCAGTTCAAGGTTTTTATTTTGTAAATTGCTTTTCGATCTAATTTATTTTAATTATCAAAATTATTGTGGAGTTACACGCTTTGTGTAAACCAAGTTGACCACGTGAAGCATGTGGTGTAATCATCAAAGTAGCCCTCAGCTATTCTTTTTGGGAAGATTTCACAGAGAGTTAGTATGAATTTAGTATGGCAGTGTGTGGTAATTACATGACGGACAGGATTGTGCTACGAACGTAACTTCTTTTGGTGAAAATTGAATCGGTTGGTTGTGGTTAATTTCCTCTTGCATATGTTTCAACGTTCTTAATGTGTTATTTTATGAATGCAGTGTTGTGTGCAGTCTCCCAATCTTGGCTCCATATTTGATGTGTTCCGTAAGATTACAAACTCACATTTTCCACAATCCTAAATAAGGCACCAGTTTAGTTATGAATCAAATTTAATATGCTGAAATTTCAACGATCAATGTTAAAATAAATTTCCAAATATAAACTGATTTATTTCTTTTTATTTAAATTATCTTATATATATATATATATATATATATATATATATATATATATATATATATATATATATATATATCACCGGTTGTCGTATGACTATTAAAAGATTATAATTAATGTTAGTCTGGTTGGGAATTTGGTAAGCTAGACTGGATACCTGGTGAAACAGTTGCGCAGTAATGCAAGGATAACTTCCCCAGACAGCTCACAGCTTTTAACCCGCTTTTATTGTCTATCAGTTCCGCTTACAACACAAAATAAAGCAACAACGCTATAACAAATAAGACTGAGTTTAGGAAACCAGGTCATGGGACAGTTAATACGGATACAAGAAGAATGGAACTCTATAAACAACATCGCAGAAGACGTATCACGAGCACTATATGCGACATACAAACAGGACAGAACATTAGAATAAGACAGGATCCATGTCTGACAGATCAGCAGTACACAGTAGAGGACACAGACAAAAGCACAGATACGGAATCAGATGCTACATCACACACAGGAAGTGAAGACGAAACATATATAGTAACGTGGCAAACGTAAGCGAATCTGAAAAAAAGCTTTCTGTGCAGCTGCTTGTTACAACATTTCATTGCACGTAACACTATCTGAAGGTGTGACATTCCTTTTATTTCGTTGCATCAGGTGTGACTGGCTCGAAGATTTATTTAAAGTAAAATCTTTTTGCCGTAATTAGGTATCGATCGGTGTTTTTATCGGTAGGTGTGAGTGTAATAGTTCTGGATTACTGCTGGTTAGTCCAGAGTGGACTTTCCTCTCTGAATTTATTTTTGTTTTTTTGCAGCCCCACTATTTGTTAGCATGATGCCTAATGTTGGTAGCTGTGCCGTTTGTCTTGTGGTATGCCTCTGGTTCTCCTGGATGATTCGCAATTAACAATTGAAGTTCTCGAATGAAGTCTAAAAGCTTTCTGACCCCTGTCTTCTGTATGTCTGCTAAAGCAGAATACACTATTCACATCTATGTCTGCTCTTATCAACAAGTTTTTGCCATAAGAGTATTTTATCAGATTCTTACATTTTTCAATATTTTCCAAAGAAATGTCTCAAAAAATTGTTTTTCTTTCAGCAGAGACAGTTAACGATCCGAGTTTTTGTTGCCGCCCGTACTGTTGCTTCGCCCACCTCCCCACGCGCTTGGCACGGGCCACGGGAATTTTTGTGCACTGGAGTTGTTCGCGCTGGGCAAACATCGTTCAGCCCACTTAATCACCTTCCCGGCTTGCAAACACTCACGCGATCGATAGCTCTCGATAGCGCACGCACTGACGCCGGCCTTTACTAACAATAGCAAGGCCTTCTCTCCGGCAACACATGCACAACGTCGCCTGTTGATATTGTTCCCACGATTTTCTGCACAACTCCCGATGTTAGGTGCATAAACTCTTTAGAAAGACATGGGACGAACACAGACAATGAAAGATTACTTTGCTATTAAATGCCACAAGAATGAATATAAATGTCTCTGTTTGTGTTAATTCGACATTATCGTACATAACTAACACCGCGTTGCTACCAAACCGCAGTGGTTTGCTACGATCGTACCCTTCGTTGACTACTTCCAGTTAGACCCCACATCCATCTAAAGCGGATAGATCTAGCCTAGAAGAGTGGTGTGTTGAAATTGTTATGCTTAGTGTCTCTGGAGACTTTCAGACTTTGCTCGTGTGGCTTCGTATTTTCAAGAGTCGTAGGCGAGACGCCAAAGCATAGGACACTAAGTTAGCGTGGCAATAAGGCTTGTTGATTACTCTACTCGATAAACATTGTGAAACTTTCTGCATATGAATCGACACGTGCCATAATGCGGTGACGTTGCATCGGCCATTTTGACTGATCGTGTCTGCAAGTATCACATACACTATTGGACCCGGACACCCCCAAAAACATACGTTTTTCATATTAGGACCATTGTACTGTGACCTACAGCCACGTACTCCATATCAGCGACCTCAGTAGTCACCAGACATAGTGAGAGAGTAGAATTGGGCGCTCCGCGGAACTCAAGCACTTCGAACGTGGTCAGGTGATTTGGTGTCACTTGTGTCATATGTCTGTAAGCGAGATTTCCACACTCCTAAACATTCCTAGGTCCACTGTTTCCGATAGTGAAGTGGAAACGTGAAGCGACACGTACAGAGGCCGCCGACATTCGAAGAGGGTCGTAATGTATAATAGGCAGATATCTGTCCAGACAATCATGCAGGAATTGCAAACTGCATCAGGATCCACTGCAAGTACTATGAAAGTTCGGCGGGAGGTGAGAAAACTTGTATTTCATGGTCGAGCGGCTCCTCATAAGCCACACATGACGCCGATAAATGCCATACTACGTTTTACTTGGTGTAAGGAGCGTAAACGTTGGACGACTGAACAGTGGAAAAACGTTGTGTGGAGTGAAGAAACACGGTACACAACGTTGTGATGCGACGGCAGGGTGTGGGTATGGCGAATGGCCAATGAACGTCATCTGCCAGCGTGTGTAGTGCCAACATTAAAATTCGGAGGCGGTGGTGTTACAGTGTGGTAGTGTTTTTCATGAGGGGGCTTGCACCCTTGTTGTTTTGCATAACGCTATCATGTCACAGGCCTACACAGATTTTTTAAGCACCTTCGTGCTTCCCATGGTTGTAGAGCAATTCGGGGATGGAAACTGCATCTTTCAACACGATCGAGCAGCTGTTCTTAATGCACGGCCTGTGGAAGAGTGGTTACACGACAGTAACATCCCTGTAATGCACTGGCCTGCGAAGAGTCCTGACCTGAATCCTATACACCACCTTTGGAATGTTTTGGAACGCCGACTTCCTGCCAGGCCCCACTGACCGACATCGATACTTTTTCTCAGTGCAGCACTCCGCGAAGAATTGGCTGACATTCTCCAATAAACCTTCCAGCACCTGATTGAATGTATGCCTGCGAGAGTGGAAGCTGTCATCAAGGCTAAGTGCGGGCCAACACTATGTCGAATTTCACGAACTTGTAGGTTATATTCAGCCAGGTGTCCGGATACTTCTGATCACGTGGTCTAAATTGATACTTCAGTTTGAGAAAGAAGAATATCGAAAGAACTTATCAACGTCATAGGTCAAAAATTTCTTGAACGACATCTGCAAAAATTTGTAATAACGTTCTGATATGAGAAAAGTACTTTTCTAAAATCCAGAGCTAAGATGGTGTTGACGTACGATGGTAAAATAAAGACAACGAAGTAAATAACAAGCATTCGTTCTCACTGTTCAGTAATATCTCAGGTTTGCACAGTATTCTGGAAACAACAAAATCAAAATGGTTTTGACCACGAACCACGATATACTGGTACTTCCATAGAGGTTATGAAAGAAATCTGAATCTTTTTCGGTTTTTGGTCTCGTCATGTTGTATTACGGACCAATATTTCTGCCAATTCTCTTAGTGAGCTTCTTCAGATTGCAGTACACGATAACCGAGAAATTCCACTTGACACAGAGTTTATAACTGGTTTATGTTACAGGTAGCCAAAAACGTTTTATGTAAACTATCATCGGTTGCGAAAGTGTATATTTTTTACAGAAAGACTGTGGAAAATTGCGGTAAGTAATACAGACTGCGGCTACACTAAACAAGTACGGTCTGTCTGCACGGGGCTGAACATCTTGCGCATTTTCCAAGCAGCTATGTCAGTACTACGTAGGTAAAGATTCAGGTAGCTCGAATAAGTAATGTGTCACCATTGAGTAGCGAGTCCAAAATGTGTGACATGATGAACTTAGGTTTAAACATATACCTCCTAAACTTTTCTCTAACAACAGCCAATATGATGATTACTAGGACCAGGAACCGCATTCAGGATACGATCATTCAGTCAATGTCAGCGTTTATTGCGTTTCTGCTCGTCGAGAAAATGCTTAGCTTATATACATTTCCCTCTCAGGTGATTAGTGCTCCTTTAGCCTCGAGGTGTTGAAACATACCGTCTGTTTCACTCTCGGGGATTTTATAGCGTCACTCAAAGTCGCACTTGCGAACGCTGCCTGAAACCACGGGATGTTTATGACGTGAGACACTGAGACAAATTGCGGGACGTATTATTCGGAACCGTTTATCAGCAACCTCGGAGTAATAAATACTCTGCAGTATAACAATGAAACGTATGTCAGGAGTTCATTTGGGAACAGTAATGAATAAAACTGCTCAGTTTATTGTTTATTTCTAAGTCCACCATAAGGTAGTGGGTGGAAAAAATTCGTAGCAATTAATCAGCGGAAGAAAATACACATGGCGGATACAGTGTGAACCATAACTCCACTGACAAAAATTTGTACGTTTTTCTGGAACACTTTCTGAGTATTATGTTTTAAGAGAGCAATACTATCCGATTGCTAATTTCTTGCCCTCACTTCTTCTTGTACCTGTATTGCACTGAAACTGCCTGAATAACACTGCAAGTCTCGAAGGAACGCACAGTTTGTCTTATTTGGGAACACCTTTTCCATTCACTCATGCTACTTGTTGATGACAACAGTAAAACACATTTTACTCTTCGACTTCAAGACTGCCTTGAGGACTGCTCGGATACATATCTTTTCTTCATTTTTTTCGTCTTAGTTATTCGTTAGCAGTCATAGACAGTAGTGCCAATATGCACTGAAGCGCCAAAGAAACTGGTATAGGCATGGATATATAAATACAGAGATATGTAAACAAACAGAATACGGCACCTTGGTCTGCAACGATTAAATAAGATAACATGTGTCTGGCCCAGTTAAATCGGTTACTGCCGTTCCAATGACTGGTTATCAAAACTTTTTTTTATTGTTTTTTTTTTAATGAGGTGTTATAGTCATCGAACGAGCAATGGGACACAGCATCTCTGAGGTACCGATGAAGTGGTGATTTCCCCGTACGACCATTTCACCAGTGTACTGTAAAACATCAATCTTCGACATCAGTGCGAGAACGGGACCAACGACGACTGAAGAGAATTGTTCAAAGTAACGGAAGTGCAAATTGCTGCAGATTTCAACGCTGGGCCCAGAAGTGTCAGCGTGCGAACCATTCCACGAAACATCAGCGATATGGGCTTTCGAAGTCGAAGGACGACTCGTGTATCCTTGACGACTGCATGACACAAAGCTTTACGCCTCACCTGGGGCCGTCAACAACGACATTGGACTGTTGATGACTAGAGGCATGTTGCCTCGTCGGACGAGCTCGTTTCAAATTGTATCGAGTAGATGAACGTGTATGGGTATGGAGAATGAATCCATGGAAGTAGCATGTCAGCATTGCACTGTTCAAGCTGGTGGAGGTACTGTAATGGTGTGGGGCTTGTGCAGTTGGAGTGTCATGGCAACCTGATATGTCTAGATACGTCTGTAACTGGTGACACGTACGTAAGCATCCTGTCTGATCATCTGCATCCATTCATGTCCATTGTATATTCCGACGAACTTGGGCATTTCCAAAAGACAATGCGACACCACACACGTCCAGAATTGCTACAGAGTGGTTCCAGGAACACTCTTTTGAGTTTAAGGGAATCCACTGTCCGCCAAACACCCCAGATATGAACATTAATGAGCATATCCTGGACGCCTTTCAACGTGCTGTTCAGGAGAGATCTCTACCCCCTCGAACTCTTACGGATTTATGGACAGTCCTGCAGAATAAATGGTGTCAATTCCCTCCAGAACTAATTCAGACACTAACCGAGTCCATGCCATGTCGTTTTGCGGCACTTCTGCGTGCTCGCGGGGGCCCTACACGATTGTTAGGGAGGTGTAACAGTTTCTTTGGCTCTTCAGTGTATTTACTGGCGGAGAGGTTGCCGACGTGCCCCTAGTGTTTGTGTTCACTGAATGCAATTGTAGAGCGGCACAACGACGTATGCTGACGTGTTCTCCGATTGACGGCAGCCCTGTTACAGTACTTCTGCATTTGTCTGAGATTAGTTGCATTAATTTATGTTTTGTAATTATTACATTACAGATATTGTCACTGTTGTGAAGGTTTTTCCCATAAATAAGGACAACTGGGTTCAAAAACTGAATAAATCGCAATTACATCATCGCCGGTGACACTGCTCTATACCAAAATACTCCGAAAATATTCTTAAACAAACTCCGACATTTTGACGGTGGAGTACTGGTTTACCCTGTATATTTACCAGTGTTACATGAAGGGTCGGTCTAGGTTGAAACATTTTTAGAATTCACTGTCTACATGTGTTTCCATTTTGTTTCTTTAATTGCTTGTGTTATCGTTTTTGTAGCTTCAGTGTAGATCTAACAAGCTTCATTTCAGCAGCTCAGATTTAGTTATTCTCTCTGGTTCAGAGGACATCTACCCAGTGATTAGGTCAAAATTGGAATATAATCGGTACTGAAGATGGCCTGTTTTGACTTCTGTGATACCTTCTTGCTCGAAAGGAGGAACGTTACTTCAGTGTAAATGCAGACAGCTTAATGCGTACGGTTTAGAACTTCCAGTTACATTTTTACAATCTATCATAACACCCACAGTTGGGAAATTTTGCACATACTAGAGCGATTCTATATTCGGATATAACTCAGGATGTACTGGAAAAAAAACTTTATTCACGACAGAGACTCATTTACTAGCGACAATCGCTCGGCACTCATGAATTAATACCGCGCCTCACAAGGCACCGACTTCCTAACGACAGCCCTGCGGGCTGGCTGCCGATCCTCGGATTTCGCGAGCCTCAAACCAGCTCCACGAAACGGTTTGCATTCACTCAGCTTCGAGAACAGAGCGTGGACTCTGCCACTGGACATTTCCCGCTGACGCAGATAACTCTCCTCCGCTAAATGCTGGTCTCTGATATGGCTCTCCAAACAGCTCAGTTGTTAACATGCCACACGATTGACCTCTAAGTTGCCAAAGAACTCAGCACCTTGACAACAGATTATTGCAGGTAAAGAGGGAACTTCTGACATTCACATCCAATGCGAGTGCTTTGAGACTGACTTTTAGACTGTTCTGGGCGTCCAGGTGTTGTGGTTTATTTGAAATAGCTTTGAAGCGTTTTCCGGTGTCGCCGAAGGGCTGCGCAGTCGGCGGCCTCCAGAGTGAGACATTGGTGCTCCCGGTGGGCAACAGGCGGATAAAGTGCGAGCTCGCCGGCTATCGGCAAGTGGCAGGCGGTCGTTTTGTGGGCGGCCGCGACACGTCACACAACAAGGTGGGCGTGGCCAGGGCGAGATAAGCTCCGCGTGCGTGACCGGCGCCGTCGACAGGCGTCTCCCTGTCTCCCACACTGCACCGTACCGACAGTGCGAGGCCCAAGCAAAGGCGGCTGTAGAAACCAGCATCCACCAGTCCTCATCACCAGAGCACAGTTTCTTCCATTTTCGGAAAACTTCTAGCCTATGAATTTGGTAAAGCTTATAAGACAGTCCTTCAATATAGAGCGCGAGTGTCTGTTCTGGCTAACTTTTGTGTAAGAAAAAAGAAAAATCTTCGATTTTTTTATTTTTTTTTTTTTTTCCTAAAAGAGAGTTACCCATAACAGAAGCTCTCCGTCTACATCCCCTATTGTAATTTCAAAAGACATGAATTTTACCACATAATACAAAGAAAATTAAGAGGAAATAGTATTTTGTTTTTCTACATTCCATTCATCAGAAAGAAATATTGTTTTTTAAAAAGCGTAATGTAAGGAATATTGGTTTTTATATTCTTTAGGAGCAGTAGATCTTACCCAAAATTTCTCTAATTCTTTCTTCTTTAGAGGATGTAAGGTTCTTATGAACTTTTGTTTTTATATGTAATTTTCTGCCACATTAACATGCAACTCTTTTCTTATTGTAATAATTGTTTACTATCTTTACATAAAATACAATAACCATCCATTCCATATTTATCCTTGTAAACACCTTTATTGTTGTTCTATTTAGACAATCACCAACTATTTCAGAAATGGGGTTGTTGTCCATGTAAAGATTATAAGTTTTAATAAGAAAAAATTAAATTTTAAAACATTTCAAATGATGAAATTCATTATCATTCTTTTTAAATTTCTTCATTCCTTTGAATCTAAATTTAATAGTTTCTTCTTCAAAAATTGAAAAGTCCAATAGAAAATTAATTTCAAATACCTGTCTGCCAAAATAGTCTTAAATTTACTATCGAGCTCCAACAATTTTTTCCATGTCTAGTATTCAAATATTCCACCAGTAATGCAATAGAAATCATTTACCTGTAGCTCACGAATCTTTAAAAACTAATTTTTATTCCTGTTAAGGTTTTTGAGAATAGACTTTATTAACATAGATAAATTTTTATTTATATTCTTATTTTTTATTATAATTTCTATATATGATGATGATGATAGCTGAAGAAGTGAAATCTGTGCCACACATCAAACTGCAACCCAGACCTCCACACTGCCTAGACGGGTGTGATAGCCATTGCACCACTGTAGCAGTATAGTTAACACAGATGCATGGACTACCGAAGTCCAATGCCTTCCTAAACACAATCTTTAGTTCATGCCTCTAGCTTATTTTCCCTCCTGTACATCAATTATAGAGTTCTATAACTCTTGTATTTTATAAATGGACTCAGGAAACAACAACAAAAGTCCTACAGGAGGTTATACTATTGAAGAAATTGCAAAAAGTTACATATAACATATCTAAATTAAGAAATTACTTTTTAAATAAGATGATGATTGTGGATGTGGAAAGTATACAGAAGATGATAATAATAAGTAATGTCCATTGGTAATGTATTTATTTTATTTTCCGAAAGATACCTCCTATCTTCATATGGACTGAGTACCTTTTTATTTTACTCAACTGCATAAATTTAATGTTTACTGGTACATACCAAATTTGTGGTTTGACATTATTGATCAAAACAAACAGTCTTCATAATCTTCTAAGCTTACTTCATCTTGACAACATGTTTATTAACTCCTTTATATTTTTCCTGTATTTTGTCACCAACCTTACAGGCACACATTTTTGCTCTTAAGTCACAACATTCCTCCATTATTTTCCCATTATGCACAGCTTTCATTTTTTTCTAAAACTTTGTTGTTGTTTAATTGTGGAATATTATATACATTATCTTTTGGGTAAGCACGTGTATCAAACTTCACAATCGAAATAAAAATGCAGTCTGTGCCTCACATTTTTCCACAGTTATGAAATAATAGTAGTACATCCCTGAAGATGCTACACTATGCCACCACGTGACAATAAATTTCTGGTAGTGTGGTACAGGAAAACGTCTGTAAACAGTCGTGTGCAATTTTCGATTCATAAACGTGCTGTAGGTGGCTGCAGTAGCTAAACCCGATAGGCACTCATCAGCATCCATCACTGTCAGCCGAAACAATTCATTACTCATTAATGATACTATCAAATGTCACACGGAAACACCAGTAGAAAATGAGGAAATGGGAATGAAACATAGTGATTCCTCGTGGGAACAAAAAAAGTAAAAAAAAGAATTATTCACATTTCCGGTCACGTAAACTGTTCATCAATCATTTAGAAGCAGACATAACCCATGATACATTTAGGAGCAAATACGCAGATACGAGCTACATATGAATGGTCTTTGTTAGAACTGCAAAGTGAAAACAAAACTTGCAAACCTCACTGCTGCAGGGAGGCTGCAGGAACCGTTTCACATCACTCACTCCGTTCTTCAGCTCAAACCGTTATCATGTTCCTTGTAGTAAGTCTGCGTTTTTTTTTCTGTGTTCTTCAGCATATCCTAGTAAATGAGCAAAGAACTCTTTGTATACAGCCCACCCCATAGTGTTTCTAAGAGCTTACTTCCTCCTTTCAGTATAAGCATCTTCTCTGAAGTAATGCTGAGCAACCAGTCGCTGTAACTGTCAATTTCGAAGGGGTACAGCTCAACTTTAGATGTAGTGTGTTACACGTTACATACGAGCATTTATGTGCGGGAAGACGTCAGTATTTAACATACAGGAAAACGAAATATTCAAGTACACATTCACGCACTTAGTGATACAGATGGCGCATAAAACGCTGCCTACGTGAAATTATGTCGCCTCCCATTTTTAGTTTTGTGACGTAATAACCATTCCTTCCGTTGCACGTCATAAAGTAGCGTGTATCTACCTCTCGTCACACGCTAATTCCAAAAACTTCGTTTTTGCCCATCGTTTTGCTGCAGCGAAACATCTGATGCATTTCAGCCAAGGCTCAGGCGCGTGTTAGAAAAACGTTAAAACTTCTGTAGATATTGTTCTTCACAGGTAAAATATTATTTAGATGCTTGTCCTGGTATGGAATACGAATATTTGAACAGGATGTTATTGCAATACAACATTTCATCAGTATATACAGGCATCTACATGCTACAAGTTTTCAAATTTCAGTTTATTAATATCTTTCGGACTATAACACTACATGAAATATTTGAGTAGATGGAATATAGTCAGAATTACTTAATGGCTTGAACGTTTCTTTGAAAATGGTGAGCTGTTAATTTACAATTTCAGGCATTATATTTATTACTGAATTTCAGATGTGTTGGTAACACTTGGGTGTTTTCCCTGGTGATATAAAAATTAAAATTTATTCATTCAGTCCTTTTCAATACACACGCAAGTATTCTGGGACTCATTGTACCTAGGCTGTGAGTAACTTATACATTAATTGTGGTTACGCAACGCAACAACAAATGCAGCACCACCGTTTACACAACTTCTCTGTCTTCACACGTACAAACCTATAAACTTTCATGTTTCTGTAAATTATTGACTGTTCGCATATCATGTAACGTCTGGATACGCAAAGTATGTATGTCTACACCAGCCGCGAAGTTATCGTCTTATAAGTCCGCACCTGTAAATTTTAGCTGTTCTTCATAACAGAGTAAAAGTATGAAACGTCCCCTTCGAAAAATTTATGAATTACTGTGCTGATAAAACTCTTACATTATTTGCTTTTCAAACAGCTGAGCAAAACTGAACATACTCAAACATTCACTAAAGTGACACACAATACTTTTAGCACAACGCAATCTGACTTTCAAAAATCTCAACAAAAGAATGGCTCTGACTAACATTAACCTATACCTTTCACAAATCACTTACCTCACCAAAAATCTTCGTTACTCGAACTACTGCAATACAGCGAGGGTCACTACTGCCAGCTAAATAAAAGATTCAAACTACTGAAGTCACTAACTACTGATAGGCATAGTTAGCAAATGAAAGATTTTAATAGAGAACAAATAATGTATTTACCTTAATAGTCATAATATATATAGCAGTTCATGACATCCAGTCTTACAAATTTCAAAACTCCGCCATTTCTCTCCCCACATCCACCACTGCTGGCGGCTCACCTCCAACTGTGCAACGCTACGCGCTGTTCACATCCAGCTGCCCAACACTACAATGGCAGACAACAATGCAAACTAGCCACAGACTGCACACAGCACAGCCAGTGATTTTCATACAGAGCACTACGTAACATTGCCAATAAGAAAACATAAACAGCCTACTTACATAGTTTTTTTTTTAAATTTTACATCATTTACAGTAATGTGAATCACAGGATATGCCATATTATTATGTTTTACGTCGTGTTCCTGGAGTAAGATGTCCCTAATGTCTTCCAGTTTTACGTAATTACTAGCTACGGCAGCTGCGTCCTCAGTTTCATAAGTACGTTTTGTGGCTGCCAGCGGTACGAGTCACTGCCTATTGTGTCTTTGTTGGCGCATGTCGTTATTGCGATTTGGAGACCTAACTTCTGAAAATTCACCTTGTCGAGAAGGCCCTGCTCTGTTTGAATCCCGCCAGTTCTGATGCAATTCAGGTCTGTCGTTACGATCATATAGTCTGTCGTCATGTCGGTAGATTCCATAGTTTCTTTCTTGTCGGTCACGTGGTGGAGAATTTCTCCCTGAATCGTAACTGCGCGCTGGACCATTGCGTCTAAAGTTATTCTGTCTCCCTTGATAATAATTATTTTGGTTTCCATATTGTCTGTTTCTCTGATTGTCTCTGTGATAGTCACTACCGCAGAGAGGTGATCTTTCCCTGTAATTATTACTACTCTGCCAACAGTTGTCATACGGGTGGTGTCTGTTTTGGTCACGATTTGTGTTGTGAGAATAGCCTTGTTGTGTCCAGTTATTATTTCTTTCATCGCGGAATTGCGACGGATGTGACCTGTAATTGTCGTGTTCCTGTTTTCGCGTTCCACGATTGACAGTGTCAATTTCTAATTCTTGTAAGAGTCCCTGAAAAGCTTCAATTTCGTCTTTGCAACGTCCTGCCAAAATATATGTCGTAAATGTTCAGGTAATTTGTTTAAGCAAATGCGGATGTGTTCTGAGGGGCTGTATGGGTTTGACAGGTACTGATTCTTGTGCAACATGTCTTCAAACTATTTCACAAGACTGGAAAATTCAGATTGTTCGAAATGTTTCATCATTGTGATGCTATGTTTTACTCAGTCTTGTGTAGTTTGAGACCAATATGCAGAGAGGAAGGCATGGTAAAATTCTCCTTCACTTTGGCAATCGTGAATGACCGATCGCATTCTTACAGCTGGTTCATTCTCTAAATAGCCACACATAAATTCTAATCTGTGCTCTAATGACCAGTTGGGACGAAAAAAATGAGAGAATTGATGGAGCCACTCTTGGATAAATGTCGTTGCCAGAATTCTTAAATGTTTTAAATTTACGTGTAGTAATGAACAGCTTATAGTCAAAATCATCATGTCGGCGAGTCGCATATCGGTCATTGTTACGTCGTTTCGGCGGTTCCATTTCAAAATTCGGTGCACCTTGCCAATTTCTTTCATAATTTCTGAAATGGCTGTTCCGTATTTCTATGTCCCTCTTCCGGTATTGGGGCGCGAGTGTTCTCTGAAATACGTAATTCTTGTATTACCTGTGTCAGCTGATCTTGTACTTCCCGGATTTCTCTTTGGTGTTGCGTATTAATTTGATTCTGATTTTGTTTGAATTTCCTAAATTGTTCGCACTCTTCTGTGTCATTAAAGACTACCGGTTTTGTGTCATTCAGATTATCATCTACCTTCGTAGGTAAATTATTTAGCTGATCCGAAAGTTCAACTACTTTCTCTGATAATGAACTAATTTCCTAAATGTGACTTTCTGAACCAATTTTCAGAGTATCTACTGTGTCCTTTAAGTTTTCCTGAGTTTTTGCAAGTTGCGTAACCGAATCGGTAGATGCAACTGAGTCAATTTTAGCTTGCAAGGTCTCATGATTTTCATGAACAATAGTTTGTAGTTCTTTTATGGCTGCTTCGTGATTCTGTAATGCATTTTCATGCCGCGAAAAAATAGGTTGAAAATGCTCACAAATTTGTGTTTTTACATCATTACAGACTTTTTGACATTTCTATTCAATGTTATGTAACTCAGTAGTTAAATCTTCACGTGTTTGTTCAAGTGTGGTGTCTAACTTTTGAAGCTTTTGCTGTGTTTGTCCCATTTGTTGTATTAATAGTAATAACAAAGCACTGGTGTCTGAAACATGTTCCTCAGTGCTTTTCGGCAGTGAATTGGCACCGGCAACATTCACATTCTGACAAGCAGAAAATGTGTCTTGACTTATTTGAGAAAACGGTGAGGACGCAAAACCCGAATCTACAGTATTTGCAAGATTGTGTCCTGTCATTTCGGATTCCTGAGGCGAGCTGTTGCCGACCGATCCATCCATAATTCTGCCCTCTTCACTAATTGTTTCACTGCCTACACCATTATTTGCAGCCCGCTCCATTTACCTATGCACAATTACCAAATTACTACTTTGATCATTAGTTAATTCATTACTCGGCGGCGCTGATAAGCTACGCTCGTTGTCACTATTATTTCTCAGTTTACTTCGGAGCCTAGTGTTACGTTTTTCACACGCCATTATTGTCACAATATTTCACACGATAACACAGAAAAGCACAATTTGAAGAGCAAAAATAAGAGAACACATTAACATAGCACTGAAAATAATATCTAGTTAATTGCAAGCGCAGCTGCGAAATACTTGGTGCAAATCTACATGCATGCCAAAACTGTTTTACTGTACAAGAAGGAAAACTACAACTACAAAGGAAATTCTCTCTATGATTACGCGCTAGCAATAAACAATAGCTACACTAATTACACAAACTACAAGAAAAAAAATCAGAAGATTCCAGTGAGGTATCCTCGGCTAAGGGTCGACATATGTAACGTCCCCTTAGAAAAATTATACATGACTGTGTTTAAACTGACACACAATATTTTTAGCGCAACGCAATCTGACTTTCAAAAATCCCTAGAAAAGAATGGCCCTGACTAACATTAACCTATACCTTTCACAAATCACTTACCTCACCAAAAATCTTCGTTTCTCGAACTACTGTAATACAGCGAGCGCCACTACTGCCAGCTAAATAAAAGATTCAAACTACTGAAGTCACTAACTACTGATAGGCATAGTTAGCAAATGAAAGATTTTAATAGAGAATAAACAATGTATTTACCTTAATAGTCATAATATATATAGCAGTTCATGACATCCAGTCTTACAAATTTCAAAACTCCGCCATTTCTCTCCCCACATCCCCCACTGCTGGCGGCTCACCTCCAACTGCGCAACGCTACGCGCTGTTCACATCCAGCTGCCCAACACTACAATGGCAGACAACAATGCAAACTAGCCACAGACTGCACACAGTACAGCCCGTGATTTTCATACAGAGCGCTACGTAACGTTGCCAATAAGTAAACATAAACAGCCTACTTACAAATTCTGAATCCGATGAGTTTCACCACTTGGCAAATAATGTATTTTTCACATTCACATGTGCTAACATTTAACGGAACTTTTGCGATTCAAATCGTATGCGTTCGCACCTGAGTTCAATTCCTTCTGTTTATGTACTCCCGATATACAGAAAAATCTTCCCCTTCAGTTTGAAACGTTCATTTCGTGATCTCGTCTGGTCCGACTGACCTGACGCTGGGTCATTATTTTTCGTCTCGCTCTGGAGATACATCAGTGTTAATATGCTCCTGCGCCTCTCTGGAAATATGGAATAATATTATACTTCTATCCTGTGTGAAAAACTACATCTTTTCGAAGTCGCAGAAGACAATGAAACATTGCATCGTAATAGGTTTTCTTGTTAAGGAAAGAACTTTCCTGTGTTAGTTGTAGAGTACATTACATTAGATTAGAGTAGGTATTCCTTTCATTCATAGATCCAGACTGAGAAGATTCTCATATACAGAGACCTTGACACATAACAAGAATTAATAATTCATTTTGACAAATAAGAAGAGACATGCTAACGTTCCTTCCACAAATCCTAATTCAAATAGTCCACGCGGATATAGAATAAGACAAAAAATCGTAAATGTATCTTCATATAAGAAGTAATAAAAAGTCGTGTAAACGTGCCATGAACTGCGGCACATTTGATATTTTTAGTCTGCTGTTGCAGACAAAATCAGTTTGCGACGGTTATTTGTGGTGGTCACATTGCTGCATTGAAGACTGTAAATCAGATATTGAGTAATAGTTATCAGTCGGTTTTACTAAGAAGTTGGTTAATGGGGTATAAGGGTCAACCACTAATAAATTCTTTAGGATACTCTTAAAGTAAACTTTTCTCTTGGTTTTTGTGTGCTAGCATGTAACTGAAAATGTGTGTTCTTATATAATGGACATCTTTCTGGATCAAATATGAACGGCTTTGAATCTTTATCAAGATCATCCTTATTTTTAGTATTGTGGAATAAATACCTTGCGACGTAGTAGTTACGAGCACGTGTTCTTTGAACAGCCTCTGCAGAACACAGTTCATATCACTATAAATAATTCATACTACGCCCTTTTGAAAAAAAATATCTTTAGCGTGACCTGATGAATTACCCTAAAAACTTATCCTACCAGGATATTATGTAACGAAATTCAGTGAAGTATGTTAGCTGTTTTATGATTATATCACATTTCTCTGACAAAATTCGCTTTGCAAATAAATAAACTAAAGTGGGGCCTAAGCAATTTTGTGGCACGCTCCACACAACTCGATTTATTACCAAGTTGAAATTCCAGGAATTTAACACTTTAAACCTCTTGTATGCCGTTTCCATCATATTTTAGACCCATACTATAAGGAAATTTCTTACAAGTTCTGCAGCATTTGCAATTTGTTTTTAAAGTTTACTGACAAAGATTTGGCTAGGAACAATTTATTAATGTTCATAAAAATTGCATCAATAAATCATACTGAAACTATTGTTGAATTTCTGTTTATTGTAATATTTTATCACCCTCAGTCGAAACGAACTTGGCATCTGATGAGCGTTAATCTCCACAAGAAAAAGCAAAGACCCTAAGATTCAGCATTGTGGTTACACGAAATCTAATCAGTTCCCCATTGGGTGAATAACAGTACCTTTTCGACAGACAGTGTTTATTACCTGTCAGAGAGATACGATTTGAACCATTTTGCGAAATTTGCTGTGAAATCATAATAATGTACCTCAAATGGTGTTGTCATTTATTCTACCAAGTACTTTTGACAAATCACAGATTATATCAAAAGACAATAATTTATTGATTCGAATCAGGTACATTCTCGCTACATGCATAAGTAACGTTCTCAAAATCGGAATGCTTTAGATATACGAACTGTGACTTTGACAGTAAACTATTTGCAGTCAGATGATTAAGAAGGCGGTTGCATTTTGAATATTCTAAAATTTGGAGAATACTGACAAACGTGAAATTGGACAGAAATGTGGTTGTATTCATTTGATTCTTTTCTAATATTGAGCTCTTTTTGATCAGTCTCAACGTATATCGTCTTTTTCTTGATATGTTAAACCATTTACTCGTCATATTTGTTATTTTCTTTTGATATCCTGTATTACATTCCAGTATGGCACATTGAAGTTTAATTTACAACGTTATTTGTCGACTTTAGAACTAGAAGCTGATAAAACAACACGTAACGTGTCTTGCCGTGGTGTTCTAGTACAACATTTTCGTGGAATATACTAACTTTAGCAAACAGTTTACTTAATCTTCGCATATATATGATATAGCAAGATATTTGCTATTAATTCTATCATTGAAATCATTGAAATAGGTATATGCGGTTTTGTTCTCGGATATTCTGTCAATGACTGCGTGAGCTGAGATCAGGAAACACTAATTCAAGTGTGGAGGTAGTCAGTTTATATCTCGGATCACCGAATGGATGTACTGCCAAGAATAATACTGAATTACAAGAACTGTAAGAAATTGCTGTGAATTTGTAAATTAAGTTTTGATTTCACAGTGTGCTTCTACTCGATTTTTTCTGGGACTGACGATGCCTTCGTTAACTTAGGACACACTAAAAGCAAGCCGTCAACACAGTTTTTCAGTCCACTGTATTACCCGTCTCTCGCAGCGGGTTCTGGTGACACGTGGCGTCTACGGAGGCGGCCCACACAGCTACACGGCGCGTGTGTTGATGGCGCGCACGGGGGAGTTGCGGCAGTTTCAGGCGATTGTGTGCAAACTGTTTTGTTAAAAACTTGGTGCAACGTAATTTCTCATTTTGCAGTGACAATGGACTGCCTATATTTTCATTAATAGCCGTAGTTATTATCATATTTCGAGTTTAACACACTGGTAGATTTTGCACTGAAAACTGTAGTCGCTCCTTACTTTGCGTCTTTTGCAATTTAGGTCACAAACTGTTGAATAATAATTGTGGCTTACTTTTCGAGCTCAAAGCAGAATAAAATATATTTCCAATGCACGTTAAATGTATTTTAAGTAGTGAAGGTACCGCAATAGTGGAGTTACCGTACCAGAAGTATTTCATCTCCTGGAGTTGTGGAGGTTAGTAGTGAAGGTACCGAACTATAAGTATTTCATCTTGTTGTCTGCACTGTGAAAGCATTCTGTACAAAAGAACATTTTCTAACTGTTACTGGTAGTAATATGTAAATATCGGTTTAAAGAAATAGTAACTGAAGATTAGTTTCACAATGTTTAGTACTTGCAAAATAGTTCCTCTTTCCTTTAGTGACTCAGTGATGCAATAAAAATTTGATGAGCCTTAAGATAATGGCCAGTGATTATATTGGCGGCTATTGATTCCGAAAATTTCTTATTCTGTTCGCAATGTGGCTAATTCTAAAATAAATAGAAAACTGTACACAGACAAAAGTCCGCGGCGAATATATGTGTTTAGTTCTGATATGTTTCTAAATCTGTGTCATGCAGCCACGAATTTATTATTCTGGATAGGCCTTCAGCCTTAATCGTAAACCTTTTAAGTTTGTGCTTCTGTGATCAGAGACAGAAACGTTTCCCACAGACTGAGCCCATACTTTTTTCATTTTGGGTTGCAATTATATTGATTCCGCTGTGGTTGAGGTACTTCACACGCAGTAAAACATTTCTCGTTAGAATCGTATTGTTGTTCGTCTCTTCAGCAAGCATGGGCCCTGAAACACAGGGTCAACACGCCTTGATCCTTCTCATTGTTCTTCATGTTCGCCACGAAGTTCGCCTTCACTCACTAAAACTGTCTTGGGAACCACCCATTGATGCTGGTAACCTTTGTCTGTTTCGGAGAGGCCGTGTAGGAAATAGGGAATTTAGATGTTCCAGATATTTTTGTTATTCAATTGATATCAATTTGTCTTGTATGACGAAAGTAACGATCTGCCGCGCGCTCCGTTGCTTCTATCCAGTTCATGAGAACAGCTGAGACGATGATGGTTTCAAGCAGCCTGAATGTAGTGTAACACATATGAAACACCTAATACCTACGCGGAGAGCTCATTTCCTTTCTTGTCCACCAACCATAAACCCAAAATTTAGTGCGTACAAGTTCTTTGAAACAGGGACAAGTTTTCGTCTAAGAGCTAAATGTCTACAGATACACGAAAAGAAGTTACATTTACACAAGTTCAAGGCGTTTGATCGCGGCTAGCCAGGTGTCGTGTTTCAGGAAACAGTAACCAACGTGATTGTTTTTCAGCATCTACATCTGCAGACCAGTTAAATTATGATTTCTCAGGTTTTCACGACGCCACAGATTAATAATGGGCTTCCAAGTGTTCTCCGCTATTGCTTTTCTTTCGAAAACGAAGAAAACTAATCACAAAACTTTTATCTTTGTCAGACAACAGGCTCAAAACCCTCCAGGTTAACTGAGAGCGCTAACGCGATGCTTCTTGCAGTCTGGTAGGCGCGCCGGCCCCTCATCGAGTCCGCCCGGCGGATTAACAACATGGGCCGGTGTGCCGGCCAGCCTGGATATGCTTTTTATGCGCTTTTCCACATACCGCTTGGTGAATACCGGGCTGCTCCCCACGTCCCGCCTCAGTTAACGCTAGACGCAAACAGGTGGGGTACACTGATTCTGTCCTGGTGGGTGTGAGGTGGCGGCAGGATGGGCGTCCGGCCACCCCTTTCAATTAACGATGCCAAATCCGATTGTAACAATACCGACCCTGCGAAAACTGCGGGACCAAGGAACTCTCCAAATAAAGAAAGAAACAACATTGTCCACTTCAAAGTATACCCGTTCGGCAATTGTGCACCGACCGACTCGTTCCCAATCTTGGTAGCAGCGCTGAAAGGCTTCAGCTGGTAGGCCCTTCAACATTTAGGTCTCATTCTTTTCAATGAACTCCTTTTAAGACATTTTTGAATTTCGGAAAAGAACAATGTAACAAGGATGCAGATCAGGTGAACAGCGTGCTGTGGAACAACAGGAGTGCCTTTTCTCGTAGAAAATTCAGTGATGGAAGAGGCCGTGCGACATAGGGCGTCGTCACGACGCAGCGTCCATTTGCGTGCATTGACCTGCCTCATGTGATTCACCCCTTTCGTGAGCCTTTCAAGGACATCTTTGCAAAAGACTTGTTTTAAAGTCTGTGCTGAAGGAACAGAGTCACAAGAGCACTCACCCGTCCGATCTTCTCGACGCTTTTTGAAACTAAAGGTCTCCCTGAGTGAGGTTCATCTTCAACGTATTCTCGCTCTTCCAACAATGATTGTGCCAGTGAAAACCGTGTGTTCTTGGTAAAGCATGTTCCCCATACGCCTGTTTCATCTTTTCAAAGATCACGGAGATTACCCAAGTTTAACACAAAACGTGATGACACAACTTTTCTCTAAATTCCACTGTTCCATTTTCGTAACACACAACAAAAACACGGCCTTACTCATGGAGCCTCAAAAATCACAAACTGCGACTGGGCATCTGGAAGGGAAGAACACCCAGGTCTACACAAGTAGAACTACACAGCGTTCCCCGAGTGCTGTCAGTCTCATTACTTTTTTCTCGTACTTCGTGTTTCTACGAGTGACCTAACCATAGTCTTCGGGTGCTGCAGGTTTTGCTGTCCTGTGTAGATGATGCCTGGACTCCAGTCAGACAGCAAAACTCGCAACATCCAAAGAAGACGTCTAGGTCGGTTGTCAAAATACTCTGCATGAAAAAAAAAAAGAGAGAGAGAGATTTGGTACAACACACGGAACCCCACTTTTAATCAGTTAAGGTTATCAGAATGAGATTTTCACTCTGCAGCGGAGTGTGCGCTGATATGAAACTTCCTGGCAGATTAAAACTGTGTGCCCGACCGAGACTCGAACTCGGGACCTTTGCCTTTCGCGGGCAAGTACTCTACCAACTGAGCTACCGAAGCACGACTCACGCTCGGTACTCACAGTACTGGCAGAAGTAAAGCTGTGAGTACCGAGCGTGAGTCGTGCTTCGGTAGCTCAGTTGGTAGAGCACTTGCCCGCGAAAGGCAAAGGTCCCGAGTTCGAGTCTCGGGCGGGCACACAGTTTTAATCTGCCAGGAAGTTTCATATCAGCGCACACTCCGCTGCAGAGTGAAAATCTCATTCTGGAAACATCCCCCAGGCTGTGGCTAAGCCATGTCTCCGCAATATCCTTTCTTTTAGGAGTGCTAGTTCTGCAAGGTTCGCAGGAGAGCTTCTGTAAAGTTTGGAAGGTAGGAGACGAGGTACTGGCAGAAGTAAAGCTGCGAGTACCGAGCGTTTTTCGTGCTTCGGTAGCTCAGTTGGTAGAGCACTTGCCCGCGAAAGGCAAAGGTCCCGAGTTCGAGTCTCGGGCGGGCACACAGTTTTAATCTGCCAGGAAGTTTCATATCAGCGCACACTCCGCTGCAGAGTGAAAATCTCATTCTGGAAACATCCCCCAGGCTGTGGCTAAGCCATGTCTCCGCAATATCCTTTCTTTTAGGAGTGCTAGTTCTGCAAGGTTCGCAGGAGAGCTTCTGTAAAGTTTGGAAGGTAGGAGACGAGGTACTGGCAGAAGTAAAGCTGCGAGTACCGAGCGTGAGTCGTGCTTCGGTAGCTCAGTTGGTAGAGCACTTGTCCGCGAAAGGCAAAGGTCCCGAGTTTGAGTCTCGGTCGGGCACACAGTTTTAATCTGCCAGGAAGTTTCAGTTAAAGTTATATCCCATCAGAATAAATAAAATGCAGTGCTTCCGTGACTTTCATAGTGCAACCTTGTTTGGTTTCGTTATAAACGAGCACTAGTTGGCCACGATAACCACTTGCGCTCTTTTCTCTGTAGCCGAACTTCGGGCGTGACTCTAGCCTCAGTAAATCCCTGATACGTAAGTTACCATTAAGCACAAAACGGGGCATGTCTTGGAAAGGATGCGACATTACGCTGTGAGCCTTCCTGGGTCACGATTCCTAATGTGACAGACTGGGCAGAAGTTAAGGACGGCTTTTACCTGCTTTCGTTCTTTGATTTTTCAGGCAAGACAGTGGTATGCAAGGCTTCTACGCTGAGGGTGGTGGAAAATTTTTACGACAATAGAGGCCGTCACGAATAAATTCAGCGCCGCGCTGTTCACGGAAGATCATAATGTTCGGCGCACAACTTTTCGCTGGCTGCACAGATTTAATACTTAATGCTGCCGGCTAATTAGGTACAAGGAGTTGGGAACTTCGGAACAAGTGCTTAAACTTGCGTGGTAACCTTTCCACAGAGAGGACAGGAAAGTTCTGGTGCTCAGACTGAATCGCTCGCGGAGGTGGCGGCTGAGTTGCGATGCTGTGAGATGCAAGGCCGCTGCGCTCTCGACACAGCACGTGCGGGACCACAGATTCCTAGACGAGAAAAGCGTTTCTACTGCTGGGGTCGTTTAGGAGGCCGCGAAATGGAAAAATACGGGGAAGTGAAAATTAATAGCAATGCGGTCTTAGCCTCGCCTCACGTAACATATGGGTTTCTGTCTGTTGATGTTGAATTGTTGACTTTAGATCCAGCTTTCTCTACGATATCCGTGTTTATCACTACGATCAGAAACTGTTGAATACAGGCAATTGTTTCAGTTTTGACCTAATTACGTCATAAATGGGTAAAACGGGAACTGATTGTACTTATCGTCTGTAACGTACTTCGAATGCGGTGATGTGATGTATACCAGAAGATAATTGGAATTGTCCTATTACTCGTTTAGAACCACCCAGGGGACAAACAGCACAGAGAGTGATGCGGGAGCGAGTAACATCGTCTTTTAGGTACCAACCCACCAGACCGCACGAAGGTGCAAATAACGTTCTGACCAGCTCTAGAACACCTAAGATTTGATCACATACAGTTAAAGTCAAAACGGAATCGAAGGCCTGTAAACTTGAGTCAGACTACTGCAGACCATTCAACAGTGAGAAATTAAAGCAGACCTCAAAGAAATTAAAGCGGGGAAGGCAGCTAGTTTAGAAGGCATCCGTTGAGTATCCTTAATCGACAGTGTGAAAGAGGTACAAAACTGGCCAATGAGCGCTCTTTCCTGATATCCTCTAAACTGGCACATACCCCATCATTTGAAAAGAGAAAAAATGATAGCCATCTTGAAACCAGAGAGACCAAATGACAATAGCAAAGCCATTGATTTACTTAGCACCCCATACAGAATTTTGCAAAGAATACTGTGTAACAGAAGCAGCCACAAAATTTCCAGAA
The DNA here is from genome assembly GCF_023864275.1 of Schistocerca cancellata. NCBI lineage: Eukaryota > Metazoa > Arthropoda > Insecta > Orthoptera > Acrididae > Schistocerca > Schistocerca cancellata. Next base: position 79,708,812 of record NC_064627.1, on the reverse strand, counting down.
TATGTCTGCTTAACAGGCAAGATTTCGCCCAAACCGCCGACGCACCGACCAGATTCTCTCACTGTAAATTTTTGTTGAAGCAAGATTCGAAAAATAAATAAAAGACTTCAACTGTGTATATAGTTCCGACGGCGGCCTGTGGTACAGTGTGGAGGCAAGGTGTTTTACTCAAACTTTTAAATTCATGCCATGTCTTAAACTGGAAACCTCATCAGTGCTGTGTTAAGCAATAGAATCTTCCAAGTTCTAATGGGTAATAAGATGAGCCATCTAATGGAGCTTAATGATTGCCTTCCACGAGGATCAGTGCCAACTCCTCCACTGTTTCCCTGTATACAGCAGACATGCCAAAGACATCATCAAGCAAATTTGGATGTTCTGACGATTGGGCTGTTGCTGTGATCCACAAAGACCTGCGCGTTACTGTGTCTGTCTTGACTGAAAGTCTAAAATTTGTTGGCAAATACTTACGTAGCTGGAGGTTACACCCAAGTGCTGCCACAAGAGAAGTCGCCAGCATCTGCCTCAGCAACAAGTTCACGAACAAGGAAATAAAGGTACATTTTGGAGAACAGTTGTGCCATAACCAAAGCCCACACTATCTGAGCCGTGCGTGGCTCTTGTTCCCGCCATCATGTATTTCACATCCTGTTTTCAACGTACATCCACCCCACTACGATAATTTAAATTACTGCTGTCACTGAGTTGCTGCTTTGCCTTACCGTGACCGGCGCTAGAAATGCGTATCGATATATCCCCTCTCGTAGTATCTTTGCTCGACTGCCATTACTTCCCGGTCGTTGCTTGTTGTAAAGCAGTTCGGGTTGCGAGTTCGGGCAGCCAGTCAGTTGGAACGCTCCTGGAGCGCAGTCCGGACCTGCCAGTCGGGGAGTTGCAATACGGTACTAGTGCAGTCGGGTTGGAGCAGCGGTGAGGTCTACGTCGACATGCTTCAACTGACCATTGCCACCATGCATCACTTGAGCCGGACCAGGTTCTTGGTGGATCGTCGGTCTGTCGATCGGTCGCATTTTGGTTCGCCGATCGTTCATGAGTCGCCTGTGTGTGTGTGTGTGTGTGTGTGTGTGTGTGTGTGTGTGTGTGTATCGACTCCCGTTTTCTCTTCGTGAGTGCTTAGTTCCTGTTGGCTATCGTTCAGGACTTCGTGCAAGTGTTTGTCAGTGTGTGTGTGTGTGTGTGTGTGTTTGTAGTTGGCGTTATTTGCACTGCGACTATTTTAGATGTTGTCGGCATTCTGAGGGGAGTCGGTCCGTTGCAGCGGACCAGGGATCTACACGTGGTGCAGTCGGCTGGGTCCGCTGGCGGTCCCTGCGCAGTGACAGAGATTGAGTGGAGCTGTCCAATCGCTACGAGCTTCGTGGTTTACCGACCCAGGACGTCAAAGTTGAGTAGTGGTTTCAAGTACCAAAGCCACGTCCATTCAAGTTGCGTGGTTCGTTTCGGTGGTTCGCTGTTGGGGAAGTTTTCCTGTGAGCAACACCGAGTGTTTGTATTGCTGAAATTTAGCCGCCACGCGGTGGAATTAACTATATTGGTTGACTACAACTCAAGTGCACCAGCGGAATTCGGAATTTTGTTCCTTGTGGCCGTTAGTGTTTTGGTTGTCTGCCCTGGCCACTAACGTAATTTCAGGCAGTGTCCTTTCATCATCTTTTGTCGCTGTCCAACACGGTGTGTAGCTTTGACAGCTTAATACATATACATATTTGATTGTAGATAATTACACCTCTAACATTTTGTGTTTGAATTCTCATTTACCGATTGGTGGCAAGCAAGTCGTTTGTCGGTCGATCCGTGGCTGTTCCTTGATTTTGGTACGGAGCGAGGTGGCGCAGTGGTTAGCACACTGGACTCGCATTCGGGAGGACGACGGTTCAATCCCTTCTCCGGCCATCCTGAATTAGGTTTTCCGTGATTTCCCTAACTCGCTTCAGGCAAATGCCGGGATGGTTCCTTTGGAAGGGCACGGCCGATTTCCTTCCCCATCCCTCCCTCACCCGAGCTTGCGCTCCGTCTCTAATGACTTCGTTTTCGACGGGACGTTAAACACTAATCTCCTCCTCCTCCTCTTGATTTTGGGTTCCGACGAATCAAGTACAGTTGGGCTCACGACCTATCTGTCCTAAGTGAACGAGGGTAGACCGACCCTCTGGAAGCTTCAGAGTGCTGTTGTCTTTACTGTCTTTCTCACCGGTGTTTAATTGTCTGTTTATAATCTATGATACCCAATGATAAAAAAAAATATTCTTGGTTTTACTGTGTTTTATGTAAGTTAGTTTGAATTCCGGCAAGTGGATATTTGCTGAAAGGTTATTGCCGTTGTGTTGTCTTTTCTTTTTCGGTTATATTTTTTCTTTAAATTTTGGAAAATTAATTGTGGGCCTTCAGGCTTGGAACCTTATTCTTAAAATTACATTTCAAGCTTAAACATTTCTGCTTGGAACCTTATTCTTAAAATTACCTTTCAAGCTTAAACATTGCAGCTTGGAACCGTATTCTTAAAATTACCTTTCAAGCTTAAACATTGCGGCTTGGAACCTTATTCTTAAAATTACCTTTCAAGCTTACACATTGCGGTCTTCTGCCTTTGAAAGATTATGGTGATTTATTTTAAAATCTTGAAAATTTTACTTTGGGTCTTCAGCCGTTTGTATTGCATCTTATTTGTGTTTGTCTATCCACTTTGGCCTTGAGGCTTTCAGCCTAGCTATAACATATATATTTTAATTATTTTATTGGCTATTTCAACTGCACTTCTTGATTTTTAAGATTCCTTGTTTGGAGGCCTTCAGCCGTGAAAGAGCTACATTTTGAAACTCGAAGTTGTAAAAGTTCGGCTATGTGCCGCTTTGGTTGTAAATGTGTTATTAAATTACAACAAATTACAATTTTAAGGTGGAACTGACCCCAACCGTGTTTGGCCCTTACCACAATCCTAATGACCTGTTCTGCCCTGCGGGACGACCAGTCTGAAACAGCACTTACTGAAAACTACTTCTAAGACGAAGTGGAGAAATGACACCTTGCAGAAACTTTGTAACACGACATGGGGATCATCAGCTCCAACACTAAAGGCATCTGCTGTTGGACTGATGTACCATGGGGCAAACTATGGCTCTCCTGTCTGGATCAACGGCCTATACACCAGACCCATCGATACGCAGCTCATCCAGACTATGTGCACCATCACTGAAATAATCAGGTATATTCCAGCTTCATGGCTGCCTATTCTCAGTCACATAGCTCCCCCAGTTTTGTGCCGTGAAGCTGCTCTCAAGCTGCAGTTTACAAACGTAGCTGGTGATCCTTACTTCCCTATACATAAGGACATTCCTGTACTAAGTAAAAACAGACTTCGCTCCCGTCACCCACCTCTACAAAGTGCAAACTCTCAGGTGGACAGCGGAGCAACAGCAGCAGGCCGGTGGACAGAAATATGGCAGAACATCGCTACCCCAGAACAGGTGAAGATGCCCTGCATCCCGACCAGCCCACCAGAGTTTGAAGAGCATCGAAAGATCTGTTCTTACATAATAAGGACAAGTAGTGCAAGACGTGCAGACTCAATGTACAAAATGGGACTAAAAGCATCGCCCAGCTGTGACGTGGTGCAGAACGACGAACTGTTCAGCACATGATACGTACATACCCAAATCGACCCTTCCCTGGCGATCCAGAGGAGGTCCTGTTAGCAACTAAGTCGTGTAAGTTCAGCAATTGGGCATAACTCTGTGAGCTACTGTACTTTTTAAATATTGTAAATTTAAACAACTTGTAATCATGACCTCTTTTCGACGTGTTAAATATCTGTATATGCATTGTTATGGAAAAAATGTTTCCTGGTATTACGTGATGCTAGACGTATGTTAAAAAAATAAAATGCTTTTTAACTGTAACGCCTCTAACATTACTGAACAATGAGCAGGGGCTCTTGGACCTCACGCCGGCAACCGAACAACGCAGCATCGGTGGAAGCCACGTGTGACATAACTAGCAAGAGGGCCATATTAATGTAGCTGAAGTTTGTAGCCGACAGGTAGCTATGGGCATGTCAGCATCTTCGTAATAAGAACACCACTGTCTACAAAAGTTGAGGCTGGTGAAGATACAAGAGCATGTTTAGTATACCACATGTCGGAAATATTGCACTTAGTGGGAACACACTATCGAGTACGTATTACATCATAGTTGTATGGCCTAACCGCAAGGTCACCTAACCAAATAGAAGTGCAATATTTTGCTGAGGGTATTATTTATGAATTACTAGCTGCTACCTGCTGCAGTTCTGAAGTGATAAGGGATAGTGAATAAGTAAGCTATTGCATGTAAAATAGTGGCAGCTGTCTCGCGTGCTGCATGTTCTGGTTAGCATAGCTAGTGATCTGCTGTCCTTCACCTCCTTCCCCTGTCTACCAAACGCACGACAACGTGACACGCAAAGTGTCACTGCCCAGCGGTGGGTGCCGAAGGGCATGAGCAACAGCGTGATCTATGCATCGTGCTATTGAAGCAGCTATGTGCAAGTAATTTACTGATTTTTAACATAATTTATGTTCACTGATGTGAAAAAGGTATTCCATTCCCTACTCCATCCTCTTAGGTGTCGACTTTTTCTTTTTCCTTTTTTTCTTTTTCTCTTTCCCTTTCTTTTAAATTATAAAATAGCCCATGTTCTTCCTTAAGATTTATCTCTTTACAGAATACCATCGAAATCGCTTCAGCGATTTATTTGTGGAAACATAACGGAAATAGTTATTTTTGTTTTCAGTAATGTCAGTATGGAAGCGTTAAACACGTTGACAATTGTGTAAGCGTAATATTTATTACAGTGAATCATTTCAGGTAGAAAATATCAACTAACAAAAGCATTTTCACAATTATGATAAAGGTGAAAAATCAACGAACAAACAGCATTTTCAAAGAATAAATATTATCCCTAATTCGCCTAATATTCTTTCGATACACAAGTGTTTCCTGTTGATGACGATGTTCATGTAACACGTCCAACTACCGACGCAAGGAAAGCGGTCTGAGGAGCGCCATCTCGTGCTTACAATCTTCCAAGACGACGCAGAGGAAGCAGGAAATCCCACTGACGATACCAGTGTGGGCATTTCGCCGCAGTATAAATTTGGTGTTGTTGTTGTTGTTGCCGTGATATTGAGTCCAAAGACTGGTTTGGGCAGCTCTCCGTGCTACTCTGTCCTGTGATAGTCTCTTCATCTCCGACTAACTGCTGCATTTTATATCCTTCTGAATCTACTTACTGTATTCATCTCTTGGTCTCCCTCTACGACTTTTACCTCCCACCCCCCTCCAATACTAAATTAGTGATTCCTTGATGCTTTAGAATGTGTCCTACCAAGTGAAACTTCCTTCTAAACATGTTGTACCTCATATTTCTCTTTTCCGTAATTCTATTCAGTACCTACTCATTAGTTAGGTGATCTACCCATCTAATCTTCAGCATTCTTTTGTAGCACCACAATTCAAAAGCTCCTATTCTCTTCCTGTATAAACTATACATCATCCATATTTTACTTCTATATACGACCACATTTCATGCAAATACTTTTAGAAAGGATATCCTGACACTTAAATCTGTACTCGGTGTAAACAAATTTCTCTTCTTCAGAAACGCTTTATTTCCCACTGCCAATCTACATTTTATATCCTCTCTACTTCGACTATCATCAATTATTTTGCTTCCCTAATAGCAAAATTCATCTACTACTTTATGTCTCTCTTTCCTGATCTAATTCAATCAGCATGACCTGACATAATTCCACTACATTCCATTATCCGCGTTTTGCTTTTGTTAATGTTCATCTTATATCCTTTCCTGTCACTGTACGCTGCATTCAACTGGTGTTCAACGTACTTTTCTGGCTCTGACCGAATTACAATGTCATCGGCAAACCTCAGACTTTTTATTTCTTCTTCCTGGACTTTAATTCCTACTCCAAATTTTTCTTTGTTTTCCTTCACTGCTTCCCTTTCATACCCCTCGACTCTTGTAACTGCCATCTGGTATCTGTGCAAATTGTAAATAGCGTTTCGCTCCCTTTATTTTACCCATGCCACTTTAAGAATTTGAAAGAGTATTGCAGTCAACAGTGTCAGAAGCTTTGTCTAAGTCTACAAATGCTATAAAAGTGGGTTTGCCATTCCTTAATCTATCTTCTATGAGAAGTTGCCTCGAGTATTCCAACATTTCTCCGCAATCCAAACTGATCTTCTCCAATGTCGGCTTCTACCAGTTTTTCCATTCGTCTGTAGAGAATTCGTGTTAGTATTTTGCAACCATCGCTTATTAAACTGATAGTTCAGTAATGTTCCACACGTGTCGGTACCTGTTCTGTTTTGAATTGGAATTATTATATTCTTCTTTAAGTCTGAGGGCACTTCACCCGTCTCACACATCTTGCACAGCACAGTTTTGACATGGCAGGGTCTCCCAAGGCTATCAGTAGTTCTGAGGGAACTGTCCGCTCCAGGGGCCTTGTTTCGACTTTCAGTGCTACATCAAATTCAAACTTGGGCTTATTTGCTTTCATATCGAAGTAAATTTCGAATGGGACCAAACTTCTGAGTTGATCGGTCCCTAAACCCACACACTGCTTAATCTAACTTAAACTAATTTACGCTACGGACAACACACATACCCATGCCCGGAAGAGGACTCGAACCTCTGATGGGGCAGCCGCACGGACCGTGACAAGGCTCCTAAGACCTCGCGGCTACCCCGCGCGGCATTTCTAAGTAGTTGAAACGTTGTCCATTTCCATTATTCTTGACATAATTAACGGTTTCTTAATTTTCACAGTTTCTCACTCACCTACGTCGGTTTCATCTCTTTCTCCGGTCCTGTCCTCCTACTTGCTTCTTCGCGCACGCGCGCACGCACACACTCTTCTCCACCATCCAATTCGTTGTTTGGATTTATGTGTGCACGTGACTCGGTCCTCTCTGGTTTCGCGCGCGGCACAATAGTTTCGCACCTCGCGCCGTGTCCCTGTACAGCGGGGTTTCGTCCCTCGCCCCAGGCGCGACGGACGGCACCCTTGGGCGCCGTTGAGAGGGGACGCGCTAACGAACACGGGAGCGCGCCACTTATCGCTGTAAGCTGCGGAGAGCCCCGGCCTCTTCTCGCCTTACACGCTCTCCCGCCACAGGTGGGGCCCTCTCTGCAGGCGTACATCGGCGCAATGGATGACTGTACCGTCACATCGTTTCAAGTGGCTGCCATTATTCCCAGCGCCTCAGTCGTGTCCAGAGACAGACAAAAATGAAATTCATCAACAGCCTCTACAGTGTAACAGCGCGAGACTTACGCGTGAGAGATCTTTATTGTAGGCAGACACTTGCTGTAATGTGCCAGGGCCCTACCGCGCACTGGGATGCCACGGCAAGTCTGTTTGCAGAGGCGCTAGACGCAATGGAGACTGCCGCACCTGGCATCTACCTGAGTGTGGCGGCTGTGCCGGCAGGTCTTCCAGCCTGGCGGCGCTGTCAGTGGAACACACGGGGGCTTAAGGCCGCACCCACACCAGGACGCCAGCAGAGCTGCCGAGCGCTACATGCAGCTCGCCCGTACCTACACTGGTGTCCAAAAATAAAGCAACAAACCGCTATTTCCCAGTCGTATGTCTAATTCACAGTATAATCATACAAAGTGTCAACAGATATCCGCACAGTCATGCTCTGCACGGAAGGTGGCATCCCGGTCAATGGACAAACACGCCAACGATAACGTCAAGGCACATATCAAACGTGAAACGTCCCCTTAGAAAAATTGTACATGACTGTGCTTAAACTGACACACAATATTTTTAGCGCAACGGAATCTGACTTTCAATAATCCCTACAAAACAATGGCCCTGACTGACATTAACCTATACCTTTTACAAATCACTTACCTCACAAAAATCTTCGTTACTCGAACTACTGCAATACAGCGAGCGCCACTACTGCCAGCTAAATAAAAGATTCAAACTACGGAAGGCACTAACTACTGATAGGCATGGTTAGCAAATGAAATATTTTAATAGAGAGCAAACAATGTATTTACCTTAGTAATCATAATATATATGCCATCCAGTCTTACAAATTTCAAATCTCCGCCATTTCTCTCCCCACATCCACCACTGCTGGCGGCTCACCTCCCACTGCGCAACACTACGCACTGTTCACATCCAGCTGCCGCTGCCCAACACTACAATGGCAGACAACAATGCAAACTAGCCACAGACTGCACACAGCACAGCCAGTGATTTTCATACCGAGCGCTACGTAACGTTGCCGATAAGAAAACATAAACAGCCTACTTACAAACGGAGTAGTGTGTGCCGGGTTATACCACATCCACAATCAAATGTTCAAATGTGTGTGAATTCCTAAGGGACAAACTGCTTAGGTCAACGGCCCTAGCCTTACACACTACTTAAACTAACTTATGCTAAGAACGACACATACAGCCATGGCCGAAGGAGGACTCGAATCTTCGGCGGGAGGGGCCGCTCAGTCCATGACATGACGTCTCAAACCATGCGGCCATTCCGTGCGTCCATCCACAATCGCTTTGTATACAGGCATAGGCTGGGCGGTATAGCACAAGGAAGAGACCTACCAGATACTCTGCAATGAAGTGCCATAAGAAGAACAGAAGCAGGACAGTCGTAAATTGATGTGGCCGGAAGGCTCAATGTGAATCGTTCTGTTGTTTCTCAGATGTGCCGACAATTTATAGGGACCGAAACTGTATCCCAATGACCAGGACAGGGCCGTCCATGTATGGTATCAGAAAGAGGGGACTGTTCAAAAAAATGGTTCAAATGGCTCTGAGCACTATGGGACTTAACATCTCAGTTCATCTGTCCCCTATAACTTAGAACTAGTTAAACCTAACTCACCTAAGGACATCACTCACATCCATGCCCGAGGCAGGATTCGAACCTGCTACCGTAGCGGTCGCGCGGTTCCGGACTGAAGCGCCTAGAACCGCTCGGCCACCAGCGGCCGGCAGAGGGGACTGTTATTTGGTTGTAAATGCACGACGATACCACCGTAGAATTGCATGGCAACGGGTATCTGACCTCGCAGCATCCACTGGACGTTGTGTATCGAGGCAAACGTTGTACAGAAGGATTCCGCAGATTGGCTTTTACTGTCGAGACCTGCTGTATGTGTACCTCTGATGCGTATTCACTAAACAAGACGCATAAGGTTGAGTCGTCAACACACAACCTGGACGGTCGGACAGTGGGCTAATGTTCTTTTCACAGATGGGTCTTGGTTAGGTCTGAAGAGTAATTCTCGAAGCATTCGCATCTGGTGGGAACAAGAAACACAATTTCAGGACCGAAACATTGTGGAAAGAGACCGATATTGGGTAGGATCTATAACGGCGTGGGTCGGGATTACGTTGACTACTCAAACACCTCTTCATGAAATTGTACGGATGCATGGGCAAGGTTTAACTGCCGTCAGGTATCGTGACGAGGTCTTGGGACATCATGTGTGGTTGTTGAGAGGTGATGTGGACCCAGACTTTGTACTGAAGGACGATAATACTTGACCTCACAGAGAACGTGTGGTTGATGTCTCTTTGGAAGCCCTAAATATTGCACGCTTGGCGTAGCCTGCTCCCTTTCCCGATTGAAATCTCATGTAGTATGTCTGGGAAGCACTTGAGAGACGGATTCCATCAGGTCAGTATCCGCTATCCACTCTCCAAGACTTGCGAGCAGCTCTGCAGGAAAAATGGGCGTTATTGCCTGAACATAAGTTTGATGACATTATTCACAGTATGCCCCAAGCTGTCGGGTCTGTGTTGCTACCAGATGTCGTCACATCCGACACTGAGTATATTAAGCAGTTGTCGGACTGTGTGCGAATCTGTTACGTTGGAAAAAACGAAGAACATTTTTATCTGCCGTTATGCATATAGCAGTTATTTACGTTCTGCATTCTTTACATATTTTCTACTTCAATGTCACCTGTTAATACTGTTTCGTGGTAAAAAAACTCAGCCTTGCGAAATTTCCGTTTTTTGCTTTAATTGTGGACACTAGCGTAGTTTTCTCCGTCCACGTGAGCGCCATACATAGTTTTCACGCCGAATCTTTTATGTCCGAGATTCAGATGAAATCATCAACTGGGAGACTTAGCTCAGAACTATTAAAAACGCGAACCGGAAAGATATGTGTCTTGAACTATGAGGATCATAAATGAAGCTTATGTTAAAGAATAAGCCTCTCCACATTGCAATTACGTTCAAACTACTTACAATAACTCACTTTCTGGACTCTAGCTTCCTGGAAATCGTGCAAATTATCGTTTCTCTGTTTCCTCACAGCCTGTTCCTGAAGTTCTATTTCAACCACAAGAGCTTTACACTACAGACAAAGCACGTTTACTGCCCGGCATCTGGAAGTTTTCCTCGAAACCTACTTCCAGACCGAAATACCACAGCTACTTGTCTTGCTGCAGCACGTTATGCTAATGTCCCAGATACATCAGATACGCTAGAATTATTTTAAGAGAAAAGATATGTAAACAAAGGTGACGTGTTTCCGCCTTCTTATCTAAAACATTTGTAAATTTCATTTAAGTTTATTATAAAGTGCTTTTCAATTAAAAGCGCAAAAACACTTGTATGTATACTTTACAGTTACAACAAAAACTGTAAATATCACTGCAGACAACAAATAATAAGCTACCGAGTACACAGGTCACAAAAAACTTTTAATATGGTGGTGAGATGACTTTCCTTAAAACAGTGACTTTTTTCGTCATTTAATATAGGGAGATCTCCACAACCTCGTCTGATGAACAACATGACAATCCCAGGATACTGGAACACTTAGCACTGTAATTTCTTAAATCATTATAAAGCGTGTCAAATAACCCGGTAATGTCACGATCAGCAATGAAGGGATGTGCCCAGAACTTCTTTATCTGCTCTACCTATATATTTCGAATTTCCACACAAAGCCAGTTGCTCTTGTACCGAGCAGAGACTGAAGGAACTTCTCTGGGGTCTCTGCTGGCGTCCAGATCTAAGCGCTGCCCCGACGGCGTCCAGCAGACCTGCAGTGGTGTCCCGGTACGGGTGCGGTAGGGCCTTTATGGCGCCACTGCAGCCAGATAGGCCGTCGGTGATCAGCGAGTTACTGAAACTGAGAACAGTTAGGCACGTGGCTTACGTGACATCTGTAGCAGCCACGCCGAAACATTCTCCCTGGCGGATATCAGCACTGACTGTTCAGCCAGGCCTGCTGACGCATTGGCAGGTCGTCGGGTCTCCTCCTACAGTGGTGTCACCTTTTACTGTGAGGGAACTGCCATTTCACCGCAGCATCAATGGGCTGAAGATGGAACTAAGGCCCCCTGGTTGCCATCCAGTGCCAGACACCGCCACCGAGACGCCCAGGCTGGGGCACACAGCACGGATGCCTTTGGTCCCGTCCCTCTCCACGGTTGGGCAGAATGCCGGCACGCCCTGCTCGGCTTTCCGGAACCATTCTGAAGCAGCTGATGCAGCCCAGCCACCAAACGAGAATGTTTACCGCGTGAAGAGACTGTGCTTGGGACCCACTCAGCGTTGGAGCTGCTGACGTCTTCTTGACAATGCTTTGCCTCCGAATGTGATATCGACGCCTAACCTCGCCTGCAGGACGCGGACGACACGAATCGACACGAGGTCGGGCCACCAGAACAGAGCGCACACCTACATCTGCCCCGGTTTGCTGAAACAATAGAGAGACTTCCCAAACTGTGTTGTTCTTGGTGCAGCCACTTCCTCCTCTGCTGAACTTTTGTAGCCCTCATCAACCCACCGAACCGACAACACACAGGTGGAAGTGCCAAACGCCATCCTCACAAACCAGAAGAATGGCTCGTACCTCCTTCCTTAGTAGACAATGCGAAGTATAGTCCACAGATCGCGGTGCCACGCAAAAGTAGGCAACGCATTTAGATACCACAGTCGTTATCGAGGTTCCGCTCCTCAAGACCGTGCTTCCCTCTCAGCATACGAGGGCGTACAAAAAAAAGCTGAAATAATGAAACTTCCTGGCAGATTAAAACTGTATGCCCGACCGAGACTCGAACTCGGGACCTTTGCCTTTCGCTGGCAAGTGTTCTACCAACTGAGCTACCGAAGCACGACTCACGCCCGGTACTCACAGCTTTACTTCTGCCAGTACCTCGTCTCCTACCTTCCAAACTTTACAGAAGCTCTCCTGCGAACCTTGCAGAACTAGCACTCCTGAAAGAAAGGATATTGCGGAGACATGGCTTAGCCACAGCCTGGGGGATGTTTCCAGAATTCCAGCTGAAATAATGTTTAAAAGCTATGTATTTTCAAATTGTTTACAAAAAAAGCCTTATCCCCTTGAGAAACTCTCCATTGCAACTAATACATGTGTCCCAGCGATGCTTCCACAGTTCTAAACTTTTTTTATTTCTTGACTTCTTCAGTGTTGTCAAATCGGTGTCCTTTCATGCCCCTTTTCATGTGTGGACGAACAATGTTGCACAATTCTCTTAAAACTTCTCTGACTGCTGGTCAGTTGTCTGTGGGTTTATCATCAATCGACATGTCGTAATTTTTAAATCGAGCAAACGACTTGTACACTTGGGTTTTTCCCACAGCGTCATCTTATCTTGGTAATCTAAATTCTACAATAAAAGAGTTTCAGCAGCTGCGCATTGTTCACTTAAACTTGCCATCATAAAAAACGAAACAAGAACAAAACAGCTCTAGCAAAAACAATCACTGCAGATGAACAGCACAAGACAGATCGACAACACAGGCGGCACTCAACTGGCAATGAGCTGCGCTATGAACGCCTAACAGCAGAGATGCGCGCTACACAAGCTCCGCCCAGAGCAATGTTATTCCGGTTTCGCTCTGACGGTGAGGTCAATATAGTGTCGAGCACGCGAGAGCTCTGCTCAGTTCGAGACATCAGTTGGAGCAGTCAGCATCGTAGTTAAGACTAACGCGTTGTTATACTCAAAGATGAACTTGTGCTGTTGTACACTCCTGGAAATGGAAAAAAGAACACATTGACACCGGTGTGTCAGACCCACCATACTTGCTCCGGACACTGCGAGAGGGCTGTACAAGCAATGATCACACGCACGGCACAGCGGACACACCAGGAACCGCGGTGTTGGCCGTCGAATGGCGCTAGCTGCGCAGCATTTGTGCACCGCCGCCGCCAGTGTCAGCCAGTTTGCCGTGGCATACGGAGCTCCATCGCAGTCTTTAACACTGGTAGCATGCCGCGACAGCGTGGACGTGAACCGTATGTGCAGTTGACGGACTTTGAGCGAGGGCGTATAGTGGGCATGCGGGAGGCCGGATGGACGTACCGCCGAATTGCTCAACACGTGGGACGTGAGGTCTCCACAGTACATCGATGTTGTCGCCAGTGGTAGGCGGAAGGTGCACGTGCCCGTCGACCTGGGACCGGACCGCAGCGACACACGGATGCACGCCAAGACCGTAGGATCCTACGCAGTGCCGTAGGGGACCGCACCGCCACTTCCCAGCAAATTAGGGACACTGTTGCTCCTGGGGTATCGGCGAGGACCATTCGCAACCGTCTCCATGAAGCTGGGCTAAGGTCCCGCACACCGTTAAGCCGTCTTCCGCTCACGCCCCAACATCGTGCAGCCCGCCTCCAGTGGTGTCGCGACAGGCGTGAATGGAGGGACGAATGGAGACGTGTCGTCTTCAGCGATGAGAGTCGCTTCTGCCTTGGTGCCAATGATGGTCGTATGCGTGTTTGGCGCCGTGCAGGTGAGCGCCACAATCAGGACTGCATACGACCGAGGCACACAGGGCCAACACCCGGCATTATGGTGTGGGGAGCGATCTCCTATACTGGCCGTACACCACTGGTGATCGTCGAGGGGACACTGAATAGTGCACGGTACATCCAAACCGTCATCGAACCCATCGTTCTACCATTCCTAGACCGGCAAGGGAACTTGCTGTTCCAACAGGACAATGCACGTCCGCATGTATCCCGTGCCACCCAACGTGCTCTAGAAGGTGTAAGTCAACTACCCTGGCCAGCAAGATCTCCGGATCTGTCCCTCATTGAGCATGTTTGGGACTGGATGAAGCGTCGTCTCACGCGGTCTGCACGTCCAGCACGAACGCTGGTCCAACCGAGGCGCCAGGTGGAAATGGCATGGCAAGCCGTTCCACAGGACTACATACAGCATCTCTACGATCGTCTCCATGAGAGAATAGCAGCCCTCATTGCTGCGAAAGGTGGATATACACTGTACTAGTGCCGACATTGTGCATGCTCTGTTGCCTGTGTCTATGTGCCTGTGGTTCTGTCAGTGTGATCATGTGATGTATCTGACCCCAGGAATGTGTCAATAAAGTTTCCCCTTCCTGGGACAATGAATTCACGGTGTTCTTATTTCAATTTCCAGGAGTATAGTTAAGACTAACGCGTTGTTATTCTCTAAGATGGATTTATGCTGTTGTATTTGTGGAATATTGTGCCTGAAAAGAACAGTATGTTACTTAGTGGATCAAGTGACGCTTTCATAGTCAGTGATAGTTGTAAATTCTCCAGTACTCCTCTGACAAAAAGAGGTCAAATTTAAGTAAATCTTTGATTTATGTAATAAAATGAACGAATAATTCATGTGTTCTAGTTTTACAAGACTTCTACCAGAAGATTTAAACAACCGACAGTTATTGCCGGACGAAACCACTCTCGTCTGGTCACCACACATTGCTCAGCAGGCTACTACGTCACCGTCAGCGCACCTGCATCTGTCAAAATCGGTATCGACTCAGTTGTTTCCAAATGCCCAGAACCTTTATAAAAGAAAGTTCCGTGCTCTGACCGATGGCATTCCCTGTTGTTGAGTAGACCCAAAACAGCTGAGTGCTCAGGAGCAGCAGAAATACGGGACGGATATGTGCATCCTTGAGATAAGAGATACGATTTTACATAGACCATATAAACTGGTTTGTGGTCGCTACCTACTAGGTTTGATTAAGAGCACCTGAATATCCTATGAGGGAAGGTGCTTACCAGCCCCTTTGCAGTACAAACTTTTAGAAGTCCTTGCCGGAAGCATCACAAACCAAAATAATTCTCAGAGCAACTACCAAAAACGGATTTTTTTGCTCTTGCGGCTAGGGATGGCTTTGCAAACATCGAAGATTTTACTGAAGAGAATGTTTCACTGATTATTTTGCAACTAGCGCTAGCTCAATACCACGGGAAACGAAACAAATGGCCAGATAACCTTGACAAAATGAAAGAAAAATGTGGAAAGTATTGTAATCACGTTCTACGAGGGGCATTCCATATTGAGTTACACTTTACCTTTTACCACCAGTCAGGCGATGTCATTTGACTCATTATTGCAATTGCAAGCATGTAGTACTTTGGCCTAAGCGTGGGTGCCAGGACAATCGCTAGAAGTGTAATCCCTGCAGAGTACAGCCCTTTTTCCCAGCTGATGTCATTATGTGGGCCGATAATGTAGGGTGTCATCATAAAGGACAGTGCCGGACGATATGGTTTTTGTGCAAGGGGGTACAAACACTGCGGATATTGATAGGCGATTGGTTACAGTGTGTGGAGAGTGTGCAGCTTCATGAAAAAGTGTTCTTGAAACACGAACAATGCTTGTCCCCATACGAGTCCGAAAACCATGGCTCCATCACTGAAATGGGGACCGAAATATTGCCACACCTACCGTAAACTCTTGTTGACCCCTTCTGATTACCACCTACTTGTCGCTATGAAGGTACTTCTGCGTGGATATCATTTTGCAGCCTTCCAGAAACTGTTATGGTGGATGCAGCAGACTCCAGGACGACTTAAAGATTTTAAAGGGGCCAAGCCAGGAAAACGCAGTGGGTGTTACAGTACCATTTCAGCGATGGTAGCCGTGGTTTACGGTCTCACATGGGGACGAGCGTTCCCGTGATGCAAGAGCACTTCTTCGTGACGGTTCACTGTCTCCACACACTGCCGCTAATCAACTGTAAGTATTCGCAGTGTTTACACCCTCCTTGGACAGAAACCACGTCGCCTGGCGCTGGGCTCGATCATATCCCAGTGACAGCGGTTGGGACATTGTACTGTACTGTGCAGGGATTACATTTACAGTGACTGTCCTGCCACCTATGATTAGAGTAAACTGCTGTATACTTGTAGCTGTGATGGTGACTCAAATGGCGCAACTTAAGTCCAAATCAATATATGATGCCACTCGCAGTTTCAACGATCATACACTTTCCGTTGACACATCTTTCCTGAGATTAGCATGTTTATGTTGATGACGTTAAGCGTTGCAGAAGCTTGGATGTCCTCGCGCTGATTCCACCAGTTGTGAAACATCCATTCGGAGCAGTTGGGTACACAGTGTCCGGCAGGGAACTAGTAGTTAGTCTTGCGCGACGCCGCTGCAGCCGCCTGCTTGAAGATGCGCTATTCGTCCACGAGACTCAGAGCGCCATAGACACGGGTTCACAGGTAGATGCCGTGTTTCTTGACTTCCGCAAGGCGTTCGATACAGTTCCTCACAGTCGTTTAATGAACAAAGTAAGAGTATATGGACTGTCAGACCAATTGTGTGATTGGATTGAAGGGTTCCTAGGTAACAGAACGCAGCATGTCATTCTCAATGGAGAGAAGTCTTCCGAAGTAAGAGTCATTTCAGGTGTGCCGCAGGGGAGTGTCGTAGGACCGTTGCTATTCAAAATATACATAAATGACCTTGTGGATGAAATCGGAAGTTCACTGAGGCTTTCCGAGGATGATGCTGTGGTAAACAGAGAGGTTGTAAAATTGGAAAATTATACTGAAATGCAGGAAGATCTGCAGCGAATTGACGCATGGTGCAGGGAATGGCAATTGAATCTCAATGTAGACAAGTGTAATGTGCTGCGAATAGATAGAAAGAAAGATCCCTTATCATTTAGCTACAATATAGCAGGTCAGCAACTGGAAGCAGTTAATTCCATAAATTATCTGGGAGTAGGCATTAGGAGTGATTTAAAATGGAATGATCATAAAAAGTTGATCGTCGGCAAAGCAGATGCCAGACTAAGATTCATTGGAAGAATCCTAAGGAAATGCAATCCAAAAACAAAGGAAGTAGGTTACAGTACGCTTGTTCGGCCACTGCTTGAATACTGCTCAGCAGTGTGGGATCCGTACCAGATAGGGTTGATACAAGACATAGAGAAGATCCAACGGAGAGCAGCGCGCTTCGTTACAGGATCATTTAGTAATCGCGAAAGCGTTACGGAGATGATAGATAAACTCCAGTGGAAGACTCTGCAGGAGAGACGCTCAGTAGCTCGGTACGGGCTTTTGTTAAAGTTTCGAGAACATACCTTCACCGAAGAGTCAAGCAGTATATTGCTCCCTCCTACGTACATCTCGCGAAGAGACCATGAGGATAAAATCAGAGAGATTAGAGCCCTCACAGAGGCATAACGACAATCCTTCTTTCCACGAACAATACGAGACTGGAATAGAAGGGAGAACCGATAGAGGTACTCAAGGTACCCTCCGCCACACACCGTGAGGTGGATTGCGGAGTATGGATGTAGATGTAGATGTAGATGTAGATGTAGATGTAGATGCTACTACCGCGCGGCTGCAAACACTCCGCGGACGGTAGCGGTAGAACGGGTGAAACTGCGAAAACAAGCAGACACATTATCCGCGCCCTAGACTAGAGAGTGGTTCTAAACTGCCAGCAATCCGCGCATGCGCACTAGGCAGCGATAACTTCCGCATACACAAAAGGGGTACCGCAGTGTTTTCTGCTTCTTATTGCGTATTATTAGCTGGCTAGTGGCTAATTTCAGATACATGTGTTGGGGATTTCCAGCATTTTTTCGGGAAGTAGATTTTCATAAATGCAGTAAAGAAACATTTTTTTTGCATTTAGACTTCCTTTTATACTAGCATATTTCTATTGCTTGCTTCAGATTCTAGAAATGGAATGGGGCAAAGAGGCTTTAAGCCCAGGGCGACAGACGAGGACTGCAAACTCGGAAAAATAACGCAAGTGCTCCTTTAAGCACAGGTCCTTCAAAGCGTTTCAAATTGCAGTGCATACGTCCACAACCACTTCTGAAATGGTGGGCTGTGCTATTCTTTGGCTGAACGGTAGACTCTTAGAAGATTCTATAGCCACCAGGAAACGTTATGTTACAACCAACCTGCAACATAACAGGGCTTGTACCGGAATTTTATCAGTGATTTATGCTGGTACGATAAGAAAATTTATAGACATATGATTTAATTCATACTTTCGAGAAGGTGAGATAGCTACCCTCATTATTGTATCACACTTACTAATTCCATCTTCTGTCATAGACAGCAGCTTCTAGAAACAGGCCATGTGCGCCCTCACGAAGTTCCGAAGTTCTTGCGGATCTTCGGGTATCTAACTTCCTGGCAGATTAAAACTGTGTGCCCGACCGAGACTCGAACTCGGGACCTTTGCCTTTCGCGGGCAAGTGCTCTACCAACTGAGCCACCGAAGCACGACTCACGTCCGGTACTCACAGCTTTACTTCTGCCAGTACCTCGTCTCCTACCTTCCAAACTTTACAGAAGCTCTCCTGCGAACCAAGGTCCCGAGTTCGAGTCTCGGTCGGGCACACAGTTTTAATCTGCCAGGAAGTTTCATATCAGCGCACACTCCGCTGCAGAGTGAAAATCTCATTCTTCGGGTATCTGTTCTTTCATATGCAATGAATATATTCACCTGCCTTCGTCCCTTCATATCAGCCGGAGTCTTATACAACAATGTCTGGCTTTTCGTTTTCTTCGTCGCTCTGCCCTAATCCGAATGAGTACTGTCACTGCCAGGGCAATACCTCCGTAAACAATTGAACCTCCATTTGCAAAATTATAAATGTACACTCTACTGGCCATTAAAATTGCTACACCACGAAGATGACGTGCTACAGACGCGAAATGTAACCGACAGGAAGAAGATGCTGTGATATGCAAATGATTATCTTTTCAGAGCATCCACACAAGCCGGCCGCGGTGGCCGTGCGGTTCTAGGCGCATGGGTGTATGTGATGTCCTTAGGTTAGTTAGGTTTAAGTAGTTCTAAGTTCTAGGGGACTGATGATCACAGCAGTTGAGTCCCATAGCGCTCAGAGCCATTTGAACCATTTGAACCATCCACACAAGGTTGGCGCCGGTGGCGACAGCTACAACGTGCTGACATGAGGAAAGTTTGCACCCGATTTCTCGTGCACAAACAACAGTTGACCAGCGTTGCCTGGTGAAACGTTGTTGTGATGCCTCGTGTAAGGAGGAGAAATGCGTACCATCACGTTTGCGACTTTGATAAAGGTCGGATTGTAGCCCATCGCGATTGTGGTTTGCCGTATTGCGACATTGCTGCTCGCGTTGGTCGAAATCCAATGACTGTTAGCAGAATATGGAATCGGTGGGTTCAAGAGGGTAATACGGAACGCCGTGCTGGAGCCCAACGGCCTCGTATCACTAGCAGTCGAGATGACAAGCATCTTATCCCCATGGCTGTAACGGATCGTGCAGCCACGTCGCGATCTCTGAGTCAACAGATGAGGACGTTTGCAAGACAATAACCATCTGCACGAATAATTCGACGACGTTTGCAGCAGCATGAACTATCAGCTCGGAGACCATGGCTGCCGTTACCCTTGACGCTGCATCACAGACAGGAGCGCCAGCGATGGTGTACTCAACGACGAACCTGGGTGCACGAATGGCAAAACGTCATTTTTTTCGGATGCAACCAGGTTCTGTTTACAGCATCATGATGGTCGCATCCGTGTTTGGCGACATCGCGGTGAACGCACATTGGAAGCGTGTATTCGTCATCGCCATACTGGCGTATCACCAGGCGTGATGGTATGAGGTGCCATTGGTTGCACATCTCGGTCACCTCTTGTTCGCATTGATGGCACTTTGAACAGTGGACGTTACATTTTAGATGTGTTACGACCCGTGGCTCTACCCTTCATTCGATGCCTGCGAAACCCTACATTTCAGCAGGATAACGCACGACCGCATCTTGCAGGTCCTGTACGGGCCTTTCTGGATGCAGAAAATGTTCGACTGCTGCCTTGGCCAGCACATTCTCCAGATCTCTCAGCAATTGAAAAGGTCTAGTCAATGGTGGCCGACCAACTGGCTTGTCATAATACGCCAGTCACTACTCTTGATGAACTATGGTATTGTGTTGAAGCTGCATGGGTAGCTGTACCTATACACGCCATCCATGCTTTGTTTGACTCGATGACCAGGCGTATCAAGGCCGCTATTACGGCCATAGGTGGTTGTTCTGGATACTGATTTCTCAGGATCTATGCACCCAAACTGCGTGAAAATGTAATCACATGTCAGTTCTAGTATAATATATCTGTACAATGAATATCCGTTTATCATCTGCATTTCTTCTTGGTGTAGCAATTTTAATGGCCAGAAGTGTAAATTTAGATACACATATACGTGTGTCACCAAGTGTCGTAATATATAACAAGCTGTTCAGTCTGTAATTCAGAACAGTAGTAACCTACGTAAGAGAATAACAATTGCTTAATAAATAATGATAAAAATACTTTCTTATTTAATAGGAATCTTGAGCTCACAAAAATAATTAGAACGAAAGACGTTGCAATATATCACACAGTCCCCCTAGTGTTTCTCGTGGCAGAACGAACGACTTTACAAGATGTCAGTCATTTCTATTTGGGTTTCGCGCGTTATTAGTGTCTACTGTACATAACGCCAGTTACATCCCTCGTAGATGGTGTAATTAGGGCGACGTGGACTAGCCTGTAGTTGCAGATCTGCGCGCTTGGGGCGCTGGTGCGTAGGTGTACGGTTTATGAGCATCGTGTAATAGGGTCTTTAGGAAGGGCTGCCTCCAGTTACGTTACTGGAGTCCGTAGAGCCATTCCCGCGTCTACGCCGCGCACTGCAGCCGCGCCAGGAGAGTCCGTTGGTGCTGGTGGCCACGGTCTCCAGCAAGTCATGGCGTAACGCCACGGCAACTCTGGAGTTGATGCGGCCTTCACCAAAGCTGTCAGCTACCTATAGTTTAACGCGAATCCCGAACCGCGGTGCATCTTGTGAATCTGCTTAGTCTATTGATCTCTCCCTCTACGATTTTTACCCTCCACACTTCCCTTCAATACTAAACTTGTTATCCTTTGATGCTTCATAAAGTGTCCTACCAAACGATCCCTTCTTCTAGTCAAGTTGTGCCACAAATTTCCCTTCTCCCCAATTCTGTTCAATACCTCCTCATTGGTTATGTGATCTACCCACCTAATCTTCAGCATTCTTCTGTAGCGCCACATATCGACAGCTTCTATTCTCTTCTTGTCTAAACTCTTTATTGTCCATGTTTCACTTCCATACGTGTCTACACTCCATACACATACTTTCACGAAAGACTTCCTGACACTTAGATCTGTACTCGATGTTAACACATTTCTCTTCTTCAGAAAAGCTTTGCTTGCCATAGCCAGTCTGCATTTTTTATCCTCTCTACGTCGACCATCATCAGTTACTTTGCTCCTCAAATAGCAAAATTCATCTACCACTTTAAGTGTCCCATTTCCTAATCTAATTCCCTCAGCCCCACCTGATTTAATTCGAATACATTCTATTATCCTCGTTTTGCTTTTGTTAATGTTCATCTTATATCCTCCTTTCAAGATACTGTCCCTTCCGTTCAGCTGCTCTGCCCGGACCTTTGCTTACTCTGACAGAATTACAATGTCGTCAGCAAACTTCAAAGCTTTTATTGCTTCTCCGTGAACTTTAATTTCTAATTCAAATTTCTCTTTAGTTTCTTCTACAGGTTGCTCAGTGTACAGATTGAATAAAATCCGGGATAAGCTACAACCCTGACTCACTCCCTTCTCAACCACTGCTTCCCTTTCATGCTCATCGACTCTTATAAATGTCATATGGCTTGTGTAAAAATTGTAAATAGCCTTTCACTCCTTGTATTTTACACCTGCCACCTTCAAAATTTGAAAGAGAATATTCCAGTCAACATTGTCAAAAGCTTTTCTTGAGTCTAGAAGCGCTAGAAACGTAGCTTTGCCTTTCCTTAACCTACCTCCCACGGAAATCGTAGGGTCAGTATTACCTCGCGTGTTCGTACATTTCTACGGAATCCAAACTGATTTTCTCCTACGTTGGCTTCTACAAGCTTTTCGATTCGTTTGTAAAGAATTCGTGTCAGTATCTTGAAACCATGATTTATTAAACTGATAGTTCGGTAATTTTCACACTTGTCAACACCTTCTTTGGGATTGGAATTATTATATTCTTCTTGAAGTCTGTCTCATGCATCTTGCTCACTAATTGGAAGAGTTTTGTCATGGCTGTCTCTCCCAAGGCTATTAGAAGTTCTAATAGAATGTTGTCTACTCCAGGGGCATCGGGTCGACTCAAATCTTTCAGTATTCCGTCAAATTCTTCACGCAGTATCACATCTGTTATTTCATCTTCATTCATGTGCACTTCGATTTCCATAATATTGCCCTTAAGTACATCACCCTTGTGTAGACCCTCTATATACTCCTTCCATCTTTCCGCTTTCCTTTCGTTGTTTACGTCTGGTTTTCCATCGCAGTTCTGGACATTCATGCAGGTGATTTTCTTTTCTCCAAAAGCCTCTTTAGTTTTCCTGTAGGCAGTGTCTATCTTACCTTAGTGATACATGCTTCTACATCCTTAACATGTGTTCTGTAGTTATCCCTGCTTAGGTATTTTGCACTTCCTGTCGATCTCATCTTTGAGATGTTTGTATTCATTTTCGCCTTCTTCATTTACTGCATTCTTATGTTTTCTCCTTTCATCAATTAAATTTCAATAACTCTTCTGTTACTCATGGGTTTCTATTAACTCTCGTCTTTTTACCTACTTAGTACTCTGCTGCCTTCACTATTTCATGTGCCAAAGTTGCCCATTCTTCTTATATGTATTTCTTTCCCCTGTTCTTGTCAACTGTTCCCTAATACTCTCTGAAATTTTCTACAACCTCTGGTTCTTTATCTATGTCGCATCTCCCTAAATTCCCACCTTTTTGCAGTGTCTTCAGTTTTCATCTACAGTTCATAACCAATAAATTGTGGTCAGAGTCTACATCTGACCCTGCATTAATACTTTATTGCTATTATCATCATTAATGTTATTGTTATTTTTTTTTCTTCTTTGTTCGCTCGACGTCGATGTACTCGCTTTCAGTCTTTCATCTCCGCATTCTTTCTACACCAATAATTTACGTCAGTGTTTTTTCCTTGTCCGGCCAGACCACACTACCCAACAAAATTAAACGACCATTTTTGCGAAATCATGTAATTGTTTTCAACTGCGACGCATATGATACAAATTTAAATTTGGCTCAGAGGTTTCTCTAAAACAGTGCTAATGCGTAGGACTCTCCCGATCGGCAGCGCTTCAAACAGCAAGTTGTCGACACATATGAAGAAAAGGTCAGAGCTCAGAAGGTCGTCTGATGTGTGATGTGGGTTAATGATGTCGGATGGGCACCAAATTTCACCACAGCTCTGTTCAGCCACACGGTGAACGCGTCACACGATGAGAAGATTATCATATGTTCTCTTACACACATTTCACCCCTTTCTTTGACGCCTCTGCGAAGGGGGACAGAAAGCGTTGAAATCTCGCGCATTTCGCTTGGGTGATGGCGGAAAATATTTCAGACACACTGTCACTCAAAATCAACTCGAAAACGTCTCGTGTGGTGACTTACAGGACGTCAGTGGAATCGCCCTTTCACTTGGAGCATTCGTTCCCACCCATATCTTGGTCAAAAACGACTATTCGCGCTATGACGAGCATTAGGGCAATGTTCTTGACAAAACTGCCCACCGCTACCAACACCTCGGCATTTCCACACCACACTATTGACATTGTAGGGCTGCAACCCGACTTCGCTCCTCTGATGAATGTAGCGTGACAGTGATTTAGAGGGAGATTCATGGAACCATTCGGGGCCTTTCACAGCCATTTGACGATATCTGACCATCATCCAAAGCAGTAACGTGTTTCTGTGCTCTTTTAGCCTTTCGCTTTCGTGCCCTTCTGTGGTGTGATCATGGGAAGGTTCGACATTGAAACATGCGTGAATAAAATGACATAGTGACTCTCAAAGATCACGCAGTTCGGCAACACTTTCTGTGCCATCCACACACCTTTGCTGAGCCAGGAACTTCGGCATCAATTCAACCACGAGGCTCCTCTACCTCCTGAAGGCAAGCAAACTGCATGCAAGTAAGAAGGTGCCTAACCATCAGGCGCCAGAGCAGATTCTTGCTGGAATTGGTGTTAAAGTTTGTGACAGGTACATTGTTAATGTGCTCAGCAAGGTGAGTGGCATGGAGGTTGTTGACGAACTGGGTGGTTGAAGAGGGACACCTTGCCATTATAGTCATCCATCTGTCAATGACGAGCCCTCACGTGATCACGTCACGGGAGTAAGCGAAAGAATAAAGAAGCACAAAAATACTCTACTGCTTCGGATCACGTTCAAATGTCACAGAACAGTTTTGAGCGGTATCTACTGGACCCTCTCTGTATGGCAACGTAAATGTTGGTATCCTACTACACTCCGAGGAGTGAAATCACCTTCAGTGCTGTTGTAGCTCCGTGATGTCTTTAGCGTCGGGTTGAAGGGCCCAGAGGAAAGGAGTGGCTCCAATTACGCCCTTTATGCTCCTCCCAGGGGCCTATTTGAGTTGATTTCCCTGCCACCCATAAGAAAACCGTGTGATTTCAATGCTGAGTATCGGCGTTCTAGCTACCATCACATATGCGTCAAAAAGGGGGTGAAATGTCGTTGAGGCACGTCTATGGTAGCATTGGGCAGAATTGTGGTGATATTTGTGGCCAATTAAACATCATTAACCCACCGTACACCTCATACGAACGTCTAAGCTCTGACCTTTTTTCGCATGTGTCGACACCTTGATGTTTGTAACGTCGCCGAGCCCGGGAGTAACGTCAACGGACGCCTCAGTTTTTTACCCTAACAGAGGTAGGTTGTTGGCACCTCTGAGCCTAAATTCAAACTGATCTGTTGCAACGAGAGGCAATTAAGAGGTTTCAAAAGTGATTTTTAAATTTTGTTGCGCAGTGTAGTCTGAGTTAACTACATACAGCACTTTCTCCTCTGGGTATTGCTGCTCATAGAGCGTGTGTGCTTCCAGTTAGGCCTACTTCTGCACTCTACACTACATCTCAAAACTGATTTTTAATTCCTGCTGCAGTACGCTTCCATTATGGGTGTCTCTAGGTTTACCACAGGCTACATTTCGTTTCCACGTAACATTTAAGAACAGACACACAACTTGAGAAACGTCTTCTTCGCTAATACGACTAACTTCGTTGTCAGTAGAGTGTTTTTGTTGGAGAAAACAATTCGCCAGTGTCAGTCTGCAGTCACCTTACTTGCATTAACCATGTACTCGTCCCACTAGTTATATAATCTCTAGATTTCGTGACAAACAGATTGCTATCCGCCTTCATCTTGAAGGCGCAACCTCGCTAACCCCTTCACATGCGTCTACTGCGCAGTGTAATGCGATAACAAAGAATAAATTTTATCTGCGCGCTCAGTTGTATTGACTGGACTTGTACCTCCATCAATTGTTTTAATGAGGTCCGCCGGCTTCGCTCTGTCCCGCGACACGGGATTAATTAGTCTACTCCCGCCGTATCGATCTGCACAGTGCTGCCGTCTGACTGCACAGAGGAAATCCGACCAGTGGACTCCGATTTGCATCTCCACCTAACTACCTATTGATCTCTATTCAGAGACTCTCGTTGTAGTATAAAGACTAGACCACTGTCACAACATCGTACAGGCGTTAGTTTTCACGAACAGTATTTACAATTTGCTCCTGTCGAAGACCGTTTCTTCGTGCGCAGCCTACTGGAGCCAGCCACCAGGTGAACAGCGAAACATCAGCCATCTGCAGCCACCGCCGCCCACTGCCCGCAGCTGCTGGTCGCTTCCTGTAGGCCATTTGGAAATGTAAGAGTCATCGTCAGCTCTCGTGCCCCGCAGCACTTCTCAATTGTAACCAGCTCGACGCTATGGGTCTCTGTGCTTGACTACTTTATCTATGCATTAAAGAGAAGTTCACCACAGTTGTTGAACCTTCACCCTTTCGGCCCTTAGTGTTTAACCACCCTTCCTGTTTTATTTTCTTACTTGATGATGATGATGTTTGGTTTGTGGGGCGCTCAACAGCGTGGTTATCAGCGCCCGTACAATTACCCAATCTTTGCTCAGTCCAATTGCGCCACTTTCCTGGATGATGATGAAATGATGAGGACAACACAAACACCCAGTCATCTCGAGGCAGGTGAAAATCCCTGACCCCGCCGGGAATCGAACCCGGGACCCCGTGCTCGGTAAGCGAGAACGCTAAATTTTCTTACTTGATCGTAGGTTCCACAGGTTGTGATGACTCACGATACACTCATGTACAAAACTGTAACAAAGCATCTGCGGCGAAACAGAAACTCAAAGTCAGCCGCGTTTTCAAATTGTCCATCAATCAAAATTTCGGTCAAACACGTAAAACACGCTCCGTGTCAAACAAAACCCTACACGGTCAAATATCTGGCACACAGAGTAAAATTTGGTACCATTATTTTACGTGTTTTTTGAAGATGAATTGCCGTATTCGATAGTTTCAGTAATTACACCTTACGAAAACATGCATCCTAACTGACGGGCAGAATTAGAGACTTCTCCAAAGTGTACAGATATGGCCACGATTTGCTGTGTAAAAGTTTCGGGAAGTATAACTTCAGTAGATTACACGTGTTGCAAGTTAAAAGGGTTTTAAGATGGGTTCATTATTGTGGGAAAAGATATTTTTAATGATAAAACTAGCCAAATTTCAAAAACATGGAGAGAAGTTGTGGCGCAGAAGAGGTGAAGGACAGGCCAGATGAGAGGGAGTGGTTAGTGGGGGGGGGGGGGGGGGGGGGTTGCAGGGTGTGGGCAAAACCCCCGGGCACCAAGCCTCTCGGGGAGTCCGACGTCTGTCAAAGGGTTTGGGTGCCCTAAAATAGTCAGCTGGCAAATATGAGGTTGCTATTGTAAAATAATTTTTTCATCATGTAATATATAAAAGAACATTCCCCAGCACCAGCATAGCCAATACAGCTCTTGCTTTTCACTTTTATGATTCTTACAGGTCAATTGCGTGCAATTCTATTTAGTGCTTAATCTTGAATGCACGACTTTTTCTTTAGACACCGTACGCTAAAACCACGTTCCTTGTGATGGAATCTCAAATGTGCTTCCTTCAAATGTTGTCGGAAAACCTGCCAAAACATTTCCCTATTAAATGTACACAGCAACAGCTGTAGAACGTCGTTATGGTTTGGTACGATTGCCAACAACATTCAAATCTAAGGCACTTCTAATAGCAGACGGATCACAAGCTCGGATTAGGGAAGGATGGGAAAGGAGATCTACCGTGCCCTTTTAAAGGAACCATCCTGGCATTTGCCTGAGGCGATTTAGGGAAATCACGGAAACCTAAACCACGATGGCCGGACGCGTGTATGAACCGTCATCTTCCCGAATGCGAAACCAATGTGCTACCCACTGCCATATCGCTCGGTTTGTTCTTATGCTTCCTCTGGTTTTCCAAGAGCCATCATCTTCAGCAACGGGAGCACCCATTTTTGTCAATAGGTACTGTGGCTTTTGAAGTACTGAACACTGTTCAGTCAGTTAGCTCCGGCAATTATCCGCAGTACTTTGTTGCGTCGGTTTGGTGGTCTTCGTCGTGATATATCTTTGCCTCTTGTACTGAATTCCAGCTCCGCCTTTGTCCATCTGTCATCACTGCTTCTGGCGACAAGGCCGGCTGATTGCCATTACGTAACAGCTGTTCTCTCCAAAAAAAATCCGCTAAATGTCGGTTACACGATACATCGCGCAAATCAAAGAGGCTGTAAATTCAACTAAATACTTTCGGATTACAATGACTAATGACAACTGGAATAGTCACATAGATAACTTTGTGGAGAAAGAAAACAAAAGGCGGCGATTTGTTGGTAGAACTATTAGAAAATGCAACAGTTTCACTAAAGAGACTGCTTACCGTACGCTCGTCCGCCATCTTGCGGAGTATTGAAATGCATTGTGGGATCCGCATCAGATGGAAATGACCGAGGACATTGAAAAAGCTCAAAGAAGGGCAGCTCGTTTTGTTCTATCGCAAACAGGGAAGAGAGTGCCACGGATATGATACGTGTATTGGGGTGGCAATGATTGAAACGAAGGCATTTTTCGTTGCGGCAGGATCTTTTCGTTAAATTCCTCCTCTGATTGAGAAAATATTCTGTAACCTCCAATCTACAGGGGGAGAAATGATCATCGTGACGAAATTCGAGAAATCAGAGCTCGCATAGAAAGATTAAAGTGCTCGTGTTGCCGGCGTACCGTTCGTGAGCGGAACGGTAAGGAAATACGTTAAAGGTGATCCGACGAACGCTACGCCAGGCACCTCATTGTGAATAGCAGAGTTATCATGTAGATGTCTTTCACGTCGATAATTGATCAGATATGCTCTGCTGGAACAGGGAATTGTATCTATGCTTTATAGATCTAGAAGAGGCATATGACCGGATTCCTAGGAGGAAGTTATTGTCTGTTCCACGAGATTATGGAATAGGAGGCAAACTTTTGCAAGCAATTAAAGGTCTTTACATGGATAGTCAGGCAGCAGTTAGAGTTGACGGTAAATTGAGTTCATGGTTCAGAGTAGTTTCAGGGGTAAGACAAGGCTGCAACCTGTCTCCATTGTTGTTCATATTATTTATGGATCATATGTTGAAAACAATAGACTGGCTGGGTGAGATTAAGATATGTGAACACAAAATAAGCAGTCTTGCATATGCGGATGACTTAGTTGTGATGGCAGATTCGATTGAAAGTTTGCAAAGTAATATTTCAGAGCTAGATCTGAAATGTAAGGACTATGATATGAAGATTAGCATCTCCAAAACGAAAGTAATGTCAGTGGGAAAGAAATATAAACCGGTTGAGTGCCAAATAGGAGGAACAAAGTTAGAACAGGTGGACGGTTCAAGTACTTAGGATGCATATTCTCACAGGATGGCAACATAGTGAAAGAACTGGAAGCGAGGTGTAGCAAAGCTAATGCAGTGAGCGCTCAGCTACCATCTACTCTCTTCTGCAAGAAGGAAGTCAGTACCAAGACTAAGCTATCTGTGCACCGTTCAATCTTTCGACCAACTTTGTTGTATGGGAGCGAAAGCTGGGTGGATTCAGGTTACCTTATCAACAGGGTTGAGGTTACGGATATGAAAGTAGCTAGGATGATTGCAGGTACTAGTAGATGGGAACAATGGCAGGAGGGTGTCCACAATGAGGAAATCAAAGAAAAACTGGGAATGAACTCTATAGATGTAGCAGTCAGGGCGAACAGGCTTAGATGGTGGGGTCATGTTACACGCATGGGAGAAGCAAGATTACCCAAGAGACTCATGGGTTCAGCAGTAGAGGGTAGGAGGAGTCGGGGCAGACCAAGGAGAAGGTACCTGGATTCGGTTAAGAATGATTTTGAAGTAATAGGTTTAACATCAGAAGAGGCACCAATGTTAGCACTGAGTAGGGGGTCATGGAGGAATTTTATAAGGGGGGTCTATGCTCCAGACTGAACGCTGAAAGGCATAATCAGTCTTAAATGATGATGATGATGATGCTCTGCCCTTTTTTGGTCTTTCCCTTTCAATGCCATGACGCTTTGTGGTTCTAAGTTTCCTATGTTCATGAAGTGTCCAAGTCTCTTAGCCGTAAGTCAACACGCTGAGGATACAATGATCAAAAGTATTTTTTTCGGTTTTACTGACATCGTTCACCCGAAAATAACTGAATATCTGCCAAGAATTTACCAACCTTGCGAGATGTGTCGAAGGAACTACGACCTTAAGTCTCCATTCTTATCTACAAGCTGTCCAAATACGTATGTTCTCTGATAGTGTCCAGTGACGTGTATTTGAGATGTACGTCTCCTACCGTGCTCCATTTATCACGAATAATTTTTCTCTTGGGAACGCTTATGTTCACCCCCACTGTCTGACATTCAAAGGCGAGATCCGGTACAAAAGTCTGAAGTGCTTGAAAATAATTCGCAAATAGCACTACGCCATCTGCAAAGCTCATGTTGTTATGTGTCTTTCCCTTGTTTCTGAATCCTTTGTTATCCCTCTTCAGTTCCGAGATTGCCTTTTCCAGAAGGGTAGACAGACAGCAGCTTGGAAAACGTGGGATCACCTTGTTACAGGCCTCTGTGTATTGGAAACTCTTGAGCGGGTTATCTGAAATTAACTAAATCTCTAGAAATTTGGTATATATGGTCAGTGATGTTAATATGGTCCACCTACACACTTGTTCAGCGAAACCTTGCGCCACAGCACGCGGTCTAACCGAATAAAAGCTGTTTCCAGAATATACTAAACCTACAATTAGAGGCATTCGGTATTCATCTGCTCTGCTTATGACTTCTCGGGGAACAAAAGTACGTCGTAATGTGGTGAAGGTACTGTGGAATCCAGCCTGCTACATCGATTGAGCTGCGTGAATGAAAGGGATTGATTCGGCTAAGGCTTATATTAAGAAGCCTGTTCTTGGTCCACCACTTTGTCCTCTTAACGCACGACGGTAACACCGCAAGTAATAAGCAGCTGCGCTGTCGTGGTGCTTTGATTGGTACATAAGGATTTCAGGAAGTTAAATTCGCACGTCGTCCCACGCTGATCCCAGTGCGCAACGAGAGTAGTGCGTTCTCAGAAGACAGTGCACGTTGCGCACTTCCTGTAGACACTGTTCTGCTGTGGCACGCATAAAAAGTTCATCACATTGTCTGACCGAAAAGCTGCGGCAACCTAAAATGGACTATGAAGTTGAAATACGCCCGGCAGTACGTTTCTTGTGGGCGTAACGCTTAAATTGCACACACATTCACCCTGAATTTGTGACGGTGTGTGAACCAGATGCAATGTTGTTTCCAGCGATAGCGCAAGGGCTCCAACAATTTAACCAAGGCCGCACAGTCGTGTACAGTACTGAAGTTCAGATATTGCAATGCACGGTTTCCATCTTTTCAGCAATCTGAAAGAACGTTTTGGGGGAAAGATTTTCCGACAGAGCTCAAAAAAAAAAAAAGGGCTCTGAGCACTATGGGACGTAACTTCTGAGGTCATCAGTCCCCTAGAACTTAGAACTACTTAAACCTAACTAACCTAAGGACATCACACACACCCATGCCCGAGGCAGGATTCGAACCTGCGACCGTAGCGGTTGCGCGGGTCCAGACTGTAGCGACTAGAACCGCTCGGCTACAACGGCCGGCTGACAGTTCTCGAATAGCTCCGTGGCCAGGGAGTGCATTTCTGTGATCGAGGACGCAACGACCGGTAGAACGTCCCAACCGTCGTAAACATGGTTGACGGTGACTGTAGTGAAACACAGTGTCATGTATGTGTGTCACTTTGTCCAGCATTCATTACAAGTTAGTTGGCCTGTCATAACTGAGTGACACAAACTTCTTGAAGTCTCGTCGCAGCTGACTTCTATCGAAAGTCGAGCGACTCCTTCGACTTCTTGTTGCAGTGTGGTGTGAGAGCCAGGGGAAATAAATTCTTATGGTGGTATTAGTCACAGCAGACTGAAATTATGCCACGCTCAAACAACGATGGCAAGCAGTCTAAAACACAAGTCGTGGAATGCTCTCTCATTGAATTGAGCTCCTTCATAACAACGCTCGCCTCCACATTGTCACTGCAACCAGGGGCTTACCTGATCAATTTGGACGGAAATTTTCACCCACCTTTGAAACCAGGCCTTGCTTCTAACGATTGTCAACGTTTCACGAACATCATAGAGTTCCTTGGCAAGCAACGTTTTGGAAACTAATCTTCTTGGATCCACCGTGAACTAGGAACAGCAGCTTGTCAAACAGTAGGTAGAAGAAAAACAAAAAGACACCCGTATTTCAGTCGGTTCTTATTTATTTTTCTTTAAGCTATCAATTTTGGGACTTCACTGGTGCCATTCTCAGGATATTAAGCACACTGCAAACGGATCTACCACAAACATTGGTACAATAGAAAGGAGCCTTCAAAAAAATCTGAATTCCGTTGCGGTTAGGCAACAACTGTCCAACTAAAATTGTCTCACTGTTGGGATACTCACTTCAGAATCCAGATTTGTTTGATGGCTCCTGTTGTATTGCGTCAATTTGAAAGTTATGATGACGTAAAGAATACAATGAATAGTCTGGTGGCAGCCGACTTAGACACGCGAATTATAAGACTCGTGGACAGAAACGACAACTACAGAGACAATTATGTACATAAAGAAAGCAGGCTTCCCTTCTGTGACTTTATTTTTGTTGATGAAATGCGGGTACGGCCGGTAATGAAAGGTTCTGTGGCGGAGCCATCCCAAAACATATATTAAAATAAATTTCGCAATAACTGTTACAGAGCCGGGATGGTTCCTTTGAAAGGGCACGGCCGACTTCCTTCCCCATCCTTCCCTAATCCGATGAGACCGATGACATCGCTGTCTGGTCTCCTTCCCCAAAACAACCAACCAACTATTGTTGTTGTTGTTGTGGTCTTCAGTCCTGAGACTGGTTTGATGCAGCTCTCCATGCTACTCTATCCTGTGCAAGCTTCTTCATCTCCCAATACCTACTGCAACCTACATCCTTCTGAATCTGCTTAGTGTATTCATCTCTTGGTCTCCCCCTACGATTTTTACCCTCCACGCTGCCCTCCAATACTAAATTGGTGATCCCTTGATGCCTCAGAACATGTCCTACCAAACGATCCCTTCTTCTGGTCAAGTTGTGCCATAAACTCCTCTTCTCCCCAATCCTATTCAGTACCTCCTCATTAGTTATGCGATCTACCCATCTAATCTTCAGCATTCTTCTGTAGCACCACATTTCGAAAGCTTCTATTCTCTTCTTGTCCAAACTATTTATCGTCCATGTTTCACTTCCATACGTGGCTACACTCCATACAAATACTTTCAGAAATGACTTCCTGACACTTAAATCTATACTCGATGTTAACAAATTTCTCTTCTTCAGAAACGCTTTCCTTACCATTGCCAGTCTACATTTTATATCCGCTCTACTTCGACCATCATCAGTTATTTTGCTCCCCAAATAGCAAAACTCCTTTACTACTTTAAGTGTCTCATTTCGTAATCTAATACCCTCAACATCACCCGACTTAATTCGACTACATTCCATTATCCTCGTTTTGCTTTTGTTGATGTTCATCTTATATCCTCCCTTCAAGACACCATCCATTCCGTTCAACTGCTCTTCCAAGTCCTTTGCTGTCTCTGACAGAATTACAATGTCATCGGCGAACCTCAAAGTTTTTATTTCTTCTCCATGGATTTTAATACCTACTCCGAATTTTTCTTTTGTTTCCTTTACTGCTAACCAACTATTACACAGTATAAATCCGTGTGGGAAAGGTACGAAATGAGATCAGATAATTTAAACTATTACACAGTATAAATTATCTGATCTCATTTCGTACCTTTCCCACACGGATTTAAATAATGTAGGTCAACGCTTTTGGCCGCGCGAGGTAGCCGAGCGGTCTGAGGCGTCTAGCACGTTTCGCGCGGCTCCCCCTGTCGGAAGTTCGAGTGCTCCCTCGGGCATGTGTGTGTGTTGTCCTTAGCGTAAGTTAGTTTAAGATAGATTAAGTAGTGCGTTAAGCTTAGCGACCGGTGACCTCGCCAGTTTGGTCCAATAAGACCTTACCACAAAATCAACGCTTTTGGAACTGTTGATATAGGATACCAAGCGATGTTTTCCGAACCGGTGCTAGCTAGTGTTAAGGCTGCGCCTTGAAATGCTGCTTTGCTCTCTGTAGGAGCAGTATGGGGGCGTGGCTTCCTTGGAATAGCGCTCTTACGGGCGTCCCGAAACCTGTGGTGTTTCAGTCTGTCCTACCAATATCCACACAATTTTCACTCTCCACTGCTTACTTCAAAAGGGAATGAACACAGGTGGTAGAACTTCGCTATCGAATCCTGTGTGTATCTTTATTATGCTTTGATAGTCTACGTTGACTGTTATTGTTCTTATAGTGTTTTAGACAGTTATTTTTTCTTTCTGCCGTTAACTAGTCTGTCTATCATTGGAATAAGTTTGCAATTGTCCCGTCAGAGTGCACTAAAGTACGATCATCACTCACTAGCAAGTGGGAAATGTACGAATTATTTGAAGAAAAAGCGCGCCAAATACAGCCCGTGCTCGAAACATATTCCGTTTCTTCAGTTTCCTCACTTGCTGGCTGCAGATACCGTGAGTTATTTGCAAGTTTCTTTTTCTGAGAGTGTTATGCATGAGTTATGCTTTCTTGCGAACAACAGCAGCATACCACGAATTCGAAAGCAACACAATATGAATTCAGTATGTCATTTATCACGTAAATTTTGGAAAATGCGGTTGGTATGAAAGAGAAGGAAATTGATGCGCCAGACCCGATGTAAACACGAGACAAGAACAAAAACAGGCTAGGGTATACTCGCAATTTTAACAGAGCAACGTACAAAATGTGGCTGAACGTTTGTGTGCACTGTATCACTTAAAACGCATGTTTTCGTAATACACAAGTATAAATACGACAAATACGGTGGGTAAACTATCACGGCGGTTGCTCGGGCTACTCGTGTCAGAAAATCACAGCATAAGGTCCGTGACGTCATGGAAATATCGTTGTTTCGTCAAGCGAACTCACAAACGGCGTTCTGGCCACACAAAACATTAAAACGTCTGAAGTTTACAAACGAAAATACCAAGAACATTAAGCATGCAGCGAAACTGACATACACCGCATTAAAGACATCTCCAATAAGCATCTTTTACTGCGATTTGTTTGTGGTAAACTGTCGGTAAATGTCACGTTGGAAGATAAATAAGCAACTTTTAGAATTTATCTTGGGGTTAGCTTTTGATCTAATTTAGTAGTTCATTACGAAACAGGAAGAAGATACAGTACCTGTGAAATTGTCGCTCCCAACGCCCCCACCTACTAACACGCTGGTTGTGGGGACAAATTGATCTGTAGCGTAGCCCAACGTCTAGGTTAGTTCCGATCGATAAATTTCGCCGCCTTCTCCAATATGTAAACTACGAGGCGCGCCTCATAAAATGTGTTTTTTCGGATTTGTTGACGACAAACAGTCGTCATTTCCCTTACTACAATCGCAGGAGCAGCACTTGCGTCGTTGCTGGAAAGAGGAGAAGATGGCAACTGCGCTCGAGTAGAGCGCTGGAATGGGTGTTTGACTGTCACAGTAAAAAGAAGCCGTTTGCACAAATTAACTTTAACAAAGCCGTAGATGAGGGAAGAAGTGTCTCCGGCAGGGCAGGGCGGTGGCACTGACGTTCCCCTCTCCCTCGCTGCTCGGCGCCTGGCGACATTTACGGAGCGGGCAGCATTACAACGCCCCCACCCCCACCCCCACCCCTCGCAAATGGCAGCGCGCCCCAGGGCCCCGCTCGCGGCCCTGGGGTGCCGTTAGCAGCAAGCTCTGGGCGACTGGCGCCATTCAGCGCCGCCGCCGTAACGAGGGGCGGGGGTGGACGCGGCCGGGCTGCTCACCAACCCCCCCACCCCACCCCGCTACTCTGCCAGCCCCACCTCGTAATTGAGTGAACGCGTCATCCAGCCGGATTACTGGCCCGGGGATCCGTTACCTTGCGAAAGCTCCGCCATCTGCTCGCTACAGCTTCTTACCCGGCCTGCTGTCCCTACAGAATCCGGACCCTCCGCCAAAGTCCTTCAGCCAGACGGCCAGATGGCCGCCCGGTCACTTACATGTTTACACTGCGACACAATTACCTGAAGGTGGATACAAGATTTTGGACACCAGTTTCTCGCTATCGCATTTATTTGGACTAATAATCACGAAAATAGAATCATTGCGACTTCGAACAAAACCACCCGTAGAGCACAGTTATAACATTTCGGCATATGTGAGACCTTAACTTCTGCCAGTGAATTACATTCAAAAGATGCAGTGTCTACTTTCTGATTCGGCGTATCGCAAAACTGGTGCTGACTCTACTAAGAGTGACAAACTGCCTATTGGCTTCTGTCTCGGGTTCTTCGGCCGACGTTCATCTAATGATTTTTCTGACGTTTCGCCAGCACGAGTGGCTAGCATTGTCAAAGCTTCACCCTCCATTGCCGGTGGTGAACTGGAGGCGAGCTCGCGGCCGCAGACTATATGTACCTGGCGCGCCAACGTCCGAGGGCTTCTCCACGGTCATTTCCGGTGCGGTTCTCCTCTTGCTACCTGCGACGGTCGTTCGCTGCAGTACGGGAAGCCAGGATCCGTTTACCTTAAGGCTTTCCTCTTTCTTGTTGAAACTGTTCGCGTGTTTTTGGATTTCTACAGCTTCTCTGAACAAGCGCGTGTGATAGTGCTTCTCTACAGCCAGAACTTCCGTGTCGGTCATCTAATGATTTTTCTGACACGGAAGTTCTGGCTGTAGAGAAGCACTATCACACGCGCTTGTTCAGAGAAGCTGTAGAAATCCAAAAACACGCGAACAGTTTCAACAAGAAAGAGGAAAGCCTTAAGGTAAACGGATCCTGGCTTCCCGTACTGCAGCGAACGACCGTCGCAGGTAGCAAGAGGAGAACCGCACCGGAAATGACCGTGGAGAAGCCCTCGGACGTTGGCGCGCCAGGTACATATAGTCTGCGGCCGCGAGCTCGCCTCCAGTTCACCACCGGCAATGGAGGGTGAAGCTTTGACAATGCCAGCCACTCGTGCTGGCGAAACGTCAGAAAAATCATTAGATGAACGTCGGCCGAAGAACCCGAGACAGAAGCCAATAGGCAGTTTGTCAACAAGTGGCCACGAAAGCCTTAACAATTTTCTACTAAGAGTGTTGGGAGAAAGACCTCCTGAAGAAAAGTTCTTTGTCACAGGAGACTCTCAAGAGTCTTGATTCTTACTGTGCTGTACCACCTAGATTATATGGCCTCCCTATGGTCTACAAAGAGGCTGTCCCGTTGAGGTCTATAGTTTCTAATATTGGTGCACCGACATATCGTGTAGCTAAACATCTTGCTGGTTCGTTGAGCCCACTAGTAGGTAGGTGTGAACACCACATTAAGAACTCTGCAGATTCCTTACGTCGATTGGAGGGATTACATTTCAAAGACTGATATTTTAGTCAGTTTTGATGTGGTTTCTCTTTTCACTCACGTTCCTCTCTCTGATTCGTTGCAACAAATTGAGGTTAAGTTTGGGGTCGAGTTAACAAATTTGTTTCCACATGTGCTGACCACCACTTTTTATTCAATGGTCAGTACTACTAACAGAGTGATGGAGTTGCAATGGGAAGCCCATTGTCACCTATTGTGACCAATTTGTTTATGGAGAACTTTGAGGAATGTGCCTTGGAGTCAGCGACCTTGAAACCTTGAAATGTCCCCTTAGAAAAATTAATGAATTACTGTGCTGATAAACCTCTTACATTATTTGGTTTTCAAACAGCTGAGCAGAACTGAACGTACTTAGACATTTCGCTCTTTACCTATTCTGATCAACACTAAACTGACACAAAATATTTTTAGCGCAACGCAATCAGACTTCCAACAATCCCTACAAAAGAATGGCCCTGACCAACATTAACCTATACCTTTCACAAATCACTTACCTCACAAAAATCTTCGTTACTCGAACTACTGCAATACAGCGAGCACCACTACTGCAAACTAAATAAAAAGATTCAAACTACTGAAGGCACTAACTACTGATAGGCATAGTTAGCAAATGAAAGATTTCCATAGAGAACAAACAATGTATAGTGTTCAAAAGTCATAATATATATAGCAGTTCATGACATCCAGTCTTACAAATTTACTGTCTCTGATGGACACACGTCTAGATCATCCGCTCTCAAAACTCTGCCATCTCCCTCCCCATATCCACCACTGCTGGTGGCTCACCTCCAACTGCGCAACGCTACGCGCTGTTAACATCCAGCTGCCCAACACTACAATAGCAAACAACAATGCAAACCAGCCACAGACTGCACACAGCACTGCCAGTGATTTTCATACAGAGCGCTACGTGGCGTTACCAATAAAAAAACCTAAACAGCCTACTTACAACCTGGGTGTTTTTTCAGATATGTAGACGATACTTTTGTTGTTTGGCCTCATGGTAGTGAGAATTTAAACCGGTTTTTGGAACACCTGAATTCAATCCACCCGAAATTTCACTTCACTATTGAGGTGGAAAAGAATGGATGCCTTCCCTTCCTTGATATGTTGTTCAGAAGGAAGACTGATGGTACGCTGGGACACACAGTTTATAGGAATCCTACTCACACTGACTTGTATCTGCGAGCTGATGGTTGTCACCATCCAGCTCAGCGTGAAGGAGTACTTCGACCTTGGTTCACGGGGCCCACGTTATCTCAGACCCTGAAACTTTGGTAGCTATCACATCTCGAAGTCACCTTTCGTCAGAATGGTTATGTGAGAGGCAGATCAAACTTGCGTTGCGCTATCAGTCTTCTGTGCAACGGGTAAGTGACGATAGCAACGAACTTGCACGCAGGAAGATTTTCTGACAGGATTGGCCGTATTTTGCGGAAATATGAAGTGAAATGTATTTTTCGACCACTTTCTAAGATTAGGGTCCTGCTGACGTCCGTAAAAGATGATCTGGGTTTGCGTAAGGCTGGTGTCTATCGTATTCCTTGCAGTTGTGGCATGTCATATATTGGTCGGACAATCAGGACTGTGGAAGACCGGCGCACTGAACATAAGCGTCACACAAGCCTACAACAGTGGATCAAATCCGCTATTGCAGAAAATTGCCTTGACACCGGTCATCCTATGGAATACAACAACACGGAAATTCTGGCTTGGACGTCCAGCTTTTGGGATAGTGTCATATAGGAAGCTGTTGAAATCAAACTATCAAGTAACCTTATAAACAGAAATGGTGTATTTTGTCTAAATGCTGCTTTGAATCCGGCTCTGTCTCTCATCAAAGAACATAGGGACAGAACTAGAGCTACCTCACCTGTTGATTAATAGTCACTATCGATATTTCTGATGTTGGTTATCTTTGGCTGTGTGTTGACTTTGCGGTTACTTGTTCTGTGTGTGGTATCTTCCTTGTTTCTCCTCTGTGAACCTGTAAAAGACCCCAAAATCAGAGGAATTTAAAAGTGGCTGCACACATGGTGACGCCTCCACGTCATGCAGACAGCTCTGTTACAAACGGAATTTGGTTCTCACCATAAGCATTCTTTTCCATTTGACGTAAGATTATTACAGAGGCTTTTACATGGTAGTGCTCAAAACTCAAATGAGGATCGTCGGAACAACTACCATTAACTGTTCTGATAAGAGTAAATACTTAGAAAATAGATGTGGTGGATGCTCTGGTTTGTTTTAATGATGGTGCCGTGCGAAGGTTTGAAGCTATGGAAATCGTGGGACTGATTGGTGAACCAAACATGCAAAAAGCTTTCATCGCCGTTCATCGCACGAGATACTTCGGGGCAGAAAAATCTGTGTCGCAACGCACCAAAGAAGCAAAAATACGAAGGGGAAGTCTGAAAAAGAAGAGGGCGGAACAACATCACTGCAAACAAGATGAAAATTGAACTGGTATGGGTTAGTGTTAAGCATGTTAGAAATGGCTCTAAGCACTATGGGACTTAACATCTGAGGTCATAAGCCCCTAGACTTAGAACTACTTAAACCTAACTAACCTAAGGGCATCACACACATCCATGCCCGAGGCAGGATTCGTACCTGTGACCGTTGCAGCAGCACGGATCCAGACTTAAGCGCATAGAACCACTCGGCCATAGTAAGAATATTAAATAGAGAAACAAGTTTAACTAAAACATGAATTTCCCAAAATTTCAGTCTTTTGATGTTATGGAACACATTATTTAAAAATTATGAGAAGCCTGAAATTTCTACACCATCGTAAAACATTGTTTACTAAAAAGTACGCTATTTTTATGACTTAAATTTGAAAATTGAAGACTTATCTTTTTTAAGGTCTACGTTAAAGACGACCTAGACAACGTCCAGAAAAAAAATCAAGTTTCTACTTTGTTTTTATTTCGAGATATGTCTACCTATGGTGTCCACAAATAATTGACACGCTTTATTTCACTTGCAACACGAAATATAATTCAGGAAAAAAGGATGAGACCAAAAGCTGTTATTCATGCATCAAAATGTTCACAAGAGATCTGTTAAAATATGGTAAGCATTAGAGGTGGTTACATCTATTATTTTTTGAGTTACACTATTTAGAAAATTGTCCATTTTTTCAGGATTTCCGCTTGTGTTCATGAACCAAACACCATAATGTTTAATTACATTAATACATTTGAAATTACGTTAAAATGTTATAAGCTATATGCGTGTCAAGTGGTGTGCAAGAGCTAGTCTTTTCTTGTATGTTCATAATGCTTTAGAAGAAAATAGCAAATAAATGAAGAAATCATAGGACAAAATTAACAAGAAACTATTTCACTCGCTGGAATATTATATAACAGCTTACTTGGAACAAGTATAGAGAGTAAAACCAGTAACACCAAAAACTTCTTTTTCCAATTGAAACCTAATGCAGATTATATCTATGATGTAGGTGCAGACAGAAACAAAAGAGCAACCTTGCTAATTTCAGACCATAATGTCAAATAAGAAGTAAATAGGAGAATGTATTGCTACACTATTAAAAATACTAACTTATTTCAATAAATTCAAAGATTCGGATATTTAAAAATATTGTCCTTACTTTTCTGACATACTCTTGTCAGGCATTGACATTAAAAATATCGGAAGAATAAACAGTAAGAATATCGAAAAATAAAATTTTGATGACGATATTTGGTGGATTCAAGATAGAAACGCAACAGAATACAGATAATTAAAAACGAACAAGTATGTGTGTGTGAAATCTTATGGGACTTAACTGCTAAGGTCATCAGTCCCTAAGCTTACACACTACCTTACCTAAATTATCCTAAGGACAAACACACACACCCATGCCCGAGGGAGGACTCGAACCTCCGCCGGGACCAGCGCCCTAGACCGCTCGGCTAATCCCGCGCGGCTAACAAGTATATGACCTGTATAGGTAAAAGGATATTTCATCCAAAATTATAGCTATGAGAGCTTGTCGGTTTGGATACACACTTCGAGCTCCAGAAGACAGGTAAATCTACCAACCACGTATAGAACATCCACAAGGATGAAGACCTTCCGGAAGACCAAAATTGCAACACTTTGACAGTATCAGAGAATATACAAGAATTTACCGGAAGCTAAACTGAAAAATTAAATGCCAAGGTAGAACATCAGTAAAGAAGAGGAGGAGGTCGTTATAGACGGGGCACAAGCTCCGATTAGGGAAGCATGTAAAAGGAAACCGGCCATGATCCCTTCGAAGTTTGCGTGATGCAGTTTATAAAAAATCACAGAATACCTAAATCAGGACGGCTGGACGCGGGTTTCAACCGTCGTCCTCTCGCATGCGAGTCCAATGTGCTAAACACTGCGCTTTCTACATCTACATCTACATACATACTCCGCAATCCACCATACGGTGCGTGGCGGAGGGTACCTCGTACCACAACCAGCATCTTCTCTCCCTGTTCCACTCCCAAACAGAACGAGGGAAAAACGACTGCCTATATGCCTCTGTACGAGCCCTAATCTCTCTTATCTTTGTAGTCTTTTCGCGAAATGTAAGTTGGCGGCAGTAAAATTCTACTGCAGTCAGCCGCAAATGCTGGTTCTCTAAATTTCCTCAGTAGCGATTCACGAAAAGAACGCCTCCTTTCCTCCATAGACTTCCACCCGAGTTCCTGAAGCATTTCCGTAACACTCGCTTGATGATCAAACCTACAAGTAACAAATCTAGCAGCCCGCCTCTGAATTGCTTCTATGTCCTCCCTCAATCCGACCTGA
Organism: Schistocerca cancellata; assembly: GCF_023864275.1. Classification (NCBI taxonomy): domain Eukaryota; kingdom Metazoa; phylum Arthropoda; class Insecta; order Orthoptera; family Acrididae; genus Schistocerca; species Schistocerca cancellata. Next base: position 79,666,660 of record NC_064627.1, on the reverse strand, counting down.
TAGGGATCCCAAACGCTCGAGCAGTACTCAAGAATAGGTCTTATTAGTGTTTTATAAGCGGTCTCCTTTACAGATGAACCACATCTTCCCAAAATTCTAGCAATGAACCGAAGACGACTATCCACCTTCCCCACAACTGCCATTACATGCTTGTCCCACTTCCTATCGCTCTGAAATGTTACGCCCAAATATTTAATCGACGTGACTGTGTCAAGCGCTACACTACTAATGGAGTATTCAAACATTACAGGATTCTTTTTCCTATTCATCTGCATTAATTTACATTTATCTATATTTAGAGTTAGCTGCCATTCTTTACACCAATCACAAATCCTGTCCAAGTCATCTTGTATCCTCCTACAGTCACTCAACGACGACACCTTCCCGTACACCACAGCATCATCAGCAAACAGCCGCACATTGCTATCCACCCTTTCCAAAAGATCATTTATGTAGATAGAAAACAACAGCGGACCTACCACACTTCCCTGGGGCACTCCAGATGATACCCTCACCTCCGATTAACACTCACCATCGAGGACAAGGATGTATTGCAGGGAAAGTTTCCACCTACGCAATTCCCGCTCGGTAGCAGCGAAGGCCTCTCATAGCTTGTGAATCTTGTTAATAATAATAAATTTAAGTGCTTTTCAGAAAATATTTCATGCACTGTAGCCTTTTAAGGACGATACGCAGATCAGATAAGAAGAGAATGGAGGCTGCTGAAATGTGGTTTTGCACAGGAATGCAACGGGTAAGATCGATAGATAGGATAACCAATGAAGAGAAGCCTAAATGAGTCGGGGAAAAAATGTGTTCATAAGTATGTGGTGTCTGTTCTTTTGGACGTATCCAAAGAGCAGACACGATTTTTGATCCTGGAACTATCATCAGTGAATACACAAAGGAACGAGTGGCAGTGTATTCTGAGCAGTTACAGTGAATGACCACTGCGTCCGGATGGGTCAGCGGTGAGAGCCTCTGCCGAATAAGCACAGATTTTCAACTCAGGCCTTTGATTTCTAACAGTGCCCACTCACAGCCAACGTCTGTATCTGTGTGTGTGTGAAAATACGTTTATGGCGCTACTTGATTAAAAAAGGCGATAGGTTGATAGGACACATCTTGAGACGTCAGGGAGTATTTAATTTAGTAACAGAGGTAAGTACAGGGATAGGAATTGCAGAGGATGGACAAAGCTCGACTAAAGTAAGCCACAGTAATTATTCAGAAACCTTGAGACACATGCAGGACACACTGACATGCAGACGTGCCTCAAACTAGTCTTAGGACAAACAACAGCAAGAACAACATTTTCACGTAAGCGCCGAATATGTTTCCCTAGCCCAGTCAAATATCAGCTTCCTGAGAGTCGAATGTTTTCCACAGATGGTATCTGTAAATCAGTTTTTCCCAATTCGTCGATATGGTAAAGTGAGGTTATCAGTATCCTTCTTTCAGGAAGCGCAGAGTACGAATTCCTTAATTATGTCTGTGATAACGCATGGAGGACGAGTGAGCTTTTCAATAAGAGGTTTAAAAATCTTATCCATGCTAGTTAATATGTGCGTAACTGCTTTATTAACCGCGTCTAGCCATCGCGTTTTCGGAAAAGAACGAGCGATTCGGTAAAACGTTTGTGTGTCCTACATTTTTGAGGTTTAGGATGGTTGCGTAATATCCGAGTGAGTAAAGCTATTACCATTTCATGTGAAAGTGACGGAAAGTAATCGAGTAAAACATAATATCTGGTGTTCCCCCAGGAAGTGTTACAGGCCCACCGCTGCCAGTTTCTTGCAGCCGCGTTGTGATCGCACGAAGATGGTGCGTGATGAAATGAGGCAATGCGGGAAAGGTATTTGATGCATGTGGTGTACACCTCTACCATTGCGTACCACAGCACCGTACCAGGACAATAGTAACTGCATAACTGGATGTTGGTGCTGTAACAGACGCATTTGGTGTTAACGTCACCAGAGTTAATGTTTCCGCAGTCGGAAAGACACGGATGCGACACTGATCTCGGTGTTTAGATACATGCATCGGAGTCGCGCTAGGTTGCATATACGCTGCAGCGACGTCCTCAGACGTAAAATTTTTGATCGCACCTTACACAACCCAAAGGAAACATCCAGTGTATAACCGCAATTAAATTTGACAGCCACGACAACAATATTACCGTTTTCAGTTCTCTTCCACAATCGCTGAGGCAGGTGGCGCAGTGGATTAGCATTTCGGAGAACGGCGGTTCAAATTCACGTACAACCACCCAGGTTTATATTTTCCGTGATTTCCGTAATCACTCCAGGGAATACCGGGATGGTTCCTTTGAAAGTGTACATCAGAGACAAGGATATCGCCAGGAGTGCCCCAGGGAGGTGTGACAGGACCTCTGTCGTTCTCTCTATGCATAAATGATTTGGCGGAGAGGGTGGGCAGGAATCGGCGGTTGTTTGCTGATGAAGTCGTGGTGTACTTGAAGGTGAGTGACTGTAGAAAGATACAAGACGACTTAGACAAAATTCTCAGTTGATGTGTTGAATGGCAGCTAGTCCTAAATACGGAAAAATGTAAGTTAATGCGGATGAGTCGGAAAATTAAGCCTGTAATGCTCTGATACAGTGTTACTAGTCTCCTGCTTGACTCAATCAAGTCGTTTAAATATCTGAACTTAACGTTGCAAAGCGATTTGATATGGGACGAGCATGTGAGAACTGTGATAGGGAAGACGAATAGTCGACTGTGGTTTATTGGGAGAATTTTTCTTTCACCTCCAAAGGAGAGCGCATATAGGACGCTGGTTCCATCAATTCTTGAGTACTGTTCGAGTATTTGGGATCCGAAGCAATTCAGAGGTGGGCTGCTAGATCTGTTAGCGGTAGGTTCTAATGACACGTAAGTTTCACGGAGATGCTTCAGGAACTCAAATGGGAATTCCTGGAGGAAGGCGACCGATGTTCCTTTCGGGAAACGCTCTTGAGAAAATTTAGAGAACCGGCATTTGAATCTGACTGGCGAAGTATTCTATGCCTCCAACATAGATTGCGCGGAAGGACTACGAAGACAAGATACGAGAAATTAAGGTTCATACAGACGCATAAAGACCGTCATTTTTCCCTCCCTCTATTTGTGAGTGGAACTGGAAATGAAATGAAATGACTGGGTACCCTACGCGACGCACCGTCCTATGGCTGGCGGAATATCTATGCAGACGTAGATCTAGAAAGGGCACGACCTATTTTCTTCCCGATCCTTGAAACAATCCGAGCTTGTGCTCCGTGTCTAATGACCTCCATGTCAACGAGACAAACTCTTATTTCCTTCTTCCAATATCATTATCAGATCAAAATAGAAAAGATACAATAAACATTCTACGTAACTCAAATGTGTTGTATAGCAGAAGGTACGTGGTAATGTGCGTCCTGCAATCCTACAATATTCCTTGCACACAGAATGAAGGAATGTAAAAAATGCAGCACACGAAAAGTAAAGATGAGAACTAAAATCGAATCTCGTTATTACAAAGTTACAAAGTGGCATTATGTATTCCTCCCTGAGTGAAAACCAATCGTAGATGTTAACGTATTGAGTATTTCATCTCAGCGACAAAAAGTTACCGGTAATTGTTTTCTTTCCACATATATCAGTTTCTTTGCTCACAGAATGATGCCCTAAATTATATTCATCTCAGGTCCAGCTACAGGTATAGTACCGACATACGAGGGTTGTTCTTCTATTAAGGATTTCAGTAAACCATATTACTCTTTTAGCTAAGAAAACCCTACTTTTCAGTAAAATGTCAGTTCAATGCGACGGCCTTACGCCACCTCAGGGGGACCTGTATGGCAGCATGGTGCTACTCTACATGCTCCATCGCCGATGTTCGACAGACATTGTGACTATAAGCCTTTAACGCGCAATCATCTCAGCACAGATGCCCCTTTCGTTGCTCACGCCAACTTAGGGGGACCTGAATGGCAGCATGGTACCACTCTACATGCTCCGTCGCCGATGTTCGACAGACATTGTGACGATAAGCCTTGTAACGCGCAATCATCTCAGCACAGACGCCCCTTTCGTTGCTCACGCCACCTTAGGGGGACCTGTATGGCAGCATGGTACCACTCTACATGCTCCGTCGCCAATGTTCGACAGACATTGTGACGATAAGCCTTGTAACGCGCAATCATCTCAGCACAGACGCCACTTTCGTTGCTCACGCCACATTAGGGGGACCTGTATGGCAGCATGGTGCCACTCTACATGCTCCATCGCCGATGTTCGACAGACATTGTGACGATAAGCCTTGTAACGCGCAATCATCTCAGCACAGACGCCCCTATCGTTGCTCACGCCACCTTAGGGGGACCTTTACGGCAGCATGGTACCACTCTACATGCTCCATCGCCAATGTTCGACAGACATTGTGACGATAAGCCTTGTAACGCGCAATCATCTCAGCACAGACGCCCCTTTCGTTGCTCACGCCACCTTAGGGGGACCTTTATGGCAGAATGGTACCACTCTACATGTTCCATCGCCGATGTTCGACAGACATTGTGACGATAAGCCTTGTAACGCGCAATCATCTCAGCACAGACGACCCTTTCGTTGCTCACGCCACCTTAGGGGGACCTGTATGGCAGCATGGTACCACTCTACATGCTCCATTGCCGATGTTAGACAGACATTGTGACGATAAGCCTTGTAAAGCGCAATCATCTCAGCACAGACGCCCCTTTCGTTGCTCACGCCACCTTAGGGGGACCTTTATGGCAGCATGGTACCACTCTACATGCTCCATCGCCGATGTTCGACAGACATTGTGACGACAAGCCTTGTAACGCGCAATCATCTCAGCACAGACGCCCCTTTCGTTGCTCACGCCACCTTAGGGGGACCTGTATGGCAGCATGGTACCACTCTACATGCTCCGTCGCCAATGTTCGACAGACATTGTGACGATAAGCCTTGTAACGCGCAATCATCTCAGCACAGACGCCCCCTTCGTTGCTCACGCCACCTTAGGGGGACCTGCATGGCAGCATGGTGCCACTCTACATGCTCCGTCGCCGATGTTCGACAGACATTGTGACGATAAGTCTTATAACGCGCAATCATCTCAGTACAGACGCCCCTTTCGTTGCTCACGCCACATTAGGGGGACCTGTATGGCAGCATGGTGCCACTCTACATGCTCCATCGCCGATGTTCGACAGACATTGTGACGACAAGCCTTGTAACGCGCAATCATCTCAGCACAGACGCCCCTTTCGTTGCTCACGCCACCTTAGGGGGACCTGTATGGCAGCATGGTGCTACTCTACATGCTCCGTCGCCGATGTTCGACAGACATTGTGACGACAAGCCTTGTAACGCGCAATCATCTCAGCACAGACGCCCCTTTCGTTGCTCACGCCACCTTAGGGGGACCTTTATGGCAGCATGGTACCACTCTACATGCTCCATCGCCGATGTTCAACAGACATTGTGACGACAAGCCTTGTAACGCGCAATCATCTCAGCACAGACGCCCCTTTCGTTGCTCACGCCACCTTAGGGGGACCTGTATGGCAGCATGGTGCTACTCTACATGCTCCGTCGCCGATGTTCGACAGACATTGTGACGATAAGTCTTATAACGCGCAATCATCTCTGCACAGACGCCCCTTTCGTTGCTCACGCCACATTAGGGGGACCTGTACGGCAGCATGGTGCCACTCTACATGCTCCATCGCCGTTGTTCGACAGACATTGTGACGATAAGCCTTGTAACGCGCAATCATCTCAGCAGAGACGCCCCTTTCGTTGCTCACACCACCTTAGGGGGACCTGTATGGCAGCATGGTACCACTCTACATGCTCCATCGCCGATGTTCGACAGACATTGTGACGACAAGCCTTGTAACGCGCAATCATCTCAGCACAGACGCCCCTTTCGTTGCTCACGCCACCTTAGGGGGACCTGTACGGCAGCATGGTACCACTCTACATGCTCCATCGCCGATGTTCGACAGACATGGTGACGATAAGCCTTGTGACGCGCAATCATCTCAGCACAGACGCCCCTTTCGTTGCTCACGCCACCTTAGGGGGACCTGTATGGCAGCATGGTGCCACTCTACATGCTCCATCGCCGATGTTCGACAGACATTGTGACGATAAAGCCTTGTAGCGCGCAATCATCTCAGCACAGACGCCTCTTTCGTTGCTCCATGTTCTTCTGTTCGACGGCGAGGAACTCAGGGGGCGCGCACCTCTGACTACCCGAAATGGTGGACGAGTGCGTCAACGCAACCAACAATGAAACTCTGTTGCGCAGCGAGGTGTTGGGCTGCGATCCGTCCGTCACCTCTGAGAGTGTCTGCACGTTTCAACACTGCAAGTGCCGCAGCTGCGTGCTGCCGGCTAGCACACGGGAGGACGGACAGGTTTGTGCGACATTGTTGCAATGATGACAGACGCGTCGCCCAACGCCTCGCTTTCCTTTCGTTCAGGTCTCCATGGACATTCTGCAAACGCCTATGAATACCTGTCATTGGTTTACCGCAAGAATGGTTCAAATGGCTCTGAGCACTATGGGACTTAACATCTGTGGTCATCAGTCCCCTAGAACTTAGAACTACTTAAACCTAACTAACCTAAGGACATCACACACATCCATACCCGAGGCAGGATTCGAACCTGCGACCGTAGCAGTCGCGCGGTTCCGGACTGCAGCGCCTTAACCGCGAGACCACCGCGGCCGGCTTACCGCAAGAATGAACTCGATGACCGTTTTCTGCTACGAACGCACTCCGTTACAGACGCCATTCTCAAGGCCAGGTATAGAGCCGCCACCGATAGGAGCTTCATGAAAGTATAGGGGCTGAAGAGGGAATATTCCACGATGTCCCACACCAAATATCATAGAGTCTCGATTATCTTACCTAAGCCGGCCGCGGCAAGGGCGGATAAGCGGGAAGGTCGGATAACACGGAAAATATTTAAAAAAATACAAAAATTAAACTAAAGTAGGCCAAATGAGTCAAACATTTAATACAATACAAATCAAATTAGACTGAATAGATATTTACTGTGTGAAGAAGTTAGTAATTGTCTTTTGTTTTCCTGCCGTTCGCCGTTTTTTTGCCGCTAAATCAAGTAGTCCCTTAAGAAGTAAAACCTGGTAGACGATGTTTCCTTCAGTTGCTCTACATATTTTAAAGCAGTTTCTAAGGCCTTGTGTCCTTCGTTGTGAGAAATCTTGGCCACACTTTCCTCCACTACATCCGCTTTTTCGTCTTCTTTTTCGTCCGCAGCTCGTGGTCGTGCGGTAGCGTTCTCGCTTCCCACCCCCGGGTTCCCGGGTTCGATTCCCGGCGGGGTCAGGGATTTTCTCTGCCTCGTGATGACTGGGTGTTGTGTGCTGTCCTTAGGTTAGTTAGGTTTAAGTAGTTCTAAAGTTCTAGGGGACTGATGACCATAGATGTTAAGTCCCATAGTGCTCAGAGCCATTTGAACCGTCTTATTTTCGTTTACCATGTTCACTGTTTCTTTATTTGTCACTTCAAGTTCTTCACCTTGGACAGTCCATTCATTTTTGTCATCTTTTGTGGCGTCAGCACATCCCTGAACTTTCCGTAACAATGAAAGCAGGGTAGTACTTTCTGGTTCGGTCTGCTGCTGCAGATTTTCATCATCTGGAGAATTTTCATGATTTTCCTGTAGCAAAATTTTCCAGGATTTTGCAATTGTATTTGCTCCAACACTCTCCTAAGACTGGGCCATGTCATAAGCTGCGTCTTTCAAATTAATACGGCGCAAGTGGTCTAGCGTGCCCTTTCCCTTGTCCATAGCATTAATTAAAATGAAAGCAAGTTACTGCGGTAGTTTCTCTTCGTGTCTCTAAGGTCCCTTTGTCCATAGACTGACATAAGGATGTGACATTTGGAGGCAAAAACATGGCCTTTATATCTTGACCTAGAAGTTCATCTTCATTAGGATGACAAGTGGCATTGTCTAGAAGCAACAGTGCTTCGCGGGCAAGTTGTTGGCTTTCAAAAACATTTCAGTTAGTGGCACGAACTCGTTAAAAAATCATTCTTTAAAAATGTCTGAGCTCATCCAAGCGTGTTTTTGTTGTTTTAATATTTCACCGGTTAAGCATTTTTAGATACATTTTTAAATGCTCTCGGTTTTTTTTTGGTTCACCTATCATAGACAGAAGAAGAAATATTGAATTTAATTGATGAAAGGAGAAAATATAAAAATGCAGTAAATGAAGCAGGCAAAAAGGAATACAAACGTCTCAAAAATGAGATCGGCAGGAAGTGCAAAATGGCTAAGCAGGGATGGCTAGAGGACAAATGTAAGGATGTAGAGGCTTATCTCACTAGGGGTAAGAAAGATACTGCCTACAGGAAAATTAAAGAGACCTTTGGAGATAAGAGAACCACTTGTATGAACATCAAGAGCTCAGATGGAAACCCAATTCTAAGTAAAGAAGGGAAAGCAGAAAGGTGGAAGGAGTATATAGAGGGTCTATACAAGGGCGATGTACTTGAGGACAATATTATGGAAATGGAAGAGGATGTAGATGAAGATGAAATGGGAGATACGATACTGCGTGAAGAGTTTGACAGAGCACTGAAAGACCTGAGTCGAAACAAGGCCCCCGGAGTAGACAACATTCCATTGGAACTACTGACGGCCTTGGGAGAGCCAGTCCTGACAAAACTCTACCATCTGGTGAGCAAGATGTACGAGACAGGCGGAATACCCTCAGACTTCAAGAAGAATATAATAATTCCAATCCCAAAGAAAGCAGATGTTGACAGATGTGAAAATTACCGAACAATCAGTTTAATAAGCCACAGCTGCAAAGTACTAACACGAATTCTTTACAGACGAATGGAAAAACTAGTAGAAGCCGACCTCGGGGAAGATCAGTTTGGATTCCGTAGAAATACTGGAACACGTGAGGCAATACTGACATTGCGACTTATCTTAGAAGAAAGATTAAGGAAAGGCAAACCTACTTTTCCAGCATTTGTAGACTTAGAGAAAGCTTTTGACAGTGTTAACTGAAATACTCTCTTTCAATTTCTAAAGGTGGCAGGGGTAAAATACAAGGAGCGAAAGGCTGTTTACAATTTGTACAGAAACCAGATGGCAGTTATAAGAGTCGAGGGACATGAAAGGGAAGCAGTGGCTGGGAAGGGAGTAAGACAGGGCTGTAGCCTCTCCCCGATGTTATTCAATCTGTATATTGAGCAAGCAGTAAAGTAAACAAAAGAAAAATTTAGAGTATTAATTAAAATCCATGGAGAAGAAATAAAAACTTTGAGGTTCGCCGATGACATTGTAATTCTGTCAGAGACAGCAAAGGACTTTGAAGAGCAGTTGAACGGAATGGATGGTGTCTTGAAGGGAGGATATAAGATGAACATCAACAAAAGCAAAACGAGGATAATGGAATGTAGTCGAATTAAGTCGGGTGATGTTGAGGGTATTAGATTAGGAAACGAGACACTTAAAGTAGTAAAGGAGTTTTGCCATTTGGGGAGAAAAATAACTGATGATGGTCGAAGTAGAGAGGATATAAAATGTAGACTGTCAATGTCAAGGAAAGCGTTTCTGAGTAAGAGAAATTTGTTAACATCGAGTATAGATTTAAGTGTCAGGAAGTCATTTCTGAAAGTATTTGTATGGAGTGTAGCCATGTATGGAAGTGAAACATGGACGGTAAACAGTTTGGACAAGATGAGAATAGAAGCTTTTGAAATGTGGTGCTACAGAAGAATGCTGAAGATTAGATGGGTAGATCACATAACTAATGAGGAAGTATTGAATAGGGTTGGGGAGAAGAGAAGTTTGTGGCACAACTTGACCAGAAGAAGGGATCGGTTGGTAGGACATGTTCTGAGGCATCAAGGGATCACCAATTCAGTATTGGAGGGCAGCGTGGAAGGTAAAAATCGTAGGGGGAGACCAAGAGATGAATACACTAAGCAGATTCAAAAGGATTAAGGTTGCAGTAGGTACTGGGAGATGAAGAAGCTTGCACAGGATAGAGTAGCATGGAGACCTGCATCAAACCAGTCTCAGGACTGAAGACCACAACAACAACATCATAGACAGTTTCATTGTCAGATATGCTGTGGCGTTACAGAATGCAAGAATTGTCATCTTTGCTACGTTTGTAGCCTGGCGCTGCTTTTTCGGCCTTTGACGCTAATGTTTTTTCCGGTAACATTTTGTAATTGAGACCAGTCTCGTCGCAGATAAAAATTTGATCGCCAGTTAAGTTTTCCTTGTACAATGCCTCGTGAAGTTTACTCCTAAACATTTGAACAGCTTCAAAATTTGCTGAAAGCGTTTCACCACAGACATTAAGTTGCCGAATTCCGTATATTTTCTTCCATCTATCGAGCCAGCCTACACTAGCTGTGAAATCAGGTTCACCTTCGTTTGGTTCGTTACGAAACTTTAAGGCTTTTTCCTGCAAAATAGGTCCCGACATGGGTACACCTTTATCTCTATGTTGAGTAAACCATAGGAACAAAGCTTCACCTTTATAATCACATTTTTTCATGGTTTTCCGATCTTCCAAAGCACCAGAGGTTGCTCGCTGAGAATACCACTTCTCAATTACATTGCAGTTCCTTTTCCAGTCTCCAACTGTTGTTTTCCCGACGCTATAATCCTGCACCACTACAGATGTACGAGGTGCATTCAAGTTCTAAGGCCTCCGATTTTTTTCTCCGGACTGGAAAGAGATAGAAACATGCGCATTGTTTTAAAATGAGGCCGCGTTCATTGTCAATACGTCCCAGAGATGGCAGCACTGTATGGCAGATGGAATTTTATCGCCAGCGGCGAGAATGAGAACTGTTTTAAATACTTAAAATGGCGACGTTTTCCTTACTTGAACAGCGTGTAATCATTCGTTTTCTGAATTTGCGTGGTGTGAAACCAATTGAAATTCATCGACAGTTGAAGGAGACATATGGTGATGGAGTTATGGATGTGTCGAAAGTGCGTTCGTGGATGCGACAGTTTAATGAAGGCAGAACATCGTGTGACAACAAACCGAAACAACCTCGGGCTCGAACAAGCCGGTCTGACGACATGATCGAGAAAGTGGAGAGAATTGTTTTGGGGGATCGCCGAATGACTGTTGAACAGATCGCCTCCAGAGTTGGCATTTCTGTGGGTTCTGTGCACACAATCCTGCATGGCGACTTGAAAATGCGAAAAGTGTCATCCAGGTGGGTGCCACGAATGCTGACGGACGACCACACGGCTGCCCGTGTGGCATGTTGCCAAGCAATGTTGACGCGCAACGACAGCATGAATGGGACTTCCTTTTCGTCGGTTGAGAGCACACAGATTCACCGCCACTAAAAAAATTTCGGGTAACCGCCAGTGCTGAAAAAATGATGGTGTCCATGTTCTGGGACAGCGAGGGCGTAATCCTTACCCATTGCGTTCCAAAGGGCACTACGGTAACAGGTGCATCCTACGAAAATGTTTTGAAGAACAAATTCCTTCCTGCACTGCAACAAAAACGTCCGGGAAGGGCTGCGCGTGTGCTGTTTCACCAAGACAACGCACCCGCACATCGAGCTAACGTCACGCAACAGTTTCTTCGTGATAACAACTTTGAAGTGATTCCTCATGCTCCCTACTCACCTGACCTGGCTCCTAGTGACTTTTGGCTTTTTCCAACAATGAAAGACACTCTCCGTGGCCGCACATTCACCAGCCGTGCTGCTATTGCCTCAGCGATTTTCCAGTGGTAAAAACAGATTTCTAAAGAAGCCTTCGCCGCTGCCATGGAATCATGGCGTCAGCGTGTTGAAAAATGTGTACGTCTGCAGGGCGATTACGTCGAGAAGTAACGACAGTTTCATCGATTTCGGGTGAGTAGTTAATTAGAAAAAAAAAAATCGGAGGCCTTAGAACTTGAATGCATCTCTTAAGATAGCACTGAGGAGTGAGGAGTAGCAGACGGTGACAATGAACTGAACTGAGTATCGCAAATAACACGTTAGTCACTGAATTGTCGTAGGATGGCGCACGACCGGCGCGGTGAAAGGGTCGGATAACACAGATGGCCGGATAATTGAAGCTCGGATAATCGAGACTCTACTGTATTTTTTCAACCGAAATTGGGCTTTAAAAAAATGTGTTCCGTTATTTACTGAACGCCCTTCGTAAAATAGTGATAAGAGAATAAAAAGTGCGTGAAAATTGCGAACGTCGGCAGACGCGTTACGCATTCGAGAAACAGCGCCGCAGTAATGATAGTGACGTAGGATGGAGAAATTAACCGAGCCTCGAGAGGAGGTCTGTAAGGGACGGATGGTGGCCGCGGTTACTGCGGTGGCAGCGGGGCAGAACGCTGCTGCCGACACGGCCTGGACCAGACGCGGCCAAGCTGTGCTCCGGCTGGCCGCCTAATTGCGCCTCTATGGTGTCCGTGTCACTCTGTGTGTGTGTGTGTGTGTGTGTGTGTGTGTGTGTGTAGCGGAGCGGTCACGCCCGCAGCTGTCGCGCCACAGCTGCGCCTCGCCCGCACTGTGCGTGCTGCAGCGCAGAAGCTGCGCGGCAGCTGGCGGCCGGCAGCTGCGGCCAGACCGCTTTTATCTGCCGCCGCAGTGTCTCCCACGACACGACACGCACTGCGTTTGTTAAGGGGCTATTACTCGACGATCCGCCACCGACGAAACAGGTCTGGCGCGGCTGCCATCTGGCGGCAGAACGGGTGGAGCGAGCGGTAACAGAATTAGCAGACGCATTATCGGCTCGCGGGAGTAGACAGCAGTTCTGAACTGCAGCGAATCCGCACTCCAGCCCGTGACAACGCGCACGTACGCATGAGGCGTTAGTCAGACCGTGCTTTCTGCAGACTATAGGCTTCCGTACTGGAACTTCGTGCACATTTTTCACTAGATAATTAGTGATAAATTCCGTAATAAAACGAATGAAATTTGTGTTGCCGCCGTACTTTTTTTTCACGTATTGCTGTTGCGAAAAACAAACATCGTACTGATTTACTCTTTTCCTAGGAATGGAATATGACAAACAATGTTTGAGCGTCATCCAGGCTACAGCGTCGTATGGTCTGTCTGATCCTCGCGACTCGCTGTATCATAATAACATCTGGGTAGTCGTTTACTGATGAGTAAATATGAATAACATTACATATGTGTTTCTCAATTTGTATTTGTAGCTCATTAATTGACGGAAGTTCACCTCTGACTTGAATGAATCGTTTGCTTTATTTCAGCAAGCCAGCAAGACTAAAATGCCAACTGTCAGCGAGGGCGTCCCACCACAAAGTAAATAAACAAACGATTCAATCTTAACACGCGACTAGCTGAAATTGCCTCCCCCGTAACTGTGGACACTTGGCCGGGCCCCTTCCATTAAGCCGTCCGGGGTGGCCGAGCGGTTCTAGGCGCTTCAGTCTGGAACCGCGCGACCGCTACGCTTGCAGGTTCGAATCCTGCCTCGCGCATGGATGTGTGTGATGTCCTTAGGTTAGTTAGGTTTAAGTAGTTCTAATTTCTAGGGGATTGATGACCTCAGATGTTAAGTCCCACAGTGCTCAGAGCCATTTGAACCATTTGAACCCTTCCATTAGCATCGACAGCAGTTTGTCAAAGCATGCCACGTCTATTGTCGCGAGGGAATATACGGCCCTGCCTTCGTTCCTTCTTCCCAACCAGCGTGGAACTCAGCTACATCTGGCATTTCGTCGTCAATGTCGTCGTCGTCCTGGCTCTATAGTCACTGTGTGGGCAACAGCTGCAGAAGTAACTGCGTCCTCCGTGTGGGGAATATTGTATAAACAAAAATATTGGTAAAAATACGCTTTTGCAAGAAATTATCAGACTATGAAACGAATACTACTTCACCTCCTTTGCCGTGTCTCTGCGGGCTCGGCATGTTATTATGGTTCCGACAATGTTACTTAATTCCTCTGTGATAAGCATATAAGAAATCAACAGTTACTTAATAAATAGGGACACTGATCTTCCACATATACAGAGGTTGGACTAAACTGTGGAAAAACCACGACGGATGCATGATTCAATATAAATGCAGATGCTAATCAAGCCAGCAGGTTGGGCTGCTGTACTTGACCATGAACGCCACTTGGAGAATTTCGTCAATACGCTGCAACTCCCAGTCGTGGTCAGAGTAGTGTTATGGGAAATTGGGATTGCAATGAGTCGAAGGTAACCGCATTCGAACGCAAGAAAATTGTTGGTATTCGTATGGAAGGTGTTCCCGTATCAAAGTAGCCGAACTGTTTGCTGTTTGAGGAAGTACCGCCTCGAAGATCTGTACCACATACACGGAAAGGTGAAAAACATTACAAGTCGCAACGTGGACGGAAGTGTATGTCTAGTGATTGTGATAGACGACCATTCAGGAGGACTGTGGCAAAGGGTAAATGGACGGCAGTTGCAAAAGTCCCTGCAGAACTGTATGTCGCCAGTCGCGAAACCAGTCAGAACCAAAACAACAGCGGAAGCTTCGTAACCAGGAAACAGCAGGGTGAGCGGCAATTATAAAACCACTCATCAGTCTTGGACATACCTGTAACAGGAAAACACGTGGCCGAAGCACAAAGACCTGGACTACGTAGCAATGGTAGAAAGTCATTTGGTCGGAATGGCCTTGCTGCAAACTGTTTCCAACTTCAGGCAGAGTTTAGCTCCAAGAATGAAACATGGCGACAGTTTGGTGATGATTTGGCAGGCGTATCGTGATGTTCCATGGGCCCTGTAGGTGCATCGGGAGGTGGCATTTCTCCTATGGATTACGTCATATTTGGGTTAATCAGGTACATCCCATGGTACAGTATTTATTTCCCAATGGTGATGCTTTGTTCCAAGACGATAGGGTATCTTTTCACACAGCTCGCATCGTCCAGGACTGGTTTTGTGAGCATAAGGACGAATTGTCGCATCGCCCCTACATCTACATCTACATCTACATCCATACCCCGCAAGCCACCTGACGGTGTGTGGCGGAGGGTACCTTGAGTACCTCTATCGGTTCTCCCTTCTATTCCAGTCTCGTATTGTTCGTGGAAAGAAGGATTGTCGGTATGCCTCTTGTGGGCTCTAATCTCTCTGATTTCATCCTCATGGTCTCTTCGCGAGATATACGTAGGAGGGAGCAATATACTGCTTGACTCTTCGGTGAAGGTATGTTCTCGAAACTTTGACAAAAGCCCGTACCGAGCTACTGAGCGTCTCTCCTGCAGAGTCTTCCACTGGGGTTTATCTATCATCTCCGTAACGCTTTCGCGATTACTAAATGATCCTGTAGTGAAGCGCGCTGCTCTCCGTTGGATCTTCTCTATCTCTTCTATCAACCCTATCTGGTACGGATCCCACACTGCTGAGCAGTATTCAAGCAATGGGCGAACAAGCGTACTGTAACCTACTTCCTTTGTTTTCGGATTGCATTTCCTTAGGATTCTTCCAATGAATCTCAGTCTGGCATCTGCTTTACCGACGATCAACATTATATGATCATTCCATTTTAAATCACTCCTAATGCGTACTCCCAGATAATTTGTGGTATTAACTGCTTCCAGTTGCTGACCTGCTATTTTGTAGCTAAATGATAAGGGATCTATCTTTCTGTGTATTCGCAGCACATTACACTTGTCTACATTGAGATTCAATTGCCATTCCCTGCACCATTCGTCAATTTGCTGCAGATCCTCCTGCATTTGAGTACAATTTTCCATTGTTACAACCTCTCGACACACCACAGCATCATCTGCAAAAAGCCTCAGTGAACTTCCGATGTCATCCACCAGATCATTTATGAATATTGTGAATAGCAACGGTCCTATGACACTCCCCTGCGGCACACCTGAAATCACTCTTACTTCGGAAGACTTCCCTCCATTGAGAATGACATGCTGCGTCCTGTTATCTAGGAACTCCTAAATCCAATCACACAATTGGTCTGATAGTCCGTATGCTCTTACTTTGTTCATTAAACGACTGTGGGGAACTGTATCGAACGCCTTGCGGAAGTCAAGAAACACGGCATCTACCTGCGAAGAGATCGCAGTGTTATGGAGCCTTTTTAGTCTTATGTGGAGAGAAGGGTACGTGATCCCTGTTTCATGATTACCTGAACTCACCACTATTTTGCAGGAGGAACGGTTTACGAAGGTCTTTTGAATACCAACGGATTTCCTACTGTGTATTAGGCGTGGTATTGCACTGCTTTTGTTCTGTAACCATATTTTTGTATAGCCCTTGTATGTAACAAGAATGAATATAGATTTATCTTCTCGTTCTGGTTTTCGCGGCAAGAATATCTCACGTATATCGTGCAGAGGTATTCGCCTGAGGTGCGTCGCGTAGTAGGGGCTTTAGTGGCAGCAGGGCCTGTGTCATGGCAGCGCCATTCTCATCTAGAGCAGCAGCTCGCCTGACCCCTGACACCGTCTGATGTTTTTAATCTGCACGTGCTAAGAAGATGTCATTCGTATGAAACACAAGGGAAACACAACTGACTTTCGGTTTGCTCGAATTAATGTTCTTGTTGTTGTTGTGGTCTTCAGTCCTGAGACTGGTTTGATGCAGCTCTCCATGCTACTCTATCCTGTGCAAGCTTCATCTCCCAGTACCTACTGCAACCTACATCCTTTTGAATCTGCTTAGTGTATTCATCTCTTGGTCTCCCCCTACGATTTTTACCCTCCACGCTGTTCTCCAATACTGAATTGGTGATCCCTTGATGCCTCAGAACATGTCCTACCAACCGATCCCTTCTTCTGGTCAAGTTGCGCCACAAACTTCTCTTCTCCCCAATCCTATTCAATACTTCCTCATTAGTTATGTGATCTACCCATCTAATCTTCAGCATTCTTCTGTAGCACCACATTTCAAAAGCTTCTATTCTCTTCTTGTCCAAACTATTTACCGTCCATGTTTCACTTCCATACATGGCTACACTCCATACAAATACTTTCAGAAATGACTTACTGACACTTAAATCCATACTCGATGTTAACAAATTTCTCTTCTTCAGAAAAAGCCCTGTCTTACTCCCTTCCCAACCACTGCTTCCCTTTCATGTCCCTCGACTCTTATAACTGCCATCTGGTTTCTGTACAAATTGTAAATAGCCTTTCGCTCCCTGTATTTTACCCCTGCCACCTTTAGAATTTGAAAGAGAGTATTCCAGTCAACATTGTCAAAAGCTTCCTCTAAGTCTACAAATGCTAGAAACGTAGGTTTGCCTTCTCTTAATCTTTCTTCTAAGATAAGTCGTAAGGTCAGTATTGCCTCACGTGTTCCAGTATTTCTACGGAATCCAAACTGATCTTCCCCGAGGTCGGCTTCTACTAGTTTTTCCATTCGTCTGTAAATAATTCGTGTTAGTACTTTGCAGCTGTGGCTTATTAAACTGATTGTTCGGTAATTTTCACATCTGTCAACACCTGCTTTCTTTGGGATTGGAATTATTATATTCCTCTTGAAGTCTGAGGGTATTTCGCCTGTTTCATACATCTTGCTCACCAGATAGTAGAGTTTTGTCAGGACTGGCTCTCCCAAGGCCGTCAGTCGTTCCAATGGAATGTTGTCTACTCCGGGGGCTTTGTTTCGACTCAGGTCTTTCAGTGCTCTGTCAATCTCTTCACGCAGTATCGTATCTCCCATTTCATCTTCATCTACATCCTCTTCCATTTCCATAATATTGTCCTCAAGTGCATCGCCCTTGTATAGACCCTCTATATACTCCTTCCACCTTTCTGCTTTCCCTTCTTTGCTTAGAATTGGTTTCCATCTGAGCTCTTGATGTTCATACAAGTGGTTCTCTTATCTCCAAAGGTCTCTTTAATTTTCCTGTAGGCAGAGTCTATCTTACCTCTTGTGAGATAAGCCTCTACATCCTTACATTTGTCCTCTAGCCATCCCTGCTTAGCCATTTTGCACTTCCTGTCGGTCTCATTTTTGAGACGTTTGAATTCCTTTTTGCCTGCTTCATTTACTGCATTTTTATATTTTCTCCTTTCATCAATTATATTCAATATTTCTTCTGTTACCCAAGGATTTCTACTAGCCCTCGTCGTTTTACCTACTTGATCCTCTGCTGCCTTCAATACTTCATCCCTCAAAGCTACCCACTCTTCTTCTACTGTATTTCTTTCCCCCATTCCTGTCAATTGTTCCCTTATGCTCTCCCTGAAACTCTGTACAACCTCTGGTTCTTTCAGTTTATCCAGGTCCCATCTCCTTAAATTCCCACCTTTTTGCAGTTTCTTCAGTTTTAATCTACAGTTCATAACCAATAGATTGTGGTCAGAGTCCACATCTGCCCCTGGAAATGTCTTACAATTTAAAACCTGGTTCCTAAATCTCTGATACCTTTTAGTATCTCCAGGGTTCTTCCATGTATACAACCTTCTATCATGATTCTTAAACCAAGTGTTAGCTATGATTAAGTTGTGCTCTGTGCAAAATTCTACCAGGCGGCTTCCTCTTTCATTTCTTAGCCCCAATCCATATTCACCTACTACGTTTCCTTCTCTCCCTTTTCCTACACTCGAATTCCAGTCACCCATGACTATTAAATTTTCGTCTCCCTTCACTATCTGAATAATTTCTTTTATTTCATCATACATTTCTTCAATTTCTTCGTCATCTGCTGAGCTAGTGGGCATATAAACTTGTACTACTGTAGTAGGTGTGGGCTTCGTGTCTATCTTGGCCACAATAATGCGTTCACTATGCTATTTTCCTATTCATTATTAAACCTACTCCTGCATTACCCCTATTTGACTTTGTGTTTATAACCCTGTAGTCACCTGACCAGAAGTCTTGTTCCTCCTGCCACCGAACTTCACTAATTCCCACTATACCCAACTTTAACCTATCCATTTCCCTTTTAAAATGTTCTAACCTATCTGCCCGATTAAGGGATTTGACATTCCACGCTCCGATCCGTAGAACGCCAGTTTTCTTTCTCCTGATAACGACATCCTCTTAAGCAGTCCCCGCCCGGAGATCCGAATGGGGGACTATTTTACCTCCGGAATATTTTACCCAAGAGGACGCCATCATCATTTAATCATACAGTAAAGCTGCATGCCCTAGGGAAAAATTACGGCCGTAGTTTCGCCTTGCTTTCAGCCGTGAATTAATGTTATAGACATCAATTCCATATACCTGGATTTTGAGAGGCTTTCGATATCCTCCCGTTGCTTTCTAATAAAAAAATGTGTGCCTGCGTATGATAGTCTCAGCTGTTGCGGCTGGTTTCGTGTTTTACTACCAGGTAGGTTACAGTATATAATAACAGACGGGAACTCATCTATTGAACTCAAATCTGATAGGCATCAAGGAGATGTGATAGGACCTTTCCTGTTCTAGACGTACTGTGTAAGAATGATTTAGGAGACAATCTGAGCAGCTCCCTTAGGCTGCAGATGATCCATCGTTGTCATTACGTATACGTCAGTCTCAGAATATCGCTATGAGGTAAAACACTTTTCTGTAGGTTTTCTCTCAAATTCCGTTCTTTCAGAGAGATGGCCGGTGCACAGATAGCTGTGGCAACACATCTCAACAGAGATGTCCTGGTCAGCAACTAGAATTGTGACTTGTGTGCCGCCAGTGTATGTTACTCCTCGATAGTGAGATATATAATAGCACTGGTCGGTTAAGTGAGTGCAGTCGAGCTTGAGCTTCGTGATACACGCAATTTGTTTCCAATAAGGAATGTCTAAGGACGTACTCCATTCATATGCAACCACTGTTTAGGATGATCATTACAGTTTACAGCTGAAGCGCAAAGCACTCATATCTGTTGTTGCTCTGGTGAGAACAGAAGTTCGAGGTAACAAAGAAAAAGGGAGAAAAAGGACGAGAGAGAGAGAGGAAGTATTTCAACTTCTAGATTTCAGTAAAAAGTTAAAATTTTCAATGAGTCTGTCCTGTGAAAGCTTCTTCATCTCTCAATAATTACAACAACTTAACTTCATTTTAACATTCCCACCATATTTATGCATTGGTCTCCATCTCAAAATTTTTATCTCCCACGTTTCCCTCCATAATCAAGTTGACGAATATTTTATGTCTCTGGATGTGTCTTATCACCAGTCCCTCTTTTTACTGAAGTTGTGGCATAGATTTATTTCCTCCCCAATGCAATTTTACAAACCATTCCAGTATTTAGCATACTTCTGTAACAATATAGTTTAAAAGTTTCTGTTCTCTTCTTTCCTGAACTGTTTATCGTCCACGTTCGTTTTACGTATAATAATACACTACGGGGAAAATAACCCTGGAGAGACTTAGTAACGTTAGTATCTGTATTCGATGTTAAAATTTTCTACTTCTTAGAAATGGTTTTCTTGCTATGTTCCCTCTGCATTTTAAATGCTATCTACTTTGCCCATCGCTACTTATTTTGCTGAAAAATTCTCGTCTACCCTTTTAGCATCTAATTTCCTATCTGTTTCTGAGTTACTTTAACTATGTTCCATTACCCATTATTTAGTTTTCTACATACATTTTACATCCTGTTTTCACTAGTCTATCCATTCGTTTCAAATGCTCTTCCAGTTCCGTTGCTGCCTCTGGCAGAATTACAATTTCATCGGAAAGACACGAAGTTTTCGTTGCTTCTCCCTGAACTTTAACTCGCTGTCTTAGTTTTCCTTTCTCTTCGCTCAATGTACAAATTGAATAACATGGAAGAGAGGCTGCAACCTGTCTCACTTGCTTCTCTACCCCTTCATATAGTTCGACTCTCAGCCGTAAGATCCGTATTGCCTCCTACACGTCTCCGGAACTCAGACTGAGATACTCCGAGGTCGCTCCCTAATAGTCTTCCCATTCTGATGCAAATAAATCGTACTAGTTCTTTCCAACAGTGATTTCTTAAGCTGCTCGTTCGGAAATATTCACACCTGTCTGCACCTGCTTTTTTTTCCGAATTTGAGTCACTCTATCTTCAGGTTTGACGATATTTTGCCTGTCTCACAAATCTCGCAAGCCGGGTGGAATTGTTTTTATGCACCGCTTTCGCAAAGGTCTCGGTGATTCTGAGAGATGTCGCCACCCTACCGGTCTTCTTTAGACTTGAGTCGTTATTTTCTCTTTTTAGAATATTGCCTTCAAGTTCGTTTTCTTTGTACAGTCTTTCCTTATATCCTTTACAAATTGAGCCTATCCTTCCTTGTTTAGTACTGGCATTATCTGAGCTCATGATATTAACGGATACGTTTATATTATCTGCAAAAGCCTCTTTGAATTTCCTGTTGGCAGCATTTATTTTCCGCATAGTCATGCACGATTGTTCAGGTTTGTATTTCTGGTCTCGGCATTGTTTTTCCTTTATGCAATTTCTGTTGGTCTCATTTTTAGACGCCTGTGTTCCTTCTATCTACTTCAGAGCTGTATTTTATATATATTTCATCCCTTCGTGAAATGAATTTAACATAATTTGTGTAATACAGTTACTCCTACTGGACTATATCTTGTCCAATTTTATCCACTGCTGTCTTCCCTATTTCTTCTCTCAAAGCTATTCATTCGCATTTCTTCTTCCAATTTATCCAGGTTGTTTGTCGCTTGTTTTGTACCTTCCTGCAATTTATTCAGTTTAATCTGAAATTAGTAAGAATAAACTGTGATGAGATTCCAAGTGTGGCTTTGGAAATGTTCTGCGGTTTAAAATTTGGTCACGAAATACTTGTGTTACCATTATGTAATGTATCTGAAAACTATAAGTGTATCGAAGCCTGTTGTACGTTAAGAATATCTTTTCATTATGGTTAAATTTCATATTGTGCTCTGTGCAAAATTTCTTCAGGCAGCATGCTGTTTCATACCATTTCTATAGTCCATGTTCTCCTACTATTTTCGCGTCTCTTCATTTCCCTTTTACCGAATTCCATTCTGCGGTCACAATTATTAAATCTTCATCCCTCTTGACTATCTGAATAATTTCCGTTAACTCAGTATACATTCTTTCAATCTCTTCATTATCTGTGGAGCTAGATATCATATAATCTTGTACTACGGCCGTGAGTGTTGACCTGGTGTCTATCACGACCAAGAAAATGCGTTTACTATGCTGCTGATCCAAGATCCTATTTTCTTATTTGTTACAAGGCTTAGTACGGCATTAGCTATGTTTGATTTTCTTCTCACCGGACCAGTTGTCGTATTCTTCCCGATAGCAAACTTCACTACCTCCCACTATACCTCACGTCGACCACTGCTTTTCTATTTTCAAATTCTCTAGAGTACCAGCCTGATAAAGAACTCTAACGTATTGTGTTAAATCCGGTGAAACACGAAGTCACGCGGACTATATGTTACGGAACGGGATGAAGTGGAAATATCATGACGTCTGAACTGCTATACTAAGGAGTAAATTACTTATGTATTACAGCGCAGCGCTTGTGTTTGCTTTGAGGACCTTCAACTGCTGGGATTGCCAAGCAGTTGACAGCTTTGTAGACGGCACGCCTCGGTGGCCACTGGAGCTCGCTGGGTTTCAAAGGTATCAGTCACACCTCGGGTCGATTCAGCACC
Source organism: Schistocerca cancellata (assembly GCF_023864275.1). NCBI lineage: Eukaryota > Metazoa > Arthropoda > Insecta > Orthoptera > Acrididae > Schistocerca > Schistocerca cancellata. Next base: position 79,644,080 of record NC_064627.1, on the reverse strand, counting down.
TATTGTACACATCTTGAGGTGAGAACTACACTTCAAGTAGCTTGCCTTGCCGTCGATCAGCGACACCAGGCCGTATCGCACCTAGTTCTACATGGGTAACGAGTACATTCTGTACCGTGTGTACTCGGTATTATCGAGACATATACCGTTTGCATTCGTTACTGACAGTCTCCGAAAACTAAGCCTTTGTCGTTAAAGTGGTGAAAAGCCAAATAACTCACGCTCCGTTCTTACGAACAAACTTCCAGCTGCTGTTGCTGTGCTACGGGTTCTAACGCTTCTTAGTTACTCAAGAGGTAGCCTGTTGACGTGTAACGTCTCTTCCAAAGGGGGCTCCAATGACCAGCTGCTTAAGTTGTGCGATCAATGATAGACATTCCGCCAGCCTATTCGCTCACGGTTTTTCCCCTTGAGTGTTTCGGTTGAGCATGAACTGTGATTTCGTTGCTGTAAACTTCCCCAACCATTTCTCTGACATGGTGATAATAACGTTAATGAAGTTTCTGTTGACGGTATAAATGAGCACACAATTTTGCAGTGACGCATTTGCGTAATTAGATGGTTCGCCGTCTGTATAATGTGCTGGTGATTTAATTAACGTAAAGGTAGCAGTTAAATATAGATATTCGGCACTTAATCTGCGTCGACTTGCTTTAGTTAGTTTGCTCGTTCCGGAAAGTGCCCCACCGCTAACCGCATGACTCCACCGAAAGCATATTGGACGCATCTGCTGACAGATAATTATGCACTAGTGGCCAAGGTGAAATCAGAACATTGGATAATGCTTTCTAAGTAGGAAGTGGGACGAGTTACAGATTCTGCGAAAACGTAATTGCCGTCCTTTAGAACAGAATTCTCGTCCGCTCGCTTAGAAACCAGGAATTGTCGGTAGGAGCCTCTCCTGCGAGGTGGCTGACCTCGTTCCGTTCGCCTCGTCATCTCGAAGAGGATGGCCATTGTTTGTGGTCTCGATCGTCAACCCTATGGTTGCTCTCGTGCACCCTTCCATTTCTAGCGCTTTCCAGAATAGCTGAGGAATCTCCCTTGCACGGTCGTACTTACTTGTTCTTGTTGTAATCAAGTCATCTCCGACTGCTGCCTACGAAATAAACGATGTCCTGTCATGCAGACCTGGATGTTGCTTTGGTCTTCAGTTCTTCCAGATTCATCCCGGTGCTTTGTCTCGTGTCCTCCGTTCAACTTCTCCATGGTCTGCCTCTGCGTCTGAAACTTTCCGTTCTGATAAGCATTACAGCTTTTTAAAGCGAGTTTTCTTGTTTCATGATATGCCCGAAGTACGTTAATGACATCTCAAGTATGATGAGCTCCGAAGATAGTTTTTTTTCCAAGAATCTTCCACGTTTTTGTTTCTCCGGTCTACTAAACCCTAGTGGCCCTTCTCCAATTCCGCATTGCAAAATAAATTTTTTGGTATCTACTTTTTTCGTTGTTCATGATTCACATCCGTGCCAATGGGGAATATGGATGTTTAAGCTGCTTTTTCCTTGCCATTAGTAATTTATTTAGTCTAATTGTAGCGGCTTTTCCAAATTAATCCCTTATTTGCACTGTGTGGCAGCTGCTCGATATTGTCGTAGATACTGAAGTGGTGGACCGCGTCGTGATGAACGCCTTTTCTTCGAGACCAAATGTTCTCTGTCGCTTCCCGGCTCCACTAAGCGTTTTTTCTAATGGGCTGTACTCCTGAGAGTCTGCAGGTCGTAGGCATTCTGCGATGTTAGTGTGCAACGTGTGTTGCCTGTAATCCAGTGATGGGCTCTGCGTGAAAGATAGAAGGGGATTGGCCGAGCCCCTAAAATATTTTTCTCCGCTTTGATACGTTCAGTTTTAAAGATTCCTTGCTGAAAAATCACTGTATCAGTTTACTGGGGTATTTATTACACAGATGGAGCGCACCTGGTTTGTACAGCCTGCTATTTCGGTGAAATCTCTTCGTCTCAGGGCCGGTAAATTCAATAAAACCACGCACGGCGAAGCGTCAACGAACGTTTTGGTCTCTAACAAAAGTCGTTCCCGATAACGTGATCCGTCACCCATAGACCCGCATATTTATCGACTTCCTCAACGACTTCTCGCTCTAACACTGTCTGCATCCTATTATCAAAATTATTTTTGTTTTCTTCAAATTTAGGAGTATACAATTTTTTTACTTTTTTCATATATTCATTTCAGCATATTTTTAACGTCTTCTTCACCACCTGTTATAAGACTTGTGTCCTCTGCACATCCCAAGAGTTGTTGATCAAATGTCCTCTTCCGTCCGCAGTTTTAATTCCAGTCTCCCGACCTGCAGTTCTCATTACGTAGTCGCCATACAAATTGAGAAGGTACGGAGATCTAACACGTCCCTGTCCGAGTCCTTTCCCTGTATCGAATGTTTCTGTATATTATTTCCGTACTTTTACTGTTTCTTGGTTTTTCTACGGATTTCTTGTTAACTATATTTGACGTTCTCGTATTCCCACAAAACCTAGTAATTCTCACTTTCTTTTTGTAATTTACACGGCTAAATGCTTTGCTCGTAAATAAGTGTTGTTGACAGCTCTAACTTTTTGACGTGTTTTAGTCAGTTCTGGATGAATTTTTGGAAGAGAATCTTGCTAACATGTGGTATCAAAGTTATTAAGCTTCTGTAAAGTTTGGAATGCAGGAGACGAGATACTGGCAGAAGTAAAGCTGTGAGAACCGGGCGTGAGTCGTGCTTCGGTAGCTCAGATGGTCAGAGGGTTAGCTGCCCTCTGTAATGAAAAAAACTGAGTTAATGGAACAACGACGAACTGAAACGGGTGTCTTGCGACGTCCGCCCCGAGCAGATACAACGAACGAAAACGAACAAAATGAGATTAAAAAAAAAAGAGAGATGGTAGAGCACTTGCCCGCGAAAGGCAAAGGTCCCGAGTTCGAGTCTCGGTCAGTGCACACAGTTTTAATCTGTCAGGAAGTTTCATATAAGCTCACACTCGGCTGCAGAGTGAAAATCTCATTGTTATTGTTCTGTAATTTAAACGCTTTTTGGGTTTCCTTTCCCTTCAGAATTGGTATGCGAATGTTTCTTCCCTCTATGTAGGACAGACACAGTTCGGCGAAAATTTTTGGCAAAATACAATTATTTATTTAACATTTCATTTTCTGTATTTTTAATACCTCTATTTGGAGGGCATCAACTATCCAGCTATTCTTCCAACTGTTTTTTTTGTTTTTGTTTTTTTTTTGTTTTTTGTCCATCCATCCTCCTGTTCTTAACTATGGGTTCCACATGACTCGGCATTGTCTCTTGATCGCGTTTCACACCTTTACGGTCCTTGTACAGGATATTACGTACAGACTGTTCAGAACCTCTGGAGGACTGACACATGGTGGCGCTGAGCATTACGTTGCCACGTCCCGCCCAGAACATGCGGGTAATCTTACATTTTGTTCAACTGACCCAGACTCACAAACCACTGGTTTTACAAAGACAGAACTAGCATCAGTGTCTTCTGGAGGAGCTACTATATACTTTCATTTCATATTTAACTGCGGTAGCAGATTTATAATGCGTTATACAGAGCATGTACGAAAAATAATTTCATGACGTCATCACCAAATTTTCGCCGTGGTGGAAACTTTTCTCGTAGAATCCAGGCCTCCACGGCCGGTATTTGCGCTATTATTGATATTTTATTCATGGGAATATGACCGTAGTTCACGGCTTAATTCTATAAAGTTTCGTCTTCCACCGCTGGAGACAGAGTCAAAGATTTTATCGTACCAGAAAGCTGTTGCGGTGTCACTTAAACAGTTCGGCTTTCTGAGCTTGTTTGGGTCTTTCACAGATCGCTGAGTAGCTAAAGCCAGTGATGATGTCTGCAGCAATGGAGGACGGAACCTTAGGCATAGAACTATGCCTTGGATTACGGCTGTTTGGTCATAAATCAATTATCAGCAGTAATAGAGACATTTCTGTTATTGAATTCAAGCAGTTACTTTACGCGTACTAAATCTTAAGAGGAAATTATGTTTTCAGTTGCTGCAAACCGGAACTATCACGTGTGAAAAACTCAGCGGTCGCCTGTTTGATTCCAGTTGGAGAAAGAGAGCGCTATGTTTACAGTTAACCCGTTATTACATTTCCTCATAGCAGTTTAAGGCGAGTCATGGCCCGTCGAACATAGGCCGGTGTGAAGTGGAGCGTACACCATTAAGTTAAGTAGTGGTTCTGACTTTGTACATATGTACTGTTCGTTTTTTCCTTTTCTTTTTCGTTTATAGATGTATGGCTATGATGTTCTTTTAATCATTGACAAAGGTCTTATTAGGCACTTGTGGGTTTTATTGTTGTCATGAAGAAGGTATAGTTATCTACGCCGAAACCTGGGTTACCACTTAACACTAGGTGCATTTTTCGCAATCGAAGCGGGTTTTTAGTTTTTAATATATTAACCAACCATTGCTGACGCGCTGCGATGTTCTTTAATTTCCTCATAAGACTTTCTACTTATTTGTAACAAAACATAAAAAATATGCATGTTAATCAAACTACAGAACCTGTTTCACAGAATGTGTGCTCGAAAGGAGCAAACAAGCGCTAAGGAAGAGTTCTTTCCTCCATCCTTATCCTCGCCCATTTGTCACCATCTTTCTCCCTCTCTCACTTTCTTCCTTTCTCATTCTCAGCACCATTCTCAAACACACACACACACACACACACACACACACACACACACACACACACACACAGACACACACACAAACTGTGCCTTTTCTTTATATCTTTCTATAGGTAAGTAGTACAGACAGAACAATTTTGCAGCGTTAATGATGATGATGTTTGGTTTGTGGGGCGCTCAACTGCGTGGTCATCAGCGCCCGTACAAAATTCCAATTTTTACACGGTCCGATTTTTTCACAATCCAATCCGGCCACTGTCACAAATGATGATGATGATGAAAAGATGAGGACAACACAAATACCCAGTCCCTGGGTAGAGAAACTCCTCAACCCGGGACCCCGTGATCCAGAGGCAGCAATGCTAGCCGCTAGACCACGAGCTGCGGATATTTCTTTTTTCTTCTTTTTTTTCAGCATTAACTTGTCTTAAATTTCATCCATTTTCATTGAAGTCTCATGATATGATAATGGTTTTGCTTTCCTCATATGTCAGGTAGGTTCTACGGTATGACTTATAGAATGTTTTTATTAATATCCATGTCTCATTTATCCAAGGCTAGTTTAATGTCTAAGCGACACAAACCATGACTTAGGATGCTAAGCTGAGGGGGGTGCCAAGGGCGACAAAATGCAAGATTATGCAATGCTTCTTACAACTGATACCCAAAACTTACACCACACTGACACTTGAGCTATAGAGACATTTAGAGGAGGCACACTGCTTTGAATATGGCAACTACTACAAGACAGTTACAAGTGTACAAAAACTATACGAAGTCTTAATTTCCCGGAAACACTGGGAAATGTATATCAATGTACACAGAAAGCGCGTTGTGTAAAGAGTGCTGTTATTTTTTATGGGCAGACATGCTGATGGTAACTAAGTACCAAAAAGGAAAAATACCATGAGATCCACAAGTATCGCCTTATAAATAATTTGGCTTTGAAACTTAATTGTTAGTTTATGAGAAGTGGTAATGTTTTAAGACATAAGTCAATTATAGACAATGGCTACAACTGGGCAAAGATTGATGTAGGGAAAGTTGAAAATCTGAGCCGGACCAGAATTCGAACCCGGGTCCCTTGCTTACCAGGCAGTTGCTCTGACAACTAAGCCATCCACAGGCTACGCTAGTACGCCTCACGTCAGACCTAGATTCATAACTTATCCGCGTACTACTAAAGTAGTGCCATTTGCTAATTATCTTCATTACTTGCAGCATTTCGCTGACTCTCGTTAAAGTTCGAGCTTGGTGTGGATTCGCACCGAAGAGATCATTCGCCGTCTTTGCCACAGTTACACTGAAACGCCAAAGAAGCTGGTATAGGCATGATAGGATGTGTAAACATGCAGAATACGGAGCTGCGGTCGTCAATGCCTATATAAGACGACACATGACTGGCACAGTTGTTACATCGGTCATTGTTGCTACAATGCCAGGTTATCAAGATTTAAGTGAGTCTGAACGTGGTGTTACAGTCGGCGCACGTGCCATGGAACACAGCATCTCCGAGATAGCGATGAACTGGGGATTTTCCCACACAAGCATATCACGAGCGTACAGTGAATATCAGGAATCGGGTAAAAGATCAATCTCCGACATCGCTGGGGCCGGAAAAAGATCCTCCAAGAACGCGACCCACGACGACTGAAGAGAATCGTTCAGTGTTCAAAAATGGCTCTGAGCACTATGGGACTTAACATCTGAGGTCATCAGTCCCCTAGAACTTAGAACTACTTAAACCTAACTAACCTAAGCACATCACATACACCCATGCCCGAGGCAGGATTCGAACCTGCGACCGTAGCAGTCACGCGGTTCCAGACTGACGCGCCTAGAACCGCACGGCCACCACGGCCGGCTTCGTTCAGTGTGACAGAAGTGCAACCGTCCGGCGAACTGCTGCAGATTTCAATGCTGAACCATCTACAAGTATCAGCGTGCGAACCGTTCAACGGAACATCATCGATATGGGCTTTTGGAGCCGAAGGCCCAGCCTTGTACCCTAGATGACTGCACCACACAAAGCTTTACAATTCGCCAGGGCCAGTCAACTTCGACGTTGGATTGTTAATGACTGGAAACATGTTGCCCGATCGGACGAATCTCGTTTCAAATTCAATTGTATGGAGACAATCTGACGAATCCATGGACCCTGAATGTCAGCAGGGGAGTGTTGAAGCTGGTGGAGGCTCTGTAATGGGGTGAGGCATGTACAGTTGGAGTGATATGGGGCGTCTGACGTCTAGATATGATTCTGACAAGTGACACATACCTAAGAATCGTGTCTGATCACCTGCATTCATTCACGTACATCGTGCAATACGGTGGATTTGGACAATTCCAGCAGGACAATGCGACAACTCACACGTCCACAATGGTTACAGAGTGGCTCCAGGAACACTTCCGCTGGCCACCAAACTTCCCAGACATGAACATGATTGAGCATATCTGGGATGCCTTGAAACATGCTGTTGAGAAGAGCTCTCCACCGTTTCGTACTCTTACAGATTTATGTACAGTCCTGCAGGATTCTTGGTGTCCGTTCCCTCTAGTACTACTTCAGACATTAGTCGAGTCCAAGTCACTTCAATGTGCTGGCGTGGATAGTAGTACTTTCCTACAGGCATTTCTGTAATTATAAAAGTGTTGAATTGGAAGTAGTCTTTTACGATTGTAATTTAGTTCTGAGAAAATTTCCATACCGAGGTGCATCGTTATCCAAGAGCAGTGGGGTCTGTTTGAAATCCGGACCACTAAAGAGTCCCGGTCGTTCTGAGCCATATTTCACGGCACAATAGGGGTGGGGCGGGGCTGAGGAAATCCCAGTTCGGACTGAGTGGGAAGGGAGCAACAGGTCTGGCATTCTCCTAACAGCTGACAGAAACCTCTCGAAAGCTTTGGTCTGATTGGAGGATTGGAACTGCTTCAATTTATTTCTGATACAAAGTTGTGAATTATCACAGACGAATATATATATATATATATATATATATATATATATATATATATTCGTCTGTGATAATATATATATATATATATATATATATATATATATATATATATATATATATATATGTGTGTGTGTGTGTGTGTGTGTGTGTGTGTGTGTGTGTGTTTAAGTATTTATATACGTGTTGTCTGTTGGTTGTGCGGACTTATGACGTGCCCAAGACTCCGTGGTCGAACCGTAAAATTATTCACTAACGTTTGACTCCCGACTGCAGTGGAAACCTGTAGAAATGAAACATCGGCATCCGTGTTCCGACCGCGAACTTAGGTGGCATTACTTGCTTTGATGTCGAATGTTTGTAATACCTCTCTAAGAGGTTTCTTAATTGTGGACTACAACTAATCGGTCGCTAGAATCCGTAGTTTTGTGCTAGGTAGGAAATCATATTTTAATTTATTTAACTACCTCTTCCTTTCTACAAAAATTATTACATTATATGTAAATTGAAAGCTAAGAAATTGTAAGCCATAGACTACACGTTTCAAAGTATGATACACTGAGATCCTCTTTATAAGTTTGTTGAAGGCGCGAGTCCATCATATGTTCGGTTAAACGGGTGCTGATGAGCCGTTTGCGGGCTTCAACGCGTATTAGTACGTGGGACCCCACGGCCACACGAATACACAGGCACCCTTGCCAAACACTGTGTCCCTATTCTGGGCAGCGGAGAGCAGGTGTAGGGTGTGGGGCAGGGTGGCTGTGCCGAGCGGCCCTTTGTGAGGGCGAGGTCCTCGACCGCGCACCAGGTCAGCCACCCCTACTGGTGGGAGCTGGGGGGATGGGTGATGGGGTGAGTGTGGCCGTGATAAATAGGAGGCGGCGGCGGCCGAGCGGGCCAGTAGTGGTGTGGTGGGGGTTGCGACAGAAGGGGGGAGGGGACTAGGACGCCCGTCTGCCGGCGTCCGCTGTAATAGCGTACCAATCTTCTGTCCAGCTAAATTCTGCTGTCGCGTGTGTGACAAGTCGTATTCTAGTTGCTGGTCTAAAGATCCAAAGGTGTTTACTGGTCTTTAATCACATCTGGTAAATGCTAATAACGCTACTGTTAGTTCAATCTTTCGAATGCGAGATATGTCCGAATAATGTTTTCTCAAAATATCGACGTTCTTGGAGAACCATGGCTGGTACGAGATATAGAAACCAATCAAAATCTGATTTCGCTTCATTTTTCCGAAAAACAAATCTGTTATGTGGGTAGAATTCACGAAATTCTCCATCAGTTGGTTCGCATGCATTTAAGTCGAAAGAAAATGGTACCTTGCGTAGAGGTTGCCCCAGGATTGACAGAAAGCAACACTTTAAAAACAGAGAAACAAAATATTGTGCAACATTGTTTATTTCATTATTTCATTTTTTTTCCGTGAACGAGCTTTCGCCTTTCTAGTCGATCGTCAGTTGTCTTAAGAGTGAACAGACAGTCCACACTTTGCCGGCGAGTGAGTCTCCCTGTACAGAGACTATTTCAAAAGGTGTTATTTCGAAAGGTGTAAGACACTTGAAGATTATGCGTCTATACGGAAATAAAATCTGAATCATCTGACATTACAACAAACGAATAAATATTACTGAAAAATATAATGAATGTATAACTTCATATGTATAACTACAAACCCATAACTGCCATGTTAGATTGACCTCAGTACATTACGCTTCAGAGGTCATGCATATGTCAGTTACATTCTCCACACTATACACAATCCGATATTGGCATGCTCGCGACAGCATGCGAGTAGTGTAACAAATTATGTTCGAGCGCCTTTTGTTAGTGTGGGTTGCCTGCATCAGGGTCAGGTATGATCTCAGAGTGGATTGGGTTTTTGTGGGGGAGATGACCAAACAGTGAGGTTATCGGTCTCATCAGATTAGAGAAGCAGCATTAGTTTCAGGCAGCATTAAGGTGGCAGCATTAATTTCATACTTGACACCTGATAAATTCCTGTCTAAATACATTTTCACCTAGGCATCGTTGCTGGCATGATACCTCTCTACCTGTGGATACTGATGTCACAGGACATGCTAAAGAAGTCTATTACAGTGCTTCCCAGAATAGCACAGGATGCATTACTCCCAGCGATCCCAACAGGACACCCTGATCGTGACTGAATTTACCCATCAAACTGCTGCTGCTGCAGCGTTGGAGCACCGTCTGCCATTGTTTCCTGCAGACAAGACTTTCAGTGGCAAAACTATTTTGTGCAAATCGCCACATTGCACTGACAGTTAAAACCCACAAAAGTTGTCTACAGATCATCAAATACGTACAAGACTAACAAAAATGTTGGGAACCAGAAACGTATTTGCCAATGTAACTACAACTAAATATTACGATTGCAGTCTGACACTGATCGATTTATAGGTAATGTATTCTCTTGACTGCTGTTGTTCTGAAACAAATGTCAGTATCTTTAGCACACATAATTTTACATGTAAAAATTTCTCTCATACCCTCATGATTATTGATGTGCTAAATCTATACCTCCCTCATGGTAGGATACACACTCATTTTCTCTCATTTCAAAACATAGGCCACAGTAACATTATGCTGCAATATATACACATTTTACAGAAACTGTGCAGTTACCTTTTATATCTGTACAGCGCCCAAAAAACTCATGTTATGACTATACTCACACCGGCTATATGTTCCGATTCTCCTCAGTCCTAGGAAATTATCTGACAAAGTCTTTGAATCAGCACTTCTGGAGGTGCTGTATCCTGCCTAGATTCTCTGAGACAAGTCTTATGGACGGCAGGTTTTTGGCACTATGTGATAATGAACACCGCACCTGATGATGTAATACTTGGAAGGACATCACCGACACAGGTTTGTGTAGTGTAATCTGTGGTGTCACCGCCAGACACCACACTTACTAGGTGGTAGCCTTTAAATCGGCCGCGGTCCGCTAGTATACGTCGGAACCGCGTGTCGCCACTGTCAGTGATTGCAGACCGAGCGCTGCCACACGGCAGGTCTAGAGAGACGTCCTAGCACTCGCCCCAGTTGTACAGTTGTAAGTTGAATGGATTAAAATCCATTCAACTTAAGGCTTGTTAGATCCGGTTGACGACTAGGTCGTGTACCCTCGCGACCACAGCCCTTCCATCCGGCGGTGCATGCGTGCCGCCAGTGGCCCCGGCGTGTTCTCGCGCTGTGCGGACCTGGCTACTCGTCCATCCCCAACCGAACTACTCAGTCACACGACACGGAAGAACAACAACGTCACCCCAAAGATAGGGCCACAGTTACTACATATGGATAACGCCGCTTCTGCAACTAGCGGCCAGGCAACGCTTATGAGACCAAGTGGCGCCAGTCAACACAAGAAGAAGACAAACAACCGCAACCATGCCAACTGAACGATACAGTCTGGCATTCAACAGGGGACGGAAACCTACAACAGCACAAACGTGACGCGCAGCACGGCTCAAATTTTTTTAAAAGAGCTGGGGGTAGGTAGGATGAGGCAGCTGGTACCCCACTTTTCATTCAGTCTTTCAAATAAACAGGAATATAGGCACCTTTTTTGTGTTCCGGTAGATGCATTCATTCGATGGTTTTCTTGTTTTCCCTGCCAAAGCAGGCATCTGGCTCATAAGAAAAGAAATGTATAGGTTACTGAAGATTAGGTAGTTTACCTGAAATAACGCAAAACGAATTATATGCCTCAGACCGGATTTTGCGTGCGAAAAGAAAATTAGCGTGTGCTCAACTACTACAACTCGGGGTTCTCAGATGATAAAGGAGACACTTTACAGCATATTTCTCACAGCTACTTCACTTTATAAAAAACGTTTTCGCCTCACACCGGACTCTACGTGTGCATTTTACGTGGAGAAGTAGGGTAAATTTGAACTTATGTATCTCCGAAAGCGATAAGGATATCAAGAAAATGTTCAAAGATGCTGGAGTTCGGGATCATAGGTATATATTGTAAAAGTTTCATTCATATTCTGTGCATATCTCTCTTGGAATCATCGACTGGGATTTGGTCCGCTGGTGACGACGAAAATGTAGTAAAAGAACTCTTTACGTGGGGTTTTCCGAGGTACTGCCAACGAACTTACGGTGCCTCCATAATCCGTCAACCCCACAGTAGGGCACATCAAATGCAAAAAGAGCCAACCAATCTGCTCAATTTGTCTAAGCAGCAGGAAGTGTATACGTACCTTGACCCTGTACTGTAGGATAGATGCAATGAGACGATATTTCTTTTGGGTATGCAGATGGTCCCTAACCCAAGGACTATCCAAAATAATTGACCCTGCATTTTTATCACCAATAGAATGCAAGGATAAACACCGGAAAGTTCCGTTTTTATGCGCAGCGTTTTGGAACGTATTACGTACTCACGCTGTCGCATGCATAACAATATTTAATATTTTTGTACTACACTGGTGACAAAAGAGCGAAACACCAAGGAACGGACGAGGAAACAAAATGAAACCTTACTTGTTGAGAGGGTACGAGATGTTATTTGAGTGAATACAAAAACGGCTTGAAGGTAGAAGTAACCTGCCGATATGAGCCTACTTACGAGTGTGACGTTGCATCTCCTCTGACCACGTTGCACGCAATCACTCGGCTGAGAAGCCTTACAAATCAGCATATTGCACGGTACGATTACCCAATCAACTGTAGCCGCCAATAAACTCTGTCGCATGCTGACAATGCCATCCTCCCTGAAGACATGTGGACCACAGCTGTTGTAACTGGACCCGTCTATCTCCTATATACTGCCACTGGGAAAGTTGACGGTGTAGCTGGTGTCACTCTTGTTCTGTCGGAGAAAGATCGTGACCACATATATTTATGTTTAAATTATTTCCTCTTTCCTTCCTACGGTACTTCCATAACTTTTTTCCTTGTGTAGCCCTTCTACATCTACATATATATAATCACTCTACAACTCAGAATTAAGTGCCTTGAGGAGGATTCATCGAACCACTGTCATAGTATTTCTCTACTGTTCCATTCTCTATAGTTCCACTTGCGAACAGCGCCGTGCAATCTTTAATTTTCTTTATTTTATTATAATGATAATTTCTTCCTAAGTAGATGGGCTCCAACGAAATACTTTCACACTCTGAGTAGAAAGTTAGTGATTGGCATTTCATGAGAAGATCCTGCCGCGAAAGGCGCCTTTGTTTTAATGATTGCCACCCCTACTCCCGTATCTCATCCCTCTCTCTGCCTACTCTACTTCCGCGATTATAGGAAACGAGATGACCTTCTTGAACTTTTTCGATGTCCTCCGTCAAACAGCAACACTCCAGAAGAGGGCGCACACGCGTAGTGGAAACATTCTCTTTAATAGACCAGTTGCATTTTCTAAGTGTTCTACCAATAACGCAGTTTTTGGTTTTTCTTTCCTAACATTATCTATGTGATCGTTTCAATTTCAATTAATCGTAATTGTAATCCCGAATTATTTAGTTAAATTGACAGCCTTTAGATTTGTGTGATTTGTCTTGTAACCGAAATTTAGCGGATTCCTTTCGGTGCTCATGTGGATGGCTTCATACGCTATATTATTTAGAGTCAATGGTCCCTTTTCGAACAATACTGCTACTTTTTCTACGTCATGTTTAAATTGGTTTTGATCATTTGACGACTTTACAAGACGATAAATATCAGCGTCTTCTGCAAAGAATCTAACAGCGATGCTCAGATTATCCCCTGAATCGCTTACGGATACCAGAAAGAGCATAAGGGCTGAAACACTCCCTTGTTTTACTCAATGGCTTTCCGTCAGTTATTACGAAATGTGACTTTTCTGACAGGATATCACGGATGCCGTCGCTCAACTGAGACGATACTCCATAAGCACGAAATTTGATTACCTACCTCTTATGAGGAACGGTGTCTTTGTATTCAGCTTTTCCTTCTTCGCTGAGTACTGGCTTGCATGCAACCGAATGTGAAACAGTCTGTCGTGAAGCTTATGTTGAACCTGGCTATCCTTTAAGGCCTAACTGCAGATAGTGCGATAATATGTTTTGCAGGCACGGAAAAAAAAAAAAACATACACAGGCTGAATTTGTCCACTGATTCTAGGTGGTACTCACTGCAATGTCACAGACTTTTCAGGAGGGACAGTTTCTTCTGAAGAAGATTGGCTTTTATACGCAGACCTCGAAATGAGCAAAAGCAATTTATTTTGGCCAGTTATTGGACAAAACTAGTGCTCATACCATATTTGTAGTTCTCTTGCGCCCATTTTTCCACTCTTGCTTGCTGTGACGTAAATATTTCCTACTGTCCTTGCAAGATCACGCACACGAGAAAGAATCGAAGGGGGCAGAGCACCTCCAACTTCTCGCAGTACAATAAATAACTTTACAACCCATTTATCAATTAGATTAACAGTCGGCACAATTGTATACCGATGCATTAAGGCTTTCACGTTAGATGATCTAGATACAAGTCTTTTGGTATCTCTGATTTCCTGCGTTCCTTTCATACGGACTTCCACTTCAAATCCCGGTAGGTTGGAGTTGAAAACGAATTCCTTGGTGAACGGTTGGGATCAGTTTGTTTGTCTCATCTATAAATTTTAGGGCCTTCGTAGTTTGCTGTGGATCTTCAAGTTGACGCATTGTTTGAAATTTTGTTACCTTCCATCTTCTAATTCAGTAGCACTGTCTGAAGTTATGCAACCATCTACTGCTTCCCTTGAAATGACTAATATCTGCCACGCACAATTTGGTGTGCATTACGGAGAAGGTAACTATCATGCGTATCATGTAAAATTGCGTCGAGCAACCTTGAAACGAGCAAACAATAGTTTTCGTAATGAGGTCGCCTTGTGCTTCTTTAAATGTCCATAGTTTTTCTTATGCATTAGACGGTCATGCTGCTGCGGACTTACTTGAAATCTGTTCATAATTGTTTTTTTTTTCTTTTTCTTGCTATGCTGCGGATGATATTCCAAGTACGTAATTATGTTCAGTCCTTTACTACGGTTCAGTGGAGATGGGATTTGACTCCCTGTCCGATGAGGATGATGAACCATGGCTCGACAGATGTTCCAGTGCCACTTTCACTTGTTAAAGCACCTGCCGTCATCATTGTACTCGTCAGGTACACTGTCCGCACAGTCGAGCTTATACGATACAACACAATCCATTGACTCATCTTGCAAAAACGCTGATATTTCATCTGCAAGTTGTTTTTCACGTTGCGAAATTCTTTGGGCTCCTTTCTGTCGAAATGTCAATTTCGGTAACAGTTTTTGTAGATATAATGCAGGGGCGGGCAAACGTTGCACGCGGCTCATGAGCGCACAGCGCTGCACGTGTGCTGCTCGCGTGCAGGCGTCGACCGGGGCTGTGGCGACAGCCGGCAGGCTGCGGCAGTGTAGTGCCAGGCTAAGCTGCGGACGTTGATGCGAAGCGAGCACTATGTAGTGAACGTTGTATTTCAAGAAACGGAGAAGTGGAGATTCGCTATCTTTTAAAAAGTAATGGGAGAATCATTTTTTCTTTGTGCAAAAACGTGAAAATTCGAAATGTTTAATATGTGGCAGTATTCTCGCTGGTCAACGGAAGTTTAGTATTGAAGGCCATTATAATAAATTTCACAAGGACGAGTACAGTTTATTGTCGGATTCTGAGCGGATGGGGAATTGACTGAGCTTAAGAAGAGCGATCTGACGATACCAGATGAATCTGTCGTAGTTGGCCGGCCGGAGTGGCCGAGCGGTTCTAGGCACTACAGTCTGGAACCGCGCGACCGCTATGGTCGCAGGTGCGAATCCTGCCTCGGGCATGGATGTGTGTGATGTCCTTAGGTTAGTTAGGTTTAAGTAGTTCTAAGTTCTAGGGGACTGATGACCACAGCAGTTAAGTCCCATAGTGCTCAGAGCCATTTGAATTTGTCGTAGTTGCTGTTGTCACGAGAGATCTGCGGCTTTCTCTCGTCATGTCTCTCATCTAACTGATTTAACATTTTATGGAGCACTGTTTTCAAGTTTTCAGGACAACAATAATAGCCCAGCGGTATGTGCAAGTCATAAGACTGCGCTTAATATAGCGAGAGCTGGAAAACCATTTGCTGAATTAGTAAGTCTCGGTGAAGAGCAAACATCAGTAATGAAAATTTACGTAACTGTTTGTGTTTGTATGTAGAAATTTTGTTCCAGATATTAAACGTATTGTAAACTCCGCCTGTGATAATTAAACGTATCGTAGGTAATAGGTACTCTTTCAAACCATGATTTCTTTCAAGCACTCCTACTAACCTTATTCATTCACTCAATAAAGCAAGCTAGGAAACAAAACGCATTACAGAGGAAGGAGCGGACAGAAGGTATGGTGGGGATGGGAGATAAGCGGGTGGCCAGCTTGCCCCTGTGTGCACGCGGAACACCTGTTAACTGCACGTGTGCAAGTGCACCGCACATTGCAGGATTCCTGCCCGCCCCTGATATAATGTAATGTTTGCTTTGTTTATCGTTGCAATTTCTCTGCTACTAGTACTGTAGCACTGTTGTGAGTTACTCGTCTACTAAACAGTTCAACTATCCTTCTTAGCCTCATGCTGTGCTCACCATTGGATACCTTCATTCCCCCTACCTGCTGCCAACAGCAGCCAACACTGTGGTAGATAATATGAGGAGCGTCGAATGCCGTAAACGTTATTGGCCTTCCGAGACATTGGCCTCGAGGGGTTCTTTGTTAGTGTTGCGGCTGGAGGTACGACACATGCAAGTGGT
This sequence comes from Schistocerca cancellata, assembly GCF_023864275.1. Classification (NCBI taxonomy): domain Eukaryota; kingdom Metazoa; phylum Arthropoda; class Insecta; order Orthoptera; family Acrididae; genus Schistocerca; species Schistocerca cancellata. The sequence goes on along the minus strand of NC_064627.1, from coordinate 79,627,680 downwards.
GAGCCGTGTGCGGCCTCGACGAGAGAGAGGTGCGTGGCTGAGGGTGAGGCCGCCGGGTCGCTGATTGCGACAAGTGGCCGCGATTGGCTGCGGGGAGCGGACGGCCGCCACGTGGACGCCAGCTCTCGCACGCACAGCAGGTCGTCACGTCCACACGTCCGACAAGTGTGAGAGCTGCACGACGTAACGAGGAGTGGTTAATGCGATACACTGGCACAACACTCGGAACTTGACGTTCACCATTCACGGTTCTCGATTCCTGTATGACAACGCTACCGCTCCGTCCACACTAAATTATTTAACGTTTAGGAAATAGACTAGTCAGCCAGAACGTTATGACCATCGACCTGCTATCGATATAAACCCATGTAGGCGATCGCAGAGTCTCCTGACGAAGAATGACTACTAGTCAGGCTCACACCCGGAGCATTTAGTATCAGTGAGCGTGCTGTCGTGTCGAATGGGGAAGGCACTCGATCTATCTGAGTTTTTCCGAGGGCACGACAGTTTCGGAAACTCCACGAATCGTCTGGCGTTCGAGGAATGCTGTGATTAGTGTCTCCAAAACATGGCGAAAACGAGGTGAAACGACTTCCAGACGTCGTGGGAAGGAAGGCCACGTCCCAGTACATATGTCGCCTGGGTAGACTGCTGAAACAGAACAGGCGGTAAACTGTTACGTATCAGGATGCCGTGAACGAGCTGGTACCAAAGTGATCGGTTTGTGGCTTACGTTATCCATGCGTTGATCCTACATCACGTTGCACTGCAGGTGCAGGAGGCCACTGCAGCATACTACTGCAATGTCTTCAGACATGACCTACGTCACGCACTGATACGAAAGCGACGACACCTTCTGGCACTGCATCCCATAGTCCTTCATGGAAACGCAGGATACCACACGGTGCAGGAGCATTTGTGTGCGTGGAGGTGGAAGGTACTGGACAATCCACCGCATTCGCCCGATAAGAGTCCGTGTGACTATGACCTGTTCGCCAAAATGAAGGAACTTCCTTGTGACAAGCACGAGGGAAGACATTATCCACGTCGTAGGGCTGTCGTTGCGAGAAATCGACAGTGATACAAGCGCTGGCGGAGTACAACGCCTTCATCTGTGTGGGGGAGGCGACCGAGATGTGGGGCATTATACTAAGGGCATGTAATACAGAGGACGTCTGTCATTAAGGCCAGGTATTGATTATACCAGCATTTCCCCTATATTTTATCCAAACAACAGATTTGTACCCAGATTAATTGCGTTGTTTCCTTTTATTTTCTGAATCCTTTATCAAGAAACTCCTGATGATTAAAGACTCAATTTTTTAAAATGCATTTGGCACTGTGGAGTGGTATATTCGTATCGTCTTAGCGACCGCCTTCGCTAAACACTGTACTATTTCTTATTTATATGATAATGTATGAATCATGCACATAACTGTATCGTGTTCCAAAGATTTTGTTGATATTACTGTCTGCACGAATTTTTGTTCCTTGGAATACGCTGCAGTCTGCGTATCTTGCAGCATACTTCTGCAATCTGTTTTTATCAGCACATTTTGTCGTAGTTTGTCCCCTATGTTCGCTAAGGTTGTACTTACAGCTTCGAATTCTATCAACAGGGGAAGTTACATTCGGAAGTTGTATAACGTCTGTACCATTATACTCATATAACTTCCTATGTCGTGTATCTCTTCGTTCTCGTTTGTCCTGAAGTGGAAGGCGGTACGAATCGGGAAACTGAATGTAACTGTGTTAGACAAAATTTCCTAATTTATAATAACCATTTGTCTTTACTGTTATCTTTCTTCACTTTATCCAAACACCATTGCTTTCAACTCAGCTAGCCTGTCAGCGGTTTGATTGAACCTTTAATTATTTCGCGTGAGTAAGTTTCTTATTACCTATAGGCAAATGTTCTGAAAGTAAATGTCACAGTCGACCCCATCAACAATTCACTACAGCTCGCCCTAATATCGTCCGACCGACTGGTACTGTCCGCGGTGAGAAGAAATACAGCGTCGTGACCAGAAATGCAGTTTTACTGACTGCTGCAACTCACCGACAACACTGCTCTCTGGATTCGTATGCAGATATCGATATTCGGAAGAGCCGTAAGAGAAGAAACCTTACAAAGCCAAGTAATTTCCTCGCAAACAGAGTTTTCGCACAAAATTGTGAATTCTGCCCCGTCATTATCCGTAGTTCCCGTGTTATCACCGTAAATTTCGAAGTACACGATAAGTTACTGTCAGCAACGCAGTTTTTTCACGCACCCATCTGTAAATAAATCGTCGTCTACCCTAAAACTCCCTTCTTCCCACTTGCGTTTTTTATTGGGGACTAACAAGGGAACCTCCCCATCGCACCCCCCCTCAGATTTAGTTATAAGTCGGCACAGTGGATAGGCCTTGAACTGAACACAGATCAATCAAGAAAACAGGAAAAAGTCGTGTGGAACTATGAAAAAATAAAGAAAATATACAAACTGAGTAGTTGATGCGTAACATAATTAACATCAAGGACTCTCTGATCCCAGGAGCGCCGTGGTCCCGCGGTTAGCGTGAGCAACTGCGGAACGAGAGGTCCTTCGTTCAAATCTCCCCTCGAGTGAAAATTTTAATTTTTTATTTTCAGTTTATGTGACAAACTCTTCTGTTTTCATCACTTTATTGGGAGTGATTATCACATCCACAAGAAAACCTAAATCTGGCAAGGTAGAAGAATGTTTTTACCCATTCGCCAAGTGTACAAGTTCGGTGGGTCGACAAGATGCCGTCACCAGTGTCGTATGGAATATATCAGACGTGTTTTCCTGTGGAGGAATCGGTTGACCTATGACCTTGCGATCAAATGTTTTCGGTTCCCATTGGAGAGGCACGTCCTTTCGTGTACTAATTTCACGGTTTTGCGGTGCGGTCGCAAAACATAGACACTAAACTTATTACAGTGAACAGAGACGTCAATGATCGAACGGACAGATCATAACTTTGCGAAAATTAAGAAAGTAAAGTTTTCACTCGAGGAAAGACTTGAACCAATGACCTCATGTTCCGCAGTTACTCACGCTAACCACGGGACCACGGCGTTTCTGAGCTGACAGGGTCCTTGATGTTAATTACGTTGTGCGTCAACTACTCAGTTTGTATATTTTCCTTATTTTTTTTATAGTTCCACACAATTTCTTCCTGTTTTCTCGATCGATCTGTGTTCATTTTTTCAAGGCCTATCCACTATGCCAGCTTATAACTAAATCTGAGGAGGGTGCGATGGGGAGGTTTCCTTGTAAGTACGTGTCGGCTCGTCTTAACTACGAGTATTTAGCATTTCATTTTACAGGTCACATCCACTTCCTTTCGATGGTACGTGACGCTAAGAAGAATTATCGACGTTGTTACAAAATCCTGGTTTGTTTTTTGTCAGTGCGTTTGAAGCATTACATTCAGGCTCATGTACCCACAAAACAACCAGGTTTTATTGAAGGAAAATGAACTCGCGGACCGGTCGTCAGCATAAGACAAATAACTCAGAAATCGCGAGAGTTCTGAGTTCCCGTTCTCATCTGATCCCGTGACTAAAGGAAAGCCTTTGACACTCTTGTCTGGCAAAAGTTGCAGCAGTTTCTTGCAGAGTTTGATGTCCCACCACACTTCACGGAATTGCTCAGAAGTCTCTACAACAATCATCTCGCAGTTGTGAAGACAAGTGCTGCCACGCGTGATTTCTTCGTTCTATTAAAAGGTATCAGACAAGGTTGTGATCTATCCGGCGAAGTGTGCAACATATCTGCCGAACATGTTATTAGGATATCTCTTGATGGTCAGACTTCTTACGTCGTCCTTCGCATGCTGCGTGGTTCTTTAGTGGATACACGGGCGAGAAACAGATGAGACTCACGAACAGAGGGTTCAGATATTAACTTATTGTTCATCTCATATCAAACACACAACTTTCTTGCTGAATTTTCAGTGTCAGTTGCTGACAGTAGATTTGAATGTATAAAGAGGTACAGATACAAAAGATTTATAAGTATGTCCCATTTAGGAGATGTCGAGCCCTGACCACTATGAAAGTCTTAAGATTTTGTTCAACTGGGAAACCCAGGAAATTTGGAAATGTGTAGTAAGATCTTATGGGACTAAACTGCCGAGATCATCGGTCCCTAAGCTTACACACTACTTAATCTATCGTAAACTAACTTACGCTTAGGAGAACACAGACACCCATGCCCAGGGGGAGAACTCGAACCAACGACGGGGGAAGCCGTGCGAATCGTGGCAAGACGCCCATGACCGAGCGGCTACCCAGCGCGGCAAACACAGGAACTGGGGGTCACTGCTTGAATGCTTGAAGTACACCCGCCGCTGGATCTGAGGAGAGGGATAAAAATGAAATGAGAGAATGGCATCGTTGGCCGAGAGGCCAACTTGGGCGACTCGAGCTCTGATGATGAGAATGAAATGATGAGGAAAACACAACACCCAATCCTGCTTACATCTCATTGGCAGTGGCATAATCGTTCGTGGAAGCGCCCTCGTGACCCGGTGCGGCTGTAGGAAACACGGGGGCGTAACTGGCGGGAGTGTGGATGACCGGATAGCGGCCGATACCGAAAGACTATATAAGCATCTGAATTGGTAGAATAACCAATACTTTCATCCAGCAGTAAACATGAACTTGTTAAGTTACTAACAAAAGTAATGGACTTTATTCTTTAGTATGGATTAGGCATCAATTTAGCAAGTCAGAATTCATGATAACCAATCGAGAAGCACGGGTTCTAATCGCAGGATGATTAAGCTAACTGGAAGCCATGTGTTTTTTCATCTATCGTGTGCTAAAATTGTACGAAACGGGAAGTTGGGAAGATAAGAGGATGGGTCAAGCTATGACGACTGACTACGAAGAAGTTCAGGGAGATCTGAAAGAATAGAGCGATGACGAACTGTACAAAGGTCCGGCCCGTTGAAAGACTAGTGTTTATCGTCTTCTTTTCTGGATATGAGATACGGACGTTTAAGGCCAGACACAAGTAGTGCCCTGATGCCATTGAGCTTTGGTGCTGGCGCTGCAAATAAAATCGACAGAAAAAAGAAATGTGTTTGTTCTGTCTAGACAAGACAGCCTAGACACAATGAGAGGAAGCCGAAAGGCACGCGCTTAAACTCACGCAGGCTGGGGTGAGGTCTGAAACAGGATACGTAATGAATGCTGTAAAGAAAAGTACGTAGCTTCTGGAATACTTAACATTAATCCACATTTGTAGAACATCGCTCTTGATGATACATTAATAGAATCTCAATATCTATACTGGTAATGACGCCTTGCTAGGTCGTAGCAAATGTAGCTGAAGGCTATGCTAACTATCGTCTCGGCAAATGAGAGCGTAATTCTCAGTGAACCATGGCTAGCATCGCCGACTGTACAACTGGGGCGTGCTAGTACGTCTCACTAGACCTGCCATGTGGCGGCGCTCGGTCTGCAATCCTGACAGTGGCGACACGCGGGTCCGTCGTATACTAGCGGACCGTGGCCGATTTAAAAGGTACCACCTAGCAAGTGGGGTGTCTGGCGAAGACACCACATTCCTCCCCCGCAAATCGGCGAACGGTGGTGTTATAAGGCTTCCGGCCGCTGTGGGGAGGACTCCATGTCGACGTATGCGACGAGGTGGGGAGCCTAACAACAGGCGAGACTTTGCCACCCGCACCCGGCCATTCGGTCCGAGGGGAGCTAGGAAACGCCTGAAAACCTAGTCCAGGGTGCACGTCAACATGCGGTGTATGCGCCCTTAGAGAGACAGGAGGGGCCGAAGGGTCGACCTCCATCGCGTCGGGGTAGCCAACGGGCGAAGACGACATCTGGTCCGGAGCGGGCAAGAGGTCCATGTCGGAGGACAACTGGTCACGGGAAGCGATCGGCGGCGCGAGACCCAGGGAGGCGCCCGGCGGTTGCACCAGCGCGTCCACTGCGGGCGTCGCCGGCGGGAGAACAGGCGGCAGCGGCGCGTCGCCATGGGGCAAAATGGAAGGCAGCGTCGGTAACACCTGGGGATGAGGCGAGCCAGTAGATGGGTCCCCAGGGCGCTGACCGGACGGCACCGTCGCTGAAAGCAGACGGGGAGCGGCAGAGCCCGTGCGACGACAGAGGCGCAGCTGATTGAGATGCCGACGCACCTCACCAGAGGCCCCCAAAACCAGATACATCGCGCGGCCGAGGCAGCGAAGAATGCGCCCAGCGAGCCAACGCTGTGAATCCCGATAGTTGCGATAGTATACAACGTCGCCAGGAGCAAAAGGAGGTGGCTGCCGCTGCACAGGAACCTGATGCTGCGGATGCAGCAAAGACATCAAGGTTCGATGAGAACGACCATGGAGAAACTCAGCCGGCGAGCGACCATCTCGGGGCTGAGAGCGATACGAAGACAAAAAGAGCAGTAACGCGTCCTCCCGAGAATGCGTCTCTTTCAATTTCAACATCTTTGACTTGAAAGTCCGGACCAAACGCCCAGCGGCACCGTTGGACTGAGGCGAAAACGGCGCGGATGTCAGATGTTGAATACCATTGGCCTTGCAGAATGACTGAAATTCTGCGTACATGAATTGTGGGCCATTGTCGGAAACAATAGTCTGTGGAAGACCTTCAATGCAAAAGATAGCAGACAACGCTTGGATGGTGGCAGAAGACGTCGTGGAAGACATCTTGACAACAAAAGGAAAATTACTGAAGGAATCGACCACAACCAACCATCGAGCATTCCAGAATGGACCAGCAAAATCTATGTGTAAGCGTTGCCAAGGGGAAGTGGCTTTTGGCCATGCAAAGAATTTCCGCGGTGGCGCGGACTGTTGTTCGGCACACGCCATGCAAGAAGAGCACATATTCGTAATCGCAGCATCGATTCCGAACCAAGTACAGTGCAGACGAGCAAGTTGTTTCGTTCTCACTATACCCCAATGTCCTTGGTGGAGAAGCTTTAAGACAGGACTGTAACGAACGTGGGCCCACGACCCTGGACTGATCATTATCAGAACGCAACAGCAAAACACCACGTCGTACAAAAAAGTCTCTCCTTGTGAGCAAAAAGTCGGCGAACCAACGGATCCACGATCCGTGATTTTGACAAGGGCCATTGCGTAGCAACAAAACGCAAAACGGTAGCAAGGACACGGTCGGCAGCAGTGGCTGCAGCGACACGACGAAAATCAGTTGGAAACGATTCTACCGCCTCATCGGTTTCCGAATGAATGAACATGCAAGCAAGTTCGGAGGAATCGAATGCTCTATCCTCGGCAACAGGCAAACGGGACAACGCATCGGCGTTTCCGTGCTTAGCAGTGGACGGATACAAGATATCGTAGCGGTACTGCGAGAGGAAAATAGACCAGCGAATGAATTTCTGCGCTGTACGTGGAGGTACAGGCTTGTTCGGATGAAAAAGTGATGTCAAAGGTTTGTGGTCTGTGATGATGGTAAAGTGACGACCATACAAGAAATAATGAAACTTGGTAACACCAAATACGAGAGCCAATGCTTCTTTCTCGATCGGTGAATAATTTCTTTGCGCAGACGAGAGCAATTTGGACGCAAAGGCAATAGGGCGATCGTGCGATCCATCTTTGTGCACAAGCACAGCACCGATCCCGAAAGCCGATGCATCCACCATCAACAAAAGGGGTTTCTGGGGATCGAATGGCGTAAGGCAAGTATTAGAAAGCAACGCAGATTTCAACTGGCGAAAGGCGCGTTCGCATTCCGTCGACCAGACGAACGGAACACCTTTACGGCGTAAGCGATGAAGCGGAACTGAAATGGAAGAGGCATGGGGGATATAGCGATGGTAATAATTTATTTTACCCATCACACTCTGTAGCTGCTTCAAATTCTGCGGCGAAGGCAAGTCTTGTATGGCACGCAGGTGCTCTGGAGTGGGATGCCTTGGGCATTGAGTACATGTCCCAGAAATGGCAAATCACGAGCAAAAAACACACATTCGTCCTTCCGCAAGCGAAGACCATTTTGTCGCAAGACCTGAAATAATGTTCGGAGGTTGGCTAAATGTTCTTCTTCTGTCTTTGCGGAGATCACAATATCGTCCAGATAGTTTGCTGCAGTAGGGACCGACGCATAAACAGTTTGTAAATATTGCAGAAACAATGCAGTGGCGGATGCACACCCGAATGGCAGTCGTTTGATCGGTACAAACCAAGATGCGTGTTAACCACCAATACGCGCTGGGATTCTTCGTCCACCGGCATTTGCAAGTACGCATCTTCTAGGTCCAACTTCGAAAAATATTTACCCGGGCACAGTTTGTGAAAAAGATCTTCCGGGCGGGGTAAAGGAAAAGTAGCAGTCACTAGTTGTGGATTCACTGTTCCCTTGAAGTCCACGCAAAGTCTCAACTTTCCGGAAGGTTTTTGCAAAATGACTAAGGGTGAAGCCCAGAGAGAAGCCTGCACACGTTCAATTACACCCTGTGATTCTAAATCGCTTAATGTTCTTGCGACCCCATCACGCGATGCGTGTGGAACATTGCGCGCTCTGAAAAATTTCGGTTGCGCGTTTACTTTCAGTTCCAAATGTGCTGCATAGTTCTTAGCGCAACCAAGGCCCGGTGCAAAAATGTCTGCAAATTCTTCACATAGACGAGAAACACTGGCTGAAGGCACAGTCTGGTTCACTGATAGGACCTGATTGACTATAGACAAGTTAAACAACTGAAATACATCTAAACCAAACAAGTTCACTGCAGAAGAAGAACGAAGGACGTAAAATGACACAAGTTTTGTTTGTCCCTTGCATGTTGCATGAAGGCTGCACTGTCCTAACACAGGGATATGCTGTCCGGAATAACTATGTAACTTAACATTTGCGGCACGCAACGGAGGTGTGCCCAGTTGTTTGTACGTGTCGTTATTGAGCAGTGAAACTGCAGCTCCGGTAACGAGCTGGAATGGGATCACGTTGCCATTTATGTCCAAGTCTACAAAATGTTTATTGTCCTGCTGACGACAAGAGCGACTGTTTTGTGCAACGTTAACAGACACTGGTACAGAATAACTTGCGACTTGACGTGATTTCCGTCGACGTCGACGCACACTGTTTGTGGGACGAACACAGTCACTGTTAGAGAGAGAAGCACTGGGCGGAGTGGAATTAACTACATGAATTTCCATGGGTGAAGGTTCACGAGCCCAAGTATTCTTGGTTCGACTCCGGCGCGAAGCAGAGGGCCTGGAATGGTTGTTAGTGTCCGTTTTGAGCTTTTTCTGGCAAACACTTTGAACATGACCTTTCTTATTACAGAAAAAGCAAATAGCCTGGCGTGACGGGCAATTCTCACGCGAATGTCTAGTAGCACACCGCGCGCATGATTTCACTGCATTTTCTTGCTTACGCGGCACACGTGGCTGCGTGGACGTGCGCGAGGGCTGTTTACAGTTCCATGCAGCACGCCCGGTGGGCCGGTTAATGTGACACACAGCTGGCGAAGTTTCAAATGATTCCTGAGCAAAGTCAAGTGTGTCCTGCCGATCCAATATGTCTATCACCTGTTGAAGGGAGGGATTGACAAGTTTCAAAATCTGTTCCCATATACGAACATCAGAAACGTTCTGTGCAATTGCATCACGCACCATAGTATCTGAATAAGGGAGTCCACATTCACACTCAAATGCACAAACCGTAGTAAGGCCTGGCAAAGTTGCAACCCACTCCCGAGTAGTTTGACCGGCCGTACGTTTTGTACGAAAGAACGTATATCTTTTTGCAACTACATTAACTGATTCTTTGAAATAGGCATCCAATGCAGACAAAATTTCTTCGTAGGACAGAGTTGCTACGTCGCGTCGGGAAACAATTTCACTATCACACGGTAGGTGGACACACCTACACAAGAAAGGAGATGAGGCTGCCGCTCGTTACCTTGAATTCTGTAGGCGGCGAGATGGAATCCAAATTGGCGTGACCAAATATGTTGTGTCTAGACAAGACAGCCTAGACGCAATGAGAGGAAGCCGAAAGGCACGCGCTTAAACTCACGCAGGCTGGAGTGAGGTCTGAAACAGGATACGTAATGAATGCTATAAAGAAAAGTACGTAGCTTCTGGAATACTTAACTTTAATCCACATTTGTAGAACATCGCTCTTGATGATACATTAATAGAATCTCAATATCTATACTGGTAATGGCGCCTTGCTAGGTCGTAGCAAATGTGGCTGAAGGCTATGCTAACTGTCGTCTCGGCAAATGAGAGCGTAATTCTCAGTGAACCATGGCTAGCAACGTCAGCTGTACAACTGGGGCGAGTGCTACTACGTCTCACTAGACCTGCCATGTGGCGGCGCTCGGTCTGCAATCCTGACAGTGGCGACACGCGGGTCCGTCGTATACTAGCGGACCGCGGCCGATTTAAAAGCTACCACCTAGCAAGTGTGGTGCCTGGCGGTGACACCACAGTGTTCATTGCCGGGCAACTCAATAAGTGCCTTTAATGTAGTATCGACCAAATATTCTTCAAGCTTTTGGTCATAGTGTCAGAAGATATAGAGAAAACGTAGAGAAAATATTTATAGAAGGAAAGATCGAGGGCACGGGATTGTGGGGGAGACCAGCGAGCAGGTTGATGTATCAGATCGAGAAGGTCTTCAGCTATCTTTTCAGCAGGCTCTAAGAAAAAGTGGTCGCCGTTCAGGATGGAAGCTGTCATTGGTGGTGTTCAGAAATGGGTGTAGCGACTTGCGATGGGGATGTTTGTGTACCACCGTTACCTGATACGATATCGAGTTTATGTGCGTGTCTGATTTTGGAGGAAATATAGCTGACGGGATTTTACATCTTGTGACGTTGGTCCTGTAGCAATCATCAGCAACGCGTTTATTGCGCGGGCCATTACCGTACTGAACACACACCAACGGCCGCCCAGGGGCGCGCGCGCGCACCTACAGGGCTGTCTTCCACCCAGAGAGATGTGTTCCGTGTTGTGGCCGCGGTGGGACCAGAGGCAATCACCTTCCAGTCTGACGACCACCACGACTCTAGACGTGGGAGCCGCCTCCAAAGTGGCGCTACGCTGCTCCAGAAAGCCCACCTAGAGAAGTCCCATTGCTGCTTCACCTGCGTGAACGAATAGGATGCTTCGTTAAGTGAAACGTGTTGACCATCACTGGATTACCAGCAGCCCAGAACCGTGTGCTCCACCGTCTACCGGGTGAAGGCGACCAGAAAGCGCGTCCAGTTCGTTCGTCACTCGGAACCTTAGCAGTTGCTCAGGAGAGGGCCAGGGAATTAACTCGTGGCTCGAGTACGGGAACTCATGGGTGAGCCTATTCAAGAATACACGTAGCGGAATGGAAATAGGAGGAGTGTGATACTGATGACCTGAAACGAAAGCTGCACGTATGAAAAGCATAGGCCTACACATTATTTCACCATCGTAATACTTTTAACTTTGCGTTTCCTTTACCTTTGTCTTAAAAGTGTCGTAGTATCGGAAAACCAGCGGAAAAACGCACCTACAAGAGAACGAAATAGGATTCCTTCAAAAGACTCCGACTAAAAAGTGGAGTTCCAGCTGCCTCATTTTGCCTTCCTCAGCACTTTTACAAATTTTCCCAAAAATTTTGACATGCGAATATATTCGCGCTCTTTTTAACCTGCAGCTCACCCCTCAATCCCAAAAGCTCCCCTAACTATAACTCTCTCATACCCACCAGTCCATCGCTGTAAGCCAGTGATATCCACCCACTCCCTCTTGACCATACTCCCTCTGTCAGCCCAGCTCATTGTTATTATCTCTTCGAGGCCCTCTAACTGTGGCTGTCATCTGTCTCACAGCCACAGTCTCCTTCGTTTTGCACCAACTAATACTGTCTCCTCCTGCTGTCACGCTTGCTCCCTCTCACTTACTGCAACTTTCTCATTAATTCCTTGCCACAGCTACTGCATCTTCTCACTTTCACTATAGATCTCTTTCTCGTTGTTATTGTCATAGACACTGCCACTCATTATCACTGGCTCTCTCCCTGACAGTGTTTGCCTAACACCATTTTGTCGTTGTGGATCCTGATCCACTACAACTGTCCCTCCCATTATGCCGGCCGTGGTGACCGAGCGGTTCTAGGCGCTTCTGTCTGGAAGCGCGAGACCGCTACGTTCGCAGGTTCGAATCCTGCCTCGGGCATGGATGTGTGTGTTGTCCTTAGGTTAATAAGGCTTAAGTAGTTCGAGGGGATTGATGACCTCAGATGTTAAGTCCCATAGTGCTCAGACCCATTTGAACAATTTGAACCTCTCATTTTCATACAGTGTCATTGTCTTCTTCGCTCTTTGTATACCGTAGCCAATGTGTAATACCTTACATTATTTCTTACTTTTTCGTCTCTTTGCCACTGCCACTGCTTCTCTCTCAACATAAAAAAGAGCGTCTATGTTTGCATACCAAAATATTTGAGAAAATTTTTAAACATGATGAGGAAGGTAGAATGAGGCAGCAGGTATCACACTCTTTAGTGAGAGCCTCCTAACAAACGCTTACATCTACATCATATTTCGCAAATCACTTAATGGCGTGTGGCGGAGGGTATTTTCGATACCGCCATCTGATCCCTCCTACCCTGTTCCATTCACGAATACTGCGTGGGAAGAATGATTGTCGGAAAGCCTCTGTATTGACTATAATTTCTCGAATTTTATGCTCGTGGTCAATACGTGAGATGTATGTGGGGGAAAGAAACATGTTGTCCGACTCCACCTGAAAAGTGCTGACCGAAATTTGAATAGTAAGTCTCTCCGTGATGCACAATGCCTCTCTTCTAACATCTGCCAGTGGAGTTTGTTTAACATCTCCGTAACGCTCTGTCGCCAATTAACGATCGTGTGACGAAATGCGGCGCTCTTCAGTTCCAGGTAGATGAACAATACTCAAGAATCGGGTGAATAAGCGCCTCATAAGGCACTTCCTTCGTGGATGATTTCCTTTCCCTTAAAATTCCTTCGATGATTATGAGTCTGGTGTCTGGTTTCCCTACCATCTGTTTTATGATGTCATTCCAATTAAGGTCGCTCAGGATAGTTGAGCCTACTTATTTTACGGCCGGTGCTGTCTCCAGCTGTTTGTCAGCAAAAGTGTAGCTGTACAGTAGTGGATTTCTTTTCCTATATCCGCCTTTTTTGTGCTTCAAGAGAGGATTTTTCCTTCGGTTCTCTTGTTTTTCCTCCAGCAGCAGGACTTGTCACTCATACGAGAAGAATTTCGTGGCTCAATATAATTTCCGTAGTTTACAACGTTACAGCATATTTATCCGTGCTGCTTCACATTATAAACTCTGTTTTCGCCTCACACCGGATATTATGTGCGTACTTTACGTGTACTAATAAGGTAACTGATACGCTGTATCGCGGAAACCGGTAATGATACCAAAAAAAAAATTTCAAGAGTATTCGAGATCGGGTTCTTAGAAATCCGTAGGTCGGTTTTCGTACCCAAAAACCATGTTTTCGGGCTTCATCAGTTACTGCTTATGGACTAAGTGATAGTTGCATAAGCCCCTTAAGGCGAACCATAGACCATATCTAATGCGAAAAGAACCGGCCGATTTGCTCCATCTGGCGAAGTTGGAGGAAATATGTAATATACAGACTTTGATCCTGTGCTGTAGGGTAGTTACGGTAAGACTATCCTTTTGTCGAGTGTAGAAACGGTCCCTATCCCAAGGGCTATGTGAAACACGTGATTCCACCGTTCTGACACCAGTGGAACAGGAGGTATGGGCCTTGGAAAAATCCCATTTTTATGTGAGACGTTTTGGAAGATAATGGGTGGTGCATGCTGTCACATGCCTATCGACAGCCAGAGGAACCGTTCGTTGTATGAAGTTACTTCATAACTATTCAGACACAAATTTTGTATCCTTTGAAGTGCGACACACGAGTGCATCCCTCTCCTCGGCACTGGATATAACCCACAGAAATACAACTATTGCTTACAGTCACTCTCTGAAATTAAGAACACTTTTAATGCGGGCGCTCTGTCGTATACCACTCCCTACCTAACTCTCTTGCCGCAAATTAATGAAATAAATTTTTCATTAGTATAGGAAAAAAAAACAAAGAAAGAATAATATGCTGATTATTCCCATAAGAGCCAGAGCCCCAAGCCGAACTCGGTGAACACTTCCTTATTCAAATTATCCCTTCAATAAAAGGAACACTTTTCAGTATATATATATATATATATATATATATATATATATATATATATATATATATATATATATATATATATTACGATCGAAATTCAGTTTCCACTTTTTTTAACACGACATCTGACGAACTTTGGATTTTAGCTTTACACGGAGCCGACATTACTTAAGTAAGACTGTGTCGGAAATTTTAAAATTTTAGCACGGCACTGTTTAAAAATTATAAGAGATGTTAAGTTAAAGTTAGGCACTCTCATTTCACACTGCTGTAAGAGCTAACAAGGAAGATTTCAGGAAAATCCGGAACATTAGCTTACACTCCTCGTCCCACTGCCATTAGACTGCGCAATTTCCTAATGAAATCAAACAAGCACGTCGCTGGCGCCTAGTACTGCCCTACTGCGGGTCACGATTGGCGGGTCTGGAGCCTGAGGTGATGGACTCAGCTACTTGGCGTAACACTGGCTGCAGTAAGTAAAGCCCCGTTACTTGATCCGTGGTAGAGGCAGGCGACCATTCAGACTTGGCACAATTTGACCATACGTAAAAGTCTCGAGCGCACAGTTGGGTATTAAGCGTTACGCGTTTCGTGTCTGATGATGAAATTTCATAGCGCTCAACACTTTATGAAGAACTGTGCGATGAGGACATATTTCCATGTTGTGCCAATAAGAAAAGCTGTCGTTAAGGCTGAAATACACAACGTTGGTAATGACAATAGATGACCAATACCTGAAGATGTGCGACTTACGGTCGGACAGACATCCGGAATCGGCGACATTTGGATATCCACTAGTAGGCGGAGCATATGAGGTAGCTTGTTAGACTGCTAACGCAATGACACACAGATTCATGTGTAAAATTTACATTCGCCTGTTTCCAATATTTACAGGCAGTAAAAGCTGGCAACACAAATACCGAACTACTTCTGTTTTATTTATAATGATTTGCCTCAGAGTTCTATCCTTGCTTCTGAGTTACTGCTTGTAGTAACTGGCATTCGTGATACTGGCGTCGAAGGAAATGTTCCAAGATTGGCCTTATCTTCGGCACGACTTCTCCGTGTCTTCCATTCGATTTCTACGTGCACTGACTTACTGAGAATCCAAAAGTCGTGGGATACCTCCTCATATAGTGTCGCATCTCCTTTCGTCCAGTGTAGTGCAATGATTCGACGTAGCATGGACTCAAGTCGTTGGAAGTCCCCTGCAGAAATACTGAGCCGTGCTGCATCTGCTGCCGTCATAATAGCGTAAGTGATGGCGCTGAAGGATTTTGTGCACAAACTGACCTTTCGATTACAACCGTAAATGTTCTGTGGGATTAATGTCGGGTGATCTGCGTGGTCAAATCATTCGCCCGAATTTTCGAGATTGCTCTTCACTCTAGTTGTATTGGAGCAGTTGTATTGCTTGGGAACTTGAAATCCACAAATGAGTGCAGATGGTTTACAATTTGCCGTACATAACCATTTTGTGTCAATGATCAGTTCATTTGGACCAGAGGACCCAGTTCATTCCGTGAAAACATAGTCTACACCAGGGGCGGGCAGGAATCCTGCACATGTGCGGTGCACTTGCACGCGTGCAGTTAACAGGTGTTCCGCGTGCACACAGGGGCAGGCTGGCCACCCGCTTATCTCCCATCCCCACCATACCTTCTGTCCGCTCCTTCCTCTGTAATGCGTTTTGTTTCCTAGCTTGCTTTATTGAGTGAATGAATAAGGTTAGTAGGAGTGCTTGAAAGAAATCATGGTTTGAAAGAGTACATATTACCTACGATACGTTTTATTTAATTATCAAAGGTGGAGTTTACAATACGTTTAATATCTGGAACAAAATTTTTACATACAGACAAACACAAACAGTTACGTAAATTTGCATCACTGATGGTTGCTCTTAACCGAGACTTATTAATTCAGCGAATGGTTTTCCAGCTCTCGCTATATTAAGCGCAATCTTATAACTTGCACATACCACTGGGCTATTATTATTGTCGTCCTGAAAACTTGAAAATAGTGCTCCATAAAATGTTAAATCAGTTAGATGAGAGACATGACGAGAGAAAGTCGTAGATCTCTCGTGACAACAGCAACTACGACAAATTCAAATGGCTCTGAGCACTATGGGACTTAACTGCTGTGGTCATCAGTCCCCTAGAACTTAGAACTACTTAAACCTAACTAACCTAAGGACATCACACACATCCATGCCCGAGGCAGGATTCGAACCTGCGACCATAGCGGTCGCGCGGATCCAGACTGTAGTGCCTAGAACCGCTCGGCCACTCCAGCGGGCCAACTTCGACAGATTCATCTGGTATCGTCAGATGGCTCTTCTTAAGCTCAGTCAATTCCCTATCCGCTCAGAATCCGACAATAAATTGTACTCGTCCTTGTTAAATTTGTTATAATGGCCTTCAATACTAAACTTCCGTTGACCAGCGAGAATACTGCCACATATTAAACATTTCGAATTTTCACGTTTTTGCTCAAAGAAAAAATGATTCTCCCATTACTTTTTAAAAGATAGCGAATCTCCACTTCTCCGTTTCTTGAAATACAACGTTCACTACATAGTGCTCGCTTCGCATCAACGTCCGCAGCTTAGCCTGGCACTACACTGCCGCAACCTGCCGGCTGTCGCCACAGCCCCGGTCGACGCCTGCACGCGAACAGCACACGTGCAGCGCTGTGCGCTCATGAGCCGCGTGCAACGTTTGCCCGCCCCTGGTCTACACCATTATAGAGCCGCAGCCAGCGTGCACAGTGTCTTGTTGATAACTTAAGTCTATGGCTTCGTCTGGTGTGCGCCACACTCGAACCCTACCATCAGACCACGGACCACGATTTTCCAGTCGTCTAGGGTCCATCCGATGCAGTCACGACCTCAGAAGAGGCGCTGCAGGCGATGCCGTGCTGTTAGCAAAGGCAGTCGCGTCGGTCTGCTGCCGTAGCCCATTAACGCCAAATCCCGCCGCACTGTCCTCACGGACACGTTCATGGTATCGGACACTTTCATTGTGTGTCCCACATTGATTTCCGTCGTTGTTTCACGCAGTGTTGCTTGTATGTTAGCGGTGACAACTCTAGGAAAACGCCGTTGCTGTCGGTCGTTAAGTGAAGGCTGTCAGCCACTCGGCCACTGTGTGTTGCCCGTGGTGAGAGGTAATACTTGAACTTTTGTATTCTCGACACGCTCTTGGCATTGTGGATCTCGGAATATTGAATTCGCCAACGATTTGCGAAATGGAATGTCCCGTACGTCTAGCTCCAACTACCATTCCGCTATCAGAGTCTGTTAACTGCCGTGGTGCGGCCATAATCACGTCGGAAACCTTTTCACATGAATCGCCTGAGTGCATCTGACAACACCGACACTGCACTGCCCTTTTATGTCTTCTGTACACGGTACTACAACATCTGTATGTGCGTGACTTGCGCCAAAGGGTGGTGGGGTTTCGGGTTCCGCTGAATAGGTCAGCTGGCGGCTACACGGGTAGCGGAGGCTGTGTGGTGTGGACTGGGCGGTTTTTTAGGTTAGAAGGCCTCGGGAAAGTACGGGGTGGACTGCAATCTCAAAGGGTGCATGGCAAATACAGGACGTGCTTGGATCAAGGTACAGTCGGAATTGTAGTTGTAACTTGTTGTAGTAGTGCTGGGAAAGTCCCTGAGCTTCAAGCGCTAATAGAAGGCTCAGAAGCTGAAATCGTTATAGGTACAGAAAGCTGGCTAAAGCCTGAAATAAGTTCTGCAGAAATTTTTACGCAGTGTCAGACGGGGTGTTCAGGAAAGATAGATTAGACAGAATTGATGGTGGAGTGTTTGTGTCTGTCAGTAGTGGTTTATCTTTTAGTGAAGTCGAAGTAGATACTCCGTGCGAATTGGTATGGGTGGAGGTTATACTAACCAGTCGAACTAAGTTAATAATTGGCTCCTTCTACCTTCCCCCAGACTCCGATGATATAGTTGCTGAACAGTTCAGAGAAAATTTCAGTCTCGTAACTAATAAATAGCCCACTCATACGATTATAGTTAGTGGGGACTTCAACCTTCCCTCGTTATGTTGGCAAAAATACTTATTCAAAACCGGTGTTAGGCAGAAAACCTCTTCCGAGACTGTCCTAAATGCTTTCTCCGAAAATTATTTCGAGCAGTTAGTCCACGAACCCACGCGAATTGTAAATGGTTACGAAAACACACTTGACCTCTTAGCCACAAACAATCCACAGCTAATAGAGAGCATCATGACAGAGGGATTAGTGATCACAAGGTCGTTGTAGCTAGGCTCAATACCGTTTCTTCCAAATCCACCGGAAACAAACGCAAAATAATTTCATTTAAAAAAGCGGATAAAGTGTCACTAGAAGCCTTCCTAAAAGACAATCTCCATTCCTTCAGAACTGACTATGCAAATGTAGACGAGATGTGGCTCAAATTCAAAGATATAGTAGCAACAGCAATTGAGAGATTCATACCTCATAAATTGGTAAGAGATGGAACTGATCCCCCATGGTACACAAAACAGGTCCGAACGCTGTTGCAGAGGCAACGGAAAAAGCATGCGAAGTTCAGAAGAACGCGAAATCCCGAAGATTGGCTAAAATTTACAGACGCGCGAAATTTGGCACGGACTTCAATGCGAGATGCCTTTAATAGGTTCCACAACGAAACATTGGCTCGAAATTTGGTAGAAAATCCGAAGAAATTCTGGTCGTATGTAAAGTACACATGCGGCAAGACGCATGCAATACCTTCGCTGCGCAGTGCCGATGGTACTGTTACCGACGACTGTGCCGCTAAAGCAGAGTTACTGAACGCAGTTTTCGAAATTCCTTCACCAGGGAAGACGAATGGAATATACCAGAATTCGAAACACGAACAGCTGCTAGCATGAGTTTCTTAGAAGTAGATACCTTAGGGGATGCGAAGCAACTGAAATCGCTTGATACGGGCAAGTCTTCAGGTCCATATTGTATACCGATTAGGTTCCTTTCAGATTACGCTGATACAATAGCTCCCTACTTAGCAATCATATACAACCGCTCGCTCACCGATAGATCTGTACCTACAGGTTGCAAAATTTCGCAGCTCGCACCAGTGTTTAAGAAGGGTAGTAGGAGTAATCCATCGAACTACAGACCTATATCATTGACGTCGGCTTGAAGTAGTGTTTTGGAGCATATACTGTATTCAAACATTATGAATCACCTCGAAGGGAACGATCTATTGATACGTAATCAGCATGGTTTCAGAAAACATCGTTCTTGTGCAACGCTGCTAGCTATTTATTCGCACGAAGTGATAGCCGCTATCGACAGGCGATCTCAAGTTGATTCCGTATTTCTAGATTTCCAGAAAGCTTTTGACCCCGTTCCTCACAAGCGACTTCTAATCAAGCTGCGGGCCTATGGGGTAATCGTCTCAGTTGTGGACTGGATTCGTGATTTTCTGTCAGGAAGGTCGCAGTTCGTAGTAATGGACGGCAAATCATCGAGTAAAACTGAAGTGATATCAGGTGTTCCCTATGGAAGCGTCCTGGGACCTCTGCTATTCCTGATCTATATAAATGACAATCTAAGCAGTTCTCTTAGGTTGTTCGCAGATGATGCTGTAATTTACCGTCTAGTAAGGTCATCCGAAGACCAGTATCAGTTGCAAAGCGATTTATAAAAGATTGTTGTATGGTGTGGTAGGTGGCAGATGACGCTAAATAACGAAAAGTGTGAGGTGATCCACATGAGTTCCAAAAGAAATCCGTTGGAATTCGATTACTCGATAAATAGTACAATTCTCAAGGCTGTCAATTCAACTAAGTACCTGGGTGTAAAAATTACGCACAACTTCAGTTGGAAAGACCACATAGATAATATTGTGGGGAAGGCGAGCCAAAGGTTACGTTTCATTGGCAGGACACTTAGAAGATGCAACAAGTCCACTAAAGAGACAGCTTACACTACACTCGTTCGTCCTCTGTTAGAATATTGCTGCGCGGTGTGGGATCCTTACCAGGTGGGATTGACGGGAGACATCGAAAGGGTGCAAAAAAGGGCAGCTCGTTTTGTATTATCACGTAATAGGGGAGAGAGTGTGGCAGATATGATACGCGAGTTGGGATGGAAGTCACTAAAGCAAAGACGTTTTTCGTCGCGGTGAGATCTATCTACGAAATTTCAGTCACCAACTTTCTCTTCCGAATGCGAAAATATTTTGTTGAGCCCAACCTACATAGGTAGGAATTATCGTCAAAATGAAATAAGAGAAATCAGAGCTCGAACAGAAAGGTTTAGGTGTTCGTTTTTCCCGCGCGCTGTTGGGGAGTGGAATGGTAGGGAGGTAGTATGTTTGTGGTTCGATGAACCCTCTGCCAAGCACATAAATGTGAATTGCAGGGTAATCATGTAGATGTAGATGTAGATCCCACAGCATTTGTCACCTCAGTGTAAAGAGGCTATAGAGCTTACAGTTTGCTCCATCATGGGAGTTGCCGTCTGATCCGAGCACGGGGCTCACAACCCGAACTACACACCACTGTTAAGCACTAATGAAGGACTGGGTCCCTTACATCGATTGCACATAATTCATTAAAGTCAGACCAACACAATTATTTCAGATAACATAAATGAAGTTACATTTGAATCTACCTGACAAACAGGAATAAAAAAACAATTTCAATATCAACTAATTTAGTGCGTGAAGCGCGAGTTAAGCCAATAACCATATAAACTAAACAATTCACCGTAATTCAAAAGAAAGAGAAAAACAAAACTGAAACAATACACCCCACCGTCAAATATCCAATAAACCGTACAATACTGCTCAAAAGAATACACTGAAGTGGGGGGCAGTCATTCACCCGACAGAACATTTCAAAATGAGTTCAATAACGCAGTTGCGTGCCCCAGAAAACAGAAAGACATTAAATACACTTCATTTGACGAATAACAAATACTCATTAACATTACGCCACTGCTGTTTGAACTGCAGTGTCCCAAAGAAAGAGGCGCTTATTCTGAAAGAACAATTTTTTAATATGTCTAAATTACAGCATTAAGGAATTCCAAAAGATGTCCAATCGAACCCCCCCCCCCCTCCTTTCAGTTGAGGCACAAATCTTTCCCCTTTCTAGGCGGAGGCTGAGCCAGAAACACAGAATTCCACAAGAACACTGTTTTGCTGTGAAATCGTACAGGACACCCGGGAGCAGTAACAGACAAGGGGTCGGCACCCACAAATAACACAGGCTAAGAGTCAGGCTGGGAGCACATCCTACGAGAACTTGTTCACACTATGCTCCCCACAAACTATACACATTCCGGCCGAACATCCGCTTGCGGCGGCTGCCAGCAGGACGAAGCAGGCCAACGCCGTGCTTCTCACACAGGCGCCTCAATTTGTACAAACATCTAGGCCAACACCAACTCCGGACTCCCCTCTCACTGCGAGGCTTGGCACAGTTAATATGAAATGCCTTCCAGGCAGCCAGTAACCGCCGCAGGTGTTTCACGATTAGCAAACAGCCCCAGCGTAACAGACGTCACACATGTGCTTACGCCCGAGCCACAACTTACTGGCCGCCCCAAACCGACTGCCTCTCGCCGCCCCGCGCGCCCCAGCCGAAAACGCAAAGATGCTCATGCCCTGGGACGCGCCATAGATAACAAGCCGATCGCTGATGATCGACCAGCGATCTGGCTCACCGTCAGCGGCGACCTCTGGCTGTGTACGTAGCACCATCTCTTGGACTTGCGCCGAATCACGAACGATCTGGAGCGACCGGGACGCCCCCTGCCTATCAGCCTAGAGTTACTGAGTGTAATCGGATGCCTCTGGCGAAGCGACGACGTCGCACCGACGTCTGCTGTTGCCGTAAACGCTGCCGATTTTTTTTTCTTTATTGTTATTTTTAGCACCTTACACATGGCGGGCTGTCAGCAGCATAGTACGCCGCTCTTCAGCCTTGAGTTTTACAACAGTAAGACATAGAGGGGGCACAGAGAATACTAACAAAACGGCTGGCAAAACAATGTAGACACTAAAAAACAAGTAAACATGGAGCCGTTCACGCTGGACGAGAAAACATCACTGACACTAGTGGACACGGCGCACAGAACTTGGATGACGGCGGCGGTACACGTGATCTGTGGCGGCGTAACGGCGAACAAACAATAAACACAAACGAAGGCACACTCACGATACACTGATGGCGATGATCCCCGGCGCGCGAATGTTCACTGTGCGTGTACGAGTCCGGGGACCTGCCAAGAGAGGAGGAGGAGGAAGGGGAGAGGGAGAGGGGAACGCTGCCGATCTGTCAAGTACGGTATAATAAAAAGACGCCGAACGTTTCTTCGAGCTGTTGTCGAAGAATTCGTAGCATCACACCAAGATTCACTAAATGTCCACGACCGGAATAAACGCGCTCTTTGATATACGCAGCCCGCGAAGCACATTAACTGACGTACTACACGTCTCTTTACGACAGTGGATCAGAATGGTTCAAATGGCTCTGAGCACTATGGGACTCAACATCTTAGGTCATAAGTCCCCTAGAACTTAGACCTACTTAAACCTAACTAACCTAAGGACATCACACACACCCATGCCCGAGGCAGGACCGTCTCCGGCCATCCTGAATTAGGTTTTCCGTGATTTCCCTAAATCGCTTCAGGCAAATGCCGGGATGGTGCCTTTGAAAGGGCACGGCCGATTTCCTTCCCCATCCTTCCCTCCCCCGAGCTTGCGCTCCGTCTCTAATGACATCGTTGTCGATGGGCCGTTAAACACTAGTCTCCTCCTCCTCCGAGGCAGGATTCGAACCTGCGACCGTAGCAGTCCCGCGGTTTCGGACTGCAGCGCCAGAACCGCTACAGTGGATCCGTATCTGCTATCGGCAGTAATACATTTACAAACTTCATAAGGGTCTCAAGCGCCCCTTTCACCCTTTTTACAGTATTACACAACTGCCCCTACTCAAATGTCGGTGATAAATTTCCTGTAGCAATCTTAGCTCCATCGAGATCTGACTGATCTAACGTATAAATCGAGCTCCTCGTCCAGACTGAAGGTCCAAGGGATGTCGACCGACCGGCGTGTCATGTGTTGTCCTGCAGATGCAGCGAGGAGAGCCGTGTGGCCAGCACACCGCTCTCAGGGCCCTTTTGTCGACTTTATAGACCTTGGACCCTCTGTTTCTGAATCAAGTAGCCCGTAGCTCAACGACTGCCATCACGAGGCGCAGTGATCACCGTACCAGTGTACCATCGGAAAATCCCCGGCAGTACCTGCAAACAGAACCTCATCTTCCGCATGGCAACCGTTTATGCTGACCACCGTTTTCTTTCGCTCCATCCATCTGTGCCTTCTTTATTTTTCGGCATCAGTTCTCTATGGATGTCACATGACACATTTCAAATTAATTTATTAAATTCCATCTGTGGAAACGTCTCTCAATTTTTTTTCCTTTTTGTAGGAGTATTGCGAGTACATTTGCCAGTCAACTAACCGTACACGTTTAGGTAGCGCGCCACTGCCACTCCGCTAAGGAGACGGATAGGACTGATGCAAGGAAAGAAAATCTGTAGAA
Source organism: Schistocerca cancellata (assembly GCF_023864275.1). Lineage (NCBI taxonomy): Eukaryota > Metazoa > Arthropoda > Insecta > Orthoptera > Acrididae > Schistocerca > Schistocerca cancellata. The sequence continues at coordinate 79,603,894 of NC_064627.1, read as the reverse complement.
ATCAGTAGAGAGGCAAGGAACAGAATCAGAGTTTAGCACGATTCTGCGAGTGGTACTAATCTGCTGGCTACTTTAGCGTTGGTAAAAGCAAACAGCGGAACACTGACGAAGATCTCGAGGATACAAATAGACTGATCCTGGGCAGATAATGTCTTCAGTTCATTTTCCCACCATCGCTGAAAATTAAAAAGCTTGTGTGGTCAGTAAAATACGGTTTATAGTGTAACTGTAATCTACCAGACTCCTTAAGAAAGTGGTAGCAATTATGTATCTTAAAAGTGTCACAGTCAAAGTTTCTCTTCTGTTGTAACGGTCAAACGGATATCGAGCATACGCCTCTCTACTGGAATCAAGCACTTTCGTCCCATTCCCGTTGTGTCATTGATGCTCAAGTCTCAGAGTCTCGCCGAATATGTCTTTGTTTACAGTCCGAAGTTCGTGGTCGTGCGGTAGCGTTCTCGCTTCCCGAGCCCGGGTTCCCGGGTTCGATTCCCGGCAGGGTCAAGGATTTTCTCTGCCTTGTGATGACTGGGTGTTGTGTGACGTTCTTAGGTTAGTTAGGTTTAAGTAGTTCCAAGTTCTAGGGGACTCATGACCATAGATGTTAAGTCCCATAGTGCTCAGAGCCATGTGAACCATTTTTGAATCTTTGTTTACAGACGAAGGTACGCGGTTCAGCTTCAAGGGCCCCCACATTAAAGAATGTTATAATTGTCTTCCTTTCACTCACGTATGTGTGTAGTGTCTGAGACGAACAAGATGTGCCAAATACGGAGCTGAACATGATACAAAGCATTGTACAGGAGTTAATATTAAAGTTTTGTGGGACTGGTACCATTGGTATCCCGGTGGACCTTCAAGAAGGCAACTGTAAGCGTCGCCGAAACATTAGTTTCTCCACTAATAGTTTTTTTTTATAGTATGACGTGGCGAAAATCTTTGAAAACTCTTATGTCAAGTGAGTCAAGCAGCGGAAGCCTCCGCGGTTACAAAGCACGACAAGTTTACTTGTATACTTTGCTCTGGTGCACAGTTAACCACTAATTGCTTATATCCACTATATCCTAAATTACGGCAAAACTCGTTTCGGGTCATTCGACCGCAGTTTGTTCATTTATATTCCGAGTTTGCAGTTTCCTTTCCGCACCCGAACAACTCATTTCCGCCCAGTGTCCGACCCACAGCAATAAGCGCAGCTGCGCCGAACGGTGCCTGCCAATTCAGCGAAAGCACCCCTGCCTAAACACTCATTTCAGAGCATGCTAGACAGCATGTGTTGGCACGCAAACTAGGACAGAGCAATTTCGTAATCCTAAATTTGGCTGGCAAGCTCTATCTATCATTACAACGAAACTACCGCCCGGATTCGATAGTGAGGCCATTGTTCCAGCCAATTATTAGCAGCTTCCAATTTCTCTATAATACATAAAACACATTTATAGAAGGTATCGTGAGAACGTATTTTCTCAGGTAAGATAAATTTAGTTCGAAACACCAGCAATCCTACTTGTGCGAGAACACACCTAATACAACCAACCTACCATTTACTATTCTCCAGTGAAATGAGAGAAGTCTAAGAAACAAATGTAGTGACATGATAGCTCGTATAACCGATTTCACGCAAGAACTGCAATAATCACCGAAACTTGTTTAACTTACAACGTGAATATTATTGACCGTCAGCACAATATTTATAGTTAAGGCAGAGATGATGGTCATGTTGGAACTGCCTCCAATTAATAGCCAGTTAAACAATATATGCACCGATACTTAATCACTTGATATTTTAACGTTACAAAATATTACGTGCTTTAGGATCACCTTACATTCACCTTTTCGAATTCACTTAAACTTGTTCGGTCTTGCCCGATCGTCTCGTATGGGGTGCCTAAGGGATGCTGCGTTCTCTGAATGCTATACAACAATTCGAGCAAGTAACATTAGCAGTTTTACTTCTACAAAGCAGAATGACAATACTTTACTCTACAGAGGTGTAGGAGCGATGGGCGACATGCAACATAAATCCGCGTCCTTGCTATACACAATGTTCAAATTAAAAAGCCTGTTACACAGTTTTTTGCAGATCGCTACTGTCCTTGTAGCACTCTGTTAGGCGGTAATACGCTCGGCGAATACTGCCGTGGGGGATGCAGGAGTGTGGGCCCAACGACGGGCCGGAAGCTGGGGCTGTAGGGGACGTGAAGCTTCCGGCCGTACCCCGCCATCCGTCCTACGATCTGGCGGGAACGTCCCCCGGAAAACGACCAGAAGGGTACGCGTCCACCTCCTGCTCCATGAACCAGATGAAGAAGGCGGCGACTGCTACGGTGTTTTCGGGTCCAGCTCCATCGGTAGATCGAAAGGAGGCTGAGGGAGCGAAGGATCTGTCTCCATGGAGTCGTACCGCGGTGTCGCCAAGACACCCTCTGGCGGCTGGTGTGGCCGCGCTGTCCTTTGGACCCGTGATCTGGGGGAAGAGAAACTGAAAGATCAACGTGTACGTGACAATGGCGAAGTTGATGGCGGCGCTGCAAGCCATCTGGACCTGAAAGAAGATACAAGCAAGCGCCGACTGACCATCCCGCCTCACGCCCACTGTCTGCTGGCGCTAAAAACCCTGTAAAAGATAATACCATGCGGCGCGGAGCTATACTTGCGGCCTTCCTTCTGCGCCGGATGCTGAGGAAGGTGGAGCAGTGTCCGATGGCGGCGACCGTTAAGCAATTCCGCCGGCGACGGTCCATCTCGAGGGTGCGAACGATGGGAGGCGAAAAACAGCTGCAGTGCTTGATCCCTGGTGTGTGCGGAGCGAAGTTTCGCCATCTGCAGCTTGAAGATTCTGACAAAACGCTCCGCTTCGCCGTTGGACTGTGGATGGAACGGGGCACTAGTTAGATGAAGTATGCCTTTGCATTCACAGAATATTGCGAATTCATTTGGCGTGAGCTGTGGGCCATTGTCTGACAGTATTACTTTAGGTAAACTCTCTAGGCAAAAAATCGATGACACCTTAATTGTGCTACGTGACGTTGTCGAGTTCAGTGGCACCACAAAAGGAAACTCCGGCCGCTGTGGCCGTGCGGTTCTAGGCGCTTCAGTCTGGAACCGCGTCACCGCTACGGTCGCAGGTTCGAATCCTGCCTCGGGCATGGATGTGTGTGATGCCCTTAGGTTAGTTAGGTTTAAGTAGTTCTAAGTTCTAGGGGACTGAGGACTATAGATGTTAAGTCCCATACTGCTCAGAGCCATTTTAACCATTTTTAACCAAAAGGAAACTTGCTATATGTGTCTACCACAACTAACCTACGGTTGGGTCCCACGAAGTCTATGTGCACACGTTGTCATGACGATTGCGGCTCAGGCCAAGCAGGGAATTTAGTGTCGACGCGCTAACGGTTTCGTACAAACAATCCCCCAGTGTCTTTGGTGAAATAACTGCAACCCTTCCTTTTGCAAAGCTTTAGGGATCAACACACGTGACCGTCAACTGTCATTCTGAACAAGAATTACACCTGCCTGTAGAGCTAGGCTATGCCGAAGTACAAAGTATCGGTGTACTACAGAGTTCCTTAATCTATTCAATGAGTGAGACCAAGGTGCGCGAATGTAGCTGAGCAAAACATACAAATCTGGATCAGCTTCCGTGGCCTGCGCAATTTTCTTATAGTTCAGCGGGAAGGACTGAAGCAGTTCAGAATTCTGATCATCGATGTGACAACAAGATGCAGCAAAAGCGTCAAAGTCACTATCAGAGCCGATCGGATGACGGGAAAGTGCGTCCGCATTCCCATGTTAAGCCGTCGGCCCGTACACAATCTCGTACTGGTATTGAAACAACAACAAAGCCCATCTTTGCAATTTTTGGGTGGTTCGTAGAGGAACCGGTTTCATCGGATGAAACAACGACAGCAAAGGCTTGTGATCCGTTACTAAGTAGAATTTCCTGCCACACAAATAGTGTTGGAATTTGGTGACACTATACACAATAGCGTATGCCTCTTTTTCAATCTGTGAATGGTTACACTGAGCTTTGGACAACACTTTTGATGCGAAAGCAATAGGCCTGTCTGTATCACCAATTCTGCGCGAAAGCACGGCACCGACTCCGTAAGAACAAGCGTCTACTTGCAATACAACTGGTTTGTCAGGGTCCAAGTGAATTAAGCATCGAGCACTGAGCAATGCATTTTTTAATTTTTGAAAATCTACTTGGCACTCACCTGTCCAAACAAATGGGACATTCTTGCAACGCAAGCGATGCAATGGAGCTGCGATTTGTGCAGCATTCGGTATGAACCGAATATAAGAGCTATTTTCCCCAAAACTGATTGAAATTCTGTGATAGTGCGAGGAACTGGCAAGTCTCGTATGGTTAACAAATGCGACTGGAGAGGATGTATACCTTGACTGTTTATGAAATGGTCAAGATACTGCAACTTAGGTGTGAAGAAATCGCACTTGTCCAGTCTACATTTTCTACTACATCTACATCCATACTCCGCAAGCCATCTGACGTGTGTGGCGGAGGATACCTTGAGTATCTCTATTGGTCCTCCCTTCTATTACAGTTTCGTATTGTTCGTGGAAAGAAATATTTTCAGTATGCCTCTGTGTGGGCTCTAGTCTCTCTGATTTTATCCTCATGCTCTCTTCGAGATATATACGTAGGAGGGAGCAATATACTGCTTTAGTCCTGCATCAGATAACACATGAAACAAAGCACGTAAATTTCACTATGTTCTTTAGGTGTACGACCTGCTACGACAATGTCGTCCAAATAGTTTGAACAGTATAGTCTTGCTCAGTCGGCTGTATCAAAACCCGTTTGAAAATGACGGGTGCGGTAACAGTGCTAAAAGTCAAACGCAAATATTTAAACAAGCCCAAGTGAGTGTTTACTACACACACGTTTTGAGATACTTCACCCAATGCTATTTGAAGATACGTTTCGCCCTAATCATTGAAAAGTAGCGTCCAGCGCCTAGTTTGTCCATGAGATAATCTGGGCGTGACAATGCATAAGTGTCAATTACAGTTCGTGGGCTGGCTGTAGATTTAAAGTTAACACAGAGGCGAATGAGACCTGAAGGTTAGGGGAGCAAAATCAGTGCACTTGCCCATTGACTAGCCGATATGGGTGCAATAACTCCGTTATCTTTCAATTCTTTAAGTTCAGCAGCGACTTTGTCCCTTAGTACGATGGGAACAGTTCTGGCCAGGCAAAATTTCGGTTGAGCATTGTCTTTCAGAGTAATATGGGCAACAAAATTATTAGCTTTGCCTAAACCTTCAGAAAAGAGTTATGGGAATTCTTTTAGCAAGCTAGCTACATTTCCTTTGGCATTGAATGCAGACACTGACAACACATTGTCCTGAATGTGAAAGTCAAACAAATGAAAAGAATCAAGACCAAATATATTTTCACACTCACGTGATTGTAGAACTGTAAAAGTCACTGTTCTCATACGCGAGCGATATATGGCAGGCTAAGTACATGTTCCAAGAGCGGGAATGTCTTGTCCATTATAAGCCGTCAGTTGCGTGCTAGTTTTAGACAGGCTTGGGTGGCCTAACAGTTCATTTGTGTGACAATTGAACAATTTGACAGAGGCATCCGTGTCCAATTGACATTTCACATGTATCCCAAAAACTAAGTAAATGGAACAAAATGTTTGTTTGACTGACGTATCACTGACAAAACTGCATGCTTGCTAGTTGCAGCCTTGGAATATACTGCAATAATGACATGTGCCTTGTGACTAGATTTGTTATGCTTGTTCCGTTGCGAACATACGCCTCGCACATGTCCTTTCCTACCACAAGTGTAGCACTGAGCTTGTCGGGAGGGGCAGTCTTGGCGTTTGCGCCGTGTATAACAGCTTCATTGTGTGTGAAATCTTATGGGACTTAACTGCTAAGGTCATCAGTTGCTAAGCTTACACACTACTTAACCTAAATTATCCTAAGGGCAAACACACACACCCATGCCCGAGGGAGGACTCGAACCTCCGCCGGGACCAGCCGCACAGTCAATGACTGCACCGCCTGAGACCGCTCGGCTATTCCCGCGAGGCAAGACTTCATTCTGTTCGCCGGTGTAACCTACTGTTTAGCGAACTACGTACGCAGCGTGGAAGGTTATTTACTCGGCTTGTCCAGAGTACGCCGCCGGTGCGGAATGAAGGATCACAACGAAGGTACTCAACCCGGCAAACAACTGTCAGCTGAAATGAATGAGCCGACAAGGCACCGAAATCGTGCTGGTCTAGTATTTGCACTACCAACTGAAATGATGGATCAGACTGTTTAAAAATCTGTTCTCCGAGTTTGATATTAGGCATATTGTACACAATCGCAACATAACATTTGAATATAAGGCACCACAAGCATATTTAAATTTGCATTTCCTTGTCATACCCTGCAAATCTGGCTACTCCAGAGCAGTACTGATTTGTTTAATCAGTTAATGCAGCTCCACACTTCTCCGCTGCAGCACTGATGGTCCCCTGTCACCACTTTATCTTTGAAATCGCGGTGGATGCCCCAGTCTGACGTCTCACGTAGCGACCATTTTTTTCTCGAAAATCTCCAAGAACGTTCTTGTTGCCGCTCGGCGTCGCTGTACAAGTCACGGTAGGCTTAATTGCAAGCGTACAAACTGGCATGCGTGCCAGACAACGATAACCAAGGTTTTCTAATCTGGAGAACTTCACACTGACTTACAAGCCAGGTATAGTCAGTATAAGAACGGTGACCGCAGAGCACCCTGCGATAACGCTCCCAGAATAGCGTCCGTGAGCTCTAGGTACCAATGTCGCACTCCCTGTTCTACTTCTGAATGCTGTCCCGCTAGAGCTAAGAGAAGGTTTCCAATCAGGGCTTTGCGAGCCGATATGTTTTGTTCTAACTTTGTATTTATTAGGCATATGACGACTCTGGCCATGAATGCGAAAGAAGAATCAAAGAAGGCTTACTATAAGAAGGTGTGCGTACATTTGGGCACCTGATAGGTTCTTTTCATAAAAATCAAAGTTCTTAAGGATCCTAGGCAGGGCAATGACGCATCGAGCAAGTAGAGAACACGACGAGTCTTTCATGCACTATTACCTGCAGCTGGCGTCCAATCCTGTATCAGTAACAAAAAACTATTCAACAACAATTTGCTGACAGCTCTACCTCTCAAACAGATAAAGGTTTCGCTACCTAAAACAGGACGATACAGCTCCTGGAGTGGATAAGATTAGTTAATCTGTGACCTTTCTTGCGAAATGTAAGTTGTAATGATGGAGCTGCTGAAAGATTTTTTCGGAAACATGTACATGAACAGTGGAAGGCAGTGTCTTTTCTGTGGGCAAATTTGGTAGGGATCTCGCTTCTGCGAGGTGCTTTTGCCCCAATTCTTTGATTTCTTGTCTCTGCAATATTAAGTGCAAAATGGCTGAGAACAAGCAGGAATTGTTTGTAGAACACAATCAACTCCTTTGTAACATAGTGTTTGGGTTTCATAAGAATCTCAGTTCGGCTGAGGCCCCTTGCACATATGTAACACTAGCGAACACAGCAAGATTCGCAATTCCTAAGTATGTATGGGAACTAGATACGCGTCCTGATCTTCTTCTCCCTTCTCTCTGTGTCCATTTCCTTCTCACTCCTCGTAAGCCATTCACACAACTTTCCCAATTTCCTGTTAAAACCGACTGCCAGGAAGAAAAGGAAACAGCACACAGCTGTGTATACAATTTTTTTTAATATTGTTATATTTATATAATAAATATGCAAAAACTGTTTCTTTATTTAAGTTTCCTGTTTTCGATACTGCCCGTTGCAAACTGTGCGTGATGTTTAACTTCCGCGAGACTCTGCACAAATAGGCCATGAAAAATGTATAGTCAACAGAACATAGCAGAACCCCATACATAAAAATCGTTACGAAAAACCGGCGTATTACACAGAGGAAAAGGAACTTGAAAATGGGACTCATTTCCGAAAACGCGTCGTGTAAAATATAAATGAAAGACTGGTAGCAGAAAAAGTGGTTTATAAACGAACCCATTGTTTTGACAGTCGCAGGCTTGCACTGATAATCTATAACGGATCAAACAGGATTGAAAATACACTTTTAATGGTGTACAAGTAATGTTTATCGTTGAATGAAGTGGATTAAGAACATGTATTCGAGGTGTGCACCACGTCTAAGTGTTAAGGGATATATTTCATTTTGGGGATATAACAGGATGGAGGGGGGAATGGACGATAGAGGCGCGATGTAAGATAAGGTAGCCGGGTTGTGTGGTCATCTAGTTCTCATCGTCATTAACCTGCCAGCTGGAGACAGAGTAAATGATTCCCCACTTTGTCTAACCCACCATGTTACAAGAAGCAACCACAGGGTGTTTCACAAAGTTATACCGACACTACACAGCGCCTTGTGAACAGTGGTGACGCAGTGCGCAGACATGCCCTGGAGAGTGTGTATTTCCCACAAAATACGTTAATACTACGTGTAATACAGATATGAGTTACTAACGACAGTAACTCAAGAAATGCATATGGACAGACTCTACACAAATCTCTTCGCATTGTCCTACACTCCTAGAGGGGAAATTAATTCTTACTCACCCTGTACGGCAGCCGTAGCGTTCTTCCAGGAAAGGCAATTCCCCGCAGGACAAGTGCTATACTTTACAGACAGAGTACACCTTCTCAAAATTTCCTCTAAAGTGAGCAGAAGGAAAAAGAGATTAATTGGGCTTGTGTTTATATAGTGGATTTATTATCTGTTTATTAAATGAGTACTTTTTTGCACTTGTTAAGTGTTTTATATGTAAAATACTTGCCTCTAACCTATGGCTGAGATGTGGTGTTGGTGGGATAGGGGTTTGGTTGGTAAATGTGGCATCTTGTTGAAGTCTGTTGTGCACAGCATATTGTAAAGCTGTGCAGTCGTGTTATGGTCAGTTGGTAGTGAATTAATGAGTGGCATGAAGTTACTGAACTTCTCTCACCATGTATTGTGTTATGGTAGACTGCATAAAACTCATCCGTTCAGGAATTGATGGCTCTTGTCCAGTGAGCTGCACTGTGTGGAAATACTGTGCATACATCCACAATATATTCTGCAAGGTAGGTGTCAAGATATCTGATGAAGCAGGGCTGATCGAGTTGAAATCTACAACAGTAATCTTATGCATTGCTTGACTTGCTTGAAAGATCTGAAGTTCCATAACGCCTAAGTGACCTACTTCTGTCACAGAGGGAGACAGTTTAAGCCTCTGGACCTCTTCAAATGTTGGAAGAGCTGAGGGTGGAATGATGCTTTGAATACCCCTCATGCTCTGGAAATCCAGCTAGTGATAGTGAAGACAATGAAATCGACATTTTGGAATACCTACAGAGAGCACGTTATGTTTGCGGCAGCCCTTCAGTGAAGCCCTTCAGTGTGTAAGAGTCTTCACAGCTCTAGGTTTTGTACTTTTTTACCTAATACCTCATTCAACAACTGCAAGTAAGGGTTCACTTAATGAACTGAAAAGGACTCCAGCATACAAAGAGGGGCCCAGTTAAGTTCATATTTCTACTCACGTGAGATAACTCGACAAGAAGTGCTAGCGAGCTGTAGTCTGTCCGCAAAATGAAAAACGAGCAGCGCTCGTGGTGGGGCAAGGTGGTTTCGAAGGGAAACTCTATAACAGCCGTAAAGATTAACTATGTGTCAGCTTCCTCTCTAGCAGTGTAGAACAGTGTACAAAGCTGTACGCAGATCCCGTACATTTGAGTTTATTGCGTTAGTATTAACAGTAACTCAAGTCTGTGCTCCACGTAGTGTTATTGAAGTTCATCGAAAATAAACACTCCCCGGGGATTTCTGTGAAGTAGACAGAGTGGTGAATCACTAGATCGCTCTTCAGTCTGCATGCTTGTGAAGGAGGGGAGTGTACAACCACAGACCCCAGTCATGTGACCATCAGGGTGACAATTATTGAACTACACTCCTGGAAATTGAAATAAGAACACCGTGAATTCATTGTCCCAGGAAGGGGAAACTTTATTGACACATTCCTGGGGTCAGATACATCACATGATCACACTGACAGAACCACAGGCACATAGACACAGGCAACAGAGCATGCACAATGTCGGCACTAGTACAGTGTATATCCACCTTTCGCAGCAATGCAGGCTGCTATTCTCCCATGGAGACGATCGTAGTGATGCTGGATGTAGTCCTGTGGAACGGCTTGCCATGCCATTTCCACCTGGTGCCTCAGTTGGACCAGCGTTCGTGCTGGACGTGCAGACCGCGTGAGACGACGCTTCATCCAGTCCCAAACATGCTCAATGGGGGACAGATCCGGAGATCTTGCTGGCCAGGGTAGTTGACTTTCTAGAGCACGTTGGGTGGCACGGGATACATGCGGACGTGCATTGTCCTGTTGGAACAGCAAGTTCCCTTGCCGGTCTAGGAATGGTAGAACGATGGGTTCGATGACGGTTTGGATGTACCGTGCACTATTCAGTGTCCCCTCGAAGATCACCAGTGGTGTACGGCCAGTGTAGGAGATCGCTCTCCACACCATGATGCCGGGTGTTGGCCCTGTGTGCCTCGGTCGTATGCAGTCCTGATTGTGGCGCTCACCTGCACGGCGCCAAACACGCATACGACCATCATTGGCACCAAAGCAGAAGCGACTCTCATCGCTGAAGACGACACGTCTCCATTCGTCCCTCCATTCACGCCTGTCGCGACACCACTGGAGGCGGGCTGCACGATGTTGGGGCGTGAGCGGAAGACGGCCTAACGGTGTGCGGGACCGTAGCCAAGCTTCATGGAGACGGTTGCGAATGGTCCTCGCCGATACCATAGGAGCAACAGTGTTCCTAATTTGCTGGGAAGTGGCGGTGCGGTCCCCTACGGCAGTGCGTAGGATCCTACGGTCTTGGCGTGCATCCGTGCGTCGCTGCGGTCCGGTCCCAGGTCGACGGGCACGTGCACCTTCCGCCGACCACTGGCAACAACGTCGATGTACTGTGGAGACCTCACGCCCCACGTGTTGAGCAATTCGGCGGTACGTCCACCCGGCCTCCCGCATGCCCACTATACGCCCTCGCTCAAAGTCCGTCAACTGCACATACGGTTCACGTCCACGCTGTCGCGGCATGCTACCAGTGTTAAAGACTGCGATGGAGCTCCGTATGCCACGGCAAACTGGCTGACACTGACGGTGGCGGTGCACAAATGGTGCGCAGCTAGCGCCATTCGACGGCCAACACCGCGGTTCCTGGTGTGTCCGCTGTGCCGTGCGTGTGATCATTGCTTGTACAGCCCTCTCGCAGTGTCCGGAGCAAGTATGGTGGGTCTGACACACCGGTGTCAATGTGTTCTTTTTTCCATTTCCAGGAGTGTATATAAAATGAAAGCAAACTAGGTTTGAAAAATATGTAAAAATCTGCCAACCGGTTGCATGGGTTTTCCATATACCTTGACCAGGTTTCGTCACCTCTAAGGGTGACTTCATCAGAAGGTTACGTAATTACATGATGAAGTCACCCTTAGAGGTGAACCTATGCAACCGGTTGGCAGATTTTTTCATATTTTTCAAATTTGTGTATACGGTTGCTGCAAACGTCAGCCATGTTCAAAGTTGAAAGCAAACTAGTTACAAACTACTGCGTGATCACATTTTATTCATCATATAAAAGACACTACAGATATTCGGATTTAGGTTATGACATGGTCGGTTTGCCTGCCATCATTGGAGATGATGTGGCGCAGACGAATAGTGAAATTCTGCATGACCCGCTGAAGTGTCGGGTCATCGATGCTGTCGATGACCTCCTGAACGGCTGTTTTCAGCTCAGAAATGGTTTACTGGTTATTGCTGTACACCTTGTCTTTAATGTAGCCCCACAAAAAGGAGTCGTATGTGTTCAGATCCGAAGAATATGGAAGCCAATCGAAGCCCATGCCAGTGGCCTCTGCGGACACTGAGAGCAAGAAGCGGTCCCTAAAATGCTCCTCCAGGACATCAAACACCCTCCTGATTTGATAGTCTCGAGCTCCTTCTTGCATCAACCGCATATTGACGAAATAAGAGTCACTTTGGATAATGGGGATGAAATCATCTTCCAAAACCTTCATGGTAGTTACTGTAGTATCAAGGAATATCGTACCGATTATTCCGTGACTGGACATTGCACACCCATTGAGGACGAAGAGACATCTAGATCTCGAAATGCGGGTTCTCAGTCCCCCAAATGCGCCAATTTTGCTTATTGACGATCCCATCCAAATGAAGGCGGGATTCGTCGCCAAACCAAACCATTTTCACGTCGATGTCCTGTTCGTCAGTTCTGTGGACAACAGTTTTGGCTAAACGCAACCGCTGTTCCACGGCGCTGGGGCTTAATGGCTGATGGGCTATACGCTCTGGCACGCTGTAGCATGACATTTTCACGTGCAAATGGCCGATAGCAACAAAGCCCCTGTGGATGCGCACATTAATTTCCATCATGGGCCGCAGCCAACTGCGCAATTTGAACGTCCTAAAGAAAATCTTTCAGAAGTTATGAGGATTTTATTTCGTATAGTTGCATGAATGTCGCCCTGTACTTTGCCTCACACTTCTACACTTCAACCCTGCCCCCTGCACCCTGTCATACCACCAGAATATAATTTATCCCTTAATACGTCTCTACTGGACTTATGCGTGGCACACATATGTAATTTTGTTCCTAATTCACTTCATATAAAAGTAAACGTTAATTTTATACTATTGAAACACTAATTTTAATAATGTGCGATTCTTTTAGTTCCGTGCAATGCACGTAATGTTTGTCCTAGAGAGGAAATGAATAGGACACTTTTGTAGGAAATTTAGTGTAGTATAATTTTTTGCTGGGAAACATTTTCTGTAGAATCCTCTGTTTTCTAATTGTTCAAGAAATAGATAAAAAAGTGGCGTCCAAACGCAACCTGGAACCCTAAGTTCACAGCCAACTGGTGATGATTTTTGGTGTGCTGTTCATGATGTTCCCTCCTAGAACTGTACAAAAACATGAGACTACACGATTTCAACCGGCTGGGGTGGCCGAGCGGTTCTAGGCTCTACAGACTGGAACCGCGCGACCGCTACGGTCGCAGGTTCGAATCCTGCCTCGGGCATGGATGTGTGTGATGTCCTTAGGTTAGTTAGGTTTAAGTAGTTCTAAATTCTAGGGGAGTGATGACCTCAGAACTTCAGTCCCATAGTGCTCAGAGTCATTTTGAACACGATTTCATGACTTGTTTCCTCTATTCGACTTTTTCTGGTCTTTGTAGACTGGGCTATCAGCGATATAAATCTGGCGTCATTTTATTACGCTGGAAAGTTTGTCAGACGGGAGAATAGAAGCTTTCACTTCCGTAAGAAGCAGTGGCGTGGGAGACACAGGCAGTCTGCTGGTGCAGCCCCTCGCATCGGCAGAATGCGTTGCGTCAGCACTCACCCTCCCTCCCCCCCCCCCCCACACACACCCACCCACTCACCCAGACACACACACACACACACACACACACACACACGATTTGCTTCGAGCAGGTCCGGGGCGTCACGGACACACGCGGCGCTGGTGCAGAGCGGCATTTCGCTGCCCCGCGCACACACACACACACACACACACACACAGACACACGCACGGACGGACGGACGCACAAGCGCGTCATCGCCACCAATGGGTTTTGTTCCGCCGCTAACGACAAGCCTTTGGTGGCGCTTAATTGAAAACGTGATTATGGAAAACGGCATTATACAGCGATACATTCGTTTGCGGCCTTGTTTAACACGACAATGTGCATCAAATATGAAATCTTTTGTCCGGCTGTTTGGACAATCACATATACACAGGAGGATACTTCATTTCGATTCTGGGCCCGGCCTCCGTATTTGCGGTGTGCCGGCCATTATTGCGATAAGCGATGGACGCCGCGTGTTCGCTGCAGATGAGTTCCAGCCAAAAGCTCCATGTGCGACTTCTGCCGCCACTGGCTGTCTGAAACTGTGATTCGCAGTTTGGATCTTGTTTAAAAAGTTTCCCAGAGAAACTGACTTTCTGTCGCCGAACACAAACAGTTGCTACGCGATAATAATGTAAAAAAACGGGAGTGACGCATCACCAAATTCAGTTACTAAGGAGTTACATTGCGGTCCATCCACTGGTTTTGCGCACACTGCAGAGTACTGTCAAAATAAGCTGCAAAATTCTACACAGAAAAAAGTGAGACAACGCATTCATAGGGTTCGCGCCCTAGAAAGGGAATAGATCACCAGTGCGACGTTTAATTCAATATCGGAAGCAGAATGAACTCATTTAATGATCAAAAACGCTAGCAACGCTTCATCACTGCTCGACAGAAGGTCCACGACCCTGAAACAAAACAAGTGCAGCCGCGGAGCTTTGTTTTTTCAGCGAAAAGTACTGTATCAACTACGGAGTCATACAAAAAATTCCAGGGTGGCAGAGCGGTTCTAGGCGCTACAGTCTGGAACCGCGCGACCGCTACGGTCGCAGGTTCGAATCCTGCCTCGGGCATGGTTGTGTGTGATGTCCTTAGGTTAGTTAGGTTTAAGTAGTTCTAAGTTTTAGGGAACTGATGACCTCAGAAGTTAAGTCCCATAGCGCTCGGATCCATCCGAACAGAAAATTCTGCTTTTAAAATAATGGAGACCACTTGTTCAATTGTTTGTCCCTAACTCAGCTTATAAGAAATTTCACAAAAAAGGGAAATAGCGATCTGTCACAATTACGCTGCAGAGCGCTTTCAATAACTTTTTCTTGAACAATTCGAAAACAGAGGATTCTATAGAAATGTTTCCCAGCCAAAAATTATACTACACTAAATTTCCTACAAAAATTGTCCTATTCATTTCTTCTCTAGGACAAACATATACGTTTGACTGTTCTGGCCGTATAAATTAGACAACACGGCGTTGCGATGTTGGTACTGCGAACGCTTTATTGCAAGCGGGAAAATACAGCCGTTATCTCCCAACGGCGTACAGATTTGCTGTACAATTTAATCGTGATGACGTTAACTTGGATAAAATATTCCGGAGCTCAAAGAGTCCCCCATTCGGGCCTCCTGCCTCGGACTACGTAGGAGGTTGTCGTCATCAGGAGAACCGAAACTGGTGTTCTTTGTGACTCAGTCTGGAATGTTAAATCCATTAATGAGATAGCTTGATAAGAGTATGTAAAATAGCGAATTGGGTAGGTTTAAGTTAGATGTAGTGGTAATTAGTGATGTGCTTTGAAGGAAAGGAAGGTATTCCAGTCAGATGAGTTAATGAAGACAATATCAGATATGAGTAATTCAAGGCCATGGATAATAATTTATAAGAAAACAGTAAGGTGCTATCAACAGCATAGCGAACATATTATGGTAGTAAGATAAATACGAATCCAAAACCCAGTAGTACAAACTTATACTTCTATGAATTCTGCATACGATAAACAGAAGGAAAGAATTTATGAGATTTAAGAAATTTCTCACATATATGAGATGAAAATTTAGTTATTACGGGAGACTGTAATTCGGCAGTAAAATAAAGAAGAGGGAGAAAAACTACTAGGAGAAAATGGATGGGCGGGAAGGGCGGGGGGAGGAGGAGAGAGAGCATGATTTAATCATTTACTTACAGAATCATCAAAAGAGAATATGTACCTAGAAGAAACCTAGAGAGCTATGGGCACTTCTTCATCTTCGATGCTATCAGACAAATGTCTTCTACTGCAAGCGTTTTGCGTTCCATGTTTTGAGAGGAGGTGTTATGGAAGGAAATAAGAAAAACTGTCAAGTAAACATGACCTCCTTGAGAGCTGCGAATCCTGCCTCGGGCATGGATGTGTGTGATGTCCTTAGGTTAGTTAGGTTTAAGTAGTTCTAAGTTCTAGGGGACCGATGACCTCAGATGTTAAGTCCCATAGCGCTCGGAGCCATTTTGAGAGCTGCGAGCACTTGTTCGGTGAATGAGATACGTTGCACAGTAGCGAAGATGAACAAGTGCCCATAGCCCTTAAGGTATGCACCTGAGAGCTCATGTTTACTGGAAATTTTTTGTTGTTTTGATGCATACTACCACCGCTCAAAATATGGAAAGAAAAGAGCTTGCAGTAGAAGATATGTGTTTCAAAGCGTCAAAGATGTGTAAGTGCTCATAGCTCTTAAGGTAGTTACGTAGACACATCAAAAAAGTTTTGCATCACCTCGGTTCTGAGAGTTCCTGAACCTGCACAGAAAGTTGGTATAGGGATCAACATAAACACCATTTCCACCCTTTTTATTGCCCATGCAAACCACACATTGCTTTTTGTATCACCATACAGCGAGACCTTCAGAGGTGGTGGTTCTGATTTCTGTACATGCGAGTACCTCTAATACCCAGTAGCACGTGCTCTTGCATTGATGCATGCCTGCATTCGTCGTGGCATACAAGTTCATCAAGGCACTGTTGGTCCAGATTGTCCCACTCTTCAACGGCGATTCGGCGTAGGTCCCTCAGAGTGGTTGGTGGGTCACGTCGTCCATGAACGGCTCTTTTCAGTCTATCCCAGGCATGTTCGAAAGGGTTCATGTCAGAAGAACACACTGGCCACTCTATTCGAGCGATGTCGTTATCCTGAAAGAAGTCATTCACAAGATGCGAACGATGGGGGCGCGAATAGTCCTCCATGAAAAAGTTCTTGTCACATCCCTGAGTTTGATTATTCCACCTGGGACACCCCGTGGAACTGGAAGAATGCGATTTCAAAACCTAAATTTAAAGGCAGATGTGCACTCTGGCCATAATTTAAAAATGAAAAATTGCTGAAGGGAACTAACAGTGATTACTGATACTTTTAAAGAGATAGCTATGCAATATTTAACTGAAACAGAGGAAAGTAATAAAGTAGAATACCAAAACAAATAAAAAATATCATCTAGAATTTACTTTTATGCAGTTTCTATCTAACTCACATACACAGAGGGTAAAACACATTTCTATTTGAGACCTCAGTTTGGAGACTACACAATGCAGAAAATTGAAAAGTGTTTGTAACACTCATCTGGTCATTACCTAAACCTGATGATAGTCCCACTAACATTAAATGCTGACCCCTGGCCCAAATACAAAATTCAGTGTATTAAAACGTGGCTAATGGTGAGCCGTACACCACAGGCTTAACAGACTGGGGATTTTCTCGTCGGAGAAGCAGCGACGCCGTTAGTGGACAGTGAGTGTCCCATGCGCAGGCGCATTCTAGTGACTTCATCACGGCGGAGTGACCAGTATGAAGAATGGGACTGTCTCATAGAGAATCCCTGAGTTTCCTGCAGGTCGCCATGCTCGTGGCTCTGTGAAGCACGGTATGCTGTGGGGGGGCTTGTTGAGGTTGCCAGACAAGAAGGCGCTGTGTGCCAAGCAGAGTTCTGCCCGCAGTTGTCAGACGCCATCGCTAGACGTCCCCCGATTACATCGGCCGACAGCTTGGCCGCACTGCGTCCCGTCTCCTTCGACATTCTCGGCGAAACGGAGGCGTCGGCGTTTCTGTGTCTAGAGACGATGCTGACTGCTTGCTAATTATCTAAATCAGTTTCTGGAAGAAGGTGTGGCTGCCATAAGTTGTCTCCTCAGTTACTATTAATACAACAACAACCAGAAAAATTCTACACGTGTATGCATATGAAGAAAGAAACATTCTATTACGTACTAGAGATGATTCGTGGAGAGAATGAGAAGCAATCCAACTTCAGACAATGCATTTCAGTGGAAAACAGACTAGTCGTATTCGTAGTAAATTTTTAGTTATACTATTTAATACCAAATTGAAACAGTCCCGTCTCCTTCGACATTCTTGGCGAAACGGAGGCGTCGGCGTTTCTGTGTCTAGAGACGATGCTGACTGCTTGCTAATTATCTAAATCAGTTTCTGGAAGAAGGTGTGGCTGCCATAAGTTGTCTCCTCAGTTACTATTAATACAATAACAACCAGAAAAATTCTACACGTGTATGCATATGAAGAAAGAAACATTCTATTACGTACTAGAGATGATTCGTGGAGAGAATGAGAAGCAATCCAACTTCAGACAATGCATTTCAGTGGAAAACAGACTAGTCGTATTCGTAGTAAATTTTTAGTTATACTATTTAATACCAAATTGAAACAGTCCCGTCTCCTTCGACATTCTTGGCGAAACGGAGGCGTCGGCGTTTCTGTGTCTAGAGACGATGCTGACTGCTTGCTAATTATCTAAATCAGTTTCTGGAAGAAGGTGTGGCTGCCATAAGTTGTCTCCTCAGTTACTATTAATACAATAACAACCAGAAAAATTCTACACGTGTATGCATATGAAGAAAGAAACATTCTATTACGTACTAGAGATGATTCGTGGAGAGAATGAGAAGCAATCCAACTTCAGACAATGCATTTCAGTGGAAAACAGACTAGTCGTATTCGTAGTAAATTTTTAGTTATACTATTTAATACCAAATTGAAACAGTCCCGTCTCCTTCGACATTCTTGGCGAAACGGAGGCGTCGGCGTTTCTGTGTCTAGAGACGATGCTGACTGCTTGCTAATTATCTAAATCAGTTTCTGGAAGAAGGTGTGGCTGCCATAAGTTGTCTCCTCAGTTACTATTAATACAATAACAACCAGAAAAATTCTACACGTGTATGCATATGAAGAAAGAAACATTCTATTACGTACTAGAGATGATTCGTGGAGAGAATGAGAAGCAATCCAACTTCAGACAATGCATTTCAGTGGAAAACAGACTAGTCGTATTCGTAGTAAATTTTTAGTTATACTATTTAATACCAAATTGAAACAGTCCCGTCTCCTTCGACATTCTTGGCGAAACGGAGGCGTCGGCGTTTCTGTGTCTAGAGACGATGCTGACTGCTTGCTAATTATCTAAATCAGTTTCTGGAAGAAGGTGTGGCTGCCATAAGTTGTCTCCTCAGTTACTATTAATACAACAACAACCAGAAAAATTCTACACGTGTATGCATATGAAGAAAGAAACATTCTATTACGTACTAGAGATGATTCGTGGAGAGAATGAGAAGCAATCCAACTTCAGACAATGCATTTCAGTGGAAAACAGACTAGTCGTATTCGTAGTAAATTTTTAGTTATACTATTTAATACCAAATTGAAACAGTCCCGTCTCCTTCGACATTCTTGGCGAAACGGAGGCGTCGGCGTTTCTGTGTCTAGAGACGATGCTGACTGCTTGCTAATTATCTAAATCAGTTTCTGGAAGAAGGTGTGGCTGCCATAAGTTGTCTCCTCAGTTACTATTAATACAACAACAACCAGAAAAATTCTACACGTGTATGCATATGAAGAAAGAAACATTCTATTACGTACTAGAGATGATTCGTGGAGAGAATGAGAAGCAATCCAACTTCAGACAATGCATTTCAGTGGAAAACAGACTAGTCGTATTCGTAGTAAATTTTTAGTTATACTATTTAATACCAAATTGAAACAGTCCCGTCTCCTTCGACATTCTTGGCGAAACGGAGGCGTCGGCGTTTCTGTGTCTAGAGACGATGCTGACTGCTTGCTAATTATCTAAATCAGTTTCTGGAAGAAGGTGTGGCTGCCATAAGTTGTCTCCTCAGTTACTATTAATACAATAACAACCAGAAAAATTCTACACGTGTATGCATATGAAGAAAGAAACATTCTATTACGTACTAGAGATGATTCGTGGAGAGAATGAGAAGCAATCCAACTTCAGACAATGCATTTCAGTGGAAAACAGACTAGTCGTATTCGTAGTAAATTTTTAGTTATACTATTTAATACCAAATTGAAACAGTCCCGTCTCCTTCGACATTCTTGGCGAAACGGAGGCGTCGGCGTTTCTGTGTCTAGAGACGATGCTGACTGCTTGCTAATTATCTAAATCAGTTTCTGGAAGAAGGTGTGGCTGCCATAAGTTGTCTCCTCAGTTACTATTAATACAATAACAACCAGAAAAATTCTACACGTGTATGCATATGAAGAAAGAAACATTCTATTACGTACTAGAGATGATTCGTGGAGAGAATGAGAAGCAATCCAACTTCAGACAATGCATTTCAGTGGAAAACAGACTAGTCGTATTCGTAGTAAATTTTTAGTTATACTATTTAATACCAAATTGAAACAGTCCCGTCTCCTTCGACATTCTTGGCGAAACGGAGGCGTCGGCGTTTCTGTGTCTAGAGACGATGCTGACTGCTTGCTAATTATCTAAATCAGTTTCTGGAAGAAGGTGTGGCTGCCATAAGTTGTCTCCTCAGTTACTATTAATACAACAACAACCAGAAAAATTCTACACGTGTATGCATATGAAGAAAGAAACATTCTATTACGTACTAGAGATGATTCGTGGAGAGAATGAGAAGCAATCCAACTTCAGACAATGCATTTCAGTGGAAAACAGACTAGTCGTATTCGTAGTAAATTTTTAGTTATACTATTTAATACCAAATTGAAACAGTCCCGTCTCCTTCGACATTCTTGGCGAAACGGAGGCGTCGGCGTTTCTGTGTCTAGAGACGATGCTGACTGCTTGCTAATTATCTAAATCAGTTTCTGGAAGAAGGTGTGGCTGCCATAAGTTGTCTCCTCAGTTACTATTAATACAACAACAACCAGAAAAATTCTACACGTGTATGCATATGAAGAAAGAAACATTCTATTACGTACTAGAGATGATTCGTGGAGAGAATGAGAAGCAATCCAACTTCAGACAATGCATTTCAGTGGAAAACAGACTAGTCGTATTCGTAGTAAATTTTTAGTTATACTATTTAATACCAAATTGAAACAGTCCCGTCTCCTTCGACATTCTTGGCGAAACGGAGGCGTCGGCGTTTCTGTGTCTAGAGACGATGCTGACTGCTTGCTAATTATCTAAATCAGTTTCTGGAAGAAGGTGTGGCTGCCATAAGTTGTCTCCTCAGTTACTATTAATACAACAACAACCAGAAAAATTCTACACGTGTATGCATATGAAGAAAGAAACATTCTATTACGTACTAGAGATGATTCGTGGAGAGAATGAGAAGCAATCCAACTTCAGACAATGCATTTCAGTGGAAAACAGACTAGTCGTATTCGTAGTAAATTTTTAGTTATACTATTTAATACCAAATTGAAACAGTCCCGTCTCCTTCGACATTCTTGGCGAAACGGAGGCGTCGGCGTTTCTGTGTCTAGAGACGATGCTGACTGCTTGCTAATTATCTAAATCAGTTTCTGGAAGAAGGTGTGGCTGCCATAAGTTGTCTCCTCAGTTACTATTAATACAACAACAACCAGAAAAATTCTACACGTGTATGCATATGAAGAAAGAAACATTCTATTACGTACTAGAGATGATTCGTGGAGAGAATGAGAAGCAATCCAACTTCAGACAATGCATTTCAGTGGAAAACAGACTAGTCGTATTCGTAGTAAATTTTTAGTTATACTATTTAATACCAAATTGAAACAGTCCCGTCTCCTTCGACATTCTTGGCGAAACGGAGGCGTCGGCGTTTCTGTGTCTAGAGACGATGCTGACTGCTTGCTAATTATCTAAATCAGTTTCTGGAAGAAGGTGTGGCTGCCATAAGTTGTCTCCTCAGTTACTATTAATACAACAACAACCAGAAAAATTCTACACGTGTATGCATATGAAGAAAGAAACATTCTATTACGTACTAGAGATGATTCGTGGAGAGAATGAGAAGCAATCCAACTTCAGACAATGCATTTCAGTGGAAAACAGACTAGTCGTATTCGTAGTAAATTTTTAGTTATACTATTTAATACCAAATTGAAACAGTCCCGTCTCCTTCGACATTCTTGGCGAAACGGAGGCGTCGGCGTTTCTGTGTCTAGAGACGATGCTGACTGCTTGCTAATTATCTAAATCAGTTTCTGGAAGAAGGTGTGGCTGCCATAAGTTGTCTCCTCAGTTACTATTAATACAATAACAACCAGAAAAATTCTACACGTGTATGCATATGAAGAAAGAAACATTCTATTACGTACTAGAGATGATTCGTGGAGAGAATGAGAAGCAATCCAACTTCAGACAATGCATTTCAGTGGAAAACAGACTAGTCGTATTCGTAGTAAATTTTTAGTTATACTATTTAATACCAAATTGAAACAGTCCCGTCTCCTTCGACATTCTTGGCGAAACGGAGGCGTCGGCGTTTCTGTGTCTAGAGACGATGCTGACTGCTTGCTAATTATCTAAATCAGTTTCTGGAAGAAGGTGTGGCTGCCATAAGTTGTCTCCTCAGTTACTATTAATACAACAACAACCAGAAAAATTCTACACGTGTATGCATATGAAGAAAGAAACATTCTATTACGTACTAGAGATGATTCGTGGAGAGAATGAGAAGCAATCCAACTTCAGACAATGCATTTCAGTGGAAAACAGACTAGTCGTATTCGTAGTAAATTTTTAGTTATACTATTTAATACCAAATTGAAACAGTCCCGTCTCCTTCGACATTCTTGGCGAAACGGAGGCGTCGGCGTTTCTGTGTCTAGAGACGATGCTGACTGCTTGCTAATTATCTAAATCAGTTTCTGGAAGAAGGTGTGGCTGCCATAAGTTGTCTCCTCAGTTACTATTAATACAACAACAACCAGAAAAATTCTACACGTGTATGCATATGAAGAAAGAAACATTCTATTACGTACTAGAGATGATTCGTGGAGAGAATGAGAAGCAATCCAACTTCAGACAATGCATTTCAGTGGAAAACAGACTAGTCGTATTCGTAGTAAATTTTTAGTTATACTATTTAATACCAAATTGAAACAGTCCCGTCTCCTTCGACATTCTTGGCGAAACGGAGGCGTCGGCGTTTCTGTGTCTAGAGACGATGCTGACTGCTTGCTAATTATCTAAATCAGTTTCTGGAAGAAGGTGTGGCTGCCATAAGTTGTCTCCTCAGTTACTATTAATACAACAACAACCAGAAAAATTCTACACGTGTATGCATATGAAGAAAGAAACATTCTATTACGTACTAGAGATGATTCGTGGAGAGAATGAGAAGCAATCCAACTTCAGACAATGCATTTCAGTGGAAAACAGACTAGTCGTATTCGTAGTAAATTTTTAGTTATACTATTTAATACCAAATTGAAACAGTCCCGTCTCCTTCGACATTCTTGGCGAAACGGAGGCGTCGGCGTTTCTGTGTCTAGAGACGATGCTGACTGCTTGCTAATTATCTAAATCAGTTTCTGGAAGAAGGTGTGGCTGCCATAAGTTGTCTCCTCAGTTACTATTAATACAACAACAACCAGAAAAATTCTACACGTGTATGCATATGAAGAAAGAAACATTCTATTACGTACTAGAGATGATTCGTGGAGAGAATGAGAAGCAATCCAACTTCAGACAATGCATTTCAGTGGAAAACAGACTAGTCGTATTCGTAGTAAATTTTTAGTTATACTATTTAATACCAAATTGAAACAGTCCCGTCTCCTTCGACATTCTTGGCGAAACGGAGGCGTCGGCGTTTCTGTGTCTAGAGACGATGCTGACTGCTTGCTAATTATCTAAATCAGTTTCTGGAAGAAGGTGTGGCTGCCATAAGTTGTCTCCTCAGTTACTATTAATACAACAACAACCAGAAAAATTCTACACGTGTATGCATATGAAGAAAGAAACATTCTATTACGTACTAGAGATGATTCGTGGAGAGAATGAGAAGCAATCCAACTTCAGACAATGCATTTCAGTGGAAAACAGACTAGTCGTATTCGTAGTAAATTTTTAGTTATACTATTTAATACCAAATTGAAACAGTCCCGTCTCCTTCGACATTCTTGGCGAAACGGAGGCGTCGGCGTTTCTGTGTCTAGAGACGATGCTGACTGCTTGCTAATTATCTAAATCAGTTTCTGGAAGAAGGTGTGGCTGCCATAAGTTGTCTCCTCAGTTACTATTAATACAACAACAACCAGAAAAATTCTACACGTGTATGCATATGAAGAAAGAAACATTCTATTACGTACTAGAGATGATTCGTGGAGAGAATGAGAAGCAATCCAACTTCAGACAATGCATTTCAGTGGAAAACAGACTAGTCGCATTCGTAGTAAATTTTTAGTTATACTATTTAATACCAAATTGAAACAGTCCCGTCTCCTTCGACATTCTTGGCGAAACGGAGGCGTCGGCGTTTCTGTGTCTAGAGACGATGCTGACTGCTTGCTAATTATCTAAATCAGTTTCTGGAAGAAGGTGTGGCTGCCATAAGTTGTCTCCTCAGTTACTATTAATACAACAACAACCAGAAAAATTCTACACGTGTATGCATATGAAGAAAGAAACATTCTATTACGTACTAGAGATGATTCGTGGAGAGAATGAGAAGCAATCCAACTTCAGACAATGCATTTCAGTGGAAAACAGACTAGTCGTATTCGTAGTAAATTTTTAGTTATACTATTTAATACCAAATTGAAACAGTCCCGTCTCCTTCGACATTCTTGGCGAAACGGAGGCGTCGGCGTTTCTGTGTCTAGAGACGATGCTGACTGCTTGCTAATTATCTAAATCAGTTTCTGGAAGAAGGTGTGGCTGCCATAAGTTGTCTCCTCAGTTACTATTAATACAATAACAACCAGAAAAATTCTACACGTGTATGCATATGAAGAAAGAAACATTCTATTACGTACTAGAGATGATTCGTGGAGAGAATGAGAAGCAATCCAACTTCAGACAATGCATTTCAGTGGAAAACAGACTAGTCGTATTCGTAGTAAATTTTTAGTTATACTATTTAATACCAAATTGAAACAGTCCCGTCTCCTTCGACATTCTTGGCGAAACGGAGGCGTCGGCGTTTCTGTGTCTAGAGACGATGCTGACTGCTTGCTAATTATCTAAATCAGTTTCTGGAAGAAGGTGTGGCTGCCATAAGTTGTCTCCTCAGTTACTATTAATACAACAACAACCAGAAAAATTCTACACGTGTATGCATATGAAGAAAGAAACATTCTATTACGTACTAGAGATGATTCGTGGAGAGAATGAGAAGCAATCCAACTTCAGACAATGCATTTCAGTGGAAAACAGACTAGTCGTATTCGTAGTAAATTTTTAGTTATACTATTTAATACCAAATTGAAACAGTCCCGTCTCCTTCGACATTCTTGGCGAAACGGAGGCGTCGGCGTTTCTGTGTCTAGAGACGATGCTGACTGCTTGCTAATTATCTAAATCAGTTTCTGGAAGAAGGTGTGGCTGCCATAAGTTGTCTCCTCAGTTACTATTAATACAACAACAACCAGAAAAATTCTACACGTGTATGCATATGAAGAAAGAAACATTCTATTACGTACTAGAGATGATTCGTGGAGAGAATGAGAAGCAATCCAACTTCAGACAATGCATTTCAGTGGAAAACAGACTAGTCGTATTCGTAGTAAATTTTTAGTTATACTATTTAATACCAAATTGAAACAGTCCCGTCTCCTTCGACATTCTTGGCGAAACGGAGGCGTCGGCGTTTCTGTGTCTAGAGACGATGCTGACTGCTTGCTAATTATCTAAATCAGTTTCTGGAAGAAGGTGTGGCTGCCATAAGTTGTCTCCTCAGTTACTATTAATACAACAACAACCAGAAAAATTCTACACGTGTATGCATATGAAGAAAGAAACATTCTATTACGTACTAGAGATGATTCGTGGAGAGAATGAGAAGCAATCCAACTTCAGACAATGCATTTCAGTGGAAAACAGACTAGTCGTATTCGTAGTAAATTTTTAGTTATACTATTTAATACCAAATTGAAACAGTCCCGTCTCCTTCGACATTCTTGGCGAAACGGAGGCGTCGGCGTTTCTGTGTCTAGAGACGATGCTGACTGCTTGCTAATTATCTAAATCAGTTTCTGGAAGAAGGTGTGGCTGCCATAAGTTGTCTCCTCAGTTACTATTAATACAACAACAACCAGAAAAATTCTACACGTGTATGCATATGAAGAAAGAAACATTCTATTACGTACTAGAGATGATTCGTGGAGAGAATGAGAAGCAATCCAACTTCAGACAATGCATTTCAGTGGAAAACAGACTAGTCGTATTCGTAGTAAATTTTTAGTTATACTATTTAATACCAAATTGAAACAGTCCCGTCTCCTTCGACATTCTTGGCGAAACGGAGGCGTCGGCGTTTCTGTGTCTAGAGACGATGCTGACTGCTTGCTAATTATCTAAATCAGTTTCTGGAAGAAGGTGTGGCTGCCATAAGTTGTCTCCTCAGTTACTATTAATACAACAACAACCAGAAAAATTCTACACGTGTATGCATATGAAGAAAGAAACATTCTATTACGTACTAGAGATGATTCGTGGAGAGAATGAGAAGCAATCCAACTTCAGACAATGCATTTCAGTGGAAAACAGACTAGTCGTATTCGTAGTAAATTTTTAGTTATACTATTTAATACCAAATTGAAACAGTCCCGTCTCCTTCGACATTCTTGGCGAAACGGAGGCGTCGGCGTTTCTGTGTCTAGAGACGATGCTGACTGCTTGCTAATTATCTAAATCAGTTTCTGGAAGAAGGTGTGGCTGCCATAAGTTGTCTCCTCAGTTACTATTAATACAACAACAACCAGAAAAATTCTACACGTGTATGCATATGAAGAAAGAAACATTCTATTACGTACTAGAGATGATTCGTGGAGAGAATGAGAAGCAATCCAACTTCAGACAATGCATTTCAGTGGAAAACAGACTAGTCGTATTCGTAGTAAATTTTTAGTTATACTATTTAATACCAAATTGAAACAGTCCCGTCTCCTTCGACATTCTTGGCGAAACGGTGGCGTCGGCGTTTCTGTGTCTAGAGACGATGCTGACTGCTTGCTAATTATCTAAATCAGTTTCTGGAAGAAGGTGTGGCTGCCATAAGTTGTCTCCTCAGTTACTATTAATACAACAACAACCAGAAAAATTCTACACGTGTATGCATATGAAGAAAGAAACATTCTATTACGTACTAGAGATGATTCGTGGAGAGAATGAGAAGCAATCCAACTTCAGACAATGCATTTCAGTGGAAAACAGACTAGTCGTATTCGTAGTAAATTTTTAGTTATACTATTTAATACCAAATTGAAACAGTCCCGTCTCCTTCGACATTCTTGGCGAAACGGAGGCGTCGGCGTTTCTGTGTCTAGAGACGATGCTGACTGCTTGCTAATTATCTAAATCAGTTTCTGGAAGAAGGTGTGGCTGCCATAAGTTGTCTCCTCAGTTACTATTAATACAACAACAACCAGAAAAATTCTACACGTGTATGCATATGAAGAAAGAAACATTCTATTACGTACTAGAGATGATTCGTGGAGAGAATGAGAAGCAATCCAACTTCAGACAATGCATTTCAGTGGAAAACAGACTAGTCGTATTCGTAGTAAATTTTTAGTTATACTATTTAATACCAAATTGAAACAGTCCCGTCTCCTTCGACATTCTTGGCGAAACGGAGGCGTCGGCGTTTCTGTGTCTAGAGACGATGCTGACTGCTTGCTAATTATCTAAATCAGTTTCTGGAAGAAGGTGTGGCTGCCATAAGTTGTCTCCTCAGTTACTATTAATACAACAACAACCAGAAAAATTCTACACGTGTATGCATATGAAGAAAGAAACATTCTATTACGTACTAGAGATGATTCGTGGAGAGAATGAGAAGCAATCCAACTTCAGACAATGCATTTCAGTGGAAAACAGACTAGTCGTATTCGTAGTAAATTTTTAGTTATACTATTTAATACCAAATTGAAACAGTCCCGTCTCCTTCGACATTCTTGGCGAAACGGAGGCGTCGGCGTTTCTGTGTCTAGAGACGATGCTGACTGCTTGCTAATTATCTAAATCAGTTTCTGGAAGAAGGTGTGGCTGCCATAAGTTGTCTCCTCAGTTACTATTAATACAACAACAACCAGAAAAATTCTACACGTGTATGCATATGAAGAAAGAAACATTCTATTACGTACTAGAGATGATTCGTGGAGAGAATGAGAAGCAATCCAACTTCAGACAATGCATTTCAGTGGAAAACAGACTAGTCGTATTCGTAGTAAATTTTTAGTTATACTATTTAATACCAAATTGAAACAGTCCCGTCTCCTTCGACATTCTTGGCGAAACGGAGGCGTCGGCGTTTCTGTGTCTAGAGACGATGCTGACTGCTTGCTAATTATCTAAATCAGTTTCTGGAAGAAGGTGTGGCTGCCATAAGTTGTCTCCTCAGTTACTATTAATACAACAACAACCAGAAAAATTCTACACGTGTATGCATATGAAGAAAGAAACATTCTATTACGTACTAGAGATGATTCGTGGAGAGAATGAGAAGCAATCCAACTTCAGACAATGCATTTCAGTGGAAAACAGACTAGTCGTATTCGTAGTAAATTTTTAGTTATACTATTTAATACCAAATTGAAACAGTCCCGTCTCCTTCGACATTCTTGGCGAAACGGAGGCGTCGGCGTTTCTGTGTCTAGAGACGATGCTGACTGCTTGCTAATTATCTAAATCAGTTTCTGGAAGAAGGTGTGGCTGCCATAAGTTGTCTCCTCAGTTACTATTAATACAACAACAACCAGAAAAATTCTACACGTGTATGCATATGAAGAAAGAAACATTCTATTACGTACTAGAGATGATTCGTGGAGAGAATGAGAAGCAATCCAACTTCAGACAATGCATTTCAGTGGAAAACAGACTAGTCGTATTCGTAGTAAATTTTTAGTTATACTATTTAATACCAAATTGAAACAGTCCCGTCTCCTTCGACATTCTTGGCGAAACGGAGGCGTCGGCGTTTCTGTGTCTAGAGACGATGCTGACTGCTTGCTAATTATCTAAATCAGTTTCTGGAAGAAGGTGTGGCTGCCATAAGTTGTCTCCTCAGTTACTATTAATACAACAACAACCAGAAAAATTCTACACGTGTATGCATATGAAGAAAGAAACATTCTATTACGTACTAGAGATGATTCGTGGAGAGAATGAGAAGCAATCCAACTTCAGACAATGCATTTCAGTGGAAAACAGACTAGTCGTATTCGTAGTAAATTTTTAGTTATACTATTTAATACCAAATTGAAACAGTCCCGTCTCCTTCGACATTCTTGGCGAAACGGAGGCGTCGGCGTTTCTGTGTCTAGAGACGATGCTGACTGCTTGCTAATTATCTAAATCAGTTTCTGGAAGAAGGTGTGGCTGCCATAAGTTGTCTCCTCAGTTACTATTAATACAACAACAACCAGAAAAATTCTACACGTGTATGCATATGAAGAAAGAAACATTCTATTACGTACTAGAGATGATTCGTGGAGAGAATGAGAAGCAATCCAACTTCAGACAATGCATTTCAGTGGAAAACAGACTAGTCGTATTCGTAGTAAATTTTTAGTTATACTATTTAATACCAAATTGAAACAGTCCCGTCTCCTTCGACATTCTTGGCGAAACGGAGGCGTCGGCGTTTCTGTGTCTAGAGACGATGCTGACTGCTTGCTAATTATCTAAATCAGTTTCTGGAAGAAGGTGTGGCTGCCATAAGTTGTCTCCTCAGTTACTATTAATACAACAACAACCAGAAAAATTCTACACGTGTATGCATATGAAGAAAGAAACATTCTATTACGTACTAGAGATGATTCGTGGAGAGAATGAGAAGCAATCCAACTTCAGACAATGCATTTCAGTGGAAAACAGACTAGTCGTATTCGTAGTAAATTTTTAGTTATACTATTTAATACCAAATTGAAACAGTCCCGTCTCCTTCGACATTCTTGGCGAAACGGAGGCGTCGGCGTTTCTGTGTCTAGAGACGATGCTGACTGCTTGCTAATTATCTAAATCAGTTTCTGGAAGAAGGTGTGGCTGCCATAAGTTGTCTCCTCAGTTACTATTAATACAACAACAACCAGAAAAATTCTACACGTGTATGCATATGAAGAAAGAAACATTCTATTACGTACTAGAGATGATTCGTGGAGAGAATGAGAAGCAATCCAACTTCAGACAATGCATTTCAGTGGAAAACAGACTAGTCGTATTCGTAGTAAATTTTTAGTTATACTATTTAATACCAAGTTGAAACAGTTGAGGCTGCTTATATTTGTTGCACTACATCTCTTCTAGAGTACTTTTCTGCAGAGTACCTAACTGTAAACGAGATGAAATAATGTTAGAAGAGATTTCGGGATCGCAGCCGGTCGTCGCAAACTTTGCTTCACGATGTTCCTTCTGGATGCCTGCCAGTCAACCATCGAAGACTTTCGATGCTCTTTTCCTAAACGACAGCCCTTTCAATCTGTGTTTGTCCAGGATAAGATTTTTTTCCAACTCTTACTGCGTTTTCTCCATGCACCCTTTCTTACCCAAACGTTCTTGTGTTTCCTCTTTGCGTCAGGAGCGTTGACGCGTTTCTGTTACCGCCTAACTCGCCGAAGCAGGTTGCGCCAGCTGTTAGAGCGTCGTCGGTGCTGTTTGTTTCTCAGACTTGAAACAAGCCTTTTGTCAGACTGCCGCGACGCTTCATAAATTTGTCTGGCAGCCTGTTTTATTCGATTCCTTACCACGGGGTTCCCTCTCTCCTCAAGCAAAGCCCTGGTCCGGTAGCCTCGCGGTAGGTGCAGGGCGAGTCACGTAGCTCTGTGCCGACGTATGTCAGTATCCGCAGCATTCCTCCACACTGCGGACGTGTATTCAAGCACTGGTCGGATCAATGCCACATATAGTGTAATTCTGCAGAGTTGAGGAAGCGTCGATTGTTGGTTTATTAGGGGATATAGCGCCTTCAAACGACCATACGCTTTCCCCCAGACCTCACGGAGGTGCGGTTTCCAGGTGAGATGCCTATCAAGCGTTACCTCTAGACATTTAGCGGTGTGAGACCAGGGGAGGGGCCTTCCATGATTCGCAACGGCTGAAGGTCCATGGGCACTCAATGTCTCGTTATTATAACGGCCTGACTTTTAGTGGCATTAAATTTCAGCAGCTCCGGTCCCCATAGCGTCGCATGCCTCCTGTAAGCGGCAGCGAACGACGTCGACCCTTAGGGAACGACTGCAGAGTACGATGTCAGCCGCGTGTAGTGCGAGTGGTTGGTGTGTAGCACGTCGGATGTGTACAGGGAGTACAGCAGGGGGAAGAGAAGCGACCCCTGCGCCACTCCCGCTCATAAAGGCCTGTTAGTTGATATGCCGTCTTCGGCACGAACGTGGAACGTCTGGTCACGCAAGTGTGACGCGATGAGTCTGACTTTTTTTTTTCTTTATTGTAATTTTTATCACCTTACACAAGGCGGGCTGTCAGCAGCAGAGTACGCCGCTCTTCAGCCTTGAGATTTACAATAAGTAAGAAATACAGGGGACACAGAGAATACAATGAAAAATGGTGGGCAAAACAATGTAGACACCAAAAAACAAAAAAACACGGAGCCGTTCATGCCTGACGAGAAAACAGCACTGACACTAGTGGACACGGCGCACAAAACAGGGATGACGGCGATGGTACACGTGAACAGTGGCGGCGTTTCGGCGAACAAACACTAAACACAAACGAAGGCACACACACGAGACACTAATGGCGATGACCTCCAGCGCGCGAATGTTCACTGAATGTGTGCGAGTCCGGGGACCTGCCAAGAGAGGAGGAGGAGGAAGGGGAGTGGGAGAGGGAGAGGGGAGAGCAGAGATGCCATGGGCAGGGAAGAGTGGGGGAGGGAGGAAGGGGGAGGGGAAGCCCGGGGGAAGAGGGGTGGAGGACGGGGGACGGGGGAAAAAGGAAAGAGAAGGGAGGGAGGGTGCCTAAAGGAAAGGAAACAGGGAGTGGGGGGAGGATCAAAGTTGATAGGAGGGGTAAATGGAAGGGAGGAGGACATCATCAGGGAGGCGGAGCTGGCGGAAGCCACCTCGGGAGAGGGTAAGGAGGGTGGAGAGATGGAGACCGGGTGGGACGTGGGAATACAGGCGCGGCAGCGGGCGGGGGTGGGAGAGGAGTGGGGAGACGAGCGGGTGAGGAGGATCGAGTTTGCGGGAGGTGTACAGGATCCATATCCTTTCAAGGAATAGGAGAAGGTGGGGGAAGGGGATGAGATCGTAGAGGATCCGCGTGGGGGAGGGGAGACGGATGCGATAGGCGAGGCGGAGAGCATGGCGTTCAAGGATTTGGAGGGATTTGTAAAAGGTAGGGGGGGCGGAGATCCAAGCCGGATGGGAATAACAAAGGAGAGTCTGACATTCTGCCTCCGCCTTATATAGCGCGCCGAGAGTATAGCCTCGCTTGCTTCAGAGTCACGGTGACAGAAGGACCACACCCGCCGGCGGCAGCGCCCTCGCTGGTGGAACTACAAGGATCAGCTGTCTTCGGCGTTCCCGCTCGCAGCAGTCATCGCCGCGTCTTCGTCTGGAGCAAATCTCGGAGATGACGGGATTCCACGCTTTATCCATCTGGTAGCCGATGTCATGG
Source organism: Schistocerca cancellata (assembly GCF_023864275.1). Lineage (NCBI taxonomy): Eukaryota > Metazoa > Arthropoda > Insecta > Orthoptera > Acrididae > Schistocerca > Schistocerca cancellata. The sequence continues at coordinate 79,571,352 of NC_064627.1, read as the reverse complement.
TTCACTAGATTTTCCGCGACACGTATTTCAGAGAATTCTTTTATACTGGAGCCCCAGAAAGATGTTTCTGTAGCCAAAATTAATGTTCTGTAATGCTCCATTGAATATCCGTTGGAGGTGCAATGTTCCGCAATTGCAGGACTCGTTGGATAGAAAAAATTGAGTGCAACGTTTATGTTCTGTGCAACGTTCTTCCACTGTGCGTGTTGTTAGTCCAGTATAGGTCAAACCACATTGGCAAATGTCTCAGAAGGTTCGATATCTTACATGGTGGCCGGAAAGTCACTTTTACCTTAAAATTACTAAGAATTCTTGCTGTTTTGTAGGAAATATTTCCAACGAAGGGAAGAAAAGCTAGCGACCTTGGTGACGAGTTCTCCTATTTATACCCTTCACGGTTCTTGGTTTTAACTGAGAATGCCCTGTTAATTTGCCAGGTCGAGTATCCGTTGTGTGTGAACAGTGTCCTGAAATGTGCAAGCTCTCTGGGCAAACTATCCATATCCGACACTGTTTGGGACCTGTGTACAAGGGTTTCAAGCACACTCATGGTTTGGGAGTAGTGATGGAAACTTGAAGAATGCAAGTACAAATCAGTGTGAGTATGCTTACGGTAAACAATGTGTCCTAGAGAGCCGTCACTCTTTCGTCTGACCAAAACATCCAGGGAATGGGAGGCAACCACCTTTCTCTAATTCCATAGTAAATCGAATGTTTTCATGAATGGAGTTAAAATTATGTAAAAACTCCATTAACTTATTTTTCCGTGGGGCCACACTATGCTAATATCATCAATGTGCCTCCAAAAATCAGTTGCTTTAAGAACCTCTGATTCAAGTGTTCTTTCCTCAAAATCCTCCACAAAAGGTTAGCCTCGAGTAATGGGGCTGCCAATTCGACGCCGTCAGTCTGTTCAAAATATTCTCGGTTAATCATAAAATGGCCAAATGTCTGCACGAAAAATGTAAGAAACCGAAAAAGAAATGATTGCCGGATGGACTGACACAGCATATAGAAAAGTCAAAGGTAAGGGTGGTAACATTAAAAGTGCAACGGGAATTCAATTGTTAAATGCAGAGGAGAGAGTGGATAGGTGGAAAGAGTACAATGAAGGAATCTATGAGGGAGAAGATTTATCTGATGGGATAGAAGACGAAACAGAAGTATACATCGAAAAGATTGGGGTCCGCTATCAGAATCAATATTTAAAAGAGCTTTTGAAGGCTTAAAATCAAATACGGCAGAAGGGATGGATAACATTCCATCAGAATTTCTTAAATCATTGTAAATGCCGCTAGCCTGGTGCAAGTCTTTCGATTTGACGCCACTTCGGCGACTTGCGCGTCGATGGTGATGAAATGATGATGATTAGGGCAACACAATACCCAGACCCTGAGCGGAAAAAAATCTCCGACCCAGCCGGGAATCGAACCCGGGCCCTTAGAATTGACAGTCCGTCGCGCTGACCTCTGAGCTACCTTTTTTTCCCCCTCGGGGGGGGGGGGGGGGACGTCGAAAGAAACCCGTTTCAGTTCGTCGTTGATCCATTAACTCAGATTTTTATTACAGAGGGCAGCTAACCCTCTCACCGAACACGCAGAGTTACCGTGCCGGCTGCTACTGGGGGCTGACTGAAATCATTGTTGCAAGTGGCAACAAAGTGACTATTCACGTGGGGGTGTACGATGTATGTGCCTGGCGATGTACCACCCGACTGTCGAATAAAATATCAACCGCACAATTTCGAATACTGCAAGAGCTGACAAGTGCGAGAATTATCGAACAATCACTTTGGCAGCTCTTGCATCCAAGATGCTGACGAAAGTAATACACAGCAGAATGGTAAATAAAATTGTGGATGTGTTAAATGACGATCAGTTTGGCTTTAGGAAGGGTAAAGGCACCAGATAGGCAGTTCTGACGTTGCGTTTGATAATGGAAGCAAGACTATAGAAAGATGAATACACGTTCACAGGATTTGTCGAATTGGAAAAAGCGTTCGACTACGTAAAATGGTGCAAGGTGTTCAAAATTCTGAGGAAAATAATTGTATGCTACAAGGAGAGACAGGTACCATACAACGTGTACAAGAGCCAAGAATGAATAATAAGAGTGGAAGACAAAGAATGAATTAGTCGAATTAAAAAGTGTGTGAGACGGGGATGTAGTCTTCCGCACCTACTGTTCAATCTGTGCATCGAAGATGCAATAATGGAAATAAAGGAAATGTTCAAGGGTGGAATAAAGATTCAAAGTGAAAGGGTATTAGTGATAAGATTCGCTGATGACATTGCTATCCTGACTGAAAGTGAAGAAGAATTTCAGGATATGCTGGATGGAATGTATGGTTTATTGTACAGAATATTGACTGAAAGTAAATCGAAGAAAGACGAAAGTAGCGACAAGTTGTAGAATAACATCTGGGTTGATGGTCACAAAGCAGATTAAAGAAATCTGCTACCTAGGCAGAAAAACAATCTACGATGGATGGAGCAAGGAGAACGTCAAAAACAGATTAGCACTGCCAAAAAGGGCATTCCTGGCCAAGAGAAGTCTACTGGCATGAAACATACGTCTTAATGTGAGGAAGAAATTTCTGAGAAAGTACATTTGGAGCACTTAGTGAAAGATGGGCTGTGGGAGAAGTGGAAAAGAAGAGAATCGAAGAATTTGAGATGTGGTGCTACAGACGAATATTGAAAATTAGGTGATCTTGAAAGGTAATGAATGAGGAGGTTCTGTGCAGAATCGGAGAGGAAAAGAATATGTGGAAAACACAAAGAAGAGAAAGGAAACGGTGATAGGACAACTGTTAAGACGCCGGGGAATGACTAGCATGGTGCCAGAGAAAGCTGTCGAATGTTAAACTCAGTCTGGAACCGCGCGACCGCTACGGTCGCAGGTTCTAATCCTGCCTCGGGCATGGATGTGTGTGATGTCCTTAGGTTGGTTAGCTTTAAGTAGTTCTAAGTTCTACGGGACTGATGACCTCAGATGTTAAGTCCTATAGTGCTCAGAGCCATTTTAACCATTTTTTGAATGTAAAAATTGTAGAGGAAGACAGATTGTGCTACGTCCAGCAAATAATTAAGGATGTAGCTTACAAGTGCTACTCTGAGGTGAAGAGATTGACACAGGAGAGTAATACGTGGCAGGTCGTATCAAACCACTCAGAAGATTGATAACTAAAAAAAATATAAAAATAAAGAAATAAAAATGTATAAAATTAACCAAGAGTTCATCAACTCGAAGGGCTAAGCAGAACAGTGATTGAGCTGCAGCAAGAAATGATTTAGCCAGACAGATGCACACTTTTTGGCAGACAAACATCACGTTGGAACTACGTACCACCAATACCAGTTCTCAGCAGGGAAAAGCCACAACATCCATTACACAAACACACAACAAATCCAACCAGACCAACAGACAAATAAGCCAAATACCTCGTATAGAAACTATGGAGTTCTAGTGAATAAAACGGCTACTTGTACGAACTAAACATAATCAGACAGGTCGCTACCAAAAATACACTCCTGGAAATTGAAATGAGAACATCGTGAATTCATTGTCCCAGGAAGGGGAAACTTTATTGACACATTCCTGGGGTCAGATACATCACATGATCACACTGACAGAACCACAAGCACATAGACACAGGCAACAGAGCATGCACAATGTCGGCACTAGTACAGTGTATATCCACCTTTCGCAGCAATGCAGGCTGCTATTCTCCCATGGAGACGATCGTAGAGATGCTGGATGTAGTCCTGTGGAACGGCTTGCCATGCCATTTCCACCTGGCGCCTCAGTTGGACCAGCGTTCGTGCTGGACGTGCAGACCGCGTGAGACGACGCTTCATCCAGTCCCAAACATGCTCAATGGGGGACAGATCCGGAGATCTTGCTGGCCAGGGTAGTTGACTTACACATTCTAGAGCACGTTGGGTGGCACGGGATACATGCGGACGTGCATTGTCCTGTTGGAACAGCAAGTTCCCTTGCCGGTCTAGGAATGGTAGAACGATGGGTTCGATGACGGTTTGGATGTACCGTGCACTATTCAGTGTCCCCTCGACGATCACCAGTGGTGTACGGCCAGTGTAGGAGATCGCTCCCCACACCATGATGCCGGGTGTTGGCCCTGTGTGCCTCGGTCGTATGCATTCCTGATTGTGGCGCTCACCTGCACGGCGCCAAACACGCATACGACCATCATTGGCACCAAGGTAGAAGCGACTCTCATCGCTGAAGAACACACGTCTCCATTCGTCCCTCCATTCACGCCTGTCGCGACAGCACTGGAGGCGGGCTGCACGATGTTGGGGCGTGAGCGGAAGACGGCCTAACGGTGTGCGGGACCGTAGCCCAGCTTCATGGAGACGGTTGCGAATGGTCCTCGCCGATACCCCAGGAGCAACAGTGTCCCTAATTTGCTGGGAAGTGGCGGTGCGGTCCCCTACGGCACTGCGTAGAATCCTACGGTCTTGGCGTGCATCCGTCGCGGCATGCTGTCGCGGCATGCTACCAGTGTTAAAGACTGCGATGGAGCTCCGTATGCCACGGCAAACTGGCTGACACTGACGGCGGCGGTGCACAAATGCTGCGCAGCTAGCGCCATTCGACGGCCAACACCGCGGTTCCTGGTGTGTCCGCTGTGCCGTGCGTGTGATCATTGCTTGTACAGCCCTCTCGCAGTGTCCGGAGCAAGTATGGTGGGTCTGACACACCGGTGTCAATGTGTTCTTTTTCCCATTTCCAGGAGTGTATGTGTAAGTAAGGCATATAAAATAAACGCAACACACACAAAACACACACAAGAAAACCGCAACACTACACAACAGTAGTAATGACTCAGCAAGAATGAATACACAAAACACTTCAATATCAGACTGTCTCATGTAAGAAGAACACATGGGACACACAGACGTTTCGTAAGAAACTTACATAGAGAGTGTGAAACATTGTTAGGAAACAAGCTATACAAGCAACAAACACAATGGAAAGTATACTACAAAGGAGACGGCTAGAGTGTGATAAACCCCCTGAAATCTAGGTTATTGTGACGTGATGCCACACTGATCTTTATTGTTGCCTGGGCTGTAATTTATGTTGGAAAGTGATAATTTACTTGTAAGTTGGCAATGATAACGAGGGTAATGTAAAACAGATGACTGTAGTAACAGACTGATCTGTAGGGGAGTCTAATGTTTATGTTTGCATCATATTTAAACACACTCTTCGCCATATTTAACGCACTTTTCGTCATCAGATTTAAAACTGGAATATACCTTGCAGTTTCATTCAGAATATGTATTTTAGATTATGGTATAACTAGTCGATGTGTATTTTGATGCATATTATGTGCACATTTCGGACATAAACACGAAAAATGCAAGTGAGTGTCCACTGCATGAATTTTACGGAGAAGATTACGAACATTTTTCACAATTTTAACAGATTCAGAGGAAACAGGTGTATGTCAGTTAACTTGTAATGATTGTCATTCAGAACATGTGTGAGAGACATGGATAACTTTCAAAATAATATTCACTGAACATCTAAGCACTGAGAAGCGGAACACATACACCGCATTACTTTTGCGAATCACTTCATATAACACACCCTACTCACTTAGAAATATCAGTAAGCATAGTAACAATTCGTAGACAGCTAAACCCTGCATCTATCACTACCGAAACAGATTCAATACAGATACTTTAAACAGAGATAAGCCAGCATTCTCACCTGAACAATTAATTTTTGAGACTCTAATTAGGCTTGCAGTTTCTGATACCAGCAGTAACAATACATACTGACCACTTACCACGAACCACAAACAGATTCTCTACTGTAACTTTAAACACAAGATACACCACCATTCTCACGTGAAAATATTACTTTCTTAGCTTGTAATTTACGCCTCAATTTACCGCTGGAAATATTGCCTACCAGTGGATTCCAATAGAGCTGCTGTCTCAGTCGATGGATTCGTAGGTATACCGCTACTGTGATATATTCCATCCTCAGGATCACACAAACTCCTTCTCTATTCGACTAAACTTGTCTGTTTTTCACAGACAACATTTTTTGTATGAGAACATCGGTCATTCTTACCGAAGAAAACAACCAGAATTGAATTTCGACGACTGTCGTCCGAAGCCTGTACGTTCGGACTGTGAGATACACTGCTTTGTGACCGAGCACTGACTTGAAACGCTCGGCCGTCTTATGTCCGATGTCGGTTGTCGGCGGAACCCACCGAAGTCGGTGCCATTGTTACAGCAGTTTAGGGAACGGAGCTCGCTGGCTGAATCTGACGCGGGTGTCGTGTTGCGCGGCCTGCGTACGCGCTAGGCGCTCATCTCTCTGAAAGCCTCTAAATCGGCGCCTCGATCCGGGAAACGTGGCGTACACGCCTACCAGGCAGGCAGCCCGCAGTGCCGCGCGGCTGCATTGCTGCACGGCGCGTGCGTAGGAGCACACTGGAACTGGTTCGGTTTCAGGCGATTCTGAGGAAACGCTGTGTTAAAATAAAAGAAAATAAAAACCTTAATTCATGCTTTCGTTGAGCTGGCATTTAAAAACGTAGTCGCTGGCTACTTTACGACAAGTAAATCTTGGAACGTAGATTATACATACATTTTTATGTAAGACATATGGCTAATGTACCACAATTCACTGTTTGATTTGTAAAAAAAAAAAAAAAAATAAATAAATAAATAAAAAAAGGTCCCGGTATTGTGACCTTCCTTGGAGGGGTGGGGGATGTTGAAATTCACACTTTTCAAAATGTTGTTTAACCGCTTTTCTGCGCATTTGAAAGGTGTTAATACAATGTTTGTACTGGCAACAAAATAAAACTCTGCCGTATCACATATAAAAATCAGCGGTTCTGATTTATTTTTCGTCAGAGGTACAAGTGCAGGGTACCGGTACATACAGCCACAAATGAAGCACTGCCGCAATTACATCATATCTATTAAATGAACGTATGGAGTTTTTCGCCGGGAGGCCCCATGCGGGGAAGTTCGGCCGGCGTATTGCAAGTCCTTCTTAGTTGACGCCACTTCGGCGGCTTGCAAGTCAGCGATGATGAAATGATGATGAACACAAAACATCCAGTCATCACGAGGTAGAGAAAATCCATGACCTCGCCGGGAATCGAACCCGGGACCCCGTGCGCAGGAAGCGAGAATGATACCGCAATACCACGAGCTATATCTATTTCCAGTTTCGACGAAGTAGGTCTTAAATAGTGGTGGTATGTACGCCACACTAGGGTAGCCAGGTGTCCGGGTTTAGGCGGGCATCTCCGGTTTTTTGCAATCGTGCCCGGCCGAACACATACAAGTCTGGACTTTGTTAGGCTTTTCAGCGTTGGAGAAGAGAACGCACAACTAAGGTTATTTTTTTTTCTTTATTGTGATTTTAAAACCTCTAGAACAGGTAGTCTGGCAATAGCACAATACGCCGCTTTTCAGCCGAAGACAGTTCAATGATATAAACAGAGAAGATACATCACTTGGAAAAACGGCGGGAAAAAACAGTAGACACATGAACAGAAAAAAAACATGAAGCCGTTCACACTCGATGACAATCCACACTACAAACTGTTGACACGAAGCACAAACACTGAAGATGACGGTGAACACTGAACACTAAACACGACGGCACACACGAGACACTGATGGCGATGAACTCCGGCGCACAACTAAGGCCTGTTCCAAGCCAATAACGTAAGTGCGAGGAGTAAGTGCAAGAAGGAGTGAGGTGATTTATCATTAAGAAATACAGGGTGTCAAGCGAAGGAGTCTTCGAACTGAAAATTAAGTATTTCGCAAACTAAGACGATAGGCGAGTACCGAGAACATTATGTTTATTATGAAAGTTTTAATAATTTTATACAGAAGTTATACAGAAATTTCGAAATAGTTGGAAAAGCTGATACGAGATGGCGCTGTAATCGCAATACGTACTGCCTATAAATAGTGCTTCGCAGCTCAAAGCCGTCAGTTCCACCGGAGAAACGTGAAAGGAGGTTAGACTATCCAAGCGGGAAGTTGAAATAATGTATAACATTGAGCAACTTTTTTTTATGTGGTGCAGGCATACCGTAGGTTACAGCAACAAGGCGCAGTTTTCAGGCACGATTTAATGTTCCAAAAGGAGGCGACGTGAAAAAGTCTTTGCGACATTCCAGCGCACGGGCTGCACTGCGTGGCTTCTGATCTAGCGGGGAATGTTGGCTGCAGATAAACCGTAATTGCTCCTGAAACTCTCCCCACAGTTTCTGGAATCATGCAGGCAAGGAAATCCGTCTGAGTAATTGCAGCAGAGACTAGTTTGAGACAGAGCCTACGCATGTTCCCATTCAAAATCCAGAGCCACCAGTCCATAGCTGTACAAGCCGTGCCACAGAAGGATGTATATGCAAACCAGGTTCTCACAGTGATTGGTGTCGGGTACAGCTGGTTCACAGATGAAGCACACTTCTACTTGAATGGAGTTGTGAATAAATATAACTGATGATTTTGGGCTTCCGGACACGTACATTTGTCTGAAGCGAAACCACTACATTCTCCCAGAGTTACTGTTTGAGTTGCGGTATGCAGTTTAGTCATTATTGACCCTCTTTTCATGCGGGAAATGATCACTAGAGAGCGTTACGTGGCAGTTTTGGAACAGTTTGTTGCTTTGCTTGATCGAAAAGCCACCGAGTGGTTCATGCAAGATGGAGTGCAGACACATCGCACAGAATAAGTTTTTCTCTTTCTTGACGAATACTTCGGGAACAGTCATGAGGTGAATTACTGCAACATTATTGTTGCAGAAATGGACTGCCACCCCCACCCCGCCTCCTCAACGCGTGATCTGAATACCTGTGACATCTTTTTGTGGGGCATATTGAAAGTCAGTATCTACCGGAACCATCCCACACCACTTGAATTTGTGATCTGTGTGGCATCCGAATGTATTTTAGTTGAGGCAACTACAGGAAGTGATGGCAAACTTCATTGTTCGTTTGCGCCTTCTCTGTCCTGCGAGTGATGGACGTTTCAGAATGATTGTGATGTGACAGCAAAGGGTTTTTGCAGATGACGAGTTTAATTATGCACGCTGTTACTATACGATCTGCACAGGGTACAGCGCTTTTTGAACTGTTTCGAAACTTCTGCATAAAATTCATACAGCCTTCACAATAAACATATCGTTTGTTTCATGTGTCTTTCCATATTATAGATATGTAATTTTAAAATCAAAATCTACTTCGCTGGACATCCTGTATAATAGAGACCAATGCTGTTCACATTTCTGTGTCCTATGGCTCTCTCCTTGCCTATCATACATTTTCATAACCACGCTATGCGCAGGACGAGAGAGGCAAAGTAAAATACATGAATCATTAGTTAAAACTTCCGGGCTGAGAGACCATGGTCGATCTGTAAGACTTCTTCTTCCTGACATTTCGATGCCAACTGCGGGCAACATCTTCGGAGGTGAGTCAACGACTGGCTGTCAGGCCGTGGAGGTCCCGTTTATATAGAGCACATAGAAGGCACCACCATACGTCACGTGGGGCCGACTGTAAGTCTCTGACTAGCATCATTATTTTCGATTGAAGGTAATGATTTGTCACATCGTTGGTGGAAGGCCGACCACCATATCTTGTCTAAATTTATGCCTTCGTCTTTTCTATTAAAACTAGTTTGATGTTTCTGATTCTCTATAGCTTTCCTATACATATATGCATAACAGTGCTATGTCCTGACTAGCACGCTCGTCTCGCTAACTTTTATTTCATGCTTAATGTCTTTAAAACACGTTCCGCTACAACTGATTTGTTGGCATATCCGAGTATACAGTTACTAACCTTCTTGGTGGGTGTAGAGATTGTTTCAACTTGTAGTCAAGTATTACATTTAGAAACTGCGCCCATGTCTTGGGTCAATGAAAGTCTTAGCTCGTAAGTTACTAAAAATATGTTACTCCAGTATTTGAGAATGACAACACCTAGCGACTTCCAAGAGCCCTTACATGTAATCTGAAACTTTTACCACTTAAACCACACACCCCCTCCCCCCCTCCCTCAAAACAGTGAAAGGCAAAGAGACAATCGTTTATCCCACTTCTGTCGTTTTTGGATCAGAATCAGACTTGACTTCTTAAGTTATGACTACTCTTCTACTTGTTGATATTCGCATGTTCCACTGCATACACTTGCAAAATTATATTGATGTACGGCACAAAGCTCAGGAGGCAATGCGTTATAAACATTGACATCCATGAAACAAATGTACCGTACATGGGATTTCGATTTTTTAAAGAATACGTTGTAGGGCGGGCTGCTAGATGAATTACTACATACCGATCTGCAGCAGTGCGGATTTACAGCTGTAGTTGGTAAATGTTGAGTGTAGGAGGAAAGCAACCACAGTCGAAATACAAGATGTAAAAGTTATGAAAGTTTACAGCTTTTCATACCGAGTTAGCCATGGTCTGCAAACTAGAGAAAGTCCAGGAAAATACAATGATGGAAAATAAATCGCAACACCAAAAAGATAACTAACGTAGAGTAGTGAAATTTCTACAATACATTTGTCTGGGTACCGTATATATGTGATTAATATTGCAAGATCACAGGTTAACGTAAGAGCGAGATAAACAATAACAGATGTGAAATACTGGATCATTAATAACCAGTGTAACAGCCAGAATATTGAATGCAAGCATGCAATCGTGTATGCATTGCGTTGTACAGGTGCCGGATGTCAATTTGCGGGGATGGAGTTCCATAATTGTTGCATTTGGTCGGTCACTACAGGGACGGTTAATGCTGTCTGTGGATGACACTGGAGTAGTCGTCGAATTATGTCCCATATGTACTTGATTGGAGACGGATCTGGTGATCGAGCAGGTCAAGGCAACATGTCGATATTCTGTAGTGGATGTTGAGTGACAATAGCGGTATGTGGGATAACATTATCCTTTTGGAAAACACCACGTGGATGCTGTTCATGAACAGCAGCGCAACAAGTGTCATTATCTGAATGACGTTCAAACTTTCTGTCAGAGTGCGTGGGATAATGACGAGAATGTTTCTGCTGTCATACGAAATCGCCCCCCAGACCACAGCTCCAAGCGCCGGTCTAGTGTCCGTAGCACGCAGGAAGGTTGATTGCAGAACCTCAACTGTCGTCCTTCTAATCAAAAGACGGCCATCACTGGTGCCGAGGCAGGTCCAGCTTCCACCTAAAAACACAGCAGACCTCTGCCCTGTCCCCGAATGACTTCTCGCTTGACAGCACTGAAGTCGCAAATAGTGATGGTTTGGGGTCGGTGGAATGCACACTACAGGGGGCCGAATCGGAGATGTCCTCGAAGCAACTGATTCGTAAGAGTTAGTTGTGTCACTGTGATGCCAACTGCTCCTCAAATTGCTCTTGCAAATGCACTACGAAGCGCCAGAGCCATACGCCGAAAACGACGGTCTTCCTCCTCTGTAGTGTCAAGTGGACCTCCGGAGCCCGACCTTCTTGAACCGTACATTCTCGTGACTGCCGCTGCCAGCAATCAGGGACAGTGGTCACATTTCTACCAAGTCTTCCTTCAGTATCACAGGAAGAACATCCAGCTTCTCGTAGCCCTAGTACACGACCCCGTTCAAAGTTGCTGAGGTGTGTCTATGTTTCCTTAAAGGATTCTTCACTAGCATCAACTCACCACGTCCTGCCTCAAAGGTAACCAACTCCCACGACCGTTACAGCGTGTATTTAAAACAAACCTGATTTGCATCCTCAAAACGGCGCTTTTGGCGCGAAATGGGAACAGAAATCATCTTTCAGATGTAGAAAAACGCCAACCAACTGTCGTTCACGTCACACAACTCTTTGGTGTTGCGTCTGTGTAGTTGCGGCAAGTTGCGGCCATTGCGAGATTGTGTTTTACTCATTGTTCCTTCTCCGACCACTAACATAAAATCGGCGTAGTGGCCACACCCTGCTGTCAATGTGATGACGTAACAGTTTGTGATAAATTGCGTTTTATTTTAATGCAAGAGCTGAGTCAGTTTTCCAAAGGATCGCTCGAGATTTGGTTAGTGCCTGCCGCTTTGCACTACCTCAGTTCCTGGAGATACAACCAGAAGTATGTACGACACCACGGCCAAGATGAAATGAAAGGAAAGATGGACGTTGAAATAAATAAAAGAAATGAATTAAATACTTGTAATACAAACCGGTTGATTAACTATCGGTTAATATCCATCAGTATAACTGTATATCCGTAAGAATTTCATCCCGACGACAAATTTAAGGAAGAGTGCCATGACATTCTTTGAATGTGTTATGCCTACACAGTATGTATGCGGGTAGCTAATAATTAAATTTTAAAAAATATTCAATGTAGGTATTTGTGTGTATCCGGACTGATTTTTTCTCAGTGTTCGAGGCTACATACATTAAACATGAAAATTATTCCACGATTTTGTCTGTTCACTATATGGTTATTACTGTTTGTATTGCCCATATCGTGTATGATCTACAGTGCTCTGTTGGATGGGGGCGTTTATGAAGTAATAACAAAAGCAGTTTTCATATGAAACTCCTATCTCATTGTGTATTATATTTACAGTTACAATGAAGCACGGAATGGTAACAAAGGATGCTACTTGTCTGAGTAACATTCCCGAAAAGGTACTGGGTAGTACTTTTGTTTGCTACACTGTCTGACAAATCATAGTGCGGAAACGTAGCAGACCAGTCAGGTCACGCAGACTAACCTTTTGATAATTTCCACCAGCCTGTCCTCCCACGTTTCCGACGTGCCTCTGCTCCCACTGTCTACACTGGCCGAGGCGCAGTGATTTACATTATAACGTGTGTGCCTCGGAGCTCCGGTCAATTCGCGCGGCCGTGGCCAGAGCACACAGTAGCCTACTCTGGCCGGTGTGCGACGCGCGAGACTAACTACGCGGTCACGTAAAGTTCTCCAGGATTTAATTGAAAACGGTTAACGGTGGTCCCAGATTAATTCACTCCACTGATACATACATAAAAGCACTTTAAATAAGGATCATTAGCCTCGTCTTGACCCACGAGGCGGGGTTAAACTTACAACTAGTTCAGTGACAACACTGAGAGCTAGAGTTGCCAAACTACAATAGACTACTGTAGACTGTCGTAAGTAGGCGCAGGCTATCGTACTTTTCCTAGTTGTTTTGGTCAATTAATATGGTAGCCCCGTTATTTCTACGTTAAGTGTGTTGCACACCATTCGGACGATGCCTTGTTTCGAACGCTTTGTTTACGTATCCGACCAATGTGTTACTAGATTCCCCTAGAAACAGAAAGCAGTGAGAAGTCTATAAGCGTGGATGTATGAAGCACCGAGTAACCTACGGGACATTTTTGTCCTACATAGTTGTCCTCCTGTCTGTTACTTAAAACTAAACACTGTTTACAGAAAATTTAATTTTTCATTGTTTTAATTCAGGTTTTATTGGAAAATCGTTTATTTATATAGTGTGGATGTCGTTTTAGATATTGTTGTTGAAACAATAGAAATACCAATTTATTGTACGACGTCTGTTCAAAAAATCCCGGAACGTTTGTAATTTCTCGTTAGTTGTGTGTCAGAGTGAAATGCAGTTGGCATCCCTGAAAGTGCCTGTGTTTAATGTTTAACTGCCAAAAGTTTCATTGTCGTACGCCTGTTAGTTATTATTCAGTACTGTATTGAGCAGAACGCTGTGTCGCACAGTTTGTGCATTTCCAGTTAGAGGAGCAACGCGTGAAACTCACAAAATCTTTACAGAGGCATATTTGATGATGAAGGAAGCCTACGGTGGTGAGTGATAAAGGCGCACTCGGTGTTACGAATGGTTCACACGGTTTAAAAATGGCCGGACGGAAGTGAAAGGTGACTCTCGTTCACGATGCCCTTCGACATCTATCAACGACGCTGATGTCACGCACATCAATCGGACTGTGTGTGCCAATCGAAGACTGACTGCCCGAGAGGTTGCAGAAGAATGTGACGTTTCAATTGGATCATGGAATCAAATCGTTGCTCATCAACTTAAAATGCATCGTGCTTCCGCCAAGTTCGTCCCACAGTTCATGAGTCAACACCGGAAAGACCTTCGCAGTCTGTGAAGAGCTTTTTCATCGCGCAAATGGGAACGAGATGATCCTCAGGAGAATCGTAACTGGTGATGAGAAGTGGGCCTACGGTCACGATGTTCAGACCGAGGTTCAACTTTCACAACGGGTCGAGAAAGGTCCTCCAAGACAAAAGAAGCTCGCCACGTCACGTCAGGTCAAATGTCAAAGTCACGCTGATAGTTTTCCTTGACTTTGAAGCATTAGTCGTGCTACAGGGACAAACTGTTATTCGATAGTACTATCGGGTCGTTTTGCGACTCCTGTGAGATAATGTGAGGAGGAAACGGCCTGAAATGTGGCGAGAAAATTCATAGCTTGGGCATCACGATAACGCATCCGCACATGCACCCTGTTCGTGGGTCACTATTGCACTAAACGCGAAATCACAGTGCTGCCTCGTCCTCCGCACTCTACACACCAGGCTCCTGCGGACTTTTTTTTTTTAATTTCCAAAGTTGAAAACCCCGTTGAAGAGACAAAGATTTGCAACGATAGACGAGATGAAATAATATTCGGAGAGGGCGCTTCACGTGATCCAGTAAGAGGCATACCAAGTCTGCTTCCAGAAGTTAAAACGGCGGTTGGAGCGCTGTATCAATTGCGGAGGAGAGTGTTTCGACGGAGACTACGTACAATAAGTAAAAGGCAACCGGATAAAAATTTTATGGACGAAGTTCCGGAATTTTTGAACTCGTCGGTTGATACGCGTATCCGAGTTTTCGTTTCTCTCCAGAGATTTCCTTTGTCACGGTTCAGGTGTGGAAATGTCTTTGAAGACTTAGTAGTCCAATCCTAGAATGGAACGGGCGGCTACACAAATTACAAATGATGGAAGGTGGAGGACGTGCAGGAGCTTACGTCTGTGGCGTTTGTCATTCTCCAGTCTTCGACGATCCTGCTCAAAGTTCTGTAGAGCATTTGAGGTAGCTGCGATTTTCTGCTATGGTGGACCAGTTCCTAGGATCGATGTTCATGGTTTTTAGATTTTTCTTGTACTGATCCTTATACCGTGTAAGAGGGGCACCTCGCGGCCTTTTACCTGTTTTCACTTCACTGTACAGCATTTTAAGTGGAAATCTATCATGCCTCATCCGCTGGACATGCCAAACCCATCTTAGTTGGTGCCCAATAATGAGAGCTTGCATACCATTCATTTTCGCTTTCTGAAGAACGGTGGTATTTGATATAAAGTCGTCCCATTTCACGTTCATGGTGTATCTTAGCTTCTGTTTGTTGAATCACTCTTGTTTCTTCAGATTGCGGCCGTATAATGTCCAGGTTTCGCAACCATAGAGCAGCGTTGAGATGACAACAACTTTATACACCATCAATTTTATATATGGTATTACGTCTTTATTCAGCAAGACACGTTTTCTGAGACGACCAAATGTTACATGGGCAGCATGTATTCTGTTCTACACGTCTTTTCCAGATGAGCTATTACATGACAATATGCTTCCTAGATAAAGGAAAGATCCACTTGTTCGAAGATGGATATGCTGAAATCGGGAAGAGAGGAGCCAGTGTGTCCGAGCAGTTCTAGACGCTTCAGTCCGGAACCGCGCTACTGCTACGGTCGCAGGTTCGTATCCTGCCTCGGGCATGGATGTGTGTGGTGTCCATAGGTTAGTTAGGTTTAAGTAGTTCTACGTTCTAGGGGACTGATGACCTCAAAGTCCCAAAGTGCTTGAGCCATTCTTTTTTGGAAGAACCAGAGGCTGGCTGTGCGAGCACCTTTGTCTTTTGAATGTTGATAGAAAGCCCAAATCGTTTGTATGCCTTGCTGAACAATTAACAGACTGCTACATCTTTCCAGGTGAATGAGCTGTAGAGGCATTGTCGTCAGCATACTGCAGCTCCGTTACACGAGTGGTACTTGTGAACTATTTAGAGTGAAGTCTGGATTGGTTAAATAATCCTCCATCGAACCTGTATTTTAGTTCTACCCCAGCGTTCTTCATAGATGCCTCATAAAGCATAGCTGCCAGGTACAAGGCAAATAATGTTGGTACGTGATCACATCATTGTTTGAGCCCATTCGTTGTTGGGAATTCATTAGATGTTTCACTGTGGCAGATGACCTATCCAGTCATCTCATCATGGAGAGGTTGAATCAGGTCAGCAAGATGTTCAGGGCAGCCGAAACATTTAACACCATCCACACAGCTTCTCTGCATGCTCAATGCAAGTGGCTTGGGTGGTACAGTGTGAAAATCCTTCCGGAAATCCAGAAATATGGAATAAATTTGAAATTCCTTGTCAATAGTACTCAGCACTTCATGCGAATAAATAGCTAGTTGTGTTTCACAAGAACGATGGTTTCTAAATCCGTGTTGACTGTGTGTCAATAGACCGTTTTCTTCAAGGTAATTCATTATGTCCGAACACAATAAATATTCCAAAATCCTGCTGCATATCTACGTTAATGATATTGGACTGTAATTTAGTGGATTAATTCTACTACCTTTCTTGAATATTGGTGTGAGCTGTGCAACTTCCCAGCCTTTGGGTACGGATCTTTCGTCGAGCGAACGGTTGCATAAGATTCTTAAGCATAGAGCTATTGCATCAGCATACTCTGAAAGGGACCTAATTGGTACACAGTCTGGACCAGAATAAATATCTAAGTAACGATGTGGGAAATAAAAGAAAGATTCAGAGTGGAATTAAAATTCAAAGTGAAAGGAAATCAATATTATATATCTGCTGTTGATATTACTATCGCCAGCGAAAGTAAAGAAGAATTACGGAATCTGTAGAACGGAATGAAGAGTCAAATGAGTACATCTATATCTACATACATGCTCCGCAATCCACCATACGGTGCGTGGTGGAGGGTACCTCGTACCACAACTAGCACCTTCTCTCCCTGTTCCACACCGAAACAGAACGAGGGAAAAATGACTGCCTATATGCCTCTGTACAAATTTGGACTGAGATTAAGTCGGAGAAAGTAATGAAAAGTAACAGTAACGAGAACAGCCAGATTATTGATCAAATAGTAGACTACGTTAAGAAACTCTTGCTACCTATTCAACAAAATAACCCATGATGGCAGGAGTAATGAGGACAGAAAAAACACACTGGCAATAAGGCATTCGGGGCCTAGAGAAACGTACTGATATTAAACATAGTCCTCCATCGAAGAAGGAAATGTACCTTTGGAGCACAGCATTGTGCTGTAGTGAAATATGGACTGGGGAGAAACCAGAACAGAGCAAAGTAGAGACATTTCAGATGCGGTTCTAGAGAAGAACGTTGAAAATTAGGTGGAATGATAAAGTACAGAATAAGGAAGGTTCTCCACAGAATCGGCGAGGAAAGATATATGCCGAAAACTAAAAAGACAAAATGAAGGGACAGGATGATAGGACATCTGTTAATACATCAGAGAATACCTCCCATGGTACTAGAAGGAGCTGTAGAAGGTAAAAACGGTAGAGGAAGACAGAGACTGGAATATGCCCAGCAGATAATGGGTTTTTTTGTTTTTTTTTAGGTGACGAGGTTGGCACAGGAGAGGGTTCGAGCCAAGCCAGATGAAACCAGTCGGAGAGGCCGAAATCGCGTCTCCAGGCTGAAGGAAGCTTCCTTCCCTGCAAGTGGTCCTATGGCAGACAGAAACCAAAGGAAGAGCACGGGCTGGAAATGAGGTGTTACAATGGGTCGGTCTGTAGTCGGACACGAACTGGGGAATATCGATCTCAAACATTTGTTATCCTGTTCGCCGGAGTAACACCACGGCAGCTGGACCACGGAAAGTGAGGGTCCAGTGCAGACGATAAAGCAGCAGAGCAGCACCTCCGTACAGTGGCAGAACGGGCGCGAGTCGTGCTTCGTTCGCCTCGGGTGCGGACCCCGTCGCGATATCGGAATTCTTTTGGTGGCAGCCGGAGCGTGGCGCAGCTGCGCGGCCAGACGCTCCCTCCTCTCGGCGCCTGCGGGCGCAATGGCGCGTAGCGTGGCCGTGGGGGGGGGGGGGGGGGAGAGCGGGGCGCGATTGTCTCTGCCGATGAGCGAGCGCTCCGCAGCTCCGCGGCCCACTGCCGCTGCCTCGCTGCTACCACGCATCACTGTCATCTCAGTCTAGACCATGGCTCCCAAAAGCTTCCTCTGACGGAACACTTTGAGATTGCTAGCAATTTGATGGAAAACTTTATTTACTTTGAAGGGTAAAAAATTTAAAAAAATGAGAAGAACTTCTTTTACTCAGTGACTACTTCAATTTTAAATCATAAGTAGTAGCACAGAAATCATCATAAACTTTAAAAATAAATACTTACAAGGGAACCTCCCCATCGCACCCCCCACAGATTTAGTTATAAGTTGGCAGAGTGGATAGGCCTTGAAAAACTGAACACAGATCAATCGAAAAAACAGGACGAAGTTGTGTGGAACTATGAAAAAAATTAGCAAAATATACGAACTGAGTAGTCCACGTGCAACATATGCAACTTCAAAGATACTGTGTAGTCAGGAGCGCCGTGGTCCTGTGGTTAACGTGAGCAGCTGTGGAGTGAGAGGTCCTTGGTTCAAGTCTTCCCTCGACTGAAAATTTTAATTTTTTGTTTTCAGACGATTATTATCTGTCCGTCTGTCCGTCCGATGCGATCACTTTTTTGAGAGTGATTATCACATCCACGAGAAAATCTAAATCGGGCAAGGTAGAAGAATCTTTTTACCCATTCGCCAAGTGTACAAATTAGGTGGGTCGACAACATATTACTGTCATGTGACGCACATGCCGTCAACAGTATCGTATAGAATATACCAGACGGATTTTCCTGTGGGGGAATCGGTTGTCCTATGACCTTGCGACCAAATCTTTTCTGTTCCCATTGCAGAGGCACGTCCTTTGGTCTACTAATCGCACGGTTTTGCGGTGCGGTCGCAAAACATAGACACTAAACTTATTACAGTGAACAGAGACGTCAATGAACGAACGGACAGATCATAACTTTGCGAAATTAAAGAAAGTAAATTTTTCACTTGAGGGGGGACTTGAACCAAGGACCTCTCATTCCGCAGCTGCTCACGCTAACCACAGGACCACGGCGCTCCTGACTGCACATTACCCTTGAAGTTGCATATGTTGCACGTGGACTACTCAGTTTGTATATTTTGCTTATTTTTTTCATAGTCCCAAGCAACTTCTTTCTGTTTTCTCGATTGATCTGTGTTCAGTTTTTCAAGGCTTATCCACAGTTCCAACTTATAGCTAAATCTGAGGGGGGTGCGATGGGGAGGTTCCCTTGTTAGTATCGTCAGAATGTCATAAAAGGAAACCCATGATATTAGTACTTTTGTGCGGTGCACTTATTTACTCTTTTCGGAAATCCTGCTATAGAGCTCTTTCTTATCCCGTGTCACAAATATGCCGTGAGACTCCAAATAAAAAAATGTTCAAATGTGTGTGAAATCATATGGGACTTAACTGCTAAGGTGATCAGTCCGTAAGCTTACATACTACTTAACCTAAATTATCCTAAGGACAAACACATACACCCATGCCCGAGGGAGGACTCGAACCTCCACCGGGACCAGCCGCACAGTCCACGACTGCAGCGCCTTACACCGCTCGACTAACGACTCTAGATAACTTTAGAGTTTTGCCTGAAATATTAATTCACTCGCTTGTCTTTTTACCCGCACGCAGTACATTTCTGTGTAAGCAGTGAATCGGTAATTTCTGTATTCCTCCAATTAGTGCCCTGGTGTACTAACAGTAACGGAAACGCCTCGTTTCTCGACTGACATACTTTCGTGACGACTCATTTCAAATAAGTTCAGTTTATTGCCATGGATTTTAGACCTGTTATCTCCATCATGTTACACACTTCTAGAGGTTGTAGAGTGGACTGAATAGATCAAGTTTTACACAGGAGCCCTTGTTCGGAAAAATCCAACGAAGCTACTGAGCACCAACGTTCTAGGTGTAGGAGGCTGTAAATGTTTGTATTTGTACATACGGGGTGGTTTTGTGACGATTTTACAACCTTTCTAGGATGATGGCGAAGGAAATATGTATCAGCGTGTGGTAAGAGGCTCTGTACTGAAAACGAGATAGTCGAAACTTACAAGCGGAAACCGTCCTGATACCTCTGAAAGTAGAAAGCATATACCAGTACTGCTGTTGCTAAGATTGTAGGGTACGCAACTTTCAGAGGTGCTAGTATGGACCAAAACAAGGCAGTAATGTCCAGTAGATATGGGCTCTAAAATCCATACGTTAAGAGCTATGAGCACTTCTCCAGTAGAGATGTGTTTCGCAGTAGCGAAGATGAACTACTGTTCGTAGCTCCTCAGATATGCACTTTTGATCCAGTGTTTACTGAACATTCTTTCCTTGCTGTAATCCATGCTACTCCCTCTGAAAGTTTTCTACCCTGCAATCTTAGCAACAGCAGTACCATCACAGGTCAGTGCTTCACTCGCAAATCTTTGGTCAGAACTGAAAATTGTGCATGGAAAGCCAAGGCACAGACAAAATCAGGGCTCTGTTGAACTTGCCAATGAAGACATTGCAAGTATGATAAGTTCTTGGTTAACGGACAAAAGTTACATAAAGTGGTCGGAAGAATTAAGGTATGTCCAATTCATAAGAAATCGAGCTTAAAAGTCTGGCATTAAACAATCACCATAGAATGCATTAATCGAAATGGAACCTAGAGTAGGACTTTCTCGTTGCCTCAAGAAATCATAAATGATATTCAGGATGAAGATGACCTAAAGAAGGCAATCGAAGATGACAGCAATACTAAACATTACGAAGACAGTGAAGATGATAACATTGTGAAAATTGCCTCGAACAACATTCAAAGTGCTAGAAAAATTGCGACAGAAAATGTAAAAAAAAAAACAAGCTAAAAGATTGAAAGCTTCCTCTGACAAATCCCATCTACCAGGTGAAATTGGAGACAACGTAACCATAGCTGTTCCAGATGTAGATAAAGGCAGAGGTGACGTTCGAAACATAGTTGGAGTAATACTTCAAAAGACTGATGAGGGCCTCTACAAAATTGGCACCAAACATGGCCTACTTCAAAAACATTATTGCAGGTACAATTTTGTTAAAGTTTTCCATAATTTTTGTGATAAAATATTAAAAATATTTGTTTTAACTTCTTTTTAGAACTGATTTCGACGTCTACATTCAGAAGCTTTTACATGTGGGAGCTATTAACCTGGACACTGAAATATCTTTAGGGACTGCAGACACAAAACATTCTGTTGGATTAGGGCAAGGCTTCGTGAAATTCAGGGTCATGAAATAGTGTACAACATACAAATGCACTTGTAAGAAAAACAAAGTACCCTGCAATTATAAGTGCCACCAAAGTAAACTTTCAAAAATAAGTAAATAAACAAATAGCAGATAAGGTGGTTTCTGTGGATGGATATATGTAATTTGATCTAGTAATAGATGTGAAATCACTGATTAGTTAATAAATAACTTTAATGAATCATATTGACTATTTTATTTCTATTCCTTTATTTAGTTTAATTTCAATCGCTTATAGAAGATGCAAACTAGGTGAAATTAATTCAGACTAGGACGTATCAGTTTATCCTAAAGCATGTAAATTCTAAGTAGGATAAACCGATTCGACCTAGACTAACCTGTTTTATCCTATCGGTAACCGGATGAACGAGTTTGACCCGGGCGAAAGTAGTTCATCCTAAAATCAGGTTTGGCCGGTAACATATGCATCCAACCACTGTTAACCAGTCTTTCGAAAACCGATATCAGCAGAAACTCAGTTCGATTTACAGGTTCACCGGACAAAAAAAAAAGAAAAACAAAAGCAACGATAAAGACATTACCTCACCAGTAAGAAAAACAATGATACAGGTGTCGTTCCTTTGTGACTTTTCCAAGTACACTAAAGTCACGGCGGATGTCTCGCCTTTACATACACTCCCCGGTAACTCGATGGCAGCGCTCTAGTTCCATGGTGACAGGAAATAGTTGTGTTCCAGCTAGTTCCTTAAGCCAACTAACCCGTGTCTCCCCCAATGAAACGAAAAAAAAATATTGAACAAAATATTTGTTCTACATTTTCACTTTAAGCACAAAAATTTGCTACCATGTCCATCCTAACAAACATTCGACAAATGTAAGAACGACAGTGATAATAGAGTTTACTAACACGATCACAGTTACTGCACTGCCTCTTTCTAGATGCCAGCGTAAGATATGATGTCGCTACAAGTTACTCGGAGAACTGGACTTTATAGCAGTTAATAGCCACTTTATATAACGGGCAGACAAAAGAGAACGAGATAGATGAAGGAAAATTCAGGTAGCTATTTATTTCAAAATTAAACGCCATAACTCTTAATACATTTATCTCATTGTGAGACAAGATAGGCAACGCCACCATGGAAATATGTAAGTGGTTGGTTACGGAAACATGAAGATGCCCATGTGCGCACCTCAATGTTCGAAGCAAATCAACAGCAACGAGTAATTTTCTTCATGGTTCCAAACGTATGGACATCACAACAGCAGAGATTGGGACTGTACGTGGTCGTACCCGCATGTTGTTAAGGTTTTTCCTAGTGCGCTGCGTAAGTTACGCTCGGAAGCCCTTACACATCCTCCATAAAGTACCTACGTCTCCCCATGCGATTTCGATATTTGCGAAGCCCTGAAGAAAGACAATAATGACCGTAGATTTCCTTCTGACGAAGAGGTACACGCCTGGATGCAACCATAGTTCCGTAGGCAACTTGAAACATTGTATAATCAAGACACTGACAGTCTTGCTCACAGTGGGAGAATTTTATTAAGAGTTATGGCGATTACAGTTGAAATATTAAACAGTTACTTACCTTTTCTTCATCTATCTCGATTTCATTTGACTGTCCCCTATAAACAAACATGATATTTGATGTTTCTGAATACTGGCTTTAAAACTATGCAGTTCATCAAATTTGAAGATTCAGAATCTTCACGTTAGATTATACAGCACGCCTGACGGAATACATATCTTTTGAAAGAAGGTCTCAGTTTTCAGTCTCAGTTTTCAGTGTAACCTCAAAATTTCCGTAGACGTCATCCACCACTGATGACAAATTTTGACAAATTAATTCTTCATAAAAATTGTCGCACAATCTTTACAATATTGATAAGAGCTTATGAGTCACATCACAAGAGCTGACGACACACGCTCAGAAACCAACGGGTGAAATTATCTCCCAGTATCAGAGCACGTGAAAGATATATTCTCTCGTTCATTGACTAACAAAGCATACAATCAGATTCCTGTTTCAACTAAACGTCCTCGGTCCTGTGTATGAACCCCATCACTGCTTGAATTTTAAATAAAAATTATCGCCGATGGCGGCCGCAGACTTTTGGCATACGAAGTCGCCCGTTATTCAACCAACGGCCTTGTCAAAGGGCGGAAGAGTGGACAGAAGTTCCGGGCACTCTCTTGCCTTTGGATGCGAAACAGCCCTTATAGGAGGACGAATTAGCGATAATCAACGGCATGAGGATGAAAAAGGCAACGGAAAATTAGCGAAGATGGCCTTAAAACACAAACCGAAAGGAAAGAGGGACATAGGACAGGCAGTTATGAGATGTAACTAAGCGCAGAACATTTAATACAGGCCAGTCTTCCGATCCAGATTGTATATCAGATTCCTTTCGACGTATGCAGATATATTAAACCAGTATTTAACAGCCATACAGGCCTGCAACTGCTCACTCGACTCAAGATCCGTACTGGAGAGGTCACAGCAGTATTCAAGAAGGGAGAGAGGAGTAATCAATTTAATTACAGACGCGCGTTATTGTGGTAGATTTGCAGTAAGAATTTGCAACATATTCTGTGCTTGAACAATATGAAGTACATAGAAGAAAACCAACTACTGACTCACAGTCAGCACGGACTCAGAAAACATCGTCCTCGTGCTATACCACTAGCTCTTTATCCTCACGAAGCAATGAGTGCTACCTACAGGAAACTGTAATTGATTCCACATTTCTAGAGTTGCAGAAGACATGGAATAATAAATAAATCTATATGGTTCCAGAGACATTATCAAATCTCAAACATCTATGATGTACATGTGAGAAATGAAAATTTGTACCAAGGCCAGGATAGAAGCCCAGGTCTCCTGCTGACTATGTGGACGTGCTAACCGCTGCGCCACACTGACAAAGTGACTCTTCCCAGCTACACGGACTAGCCCAGCACTCCTCACTCGTCGATCAATGGTTGGCGCTCTTGCTTATTGATCAGGAGACCCGGATTCGAGTCCCATTCTTGGCACGAACTACGAGTATCATTCGTTGCGACAGACAGCATACAGACAACATAGACGTCTGAGACTTGGAAAGGTCTCTAGGACCATATAGTTTCATCTGCTTAGAGCATCTGCGCCTGCGTTTCAGGCAGCATCCCTCAGTGCTGAAATGTTATCCAACACAGTTGCAGAGCCTTTGCAATCCTGTTCGAGTTTACAGGGAACACCAAGTTGGTCGAAGCATGAACTGCAAGTTGGTTTGAGGAGGCAGACGTGCTAGAATAGTCCAACGAGTTGTGCAGTGATACGGCGCCAGAGTGGCGTAGTACTTAGCGCATCTGCTTAGTGGGCAGACGCTTCGATATAAATCTTTATAATCTTAATTCGTCGTTCCAGTTTTCTTTTGGTTCCTCGCAATCGGCTTCTAATGAAATTGCGTGATTATGGAGTTTCGTCCCAGATGTGCGACATGATTCGTGGTTTCCCCTCGGAAAGTTCACCGTTCGTAGCAGTTGACGCAAAGTCATCGAGTAAAACGTAAGTTATATGTGGCGTTCCTCAAGGAAGCGTTATAGGTACTGTGGTGTTCATATGACGCTGTCCATTACGTTCTACCAAGGTCTTCAGAAGATGGAAAGCAATTGCAAAATGATTTAGGGAAGTTATAAGTATGGTGAGAAAAGTAGTAACTGACCATAAATAAGCCAAAGTCTGAGGTGATCCACATGAGTATTACATTTACTTTACACGGCAAATCTAGCAAATCTAAAGGCTTTCCTAAATATATAGAAATAACAATCAGAAACAACTTCAGTAGAAACAGTCACTCAGATAATGCTATAGTGAAGACGAATCGACGACTGCGTTTTATCGGCAAAACGCTTAGAAGACGTAACAGGTCTAGTAAAGAGACTGCCTGTCCGTCCTCTCTGTTCCTGCGCAGTATGGGATGCTTTCCAGAGGAGACTGACGGAGGATATCGAAAGAGTTCAAAGAAGGGCAGCTCGTTCTTTGTTATCGCGATATAGGTGAGGAAGTGTCACAGATAAGATGTGCGGTTTGGGATGGCAATTATTAAAATAAAGACATTTTTTGTGGCGAGATATTCTCATGACACTTCAATCACCAGCTTTATCCTCCAAACGCGAAAATATTTTGTTGACACCCACTGACATATGAAGAACTTATCACTGACATATAATAAGAACAGTGAGAGATTGCACGAAAAGATTTCGTTTTTTCCGTCCTGTTCGAGAGTGAATTAGTAGACAAACAGAGTGAAAGTGTATCGATGATCTCTGTACCAGTCACTTAAGAGTGGACTGGAGATTATTGATGTACATGTGGATGTAAATATGCCAAATGTGTCAGAGGCAGAAGAAGAAGAGAAAAATTTGAGTCAGATCTGTGGTATCACGTGTTGATATTACCACCCCGGCGTCATAGCAACAGAAATGCAAGCTCCGATTCGACGGCAATAGCGGCCAGTCGGGATCGTGCAGAGCCAGTGGTGCGCACCCACTGAGCCACACCTGCAGTGGCTCCGTACCACGAGAGCCCTCTGACACCGAGGTACACGGCGGCCGGCGGCAACCACTCAGCCCATTTGTGGTCGGAGTATCTATGCCGCGACACTTTCGTTCGTTCTTCTTCCTTGTGAGCTGCATTCATTTTCTTGTTGCATCGTTTGTAATGAGTCTCCGTACGTTTAGAGAAACATGTGTTAAGGGGGGACATCGATGAAAAACACACACTATTTCAAAAATGCACCAAGTCCACAGTTTTGGAGGTATGTCAGTGAAATTGTGTACCACGCTTTACATGAAAGTAACACATTTACATATAAAATCCTTTGAATATATGTGTTCAACTTCTTTTAATGAAATTTGAAATTTTATTTTCAAATAATAATGTATGTTCCTTTTTCTCAGAAAGTATTCAAGAGATTTCAACAAAAAATTTCTCTGTTTAATCTCTTTATATGTCGTAAGCGTCTCTCATGAGGTTTGTGGAGTAGGTCAAATTGCAGAATTTACATAATTTTTGAATTATAATTCCACAAGTACAATTTTAAATTCATGCAAAATTCCAAGCGCTTTACTCCATATCTCAGCTTGCAATCAAAATTACTAAATTTGCTCTTGAGACAACGTTTATTATGTTTACACAAATATGTGTACAAAATTTCGTAATCCTAGCTTTTATAGAATCTGAGGAAAAGGTACATAAAGTTTAAAAAACAAACTTTTCAGGAAACGCAATTTGAAGTTCAACCTAACATTTTTCCTTATGTCACTTCTTCAGAAAGCGCTACGTTTCTACTCTGGGTCGTCTTTCCTTTCAAGGCTTCTCTTCTGGTTTCTTGTTGTCTGTCTTCTTTCCATTACCAGGTCTTCAACTGACTTTTCAGCTGCAGAGGCACGTTGTAAATCTATTTTTCTCAGGATGTACTAAGTAAAATAGGAATAGGTAATTTTTTTTTCTAATACCGTCATCATCCCGACGTTACCATAATTAAATACATTAACTGCATCATAAGTTGCAATTCTGACAACTGTAGCAGATGCAAATGTGTTTTTAGGGCATCGTTTCCATATGGGTGAATTTAGAGACTCATTTGGATCATAAACGATGCAGCTAGTTTGTTATTGTTTATAAGATACGGAACAGAGTCTAAGATGATTTATAAAACCAAAGAGTATGTATCAAGGCCTTCTAGATGTATCCCGCACACGCTTGGTTTAAAGTATTAAACAGAATCCTTGTTCACTGAGCTGCTATTGAAGTGCTGCTTCAAAACGTGGGCGTGGCAGGGGGGCCGCATCACACTTTAAATTAATTTTTAGGCACTTCGGATGCGATTTCAACATTGGAACTTTGGGAACTTATTGTCCATGTGTTGTAGTAACACATAAAAAATAAATCGAAAAATACATTTTGGGTCAATTTCATCATCGTCCCCTCTTAAGTAAATCTTGTGTCTGCTGCGTTACTTGTTCACTAATCATTTCTGCTGCTGTCCAGCTTTCCTACGACGACAGCTGTGGCGCGACTATGTAGCCCACATTTCCTTACCTTTGTGTACGAAGTCATACACAGGACGAACATACAGGCTAATGGTTAGAGCGAGTGCTCCCGATCAGTAGAAAATGTGACTTTAAAGCCCGGTCCACACGCAACGATCTGTCTGCGCAGACATCGGCGCAGATGTCTGTACATGCAAAAGATCGCTGCAAATGTGGTGTGTTCACACGACACAAACCCCAATCTACTACTCGCCCGCCATCTGTCGGTGTAGAAAAGAAATATCAGTGGCAAGCGACTACGCTCCCCATAAACGTCAAAAATTTAATTAAGCTATTTTAAAATATAGACATGGAGGAAGTTCTGTTGTGGTCTGTGTTCGCAACTTGTGTTGCAAAAAACATTCAGACCAACCGCAGGAAGCAGAGAAAGCGGTCAAAATGGTGTAGACAGTGGCTGGTAAAGCGAAAGCAGTTTTCTCACGTACATTTACTGCGAGAGTTGCACGGCGAACCTATTTTGTTTTACATTACCTCGTGTTCCATTTCCTGGCGCATTGACACTGCAATTTCATCTTCAATTGTACTCCTGCTTGGTCTTGGCGTTTCTTTATCACTAAGAAAGCCAAGCAGATCGAAATACCATAACGTTGGCTGGTATACTTGATCTACTCTTACACCAGATCTTCTTGATTTCTGATCTTTGGATAACTCTTTTCGGTAAACAGTTCGCTGACAGACTTAATTTACTTGACTTGCTTCATGAACTCATCCTTCAGGACAGCGAAAATAGCTTCACATGTGTTGGGTAATATTTTACTCAACGCTTGTTTCGATATTGCAGTTGAAAATTCCAAATCCTTGTAGCTCCTTCCGGTTGCTAGGAATCTTAATGTTACCGCCAGCCGTTCATGAGGAGAAATTGCCCTTCTCATACAAGTATTTTTCTCATAATATGAGGGGGTTACAAGCTTTAAGAGATAATTATAAGTTTCGACATCCATCCGCAAATAATTTCGCCAGTTCGCAACGAATTTTTTTTATTTTTATTACCGTTTCTCTGTTTTCCGAGGCGTCAACTGCCCGCAATTTTTCAAGTAGAGCATTGTATGCTGCTGTATTTTTGTCTCGGGCACTATATTCTTTACTTTTAATCTTCCACAAACATGAGTGGTTTCTATATATTTCAATGAATTCACTTACAAACTCTCGAGAACACTGACGAGTGCCAGCCATTTTAATGCCCGTGCGCAAAATACAAACACTAGACTGAGCAAACAGGTGTTTCGCGCCAGATTTGCGGCGATCTCCTGTCCACACGCTCCAACTTGTCTGCGCAGATGTGGTTTGAACCCACAGATTTGAGAGGTTTCGCTCAAACCTCCAACTCCAACTTCCAGGTTTGCACACACCTCAGGTGGGTGCAAATCTTCTGTCCACACGCAACGATCTGTCTGCGCAGATGTGATGTGCGCAGACATTTGCGCAGACAGATCGTTGCGTGTGGACGGGCCTTAACTCGAGTTGTGGCACGGAGTCCTGGCCCACGCCGCCACACTGACGCTGTCCGCTGCTGACAGTGGGCGCTCCATCTCGACGTCAACAGCCACGCCAGCCTGGGGCTCAAAGGTAGCCGTAGGCGGCGGCGCGGCGCGGCGCCGGCTTATCGACGAGATGAGCGCCGGATTAGCGACTATTAAAAGACTCGCCTAGGCCGCCACGGCAACGGACGGCACGCCACGCCACGCCACACCACACCACACCACACCACGCCTGCTGTTGTGCTCGCAAACAGGGCCGCGCGCCGCGCTAGTGGATTCAGCCGCGCGGGCCGGACCGTATTTATTTACATTCCATTTGGCTTGATTACTGGCCAGGTGCGTCCCGGAAACCTCGCCCCTAATTTCGCCGATCATCCGTTGCAGCATCGAGGCCGCCGTGTGTACCCTCCAGGTCCGCAAACGGCCGGCGTTTGCCCGTAAGCGTATGCGCCGCGAGTAATGATAACACCGACACGAGCGGGTGCGCGCACAGGTTTGACAGTCGTTCTTGGACGCAAATATTGGCACTGTGACGTGTGTGCTTGTGTGAGTGGGTGTTCAGAATGGAGGGAGTGCGGGGGAGAGATAGGTGGGGGTTGGGAGTAGTGGTGGGAAAAAAGTGAAAGAGAGAGATAGAGTGACTAGGACAGGGAGGGAGAGAGAGCATGGAAGAGTTATCAAAATGCGTCAAGTGGCAAGTGGTTTAAAATTTGCGAATACTGATTGTCTTTCTAGTTTACGACCGTATGTGCGTTACTCAACAATCAGGTTACTTCTACATCTACATCTACATCTATACTCCGCGAGCCACCTTACGGTGTGTGGCGGAGGGTACTTATTGTACCACTATCTGATCCCCCCTTCCCTGTTCCATTCACGAATTGTGCGTGGGAAGAACGACTGCTTGTAAGTCTCCATATTTGCTCTAATTTCTCGGATCTTTTCGTTGTGATCATTACGCGAGATATATGTGGGCGGTAGTAATATGTTGCCCATCTCTTCCCGGAATGTGCTCTCTCGTAATTTCGATAATAAACCTCTCCGTATTGCGTAACGCCTTTCTTGAAGTGTCCGCCACTGGAGCTTGTTCAGCATCTCCGTAACGCTCTCGCGCTGACTACATGTCCCCATGACGAATCGCACTGCTTTTCGCTGGATCATGTCTATCTCTTCTATTAATCCAACCTGGTAAGGGTCCCATACTGATGAGCAATACTCAAGAATCGGACGAACAAGCGTTTTGTAAGCTACTTCTTTCGTCGATGAGTCACATTTTCTTAGGATTCTTCCTATGAATCTCAACCTGGCGCCTGCTTTTCCCACTATTTGTTTTATGTGATCATTCCACTTCAGATCGCTCCGGATAGTAACTCCTAAGTATTTTACGGTCGTTACCGCTTCCAATGATTTACCACCTATGGCATAATCGTACTGGAATGGATTTCTGCCCCTATGTATGCGCATTATATTACATTTATCTACGTTTAGGGAAAGCTGCCAGCTGTCGCACCATGCATTAATCCTCTGCAGGTCTTCCTGGAGTACGTACGAGTCTTCTGATGTTGCTACTTTCTTGTAGACAACCGTGTCATCTGCAAATAGCCTCACGGAGCTACCGATGTTGTCAACTAAGTCATTTATGTATATTGTAAACAATAAAGGTCCTATCACGCTTCCTTGCGGTACTCCCGAAACTACCTCTACATCTGCAGATTTACTCATGTATCTGTTTAATTTCAGGACCATGAATGATGGTTCAAATGGCTCTAAGCACTATGGGACTAAACATCTGCGGTCGTCGGTCCCCTAGACTTAGAACCACTTAAACCTAACTAACCTAAGGACATCACACACATCCATGCCCGAGGCAGGATTCGAACCTGCGACCGCAGCAGCAGCGCGGTTCCTGACTGAAGCGCCTAGAACAGCTCGGCCACAGCAGCCGGCGAATATAGCTCTGCCTGTTCTAGAGGATTACTTACATTAACCGTGGAGGGGGCACAAAAGGAAAGGGGAGGGAAGGAACTAGTGATATCAGCAGTATAAGGCGATGAGTGGAATTGTGTGCTGGATCGGGACTCCAACCTGCATCCTAGGCAGTTGCGTTAAGCGCGGCCATGACACAGTGTTTATCGCAAAACCGGCTGACTCACATTCACACGCAGCGTCACCTGTCTGCCGTCCCCATCCATGCTAGATAATTTTAGATTCCCGCTGGAGGTAGAACGTGAATGTCAAACTGTACTGAAGGGTATGAATTCATTGCCTATTGACGCCAATAAAATTATATGAATGCATGGCGTCTGTTCTTCCGCAAATATCCGAAAGAAGATATACCACGCATTGATATAATGTTCTAGAACTAAAGAAATCACGGTCGGAAGGACAACTGCACACCGTTCGAACCTGTATGGTGTCACAGACTTGCGACGTCTTCATATTGAAGGGGCTCACCAGCCGCGAAACCTCATCTCGGCTGACAAAGGTTCACCTGCATTCGGGTTCGCATGCCTTATCCAGCACACCCGTACGCGCAGCAGCAAAACAGTCGGCCACATAGGTGTTGCGTGCATGACAAGGCAAACGCTTGCAGTGTCAGTTGCCGACCAATGGCAGGACGATCGGTGATGACAAGTAGCTGTGCTGCACGGTTTGGCACATTATTTTTTGGAAATTTGTGGTAACGTCTTATGGGACCAAACTGCTGAGGTCATCGGTCCCTAAGCTTACACACTACTTAATCAAACTTTAACTTACGCTTTGAACTACACACACACACACACACCCATGTACGAAGAAGGACTCGAACCTCCGACGGGGGGAGCTGCACGGATCGTGACAAGGCGCCCTAGACCGCACGGCTACCCGCGCGGCTTGGCACATCTTCGTTGTGTCCATATCTACACATACATACGTATTCTGCAAGTCATCGTATGGTGGATAGTGGAGGGTACCATTTCCAGTCAGTTCCTTCCCTATTCCAATCGCAAAGAGAGCGAGGGTAAAATGATGGTCTAAAAGCTTCTGTAGGAACTATGATTTTCATACCTCATCTTCGTGGCCTTACGCGAAATGTACACTGGCGGCAGCAGAATCGCTCTGCCACAAATGCGCGTTCTCTAGATTTCCGCAAGAGCGCCATGTGGAAAGAGCGTCGTCTTCCATCCAGGGATTCCCATTTGAGCTCATGAAGCATCTCCTTAATGCCTGTATGCGTATCGATCCTACCGAAACAAACCTATCGGTACGCCGCTGAATTGTTTCGATTACTTCCACTAACCCTATCTAGTGAGGATTCCAAATGCTCGAATGGTACACAAGAACTGGTCGCAATGGCAACCTATATTCTGGATCCTCTACGTATAACGTACACGTTCCAAAACTCTCGCAATAAAAATAAGTCGAGAATTTGCCTTACCTGACGTGCTCATTTCATTTCATATCGCTCTGCAACGCTACACCCAGATGTTTAATCGGCGTGTCTGTATCAAGCAAGACCATACTAATCCTACATTGGAACGTTACAGAATTACCTTTACATTAACCTACATATTTCTACCTTTAGAGCAAGCAGTCATTCATCACAACAACTAGAAATTTAGTCTAAGTCACCTTGTATATTCCTTTACTCATTCGATGACACCTTCCCGTATCAAACTTCGTCATCATCAAACGGCTGTAAGCTACAGCTCACCCAGTCCCTTCCTTTTCTTTTTTAAGTCATCGGTCTTGTGAACTGGTGATGAGATTCGCCATGAATTCCTCCCCAGTGCGAAGTACTACTTGCTACCTAAGTCCTCCATTATTCACTGAATTCATTTCAGTCTCAGTCTTCCTCATGAGCTTGTACCCTCTACAGCACCCTCTTGTACTATGGACGTTATTCCGCAATGTCTTAACAGATGTCCTATCATCCTGTCCCTTTTCCTTGTCAGTGTTTTCCACATATTCCTTTCCTCTTCTATTCTCCGCAGAATCTCCTCATTTCTTACCTTATCAAACAACCTAATTTTCAACATACTGTCTGTAGCACTACATCTCAAATGCTTCGATTGTCTTCTGTCCCGATTTTCCCACCGTCCATGTTTCACTACCATAGAATGCAGTGCTGCAAACGTATATTCTCAGAAATTTCTTCCTCAAATTAAGGCCTGCACTTGCTACTAGTAGACATCTCTTGGCCAGGAATGGCCTCCTTAGCACAGCTAGTCTGTCCTCCTTGCTCCGTCCGTCATAGCTCATTTTGCTGCCTAGGTAGCAGAATACCTTAACTTCATCTACTTCGAGACCATCTATCCTGATGTTACGTTTCTCGCTGTTCTCATTTCTGCTACTTCTCGTTGCTTTCGTCTTTCTTCGATTTACTCTTAGTCCATATTATGTAATCATTAGACTGTTCCTTCCAGTCACCAGATTCTGTAACTCTTTTTCACTTTCATTGAGGATAGCAGTGTTGACAGCAAATCATATCATTGATATCCTATCGTATTGAATTTTGATTTCACTCCTGAACCCACAATTTTGAAAGTGGAGAGCCGAAATCTATTGTTAAAAGAGACAAACGTATCACGAAAGAAACTCTCCCTGAGGAGATTCCAAAAGGCGCCCCACAGAAAAAAGCTAAGATTATGGACGTCAGGCGGCTCTTAGAACTACACTGGGGAGAGACATGGCCGGAGGAGGAAAAGTTAAATTTCTGGACTGATGTTTTTGAGCAGCCAGTAGATCATGGAAACAGAAGAAGAATGTCAAAACAGCAAGGATGAAGGACTTGATTTTGAGCTTTCAGGAGACGGCGATTCCCCCAATACAGCTTAAACGCTGTATACTTCATTTTACTTTGTGATAGTTTCTTTGCAATACTTCATTTTCCCAAGATTTGTTTCCAAAGATTTCTCACTTTCATGACAGATGTTAAGACTGAATTCAGTGCCGAAATCTGAGTAATATTAATATTGTTCCTTGTAGTAATTCATGTTTAGTTTTTTTTGTGTAAAGGTTTCAATCTTCTTAAATATTTAAAATAAACCAGTATTTCAGTACTTTTTTCGTTTATCTTCCGCTCGCATTATTTTAGTATACTACTGTAGCCTACCATTCTATCGGAATTAATTTTTAGGCTGGTTTTGCAACCGACTGCTTTCCATCATGTCCGCCGATGCCGTTGCAGAAGCGGCTAACTGGCCATTTTGGTTGAAAAACGGGATGAGTAAAAATTTTTGCATAAAAATACTAATAAGGGGTTAATGTATGATTATAGAGACGTTTATGATTTGATCGCTATGTTTTTTTTCCTTTATCTTTGAGGCATCAACCATCATTGTAATATTGCTGTTAGAGCAAGGCTAATTTTTCGGCTTTTCCCAAAAACCCTTTAAAACTGACTTAGCTGCTTTTGCATCTGGGCTACTCATCTTTGGTCCCTTGTCGGTGAAAAATTTTGAGCTTCCAACTCAATGCAGTCAAAACTCGTGGCCATTTACGTCTTATATTTTGATATTTGGAAACTCACTCACCAAAATCTATCGGGTGCTTCCCTTTCACCTAGAATGAAGATATTTGGCAACATGTAAGGTTTTACAGTACATGTAAAGGAATAAGCAATTGATGCTGCTAATTAGCGGAGCTTGTTAATATAATATTAGAATTAATGAAGTAAACGAAAAAGTAAAATAGAGAATGCGTAACTGCACAACAAAATCGAACTTAAACTTGAAATTAAAACATTCTCGATCGTCTTGCAATTCCGAGCACCATTGTATAGCCAGTATCGAAATCGATAAGAGTGAAATGTGGATGATCTATCTACATACATAATTAAATTGGGACGGAACCCTCAGTGCACGATCTCTACTCCCACTTCGCCAATTCTTTAAAATATATTTCATATTTCTTTCATAAGAAGAATTTTTGCTGATTACTTCTTCACAACATATAATTTATTGATACAAGTTACTACACACTGACTGGTCCTATCGTAACACATATGTGTAATCATCTTTGGGAATAAACACGGTTATTACCGAAGATAAGACTTGTGACGGGGTTGAGGATTTCTTTAAGGAATTAGGAGTAACTTCAGATGTGCCTGTGGATAGTATGTTGGAACCCTTACTATTCATGTCGCATATTAATAACATTGTAGACATTAGTTATAGTAAATTCAGAGCTTTCACAGATGAAGTAGTTATCTATGACACTCTGTGTGTAAAAGCTGAACAAAAATTAAGCCGTATACGGAAAAGATTTAAAAGTGGTGCAAGTATTGGCAACTTGCTTCAGTAACACAGGCTCACAGTTGGAGTCGGTCAGCTCATACAAACACGTGGTTGTAACAGCCTGCAGCGATATGAAACGGAATGATCTCTTACGCACTGTCGCACGTAAAGCAGGCGGCTGACTTGGTAGAGAAAATGGGAAATGCAATAAGTCTACAAAGGAAATTATTTGAAAACAGTTGTGTGTCACATCCTAGAATATTGCTCAAGCGTCTGGGACCGGTACCGAATAGCATTGACAGAGGATTTCGAACGGCAGCAGAAATAGTCACGAGTCACGATGGTGAAGAAATTGAATTATGAGGCACCTGGAGGTAGACGCAAACTATTCCGTGATATCCTGTTTAGTAAATACGAGGGGTGTTCACTCATTTATGCAACAAATGCAAGACTACCTTAGGAATTGCAAGGACAATACTGAACTAATTACACCGCGCACAGAGGCGTTTAAACGTTCATCCCACGCTACAAGCGGGACAGGAACTGGAAGATGCACTAACAACTAGCACAAAGGTAAGAAACTTCCGCAAAATTACTTGCAGACAAATGGGCTTCAGCACTATGGGACTTAACAGCTGAGGTCATTAGTCCCCTAGAACTTAGAACTACTTAAACCTAACTAACCCAAGGACATCACACACATCCATGCCCGAGGCAGGATTCGAACCTGCGACCGTAGCGGCCACGCGGTTCCACACTGAAGCGCCGAGAACCGCACGGCCACACTGGCCGGCTTACTTGCAGAGTATGTACGTAAATGTACGTACCATTCGTAACTATAAAAGCAGTTCTGAAAGGTTCCTTCTGTTTCGTAATGCTCGTTACCTTTTTGTATCTCTCTTCCTCTGATGCCTTCTATCTATGCTAGGGCGTTCCTGGCGTGTATGTGGCCAAGTCGCCTCATTGACACGTGCTTGCCCGCTTGATACATTGCTCGGAAGGATTGAATTTAAGGGGCCGGCCCGAAGTTTAGTTAAACGATCTGATGATTATTATGTTAATATTGCGCACCGGATAACGCGGAGGAGGGCTCAAACAACCAAGTGAGCAAGTCAGTATCATGACCTATAAGGACACCACTTTGTTGGTAATATTGCTCTCTACACAGGAGTGGGGTTTGTAATGATCATTAAATTCATGACATTGCTCTCGACACAGGGCTGGGGTTTGTAATGACCACTAAATCCATGACATCCAGTTTGTAGGTCATTTATTGTCTAGATCCCAGAAATTTTACAAACTTAATATGACATTTATAATCTACACTCCTGGGAATGGAAAAAAGAACACATTGACACCGGTGTGTCAGACCCACCATACTTGCTCCGGACACTGCGAGAGGGCTGTACAAGCAATGATCACACGCACGGCACAGCGGACACACCAGGAACCGCGGTGTTGCCCGTCGAATGGCGCTAGCTGCGCAGCATTTGTGCACTGCCGCCGTCAGTGTCAGCCAGTTTGCCGTGGCATACGGAGCTCCATCGCAGTCTTTAACACTGGTAGCATGCCGCGACAGCGTGGACGTGAACCGTATGTGCAGTTGACGGACTTTGAGCGAGGGCGTATAGTGGGCATGCGGGAGGCCGGGTGGACGTACCGCCGAATTGCTCAACACGTGGGGCGTGAGGTCTCCACAGTACATCGATGTTGTCGCCAGTGGTCGGCGGAAGGTGCACGTGCCCGTCGACCTGGGGCCGGACCGCAGCGACGCACGGATGCACGCCAAGACCGTAGGATCCTACGCAGTGCCGTAGGGGACCGCACCGCCACTTCCCAGCAAATTAGGGACACTGTTGCTCCTGGGGTATCGGCGAGGACCATTCGCAACCGTCTCCATGAAGCTGGGCTACGGTCCCGCACACCGTTAGGCCGTCTTCCGCTCACGTTCCAACATCGTGCAGCCCGCCTCCAGTGGTGTCGCGACAGGCGTGAATGGAGGGACGAATGGAGACGTGTCGTCTTCAGCGATGAGAGTCGCTTCTGCCTTGGTGCCAATGATGGTCGTATGCGTGTTTGGCGCCGTGCAGGTGAGCGCCACAATCAGGACTGCATTCGACCGAGGCACACAGGGCCAACACCCGGCATCATGGTGTGGGGAGCGATCTCCTACACTGGCCGTACACCACTGGTGATCGTCGAGGGGACACTGAATAGTGCACGGTACATCCAAACCGTCATCGAACCCACCGTTCTACCATTCCTAGACCGGCAAGGGAACTTGCTGTTCCAACAGGACAATGCACGTCCGCATGTATCCCGTGCCACCCAACGTGCTCTAGAAGGTGTAAGTCAACTACCCTGGCCAGCAAGATCTCCGGATCTGTCCCCCATTGAGCATGTTTGGGACTGGATGAAGCGTCGTCTCACGCGGTCTGCACGTCCAGCACGAACGCTGGTCCAACTGAGGCGCCAGGTGGAAATGGCATGGCAAACCGTTCCACAGGACTACATCCAGCATCTCTACGATCGTCTCCATGGGAGAATAGCAGCCTGCATTGCTGCGAAAGGTGGATATACACTGTACTAGTGCCGACATTGTGCATGCTCTGTTGCCTGTGTCTATGTGGCTGTGGTTCTGTCAGTGTGATCATGTGATGTAACTGACCCCAGGAATGTGTCAATAAAGTTTCCCCTTCCTGGGACAATGAATTCACGGTGTTCTTATTTCAATTTCCAGGAGTGTATATTGCCCAAAACTTTACAAATTTAATAATAGCTGCAAACAAAGTCAAGTCAAATATCTTCTAGTTTTGTCTCGCACTGAAGGTGCTTAAACTAACAGGCATTTCGTTTCTACTTAAGCACTGGGAAAGAGGATGGGGCTACGTTGCTGCCCTTGTGGTCCGTCTGCTGGGACAGTGATAGAAATTCGCACCCGAGATTACTACTAGGACCGTATAACAAAAATTCTCTTTTTCGGAAAAACGAGGGGAACAAAGCAGATACAAACATCTCCCATATTCACAAAAGAAAGCAAAATCAAAAAAAATAGAACATCCTGTGAAATACGGCACTCGCAAATAATCAATTAACAGCACACGTAAGCATCCTCACCTTAACTAATTTCCAAGAACAAACTGGTAGCTCGCTGGTAGTGCAATTCGGCACCACGTGTATGACAGGTACCAACAGCTAATTTCTTTGTACCCAACCCTCTGTTCGTTCTTGCTTTCCATACTATACAATCATTCACACGCTCAACCTATTCTTTATCAAAGTAGTTAGGACGTGCTGCTTGCAAATGGGGGTTAAAAAGGAACTGAACAAAATTTTTGAGATGGCCTAGAAAAATTTTACGTCACTCGCGTATAACCTTAAGTATGTCACACACGCATCTCCTACCAGGTTTCACACGGAATCGTCACCCAAATTACTGATCAGCCGTTACGACCACGTGTTAACTAGGTGGGGTGAGGCCCCAGGTTACTTGAACACTGCAAAAAAATGTTGCTTCTAAAAGTGAAACTCTAGAATTTTTTTACAGCTATTGCTGCTTCGTGTGCTGAAGGCACCAATTGACTGCGGCACTAAAAAGGGATAACGCGAGCCCCCATACTTCCCTCTGAAAAAGAAACCCAGCCTGAAAACTGTAATTGTAAAGACAAAATTTCTAAAAAAAAATGAATGAATGGCCGTAACGACACGCTAACTATTTCAGTCCAGAAAAAGAGCGGATTAGTAACAGTGTAAAACATAATACCTCATCCCACGATGAAATTGGCGGCAAATACGGAGATTGCCCTCGATTCCGTCCACTCAGTTCAGC
Organism: Schistocerca cancellata; assembly: GCF_023864275.1. Lineage (NCBI taxonomy): Eukaryota > Metazoa > Arthropoda > Insecta > Orthoptera > Acrididae > Schistocerca > Schistocerca cancellata. Next base: position 79,532,322 of record NC_064627.1, on the reverse strand, counting down.
CGCTACCCCAAGAGTGACCCTCATGGCGGCCCTCAACGGCCGTTCCCTTACACGGAGGGGAGGACGACCTGTTAGCAACCCCGGACTACTCCCTGGAAAACAGGTGCATCATCTCCGTCTTTACTCCAGGCTTAGGCTGGCACTAACCGACGTACAGTGTGACCGCATCTGTGCCTTGGCACTACCAGCAGACGAGGTCTTAATACAAACCCCAAACTTAATCAACCCAAGGCAAGTAGTGAGTTTAGGGCAAGGAAGTGCATTTAAAAGGAAATGTTGAAAGTATATTCTATGTAATGCAACAAAAAATCAATTGTAATGAGATGGAACAAACTGTTCCCTCTCAGTTCGTAAAATTTAACGTTGATGTTTGGCCTACACACTGCCCGCCATTCTCTGGTCACACTCTCTTTGTGTCCACTCGTCAGACATCGCGAAAATTGTACAAATGCTCACGCTTTTGTGTTTGAAGACTGCAGTGGCGCTATAAGTGGGTAGTATCTTTTTATCTTTCCCTCCTATGTCTTGCCTCTCTCTTCCTTTTAGTCTACAAAACAAGTAAATTGTCGCCGAGAAGCAAGACGGCACGTGTCTCGGGATGTTGCTGCAATGTCTGCGCTGTCTGAGCAAGAGTGCTCGGGTTGAGGGCAGCGTTTCGCGGCGGAAAGAATCGCGGCTGATCGGGAAACCCAGCAGACGTCACGGGTAACGAGGCAGACGGCGGGTGAGGGTAGAGAGAGGGGTCGGAGAGGAGAGGAGAGGAGAGGAGAGCGAAACAGGAGACGCAGCAACGCGGCAGAGGGTGAGCTCCGCCACCTAGAGCTAACGAGACAGACCGTAAAACCAGAAGTAATTGTGTTTGCTGCTCCAGAGAAGTTGGCGCTATCCGTAATGCGATTATTTCCGCTTTGCTTATTTGAGGCATGCCCTGCCAGTAATGGACTGGAGTTGGAGCTAAGACCCTTCTCCCCCCCCTCCCCCTACCCGCCCACCACCCGCTGTGACTTGCGCCAGTTCCCCGCCTCGACAGAGCTAGCCGCCGTCTCGCCGCTGCCAGCAGATGTCACTCTGGCTTAAGCTCAGGATTCAGGATTCCTTCGCTCATGTAAGTCAATGCGCGACGCAACACGCGCAACTGTTGTGCCTCCTAATGCCTAAAGTGCCACTTCGATGGAACATAAACACAAACTAATCCATCGCAGCACTGTACAATTGAGTACACGTCACTATATAATCGCAACACCGAGAAAGGGTTGCGCGACATAAACGAAAATTTGTAGGAGTGTTTCCACATCTGAAAGATTTCATGCCAGTCGCATAAGAGTGGCGTTAGAAGCGCCAAAGTGAGGATGACAGCCCGGTGTGCTTTAAATACGCGATGAGCGTGAGCGTGGGCGTGGGCGTTAGTTACCTTTCCCATTTGACGTCGCGAGTTGATGTCAAACAGTAATGGCTTCAAGCCGTCAAAGACGAGGCGCCGTTATCAACACCTCACTGAGTGCGAACGAGATCGTGTGACAGGGCTACGAGAATCTGGATGTTCCTTCCGCGATTGCACAAAGATTTGGCAGGGATGTAGCCGGCATGCATGACTGCCGGCAGCAGTGTTCGCGAGAATGCACGGTCGCAAGATGGTTCAAATGGCTCTAAGTACTCTGGGACTGAGGCCATCAGTCCCGTAGACTTAGAACTACTTAAAGCTAACTAAGACATCACACTCATCCATGCACGAGGCCGGATTCGAACCTGCGACCGTAGCAGCAGCGCGGTGCCCGACTGAATGGCCTAGAACCGCTCGGCCACAGTGGCCGGCTGGTCGCAAGATGAGACAGCTCCGGACGACCACGTCGCACTGCCGCGACGGGACGCCATCGTGTGCGGCGTATAGCTGTGGCGCATCGTGCTGCACCTGCAGCACCAATTTGAGCAACAGTTGGTACCACAGTGATACAGTGACTGTTACAAATCGGTTACTTCAAAGATAGCTCCGAGTCAGAAGCCCTGTAACATGGATTCCACTGAGCCCAAACCGTCGTCATTTCCATGTTTTCAAGCGAGACCCCATTGGAGGGCAGAGTCTAGGTCCGTCGTGATTCCTTATGAAAGCTCGATCTGCTTCCGTGCAAGTGATTGCCATATGTTGGTTAGATGGAGGCCAGTTGACAGCTTGCAAACAACCTATGTGCGCGCTATACGCACCCGACCTTTGCCTGGAGTTATGGTCCGGGGGCGCAATTCAGTAGGACAGCAAGAGGGTAATCGTGAGAACCCCACACACCCTGACTACTAATTTGTACGCTTATAATCTCATTCGACCTGTTGTGCTACCATTCATGAGCAACATCCCACTGGTTGTTTTACAGTTGGATAACGCTCGCCCTCATACCGCTGTTGTAACCAAACGTGCACTACAGAATCTCAACATTTTGTCTTCGCCTGCTCGAGCACCACATCTGTTTCCAATGGAGCACTATCGGACGACAACTACAGTGTCATTCACAATTGGTGTTAATTTGCTCTGTATTGTAGCGGCGCGACCGTTTAGGATAGGGAAAGTTAGTTTTGTGCGATATTCTCAGCACAAGTTACAGCCATGTACGGGCCTGTTTGCAGTAACTTACACTGACCAGCGGTTGAGAAGTGGAGGAGGAGGAGGAGGAGATTAGTGTTTAACGTCCCGTCGACAACGAGGTCATTAGAGACGGAGCACAAGCTCGGGTGACGGAAGGATGGGGAAGGAAATCGGCCGTGCCCTTTCAAAGGAACCATCCCGGCATTTGCATGAAGCGATGTACCGAAATCACGGAAAACCTAAATCAGGAAGGCCGGAGACGGGATTGAACCGTCGTCCTCCCGAATGGGAGTCCAGTGTGCTAACCACTGCGCCACCTCGCTCGGTTTGAGAAGTGTAATGGAGGCCACAGGGGCCACCGAACCGCTGAAAAGCGTAAACGCAGCGGTTTGCAAGTCGCAAGCTACAGGAAGAAGGGGCCCACTTACGCAACCGGGGTGTGGCGCGTACGTGACTCGGAGCGACGCGTTAGCGAAACAGAGGCGCACAGCCGAGTATTAATAGGTGTTGTTTTCTAACGAGATTCATTGAAGTGCGGCAGCTCTTCTGGACGATGGGGCGTGTCACACTACCGGCGACACACAGCAGCAGGTGGGGCGCCAGCGTCCCAGTCCACGGCGGGTCGTTGGTTCCACCCTCTGAGGCCAACGAGGAGTCCGCAGCCAGCCAGGGTGAGCCACTCTTTCAGCTGCTGCCGCGGGCAGTCGTCTCGTCTCCCGACACACGCCGGAGACTTACAAGACGAGGGCCGCAGGCTCTGACGTCGGAACGGGAGCGATCGTTGCCGCCGCGTTCCCAGCTATGCCAGCGGAGGTAGAAGCACCACCAAGGCTAGCCTACGGCTGCCAGCAGAGCAGCGCGGAGTCAACGGGGACGGTGGTTGCTGAGTCTGCTGGCGCAGCAATCCTGACGTAATCAGAACTCTACAGCTGGCGAACAAGGCCGACATCATACAGCGTTGCGTTGCACAGGTCACGGGAGGCGGTGGCCTCAGCAATGCGGGGCCTGTGACGCGGACCGAGGTGAATGAGGATCTGCAGTGGGAACGAATAAATCATTTGAAAAGCTCGGACGAGTTTTAATACGGCACCTCTTGGCACCCATCCACTACAGTATTGACTGACAAGTGCAGCAATCATGGAACTCGAAACCCATGAACTGACATCCGGTACCTGTGCAAACACAATGCATTCTGTAGTGGACTGACAAGACAGCCAGTCCACAGTGACGGGTAACCGAAAGGCACGCGTACACACACGCCGGCTGCCGTGAGGTCTGAAACAGGATACTTAATGAATGCGATAAAGAAAAGTACGTAGCTCCTCGAATACTTAACTTTATTCCATCATTGTGGTACGTCGCTCTTGACGATACAATTGAGAGTCTTTAAATACAAGCACTGTAAGGCTAATGGCGCCTTGCTAGGTCGTAGCCATGGACTTAGCTGAAGGCTATTCTAACTGTCTCTCGGCAAATGAGAGAAAGGCTTCGTCAGTGTAGTCGCTAGCAAAGTCGTCGTACAACTGGGGCGAGTGCTAGTACGTCTATCTAGACCTGCCGTGTGGTGGCGCTCGGTCTGCAATTACTGACAGTGGCGACACGCGGGTCCGACATGTACTAATGGACTGCGGCCGATTTAAAGCTACCACCTAGCAAGTGTGGTGTCCGGCGGTGACACCACACATTCAATGTTTGCATTTTTGCACTCTACGTTCTGGCGATTACGCTGGTTATTAATGTACCAGTATTTCACATTCGCCATGTCTTATTTCGCGCTTACATCAACATGTGGTCTTGCAATGTTAATCATTTTAATATGTTACCTACACAAATGTATTTCAAAAAATAATTACACTACATTAATTAATTTTTTGGTGATGCGAGTTTTTCCGTCAGTAGCACATAGCATCCCAAATCATGATGGACACACCTCCCTGCTGAATCCATGGGACAGCATGACGGATACGTGCAATTGCACCTATTAGCCCGCTGACAGACGCGTCCTAGACAGCTTCTTTGGCCAGCAAGGTAGTGCACGTAAGGTTGTGTGTAATACACGCCGAGAGGCCAGATCTATCGTGTGATCACATTTCTCTGCTATCTGGTCCAACAAAGCAGTAAGCTTTGCTAACGCCGGACGACTTCGAAGCAGAATTTCTGTATTCTGTCGCTCACGACGGTGGTTCAGTGTTCGCATGACGTCTTTGTAGTGTACGACAGGTTGGCGGATAACTCTTTGTGTTGAAAACACCACACACACGGCCTGTACTTTCAACAGCGTTTCGTGCCGTGTTGACATAACGGGCAGCGAATGCAAGCGGCCACTTCGCGAGGACAATGTGATACATCGTGTGGTGTCACCGCCAGGTGGTAGCTTTAAATCGGCCGCGGTCCATTAGTACATGTCGGACCCCCGTGTCGCCACTGTCAGTAATTGCAGACCGAGCGCCACCACACGGCAGGTCTAGAGAGACGTACTAGGACTCGTCCCAGTTGTACGACGACTTTGCTAGCGACTACACTGACGAAGCCTTTCTCTCATTAGCCGAGAGATAGTTAGAATAGCCTTCAGCTAAGTCCATGGCTACGACCTAGCAAGGCGCCATTAACCATTTCAAGAGAGAGTCTCACTTGTATCATCAAGAATGCTGTATACAAATGATGGATTAAAGTTAAGTATTCCAGCAGCTACGTACTTTTCTTTATAGCATTCATTACGTATCCTGTTTCAGACCAGCGCCACCGGCGTGAATTAAACGCGTGCATTTCGGCCTTCTCTAGCTATATATCACATAGCAGTGTATATTGAACTGCAATAAGCATGCACGTTTCCTTTTCCTTCCATTACACACAAGTGGCAGTGCGTGGCTATATCCTGTGGTGAAAAGGGCATTGAGATGGGGCTGCTGATCAGAAGAAGTCACCACGACAAGAGCGGCCGACACATATTTGCGTGTTCGCATGCACTTGGTGAGTGATGAAAGTAATTTTTCCCTCTCGTTTCTTGCCAGTGCCATCCTGGTGTTACACGAGAGCCAGAACAGTAGTACATTTGCTGCTCTCAGCACTTCGGATAGACAGTGAAGGTGCTACCAGTTGCGAGCAAATCCAGTCATAACTCAGACTTGCACTGTTACTCTTCTAAACGGAGAGGTTAAGTGAAATTTGAGTGACGTGCAGTGGGTTGGATCTGAAGCCCTGCAGCTGTCTCTACTGTCTGAGAGCTACCATCATGGGAGTCCTTACCTCTGATATCACGTTGTTGGGACGGCCGTCCGGCACAGTGTGGGCGATCATCATTCCCCTCTCCCCACTGCCGCCCTATGGTTACGCCACGTACGAGTAGCACAATTCTGAGTCCAGTTTGGAGTGAGTCTACACTCATGCCCGACTAGTAGACATGGAACTGCACCTGCTGTTGGACAAAGCGCTGTATACGACTCTCACTGCAGACCACTTACATATAATGGTCGGAATAGCGACACTAGATATGGCGCAGATGTTGCAGTAGACATAGTCTGTACAAAAGCGAGAAACCATCACCACACTCCTAACAGCAAGAGGCCAAAAGTCCGCAGCTCGTGGTCGTGCGGTAGCGTTCTCGCTTCCCGCGCCCGGGTTTCCGGATTCGATTCCCGGCGAGGTCAGGGATTTTCTCTGCCTCGTGACGACTGGGTGTTGTGTGATGTCCTTAGGTTAGTTAGGTTTGAGTAGTTCTAAGTTCTAGGGGACTGATGACTATAGATGTTACGTCCCATAGTGCTCAGAGCCATTTGAACCATTTAGAGGCCAAAACTGGCCTCCACGCTTAGGATGGATCCATTCTCGAGGAAAACTACCCGGTGAAGCAGAGGTGGGAGGGAAGACATGGAGATCTGTCAAGCAGAGGTTAAGGATATGCGGCTTCCTTCCAGATGGCAGCAGAAATGTGTGCCATTATGGTAAAATCCAAACGACGACGCAGCTGCTACGATGCCACCTAGGCGTTCTCAAGTGTCAGAAACGCTACAATAAAAATAAGTGAGGAACGGCTAAAGGACAAGAGGGTGCCAAATGTCTTGGGTTGTTGTTAGACAAAAGACAAAACATTTCCTCCTACATCCAACTTCTGTGCAACAAAGAACTTTACGTAATGAAAACATTCCCGGATACAGGATAGGAGGCGACTGAAGTTATGTGACAAACCGTTTACGTCACGAGCCCTTTGTTAACTACTGCAGAGTACGTATGGACTCACGTGCTTCTGTTGCTGAAACCGGCACAAGCACTGCCATGTATGTAAAGAAGCGTCATTCTTTGTTTTATGGGCACTTTCAAGACTGTACCAATTTCTGTTTTCATTCTCTATTCCTACGAGCAACGAGAGATGTGGGCGGTTTGAGATCTGAGGGGACTGGAAGTACTTTAGTTTATTTCTGCAGCAACAGCATAGAAAAAAAAATAAAACTGTGCGAATAACAATAGCCGTTGAAATTTTCATAAAAATTATAAGAATGATGCTTCATTTGCAACCACCTTTATCACGTCAGCATAGATGCATCATCAGGTTCAAAATGATAATATTCAAATAATGGAGATGGAGTCTCTGATATGAAGTTAAAAATAAACCACATTGTTAGGTTGCCATAGTAACATTGAGCGCACCAAATAGTTGTTTGTCAAAAGTGTACAAAGCATTACTGCCGAATGAGCCACGCTGGATTATGCCCTGTAGGGTATGTTACAGGACTCAATAGATACCAGGTGTATCAAACTGACGTAAGTAAAAGTCTTGTATGATGTGAGCAGATATTCTGTGCTGGCAACAGGACGATGTAGGGAAAGCAGCCCACCGATGACAGGTTAGCAACATGTCAGATCACGCTGCTCCGGATCACAGCGGGTGCAGCATACATCTCTCATTTTATGAACTACTGGCTCACATTTCATCCGTTTTCTTTTTCTATACATAACGGGGTCAAAGTAAATACTTATATTATCATTTGAAAGTTGTTAGTACAAGTTTCAGAAGGAACAAGTATTGTGGTTGATTTGACTTCAGATGCTCTTCTGACCGACTATCGAGTGTGAAGTCGGCCACTCGCCACGCCATCCTGCAGTGACGCGGCAGGGTCTCATATGTCGATCCAGTACAAGTGCATCTAAAGTCACAACTGGGACAGGGCTCTGGCGCTCTGCTCCCAGTTGAAGGCTGTGGTGCATCGACTGAGCGCCAACATGGAGGCCGAGACCTCATTTCGGAAGCAGACGTTGGCATCCTATCAAGCAACAAAAATGGAAAACACCTCCGCCTTAGTTTGCACTATTGCTGCATGTACAACATGTAAATTCGCTAAATTAGCACGGAAATTGAGGTCTGTGGAACGATGTACTCACAGAGTCAACGTTTTGCATATATAACCAGTCACCCAAAGGATGTAAAACTTCATCCCAATATAGCACCAGATCTCAAGAATGGTTAGAATGTGTTCGCATACCACAATAGTCGCCAAAGAAGGAAAACAATGTCTGCTTTGATGGCCGTCCAAGATCATAGTGACCATGAATATTGTAGCACCTGTGGCTCAGTGAGATAATAGACTTATTGTTATGCTCTAAATGACAGTTGTGCGAAGAGAGAGTAGTGGACACATGAAGTCATATAGTGGAATGAGGTATGAACAACAATGGTAGTATGTTCAAATGTGTGTGAATTCCAAAAGGCCAAACTGCTGCCGTCGTCGGTCCACAGACTTGCACAATACTTAAACTAAGTTAAACTAACTTATGCTAAGAACAACACGCACACACCCATGCCGCGCAATCCGTGCATGGCGCCTCAAACCACGCGGCCAACGGTGGCAGTACAAGTGCATCTATCATGAGAAATTACAGTAATTGAGTAGTTGAGTGGTACTGTCGGAAGCTCTGATAGATGTTGCAGGGATAGCCCTCGGTTCAACGTGCCAAAACTCACGTTAGCATTTACTTATTATTTCTAAAATGTAAATCAGATTTAGTTAGTAAGCACAGAGAAAAACCAATCAATAATATTCTGTTACCACACACCCAAAATTTGATTTTAGTATCTACATGGAAGGATCAATGGAGTCGAATCAAACTGTACGTCTTTGGCTGTGCGCCAAATGACCGCCTAGAGAAGTGGTGTCATGCTACCCAAGTCACTCTAGTAGAGGGGCCAAAGAGTATGGTCGAAAAGCTTTTACTGTGTCCATACAAAATCGCGAGCCTGTGAGCACAGCAGAGAATAATTTGTGGTAAGGAAGTCTAATCTGATATGTGAAACAATTGCCATACTTGTAGCACACGGTTTAGTGCTACAGGATTACAGTTTTGAATAGCACGGATGATTATATTCTTCATGAGTGACTTTTGTAGGTGAACTTTGGTCACCATACAGTTTCTGTGATCAGTTTTCGTCTTTATCTAGTTAAGTACAAATTAAAAGCCGATGGCTTCTGAACCAACTTCTGAAGTTTCATCTCAGTGGCAGTGATAAGTAGCCAGTTCACGGGTAGGTGCAGTTCAGTCCTCACAGCAAGAGCGCTGAACTGAGTGTGGTACTCCTGTGCAAGGAGGAAAACGTCACTCGCAGTTGCCATAATGGTATACATTTTCAGGATTTCAGTGTTCTGCTTTCATGCGGCAAAACTCAACTACGTCATACAACTTGGGTACAAATGGAAACATTTACGTAAAATCTGTGGTAACAGAGCAAACGGATCCGCAAGCAAATTCACCCTGTTGACTGACTTTCGTCGTATACAATTGCGATAGTGTATTTCATATACGCGCAATAATTTCCGGATTACCGTAATATGAATCAATATCGAGTCAATCGGAAAAGACTTCCTTAGCATATTTCAAAGCTGTATTTTCGAGGTCAGATTTAGATAAGAACTATGCTGGAGAAAATCTAACTTCCAATCACTTGCCCTTTTCTAGACGTTAAAGTAGGGAAAAACGAGTCTCTGTGAAAATTGCGGTTTTCATACAGGATAATTCAGCTCCATTACTGACGTCGTTTTACGCCTTTCCATCAAAAGCCACAAGTGAGATTTTTCTATTCTCCCGCTCCCTACGGGCAGACCGTCAGTCCTACAGAAAAAGTGAGTAAGACATTTTTCTAGGAAATTTAATCTAGGTAAATTTTGTACTCGGATATGCATTCAGTAGAGGTCGTATTTTTCGAGTTATTCAAGAAAAACGTACAAATGTGACTCTCAAGCACACCCAGATTCCTACACTCAGCCCACCGCTCAGGATTTAATGGCACTCCCTACTGCCACTGTAAAAAAAATTGCGACTGTACGAATTATTTCTCACGTTCGACCACTGTAAAATTGACGTTTGTGTAAATTCTACCCAAAAATTTTGTGAATTTTTGTAGCGGTCATTAAACAATTATATCGTTGTACTCGTCAGACCTTCTGACTACGAAACTACTGCGCTTGTAACGGCTAAGCTTGGATCGAACAGCCAACGTAATGCTAGTGCGTAACGTTTACAAGAGTTGGTTTCTTGCATTACCCTCACTGGCACACACATCCATGCCCGAGGCAGGATTCCAACCTGCGACCGTAGCAGCCGTGCGGCTCCGGACTTAAGCGCCTAGAACAGCTCGCCCACCGCGGCCGGCCCACAAAAGATTCATTTATTCTGTAGTGAAATGAAATGTCGCGTGGCGGGGGCCTCCCGGTGGGTACACCTGATCACCTGGTGCAAGTGTTTTGAGGTGACGCCACTTCGGTGACCTGCTCGTCGGCGAGGATGAAATGATGATGATGAAGACGACACAAACACCCAGTCCCTGAGCGGAGAAAATGTCCAACCCAGCAGAGCTCGGGCTTCCCAGCATGACAAGCCGGCCCGCTCAGCTGTGGTGGCGGACTGCTACAGCAGTAATAGTTTGCACTTAGTGACGTAGAGAACATGAAAATCTCACGTGTGGTTTTAGACGGATAGATTTAACATTGCGAGTTGTATAAAATGACATCGGTAGAGACGGCTGAATCACTCTGTACCATATACACTCCTGGAAATTGAAATAAGAAAACCGTGAATTCATTGTCCCAGGAAGGGGAAACTTTATTGAGACATTCCTGGGGTCAGATACATCACATGATCACTCTGACAGAACCACAGGCACATAGACACAGGCAACAGAGCATGCACAATATCGGCACTAGTACAGTGTATATCCACCTTTTGCAGCAATGCAGGCTGCTATTCTCCCATGGAGACGATCGTAGAGATGCTGGATGTAGTCCTGTGGAAAGGCTTGCCATGCCATTTCCACCTGGCGCCTCAGTTGGACCAGCGTTCGTGCTGGACGTGCAGACCGCGTGAGACGACGCTTCATTCAGTCCCAAACATGCTCAATGGGGGACAGATCCGGAGATCTTACTGGCCAGGGTAGTTGACTTACACCTTCTAGAGCACGTTGGGTGGCACGGGATACATGCGGACGTGCATTGTCCTGTTGGAACAGCCAGTTCCCTTGCCGGTCTAGGAATGGTAGAACGATGGGTTCGATGACGGTTTGGATGTACCGTGCACTATTCAGTGTCCCCTCGACGATCACCAGTGGTGTACGGCCAGTGTAGGAGATCGCTCCCCACACCATGATGCCGGGTGTTGGCCCTGTGTGCCTCGGTCGTATGCAGTCCTGATTGTGGCGCTCACCTGCACGGCGCCAAACACGCATACGACCATCATTGGCACCAAGGCAGAAGCGACTCTCATCGCTGAAGACGACACGTCTCCATTCGTCCCTCCATTCACGCGTGTCGCGACACCACTGGAGGCGGGCTGCACGATGTTGGGGCGTGAGCGGAAGACGGCCTAATGGTGTGCGGGACCGTAGCCCAGCTTCATGGAGACGGTTGCGAATGGTCCTCGCCGATAACCCAGGAGCAACAGTGTCCCTAATTTGCTGGGAAGTGGCGGTGCGGTCCCCTACGGCACTGCGTAGGATCCTACGGTCTTGGCGTGCATCCGTGCGTCGCTGCGGTCCGGTCCCAGGTCGACGGGCACGTGCACCTTCCGCCGACCACTGGCGACAACATCGATGTACTGTGGAGACCTCACGCCCCACGTGTTGAGCAATTCGGCGGTACGTCCACCCGGCCTCCCGCATGCCCACTATAAGCCCTCGCTCAAAGTCCGTCAACTGCACATACGGTTCACGTCCACGCTGTCGCGGCATGCTACCAGTGTTAAAGACTGCGATGGAGCTCCGTATGCCACGGCAAACTGGCTGACACTGACGGCGGCGGTGCACAAATGCTGCGTAGCTAGCGCCATTCGACGGCCAACACCGCGGTTCCTGGTGTGTCCGCTGTGCCGTGCGTGTGATCATTGCTTGTACAGCCCTCTTGCAGTGTCCGGAGCAAGTATGGTGGGTCTGACACACCGGTGTCAATGTGTTCTTTTTTCCATTTCCAGGAGTGTACATTTATAACGTCCCTACATATGCTTGGTTGGACGTTAACGAAATAACTGATTGCATTGCCAGGAGTGATAAGTTGACGCGATGCTCAGTTGAACTGTACCCGGAGACGCAGAGTGGCGCCTCAGCTCCTCTACAATGAAGCAGGGTCCTCGCGTGGAAACACTTCAGGGGGAAGTCGAGATGTCGATGTAGCACAACGAGGACATTCAGTCGTGATGTAAGTTGTCTATTGTAATGTTATCATCGGTCGTTGCACAGATCACAGACATTTACCGAGCAGGAAACCTGGCACCGGCAAGCGCGCTGTGACGCAACAGGCCGCGTCGGCACGCGGGTTATCTCAGCCAGAGACCGGCGGTAGGCAGGCGCTGGCGGCGTTTTCTTTTGCGTGTTTACGGCGGCGAGGCGGGGGCGGACGCGGACGCGGGGGCCGAGTCGGCAGGTAATTTGCGTTCGCACGCCGCCCCCGCCCACCTTATTACGGGAGAGGGGCCGCGGGGGTGGCGGGGGAGGTGGAAGAGGAGCAAGAACTGGAGGAGGCCAATTTGTGGCGCCAGTGGCGAGGGAGCCGCTAATACGGCGCCCGGCTGCCGCTCGCCGCGAAATCTCATCAGCGCTGTTTTCGCTGGGCGCATGCAGTCGCGCTCATCACCTGCTACTGTACGCCGCCCTGCTGTCACGTGACTCCTCGCGTAGTCCTCATAGCAGGCACCAAGTCACAGCGTCGGCTGCCGCGCAGCACTGGAGAAGTCTCTTTCTTGTGCAAATGACGCTTTCGTTAGAGGAATGGCTTCGTCTCTGCCGGTCGAGCTGTCAATGTTTTCAGATTCGCAGGGCCAGTTCATTACGTTCCTGTAGTTAAGTTAAATGTCACATGCTTAAGCTGTCGACAAACAGACCGTGCTTTCGAACGTCAACGTTGAGAGTGCTAAGTTCAACGTGCTGCTGAACGCCTAGAAACGATGCGAGTTGTGCATACGGTACGTGGGCCCCAACGTGCTACACGCGATCGCAACGCATTCCGGCGGCAGTTGCGGGATGTTTTTAGTTTGTAAATTACACTGTTTACTAAACGGGGATGAGTAAAACTTCCACGTTAACTCTATTATAACGCATATTTCCTCCACTGTCCACGAAAAGTAAAATACCATGTCCAGTCAATAAGGACAAAGGCTTATAAAAGTTCCATTACAAACAGTGCGATACAGACTTGCAATACTTCTTCACATAAGATAAACATTATTCCATCACTCCCACATTTTAGTAAAACCCCAAGGTAAGTCTTGCTTGATCACTGTTCCTCACCCAGTAGCAGAATCTTTGCAACACGTGAATTACGAAGCGTAAAAGAAAAAGGAGCAAAATAGCTTTACACAAGTAGCGCAAGGTGTCCTGTAGATCAGTCCAATCGAACACCCAAAGAAAGGTGAACTTATATTTACATAACATAAAAAATTATAGTTTATACTTATTTAAAACTAATAATAAAGTTACAGAACCTACTAAAAGTGTAAATGTTAGGAAAAAAAAATTATGTGCTGGCGAGTCGCGAACCACCGTCCGAACATAAAAACCTAACCACTCGGTAACGCTACCTACCACACTAAACCAACACCCATTACGTAGTGGCGCTTTCTAGTATGTTACCTCGTGCTGAAAACTTTAATCGTAGCTATGTTACTAATTGAAGTTTAATTATAACAAATTGTACCAAGAACCATGCGTTTTGGGTGCATCCTTAGTGTATTGCTGCCTTCAAGTAGCATGATCTCATAATACGCAAGTTACAATAATTCTTTTGCCACGAATATGATGTTTCTCATTATTTTATTGCAACGGATCACACAGATATCAACGGGTTTTCCAGTGATTCTCAATTTGCTGGTGCTCAGAAAGGGCATATATACGTATAGGCTTGAAATGAATGCCAATATGGCGCCTCACAACTTTGTGCTGAAGGGAGAGGGCGTGCATGGACGTAGGTGGCGTTGTACCATCTCATTGGTCAACGCTCAGACGCACTCTCAGAATATCTGACATGCTAGATATTGCTCTGCACGTTCGGAAAGACTCCCGAACGTGCTATTCCACGCTATGACGTCAGAAACCTGGCACCCTCAACGCTCAACGTTCGGATGCACGGTCCGTGTGCCGACGGCTTTACTGTGTGGCTGATTCGTTACTTCCTCTGCGTTAGGGGCGGCCGGGAACTCGGCTCGCGTGCAATGCTCGTGCATGGGGGCCAGTCGCTCTTGCCTGAGTGCACGCTTTCCCTCTACAACACCACGTTATGTGAGAGGGAAGAGAGGGCACGAGAGGAAACTGTGAAAGTATTGTGTGCACCTTAGTTTCATATTTCTCAACAACGTATATCACCAACGAATCACTCAGGTTGCCACACAATCGTGAATTATTTATTTTCGTAATCAATGAAAGCCTTTGAAGCAGTTATGTCGCAGGTAACATTTATATCACTTTTTCATCCTCATTCCCCTCATCTTGTCAGTCTTCTTTGTTAATGTTTTATACGTATATATATATATTATTTCTGTAATGTTTCTGACATGTGCGATACTATTGTAATACATGATCTGTGAACTAACAAATAACTAAACTACGAAAAGTGTGTTGATTAAATGAAAGGACGTGGCTAGACCGTGTTCTCTACGAAGACTCGCTGTTTTTCAATTTTTGAAGAGAAAATAAACCAAGAACGAAAATTAGAGAATCCGTAATTGATTACAGACCTTCCATATTAAATAGAGTTGTGTGTAGATTACCCTCAGTAACTCATTGCAAGGTGAGATAAAAACTTACTTTTGATTTAATGGCGTAAGTGGAAGCATTTAAAAATAAAATCACGTTCTGTAAGGGACAGTTTCTGACATGGATCACTATACGTTTCACTAAGCTCACTGGCCTCAAGAAAGACGCAAATTTCGTAGCATGGTACAACATACGTTCGCATGTCAAAATTTTTGCGATTATTTTTAAATGTCATGAGGAAGATAAAATGAATCAGCTAGTACCACACTTTTCAGTCAGAATGTTTTGAAACAGGGGCGTATTAGCCTTTTTTTGCGCTCCGATAGAAGTATTTTCCCGCGTGCTTAGTTGCATAGTTGTTTTGCAGTAAGTTAAGAAGCGTGAGCGGACTCTGTGCATGGCCCTGATGCTTGTGTATCTGTTTATGATTGGTGTGTGTATATTTCACCACGAACATCGTCGTATTCCGACCATGATGGTTACAACCGTTTTATTGGGTCTCACACTTGGCGTTTCATCACTCGATAGGTTTTGTAGCCACCATGACCTTCACATCTTTGAGGTTCTGTTCCCTTGGTCACTCTCCGCGCTTTTAAACATGTATTTATTCTTTATAAAAGATTTTTATCTGTTTGTTAAGATTTATTAAGTAACCTAGAAGTTTTCTAGTCGTTCGTTATACTTCATCCACGGCTTGCCTAACTTCTTCGAGTGAACGATGATTTACTTTCGTTCGGAAAGAGCTGGGTGCGTGACTGTGCCTCGCTTCCACGTTTCCACCGTTTCTGGAAGTTTTTCGCGTGCACTGGCTGGGTCTCACATCCTAAGAGAAGTAAACCCGAGACAAAATATTGAGCGTATGCTTAAGTATCTTTATATTTCTGGATTGAATCCATGAGAGACTTCTCTTCCTTAGAGACGAAAGTTTAACACGGGCTTTCTAATAACCAGAGTGAGTTTGAAGTGTAGACTGTATCATATAACGAACTAGCTGAATAGCCGTTGTCGCACGGGTATATAATTTATTCCAATGTTCTATTAGTCCATCTACTCGTTTCCCCTCTCTCTGTCTATCTCCACGAACCCCTCTTCTGTCCGCCACCTCTCACTCTCTGTCCATCTGTGTCTATCTCCCCTCCCCACCTCACACTATCTGCTCCTCCCCGATTTATCCGTTTGCTTCTCCCCTCTCTCTGTCTTCTCCTTCCCCTTCCAATTCTACTTCCTCCTCTCCTTCACATTATCTATCTCTACCTACCCCCTCTCCATTTTCTCTCTCTATTCCATCCCTGTGCTTCTCCTATCCGTGCTCCGCTCATCTCGTCCTCTCCCCCCCCTCTCTCTCTCCGTTTACCCTCTCTCTCTTTTCTTTCCGTATCTGTTTCCTCTGTGGAGGTCATTAGAGTGCTATAGTCAATGTCATAATAGCTGCGATTTCAAGCCGTTCTCGGAGGGTCTCAGAACGTGAAACTCCTTCTCCCGAGATAAGGCTGTTGACGACTATGGAACATTCTTCTCCATAGTCAGCTCTCTAGTCAATGTCGCAATAGCTGCAATATCGAGCCGGTGTTGCAGATCCTGAAAACGTGAAACTCTTCTCAGACCAGGGCCACGTGTTCCACCTTCTGACGAGTCACATGAGGCTGCGATCGTTCCGAGAGATGTGTGCTTCAGGATCGTAACGAATTGAAAATGTTTATCAGACGGTTCGTTATTGGTCACGTACTCAAGACGCGACGTAATCTTAACGTCTTGACATGCTTCGTTAGTTCCGCATTTCGAACGTCTCCAGCTTGTTAACAGGTAAGATTTTTACTGTACAAATTTCTACTGCGTGCAGCAGTTTCCATAAGACACACCACTTTACATTTCCCCCACATCCAGTTAGCTGAAGACCCGGATTGATTGGTGAATATTTGAATTCTCGTAACCATTTCTGAGTAGCCCAACTTCTAGTTTTTATCTTCCCGTGACTATCTCAGTTTTCTGTTGAACACTTGAGATTTTAAGCAAGTTTAACACAGAACGCGAACGGAGTGGATTTTATTCGAGGCATCTATCGCGTGGTTACTGGACAACGAGCACCATTGTGTAGTTGCGGACTCTACTAGTAACGCGCGGTGTGGAGGAGGAAGAATAGCCGGCAAGCGGTCCCGCGGAACTGAGCCGCGGCGGCAGAGCCGAGCGCAGCGTAGCGTTCAGAACGGCCGCGCGACCTAATGGGGAACCCGCGGAGCTGCGCGCTCCGGCGGTGGCGAAATAATGGCAGCCGCCGCCGGACGGCCAATTCTGGCGGCGGCGGGGGCGGCGTCACAGGCGGCGCTGCGTAATGAGAGCGACCGGCTGCAGCCCGCCGGGCCGGGGGCGGAGTGGGGGCGGCGGCGGTGGCGGCGGCGGCGGCGGTTCCCAAGCCGCATCGATCCGGCGCCTGCGTCCCGCAGCGCGGCGCTGCGCTGCTCCCGAACCGACGCCGACGCCGACGCCGACGCCGCGACCAGACAGACACCTGGCGACCTGCTCGCAGCGACTCGTGTGCCGATCGGCCGACACTGTGCACCTCACGTTCTTTCTAGATCAGTGCTTCCCAACCTGGGGTAACTACCCCTGGAGAGGAAAAACGAGATTTTCTGAGGGGTAAAAAGTAAACGATTCGATTCTATGTTAGTAACGAAACTAAATTATTTTCAAAAGACCATTACTACTGCAACAGTTTTGTAAGCCTCTAATGTTGATTATATAAGGTATCAGTAATTACTTTCAATTAGTAGTATTAACGTGGTAGAGGTGAAATGTCCTCATACAGCCCACCCACTACAGAAACATGTGCTTTGTCCCGTACTTGGCTGCCAATAAAAGTGAGACACAGACATAACAAATACTAAATATGAAACTTCCTGGCAGATTAAAACGGTGTGCTTGACCGAGACTCTAACTCGGGACCTTTGCCTTTCGTGGGCAAGTAAAGCTGTGAGGACGGGGCTTGAGTCGTGCTTGGGTAGCTCAGTTGGTAGCCGACACGGTAGCTAAGCGCGTACCGTCAGAACGCTCGATGGCCTCTGTAGCAAAAAACTGAGTGAAAGGATCAACTACGAACTTGAACGGATGTTACGTGATGTCCGCAACGACGACCAAACACAACGATCAACAACGAACAAAATGAAAAACAATAAATAAATAGTTGGTAGAACACGTGCCCGCGACAGGCAAAGTTCGAGGAGTCTCGGTGCGGCACATCGTTTTAATCTGCCAGGAAGTTTCATATCAGCGCACACTCCGCTGCAAAGTGAAAATGTCATTCTGGAAATACTAAATATATCAAGAAAACGTCTTCTCCAAGTTTTATAGATTACCTGCAGTAGTCCATATACTCATATTTCTTAAAAAACGAAAAACAAAACAAAAACAAAATGGTTCAAATGGCTCTGAGCACTATGAGACTTAACATCTGAGGTCATCAGTCCCCTAGAACTTAGAACTACTTAAACCGAACTAACCTAAAGACATCACACACATCCATGCCCGAGGCAGGATTCGAACCTGCGACCGTAGCGGTCACGCGGTTCCAGACTGCAGCGCCTAGAACCGCTCGGCCATCCGGCCCGCTCGTATTGCTTCATTATTCTTTTCGAAACACATAAATGAATTAACTGGCAGCACGACACAGCACTAACTACATAAGAGTTACTGTAGTGCTGTAGGCAGTGTTATTGTTATTATTATTATTTATTATTATTATCACATTGGTTGGACTCAAAGCATTAACATCCTGATGTCTTCCAATTTCTGCGAGTTCAGGAGTAAAGAGTGCAATAGACAAGTTATCTATGAGCAGTGAATATAGTGCACACATCTGAACTTGTTTGATTTTAAATGGGGTTACTACGTGCAGGTTAAGCAAGTGCCGCTATGTTGAGGAATAATGCAGGGGAAGTATGTTTCGTAACAAGAATCTACCCGTACTGTGGATAGTTAGCTTTCTTATCTGAGAAGGAATTGTGGGTAGCACATGCGATGCACTATCAATTCCTTCCTGATTCATTCTAGCACCACCCTTGCCTCACACACACACACACACACACACACACACACACACAAGCTAAACATCATTCATCTTTCATCATTTTTGAAAGTAAAGTGTTCCAAGAAAAGTCTTGCACTCAGGGGTAATGGTGGTGCAAGAAAGGTTGGGAATTATTGTCCTAGATGTTTCACACACTTAACGAACGTTTCGACCAGAGCTCAGAAAGGAAGAGTATCGAATTATTAAACTGATGGAAAGTTAAATAACGGGTACATGCAGAAGGGAAAATTACGCCTCCAATGACCACGATCGCAGGTGGACTGACTGCACATTTAATGAGCTGTAAAACCTAATATGGAAATACAAAATAAACATTTTCTCTTGATTATGCACCTACTGATGTGTTACAGTAGTAAAGGACCATCGGATGAAAAGTTCAGAATATCTTATACTCGCCAAGCATTATACGAGGATCGTTCTGAAAGGAAGTTTCATCATTATTTTTGAAAGAGAAGACTGTACACCAAGTGACGCAAACAGGTGTTGTACGAATCCACATCTGTTTCTGCTTCATCAATGGAAGTGGCTTCAGCGGCGGCCTTTAGACGGTCGAACAGAGTGTAGAGAGACTAGTAGATGACCAGTGAGCCGAGTACACATCAGGGTGACAGAGTGGCGTGTTGCTTCGTCAAATGGTTCGTCGCTGGTGTTGCATGTTCAGAGGAAGAAGACATGGTGTGCAGAATGAAGGTAGAGACGATCGTCCCTTCAGAACCGCGAATGAAATCAATGGTGCTAGAATTTCTGCGACATTTCCTTACATTCTAGGGCACAGAGATTAACCACGGTGGTGTCTTCAATCTTACTGAACGCCTCGACAAACGTCTCAATGTCGATGACCACTATGTCGAAAAACGGCGAGAGGGGTATAGTTCATGACGACATGATGTATTTGGTTTTTGGCAATAAAGTTTCCGTGTGAGAAACACTGACGAAACTGACTTTCTGAACGTCCCTCGTAGTAAAAACAACAGAAAAAAGCAGGCCCTAGATGGCGTGAACCGTTGAAGGATAAAGAACTGTTTTGTTGAAATTGGCTTCGTTTCGACGCTGGCGGTGATGGAGACCACCTTTCCCGGTGCACCTGACTGGTGCCACAGCACGGTGGACAGCGTACGAGTGTAGAATTCGCCGCTGTCTCCACTACGTGGAAGGCAGTAGCAGTTCCCAGCGCAGCTTCTCCTGTGGTGCTGGCTGCACGGTTCCTGTTTAACTGGTGAAGGTAACACTACATTGGCAGTGAAATTAATGGTGACACGCTCAGCAGCCAACTCTGCCGTAGGCTCCTCTCGAAGCCGTTCGATTTTACACAGTTCCTGAAAAATGGTGCGGAACTCCGCCACCACCATCTTAGTTAGCAGCATTTTCTGGCCTCCATCACCTTGGAGTGTAACGGGTACAGAGTAATCACGGTAGGGATGCGGTCGCGCAGTAGAAGTTGCACTCGGCAACCGCGACCTCTGAAACAACGCAATCTGCTCCGCGAGCCGACTGCACACCAATGGCCGATGCTGCGAGTGATATTCGTTTATTAAGACCCGATCAGTCGCGAAATGGAAACCCTATTGAAAATCCGGTGAAGCTTTGCTCAGATATGTTGGGCAGTGTCTCCAATATGCCCGTCGATCGCGCAACGTCTCTCCTTGCAGCTCTTAACGCACAGCGAGTAAGCACAGTGGCCGAGAAAATAGTGTCTCTCACCCAGTATCGGTGGCTGCTAAGAGATTTCGCCTGATTTCATGCAGCCCATATAAGGCAACTATCTTGCATTTCCCTCTTCATGACAGTTCTCCGCCACACACTGCGGGGACTATGAAGATGCCCATGCACCGGTTTCGATGGATAGTGTTCGACCACTCATCATACGCCACGTACTTGGTTGTTCCCTGAGTTTTATCTCTTTCATGTGACCTACAGACTGTGGGGACGACATTTCGGCACAGAAAACAAACTGAAAACCAGTATGGAGAAATGGTGGAATTCGAATCTCATTCACCCTCGTCATTAAACAACGTCTCTGCTCTTTCTCTCAGAGCTGTTTCTCATTGGGCGTATTGTGTGTGTATTGAACCGGGGACTTAGAAACGACGGAGAGGCTTCGTCCCGCCGTAGCCCTCTGTGGTTCACTACCCCACAACAGGCCATAGCAGTCCACCCACCCCACCGCCGCCCCACACCGAACCCAGGGTTATTGTGCGGTTCGGCCCCCAGTGGACTCATACCAAACGAGTGCAACCGCAAAGAGTCCATTTAATTTCGGTCATGCAGCCGCGCAAATAAAACTTCCTCCACTGATATTTCGGCCACGTATCGTCCGGCCATCCTCAGAGTGAGTCACATGACTGACGACAAGATGCCAAGCGCGGCTTTATATGCTCCACCGTGGCGGTACTCTGGATGCGGGCTACATATGCTGCATGGCGGCAAAGAAATACGCTTACACATGTTAAACCTGTGGCGAAGGCGTACAGACATTCGATTTGCTGATCGATGTATGATCGGCGGCGCTGACACCATGACGACTTATCTGCAGTGTAACCACCCCAAGAGCCGGATACCACGTTTTGTTCAAATTAAAACAATTACCTCTATTTATTAAATTATTAGCTAATCTAATCTTTATAGCTTCCCTGAAGACAGATTCCCAAAAAGAAGAAGTGGATGTTAAAATCTTCCCGTCACAGACAATATGTGTCCTTAAGACCTTAGTGCATAGGGCCGGCCAGGGTGGCCGAGCCGTTCTACGCGCTACAGTCTGGAATCGCGCGACCACTACGGTCGCAAGTTCGAATCCTGCCTCGGGCATGGATGTGTGTGGTGTCCTTAGGTTAGTTAGGTTTAAGTAGTTCTAAGTTCTAGGGGACTGATGACCTCAGAAGTTAAGTCCCCCTCAGAGCCATTTGAACCAATTTAGTGCATAGGTCGCACTGTATATCCGATAAAGACAATTTGCAAGAAGAGCTCACATACCTCAAGAGCATTTTTAAATCGAATAGATTTTCTCCGCAACAAATTCGTAGAGCATTCAATGCAAAACCTACAATGCAGGTATCCTTCAGATCTAGTGCGTTTTTGCCGTGTGTGAATGCTCTTTCCTCGAAGATAGGCCGTATTCTTGAGAAACACTGTGTTAAGGCGATCTTCAACCCCCCCCCCCCCCTTCCCCACGAAAATTGCTGCTTTACTCGGCTCTGCGAAGGACGATTTACAGCTTCGTAAAGCGGGTGTGTATCAGATTCCTTGCAGAAATTGTGAAAAGTCGTACATATATCAAACAACACGCACCGTTCATCATAGATGTGTGGAGCATCGAAAATGCACGCCCTTATTACAGCCAGACAAGTCAGCTGTGGCCGAACATTGTATTGATACAGGTCATTCCATGAATTACAGTGACGCGAAGATTTTAACATGCACCTCTTCCTTTTGGGAATCTATCTCCAAGGAAGCTCTAGCGATTAGCTTAGCTAATAATTTAATAAATAGAGATAATGGTTTTAATTTGGACAAATCATGGAATCCGGCTATTGGGGTAATTAAACTGCAGAGAAGTCGTCATGGTGTCACCGCCGCCAATCATACTTCGATAAGCGAGTGGAATGCCTGTACGCCTTCGCCACAGGCGGCACATGTGTAAGCGTATTTCTCTGCCGTCGACCAGCATCTGTAACACGCATGCACAGTACCGCCGCGGTGGAGCATATAAGGCCGCGCTTGGCATCTTATCGTCAGTTTGTGACTCACTCTGAGGATGGGCGGGCGATACGTGGCCGAAATATCAGTGGAGGAAATTTTATTTGATGGCTGCAAGCCCGAAATTTAATGGAGTATTCATTACGCTTCGAGAAGTTGAAAAAGTAACCCCAAATGTTTGCGTGGTAGAGAAATGATGGAGAACGCGTACGTGGTGACAGTTATTCGTAGCAATCGCCAACGTAGTGTAACTGAGGCGGAATAACGGGAACCAGCCTTCACTCACCGAGGCATATGGAAAACCGCCTTAAAAACCATACACAGGCTGGCCGGCACACCGGACCTTGACATTAATCCGGCCGGGCGGTTTCGTGCCGGGGACCGGCAAGCCTTCCCGCTCGGGAAGCTGCGCGTTAGACCGTGCGGCTAGCCGGGCAGGCGCTGTTTCCCATACTTTTTACCATTTAGAACTCAGTAGATGCCCAACTAACCATTGATCAGTCTTCTGTTTTCTTCTGTTATAAATTCATAATCGCGTGGAGGAGAGAACCCGTCGTCTCTGAATAAGTAAATACGGCTCCTGTATGCTTCTCAATACAATCTTGTCTTGTTCTCCCAGCAAAAGCAGTGGCATGTTGAAGTAACAATGGTCTAGTTGGGTAGCGATCTCTAACCCATCTGACGAAAGCAGACCACGAAAGCTCAATAATATTCAGATCCGCTAACTGTGATGACCTACTCACAAAAGGAGTTCCCGAAGATACAAACAATGTTAACAGGGACCTCGTCGTCTCGGAACACGGTAACACCATAAGAGCAACAAATGCCGTACCATGGTGTGGACCTGATCAGCCAAAATGCTCCGGTAATCCATGGCAGTAATGCTGTCATCTGGGCTGACTATGTGGCCTTTTCACTCTTGGGATGTAAACTCTGCCAGAGGTTGGAAACAGTATGAAACAAGACTCACAAGATGAAGTAACTTTCTTCCATTACCCCACAGTCCATGTTTTAGGGCTATGGCAGTTGCGTCAGTGATGAGTGGTTTCGGAATTCCAGCTTGCGCTCCCTTCTTGTTGTTGCAGTGCTGACAGGATTCGCTCAGTTCCGCAGTGACTTTACCAGCTATAGTCCTCTTTTGTCACAGTCCTCTTCAGTAACTGTCTCTCATGTTCACTCAACACACATCTTTGTCCTTGTTGTGAAGGATGATGTATTTCCGTTTCCGTGTATACGGTACCTTCGATACGTCGACTCATGGAACACAAAAACTTCCACTACCTTGGTTACGGTGGTACCTGCCAAACGAGCATCTTCGATTTGGTGACGCCTAAAGTCACTTAGGTCCGACACGTACAACCCAAACGGCGTAGAACACTGTTCTCAGTACGACTGACACTTGAAGCATATTTAGGATATTGCACTGATACTATTCATGGTCAAATACAAGAGCCCAACCTGCAGGCTTTGCTAACATCTGCATTTATGTCCAAGCATTCATTTCTCTAAGTGCTTGCACATTTTCAACCGAACCCTGTACGTTCATCCTCAACCATCAGACTGCATAGAGTGTTGATAATGCTCAACCTCCCAAGCAGGAAAATTTGTGAAAGAAAACACTGATGTAGAGCTATAGAGCGTTAACTTTCAACATCACAATCATTTCTTCAAACACCATTGAACAAGAAATGCATGCCAAAGTTAAACTACCTAATGTACTGCCTTATACTTGCTACGAATGAAGTGTATTTAACTTTTATTGGTTTTTATTTTTCATCTTGCGCATCGTCAGAGTTATGACACTCTATTAGCTTCTAAAACCGGCAAATAAGTGTGATTGCTTTAAAACAAAAATAGTACTACTATGTACAAGAAAAGGCTCTTTTATTAATACGTCCAAAGAAATACAATCTTAAAATTGATTTTATTGCGAATGGTTAACCACTAGCATTGTCAACCAGCCCTCCATAGGAAATAAAAAAAACCGCGCATTATCCAGTTACGTGATTAGTGGTGTATATCTGGAGCACGTTATATCGTTGACAAGCACTTCATCGTTGCTGAGAAGCGATATGAAATGAAACGAACATGTAAAATCAGTCAAGAGTAGAAAGGAAGAGTCTGATGTGTTGAAATGTTGTGGGCGAGCGTCTCTGAAAAGGCAGTCCACAGCCAGTATGCTAGTGACAGTTCAGTACAACATGGGACGGGAGCGTAACAGACATGGCCAGGGAAGGTATTTTGGAATCTTTGCAAGAAACGCGACTGCGATCTCGGGAAATCACGTCGGATAAGTGTGGAGAACGTGTGCGCGGAAAGACTGTGTGATAGTCCATGCCGCCAACGCAGAACAACAGTTATAGCTTATGTGGTGTCACCGCCAGACACCACACTTGCTAGGTGGTAGCTTTTACATCGGCCGCGGTCCGCTAGTATACGACGGACCCGCGTGTCGCCACTGTCAGTGATGGCAGACCGAGCGCCGCCACACGGCAGGTCTAGTGAGACGTACTAGCACTCGCCCCAGTTGGACAGCCGACTTTGCTAGCGAAGCGACACTGACAAATACGCTCCCTTTTGCCGAGACGATAGTTAGCATAGCCTTCAGCTACGTCATTTGCTACGACCTAGCAAGGCGCCTTAGCATTTGATAATTAATATTGTGAAGCCTGTACAGTAACGAGAGATGTTCACCAATTGTGGATTAAAGTTAAGTATTCTACCAGTTACTCTTGTTTTGCTAGTCTTAATTCTCTGACCTGTTCCAGACCTCACGCCAGCCTGCGTGAGCTTAAACGCGTGCCTTTCGGCTTCCTCCAAACTCCGTGAATTGGCTCCTGCCAATTCACAACAGCTTATCTGCAAACTGAAGAGCGAATAGGTGAATCACAACACAGTCGATTTCACGTGTAACAACTACTGGCTGTTTCACGGGCTTATAACAGTCCCTTCGCAGAGCGTGCCTTGCTTGAGTGGCGATGTGATAGGTAGACACAGCGTGGGAGGTTTATTTCGGCAAAGGTTAACATTACAGGGAACACAGGTGTTACTTACTAGGAAACGTATGAAAGGAAACTGCACGGACACATTCTACGTTTATCACCTCACACTGCTATGAACTGCTACACGGGAAAATAATTCTTACTCATCCTGTGTGGCGGGTAAGGCATTCTTCCGCGAACAGCCAGAATCTCCCACCACAAACGCTGCTCGTTCTTCAGTTAACACAATGACTACAGTCACAAAACCTTGTCACTTCGAATAAATAAAGCAGCGAAAGTAACTGTTTATTTTCTTGTTGGTAAATACATGTGTGCGTTTGCAGTACACACTAAAATTCCTTTGCCGTGGTACCACAGCCTCAAAATAGCGCAGGCCGCTGATGTGATCGTGGGGTAATTCGGTTACGGCAGCCGCCTGTATGCTGCAGTTGTGTCAGGACAATGCACACGTCT
This sequence comes from Schistocerca cancellata, assembly GCF_023864275.1. NCBI lineage: Eukaryota > Metazoa > Arthropoda > Insecta > Orthoptera > Acrididae > Schistocerca > Schistocerca cancellata. Next base: position 79,506,301 of record NC_064627.1, on the reverse strand, counting down.
AGAGAAGTCACTTGGATCGGTCTGACGCAGCGGAAACATATGGACTGCTGCCGTAACCGAATTACCCCACGATAATCCACTTTATCAATGGGTTGCTCTATTTTATTTTCGCTTGTCTAGCCTTGGTTCCAGGGGACTGCGTGATGGGAATTCTAGCGCGTATCCTGACTGTGTACGTTTGCTCGCAAACAAACGACCATACAGCTACGTAAATTCAGTTTTTGAGGTAACAGTTATTATCCGTGTGACTGTTGCTCACACACGTCAAGTAGCGACCGTGACGATAAGATTAGAACGCGCACAAGAACATTACGTAGGGATTGGCACTGGTAAGAAGTATTTCCCGTTGCAGACTGTACGGTGGCTCGCGGAATGCATAGGGAAGCTCTGTTAAGCCGACCACATTAAATATTAAGACATCGTAAAACTATGTTCATCCGGATGAACAGTGAGAAAGTCCTCATTGAACGAGGTATAGCTTCTTTTCATAGCTATGTTAATTACAGAGGTTTGCTTTTTCAATTAGATCTGTAGTAATTTCTGGCTGTTTGTCTCGCAGTTCTAAATAGGGCTCGATTAGTAATTTGGGAGAAATTGCAGTATGTAGAACATAGGATTCATCTGTTTTGGACATGAAATATACCGTCTTCTTATGCGGAACTTCGTCATTCTACATCCAAATAAGGAAATATGACTCGTCAGGTAAGAAGGAAACAGAAGGTTGTCTCTAAATAACAAAAACACTCTCCTACTTTACAAGTCGACAGTAAAACCTGTAATCTATACGCCTGTCATCACTTGGCCACGTGCTCCATCTACACACATTGACGAAATTCGGAGTGTCCAAAACAATGCAAAGAACACAATCGGTCCTTGCACTACAGTACACAGCAACAGAATGTTCGCCGGCCAGAGTGGCCGAGCGGTTCTAGGCGCTGCAGTCTGGAACAGCGCGACCGCTACGGTCGCAGGTTCGAATCCTGCCTCGGGCATGGATGTGTGTGATGTCCTTAGGTTAGTTAGGTTTAAGTAGCTCTAAAGTTCTAGGGGACTGATGACCACAGCAGTTAAGTCCCATAGTGCTCAGAGCCATTTGAACAGAATGTTCCAGATGGCAGCTTTTCCACGGTCTAATGTCTCGGGTTCAGTTGATCACAGAGATAAGTATAGCCTTTGTCATGGGGACAATTTGTATACTGTATCTACCCTCAGTACAGGGTCAAAACTCAAATATTACACACTTCCTCCAGCCCAGGAAAATTGAAAAACCAGCTGCTTTCTTTTGCATTTACTGCAATCTAAGGTGACCTTAGGCAACTTATAAAAGCACGATTTTCTCATGGGCAGTTGGTGCGAGAACTCAGTAAAGCCATGGTTATTGGGTACGGAAAGTTCCAATTGTGAAATGTTCGTAATATGATATTCTCGGGGAACTTCGAAATTTTTTCACGATATCCTTATTCGTTACCGAAATCCAGATGTTCAAAGTTGCCGTACGTATGCAGAGCACCGCAAACACTGGTTTTTAGAATTTTTTAAATCGTGGGCCGCAGTTATATAAATAACTAACCGTAGAAAATAGGTAAAATTTTAACTATAAATTCTTTAGAAATTAATGCAGAAATGACATTTTTCCGTTTTGGAAAATCTTTATCCTTCATCAAGATACGTCATGACAATGATGAGTTTCGTGTATCAAGAGCGCCAATCATGAGGATGGTCATTTCTATAATTTCTACCCGTGGCAAATCTTCCCAACTTTTTGCATATGTCCGTAAGACGATATTCATGGGAAACTTTGAAACTATTTTCTATATCATTTTTCCTTACCCAAATCCAGAGGTTTAAAGTAGCCTTATTTATGTACGTAAAATGTGCATGTAGTACCCGATACGAAGCGTAAATGTAGCTTTAACTGACGCAGTTAAATGCACAATGCAAGGTTATAATAAGGATTCTGAGATGAAAGTGGAAAAAGTAGGTTAGACGACACAATGTTTGAGTTGCTGTGGAGACAGTGGCGGTGGGAGGAGAGAGTGCGTGAGAGAGGGGACTGTTGCAGTAGTATGCACCGTACATCAGTGGGAGAGAAACGAGACAGTGGGAGAGGGACATACGTAGAGAGTGGCGCAGAAAAGGGGATACTGAAAATGACAGACTAACTGCAAGTAAACAATAGTAAAAGGATTTTGAATGTCCCGTGTTTAAAGGGAGTGAATATGTTAGCATGGTTCAAAAGGTTCAAATGGCTCTAAGCACTATGGGACTTATTTATGTACGTAAAATATGCATGTAGTACCTGATACGAAGCGTAAATGTAGCTTTAACTGACGCAGTGAACACACTGAGGTCATCAGTCCCCTACAACTTAGAACTACTTAAACCTAACTAACCTAAGGACATCACACACATCCATGCCCGAGGCAGGATTCGAACCTGCGACCGAAGTGGTCCCGCGGTTCCAGACTGTAGCGCCTAGAACCGCTCGGCCACCTCGGCCGGCTATGTTAGCATGCCATAAGTTTTACGAGGTGCATTCAAGTTCTAAGGCGTCCGATTTTTTTCCTAATTAACTACTCACCCGAAATCGATGAAACTGGCGTTACTTCTCGACGTAATCGCCCTGCAGACGTACACATTTTTCACAGCGCTGACTCCATGATTCCATGGCAGCGGCGAAGGCTTCTTTAGGAGTCTGTTTTGACCACCGGAAAATCGCTGAGGCAATAGCAGCACGGCTGGTGAATGTGCGGCCACGGAGAGTGTCTTTCATTGTTGGAAAAAGCCAACAGTCACTAGGAGCCAGGTCAGGTGAGTAGGGAGCATGAGGAATCACTTCAAAGTTGTTATCACGAAGAAACTGTTGCGTAACGTTAGCTCGATGTGCGGGTGCGTTGTCTCGGTGAAACAGCACACGCGCAGCCCTTTCCGGACGTTTTTGTTGCAGTGCTGGAAGGAATTTGTTCTTCAAAACATTTTCGTAGGATGCACCTGTTACCGTTGTGCCCTTTGGAACGCAATGGGTAAGGATTACGCCCTCGCTGTCCCAGAACATGGACACCATCATTTTTTCAGCACTGGCGGTTACCCGAAATTTCTTTGGTGGCGGTGAATCTGTGTGCTTCCATTGAGCTGACTGGCGCTTTGTTTCTGGATTGAAAAATGGCATCCACGTCTCATCCATTGTCACAACCGACGAAAAGAAAGTCCCATTCGTGCTGTCGTTGCGCGTCAACATTGCTCGGCAACATGCCACACTGGCAGCGGTGTGGTCGTCCGTCAGCATTCGTGGCACCCACATGGATGACACTTTTCGCATTTTCAGGTCGTCGTGCAGGATTGTGTGCACAGAACCCACAGAAATGCCAACTCTGGAGGCGATCTGTTCAACAGTCATTCGGCGATCCCCCAAAACAATTCTCTCCACTTTCTCGATCGTGTCGTCAGACCGGCTTGTGCGAGGCCGAGGTTGTTTCGGTTTGTTGTCACACGATGTTCTGCCATCATTAAACTGTCGCACCCACGAACGCACTTTCGACACATCCATAACTCCATCACCACATGTCTCCTTCAACTGTCGATGAATTTCAATTGGTTTCACACCACGCAAATTCAGAAAACGAATGATTGCACGCTGTTCAAGTAAGGAAAACGTCGCCATTTTAAGTATTTAAAACTGTTCTCATTCTCGCCGCTGGCGGTAAAATTCCATCTGCCGTACGGTGCTGCCATCTCTGGGACGTATTGACAATGAACGCGGCCACATTTTAAAACAATGCGCATGTTTCTATCTCTTTCCAGTCCGGAGAAAAAAAATCGGAGGCCTTAGAACTTGAATGCACCTCGTAGTGAGGAAAGTGGAATGACATTGAGGCACTCGTTCCCCACTATTCCGCCCCTGTCTTTTAAAGACCAACATATTCGCTTGTTTTGTGTTCCATACTGACGTAAAAGTTTAAATTATTTCAGATGAAATCCCCACTATATCTGACAGTCTTTACAACGAACTTCTTTACTCAGTCAAGACCCTAAATGAACATTTATTCATCTATTACAGCCATGACCAGGACAAAAATAGCGGCGAAATCTGGCACTGTTACCATGACAGTAACACAAAATGATACTGACATGTAACACCATAAAAATTATTATCACATAATATTCATGTTTGTTGCTAGTCATCACAATTGTAAATAATACTTCCTTACTTTTATAATACTGATGCATTTTCTCCAATCCTTACGTGTAAGACTTCTTGTAAATCTAGTATGAAACTTAATTATGAATTTAAAACTGTTACGTAAAACTTGAGTCTACGTTTATACTTTCATCTGCACCTAGGCATGTTGTGAGGATTTTATTACATCTACGGGAAATACCCTCAGACTTCAAGAAGAATATAATAATGCCAATTCCAAAGAAAGCAGCTCCTGATGACAAGTTATCAACTTACCAGTTTAAAAACGCACGGTAGCAAATACGAACACTAATTCTTTACACCAGAACGGGAAAGAAACTGCTTGAAGTTGACCACGGGGAGATGAGTTTGGATTCCGCATATATGAAGAACACACGGGGCAATACTGAATCTCCTACTTACCTTAGAAGATAAGTTAAGGAAAGGCACACCTACGTCTATAGCATTTGTAGTCCTAGAGAAAGCTTTCGGCAATGTTCACTGAAATACTTTCTTTGCAATTCTGAAGGTAAAGTACAGCAAAGGACCTGGAAGAGCAGCTGAACGGAATGGACAGTGTCTTGAAAGGAGGATATAGGATGAATATCAACAAAAGCAAAACGAGGATAATGGAATGTAGTCGAATTAAATCGGGTGATGCTGAGGGAATTAGATTAGGAAATGAGACACTTAAAGTAGTAAAGGAGTTTTGCTATTTAGGGAGTAAAATAACTGATGTTGGTCGAAGTAGAGAGGATATAAAATGTATACTGGCAATGGCAAGAAAAGCATTTCTGAAGAAGAGAAATTTGTTAACATCGAGTATAGATTTAAGTGTCAGGAAGTCGTTTCTGAAAGTATTTGTATGGAGTGTAGCCATGTATGGAAGTGAAACATGGACGATAAATAGTTTGGACAAGAAGAGGATAGAAGCTTTCGAAATGTGGTGCTACAGAAGAATGCTGAAGATTAGATGGGTAGATCACATAACTAACGAAGAGGTATTGAATAGAATTGGGGAGAAGAGGAGTTTGTGGTACAACTTGACAAAAAGAAGGGACCGGTTGGTAGGACATGCTTTGAGGCATCAAGGGATCACAAATTTAGCATTGGAGGGCAGCGTGGAGGGTAAAAATCGTAGAGGGAGACCAAGAGATGAATACACTAAGCAGATTCAGAAGGATGTAGGTTGCAGTAGGTACTGGGAGATGAAGAAGCTCGCACAGGATAGAGTAGCATGGAGAGCTGCATCAAACCAATCTCAGGACTGAAGACCACAACAACAACAACGCTAGTTCTAAGAGTCGAAAGCAAAGCAGTGGTTGAGAAGGAAGTGAGACAGCCCTATCCCCGATGTCATTCGGTCTGTACATTGAGCAAACAGTGAAGGAAGCCAAAGAAAAACACGGAGTATGAATTAAAGTTCAGTGAGAAGCAATAAAACCTTTGAGGCTACTTCTGAAATTTCCCCATCGTGTTTCTTCTTCTAGTAATTTTCGTGTGTGCAGCCGGATTTCGTCGGCATTCTGCTACGATATTTCGACCCAGAGACGACCGGAAATCTTCCGATGAGTAGACAATTACTGAAGGGCCAGGTGCATTCACGGTATGTGGCGTCTTTCGGCGCATGCATCAGGTGGTGATCAGTTGGTGGCAACAGCGGGACAGCCGAGTTGTCTGTGGTGCCCTCGGTGGTGGAAGTGAGAGATGATTTATTCATTGAGTATAGAATGACCCCGTCGATTCCGCTGTGACTGGATAACTCTAATTATAGGATTCCAGTTTTTATCCGGTTGAAAGCTGTCTAGATTTATAAGACTACCGGAGAGATGTATTTCTACCAATTCGTTGATTACTGAATCCCAGAAACAGGAAACTTGAGTTAAAATTTTTTTTTTACATTGTATTCGGTTGAATGTTCCATGGGAATACAGTTTTCTGTAACCGCTTATTTTAACGGTCGCCTATGAAGGTTGTATCTTTCGTGTATTGTACAACGTTCCTGGACAGGTCGTGTCGTCTGGCCTATACAGGGTGTTACAAAAAGTTACAGCCAAACTTTCAGGAAACACTCCTCTCACACAAAGAAAGAAAATATGTTATGTGGACATGTGTCCAGAAACGCTTAATTTCCATGTTAGAGCTCATTTTAGTTTCGTCAGTATGTACTGTACTTCCTCGATTCACCGCCAGTTGGCCCAATTGAAGGAAGGTAATGTTGACTTCGGTGCTTGTGTTGACATGCGACTCATTGTTCTACAGTACTAGCATCAAACACATCAGTACGTAGCATCAACAGGTTAGTGTTCATCACGAACGTGGTTTTGCAGTCAGTACAATGTTTACAAATGTGGAGTTGGCAGATGCTCATTTGATGTATGGATTAGAACGACGACGACACCTGCAATGGACGAAGCAATTCTTCGTGCAGTTGACGATAACCCTCATGTCAGCGTCAGAGAAGTTGCTGTTGTACGAGGTAACGTTGACAACGTCACTGTATGGAGAGTGCTACGGGAGAACCAGTTGTTTTCGAACCATGTACAGCGTGTGCAGGCACTATCACCAGCTGATTGGCCTCCACGGGTACACTTCTGCGAATGGTTCATCCAACAATGTGCCAATCGTCATTTCAGTGCAAATGATCTCTTTACGGATGAGGCTTCATTCCAACGTGATCAAATTGTAAATTTTCACAATCAACATGTGTGGGCTGACGAGAATGCGCACGCAATTGTGCAATCACATCAACACAGATTTTCTGTGAACGTTTGGGCAGGCATTGTTGGTGATGTCTTGATTGGGCCCCTTGTTCTTCCACCTACGCTCAGTGAAGCACGTTATCATGATTTCATACGGGATACTCTACCTGTGCTGCTAGAACATGTGCCTTTACAAGTACGACACAACATGTTGTTCATTGACGATGTAGCTCCTGCACATTTCAGTCGAAGTGTTCGTACGCTTCTCAAAAACAGCTTCGGTGACCGATGGATTGGTAGAGGCGGACCAATTCCATGGCCTCCACGCTCTCCTGACCTCAACCCTCTTGACTTTCATTTATGGGGGAATTTGAAAGCTCTTGTCTACGCAACCCCGGTACCAAATGTAGAGACTCTTCGTGCTCGTATTGTGGACGGCTGTGATACAATACGCCATTCTCCATGGCTGCATCAGCGCATCAGGGATTCCATGCGACGGAGGGTGGATGCATGTATCCTCGCTAACGGTGGACATTTTGCACATTTGCTGCAACAAAGTGTTTGAAGTCACGCTGGTACGTTCTGTTGCTGTGTGTTTCTATTCCATCATTAATGTGATTTGAAGAGAAGTAATAAAATCTGCTCTAACATGGAAAGTAAGCGTTTCTGGACACATGTCCAAATAAAATCTTTTCTTTATTTGTGTGTGAGGAATGTTTCCTGAAAATTTGGCCGTACCTTTTTCTAACACCCTGTATATGTAGCAACACACTCACAGGGATTTTTGTAAACGCCCTCTCTTTTCAGTTGTAAATCGACTTAACGGATCTAACCAGGGCCAAGCTCTTCTCTCGTGGACGGAAGATAAGATTGGATTTATTTTTCCTGAGCGATCTATTTATTTTAGAAGAGAAATTACCGGCACTAGGAAGGAACAATGTTGGTTTATAGTCGTCATCAGTATATTCAGTGCGTTGCTTCTTGTGATTATGGCTGTGCATGGCTCTCTTTATTTGGCGTGAAGTGTAGCAATGGTCTTAAACAACCTTCCCCAAGTGTTCTAATTCTGGAGATACAGAACTGTGTGCGTTGGTTCTCTGTACACAGAATGTCCCAATGACCCATGATTTACGGCGTACTAGCAGGTCTAGAAAGGGTAAAGTCCCATCTTTCTCAGTCTCCACCGTAAACTCAGTTTCCTCATGTAATGCGTTTAAATGACAAAGTAACTGTCCAGATCTTGTCTGCCATGAGGTCATGCAACAAAAGTATCACCTTCAAAACGCCAGAAAACCGTGCTCTTTAAAACAGCAGATTCAAGAGCGTTTTCCTCAAAGTCGTCAAAAATAAAAAAAGCCGAGACAACAACGTCGTCTGTTTGTTCAAAGTATTCATTACTAAATAAGAAGTAGGTTTAGGAGAGAGTATGTTCAAACAAGGCCGTCAGGTCTGCACTGTATAAGTTACCAATAATATGTAGCGAGTCCATTAAAGACACTTTGGAAAAAAGTGAGACCACATAAAAGCTAACGACTAAATACGAGCTTAACTGTCTTCAAACTATTGATAAAATCCACAGAATTACGGATATGGTGATAACATTTACCCACATGAGGCTTGAGTAGAGACGCCAGATGTTTCACAGTAGAATGGGCCGAGGCACCGATATTACACGCTTTTAAGAGTAGTGGGAGACCATCCTAGTATATCTTGGGAACACCATATAGTCTTGGTGGTACTGAATTGTGTGGTCTCAGCCTCTTGATAACTTGTTTAGGTAGAGAACTACGTTCAAGAGTGGCTATTTTTCTTGATATACAGCTTGTTTGGTCCTTTTCGATTTTGTAGTACATAGAATCACTGAGCTGACTATACATCTTCCCGTTGTAGGCATCCCTTGTCAAGAGAATGGTGCCATTACCTTTGTCTGCAGGGAGTACGACTGTGCTAGTATCTTCTTGGAGGCTGTGGAGAGCAGTTCTTGCAGCTGGCGAGATGCTACTCCGTTGTGGCAGACATTTCAACAGCGTTAGGCAATATTCTGCGCGAAATTCGGCTTAAATACGGTGAATGTACCTGGGCTGTCCAGTAGCCTCCTACTCACCCGATGACGGCAGGGCGTCTCTGGGCCGAAATATGATGTCAGAATGCCCACGGGATCAAGACCCGTAAATTATTAAAGAAAAAGTCTTTGAGGCTTTCCGATGACACTGTTATACCGCCAGAGACAGCAAAGGACTTGGAAGAGCAGTTGAACGTATTGTACAGTGTCTAGATAGGGGGGTATAAGATGAACATCAACAAAAGCAAAACAAGTGCGTGGATTATAATCAAATTAAATCAGGTGATGCTGAGGAAATAAATTAGGAAACGAGACACAAAAATTAGTAGACAGGTCTTGCTATTTGGGCAGTAAAATGACTGATGATAGCCAAAGTGGAGAGGATATAAAATGTAGACTGGCAATGGGAAGGAAAGCGTTGTGAAGAAGAGAAACTTGTTAACATCGAATACAGACTTAAGTGTTAGGAAGTCTTTCCTGAAGGTGTTTGTCTTGAGTGTGAAACATGGACGATAAACATTTTAGGCAAGGAGAGGACAGAAGCTTCTGAAATGTTGTGATACAGAAGAATGCTGAAGATTTCCTTGGAAAGTCGTGTAATTTATGAAGAGGTTCTGAATAGAATTTGGAAGACAAGAAGTTAGTGACACAATATGACTAGGAATCGGTTGATTGAGGTATCATGGGGTCATCTGTTTAGTACTGCAGGGAAGTGTGTGTGTGTGTGTGTGTGTGTGTTTCTGTGTGTGTGTCGCGGGGAGGGGGGCTCAAAATCTTAGACGGAGACCAAGGCATAAATACACTAAGCAGATTCAGTTGGACGTAGGTTGCAGTAATTATTCGGAGATGAAACGAGTTCCAGATGATAGAGTAGCACGGCAGCTGCTTCAAACCCGTCTTCGGACCGAAGACGACAACAGCAACCAACAACGGTAAATATTTTGACTGTGTTGTGGTGTTAGTTAATTGCAAACAATATTGTACGAAGTTAGGATGGGAAAACTGCAAAATAAACTAAAAAGAAAAAAATGGGGCAAACAGAATGTTGTACCACCACGATCGGTATAACTGCTTATAAAATGCTCTCTACAAGATGTTCTTCTGTGGACACATCATCCTACGGCATGATTCTGGCCGGCCGGTGTGGCCGAGCGGTTCTAGGAGCTTCAGCCTGGAACCGCGTGACCACTACGGTCGCAGATTCGAATCCTGCCTTGGGCATGGATGTGTCTTTAGGTTAGTTAGGTTTAAGTAGTTCTACGTTCTAGGGGACTGATGACCTCAGATGTTGTCCCATAGTGCTTAGAAACATTTGAACCATTTGACATGATTCTGTGTGATTAACACGGTACAGATAATATGGCATCATAACAAGTTAATTAACGAAAATATACAAAGTAAGGCATTTTATGTCATTTTCAGGTCAGAAGTCAGCAATTATCTGCACTGCAACGATTTTGAAGCTTAGGCGTTTAAGATCTGTAACATGTGACTTCCTGATCGACCTCCTGTCAATACAAACGCCTTAAGGACCTAGGGTATTCGTTTTTTTTTATTGTACTTTACGCATTATTTACAACGTCTTGGTTACGCCTTGTGCAGTACTGAGGTGTAAGTACTATGTTTTATCTAAATTAAGAGACGATCCATTTGCAGAGAGTTAGTTATTTATTTTCAAGAAAATTCCGCCTACATTTGCTAGTGTAGAAGTTTCTCGATTAGGCTTCATTGTAATACCTGCACTGTCAGTGAAGGGACCTCTTTGGTTATGTTATGGCAGATTTTCTTTTATCAGTGACAAGAATAAGAGAGAACCAAATACAGATCCCTATTCTGTAGACGCTGTTTAATAGTATACAATCACTGGGGCTCTCAATGTCGTGCCTGACACTCGGACATTTTTTTTTTCGACGCTCCAGCTCCTCTCTGCGCATTAATAAATACATGTACGAAAAGTTCAGGATAAATGAAAACCGTCTTAAGGAACAGAGGGCTGAACCTAAATGGCAAGAGATACTGCTAATGGTGGAGCCCCAGTAGATTTACCGATTCGCTAACATTACTGTCCGTGACCGATAACGGTTGCAAACTGTTGTTCTCTACAATTTATTAACGTTTGCTGACCAAACTGGAGCATGTTCTTCACATATAGCTGTCGGCAGCTGTCTTTGATGACGCAATTTCGAAAGATCGTGTAAATTTTCTCTCTTTTCCTGAGTGTGAATACGGTGACCAGTACGTTTCCAAGTGCAAAGCGGTACCAGAAGTGATAGGAGAGGTGTGTGAAAAGGGTCCTCTTGTACTAAATTTGACGTAGTTCGACCGTAGAAAGTAACAGGGCAGATAAACCATATTTCACTGATAACTCACTTATTTGTCAAACGGATGTTACCGTTATCACTTGTAACAAACTATAATTTGTTTCTGACGGTGGCAATATGTCAAAACATGCAGTTAAAGAACGGTGAAACATGAAATTTTAGTCATTGGCCCTATTTTAATCACTGACCCATAGATTACCTGTCGTTCAAGAAAGATGAGACACTGAGGCTGCAGTCGCAACCAAGAGTAGCGCGGTCTGTTTCCCTGTTTCCCCGTTGCGGACAGGGCGACTTCCTGCCGAAATGGGACGTGTTTTATGGAAATCCGACCCGCCACGCGCGGAATGAACTCCTTCCGAAGGGCTCTTTTTTTCTCGCGGCTCGCTTTGCATTGGAAACGCATCCGGTCGGGCTCGGACTATACTTTTATTCGAGCCGGGAAAGGCCGCTGCCCGGAGGCACCGCCGCATCTTTAAATCAATCGCGACCGCAGACCGATGTGAGCCACGTTGCCGGCGCCTGGCGTGACGGCCCGTCACAGACGGGAGCGCTGCAGCGCGAGAGGAAAGCGGCGAACTAAAGCTCTGTGTAGGGAAAGTACGGCCAACTAGCCAGTGGCCGCCATTTTGGGCCCACTGCGCCGCTGGTGGTACATTGACTTCTGCGGCATATTTAGCTGTGTATATTACAGAACCGCACTCAATCGTCTGAAATGGTTGAAATGGCTCTGAGCACTATGGGACTTCACGTAAGAGATCATCAGTCCCCTACAACTTAGAACTACTTAAACCTAACTAACCTAAGGACATCACATCCACATCCACGCCCGAGGCAGGATTCGAACCTCCAACGGTAGCGGTCGCGCGGTTCCAGACTGAAGCGCCTACAACCGCTCGGCCACAGCGGCCGGCTCAATCGTCTAATGCACTGCTAAACTGATCAGTGGCTTCAAACGGAACATGACGGGTTTAGTTTTTGTTGCAGTATCGAGCTTGAACAACTGTTTTTTTAATTAGCGTTAAACTGGTCACGACCAAAGGGCAAGGAAAAGTCCATCGCTAATTTAAAGCTGCACATCGAGTTACTTCCTGTTGCTATGCTACTCGGTACCACAAATTCGCGCAATGTCTCCTTTCTTATACGAAATAGAGCGTTGCATTCAAATATACACTCCTGGAAATTGAAATAAGAACACCGTGAATTCATTGTCCCAGGAAGGGGAAACTTTATTGACGCATTCCTGGGGTCAGATACATCACATGATCACACTGACAGAACCACAGGCACATAGACACAGGCAACAGAGCATGCACAATGTCGGCACTAGTACAGTGTATATCCACCTTTCGCAGCAATGCAGGCTGCTATTCTCCCATGGAGACGATCGTAGAGATGCTGGATGTAGTCCTGTGGAACGGCTTGCCATGCCATTTCCACCTGGCGCCTCAGTTGGACCAGCGTTCGTGCTGGACGTGCAGACCGCGTGAGACGACGCTTCATCCAGTCCCAAACATGCTCAATGGGGGACAGATCCGGAGATCTTGCTGGCCAGAGTAGTTGACTTACACCTTCTAGAGCACGTTGGGTGGTACGGGATACATGCGGACGTGCATTGTCCTGTTGGAACAGCAAGTTCCCTTGCCGGTCTAGGAATGGTAGAACGATGGGTTCGATGACGGTTTGGATGTACCGTGCACTATTCAGTGTCCCCTCGACGATCACCAGTGGTGTACGGCCAGTGTAGGAGATCACTCCCCACACCATGATGCCGGGTGTTGGCCCTGTGTGCCTCGGTCGTATGCAGTCCTGATTGTGGCGCTCACCTGCACGGCGCCAAACACGCATACGACCATCATTGGCACCAAGGCAGAAGCGACTCTCATCGCTGAAGACGACACGTCTCCATTCGTCCCTCCATTCACGCCTGTCGCGACACCACTGGAGGGGGGCTGCACGATGTTGGGGCGTGAGCGGAAGACGGCCTAACGGTGTGCGGGACCGTAGCCCAGCTTCATGGAGACGGTTGCGAATGGTCCTCGCCGATACCCCAGGAGCAACAGTGTCCCTAATTTGCTGGGAAGTGGCGGTGCGGTCCCCTACGGCACTGCGTAGGATCCTACGGTCTTGGCGTGCATCCGTGCGTCGCTGCGGTCCGGTCCCAGGTCGACGGGCACGTGCACCTTCCGCCGACCACTGGCGACAACATCTATGTACTGTGGAGACCTCACGCCCCACGTGTTGAGCAATTCGGCGGTACGTCCACCCGGCCTCCCGCATGCCCACTATACGCCCTCGCTCAAAGTCCGTCAACTGCACATACGGTTCACGTCCACGCTGTCGCGGCATGCTACCAGTATTAAAGACTGCGATGGAGCTCCGTATGCCACGGCAAACTGGCTGACACTGACGGCGGCGGTGCACAAATGCTGCGCAGCTAGCGCCATTCGACGGCCAACACCGCGGTTCCTGATGTGTCCGCTGTGCCGTGCGTGTGATCATTGCTTGTACAGCCCTCTCGCAGTGTCCGGAGCAAGTATGGTGGGTCTGACACACCGGTGTCAATGTGTTCTTTTTTCCATTTCCAGGAGTGTATATGCTCGGTACCTTAGTAAATAGAATTGATAGGCGTGCCGATGTCGTTACGCATGCTTTTTTTTCAGATATATCTCATAAAATTTTGTCTGCAAATTGTTCTGTGACATTAGGAGGCTGATTACGGAAGTATACAATATTTTCAAAATTTGTTCGAATAAAACTAGGCTGTAGGAAACAGTGACAACTGTATTCGTATTGATACAGTGTTGACTAGGGGTTTGGTCGTAACAGTAATAATAGTCTTATGGTAACGTAAATGGTTGCTAAATGGAATGTTGTAGGTTCGGTACTTGCGTACTACAAAATTATTTTTTTCCTTTTTGTACATTATATTGTGTCGAACAAGGTAAAATTTAATACTGTGATCATCATAAATATAAGTTTAAAGCATACTGCACAGTCAATCAGATCTAATTTTTTACCAGTCATGGTAACTTTATACGGTGGGACTGACTATTTTTCGTTTTATATGCTAACAGTGGCAGTTTTATCTCTAAGATTTCTATTTCATAGTTAGTTTACCATCAAACCATCCTATTAGCTCTTCTGACATTTTTGCTGTTCGAATGGATTGGAAACTAAGTAATAGAAATGTAAAAAGGAGACAAAGGCAAAAGGCCAGGAATGAATAAAATTAACTGAATGGTTAAGTCGAGCGAGTGCCTCTTGTGGGCTGCCAGATGGCTCTACTGATTTTCGTCAGCCATATTTTCTTATTGCGTCTCTTCCTTCGGAAGGAATTCTGTACAGTTTCCTTCCCTTTTCGCCTCGAAAAGAACAGCCAATAGCGCAACACTGAGGCACTATTCTACTTCAAACTTCGAAAATACACAAGTCTTCCTATGCTTCACTCGTAACGCTTGGGCCCACAATGGCTGCTAATGCCGCGTGACGCGGTTTCAGCCAATCCTTAACTGCGGACGGCGGCAAATGCAGGAGAATAGGATGGCCATACTTCCCTTAATACAGTGCTGTACAGCGAACAGGGGCGACGCCACAGGGTCGCTGAAGAAGCCAGGCTGGGTAGCGGTGCCTCGCGACTGGAACGAGCAGAGGTGTCTTCATGCTGGTAGAAGATGCCTCTTGTAGGCAATAGAAACTTTTCATTAATTATTGAAACACGTTTTACAAAGTGTAGATAACGGGTCCCTCCAAGACGCTACGGCAACACAACAGACCCAGTCAACGGCTTGGCTATCGCACTGCTCCAGAAATTTACATAAAAGCGTTCCACAAAGGTATACTTGTTTTCGCACGACCACGCTGTAAGTTAGAAGTGATATTTATACGGTCACGAGTGAACGGGTCAACTGGATTACCTGGTCATTCGCTACTACCCAACGACAAAATTATAATCATGTAGTTTCATCTCCTTCTCGAAGGTGTTGAATTCGCAGTATTCCCGCAGTATTCCTGTAATGTAGTCTATAAAATCACCTCTTACAGTGCAGGGCTACTGCAAATGATTACTTCGTTTTCAAAGATAAATGAGACGCCTGCTTTGGCCGAGCGGTTCTATACGTTTCAGTCCGGAACCGCGCGACTGCTACAGTCGCAGGTTCGAATCCTGGCTCGGGCATGGATGTGTGTGATGTCCTTAGGTTAGCTAGGTTTAAGTAGTTCTAAGTTCTAGGGGACTGATGACCTCAGATGTTAAGTCCCATAGTGTTCAGAGACATTTGAACATCCAAAGATCCATGGTTTCCAATGTACACTCCTGGAAAAGGAAAAAAGAACACATTGACACCGGTGTGTCAGACCCACCATACTTGCTCCGGACACTGCGAGAGGGCTGTACAAGCAATGATCACACGCACGGCACAGCGGACACACCAGGAACCGCGGTGTTGGCCGTCGAATGGCGCTAGCTGCGCAGCACTTGTGCACCGTCGCCGTCAGTGTCAGCCAGTTTGCCGTGGCATACGGAGCTCCATCGCAGTCTTTAACACTGGTAGCATGCCGCGACAGCGTGGACGTGAACCGTATGTGCAGTTGACGGACTTTGAGCGAGGGCGTATAGTGGGCATGCGGGAGGCCGGGTGGACGTACCGTCGAATTGCTCAACACGTGGGGCGTGAGGTCTCCACAGTACATCGATGTTGTCGCCAGTGGTTGGCGGAAGGTGCACGTGCCCGTCGACCTGGGACCGGACCGCAGCGACGCACGGATGCACGCCAAGACCGTAGGATACTACGTAGTGCCGTAGGGGACCGCACCGCCACTTCCCAGCAAATTAGGGACACTGTTGCTCCTGGGGTATCGGCGAGGACCATTCGCAACCGTCTCCATGAAGCTGGGCTACGGTCCCGCACACCGTTTGGCCGTCTTCCGCTCACGCCCCAACATCGTGCAGCCCGCCTCCAGTGGTGTCGCGACAGGCGTGAATGGAGGGACGAATGGAGACGTGTCGTCTTCAGCGATGAGAGTCGCTTCTGCCTTGGTGCCAATGATGGTCGTATGCGTGTTTGGCGCCGTGCAGGTGAGCGCCACAATCAGGACTGCATACGACTGAGGCACACAGGGCCAACACCCGGCACCATGGTGTGGGGAGCGATCTCCTACACTGGCCGTACACCACTGGTGATCGTCGAGGGGACACTGAATAGTGCACGGTACATCCAAACCGTCATCGAACCCATCGTTCTACCATTCCTAGACCGGCAAGGGAACTTGCTGTTCCAACAGGACAATGCACGTCCGCATGTATCCCGTGCCACCCAACGTGCTCTAGAAGGTGTAAGTCAACTACCCTGGCCAGCAAGATCTCCGGATCTGTCCCCCATTGAGCATGTTTGGGACTGGATGAAGCGTCGTCTCACGCGGTCTGCACGTCCAGCACGAACGCTGGTCCAACTGAGGCGCCAGGTGGAAATGGCATGGCAAGCCGTTCCACAGGACTACATCCAGCATCTCTACGATCGTCTCCATGGGAGAATAGCAGCCTGCATTGCTGCGAAAGGTGGATATACACTGTACTAGTGCCGACATTGTGCATGCTCTGTTGCCTGTGTCTATGTGCCTGTGGTTCTGTCAGTGTGATCATGTGATGTATCTGACCCCAGGAATGTGTCAAATAAAGTTTCCCCTTCCAGGGACAATGAATTCACGGTGTTCTTATTTCCATTTCCAGGAGTGTATTACATGCACAAATATGATTCGTGCACAAAATGAACAGTAAACCTACCGAGCTTGCGCTGTGCCCAACAGTTGGCATTACGAGTGTAGTGCCTTGAAAATACAGCGACAGAGCAAGAAAAGAGACCCGCAGCTAATACTCAGCGACACCAACCGGCGCTGCAACACGGCGACGAAGCAGCCTTCCATTTATCTGACAAGGTTAATCGCCAAGAAATGAGTGTGTGGGGCACTAACAATATTCATGAAAGTATGGCATGCGAACGAGCTACGCGGAAGGTTAATTTTTTCACAGGCTGAGCTGTATGGGTCGCTTTTGTCACAAAACTCTGGTAAGTATCTCTTACCTTCAGTTCTTGCAGTGGGGGTTTTTCCAAGACTGACTTCTGATTCCGAGAATTTCGTCTTCCATCCCTGCTAATTGGAGTATCGTAAACGACGAACGTGAGGAGTAGTAGGCTCAAAAGTGGACGGGCAAGTGAATGCGGTGGTTTACCATTGAGCGCGCTGCAGTGCTTCGTGGAAGCTGAGTTTACGGTAGGCACCAGGTGGTGTAGCGCCAAAGTTTACTTTAACACCTGCAGTCGACAGCAATGAAAGCCGAAAAATGTTGTGACGTGTCAGCAAGTCGTCGAGAGATACTGCACTCGGAGTGAAAGAGGTCCTTCGCTGCAGCGGGCTGAGACGGCCGTTGTAACCGTACTGGGCGGAGGCATTACTGCAGCTAGGGAAAATGGAATATAATGAGTACTTAGCGCCTTTACTTGCTGTCGAACTCTAGAGACGTTCTGTGCAGGTGGCAAAAATAGTTTGATGTGGCTGAACAGGTCTGAGCTGTGCTTCGGCACGTTATTAGTGAGCATGTGTAAGTCTGTAAACTTTGTTCACTGCCCGCGCCTTAATTATTTAGTTTGCTTTGCCCCGTTCCTACCGAAACTTAGCTTAATTAACGTTATGCGAACTTTCTTTGTCAATGTGCCGGTTGCCTTTTTTTAAAGATAGGTGTTTTGTTTCCATACATGTGATAAAAGTTCCTTTTAAAGCGTTTGTGTGATCTTCATTTTATAGAGTTGTCTTAAGGAGGCCGAGGTTCATCGAGACACACTCTTCTTCAGTACTCTTTCATTTCAGTCATTGGTCAATTAGCTAATCACTGTTTGTTATTGGATGGCTATCGCTAAATGTATTGCCTTTTCCGAGTGCAGTAACTATGCGGTAATTTTCCGACGCCATTGGCTGCCGCCGTGTATATCTTATTTTAAAGTTGGGTTTCGAAATTTCCATATTTGTGAAAATATTTTTTTAATTATAGTTAATGCCGTTGTGTTGTGGAGTCCGGAGCTCGTGTTGTGTTGTGGGCTTGCGAAATCATTACATTTGTTGTTACACGTACGCTCGTCTCTTCTTTCAAAAGTTTCCTCCACCAATCTGCAATAAGGGTGTCCATGATACGGCGGGGCCGGTCGCTGTTGGTATAATGTGGGGCCCGGAGGTGTGTTGTGACCGTTTACAACAGCGTTTGTAATTACCACTGTTGTTTGATTACAGATACTTGTATGATGTAAAAGACTGTAATACAGTGTTGCGAATTTAGAAGTATAGCTTCTGGGTTGTGTTCCTGTGCACTCCCGTGTTTCAAGGTAATTTTGTCCTTTCTCTTGTGTTCATGTTCTTCCTTGGGCTGTATTGAACTCGATTAAAATTTAATCCTAAATTAATATGTGTGCACAACTTAGTCTCAAGGAAGTTTCACATTTTCATGTTCCGTTTGGTTAATGAAAGACAGGGACAGTTCAGCTAGATTGAGTGCAGTGACGAAGATGGCCGTCCGTGGTGGCCGAGCAGTTCTGGGCTCTCCAGTCCTGAACCGCGCTGCTGCTGCGGTCGCAGGTTCGAATCCTGCCACGGGCATGGACGTGTACGATGTCCTTAGGTTTAACTGGTTCTAAGTCTAGGGGACTGTTGACCTCAGATGTTGTGTCCCATAGTGCTCAGAGCCATTTGAACCATTTTTGACGAAGATCATGTGGATAAGGCTCTGTTACCTTGCTTCCCCCCCCCCCCCCACCTCCCGCCGTCGCCGAAGGTCTTTTGACTTAACGACTTGTTGTCTTCCCCGTAGCCTCCCTCTTCCAAGGACTCTGAAACAGTTCAGAGAACCCATCAACGCTGCTGCTATGAACATGGACAGGATAATGCTACTTCAGTTGAGGAACGATCTTTACCATTTGGGACTGTGTTATGTCACCAGAGGGGTGCCCATACAACTTTAGCAGAGTCTAAAGTGCTAATCTGGTTCTTTTGTAGTTCTATTCCAGCATCAGTCCTATTTCTATATGTAATACTTTGGGAAATTCAGGTGTTTGAAAACGAATGAATCATTTCTAGTAGCCCTGTCTGTATAACCCTCTAAAGACACCGTGTATTTAGGTTTCTTTTCTCCCTATTCATGGTGTGAAGTGACAGCTTTCGCAGCTCTGTGCTAGCTGTTACTTGTCTAATCACGTCTGCCCGATCTCCACGCCACAGATGCGTAGTGGGCTGCTGCAGATGGCTGCCACGACCAGCATCCCGGCTTGCTGTCACGTAGTGGATGTGAGGCTGTGCTGAGCTGTAGAAGGCCGCGGCCTGCAGTGAATCTGGATCGAGAAGCACGCCCGAGACGGCGCTGCCGCGAGCGAGCGCCGCCTGTCTAAATATAGAGCAGGCGAGGCGCGGCTGAGGCGTGAGGTGTGAGGTGTGAGGCGTGGGTGTGGGTGTGGTCCTCCTCCAGAGGGCTCTTGTCGCCAGCGCCGCGAGAGCAGAAGAGAGGAGAGGAGAGGAGAGGAGGGGAGGGGAGAGGAGCCGTGCCGAGGCGAGCTCGAGGACACAGGAGGCTCACACGAGGGCGGGGGTCGGCTACCGGCTACCCGCCGCTGGGCCGTGCCGACCAAATGTCCCGCAGATTCGACCGTGGTGTTGACCCAGAGGGACGGACACTCCATTCACCAGCCAGTGGCTGACAAATCGAGTCTCGCAGGAGGGTTAGTAAGCCACCAGTCTGGCTGTGAAATCTAACAGTGCAGTGTACGCTGAGACAATGCCCTCCTACGACCGCGTTCACACAGGCACCGACAACAGTCGCCAGACGTCGTCGTCGCCAGATGTGGCCCGATAACACCGTCCCACAGGTTGGTCACAGTCTGTCCGATCTCTCGCGTCAGTTTTTCAAGAGGTCAATGACGTTAGGTTAAGTTGCATTAAGGGGCTCCGGAAAGGCTCAAAATCATTAAAAGTTCAATTTTTACTTTTTTGCGTTTTCTGAATCTGCAGACTATTACCTTTTAATAGATATATAATTTATTCAATTCCGAAGACTACAACTGTTTTTAAATTTTTTTTGAAATGTGTTCTACATGGGCGTGACCCATTGTGGCGCTGTTAAACTGCTGTCAAATGGTGTTATTATTAACGTCCGTGTTCGTCACGTACATTTTAGTGATGTGAGATAAAGTATGTGTTGTGGCTAACCTATTTTCAGAGACTTAGCAGCACCTGAACTGTTGAAAAAGTGTATTCACGGAAAAACTCAAAACCCCAATGAAAGTGTAAATAGTGTTATATGGTCGAGAATCCCCAAGACTGTATTTGTTGGAATAGAAACACTTCACTTTGGTGTGTATGATGCTGTTGCGACTTTCAATGATGGCAACATTGTAAGGTGCAAGGTATTTAGAAATATGGGAATGAAGATAGGTTCTAACATGGTACGAGCGATGCTTGCTTTAGACAAGGAACGCCTTCGGGCTGCAGACAGGGCTGTAAAGAGTCTAGAGATACAAGCAAGAGTAAACAGGAGGAGGAACAAGAGGAAGCTGGAGGAGGAGTTTGCAGAGGATGAAGATAATCTATCCTATGGACCTGGAATGCACTAAAAGGTTAATCCAATCTTTGTCGCTCGATTCCCAAAACTTTTATTTTCTCATACTAATTACATGTTTTCTAAGGATCTTCCAAACATATTTGTTTCAAACTTTCAGTAAATGTTACACAGTACCTTCTGCATAATTTAACACAGCCTTTTTCCAAAAAACTGTATATTTTTGAATATATAAATAAAAAATTGCAAAAAAATGTTGTGAATTTTCATTACAATTGAAAAAAAATCATCTGTAATAACTGAACTAAAATTTTGTAAAATCCCTGTGTTAAGTTGTAGCCCATATTCCAATAAATAATCTGTAAAAAGTTCAACTTCCTACCTCAAATACTTTGTGATGAAAGATGTAATTTATAAGCGTTATTTTAACATTGCAAGTATAGGGCGTTCCGGAGCCCCTTAAGAATTTGCTGTATCAATAATATTTGACTCTGTTTTAACCTTCAAGGGCGAGAAGAATGGCACGACGCCTCTGTACTTGAAGACGGGTACTGCACAGCGCATTTTGTTATTAAAAAGCCGCTGAATGCATATAAAGGAGCTAATTCTGTCTACAAAACAAAGTGGTGAGTATTGTACACTGTTATGGGTTGGTTAGTTAATCCGGAGGCGGGCACCAAACAGCGAGGTCATTGGTCCTATAGGATTAGGGAAGGATGGGGAAGGAAGTCAAAATGGCTCTGAGCGCTATGGGACTTTACTTCTGAGGTCATCAGTCCCCCAGAACTTAGAACTACTTAAACCTAACTAACCTAGGGACATCACACACATCCAGGCCCGAGGCAGGATTTGAATCTGCGACCGTAGTGGTCGCGCGGTTCCAGACTGTAGTGCCTAGAACGGCTCGGCCACTCTGGCCGGCGGAAGGAAGTCGGCCGTGCCCTTTCGATGAAACCATCCCGTCATTTATCTGAGGCAATTTTAGGAAAATGACAGAAAATATAAATCAGGATGCCCTGATGCGGGTTTGAACCTTCGTCATCCTGAATGAGAGTCCAGTATGCTAACCACTGTCCCACCTTGCTCGATACACTCTTATTGGAATAAGCAGTCTAGTTTTACGAATATATGATACGAAGAGAGAAACGTTTTATTACAAACACGAGTCCCAAACACTCTGTACAAATTCGAATAAATTCAGCAAAACAAACTTATGTCAATTAACCTTCAACGACTGTTATACAACGTACGTATAAAAGATAACGATAAATTTTAAGATAAGATACTCTGAACATGAAGATCAATGAAAAGTGCAGACATATACACAAGACTTGCAAACCGCTTCACGTGACAGAAACACCTCTCCAATGGCATAAAAACGGAAGTTAGCAGTAATAATAGTGCGTACTCAGCTAATGCCCATCTACTGTAACCGAAAAAAGACCAACTAAAGTAACTTTAAGTATACGGAACGCACATTCTTCTCACATGACAACATGCTTTTTCAAATTATAATTTACGCTTAAAATTTTCCATAAAGATTTTGCCTGCTGTTGGTTTCCAGTAGAGTTACGATTTCAGCCCACAGATTCAGAGTTATATCCAGGTAATGATATTTTTCAACCTCAGAATGCCAGAAACTCCTTCTTTCTTGGATTAAACTTGTCAGTTTCTCATAATCCATATTTTTCACCGATTGTCGTCCGAAGTCTGTACCACTAGGCGATGACATCGGCTTTATTGTGACCTTGCAAGTATTGGCGTATTATCTGGAACAGATCGATCATCTTCCACATTTTCCCGCTCTTTCCACAGTCGGTTTCTGTTACAGCTACCTTTATCCCCGATTCACTAAAGCATGCCAAGTATGATCAAGTTGCTATACAGTTGAAGACTCTCTTCAGTTTCGTAATTTTCCGTCACCGGCTAAGCATATTTCGGTTACGAACTCACCTAGTCACTAGTAAAAGACGGACTGGCTCCTCCAGTTCTAATGTAATCAACCCACTCTCCTCTAAAACTGCTTGGTCGAGCACCTCTGCCCAGTACTCTGCACGTGTGATGCTGCCTCAACAGTTACTACCGGAATGGTGTATAGTCTGCCCTGCACAATGTATCCAATCAGAGTATCCTCTTACCTGTTGTACTGGATACCCGGTCGTGGTAACTGACCACTCTGACACTGTTCGTCTGTTCGACGAGGTGTGATGTCAGTGCTTTCGATGTTCTCATCCAGCAAACGCCTTATGAAGAATATTCTGTCCTACAAGGTATTTGGCAGTAAAGTTAGACGCTGTGAGTAAGAAACAGAGCTACGGATTGTTGAAGATTACCCGGTTTATTTTACTTGGGAATCGGTTTCTACATACGACCACACTTATTGCAAATTTATCACTCGTGCTGACAAGGCAATATCGACATTATCGAACAAGTAAGCCTCAGGGTAAATGTCAGTCAGCTGTTGTCGTACTCAAATGTGAGAAAACACTTTGTCACCTATGTTCCACAAAAGTTTGTATTATGTTACGCCATTTAGGTTTCGAATTACAAACTAATTTTCTAGAGTGTCCCTAAAACTAGGCCGTCTTAAATAAAATGACTGTAACGACTGTTGATCCGGGCAGACTATTCAAAAATGAGTACTTTAGAAGTACAGTGTGGGGCTTGTCTACCATCTGGCTTTCCCACGGTTTCTCGCAGTTTTAGAAGTTCTCGAAATGGAATAGAATTAAACGAGTTGCCCTTGTGAAACTTTTCCGTTTTTCAGTATATTCTCCTTATACAATAATGGAAATGGTGCAGCGATATTCCAACGTCCTGATCCAATCCCCAAAATTAGATCTACTGAACTCAGCAAAATACGCTTGAACTGCAGCTATCGGTGCTTCGTTCGAAGAGAACATCTTTCGAACGAGTAAAATTTTGAACTTAGGATGGAGATGAAACTCTGATGCAGGCGAACCAGGCAAGTAGTGTGGGTGTGACAACAAATCATACCTTAGCCCCTGTATCTTTACCATGTCAGTGACACTTGTGTGTGTGTGTGTGTGTGTGTGTGTGTGTGTGTGAGGGGGGGCCACGGAGTGGCCACGCGGTTTGAAACGTCGTGTCACTGATTGCGCGGCCGGAGGTTCGAGACCTCCATCAGGTACGTGTGTGTGTGTGTGTGTGTGTGTGTGTGTGTGTGTGTGTGTTGTTCTTAGCATAAGTCAGTTTAAGTAGTGTGTAAGTCTAGGGAACGATGACTTGAGCAGTTTGGTCCCTTAGGAATCTACACACGGTTGAACTTCTTTTTTTGTATGGGTGCTCATTGTCTTGATGAAAGATGACTCTTCATTGCCGAACCTTGCCTTTTCTCGCATATCATTTTCTGTAGCTACTCCAGGAGTTTAGCATTATCCCGTAACTACACTCCTGGAAATGGAAATAATAACACCGTTAATTCATTGTCCCAGGAAGGGGAAACTTTATTGACACATTCCTGGGGTCAGATACATCACATGATCACACTGACAGAACCACAGGCACATAGACACAGGCAACAGAGCATGCACAATGTCGGGACTAGTACAGTGTATATCCACCTTTCGCAGCAATGCAGGCTGCTATTCTCCCACGGAGACGATCGTAGAGATGCTGGATGTAATCCTGTGGAACGGCTTGCCATGCCATTTCCACCTGGCGCCTGAGTTGGACCAGCGTTCGTGCTGGACGTGCAGACCGCGTGAGACGACGCTTCATCCAGTCCCAAACATGCTCAATGGGGGACAGATCCGGAGATCTTGCTGGCCAGGGTAGTTGACTTACACCTTCTAGAGCACGTTGGATGGCACGGGATACATGCGGACGTGCATTGTCCTGTTGGAACAGCAAGTTCCCTTGCCGGTCTAGGAATGGTAGAACGATGGGTTCGATGACGGTTTGGATGTACCGTGCACTATTCAGTGTCCCCTCGACGATCATCAGTGGTGTACGGCCAGTGTAGGAGATCGCTCCCCACACCATGATGCCGGGTGTTGGCCCTGTGTCCCTCGGTAGTATGCAGTCCTGATTGTGGCGCTCACCTGCACGGCGCCAAACACGCATACGACCATCATTGGCACCAAGGCAGAAGCGACTCTCATCGCTGAAGACGACACGTCTCCATTCGTCCCTCCATTCACGCCTGTCGCGATAGCACTGGAGGCGGGCTGCACGATGTTGGGGCGTGAGCGGAAGACGGCCTAACGGTGTGCGGGACCGTAGCCCAGCTTCATGGAGACGGTTGCGAATGGTCCTCGCCGATACCCCAGGAGCAACAGTGTCCCTAATTTGCTGGGAATTGGCGGTGCGGTCCCCTACGGCACTGCGTAGGATCCTACGGTCTTGGCGTGCATCCGTGCGTCGCTGCGGTCCGGTCCCAGGTCGACGGGCACGTGCACCTTCCGCCAACCACTGGCGACAACATCGATGTACTGTGGAGACCTCACGCCCCACGTGTTGAGCAATTCGGCGGTACGTCCACCCGGCCTCCCGCATGCCCACTATACGCCCTCGCTCAAAGTCCGTCAACTGCACATACGGTTCACGTCCACGCTGTCGCGGCATGCTACCAGTGTTAAAGACTGCGATGGAGCTCCGTATGCCACGGCAAACTGGCTGACACTGACGGCGGCGGTGCACAAATGCTGCGCAGCTAGCGCCATTCGACGGCCAACACCGCGGTTCCTGGTGTGTCCGCTGTGCCGTGCGTGTGATCATTGCTTGTACAGCCCTCTCGCAGTGTCCGGAGCAAGTATGGTGGGTCTGACACACCGGTGTCAATGTGTTCTTTTTTCCGTTTCCAGGAGTGTATTTGACCAGTGAGAAGATAGTATATCAGTAAAATATATTTTACATATCAGGAAACTGATCCCACGATCTTTCCCGCGGACCGTATTGCTTTTGATTTCTTTGGTGTGGTGAATCAACATGTTTCCACTGCTTTGACCCTTGTTTTGTCTCTTGGTGTATAGCAGTGGAACCAAGTTTCATCTGTGGCCACAAACCGGCAGAAAAGGATCTTGTTGTTGCCTCCAAAATTGGATCAAACACTGTTCGGACAATTTAGTTCTGTTCTGTGCTGAACCTACGCAAAGAGACGAGGCATCGATCTAGCAGATAATTTTCTCACATCGAGTTTCGCTGTTAAAATGTTGTATCTCCGTCCAGGTGACATCCCTACAGCTTAAGATATATCTTGCACTTTCAGTCGGATCTTCCACGACCACTTCAAGCAATTGTGCAATAATTTCTGAGATGGTGGCAAATCTTGGTGACCACCTAAGATGTCCGCACCAACTTCAAACTAGTTTGTCACTTGGAAACTACTGACTACGAAGGATCAGAGCTTCGCAGTGTGTTCTGAAAATCGGCAGATATTTCCTTTGTTTCCATACCTTCCTATTAGTTAATCACTGCTCGAATCTGTATTTTTTCTCGGTCTTCTCAAATAATTGCTCGAAAACAAGAGCAGAAAATCGTCCGCACCACCGAACTCTAATCAGAGGACTGATGCGTCACTTGTTTACTCAATAAGGATGACGTATGACCGCGTGGTAACCCGTCTGTGCTAGCTGTAACATTGGCGCTGGTTCCGCGAACTTTTCAAACTATCGCCGTGTTTGTTACTCATGGTCAAACATTCCAGACATTTTACAATGAAAAGAAATTTCTACCACGCTCTCGGCAACTATTTTCCGCGTGGAAATGCGAACGGAGATGCGGATGTTACTTTTCTGCAAATACGCTAATGGTGGAAGAAAACTGAGGAACTATGGTCCCACAGGTACCAGTGTTCTGTTCAGATGCTGCACAGATTAAAGAATCGCGGGTGGATTCTCGTGGACGTGAAGCAGCTGCACCGCAATTTGCAGATGTGTGTAGGGCCGTAAAGTACAGTTGTTGTCTGCGATCGCCCCCAGACAGGACAGGACAGGACACGATTGGACAGTTTCCAGCCGGCCGCGATGTGGCCGAGCGGTTCTAGGCGCTTCAGTCCGGAACCGCGTGACTGCTACGGTCACAGGTTCGAATCCTGCCTCGGGCATGGAGGTGTGTGATGTCCTTAGTTAGTTAGGTTTAAGTAGTTCTAAGTTCTAGGGGACTGATGACCTTAGATGTTAAGTCCCATAGTGCTTAGAGCCATTTGAACATTTGACAGTTTCCTCGGAGCGCACTGGGCGTGGCCTGCAGAGGTGTGCTGGGAGGGCGTGGCCGGCTAGAGGCGGCCCAGCTTCGTGCTGAGCGCTGCGGAAGCCGGAGTGGGGCGTTCCACGACCTGTCAGCCGCTTCCGAACACCAGCTGCGCCCTTCCGAACAGGACCGTGGATTTCCACTGCGGCTACTCAAGTTTCCTTAACTACCTGTAGGTGCCAATTCGTCATTCGCCGTACTTTTGTTTGTAGTTCTGTTCGCAGAAATATGATTTTGTAGTCTGAGAAGAAAATAAAGAAAGCAAGTGGAAAATATAAGTTTCTGCTTGCGTACTGACAAAAAATACAATGTTACTCGTGAGTGTCTCCGGGGCTTGAGAAGACAATTCGGAAACGTAGAGAATAATGACACGTGTCAGTTGACAGAGAAGCTTCCTAAGTTTAGACTAATTGTATACACTGTGGCGTACTTCCAGAGCGCAACAGCAGGAGGCAGCCGATCCGGACATGTACAGGGTGCGTCGCTTAAATTCGGATAGATGAAACTTTTCTTTAAAAGCACATTTATTAAAATAAAATACAAATGAAAGTGAAAATCCTTGTACATATAAGTAGAGACATCTTTCAAGAGCAACATTACTCGATGTAACCCTTTCAGCCGCAACGACCGCCTCCAGTTTTGTTCTGGAGCGACCGCACGCTCTCATTAAGACAGCGCTGTTCATATTCGCGAATGCTGCGTCGATAGCGGTGCTCTGAGACGCGACTTTAGGATGCCTCGGCTTGTTTGTAACTCTTTCGACTACTCTCCAAACATAGTAATCCTGGAGGGTAAAATCTGGACTATTCGGGGGCCAGAACTCCTTTGACGTTATCCGAGAGGCAGTTATGGACTAAATGGCTCGTGTTGTTCGCTCGCTGACATTCAGTACTGACACCAGTTTCTTCGTGTCCTCCGAAATCTACATCTATGTCTACGTCATACTTCGCAAGCTACCTAAAGGTATGTGGTGGAGGGTACTTTCGGTACCACTATCTGATCCCTCCAACCCTGTTCCACTCGCGAATAGTGCATGGGAAGAATGATTGTCGGTAAGCCTCTGTATTGGCTCCAATTTCTCGAATTTTCTCCTCATGGTCAATACGCGAGATGTATGTATGGGGGAATTAACATGTTGTCTGACTTTTCCTGCAAAGTAATACCCCGCAGTTTCAATAGTAGGTCCCGCCTGAGCCTTTTCCATGACTGCCGCATATCGTGAAACGCGTTTACTCAAATAAGATACCCTCGCCGGGTTAGCGGAGCCTTACCCAGACTTCTCTAAAGCGTTATACTCGGTCTCATTATGGTAAACAGTTGACCTCGGGTACCCGAAGAACCGAACTATTTCAAAATGGCTCAAATGGCTCTAAGCACTGATTTAACAACTGAGGTCATCAGTCCCCTAGACTTAGAACTAATTAAACCTAACTAACCTAAGGACATCACACACATCCATGCCCGAGGCTTCGAACCACCGATGGTAGCAGCAGCGCGGTTCCAGACTGAAGCGCCTAGAAGCGCTCGGCCACAGCTGCCGGCAATCGAACTGTTTCAGTGGGCGAACGCCGAGTGGGAAGGCTTTCGATAATCGCGGCTCTTCGGTTGTGCTCCGTACTTGTCCTTAACATATCGGCTATTCTAACGTTCTCACTGTTTGCTACATGCCTATGGCTTTCAAGGACGCCAATGACTAATCCGACGGAACAACGATATGGCGGGAAATTCAAACTGAAATTTGTCCGCGTTTA
Organism: Schistocerca cancellata; assembly: GCF_023864275.1. NCBI lineage: Eukaryota > Metazoa > Arthropoda > Insecta > Orthoptera > Acrididae > Schistocerca > Schistocerca cancellata. The sequence continues at coordinate 79,477,486 of NC_064627.1, read as the reverse complement.
GGCGCCGCAACTTATAGACAGATCATCCGTTCCATACTGTCTCATCGAATTTGTCAGTGCCTGCAGATAGGCAATCCAAACTATAGATTTCCAAAGAGGGCTGTTGTTGTCGCGTTTTACTGAGTAACAGCAGCAGGAGACACTTCAATGAGTTGCACGCACTTACTCACGTTTGCCAGATCACAAATGGTGACTATATTCAACACCTTTCGTGTGATTTAAAAAATTTGAGAGATGCTCTGTCCACTTAACTCTATTTTGTCTCGAAGGCTTATTGTTTCTACACAGTCGTCTTCCGAATTCTCGGAATTACCTACGAATAACCGTATAAATGTACGTCTCCTGGTATGCCATGAGACTGCCTGTGAAAGGGAGCTTGCGTCCCATAGGAAAGGGGAATACAGATCACTAACCGAAAGTGTTCTTTTGTGATACAATTGTGTAAAAATAGTGTTAGTTTCCATTCTGAGTGCCAACGCTAATAATCGGCATCGGGCGCGTCAGTATTCCGTGCTTGCTGCGAGTCGCAGAATGAGCAAAGACAATAAACTACTTCTGTCTGCGATGTCAGTGGAGCAGGATGTATTAAAGATACTCGGTAAAAGACATCTTGGATTATTAACGGCAGTCACGTTGTAATTTTCAAAACCTGAGATTTTGATGTAAATTTATACAGAAAGAAAAGTGATTTACTATTGTAAAAGGAAAATTTGAATTTTAAACAATTAAGAGAATATAACTAAGTTTATTAATAGGAATATAAGGTATGCTGGAGTTTCACTTCAGTGATCACTAACGACGAAGTTTATGTACTGGTATGATTCCAGAAAACTAAGCGGGCAGATGTTTATTGGAATGTGGGTCAAATTTATCTTTGAAAGTAAATGTCTCAGAAGAATAATAACCGTTCTACGTTTCCGAAATGCAATGGAAATCTGAGGTCTGTTATTGCACCGTTATCAGCAAATCAGGTACCGAATATATCATCAGATATGAATTAGTTAATTACATGGTCCATACATCATTTGAACGAATCTTCTATCGAAATGTTGTGGAACGAGTACGTCTACGGGAGATAGTCTTGCTCGTGCACTTACAGTTCATATTCAATGGCTGAGGTGACTGCTTAGAAATGGTCTGTGCGACACACCGTATCATATTACTCAGGTGTGTGGGACCAGTACCAAATAAGACTGACAGAGGACATTGAATGTATGCCGAGGAGGGCAGCATAATTGGACACAGATGTGTTTTTCCATCTGTGAGAGTCACAGAGATGCTGAAAATGCTAGAGACTTGAAGATAGTAGCAGTCAGCCTACTTAGAATGATTCATATGTGATGAATCTGGGAATATAACACAACTCCCGTACACATCGTTCCTATTTGGAACACTATGAAGAGTTTAGACAAAATTCTTCGAGCCTATTGGACTTTAAGCGATTATTCTCCCCACGCACCGTATATCAGTGACAAGCAAAGAAGCCCTAATAACTCGTGTATTGGGGAGACCCACTGCCATTCAGTTCATTGTGGTTTGCGGAGTATACATAGAGATGTGGATATAACTCATACCTTCCAGTGATTAAAAAACAATTTTATTTTCGTGTGAATCACTCTCCACGTACCTGCATATCTTTTATGGAAGTAAGTTTATAAATCATCGTGAGACTCAACCAAAAGGAAATTAATTAAAATTTGCATATGTGTCATCAGACAGCTGACAGTCCCCACCGCGCATGTGCAGCGTTCGTGGCAAACTATCGCGATAAGGTAACAGGCGCAGCCAACTATAGTAGCCAGTAGGTGAAAGCAACACTGCCACTGGGAGTGCTCAGTCCTCGTACAGTGAACAGTGTCGATTAGAGTCCTGCATGACCGAGTAAGCGAGCACAAAATACGAGATGGGGCGAGCACACCCTAACTGGATAGGCTGCCCGCACTAGTTCTTGTGACCGAGCATAGAAGCCGTGACCGAATACGTAGCACGCAACTTCAAACACATTACACGTGTCATTATCCGTGTCAGACTGCAGCCAGCACGGGCTTCTACTTTGTGGTGTGTGTCTGTCTCTCTCTCTGCAATCATGCAGTGCGAGGAAACCAATGCAGTAAGACGTAAGATTGAGATCAATGTTTACACATTGAAAAGACGGGAAGGTCTAAAAAGCCAAGTACGGAGCATATTTTTGGTGGTTGTAAACGAAAACAGTGCGTCTACTGGGTACGTATCGTGCATAAACTACTCCACATTATTGTGTTTCCAGTCGGGAACCACTCTTTTAAAGAAACACAGTTGCAAGAAACCTCACAAAGATACAGCTCCTTCAGGAATACCGGCAGTAATAAACAATAGTATTACAGCAAAGTGTGTCGCAATGTGTGCTAAAGATATGAGACCTTTTAATGCCGTTTGCGGTGAAGGTTTCAGAGAACTACGCCAAGAATTAATACATCTAGGTCCGCATTATGGAAAAGTTAACGTGGCAGATGTCATGCCACATCCTTCTACTATAAGCAGACATGTCAAAGAACAAGCTGATGCAATACGAAACAGTATAATGCCTTCTGTTATTGCGGAAGTTATTAATAAAACATGTGCTGCGATAGTTGATATGTGGACTGATTCGCATCATCAGGTGCACTATTTGACGCTTACATCTCATTACATTAACACAGATTGGTCTCTTCTGATCAATGTTTTATTTACAACAAAATTCCCGGACTTTAGGAAGACGGGAGTAAATATTATAAAAGAAAGTGCTCTATGAATTTAGCTGTGCAACGTACCCGTTCTTGGAAACGTTACTTTTGTATTAAAAGAAAGAGAGAGAGAGAGAGAGAGAGAGAGACAGAAATAGAGAGAGAGAGAGAGAGAGAGAGAGAGAGAGAGAGAGAGAGGCATTGGATTTGTACAGTACAGTACAGTGCAGCGAGCCGGGGCTAGGCGAGGTGAGACGTCAGCGGTGACCGGTCATGCTCGGTTATCCGCGTGTCCGAAATCCGGAAAACAGACATGGCGCGAGTACGTGACCGAGCCGAGTCGTGTGGGGCCGGACACGAGCGGCTCGGTCCCCCCGTCAACAGGCGAGCCGTGACCGGTCAAACATGGAGAGTTGCAGCACTCTAGTGTCGATATGCAGAAATGTTGACGACTGCTCGATTAACGGTAGTGGCCGCAGCAGGTATTTGTAAGAGACAAGTTGCATCAGTTCCGACGCATTAGCAGGCGACGTGTGCGTCTGAAATGAGAGATAACTGCAAATTAACCGTAGCGGTGGCCGCTCGTGGGTGAGTGGAGCTTATCCGGCGGTAATAACGGGCGCAGCGTGGCGTCGGGTTACGCGACGCTGCCTCGAGTGGTGTGCTGTGCGCGAGCCGGTGCAGGGGGTGGGGAGGTTGCCCAGGCTTTAGGCTTCGAGCTGCGGGCGCCATCCGCCACCGACGTAACCTTCCAGACCCACGCTGTTGCGCTAGTTGCGACGGTTGCAGAGCTGGACCTGCAACAACTGGTACGGCCGGTTCCCATTAGGTTAGGCGCAAATTGAGACGCGTAGAGAGCGTGTGGCGCGACGCAGAGCAGCGCGCGTTTTTGTAACTTCACAGTAGAGTTGGGCAACACGATTTTTTTTCCCGATTCGATTCCCACGATTCAATCTCACATTGCGAATCGATTCGTACGATTCGTTCACGATCATTTCACGATTCATTCTAGTCTGCGATGGCACGATTCTTACGGAATACAAAAAGTTCTACATCTTACTCACAGATGGCAGGGCATGTCTGAAATTGACAATGCGGTTAGAATCGAACTGTGTCATGATAAGATACGGCAGAAGTAGTTCATTTATGAGTAAACAAGCATATGACGTTACAAGTGTGATTCTCGATTTATACGTGTAATGCCTTAATTGATGAAAGGTCACGTTTGATTTGATTGCATCCATTGTTTTATTTCAGTATGCCAGGAAAGAGGAGCTGATTTGTGCGAAAGGTGGTGCAAAATTACGTGGTATGCCAGTTTGGTTGTGTGGCTTGAACGTATCTAACTACAGACGTCTGTTTTATAGTAACAAAATCTAACAGTGAGGCAGACGTGGTTTGGCTCATATCATCCTATGTTTTTCTGTGGTAAGATGTCTTTCCACATCACCCTTGTAGTTCATAACGCAGCTTACAGCCCTCCCACAAGGCAAATTTAGCTTAACTTTCATTTCTTCTAAATACAAAGCATAGGTATTTTGCTTTTAATTTGTTTGAGAACTTGCCGCTGTCACTACTATTTACATGAGAAGACGACACCGCCAAGTGTCAGCTTGGTTTTCACGAGTAATATTTCGGCCCACGAACTTCGTTTGCTCGTTCCGAGCTTCCTTTGTTCACATGCATCCTCCACTTCACTGCCATCTGGCGGTCGTAATCATTAGGCACGACTCGGCATGATTCGGAAGTTGCCTTGGAAGCATAGCGTACTAAGAATCGATGAATCGTTGGAACTTGGAATCGTCACGGCTCGGAAACACACAATCGTTCTTACGATTCTTTTGAACGACGATTCTCAGTATCACGATTCGATTCTTACGATTCTTTATTTAGAGTCGTTCAAATGAACGACTCATTGACGAATCGCCACAACTCTACTTCACAGGTTCAAATGGGACCGCGCAAATTGAGACGCGACGCGTCTGGGCCGCGACACGCGCCTGCGCCAGGTCGCACGGCGTTGTGGTTGAGGCACAGTTTCTCACGCCGCGGGTCGCACGGGCCTCGCTAGCATCCGCTAGCATCGTGGGAAATTTGAGGCGGGGAGCGGAAAAGTAGCCCGGCCATACGCTCACATTGGCACGGCGCATATGAGCAGTGGTAGCCCATACGATAAATTTTGCCTTACTGCATGCTAAATTTTATTGCCTTTGGGTAGGTTTTCGTTTTTAGCCCTTTAAACGCTCCAGCTTTCTTCGTTCGTACATTGTACTTTTCTGTTATTTATATCTGTATACTTTTGTTTTGTTTTGTTTTGTTTTGTTTTGTTTTCCTTCTGTCAAGAAAAATGGATACTTCAGTAACTGATGAGCCATTGGCCACTGGAATTGTATCATATGCCTCCGCGATGTTTTCAGATCGCAAGAAGGGACAGAGGATACTGAATAAGGAAGCAAGGAATATTATAAAATCATGTGATTAAGAAGCAGGGCAAGAAAGTAAAACAAGGTTATCTTCTCGCTGCCTAGTATCTGTACGACCTGTTACAAAAATTTAGAAAGGGACAATCTCCACAGGTGTGATCCGTTTGTGCTCCTGGTGAAAAGCGTCCAAGATCTGTAGTATAGAAGTCTCATTGCGATTACTTGGATGTGGATGTAATAATGTAATACGTCACACTGTACTACGTGCACGTGGACATCACATTTCCACTGCAAGCTAGAAACAGGCGAAAAGCAGTCACAAATAACAATGTTTTAATTCGTTCGCCGTGATGAGGAAATGCATTTCGATTGTTGCATGCACATTATCAGTATTAATAAACTATTTATACAACAGGGTACACAAATGAAGAAAATGGTCGCCATTATTACGAAAGTCGGAATATCCCAAAAGAGTGTTATGGTTAGATATACTTAATTTGTTGAAATGTACTCCTGACAAAAGCAGATCTACTTTCATGACAATGTTTCTCGAACTCCAACTCACAAGGCACACATGGCTAGCTTGTGCATTGCCGTCGCTAATTGTACTTCTTTGTCACATTGTAATTTGCCAAACTCATCTCAGAGCAACTATTGTGACAGAATTCCGAAACAGAGTGCCTCATTAAACAAGTAATTGGCAATCACAGAGCTCAATAGCTTACGAAAAACCACACAGTGGCAGTTTTCAGTAACATAAAAAAAATTCATATTTGTTTTCATACTACGAAGCTCTTGTTTCGCTAGTTGTCGATAGCGCTCAAAAAATTACAGTCACTGGAGTGAAGTAAATAAAAAGGGAAGTATAAGTACTGATATATCGCCATAGGTAAGAAAGTTCTGTGTGTTTAAGAATTGGCAAAATGCTCTCCTCCTTGTGTGCTGTCATTCGCCAAACTTTCGTTTCGCTCGCGATGCAACTAATACTCTGCAGAGTTCGTCGTATATCATGTATATCATGTGGTTGTATCAGCCCCAATTTCGTGAACGGATGAAGAAATCGAATCGTGGTTTTTTTGAAAATGATAGCTCATAAAGTGTCACGTATTTTGTCGCAAGGTAAGTGTGCGAAAGCTATTTATCTATCGAGACGTGAAAAGAACTACAGTTTTTCACAATGTATCGATGAACGTCTTCAAACGGCATTTAATAGCATGTGAAATCAAAATTACAGTGTCATGAAAGACATAATATTGGAACACGTGAGGCAATACTGACCCTACGACTTATCTTAGAAGAAAGATTAAGGAAAGGCAAACCTACGTTCCAAGTATTTGTAGACTTAGAGAAAGCTTTTAACAATGTTGACTTAATACTCTGTTTGAAATTCTGAAGGTGGCAGGGGTAAGAAACCAGATGGCAGTTACAAGAGTCGATGGCCACGAAAGGCAAGCAGTGGTTGAAAAGGGAGTGAGACAGGGTTGCAGCCTCTCCCCGACGTTATTCAATCTGTATATTGGGCAAGCAGTAAAGGAAACAAAAGAAAAATTTGGAGTAGGTATTAAAATCAATGGAGAAGAAATAAAAACTTTGAGGTTTTCCGATGACATTGTAATTCTGTCAGAGACAGCAAAGGACTTGCAAGAGCAGTTGAACGGAATGTATAGTGTCTTGAGAGGAGGATATAAGATGAAAATCAACAAAAACAAAACGAGGATAATGGACTCTAATCGAATTAAGTCGTGTGATGCTGAGGGAATTAGTTTAGGAAATGAGACACTTAAAGTAGTAAAGCAGTTTTGCTATTTGGGGAGCAAAATAACTGATGATGGTCGAAGTAGAGAAGATATAAAATGTAGACTGGCAATGGCAAGGAAAGCGTTTCTGAAGAAGAGAAATTTGTTAACATCGGGTACAGATTTATATGTCAGGAAGTCGTTTCTGAAAGTATTTGTATGGAGTGTAGCCATGTATGGAAGTGAAACATGGACGATAAATAGTCTGGACAAGAAGAGAATAGAAGCTTTCGAAATGTGGTGCTACAGAAGAATGCTGAAGATTAGATGGGTAGATCACATAACTAATGTGGAGGTATTGAATAGGATTTGGGAGAAGAGTAGTTCGTGGCACAACTTGACAAGAAGAAGGGACCGGTTGGTAGGACATCTTCTGAGGCATCAAGGGATCACACATTTAGCATTGTAGGGCAGCGTGGAGGGTAAAAATCGTAGGGGGAGACCAAGAGATGAATACACTAACTAGATTCAGAAGGATGTAGGTTCCAGTATGTACTGGGAGATGAAGAAGCTTGCACAGGATAGTGTAGCATGGAGAGCTGCATCAAACCAGTCTCAGGACTGAAGACCACAACAACAACAACAGTAGTTTAAGTGAAGCTAATTTGCTGAAATCTCATAAGATGTAAGTTGCTAAGTATCTAAAATTATTGATTATTTCGTTTTGTAAGTAACAAACGATTTTTTCTTGTTGCAGTGTATGTTACTTGTTCCAGATGCGTTTCGCCAGTTACTTTAACACATCTTCAGTGGAGTCTAGAATAATTCGATTTTGTTTAGACGTGCGATATTTGTAAATTATAAAATAGTTCACAACTTATTTTTTCACGTAAATAAGTGATTACTTACAGTTAATCGAGTTTTGACTGACATCTGTGTTTATTCTCATCTGGTCACATGCAGGAGATCGCACTAAAACTGAACTTGCGGAACATTAGCACATTTTCACGTTCTCACTTTTTTCTTCATAATTTTCATGTTATTTGCGCTAATTGGTTTGCAGTCCTATTACTGTTCTACCACTAGGTGTAGGCATTTTGCCAAAAACTGTGATTTGAAGTGGTAACTGCAATGCATTCACTGTCGGCTCTACCTATTTGGTGTGTTTATGTACATGCTGCCAACCTTACAAATTATATGCAGAAAATTAACATCTGCTCATTTCTGTTCTCCTTATATCTGTATATGTATATGCCTAGCTGGTGCAAGTCATAGAAAAAGGAATATGAAATCAATAGCTGTCAGAGAAGTTGAAACTTTTGGTGTCCAGCTGATTTGAGGTTTGGTTTAAATGTTTTGTGGAGGGGTTCATGTAAGAGCAATCACTGATTACTTTGATAAATGGAGTAGTGGGATAACACTCCAGCAGAGGATTATTATCGGCATATTACCACCCATCCCCTTTGTCCTCACTTTTACATGGACATTTCCACTTTGTATTTACACCAAAAATCGAATCAGCTGAACACAGAAATCTTCAATCATTCTCTGACAGCTATTAGATTCACATTAAACTGCAATTCGCCCTGACTAACTACACACAAAAACATATAAATAGAACAGAAAAGAATAGACTTTTCAGCGTATACTTCGCAAGGTACGCAAACCAAATAAGAAGAGACATAAAATGAACACACAGTACTTACGAGTTTAATCAGTTTTTGACAAAATGTACGCAGCTAATAACAGAAGAATAATGGTGCTCCACACCATTTAGCGCAAAGAACATGAAAATGGTGAAAAAATGTTTGTAGCGTGAAACATATGTCTCGTTAGTAAAGTTATAGTCTGACCTACAGCCTGAGACCAGGTGAGCTGGAACGCAGATGCCAGTCAAAAACTTGGTTGAGTGTAAGTAATAACTTATTCACGTAAAAAATAAGAGGTAAACTGTTATACAGTCTACAAATATTGCAAAGATTCCTCTGAAAATGACTTAAAGTAAAAGGCGAATAGCGTCTGGAACATATATATCACAGGAAGAAAATGGCGTTTGTTATGCTGGTGATGGATACATAAACAAATTTCTTATTAATTATGTTGTTTGCCTTGATACATTTTGTTTATTTGCAACGTTTGGAACAGTTTATAATTAATTATAATAACACCAGATTGACACTTACTCTTACCAGCATTGCTAAATAGTCTTTACAGGCGGGATATATATCCTCTAAGTCGATTTCTCTCACCGAAAGATTTTACATCTGTGACAGAATGTTTGTTTCAAACACCTTGGCATGAAGTATCAAATACAATATTCTATGCATCGTCTTCTATATCCATAAAGTCTCACTGGTCCCAGTCTTGCAGATAGTTATGAAGGACCAGTCATAGCAATTGGTTTCACAGTTACCACTTTAGGTGTTAAGATGGTGGTTCAAATGGTTCTGAGCACTATGGGACTTAACTTCTATGGTCATCAGTCCCCTAGAACTTAGAACTACTTAAACCTAACTAACCTAAGGACATCACACAACACCCAGTCATCACGAGGCAGAGAAAATCCCTGACCCCGCCGGGAATCGAACCCGGGAACCCGGGCGTGGGAAGCGAGAACGCTACCGCACGACCACGAGCTGCGGACTGTTAAGATCCAATTGCCGAGTCGACATTTAGTTGCCAAAATGGCCTACGTATTTTTTGATTAACCTGCTTACCTAACACAAACGGCAAATAAAAATAGTTTGATACGATGTTACTGCATCCTTTAGTACGTGTAAGAATTGTTACATGATATTTAAACTCAGCGGAAAAGACTCTGCTGCACAAAATCGTGTGACAGTATACATAGAACTGCATTGCAATACATTTTCCACCGATGACTTCTACACAGTTTTAGAACTGCCAGTGCATTCGAAACTCGTGGAGAATTCGTAACCGGTCACTTGTTGTTGGTTCATGAAGGTATACATGTTCTGTGGGAAATGTTATAAATGGTAGAGTGGCCAAAACAGCAATTCAGCTTTATCATTTGCTGACAGTCACCACAAGAAAACTGTATTCACGTTATAATTTTTCGCCAGCCGGGGTGGCCGAGCGGTTCTAGGCGCAACAGTCTGGAACCGCGCGACCGCTTCGGTCTCAGGTTCGAATCCTGCCTCGGGCATGGATGTGTGTGTGGTGTCCTTAGGTTAGTTAGGTTTAAGTAGTTCTAAGTTCTAAGGGACTGATGACCTCAGAAGTGAAGTCCCATAGTGCTCAGAGCCATTTGAACTATTTGTAATTTTTCCCTAACATAAGGCTATTTGCAGAGAATAATAAAGATGCATACACAAATACGTTACAGTGATATGTGCTGCAGGCTATATTAAAAACGTATTCTGGCTATGAATAAGCAACTGACGTACCTAAGCAAAGGTAATATTATTTGCCGCTGGGTTGCATTAACAGGAAATACAATTCGTCTCATAATTTTTTTGCTGTTGCCTTCAGTCTGAAGACTGTCGGTACAGTGCTCCACAGTAGTCTGTCCTGTGTAGGCCTCTTCATCTCTACGTAACTACTGCATCCTACATCCAGTCGAATCTGCTTACCGTTGGCAAGCCTTGGTCTCTCTCTCTCTCTCTCTTTCTGTCTTCTTCTCTCCCTGTCTCTACAATTTAGCCTTCATTACAAACTGACGATGCCTTGATGTCCCAGAATATGTCCTGTTATCTAATCCCTTCTTTTAGACAAGTTGTGCCACAAATTCCTTTCCCTCCACCGTTTAATTCAGTTTCTCATCTTTAGTTATACGATCTAGATATCTAATCTTCAGCATTCTTTTTTAGCACTACGTTTTGAAAGCGTCCATTGTCTTCTTGACAGAAAGGGTCATCATCTACGTTTCAATTACGTACAAGGCTACACTCCTTATAAATACTTTTTAAAATACTACCCAACTATATAAATTTATATTCGATTTCAATACATTTCCTTTTCCAGGAACGCTTTTCTTGCTATTGGCGGTCTGCATTTTGTATCTTCTCTACTTCTGCGTTCTGAATTACTGCTTCCCTTTCAAGTCATTAAAGCCTTACAATTGCAGTTTGAGTTCTGTAAAAGTTGTAGATCATCTTTGCGTCTGTGTGTTTTTTCGCTGATACCTCCAGAGATTCAAAGAGTGTCTTTCAGTTAAGCTTTTCAAAATCTTTCTCTAAAAATACAAATGCTATATACACAGGTTTGCGTTTTATCAGTCTGTCTACTAGTTATTTGGCAGGATCAGTACTGCCTTGCGTGTTCAGATATTTCACAGGAATTGTCCTCACGTTACTTTACATAGCCCCTCCCCTTTCCTTTCTACGTATTCCTTCCACATTGTAGCCTTCTCTTCTTTGCTTAGTTTTGGTTTTCCAAATGAGCTCGTGACAGTTGCTTCATTATGAGCAAAGTTTTCTTTCCTGTTTTCCTTATTTAGTTTCCGGATCTATGTTTTCCAAGTGCAGGATAGAAGTTGCGATTTTGGACTCTGTCAGCGTCATTTTTAGACATTTCTATTCCCCATGGCCTACTGTAGTTGCTGCATTTTTATATTACCCCTGTTGTCAATTCAGCTCAATATATCGTGTTTTATCCAAGGATTTTTACTGCACCTTTTTCCCATTTACATCCTCTGCTGCGTTCACCACTTCTCCTCTCAAAGATACCCATTCGTACTGTAGTGGATTCCTTCCTCAATTTCAGTCAGTCATTGCCTAAGTGTCGCTTTAAGATTATCGTAAAACTCTGGATCTTAACTTATTCAGGTTCTATCTCCTTGATTTGCTTCCGTTTACTATCCCTTTAGTCGTAAACTGCAGTGCATAACCAATATATTATCGTCGATCTGCGTCTGCACCGGGAAATGCGTTACAATTTAAAATGTGTTTTCGAAATCTCTGTCCAAAATATGCATCCTTGTATCATCCTTTCCTAAGCAAAGTTTTTGCGACGATTAAATTACGCTCTTTGCAAGAACTCTTTCAGTTGGCTTCTCCTTTCATCCCTTTCCTCAAGCCTATGTATTCCAACTACTTTCGTTTCCTGTACCCGCTATAGAATTCCAGTCTCTCATCACATTTTCAATTTTTGTCTCTCTAAACTATCTGTAGAACCTTTTTTCTCTACATTGTTTCAAGGTGTTCATCGTCTATGGCTTAGACAGGCATGTAAACTTGTATCACTGTGATGTTGGTGTTAGCTTTATGCCTGTCTTGGTAATGATAATGTTGATGGCAGTTTAGAGATGGAGCTGAATTTGGTGATACCACTACTTTGGTAGTTTCAATTACCAACACTCACACAGTGGTTAAAATACACGATATTAAAACAGCACATACTGAGTCAACTGTCAGACATTTTCAACAATTATAAATAAAATACTACTACATAACTGGTAACGTACTATCACTATAGTAAACTGCATTTAGGTACTGCAATCTGCAATATTAAATGCTGTTATGACAGTAACAATAAGTTTCTGTTGTGGGTCGATCGGTTTTCTGTAATCAGTTGTGAATAGTAATCATCGAATCTGTTTATGGTGAAATTAGGAAACATGAATAATAAAATATGTGAAAAAGTACCTCGTAAACAAAATAAAAAATTGCTATGTCGTCATCCAATTGGCCTTTCTTTCATGTAGCTTCACGGTATAGTTAATCAAATGCACCGGGCGTTTCAGCGAGACCCTTCCCACACCACAGTGGCGGTGCGTCATCGCCTACCGCTAGCGTCTGACACTTCCATATAGGAACGCCAATTGGAGCCGCTGCCGCTCTCGCTGCCGTTGCCGCGCGCCGCGGAGTAGTGGGGGTCGGCCTATAAATAGCCCGCGTGACATCACGACGACGGCGCCGCGCGAGGGCAGCTCCTGCTCGTAAGCAGGTAGATTAAGATCGCGCTAATCCCATGTGGTACGATTCCGTGCCCCGTGCTTCGAGGTGCGTGTTTAAGGGATGTGGAGGGGGAAATAAACGTTGAGGATGTGTTAGATGACGATCGGTTTGGCTTTAGGAAACGTAAAGGGAGCAGAGAGGCAATTCTGACGTTGCACTTGATAGTAGGCAAGACTAAAGAAAAATGTAGATACGTTAATAGGACTTGTCGACCTGGAAAAAGCGTTCGACAGTGTAAAATGCTGCAAGATGTTCGGAATTCTGAGAAAAGTAGGGGTAAGCCATACGGAGAGACGAATAATATTCAATATGTACAAGAACCAAGAGGGAATAATAAGAATGGAAGATCAAGTACAAAGTGCTCGGGTTACAAAGGGAGTAATAAAGGAATTAGTCTTTCGCCTTTAGTGTTCAATCTGTACATCGAAGAAGCAATGATGGAAATAAAAGATAGGTCGAGAAGTGGAGTTAAAATTCAAGGTGAAAGGATATCAATAATACGATTCGCTGATGACATTGCTATCCTGAGTGAAAGTGAAGAAGAATTACAGGATCTGGTGAATGGGATGAACAGTCTACGGAGTACAGAATATGGTCTGAGAATAAATCGACGAAAGGCGAAAGTAATCAGAAGTAGTAGGAATGTCAGCGAGAAACTTAACATCAGGAATGATGATTAAGAAGTAGAGGAAATTAATGAACTCTGCTACCTGAACAGCAAAATAACCCATGACGGACGAAGGAATGAGGACATCAAAAGCAGATTAGCACTGGCAAAAGGAGAATTCCTGGCCAAGAGAAGTCTACTAGTATCAAACATAGACCGGAATTTGAGGAAGAAATTTCTGAGAATGTATGTTATTAACACAGCATTGTAAGGTATCGAAACATGGACTGTGAGAAAACCGGAACAGTAGAGAATCCAAGCATCTGTGACATGGTGCTACGGACGAATGTTAAAAATTAGGCGGACCGGTAAGGTAAGGAATGAGGAAATGCTGCGCAGAATCGGAGAGGAAAGGGATATGTGGAAAACACTGACGAGGAGAAGGGACAAGATGACAGAATATCTGTTAAGACATCAGGGAATGATTTCTATGATACTAGAAAGACCTGTACAAGCAAAAAACTGTAGAGGACGACAGAGATTGGAATACATCCAGCAAATAACTGAGAGGATTTTGTGGCGGGTCGCATCAAACCAGTCAGAATACTGATGACCAGAAAAAAAGAATACTGATGACAAAAAAAAAAAAGAAAAAAAAAACAAGAAACAGGAAGCATGGGCTGCGTTTGAGCTTTGTCAGAATCGACTCTTCTTCTCGATTTATGTGTGTCTGTATCGGACCACTGTCAACAAACTGGCTGAAACACAAATTACGTACAACACTTTTATAGGCTGCAAATATTTATTATAGCGTAAGTTTCAGACAGACTCTTTCATCTGCTTTATCTGGGAAGTTTTTTCTAGAAGACGTGACACTTAGTTCTGCATAGCGTCCTGATCAACAGGTGTCTAGGAAGGCTGAGAGATTAGTGTTTAACATCCCGTCGACATGAGGTCATTGAGACGAAGCACAACCTCGCGTTGTTTCAAGGATGCGGAACGAAATCCCCTTTCAAAGGAACCATTGTGGCATTTTCGTTAAGAGATTTAGTGAAATCACGGAAAACCTACACCAGGGTGGTCGGCCGAAGATTTGAACCCTCGTCCTTCCGAATGCGAGTCCAGTGTGCTAACCACCGCGCACCTTGCTCGGTAGGTGTCTGTCTATTAGGCACTTAGAGAACGTGCATCAACATGAAAATACAAGAGAAACCTGCCAGAATAACTTAAGCCTATTGTTGTACGTAGCAGGTTTACGCATCGTATTATTTAGTAAAATTCACGAGAGGGTGTGATAAATGTAAGTTACTTGTTACCAGCGCGAATGAGTTTACTGTATGCTGCATAAACACTATCAGTGAAACTCATGGTCAATTTATCCAGAAGCGCCTTAAGGAAACCATAGCATCTAATAATCACATTGTCGTTGGTGGATATCACTTGTTTCGTAAACTTAATTCTGATAACTTTCAAATTTCAGTGCTAAGCGGAGTAAATCAAATGGAAGTGTCTAAACAGCTGCTGGTACTGACAGTTGCCTATACTCGCTTATCCCTGTACGTGATAAAAGGCTTTTTTTCAGCGTGACAATAAAATATATATCAGTATTTACTCTTCCGAAATAGAAAATATCAAAACTGCTCAGTTTGTTAGCACGAGGTATGGGGTTATAAATAGTCATACCACTGAACCATGACAAAAACAATTTTACATTGTAATTACAGTTCTTTATCAATGTTATCTATATTTACCTCTTATTTTGGAAAATGTTTTCGCAAAAAAATTAGTCCAGAACAGGAGACAACCGACTTATGAACAAGAGTACACGGAATTTACTTGCGGCCAGTGTAACCGTGCGGTTCTAGGCGCTTCAGTCTGGAACCGCGTGACCGCTACGGTCACAGGTTCGAATCCTGCCTCGGGCATGGATGTGTGTGATGCCCTTAGGTTAGTTAGGTTTCAGTAGTTCTAAGTTATAGGGGACTGATGACCACAGATGTTAAGCCCCATAGTGCTCAGAGCCATTTGAACAATTTTTGAACGGAATTTACTTACATTTCCAAAATAAATGCTCTCTGTGTAGGGGTATATCTTCTCTTTAGTAGTTTCCCCTCCTGCGCATTTGTTTTCCTGTAATCGTAATATAGAAGCTGTATTTTGTTTTTTCTTAGAGCAAACACCAATGTTGCACATTTCCCAAAAACTCGAGAATGAAGCAGGTAATCGACCTGAAAGTGAACTGTGGTCAAAGTGTGTAACATATATGTTTAGGAGGTACTACTAAAAGTGTTTGTGGAGGTCAGATTAAAATACTTACTTCAATTTAGAGACAGCTCCTTCCTTTAAGCATCTAACTGTAGACCCATTCACTATTTGCATCTGATAATCGCTTAAAAATAATGCGAAACGCAGAGCTATCTTCTACACTTAACATGTTAATTCAGAAGAGAGAATAGAACATCCAATTTCATCAATAAGGCTTTCAACTAACTCTTTCACAAATACACTAGTGATGTAGCATGGGACTGAGATGCAGAAATCGTGAAGGATATTTTTTAACTTATGGCTCAAAAGCCTTAATAAAGAATTTGATTGAACCTGGACGAAGTGCAGAAAAACAACAGCATTCACAAAAATCGTAAGTTGGAGTGGTCCTCTGTTTTATCCGAATCTTCAATGAAATGCATCAGTGCACTAAAGTGAGACAATGATGTGTAGTAGCTAGGATAACCAAGGGGTACAGGAATGAGGGAAACTAATCCAGTA
Organism: Schistocerca cancellata; assembly: GCF_023864275.1. Classification (NCBI taxonomy): domain Eukaryota; kingdom Metazoa; phylum Arthropoda; class Insecta; order Orthoptera; family Acrididae; genus Schistocerca; species Schistocerca cancellata. The sequence continues at coordinate 79,461,334 of NC_064627.1, read as the reverse complement.
CTCGTACACTCTCTCATACCACAACACACCGAAATAAACACCGAACTATTATTATCAAAACTACCATAGAAACCAGTTGCTACTCAGCAGAGAGTATCTTGGCTGTAGATGTGATGTTGGACGAGTGATGATAGAAACGTACTCGGCTAAGGTAACAATACATATATAGAAAAGCCCAGGCTATATCTTCGACAAAATTTACAGGTATATAAAAATGGCTCTGAGCACTATGGGACTTAACAGCTGTGGTCATCAGTCCCCTAGAACTTAGAACTACTTAAACCTAACTCGGGACTGCTACGGTCGCAGGTTCGAATCCTGCCTCGGGCATGGGTGTGTGTGATGTCCTTAGGCTAGTTAGGTTTAAGTAGTTAAGTTCTAGGGGACTTATGACCTAAGATGTTGAGTCCCATAGTGCTCAGAGCCATTTGAACCATTTTAAACCTAACTAACCTAAGGACATCACACACATCCATGCCCGAGGCAGGATTCGAACCTGCGACCGTAGCAGTTGCGCGGTTCCGGACTGCGCGCCTAGAACCGCGAGACCACCGTGGCCGGCTACAGGAATATAGTAATGCATACAAACTATCCACGAATTCTGAAGACTTCTTGTTGAAAAATTAGGGAAAGGACGAAGTAAATGCCGTCGAGTTCCACCAGCTGCGAAATTACTCTAAACTGCTCAATTCTAGAACCACAAACATAATTTGGCTAAGGAAATCCACAATACAGATTGATATCTGTCAACTGACTGATTTTAAAGATGCGGTACACTTTACTCTTCTCACACGTGGTAGGGAAACCTATGTTTCCAAACTGAAAACGAATCGATTTGCAACAGAAAAATTCAGTAGAAACTTGGAACGCATTTCATTCAACCGTCACGCACTGAAGGTGCACACACCGTAGGTTTACAAAAAATTACCTTAGATTCTACTGCTGGCCACGTGGCAGCGTGCGTGCACAAAGACATCGACTTTCAAGTTCCGAAAAGCTTATGAATGATTCAGAATTCAGTCTCGCTTCATTCGTAATTTCGTTTAAAGAATTTATAGTATTCAGTGAGAAAGAATACACTACACTACCGGTATGAAAAACCAAAGTCTTTTTTTTGGTACCCTATAGATGAGAGTCTAGCTCACGTATACACAAAGTTTCTTACTAGAAAACTCAAGATTGTTATTAAATTTACACACGAGATTATTCCGACGATAACTAGCATGAATAACCCTGACAACCAAAAAACCTAAAATAGAAATGATTGAAATCCTCACATTAAACAATTCACATACCTCCATCCATCCGTGGGCTTCTCGCAGATCAATCCATACTCACCAAGTTCCCGCAGAACTGTAATCTTTTCTGCACAGAAACCTAGCCAGTTATGCTCCTCTAAGGAGCGGGAGGAGGGAAGCATATCGACAATGATGAGGACGTCGCTGCCTGCCAACGTAAGTCTTGTTCCCTGCTATTGCACTGGCTCTGATGACCTAACTAGACCTCTCTGTTTCCACTACAAATATTGGCAAAAGTGGAGCCGCAAACGAATCTGAAGCAGCAGACAGACAGCTATTGGCTACTCTCACGAAAACTCACGTTTACTCGTTTCAGTCATGCAAACACGTTGAGTGATGGAACAAGTATGTAGAGTGATTCAGGTGCCCGATTACTGGTAACATGATAAAAGACACACTTGCTGGAAATTGGTGCTAGTGGCAGGGGAAAAGCAACAGATACATACATCAGAGGCACCTGATGGAGATCTCTCAAGAGATGTTGCTTAAGAGTTTGTATAGTTTTTACTCCCCCTTCTCTGTTTCCTTACAGCGTGATGTAGAGAGCTTGAAATGCATGATTTTGTGCATACGTTGCTATTTATTTATTAAAATTGCATCTGGATTTCTTTATCTGCATATATTATGGTACTCGATTTATTGTTCGGGTGTTATACAGGGCTATTACAAATGATTGAAGCGATTTCATAAATTCACTGTAGCTCCATTCATTGACATATGGTCACGACACACTACAGATACGTAGTACTCATAAAGAAGTAGTACTCATAAAGTTTTGTTCGGCTGAAGCCGCACTTCAGGTTTCTGCCGCCAGAGGGCTCGAGAGCGCAGTGAGACAAAATGGCGACAGGAGCCGAGAAAGCGTATGTCGTGCTTGAAATGCACTCACATCAGTCAGTCATAACAGTGCAACGACACTTCAGGACGAAGTTCAACAAAGATCCACCAACTGCTAACTCCATTCGGCGATGGTATGCGCAGTTTAAAGCTTCTGGATGCCTCTGTAAGGGGAAATCAACGGGTCGGCCTGCAGTGAGCGAAGAAACGGGTGAACGCGTGTGGGCAAGTTTCACGCATAGTGATGTGAAAGATTCAGTGTTTAAACCTCCTCTACCAAGTAACGTGCCAGAACTACGAGCTCGCATCAACAATGCTTTCGAACTCATTGATGGGGACATGCTGCACCGAGTGTGGGAGGAACTTGATTATCGGCTTGATGTCTGCCGAATCACTAAAAGGGCACATATCGAACATTTGTGAATGCCTAAAAAAACTTTTTGAGTTTTTGTATGTGTGTGCAAAACATTGTGAAAATATCTCAAATAATAAAGTAATTGTAGAGCTGTGAAATCGCTTCAATCATTTGTAATAACCCTGTATGTCCTGTTGACAGATACGGGGGTTGCATTAAAAGTGGTGGCAATACTGCCGTAACATGTAGGAAGTTGCAGCGTGTAGTGTCTGAAAATCCTGGGGGCCACTTCAAGCGCCCTGACAGACACGCACTGCAGCCGGCCTACCACTTGCCTCATCAAGTTCGTCCCGCACAGAGAAGGAAGTAACAGCACCTTCTTGCACTGCATCCCATCATCATTCATGTCAGTGCACGACGCCACACGGTGAACTCCGAGCAGGAGCCACTGAATGCGCGTGGAGGTGGGAGATACTGGAACATCTGACGTGTTCACCGTCGCATCCTGCGCACTCGTCTAATATAGAGTGCCTAGGAAGCTGTTTTCTCGGATGTCTAGATAACAATTCAAGCAAACCTTATTAATGGAGTTTATTACAGTAAGTTAAATTGACAAAACTTTGCTTTTTCACAACGAGGTGTGGTGTCACCGCCAGACACCACACTTGCTAGGTGGTAGCTTTTAAATCGGCCGCGGTCCGCTAGTATACGTCGGACCCGCGTGTCGCCAATGTCAGTAATTGCAGACCGAGCGCCGCCACACGGCAGGTCTAGAGACAGATCCTAGCACTCAGCCCAGTTGTACAGCCGACGTTGCTAGCCATGGTTCACTGAGAATTACGCTCTCATTTGCCGAGACGATAGTTAGCATAGCCTTCAGCTACATTTGCTACGACCTAGCAAGGCGCCATTACCAGTATAGAGATTGAGATTCTATTAATGTATCATCTAGAGCGATGTTCTACAAATGTGGATTAAAGTTAAGTATTCCGGAAGCTACGTACTTTTCTTTATAGCATTCATTACGTATCCTGTTTCAGACCTCACGCCAGCCTGCGTGAGTTTAAGCGCGTGCCTTTCGGCTTCCTCTCCTTGTGTCTAGGCTGTCTTATCTAGACACAACACGAGGTGTCGCAAACAATTGGTAACATACGAATAATCAATGTCCTTAGGTGTACACTGTTTTAATGCAAGCAAAACACAACAGTTCATAAGTCACGGCTAAGGCGTCTAGATGACGACTCGTTTTTAAGTGCAGCCGTGGCTAATGCGGACTGGCGTTTATATTCTCTTTGCATAGGGGCCGCTTCTGTCGTGGTGTTGTCCTAGTCAGCGTACTATTGGCTGACGTCGTCTCGCAGCCCTCTCTACTGTATCGTTCCAGGCCGACATGCCGGCGCTTGATGTTACGGTAGAACATTCACCCCGTACGAGTCCGTGCAATTACGACCCGTTCACCGAAAATGAAGGAATATCTTCGTGGCACGAGCTGTAACACAAGGGATGACATCAACCGTGCCGTAGGGCGTTTCTTGCGGGTGATCAACAGAGATGGACACACCGACTGTATACGATTCCCGACGCCTTGCATCTCTGCGGTGGAACGTGATCGAGATGTGAGCATGTAATACGGTGAACGTCTGTCCATAAAGTCTGTCCTGAATTATAACAGTGTTGCCACTACCTTTTATCCAACCCACTTATTAATTTCCAGTACTACCCAAAGTTTATTTCTGGTTACATCATCAAACGCTCTTATAAAGCCTATAAAAAGATTATCATTCTCAAGTCCACTTGGCGACTTTTCTCTATTTTCGGGTAAGTATTCTGCCTGCTATTGATCTTCTGAAAGCGACGAAGAGTCTCTGCCAGGCAGCAGTGATCGAATGTCTCCTGTTTGTTAGCATACTGCCGAAATCCTCGCACCTGTACATTTCTAATAATGTTTTTATCTCTTTCGTTTCAGGTAAGTCTGCGTCCAGCTTGATGGCTTTATCGAGGGTTTCAACGCATTGGTGAGTGCTCTGAGTACTAGTTAACAGTCTGCGTGCAAATAATGCTGATTGCAAATGTAGAAGAGTATCTTACTACTTGAAAAGTCGCGCAGAATCACTTGGAACCACAAAAACACAAAAATAGTATGTGAAATTTCTGTATTGTAATACAGTTTTCTATCTGTAGCACTGTACACATCACACACAAAAACTGTTGGAGATTCCTCTAAACATGTGGAAATCGAAAAGCAAGAGTTGAAAGTTCTTAGGAACATAATAGGCCCCAATCAAGAGAAGTAGAATACCGCTTCTCTGCATTTTAATATACAGGTCCACTGGCACGTTACATTTTATGGGAATATTTGTAAAATGGAAATCAGCCGTCTCACCAAAGGAATGCTGAGCACCAGAAATAAAAAGGAAGTCAAAATCAATTAATTATCAGAAATGGAAGAAGGTTTACAAGACATAAATATCACAGAAAGTCTCGGAAGGAAAAGTACTGTGTTTGCAACACTGGATGCTAAGTGCAGAATCACCGTGAATGTTAAAATTATCGTGGACAAGATATGGCTAAAAAACAAAATAAAAAACGCAATGAATTCATGAAGGCTTATTGGTAGAATAACGTAAAACTGTCATCAATCCGGAGATTGTTTTCAACACCACAGTGCTTTTCTAAGCATGGTCCCGTGGGAAGTGGTTAACTGTGAACTAACTTATGCACACAGTTATTGATTTTGTTTGTTGGGGGGGGGGGGGAGGGGGGAGACTGTTACGGTTTACTGTGCATTCCAAAGCACGATGCAACTCGGCGTATAACAAATATCACGAAAGACGAATATGTGAGAGAGAAAAATCCTTGGACTGACTGTGGAACGAACCCGAGGGCATGGATCAACTACACTTTATATTTGTAAATTAAATCCATTCCCAGTTGTAAATAAATTAATAAAGAAACGTATTCGTTCCATGGACCTGAGTAAAAAATAATAATGTTGTAAGGTCTATATATTTCTTAACTCTTAATTATACACTGAGACGCTAAAGAAACTGGTACAAGCATTATTCAAATACAGATAAATGTAGACAGACAGCTCACCGCGCTGCGATCGGCAACGCCTATATAAGACAACAAGTGTCTGGCGCAGTTTTTAGATCGGTTACTGCTGCTACAATGACAGGTTATCAACATTTAAGTCAGTTTGAACGTGGTGTTATAGGGGGCGTACACAGCATCTCCAAGGTAGCTATGAACTGTGGATTACCCCGTACGACCGTTTCGCGATTGTACCGTGAATATCAGGAACCCGGAGAAACATCACATCTCTGACATCGCTGCGGCCGGGGAAAGGTCCTGTAAGAACGGGACCAATGACGGTTGAAGAGAATCGTTCAACGTGACAGGAGCGTAACCCTTCCGCAAACTGCCACAGGTTTCAATGCTGAACCATCAACAAGTGTCAGCGTGCGAATCATCCAACTAAACATCATCGATATGGAAGGCCCACACGTGTAACCTTATGACTGCTTGTCAGAAAGCTTTCGTCCTCACCTCGGCTGTCAACACCGACATTGGACTGTTGAGATCTGGAAACATGTTGCCTGGTCGAACGAGTTTCGTTTCAAATTATATCCAGCGGATGGGCTTGTGGGGTATGAAGACAATCTCATGAATCCATAGACCCTGCTTGTCGGCAGGGGACTGTTGAAGCCGGTGGAGGCTCTGCAATGGAGTGGGGCGTGTGCAGTTGGAGTGATATGGAACTCCTGATACGTCTAGATACGACTCTGACAGGTAACACGTACCTTACAAGGGATCCTCCCCATTACACCCCCCTCAGATTTAGTTATAAGTTGGCACAGTGGATAGGCCTTGAAAAACTGAACACAGATCAATCGAGAAAACAGGAAGAAGTTGTGTGGAACTACGAAAAAAAAAGGGAAATTTACAAACTGAGTAGTCCATGTGCAAGATATGCAACATCAAGGACAGTTTTAGCTCAGGAGCGCCGTGGACCCGTGGTTAGAGTGAGCAGCTGCGGAACGAGAGGTCCGTGGTTCAAGTCTTCCCTCGAGTGAGAAGTTTACATTCTTTACTTTCACAAAGCTATTTTCTGTCCGTTCGTTCATTGACGTCTCTGTTCACTGTAATAAGTTTAGTGTCTGTGTTTTGTGACCGCACCGCAAAACGGTGCGATTAGTAGACGAAAGGACGTGCCTCTCCAATGGGAACCGAAAACATTTGATCGCAAGGTCATAGGTCAACCGATTCCTCCACAGAAAAACACGTCTGATATACTCTATACAAAACTGGTGACGGCATGTGCGTCACATGACAGGAACATGTTGTCGAGCCACCTAACTTGTACATTTGGCGAATGGGCAAAAAGATTCTTCTACCTTGCCCGATTTAGGTTTTCTTGTGGATGTGATAATCGCTCCCAAAAAAGTGATGAAAACATAAGAGTTTGTCACATAAACTGCAAAAAAATGAATGCAACAGTTTCATAGTCGCACAGTTTTCCCTGTGCCCTGTCAAAAGATATGTTTTTAACGTTTTCAAATTTTTCCGTGTGTAGACCGTCAAATCCTTCATATATCCAAGCAAATCTGAACATGTCTTGGAATTTTGGAGAGCGAAGTTGATTATGTGTGAGTGCCTGAACTTTGATAATTGACACACGATCACGTAAAAAATACTGCTCTGTGTACCTGTGCAGCTTCGCAAAATCATAGAATCTTTTCACAAAGTATTTCACTTGCCGAAAACCAAACGCATCTAACGATTGCACAAGAGGTGTGCAACCTGGAGGAATGGTAATCACGTCTACTCCCACACTAAAATTGTCTGAAAATAAAGAATTAAAACTTTTCACTCCAGGGAAGACTTAAACCAAGGACCTCTCGCTCCGGAGCCGATCACGCTACCACGGGACCACGGCGTTCTGGGCTGAAACTCTCCTTAATGTTGCATAATTTGCGAATGGACTACTCAGTTTGTATATTTTGCTTATTTTTTTCATAGTTCCACACAACTTCTTCCTGTTTTCTCGATTGATCTGTGTTCAGTTTTTCAAGGCCTATCCACTGTGCCAACTTATAACTAAATCTGAGGGGGGTGCGATGGGGAGGTTCCCTTGTTAGTATACTGTTTTATCACCTGCATCCATTCATGTACATTGTGCATTCGGACAGACTACAGCAATTCCAGTAGGACAGTGCGGCACCTCATATAACCAGAATTGCTACAGAGTGGCTCCAGGAACACTCTTTTGAGTTTAAGGACTTCCACTGGCTACCAAACTCGCCAGAAATAACATTATTGAGTATACTTCGGATGCCTTGCAACATGGTTTTCAGCAGAGGCCTCCACACCCTCGTACTCTTACGGATTTACGGACAGCCCTGCAGGATTCATGGTGTCAGTTCCCTCCAGCACTACTGCAGACATTAGTCGACTCCATGCCACGTCGTGTTGCGGCACTTCTGAGTGCTCGCTATGGCCCTACACGATATTACGCAGGTGTGCCAGTTTCTTTGGCTCTTCAGTGTAATGCCCCCTTCTTCTGAAATGCTTTATGTTTCTCTTTGTTCTAAAATTGAAATTAATGTTTATAACTGCGTAAATAGTAACATTTTGCCTAAATCCAGTCACTTAGATACATATATAGAAGCTCAAGCTAATATTTCTTATTAACGAACAAATTAAAATTTTTCTCCTTCGTTGTGGCATTGTTCCTTCTTTGATTTTGGCCGTCTATAAAAACCGTTGAAGGTAAGCCATTTTCAGATTAGCTGAAATTCTGTTGATCTTAAAAGCACAAATTTTATAATTTTCACTGGTTATTAATGTCTGTTGCTGTTGCGAAGTACTTCTTCCTAATCCCTGTGACTATACTTATTGCTCCTGATCTTGTAATAGGTCTTTATTTTGGACTGAATCTAGGGTTCGCGCCCCTTTTCCTATATTTCCACATGGGTCTACTTCAGCTTACAAACCACATCTTCTTTGCATTATTTCCTCCCTTATCATTGTCCAGAGACAAATGGTTTTGTGCGTGGAAGAGCACTTCCGAATCAGACGCCGGTATATATTCAGTCTCGCAGGTAACCTTTGCAATTTTTGAGGGCTCGTTTTTACATAGCTTTGTCCCAATTCGTTACCACTCGCGGAAAGTTTACTCTTAAACTTTTCGGTTATAGCTCGACTCAGCTTTTCTGTACCAGCTGACTCAGGTGTGTCCATTCGTGACTGGTGTATTGTTTCAGGTCCTGAATGAGCAGTTGTTTCCGCTGGGTTTACCATCGATCGCGTGTCAATGCATGGTACCGTGGAAACGACCTACGTCGCCAGCTTTTCTTACTTGTCGTAAACTGTACCACCGTGATTACAGCGTCCGTTTAACTGTGGGTTGTCTGCCATTTATTACCTCGATATTGCTAGTGTCTTCTGTGCTATTATCTTCAGCTTTACTAGAAAAATTTGTTTGACTGCTGGTAGTGCGTCAGTATCCCCCTCTCCTAAAACGTTCTGAATTTTTTGACGAACGCCTAAACACGAAAATACACGTTCGTGTAAAACGTTTCGAACAATTTAATGTTAACTAGTGCGACGTGAAGTCGCGTAAGAGGTGTGCGCCCATTTTGACGTAATTTGAAGTTTGTATCAGAGCTATAATGGAAGAAAAGACGTGGAAGTCACAGCGTGTGTAGTAACAGATTTCCTTAATTACTCGTTTAGATATATACATCATCAGGTTAATCAAAGTTTGGGTGAACACGTCATACAGAGACACGGATCATCGATCTTATCCATAAGACAATGCGAAACTCAAATATACGTTGCATTGCCTTATGGACAAGATAGATGACTCCTAATATATTTATGACGTTTTCTCCCAAACGTTGATTAACTTTATGATGATATATAAACTGAAACGCATAATTAAGGAAAGCAGTCATCACACAATCTGTATTTCTACATATCTTTATAATGTCGATCATGTTATTCATACAACCTTTACATACTGCTGTGCAGGCTCACTGTTTATAGTCTCGGTACTGTTAACAGCAACTGAAATACTTTCAGCTGATGTGGCACAATTTACTAACTGGTTCCCCATATTTTCCTGCTATGAAGTCAGAAGGTAAAGCTATTCCTCTAGTTAGGTTGAGCTCAAGATGGAATTTCCGCCTGGGACAGTCGTGTTTAACGTCTGCCTCTGCTTAGATACTCCGCAAGCCACCGTATAGTGTATGGTGGAGGGCATAAAGTAACACTACTTTCCTATCCTATTCTACTCTCAAAAGCAACGAGGCGAAATCGTCTGTCAATATGTATCCGTACGAGCCCTTTTTATCTTATGGTCGCGTTCGTTACGCGAAATGTACGTTGGCGGTTATAGAATTGTTCTGCAGGCAGCTGAAAATGCCTGTGAATGTATGTATCACATGAAGCGTGCTGATAGTTAGTTACATTCTTTGCTTGATCGCCCCCGATACTTATTACGGATGGAATCGGTGTTGTAACTTATATTTCGATAGAGCTTATTCCACTTGGGACACTGAACGGATAATAATACGCCTGGATCTCGTTGCGAATGGCGCGAACGTTACTATAAGTCCGCAGTTTGAGTTTTATTACTTTGTTGGGATCTTCAATTGGTATTTTATTGACGCACAATAATTGCCTTCCACTGAGTTAACGGCCAACTTAGCGATAGAGCCTGTTGCTAATGTTAATTCAATTTACCAGTAGACTAGCCATTATTAATTGCACATTCTCTGCTTGATCTCTAGGTAGTTTTATGTATGTAGCTACTCATTTTTGAACTTATATACCTGTTGGCCGTTCGTTGGCGTTGGCGAGTTCCAGTTTCGCCGTGTTCTTCCGGGGAGTGCTTTTTTTTCTACATATTGTTCCGCATTCTTACGAACGTGCAAAGACTACCACTATCCGCAGAACGAAGGAGCGACTGCACGAACAGCATTCAGTTTGTGGACACAGGCTACAGTGTACAGGGGTAAGTACGGAGGGATCCAGCACTGCAGCCGTTGAGGCGGAACTGCCCACTGCACCACCGAGCTGGCTAAACTGTCAAACCCCTAGAGTATCAAGTCTTATACAGATCTAAATGAGATAGTGGTAGCTATGCGTTTATATCTTAAGAATCATTTTGATGTAAGTAAATACTGCGTATGAACGCATTGTCGAGTGTAGCATTGTAGGTAGCGCGCTGGACTTCTAATGAATGTTCGTAAGCTCGACCGTTATTCGCAGCAAATTTCTTTCTTTTTTTCTCTTTCTGTTCAGTTCACTTAATACCATAGTCTACTTGCATATACTTTATTCATAATATAGTTATATAATAGCATTAAATCCTCTTTCATATTACATGTTAATATATATTTTCATTTACGAGTATTAGCTTGATTTTAAACATCAATCAGAGATGAATCACAAGGATTCTGTTAAACAACTGTTTTTCATGCTTGGTGTAGTTCTTAGTCTGCAGAATCTGAGAAACCACTGAACAATTTGCGGCAACATTATTCGTCCCAAACAACTCGTTGAAGACTGATTTTGAAAAAAAGTAAACAACATTGCTTGGAACCTACGATAAAATGTACCGAGACCAGGACACTGCGATAAAATGAAAGTTCTGCTTAGGTACTATTAAATCATAGTGATTTAGCAGCACTTAGGTATGCAATAGAACAACAGATACTTTAAGGTTCTGCTGCGCCAACTGGACACTACTTCCCGGTGGTTTATATTAATGTTCTGGAAGAACGGAAAAACTAGTGTGTAAAGCTGATGAAGGCAAACACGATGGTGCTCTGCACTTCCCCACACGACTTTTTATGCTGCCTGAAAACCTGAAAATTGAGAAATGAGGTACTTGGAAGTCTTTAATAATTCTGACAAGAATTACAGCAATTAACAATCAGAATTATCTTACGAATGAAAAAGTATTCACTGTGTTATATCGTGTAGGCTTTCACAAGTTGCCCTGGTTTAATTTTTCAGCATGGTCAGAGAAAATAAATCAGTTTCAGATTCCCTAGGTTTTAAGATAATTCTACGAATTATTTCTGTATCACAAAGATCCGTCCCAGTCGCCATGCAACACAGTTTTCACGCTCCTTATTTTCGGAATCTAAAAATTCTGGGTTGCTTTTCAAGAACGAAAAGACCAGAAACACATCACCTTTCGGTAAATTTCTGTTGTCAACCTTTACAGGATGCGTTTTCCTTTACTAAGTTTCTAGGCAGTTCGTAGAAGAACTACGGAAGAACACTAGAACTTTGACCGACACTCCCCTTATTCCTAGCCTGTGTCGCCAATAGGGCTTCTGCCAAAGACTGCTTTCGTTCAGGTGGCCAAATCATGAAACTCAACGAATTTTTAAGCTTTAACTAACATAAAGATTACCGCTATTTGGTGAAAATATTGACCGAAAATGGTACTTGAATGTAGCAATCACTCAGAATAACAACAATCCGAACCATTCTTTTAACGTATCTAAGAAAATAGCCAATTGCCCTAGTAAAAATTATGTATGCCCAACGGATGTGCTTCTACCTGTTTACTTGTGTGGAAGCAAAATTGGAAGCGAGCATTATATGAATCCAGGATTTTGGACACGGAGGGTGAAAACTGACACATTCGTTTAAGAGATTATCTTGGAATCGCATTATGAAAATTAAAAGGACCAGCTAGATAACAAATGATGACATTTTTAGTAGAACGAAAAAGATAAGAAGTTGGTTGGTACCTGTTACATTAAAAACATCTGTGTAGAAAACAAACATCGCAATATGTCAGTCGGAAAGGGAGAAACAGATAACGATCAGTGTACATATATCACCCAAAGAACGAACAGCAGTGAGGAACGGTCATAGGCCGGCAATCTGACAACAAATATACTATCACCACAAAGTCCTCGTACTAAACACTTCAAGAAGAACAGCCGGTTGTTCCGTAAACCCTTAGAACTCAACTGAATAGCTGAACTTATTTCTCTATCACGTGGTTAACGATGTTAATTTGTTGAGAGCCTCTTAATGCATCTTGAGGGAAGCAGTTGTTGTTAATTGCCTGAGGCGGTAATGTAAAGAGCTGTTTTCAAAAAATGGCTCTAAGCACTATGGGACTTAACATCTGTCATCAGTCCCCTAGACTTAGGCCTACTCAAACCTAACTAACCTAAGGACATCACACACAGCAGTACCAGAGGCAGGATTCGAACCTGCGACCGTAGCAGCAGTGCGGTTCCAGGCTGAAGCGCCTAGAACCGCTCGGCCACAGTGACTGGCAACCGTTTTCATCTTCACAGCGTTGTTACTTACTCGGAATCTTACCACGATTCATAGAATTCTTCTATCATCCATAAATACTTCCTTGGGGATTTCATTTTCTGGTATATATTCTGTGACTGTAATGATCAATGTACACTAAGAAAATAATGTCCAAAAAATGGTTCTGAGCGCTATGGGATTTAACTTCTGTGGTCATCAGTCCCCTAAAACTTAGAACTACTTAAACCTAACTAACCTAAAGACATCACATACATCCACGCCCGAGGCAGGGTTCGAACCTGCGACCATAGCGGTCGCGCGGCTCCAGACTGTAGCGCCTAAACCACTCGGCCACTCCGGCCGGCAAATAATGTTCCATATTCAGTAGTCCATAATATTGACTTTCTGTTGTGAGGTGTACCTCTGAAGTTTCTCCATCTGCTATGTCTTCTCTTTAACAGTATTATGATTTACTGTAGACGACTGCATCACTTTATTCAAGATATTAGATTCACTATTAACCCACGAGGATTTCTCCTAGGTATTAGAATAAGCAATGAATTCTGAGGATTGCGTCATTTGTGCATTTGTCTTTGGTACATAAACTGCATTGACAAAATGGGTAATCAAAGCTGGCAATCGTGATATTTTGGAAACCCATCCGTGATGGTATTTTTACATGTATTCTGTACTAAGAGTGCTTCTTCTGACATTCAGTTTCTCGGCCAGAAAAAATAACTAAGTCGATTACGAACTGAATGGTTTGGGTTGTACGGTATATATTAAAAGTTTACCTACACAACTCTTCAGCCTTATTCGTCGGAAAGTCGAAAAATGGGGGCCAGCGCCGATGTGGAGAAAAATATCGCATAGCTTTGAAAACGCTGCCGGCACCATGTTTACGTGAAATAGAGTTGGACGTTTCGAATTACGAATAACTATCATTTTTCCATTTGAAGTTTCGTTTTTTGATCAGACTCTCAAAACAGAGACGTTAGTCTATGTCTGCATCGTCGTTAGAAGGCACAGACGAAGACAGTATCTCTTGTGCTACAAGTGGTCCACACGGTAAACACCCGTGCTCACAGTGTTGTGTAATTCCAGGAGCTGATGTTCGCCTGCATTACGACTTTGTCTCGGTGCAGTAAACAGATATTCAGAATGGCGATAGCAAAGTTGAATTGTCTGCGTCAGCAGTGCGGCATGAAATAGCATATAGATGGAGAATGAAGTCACAAGACATAATGGCGATGAAACAAGAGCATAAGAAGGTAGGCTTCCTCCGTTTTAAGATTCTGTTCTGTGCTTCCGACCTTGTGTTCAGAATCACAGGACTGGGAACATACATTATAGCCACAAGAGATCTAGAAAAGAAACACTATTTGCGGAAAGACAACACCTGCTCCAAGAACTTCATATTCGTCTCAGGTGTCCTCCATTAGCCTTCATTCATGGCACCTGGATCCAAGAAGTCTCGAGTCAGAGTAATGTAGTTACGTAGTCGACGCTGAGCCGTTGAGTCATCTGAGGGCAAAGATAATGCGGAACTGGATGCCTTATTGCTCAAAATAATCCATAATGTATCTAAATACATTCTGATATCTTGTATGATAAATGAATCAATGAAGTTTCTAGCTGGTGCTACAACATCAAAGTGACGGAATAGCTTCAAGGTGCATCCTCTACGGAGCATGTTGGACCCAGCATAAGAGCTCTGGTGCTTGAAGGTGAATAAGCTAGAGCAAGAGCAAGACATCGCTGACAGACAACTGCTGATGCACTTCTTTGTACATGAAGTACATACAGTACTTTCTTTTGCCTACTCAGGTGAGTAATTTGTTATTACCTCGTAATAAGAAACAACGCCAGTTGGTACTCTAAGATAAATTGCAGTTTACGTAATGACGTGACTTCTGTTAATGCCTTACTCCAAGGTTGGACAGTAACACCTGTTTGCCTTTCTGTCGTGTAGAGTATTAGTTCTTGGAGTACGGTAGATCAAGATGAGTGCAACTATCATAACAAACTCTATAAAACGAATTGCACTGCCCTGGAAGTACATAGCAGTATAGTTTCGTTCGCACACTCGTTGACACGTACGTTGCAGACAAATGTTTTCTGGCTCACTAGCCTTCAAACTACCCTTGAAAAAAGTAAGGGAGAATGGGTGCCCTTGCCAGGTAGCTGTGTACGACCAGCAGTTGCGAATAAACAGTGGCACACGGAAATATAAGAGGGAAGCTTGAGGCCGCTGTGGTAAAAATGCCACTCCCCTACAGAGCATCGCCTTGCTCTTGAGTCAGAAGGTCAGCCGTGGATTTACGGTAGGGGAAGCGGAAAAGATACGACAGAGTAGTGGCAAGTGTTGGACAACACCCGCCAGCAGAAAGGGACAACACGGCCGAAGCGTACCTCCTTCTGAAATGATGGGCCCTTCCAAGTTTTGCCAGGACGCTAGACTTCTAATAATTACCTTTTTTTTAACCTGGTGACGGGCACGCTAGTTTGTCGTTCCTTTGCTTTGTGGCGAGCACATTTCAGAACCCTATACTTTAACGCCGTGTTTTAATATTTTTAGATAAGTGCAGAGGCTACAGTTTCACAGAAGATGCTTTCTCTGATTTATTTCATGTTCAGGCTTCTGTGGTACGTGCTTGCAGCTTTAGGTATAAAGGGAACTTCTTCCGTTTCTTAGCTAATGTTCGACGGTAGTCTGGCAAGGGGGGGGGGGGGGGGGTGAGTTGTCATGCTGCTTTTGTGGCTCACTTGTAAATCATGTTACTGCTGCTCTGTGTCCTTTTTCCTGCCCTCTCACCTTGCGTTAAGAATTGGAAGTGTAATACAGGGTGTAAATTTTAGGATGACAAACCAGAATATACCGAAAAATAAGTTTCACACGAAAAAATATGTAGAACCCAAAGCTGATTACTTTCGAAGGAGACATCTGTTGGTGCTAAAATTAGCCCTCCACCCAAACCCCCTGGAGGTGGGGCGGGAAGTAACTTTAAAATCTCAAATGCAACCCCTATTTTTTATTGCACAATCGGATTCTACATAAAAATACTACGTATATTTTGTCTTAAACATTTGTCTAGATTTTGGTAGTTGGCGCTGTAATTCAAGAAAATCAATGTTCTCATTTTTGCGTAGAAAATGGTTAAGGATAAATAAAAAATACTTGTTTACTTCGTAAATTTTGGTTCGCTAAAGCTAAAAGGCTTCCTCTCACCCCATAGGTTGGGGTTTGAGAGAGAGGAATTAGAGTTTTACAAATGTTGACCCAACTGCTGTATGAATTTTTTCAGCAGATTCGGGTAAGTGGGTCAACATTCGTAAAACTCTAATTCCTCTCTCTCAAACCCCACCCTATGGGGAGAGAATCAAAATTTATGAAGTAAATAAGTATTTTTTATTTTCCTTAACAATTTTCCATGCAAGAGTTTTAGTTTAAGCGAATCAAAATTTACGAAGTAAATAAGTATTTTTTTATGAATTTTCTCGAATTACAGCGCCAACTACCAAGAATCAAAACAAACGCTTAAGACGAAATGTACGTAGTTCTTTTATGTACAATCTGATTCAGCAATAAAAAATGGGGGTTCCCATTTGAAATTTTGAAGTTGCTTCCCGCCTCAAACGCTGGCGTGGAGAGCACATTTTACACCAGCAGATGTCCCCCTCGTAAATAATCAGCTTTGGATTCTACACATTTTTTCGTGTAAAGCTTATTTTTAGATTTATTCTGGTTTGTCAACTTAAAATTCACACCTTGTATGTTTCACAGAGCCAACTTTTTTGTAGCACATGTAACGCCTTACCCTATATAACGCAAAGTGTATCTTCAGATACACCTCATGAATTCAATGTATTCACTGGTAAAGGCGTTACAGCTTGTCCACAAAGCAGCCTTAGCGACTTCAGCACAGCGGGAGCTGGTGCGCCTTGTTGTACAATGTTCCGCTACTATTCTCTGGTCCATGTTTCTGCTACATATCATTCATAACAAACGTATCGTGTGTATGATGCCTACTTAAAACTTTATTTATTTATTTTCTCAAATTATGTGAGACTATTTCGTCCAAACTGCGGATGCTGCATAACTATTTACTTTGTCACATTATGTGGAAGTATTTCATCTGGGCCTAGTAAACGTGCACAATGTAGGATTACACTCAGTACTCACGGAATTTCAATTGAAAAATGCACGGTTTACTACTATTCAAACTACTGTAAGTAGGCTGTTTATGTTTTCTTATTGGCAACGTGACGTAGCGCTCTGTACGAAAATCACTGGCTGTGCTGTGTGCAGTCTGTGGCTAGTTTGCATTGTTGTCTGCCATTGTAGTGTTGGGCAGCGGCAGCTGGATGTGAACAGTGCGTAGCGCTGCGCAGTTAGAGGTGAGCCGCCAGCAGTGGTGGATGTGAGGAGAGAGATGTATTTTGTACCTTAGTAATTGTATTCTTATGTTATAAAATTGTAATTGACACCAGTTTATCACATTAAGTAACTTGTAAGCATTCATTTCACTGCACACGTTTCTTTTGGTCATAGTATATGGACAATATGTGAGAAGTAGGGACTGTTAGTGTTTGCACGTGTGTTAATAATTCAGCAAGGGACTGGATAACAGCATTGTTGGTTCTAAGGACAATTCCAAAAATTTCTTGAGTGGACAAGTGGTGGTTTATGGACTTGCTATATTGTCTGCAAGACTTCTAACAACGGAACCTCCCCATCGCACCCCCCTCAGATTTAGATATAAGTTGGCACAGTGAATAGGACTTGAAAAACAGAATATAGATCAATTGAGAAAACAGGAAGAAGTTGTCTGGAACTATGAAAAAATAAGCAAAATATAAAAAACTGAATAGCCCATGCGCAAGATAGGCAACATCAAGGATAGTGTGAACTCATGAGCGCCGTGGTCCCGTGGGTAGCGTGAGCAGCTGCGGAACGAAAGGTCCTTGGTTCAAGTCTTCCCTAGAGTGAAAAGTTTACTTTCTTTATTTTTGCGAAGTTACAAGTCTTCCCTAGAGTGAAAAGTTTACTTTCTATATTTTTGCAAAGTTATGATCTGTCCGTTCGTTCATTGACGTCTCTGTTCACTGTAATACGTTTAGTGTATGTATTTTGCGACCGCACCGCAAAACCGTGCGATTAGTAGACTAAAGGACGTGCCTTTCCAATGGGAACCGAAAACATTTGATCGCAAGGTCATAGGTCAACCGATTCCTCCACCGGAAAACGTCTGATATATTCTATACGACACTGGTGACGGCATGTGCGTCACATGACAGGAATATGTTGTTGACCCACCTAACTTATACACTTCGCGAATGGGTAAAAAGATTCTTCTGCCTTGCCCGATTTAGGTTTTCTTGTGGATGTGATAATCACTCCCAAAAAAGTGATGAAAACATAAGAGTTTGTCATGTAAACCGAAAATAAAGAGTTAAAATTTTCACTCGAGGGAAGACTTGAACCAACAACCTCTCGTTCCGCAGCTGCTCACGCTAACCACGGGACGACGGCGCTCCTCAGCTCATACTTTCCTTGATATAGCCTATCTTGCGCATGGACTACTCAGTTTGTATATTTTGCCTATTTTTTCATATTTCCACATAACTTCTTCCTGTTTTCTCGATCGATCTGTGTTCAGTTTTTCAAGGCCTATCCACTGTGCCAACTTATAACTAAAACTGAGGGGGGTGCGATGGGGAGGTTCCCTTGTAAGGACAATTCCAAAAACTTTGTGCGTGCACAAGTTATGGTTTATGGACTTGCTATCTTCTCTGCAAGACTCTTCGATGGGGATTGTGCACCTGCACAGTCGCAGCAGATGGCTGCTGGCCATCTCTACAAGGGCTACAGTGGGTCTGCATCTTTGATGACCCACCAATACCATTATTTCTACAAGGACTACAGTGGGTCTACACCTTTGCTGACTCACCAGTACCATTATTTCTACAAGGACTGCAGTGGGTCTGCGCCTCTGGTGGCCCACCAATACCGTAATCTCTACCAGGACTACATTGGGTCTGCTCTGTGATGACCTACCTCCCAATCTTCTTCAAAACGTCGAATGACTCTGCTGTGGGTTTGCTCTGTTGTGGCCCATTACCTGTCAGCATGTCAAGAGTCAGCACTGTCTTTCCGTTGGAAGGACAACACTACTTCAAGACTGCATGGAAATCCACTACTTCAGTGTGCATTTTCTTTTACTGCTCAGACTTTGAAAAAAAAAACACTGAAATTTTACTGTGATGAACAATCTGGACTGTCTTTATGGACTGTGAGAAAATTTTAGCTTTTGACCAACATTGTATCAATAAGTGTGTGCATTTGATTTCTTTGTTATTGTGATTATGAAAAATTTTATCAAATCATTATTGTCCACTGCCCAAAACAATTTGTAAAATTTTTTGTGGGGAGCATGGGGGCTATGTAAGTAGGCTGTTTATGTTTTCTTATTGGCAACGTGACGTAGCGCTCTGTACGAAAATCACTGGCTGTGCTGTGTGCAGTCTGTGGCTAGTTTGCATTGTTGTCTGCCATTGTAGTGTTGGGCAGCGGCAGCTGGATGAGAACAGTGCGTAGCGTTGCGCAGTTAGAGGTGAGCCGCCAGCAGTGGTGGATGTGAGGAGAGAGATGGCGGAGTTTTGAAATTACATATATTATGACTTGTGATGATATTAAGGTAAATACATTGTTTGTTCCCCATTAAAATCTTTCATTTGCTAACTATCCCTATCAGTAGTTAGTGCCTTCTGTAGTTTGAATCTTTTATTTAGCTGGCAGTAGTGGCGCTTGGTGTATTGCAGTAGTTCGAGTAATGAGGATTTTTGTGAGGTAAGTGATCTGTGAAAGGTATAGTTTAATGTTAGTCAGGGCCATTCTTTTGTAGGGATATTTGATAGTCAGATTGCGTTGCGCTAAAAATATTGTGTGTCAGTTTAAGCACAGTCTTGTATAATTTGTTGTAAGGGGACGTTACACTACCACCTACACTGTTCCACGCCAACGTGCAATAACCATTCACAGATGACAGGTGGCAGCACCGTCAGCGGAGAGGATTCAAATTGTGGTGTCACCGCCAGCCGCTACACTTGCTAGGTGGTAGCCTTTAAATCGGCCGCGGTGCGCTAGTATACGTCGGACCCTCGTGTCGCCACTGTCAGTAATTGCAGACCGAGCGCCGCCACACGGCAGGTCTAGAGCGACGTCCTAGCACTCGCCCCAGTTGTACAACCGACATTGCTAGCGAAGCTACACTGACAAATACGCTCTCATTTGCCGAGACGATAGTTAGCATAGCCTTCAGCTACGTCAATTGCTACGACCTAGCAAGGCGCCATTACCAGTTATATTGAGATTATATAAAGTATCAACAAGAGCGAGGTACACCAATTATGGATTAAAGTTAAGTATTCCAGCAACTACATTCTTTTCTTCTTAGACTCAACTACTTTACTGTTCCAGACCTCACGCCAGTCTGCGTGAGATTAACGCGTACCTTTCGGCTTCCTCCAAACCCCGTGAATTGGCTCCTGCCAATTCACTACACAAATCGTGTCGGGTGGACGCGAAAACAGTATAGTTGTTGCCGTAGTGCGGAAAGGGTGCTATTTGCCTGACGTCTAAAATGGAGTGGTTATTGGCTTTCAGGTGAAGGGTGGAAGCAATTCTGAAACGGATTAGTATTTTAACTGCACGAACAGTCCACGGGTATACTGCCGGTTCATAGTGTCCAACGGGTACAGTATTTCGGGGATCAGACATGTCGCCATCGTCAGGTGCGCTGACGAACTGAGCTCCTGAGGGCAGGTGCGGACGGCGAAGAGAGCGGCCCGCGGGGAGAGGGGATTTAAATCTGCCGGCCGCCCTCAGGAGCTCAGTTCGTCAGCGCACCTGACGATGGCGACATGTCTGATCGCCGAAATATTATGCCCGTTGGGCACTATGAACCGGCAGTATACCCGTGGACTGTTAGAGCAACAAGTACGCCGGGAGAAACTGAAGAATCACAGTTTCTTAACTGTTCGCGTGCCGTCGTTGTTAAAGTATACCGTGCGTGGCGAAATGGCTCAAAAATCCGGCGCCGAAACAGCTGTGGTTCACCACGGGCTACAGATGAAACGGTTGAATGGTTGGTTCGGAGATGTGAACTGTTGGACAACAGACCTCCTAGATGAACCAAGGAGCTAGTAATAACGCCTCCTCTACGACCGATCAGCGAACGATGCTGCGTGTGGGCCTCTGCAGAAGGTTTCAGGTACGTACATCCATTCTGACCATGTCCACCGCTGACGTAGACGCTAATACCGAAACTGGACGTCCACTGAATGGCGACCCGTGGTCTCTCCAGATGAATCACGTTTTATGTTCCTTTAGGCAGATTGCTGTCGGCGTGTAAGGGGTGAAACCTCTGAAAGCAAACAACCTGCAAAAATCGTCGGAATGGCTCAGGCCGGAGGGGGTGAGAGTTTTGTCTGGGAAATGCTTTCATGGCATTTATTTGGTAATCTCATCGTTCTGGAAGGCACAACGGATCAAGTGAACCCCTATAGGCAGTCTGTGTTTCCTCGGCACGAAAGCATCTAGCAACAGGACAACGCAACGTGTCACACAGCATGCAGTGGTCTTGGATTCGAAGAGCACCAGGATGTGTTCATTGTTCTCCGATGACCACCAGACTCTTCCAATCAAAACACAATCGCTAACCTGTGGGACCGCCCCTATTTTTCTCGACCGAGAAACTTAGCGCATCTGGCCATGACACTGCAGTCGCATGGATCGAAATTTCTGTCGTTACCTTACAGAACCTCGCTGACGCTCTTGATGCACATCTCGGAGCGGTCTGCGCTACATAAGGTGGTATTCAGGCTTCTGACAGCTTGTCACACTAATGTGACTGGACACTGTAATTACTGCAATGTTACACACACAATTCTGACTACACCTTTCACTCCAAGATACAGATAAAACAGTGATTTGTGATAACATAAAATGCGAACTTTGATGTACGAAATCCGATGTCATAAACATTGTCTGCTTTTGATGCATTCCGGGAGTCAGAAATGTGTTTTGGCACGTGCTCCCGTCGTGAAATGTTATGTCTACGATTTTGATAAAGAATCATACCTGTTGTTTCGATCGCCATTTAGAAGTGCCTGTTCTCATTTAGTAAACTACGTACTGAGGCTTGAGTTTCACCAGCAATTGTTTCATGTCAGATTACTTTTCTCAAGGTCTTCAATAAATTGCCTGCTTACCATAAGGCAAATTTAAACACGCTACTCTGTGTGTATAAACTCGAAGGAGAATATGTTGAGATGTTACACCGAAATATGACACAGCAGGAAATCAAACAATAACGTTGCTAATAGCGTGTAGTGGACTATTAGAAGTCAGCACAATACAACGTGACGGTGTATTTGCAGTGACTGACAGAGGCAAAGCAAATATTAACAAGTAGCTCAGCTCGGACAGCAAACACTCGCAAGGCGTTTTGCCTGGGCATCGATAGCAGCACGCGTCGTGTGTCATTACGAGTTCCTGCCCACAGCGGGATGAGGCGAAAGCTTCCGGTTTCCCGGTCTGGAAGCGGTGGCGAAAGCTGGGGAGCCCTGACAGCTCACAGCCGTCATGTCGTCAGCTAGGTGGTCATCAACATGACGGGAAAACCCGTGACGCATCACCAGAAGTGCGCATTAATTGCCAGTGGCATTGCCAAGGCTACTCCTCGAAGTCGCAGCTGACTCGGCGAAGTCTACGACAGCGCAGAAGTGTGTCCATATATCCTCCTCTAGGTCTCCAGCTGGAAAACACTGTCTCCTCCTGTCTCCTCCAAAAATGTTCTCCTGCTCTTGAGGTTTTTTCAGTGGCGTAGTCTCATCGGTTTGCTCGTTCTGCAGCCACTGTGGCGTTGTGTGACAAACTTGCGGCTTACACTATGTCTTCACGTCACCATTTTGTACATTTATCAAATAAAGTGTCCCCTCACAAACCCTTTACGAATTCTCGTGCTTGCGTGCCGCGTGCTGATGGCGACGGATAAGATCGTTGTACAGTATCCACGTGTCCTTCGACCCACATTGTCGCTGTGTCATACACTGTGCATTCGCGCCGTTTTGCCTCAGTCGATAACCAGGAACAGACGTACCCTGTGCGCAAGCGCATGGGCCAGGTCTTACAGAGACTGGCCTACAACAAAAATCTGGGACTAAGTTTACTTATATGAAGAGGTGTTCTCCGAGGAGTTCGCTTTCAGAAAACGGTGCCCGAAATCGGTTTGCAAAATATCATCGTGTTCGCCTTTGCTTCAGCGGTGAAATCGAGAAGGTCGACGAAAATCCATCGTTGTACCAATAAACACTGATGTTGTGAGCGACATTGCAGAACAGATTTAGCCCGTTGAAAGTTTCCCGTCAAACCTCCTTGCCTAAGGACCCCAGATGAATGTTGATGTCGTCAAGCACTGAATGAAAATTGCGCAACGGATAACTAGGGAGCGGAGCTTGAGAGCGCTACCTAGAGAGCATGCCCTTTCTGTACGATACTAGGCAAGGGGCTGGACGGCTCACACGCTAGTGTGTGGGTCCCTGCATTCTATATCTTTTATTTTAAATGAATTCCTTTAACTTGACTTCTTTGTGATTTTTATGGTATGTTAAAGATTGATGACAGTTGATTACCTATTTATTTTGAACATTATCACTCGACTTTACAGCGCTTACAGCAATTGTTCCAGTTTACAGATATTACAATTTTACAACTTATAGCTCGGGTATATTACATACTAATCTGCGCGCACATGTCTATGGGCAGGACGGAATTGCGTTGGCAAAATGTATACCACCAAACTCTCCAAATATTTTACATAGGACATCCTCTATGTGAGGAGGATAACGGGCAAACTGGGGACCAGAGGGGGTCATATTTCCGAAATTAAACGAGAACATTCGTTTCCTTACACAATCCAAAGCTGTAAATAAAAGAATTAGTACAATTATTCAAATACCTCTCTTCCGTGCGTGAACATGAGACAGGGCACGTCTGCTCACTTACCCGTCTTCTGTTACCCTCCTCGAATATGGCGGGCACCCGGAGGTCTTCCTGGGCCCCGGTGGAGGGGATGGTTGCACCACTTGGCCGTGACCAACCTCTCCACCGCAAATCTTGTGACACTGGAACGCCTTTGACTTTTACCGCCAGTGATGTCTCTCTGATCCCCTACCCAGGAGTGAGGTGGGCACTACTATACTACAGAACTACTTCCCAACTAAAAGTTGGCCACGCTTACGGAAAGGTGTGAGGAGGATTAGGAAAGTTCATGTGCAGATTCACATTCACGTACAAGAAATGCATAATACACGTCACATATAAATACGTATCATGGTGCCTGACACATTCCTTTCCACCCGTCCACATGGGTTCTGTTGCACCCGCGGCCGGACGCGTCGTGCAATAAAATTGGCGGCAGAGCCGCCTCTGTCTGTATTTCACGGTGCGAGCGAGCAGCGAAACCTGCTGCTTATAGAGCGGAAACTACTGTACCGCTTCACCGTGTGTGCATCGCGGCGAAAAGGAGGCATCCATGTACACATTGAAGACCAGAGTATATTTCATTTATTTCTTTAATCAACCCGGACTTATTAGGCCATTAGGCACTCTCTTCCACAGAATCAGGTTTTTCGCACATACACAAGGTTTTTTATTTCATAGTTACTTAAGAAATAATAACTTTAATTTTACAAATATTATTAGGATTATTTGTGTCGACAGTGGCAATATGAGTAAATAATACCGATTATGAGGTAATAAATGTAACAATGGCAGTGCCTTCATTGCTCTGCCACTGTTAGTGATAATAGGAGTACTAATACTATTACTATTACTGTTGTTGTTTCTGTTGTGTTCTTCAGTCTAGATACTGCTTTGATGCATCTCTCCATGCTACTCTATCCTGTGCAAGCTTCTTCATCTTCGAGTAACTACTGCAACCTACATCCTTCTGAATCTGCTTACTGTATTCGTGTTTTGGTCTCCCTCCACGATTTTTATCCTCCGCGCTTCCCTCCAATACTAAACTGGTGATACCTCAGAATGTGTCCTATCAACCGATCCCTTCTTCTACTCAAGTTGTCCCACAGTTTCCTCTTCTCCCCAATTCTATTCAGTAGCTCTTCATTAGTTACGTGATCTACCCATGTACTTTTCAGCATTCTTCTGTAGCACCACATTCCGGAAGCTTCTATTCTCTTCTTGTCTAAACTATTCATCGTCCATGTTTCACTTACTACTACTACTAATGATCATAATAACAATAACATTGGCAGTAATAAGAATAATGACAGTGGTAAATGCATAAAATAATTTAGAGACCTAAGAAATAGGTGTTTTCTAATATAGAGAGTTCTGGGGAAAAGTAATTTAAGGAGATTTCACCAGCCAAGAATACTGCGCAATGACGAACATGTGGTTTGGTGGGATAAGATGGACAAGGATAACGAGTGCGTATAGGACAAAGGTAAGAATTTCTGTTTCTTTGTGGGTATGCCATTAATGGTCTTCTGAAGCTGGAGACGTCATCCAGTTCTCTGATATAGTGCGGGATATTATTCCAGAGTGGGGATCTGAGAAGGAGAAAAGGTCAAATGTCGTAATCCGATTCCCAGAAACTTCCCCGAGGGGAAGAGCGGTGAAATAAGCGAGCACGTGTCTCTGCTTATACGTAGATACTCGACTGTTTCCGAGAAGACGACAGTCAATATTTTCAACGTACTTTATCTACCTTTCAGCGAGTGGACAGTTAAACCGACACGATGGGGCAGAAGCTAGTGTCGCGGCTTCACTCTATTGCGTCCAATGTTCGGTACACAATCTTTACTTTTGTCATTCGTCTAATACGCGAACGTTTTCTAGAGTATATTGAAACAACATTTCCTTATTCGTCTACTAGTTGTGTGTCTGGTGAATTAATGAAAAAAAATGATTGAAGAACAACAGACTTCAGCCACAAATTATGATTTTATTCTACATCTACATCTGTATCTACGTGATTACTATGCTATTCACAATAAAGTGCGTGACAGGGGGTTCAATGAACCACCTTCAGGCTGTCTCTCTACCGTTCCACTCTCTAAAGACGCGCGGGAAAAACTAGCACTTAAATTTTTCTGTGCGAGCCCTGATTTCTCTCATTCTATCATGATGATCATTTCGCCCTATGTACCTGGGTGCCAACAGAATATTTTCGCAATCGGAGAAAACTGGTGATTGAAATTTTTTGAGAAGATCCCGTCGCAACGAAAAACACCTTTGTTTTAATGATTGCCACTCCAATTCGTGAATCATGTCTGTGGCACTATTTTCCCTACTTCGCGATAATACAAAACGAGCTGCCCTTCTTTGTAATTTTTCAAAGTCGTCCGTCAGTCCAACCTGATGCGGATCCCACACCGCACAGCAATACTCCAGAATAGGGCAAACAGAACAGGGCAAACAGTCTTTTAGTAGACCATTTGCACCTTCTAAATTTTGTGCCAATGAATCGCAATCTTTGGTTTGCTCTACCCACAACATTATCTATGTGATCATTCCTGTTGAGGTTATTTGTAATTGTAAACCCTAAATATTTAGTTGAATTTACAGGCCTTAATTTTGTGACTTATCGCGTAATCGAAATTTAGCGGGTTTATTTTAGTACTCATGTTAATAACTTCACACTTTTCTTTATTCAGGGTCAATTGCCACTTTTCGTACCATACAGATATCTTAGCTGAATAATTTTGCAATTCTTTTTGGTCAGCTCATGACTTAACAAGACAGCATCATCTGCAGACAATCTGAGACGGCTACTCAGATGAGGCGATATTTCACCCTCAGTTTGGTTAGAAGACGCTTGTGAGGAACGGAGTCGAAGGCCTTCTGGAAATCTAAAAATATGGAATCATTTTGACATCCCCTGTCGATAGCACTCACTTCATGAGTATAAAGAGAGTTGTGTTTTGCAAGAACGATATTTTCTCAATTCATGCTGACTATGTGTCAATAAATTGTTTTCTTCGAGGTATTTCATAATGGTCGAATACAGTATAATTATGTTCCAAAAACCTACTGCAAATCGACGTTTGTCATATGGGCCTGTATTTCAACGGATTACTTCTACTTCCCTATTCGGGTATTGGTGTGACTTGAACAATTTTCCAATCTTTAGGTATGGATCTTTCTGTGGGCGAGCGGTTGTATATAATTGCTAAACATGAAGCTATTGCATCAGCATACTCTGAAAGGAACCTGACTGGTATACAATATGGACCGGAGGTCTTGGCTTTACTAAGTGATTTCAGCTGCTTTGTTATACTAAGGATATCTACTTCTGTGTTTCTCATCCTGACAGTTGTTCTTGATTGGAATTTAGGCGTACTTACTTCGTCTTCTTTTGTGGAGGAGTTGCGGAAAACCGTGTTTAATAGCTCTGCACAATGCATGATGCATTTCGTGCCCTGGAGACTCATATTCAGGTGCTTTGACAATCTCCATCAACTTGACATTTCGCTTTGATCTGGACCTGGCAAGATCACATTGTTATATTACAAACTGCCACATTATGAAATATAAGTTTGTAATACTATGATAAATCGGAAAGTAACTTACTTTTCGTAATAGTAGGTGTATGTTACTACAGACAGTATTATAATCTTATATTTCATAATGCGGCAGCCTGTATTATAACAATGAGTTCTTGCCAGGCCCAGAAATAAACGAGATGTAAAGTTGATGTAAACTGTCAAAGCACGTGAAGATGAACGTCCTGTGCTCTAAATAATTTGTAGCTGAACGCGGTTTTTCTTTATTATTAAGAAAGTAATACAGTCACGGAAGAAACACTGCAGATAATGGATACAGTTAAGTAAAAAAATAAATGAATGAGAAAATTAATCTAGTGTACGTTAATTCATCACAACTGCAAGCTCCAGTGTTCGAAAAAGTGACCCATTATGTGTGGTTTGTTGCGAAATTATTGCCAATGCTTCAGATGTCCATCAATGCAAGCGAAGTTTATTTCCAAAGTAAGCTCCATATGAAGAAGTGTCACTCAGGCATACCAGTCTTCGCGCATTGCTCGCGTGTTCCGAAATTCTATGTTCCGAATGTTTATACAATCGGTATCATCCAAGAGAATGCAGCAAATTTTCCTGGAGAATAAACATAAGAATGAAGTATCAAAATCAAAATAAGAATGAAATATGAGAATGTAAATAGATTGTATCCATTGAAAATATAATACGTACATATGGTATATAATAAATGTATGACTTCGTGAAATCCGTTTGTAATTTTACAAATAATATAATGTCCCTATAACTCAAAACTAGATAAGAAACATTCGTGTAGTAATCTACTACGCACATGTGTAAATAGACGAAAAATAAAATGTAAAATTGGGTAAAAACATGGAGGCAAAGTTGAGAGGCTGCGACGTTAGCCACTATGCCACTATTTCGGCTGAAATGACCGTGCTGCAAAAAGACATCGCAGTTACTGCGGAACCTTTGACGGCCATTTTCTCCGAAATGATAGAATATCTTCGGATAAGCCGAGAGAAGTGTTCGTTTATTTTTATTCCTCTTACACTGAACGAAATTTCGGTGAAATCGGGTTAAGGGACTTGCTGTGTTATCCTTGTGCGAAGGCCTTGAGGAAATTGACTGAACGATGGAGTGGGGCAGAATGGGTTTTGTTCTGGTGGGAACGGCTGTTCCTGCTGTGTTGTTCAGACATGAACGTTATAATCGATGAGAGAGATGAGGGACAGAGCATATTGATAAGCCAGTAGAGGAGATAGGGGCTAAGGAAATCTCTGCGCTTGTCTCCACACAGCCAGGATCGCTGTACGTATGATGGTGAAATGTGATCAAAGGTTTGAACATTACAGATATGACGAACACATGCATTAATAACCACTTCCAGGTGTCTTGAACTTTCCTGAGATACACCTTGCAGGATAACATCACTGCAATCAATAATTTGATCGGTAATTGTTTGTAAAAGTTTATTTTCATGTCAAGAAGGAGGAACTTTTTATGTTTTTTTAGGGCATGGAGAGATGGTGATGCCTTCTTGTATAGTGGAGTTAGACTGTCATCTATTATTACACTTAGGCTCTTTGCTCAATGAGAGAAGTTGATTTTTGATCGTAGGAATTCCCGATAATTCGGGGTAATGAGCCTAGCGTGGCAAACCACTACGGTCTGGGTTTTGGGTGGATTGAGATTTAATCCTATATCTTGCACCCATTTTGATATTCCCACTTGCAGCTGCTTTCCCCAATTTCATTGGTGACCTGTGGCAAGCAAATTGTTACATACCGTTCACTATTACCTGTTAAAAAAGTACATTCATGATCGATTATGCGCTTAAGAAAAGTTCTGAAGTAGAGTTGCGTCAATGCAAAAGCTCAAAACATCGGAGCATGCAGAACTAAAATCTCTATATTACGTCGCAACAGGACGCTTAACGCGGTTATGTTCGAGCAAGAAAGATGAACCGAAAGCGACGAATGTCGTTCTTTTGCGAATCACTTCCAAGAAATGTAAACTCCTTCTTTTCGTTACACTGGAAATGTTCTGACCATTGCTGTAGCGGATGTAAGAACAATTAATAGTGAACGGTATGTAACAATTGGCTTGCCACAGGTCACCAATGAAACTGGGGAAAGCAGCTACAAACGTTGCATTTTTCTTCCGCTATGTGAAACACAAGAATGCATAGACAGCGATTTTTACCACCTCAAACTGTTGAATCCTTCCAAATCGTCTTACTGGAGTACCAACATAAGAGTGTAAAACCATTGTTTCTAAATACAAAAAGTATACATTTTAAGTACAAACGTTTCGAGACGCAATAAAACGATTTATAATAGTGTTTTCACGAAACCTGGTTAAGCGGGTATTATGTCAGGAGGGAAGGCTATAGTGTGGCACAATGCAAATGGTGGGTGACGCAGCAGGCGAGGCAGCTGTTTGCTAGAGACACGGGTGACGGTGCGCATGCGCGCTGGCAGGCAGGCAGACAGCCGTAATCCGGAGAGTGTGGCGTCGGTGTGCTGCGCCGCGACGCCGGCATTAACGGACGCAATTACTCGGTGCGGCGCCTAACGCAAGCAAACGCCACAAAGCGACGGCGACGGCCTACACTGCTTGCACACCGAGTCTGACGCGAATTTTAGGAACGCTCGCCCCGTCTGAAACCGTGATTGAGGGCACCCAGCCGGTGACCAACAGTAATTAGCAGTTCTTATCGCTGTCAGCTTTCTGGAGGAGAGAGCATCATCGACATCTAAAAGCCACCTCTTGTTGACAACGTGCTACGCTTTGAAAGCCCATTATCGTGATTCGAAACATTACAGCTTAAAGCACTTTATCAAGGCTACCAACTTTGATCGCAACTCCCGACTGCCCCCACCTGCCCCGCCCCTCTCTTCGCCCCATCCCCGCCGAATAAACTGTTGTAAGGTGCTTGTCACAGAATTTTCGAGCTGTAGCAACTGGGTCTGTCTTTCGGAGCGGAAATTTGCAGCTTGCCGGAAATTTAAGTGACACTTACTCAGTCTTGACTGTGGAAGGCTGTTGTGGCACAGCAAACAGGGTGAAAAGTGCCTGGGCGTTGTGTGGGGGTAGATCCTTAATGACTCTTGAAAACTTCTAATAATCAAGTTCAAAAACTCTTGAATGCATGCACAGGTTGATGTAATGTATTGAGCACTCAACTTATGAAAATTCTGTCAACTTTTTATTCTTCTCCTCAAGCAAAGCAATATAAATCTAAACGTCAGCGAACTTTTGGTTACGATCGTTTATGCCGGATTTCCCTCTTGGACGAATGATATTTGGTCTATAGATAAACTTGAACAGTTTACAGTGGAAGAACTATGGTAACTTTTTTGGAGCAGTTTGGGTAGAAGACACATTGTAGAGTATGGTGAAGTATTGTGGAGGTGAGTGCAAATCATTAGTGGATAGAAGTATGCACAAGTCGGACGAGAATGTGGATGTTGGACCAAGGGCTAGTAACTTCATTGTTGAACGTCCCAAATTCAAGAACACACATGTGTTGGATTGACAGTGTTTGACAGAAACGGTGAAGAATTTCGATTTCCAGTTAGTTATTATATATGCAGCACTTGTGTGTTTCAAAATTAATATACTTTTTTCGCAATAAAATATTTAGCGGTAGTGCACTCGAATGTTTTGGAACCAGCTATCTGTTCATGAGCCAACTAAAATATTCAACGTGATGTTAAACCTGATGCTACTGCGAGTCTTTTGACATTGCAAATCATTTATTATGTGAATCTGTTAGAGGCTGGAAAGCCTGTAACTAGTTTTTTTAAAATAATTCAAATAAATCAATGATATCAGTCAGTGTCATCTTCTGTTCAGAACTGAAGACATGGCAAAGGATTTTCAGTGACCTCACATCCAGTTGGCAGCATTTCGACAGATGTTAGTGTAATATTACTCACATTATTTTCCACCATTTACTGGATGCCATTTCTGAAGTTACTAGCAGTTCTTCTATCAGTTCTTCAAAATGGTTCAAATGGCTCTGAGCAGTATGGGACTTAACTTCTGAGGTGATCAGTCCCCTAGAACTAACCTAACTAACCTAAGGACATCACACACATCCATGCCCGAGGCAGGATTCGAACCTGCGACCGTAGCGGTCGCGCGGTTCCAGACTGTAGGGCCTAGAACCGCTCGGCCACTCCGGCCAGCTATCATTTCTTAACACACTGTTTATCAAAGGCCGCGATTTACTTATTCTTCACTGCCGGACGTCTGGAGCAATAGGGAAGTCTATGTTATTTCACGTACCTTTCGATACTTTCCGTAGAAGCTGCAGCGTTCGTCTGTTTCTTTTCACCTATCGTGCGTGTCTATCCAGTCGTTTCGTGACATGTAACGACTTACAAACCATGTAAGAGAATCACTTTGGTCCAAGAACAAAAAGAAGATTTTTCTATGTGGTGAGGCAATGTACGCCTTTTTATCATTTGCATCCATTATAACTCATGTCCTGAACTCGTGATCATCATTCTGTGAGAAAGCTACGTCTTCAAGTAATTACTCTCTGCTGGAGGTCTAGCACAGTTATCGTCTTCTTATTTGCAATGAACATATAGCCGTAATGAATCTTTCTACATAAATGTCCAGTAGTGATGATCTCGAATCGAAGTCTTTTTCACTACATCATTCCACTCTGAGAAAGTTATTTTTTACTGTACTTCCAGTGTATCGTCTCCTTTTACTATCTCTTTCCATTCGCCGTTGCTAGTGTCGTATCCGTTATTCTATTTTCTGAACAGTACTTATTTGACTTCTTCTTTTTCTGCGTGCTGGATTTATATAAAAAAATGCTTGCAGCTATTATCCATTATATTTCATTCTGGTCTGCAGCACACGCCCATGTGAACACTGAACTGCGGGAAGCTGTTCCATCCACTCTGCAGTAGCAGAAGACATCGTCGTCCAGCTTGCGGGCCCCACCAGCTCTGTTCTAAGACTCTCCAAAGTTTCCCTAAACAGAATGTCGCCTTCAGAACTCCTGGAATGATTCTGAGAGGTTCTCCAGCAGTCGCTCAGTTCTGGTTGTCGGTGTGCTGTGGTGTCACAGCAACTCTCCTCCGGGTCTTCCCACACACTTCCGCAACACTTTTCGCTGGGCTGTATGCTATTTAGTGAACCCTTGGTATTTCAGAATCGTGCAGTACATTGTGGTACACGGAGCCCGCGTTTTCTCATTAAATGAAATAAATAATTTTGTACTTTTCCGCAGCTGAAATAAGCTGGTAATGTCCCTACCACACAAGATGACTGAGTGACAATTTATATGGTAGCTGTTAAATGAGACTCTGAAATGGACATTTGTGCAACGTTCCATGATCGAGGCAGTAATCATGTTCTGACTCATTGTTACATTGGCCTTTTCCCCACAGCATCGCCCACGTATGTGTCCAACAAAGATTTTGAACACACCTCCTCTTTTCCCTCTCCACCTCTCCCCATCCTGAGAACTCTCTTCCTCCCCATTCTATCTGGCTTTTTGTCGATTTCCATCTCTCTCCTTGAGCTTTCCCTCCAGCCTCTCTCTCTCTGACCACATTTTCCTCCTCCTTCCCTGTGAACATATCCTCCTCCACCTCTCTCTTTCCACCATCTATCCCTCTTCCTTTTCCACCAGCCTTTCTACGTTTTCCACCTGCCTCTTGTATCCCCCCTCTTCCCCTCTTTCTGCCATTTCCTCTTCCCCTAGCTCTGTCCATCCCCTCTTCTATCCATCTCACCTTGTTCCGGCCATGCTCGTCAGCACGTGTAGCGCCTGCAGTACCTATCAATAAAGCAGACTGAAACTACTCCCATAACACGCATGTCATGCAGGGCAGGCTACATATCTATCGCTTGAAAATCGTTTATGAGCTGCAGATGTACTGGCCACCATGAAAATCAGGTCGCTAAAGTCCCCACACAATAAGCCTGGCGCGCAGAGCAGCGTATACGGCAGGTACAGAGAAAAATGAAAGGTTTTTCCTATTGGTGCTAGGAGGTTATGAACTCCATAGCACTGATATTTAATGAGCTCTGCTTTTTCTGCTCCAAAACTGGTTGAAAACCGGGCAAGCGGTTTGAAAGGCTGTCCCAAACGTACACATATACATACAATCTGCTTTATGTATATAACAGATAAACAAGTATTTTACAAAAAATCGAGCGAAAGCAGTACTTAATGTTTCTATACTGTTGATATGCCGATAAATCCGACGTCTAATAAAATTAAAACTACGTTTGTATGCTAAATGTGGCTATGTTAGTTGTTGGAGTGGAAGCTTCTAGACTTACGCAACGCAACAAGTCTTCCCTGGCAGTTAGTTACCCACAACTATAGAAGTGCCATAAGGAATCCTAGCTGAACTATTGCCATTGAAGGGTGAATTTACTGACCTTGTTTAATCTAGGACTGCAGTATCCTTTAAATAAAGGTTTAATTAGTAGGAGTCTCTCTCAGGTTGCAAATGAGCACAGTTGAAACAAAATCTGAGCTAGAACGACCACAGTATACAGATGCAGATGAAACGAGTGGCAAGTTGTTGGTGGGATACTGAGAACTACGATTTATCTACGAAACAGACTGCCTGCAGTGAGATGTTTCCAAAATGCCTGTGATCTGTAGAACTCCAGACTAAAAATGGACATGAACATACTGGATGAAGAGTGAGACTATGACATTATAACGAACACGTGGAGAAAATACTGGTGTCAGATACACGACAACGAAAGTGAAAATTGCTTCGAAAATTGAAACTGCTGCCTTTACAGTGTAAACCACGGTTATTCCTTAGCCGTATATATATCGCTCTCTAGGTACTGTGGTCGCAAAATTAGGCCAAAAACAGTCTGTTCACGGATACGTGAAGAATCATTCTTCTCTTACTGCACTTGTGTTTCTATTTGGAAGACATTCTACTATGTTGTCCGATGACTGGGTTGCTAAAGCTCTACGCGCTATTGTCTCCGTCTATTTTCACATCTGTTGGAAACTACATCCATTTGAACACGATTACTGCTTTCATGCCTTAGTTCCCTCTAGAACTGTTATCTTACCCTCTCTTCTCACATCACTTTGCACCATTATAAAATGAAATGTTCATTGATGCTTGAGGATATTTTGTACGTTCTATATATCTGTTTCTTAAGTCAAGGTCTTCCACAAATATCTTTTGTCTCATTTAATCATTCGATTACCCAACTAATCTTCAGCATTCTACGATAAAAAAATTCTGTTCTTCTGCATACTGTTTGTCATCCAAGTTTCGCTTTCACATAAAGTTGAATTTCATACAAATACTTTATAATACCAGTTTTTAGAACTTAAATTTATGTACTTTCAATCACTCGCAGTTATTAGTGTGCAGATTAAATTACTCCTATTTCAGCAGACGTCTGATAGATCCAGCCACTCTTTTTCTTATGTGATGCCTCCAGCTTCTCCTGACTTAAACTGATGTCCAAAATTAAAGCAAGAAACGAAAATTTTGAAAGGCTGTGTTTATTTCGCAATGAAACAGTATAAAATGGTGATATTAAAGTAGAAGCAATGCAAAGAATACGGAACGTAGCCAATTTCAACA
This sequence comes from Schistocerca cancellata, assembly GCF_023864275.1. Lineage (NCBI taxonomy): Eukaryota > Metazoa > Arthropoda > Insecta > Orthoptera > Acrididae > Schistocerca > Schistocerca cancellata. The sequence continues at coordinate 79,426,352 of NC_064627.1, read as the reverse complement.
TGCATATAGGTAGAGAAAAATGTTCTTCGTTCTTTTCCAACTTAACGGGTTTGCAGACACATTCTGACGATTGGTTAATGTGCCCAGCAAGGGGTGCGACCACCTCTGGCACCAATATAGGCCTGATGACAACGACGGGACATGCTGTGAATGACGTCGCCAATCTCATGTTGAGGCAATAACACCCGTTCCTCCTGCAGAGCTACTCGCAATTCTTGGAGAGTGGTTGGTGGATGCAAACCGTCTCACTGATGCATCCAAGACATGGAGAGAGAGAGCAGGCCACGTCATGGGTGCAATATCTTCCAGTTACAAAGAAAACATCAACAACGCCTGCTCTATGAAGTCGAGCATTTTCGACCATCAGTACGACGTCTGGGCTCACAGCATCTCGCAACAACAGCACAAGAGGTCCCAAGATCTCCTCACGGTACCTGACAGCAGTTAAATATTGCTGATTCACCAATACAATTTCATGAAGAGGTGTTCAACATAATCCCTGCCCACACCATTAGGGATCCTTTTTGATATCAGTCTCTTCGTACAATGTTTGTATCCTGAGTTCGTCTTCCAAGTGCCATACGTACTCGAATCATTCGAAATCACTCTCCAGACCAAACTGGGACTCATCTGTGAAAAGAACAAGGGCCCACCTTTCTACAGTCCAGGTGGCATCCTGATGGATCCACTCTAGACTTTCCCTACTGTGAAGACACGCCAGAGGTAGGTAGACAGCAGGTGCCCAACAATAAGGCCCATTTTGCTGAAGCCTTCTGCACTCCGTTTGCCTCGACACAACACGTGCAGGGGATGCTGCGAAGTCAGATGCCAGATCCAGTGCAGTACTGGGCCCGTACTGTCGTGCCCTTACAGCCAAATAACGGTCCACTCTTTCTGATGCATATGTTGTCGGCCGTGTCCTGGTCTCCTGGATACAGTTTCGGTCTTTATAAACTGTCGGATCTTCCGAGACACAACAGAACGATTCACATTAAGCCATCAGGCCACATCAGTTTGCGACTCTCCTGCTATCATTCTTCCTATGGCCCTCCACAGCAAGGAGTCTGTGGCGTTTTCTCCGTGGCATACTGCACCGTCTGTGACCGTTTACACAGCGGCTGTGGATGTGGGACTACCCGGCAAACAATGCCCCTTGATGGGTGCACTGATGTCATTGCTGACGTGGTTGTCCGTTGATGGGAGTGCCATCTTTCGTGCAGAACTCGATCGTAACGACATCTGTTGATAGTTTGTACGACTTTATCGTGAATTAGATACAGGACGGGGAAATAGCAGTTTGTTGTTTTAATTTTGGACACCAGTGTTTGTCCACACTTCATTACCCCTGTTGTACTTTTAATAAAGATCATTTTACAACCTCCTTTCAACGCACTACACATTTCTTTCAGCTACCCTTCCTAGGCCCAGGCTGTCTCTGACAGAATTACGGTTTCATCGGCAATAATTAAAGTTCCTTTATATGTCGGTCGATTCTTACTCAGTCTGGTTTCTGTAAAAGTTGTAGGTAACAATTCACTTCCTGTAAAATATTTATGTTGACTTCAGCTTTTGAATGGGTGTGCTCCAATCAACTCAGTTGACGTAGCCGGATATCCGAGCACGTTAGCACACTTCTTGCAGATTTTCGGTAGACACGTTGGCCCCGGGTAGAATCTGCCCTTTGGATTAAGGGCGAGTAACAATTAAAGTTCCTTTATATGTCGGTCGATTCTTACTCAGTCTGGTTTCTGTAAAAGTTGTAGGTAACAATTCACTTCCTGGAAAATATTTATGTTGACTTCAGCTTTTGAATCGGTGTGCTCCAATCAACTCAGTTGACGCAGCCAGACATCCGAGCACGTTAGTACACTTCTTGCAGATTTTCGGTAGACACGCTGGCTCCGGGTAGAATCCGCCCTTTGGATTAAGGGTGAGTGACTGAGTGTCGGCCAGCCTGGATGTGGTGTTTAATCGGCTTTCCACGTCCGACTAGGTGATTACCGCGCTTGTGGTACATACGTCCCGCCTCAGTTACACCAGCCACAAACGTTTTGAATACGTTCTCACACTTTCGAATGGGACAATCAGGTGGTATACAGAAATTGCGTTCCAGAAAGGGGGCAGGGTGCTGCAATAGAAATGGCTTCTGGCCATCCTCGAACGCTGACAACACCAAATCAAGAATCATATGCTAACTTTGCCAAGACACGTGATATAAAACAAAGAAAAAGAAGCACTCCAGTGAACTTTGAAGATAAGGTGCCAAATTTACAGTTTCTGTACAAAATGGTTCTTTCTTTTCTTGAACGTGTCTTCTGAGACACGCCTTAGACGCGTATTTCTATATTCAGATCATCCCCATACTGATATCTGCCATTAATTCTCTTCGTTTGTTCGTTTATTGGCTGGTGTCTTTCTTCTTTTACTCTTTATTGTTATTTCATGTCCCTGCCCCATGTGGGCATGAATGGGCAGACAGCCAAGAGGCTACAGAAACCAGCACAGGAGAAACCTGAAACACAAAAAGTATGATTGACACGTGACGACGGGAGACAATTGGTGGTGTACACAAAAAGGAGCAGTTTAGCAAGGCACATCTGCATAAAATCCATGTATTATAAAAATGACACTCGACAAACACGTAGCACATAAACACTGGCGGCACGAAGAGCACAATTAAAAACGTCGTTCGCAGTATGAAAGCCACACGGGGACAACGACACTGAAAATACACTGCACTTACGTAACACATACGGCGAGCACCAAAACACGACAGAGAGTAACTCGATTAAAACTGGAAGGACCTGCCGACGGAGGGGAGGTCAGAGATGGTGGCAAGGGGTGAAGGGGGTCAGCGGACGAGGAGGGCATTAGGGGTCGAAGAGGGGGAACCGGTAGCACACCAGCACACCAAGGGGCAGGAGACAGGGAGGGTGGGGAACAGAGAAATGGAAGGAATGCAATACCTACGACAGGGGAAGTGAGGACAACAGGAGTAGGAGGGAAAAAACAGCAGAGTGGGAGAGAAAGAAGTGGGAGCTCTAGGGAAGAGAGGAGGGGAAGAGGAGGGTCAGAGTTGGATGGAAGGATAAACATCAGGGTGAAGCACATCATCCGGTATGGGGAGAGGTTGGAAGGTTCTTTGGGAGAGGAGGTGGTAGGTGTGGATATACAGAGTGGGACACGTCAGTAAAGGCGCGGCCGCAGATGGAGAGTGGAGAGCAAAGGAAACACCAGGGGGTGCGGGGGATCGAGGCGGTGGTTGGTGTACAGGATACCGATGTGTTCAAGGAAAAGGGGGAGATGTGGGAAAGGGATGACGCCATAGAGAACTGCCATGGGGAACAAGAGACAGATATGGAAAACGAGGTAGAACGCATGGCGTTCAAATACTTGGAGGGCTTTATAGAATTTAGAAGGGATGGCAACTGGCACTAAACAAAGAACAATGCGAGGTCATCAACATGGGTACTAAAAGAAATCCGATAAATTATGGGTATACGATAAATCGCACAAATCTAAAGGATATTAATTCGACTAAATATCTAGGAATTAGAATTACGAGCAACCTAAATTTGAAGGACCACATAGATAATATTGCGGGGAAGGTGAAACAAAGACTGCGCTTTGTTGGCAGAACACTTAGAAGATGCGACAAACCCACTACAGAGACACTTGTCCATCCTCTCTGCTGGAATATTGCTGGACAGTGTGGGATCCTTACCAGGTAGGGTTGACGGAGGAAATCGAAAAAGTTCAAAGAAGGGCAGAGGGTTTCGTGTTATCGCGCAAAAGGGGTGTGAGTGTCACTGATATGATACCCGAGATGGGGTGGCAGTCACTGAAACAAAGGTGGTTTTCTTTGGGGCGAGATCTATCTACGAAATTTCAATCACCAAATTTCTCTTCCGAATACGAAAATATTTTGTTGAGACCCACCTACGTAGGGAGAAATGATCATCTTAATAAAATAAGAGAAATCAGAGCTCGAACGGAAAGGTTTAGGAGTTCCTTTTCCCCACGTGCCATTCGAGAGTGGATGAACTCTCTGCCAGGCACTTGAGTGTGATTTGCAGAGATGTAGATGTAGATGTGGATGCACACGGCTACATCACTTGAGAATACGATGGCGCGCTGGAAAAGTAATGACTCCGAATTCCTTATGTGAAAACTCTTTAAGCTCTTTAAATAAAAGAAATGTTATTAACATTCTCCATGTTTATTCTTCGTGTCCAGTTATTTTCGCCTCTGCCGACAGAGAGCTCGGAATTGTAGAGCCCGCATCTCGTGGTCGTGCGGTAGCGTTCTCGCTTCCCACGCCCGGGTTCCCGGGTTCGATTCCCGGCGGGGTCAGGGATTTTCTCTGCCTCGTGATGGCTGGGTGTTGTGTGCTGTCCTTAGGTTAGTTAGGTTTAAGTAGTTCTAAGTTCTAGGGGACTGATGACCGTAGCAGTTAAGTCCCATAGTGCTCAGAGCCATTTGAACCATTTGAGCCAATTTTAGAATGTCAGACGGTGCTGTGTAACGGGAGTACGCCAGTGCGTGAGAACAGCATCTGTAGTCGTGTTTCGAGTCCAGGAGATCGTCCACACAAGGAGCACGATCTCGTTTAGCGTCACAACGCCAGAACATAGGCGAGCGCTGAGACATCTGCAACAATCCGACTCCTTGAGTTCACTGTCATCGATCACCCTCCATAGAGTCCCGACGTGGCCCAATCCGATTTTCGTAAGCTTTGTTAACTCAAAGAACATGTTGGAGGACATCCCTTTGATAGTGATGAAGTGGTGCAAGCAGAGGTTACGTTGTAGCTCCAGCAACAGTCAGGCATTCCACCGTGACGGTACCGATAGACTGGTCTCTCGTTCGGAGAAATGTGTTCGGCACCAGGCAAATGGCTCTGAGCACCATGGGACAACATCTGAGGGCATCAGTCCCCTAGAACTTAGAACTACTTAAACCTAACTAACCTAAGGACATCACACACATCCATCCCCAAGGTAGGATTCGAACCTGCGACCGTAGCAGAATCGCGGTTCCCGGCTGAAGCGCCTAGAACCACTCGGCCACCACTGCCGGAACCATTTAAGGAAATAAATATGTAGCATGAAGAATAAAAATGTAGAATATCAATGAAATATGTTTCATTTAAGAAGTCTTAAGAGTATTCACATAAAAAATTCGCAGACATTACTTTTCAGCACACCCTCGTAGTTTTCGCACCGTTAATGGAGATCAAGGAAGAGAATTATGTGAATAAAAGAGTTTTGGGAACATTTGCATGAAGTGGGAATATGTTGGTCATTAAACGCGACAGCCTGAGTGTAAAGGGTGGCAAGGTCGTTGCGGCATTTGCCTCTCGCCTATTCCCTCCTGTCTACTCTCTCACCTCTGTCCTTCCTCTCTTCTCACCTATACTCTCCTCACCTGCCCTGCCCCGTCTCTCCCCCTGCAGCCCACGCTCGCAGGTGCTCGGCGGAGCGGCCACTTGCCGCCTCCCACGGCGTTTTAATATTTCCCTACGAGAGTAGTCGCTGTTTGCGGAGAGGAGCGCGCGGAGACGGCCGCCGACTGCTCGGCCCCGCCCGCCTGCCGTGTTTCCCAATTAGGCGCTACACGTGTTCCGCGCGGCCCGCAATTAATTCTTATTAGCGGGCCAGGGCGGGGCCTGCGAGCGCCGAGACGCCAGCCCGCTGCCGACGCTCACTTCTCGTTACCTGCCGCCCCCCCCCCCATCCCCGCCTAATCCCACGTGTCTGCCCAGCCTCTTTCTTGCTGCTCCAGCTCCACAGCTACTTGTCTCATTCCTCATGCCACCTCCTTCTCGACTACAGAACTGCGTACACCCTCTTCTTTTTCAAAACACTTCTGTCTAAGTCTGACTCTCCAATAACCCGAACCCCATCGTAGCTATTCCTGGCCGGCTGCGGTGGTCTAGCGGTTCTAGGCGCTCAGTCCGGAACCGCGGGACAGCTACGGTCGCAGGTTCGAATCCTGCCTCGGGCTTGGATGTGTGTAATGTCCTTAGGTTAGTTAGGTTTAATTAGTTCTAAGTTCTAGGCGACTGATGACCTCAGAAGTTGAGTCGCATAGTGCTCAGAGGCATTTTTTTTTTTGAGCTATTCCTGTTTATCTTTCGATGTTAAACCCTCCTGGTGACGTCACTCACGCCCCGTTAAGCCAGTGCCTTCTTTCCCTTTCGTCAACCTGCCCTCTACACTTCTCCGGCTCTATACAACCAATTTTTACTGTAGTTTTTGTTACTATTCACACAGTCGCTTTAAACGCCGTTATTTATGATATCAATCATTTCTTACATTGTGTAGCAAAGTAGTATGAGATTACTTAAGCTGCTGCCCAACACCTTCCCGTTCAGTGTTTCTTTCGTATAATTTCCATGCATCTTCTAATTCTTTTTGTCACATTCGTGTCTCATTATCTATGTCATTTCAAGCTCTACATCTGTGTACATACTCCTCAAGCCACTTTATGGTGCCTGTTGCGGTGGGGGTACCTTGTACCACTACTAGACATTTCCTTTCCTAAACCACTCGCAAATAGAGCGAGAGAAGAACACTATGTATGCAGTATTGGAAATCAATGTAAAGGCGTGAATATTGACAGAAAAATTAACTTTTTCGGGTGGAATAGTTGTGTACTGTGTTTATGCAATAGTATTGGATCCAATATACCGACAGAGGCAGTCAAATTGTATCTCAGTTAATACTAGTACTGGTACAGAATATAATAAGATATCAGTGATACAGGTGCTAGATGGTTGAACTCTTTATGGAGGTAGTCGGCTATGTGCGGCGTTTGTATGTGTGTACGTGCCTTTACTGCACATGAGAAACAGAGACCATTAGTCATACAATGTAGGCTTTCACAGCCGGTGTTGTCTTCAGTTGAAACTTCCGGGCTAAGAAGTGGTCGATGTATAAAATATCCACCTGACGTTTCGTCTCCATCTGCAGGAGACATCTTCTGGGGTCGTCCGGCTACTGCCACTGACGCTCTTTTTTTTTCTTTATTGTAATTTTAGCACCTCAGACAAGGCGGGCTGTCAGCAGCATATTACGCCGCTCTTCAGCCTTAAGTGGTACAATAAGATGACAGAAAGGTGACACAAACAATACAATAAAAACGGCGGGCAAAATGTAGATACAAAAACAAGAAACATGAAGCCGTTCACGCTGGACGAAAAAAAACACTAACACTTGTTGACACGGCGCACATAACACGGACGACTGCGACGGCACACGTGAACAGTGGAGGCGTGACGACGAAAGAACACTAAACACAGACGAAGGCACACACACGAGACACTGATGGCGATGATCTCCGGCGCGCGAATGTTCACTGAGCGTGTGCGAGTCCGGGGACCTGCCAAGAGAGGAGGAGGAGGAAGGGGAGTGGGAGAGGGAGAGGGGAGAGCAGAGATGCCATGGGCACGGGAGAGTGGGGGAGGGAGGAAGGGGGAGGGGAAGCCCGGGGGAAGAGGAGCGGAGGAAGGGGGACGGGGGAAAAAGGAAAGAGAAGGGAGGGAGGGTGCCTAAAGGAAAGGAAACAGGAAGTGTGGGGGAGGATCAAAGTTGATAGGAGGGGTAAATGGAACGGAGGAGGACATCATCAGGGAGGGGGAGCTGGCGGAAGCCACCTCGGGAGAGGGTAAGGAGGGTGGAGAGATGGAGACCGGGTGGGACATGGAAATACGGGCGCGGCAGCGGGCGGGGGTGGGAGAGGATCGGGGAGACGAGCGGGTGAGGAGGATCGAGTTTACGGGAGGTGTACAGGATCCGTATCCTTTCAAGGAAAAGGAGAAGGTGGGGGAAGGGGAGGGGATCGTAGAGGATCCGCGTGGGGGAGGGGAGACGGATGCGATAGGCGAGGCGGAGAGCATGGCGTTCAAGGATTTGGAGGGATTTGTAAAAGGTAGGGGGGGGGGGGCGGAGATCCAAGCCGGATGGGCATAACAAAGGATAGGGCGGATGAGGGATTTATAGGTGTGGAGGATAGTGGAGGGGTCCAGACCCCACGTACGGCCGGAACTGACGCTCCAGGTACTCTCGCATTTATAGAGCGCATAGAGGGCACCACCATTTGTCACGTGATGCCGACGGTATTACTCTTAATCGAGAATGATGACGCCTTCCAAAGATGGGCATACCGTCGACATCACGTGACGAATGGTGGTGCCCTCTATGCGCTCTATAAATGCGAGAGTACCTGGAGCCTCAGTGGCATAGCCGGACGACCTCAAAAGATGTCTCCTGCAGATGGAGACGAAACGTCAGGTGGAAATTTTATACATCGACCACTGCCTCTCATCCCCGGAGTTTCAACTGATAGTACGTCTTGTGTACATAAACCACAACGTTGACAGTGTCACGCGTAAAACATTTAGCATGTGATGAAAAAGCAAAAATCGGTACTTTCAAGTAAACGGGACTCTCTAATCGTTATATTGCCAAGAAGTTGAATCGTTCCAATACATTGACAGATAATTTCGCTAGATTGGGTGTACGACATGAATGGAACAGAAAATATGAGAAAAGTAGAAAATTACCTAAGGCCTGTAAACAGTTACTTTTGCGCAGAGCAAGAGCCACAAACGATTACTCTTCAAAAACGGTTGCTGATTTATATTTGACAGTAACTACCAGATATGTACGACGGATTCTGTCACATCTTGCGTTCGAGAAACGACTGCAGAAACCTGCTAAAAGACCCAATATTGAACAGGCTGGATTGAAGTTTGCTGAAAAGCATTTGTTGTACACTTTACAATGGGGCAAAACGATCATCAGATATGACAAGAACTTTAATTTAGATGGGCCAGGTGGATGGCAACGTTATTGATATGGTCTGAGAACAGAGAAACATGTGAGACTGATCAAACATTTTGGTGGTGGAAGTGTAATGATTTGGACAGCCTTCTGCGATAAAAGAAAAATCACACATTGCTTGGCTGATCGCTAGAATAAATTCTAACATGTGCACTGAGATGCTAGAGACAGAATTGATTAGGATTTAGGTGTTTCGCCAAGATAATGCAACTGTGCATGTTTCTGATACAACCAAAATCTGGTCTGAAGATCAAGACATCGGAGCAATGCTGCGGCCTGCTCATCTCCCGGATTTTATCGCCGTGGGAAAACATTGGAGAATTGTTGCAAGGCGTGTTCGTAGCAGTCGAAGACAATTTGAGACCATACGTGATCTAAAAAGAGATATATGAGATAGTTGGACGGCAGTTTCAGTGTAAGAACAACAAACCCTAATAAAGTCGATGCAGAAGAGAATTTCTGAGGTAATTAGGAATAACGGAGGTTGGGCGAAGTACTAACAGAGCAATAAGAGAACAGGAGAGTGAGTGTCTTTATACAAATTTCCATCTAGGCATGCCGACGCCTTATTTTGTTACGCGTGCTATGAAAGAAACTAGTAATTCCATCATGATTGTTTACATCTTATACACAGTATATCTACTTATTTCACAATGAATTCGACACATTTATGCTCCAGAAATTATAACAATACTTTCGTAGGGACTCTCCCTCTAGACTGATTTCTTTTACTGTACTCTTCTAATTTCTCTTATGTCCGTGCTCCTTACGTGAAATATACGTTGGAGGCAACAGGAGCGGAAGACTATATCACTGTGTTACACCCTTTCTAATCCGAGCATTAGTGCGCTTAGGAATAAAGAAAACTGTGTTTCATATGACCGTGTTTACCTGAACCCATGTTGATACTTCCAGAGAAGCTTGTCTTCTTCCAGTAAAATCATAGTTATCCAGAAGGCGTAGCAGCAGACATTAAGTGGCACTTGCGGACTGAACTGCATCTGATCTGTAATAAGGCACCGTCTCACGGAAAAATCTAGGCTGCAGTTATTGTACCACTTGTAGCCGAGATAAAACTACAGAATATCAGCACTTCAGACGCTGGGACTCACTGGTGAGTCACAAACGCTGAGTGTCTTGTTGGTCTTGGTAGGTTCCGTACAATTATCTCTCGTGTACACTGAAGAAGCCACCAAAGATCAAAAGCGTCTCTGTATGAATGCTGCAGGATGCATTTAACGATGAAAAAGTAGAGACAAACTATGCGCTAGGGTCGTTTACTCTCTAAGTCGGCTCAAAGCAGTCTCCTGTTCATTGTCAGCTGCCACACAACGAGGATTCTCACATTTTCTGAAGCGGCTAGTCGCACAACTATCGAAGATTACGCTGTCCTCCTTTCCGGTTTGATGCAAACTCTCTGTTTTTTGGTCCCAAATTAGTTTCTGCGGTAACGCCGTATCTTGAGTGGATCTTTATTGCTTTAACATTTCTGTTGATTATATGCCACACCGTGAGTAATCTGTTTCCTACCTTCAGACAACGTGCCACGCGTTACCCTCAATTTACCAGGGGACTGCTTCAAAAATGTGATCTGTGTGCGCGTTAGCACAACTCAGCAGTCTTGTGTGGTTGTGTGACACGGCAACGGTTAGCTTGGCTATAACGCCAGCTGCCTAACGTTACTTTCTAATACATGAGAGTAAAAAGAATCACAACATTAAAAATCCCTAAACGACCAGTACCGAGGATCGATCGCGTCCGCATTGGTACTTTGTACCAGGAAGGGCTTTCAACAAGGGAAGTGTCCAGGCGTCCCTGAGTGAACCAAAGCGATGTAGTTTTGCATCACCCCAGTTCCCAGAACTTCTGAAGATTGACGTTGATTGTGGATATTGTATTACAGACACAGTCCCTCTGTTCAAATATGTCACTAAACCCACCCAAAGCTGTATACAACCTTACATGAACAGCGCCTATTAGACAGAGGGGCTCCGACAGCCGGTCAGTTCCAGTCATTCCACCAGGAACGAGGTACACAGCTCGTGTTGTCTGTTGTTCAACAATCCCTAGACGGCCAGTACCGAGGATCGATCGCGTCCGCATTGGTACTTTGTACCAGGAAGGGCTTTCAACAAGGGAAGTGTCCAGGCGTTTCGGAGTGAACCAAACCGATGTAGTTCGGACATGGAGGAGATACAGAGAGGCAGTAACTGTCGATGACATGCCTCGCACAGGCCGCCCAATTGCTACTACTGCGGTGGGTGACTCTGCCTAAGGATTACGGCTCGGAGGAACTGTGACAGCTACGCCACCATATTGAATAATGCTTTTCGTGCAACCACATGACGTCGTATTACGACTCAAACTGTGCACAGTAGCCTGCATGATGCGCCGCTTCACTCCCGACGTCAATGTCGAGGCCCATCTTTGCAACCACGGCACCATGCAGCACGGTAGAGATGGGTCCAACAACTTGCCGAATTGACCCTCAGGATTGGCACCACTTTCTCTTTACTGATGAGTGTCGCGTATGCCTTCAACCACAAAATCGTCGGAGACGTGTTTGGAGGTAGCCCGTACAGACTGAACGCCTCAGACACACTGTCCAGCGAGTGCAGTAAGGTGGAGGTTCCCTCCTGTTTAGGGATTGGCATTATATGGGGCCGAAGTATGCCGCTGGTGGTCACGGGAGGCACCGTAACGGCTGTACAAAACGTGGATGCCATCCTCCGACAGACAATGCAACCATATCGGCAGCGTATTGAATAGTCATTCGTCTTCGTGGACGACAATTCGCACCCCCATTGTGCACATTTTGTGAATGACTTGCTTCAGGATGACATCGCTCGACTAGAGTGGCCAGCATGTTCTCCAGACATGAAACCTATCCCCTATGCCTGGGATAGACTGAAAATGGCTGTTTATAGACGACGTGACCCACCAACCACTCTGAGGGATCTACGCCGAATCGCCATTTAGGAGTGGGTCAATCTGGGCCAACAGTACCTTGTTGAACATATTGATAGTATCCCACGCCGAAAACAGGCATGATTCAATGCAAGAGGATGTGCTAGTGGGTATTAGAGGTACCTGTGTACAGCAGTCTGGGCCACCACCTCTGAAGGTCTCGCCATTTTTTTTTTTTGTCATCAGTCTACTGACTGGTTTGATGCGGCCCGCCACGAATTCCTTTCCTGTACTAACCTCTTCATCTCAGAGTAGCACTTGCAACCTACGTCCTCAATTATTTGCTTGACGTATTCCAATCTCTGTCTTCCTCTACAGTTTTTGCCCTCTACAGCTCCTTCTAGTACCATGGAAGTCATTCCCTCATGTCTTAGCAGATGTCCTATCATCCTGTCCCTTCTCCTTATCAGTGTTTTCCACATATTCCTTTCCTCTCCGATTCTGCGTAGAACCTCCTCATTCCTTACCTTATCAGTCCACCTAATTTTCAACATTCGTCTATAGCACCACATCTCAAATGCTTCGATTCTCTTCTGTTCCGGTTTTCCCACAGTCCATGTTTCACTACCATACAATGCTGTACTCCAGACGTACATCCTCAGAAATTTCTTTCTCAAATTAAGGCCGGTATTTCATATTAGTAGAATTCTCTTGGCCAGAAATGCCTTTTTTGCCATAGCGAGTCTGCTTCTGATGTCCTCCTTGTTCCGTCCGTCATTGGTTATTTTACTGCCTAGGTAGCAGAATTTCTTAACTTCATTGACTTCGTGACCATCAATCCTGATGTTAAGTTTCTCGCTGTTCTCATTTCTACTACTTCTCATTACCTTCGTCTTTCTCCGATTTACTCTCACACCATACTGTGTACTCATTAGACTGTTCATTCCGTTCAGCAGATCATTTAATTCTTCTTCACTTTTACTCAGGATAGCAATGTCATTAGTGAATCGTATCATTGATATCCTTTCACCTTGTATTTTAATTCCACTCCTGAACGTTTCTTTTATTTCCCTCATTGCTTCCTCGATGTACAGATTGAGGAGTAGGGGCGAAAGGCCGGAGCCTTGTCTTACACCCTTCTTAATACGAGCACTTCGTTCTTGATCGTCCACTCTTATTATTCCCTCTTGGTTGTTGTACATATTGTATATGAGCCGTCTCTCCCTATAGCTTACCCCTACTTTTTTCAGAATCTCGAACAGCTTGCACCATTTTATATTGTCGAACGCTTTTTCCAGGTCGACAAATCCCATGAAGGTGTCTTGATTTTTCTTTAGCCTCGCTTCCATTATTAGCCGTAACGTCAGAATTGCCTCTCTCGTCCCTTTACTTTTCCTAAAGCCAAACTGATCGTCACCTAGCGCATTCTCAATTTTCTTTTCCATTCTTCTGTATATTATTCTTGTAAGCAGCTTCGATGCATGGGCTGTTAAGCTGATTGTGCGGTAATTCTCGCACTTGTCAGCTCTTGCCGTCTTCGGAATTGTGTGGATGATGTTTTTTCCGAAAGTCAGATGGTGTATCACCAGACTCATATATTCTACACACCAACGTGAATAGTCGTTTTGTTGCCACTTCCCCCAATGATTTTAGAAATTCTGATGGAATGTTATCTATCCCTTCTGCCTTATTTGACCGTAAGTCCTCCAAAGCACTTTTAAATTCCGATTATAGTACTGGCTCCCCTATCTCTTCTAAATCGACTCCTGTTTTTTCTTCTATCACATCAGAGAAATCTTCATCCTCATAGAGGCTTTCAGTGTATTCTTTCCACCTATTTGCTCTCTCCTCTGCATTTAACAGTGGAATTCCAGTTGCACTCTTAATGTTACCACCGTTGCTTTTAATGTCACCAAAGGTGTTTTGACTTTTCTGTATGCTGAGTCTGTCCTTCCGACAATCATATCTTTTACGATATCTTCACATTTTTCCTGCAGCCATTTCGTCTTAGCTTCCCTGCACTTCCTATTTATTTCATTCCTCAGCGACTTGTATTTCTGTATTCCCGATTTTCCCGGAACATGTTTGTACTTCCTCCTTTAATCAATCAACTGAAGTATTTGTTCTGTTACCCATGGTTTCTTCGCAGCTACCTTCTTTGTACCTATGTTTTCCTTCCCAACTTCTGTGATGGCCCTTTCTAGAGATGTCCATTCCTCTTCAACTGTAATACCTACTGCGCTATTCCTTATTGCTGTATCTATAGCGTTAGAGAACTTCAAACGTATCTCGTCATTCCGTAGTACTTCCGTATCCCACTTCTTTGCGTATTGATTCTTTCTGACTAATGTCTTGAACTTCAGCCTACTCTTCATCACTACTATATTGTGATCTGAGTCTATATCTGCAGGGTACGCCTTACAATCCAGTATCTGATTTCGGAATCTCTGTCTGACCATGATGTAATCTAATTGAAATCTTCCCGTATCTCCCGGCCTTTTCCAAGTATACCTCCTCCTCTTGTGATTCTTGAAGAGGGTATTCGCTATTACTAGTTGAAACTTGTTACAGAACTCAATTAGTGTTTCTCCTCTTTCATTCCTTGTCCCAAACCCATATTCTCCTGTAACCTTTTCTTCTACTCCTTCCCCTACAACTGCATTCCAGTCGCCCATGACTATTAGATTTTCGTCCCCCTTTACACACTGCATTACCCTTTCAATATCCTCATACACTTTCTCTATCTGTACATCTTCAGCTTGCGACGTCGGCATGTATACCTGAACTATCGTTGTCGGTGTTGGTCTGCTGTCGATTCTGATTAGAACAACCTGGTCACTGAACTGTACACTGTAACACACCCTCTGCCCTACCTTCCTATTCATAACGAATCCTACACCTGTTATACCATTTTCTGCTGCTGTTGATATTACCCGATACTCATCTGACCAGAAATCCATGTCTTCCTTCCACTTCACTTCACTGACCCCTACTATATCTAGATTGAGCCTTTGCATTTCCATTTTCAGATTTTCTAGTTTCCCAACCACGTTCAAGCTTCTGACACTCCACGCCCCGACTCGTAGAACGTTATCCTTTCGTTGATTATTCAATCTTTTTCTCATGGTAACCTCCCCATTGGCAGTCCCCTCCCGGAGATTTGAAAGGGGGGCTATTCCGGAATCTTTTGCCAATGGAGAGATCATCATGACACTTCTTAAAATACAGGCCACATGCCCTGTGGATACACGTTACGTGTCTTTAATGCAGTGGTTTCCATTGCCTTCTGCATCCTCATGTCGTTGATCATTGCTGATTCTTCCGCCTTTAGGGGCAATTTCCCACCCCTAGGACAAGAGAGTGCCCTGAACCTCTATCCGCTCCTCCGCTCTCTTTGACAAGGCCGTTGGCAGAATGAGGCTGACTTCTTATGCCGGAAGTCTTCGGCCGCCAATGCTGATTATTTATCAAAATTTAGGCTATGGCGGGGATCGAACCCGGGACCGAAGACGTTTTGATTATGAATCAAAGACGCTACCCCTTTTTTATTTTTTATTTTTTTGACTCTACCCCTTTTTCTCTTTTTTCTTTTTTGTTTTTTCTTTCTTATTTATTTATTTATTTTATTTTATTTTATTTTATTTTATTTTTTTTTCAATGTCAGGCTTACCACCTTTGCTGACATACATTTTGTTGTACTACCGCATAAATAGTGTCTACAATGTCCATATGTTGACAAATAGTGGCTAATTAGAAAATTAATAAATTAAGGAAATGAAGAAAACTGAAAATGCCCAAATGAAAGACAGGAAGACATTGCGGTTAGTACAGATACAAAAGAAACATGCTTCTGTAGCAATGAAATGAAAGTCGTGTCGGGGGCGACACCTGCTCACGACCCGACGTTCGATAGAGCAAGAGAGCCATCTGTCGACTCGTTCCCCAGACGTTGCTGTAAGACTGGGTCGTCTTCTCGAAATTAACTAAGGGTCCGTAAGTGTGATCGATGTCTATCTCGGCTTTTTCGTCTATCTCATCTCTCACCCGTCACACCCCATCTGGCCTGCGGGTCGGTAAATGTAAGTCGCAAGTAATTAGCGAAGTCTTGCCCATATCTCTTATGCTGTTGCAACTTCTCCATCCAGGAGAAAATGCCAAAAATCAATTTTATCCTTTTCCGATTCGTTATGCACGTAGCCCACCACCATTGCCCGTACCCACGTCACTGCATTGGTTTTTTGGACCGGAAAATAAGATTCTTGGGGGAAAAAAGTGTGTCTGACGAAATTGTGTGAGGGGCGGAGCGTAACAGGAACGCCAATATCTGTTGTGCTAAGTGCCACACTGGAGCCGACCCGCTACATGCTAAACGATGTTCATCAGTGTCCACTGTTGCGCAGCCTAAACATAGTGGAGTGTCTCCCAAATGAATCCCGTGCCGCCGGTGATTCGTTGCGAACTTCCTATTTACCACCACATACCATGTTGAAATGTGACAGCTTCGGTGAAATATGTCCCACATGGACTGGGGGCAGCATTGAAGTGGGCACTAGCACATCGGCCAACGCCAACGCACCCGAGATATTGCGAAATTGACCGCGCCACTGCCGGAAAATCGTACTGACGAATAACGCCCGTGCCTTTTCATATACGTTCACTAGACCAAGTCCACCCTCTCCAGGTGGTAGCGTAAGCGTTGTGTATTGGATCTTAAACAGGTGTCCCACACTCACGTAGGTCCCGAAAGTTGCTTGTATCCGTGATGCCATTGTGTGCGTTAAAGGCAGGACATGCGCTACATGAGTGAGTCTCGGCGCTAGGTATACGTTAACATAGGTCACCCTCTGAATCATACCCAACGCTCTTAATTTCTGTAACATCACCATTGTCCGTATCAGCTTCAATATGCGTCGGTAGTTATCCGCTGCTGTCCTCTGCACATCCGTGTGGAATGTAACACCTAGACATTTTATGGTCTTAACTAACATGAGCGGGCCTTCCTCCCGCGGTTGTAATCCTCGACCGACATTCATGCAGCGCGATTTCTGTAGATTAAGCACGCTTCCTGCTGCCATCCCGTATCGCTGTATCCATGCCAACGCCGTACGTACTTCGTCGCCTGTCCTTGCCACCAGCATCACATCGTCAGCATAAGCGCGGCAAAGAAAGGTCAGTTGTGGCAACGGCACTCCCTCCAACCGTCTTCGGAGACCATATAGACAGGGTTACAAAGCCATTGCATACAAAAATATCGAAAGGGGGCAACCTTGACGAACTGACCTTGAAATAACAATGTAGTTTGCCCCGTCCATTCACCGAGACCTTTGATCGCACGCCGCGTAACAGTCGCATGATCACTAGAATGAAGGCCTGTGGGATTCCCAATCTGCCCATCACCGCATGCAAAAAGGTATGATCCACTCTGTCGAACGCATGATCGAAGTCAATAGCGACGAGTGCTCCACGCACTCGGCATGACGCTGCTAATGCGATCATATCTCGGTAGTCACCGAGCGCCGTATGTACGTTACTCTTACCGCCAAGGCAAGTTTGATCTATGAGGAGTGTATCAGAAATTGAAGACCGTAGGCGGGCCCCAAGGATGCGCGCGAATATCTTATAGTCGCAGTTCAAGAGAGTGAGTGGTCTATAATCTCCTGGCCTTCTGCCACCGCGTCGTTTGGGTATTGGGATGATGATACCATCCGTGAATTCGGCAGGTATCTCAGTCTGTGGTTACAGGAGTTCGTTGTACATCTGAATCCAGGTCCGTCCCATGAGGTATGCAAAGGCGCGGTAAAATTCAATTGGGAAGCCGTTCTATCCTGGGGACTTGTTCGCAGCCCCCCTGGCAATTGCATCTGTCAGTTCATCCTCTGTTATCAGTGTGATGAAAGTCTCTGCATCCAGTGGTGGTCCTCTATCTGGCATTTCCGAGATGACATCATGTAGTGTCTCGTGGTTCACTTGTACAGGTCCATATAACTGGAGGAAATAGTCAGTAAACACATGAGTAATATCACGCTGGTTCACAACTTGCTGGCCAGTTTCAGAGATCAGTTCCCTGATCAATGTCCTGCGTCGCCGTTGACGTTCACGTACTAGGTGGTGCATGGAGGGGGTTTCGGCAGTAACTGTGTCTGCCAATCTCGACCGGACCATTATACCTTCCATTCTTAGTCTCGTCAGGTGTAATAACTTGGCTTTTATCCTTCCCATGGCCGTGTGCCTTTCCGGCGATGGTTGTTGGCTCATCAGCTCCCTCAGGGCTGTAAAATAAAAATCAGCCGTCGTGCGTTTCCACTGCAATTTGTCCTGCCCGTATCGTATCAACGTTCTCCGTAACGTTGGTTTTGCGCATTTGATCCACCACTGGAGAACTGAGGTGTATGCTCGATGGCGGCGAACGCAGGTCTCCCATGCCGCCTCTATCGACCGAAGACATGCAGCGTCACGTAAAAGTGCACAATTCATTTTCCAGGGACCCTTACTCCGCCATATCTTCTGACACGTTAGTGAAATCGTACAGACGTACGCCATATGATCCGTAAAAGCCGCTGGCCAGATTTCGGCATCCAGTATCGCCGTCCGTAGAGCTCGTGTCACATACATTCTACCAAGTCTACTCGTCGAGTGTCCCGTTACAAACGTGTAACCCGGTCTGTCGCAATGCTGCAGTTCCCAGGTATCAAGAAGCGCCATTTCGGTAATTAATGCACGCAGTTCCATGCATGGCACGTAATGAGGTACTTGGTCCTTTTTGTCGACGACACAATTAAAGTCGCCGCCCACTATATAGTTATCATAGTGTCCAGCGAACATCGGTGCTATCTCTTCGATGTAAAATGTCGCACTTTCTCTTCGTTTTGTAGAGCCAGATGGCGCGTATAAATTGATGAAACGAACGCCGTCGACAGTGATCGCTATGCCACGTGCCGAAGGGAGAGACATGGCGTCCTCCAGTCCTATTCCTTCCCTGGTGAGAATCGCCACACCGCATCCACTTTCATCGTGCACTGTATAATGTGCCTCGTAGCCGTAGAACTCTGGCGGCGATGTGAAACGCACTTCTTGTAGGAGTACAATATCCACGTCCGCAGCGCGCAACATATCTTTCAGCATTTGAATTTTAAGCGGTGTCCGAATGCCATTAATGTTTATCGTTGCAAGGCGGTACGCCTGGCGTGTGTTCATCAGTTGGAGGGCGGTGTCATTAAGCGTCTGTCTGCACCCCCGATGCTCCTCACCACACTAAGTTGTTCAACATTTCCCGACCCCTCCCGGTCTCTGGCCAGGACTATCCTCAATCGTCGCGTTCGTATTTTCATTCTGTTCCTGTTGGTCCATTTCTTGCGCCCAGTCCCCCAGCATATTTCCGGAACTGGTCGAACGATGGGAGGCAACGTTGTCACCGCTCTTAAGTTGGACAATTGTCATCTCCACTTCTCCCTTCCGGTCACCAGAAGGAGAATTCAAGTTTCCGTCGCTGTGTAATTCCTGCACCGTCATCTCGGCATCTGTTGAATCCACTGGTCTCAGGTCGATACTGTCGTTGTCCCCTCGGGACTATGGCTATCTTCAGCAGAAGTCAGTCGACGTTTCTTTCTTCTCTTCGGCGAACGCTGTTTCCGTTGCCTTGCTTCCGCATCGGCCGTTGGGGTTGCGTATCCTCCGTCTTGGGCCTGGCCTATCACGCTCTCGGTGGAAGCACTGGCAGCCACCACGGATGAGCCTGGAGCGGCCGTCAGCTGCATCTCTTGTGTGGTGTCCTGTGTCTGCTGTGGTGGAACCGGTGGTCTGAGTTCCAGTCCGTTGGTGTCCATGTTCTCTATAGGGGGCAGCTGCTGGTGTCCATCGGAAATCTCCCTCACGTCGCCTCTCAGGGCTTCCACAAAGGTCAACGGTAAGACAGTCATCTGTTGTGGTGTCTGAACGTCATCCCGTGGGGTTTACACTAAACGTCGCTGGAGGCATTCCGAGCGGTCTTTCCCGCACCCCGAGCAAGCGCGAGGTTGCCCATCATAAATTATAATCGCTCGACAACCTCCTACGTACAAATAAGAGGTGACGTGCTTTCGCAGTTCTATCCGTATTTGTCTCACCCCATTTAAAATGAGGTACGTGGTAAAACTGGTCCTTTTTTCGGCCACATGGGATAGAACTGTACCATATGGTCGAAAGGCGTCGGTAACAAGTTCAGACGGGACCTCAAACGGAAGTTCGAAGACTCGTATAGTGCGGATCCCCATTCCCGCGTGATCGACCGTAACCACACCAACATTCCCGTCGGCATGACAGAAACGATACCCGTTCGGTGATCGTTGTAGAAGTCTTTCGCAAGCAGCCTCGTCAACAATCTTGACATAGACGACGCTTGAAACGATCGATAAATTGTGTCCCACGATTTCATGTGGATCGATTTTTACCTCTTCTCTTAAGAAACGTTCGATCTCGTGTGCCTTTGGTCGTGTATAGTCGTTCGCAAAACTGAACGCCAAGGTCGTTTTTCTGTACGAGTGTGCCATCTCGTTCTAGACTCACAACACCGCTCACGCGAAGCTGCTCCGGCGTAAACAAACAGGCGCGCGCACCACAGCGCGGCCGGCAGGCAACACGGTCCGCACTGTGTCACTGCCGAAGGCAGACTCACGCTACCCCTAGACCACGGGTACTCGCCATATGGTGATACAAAGTGCAATGTGTGGTTTTCATGAGCGACAAAACTGTGCGAAAATGATGTTTATGTTGATCTCTAATCCAATTTTCTGTACAGGTTCCGGAACTCTCGGAACCGAGGTGATGCAAAACTTCTTTTTGCGTGTGTAATTAACGCAGAGTAATGAAATTTTGGCAATAAATTGGTCTATGGAAACATTTAAGTAATTAATACTGCAATATCAGAGGTTAATATAAGCTCGAGGGAAGCACTTTCAAATGTGAAATGCTAGAACATTAATAATTGGTGTAGCCGCCAGAATGTTGATTGCAAGTATGAAAATGTAAACGTATTGAGTTTTACAGGTGCCGAATGTCAGTTTGTGGGATGGAGTTCCGTGCCTGTTGAACTTGGTCGGTCGATACAGAAACGGTTTATACTTCTTGTGGATAACGCTGAAATTGTCGTCGCTGATGTCCCATACGTGCCCCACTGGAGACGGATCTGGTGATGGCGCAGGCCAAGCAACATACAGACACTCTGTATAGCGTGTTGGGTTACAACAGCGGCTTGTAGGTGAGCGTTATCATGTTGGAAAACTCCCCTTGGAGTGCTGTTCATGTATGTCAGCACAACAGGTCGTATCATCAGACTGAGGCACAAACTTGCAGTAAGGGTGCGTGGGATAACCACGGGAGTGCTGCTGCTATCCCACAAAATTGCATTCTGGGCCATAACTCCAGGTATAGGTCCGGTGCGTGTAGCACGCAAGCAACGCTCTCGGCTAGCCTCCTTCTAACCTACACACGGTCATCACTGGCACCGAAGCAGAACCAGCTGTAATAAGAAAATACAACAGACCTTCACCCCGCCTCCAGTGAGCTCTCGCTCGGTGCCGCAGAAGTTGCAAATGGCGAGGGTTTCGGGTCAGTGCAATATACGCTACACGGCGCCTAGCTCGGAGTTGCCCAAGAAGTAACTGATTTACACAGTTCTTTGTGTCACTGTGGTGTCAACTGCTGCCTGAATTGCTGCTGCAGAGGGAGTACGATGCGCCAGAGCCATATGAGTAAAACAATGGGCTTCTCTCCCGATAGTGCCACGTGGCCGTCCGGAGACAAGTCTTGTTGCGACTGTACAGTCTCTTGACCACCGCTGCCAGCAACCATCGACAGCGTCTTCGCGCAGTGTCGCAGAAGGAACAGCCAGATTCTCGTAGCCCTATGACACAACCTCGTTCAGAGTCAGTGAGGTGTTGGTAATGGCGTCATTGTAACTTTAAAGGCGTTCTTGACTAACATCAACTCATTAGATCCAATGTCAAAAGTAATTAACCATCACGACAGCGTGTATGTAAAACAAAGCTGTTTGCATCCTAACAGCAACACTTCTGCTTGTATTATGTGACTGCCGCGAAATCATGTTTCAGATGTAGAAACACGTCTTTCCTTTATGTCACACAGCTTTGTCGTGGCCTTGCGATTTGTCTTCCGTCAACGCATCTCGGCCAAGTGACTAGGCGCACCAGCATAACAGGTGAGTCAGGCGGGTCCCGGACAGACTAGGGGCCAACCGAGTCTAGATCACACCGGTTGCCGCCGGGAGGCATCAGATACGTTGCTACAGGTCGGTATGTACAGGGACTTTCAAAAATGACCGGTATCTTTGAAACGGCAATAAAAACTAAACGAGCAGCGATAGAAATACACCGTTTGTTGCAATATGCTTGGGATAACAGTACATTTTCAGGCGGACAAACTTTCGAAATTACAGTAGTTACAATTTTCAACAACAGATGGCGCTGCAAGTGATGTGAAAGATATAGAAGACAACGCAGTCTGTGGGTGCGCCATTCTGTACGTCGTCTTTCTGCTGTAAGCGTGTGCTGTTCACAACGTGCAAGTGTGCTGTAGACAACATGGTTTATTCCTTAGAACAGAGGATTTTTCTGGTGTTGGAATTCCACCGCCTAGAACACAGTGTTGTTGCAACAAGACGAAGTTTTCAACGGAGGTTTAATGTAACCAAAGGACCGAAAAGCGATACAATAAAGGATCTGTTTGAAAAATTTCAACGGACTGGGAACGTGACGGATGAACGTGCTGGAAAGGTAGGGCGACCGCGTACGGCAACCACAGAGGGCAACGCGCAGCTAGTGCAGCAGGTGATCCAACAGTGGCCTCGGGTTTCCGTTCGCCGTGTTGCAGCTGCGGTCCAAATGACGCCAACGTCCACGTATCGTCTCATGCGCCAGAGTTTACACCTCTATCCGTACAAAATTCAAACGCGGCAAACCCTCAGCGCCGCTACCTTTGCTACACGAGAGACATTCGCTAACGATATAGTGCACAGGATTGATGACGGCGATATGCATGTGGGCAGCATTTGGTTTACTGACGAAGCTTATTTTTACCTGGACAGCTTCGTCAATAAACAGAACTGGCGCATATGGGGAACCGAAAAGCCCCATGTTGCAGTCCCATCGTCCCTACATCCTCAAAAAGTACTGGTCTGGGCCGGCATGTCTTCCAAAGGAATCATTGGCCCATTTTTCAGATGCGAAACGATTACTGCATCTCGCTATCTGGACATTCTTCGTGAATTTGTGGCGGTACAAACTGCCTTAGACGACACTGCGAACACCTCGTGGTTTATGCAAGATAGTGCCCGGCCACATCGCACGGCCGACGTCTTTAATTTCCTGAATGAATATTTCGATGATCGTGTGATTGCTTTGGGCTATCCGAAACATACAGAAGGCGGCGTGGATTGGCCTCCCTATTCGCCAGACATGAACCCCTGTGACTTCTTTCTGTGGGGACACGTGAAAGACCAGGTGTACCGCCAGAATCCAGAAACAATTGAACAGCTGAAGCAGTACATCTCATCTGCATGTGAAGCCATTCCGCCAGACACGTTGTCAAAGGTTTCGGGTAATTTCATTCAGAGACTACGCCATATTATTGCTACGCATGGTGGATATGTGGAAACTATCGTACTATAGAGTTTCCCAGACCGCAGCGCCATCTGTTGTTGATAATTGTAACTACTGTAATTTCGAAAGTTTGTCTGCCTGAAAATGTACTGTTGTCCCAAGCATATTGCAACAAACGGTGTATTTCTATCGCTGCTCGTTTAGTTTGTATAGCCGTTTCAAATATACCGGTAATTTTTGAAACCCCCTGTATTTGTACCAACTTATTGCGCATAGACACGTGACTGAAAATAATGAGCAGATTGGTCTGCCACTGGCAGCCTATTTAAAGCCACTCAGAGATCACAGAAGGCCGTCTTCACCGGGTAAGCCGCGGAGCCAGGCGCTGACAACAACCGCTCTTCCACCATCGGGGCCTTACTTCCGTGCATCCAGCAAGGCGCGTCGCAGTGCACAGCCGCTACGCCGCCGAGCTGTCCTCCCAAGACAATTATTACGGCCCCGACCACTACCATACGACGTGTGGCCTACAACTCCATGTCAACAGTCTGTATCTATAAATCATGTTGGTTGTGGACATTGACTGTCAGTAATTGATATCTAATTCTTGAAAACGTAATTAACATACTTGCTTATTTACTGAACTACCCTGACAGCCTAATTCAAGCTGCTTCAGAAAATCTGGCCTTCTACCAAGAGTTATTTTGCTGTCTGGGCATACAGCCAGGAATTACTTGTTATTGTTGTAATTCGACTGTCAGCCTAGTTATTATTTCTTATTTTGGCATCCATCCTTGGTCACCCCCGCTTAAAAGGGATTTGTGCTTACTTGTCTGATGACCACAGATATAGCACTGCCAGTGCTGCGCGCTTGTTCACTGCCGCACGGGTGCTTGACGATGTGCGTTACCCATTATTCACACGTGCCGCTTTGCCGCCTCTGGATCACAGGGTCTCGGGTTCGATTCCCGACCGGGTTGGGGATTTTCTCTGCCCAGGGACTGGATGTTTATGTTGTCCTCATCATTTCATCGTCATCATCGTCATTCATGACAGTGGCTAGATTCAATTGTGAACAAATTAATCTGTGTAAAAATTGGTACTTCGTCGGGGCGCTGATGACCGCGCAGTTGTTCACCCCGCAAACAGAACATCTTCGTTATGTGCAGCATTAGTAATACAGAGAATTATTTTATTGCTATCACGGCCAATAAAATGTAGAACCAGTTTTCTAAAAGTTGTTTATAAGGAGAAACACAGCTTTCCTGGCCAGGATCAAGATTAACAAATGTAATTTTCGTCTCCAATATTAAGCAAAAAACTACGAAAAATTTGCTTTGTAGTTATAATAGACTCGGTTGAAATGTGCATTGTACCACATAAAATTTAAAATTGAAAACGTTCTCATCTACATCTGCATCAATACTCCACAGTGTGTGCGGGAGGATACTTTTGGTACCATTAACTGATTCCCCTTCCTCATTCCATTCACGAATGGAGCGTGGTAAAATGATTGTCGATAAGCCTTTGTATTAGCTCTATATTCTTGAACTGTGTTATCTTGGCCATTTCGCGACATGTATGTGGGAGGAAGTCAAAATAAACACCTTTCAACTGTCTAGTATCCAAACATATTTTATTTGGCTACCAGTTTCAGCGTTTTACTACCCCATCTTCAGGCCACTGACCGACGTGTAGAAAGATTCTACCTCGGTTCTGATCAAAACAGGGGCCATCTGGCAGGTGATGATTGGAGTCATCGCTATAGCAAAAATCTACTAACACCAGCATTGGTGGTCCTTTTTTCGTCAGAACCGAGGTCAGGGCACTGAAGATGGCGTAGTAAAACCCTGGAACTGGTACCTAAATAAAATAAATTTGGAAACTAGACGGCTGAAACATTTGACGTCCTGTATTGAACAACCGAGTCCTGCAGCCATCTGCAAAAAGATGGACATACAGAGAAGTGATATCATATCCGACTCTTCCCTGGAAGTACCCTGTCAGTATGTCAATAGAAACCTCTCCGTGATGCACCACGCCTCTCTTGGCGTATGCCACTGGAGTTTGCTGTGCATCTCTGTAACGCTGTCACGCCGACTAAACGACCCCGTGACAAACCCGCGCCGCTCATCATTGAATCCTCTCCATCTTTCATATCTGTACATCTTCAGTGTTCCGGATTCATAACGAATACACAAGAATCGGACGAACAATCTCTTTGCCGCGCGGGATTAGCCGAGCGGTCTAGGCGCTGCAGTCATGAACTGTGCGGGTAGTCCCGGTGGAGGTTCGAGTCCTCCCTCGGGCATGGGTGTTTGTGTTTGTGCTTAGGGTAATTTAGGTTAAGTAGTTTGTAAGCTTAGGGACTGGTGACCTTAGCAGTTAAGCCTCATAAGATTCTTCTTACAAATCTTAGTTTGGTATCCGCTTTTCGTATGACTAGGCTGTTATAATTAAAGTGCAGCTATTAACAGATGTCCAACATGGGCTGTACCAAAGGCACGATAGCTAAAGTACGTAGTTCCAAATATGGCCGCTGGGTGCAACTCTGTCGCTGTGAATGCAAGAAAGACGTATAGAAATGCAAGAAAGATGTAGAGAAATATTTCCATATGTAATGCATTAGGAGCGGGACTTGGGTAGAAAAGATCAAAGTTAAAACGGCATAATGTCGATTTCATTATTAACCTTCGCTTATAGAATTGGTTCAGTATTACACGAGACTAGGAGAAGATGCTGCACAGCACCATATTTGTACGTGGTGGCCAAGACTGGAACTATTTTTTCAGCATAAATCGGTTCCGCGTTAAGGCATTAGCATGCGTATCGAGTTTCGCTGACAGTGTAATTACAGCTCACAGTCCACTCTGAACCTCCACGAGTATCTGCACTTTAATTATAACCACCCCTGTATTTTCTTTATGTGGTCATACCGCTTAAGGTCGTTCTGGATAGTTAATGATAGCTATTTTACGGTATATACACTCCTGGAAATGGAAAAAAGAACACATTGACACCGGTGTGTCAGACCCACCATACTTGCTCCGGACACTGCGAGAGGGCTGTACAAGCAATGATCACACGCACGGCACAGCGGACACACCAGGAACCGCGGTGTTGGCCGTCGAATGGCGCTAGCTGCGCAGCATTTGTGCACCGCCGCCGTCAGTGTCAGCCAGTTTGCCGTGGCATACGGAGCTCCATCGCAGTCTTTAACACTGGTAGCATGCCGCGACAGCGTGGACGTGAACCGTATGTGCAGTTGACGGACTTTGAGCGAGGGCGTATAGTGGGCATGCGGGAGGCCGGGTGGACGTACCGCCGAATTGCTCAACACGTGGGGCGTGAGGTCTCCACAGTACATCGATGTTGTCGCCAGTGGTCGGCGGAAGGTGCACGTGCCCGTCGACCTGGGACCGGACCGCAGCGACGCACGGATGCACGCCAAGACCGTAGGATCCTACGCAGTGCCGTAGGGGACCGCACCGCCACTTCCCAGCAAATTAGGGACACTGTTGCTCCTGGGGTATAGGCGAGGACCATTCGCAACCGTCTCCATGAAGCTGGGCTACGGTCCCGCACACCGTTAGGCCGTCTTCCGCTCTCGCCCCAACATCGTGCAGCCCGCCTCCAGTGGTGTCGCAACAGGCGTGAATGGAGGTACGAATGGAGACGTGTCGTCTTCAGCGATGAGAGTCGCTTCTGCCTTGGTGCCAATGACGGTCGTATGCGTGTTTGGCGCCGTGCAGGTGAGCGCCACAATCAGGACTGCATACGACCGAGGCACACAGGGCCAACACCCGGCATCATGGTGTGGGGAGCGATCTCCTACACTGGCCGTACACCACTGGTGATCGTCGAGGGGACACTGAATAGTGCACGGTACATCCAAACCGTCATCGAACCCATCGTTCTACCATTCCTAGACCGGCAAGGGAACTTGCTGTTCCAACAGGACAGTGCACGTCCGCATGTATCTCGTGCCACCCAACGTGCTCTAGAAGGTGTAAGTCAACTACCCTGGCCAGCAAGATCTCCGGATCTGTCCCCCATTGAGCATGTTTGGGACCGCATGAAGCGTCGTCTCACGCGGTCTGCACGTCCAGCACGAACGCTGGTCCAACTGAGGCGCCAGGTGGAAATGGCATGGCAAGCCGTTCCACAGGACTACATCCAGCATCTCTACGATCGTCTCCTTGGGAGAATAGCAGCCTGCATTGCTGCGAAAGGTGGATATACACTGTACTAGTGCCGACATTGTGCATGCTCTGTTGCCTGTGTCTATGTGCATGTGGTTCTGTCAGTGTGATCATGTGATGTATCTGACCCCAGGAATGTGTCAATAAAGTTTCCCCTTCCTGGGACAATGAATTCACGGTGTTCTTATTTCAATTTCCAGGAGTGTATACTATTTCCAGCAATTTGTTGTCAACTCTCATCTGAAGTAAGACAATGTGGAAACTTCGATGTCGATCGATTACACAACATTCTCACCACACCATCCACGATCTCAGACTACTGTTGACGGTACTGAGAGTTAAGAGGAGCGTGATAGAAATAAATTGATGACAGTAGGTGGCGGAGTGGATTGACACTGTCTGCTACGAACGGTTTCTCGACATGTAGAGGTGACCGAGATTGATGCGGAGTTGCAGTGCAAGTCGGCGGACGGGAAGCGCGGCGCGCCGAAGGTGACGTCAGCTCGTTACAGCGGCGCCGGAGGCAGCGGCAGCGGACCGGCGCCGGCTGGAGCAGCTCGTGACCTCCCGTCCGGCCTGCGTGCACCTCCGCCTCCGCGTCCTTCGTTATCGGCGGCAGGACGCGGTTGCTCTACTCGCGGTCCGCTGCTCGTTTGCCGCTGCCAGATCGCAGTTCCTCTGCCCGCCAGACGCCTGGTGAGGACGTAGAGTTGAAGCAGGGGTCTCATCATTAAATCGAGTGACAAAGCCCATGCACCTTCCAATTTAAAACAAGTGTGTCCACATCGAATCGTTAGAACGGAGTGGCTTCACACATACAGCCACCTTCATACGTGGAAGGTCGATTAACTTCAAAGTGATTTACGTCACTTCGAGGCCGAAATAACCTCAGTCCGGTCGGAGAAGTGTAAGAATCAATCCTGTAGAAGACCGTGGACTTAGCTGCAAAAACTTAGGCGTCTTCACTCGCAGTTTCCGGGAGTATGGTTGGATGGACTGTGGTTTCAAACACTCGCCTCGTGAACCTTTTTTGATTACCGGAGGCTCGTCCCTCCAGCTTTTACCATCATCCACTGGGTGGAAACACAGCCACCGTGGAAGCGGCCACAATCCAGGGATGTTGTAGATCTGATTCAGAAGCTATCTGCGAAACAGAAACGAAATGTCACTGCACAGAGCGTATACCATGAAGAACCACCGCCCTCAGTATGTTATTACATGAATGCTTGGTGTCTGTTCCTTCAGACACATCCAAAAGAACAGACACCACGTCAAATCCACAGATGCGGTTCATATTACGTAAATTGGTGAGAGTAGAAAGGAAAGGGCAGGAACTATTGATGCCAGATGCATCGCGGCTTTATGCAGAATCAGTGGCGACGACTCAGAACAGACACCACACCTTCATATAATTGATTCCCCTCGATGGGCAATCAATCCACCCACTTCAGTGCAGATGCACAAGTACGTTAGACCTCCTGAGAGAAATTCAAAGCAGCGTGCATGGAGGACTGCAAATAGATGCCGCTCGGTGGGAGTGGGAGTCGCTCGAGAAGTGTGCCAAGATATTCCACGCAATTGACATGAACATTTTGTTGAGGTGGCACTGCAAGACTACACTGGACTTGCGGTTTGATCAGAAAGAGTACAGGTGACTGTAAGTTTATGTCTTGACAGTAATTACTTTCTCTTGTACACCTTCCACTTGTCTGCCTGGCCATGCGTCTGCTAAACTGGTTCTGCCCTACGTGAGAGGTTGTTGTTGCTAGCCTGCATTGGAGTATACCACTTTTATCAGAAAATCTGACTATTAAATTCCCTTGCAACGAGGAGAAGTCGTTTTGCCCCTGCCTTGTTTTTCCCAAAGCTACTTTAGGCAGCGTGTTTTGAGTTCCCGTCCAGGCCTAAAGTGAACGACACACAGAGTTCATTGTCTGGTTGTGTCGAACATTACAGCATGCTCAATAAGGGGCCTCGCTTAAACTAAGTGTTTTGTGTCTCAACATAGACAATTTCTGAGCCACCATAAATGTTGCATTCTCTTCTAAAATTCTTCTGAAGACCTGAGGCTTCCCAAAAATCTCAGCAGGCAGAGGGATAACACCACCTGACGGCTCGATCGGTAGCCTCTAGTCCAAACATCGAAACGCGCCAATTTTTATGGTCACCACCACTTTACACAATGAGACTTTATGACACTGTCGAAATGCCTTCACTTGCTATCTATTTCTCTCCTGCGCTTCTCTACCTGCTGTGGCCAAACGGCAGTTTTTTCGCCTCTTCGGCCGAAAGTAGTGTCTGCACAACGGCGCGAGGAAATCTTGCGACCGTGTTAGAGTCCTTGGTAAGTGCATCGAGATGTTCCTCTCCCTAATAGCTGCAAAATGTACACTGCAAAGTTTGCTGTTAAATAGCTAAACAGCTTGCATGTTCTCAACTCCAGAAAATACTATTTGATGGAGAGCCATCGCAAAGAGCCTACATACATCAACAACGCACATGCTCCCATCAGCGGCTGCTCATATTGATAACTTCCTGTTGTCCCATAAAAATAATGTCTAGGGTGTAATAACAACGTTAAAGAGTTGCCTTAAATATGAAAACAAGTGAGAGAGTGACATGTCCTCTCTCAGCTCATTGGTTAAAGCAAATTCCTAGGATGCAGGGCATCGCAGATTCGAATGCCTGTCTGTCACACATTTACACTCGTCACTGCTGATTCTCCATAAGGTCACGACGTAGCTGACGTCAGCAGTTCTTTCCTATTCGTTCTCTCTGCCTCCTCCAATCCCAGTTATGCAGAATGATTTTGGAAAATAAAATAAATTAGTATTAAGGATGAGTAAATGAAATACGCCAGTTTATTCATTATAGCCTCATTTCATTGAATAGGTAGCCTGGAAGGATATTCCATTGACCCAATTGTTTGCCAGCTCGCTCTGAATCCATCACCATCATCCTTCGTCCATAGATTGCCCCTACATCTACTGGAGGCTGATTCTCTCTCCAGACCGAACCTGAGGAACAACCTTCTTTCTGCATTTCCCATACCACCACCTGTGTAACATACCTTTCTTCTACCAGTTTCCAGTGGAAATACACAACAAGATTTATGTAGGTATGATGTGCAACCAATCTCTTTTTGAGATTTCTTCAGTTTATAGTACCATTAACTTGTTTTCGAACCACTGCAGGCACATTGTGGGGTGGAGCAGTAACAAGGACATTATTCTGTGGCCAGTACACAGCTGGACGCTGGACATGGTGATTGTGCTACCCAATGGTGTCCACAACAAATTTATTCCACTATGAACACTTTATCCAGATTACACACAAGCATCTACACCCACACAGGCGCGCGCACACACACACACACACACACACACACACACACACACACACACACAAACACAAGCACACATGCACACATGCACACACACACACACACACATGAACTCAGTGGTTAGATTCACTTGTTTACAGAATAAAACAAATCTTTAATTGTATATTTGGTTCACTGACAAGTGGAGGAACCTGGCTTCTACCTATCCCATTACAGCGGGCATTCAATTCAGACTTTTTTTTTCCTCCTTCCATTCCCACCTTCTCTACCAGCCTTTATGCTTCACACATCTAGGCGAGTAGCCCAGCACCATGCAGGCCCCCATGTCGAACAAGTGATGTTGGTCGCAGACCTGGTGCTGGTTTTCCACTGCCCTCACCACAAGTTCCATGTCAGTCAATTAGGCAAACAACTTCACCCAAAGCTGCTATTACAATGAACCGGACAGCAGTTGCCACCACATGAAAAGGTGAATGGAAAGTTGGCTGAATCACAGAGTGTACAGTACGGAACACAAGCAACATGTATATGAGAGACAGATAAGACCCTCCAGGAGGATGGGTGCTTAATGTTTCAAGCAGTAGCATTAGCTACAGTGACCTTCAAAATGAATCCAACTGCGAAATAATGTGGACAGGAGTAACTGTGGTCCATGGACTTAGACAACATCAGGTGTGTGTACAGACACATCAGTCAAAGAGTCATTCAAATAAAGTTCAAACTTGATGTGCCAGAAATACAGAGGCCATATGGTAGAAGCAGTTTGTAACATTGAACTGCACAGGATCATCTGAAGTAACTAAGCATGCCTTATTGAAGATAAATACAAACAGTCTTGTAACACAATACTGAAAACATTCTCTGACAACTGCACTGAAGAAATAGTCTGAGAAAAAACACTCAAAGGAACTTCTGTAGACTTCCTATTACAAAGGCCTGATAGTTTTGAGGGTGACACCAATGAAAGGTGGACTGATGATCGTAATGCTGTTACAGGAACAATGTTTGCCTAAATTCAAAAAGTCATCAAGGAAGCTATATTAGATTTTGCGTTTTGTCGAACTGATGCAAAGGCATTTTAAACATTTTTATTGATGAACTGAGAACATTTCCTTTAGACAAACAATCTAAAACCATTTGCAATTAAAGCTGCAAGACATTATAAACAGCAAATTCAGTAACTATGAAGTTTGCATAACAATAAATATAGTATTGTAAACCGATTATGGCGTAAAAGCAAATTTTCTAAAATTCCATATTTTATTAAGCAACCAGTTTAGTTGATTAATTAACTAATTTTAGTCGATTCATAAATCAATTAATTGATTCATTAATAAGAATTTCCCTAAATAACTCTGCAATTTTAGTTTTCAGCATCCCATTTATTTATTCCCATAAACTAAATTCTTATTTATTTTAAAATATAAAAATTAATAAATGTTTACTTGATAAATAAATTCCACAAGATAACATTTATCAACACCCACAAACGACTTTCTTATTTATTTTAAAATATAAAATGTGTTTACTGCTAGAATTGAATGTACTTTCCCTAAAAAATTCAAAGGTACATTTCAACAGTAAATGTTAAAAATATAACAATTTATATATTTTTGTACATTAATCAACATGAGAAAAGATATACAAGTGTATTTGAAATGCAAATGTTATTTAAAAAATGAAAATCTTATGTTTTGTTTGTAAATAAAACGAAAAAATGTGCTCCAAAGTTGATTTATTTCAATATTTATAACATTTTTCTAAAGAAAACTGTTGATCAAGTTATTTCCATTATAGAAATTACAAAATTATTGTAAGATAGACTTTATACATATGTAACTCAAAAAGATCTTGTGGAATTTATTTATTATTTTTATATTAAAGCAGAGATCAAAACCAAGATACAAAAATATAAACACTTTATAAAATGTTAAGTTTAAAAAAATTATTCCGAACTTAAAAGTGAACAATTCATCGATCTTATTCTAAATTTTAATTCAACCATAATATTAATGATAGCGATAGTGAATTGAAATAAATTATAAAATAACATCATCAGATCTGTAAAACCAGAAATTAAAAAATTATTCTAAACTTAAGAAATAACAACTAATCGATCTGATCAAAGAACTGAAGATAACATGAATAATATTCATAGTAAGAACTATATTTAAAAGCTTCTAGCAGGTAGATAACAAGAAATAAAACATTCTATCAATAGGTTCTTCAGGTGACAATTTTCTAGATGATAGTGATTTTTTAAAGTCATCTAAATGTCTTAATAGAAATGCATCTACTTTTACATGAAGGATAATAGATTATAAGAATAGTAATGATAATGATAATATTTTTGAACCAAAAGTATTCCTTGATCAAATGAAAGAAGAAGGAATCACTGAATTAAAGAATATCTTAATACGATTATATACATTTAAAGGTAACACAAAAATTTTTAAATTTTATAAACATGAATGAAATACAAGAATTTACTTTTAAACAAGTAACGAAGTTTTATTAAGAGTAAGTAATTTAGAAGATCATCATACAAATACAAGGAATAAATCATTAACTGAAATTCAAAGGTAAAAAAAATATTGTTGGTCTTTATTTCATATAAATAGTTTAGAATTAAATGTTAATAGACACAAACAAATATCTGGTTTTCCTTAGATCGGTTTACCAAAAGATATTAAACATAAGATAGCTACAACTAATACATAAAATATAGATCAACAATGTTTCAGCTTTATGGCCATCAATTCATAATGCAGAATGAATTATAAAGTATGAATAACTTGGATTAAAATTTAATAAAAGTTTTTGAAAAGGAAAAATTTATTTTCCTCCTCAATTCAAAGATATTTCAAAATTTAAAGAAATCATATGTTTCAATTAATGTTTATGCTTATGATTAAAGATTTTAATGTATGTCTCTTTAACATACAAACATAAACAAGAAAAACATGTTATCTTCTTTTAATTTAAGAAAAAATTAATATACAATTAAAATGAAGATCTAATTTTTCTGTGTGATAAATGTTTAAGCTATATTTGTTCACTAGAGAAAGTTGGACAATCACAATAATGATTGTAAAAAACATCAAGAAGCAGATATTGTTGTTTAGAAAGGTGAGATAATTAAATTTGAATTTTATAATCATTCATATTTTGCAATTTATGTAGGTTTTGAATGTTTATTAACAAATAGTAGCACTTGTCAAGCAAATTCTACATGAGCTAATATTAATAAACATCAAAACATGTATCACTATCTTTAATTATTGTTACACATTTTCGAATGCTGATTATAAGATACTTGTAAGGTATACTGGTAAACATGCAGCAGACATAAGTTTAACTGTTAAAACAAGAATACAGAGAGACTAAAATCATATGAAAGAAATACATCAATTATGAAAATTAAAGAAGATAAAAAAAATTTAAAACATAAAATATTTACTAATGGAGAAAAAAATACAAGAGATCATTCTCATTTAACAGGAAAAATGATGATTTTAATATTAATTATAAAAATCCTAATTTTTTTCAGTTTCTTTTTGTAGTTTAACAAATTATGACATTCATTTATTTGTTAAAGAATTGGTAATAGATAATCAAGAAATTGACACTGTTCCAGATATTGCTCAAATGTATATTTCTTTTACCAAAATGTAGAAGATGAATTAACATTAATATTATTCAATGTGTTTAATTCATGGCAATGAGCACTGATAATCTTATAAAGGAACAATTTAGAGGCAAAGTAAGATTTAATAATTAAAAGAGGTGTTTACTCATATGATTATGGGTAGTGTAAAGATAAATTGAAATAAAGTTTACTAATAAAAACTATTTTTGTTCAAGACTTAATATATGTGATGTAAAAGCTAAACACTATCAATGTCCAATGGCAGTTTTCATCAAAATTTAATATAAAGAAGTAGAAGAATATACAACATCATCATCATCATCATCATCATCATCATCATCATCATTTAAGACTAATTATGCCTTTCAGCGTTCAGTCTGGAGCATAGCCCCTCTTATACAGTATTATATACAATATTATATAAGAAATCTGATGCTTCAATATCAGCTGATATATAATAGAAAATTTTACAAGAATGTGTGTTTGTTCTTATAAAGTCGATCAAGCTTGGTACTTTACTGCATTTGGATTACCTTGCAAATGTATGTCAAAAATTAACAAAATGAATTAGATTCATTAAAAGATTATGAAGTGATTATATCTCTTGAAACAGTTATTTGGCAGTAATTTCACAAAGTATTAAAAGATATGATAAATCAAATAACAATGGTATGAAATATTTTATGCAAAACAGCATTCAAATTATCTTACAAGTTAGGACACAAATAATTTGAATGGTGTGCAATGATTTCACCATTTATAAAAGCCTGAGTGGTTATTTCAATTTTGAACAAATGCTTAAAATATTACATGATGATAAATATGGTTATATTTTAGAAGTCAATTTAGAATATAAAAAAATGTACATCATCAAACACAAAGATTTAAAGTTAAAGATTAATTATTTACTTTTTAATTCTTTACATGTTCAGATAATTGTTGGTGCATATTCTGTCATATTTCACAAACAAATTTTCTGCAAAGATATTCAATATTCAAATAATATTTCTCTTTATGTTTTGAGGAACTAAGGGTGTTTGCTCTTTTCTGAGACACATACACGAATTGGTTTAGAAAAATATATAAATTCTTATTTGTGTTTCCTACTAAATGCTTCTTTATACCAGTTATTAATGATTTCCTTTATATGTTCAGTTTTTTTCCCTATATTCTTTTGTTTCTTCTTTGTATAATTTATAAACCCATTGTGAGGGTTGTATTCTTCATTGTAATTTGTATGTCATTACAATTTTCTTTTTCTTGATTACATAATGGACACGTCACTTTATTCTCACTTTTCATTTATAGAGAGAAATGAACTAAAAAAACTTAGGATGTAAAGATGTCAAAATCAATTCTTTTTTAAAAATATGATACTAAAGTTCCCTTTCTTTTTTCGTGATTTCTTTTAATGAGTAGTCATAACCATTTTTACGTAAATTTAATGAGCTAAAACTATTAAAGCCAATTAATTGTATTAATTCAAATTTAAATACCTCATATTATTCAGACACTGCATAATTTTTGTTAACATTTATTGTAATATTGAAATATACTTCATCTTCTTTAATAAAAGAATTTGCAGAATCAATGCCAGAAGCCATACCAAACATTTTAAAATTTTAAGTGACAAACTCCATTTACAAAAAAAATTTATAAGGTTTTATTTTGTGGCCAGTGAAGCAGTCTTCTAAAATTGCTACATCCCTATTGATTGAACTATTGTGTGAATTATCAAATCCTAATTATTCACGGTATTACCTTTCTTATTTAGTATTTAGAATTGAATAATTTCAGCAGTTTGGTCACTTACGAATTCACTAACACACATTTAAGTTTTTTTTATCATGGTGAGCATTAAACAAATTTGTTTTCAGTATATAATTTCATAAAAATTCATTTTATTTCTTTACCATTTAAACTTTTTATGTGTGTGAATGGCTTCCAAATGTATAGTATATCCAATTTCAAAAAAATTTGTTGGCTAACTTGCTGAACATCCTTCCTCGAAAATTCCTTTAAATTTACTAATCCTGACATTCTCAACAATTAATTATTTAGCAATATTATTTAATAAATTTGGTGCATAAAAAGTTACAATAACAGTTATTCATTTTATTGTATTAAATGTTTCTGTTCATTTGTATGGTGGAATGTATGGTGATGCTTTGTACATCATAAACATTTTTAACTAAATGAACCCATTTATAAAATTATTGTATATCAATCTTTCTTGGCATTAATTTATTTTAACATTTTATAAAGTCTTTCAACAATAAATGATATTATTTCACTAAAAGTTTAATAATGAATAGTATTGTATTTTTTATTAAAACTTGAAATATTTTATTTTAAAATTGTTTACAATTTTATGCTTTAATAATTTCTGTTCAACCATTTTTAAATATTTTTTTGAAATCATTCAACTATATTTTTACATGCATTATGTTTAACTGGAATATCACTAGGGAATTTTGAAAATATATTAATTATCATTCATAAATATTTATAACATTTATTTATTATTGATATTATTTTTAATTTACCTTAGTTCATTTGGATTATATCCGGTTTCATCTAATGGCCGATTCCCAAACAAGCTAGATTTATTATTTTTCAATTTTTTTCATTTATTTACGTAATTCAGTAATAAATTTATCACAAACATTTCATCTATTGCCTACTAATTGTTTTCAATGAATAATGTCGTTATTTTAACGAATTGAACAGAAACCACCAATTATTTGTCTTCCAGTTTTAGTTATTATCTCAATGTATTATGAGTCGTACTGATTCTTTCAAACTCAAACAATATCATGATAATCCTTCATTTACACTGAATAAAAATTAACAAAAAATTTTTATTATTACACCAAATATTTATAATTCTATTTCTATAGTAAAAGCATCAATTCTATCTTTTAATATTATTGTAAAAAAATTTAATTTTGTATCATCATTGAAAGATTTATATTATTTATTTCAGAAATTTTTTCACATACACTCCCTGTAATTTGGAATACCCAATGTAAAAACCTTTTCTTAAAATTATTATCAACAAGAACATTTCTCTTAAGTCTGAAATCATTTAAAAATGAATACAACCTTTGTTTATTTCCAGTCATAAAATGAAATTCAGTTATTGGTTTAACTTACACCTTTGAGTTTCATTACCTTTTTTAAGCATTAAGTTAAATCTGTTATGAAAAATAATCTGAAAAACTTATTGCATTAGCTTTTCTTAAAATGTGAGTTGATAGATTGGTTATATTAATTTTATTAAAATCGTCTTTCGTTGTTCTTTTTGTTGTTGTTGTTGTGGTACTCAGTCCAGAGATTGTTTTGATGCAGCTCTCCATGCTACTCCTTCCAGTGAAAAATCGTGCACCTCCTAGTACGTACTGGCATCTATGTCTTTTTCAATCTGATTAGTGTATTCATCTGTTGGACTTCCTCTATGGTTTTTAACCTCCACACTGCCCACCAGTACAAAATTGGTGATCCCTTGATACCTCAGAACATGCCCTATCAACTCCTATCAACGCATCTCTCCTTCCAGTCAGTTTGTGCCAGAAATTTCTCTTCTTCCCAGATCTATCCAGTACCTCCACATTAGTTATGTGATCTACCCATCTAATCTTCAGCATTCTTCTGTAGCACCACAATTCAAAGACTTCTATTCTCTTCTTGTCTAAACTATTGAACGTCCTTGTTTCATTTCTATACATGGCTACACTCCATACAAATACTTTCAGAGAAGACTTCCTGACATGTAAATCTATACTCTATATTAACAAATTTCCCTTCTTTTAGACATGCTTTTCTTGCCATTTCCAGTCCACATTCTTGATAAGATTCTTTAAAATATCTATATTGAAGTAATTATTTAACTGTATTAAAACAATCATAATTCCGAATTTGTAACACAATCTTTCCTTTGTTGTCATAAGTATTGCTTAAAACTATATCTCTTTTGTTTAAAGATCACTCACATTGTCTGTTTTTCTTCCAAGGAAGCTAACGTAACTCTTATTAACCAGAAAAATTTCGTATCACTCCCTTCAAAATCTGTCTATTATATCGTCTATTTCTCGATCTATTGATAACTGAACATTTTTAATTTTTGTATGTGGTAACTCTTATAATCATTTTCTTTTCTGCTTTATTGCTTTATTGATGATTCACTATTTTTTAATTCTAAGGACAGTTTCATTTCTAAAATTCAAATTATAGTCACATACTTGTCTCCTTCAGCTGATGATAGATCATTTTTTCTTTTTGTATCTAATGATGATTGGAATCTTTGTTATTTGGAAATATGTGATTTTGACATTCTTTTTTTTATTTTATTCTCATATTGGAATATGTTTTTATTTTTGATTGTGGTATGTATATAATTTAATAAGATGAGCTAGCTCATCACTACTTTTTTTGGTCTACTAAATGAAAACTAATAATATTTTCTAATGTTCTATCTTTTGAATTTATTTCATTTCCAAAAATTTTTATTTATTATAATTAAATATTTGAAATTTAAAATTATAAAGAATTGTGGTAATACGAATAAATGCAAATGACAACACAAATTCTTTAAAATTTTGTATTCTCTTTAGATTATCAATTTATTTTTCTAAGTATTTAACGAATCGTTTTCATAAATTACCACCAAATAAATCTAAAAGAGTTCCACAAATTTATTCTTGTAATTAGATGTACAAAAACTAACAAAATCATTAGATGTATCTAAATTAACTTATCCACTTTAAACTTAAATTTGATGAAGGATAAATATGTTGACTGATTATTTCTTTGTTATTTTTTTCTTACTTTTATTAATCTAGTAGCAGTTTCACTTTCCATAGCCTCATTGGGTTTTACCTTCTTCTAATTCTTAATCATTTATTTCTACACTCCTGGAAATTGAAATAAGAACACCGTGAATTCATTGTCCCAGGAAGGGGAAACTTTATTCACACATTCCTGGGGTCAGATACATCACATGATCACACTGACAGAACCACAGGCACATAGACACAGGCAACAGAGCATGCACAATGTCGGCACTAGTACAGTGTATATCCACCTTTCGCAGCAATGCAGGCTGCTATTCGCCCATGGAGACGATCGTAGAGATGCTGGATGTAGTCCTGTGGAATGGCTTGCCATGCCATTTCCACCTGGCGCCTCAGTTGGACCAGCGTTCGTGCTGGTCCTGATTGTGGCGCTCACCTGCACGGCGCCAAACACGCATACAACCATCATTGGCACCAAGGCAGAAGCGACTCTCATCGCTGAAGACGACACGTCTCCATTCGTCCCTCCATTCACGCCTGTCGCGACACCACTGGAGGCGGGCTGCAAGATGTTGGGGCATGAGCGGAAGACGGCCTAACGGTGTGCGGGACCGTAGCCCAGCTTCATGGAGACGGTTGCGAATGGTCCTCGCCGATACCCCAGGAGCAACAGTGTCCCTAATTTGCTGGGAAGTGGCGGTGCGGTCCCCTACGGCACTGCGTAGGATCCTACGGTCTTGGCGTGCATCCGTGCGTTCTTGCGGTCCGGTCCCAGGTCGACGGGCACGTGCACCTTCCGCTGACCACTGGCGACAACATCGATGTACTGTGGAGACCTCACGCCCCACGTGTTGAGCAATTCGGCGGTACGTCCACCCGGCCTCCCGCATGCCCACTATACGCCCTCGCTCAAAGTCCGTCAACTGCACATACGGTTCACGTCCACGCTGTCGCGGCATGCTACCAGTGTTAAAGACTGCGATGGAGCTCCGTATGCCATGGCAAACTGGCTGACACTGACGGCGGCGGTGCACAAATGCTGCGCAGCTAGCGCCATTCGACGGCCAACACCGCGGTTCCTGGTGTGTCCGCTGTGCCGTGCATGTGATCATTGCTTGTACAGCTCTCTCGCAGTGTCTGGAGCAAGTATGGTGGGTCTGACACACCGGTGTCAATGTGTTCTTTTTTCCATTTCCAGGAGTGTATATCATGAACTGACATACCTATCACTCCTACACTACTAGCTAATGAATGAATTGCACCTAATGCAGCAAGCAACATTGTTGAATATCCACCATCATGCTTTGTTGTTTTTGTGTTGATATTCAAGAATTCGTTTTAGAACAGAAATACCTAACCATATAATTAAGTTCCCATCTTGTTTCATGTCTCTTTCGTTTTTCATCGACATTTAATCCCATTCCAAAACTTCATTTTCACATATTATTCCCTAAACTGCAGATGAAATTAATTTCTCACCAAACGAAGAGTTGTTTTGCAGCTCTGTGTCTTTCTTCTTAATCTTCATTATCTCTATAAGCAATATTGAATTTATTACCAGCTTCCCTTAAAGGAAAATTCCCATATCAGCTCTACCTAATCTTCCTCCTGATTTTGTTTCAGGACCCCAATAATTATAACTGTATATACTTTATTAATTGGTAGTTCATGTTTAATAGTTTTACATATTTTTCACTTTTCCATAATGATTGAAGAATATTATTTCATAATCTAATCAAATATGTCAGATATTTTAGATTCGTTAATAATGATATAAGTAAATTGTTTGTTAACATTTGTAATTATTTGGAAAGTTAAATATCTACAATTTATTTTATAAAGTATCTATATTTATTACCATACTTTATTTCATTTTATTTGTGTTATTATCCGAATATAATGCTGGTGAATAAACCAATATATAATTTGATGTATCATTACATGTTATAATGTATTCTTATCTTCCATAGTAATTGGTTGTTTAGTTAATACATTCATTAAACCATCCGTATATTTATATGTTGTTTACCAACAGTCATTCTATCTCCATTAAATCCTACTGGTAAATTACCAAGAAATTTAATTTTGCCAACAGTTTATAATCCAAAAAATTTATCTTCACTATCATTAACATGTCCCTTCACTTATAGTTATGTTTTTAAAATTGAATGTTCTGCTTCTTCTTTTTGTTTTTTCCTATCTTTAACTTCTTCTTCATATTAAATCAATATTTCTTGCAAAAGTTCCTGGCAGACTAACGCTTTGTGCCAGACCTAGACTTGAACTCAGTGCCTTTGCCTTTTGCGGGCAAGTGCTCTACCAACTGAGCTACACAGCTTTATTTCTGCCAGTACCTCGTGTCCTACCTTCCAAACTTCACAGAAGCTCTTCTGCTCCCAAGTTCGAGGCCCACTATCGCACACAGTTTTAATCTGCCAGGAAGTTTCATATCCACACACACGTACTGCAGAGTGAAAATCTCATTCTTGGAATATTTCTTGTGCTTCTGGTCCACTTAATGTAATATTCTCTTTTATCACTATCACAGGGTTTGATTCTTGGCATAATATTAAATCCTGCTAAATAATATTGATTACAAGGAACCATTTGATTTTCTTCTTCTGTAGTTCCCTTAGGTACTTCTAAAACATTTCTCCTAATACATAAATTCCTTGTTAACTTTTTTCATTGTATTGGTAACTTGTGTTCTTTTTTTATATATTTTTCATTTTCTGTTTTGTTCTCGATGTTTTAAACTCTTCTTTTTAGTAATCTTACTCTTTTCTATTTTGTCTAGGCTTTTTAAAAATCTTTGTATCATATACTGTAAACATTTATTGCAAATAAAAAAACAGTAATTAATTATATTTCCTATGATTAACATAGCTTTTTAATGTTAAAATTAACATTTATGTTTATTGTTTAGAAATTCGTAAACTTTTGTATATATTTACCATCATTTGTTCATCTTGTCATATCTTTTCTGTCAAAGCCAAATGCATCTTTTTTGTGGTATTTACTACTCATTTTTAGAGTAAGCAAATTTTAAATCACCATCATGAAGTACTGAAAAGTAGGATTTAAATTTTATCATCTTGCCTAAAGCATTTTAAAAATTTAAGTTACCTGTAACTGTTGGGTTCCATACATTTTAATATTTTGACTGAAATAAAAAAAATCTATTCCCTATGTCAACATCTAGTAAAATATTCCTTAACTATATCTTGACATTCAAGAATGAAATCATCAAAGACAAAAGTGATTTATTTTCACATTCATCAATAAGAGTAATTCCATCATTATTTTTCTTAAAAACTTCGATTTTTTTCATTAATTTCCTGTTTTATTTTTCCACATTCTTTCATAAATTGTTGACATTTTGTTTGATCTAAACTTTTAGAATGACTGTACATATGATTAATTTTATTCCAGATTAACTTTCTAGGAGCTACAATATAACTCTTAATTAACATTGTTGTTTTATCACATCTACTTGATTTAATAATTGCATGTATAAGAAAGTTAAATAATAATTTTCCATGTGTGTTTTTTAATTTTTATCTGGCATTTTTATATTTGGTTTCCAATCTACTATTTACATAATTCTGATTCTGGCTCACTTATTTCAAGTGAGTGATAATTCATCTGTTCTTAAAAATAGATTAAGTGTTCCAATAAGAAAAAATTATAAAAATGTTACATTACTGTTGTGTACATAGTTCCACGTAGTCAGCACTTACACAACTTTCCCACTAGAGCACGCCCAGCTAAGCACAACAGCGCAGGCATAGCACTCGTCTGTCTCCGCACTACGAGATGGCGCTGTCATAGAGACGGACCAAATTCTGCTTCCGTTGATCTGCATATTAATATGAGAGATTGCTGCTAACGTAGAACCTTTTCTCCTTGTGGATCACACTCGCGTAGTGATACCTTAACACTCGAGGTATTATAACGAGTTACAGACCTCCGATTGGTCAGTATGCATTAGTCTGTAGTCAAGTTTCAGTCTGCGCATTATAAGATTATTATATTTGTGTACATAGCCATGAAGATAAATGAATAGACACTTTGTTAAGTATCAGAGATATGTGAGAATAAGATTAATGTACCAATACCAAAGGAACTTCAGATTGTCAATTGTAAATAGCATCCAGAATCAAGTTAAGTAAGGTTGATGATTTTTATTATTTTAATAAATGCATGTGAAAATTAATCAAGTTCTATTTAAAGTTGGTCACCGTCAATCTGCTACTCTAAGAGTGCAAGTCGCATTTCTATTGTCTGACCTAATGGCAGAAGATAAACACGCCACAATAAGACCACGAGACATATTGCTGAAACTCGCCTACTTCGTTAGAGTGCCAAGTTAAATAATATGATGGTGTGAAAGTTTCTTTAATTTCTGTTGTAACATAATTTTTAACATTTACAATACTTAACATTTTCAAGAATGTAGATTACATTTCAGCTGTTATATGAAACATTTTTTTAATATATCATGGTTTCATAGATATTTCCTGTAAAACTAATGTCCTAAATTGCCTTTAAAAGTGTCTTTTACTTCTGAAATGTGAAAGTGGGTAGAAACTAAAACATACATATTGCATTACTTTGGTCCATCTACATACGTGCATAGTTTCATCATAATCGTTTATTTAGAATTGGGCAGGGTGGGGGGGGAGGGGGTGAAGGATGGGAATGTGTGCTTGTTAGATTTCCTGGAAGAGCTCTGGGAATATTCAGTACATCAGTACATCTCTAAACGAAATGACATAGAACTCTACAGTAGTGTTCCAATAGAAACTGAGGAAAGTTTCTGTTTCGGTAGTAATGCAAACTGGCCACACATCTATACTGAACAATTTATTTTGATTTTCGATTCATTTCCAGTCGAGCGTTCTTCCAAAACAGGACAGTATAAGGACAGTAGTCAGAATGCAGAAATCAGCTCGACACACACTCCATGTACCACTCTCTATTCACAGCAGCAGGAGGTTAGACATTGAAATACCTAATTCCTCATAATAACAATAATCCTGACGTAGACTGGAGGCTACCGTCTTCAGCAATGAATATCACACCATGGAAAACTAAAATGGTTTCAGAACAGCTGAAA
The DNA here is from genome assembly GCF_023864275.1 of Schistocerca cancellata. Lineage (NCBI taxonomy): Eukaryota > Metazoa > Arthropoda > Insecta > Orthoptera > Acrididae > Schistocerca > Schistocerca cancellata. The sequence goes on along the minus strand of NC_064627.1, from coordinate 79,381,902 downwards.
TGAAACAAATGGGAGTATAACTGGTCGATTACCACTTGTTGCAAAACAAGAAGAAAATTAGAATTAACTGCTAATAATTCACTGTCCTTGACGTTAGTATGATGTATGCACTGCTCCGCGCCGTACAGTTCAGTATACTCAACTTTAAGATATAAGCCACTGACGTTAGTATGATGTATGGCACTGCTCCACGCTGTACAGTTCAGTATACTCAACTTTAAGATATAAGCCACTGACGTTAGTATGATGTATGCACTGCTCCACGCCGTACAGTTCAGTATATTCAACTTTAAGTTATAAGCCACTGACGTTAGTATGATGTATGCACTGCTCCACGCTGTACAGTTCAGTATACTCAACTTTAAGATGTAAGCCACTGACGTTAGTATGATGTATGCACTGCTCCACGCCATACAGTTCAGTATATTCAACTTTAAGATATAAGCCACTGACGTTAGTATGATGTATGTACTGCTCCACGCCGTACAGTTCAGTATACTCAACTTTAAGATATAAGCCAATTAGGTGCAGTATTCATTTTAGCACGTACAAACAATGAAGCTACACGCCATGCGAACTAAAGAACAACTGACCGTTGCTAAGCAACTTCCGACCGTTACTAAGGAACAACTGCAAATTAATGCCAAACAGCCGACAATTGCTATAGAACTTCCGACCAGTATTAGTTAAAGGAAATGTGGAGGGCGAGGCCTGTTTGTTAACTGCAGCGAAGCCTGCTGTGTATGCATTCGACAGTTCATGCAGTACAGTGTTTGACGAAGACTGTTGTGGAACCGATTACTGCGATATTCCCTGTGGTACGGCAACGTGTCCAGAAGACACCAACTGAATGCCTATGATCGTGGACGAGAACCTGGACTGCTCAAGGGTTGTCAAAGTGTCACTAGTGTGGTACAATAATGGCTGTGTCCAAAAAGTGTCAACGCAAGATTACAAGAAGTCGAAGAAGATTGTGCGAAAGCATGCCGGTGGTCGCAGATGGACCACCACATCGCAAGAGGTTCGATGCGTAGCCGTAGCGGTGAGAAGGAACAGACATCTCACACTTAAGCAGATCGCTGCTGACATTGCAGCCGCTACCGATACGCGTGTATCTGTCAGAACCATTTCGCGGCAGTTTGGTTTGTGTGCTTGGAAGCCTGTTAAATGTATCCCACTTCAGCAACACCACTGTCGAGAAATAGTTGCTGTAAAGTTCACATGGTTCCAATGGCTCTGAGCACTATGGGACTTAACATCTGAGGTCATGAGTTCCCTAGAACTTAGAACTACTTAAAAGTAACTAACCTACGGACATCTTAACATCCATGACCGAGGGAGGATTCGAACCTACGACCGTAGCAGTCACGCGTTTCCGGACTGAAGCACCTAGAACTGCTCGGCCACAGCGGCCGGCTGCTGTAAGGAACATGTTGATTATGGTCAGCAACAGTGGTCCAGCGTGATGTCCTTCGATGTATCCCGATTGTCTGTGGTACGTGATCCTGGCAAACATTAAGTGTGAAGAGAGAGAGGGGAACACAGAATCTTTATAAATGTTTTCTGTATAGCTTTGGCATTATGGTGAGAGCAAGCACTAAGCACGATGGCCGAAATACCGCTGTATACCATCGCGTGAAGTACCATTACAGCACAGCGGCCGTCAGTGAGATTACTCTGTGTCATGGGTTGCGGTAGTTCCAGACTTCCTGTTTATGGACGGCTGAGGTACCGGACGTACTGGAAACTGGGGGTGCTGGACGCATGGTAAGGCCCGCGTACTCCACAGACCCAAATCCTATAAAGAATACCAGGAATCCGCGTGGCACATGTGTTTATCACCGAACACACACTTCGCGAAATATGAATGAACAGAAACCCGCCTTGAGAGAGGAATGAGACAGAACCCCCCCTCGAGTTGTCAGCGAGTGTGAATAACAGGTGCAAAATATGCTGTAGTTCTCGACGAGGGCATTTTTCTTACTAAGAGTTCCATGTCGACGTTTCCGTTGGGCTTCTGACCTGTGTCAAACTTGAACGTTATTTATGTCTGCTGTCCTGCTTTCCCATGGTGAGAAATCTGTGTATTACTTCGTTATAACAACATCACATCGCCCCTACTACGTATGTATTGTGTTTCACGTCGTCCATCACTGCCTGTGATTATCTCTGTCCAACATTGTCTCTGTTGGGTAGCAGATGTCAAGCAGTGCAGGAGTTCTGTTTTGGTGTGACTTGCGAGAGCCAGGTCGAGCTCTTGCCGACCGGCGCCTGCCCGTGGGATTGGCCACTCTGTCTGTCTGTACAGTGGCTGCCTAAGCTGGCCCTCGCTAGCTGCTGCCCGCTCCCACCTGTGTGCCTGACAGCCGGGGCCGGCCGGCCATTAGCAGAGGAGTGCTCCCTCCCTCTCTTCCGCCCTCCCTTCCTCCCTCCCTCCCTCCACCCCCACAGCCCTGTGCCCTCGTTAGGGCTCGGCTGAGCACGTAATGGCCGGGACGCGGCCACTGCACACTTCATTAGGACTTGGATCACGCGCGGCTGTCCTCGGCCTATTACTCGAGCCTTCTCCAATTTCACGCGGTTCCGTCCCACTAACTGGCTGAGACAAGAAAGTCGGCATCGGGAGGCGCGGCGCGGAACTTCTGTGCGGCCGTCGGTGCCTTAAGAACCCAGCGAGGGCGGCTGGCCGCAAACAGAAGCATTTTCGGTGAGCAGCAGACAGTCGCTCTATTAATTAAGCGCCATCAGCGATGTGGCAAGCTGAACTAACGGCATATCAAAGTATTTTGACCACGGAAGAGAAAGTCGACCTACGCAACCATGCTGTTCCACTTTTGTAAGTTCAGTTACTGAAGTCAACCCTCCTACTACCAGGATTTTCTTGTTTCGTTGAGTATTACTGGAGTGATGAAGACCCCATGTAATATGCACGGTATATACTGGCAGTCCTTAAGACAGCTTCAAGAGAAATGTCGTGAGCAGCAGAGGCCACTTTATACAGGGTGTTACAAAAAGGTACGGCCAAACTTTCAGGAAACATTCATCACACACAAATAAAGAAAAGATGTTATGTGGACATGTGTCCGGAAACGCTTAATTTCCATGTTAGAGCTCATTTTATTTCCGTCCACCTACGCTCAATGGAGCACGTTATCATGATTTCATACGGGATACTCTACCTATGATGCTAGAACATGTGCCTTTACAAGTACGACACAACATGTGGTTCCTGCATGATGGAGCTCCTGCACATTTCAGTCGAAGTGTTCGTACGCTTCTCAACAACAGATTCGGTGACCGATGGATTGGTAGAGGCGGACCAATTCCATGGCCTCCACGCTCTCCTGACCTCAACCCTCTTGACTTTCATTTATGGGGGCATTTGAAAGCTCTTGTCTACGCAACCCCGGTACCAAATGTAGAGACTCTTCGTGCTCGTATTGTGGGCGGCTGTGATACAATACGCCATTCTCCAGGGCTGCATCAGCGCATCAGGGATTCCATGCGACGAAGGGTGGATGCATGTACCCTCGCTAACGGAGGACATTTTGAACATTTCCTGTAACAAAGTGTTTGAAGTCACGCTGGTACGTTCTGTTGCTGTGTGTTTCCATTCCATGATTGATGTGATTTGAAGAGAAGTAATAAAATGAGCTCTAACATGGAAAGTAAGCGTTTCCGGACACATGTCCACATAACATATTTTCTTTCTTTGTGTGTGAGGAATGTTTCCTGAAAGTTTGGCCGTACCTTTTTGTAACACCCTGTATTGCTTTCACTGACCTTGTTAAAGCGTTTGATTTAGTGAGCAGAAATGGGCTTTTCAAACTGTTGCAGAAGATTGGATGCCCACCTAAACTACTACAGATAATTGCCTCTTTCCATGAGAAAACACAAGCAACAATCTGCTTCAACGGTAAAACATCAGAAGCATTCCCTGTTAATAGCGGTGTGAAACAGGGGTGTGTGTTAGCTCCTACATTATTTGGGATTTTCTTTTCCCTTCTTTTCAGATTTGCCTTTGAAGACTGTGAGGAGGGAGTGTATCTACATACGATGTCTGATGGAAATATTTTCAACATTGCTCGCCTCAAGGCCAAGACCAAAGTAAATACAGTTGTTATCCGTGAGTTGTTATATGCGGAAGATGCAGCTCTAGTAGTGAACACAGAAGATGAGCTGCAGTATATAATCAGCCAATTATCAAACGCCTGTTAAACATTTGGTCTACTCATCCGCCTTCAAAAGACCAAGATCATGGCGCAGAGCACTACCAACCTTCCATCCATCAGCATTGATGGCAATCCTCTCCAGGTAGTTGATGACTTTACCTACTTGGGATCCACAATATGTAGCAACTTGTCCATGGGCACTGAAATTACTAACAGAATCGCAAAGGCATCATCTGTCATGGCTAGATTGAAAAACAGAGTATGGAACAACGGGCTGCTTACACAAAAACTAAATTAAAAGTCTACAACGCTTGTGTTACTAGCACCCTTCTCTACAGCTGTGAGACATGGACAACTCTCTTCAACAGCTTCCATCTCCACTGTCTCCGGAAGATCCTTCAGATCTCTTGGAGAGACAGAGTACCCACCACCGAAGTCTTTCATCGTGCAAGCACAACCAGCATCTTTGCACTCCTGAGTCATCGACGTGTAAGATGGTTGGGACATCTCAGGCGCATGGATCCTGAACGTATACCGAAACAACTGCTGTACGGAGAACTTCAGGAGGGTGTGAGATCAGTGGACGACCGCATCTTCGTTTCAAGGGTGTCTGCAAGAGAGACCTGACCAAGACCAGAATCAATCCAAGTCGCTGGGAAAGCACTGCAGATGATCGTGTCAAGTGGCGAGTAACTGTGCGCAACGGCGTCAAGCTCTCAGAGGACGAACGCACACAGGAACAAATCAGGAATAGGACAAAGCGAAAAGACAGAGCGGCTTCTGTTCGAAGTCCCTCAAATTTCACATGTCCAAACTGCAGTAGGGACTGCCACTCTCGAGTGGGACTTTTTAGCCTCAGCAGACGCCGCAGACTCTGAACCAAGCATGCTACATCATCATCCCTCAAGGATGGACGGATGCCATTATTATTATACTGGCAGTATTTTAATGAACATACGTTACTGCTATTGAACATGTTCTACTTTCATACATGTTACATTCAAGAAAAAACAAGAATTTAGATTGGGGTCATGCTGAACCCAATGGTATAAGGAAGGGTAAAACAGCAACTCAGGTATGAAACCATAAGAAGGGGTGCAAAAGTAAGTGGAAAATAATACTTTCATAGTTGTAAGTTTCTCGTGTAACAGCTGCTCAATGTAACAGTCACCATTCCGTTTTGTTACGTTAAAAAAAAAAACTGAATTGAGTTGGGAACATAGGTCTACTGACCGCAGTAGTACTTGCAAGAAGACCACACGGCAGTCGGATTTTTGTAATTTTTAGAGTCGCGTACCTCAGTCGGTAAAAACAAATCCCTTACTGGAACACTTCGTAACACTCATTTTTATCAGGAACGGATAGAGGAACCTAGTTCAAATTTATCTGAAGCAGTTTACTAAGGTCTGCAACCCCTTGGCACTGTAAAAAAACTTAGAATCTTAAGTTAATGCAATCATAAGACTCGGCTATGTATGTCACATATTTGGATACTCGCAAACGTACTCATCGGCATTATACACGTCGGGTCTTGTGGTCTATTGGTGATCCATGTGCACCGAAACAAAGAAGTTGCAGGATCCAATCGCTGTCTGTGCACTACGTTTTCAGTCTTCCTGTTAACCTCCTAATTATGTGATGGGTTACCAGGAACAATACCTAGTTCGGATTCCATGTTAAACTGTGGGTCACCTTTCCCCAGTGGGATAACTGCATTAGGTTAGAGACATGCAAGTCTTTCAAGTGGTGCTCAAGTGAAAGAGACCATTGAGCAACACGAAATTATTAGTATCTATATCTGTATTTGATGTAAAAGACAGTCTCAAATACTGAAATTTATTAGTGAAAATCTACTTTACTGTAGTAGATGTAGATGTACTTCTTAAAGTGACACACGAAAATTTGAGTCGGATTGCGACTCAAACCTGCATTTTCCCTTTATCATGAGACGAAATAGATAGGTGTGTGCCGCATAGAAGTTTCGGGCGGCATGGTTGGATAGCCTAAGTAGTAAGGCAACAGCTCGCGATGAGCAGGAAATCCGGATCCGAGTAGCTTTAGATAGTTATGATGAATCATATTATTTTTTCTTTCTAGGGTGTTTCAAAAATGACTGGTATATTTGAAACGGCAATAAAAACTAAACGAGCAGCGATAGAAATACACCGTTTGTTGCAATATGCTTGGGACAACAGTACATTTTCAGGCAGACAAACTTTCGAAATTACAGTAGTTACAGTTTTCAACAACAGATGGAGCTGCAGTCTGGGAAACTCTGTAGTACGATATTTTCCACATATCCACCATGCGTAGCAATAATATGGCGTAGTCTCTGAATAAATTACCCGAAACCTCTGACAACGTGTCTGGCGGAATGGCTTCACATGCAGATGAGATGTACTGCTTCAGCTGTTCAATTGTTTCTGGATTCTGGCGGTACACCTGGTCTTTCAAGTGTTCCCACAGAAAGAAGTCACAGGGGTTCATGTCTGGCGAATAGGGAGGCCAATACACGCCGCCTCCTGTATGTTTCGGATAGCCCAAAGCAATCACACGATCATCGAAATATTCATTCAGGAAATTAAAGACATCGGCCGTGCGATGTGGCCGGGCACCATCTTGCATAAACCACGAGGTGTTCGCAGTGTCGTCTAAGGCAGTTTATACCGCCACAAATTCACGAAGAATGTCCAGATAGCGAGATGCAGTAATCGTTTCGGATCTGAAAAATGGGCCAATGATTCCTTTGGAAGAAATGGCGGCCCAGACCCGTACTTTTTGAGGATGCAGGGACAATGGGACTGCAACATGGGGCTTTTCGGTTCCCCATATGCGCCAGTTCTGTTTATTGACGAAGCCGTCCAGGTAAAAATAAGCTTCGTCAGTAAACCAAATGCTGCTCACATGCATATCGCCGTCATCAATCCTGTGCACTATATCGTTAGCGAATGTCTCTCGTGCAGCAATGGTAGCGGCGCTGAGGGGTTGCCGCGTTTGAATTTTGTATGGATAGAGGTGTAAACTCTGGCGCATGAGACGATACGTGGACGTTGGCGTCATTTGGACCGCAGCTGCAACACGGCGAACGGAAATCCGAGGCCGCTGTCGGATCACCTGCTGCACTAGCTGCGCGTTGCCCTCTGTGGTTGCCGTACGCGGTTGCCCTACCTTTCCAGCACGTTCATCCGTCATGTTCCCAGTCCGTTGAAATTTTTCAAACAGATCCTTTATTGTATCGCTTTTCGGTCCTTTGGTTACATTAAACCTCCGTTGAAAACTTCGTCTTGTTGCAATAACACTGTGTTCTAGGCGGTGGAATTCCAACACCAGAAAAATCCTCTGTTCTAAGGAATAAACCATGTTGTCTACAGCACACTTGCACGTTGTGAACAGCACACGCTTACAGCAGAAAGACGACGTACAGAATGGCGCACCCACGGACTGCGTCCTCTTCTATATCTTTCACATCACTTGCAGCGCCATCTGTTGTTGAAAATTGTAACTACTGTAATTTCGAAAGTTTGTCCGCCTGAAAATGTACTGTTGTCCCAAGCATATTGCAACAAACGGTGTATTTCTATCGCTGCTCATTTAGTTTTTATTGCCGTTTCAAATATACCGGTCATTTTTGAAACACCCTGTATATATATATATATATATATATATATATATATATATATATATATATATATATATATATATATATATATATATATATATATCCAAAGGTAAAGTAGCGAGTTGTTCTGTGGCAAAGATAATTTTTTGATACAAAAAAGGGAAGAGATACGCTCTTCAATTGATTAATTCTGTAAGCGGTAGCGGGCGGACGTATGACTACCTCCGTCGTACCAGTATCGTCTAAAAATGTGTATTCCAACCTGTATTAAAAAGTGTAATAGGATTTTAAAGCTTTTGACAATGTTGACTGGAATACTCTCTTTCAAATTTTTAAGGTAGCAGGGGTAAAATACAGGGAGCGAAAGGCTATTTACAATTTGTACAGAAACCAGATGGGAGTTATAGAGTCGAGGGGCATGAATGGGAAGCAGTGGTTGGGAAGTGAGTGAGACAGGGTTGTAGCCTCTCCCCGATGTTATTCAATCTGTATATTTAGCAAGCAGTAAAGGAAACAAAAGAAAAATTCGGAGTAGATATTAAAATCCATGGAGAAGAAATAAAAACTTTGAAATCCGCCGATGACATTGCAATTCTGTCAGAGACAGCAACGGACTTGGAAGAGCAGTTGAACGGAATGGACAGTGTTTTGAAAGGAGAATATAAGATGAACATCAACAAAAGCAAAACGAGGATAGTGGAATGTAGCCGAATTAAGTCCAATTAAATCGGGTGATGCTGAGGGAATTAAATTAGGAAATGAGATACTTAAAGTAGTAAATGAGTTTTGCTATTTGGGGAGCAACATAGCTGATGATGGTCGATGTGGAGAAGATATAAAATGTAGACAGGCAATGGCAAGGAAAGCGTTTCTGAAGAAGAGAAATTTGTTAACATCGAGTGTAGATTTAAGTGTCAGGAAGTCGTTTCTGAAAGTATTTGTATGGAGTGGAGCCATGTATGGAAGTGAAACATGTACGATAAATAGTTGGACAAGAAGAGAACAGAAGCTTTCGAAATGTGGTGCTACAGAAGAATGCTGAAGATTAGATTGGTAGAGCACATAACTAATGACGAGTTATTGAATAGAATTGGGGAGAAGAGGAGTTTATGGCACAACTTGACAAGAAGAGGGTGCGGGTTGGTAGGCCATGTTTTGAAACATCAAGGGATCACAAATTTAGCATTGGAGGGATAGCGTGGAGGGTAAAAATCGTAGAGGGAGACCAAGAGATGAATAAACCAAGCATATTCAGAAGGATGTAGGTTGCAGTAAGTACTAGGAGATGAAGAAGCCTGCACAGGATAGGGTAGCATGGGGAGCTGCATTAAACCAGTCTCAGGACTGAAGACCACAACAACAAAATATAAAAGTTATTACGAAGGTCAAGTTTATTCATATACTTACATCAGTCATACCCGTCTGTTCATCATTTCGTCAGCACCTAGAATCATGTATCAGGCGGTTCGAAGCAGACAAGGGGAATTTGCGCTAACTGTGGAGGTGCTGTCCTGTATCGGCATTATTATAGTCTGCACTACGAACAATGGAACTAATGTGAAGCAGTACGTAACTCAAAATCTGAATATTAATCTGGTATGTATTGACATTGAAGGTCTGTTGATTTTAGTACCAGTTAAAGTTCGCCCAACATATGTGTTCAGATTTATAACTTACCTTCCAATTTCTTTCGATTATTCTTTCCAATCGATTTTTTTAGTTATTCATGCAGAAATTATCAATCAGTACCCATTCTTTGCCCGACCACCTATATGCGACTATTCTGCAGGAGATGCAAAAGAAGGAGAAATTTTCGAATGGAGATTAATGGATGAGCAGAGTTACTTTACACCTATTTATTTACGTCTATGTACTGTATAGTACAGTGTGTGCTATTACTGAATGTAACAAGGATTTTATATTCTTCTACATCACAGCGGATAGCTGAGCTCCCACAACCTGGTAGGAACCTTATGCATGGCTCGACCGATTATTTCAATAGGTGTCCTGGAGATTTCCTCTCGCATTCTCACTCTAAGTCCTTCGATGGTAGCAGGTGGAGTATGGTAAATCGCTCTCTCAGGTTGCGCAATGTTGGGGCCATCCAGTGTGAAAGCGCCTTGAAACAACACTGTTACCAAACAACGAGTGCGGAGTTGTCATCGATATCCGTGTCATTGTTCCGTCATGCTGAAACAACTGTTGGCAGGAAAATGGGCAGATCATGGCCAATAAACTTTTCATCATGGCAACATACCGAACAGTCGCTACTGTGATTGCAGACTCAGCATCATCTTCAAGAAAGCAGCTTCTGCTACGCCACTCGATGGCGTGGTGCAGTGACTGTGTGGTTCAACGCGCCTGGAGTGGCAGAGAGTGAATGAGTGCCATTTTACAGATTTCTTCCTCACTGAGTGCAACAGTTTTATACAGTTTACCATTATTGTTTTCTTTATGAGTTTCATGGCGTTGATAACCTCACCGTTGAGCGCCTATAAGCATCAAACACACGCACAGACACCCCCCCCCCCCCAGATACAGCACATCAACACATACATACACACACACACACACACACACACGACATGGCGTGGCACACAGTAATCTGGCTGTCGTGCAATGAAAGCTCGCGTACCTGACGTGTATTATGCTGACACCAAAATTGTCTCTATTGACAAAGCTATTAAGGTGGAAATGAGCTTCGTTTGACAGCCACAGGTTGTTAATGAAACCGTCGGCATCGTGCACTTTTGCTAACGCCCGTTCAGCATACTGTCTGCGCGTTAGCAGATCGTTAGGTTGGAGCTGCTGAACGACCTGCAGCTAGTAATGACGGAACTCTATAAATCCGTTTTCAGTATTCTTTGAACACTCGAACGAGTAATTGTACAGGTTCTGCATGACGTCGAACACGGCGCTGCGGGCTTTTTACGAAATCAGCTCGCGCTGCCTCGATATTGTCTCCGGTGAGAGCCGGTTTGGGGTCTCCCTGCAGACTGTATCTTCAGCGCATTGCCCGTGCTTCAAAATTTCGGACTCAAGTGTTGATTGTATGCGTTGAGGAAACGCGACCATGTTGCCCGATGTTGAAATGACACCGAAATCTTCGACGTGCGGCCTCGACACATACATCGTTGTAAAAGCCTTATACCGCAAAGGTACACAGTTTAATTTCTCCACGTGTACTGTTTCCTAAACAGCAACACAGCGCGAGCAGCATTCTGTAAGTCGCTTGGCGCCACCTACGTCGCAGCGTTGCGAAAACTCATTCCAAAATTTCCCATTATTTTGAGTCATCCTGTATATCTACACAGATATTATTTCAGGAATAAACCCGCCAGAGGCCCCGTGGATAGCGATTGAGCGATGCCTAAAGCCCCTATTACACGATGCGCTTAAACCATACACCTATGCACCAGCACCCCAAGCTTTCATATCTGTAACTACAGGCTATTACAGACCTATTACACCATCCACGCGGGATATATCTGTCACGCATGGGCAATAGATGGTGATAACGCACGAAATGCAAATAGAACTATCTGATGTCTTGTAAAGTCATTTGTTCCACCGCGCGAAACACAAGCGGAACCGTGTGACATATTGGAACGTCATTCGTTCAAATTATTTATGTGAACTCACGGTTCCTATTTAATAAGAATTTTTTGTGATTATTTATTAATTAATTGTTATCCTTTTATGTAAGTTACTACTGTTGTGAATTACAGACTCAACAGCTCGTTTCATATTACGGCACTTGTTTTTGGAGCTATTGCCCTGGCTGTGACAGTAAATCTTTGGATTAGAACAGAGCGACGATGAACAAAAAAAAAGAAAGCCTGGCTAAAAAGAACGGACGGAAGCAGGGTTATATTCACTGCTTGTGGAAGAGCTGAGGCTTGAAGATCCGCAAGAATTTAACTTCCTGAGGATGGACATGGCCTGTTTCGGGATGCTGCTGTTTGTGATAGAAGATGGAATTAGGAAGTGTGACACAGACTGTCTCACATTCTCGAAAGTAAGAATTAAACCATATGTTTACACGTTTTGTGATCATACCAGCCTTGATCACGAACAATCACGAACAAAATACCGGTAAATGCCCTGTTACGTTGCAGGTTAATATTACGTTTCCTGGCGACTGGGGTATCTTTGTCTGGCTTTTTACCCACAGAATAGCAAAGCCCACCATTTCAAAAGTTGTTGTAGATATATGCACTGCAATTTGGGACACTTTAAAGGACCAGTACTTAAAGGTGCACTTTTGTTATGTTTCCACGCTTGGAATATATTCCAGACGAGGACTACAAAACTCTGAGTAGCACATATATATATATATATATATATATATATATATATATATATATGCGTATAACGATATACGCATATTCCTCAGAAAGAAAAGATTACCGACGTACCTTATTATGATACAGCTGATCATACATATACCTTTCCTCACTGTATGCTTGAATTAAGACGCGTAACGCTTCATTTCTAGAATACGAAGCAATTAATAGAAAAAATGTTTCCACAAACAACTTGTGTAAAAGACAGTCTACTGGCAGCAAATTTTTTTTCTGTATTTATGAAACCTACTTACTGGAATAAAATGCTGAAAATACCCTACAGAAAATCTGAAATTAGCTACTAGCCACCTAGCAATAACAAATAACATGCAGAAAGCACTGGGGTATCCCCTTCTGCGCATGCGCGTGTTATCGCTGCCTATTGCGCATGTACGGATTGACGGCAGTTTAGAACTGCTTTCTATTCTGGCGCGGCGGATAATGCATCTGTCAGTTTTAGTAGTTCCAGACGTTCTACCGCTAGACGGCTGTAGCGCTAGACCACAACCTCTCGCGGCGGATCATCGTGTAATACACACTTTACATACTGGAGCTGTCAGCTGCAGCGGAAAGTTCTGTTCAGTGCAGCGAACCGTGTTCAGTCTCCACTTACCGCCGAGCCTGCAAGCTGCAGAGTTCGTCCGTCGTCTGCTAGACTTAGGCTCCGGATGCATCGTAGGCCAGCTCTGGACTCTACGTAGGTACCACTTAGAGGCACAGTGAAAGGACTGTAATATCTTAGAGGACTTGTAATAATTTCAATATCATTTTATTACTAATGGTTGGGAATCTTCCTGACAGAAGATTACCTACACCATCCTCCTGCACTCCCAGCAGAAAGGAACAAAGTTCAACATCCCAAACCAACACAGATGACTGTACAGGTGAATAAACAGGCGTTAGCACTACAACGCAGCTTCGGCTACAACACAGTCACACTGATGGCTGCATCGGGAACAAACACGCTACCTGACTCCCACCACCGCACCAACCTCTGCACACATAACCACCATTTCATGGAATGCTCGCTGACCCACGAGCCAGAGTAGAAGGTGAGTCATACGGGTTCTGACACTCTTGGGGGATACTAATACTCTCGATTCCACCCTAATATGCTACCCCTAACTGTGTTCGAGTATGCTAATGAAAATTAATCGGACTGTTATTCGTCAGCTGAAGCGTTAAATATTGAAAGGAGCAAAGTTACTCCAACAGGAATCGAACCTAATGTATGTAGTTACGTAGTAGAGATGTGGTCATTCAAAAATACAGACGGTCGCCAGCTTGTATTAGGCAAAAGTAAATTCGCCTTAACTTCACTTTCAGTTGAACTGTGTTTAGCAAACGGACACGAAAAGCAACAGAATGCATTAGCAAAGTAACCAGCCATAAACTAACTTGGTTTCTAGTTAAAAACGATGGAAACTAATTACTTTACATTAAAGAATACTAAAAGCTTTTGTATGTAAAGTATTATGCTGATTATATTAAGCCACTTAACATGGTCTGATGTGCAGTGCACTGAAATCCCACTACTGATAAATAAAGATTTTGACTAAGATGAGCACTACTTGTTCTCGTAGAATGTATACAGGAAGTCAAAAACATGTTGCAGGATAGGTTGTGCTGAGAAATAATTGGTAAGAAAAAAATTTGGTACTTCGTGCCTTTTCAGACTTAATTAGCATTGAGGTTAGCCAATGAGGCCGGTGCGTGCCCAGATTCAAGCCGTCCACCAGATACAGCTAGTGTCAGTAGTTCTCATAGCGTAAATGATGGTGCAGAGGCTGCCTACTTTTAGTTCCGGTTCGAGCCTTACTACCATCCCACGTCCATTCTTGTTCGGTTACAGGAAACCAAATGGAGAATACTTTTAGCGACACCGTCTCTGGTGGGCCGCTTGAATTTGCGCGTGCAACGGCATAATTCGCTAACAACCCAATAGCAGTCGGGGCAACTTGTGGAATTTTTTCTCATCAATTATTCCTCAGCACAACCTACTCTGCAAGACGCTTGCAAGCTTTTCAGACTGTTTCCGACCACCCTGTAGAAGCATTAGCATTGCGCAGAACGTTAGTAGTAATATATGGCCACTCAATAAGTTGCATCTGAAGTAGGTGAATCAGCTTCATGGCAGATTAAAACTGTGTGTCAGACCGAGACTCGAACTCGGGAACTTTGCCTTTGTCGGGAAAGTGCTCTGGCAGCTGAGCTACCCAAGCGCGGCTCACGACCCGTACCCACAGTCTTACTTCTCTCAGTATCTCGTCTTCTACCTTCCAGGCTTCACACAAGTTGTAAATAATCTTCACGGGCTTGGCGCCGGACGACGTTGCGCAAATTCCACAATATTTTCTCGGAGAAGCTGTCCATCTTCAGGTGGTTGAACTTTGCTGGTGGCTGTCCCGAGTTCGCGTCTCGGTCCGGCATACAGTTTTAACCTACCAGGAAGTTTCATTTCAGAGCACATTTCGCTGAAGATCGAAAATTTCATTCTGGAGGTTACAGCAACTCATAATTTTTAAGGCACAAAGTCGGAGAAATTAAGGAATAGAGATGTTACAATATCGATAATCGTCATAAGTGTTACACGATACCGCATCGGCTTATCTATCGAATCACTGCCCACAGTTTTCTTAAACCTTTTATTGAACTTAACCCGGCCGGAGTGGCCGCGCGGTTAAAGGCGCTACAGTCTGGACCCGCGCGATCGCTACGGTCGCAGGTTCGAATCCTGCCTCGGGCATGGATGTGTGTGATGTCCTTAGGTTAGTTAGGTTTAAGTAGTGCTAAGTTCTAGGGGACTTATGACAACAGCAGTTGAGTCCCATAGTGCTCAGAGCCATTTGAACCATTTTTATTGAACTTAAATAATAATACAAGACTTTACAAATGTTTATGTCTGTGCAAAACGTATCATTTCCGTTTCTTACACTTACAATAATGACAATAAAATTTTTGACAAATCAAAAGGAACACAAAGTTTCACCAACGACAGGTTGGTTTCTGTTACATTCTCAATGTGATGTAAAAACAAATTGCACTTTTATCGTTTTTATTCGTAACTTAAAATGATTTTCCCAAATGTTTTATTCCATTACTTGATTCGTTGCTGTTATTTGTACACTGGGAGTCAATATCAGGTTCCTAGATGATATTTAAGGCGCCAACGATGCAGTGACAAAGAGTTTGACGAGGAAAAATATCAAGCGTGCATCAAGTCATGGAGCGTGGGTGAGCACAGACAGCTCTCTAAGCGGCGCTTTGAGTAGAGTTTTGACTCGGGAACGTTCGGAGACGACGCCCCCTATATAAGACACGCTGTGCAAGGTACCCATTGTCTCTACCAAACCATCTCACGTACAATTTGGAATAAGTTACGTGACAGGAATCTATTCTTAACACTGGGAGTGCTTTAATTGAGCACACAGGAAGGCTGAGATTGAGGTGAACTGCTTGCCGCTTTGGAGAGTATTCGTTTTGATACGTATGTCAAAATGACCTAGCAAATTACAGTATTCCAAATATAAGGTACGTCTTAGCACGTTCCAGAAATGAAATCTACAAAATCATAAGTAATTGCTGGGTATGAGAAACTAACAGACGGCCGGCACGGAACCAGTCAGCTTTTGCGAAAGTTACACCACGGCGAAAAACGCACCGCATGTCCGAAAACGTTTAATTCCTGCACGTTTCAACACTGAAAAGAGAAAATGACGCGCTTTATAGTTTTAGAAAGAGGTATTTCAATATGGTGACTGTGCAGTTTAGCCTGAAGCTTAGAAAGCAATTCTGCGTCGCAATGTGTCGCTTTTCGTTCCACATTACGATGATACGGCTAGATGTATTCTGTACTTCGAGACCGAGAATACTCTCCGATACCTGATATTCCACATCGTCACGTCATTCTGCACGGGTAGTTCTCACCCTGTATGTTCAGAAGTGAGGAGGCGATGGACGTCACCAGCATCAATGGGACTCGATGTCGCTGGTTCCTTCAGCGAGACGTGGGGATCGCACCTTCAGGAGCCAGCCTCAGCCAAACAGTTTTCGTGTTTACATTCTGAAACGCTGTTCATGCACGCCGGACTTTCCACTTTCTGGTATTTTCAAATATATTCTGATCTCCAATATATTTTATAGGTTTTCCTTACGTAAACATTCTTTTGCTTTCTTAACTGCAATTTGCCCTTCAAGCGTAGTCTGCTGTAAAGCATTTAGTTTGGAAGTTTTCTGTTTTTTCTTTGAAAATAGATACGATACATTTTTATTCTTTCGCTATGTGTGGATTTTCCTCACATGCTAAATTTCTTCTCTGAGTAGTTTGTGCAGTTAGCACGATAAATTCCAATTAGAAAATGATCCACAGAGAATTTCTGAATAGTGCGAAAAATGGCAATTGTCAGTAAACAAATAAAAATGCGAGGTCATCCACATGGGTAGTAAAAGAAATCCAATAAATTTTGGGTATACGATAAATCACACAAATCTAAGAACTGTCGATTCGACTAAATATCTAGAAATTACAATTACGAGCAACTGGAATTGGAAAGACACCATAGATAATATTGTGGGGAAGGCGATACAAAGACTGCGCATTGTTGGCAGAACACTTAGAAGATGCGACAAACCCGCTAAAGGGACACATGCCCATCCTCTGCTGGAATATTGCTGCGCAGTGTGGGATCCTTACCAAGTAGGATTGACGGAGGACATCGAAAAGTTCAAAGAAGGGCAGCTCGTTTCGTGTTATCGCGCAAATGTGGTGAGAGTGTCACTGATATGATACGCGAGTTGGGGTGGCAGTCACTGAAACAAAGGCGGTTTTCTTTGCAGCGTGATCTATTTACGAAATTTCAATTAGCAACTTTCTCTTCAGAATGCGAAAATATTTTGTTGAGACCCACCTACGTAGGCAGAAATGATCATTATAACAAAATAAGAGAAATCAGAGCTCGAACAGAAAGGTTTAGGTGTTCCTTTTTTCCAAGCGCCATTCGACAGTGGAATGGTAGAGAAGTAGTATGAAAATGTTTCGATGAACCCTCTGACAGGCAGCTAAGTGTGAATTGCATAGTATTCATGTAGATGTAGACCTAGATGCCCACCTTTCTACTTCTTGTTAACAAGCTCTTTTGTGAGCTTTTGTCAGCTCTTTTAAGAATACATTTAATTTATAATAAGCAGTGAAGGGTACTGATGCGGGTCAGAGTACAAAAATCTTTCCAGCAGAACTCGACGAAGAGAAGATACAGATTGACAAAACACATCCAGATGCATCAAGGAATAATCGATATGATTAGGGGCTGAAGCGTTCGGCGGATAAGAATTATAAAGACTGAGCAGGGCTTCACTACAATAAGGAGGTTTAAACAGAAGCAGGTTACAGTAGTTACTCGGAGTTGAAGAGGCCTGTGCAGGTCAGAGTAGTGTGGAGAGCTCCATCAACCCAGTTTTCAGACTGAAGACGATAACTATAACAAAATAAATCGTCTGACGGTGTCTTACATAAAGGTGTTACGTTGATGTTGTGGTTCACGCTTCGTGAGCGATTTGGGAAGCAGGTGTGCGAGACGAGACCGCGCCGCAGCGCTGGCAGCGAGCCCCTGCCGTGCTGATGGCTGTGGTCTGTTTGCCTGCGTCGCAGCGCTGTCCCACACACAGGTGACGGTCAATCGATGCAAATCGTCGAAAACGAATGCCGCCGGCGTGGGAAACACAGCCCTCATCAAATAGCAGAAAATTGGAGATAAATTTATTTTGTCCTCCGCTATTTACTGTCCTAATGTTCCTTTTTTTCTGTTTGCTGTACTCACCAGCACCTGAACAGCATGTCATTACGACAGGTCTCCACGTTCCTCCTTTCCTCGCCTTCCTTCTCTATTCCTTCCCTCCCATGCTACGTTTCTGTCCACACTTCAGTCTCGTACTCCCTATTTATCTTCTCGACATGCATAGCAAGCAGCAACTACGTCATCGCCATTATTACGATTCAACGGACCCAGTTGGAAATATCCGTACACGCGCTCTACATCCCGACAAAACGCGCCAGCCCCTCAGCTGCCTGACTGCATATCGCCGGAGTGCGTCTTCCTTTGCGGAAACATTTAGTTTGTGTGGTCCCACCCTTAAGGGGAAACGACAGGTCAACGGTCGAAAAAGCTCCAGTTTTTTTTCTTTTTTACGGAATTCGGTAGCATATAACGTGAAGACCTATGCCTCAAAATACTGTGCGCGAACTCAAGAAAGTACTGGTTTAGTGAGCGTTTGAAGCCGAGCATGCATTGCACTCCTCGGCCTTGGGGAACCGGTCCTGGGCTCATGCTCCCTATTTACACCGCTATGAGTAAACATGATTTTCTGGAGCATTGTTTAGGTGGTTTTACTCAAAATGCGAACTAAACTCTCAATAGAGTTATCTGGACATGCTCTCCAAAAATACATCCAGCCGAAGCGAAATTGTTAACATTGCTTAAAATTTCGTCGTATGTCTATCTAACGTAGGATGGATTGGACAGCAAATTTCTGGTAGCGGAACACTACAAAATAGTGTGCAACGATCTGAAATCCATACTAGTAGAAGTTATCTGTTAATTGAGCTGAATATTCAGCGCATTTTTGGTTTTAAATTAAATGTAGTTACGGTGCAACGTCTATGTCAGTCTGGGAATGCATCACATCCATCTTCTCGATGTCGAACTGAGTACCGACACTCTGAAATGACGTACTTTATCTCACAGATTGGAAGTTCGAAATTCGTTATGTAATTTCATCCGAATGGGAGAGGAGATCTTTCCGAAACCGCTCATCACAACTGGAAAAGATATTTACCGGCAAGATAAAAATATGAGCGAGTGCAGAGACCCATAGATAGGTATATGTATTTTAGAGACAGTTTCATAAGAGCAAAAACTTAAAGTGTGTAGCTTATGTTTTCTTTTAGACCTACACTGGAAATAACATTAACATTTCTGGCCACTGGGGACACATTGCAGTCGTTGGCCTTGGCTACAAGAATTTCAGCAAATGTATCATTTGTAATGAATAACATCAACTTCTCGGATAATACTTCTACTATATCAACAAGGGAAACCTAGCATATTTTAGAAAATAAAAGGGGCCGGCCGCAGTGGCCGAGCGGTTCTAGGCGCTACAGACTGGAATCGCGCGTCCGCTACGGTCGCAGGTTCGAATCCTGCCTCGGGCATGGATGTGTGTGATGTCCTTAGGTTAGTTAGGTTTAAGTAGTTCTATGTTCTAGGAGACTGATAACCTCAGATGTTAAGTCCCATAGTGCTCAGAGCCATTTGAACCAAAACAAAAGGGAAGAAAAAAATTTCGAAGAAGATGAACCTGGTATTTTTCTCTCTCCACTGTTCAAGAGTTCACGATGCTACTAAGGCGGCGCGGTTGAAGGCAACATGTCACGGACTGAGCGGCCCCTCTCGCCGGAGGTTCGAGCCCTACCTCAGGCATGGGTGTGTTTGTTGTTCTTAGGATAAGTTAGTTTAGTTAGTTTAAGTAGTGTGTAAGTCTAGGGACCGATGACCTCAGCAGTTTGGTCCCTTAGCAATTCTCACACATACGATGCTACTAACTACGCTACTGCGTGGACATAACAACCTGGCCTCCGTATATGGCATACACTGTCAAAAGACTGTAAGTATAAATGTCATTATTCGATATTAAATATGCAAATTCTACCGTAAAAAAGCGCTTCTGGTGAGTCATCATTGTGCCATAGCACTGAAACAGTAGAATGTAAACATTAAAATGTGTGTGAATACCTAAGGGATCAAACTGCTGAGGTCATCGGCCCCCTAGACTTACACACTACTTAAAGTAACTGAAACTAACTTATGCTAAGAAGAATACACACACCCATGTCCGAAGGAGGACTCGAACCTCCGGCGGGAAGGGCCACGCAATCCGTGACATGGAGCCTCTAACCACGCGGCCACTCCGTGCGGCCTAGTACACAAGCTATAACACAATAGTCATCAACTACTCAAGGCCTTTACCACCGAAATATAGTTTCCAGGCATTTTATTAGAAAAGTGTAACTAAAATGAAGCGTTTCCTCAATTTGTTGACGCATTGAAACAGCTTATATTCATATTACGTACTGTATGAGAAAAGGCCGCACAGGATTAGCCGAGCGGTCTAAGGCGCTGCAGTCATGCACTGTGCG
The DNA here is from genome assembly GCF_023864275.1 of Schistocerca cancellata. Classification (NCBI taxonomy): domain Eukaryota; kingdom Metazoa; phylum Arthropoda; class Insecta; order Orthoptera; family Acrididae; genus Schistocerca; species Schistocerca cancellata. The sequence goes on along the minus strand of NC_064627.1, from coordinate 79,361,574 downwards.
GCTGATCCCGGCGGAGGTTCGAGTCCTCCCTCGGGCATGGGTGTGTGTGTGTTTGTCCTTAGGATTATTTAGGTTAAGTAGTGTGGAAGCTTAGGGACTGATGATCTTAGGCGTTAAGTCGCATAAGATTTGACACACATTTTTGAGCTGTATGAGGAAGAAAATCCACCAGATAAGATGTTTAACGCCACACAATATGGCGGCTCCTCTGTTCTGTTCGTGACGTGAAACTTCCCTCTCCACGAATCAGTAGTCTGACTTGCCAGATTCTTTATTTCACGCTCTGCAATGTAGAGTAACGTGAATTCCACTCTGTGACCTTACCGGATCCTCGTCCACGTGCGTTTCCACGTTCGGTGAGAGGACAGCTATAGAAGCAAGTATGTTTGTACTGGCAGAAACGTGCCGTGTGCGCTCGTGCTTAGCTGCAGAGGCCGCGCAGTAGCTCACTTATTTTCCCTCTGGTAGATCTCTTTGAGCCTCGTGAGCCCCTCGTGAGTGGAAAAACGAAGGTCGACAATACGTCCTCACTGAGACATTTCGGCACGATGCGGGTGTGGCGTACCGTCGTTCCACGCGACGGCGGTGCGAGCTTCGTAGTTAAGCGCGTGGTTATGCTTGTATAGGGCAGTCAGCGACCTCTCTTCATGTTGTTTGTTGTTGTGGTCTTCAGTCCTGAGACTGGTTTGATGCAGCTCTCCATGCTACTCTATCCTGTGCAAGCTTCTTCATCTCGCAGTATCTACTGCAACCTACATCCTTCTGAATCTGCTTAGTGTATTCATCTCTTGGTCTCCCTCTACGATTTTTACCCTCCACACTGCCCTCCAAAGCTAAATTTGTGATCCCTTGATGCCTCAAAACATGTCCTACCAACCGATCCCTTCTTCTAGTCAAGTTGTGCCACAAACTTCTCTTCTCCCCAATCCTATTCAATACCTCCTCATCAGTTACGTGATCTACCCACCTTATCTTCAGCATTCTTCTGTAGCACCACATTTCGAAAGCTTCTATTCTCTTCTTGTCCAAACTAGTTATCGTCCATGTTTCACTTCCATACATGGCTACACTCCATACAAATACTTTCAGAAACGTCTTCCTGACACTTAAATCTATACTCGATGTTAACAAATTCCTCTTCTTGAGAAACGCTTTCCTTGCCATTGCCAGTCTACATTTTATATCCTCTCTACTTCGACCATCATCGGTTATTTTACTCCCTAAATAGCAAAACTCCTTTACTACTTTAAGTATCTCATTTCCTAATCTAATTCCCTCAGCATCACACGACTTAATTTGACTACATTCCATTATCCTAGTTTTGCTTTTGTTGATGTTCATCTTATATCCTCCTTTCAAGACACTGTCCATTCCGTTCAACTGCTCTTCCAAGTCCTTTGCTGTCTCTGACAGAATTACAATGTCATCGGCGAACCTCAAAGTTTTTACTTCTTCTCCATGAATTTTAATACCTACTCCGAATTTTTCTTTTGTTTCCTTTACTGCTTGCTCAATATACAGATTGAATAACATCGGGGAGAGGCTACAACCCTGTCTTACTCCTTTCCCAACCACTGCTTCCCTTTCATGCCCCTCGACTCTTATAATTGCCATCTGGTTTCTGTACAAACTGTAAATAGCCTTTCGCTCCCTGTATTTTACCCCTGCCACCTTCAGAATTTGAAAGAGAGTATTCCAGTTAACATTGTCAAAAGCTTTCTCTAAGTCTACAAATGCTAGAAACGTAGGTTTGCCTTTTCTTAATCTTTCTTCTAAGATAAGTCGTAAGGTCAGTATTGCCTCACGTGTTCCAACATTTCTACGGAATCCAAACTGATCTTCCCCGAGGTCGGCTTCTACCAGTTTTACCAATCGTCTGTAAAGAATTCGCCTTAGTATTTTGCAGCTGTGACTCTCTTCATATGTGTCGACTATTACTGTGTGAAGATCTGCAGTTTGCTACGATTTAGTTTCCTACTGACGCAATTTATACTGCCAAGTGTATTACGAACCTCTGAATTCAGCCAGCTATGGAAACCGGGAAGGGCTGGACCACTGGGGATTTTACACTTCATTCGCTGGTAGAATACAAATGTATTTTATGCAGTTTCAATCACATAGCAGCCAATTACGCTTCTTTTAACTTGACCGAAAACCCAAGTTATGAGACTCTTAAAATTCAATACCAATATAAATAATTTACAGAAAATTTAAAATTAAATTTAACCCACGATGACTTAACATTCTTTAAGGCGAGACAGCCTTATACAAGACACAGAATGAAATAAGGTAAGACTGCAACAAAGGCAGACATAAATCTCAACAACACTACCAGAACAGATCAGAAGGTCGGTAATTACCAAATGGTGAGGATAAAACATGATTTAAAGTTAACTGATAAACTAAAACCATACTTAAAACAATGAACAACAATTTAACACCAGTTTCCAGGAAAGATAATTTTGACCCCAGAAATACACGTCAATACAAGATGTAACACATTTTCCAACAACAGCAAAGTAAGTTACAATAGATTAAGGTATATGTTGGGATCCCGACGTACATCAGAATCTGCTTAGGGTGAAGCCAACGAGGTATTGGATTCAAATTCGCAATTATTCCAACTACAAGCATAACGTGAATAGGAAAATTAAGTAGTGCGGCTGGGGTTGGAGGAAACAGCGCGGAGGACAGACAGCGGAGAGAGGTGCCGAGCGTATGCTCTCCGAATGACGTGGACACCCGGCTAAGCAAGGCGGCGGACCGTGAGTAAGCGGGGCCCGATCCAGTGGTCACATGTACCAGCTATGGAGTACAAAAGATAATCAACGACACTTCCCTGAAGCACAAATAATTTTAATTAGAATTCCAGCACACAGCCGCGCACCAAATAAATAACTCTTATGGTAGAATTATGAGCTCTCACCGGAAACCATGGCAACCAAAAGATTTAACAACCAGCTACAAACATTTTCAAAAAATAATTTCAGCAATAAAGTACTAATACCAGATTTTTTTCTGTTTAGCAAACCATTGGAGTAAAGACAAGAACTCTCGCATGACATTCGGAGCTCATCCATACACATATTAGTCAATAAGGGTTAAAACATGAGTTCCTGGAACAGACCAAAATGTATCTGAGCTTCTTAAATAGGACTCACTGTATAATTTCTTAGGAAGCATAGGCTTTTCGCATTAGCTTCAAGGAAGCCAGAACAACAAAAGCAAATTATAAATAGGCCAATAAAATATCAAATCTGACACACTCTGATATGAACAATCAAACGTCCGTGGTAGCTGGTAATGCTAATCCTTTCACTGCACCTCCAATTGTAAACTACTTCACCAATATTTTACTTTAAAAAGCAGAAGATTTAATGGGATGGGGACAAAAACAGGTAACGCATTTACAAATGTATACCGTCAACCTCCCAAATAAGCTTTCTCCTGGAGCAAGGCGCTTCACACTGGCTAAAGTTTCGCAAGCACCAGGGGTGTGCAAGGCTGACACATGAAACAAATTATACACTACTGGCCATTAAAATTGCTACGCCAAGAAGAAATGCAGATGATAAACGGGTATACGTTGGACAGATATATTATACTAGAACTGACATGTGATTACATTTTCACGCAGTTTGGGTGCACAGATCCTGAGAAATCAGTACCCAGAACAACAACCTGTGGCTCTAATAACGGCCTTGATACGCTTGGGCATTGAGTCAAACAGAGGTTGGATGGCGTGTACAGGTACAGCTGCCCATGCCGCTTCATTAGATACCACAGTTCATCGAGAATAGTGACTGGCGTATTGTGACGAGCCAGTTGCTCGGCCACCATTGACCAGACGTTTTCAGTTGGTGAGAGATCTGGAGAAATTGCTGGCCAGGGCAGCAGTCGAACATTTTCTGTAACCAGAAAGGCCCGTACAGGACCTGCAACATGCAGTCGTGCATTATCCTGCTGAAATGTAGGGTTTCGCAGGGATTGAAAAAAAAATGGCTCTGAGCACTATGGGACTGTACTGCTGTGGTCATAAATCCCCTAGAACTTAGAACTACTTAAACCTAACTAACCTAAGGACATCACACACATCCATGCCCGAGGCAGGATTCGAACCTGCGACCGTAGCGGTCGTGCGGTTCCAGACTGTAGCGCCTTTAACCGCTCGGCCACTCCGGCCGGCGCAGGGATCGAATGAAGGGTAGAGCCACGGGTCGTAACACATCTGAAACGTAACGTCCACTGTTCAGAGTGCCGTCAATGCGAACAAGAGGTGACCGAGACGTGTAACCAATGGCACCTCATACCGTCACGCCTGGTGATACTCCAGTATGGCGGTGACGAATACACGCTTCCAACGTGCGTTCACTGCGATGTCGCCAAACACGGATGCGACCATCATGATGCTGTAAGCAGGACCTGGATTCAACCGAAAAAATGACGTTTTGCCATTCGTACACCCAGGTTCGTCGTTGAGTACACCATCGCAGGCGCTCCTGTCTGTGATGCAGCGTCAAGGGTAACCGGAGCCATGGTCTCCGAGCTGATAGTCCATGCTGCTGCAAACTTCGTCGAACTGTTCGTGCAGATGGTTGGTGTCTTACAAACGTCCCCATCTGTTGACTGAGGGATCGAGACGTGGCCCCCGACTGTTACGGTCCCAGGTTCGAATCCTGCCTCAGGCATGGATGTGTGTGATGTCCTTAGGTTAGTTAGGTTTAAGTAATTCTAAGTTCTAGGGGACTGATGACCTCAGATGATAAGTCCAATAGTGCTCAGAGCCATTTGAACCATTCGAGACGTGGCTGCACGATCCGTTACTTCTATGCGGATAAGATGCCTGTCATCTCGACTGCTAATGATACGAGGCCGTTGGGATCCAGCACGGCGTTCCGTACTACCTTCCTGAACATACCGATTCTAAATTCTGCTAACAGTCATTTGATCTCGACCAACGCGAGCAGCAATGTCGCGATACGATAAACCGCAATCGCGATAGGCTACAATCCGCCCTTTATCTAAGTCGGAAACGTGATGGTACGCATTTCTCCTCCTTACACGAGGCATCACAACAACGTTTCACTAGGCAACGTCGGCAACTGCTGTTTGTGTATGAGAAATCGGTTGGAAACTTTCCTCATGTCTGCACGTTGTAGGTGTCGCCACTGGCGCCAACCTTGTGTGAATGCTCTGAAAAGCCAATCATTTGCATATCACAGCATCTCCTTCCTGTCGGTTAATTTTCGCGTCTGTAGCACGTCATCTTCGTGGTGTAGCAATTTTAATGGCCAGTATTGTAATAAGATGTCAACCAATGAGTCAGTCTAAAATGTCTACTAGAGCTTGGAATCTCACTGCTCTTCGAATACCATGGAAACAGGGGCGTCCTTACCCTGCAACAAACGGAAGACAGACCAAAACAAGAGTGACCACTGGCCTGACAGCTCGGCGCCCTTCTCATAAAATCGTACCACAGGCCGTGTCGTGCTCAATACCTTACACGGGGTTACATGACCGCAATATTGATGGCCCGGCAACAGCTGACACCACGGTGAAGAGGCCCCAAGGAAAGCTCATTACCGCTTCGTTCCTCAGCTCAGACTGCCCACCAAACCGGCAACCACGCCCGGAGCCGTCACACCACAGGACCCTGGGTTCCAACGGCAACAAGTCCATCAAATATCGTAAGAAGAGTGGAACCGATACATTGCGAGGAAGCCGCAACGGGTCATTTAGTATCCTCTCCGTGGGGAATGATCGAAGGCGCTTTTAAAAGAACAACTTCATTAACAAAGAATCCACACAACTATATACAACAGAAATGTGTTCGGTATGACGTCGTCTGTGGTGTACCCTAGAATCGTGATAGCTAGCGGCGTGAAAACCTGAGACGTTATGGGGCCGCTACTGTCAGTGTATGACGGCTGACGTGCTGCGTGACGAACGGGGCGGCTTCTGTCGACGCGGAGGGCTGTGACGAATAGAGATGGGGGATCCGCTCTTGAACTGATTCATAGAGTTGAATCTTTCAAAGGAGTGAACAATCAGTGATTCAGGAAAAAAGAACGGTAGCTCCAAACGTTTCCCACGGCAGAGAGAGAGAGAGAGAGAGAGAGAGAGAGAGAGAGAGAGAGAGATGGAGCATATCGGCAGCGCCTCTGCTGGTCACAGCACAGTGCACGCCACACAACACAGCCAGCGCCGGCCTCTGCCCTGCTTCTACCTTGGCTGCCTGCATTGTGCAGTGCCCCATTGGATTTTGTGTTTCACATATGCCGTGCCGTCTCTGTGCATCATCTGCCGCATGCAGTGTCTGGCGCAGCTTAACTTAGCATCGCACTCTGTCGGCGATCTTTTCAGTCGCACATCCTGCCCTCTGGGCAGTTTATGCGAGCAACAGGACAGAGAGCCTCCTAGCGGAGAACATAGGAACTACTTGCAACAATCTGCTCGCAAGGGAACGGACGATTTGTCTCGGAGCGGGTGAGTTCACCGCTCCCCCCACCCTCGGAACTCGCCCACTCAACGCTCACCCCACCGTTCTCGACTCTAGCCAGATCGTTGAGCAAAGCAACTCAGGTGCCACTCTGGTCTCTGCGGTCTTAGCTCACCCAGTAATACAGCTCGCGGCTCGACCTACTCGACTCAGTGCTTCTGCATCGGAGTTCGTCTCTACTGGATATTGTTCTTCGTAGTAATACCGCTATGTATATTACATTATTATGTTATGTATACATCATTTATTTTTATTTTATTTTTATTTGTTTAAACTGATCAGATTAGGTTCCTGACACTCCTCTTACTATAGGATTTTTATTATGGGCACTCGAATTTACGCTTTAATTATGAGCGAACCGATAAACGTATCGCAAAATGTGATACACCAATATTTTCCTTGTTTTATTCTGCGTAAGGCTATATGCAGCACTTTCGTCTTACAGTAAAATTTATATATATTTTTTCTTATTCTGGTACGGATTTTGCGATTTTAGGCGTCTTCGGAAGGAAACGTTAACTTTAAAAATATATGGCTTGCGATGTATTTGTATGAGGTTAATGAAATTTTAATATATTATAGCCAAATATATTGTTAATGTAAATCTCAAGTTACAACATTTTCCGATCACCCAAAAAACCACGATAGTGCAAAATAAATCAATAATCAAATACTTTGTCATATCGTGGAAATTTCAATAAACAATACAAAATTCTTACTCATTATTTGTGTTACTTCAAAATAGGATCAAATAAGATCAAAATACAGGTATAGTACTGGAATAAACTAAGTTTAAAGGGCAATGTGCCTTCCATTTATTTTCTATTGTAAATGAGTGGTGAGTCATGAAAAAGAGCTAATTCATTTCAGGGAGTGAACAGTTCTGATCCGATCTCTGAAAAGAACAGTTTTGCCCATCTCTAGTGACGAAACTGCTGGTGCTGCCAACTGGTAGTGATGGAACTGAACTCTGGTACTGCCGACATGAGGCGCGATGTGTGTAACTGACTGCGCACGGTCCGGGTATGGTCTAAGAAGCTCGTGTTGATGCCTGCGAGGCGCTGCGAGGGCACGTGACCTGTCACTACAGAACAGTGCCCTGTCGAAGGCGCACTCTGATGCGACAGGCCGGCTGCCTGTCGGCGAGGTTTCCTCCGCCAGACTCTGGATGCAACGTGTAACTGACACCCAAACGTCCAGATGTCAGGCAACCTGATCGGTACCAAACATAGGAGTATCAAGCAAAACTCCGATTTAGTTAGTACTATGTGCTTCGTGCAGCAGAAAGAGTGTAAAAGTCAGTTGAAAGTAACACCAGATCTACAGAGCACAGGAAAAGGGTAACTGCGAGTAAGTAATATGCATAATCTCCGTCGGTAAACTGGCAGAGCGTTACAGGTCGTGATACCAAAGGTCCTTCCTGGGTTCACACCTCAGTGGTGACAATACGTTTTTTTTTAACTGTATTATGTGTGGAAGTGTTATGTGCCAGTATTAATACTTCAGTGTGATGCAATTGTTTGTTGACTTTACTGTTTATATTTATTCTGTGAAATTACAAGCTGCTTCATCACGAGTGGTGTGAGTTCTGTCGCACATGTCCGACAGAACACCGCAACTATCTATACAAGTGTTGCCGGCCGCTGTGACTGAGCGGTTCTAGGCGCTTCAGTTCGGAATCGGGCTATTGCTACGGTCGCAGATTCGAATCCTGCCTCGGACATGGGTGTTTGCGATGTCCTTAAGTTAGTTAGGTTTAAGTACTTGTAAGTGTAGGGGACTGATGACCTGAGATGTTAAGTCACATAGTGCTTAGAGCCATTTGAACCATTTATTATGCAAATGTACTCTGTTGGCTTACTACTTTCAACTAACGAAGCGAAAGCAAACTGCTAAAAAATTTATTGTACACGTGAAGAAAATTTTATCCTATATAACAATTTCACGTATAAAGAGTTAAAGCAAATTGTTATCAGGTGGATTTGAACCCAGCATCTTTGGCATGACCATCACACGCTCTGCCAACTCACCCACGCGTAGATACAGTGTCACATACCTGGCGTTCCATACACACAGAGGCACAGTCTGAGTGATATATGCGAGATCTGCAAAACTGTCACTCACAGATACGTCTTTCCTACGGTCCGCAGTTCTCGTCTTAATTTTAGTTACTGTTTCTGCGTGTTCTACTGAACGACAGCACATAGCACGCACTAAGCCGCTGTTTGCTTGACGCCCTATTTACGTACAACGTTTTGTACCGATCTGAGTACCTGGAGATCCGGGAATACAAGGATAATATCTCTATTATATGAATAACATCTCAGAAAGAGCAGACACCACGCATTCAAATAATTCATTAGCCTCGATGGACAATGGATCCGACACATTGAATGCGAATGCATAATTACGTCCGACCTCCTGCAGGAATGTAAAAGTAGCAAGCGTGGAGGACGTGAAAGGGACTGCAGATAGGTGGCTCTAGGCGGGAGTGAACGTCGCTCGAGACACGTGCCACGATAGACCGCGCAGCTGCCGCTAACTCTGTGTCCGGGTGGGGCAGAGGCTAACGCAGCTACCTACAAATCAGGTAATAACGAGTTCGAATCTTGGTCCTGTACACCTTCTCACTCGTCTCTGCTGATGCCGCAAAAAGTCTTGATATGGCTGATACTAATAATCCCTTAGCTTTAGTTTCCTTTCTCTCTGTTCTCCTTCAGTTTAAATAATTACTACACTCCTGGAATTTGAAATAAGAACACCGTGAATTCATTGTCCCAGGAAGGGGAAACTTTATTGACACATTCCTGGGGTCAGATACATCACATGATCACACTGACAGAACCACAGGCACATAGACACAGGCAACAGAGCATGCACAATGTCGGCACTAGTACAGTGTATAACCACCTTTCGCAGCAATGCAGGCTGCTATTCTCCCATGGAGACGATCGTAGAGATGCTGGATGTAGTCCTGTGGAACGGCTTGCCATGCCATTTCCACCTGGCGCCTCAGTTGGACCAGCGTTCGTGCTGGACGTGCAGACCGCGTGAGACGACGCTTCATCCAGTCCCAAACATGCTCGATGGGGGACAGATCCGGAGATCTTGCTGGCCAGGGTAGTTGACTTACACCTTCTAGAGCACGTTGGGTGACACGGGATACATGCGGACGTGTATTGTCCTGTTGGAACAGCAAGTTCCCTTTCCGGTCTAGGAATGGTAGAACGATGGGTTCGATGACGGTTTGGGTGTACCGTGCACTATTCAGTGTCCCCTCGACGATCACCAGTGGTGTACGGCCAGTGTAGGAGATCGCTCCCCACACCATGATGCCGGGTGTTGGCCCTGTGTGCCTCGGTCGTATGCAGTCCTGATTGTGGCGCTCACCTGCACGGCGCCAAACACGCATACGACCATCATTGGCACCAAGGCAGAAGCGACTCTCATCGCTGAATACGACACGTCTCCATTCGTCCCTCCATTCACGCCTGTCGCGACACCACTGGAGCCGGGCTGCACGATGTTGGGGCGTGAGCGGAAGACGGCCTAACAGTGTGCGGGACCGTAGCCCAGCTTCATGGAGACGGTTGCGAATGGTCGTCGCCGATACCCCAGGAGCAACAGTGTCCCTAATTTGCTGGGAAGTGGCGGTGCGGTCCCCTACGGCACTGCGTAGGATCCTACGGTCTTGACGTGCATCCGTGCGTCGCTGCGGTCCGGTCCCAGGTCGACGGGCACGTGCACCTTCCGCCGACCACTGGCGACAACATCGTTGTACTGTGGAGACCTCACGCCCCACGTGTTGAGCAATTCGGCGGTACGTCCACCCGGCCTCCCGCATGCCCACTATACGCCCTCGCACAAAGTCCGTCAACTGCAGATACGGTTCACGTCCACGCTGTCGCGGCATGCTACCAGTGTTAAAGACTGCGATGGAGCTCCGTATGCCACGGCAAACTGGCTGACACTGACGGCGGCGGTGCACAAATGCTGCGCAGCTAGCGCCATTCGACGGCCAACACCGCGGTTCCTGGTGTGTCCGCTGTGCCGTGCGTGTGATCATTGCTTGTACAGCCCTCTCGCAGTGTCCGGAGAAGGTATGGTGGGTCTGACACACCGGTGTCAATGTGTTCTTTTTTCCATTTCCAGGAGTGTAGATAATACCTCTTACCCAAGTCGTCCTGGCAATGCTGCTGTCCGAACGGCCTGCCTCGTGAGCGGAGAGAAAGTTTGCTAGCTGGATACAAGGCAAAATGTGAAGAGTTACTAAGGAGAGAGAGTTTTTTTTTTTAATTGATACGCATGTAGGTAACAGTGATAATAGTGATTGCTGAAACTGGTTGAACACTTACAACAGGACCAACGACTTGTTAAAGTTTCTGATGAAATGTACTTTCGTAAATGTTGAATGTTGTACTGCAAGAGAACTGTTCGTTGATTAGTGCGTCAAATGATGGCATAAAAGTAGTGTATCTACGTCAAGAAATTCTTTTATTTATTTATGTATTGACCTGAACTAATATTTCATGTGTTCTAGTTTGATAAGCCTTCTCCCAGAGCAATCAAAGAACCCACAGTTACAGCTGGACGCAAGTACTTTTGTCTGGTCACAACACATTAAACTTGTTTTCGAAGAGTAAACTTGAGATAGTGAAATTCAATTATTTACTATTTTTTTATTTCATTTCTCGCAATAATGTAGTGGTCTATTGTGGGATTTAAAGCGTAATCTTATTTGTTTACGGCACAGTTGCCGTTGATTATTACAAACACGAGTATGTTCGTCAAATGTGTGCCAGTCTGCCCGTGAATATTCCGACAGCTGAATATCGATAAACGCTGATAGCGGATGGATCCGCCCTGGAGAGGCGCTGAGCCACTCTGCCGGAAAGCGCATCTGCACTTCCTCAGCTTCGCACTTCGCAGCCACCACCTCCTAGCAAACGCGTCACAGGGGTCGACGATGGAACAGAGAGGACCGCGACGTCAAACCCACAACTGCTGCATTGCGAGGCGTCTATTGGACACTCTATTCAGGCCGCCTTCGGGTTTCTTGTGCTTCTGCTGCACTGATACTTCTCCCTGATTTCATTGCTTTATAACTGTAGTACTATAGCTATTTCGATGCCGCAGACGTACTCCTGACATCACAACACACTCCGGTGGAAACTGCAGTCTGAATTTAAAAAAAATGGTTCAAATGGCTCTGAGCACTACGGGACTTAACATCTATGGTCATCAGTCCCCTAGAACTTAGAACTACTTAAACCTAACTTAACCTAAGGACATCACACAACACCCAGTCATCACGAGGCAGAGAAAATCCCTGACCCCGCCGGGAATCGAACCCGGGAACCCGGGCGAGTCTGAATTCAAGTCCATGCTACAGTAACGACGTGAATAAAACGCTTCAAGCCATATTTTTGTGTTTACCTTCGGAGCAGGCGGACGAAGAACAATTACTTGGAAAATTACGGATCCTGATCTTGTCAGTATTCCAGATTTAGTCCAAAGAGGCACAAAACCTATTCTGCAAATTCAAAGTTGCCTGATATGTAAAGTGAACATTAATAAAACCGACAAACCGTAGGAACGGATTCCTGACCGGAAATGGACGAAAATAGTCCCAATGAACATATGTCGGGAAAGGCATAGTAGCCACAGTAGATGGCGCTGACGAATCAAAGCTGCTCTGACCACGTGCCGCGTGTTCCTTGTGTGTTCCAGCCTGCGTGATTGAGGCAGCAGAAATGTTGGCATTCATGTCGGGAACAAGCCGATTTGATGTTTCTACACGGCCAGGCAGATGCAAACGGCCGAGAGGCAGCAAGGCCGTGCCAGAAAAAGTACCCTCACAGACAGCAACCAGATCACACAACGTCTCATGTCCTTTTCGTGCCAGTGTGTAATCATGGATCCCGTCAGACAGACGAACGAGCATGGAGGCGGCGGACTGTGCGTATACCAGGTTTGGAGGACCAGATTCTACACGATATTGGGACGAATCCTAGTACAAGCTCCAGACAAGCAGGCTGACAACATGGTGCTACCTAATGTACGATAATGTGTGTCCTGCATAACAACCACCACTGTCCCTGTCACCTGCGAGTGGAAGGATTACCCGCAGCGGATATCCTTCTACGGAAAGTGTGGTGTCACCGCCAGACACCACACTTGCTAGGTGGTAGCTTTAAATCGGCCGCGGTCCATTAGTACATGTCGGACCCGCGTGTCGCCACTGTCAGTAATTGCAGACCGAGCGCCACCACACGGCAGGTCTAGAGAGACGTACTAGGAATCGACCCAGTTGTACGGACGACTTTGCTAGCGACTACACTGACGAAGCCTTTCTCTCATTAGCCGGGAGATAGAATAGCCTTCAACTAAGTCCATGGCTACGACCTGGCAAGGCGCCATTGCCCATATCTAGAGAGAGTCTCACTTGTATCATCCAGAATGCTGTATACAAATGATGGATTAAAGTTAAGTATTCCAGCAGCTACGTACTTTTCTTTATAGCATTCATTACGTATCCTGTTTCAGACCTAAGCAAGCCTGCGTGAATTAAGCGCGTGCCCTTTCGGCTTCCTCGCCTTGTGTCTAGACTGTCTTGTCTAGACACAACAGAAAGAACTTTATCGATGGTTTTTACACCAGATCATGAGAGTTATGGAATTTCTGTCATGTCCTCTATAACGACGAAGCAACCTTTACCAGAACTGGCACCAGCAATCTCCATGATGTCATCTGTTGGCTGCAGACAATTCTCAGTGGATGGTTGAGGCATAGCATCAACATCAGTCTGTTGGCAGGGATTCTTGGCGACCAGGTACTTGTATCATTCCATAACGCGTCGATGGGAAAACGTACCTGTCCTTCTCGTGGACTACTCTGTCTGGGCTGCTTGAGAATGTCTCTTTGACAATACGACAGGTTATGTCGTTTCTGAATGACGGAACACAAACTCTCTTCCTCATTACAGGACGCCTACATTTCAACAACAGCTTCCGCGGACGTCGAACAGGATGCGGAGGCTCTGCAGCATGCCCTGCTAGATAACTATGCTAAAACTCCCTGGATCCGCCGTGGGCATCCCTTTGGAAGCATTTGGAAGGTATTGTGTATGCTGAACCAGTTTCTGATGTGCAAGGCCCTTCAACAGCGTGTTCACGACGAATGTGACGCTATTCGGACAGACACCGGAACGTGCGGCTATCCATTATGCGATATGTAAACGCGTGCATTGCACTGTTGTGACGTGGATGCGATGCAGCTCTCTAGTGTGTTACGGGGCGTTGCACGCACAGCGTCTATTTCAGGACACATGTTCATAGGTCCTTTTCTCCTCCATTTCCATTCAGGAATCCATGCCTACAGTTTGTCAGTTTTATTAATATTACTCCTGTATTTGTACATTTTGCCAACTTCTGTTTGAGTTTACTCCAAGTCGATTATCCGGAGCAACCTTTGTTCATATATCTGAACTCATTGATGGACTTCAGCTACGGTGTCTGCTACAGTAGTGTACCTGCTGTAATTGTTTGGGGCGTTAGCGGCCTTAGCCAGTGAGATGCTTTGTAAGTGGCTGTAGTAGACATGAGTGAAATGAATGCTATTGAAAGTGACCGCATTCATATATTCTGAGAGAGACAGATACAGAGAGCCGGAGGGGGGGGGGGGAGGGGGGGAGATATACAGGGTGTTTAAATAAGAAGATGCAGATGTAGATGTTACAAAGTTTTATGTTACCGGAACTATCGATCGGTGCGCCACGGCTCGGTTGCTGGATTAACTATTACAGTGTCTGATTTTAATTCATTGCCGATATATGTCGGTCATCTTGTGCTTCAATTGGTTCTTGTCGCATGTTGCAAAATGGCTACTCTGCGGCAGAAATATTTTGTGTTGTCGAGTTCGTGAAGCGTAATTCCAGAAGTACAGTACAAAGGCGTTTGAGACTGATGTACCAAACTGATCGTCCAAAGGAGTGAGACATTCGCAGATGGTATCGACAGTTTGCAAATAAAAGAATGAGTCATGGGCACTCTGGTGTTTCCGACGAAAATGTCGCACAAAATCAAACCGCTTTCCAAAGTAGTCCTGTAAAATCAAACTGTCGCGCCAGTTGGGCATTACTATTGTCTGAAAAAACAATTTGGCTTATTTTGAAACGTCAGTTAGTTACGAAGCAGTACAATTCACAGCTGTCAGTGGCTCTACGTCATGATGAAAATGCAAACGTGTGACATTTTCTGATGAGCTTCAAAGTGCTATTGACAGTGAAGACACTTTCGCACAACGCATCGTGATGAAACTACTGCACGCCTTAGTCGGAAAGTAAATAAAAACATTTGAACATGTACGACAGTCACCCAGAGTCAGTGTGTTTTGTGAGATATCCCACTCATCTCTATACGGACCATTCTTCTTTGATGAGAACACGTTTAACGGTAAGCAGTAACTTGTTACGCTACAAAACTGGTTGTTTCCGAGGCTGAGAGAGGACAACTTCATTTTTCGAAAAGACCGGGCATCCCCTCATAGCAGTTGACAAGTACATTAACATCTGAATGAAACTCTGCCGAACCGTTGGCTTGGTCATCAAATAACCGGTGACTTAGGTTTAACAGCTGGCTACCACGGTCACAATATTTGACGTCCTGTGGTTTCTTCGTGTGAGGTCTCATTAAGGTCGATGCTGTCGGCATGCTTAGCTGAGAGGTAATGTGTTTGCCTTCCATGAAGCGGGCCCAGGTTCTATTCCCGGCCGAGTTGGAGATTTTCTCCGTTCGTGTAGTGGGTGCTGTGTTGTCCTCGTCATTCCCCGAATGGGGTCTCCCGGCCATCAATGCAACACGCTTATTTCATTTCTGGGACAACGTTTGTGCACTAGTACTACCACAGGACCTAGAAGAGGCGAGGAACCGTATCTGCAAAGCCATAAAAACAGGCTTACCAGAATATCGGAAGAATTCGAGTTTCGTTGTGATATTGTCCCTGTCGCAGGTGGAGGAGTTATTGAACGTCTGTAATCTAAACTTGAGAGAATCGTAAACATATATCCTAATTTTCAAAGAATTGTGTCTTACTGCTTAATAAATATATGTGTAGAAAGACGTATATCCCTTTTGAACCGCCAAGTATATTCGTAAAAGCAGCAACGGCTTTTATGGGTGAGATATTTTCTTAAAATCTCTTCTCTTACGACGATTCTGGACGAAAGGTAACATATTTTGCATTACTAATGTGGGCGAGCCATGTTGGCTTGTCGACATTTATATGGTTCATGTATCGGATGATGTGTCAGAGCGGCTCTTGCGACTGAGATTCAGAGGGGCAATTTTTGTTTTGTCTATGAACTGCAATGATTTCGCAAAAGGGTAAGCAATTCGGCATTTCAGTCACCAAGTGGGTTTACTTCTTAAGTGATTTTCAAAGGGACGTCGAAGAACTGGTCTTTGTATCGCTGTGCTGAGGACACCACATGTTTATGTCACTCTAGTGAGTGTGGTCTACGTTGAAAACTTTTATTCTTGGGGTACAATAATAATTGCAAGATTCTTGCAAATCTTATACATTTACGTCAAATTCTTATCTTTCGTAAATTCAGTTGCCGGCCATTGTGGCCAAGCGGTTCTTGGCGCTTCAGTCTGGAACCGCGCGACCGCTACGGTCGCAGGTTCGAATCCTGCTTCGGGCATGGGTGTGTGTGATGTCCTTAGGTTAGTTAGGTTTAAGTAGTTCTAAGTTCTAGGGGACTTATGACCTAAGATGTTGAGTCCCATAGTGCTCAGAGCCAGCCACGAATAGTAACTCGGGAAAGGATGTATGTGATGTCTTTAGGTTAGTTAGGTTTAAGTAGTTCTAAGTTCTAGGGGACTGATAAACTCAGATGTTAAGTCCCATAGTGCTCAGAGCCATTTTCTCGTAAATTCAGTTAAATCACGTATAAGTTTTGTGCGACAACAGATGTGAAGAATCGTAAGTCGTTGCACGAATGCTTTGTGCTAAAATTAAGTAAACTAAATATTTTTCTACGTAATTCAATCAATGTTTCAATCAGCATCACTTATAAAGAACATTCAAAGATAAGTTACTCTTTGCATTAGTGTGCCACTTTTTCGTCATGGAAGGTAAGTTTTTAGTGAGTTCTTCGACAAGGCAGCTACACCACATTCTCGGTCAACTTACATTGATGCCGTGGTATTAAAATATCACCACGACAGACTATAACCACATTACATATGAATGGAACAAGTCTCGGTCTATATCTTGCTAATGTTAGCAAAATTCAATTTGGTTTCAGTTCAAATGGTTCAAATGGCTCTGAGCACTATGGGACTTAACATCCGAGGTCATCAGTCCCCTAGAACTTAGAACTTCTTAAACCTAACTAACCTAAGGACATCACACACATCCATGCCCGAGGCAGGATTCGAACCTGCGACCGCAGCGGTCGCGCGGTACCAGGCTGAAGCGCCTAGAACCGTTCGACCACTCCGGCCGGCTTGGTTTCAGTAATGGGGATGGTAAGCAGTAGGCAGTATTAACCCTTTCAGACCTGAGTTTTTTCTCGAGGGAGGAAAATTTTTCTTATGCTATAGTGCTCTTAGGTGTTTTTTTTTACTGATTTTAGATGCATGATTTATAAAAATATATGTACCCGTTTTCAGTATCCACTTTGAAAGTTTTGCTTCTTTTTATGGACTAAAATAAACAATGTTTAAATATTCACTGTTTTAATAAATTAACTGAGATTACAATAAGTGCGATGCAAAAGAACAATAGCATGAAATTATATAGTGTAGTCTAACTAACCAACAACTTACGTGAATTCTGGCGGTCACAACCTTCTGTACACTGCTACATTCACTTGACGATATTTTCACAGTGACAGCCAACAGGTGGAAGCACTTGAACATGACGATAAGAACGAACTTTCACAGATGTATACGTGTGATCTCCATACAGAGAATATATTTGTGTTGCATCTAATACACACCAAATATTAGTGCACACAGTTGTAGCCGGAGGGTCTGAAAAGGTTACATTATTTCAGGTATCAAATGTAAAGTCCACTATGCTTCCTAAGTACCGCTGTCTGAATAACCTGAACTGAAAATAGAGTGAATTACACGGATTCATGTGGGCCTCGCTAATTTTCAAACATGAACCTCATGTAGGACTTAACAATCCAACTGAGTGCTGCAGCACAGAATTCAACAGTAAATGTCGTTATGCACACATCATACAAAATTGAATATGGTGAAATTATTCATAGATATAGTGCACTTTAACTGAATAGGTGTAAGATCGTAAACGATCACTATATCTGAATAAACAAGTGCAAGTGTCTCATCTTCGAATCCATGTGAATTTCGTTTCTTTCCGCCACAGAGACACTTTCTTGTGGTTCAACAACTTGTTGTCTATGAACCCTCCATTGTATTATACGAAACAAATTTCGATGATGTAGAGCTAATTTCCCACAGAATATGCGACTGAATTTTGGCTATAAATCAATGATTGTCGCTTCTGGTGGACAATGATCTCCCTAGCAATGAAAAAATAAATTTATTACTTCAGTTTGACATAATACGTCGGAATTACTTACACAGTCTCACTGATATTACACGGTAATAAACTGATAATATGTTGCGGTGAGTTAAGTACATCATTCATTCAATAGTGCACTGAGTTCTTTGTGTTTTAACGCACAGACTGTACACGTAGAAGTGCGGTACTGTATTGTGTAGCTTACGTCAACACATACTAAAACATAGACACTTCACATATATATTGGTGGCGCAGTGGATAGTACACTGAACACGCGTTCCGAAGGATGAGGGTTTGTATGTGCGTCTGGCCATCCAGATTTAGGTTTTCCATGACATCCATAAATCACTCCAAGCAGACGCCGGGATGGCTACTTTGAAAGGGCACGGCCAATTTCCTTCCACATCCTTCACACTATCTGCTCTTGGCTCCGTCTCTAATGACCTTGATATCGCTGGGACGTTAAGTCCGCTCTTCCTTCTTTCAGTTGAAATGGTGCAAAACAAATATTGCATTTACACTTTTAAGCTGCTTAGATAAGTGTCAGTCCAACGTTTAAAGAAGCTCTCGGATGTCACAGGGCCGGAACCTCTCTTTTTATGAACCAAGAATCACATATACATATCTGCGATATTACGCGTGTGCCACAAAATGCGGCGTACTTTAAAAATGAATAAAAAGCATAAAAGCACTCTATTTGGCATCGATGCCTAAGAAATCGTTTAACCCTATTGTTTGCTTTGTATCATCAGCTTGAATTAGTTGCGTATTTCGCTTCACACGCCCGGGTTCCCGGGTTCAATTCCCGGCGGTGTCAGGGATTTTCTCTGCCTCGTGATGACTGGGTGTTGTGTGATGTCCTTAGGTTAGTTAGGTTTAAGTAGTTCTAAGTTCTAGGGGACTGATGAACATAGATGTTAAGTCCCATAGTGTTCAGAGCCATTTGAAGCATTTTAGTTGCGTATTCCTCCATGAGTTCGCACTCATGCGTCATTTCACTAGCCCCTGATTCTACTTGTCTTGCAAATGAGAGTAACAACACCCCGTAAATCACGTAGTAGTGACGTAAAGCTGAGACCCTGAGCTGCAGATGGATATGTCGATGTTGCATGTGTAAACACAGTTTCCCACAAATAGCCACGGATACACGAGGCAACTTTGGTAACGCTATCTTCTTACCACAAATAGAGAAAGCGTGTCTCGTAACGAAAACGTCCCAGATATTGAATATCTGGAGGAAGACGTAGTCATTTTGACATGTACTCTTGACACGACAAAAATGGCGGTGGCTGAAGTCTGAATCACCCGCAGGAGCCAATCGAATTGGGGGGCACACAGAACTGCTTATAAAAATAAATAACATCTCTTGCGGCGGTAGTAGAATGATTAAGACCTTTCTGACACTTAGAATAAGAACGCAACATATATACTGCTACAAGGTATGCATAATTATACACTCCTGGAAATTGAAATAAGAACACCGTGAATTCATTGTCCCAGGAAGGGGAAAGTTTATTGACACATTCCTGGGGTCAGATACATCACATGATCACGCTGACAGAACCACAGGCACATAGACACAGGCAACAGAGCATGCACAATGTCGGCACTAGTACAGTGTATATCCACCTTTCGCAGCAATGCAGGCTGCTATTCTCCCATGGAGACGATCGTAGAGATGCTGGATGTAGTCCTGTGGAACGGCTTGCCATGCCATTTCCACCTGGCGCCTCAGTTGGACCAGCGTTCGTGCTGGACATGCAGACCGCGTGAGACGACGCTTCATCCAGTCCCAAACATTCTCAATGGGGGACAGATCCGGAGATCTTGCTGGCCAGGGTAGTTGACTTACACCTTCTAGAGCACGTTGGGTGGCACGGGATACATGCGGACGTGCATTGTCCTGTTGGAACAGCAAGTTCCCTTGCCGATCTAGGAATGGTAGAACGATGGGTTCGATGACGGTTTGGATGTACCGTGCACTATTCAGTGTCCCCTCGACGATCACCAGTGGTGTACGGCCAGTGTAGGAGATCGCTCCCCACACCATGATGCCGGGTGTTGGCCCTGTGTGCCTCGGTCGTATGCAGTCCTGATTGTGGCGCTCACCTGCACGGCGCCAAACACGCATACGACCATCATTGGCACCAAGGCAGAAGCGACTCTCATCGCTGAAGACGACACGCCTCCATTCGTCCCTCCATTCACGCCTGTCGCGACACCACTGGAGGCGGGCTGCACGATGTTGGGGCGTGAGCGGAAGACGGCCTAACGGTGTGCGAGACCGTAGCCCAGCTTCATGGAGACGGTTGCGAATGGTCCTCGCCGATACCCCAGGAGCAACAGTGTCCCTAATTTGCTGGGAAGTGGCGGTGCGGTCCCCTACGGCACTGCGTAGGATCCTACGGTCTTGGCGTGCATCCGTGCGTCGCTGCGGTCCGGTCCCAGGTCGACGGGCACGTGCACCTTCCGCCGACCACTGGCGACAACATCGATGTACTGTGGAGACCTCACGCCCCACGTGGTGAGCAATTCGGCGGTACGTCCACCCGGCCTCCCGCATGCCCACTATACGCCCTCGCTCAAAGTCCGTCAACTGCACATACGGTTCACGTCCACGCTGTCGCGGCATGCTACCAGTGTTAAAGACTGCGATGGAGCTCCGTATGCCACGGCAAACTGGCTGACACTGACGGCGGCGGTGCACAAATGCTGCGCAGCTAGCGCCATTCGACGGCCAACACCGCGGTTCCTGGTGTGTCTGCTGTGCCGTGCGTGTGATCATTGCTTGTACAGCCCTCTCGCAGTGTCCGGAGCAAGTATGGTGGGTCTGACACACCGGTGTCAATGTGTTCTTTTTTCCATTTCCAGGAGTGTAGTTCCAGTTTCAACTTTGTAGAAACCACTGCTCAGAATGAAGTCAAATATGAACAGCATCATTACTCACGCAAGGGGAGACTTGGTGGAAGAAGAACATTTAGCGAAAATTTTACCAATAGATCGCGTTGTGAGCGTCTTAGCGTAAATGGGGTCGGCTACCAACGACAGATCAATCGCAATACGACGCAAGTGGTTTGAACTGCAAAGCTGTACTGTTCAATGTGCACCACTGCACAAGTACGGCAGTCAACAGTTGTGGCATTATTAGTTAGGTATTCTCATCCACCACGGAAAAGGCGTACCACATCGAACAGGAAATGTCTGTTTTTAATAATCCAGAGGCCAAAACAGCACAAAAAGCAAAATGACATCGGTTTCTTATTGTCCCGGGGCCAAAAACCGCAGAAAAAGCGAAATGACGTTGGTTTCTAATTTTCGTGAGACTAACGCAAGACACGTTCAATATACTTCAAACCGTTTTCTGCCTGAAGATTAAATCGAGAAACAGCATGCTCCACAGCAAATCTCGTAGATCACGTTCAGAATGCGTTTCGAAATGTATGCCTTCAATTCAGCTACGTTCGTATTAGGAGCACTCAACACATCTTGCAGATAACTTCACAGCCAGAAGTCGCACGGATTAAGATAAGGTGGTCTGGACAGCCAGGCTGTGAGGGAATGACGGCTGATAATTCTAGCATTTTCGAAATGCCTCTGCTGCCGCCGCTTCACTGGCTGTACAGTGTGCGCAGGAGCGCCATCGTGGGTAGAAATGATCCCACCCGCACGTCCACGCTGTTGAAGGTTTGGAATGACCACGGTGCGTGAAACTCTCGCAGCGCAGGACTCACCTCCAGTATAAATACGGAAACTCAGAATCTACTATGTAGGAATCAACATGGATTCCGGAAACAGCGATCGTGTGAAACCCAACTCGCTTTATTTGTTCATGAGACCCAGAAAGTATTAGATACAGGCTCCCAGGTGGTTGCTATTTTTCTTGACTTCCGGAAGGCGTTCGATACAGTTCCGCACTGTCGCCTGATAAACAAAGTAAGAGACTACGGAATATCAGACCAGCTGTGTGGCTGGATTGAAGAGTTTTTAGCAAACAGAACACAGCATGTTGTTATCAACGGAGAGACGTCTACAGACATTAAAGTAACCTCTGGCGTGCCACAGGGAGTGTTATGGGACCATTGCTTTTCACAATATATGCAAATGACCTAGTAGATAGTGTCGGAAGTTCCATGCGGCTTTTCGCGGATGATGCTGTAGTATACAGAGAAGTTGCAGCATTAGAAAATTGTAGCGAAATGCAGGAAGATCTGCAGCGGATAGGCACTTGGTGCAGGGAGTGGCAACTGACCCTTAACATAGACAAATGTAATGTATTGCGAATACATAGAAAGAAGGGTCCTTTATTGTATGATTATATGATAGCGGAACAAACACTGGTAGCAGTTACTTCTGTAAAATATCTGGGAGTATGCGTGCGGAACGATTTGAAGTGGAATGATCATATAAAATTAATTGTTGGTAAGGCGGGTACCAGGTTGAGATTCATTGGGAGAGTCCTTAGAAAATGTAGTCCATCAACAAAGGAGGTGGCTTACAAAACACTCGTTCGACCTATACTTGAGTATTGCTCATCAGTGTGGGATCCGTACCAGATCGGGTTGACGGAGGAGATAGAGAAGATCCAAAGAAGAGCGGCGCGTTTCGTCACAGGGTTGTTTGGTAACCGTGATAGCGTTACGGAGATGTTTAACAAACTCAAGTGGCAGACTCTGCAAGAGAGGCGCTCTGCATCGCGGTGTAGCTTGCTCGCCAGGTTTCGAGAGGGTGCGTTTCTGGATGAGGTATCGAATATATTGCTTCCCCCTACTTATACCTCCCGAGGAGATCACGAATTTAAAATTAGAGAGATTAGAGCGCGCACAGAGGCTTTCAGACAGTCGTTCTTCCCGCGAACCATACGCGACTGGAACAGGAAAGGGAGATAATGACAGTGGCACGTAAAGTGCCCTCCGCCACACACCGTTGGGTGGCTTGCGGAGTATAAATGTAGATGTAGATGTACTATAAACTATGCCGTCAACCCACAGTCAGCTTTACAGAACGAAGTGGTACCGATTGATGTGCGTGCGGATTTCTCGTTGTTCATGTTCTGCAGTTCTGCAGAGTGTTTCGTAGGATTTTACTCACCGTGCTCGCAGGCGTGTCCAACGTTCGGGCAATTTCCCGTGGACTACATGTTTTCGCACCTCCACTCGACCCCTCCTACATTTGTGTTCCCACATCTTCGACGGACTTCGGATCAAATGCTTTCTGTCATTTCGAATTTTGTAATCATTTTCTCCATACCCTTAGCATACACCGGACCAATGCCTTTTCATACACTTGAGTGTAGGAAATTCCTGCAAGGCTACTGGTGTCCAGTCACAGTTCTTGTAAAAGAGCTTTACTGGCAGCGCGCTATCCTTCATGAAGGCAGCCATGTCGGGAGTCTCAGATGCAGACAGAGGAACAACCGTGTGCAGCGTGGCTGGTGTTACAGCGCCATATATCAGTAAAATTTTTCGTTTACTTTTTTTTTTGTTCCATGACGTTTCCCCTTGCGATATTAATATGCTGTTCAGATTTGACAATATTTTGAGCATTGGTTCTCTTTCGACAACATCTGGAATTGGAACTTTAATTGTGTACAACCTACATACACAAATATAAAGTGACACATTTCTAAATTTACTGATTTTGCCGAGCTCCCTGATGTATATTATTTTATGAGGACACTGCCCGTATTACATTGTGTGTCTTAGTGGTATAAATTAATTACAATATGTTTACGTTTCATAATTAAGATCCCTGTGATTTACAATTAGTCATTTAAAGTTCACACGTCGTTACACAATTTTAATCCAATTAATCCACTAGCGTAATTGAATTCTTTCTACAGGCAGGCCTATGCAGCTGTTTTAGTACGAGCGATTCCTGATAGTACACTAGTGACATTTACTCCTACTGAGGAACAGCATCAGTTGCTTAGGAAATCAAATACGATTCTCCGAAGTAACACTGTGTCCAGTGTTTATACGTATGTGACTGAGCAGAACTGGAAGGAGGAAGCTTTGGAGCACGTTGTGGGTCTGGGTGTTACCAACACAACTAGCACATAGTCGTTCCGATCTCGCAGACAGACTCGAATGGACAGCGTTCGATACCACTGCGCCAGGACTTACACAGTAGTTCAAGGCCACATAAATACAGGTAGACTGAAGTGACCTAGCATGTCACGTAGGACTAAGTAAACAAAGAACCGGCAGACTTGTTTATTTCGAGATAACAGGAATATAATCTTCTCCACCAAAGTATCGACATTAGCGAATTCAGTCACAAAAAAGTATCTTTGTCTCCTACTTCGCAAGCAAGAGGAAAGAGACGTTTTCCAGCGATGTTGCAGGCTTAATAAAATTGCAACTTTGGCTGTTTTCCCGCTCGATTAATGAAAGCACTCAGCTTCAGATACAATCCACAGGAGTGGAGGCTCTTTATACATGCGGAGACTCGCTTGAAGATGGCTGGACGGACGCCGGCTGAAGTACGGTACTGTGGCAAGAAGTCAACATGATCCGGCTGCAAGCCCGAAACCTCAAAGAATATTCAATACGCCGGGAAAACTTCAAGAATCACATTCTCAAATTAATTAAATACAGCGAGCATAAATTGAAGATTAGAGCAATTTAAAAGAAACTGCGTTGGGACTGAGAAAGCAACAAGGCTACACAAAATATATTTGCTTTCTCTTTTAGTGGATTAGTCCTGACGAAAAATCCCAAAAAAATGGTTCAAATGGCTCTGAGCACTATGGGACTTAACTTCTGAGGTCATCAGTCCCCTAGAAATTAGAACTACTTAAACCTAACTAACCTAAGGTCATCACACACATCCATGCCAGAGGCAGGATTCGAGCCTGGGATCGTAGCGGTCGCGCAGTTCCAGACTGATGCGCCTAGAACCCCTCGGTCACTCAGGCTGGCGGAAAATCCCACTACACGGAAAAGATTTTTCGAAGGTGACTGCCAACAGCCGTTAGGTAATGTATAAAATGCATATTTGAACCGTCAGTTGTTTTTATGTTAAACCCAAATTCTACGTGGTTTCAGTCTTGGATCATCTTCACGGATGAAGGGTTAAAATGGTTTAAGCCACCATACTGCACTGGTCAATGTATAGTGCATGCCCTCTGTATACATTTAGTATTCGGGTGTTTGCTTTTAAAGTCCTGTGCCATATATTTACATTCATGGAAGGTACTGCACATTTTAAGTAATTGACTAGCGCAGTATAATGTCTTAAACCATTTTAACTCTTCATCCTTGAAGAAGATCCGAGACCGAAACCGGCAGAATTTGGGTTTAAATTAAAAACAGCTGATGATTCAAACATGCATTTTATACACAAAAAAGAGAAATGATCTGAACGAAACTGGAAACTGGGTGAAGAGAGTGACATCGTCATAGTCTGGCAGTTTGTCAAGATGTCTTTCTTCCATTTATTCACAACTGACACTGCTTAATTAAACAGTATGCAAAGGGTGATGGATGAAACTGGCTGAGAGTCTGCATATCTGAGAAAAAAATTTCCTCGTCTTCGAGCAGCAAATATTAAAGGTGTATTTGTGTGCCCTCAAATCAGAGAACTTCAGCTAGATCAAAATTTTTAATCAGGCGTGAGTGACGCAGAAGCGCGAGCATGGCAGTGTTTCAACAAACTATGAGAAAACTTACTTGGAAGAAAAAGAGTTAAAACTTATAAGGAAGTAGTGAATCAAATGATTTGCGCTTAGCAAAATGTTCGCCGCAACGTGTCTTTGAATGTACATTGCTTAGATTCCCAGACTTACTTTTTTTCAGAGAGTTGCAGTGAAGTATCGTAATACGGAGAAAGTTTCATAAAGACGTATCTACTACCATGGACGAATGGTACGAAGAAACGTTGACGCCAACAGTGTTGGCCGGCTAATTTTGGTGTGTTATTCAAGACAACAACGACACTCCATGAAAGAGTGTAAAATGAGACTTGTAATTTTTTGTTGCCACATTTGTATCGTTTTGACCTATTCTGTATACCTTCCTTTAAAATGTGTTCTAGAGAGTGGATGCTCTTGGGAGCAGAACTTTAGATCTCATTTCCCTTATATGGTAGAGATAGGTTACTTGATTGAAATACTTGAATTCCGTATAATAACTTTACCGTTATACAGGGTGTAACGTTTATAAGTGCAAATATTTCTGTATGTGGGGTACCTTAGTGTGTAGAGTCATCGGTGTGTTGGTTTTCTTTCTGTATGTCGAACAGTCTTCCCACAATCATTTCACCAATTTTATGGCCTGACGTCTTGTGCACGGTCGTTAACAGCGCCGGGAAGTGGACTACGCATGTCAGTATAGACTAACCGTTCAGCGTCCACACCGTCTCACTCCAACACATGACCTGCTGCCCAGGGGAAAATAAGAACTACTGGCTTGCTCTCGACACATGGCACTTAGAGGTATTGGCCAGTCAAAGATAGTTATAATGTTGTTGTTGTGGTCTTCAGTCCTGAGACTGGTTTGATGCAGCTCTCCATGCTACTCTATCCTGTGCAAGCTTCTTCATCTCCCAGTACCTAATGCAACCTACATCCTTCTGAATCTGCTTAGTGTATTCATCTCTTGGTCTCCCCCTACGATTTTTACCCTCCACGCTGCCCTCCAATACTAAATTGGTGATCCTTTGATGCCTCAGAACGTGTCCTATCAACCGATCCCTTCTTTCAAGTTGTGCCACAAACTTCTCTTCTCCCCAATCCTATTCAATACTTCCTCATTAGTTATGTGATCTACCCATCTAATCTTCAGCATTCTTCTGTGGCACCACATTTCGAAAGCTTCTATTCTCTTCTTGCCCAAACTATTTACTGTCCATGTTTCACTTCCATACAGGGCTACACTCCATACAAAATACTTTCAGAAACGACATCCTGACGCTTAAATCTATACTCGATGTTAACAAATTTCTCTTCTTCAGAAACGCTTTCCTTGTCATTGCCAGTCTACATTTTATATCCTCTCTACTACGACCATCATCAGTTATTTTTCTCCCCAAATAGCAAAACTCGTTTACTACTTTAAGTGTCTCATTTCCTAATCTAATACCCTCAACATCACCCGACTTAATTCGACTACATTGCATCATCCTCGTTTTGGTTTTGTTGATGTTCATCTTATATCCTCCCTTCAAGACACCATCCATTCCGTTCAACTGCTCTTCCAAGTCCTTTGCTGTCTCTGACAGAATTACAATGTCATCAGCGAACCTCAAAGTTTTTATTTCTTCTCCATGGATTTTAATACCTACTCCGAATTTTTCTTTTGTTTCCTTTACTGCTTGCTCAATATACAGATTGAATAACAATGATGATGGCGTCCTCTTGGGTAAAATATTCCGGAGGTAAAATAGTCCCCCATTCGGATCTCAGGACGGGGACTACTCAAGAGGATGTCGTTATCAGGTTACATAGTTATAATAGCTATAGTTATTTGTGTGCGAATGAAGTAAATATCGATGTCAGTACACCGTCCTAAGTCACCAATAAAAATAACTACATCTATACGTGTTACAGCCAACAGCCTCGCTGTAGGAGTAACACCGGTTCCCGTCAGATCACCGAAGTTAAGCGCTGTCGAGCTGGGCTAGAACGGGTGACCATCCGATCTGCCGAGCGCTGTTGGCAAGCGGGGTGCACTCAGCTCTTGTAACGCAAACTGAGGAGCTGCTTGAGTGAGAAGTAGCGGCTCCGCTCCCGTAAACTGACATACGGCTGGTGGAGCGGTGTGCTGACCACATGCCCCTCCGCATCCGAATCCAGCGACGCCTGTGCCCTGAAGGTAACACGGTGGCCCGCCGGTACCGTTGAGCCTTCGTGGCCTGCTCGGGTGGAGTTTAGATCTATTATACCCCGTATAATAACACAGTAAATGGACGTTACTACCCCTGAGTGGCGTTAGAAAGTGCTATGAAAATCATTAATGAAGAAGATTGTTATTTTTTTTAGAACAATGTGTTAATTGGTTACTAACTAAAATACAGGGTGATTCAAAAAGAATACCACAACTTTAGGAATTTAAAACTCTGCAACGACAAAAGGCAGAGCTAAGCACTATCTGTCGGCGAATTAAGGGAGCTATAAAGTTTCATTTAGTTTTACATTTGTTCGCTTGAGGCGCTGTTGACTAGGCGTCAGCGTCAGTTGATGCTAAGATGGCGACCGCTCAACAGAAAGCTTTTTGTGTTATTGAGTACGGCAGAAGTGAATCGACGACAGTTGTTCAGCGTGCATTCCGAACGAAGTATGGTGTTAAACCTCCTGATAGGTGGTGTATTAAACGTTGGTATAAACAGTTTACACAGAATGGGTGTTTGTGCAAAGGGAAAAGTTCTGGACGGGCGAGAACGAGTGATGAAAATGTAGCACGCATCCAGCAAGCATTTGTTCGCAGCCCAGGAAAATCGACTCGCAGAGCTAGCAGAGAGCTGCAAATTCCACAATCAACTGTGTGGAGAGTCCTACGAAAAAGGTTATGAAACCTTATCGTCTGAAATTGGTTCAAGCACTGTCTGCAGCTGGTAAGATTAAAAGAATCGATTTCTGTGATTTTATCCTTGCTCAAATGGAAACAGATGAATCTTTCGTTTCAAAGATTGTGTTTAGTGATGAAGCAACTTTCCACACTAACGGGAAAGTCAACCGTCACAATGTCTGTATATGGGGCACTGAGAATCCGCGGGAAACAACTCAGTATGAACGTGACTCGCCTAAGGTGAACGTTTTCTGTGCCATTTCAGCCAATAAAGTTTTTGGTCCTTTTTTCTTCGAAGGTGCTACTGTAACTGGACTACAGTATCTGGAGATGTTATAGAATTGGCTGTTCCCTCAGCTCGAACAAGAAGCACAACAATTCATATTTCAGCAGGATGGAGCGCCACCACATTGGCACTTATGTGTCCGTAACTACCTGAACGTCAACTACCCGAGGCGATGGATCGGCCGCCAGGCAGACCGTGACAGAGCACTTCATCACTGGCCTCCAAGAAGCCCTGATCTTACCCCCTGCGATTTTTTCTTATCGGGTATGTTAAGGATATGGTGTTTCGGCCACCTCTCCCAGCCACCATTGATGATTTGAAACGAGAAATAACAGCAGCTATCCAAACTGTTACGCCTGATATGCTACAGAGAGTGTGGAACGAGTTGGAGTATCGGGTTGATATTGCTCGAGTGTCTGGAGGGGGCCATATTGAACATCTCTGAACTTGTTTTTGAGTGAAAAAAAACCTTTTTAATTACTCTTTGTAATGATGTATAACAGAAGGTTATATTATGTTTCTTTCATTAAATACACATTTTTAAAGTTGTGGTATTCTTTTTGAATCACCCTATATAATTCTCAGACACTGAGGCTTTGTCCAGTGTTTACGAGTACGTGAATGACTCGAAAGGGAAATAAGAAATTTTGGAAGCAGTAGTAGGTCCGGGTACTTAGCTAGTTCCGCCTCGCAGATGGACTCGACTGGGGAGCGTCCGATATAGCATTCTGATGGTACGATGCGGAGCCCGGTGGATGAACAATGACAACGACGCATGGTGCTCCGATCTAGCGGTTGTGGTACCTTCTTCATAAACACTCAGTTCTCTTGAAAATGGATTGCAGCTGGGTTGTAACCAGCAGTGTGGATAAAACTACAGTGCCACTGGGAACTGGAGCATCGGCTTTCACTAAACGTCAGTTGCTGACGTTTTCAGGGGAGACTTGAAAACTTTGGTATATTCCATCCCCGTTGATAGCGTCGATGAACAGTGGACAAGCATCTTGGACGGTTTCCAATGCAGTCTAAACACGCTTGTTATTCCTGGATGTGCACGTTCACCAATGAGGAGGCGCGCTGAAGCTAGCCTTCACGTGAATGGTGGCCACGTGGGATACTCATCGTAGTCTCTTCGTCCTCAAGTGCATGTCTGCAGTTCGGATCTTTGGGGACTGTGACATAATGTGTTCGTGTATTCAGTCGTAGTACGTCGCTTCGGGGAAACCATTGTTCTGGACCCAGCTTTGACAGAATTATTTGCCTGTTGCGGTCTCCACCAACTCAGTCCTCACGTCTGCATCTATAAAAACGAAACACCGTCTATGAATCGGCATGTCCTGAATCTTGCAAATACAACTGACATCATACGTATTAATTAATAAATACAACAATAATGAATATTACGTATGTCATAACTTTTTGTCAGAAGAGTGTAATGCTTTTTTACCACCTGCTGCTAGTTACAGTAATGATTCACATACAAAGGGATTCTTATGGCTTTTTCCACGTTGAACATGAAACAGAATACTTCTCCATTTATGTAGAGTGCTTCGTAACAACGTACGTGTTATAAAATCAAAACTTAAGTATCAAGAAACCCTGACAATGCCCGTCGCGGGAACCCCATTCCTGAACTGCCGTGTCATTTCGTAATTATCTTCAATGTTGTCACAGACCGTGTGAAAATGAAAAACAGTTGAAGGTTTTTCTTGATACAACTACCTATATTTATGTGTATCATAATTAATCTTACTTACAATCACGTAAGATATATTTACATAATTCCAAATATCGTTTTTGCCACAGACTAAGGGCGCACGCTACTGAACACAACGAAAGCATAAACTGAATTAACAACATTAGGCCCTAGACCACGCTTAGCTACAACAAAGGCAAATGTTTCTGCCACAGATCGTTGAAAACTAATGTCTCCCCCTTCCCCACACCATGCTCCATGGTCACGTATGAATAGTCGCAAGGCAGTTCCACGGGTGCCGTTATGAGACAGGTGCACAAAACAATTCGTTTCAAACACTGCAACGTTATCGACAGCCGCATCAAGTAGCCTTCTTTCGTCGGAGGTCGGCATTTTGCCTTTAAGATCTACTATACCATGTTTCTAAAATTTGATTATCGACCTTAAAACGTTGAATTTTTAATACCCAACATCGATATAGTGAATACTCTCTAACTTTTTCGTGTGCCGTGCTGTGCGGAAGGATAAACTGTAGGCACCCTTAACATGTATTCTCTTATACCAGTGGACTAGCTGCGCAGAGTGGCCGCGCGGCTAGAAGCGCCATGTCACGGATTGCGCGACCACTCGCATTGCAGATTCGATTCCTCCCTCGGGCATGGGTGTATGTGTTATTCTTATCATAAGTTAGTTTAAGTAGTATGCAAGTCCAGGGACCGATGACATCAGCAGTTTGGTCCCTTAGGAATTCACACACATCTGAACATTTTTGAACCAGGGGAAGTAAATTAGGCATTATTATGGCAGTCCAAGTAACTTTTATTGAAAGCTACAGTTCACTTCAGAGTGACACAAGGACGACACACTATTTTTCAACACAGTAATCACGTCTATATAAATAACGGTCGAAGTTATCTACCGGCTCTTCATTTCCTCGACAACAGAAATCCTCTTCAGGATCGCGGAGCCGTTGGAGAACCGCACCATTCACGTCGTCATACCTGTAAAGTCTCTTTTCTCCCCAGATATTCTTTCAGCTTGAAGGATCTCCACTTCCCCATCGGCATCACCCCAGTTGGTGTGTAACAGGTCGAACAGTTGGCAACATTTCACTATAGCTCGATGCGACGCTTCATTTGGTCCAAGTACCGTCAGAGTCTCACGGTGAATTTATGTGCAGTTTTGACGTTTTGCACTCAAGAATCGACTGAACCACGTACTTCAAGTTTGGAGTACGTTTCCTGCTGCCACGCCATTTGACTGCCACACTATGGTGCACCTGTTATGAGTACCGCACCAGAACCGGGTTCGCGGGAAAACCGGAACACCTACTCTCTCTCGACACACTCGTCGCGCGGTGGCCGTAACGTGGAAAGACGCGTGTATTTTACTTTCTGAAGTTGTTGTTGTTGTGGTCTTCAGTCCTGAGACTGGTTTGATGCAGCTCTCCATGCTACTCTATCCTGTGCAAGCTTCTTCATCTCCCAGTACCTACTGCAACCTACAGCCTTCTGAATCTGCTTAGTGTATTCATCTCTTGGTCTCCCCCTACGATTTTTACCCTCCACGCGGCCCTCCAATACTAAATTGGTGATCCCTTGATGCCTCAGAATATGTCCTCCCAACCGATCCCTTCTTCTGGTCAAGTTGTGCCACAAACTTCTCTTCTCCCCAATCCTATTCAATACTTTCTCATTAGTTATGTGATCTACCCATCTAATCTTGAGCATTCTTCTGTAGCACCACATTTCGAAAGCTTCTATTCTCTTCTTGTCCAAACTATTTACCGTCCATGTTTCACTTCCATACATGGCTACACTCCATACAAATACTTTCAGAAAGGACTTCCTGACACTTAAATCTATACTCGATGTTAACAAATTTCTCTTCTTCAGAAATGCTTTCCTTGCCAGTGCCAGTCTACATTTTATATCCTCTCTACTTCGACCATCATCAGTTATTTTGCTCCCCAAATAGCAAAACTCCTTTACTACTTTAAGTGTCTCATTTCCTAATCTAATTTCCTCAGCATCACCCGACTTAATTCGACTACATTCCATTATCCTCGTTTTGCTTTTGTTGATTTTCATCCTATATCCTCCTTTCAAGACGCTATCCATTCCATTCAACTGCTCTTCCAAGTCCTTTGCTGTCTCTGACAGAATTACAATGTCATCGGCAAACCTCAAGGTTTTTATTTCTTCTCCATGGATTTTAATAACTACTCCGAATTTTTCTTTTGTTTCCTTTACTGCTTGCTCAATATACAGATTGAATAACATCCGGGAGAGGCTACAACCCTGTCTTACTCCCTTCCCAACCACTGCTTCCCTTTCATGTCCCTCGACTCTTATAACTGCCATCTGGTTTCTGTACAAATTGTATATAGCCTTGCGCACCCTGTATTTTACCCCTGCCACCTTTAGAATTTGAAAGAGAGTATTCCAGTCAACATTGTCAAAAGCTTTCTCTAAGTCTACAAATGCTAGAAACGTAGGTTTGCCTTTCCTTAATCTTTCTTCTAAGATAAGTCGTAAGGTCAGTATTGCCTCACGTGTTCCAGTATTTCAACGGAATCCAAACTGATCTTCCCCGAGGTCGGCTTCTAGTAGTTTTTCCATTCGTCTGTAAAGAATCCGTGTTAGTATTTTGCAGCTGTGGCTTATTAAACTGATTGTTCGAATTTTCACATCTGTCAACACCTGCTTTCTTTGGGATTGGATTTATTATATTCTTCTTGAAGTCTGAGGGTATTTCGCCTGTTTCATACATCTTGCTCACCAGATGGTAGAGTTTTGTCAGGACTGGCTTTCCCAAGGCCGTCAGTAGTTCCAATGGAATGTTGTCTACTCCGGGGGCCTTGTTTCGACTCAGGTGTTTCAGTGCTCTGTCAAACTCTTCACGCAGTATCGTATCTGCCATTTCATCTTCATCTACATCCTCTTCCATTTCCATAATATTGTCCTCAAGTACATCACCCTTGTATAGACCCTCTATATACCCCTTCCACCTTTCTGCTTTCCCTTCTTTGCTTAGAACTGGGTTTCCATCTGAGCTCTTGATGTTCATACAAGTGGTTCTCTTATCTCCAAAGGTATCTTTAATTTTCGTGTAGGCAGTATCTATCTTACCCCTAGTGAAATAAGCCTCTACATCCTTACATTTGTCCTCTAGCCATCCCTGTTTAGCCATTTTGCACTTACTGTCGATCTCATTTTTGAGACGTTTGTATTCCTTTTTGCCTGCTTCATTAACGGCATTTTTATATTTCCTCCTTTCATCAAGTAAATTCAATATTTCTTCTGTTACCCAAGGATTTCTAAGAGCCCTGGTCTTTTTACCTACTTGATCCTCTGCTGCCTTCACTACTTCATCCTTCAAAGCTACCCATTCTTCTTCTACTGTATTTCTCTCCCCCATTCCTGTCAATTGTTCCCTTATGCTCTGCCTAAAACTCTGTACAACCTCTGGTTCTTACAGTTTATCCAGGTCCCATCTCCTTAAATTCCCACCTTTTTGCAGTTTCTTCAGTTTTAATCTACAGGTCATAACCAATAGATTGTGATCAGAGTCCACATCTGCCCGTGGAAATCTCTTACAATTTAAAACCTGGTTCCTAAATCTCTGTCTTACCATTATATAATCTATCTGATACCTTTTAGTATCTCCAGGCTTCCTCCATGTATACAACCTTCTATCATGATTCTTAAACCAAGTGTTAGCTATGATTAAGTTGTGCTCTGTGCAAAATTATACCAGGCGGCTTCCTCTTTCATTTCTTAGCCCCAATCCATATTCACCTACTACGTTTCCTTCTCTCCCTTTTCCTACACTCGAATTCCAGTCACCAATGACTATTAAATTTTCGTCTCCCTTCACTATACTTTCTGAAGGGCCTACGTAAAAGCGCGTAAGCTCGAGATTTCTACCGCTTTAGTTCTGCTGTAATCGTGAGGCAGGTAAGCGGGCAACAGGTGGCGTCCGGCTGTTGCAGACGCGACGACGGCGCCGACGGCGGACGACGGCTCGGTGGAGCAGCCGCTGCCGCCCCCGGCCGGCCCCGCCCCCGCAGCCCCCGGGGAGGAGGAGGAGGAGGAGGCGGAGGTGAGCAGCGAGGTGTCGGTGCGGCTGCACCAGGAGGCCGTGCTGGAGTGCGCGCCGCCGCCGGGCACCCCGCACTGGCGCCACCGGCCCGGCGGGGGCGGCGCGTGGCGCGGCATCGGGGGCGGCGGCGACGGCGGGCACCGCTACGCGACGCTGGAAGCGGGCCAGCTGCGCATCAGCAGCGTACGCCTCGAGGACGCCGGGCTGTGGCGCTGCGAGCGCCGCGACGCCAGGTCGCACCGGCCGCTGCCCGGCCGCGCCGCCCAGCACCGGCTCGCCGTCACCGGTGAGTGGCCGCCCGCTCCGCCACACACTCACCAGAGCGCAAGCCGCGCCAGCCGGACAGGGGTCAGTAGACTACACTGCAGGTACTTCTACTTCCACAGCTGACGTCATTTCTTATGGTGAGTAGTCTCTCCTATCACAATGAAAAAAGCACCATCTGGATTACAATTCTTTGTTACCGGCTATCAGTTTCAACCTGAACTCAAGACCATCTTCAGGTCTGGCGTCACGAACTGCACTTTGTCAACAGTGGTCTAAGACTCGCTGATGATAAACTGCACTTTGCTCATAGCAAACTGCCCTTTGTTGATCTACAGCTAAAGATAAACTGTAGACGGTAGTAAAAAGTGGCGATCAAGATGGTGTTTGTTCATACGAGTATTCTACACTTTTGCTTTCACAAAACATGGTGCAGTTGGTTGGTTTGGGGGAAGAGACCAAACAGCGAGGTCATCGGTCTCAACGGGTTAGGGAAGGACGGAGAAGGAAGTCGGCCGTGCCCTTTCAAAGGAACCATCCCGGCATTTGCCTGGAGTGATTTAGGGAAATCACGGAAAACCTAAATCAGGATGGCCGGACGCGGGATTGAACCGTCGTCCTCCCGAATGCGAGTCCAGTGAGCTAGCCACTGCGCCACCTCGCTCGGTCATGGTGCAGTGTAAAATGTGTTGGCATGGTGACGATTATTATCCTTGTTATAGAACCTCTGGTTGCGATTATGTTATTGAATTGCATATAAAAATGAATATTTAACGAAAAGGAGTGAGTCTCACTGGAATGCAATCAATGCATGAAAGCCCAGCGTGGATGCGCTGTAGAGTGGCAGCTTTGAGGTGAGGTGGTGGCTTGTCAGTTGTTGCTCATAGAAATATCATTACTAGTCACACATCTTACTGAAGAACAAACTAAAACACTTGAAGCCACACAATGCAGTGGCCAGACTAGCCGGGATTTGTGCTGAAGGCAGCGAGTGAGAAGACACCACTGCAGCAGGTGTCCCGCGGTCCCAGCAGGAACACTAATATCCAGCGCTTGTGGTAGTGTCTGTTCCATTGGGGGGTGTCTTTGCGACTCAGGACAGGAAGAAACCGAAAGCGTGGAACTCCACTGTGGTCCTTGCAGAGGAATACAGCCCTTAACTGGAGCCCCCACCCATTGAGCAGAGATATAAAGCGACAGTACACCCGAACCGGCAGGGCTGTTGTTAAACACCTCACCCACGCCCGGGTTCCCGGGTTCGATTCACGCCGGGGTCAGGGATTTTCTCTGCCTCGTGATGGCTGGGTGTTGTGTGCTGTCCTTAGGTTAGTTAGGTTTAAGTAGTTCTAAGTTCTAGGGGACTTATGACCACAGCAGTTGAGTCCCATAGTGCTCAGAGCCATTTGAACCATTTAAACACCTCACCTCCAAGGAAGAAGGCTAGTAGCGGCTGGTTCAAATGGTTCAAATGGCTCTGAGCACTATGGGACTTAGCTACTGAGGTCATCAGTCCCCTAGAACTTAGAACTACTTAAACCTAACTAACCTAAGGACATCACACACATCCATGCCCGAGGCAGGATTCGAACCCGCGACCGTAGCGGTCACGCGGTTCCAAACTGAAGCGCTTAGAACCGCACGGCCACACTGGCCGGCGTAGCGGCTGGAAGTAGGCCTCCAGGGGCCCCACTTGCTGGCAGGCACTAAGTCCACAGCACTGGACATAAGACCAGCTGTAGGCCTGTCGATACTGGAGGCCAAGTGTCGTGTTGCCTGCTTGTACAACCATGTCGCTTTGTGGACTACCATAGATCTCTCTTTGAAGATGGTGGCTCCCAGATTACAGTCGCGGTGAGTAGAAGGTACGGTTTCTTATACTTTCTCAGTACAGGCTTTTCTTTAAACTTTATCGGGTGAGGTCACTTAGGCCACAACATGTTCACAGCCATAGCGTGAAGTAACTGGGACACCTTCCTGTCCTTGCCTTTCTATTGCTTCAAATTGACTCACATTTCACCCCGCCTGGCGACAACACGACGTAACCACACTCACCTTTCGTCATCCGCGCTCGCTACAGGCGATCCTCGAATAACTTTGCCCCTAATCAGTCGTGACCCGCTTCTCAAACATCCTGCGTTACACATGGAATGTATCTTAATTTATTTTACACAGCTGCAGGCCTGCAGAAAAATATGCCTTGTTCCTTCGGGTTTTCTCTCCTGGATCCTTTGCAAAACCTTGACAAGTTGACTTTCATATACATATGTAGGCCTCTAGTGTGAGCGCAGTGGCGCAAGGCGAGCAGTACGCAATGCACATTGCTTTCATTGAACAATCGATATACACCGTATTTATGCAGGACAAGTGAGCGCAATGCTGATTGCTTTGTCAATGAGTATCAGGAGAAATTAACTCATATTGAAAGACGACAACTGAATGGAATGCTCATTGCTTTGACAAAATACACTCCTGGAAATGGAAAAAAGAACACATTGACACCGGTGTGTCAGACCCACCATACTTGCTCCGGACACTGCGAGAGGGCTGTACAAGCAATGATCACACGCACGGCACAGCGGACACACCAGGAACCGCGGTGTTGGCCGTCGAATGGCGCTAGCTGCGCAGCATTTGTGCACCGCCGCCGTCAGTGTCAGCCAGTTTGCCGTGGCATACGGAGCTCCATCGCAGTCTTTAACACTGGTAGCATGCCGCGACAGCGTGGACGTGAACCGTATGTGCAGTTGACGGACTTTGAGCGAGGGCAAATAGTGGGCATGCGGGAGGCCGGGTGGACGTACCGCCGAATTGCTCAACACGTGGGGCGTGATGTCTCCATAGTACATCGATGTTGTCGCCAGTGGTCGGCGGAAGGTGCTCGTGCCCGTCGACCTGGGACCGGACCGCAGCGACGCACGGATGCACGCCAAGACCGTAGGATCCTACGCAGTGCCGTAGGGGACCGCACCGCCACTTCCCAGCAAATTAGGGACACTGTTGCTCCTGGGGTATCGGCGAGGACCATTCGCAACCGTCTCCATGAAGCTGGGCTACGGTCCCGCACACCGTTAGGCCGTCTTCCGCTCACGCCCCAACATCGTGCAGCCCGCCTCCAGTGGTGTCGCGACAGGCGTGAATGGAGGGACGATTGGAGACGTGTCGTCTTCAGCGATGAGAGTCGCTTCTGCCTTGGTGCCAATGATGGTCGTATGCGTGTTTGGCGCCGTGCAGGTGAGCGCCACAATCAGGACTGCATACGACCGAGGCACACAGGGCCAACACCCGGCATCATGGTGTGGGGAGCGATCTCCTACACAGGCCGTACACCACTGGTGATCGTCGAGGGGACACTGAATAGTGCACGGTACATCCAAACCGTCATCGAACCCATCGTTCTACCATTCCTAGACCGGCAAGGGAACTTGCTGTTCCAACAGGACAATGCACGTCCGCATGTATCCCGTGCCACCCAACGTGCTCTAGAAGGTGTAAGTCAACT
The DNA here is from genome assembly GCF_023864275.1 of Schistocerca cancellata. NCBI lineage: Eukaryota > Metazoa > Arthropoda > Insecta > Orthoptera > Acrididae > Schistocerca > Schistocerca cancellata. The sequence goes on along the minus strand of NC_064627.1, from coordinate 79,323,162 downwards.
ACCCTGGCCAGCAAGATCTCCGGATCTGTCCCCCATTGAGCATGTTTGGGACTGGATGAAGCGTCGTCTCACGCGGTCTGCACGTCCAGCACGAACGCTGGTCCAACTGAGGCGCCAGGTGGAAATGGCATGGCAAGCCGTTCCACAGGACTACATCCAGCATCTCTACGATCGTCTGCATGGGAGAATAGCAGCCTGCATTGCTGCGAAGGGTGGATATACACTGTACTAGTGCCGACATTGTGCATGCTCTGTTGCCTGTGTCTATGTGCCTGTGGTTCTGTCAGTGTGATCATGTGATGTATCTGACCCCAGGAATGTGTCAATAAAGTTTCCCCTTCCTGGGACAATGAATTCACGGTGTTCTTATTTCAATTTCCAGGAGTGTAATAAGTAAAATCTTACTGATACATGATGAGTGCAAGATATCGGACAAGTTCAAGAATCTCTAAATCTAAGTCAAGAGAAAACTGTTATTTACTTAACACACAAAGGAGTTGCAGATATTGGATGCACGTGGGAAATGATTTAAATGAATGGGGAAAGTTGATAATTTTTCCAGACGGGGATTTGAACCCGGGTGTCCCATTAGGCATCCGGACACAGTGCTCATCGCAATTGCACGGACTACCTGTGTCTTAATTCACAGTGGCTGCTGGATAAAAATGGTGTTTGTGCTTTCGGGCATGTCTGAAAAAACAGTCACAACATACATACCTTTTATCTATTTCCTCTAATGATTGTAATGAATTGCAATGAGATTAATAGGGAAAAGTTGATATACATTTAAAATATGTTACAAAATGACACTAACATAGCTGGTGAAGGAGTGAGAGTGTATCAAAAAACTGGGGAAGAGTAATGGAACTAGCACGCAAGTTCTGTTTGTCTGGGCATCTCGCATAATCGAGGATAGTATTACATTAAGAAGCCACAAAGAAATATATGCAAAATGAGCAACAGAACTTACATGGAAAAGCATACAAATAGCCAATTGATCAGAATGTGGATGGTAATGGCAATACACTGAAAAAGCTAGCATGTGCTAACCAGCATCAAATGTCAGTAGGAGATACTGCCGTACCCTCGAGGTACAGGTGCAGAGTGCACAAGATCCGAGCTCACGACCCTCAGTTGTTTGCTCTCATAACCCTACATGGAGGGGATGCTGTTACCAATGTGATGGGAGAGAAGTGTTGATGAATCTATGGGAAAGGAGGGAAAATCACACGTAACCTCCCTAATTTTGCGTACAACATGAATGATTTTTGTCACGACGTTAGCACCTGGCGAGAACAGTGCCGCCGGCCGCGGTGGTCTCGCGGTTCTAGGCTCTCAGTCCGGAACCGCGCGGCTGCTACGGTCGCAGGTTCGAATCCTGCCTCGGGAATGGCTGTGTGTGATGTCCTTAGGTTAGTTAGGTTTAAGTAGTTCTAAGTTCTAGGGGACTGATGACCACAGATGTTAAGTCCCATAGTGCTCAGAGCCATTTGAACCATTTGAGAACACTGCCTTCGTCAGTGGTCTGCCTTATGCATTAAGAACTCTGTCCATTGCGGTACAGTACCGTACTATTACGTAAACAAACTTTTTTGGGTGAACGCAACTGATTCTTCCACGCTGGCAAGATGACGCCATGGGGGTTGATTTCTGAAGGCACGCAGAAAAGAAGGAATGTCGCTCTCGTTCTGTGGGGACTGTAGGGCAGCTGTGGCATACGCTGTCCCTGTGCTTGAAGCAGCCAGCATCGCTTTCAGTAACAGCAGACCTGGTTGGTGCCCAACTTCTGCAAACTGCCTATTCTCCTCGAAGTGTGCCCTGTTCAGGCCAATATAATTCGCCGACAGTATTTCTGGCGACAAAAGATATTGTAGGGACGCTTCCGGCGGCAAAGCATCCGCAATGGTAGGCGCTGCTTTCTTACCTCAGACACACTGCTAGAACGCGCTACACAACTGGAAAATAGCCACATAAAATAATATCGTATAGGGGTATGTGACAGTAACGGAACATCATCTCATCATCACTCTTCGTCCACAGCTCGTGATCTAGTGGCTAGCGTTGCTACCTCTAGATCACGGTGTCCCGGTTGCGATTCCAGGCCGGGTTATGGATTTTCTCTGCCCGCAGACTGGGTGCTTGTTTTATCCTGATCATTTCTGAAAGTGACTGGACTGGATTGTGTACAGGTTGGGAATTTGTACTGGCGCTGATGATCTCGCAATTGAGCGCCCCGCAAACGAAACATCATCACAAACAAAAAAATCATCATCCTGCCGAAATTGTATACTAAAAGCATCCAACAATTCTAAACTCCATCACATAACTTGACCAATTTCAAATTCAGTCACCTCAAAAGTCCGCCGTAAAAAATAGGCGACTCCTTACAGTTGGACATTAGGGCTAATGGTTCAAATGGCTCTGAGCACTATGGGACTCAACATCTGAGGTCATCAGTCCTCTAGAACTTAGAACCACTTAAACCTAACTAACCTAAGGACATCACACACAGCCATGCCCGAGGCAGGATTCGAACCTGCGACCGTAGCGGTCACGCGATCCCAAACTGAAGCGCCTAGAACCGCACGGCCACACCGGCCAGCGTACATTAGGGAAAACAAAATAGGAAGGCATAATACTGCCTGATTGATTCCTAATTAAATACATGACATGAGTGTGGCTACATACATAGTACTTTTACGAATTATTTGTGTTGCCAAAAGATAACAATAATCACAATGGTACTAATCTCTGTCCCGTGTTAGTGTTTACAAAATTAATCCTTGGCGTATTTTGCAGACTTGCTGTAGTAAACAGCTGTCTTGACCGTTGTAGGCATGAAACAAAATTTTGTCTTGAATAAGGTAAAAACATAACAGTTTACAACAAGAAAAATCTTCAAAAATTTTTAACTTGGTTACTATTTTTCTTGGACAGAGTTAATAAGGTACTGTTTCCCATATCGGAGTATTCTGCCGATAGCTACAATAATATCGAAATTTGACTTGTTAAATTGATTGGAAACCATGAGCTGAAAATACTAATTACTCTAAACGAATCTAGAGACCATGACTTAGTACGTGGTAGGTTACATTATTAATTAGTGGTGACTGCCATGTGCTTTCGTGTGTGAAGTAGATGTTTGAATATTCCATGTGGTTGTCAAAATATAATAATCCTGAGAACATTCATATGACAATATCCTAGTATGAATCGTCTCTTCTGAAGCTTAGCGTGTGCTTTTAAACTGAACAAATTGTCGACGACTGTGCCGAATTGGATAAGCTGGTTCCGTAAGATCATCGAAGTTAAGCAGTGCCGGGCACGGCCATTACTTGGATGCCCAATAGTCGGGATACGCCAAGTGCTGTTGACAATTTTGTCTTTGCCCTTACGGCAGAAAAGACGTGAGTGAGGGTTAGCACGCCTTTTAACACCAGTTTTTGCCCCACTATCATGGTTCAAATGCAGTGTTACGTGAAGTGAGGTGATGGGAAATTTTTTTATGTTGATCCGTCGATCTGATTGGGATACTAAGCTCGGCAGTCCCATTGGTGCTATTTGTGGGAGTAGACTATGTGCAAGAACTAGGAATCACCCTCTTCATACTCTGAGCATCTCCAACATGAACATGACACTACATTACGTACACACCATTACAGTCACCTACACGTAACCGACGATACACTAACCCACACGCCTCTCATATTTCACGAAGGATAGGAAAACCTTTCCAACTAGAAGGCTGAACCCGCACGTTGGAGTCTCCCAGCCCTTCATGTCACATGTAACTCTACCTTCCTACCTGGACATGTTTGAGGTGTCACGCTAGGCGGCTCTTCTCGTGGGTGAATGATCCCCTGCAGTGGTTATGAGTTCGTTGATCCGGCGGCTGTCATCATCCTTAGTTTGTCGGGCTGTCCATTAATCATACAGGGGTGTACTGGCCTGCTTTTGTGCTGATGCAGTTTGGCCCACAGCTCCGTCAACCTCTTGTGGAGGCCAGCGGATACCCACCACACCTGCCAGTTGACACACCTCATGAACCTCTCCGCATCTCATTTGGCTCTGCAACATTCGAAATTTCGATGGGCGGAGTACGGCTAATACATACAACCTGGATACAGCACAGTAAAATCCTGTCGCTACTCTTTTTACAATAATTGACTACTGCAGTTGGTGTTTATGAGCAACATTGGTACATTTTAATATAAAATTACTTTGACTTGTTGTTTATTTTTAATTGAGTTACTCATAAATGAAAGAAAATTGCATACAGCAGTTACAGGCAGTTCCTGATTCAGGCAATCCCATTACTTAAACCTTCAATCAAATCTCGTTGTCCCCAGAATCTTGTGTTTAACAAATTATTGTTTCTGCTCAACTATACGCCCGCCATTATGGTGTTTGGAATAAGATGTGTTATCCATTATGTCCCAAGACGGTGGCGTTCTGTCAGGTTAACAATATTATTTAGTCACACAGATAACGTTTTTCGACACACTATGATTCGCCATACCCTTCAAAACTCTGACAAGGGCCAGAAACTAACGTTCTCCCCAAAGACAAATTCACTGTCTCATTACAAAACACACAGCATATGGGTTCAGCATAAAGAAACCAAGCAACCTAATGAGGCACCACAGAAAAAAAATATATTAGAAGAATGATATCGTACAATGTTACCTTTTCTTCGTATTTCTGAAGTAAAGCACAACTAATGTCACGGTTAAGCGATAATTCTTGCTGATAGTGAAAGCACTACAGTGTGAAACATTAGTGAAACAGGCATTATACTTTTGCAACTAAGAATTGCCACGCCATGTGATTTTTCGAGGCCTGGACCTGCAGAAAAGTCTAAAAATGAATGTAAATGCGTCAGGTGCGTCTGTCTCCAGTGCCCTACGCACCGGCTCATTTATACCTCGCTTCATAAGAATATACATACAGACAAAAAATACTAATCACAAATAAACTTATAATCAGATGAATTACACAAAATAAACTCAATACTTATCACCAATAAGGTTGTCTCTGTACGTATAGGCATATTTTAAAGTGCTCAACAAAGGTTTTCGGGTAACACTGAGGGTGTTCACGAACTAGGGGTCGTAGAGGAACCCTTTGCTATTTTATTCACGCGTGCTTGAATCTCACAACCTGCATGATGACACTACAGGAGGCCGTGAAGTAGGAGGGCTGAAAAGCTTAAAAACCTTTTGCTGCTTCGGATCAAGTTGAAGTTTCATCGAACGGTTTTCAAACGGTCTCTAGGGTTTCTCCCTATGTACCACAGTAATAATGACTGTCTCAATACTCTACAAATGGGCATATCGCGTTCATTGAGGCTGCAGCACCACGATATCCTAACTGAGTGGTTGAGTAGCCCAGGATGTGTCATAAGCGTCGAAAGTTGTCAAGATTGCGATTATGTTGCACGTACCACTGGAAACTGTAGTTTTCGAGAGTGAACTGTATGTAAATTAACACTCCAGGGGAATGAGTCAATTGATTTATACCTTTTATCCCAAACTCCAGAGCCGCTTTAGTGTCTATTCTGAGCGGCGGTGTGTTTGAAATAACGTCCTCAGCCACCTAGAAGAAAACTGAACAATTTCGCCGCTGGGCGTCGCGTTTCTGACCTCCATCAGTGAGGGATCAAGAAAAGGGGTGGGATGTGGATAAGGGAAGGGGCTGTATAGACTTCCCTATCGTGTGACACGTCGAGGGTGGGGGGGTAGTGGGTGGGGGTGGGGGTGGGGGGGGGTGAAGAAATGAAATTTGTTGCCAATGTGACATCGCTAACTTGATTTCTAGTTTACAAGAACTGTTACCACACCTTGCTGTTTGAAGTGTCGCCGAATCTGAGTGAGACGCAGGTCTCCAGGCTTTTGGACCATTGCTGAGGAAGATTGGAGCAACGTTTGAGCCGAGTTTAACACTGCTGAGTCGCAACGGGAGAAAATCACGGAGTTTGAAAAAAGTGACAGTTTAATTGTTTAGCGCGCTGTGGGATGCTCGTCACGTGGGAACCACTACCAGGTACGCCTGACAGGGAAATTTAAGTGGAGGTTTCCTCACAGCGCTTAGTAAGCTGAAGCCCCTTGCGGATATACTTATTAAAGTCAGCGACAGGTAGTATAAATGAGGCACTCATAGTAACGGGGAAGTTTATTGTACAAATTCCGAGAGCGCAGCGACGGGCAAATATACCCTCCCATACGTACGAAATGAGCAAATGTGGGTAAATGGGGCTCAAGCGCTTACCGACGGACGCCCGTCCATTGTATGTTTCGCGAATGAATGAGTCCTATAGTACAGTCTGTCGGTCTTCGTCTGCGATCAATTAATTACTCATAATAACATTTTGTCACCGTATGGCTAGCTGAAATAATTGCATAGAATACAGCGAATTGATTAATGTAACTCTACAGTTCCCCTAAGTGCATACATTAATCTAAATGGAAATTCTCCAGATTCCAGGGCATCGTTTCGATACCGTTCGCAGCACTGGACAGCTGTATTGTGACGTTGATCAACCTAAAAAATTAATGTGGATAGAAACTCACATTACATTATTTATACTGCTCGTGTAAAAACCATTTATAAATAATCCACTGGAATACTGGTAAAAACTGAGTGCATTCCTAAACATTTCAGCGCACATGCTGTAGGGAGAAAAGAGCACAGAAAGCCGGCCGCAGTGGCCGAGCGGTCTAGGCGCCTCAGTCTGGAACCGCGCGACCACTACGGTCGCAGGTTTGAATCCTGCCCCTGGCATGGATGTGTGTGATGTCCTTAGATTGGCTCTGAGCACTATGGGACTTAACAGCAATGGTCATCAGTCCCCTAGAACTTAGAACTACTTAAACCTAACTAACCTAAGAACATCACACAACACCCAGTCATCACGAGGCAGAGAAAATCCCTGACCCCGCCGGGAATCGAACCGGGGAACCCGGGTGTGGGAAGCGAGAACGCTACCGCACGACCACGAGCTGCGGACATGTCCTTAGATTAGTTAGGTTTAAGTAGTTCTAAGTTCTAGGGGACTGATGATCTCAGATGTTAAGTGTAGTGGACTGACAAGACAGCCAGTCCACTGTGACGGGTAACCGAAAGGCACGCGTTTACACACGCCGGCTGGCGTTAGGTCTGAAACAGGATACGTAATGAATGCTATAAAGGAAAGTACGTAGCTGCTGGAATACTTAACTTTAATCCATCATTTGTATACAGCATTCTGGATGATACAAGTGAAACTCTCTCTAGAAAATGGTTAATGGCGCCTTGCTAGGTCGTAGCCATGGACTTAGCTGAAGGCTATTCTAACTATCTCTCGGCAAATGAGAGAAAGGCTTCGTCAGTGTAGTCGCTAGCAAAGTGGTCGTACAACTGGGCGAGTGCTAGTACGTCTCTCTAGATCTGCCGTGTGGTGTCGCTCGGTCTGCGATCACTGACAGTGGCGACACGCGGGTCCGACATGTACTAATGGACCGCGGCCGATTTAAAGCTACCACCTAGCAAGTGTGGTGTCTGGCGGTGACACCACATTAAGTCCCATAGTGCTCAGAGCCATTTGAACCATTTGAGCACAGAAACGAGATGAGCGTGGAAGAAAAAGAAGCGTACTGCGGCGTCGTTCGCTGCGGCGACAGTGACGTCACTGGGTCACGGGGAAGCCGCCGACCCGTCCGTCACCTGGAGGTACGTCTCGCCTCCAGCACTGTCCGTGGCTCTCTCTTCCATCCCGAAAATCGTTGGCTTTCCTTCAGAAGTTGACTCCTAAGAACGTTAGCTGCCTCCAGGTAGCCAGTGGAATTGATGACGTAGAGACGGCCCTCACACACGAAAAACAGTAGGGTTTACCGTATTAAGCTACCTGGTGAGGCTAATTTCGCACGAAGCCTGATAAAGACAATGCATCTCTCTTCTTCGGCGACCTCGAACTTAAAGGCCTCCCTCCTACTTTATGTCCCAACAAGTGGCTATTGTACAACACGCAAACATGCACCCCTTGTTGATAATAATTACGACACTGTTTTTCTGCAGTCTCCGTCGCTCACGTCACTGGCAATTTGAATAAAATATATGTATAAATACTACACTGCCTCAGTATCAAGCAATCAAATTTATGGTAAAGAATTCGTGTTAGCACAGCAGGACAAATGGACGTGGCGGTGGGGGGGGGGGGGGTGATACTAGTGACAGAAGCACTCTTGGCCACACAGCGTAACTTGCGTTGAGGAATTCTGATATTGGTATAGGTGTACTAACCAAGCTGAAAGTAGCGTAGGGCTTGCAGATGCATCATTTATAAGACTATCTTCTGTGCTACGAATGAGCAGTTTAAACGTCGATACTAAGTTACTGCTACTCAGGGAGACTAGACTTACGAAATGGGCGAAACGTTGGCTGCAGAAGAAAAACTGAAAGCCTTTGACGTGGTCGACTGCGAAACAGACTAGAAATTTCTTTGCTTTTTTGCGTTACAAATTACGAAAAAGGGAAACAAGTGAAAACGAGTTTAAAAACTGAAAATCGCATTGAAAGGACGCATTCATGTGTTGAGGATATCAGAGGTGCAACCATTTAGAATACAAGATAAAATAATGGGCTTGGAAGTGGAACAAGAGGAATCTGTCTACAGCCATAGTAATTAATTATGCCGTAGCCGCTACCAGTTACAGCCTCTGAGCACAGAATTTTATTTATTTATTTATTTAACCTGGTCAGATGGCTCTGAGCACTATGCGACTTAATTTCTGAGATCATCAATCCCCTAGAACTTAGAACTACTTAAACCTAACTAACCTAAGGACATCACACACATCTATGCCCGAGGCAGGATTCGAACCTGCGACCATAGCGGTCGCGCGGTTCCAGATTGTAGCGCCTAGAACCGCTCGGCCACACCGGCCGGCTTAACCTGATCAGCTTACGTCCTTCAGGCGCTCTCTTACATCATACCAGGGACTTGTACATAGACTATTTATTTTATCCATTATAGTTAGCTAACAAACAACAACAATTTTAATAAGACAGGCAGCAATGAAATAGATTTCATAAGTGTTTCCGTTCGAAGGCCGTACAGGCCAGAATCAGTATGCCACTCAGTCAAAATATCCGTTAGCATTGAGCCAATGATCCCACCGACGCACGAGGTTGAAGATACTCTTTAGGTAGAACATTGTGTTCTGCTGTGTGAAGAAGTTCGTAAGTGCCTGCTGCACATCCTCGTGTGTCAGGAATCGTTTACCCTTCAAGGCCTCTTTTATGATAGCGAAGGCGTGGTAATAGGACGGGGAGAGAGCAGGAATAGAGTGCGAGAGCTGGAGTGGCCCCTACGTGAGCTGTCGTAGCTTCTGTGTTCCAACATTTCCGATACTGGAACATGCGTTATCATGTAGTAAAGCCGCTTTACGAAAAGGGAGAAAGGGATAATGTAGATAATTTTAGACCTGTTTCTATGCCATCAGTGTTTGCAAAAGTTATCGAAAAGGCTGTGTACGTAAGGTTAATTGATCATTTGATATCACACGATTTGCTATCAAATGTACAGTTCGGCATTAGAAGTCGTTTGACAACTGAAAATGCTATATTCTCTTTCCTCTGTGAGGTACTGGATGGGCTAAACAAAAAGTTTCGAACGCTTGGCATATTTTTTGATTTAACGAAGAAATACTGTGTTGATCTCACAATATTGCTCCAGAAGTTGGACCATTACGGAATAAGGGGAGTAGCTCACAATTGGTTCACCTCTACTTAAGCAACAGGCAGCAAAAGGTCACTATTCACAATGTTGATAATGACTGTGATGTGGGATCTGAGAGCGGTACTGTCAAGTGGGGGGGGTGCCCCAGGAATCAGTGTTGGGGCTTTTCCTGTTCCTTATTTGATATGCCCTCTAGTATTATGGGTAACTCTAAAATATGTCTGTTTGCTGATGACACTAGCTTGGTAGTAAAGGACACTGTGTGCAACATTGATTCGGTTTCAAGTATTGCAGTACATGACCTCAGTTCATGGCTTGTAGAAAATAAACTAACGTTAAATCACAGTAAGACTCAGTTTTTATAGTTTCTAACAAACAATTCAACAAAACCTGACGTTTTAATCCCACAGAACGGGCATATGATTAGTGAAGCTGAACAGTTCAAATTCCTAGGTGTTCAGATAGATAGTAAGCTGTCGTGGAAAGCCCACGTTCAGGATCTTGTTCAAAGACTTAATACTGCCATTTTCACTATTCGAACGGTATCGAAAGTGAGTGATCCTTCGACACGTAAATTAGTCTACTTTGCTTATTTTCATTCACTTATGTCTTGTGGCATTATGTTTTGGGGTAACTCTTCCCATTCTAGAAGGATATTTTTGGCTCAGAAACGGACGGTTCGGGCAATAAGTGGTGTGAGTTCACGAACCTCAAAAAAAAAAAAAAAAATAATGGTTCGAATGGCTCTGAGCACTATGGGACTTAACATCTGTGGTCATCAGTCCCCTAGAACTTAGAACTACTTAAACCTAACTAACCTAAGGACATCACACACATCCAAGCCCGAGGCAGGATTCGAACCTGCGACCGTAGCAGTCACGCGGTTCCGGACTGAGCGCCTAGAACCGCTAGACCACCGCGGCCGGCTTCACGAACCTCTTGTCGACCTCTGTCCACGAGTCTGGGTATTTTGAATTTGGCCTCTCAATATGTATATTCCTTATTGTCGTTTCTTGTTACCAATATTAGTTTATTTCCAAGAATAAGCAGCTTTCACTCGGTTAATACTCGGCAGAAATCAAACCTGCATTTGGATCAGACTTTCTTAACTCTTGTGCAAAAATGTGTGCAATATACTGCTGCATCCATTTTCAATAAGCTGCCACTCGAATTCAAAAATCTAAGCAGTAATCCACGCGCTTTCAAATCGGAACTGAAGAGTTTCCTCATGGGTCACTCCTTCTATTCTGTCGAGGACTTCCTTGAAAAATTAAGCTGATTGTCATTGTATAGCTGATAGCGTTTGCTTAAACTTATCGACTGATTTTCTTGCAGGTTCATGAACATTTATTTTTATCTGTTATTACTTTTATGTTGTAAGTACATGTACTGACACGTTCCATGCCCTTGGAGATTTGCTCCTCAATTTGGTCCTACGGAACGTGACGTGTAAATAAAATAAAATGAACTAAGCGCAGCATTCCACAACGGTGGTTTGCGACAGACGTGCTACCCATACACTTTCTTCATTCTACCGCTGTCTCTCCTTCCAGGCAGCAAAGAAAATAACAACGAACCGTTGGTCTTGTTTGGACGCAGTTGGTAACAACATCGCCATTGTTGACGTTTCCACATTTACGGCCTCGCACGTCGGACAGACACGAATGCCACACTAATTCCTTGCCTACGTGTCGGTGCTTATATAAAGGCATCTGAGTCGCGCTACGTTGCATATACGCTGCAGCAGTGCTCTCACTCGGAAACTTTTTTATGGCCTCTTGTATAATGAAGGTTACCTGAACGTATGTCCTGACTAACAACTAAAGTTAAAACAAACAGCACCACTGCTACCACCTCTGATGCTACCGCTACAATAATAGTAATAATAATAATAACAAAAAGTACTTATGGTGTACGCCGGCTGTGTTGGCCGAGCGGTTCTAGGCGCTGCAGTCTGCAACCGCGCGACCGCTTCGGTCACAGGTTCGAATCCTGCCTCGGGCATGGATGTGTGTGATGTCCTTAGGTTAGTTAGGTTTAAGTACTTCTAAGTTCTAGGAGACTGATGACCTCAGAAGTTAAGTCCCATAGTGCTCAGAGCCATTTGCACCATTTTGCACTGATGGTGTACAAATGTTATTTCTTACGTAATGCGCTCTGTCGGAATGAAAATTAAAATAGGCTGCAGCAGCTCTGACGGTTGGGAAATGATGAAGATCTGGATAGGAAGAAGGAAGTACAGTAGGAGTACGTACAGTAATAAAGGTAGACAATATTATTGCCACAGTGGGTACGTTATCAATGGCCACTTAAATCTGGAGATGTTATTCCATTCTCTAATATAGTGAGGATTTCTGCTACCGAGAAGGACTTCGAGGAAGCGGCTGAGGCATGGAGTGGGGCAGAAAGGATTTTTCTCTTATGGGAAACAGTATATCTGCTATGTTGTTCAGACAAGAGCATCATGATCAAGGAGAGTCTAAGAAACTATTCAACGGAGAACAAGGTCACATTACCCTTCGGTGACAGTGTATGCCCTCGAAGATTAATATGCCACTGTCAGTCGAGTGGCGAGACGGAACTTGGCTCACTCGCTGGTTTCTTCTGTTTCCGACATGGAAGCAGCGTGGGCGAATCGCTGACCACAGCCGATCGGAGTTAGTTTCCATTGCGAACTCACTACTGACTTCGTCCCGTAGACCTGTAGTGTGACTTTCTTCGCGGAAATGGTACACGTTACAGAAACACAGCAAATACACATATCAGGCTACCTTCCATTCAGAAGGCTGTTGCACGCAGCGACTGTTATATTGATATACACATATCTCGCACTAGAATTGGTTTACTTAGAATCGACGCACCCGAGCGAGTAACAGACACACTTGCTCGCAGTGAACTCATGGCTTCACAAATCGTTTCGTTGCACAAAGGACAGCATTGGCGCAGCGGTACTAGACTGGACTCCAACCAGTATGCGCGTAGGCAGAAGAAAGCGGGCAGTGTTTATTTATTTCGTTTATGAATACATTAAGAAACGAAACAGCAGGTTTTTGGATTCACCGACGGGCTAGTTCAAATGGTTCAAATGGCTCTGAGCACTATGGGACTTAACTTCTAAGGTCATTAGTCTCCTAGAACTTGAAACAACTTAAACCTAACTAACCTTAGGACATCACACATGTCCATGGCCGAGGCAGGATTCGAACCTGCGACCGTAGCTGTCACGCGGTTCCAGATTGAAGCGCCTAGAACCGCTCGGCCACTCCGGCCGGCGCTAGTCCACTGGTGCTGAAACGAGCGTTCATGACACTGTTTGCGGATTTAATAGTAGATGAATGTAAAGTCTTTATTTTCGAACGAATATACACTAGTTTGATGAATTAACAGTGAAACAACAGCTTTTACGACAACCGTCCATCTTTTACACTTACCGGGGTTAAGTAACTGTACTCTAATTGATATGCATTATCAGTACAGTATCTCCCACATAATAGTGTGTGAAATAGTAAGGGAAGTTTGTAAATCTGTTTGGAAAGTCTTGCTCAAAGAGTGCATACCGAAATTCATAGAAAAAGAGCTGAATGAAAAATTCCATAGGATTCCAAAACAATGCTATTTAATCTGGGCATTGAAATCCCGTCAACTGAAACAGGAAGTCCACTTAACAGTGGTAGATATGTTTTCATTGATTACTTCAAAGATTTGAATACTATGTTGGCAAAGCACCACGGCAAGAGGGATACTGTATACCTGAAATTGGTAGGTAACAATCATAGTGAACACTGAATCAATTTATTCCCGAATGTGGAAGACTATTCAGCTTATATCACTAATGAAGTTTTAGCAGGTATGTTTTTTGTGACTGCAGCACAGTACATCATTGATTACATGTAAGTGGCTGAGGTAACAGAATTTATTTTAAACTGTTATAGTTTTCTAAAGATTTGTTCATTTAGACGAAAGGGCTCACCCCGTGCAGCAAAGCATTTGCTGCTTGATGGTAATTCGAGTTTTGAATGGCCACATTCGAGCACAAATGCCACCTCTAGAACACATACATATATTAGTTTTACAGTGACGGTTGTTGTTGTTGTTGTTGTGCTCTTCAGTCCTGAGACTGGTTTGATGCAGCTCTCCATGCTACTCTATCCTGTGCAAGCTTCTTCATCTCCCAGTACCTACTGCAGCCTACATCCTTCTGAATCTGCTTAGTGTATTCATCTCTTGGTCTCCCTCTACGATTTTTACCCTCCACGCTGCACTCCAGTACTAAATTGGTGATCCCTCGATGTCTCAGAATATGTCCTACCAACCGATCCATTCTTCTAGTCAGGTTGGGCCACAAGCTCCTCTTCTCCCCAATTGTATTCAATACCTCCTCATTAGTTATGTGATCTACCCATCTAATCTTGAGTATTCTTCTGTAGCACCACATTTCGAAAGCTTCTATTCTCTTCTTGTCTAAACTATTTATCGTCCATGTTTCACTTCCACGCAAGGCTACACTCCATACAACGCTTATCTGCATCATTTCCCTCCTCATTCGGTTTCGCGGCAAAACCATCACAAAACTTAACGAACACTTGAAACTATGCAGCTCTCTTCATAATCCTTGTAGTGGACTGACAAGACAGCCAGTCCACAGTGACGGGTAACCGATAGGCACGCGTTTAATTCACGCAGGCTTGCTTAAGTCTGAAACAGGATACGTAATGAATGCTATAAAGAAAAGTACGTAGCTGCTGGAATACTTAACTTTAATCCATCATTTGTATACAGCATTCTTGATGATACAAGTGAGACTCTCTATAGCAATGGTTAATGGCGCCTTGCTAGGTCGTAGCCATGGACTTAGCTGAAGGCTATTCTAACTGTCTCTCGGCAAATGAGAGAAAGGCTTCGTCAGTGTAGTCGCTAGCAAAGTCGTCCGTACAACTGGGGCGAGTGCTAGTAAGTCTCTGTAGACCTGCCGTGTGGTGGCGCTCGGTCTGCGATCACTGACAGTGGCGACACGCGGGTCCGACATGTACTAATGGACCGCGGCCGATTTAAAGCTACCACCTAGCAAGTGTGGTGTCTGGCGGTGACACCACAATCCTATTATGACACTCGTAGCGAGACAGGTTCCATATTTCAGGGCATTTCTTTCACCCCTTCGATGAACGATTCCACTTCCAAACCTGCTGTATCCGTGGCAGTGTCGCGAACGCACGTGCACTGTCCCAGTCACCTAAGCTGCCTCACGGCGATGTGTGAGACCGATAGGACACAGCAGCGGCCGGCGAGAACCATTCTCTCTGTGCGTCCTGTCCTCGCACAGAGTTCGCATCGTCGTCGCCGTAGCACTGTGTGCGGCGCTATTGTTTCACAAACACTGCTGAAACGCGCGGGAGAAAGACGCTGGAAGCTCGCGATAATAAATAGGTCGTGTGCATCGAGCCGTAGATGTAATATCCTTTAAAAAAGGCTCTAACTCAATATGTAGTTGAGGTCGCAGAGCACTAAAATAAGTTAGAGTGATTTTGCAAAAACAGACATAATGTCTTATGGGATAACAGCAATCAGTGATTTTATAATGTTACTTAAAATCCGTCTTGATTGCAAAAATTTTTTTTTATTTTTCCTATGACCGGTTTCGGTTCATTCAGAACTATCTTCAGATCTGTAAAAATAATTATACTAATTTACTATTTCACGGAAGCAAATGTTTTTCATCCTATCTAATCAACATCAAATGTACCAGAATGTACCTGATATTTCAGTTACAGGAGTAACCCGTCCAAATCCAGCACCTTTCACATGCTACGTCACATAAAATTGGTTGGCAGAGTGCACGTCATTTATATTAATTATAACACTATAACCGACAGGTGGCGTCTGGTACATTTGTTACATTCCATTTGTACATACTGTATTTAGTAGATCTTTTTTATATTAAAAATATTTGGTTAAAATATGTAGATGATTTGGACGGGTTACTCCTGTAACTGAAATATCAGGTACGTTCTGGTACATTTGTTGTTGATTAGATAGGATGAAAAACATTTGCTTCCGTGAAATAGTAAATTAGTATAATTATTTTTACAGATCTGAAGATGGTTCTGAATGAACCGAAACCGGTCATATGAATAATAAAAAAAATTTTTTGCAATCAAGACGGATTTTAAGTAACATTAAGTTAGAGTGAGTTACAGTTTTTAAACATTTTCAATCAATGTTTAACTAAAGGGCTTGGATAAAAATGTCGAAACGCATTCTTAAATATAAATGCAGATGCTTGCAAAGCCTGAATGTGTCCTGCGTAGTTGTGAGTGCATTATATTGGAAATAACTGAATTCGAACATAGGCAAACTTTTGGTGCTCGCAAGGTAGGTACTTCCGTAACCAAGGTAGCCGAAGTGTTTGGCGTTTCAAGAGAAGATATATGCCGCACGCCAAAGAAAAAGCGGGAGATCAACATCCGCTAAGCCACAAGGCGGACGAAAGTATGTGTTGAGTGACAATCGTAAACGGGCATTGAAGAGATTGTGACCCAAAATAAGAAGACGAGAGCTGTAAAAGTATCTGCAGAACTGAATGTCGTACTCGCGAACCCTGTCAGCACCAAAACAACGCGAAGAGAGTTCCACAAGCTGGGAATCGCAGAGCGAACTGGAAATCCAAAACCACGCATTTGTGATGAAAATGTACCTGACAGGATAACGTTGTGCATAAACAACAAAACACAGATTATGGTGCGGTGGAAGAAAGTCATTTGGTCGGATGACTGTTTTTGTGCTCTCTTTCGAATTTATGGCAGATTTTAGGCCCGAAGAGTGAAACATAGTGGGGGTTCGTCGATGATTTACACAGCTATACCGTCTTATTCCATGGGCCCCATGATTGCTCTACAAGATCGTATACTATCAATGAATATGTGATCATTTTTGCTGATCACGTCTATTCTATAGAATAATGCTAGTTCCCCAGAGGTGATGCTGTGTTCCAGGATGGCCGAGAACCTGTTTACAGACCTCAGGTGGTTTTGTGACCACTAGAAGGAACTATTGCGTCTCCCCTGGGCCACCTCACTTTGCAGGTCTGAATATTATATGGCCTTTGTGGTGTACTTGGGAGAGAACAGTACATGGTCGCTATTTAACTCTATCGCCTTCGCCTGAACTTGACACTGTTTTCAAGCAAGAATAGTATAATATTCCCTTGCACAGCATGCAGGACTCTTATTTATCCATTCTGAGATTGTTGGAAGCTATTTTGAATGTCAACTGCTTTTCTACAACCATTTTCGGACTAGTAATGTTTCTGGTGTTTCCATATTTTTGCCCAAACCTGTATATAAACAGTATCCAAAGTACTCCTTATACCGTGGTGACTAAACGTTGTCAAAGGAAAAGAAACTTCCAGTTTATGTCAATTACTGTACAAATTACAAGGTATTCGTGTAATGTGGAATTATGAATAATGTATATTCATATAATATTGCTTTCGTTAGTACATATCTTAAAATACAGACTGAATAACATCGGGGAGAGGCTACAACCCTGTTTCACTCCCTTCCCAACCACTGCGTCCCTTTCATGCCCATCGACTCTTACAACTGCCATCTGGTTTCTGTACAAATTGTAAATAGCCTTTCGCTCCGTGTATTTTACCCCTGAATTTGAATGAGAGGATTCCAGTCCACATTTCTCTAAATCCATGGAGAAGAAATAAGAACTTTGAGGTTCGCCGATGACATTGTAATTCGGTCAGAGACAGCAAAGGACTTGGAAGAGCAGTTGAACGGAATGGACAGTGACTTGAAAGGAGGATATAAGATGAACATCAACAAAAGCAAAACGAGGATAATGGAATGTAGTCGAATTAAGTCGGGTGCTGCTGAGGGTATTAGATTAGGAAATAAGACACTTAAAGTAGTAAAGGAGTTTTGCTATTTGGGGAGCAAAATAACTGATGGTGGTCGAAGTAGAGAGGATATAAAATGTAGAGTGGCAATGGCAAAGAAGGCGTTTCTGAAGAAGAGAAATTTGTTAACATCGAGTATAGATTTAAGTGTCAGGAAGTCATCTCTGAAAGTATTAGTATGGAGTGTAGCCATGTATGGAAGTGAACCGTGGACGATAAATAGTTTAGACAAGAAGAGAATAGAAGCTTTCGAAATGTGGTGCTACAGAAGAATGCTGAAGATTAGATGGATAGATCACATAACTAATGAGAAGGAATTGAATAGGATTGGGGAGAAGACAAGTTTGTGGCACAACTTGACTAGAAGAAGGGATCGGTTGGTAGGACATGTTCTGAGGCATCAAGGGGTCACCAATTTAGTATTGGAGGGCAGCGTGGAGGGTAAAAATCTTAGAGGGAGACCAAGAGATGAATACACCAAGCAGATTCAGAAGGTTGTAGGTTGCAGTAGGTACTGGGAGATGAAGAAGCTTGCACAGGATAGAGTAGCATGGAGAGCTGCATCAAACCAGTCTCAGGGCTGAAGACTACAACAATAACATTGATGTCGACAACCTGGATGGCTGAAGTATTAAGGAAATTGAGCGATCGTTTACGTACTCATATACCCTTGCTACCTTCTCGATGATGTGGATGACACTCTTCCGAATATCTCACGGTATATTTCTTGACTCACACGTTCTAGAAACCAACATGAATAACCGTTTGATTGCTACTTCCACTAAAGATTTCAGAAATTCCAGTTGAGTGCTGATTACGCCTTCTGGCTTTTTTGATCGCAAGCGTACGTAGCGTAAACCTGGACGTTTGTTTGAAAAGGTCCCGCGACGGCAGACGGGTGTGTGAAGCGGCGAATGGCGGCTGAGCCTGCACTGCCAGCGGCGCCGGCCCGTGGCCATTCACTGCGGTCTGAAGCGGCGCTGCGCACTCATCTCGCACAGCCCGTTCCAAACTCGAAATCGTTCATTAGTGCATCCGCAGAAGCGGAAGTGTACATACGCCGAAAAGCATGCCGCTCCGAACGGGGACACAGGCTTTAACATTTCATCGGTGGAAAAAAAACACCGCATCATTTTAAGCTCTTCATTAATGAAAAATGTGACCGGTTTCGCGTCCTCTCCGACTGCGGCAAAGCCCGTGTTTGCCAGACGAGTCCGTGTCCGCGCCTGGACACGGCCAGGGCGGCCCGCCAGTCCGGCGGTAATCTACGGCCGCTGGGCGAGGTGATTAGCCGCCGGCAGTCGGATGTCGATACGGAAGCCAGAGAGCGTCCGGAATTACAGCCGGAGTTTCACGGAGTTTCTGAGGACTCCAGACCACATAAAGCTTTCGAAATGTGATGCTACAGAAGAATGCTGAAGATCAGATGGGTAGATCACTTAACTAAGGAGGAGTTATTGAATACAACTGGGGAGAAGAGGAGTTTGTGGCGTAACTTGACTAGAAGAAGGGATCGGTTAGTAGGACATATTCTGAGGCATCAACACCAATTTAGTATTGGAGGGCAGTGTGGAGGCTAAAAATCGTAGAGGGAGACCAAGAGATGAACACACTAAGCAGATTCAGAAGGATGTAGGTTGCAGTTGGTACTGGGAGATGAAGAATCTTGCACAGGATAGAGTAGCATGGAGAGCTGTGTCAAACCAGTCTTAGGACTGAAGACCACAACAACAACAACAGTAGATATCTAAGCTCAGTAACACATTTTAGTTGGACTAAACTTATGAACGATGCCACAGATTGTTTTAACCGTTTTCAGACTGCAAAAAGTTTTACTTTTGCCTCGTAGCATACTATATTATGGAATCACATTCAGCAGGGTATTATCTGCGTGGCATCTGTGTGACAATTTAAGCGTCACACATGAAGATCAGTACGGACATATCAATATTACCAGCTTCGCAGCTAAATTCTAATCAAGTTGTAAACCCACCAATTTAAAACTTTTCTACGAGAATTTTTTGTGTAGATACCAATATTATATTTATGTAATGAATAGGAACGTGTTACAGATTACTACTACATACCTACTTTCGAATGCAAACGTACCTATAGGGAAGAAGAACGTCATTGCTACTTGCAGGAACGTCGACTCTCGAACGTAGAGTATATCCGTAGGACGGCTACGAGGCGGTGAGGCGCTCTGGTAGGTGCAAGTGACGGCCAGAGCAGCGCCGCGCCCGGCCA
The DNA here is from genome assembly GCF_023864275.1 of Schistocerca cancellata. Classification (NCBI taxonomy): domain Eukaryota; kingdom Metazoa; phylum Arthropoda; class Insecta; order Orthoptera; family Acrididae; genus Schistocerca; species Schistocerca cancellata. The sequence goes on along the minus strand of NC_064627.1, from coordinate 79,303,294 downwards.
CGTGCACACACCGCTCTGAGTTATTTGACAGCAGGACAAATGACTGCTGCGCACTTGCTGTGTCGCTGCCCCATTAATTTCTCGTCGACCGTTTTAATATCGTTGACCCATGGGAGGGCGCCGGGCGACTTGGATTAAGACCGGCTGTCTGGCTGCACACGCGGCGGGCACGTGCCGCGCTGCCCCGTCCCGTCTGATGAATCGCAGCCTGGTCACGTGACCGCCCCGCCCCTCCCCAACACTCAGCTCCGCCCACGCCCAGTGACTCAGCGCGCAAAGCGGCGGCGCCCCATGTCGCTGTGTACAGGACGCGGTATCCACACCTAACGGTGCGTGGCTGAGGGTACTTCAGGCAACACTCCTGGAGGGATGTGCAATTATTTGATCTACATTTGGGTCCGGAAAGAAGCTTTATCAGTTTCAACTGTGATACAGCATTTAGAAGTTGAGAGGAACTGGAATACTTCGTTTGTCGGCAGCTCGATGAACATGTGTCTACACCTACATCATACTCCGCGAGCCACCTGACGGTGTGTGGCGGAGGATACTTTCGGTACAACTATCAGATCCCTCCAACCCTGTTCCATTCGCGAGCTTTGTGTGGGAAGAATTATTGTCGGTAAGCCTCTGTACTGGTTTTAATTTCTCGAATTTTCTCCTCGTGGTTAATGCGCGAGATGTATGTGGGGGGAAGTAACATGTTGTCCGGCTCCTCCTGAAAAGTGATGTCCCGAAATTTCAAAAGTAAATCTCTCCGTGATGCACAACGCCTGCATTGTGACGTCTGCCAGTGGAGTTTGTTTAGCACTTTCGTATCGCTCTCTCGCCAGCTAAACGATACCGTGCCGAAACGTGCCGCTCTTCGTTGGTATCTTCTCTATCTCCTCTATCAGTCCTACCTGATAGGGATCCCAAAGAGATGAACAATACTGAAGAATCGGGCGAAGAAGCAACTTCTAAGCCACTTGTTTCGTGGATGAGTTACATTTCCTTACGATTCTTCCGATGAACCTGAGTCTGGTATCTGCTTATCCCATCTTTTTCAGGTGGTCATTCTACTTAAAGTCGCTCTGCATAGTTACGCTTCGATATTCTACGGGAGACGCTGTCTCCAGTTGTTTGTCATCAGTAGGATGACATGCGAGGATGACGATATCGTTGCTTAAGTCAAATTTAGCATTTAAGCTTAAACACTACGGGTAACGACACTTAACGAAAACTTTGATTCCGAAGTATGACTTTATTTACAAAAAAAAAAAACTGAAATTTAATTACGAAAAATAACGTTAACACAACCTGTAGGGGAAGGTAATTCAATCTAAGGACTTGGTTAATGGAAACTATTCGACAGATAAAAAATATATTCCCACAGAAAAGAAGTTTAATTGAGTTCACAACCACTACACGTCGAGACAGGTCGTAATGTTTCGTCCATTAGAAAGTAATAATTATATTTATTTCGTAGGGTCAACGGCCAGGTGAAAGCCTTTCAGTTGGACGCCTCTTCAGCAACTTGCATTACCCTAACCTACCCCGGAAACCAATCTAAAGTTCATCGTAGAATCTGAACCAAGTCTCATTTCTGGCGAATCTCCACATGGCCGACAGGTGAATCATAGATTGAAAACAGATTGAAAATTGCGGAGTCTACTCGGGATTTGATCCCTTGATTTTTCGATTTGTAGATACTAGCTTCATCGCTATAGTACTAGGCCCGACCGTACGTTAAATTATACACAGCGCATAATACTGGGAACACTGAAGAGAGACAAGGTATTTAACTGGATAAACGTACCAACGTTCCATAAATTAAACACTTAAATTGTATTTTAGTGATGATGTTGAAACGAGTTGTTGTTTCCATTTCATAAACAACTCGCAGAACCTGAAGAAGAAACGTCGTTTGGGACGCCTAATCACCGATGTCCACGTACAGGTAGAGGAAATGAACTGCGTTCAGACAATATGTTTCAAAGCACGTGGATGCCGCCATGGAAAGTTTCCGAGATCACTGACGATGGCTGCCGTCAGCTGAGTATTTTGAGGTGAGGAGCATCAAGACATATGTGAATTTGGCTAATGCGGGACGTGGCGGTGAGCACCTTGAACCTCTTCTTTCCTGTTTCACTCGCAAATATAGTGAGGCGCGAACTTCGCACGAACTGCATGATATGTATGTTGACCTCAGTAGACGCGTTCTCCAGTCAGCTTCAAATACCGTGCTCTAAATTTTCCCAGTGGTGTTCCTCGAAAAGAACGTCGCCTTCCTTCCAGGATTTAAGCAATTCGTCCAATACTGGCGTGTCGATTGAAGCTACCAATAAAAAATCTCGCAACTTGCCTCTGAACTGCTTCGATATCTTCCTTTCATCCGACCTGGTGCAGATCCCAAACACTCCAGCAGTACGCAGAAATGGATCGCTCTACTGTCCCATACGCGGTCTCCTCTACAGATGAATCAAACTTCCCTAAAATTCACGAAGTAAACTGACGTCGACCATTAGCCTTCCCTACTACAGTCCATACATGTTAGTTCCATTTCACATCACTTTGCAACGTGATGTGCAGGTATTTAATCCACGTGAATGTGTCAAATAGCATACTACTAATCCTGTATTACCGGATTGTTTTTCCTATGCATCTGTATCAGACCACTTTTATACACTCATTAAACTAAATAGAAATTTTGTCTAAATCATCTTGTACCCTCCTACAGTCACTCAACGACGACACGTTCCAGGTAACGCGGCATCATTAGCTAACAGACAGTCCGCTCTCCTTGTCCACAAGATCAGTTATGTGTGTAGAGAATAACAGCTGTTCTGCCACACTAAACCGGGGCTCTGCTACTGATACCAGTGTCTCTTCTGACTTGAAACACTTCCGCCGGCCACCAAACTCCCCAGACATGAACATTATTGAGAATATCTGGGATGCCTTGCAACGTGCTGTTCAGAAGAGATCTGCATACCCTTGTACTTTTACCGGTTTATAGACAGCCCTGCATGATTTATGGTGTCCGTTCCCTCCAGCACTACTTCAGACATTAGTCGAGTCCACCACCACATCTTCGTACTCGCTAGGGCACTACAAGATATTAGGCAGGTGTACCAGTTTCTTTGGCTCTTCAGCGTATGTTTATCTGTACGTATATGAGAGTTCTATGTGTACGTTTCCTGTTGTAGAAGTATTACGAACAGAGGAATCAATAACGATGTAAAATCAGAGGAACAGTTAGATGGAGAGAGTTGGAGTATAGCGAGATAGAGAGTAATGGCGTTACGTGGCCTAGTTGGCGGTACAATACGCGAGGAACATAAAAAGTAACAGAAATGGCAGTAAGAATTAATTATGATGCGGCAAATGGTGTGAACTGAGAGTACACTGTCGGACGTCGAGCTTTACTGCTTAAATGTAAATGCTTCAGAGCGTGTCTGATAGCGCGCTACTGTTATTCGGATAATTAAAGTGTGACACAGTGACATCGTGCGAAGCAGATAACTCACGTTGCGAGGGCTTCGTAATCTGAGAGTAATAAAATTAATCCTTTAATTCTGATCAGAGATTCAAACTGCCAGTAAAAATTTCGATTAAGCCGATACAAATCTCAGACCAGTCAATTAATGAACTGAGAAGTCATCAATCTTAATTACGCATTTGACACTACTAAACCTATTTTCACAGTTTCGTACACACTACCGAGGTATTTTCCGCGTAGAGGATCATCGGTTGAAGGGTTTGATAATAATTGACATTTACCATTTATTTAATGCAGAAATAGACCAAGAAGGCGAGATATTGCTCGACTTCCTGGCCATAATTTCGAATCGTCGTTGAAGCCACCATTTGACGGAGACACACAGTTCCTCCGCGTTCCTGAAATGGGCGCCAGTTCGGGTCAACCAACCTGAAGGCAGGAACTTGGAAACTCCATTCGGCCAGGACAGCACGAACGGTTATACCTGCAGCCTCTGTTAGGATGGCTCCAAGGACGTTTTCGTACACCGCGGACGTGCACTGTGGTTTATCTGTAAGTGGCCCGGAGAGCAGCGCTCCGGGGAGCCGTTCCCTTGTAGTTTCTAAATGTGTCGACATCGCGAGATTCATCACGCAGTAGTTATAACAATGTTGTAGCAACAGATGTTTTCCGTTAACATTTGGAGTAGCCTCGCGTTAGCCATCCGCGAGCTGCTCGTCATGTGTACAACTACGAAGTTTGTCGTAACTGCAATGGTTGATACCGCGCTGTCCCTACGTTTGCAGCGGACGATACCGGTGCTGTCTGGTGTGCGATCCCTGTTACTGTGACCGTACTCGTGACCCGTGACTAGCTTCTTTCATTAGAGTGATCCACGTTAATTCACTTCTGCGTTCTGTTTATGCACTGGCATTCGTTCTCAAGATGACATCAGATGTGTGAACTTCTGTAATTTTGACTTGTTTTCCAGCAAGGATCACTGCTCGCCCATACGCTACATTATAGTGAGTGAGAGACTGGGAAACTTGTGACCGGGCTGCCTCTCATTTACGTGTCCATTTCTAAACAGGTGCATTGTCAGACTATAGTGACCTTCATTAGTCTGTAGCTCTCTTGCTGTTAATCAACTAGATGGTAAAACACCTGCTGTAACAAACGAAGTCCGACGCCTGGGACAGAAGGTTAGCAGGTGATTGATCCGCTAGGAAAGAGTGATAATTGGTACACATCCAAAGACCATTCCTCCCATCTTTCGATAATCCTTGCTAATTTAGACTCTTAAGAGAAGAGACAGAGGCCACAGCTACAGTTAATCAACCAACGTACGAACCACCAATGCTACGAGCTGGAAGGTCTTCTATATAAATACTCCTGACTCCTTGTGGTTAATATCCAACAAGCGTTCTGCCTTTGCTTGGACATAAATTGGTAGAAGTAGTGAACAGCTGTTGTATTTAATTATTGTTTCAGTAGCACATGCGTCTAAAAAGGTCAGAATACACATTCGAAAAAACCAGCTGTACGTATTCTAGTTGCGGCAGTACGATATCGAAAAGTATAGTAGCGAGCATCACACTCATTTACGATGAGTAGTTTATCAGTTCCTCTATGAGAAACTGTTCGTAATTATTACAACTCTACCGGTGTCGATACCGTGCATTTCAATGATTCAATGTGTGATCTGAATGCAATTTCGCCACCAACGTAGAGATAAGTAGCACAAGAAGGTCCAAAAAAGTACCCTCCGTCTTTTTTACGTGGACATTGGGGTGTGTGTAAGTGCCCCATGGCGTCACCTCGTGCGGTTCCCGTCAATATACACTGGTTTTCAGTTCAGTACGACCTAAGCTGTATTGAGAATGCATAAAATATTGCGTCAGTTGTGAATTATAGTTCACAATATTTAATACTGAATAAAAATGCACAATATTTAACTTTCAAGAAGACCGACGTTAAACATCATTTTTCACTAGTACAATAGTCCTAATCAGGCGCAGTAAGTTGACCAACGTCGTATTAGCTAGGAGGACCCCGGGCCCAGTAGCAGACCCTCTGACTCTCCCCTCTGCTGCCGTCGGGCCGTGCAGTCCCCTAAATGCTCGGCATATGGGAGGCTACAGAGCAACACTCTACTTCCGACCACGTGACCGGCGTTGCAAAACAGTGCGCCTAAGGCGCCACCCTGCACCGGACTGAAACTCGCCAGTTACGCCTGCAGCGCAGGCAACCCCGCAGACATGGCTGTAACGCGCGAAGGCTCTGTGCCCCGGGGATACTGCACTCCTGCTTGATCTGCAGTAAGACCAATATTTTAGCCTCGGCTTATTCAAAGCTACCTAAGTTTCCTTCATAGCACCATACCAAACAGCTCGTGTACCAACCAGCAGCAGCAGTTATAGCTTTCACACAGTGCCTCTAGACGGCCAGCATAGGCCACGTGACAAACGCGTCAAGGCAGCTCGATCACAAATCAGTGTGTTGCTATTCCTATTTGCTGTCTCATCCATCGCAATTTTAAATACTGCCGCATAATGTTCCTGTTACGAACAAGGATAACGACCACATTCATGACAATTTTAATGACGATTTTATCAATGTCTTTCGCTCAGTGAACAGATATCAGAAAGATGATTATGTCATCTTTAAAAAAATGGCTCTGAGCACTATGGGACTTAACATCTTAGGTCATCAGTCCCCTAGAACTTAGAACTACTTAAACCTAACTAACCTAAGGACATCACACAACACCCAGTCATCACGAGGCAGAGAAAATCCCTGACCCCGCCGGGAATCGAACCCGGGAACCCGGGCGTGGGAAGCGAGAACGCTACCGCACGACCACGAGCCGCGGACTATGTCATCTTTAATTTGGAGCCATAACGCATAGAGACGTTGGACGAATGCTGCTTAAAATACTCAGTCTGTGAAGAACAGTTTACTGAACGTCATAAAAATACGATATTTCTCAATCTGTGTAATTGCGTAGCACTTGGGTATTGCGGACTCATCAACTTGTAACCATCTACTCTGAAATGAGAAAGTGGTTATGGGGAAAGCGGTGTCATGATGAAATGGCATCAACTCCACAGTTGAATTTAGGTGAGGAAACTGTTGGTGTTATTGCAAAATCTGAAATATTGCATTTACATTTTATTTGGGCTGGGTGGGGTGGAGGGGGCCGAGGTGTTTATGCGGGTTGGCCATCGGTTATCTGAATGGTCTGAAGCGACCCGCCACGAGTCCCTCTCCTTCGCCAGCCTCTTCATTACAGGATAACGTTTGTATGCAGCGTCCTCAGTTATTTTTTTCCCACAATCCAGGCTCAATTCCACACAATGCTGTCCTACAGACTACACTCACGGAAGTTTCGTACTCAAACTGAGGTCAGTTTTGGGTGTTAGGATTTGCCTGTGTTGCTCCGCTTTTTGTGCCTTCCCTACTTCGGCCGTCATGTGATATTTTGCTTTCAAGGTTGCATAATTCCCTCACTTTACCGTGTTTGCGGTTCACAATTTTGATTTTCAATTTCTCACTAATCTCCCACCACTCTCCGTTATTTTCCTCCTTCTTCGGTTTACCTTCAATGTATATTCTATGTTCATTAGAATTTTCATCCCATTTAACAGGTCCTGTGATTCTTCATTACATTCAATGTCATCAACGAATCTTACCATTAACATCTTTGCGTCTTGAATTTATAAGACCACTCCTGAAGCGGTTTTTTTTTTTTTTTTTTTTTTTTTTTGCAGTTTCCCAGTTTCCCGCTAATTACGCCAGCTGTGCATTCGAAACAGCAAATATGATTCCAACAAAGTAGCAGAGATGAGATGAGGGGAAACAGGTCACATTGCGCTCTACAGTCTTCATGGGGATAGACTTTAAAATGAAAAGCGAACAAACCAATCACCCACTTTCTCTGTGCAGCTGCGATCGAAGGACACATACAATCTGTTCCGCTACCTTATGTCGATCCTTCAGCAGTGAGCCTTTTGAGTCACAGTCAAAGAAGTATTCCGGCACGCCCACGCAGTGATTAATTTACACTAAAAAGTTTAATATTCTAACTCTGTCCGAACAGACCTCTGCAGTCCTGAAAGTACCGGCCGACTGGCGTGGCATCCTGAGTCAATACGCGTCACGGGACCGGGATATCGACAGGTAGGTGGCTAGCCCACGCTCTCCCGGCCGTTGTCAGTTTTCGTCACCAGAGCCACTATTTCACCATGAAGCAGCTCCTCCATTGGCCTCACAAGCGCTGAGCGCACCCAGCTTGCCAACAGCGCTCGGCAGACCCAAACGGTCACCCGTCCAAGAGCTAGCTAGCCAAGCCCAAAAGCGCTTAATTGCAGTGATCTGTCGGGAACCGGCGCTACCACTGCGGTCTTGGTGTTAGCTTTAAAATTATAAGGAATACAGTAATTACTAACTAATATAACTGAGGCAAGAAACGCACACGAAAAGAATTATCTAAACCACAATACGCTACACTCCACTGGTAGGTGGGAAATTAATTCTCAGCCTGCACGGAATTTCCAGCATTCTTCTGGGAAAGGCCTCGTCCCCTGACACAGTACCTAAAACGCTGCTCGTCGTCACTTCCCAGGAAGACTGTGGCAGTCGACAGTGTAATGACGTAATCTGCGGCGGATTCTGTCGTCCTCTGCGTCGCGGATCCACTGCCGAGGCAGGGCTTCCCATCTCACACGTAGTACACCAAACCAATGTTGGTACACTTGACTGTCTGCAGTAATGCAGCTCAGACAGTTGTCTAACCCTCTGGCTGCGACTGGCAAGTTAAATGTTTCCTCAGTTTCAGCTTCTCCCAGTAGGAGCCATTCGACAGCCGATGCTGGATAAAGGCTCCCTGCACACTTCTGCAGCCGCTGCGGTTTTTGCTGACGTATTCTGCTGAGGTCTTCTGCGTATTGGAATGGAGCAATGGACTCCCTTGATCCATGCACCACTCATTCACCAGGCTAAGCTGCCCCTGCTCCCCTTTTCGACCAAAACTTTATTCACTGCAGTTTCGTTACTGTCATAATTATGCCCTCCACTCCTGTCTGTCCCATTTGTTTCCTCAGCCAGTAGCTACTAGTAAGAATATGTCTACTGCGCGGCCAGCAACCTCAGGTTTTGAATGATCTTCTCGTTTAAACAAAAAAAAAAAAATGGTTCAAATGGCTCTGAGCACTATGGGACTTAACATCTATCGTCATCAGTCCCCTAGAACTTAGAACTACTTAAACCTAACTAACCTAAGGACAGCACACAACACCCAGCCATCACGAGGCAGAGAAAATCCCTGACCACGCCGGGAATCGAACCCGGGAACCCGCGCGTGGGAAGCGAGAACGCTACCGCACGACCACGAGATGCGGGCTTCTCGTTTAAACCTCACGTTTTATTACTACTAATGAAACTTGCTTATACACTTTGATTTCCAGTCCTCATATTTATCACACCAGAAATTTAGTTTTAATAATCCTGTTTAGTACAGCAAAAGCAGCCCTTCCATTTTTATTCTTCTCTTATTTATTGTACTGTCCATCAGGAATTGTCTGAACCTTTCTTAACCATAGAGACTCGCCAGCTGGTTGTATGACTCCATTGATAATTTCTACTGTACTGTTTTCGATACGTAATAAAAAATAGTTGTTCTTTTGAAGAATTGAAGGTAAAAGTTTAATATACTCCTCCCTTTCCTCCATTCATACACACACACTTATATAACAGCAGTCTGCAGATTAGAAGCCGATACAGAATGATAATACATAAATCTGCACACGGCTCTGTTTTCGACTACGTGGCAGTGATGAAACTCCTGAACAGCACACTTCGCAGTCTTTTAGAAAGAGATGTTTCCGGCCTCTCAGTTTCATATTCTGACTTGTTGTTGATGCATCCAAATCAAATGTTGTAATGTCAAAATTCAGAGTTATTATAGTGGGTATCAATGCGCCGGAAGTCTCGTAACTGACTTACTGTCGATGCACCCGAAGCAAATATTGTAATCTTAAAATTCAGAGTAATTAAACTGGGTATCAATGAGCAGGAAGTCTCTTAAAGTCACGTTGTCGTGCGCATGAGTGCCAGAGATTCTTAAATACTAAAGATGATTCACTTCGCAGAACTGTGGAACAGAGGATTTGTCAAGTCATGCACCTCTTGACTTTGCGACAAAAATAAAGACTACCTTGTGTATTTCTGGAGGGAATGATCGCCGCATCCGTGGTACTTTTCATTAATCCACACGTACCTGCATGGGTCGTTCTATGTGACGAGCACCCATGGGGCTCAGCCTCTGTTTGCTGTTTACGGGCTTGACAGATCCTTGTTTCCTTACCTGGAATCTTGTAAGTGCCGCGAGCTCTTGGGTATGCTTCAGCGACCTACGTGCGGCGCTGCAGTGGAACGTTAAGTGTCCCAGGAAGTGGAGGTCTTGGCTGGTATAAAACCGTACCAGAAGAAAATTTAAAAAATACAAAAAAACGGCATTGACGCCTCTACCCGTTCCTTGGAGAAACGGCTCTTTACAGACGGCCGTACCTTCTGATTACGCTAAGTTACAAACTAAAATTTCTTTACACCGCCAGGTACCGTAGATTCTAGTACCTGATAAAAATTTCAGATTGATGCCTCTAGAGTCCAGCCGTTCCTAAAAAAAAAAAAGGGGGAACTAAAGATACGGACACAGAGAGACGGAACAACAAATAAAAAACTACTTTTTATGTAATGTAACTACAAATTAACAATTTTCAGATATTTTTTCTTTATCTGTTCTGGCAAACCTTGCTTCTTGTCAAATTTTATGGTTCTAGGTCAACGGAAAATACCCTATACGCTTTTATGTGTGTGTTTGCCAATATCGAAAATGTTACATAAATATCAGCAACTTTAATAGCAATGACCTAAGTTTTTCACACCGCCAGGTGACCGTGGTATGTGACAGAAATTTCAGCTTAGTACCTCTACCAGTTTTTGAGAAAACTTTGTGTTGGCAGTCGGGCAGACAGACTGACAGATGGACGGAAGGACATGTAAATGACGTATAAGGGTTCCGTTTCTACCGGCTCAGGCAAGGAATCCCAAAAAATCCTCACTGCCAAGATGTGCCGGTTGCCGATGCGAAGCATGGCAGTTATGGTGTAGCAGCGGTTACAGCCGTTAACGGTAGATCTCCGAGTAGCCAGCCGTACCCCAGTTGTATCAGCTTACCCAGGAAAGTGGGGCTCTGTCAGGGTGGACTTACTTCCATAGCTGATCACTGCACTTTCATGAAGTCTAAACCCCTTTCTTATAGTCTCCTATGTGCGGACTGCTTTACGGATGAACACTTGGGACACACGACCATGGTTTGCAACAATCAGGCTACTTGTGTAAGTTGTGGCTCCGCTGTCCACAAATCAGGTTCTCAATCTCCTACCCCTCCCAGGTGTGTCAACTTCTACAAAGCATGTCTAGTTTGGAGCAATGAATGTCCTGTCTTCGCAGAGGAAATTTCAGGAGATTAAAGTCATCCAACGCATCTCGTACCCTGAACGAAGAAGGCGTTTAAGGACACACAACCACCCAGTTTTGTGAAGTTTTTGCCTGAGCATAGAAGAATTCTGTACAGAGTTTGGCAACTGAACACAAAACATCAACTTACACCTATAAATGCCGCTGCAAGCCTCGACGTCTGCTTGAGGCAACTGGCGAGCCGCCTCGAAACTGCCTCCTCCCTCCTTCCCGCCACCCTACTGCTGCCATCTCCCCACCGCTGAGGGGTACGACAGAGGGAAAGACAGAGGATAACGTCACCCTTAATATGGCTTCCATACTACCGTGGAACTTCAGAAGGATCAGGGAACTTATGAGGGAACTACATGTATTAACTCAGGCAACAACAATGTGTAACTATCTTCAAGAGGGAGTCTTAAATTCTCTGACAACCCTGATCCATGTGACTACATTCTCCACAAATAAGACGACCTTTGTGAAGAGAGAGCTAAAGGAGAAGTGGAATTTTTAGTAAACAATGCCTGCAGCCCCTCGCTTCTCTCCCTTACAACCATCCTATATACGTAAACTGTATAAGTACACGCGCCACATAGATTGACAATATGTTCGCTCTACATGCCCCCACATGAGATGCTAAACGAGAAGGCACTGTGAACTTCCTACCCAGCTCCACCAACTCTTCCTCCTCTGTTGTGAATTTAGCGCATACAGTGTGCGTGGTGGCTCTGCAAACACGTGAGCTACGGGTAGAGCAATTGAGAGACTTCTCATACCCTCATGTGCGTGTTCGTTGAACATGGATCGGATCATGCGCTTCGGCCCCTCGCACGCACCGCTCTATGGAAAGTCGTCAATAACTTGCTCTCAGGTGAGTCCGATCTGGATTCCGCTTTCAGAAGAAAAGAAAGCTGCCACGACAGGTGTCCAGAATGGCTCACTGTTCGCTTTACAGTCAACTTGCTGTATTTGAACACCAACGACAGCGTTCAACAAAGCATTCACCAAAACGATCCACCACGCCGCAGTCTTCAGGGCAGTTAGAAAGGCAGCCTGACGCTTGCTGGAGTGACGAAAACCGTTCTGCAAGCAGGACCAGACGAGCGGCTCTGCGTATGTTAAAGTGCCGGTCAACTGCTCAGAACCTCGAAGCCGTTCGGATACATGTCGGTGCATTATTAGAACTAGCCAAAAGAATCATGGAAACAGTCTATGATGACCATAAACCGTTCCACTAGGACAGCCACATGGGAGGCGATCAGGAGGATCGCTGGAGAAGAGGGAGGTACCCAGTGGCTCCTGTAATGGTAAATGAAAGTCTCCAGACTATCCCCGACTATGGCTGTGTATTTCGCCACAGTTACCGCCACCACCAATGAGGATTCAGCCTTCCGACTCATCAGAGGCTACTCTGAAAGGCAGCTGAACCTCAGTTTCATCACTGATGAAGACTACAGCTGCCCCTTTTCCATAGAGGAGTAAATACTGCTTTTTTCTACACCTCGTTACATGTCACCTGCTCACGACAGGGTCCGTTAGGGTATGTTTTGGCACCTCACAGGTCGAAGTAAAGTAATCCGTCTTGGACACTTTAACATCACTTGTGCGTCAGGACAGTTTCCAGACTGCTCGCAAGAGGCAACTGTAATTTCACCCTTTAAAGCCTGGAAAGCCTGTAGCCTAGATGACCGAGTAGTTATCGTAGAGTTGCCCTCGCTAGTTGCGCACGAAACACCTTCGAGCGAATGGTCAACCTCCGTCCGGTGTTTGGTCTTAGAATCTAGGCGACTCTGTAGTAGCTTTCACTCTCGGTTCTGGACATCTCGCTCAACCTTTGGTATTCTGGCCCACCTAGAAGCGCCAATGGAAAAGGTATTTCTGCGTCGGAATCGGTTAATGGATGCACAGTCTAAAGGCAATAAAATAAAATAAAATAAAAGTGGCACCACGAAGGGATTTTCCAATGGGACGGAAATGGGTAGGTGTGATGTACATGTTCAAACGAATGATTACAGTTTGATAAAAACTGAAATATTTATTCAAGAGGATGAGCTTCACGGACTGAGCAAGTCAATAACGGGTTGGTGCCCGTCTAGTTCTTACGCAAGAAATTACACTCCTGGAAATTGAAATAAGAACACCGTGAATTCATTGTCCCAGGAAGGGGAAACTTTATTGACACATTCCTGGGGTCAGATACATCACATGATCACACTGACAGAACCACAGGCACATAGACACAGGCAACAGAGCATGCACAATGTCGGCACTAGTACAGTGTATATCCACCTTTCGCAGCAATGCAGGCTGCTATTCTCCCATTGAGACGATCGTAGAGATGCTGGATGTAGTCCTGTGGAACGGCTTGCCATGCCATTTCCACCTGGCGCCTCAGTTGGACCAGCGTTCGTGCTGGACGTGCAGACCGCGTGAGACGACGCTTCATCCAGTCCCAAACTTGCTCAATGGGGGACAGATCCGGAGATCTTGCTGGCCAGGGTAGTTGACTTACACCTTCTAGAGCACGTTGGGTGGCACGGGATACATGCGGACGTGCATTGTCCTGTTGGAACAGCAAGTTCCCTTGCCGGTCTAGGAATGGTAGAACGATGGGTTCGATGACGGTTTGGATGTACCGTGCACTATTCAGTGTCCCCTCGACGATCACCAGTGGTGTACGGCCAGTGTAGGAGATCGCTCCCCACACCATGATGCCGGGTGTTGGCCCTGTGTGCCTCGGTCGTATGCAGTCCTGATTGTGGCGCTCACCTGCACGGCGCCAAACACGCATACGACCATCATTGGCACCAAGGCAGAAGCGACTCTCATCGCTGAAGACGACACGTCTCCATTCGTCCCTCCATTCACGCCTGTCGCGACACCACTGGAGGCGGGCTGTACGATGTTGGGGCGTGAGCGGAAGACGGCCTAACGGTGTGCGGGACCGTAGCCCAGCTTCATGGAGACGGTTGCGAATGGTCCTCGCCGATACCCCAGGAGCAACAGTGTCCCTAATTTGCTGGGAAGTGGCGGTGCGGTCCCCTACGGCACTGCGTAGGATCCTACGGTCTTGGCGTGCATCCGTGCGTCGCTGCGGTCCGGTCCCAGGTCGACGGGCACGAGCACCTTCCGCCGACCACTGGCGACAACATCGATGTACTATGGAGACCTCACGCCCCACGTGTTGAGCAATTCGGCGGTACGTCCACCCGGCCTCCCGCATGCCCACTATTTGCCCTCGCTCAAAGTCCGTCAACTGCACATACGGTTCACGTCCACGCTGTCGCGGCATGCTACCAGTGTTAAAGACTGCGATGGAGCTCCGTATGCCACGGCAAACTGGCTGACACTGACGGCGGCGGTGCACAAATGCTGCGCAGCTAGCGCCATTCGACGGCCAACACCGCGGTTCCTGGTGTGTCCGCTGTGCCGTGCGTGTGATCATTGCTTGTACAGCCCTCTCGCAGTGTCCGGAGCAAGTATGGTGGGTCTGACACACCGGTGTCAATGTGTTCTTTTTTCCATTTCCAGGAGTGTATTCAGTTTGTCACTGATTGATAGAGTGTTTGGCTTTGCTCCTGACGGATACCGTGCTACATTCTGTCCAACTGGCCCGTCACATTGTCAAAATTCCGAACTGGTTAGAATAACCTGTCAATAACGTTTAAAACTTTTTTAAATGGGGAGAAATCCGACGACACTGCTGGATAAGGCAAGCAATAGAAACTTTCGACCCGTGCAGCCGGGCGTTACCTTGCTGAAATGTAAGCCTAGGTTGGCATGGAAGAAGGGCAACAAATGGAGGCGTAGAACATCTTTGACGTACCGTTGCGCTGTGAGAGTGTAGCAGGTGACAACTAAAGGGGACGTGCTACGAATATAAATCACTCATGGCTGTCAGTCCCTGAGGCTGGCGACAGTCAGTTTGAGTTTCCCCCACAGGCCGGAGTGTCTCCAGGCACGCATTTTGTCTGGAATCGCACTGATTTGAGTAGAACTGTCCTCAGTGTTGAACTTTGCTGCGAACTGAGCTCCGACGACCAGCAAAGACATGTCTGGAGTTGCCGTAGATAGCGATCGTATGCCAACCTGACTGGCGCCCGCCATTAGGGGCGAAACTTAGGACTGGTAGTCTTTTCATAGCAGGACCCCTTTCGTTGCCATCCACGGTACGCCTACAGCAAAGCGGCACGTCTACGATTTTTTACGCCCCGTTTTGTGGTCCTTCATGGGAAGCCATACTGGGCTCACATTTCAGCGAGATAGTGCCCACCCGCAAACGCCGAGAGTTTCTGCAACTTGTCTTCGTGCTTTCCAAACCCCACGTTGGCCACAAAGTTCGCTGGATCTCTCCCCAGTTGAGCTCCTTTGGAGTATTTTAGGCAAGGCCCTCCAGCGAGCTACGTATCTGACGACATAACACGCCATTTAACAGTATTTGGCACGATATCCCTTAGAAGGACATCCAATAAGCCCATCGATCAAGTCGAACAGCTGCTTGCATAAGGACCAGAATTGGACCGAAGTGTTATTGATTTCCTATGTTTGTGAAACTCTTTCACTTGGATCAATAATTGAATTTTTTTGAAATTGTTATCATTTGCTTGTCTGTGTATATACCCCTTATCTACCGATTTCCGTCATATTCAGAAAACGCTTTCATTAAGCGCTGTGTATTTTTCTTTTTTTTCGTTACAATTTATATTGTGTCATCGAGAAGGAATGTTATACTACATGCAGACGCAATATCCTCTGGCATATCCATGAATGGGGTTTAAAGTTTTTCTTCCCGTCTTCATATGGTGCTGCTTCTCATCATGCTATTTTACATAGGGAGTCTATGACTTTTCTGAGGAAAAGAACGCACTCCCTCAAAGTAACGTTTTAAGTGTTTCTTACTTTGCCGTTACTATTAATTATGTGACTTCGACAGCTAAACGTCCTGTCTAATGTTCTTTGTTTGCTGATGACTTCTCCATCTTTTTTTGTTCCCCGAGAGCATTGCGACAACTCGTCCGTTGCAACCGATTACTTGAAAATACGAGAAATGGGCAGAGGATACTGGTTTTAATTCCTCAACCAAGAAGTCTGTGTGCATTTCTTGTTAATTGTTTACGTTCTGTCTTAAATTTTACCGAATTTATGTTGGGGGACACAATTCTTAATTTCAAAGACACAAGTTTCTGCGCCTCACGTTTGACTCTGAACTTACGTGGTTTCCACAGGTTATGGATCTGAAACGATGCTCCCTAAAAGCACTGAACTAAAATTCATGGGGAGCAGGTCTAACTAGTTTGTTCCCGTTTTACAGGGCCTTAGTGTGATCTCGTCTTGCTTACGGATGCACGGTTTACAGCTCTGCACGAACCTCTTATTTGAAAATTGTGTACGTGATGTGCCATGAAGATACATGTATGTGTGTGTCTGTGTGTGTGTGTGTGTGTGTGTGTGTCTGTGTGTGTGTGTGTGTGTGTGTGTGTGTGTGTGTGTGTTTGTTTTTAGGATGCCGCTTATGTTTATTTTTGTACTTACAGTTTCTAATAATTTTGCTCCATTTGTCGACACTTGTCACCTAAACTACGGGCACGAAGGACCGTGTGTCGTGTATCCACGCAGACTACCATCATCGCAACTTTCCTGCAATATAGTCCATGCTGGTATGCTAGCGTGATTCATTTGTCTCTGACGGAATGTGAAATTGTGTCATGACTTGTACTGCTTTGAATTATCCAAGCAACATTTCTTCCTTATGAAACAACTGCATGAGTGCAATTGAAAATTTCTGCAGATAATTTGAAATATTGGAACAATGAAACCTCAGCTCAGTTAAACACCTGTCTGTGACTAAGAGAAATACCTTAATGAAATAGTTGCTTCATTCCTGGCCACTTCTTGATGTGCTGCATGTTGGCTCACGTTCCGGGATTTTCGATCGACGTTTTTTTTTTAAGAATTAGTCATTAATGATTAAACAGTGTCGGCTGAAGATACCGAAACGGAATTAAACTCGCAATACGTTCTAGGGAGAGACATAGGGCATTTGCCACCTTCTGCAATTTGGGTCACAGACTGTTTTCTCATAACAGAACGCAGTTTTCTCCAGAACTGACTTACTTTGATAGACCGATCTACCACCAGCACACTCCGTTTGATGCGACTGCATAACAAAGTATCGAACTCAGGAGACGAGGTTTGTAGTGCTTCAATCCTAGGTCGTTAAGAGTCGTTTCTTCCGGTCAGCTTGAGGGCTGTTTCGGAAGATTTCTCACATTCATCTCATCAAAAACTGTCTTTGGGTCACGTTTTAGCGGAACACCGCCAAAATTGTAGTTTTCAAAATACATTTCGTTGCACATGTATTACTAAAATCCAGATTAAAAAAACAGAAGTAATGAAAATACCGAAATAAATCCATTAGCATGATCGGATATGGGATTTTGCAAGAAGAAAAAAAATGGTTCAAAGTTGAATACCGCTTTTTTGTTCATACATTCATTTTCCCTTTCTACATTTAAAGGATCACCAGACAGGAGCATTTTTTCTGGTAATTTGTGCTGATGTCCACTAGTAGTTCCTTAATGAATTTGATTTCCTCGCTCTGTTTTAGGATTTTTAATTTTGAATATCAACCTAATGTAATTGACTTGTGAACAAAATGGTATTCTAAAAATATTTTCGAGCCTTATTTCGAAAGTTGTTGGGCTTAAAATTATTTGAAAAATGTACTTCTCAGATACTAATGAAATATGCTTACTTTTCAGGTATGAAAGTAATCTTTTCTCAAAAAACGTATTGAGTGGATAACTGAAAAACCTTTGAAGCACATAAGCTTTGTGTAGTTTCTGTCAGGTTACGTTTATAGCGCGCAACATATTCTCAAACTCTACGAATCAGTTTATATAAAAATAGTTATTTTATAATGTTTTTGCCTCTTACGTAAATCTCTGGGATTCCCCGTGGTAAAGAGATCGAAATGTTGCAGACCTGTTAAATAATGTTAATACAGTGATTATTCGCAGTGTTAACGAATTTCCATAGTACAAGATTATCTTGTTGATGAGAAGTAAACACAGAACGTAAGTTTGCGCAAGATATCCCTGCTTACTGTTTTCACTTACACTTGCGTTCGCATTAAATTCCACACGTGTTCTTCTTGTACCAGCCTTCAGCAAAGCGACTGGTTTGCAGTTGCATGTCCTTCCCTCTTCCACGTGATGCGGTAAAACCCTTCCAGCTACATTTTCTTTCAATATTAAGTAAAATTTAATTATCTGATGAATTAACGAAGTACTTGACCTCATGATGACCGAAAAGCAGGTGCTGCTACAGTCTCTAACATTTTACACTTAGTATGAGATTATTTTGCAACCTTTGATGATGTGTTATGTAAGAGATAGATCCAATGTTTTCAGTTTTTTAACAGTACCTTAACTGAAGAAGGCAACAATGTTATTGTAGTCTTCAATCACAAGACTAGTCTGAGACTCTCAGCTCTAGTGTACTCTGTGCACATTTCTTTTATCTCGCCGTAACTAATGAAACTTACCTCTATTTTAAACCTTCCTTCATCTTGCCTCCATTACCAAATCAGCTATTCGTTGATGTCTGAGGATGCGACCTATAAATCGTTTCCTTATTTTCGTCAAGTTGTGCTATAAATTTCGTTTAGACCAGTTCCTCTTTAGCTATTCTATGTACCCACCTAAGCTACGATGTTGTAGTCAGAAACTTGGGTAGTTGTAAATAATGAATCAAAACGTGCGAACACACTTTCATTATAGACGTTACAACATGTACCATGAGAAAATGGTGTCTCAGCAATCATTGATTTTTGCATGCAGAGGTATACAAATTCTCCTACCTGCCAAAGTGCCCGCATATTCAGCCCAACCATTAAAGCAGCTCTTCCTGCCGCGACGGAGGCTCAAGAGCACATCTGTTCTGAAGCACAGTGGTTGAATTAGGCCAGCTTGAGTTTCTGCAATTCTGAAAAGTGTAACGGGACTTGTTCAGCCTACTGCACATGAAAACAAGTTGCGCTATCAATCCAACGTCACAACAGAATAGCCAGGTACGTGTCCGAATGGGTAGTTTCACTGCGGCTCATTTATCCTAACGATTGGAACAGCAAAATGAATAAACCAAACTTACAGGTTACTGAGGAGAAATTAAGAACTGGGGAATATACGTATAGCAGTCACGAAACATAGTCCAAGTCCTGCATGCGAAAAGCTGTCGTGTCTTTATAACGATCATAATAGAATACAATAATACAAGAAATCATAGGTATCTCGCAAAGCAGATGGTGTAAAAAGTTACTAAACACTCATTCGAGAATTTCGAGTATGTTACAGCAAGTTTGCAAGTTTGACCAGCAGTTTCCTCATTCCATAAATATTTTGAAAGAGTACAGAAACTTAGTAGCTGACAAACGTGTGGAAATGTGTAGTAAGGAACTGAGGCCATCTAGCAAACGTTGGATAACACAGGAAAAAAATATGGTTCAGTGGACGTTAAAAACCACGTTCTCATGGTATATAACGCACTGAGAAGAAAGTTTAGTATGAAGAAAAAGCTTCTTCAGAGAAGTAGTTTTTAGATTAACATAATATGAATAACGAAATTCGTGTTTGCTAAAATACATTTGAGAAATTTAGAATGAACTGTTTTGGCCACTTAGATTGATTTCAGAGAGCCCGCAAGACGCATCCTGGACAAAATAATTAAAACTGGTATAACTATGGTCATATTTCGTCGGAAAATAGTAGTACTTTTGTTAGCGTTGCAGTGAAATATACGTCTTCAGATTCTTTGCTTCCAAGGATCTCCTTACTACAGAAGACATGTATTAGAGGTGAGGTGATTATGGTTGGAATTCAGAACAACTAATACTATTCAAACGAGGGTGAAGTTTCAGAGAAAACCGTTCATATCGAAATAAATAAATAAGCCCGAAATATTCCGAAAAGGACGAGTAAAATCCATTTTCTGGCCTACAGTGAGCCAAAATGAATATATATTTCATTGAGACACGTGATACTCGGGCAAAAAAAGGACTTTTCATCGGCTTCGGATTCCTCTTCATAACACTGCAATGAAAGCGTACAGAATAAACTGCTACACAGCATAGCGCCGCGAGAAAACGGGCAGGCAAGCAAGACACCTTCATATGTAAAATAAGGAGTAGAGGAGAGAATGGAAAGAAAGGGGGATGGATTACTGATGTCTACTGCATCGGGGCGTTAGCGAAATCTGCGACGACGAGTGAAAGTGTGTGTCAGAGCGGGATTCTAACGCGGAACCTCTTGCTTACTATGCAGGTGCGTTAACCATTGCGCAATCTGGGACACAGTGTTATCTCAACTGCGCGGACTATCTCAGCACGTCTCACGTCCGACCCACACTCCCACCGAGCGCCATCAGTCCGCAGTCCCTGTTAATTTCACGCATGCTCGCTACTACGACGTTCCCGCCAGAGGTCGGAAGTACTCGTGCACTCGCACCGAAGAAGGCGGATCCATTGCGCTTCTAGGTGAATCAATTGTATGAATTCACAGTGCCCGTTCTTTCGGACAGGCAAGCATGGGCAGGTTAACAGCCGAATGTGTACATATCTGGTGCCATGTCAATCCTTTGGTGGACTCCATCACGATTGCAGCCGTCACTGCCCCTGCACACCTCAGCATCGTAAGTGTGCGACGCGACGCCTTCGGGACCGGCCGCCAGAAGGCGAAGGCAACACATCTGCATATGCGCCCAACGTGACAAGTAAATAGTTCTAACAGTATTCCGCAGCAGGCAGCTATGTAAGCTGGCGCAAGCAAGGACAGCACGAGTCAGGCAGGCTTCGAAGTACATCGTGAATGACAAATGCCACTGTCGGAAGTCATCATAATTGTTGAACTAAGCAAAGTCATCATCCTAGGACTCAGACTTACAGGCCGCGAACTTAGCATCCAGCCAGTGATCACTGCCGACTTAGTTCCGGGCAATTTTAGAACCGAACGCAGCATTATACCAGTGTTCATTTCGCTTTGATCTTATTTCTGACCAGCGCCCTCGGGGCTTGGTGCCGGTGTGCCCTTACTGTGATCCACATTTATTTATTACCTTTGTGTCAGTTTTGTTGCTGTATTTTTGACTTATTTTACATACCGTCGAGGCAGACATTTTTTGTTAAATATACTTGTTATGTCGTATACATTTTTTTTTCTGTGTTGCCGAACGACTCATCTGTTCCGGTTTCAGTCCGGACTGTAATCTTACTTCTGTGTGCTTAGCGTAACATCTCAGAGGCGTGAATCTGGTAGCCAGTGGAGTTGACGCTTCGTGCACAGCGTCCGCACGGCCGAGCCTCCAGTGCTCGGCTTTGTGTGAGAGCTGTCCACAGAGCCTTTGAGGTGAGAGGCTGGATGGTTTCGTTAAGAGAACACGGCTGATTTCCCATTCTTCCTCAATACCAACTTGTTCTCCATAACTGCTGGCGTCATCGATGGTGGAACTTTAACCCTTAATATTCCTTTCTTTTCCATTGCCACACGCCGGGATTCCGGAAGCCCTGATCAGATTTGTCGTTACTGTGGTGTCACCGCCAGACACCACACTTGCTAGGTGGTAGCTTTTAAATCGGCCGCGGTCCGCTAGTATACGACGGACCCGCGTGTCGCCACTGTCAGTAATTGCAGACCGAGCGCCACCACACGGCAGGTCTAGAGAGACGTACTAGCACTCCCCAGTTGTACAGCCGACGTTGCTAGCCAAGGTTCACTGAGAATTACGCTCTCATTTGCCGAGACGATAGTTAGCTTAGCCTTCAGCTACAGTTGCTACGACCTAGCAAGGCGCCGTATTCAATTGCTATAATACTTCTGTATCATCAAGAGCAATGTTCCACAAATGTGGATTAAAGTTAAGTATTCCAGAAGCTACGTACTTTTCCTTATAGCATTCATTACGTATCCTGTTTCAGACCCCACGCCCGCCTGCGTGAGCTTATAGCGTGCAATTCGGCCTCCTCTAAAAACAGCGTTGGCAATTCTGCCGACACTTCAGTTACGTCTGACATGGAGCGTATTTCTTTGTTGAAGTGAGTACAACCCAGTGCTGTGATGTTCCCATAGAAGTCTCCAGATTTTTCCATGAATTAGGCCAGCACTCAGAGCGTAAACAAATTTTTGGGCTGATTCCTAACGTTTTCTCGCAGTGGTAGATTGGACGAATGTTTCCTGGTACTCAGTTTAGTTGGCGTTTTCAGTTTTGAGCGAAGTACACGCTATTTTCACAACAGATCAATTTTGTTCTACAGATGCTTGAAGCATCTTAACGAAAGAAATAGTTTACCTATGGAAGTGATGGAAGTGTGAACTCTGGCGAAAATACGGAAAGATAGCACGAACGCCTTTGGGTTCACCTTTGCCAGATTATCTGGTAACTGCTGTTTTTGGTCCCATGGTGCTCTCCGTATGCGGCTTGTGTGTCCATTCTTTTCGAAAACTATCCTTATATGTCATGATTCCTTGGCAAAACTACACTCCTTAAATTGGAAAAAAGAACACATTGACACCGGTGTGTCAGACCCACCATACTTGCTCCGGACACTGCGAGAGGGCTGTACAAGCAATGCTCACACGCACGGCACAGCGGACACACCAGGAACCACGGTGTTGGCCGTCGAATGGCGCTAGCTGCGCAGCATTTGTGCACCGCCGCCGTCAGTGTCAGCCAGTTTGCCGTGGCATACGGAGCTCCATCGCAGTCTTTAACACTGGTAGCATGCCGCGACAGCGTGGACGTGAACCGTATGTGCAGTTGACGGACTTTGAGCGAGGGCGTATAGTGGGCATGCGGGAGGCCGGGTGGACGTACCGCCGAATTGCTCAACACGTGGGGCGTGAGGTCTCCACAGTACATCGATGTTGTCGCCAGTGGTCGGCGGAAGGTGCAAGTGCCCGTCGACCTGGGACAAGACCGCAGCGACGCACGGATGCACGCCAAGACCGTAGGATCCTACGCAGTGCCGTAGGGGACCGCACCGCCACTTCCCAGCAAATTAGGGGCACTGTTGCTCCTGGGGTATCGGCGAGGACCATTCGCAACCGTCTCCATGAAGCTGGGCTACGGTCCCGCACACCGTTAGGCCGTCTTCCGCTCACGCCCCAACATCGTGCAGCCCGCCTCCAGTGGTGTCGCGACAGGCGTGAATGGAGGGACGAATGGAGACGTGTCGTCTTCAGCGATGAGAGTCGCTTCTGCCTTGGTGCCAATGATGGTCGTATGCGTGTTTGGCGCCGTGCAGGTGAGCGCCACAATCAGGACTGCATACGACCGAGGCACACAGGGCCAACACCCGGCATCATGGTGTGGGGAGCGATCTCCTACACTGGCCGTACACCACTGGTGATCGTCGAGGGGACACTGAATAGTGCACGGTACATCCAAACCGTCATCAAACCCATCGTTCTACCATTCCTAGACCGGCAAGGGAACTTGCTGTCCCAACAGGAAAATGCACGTCCGCATGTATCCCGTGCCACCCAACGTGCTCTAGAAGGTGTAAGTCAACTACCCTGGCCAGCAAGATCTCCGGATCTGTCCCCCATTGAGCATGTTTGGGACTGGATGAAGCGTCGTCTCACGCGGTCTGCACGTCCAGCACGAACGCTGGTCCAATTGAGGCGCCAGGTGGAAATGGCATGGCAAGCCGTTCCACAGGACTACATCCAGCATCTCTACGATCGTCTCCATGGGAGAATAGCAGCCTGCATTGCTGCGAAAGGTGGATATACACTGTACTAGTGCCGACATTGTGCATGCTCTGTTGCCTGTGTCTATGTGCCTGTGGTTCTGTCAGTGTGATCATGTGGTGTATCTGACCCCAGGAATGTGTCAATAAAGTTTCCCCTGCCTGGGACAATGAATTCACGGTGTTCTTATTTCAATTTCCAGGAGTGTATTCTCGTTTTTATCTCGCCATTGGATTCACACGTCATGGTTAAGAACAAGACAGCCGACAACTGTCACGTAAATCCCGCACGTGTCACGGAACGCTGGAAAGCGCGACTGGATTAATGCTCGTTGCACGCGCCAGAAGCCCATGGGATCATACAGTGAGGTAGTGCTAGCTGTTTTAGCGGCGCGCCTGCTCCCAGGGTATTCAACTTCTTTGTTCAAGATGATGCGTTCCAAAGCTACAACTCAGTTTACAATAACCGCAGTAACAGTTTTGGTCTTTATATCTACTTCAGTTAACCAACTTCGTCTAACCTCGGAACATTAATCTATTTTATCGATGAAAGCACATCCGTTCTTACATTTCAAAACAGCAGTATCGCAGCAGTACCTCATACTCAAGGCGGTGAGCCAGACTAGACGAGTGGGGGAATCATTGAAATATTCTGCATTGGTTTCGTAGTGTCATACTCGAAACTAAATCGTCGAGCTGTAGTGTAACCCCTCTACTACTGCAGTATATATCATGGCAGTTCTCAGCCTATGTTGTAGCTTAACAAAACTGTCAAGGGATCCAGGCATAGCTGGCGCTCTGATACAGTCAAAACGAAGCGGCTTAAAACACGGGCGAAAATGAAGGGACACCTATTTTGGCTTAGACGGATCAGTCGAAAGTCTCTGAGAAAATGTTCTATCACTGACACGGATTGATGCATTCTAGAAAATAGCTAACAAGAGCTTTTGTTTCTCTCTGATAAGTCAGTGGCAAATTTGGATCTCGATTCTAACAAGAGGTAAACGAATTAAAGCAGCGGCAACAGAATGTGTACGCAACAGCCACAAAATTTGGGGGACTCAAAAAAAACTATCATCAGATTTTTAAAAAGTTTTGTGACCTTAGGTACAAATGGCATAGTTTTTCTACATTTTTGACTCTTCGGGAGGGTAACATATGATGACCATTTGTCAATGAAATCGGAATACTGAAGTTTACTTTAAAAGTAATTCCGCCTAAGTGTAAGGCTTTATGTTAACCCTGCGACGTACACTTGTACAGAGAGATAGGGAATGACATTCGCCTGTTGCCGAAATGTTATGTTTTCATCCCATCCGCCAAGCGTAATCCAAGGACAAGTGAAGTAATTAAAATAAACTGCTTTATCTATAATTAACTGCTGGCTCCAGCTTTCTAGATGATTTTTCGATGTGCGTAATTTGCCGCAATATTATCAACAGGTATGTAGCTACTTCAACGAGGATGTTTTTCTGATTTATTCACACTAAAGAACGTGACTATGGCGTACTTGCCTTCGCACGTTGATCGTGGTGCACCGAATTTTTATACATTGAATGTTTCTGCGACAGATATCCCACTGGAGAACTCACTGGTTCTCTGGGAGCAAGAGAGTAGAAATCAAAGCAAAGATTGTTACAATATAATTTATATGTTTTTAATTATCCGTTACTGTTAATTATACATTATATTTTGTAAGGATGGAATCTACACTCCTGGAAATTGAAATAAGAACACCGTGAATTCATTGTCCTAGGAAGGGGAAACTTTATTGTCACATTCCTGGGGTCAGATACATCACATGATCACACTGACAGAACCACAGGCACATAGACACAGGCAACAGAGCATGCACAATGTCGGCACTAGTACAGTGTATATCCACCTTTCGTAGCAATGCAGGCTGCTATTCTCCCATGGAGACGATCGTAGAGATGCTGGATGTAGTCCTGTGGAACAGCTTGCCATGCCATTTCCACCTGGCGCCTCAGTTGGACCAGCGTTCGTGCTGGACGTGCAGACCGCGTGAGACGACGCTTCATCCAGTCCCAAACATGCTCAATGGGGGACAGATCCGGAGATCTTGCTGGCCAGGGTAGTTGACTTACACCTTCTAGAGCACGTTGGGTGGCACGGGATACATGCGGACGTGCATTGTCCTGTTGGAACAGCAAGTTCCCTTGCCGGTCTAGGAATGGTAGAACGATGGGTTCGATGACGGTTTGGATGTACCGTGCACTATTCAGTGTCCCCTCGACGATCACCAATGGTGTACGGCCAGTGTAGGAGATCGCTCCCCACACCATGATGCCGGGTGTTGGCCCTGTGTGCCTCGGTCGTATGCAGTCCTGATTGTGGCGCTCACCTGCACGGCGCCAAACACGCATACGACCATCATTGGCACCAAGGCAGAAGCGACTCTCATCGCTGAAGACGACATGTCTCCATTCGTCCCTCCATTCACGCCTGTCGCGACACCACTGAAGGCAGGCTGCACGATTTTGGGGCGTGAGCGGAAGACGGCCTAACGGTGTGCGGGACCGTAGCCCAGCTTCATGGAGACGGTTGCGAATGGTCCTCACCGATACCCCAGGAGCAACAGTGTCCCTAATTTGCTGGGAAGTGGCGGTGCGGTCCCCTACGGCACTGCGTAGGATCCTACGGTCGTGGCACGCATCCGTGCGTCGCTGCGGTCCGGTCCCAGGTCGACGGGCACGTGCACCTTCCGCCGACCACTGGCGACAACATCGATGTACTGTGGAGACCTCACGCCCCACGTGTTGAGCAATTCGGCGGTACGTCCACCCGGCCTCCCGCATGCCCACTATACGCCCTCGCTCAAAGTCCGTCAACTGCACATACGGTTCACGTCCACGCTGTCGCGGCATGCTACCAGTGTTAAAGACTGCGATGGAGCTCCGTATGCCACGGCAAACTGGCTGACACTGACGGCGGCGGTGCACAAATGCTGCGCAGCTAGCGCCATTCGACGGCCAACACCGCGGTTCCTGGTGTGTCCGCTGTGCCGTGCGTGTGAGCATTGCTTGTACAGCCCTCTCGCAGTGTCCGGAGCAAGTATGGCGGGTCTGACACACCGGTGTCAATGTGTTCTTTTTTCCATTTCCAGGAGTGTATTTTCAATATGATATGAAATGCTCAGTACTTTTGTCAACAATTCCACTGTACTTTCACTATGTCACAAACGTACTTGCTCAGCGAAGAGAGAGAGAATAGGGACATGAGACTGAATTTGAATTCGTGGTACAGAAATGTATGAGCAGTGATCGTAACCACTGCGCAACCGAGTCACTGAGGCACCCGGTGCGCAATCTGCCTGATACATTCTCTTTATTTCCACCCTTCCTCTCAGCCTGCCAATTTTCGACTGTACCTGAAAGCGACCCATGGCGGGTTCCCCTCGCCAACAACACCATCCACGTCCGCCTCACTTTTACGGAATTACTATAGTGAATAAGACGCATTCGTCGCGGAAACCAAACGAGTTCAGGGTGGCTGTTTGTTAATTTCGCTTCTGACCCTTTATAGTTTACAGTAACGAGAGACGCGGCGAATTTTCTTTGGCGGCAGTCCTCCAGCGACGCGGACTCAAAAGGAAGCGGCGACGTGCGCGCCGCGCGCCCCTGTTTGCTCTCGCAAATGAGTTTCCCGGCAAACAATTCTATTTGCTCGGCAGCGGATCGGAAAGCGGACACCAGCGGCGGCGGCAGCCTCGCCCCGCCACGCGCTGACAGCGGCCGTCTGTCTGTCTGTCCGTCTGTCAGCAGACTCTGCTCTGTCCTACCAGAGGGTTCCACAGCGCCTGGCGTGGCGGCAGGTGCTGCCGCGCTGCGAAAACCTGGCGGCGCACTCGGTTGCCCGGCGCGCGCTGATGCGTCGCCTTCCGACAGTCGGACTCCCCGTCAAACTGACTGAAGAACTGTCACTGGACCCGCACAGTTGAGGTATTGAACCGGAAAATTGTTTAGCTAGTCGTGACCCATCCGCCCACATACTTGTAGAGAAACCTTCTCCTCATACAGTCTAATTCTAGATGCGGAGAAACCACTTAGGTACAGCGGAGTTTTCCCCTCGTTTCAGTTTTAAGTCCTATACAGCGTCTTTCCGTAATAGCGTGCAAAAATGTAACCGGACATAGAGAATTCTCCACTGAACAATTCGAGACAAACAAACTTCGGTTCGGAGAAGCCAGTTCCAGAAGATATGGACTGGTTTGTCTAGCATTACTGTTTTCCAGTCTATTTACAACTAACACGCGTATAAGTTTATAAGTAATCTGCTGTTTCCAGAATGAGATTTTCACTCTGCAGCGGAGTGTGCGCTGATATGAAACTTCCTGGCAGATTAAAATCGTGTGCCCGACCGAGACTCGAACTCGGGACCTTTGCCTTTCGCGGGCGAGTGCTCTACCAACTGAGCTACCCAAGCACGACTCACGCCCCGTCCTCACAGCTTTACTTCTGCCAGTATCTCGTCTCCTACCTTCCAAACTTTACAGAAGCTCTCCTGCGAACCTTGCAGAACTAGCACTCCTGAAAGAAAGGATATTGCGGAGACACGGCTTAGCCACAGCCTTGGGGATGTTTCCAGAATGAGATTTTCACTCTGCAGCGGAGTGCGCCAGGAAGTTTCATATCAACGCACACTCCGCTGCAGAGTGAAAATCTCATTCTAGAAACATCCCCAAGGCTGTGGCTAAGCCGTGTCTCCGCATTATCCTTTCTTTCAGGAGTGCTAGTTCTGCAAGTTTCGCAGGAGAGCTTCTGTAAAGTCTGGAAGGCAGGAAACGAGATACTGGCAGAAATAAAGCTGTGAGACCGGGCCTTAGTCGTGATTCGGTAGCTCAGATGGTAGAGCACTCGCCCGCGAAAGGCAAAGGTCCCGAGTTCGAGTCTCGGTCGGGCACACGGTTTTAATCTGCCAGGAAGTTTCAATCTGCTGTTTATTTACACGTACATTATTTCCTGCAAGGAAACAAGAATGGCACAGCTAATTACCAAGAAGTCATGCTGCAGGTATTGTTTACTTTACTTGTCCATCAGGTGGCTCTGTTGAGTGGTATTTTGCATTGTCCCATGACAGAACGTGCAATGAATCAACGACTGACCCATGCATCACTCATTGCTATTCAGAGACATACAGTACGACACGATAGAGCAGCACCGGTACAGTATTTCCTGGTCACTGGATTGGAATGGATTTCCTATTCCATGGCCCTTGAATATTTCCTATAGGGATACCTTAAGTTTGAGATCCCAGTGGATACAGAGATGCAATTAGTATCCAGAAATGTAGCTGCTTGTAATGTAATGTGATTCAAAACACACCTGGGATATATGTCAAGGTGCGTCAGAATCTTGTTCGCCGATGTCATGCTTACGTTGAGGTTGATGGGCGTCAGTTTTGTAATGTACAGTACAAGTGGTACGTTCATTGTGTCAATGATGGTATTTGCAGTTAAATAACGTAAATAAAAAATACACAGTAATATGATTTTATTCCTATTATTTCCACAAGCAGGCTTCTCCCACCCCAGATTCCCTACCTCAAATTGTTCAGTGGTGCATCCTCAATGTCCTGTCAAATTGTTACGTTCTCATACGGAAATACCCTGTATGTTCAAATGTGTGTGAATTCCTAAGGGACCAAACTGCTGAGGTCATCGGTCCCTAGACTTAAAAACTACTTAAACTAACTTATGCCAAGAACAACACACACACCCATGCCAAAGGGAGGACTTGAACTTCCAGCGGTAGGGGCCGCGCAATCCTTGACATGGCGTCTCTAACCATGCAACCACTCCGCGTGACAAATACCCTGTGTAACAGATTTAGTAAATCTTTCAATATGATGCAAATATGGTATGTTAATTGTGAATATATTGAAGTATATAAAAGGTCGAAATTCTTTTACAGGAACAAAGTATTAAAAAACATCTGAAGAAGGCAGAAATAGCAATAAATAAAAAAGGTGAGGTTATTCCGCCCAACCAAGGGGCAATTACGCCCCAGTGTTTGTCTCTATCAAAATCAAAAGCATTTACCACAAGTAAACCTATTTCACCACTTTGCACCCACAAACACCTCGAGAAACCATGTAGCACATTGCTGACACCTTATCCAGAGGAGCTGCTTGTTCCATATTGGGCGCTACAGTCTGGAGCCGAGCGACCGCAACGGTCGCAGGTTCGAATCCTGCCTCGGGTATGGATATGTGTGATGTCCTTAGGTTAGTTAGGTTTAATTAGTTCTAAGTTCTAGGTGACTGACGACGTTAGAAGTTAAGTAGCATAGTGCTCAGAGCCATTTGAACCATTTGTTCCATATTGTCCTCGGACCATGAAGCTCTTCATTTTATCTTTTGTATATAATGATCACCCGAAAAAAACCCAAAAAAACGTGTCCTCTAGAATTTCAACTATTAAACTAGTCATTTCATTGAGCGGAAATAGCCGCACCTGTACGGGACGAAATAGCCTCTTGTGCAGAAATTTCGAAAAACGCGGCAGATCGAAAATGGCTCTGAGCACTATGGGACGTAACATCTATGGTCATCACTCCCCTAGAACTTAAAAACTACTTAAACCTAACTAACCTAAGGACAGCACACAACACCTAGCCAGAACGCTAGCGAGAACGCTACCGCACGACCACGAGATGCGGGCGGCAGATCACACCTCGGCGATAAAAGCCAGCAATATTTGTTGATACACACACAATAATAACGCGCGTTTTTATTGAAGCAAGAATAAGAGTTGAAAATTTCGCATTACTGTGTATGGTACACCATAATTTGTTAGGACGTATTCTTTGACTATGGCAATATTCCGTCACAGTTCGGTTACGTATAGAGTTTGTTCTTCTGACCTGTCAATAATGGAACAGAAAACACCCTTACTACAACCACACGCGACGGGACTGAGGTAATGGAAAAACTGGGGACAAAACAACCGTGACTCTGTGGGAAACTAGCGCACAGTTGCAACATTTCTTATTTCCGGCGGATCATCCCCGTGAGCGGTATAGCCCCGCTGTACCCTACGGCTAATAATTGTAATTTTGTTCGGAGATTAACCGTTCGTTGAAGACATTTCGATATAATTACGAAAACTTTGCTTTTGTCCCACGTGGAACCTTACGCACACCATTGCCGCGCATCTTTTCCTGGAATTATTCTTCCTCCTTCATTCCAGCCATCTAGCGTTCACCTCAGTTCAACTGCCATTTTCCCAGCTTTAACTGCAGCCCGTTGCTCGTGCATTCGTTTCTGGTGCGTACTTTTCACTCCTGGGCTGACGTACAATGTGCGCTGGTAAACAAAACTAAAGTATGAAAGTGACTTTCGCGTGATGTGTCAGTGTCAAGTAATTAATATAACTCGATACACTTTAAACATACATAGAAAAAACGGCTGCAGCATAACACAGGAAAACACTGACAGAATTGCCCAAATCGCACTTTTGTTCAAAGACAATAGTTAACACTGACGTCACCGCCATTCATGATGGTCTGCCGAACGTTACATGTATATGCATACAGATACATATACGTAGATACATATAGCCATATGAAAATTCTTTCTCAGTCTCTCTCCTAAGACAAGAAAGAGACAGAAACATCTCAACGTAATTATCCGAATGAGACGGAAATCAGTAGATGTGATGTTCATGTGCTGACGAGCAAATAACTATAACTTCACTAAAAGTGGATGATTTAATCAACAGAAAGAGCTTCACAAGGTGAGGAAGCCAATAACTATTTTTTTGATCCGCTTCTGGCTATACGTAAGCAGATATTCGGTTTACATTGATGGACAGAGTTGTTGAATGTCCTCCTGAGGGATACTGACCCAAATACTGTCCAAAAGCGCAATTTAAAAAACCTACCTGTTACCAACTGTTCGTCTAAAATTGTGAGCCATATGTTTGTAACTATTACAGAGCCATTATCACAAAGCAAAAAAAAGTGGTCCAATTAAAACATTCATATTTCTTGACAAACTACATGAATATGTAATAAAAATGGGGGTTCCTATTTTTAAAAACGCAGTTGAAAATGACAGTTGATATCCGTTCGACCTATGGCAGCGCCATCTAGCGAGCCAACCATAGCGCCATCTGGTTTCCTCCTTCAAGCTAGACAAATTTCGTTGTTTGTAGTTTTTTCGTTTGACGCTTATTTCCTGCGATATTTGGCCCGGTCACTATCAGTGGGCCATCCTGTATACAGGGTGAGTCATAAATGAGGAAAAATATGTCGAGGACCGCATGCTGCTATTCGTAACACCTGACGCACCGTTGTTAATTTCGTTCTCTCGGTGTACTGTGTACGTAAAACAAAAACACCTGTTAACCATTGAACGAGATACCGACGAGCCTCACGATCGTATGTCATTCACCCATGGATACAACGCATGGCACACCAATTACCTGCTGTGTATCTGCCAGCGTTTGAAAGATACGAGAAAGAACAAATCCCACCGTAATGTATGTGATATTGTATCAGAACTTGTGAATCACACGTTGCCGGCGGTAACGGAGTGTGCGGTAACGGAGTGTACAGTCCCATGTAAGGGAATGTGTGTCTCGTAAGCGGAAAGAGTTGTCAACGGCGGAAGTAAAACCGCGGCGTGCATGACGTGTTTACAACGCCTCTGCGCTGCTCACGCTGCCCGATACTCGCCGTGTCGACAGCTACGAACGACCGCGTCGTAGTGTTACTACAGTACCGTGGCATGCTTTACAAACGAGGAATACGCCGACATCCACCTCTCCTACGGGCTTGCAGCTGGAAAAGCTGACGTTGCAGGGCAACTGTATCACGAGAGGTTTCCTAGCCGGCGCCTTCCATCCGTAAAAACGTTTTAATCTGTGGACAGGCGCTTGAGGGAGTATGGTGCACGTGTAGCACCTCCAGGATTTAGTGGGAGTGGCCGGCCGTCGACGTAGAGTGGGGATGGCGAACAAAAAGTGTTACAAACTGTTGCGGAGGACCGAACAATAAGCACCAGGTCTCTGGCCACTGCGGTCGGAATGTCACAATCTACAGTTATGCGAGTATTCCACAGAAATCATTACCGTTTCTTTCGCATGTCTGTGCACACAGACATTTCCCATCACTGAATAAGGCACTGGAATGGAACAACGAGTCACTCAAACTAGTACCGTGTTCCACCCTCCGTACACTGTACAGTAGCTTGCGGAGGAGATGTGTAGATGCAGAAGTGCGATCTTAAAGGAAAAATGGGCGAGAAGAATATAACATCTTATTTTGTTCCATTAACATTAGTGCACTAGTAAATGACTTCGGCTTATTAGGCCATTAGGTGACAACTGCGTAGAGCATACAAAGATAGACCTACTTTTTTCCAAAAAAGAAAACATTGGAAACAAAATATATTGACAGCTACACAGAATTTTCTGGTGCTTACTAGACCTAGTAGTTTCACGACGTTGAAATTAGGTCTTCCCTTTACTCTTCTCGTCTGAAACGCTTAAGCATCTCTAATTGATATCTTCAGACGTACTGGCGCCCTGTTGGGCACTTGTAAGCCTTAAAGCTCATATGATGTTCCGTCTTCGCCCACCTCAACTCTTTTTCTTTAGCAGAAGGATAGTAAATATATTTAGGATTATTCTTAACTCTTATTTTTCCAGCCATTTATTACCAAGGAAGATACAATAAAATGGAGATGGTTTTACATATGCCGAGAACAGACGTAAGATGAAGCATATCCGCCATCTTGATGAGTCTTAGAAGCCTTTTATCCGTTACAGCACTGTGTTAAACGTATCCTATTAGCGTGAAAGCGTTGAATTGACAGTCACTTCTAAGTACGTACTTTGAAACAATATACTTTCATGGAGGAATGCCATCATCAGACAACTGAAAACATAGTTTCATAACGGCAGGTCTCACTCGTCGAGCATAGTGTGTATCGCAGCAAAACAGCTGAATATTTTACTCCTGTTATAAATCAGATAGACGAGCAGCACTAGGACACAACAATATGGCGGGGGTAGCCTTCACTATTTCGGTATTAGGGCATTTTCTCAAATTGTAACCACCTTGTTTATTACCCCTGGAGAATTTACTGTCTACACATCAGCTATTGATTCAACAGAAGTAGATACTATATTGATTACAGCAGAAATGTGTCGACACTCGCTGTATGGTAAATTTGGTAACGTAAAACGTCATTGTCACATCGTCGTGGATAAGAGATCCGAATATATAAAAAACTGAAATAAAGCATGGAAGATAAAATCGAAAAAAACGCTAAAAATACTGTAAATCACTCCAAATCACATAGAAGAACTAAGTATGCCATCTTTTTCACCTACGCCCATAAATTTCGAAAATTATGCGACTTCCTGGAAAGGCGGACCACGTAAAGTACTTCAATTCTAACAATAGCCACAGCGCCGATGCAATGTGTGACATTGTTGAACAGTTTGGTGGGGGCAGTAATCTCGGTGATGAATATGTAGTAAGGAGCAGCATTTGAGTACTCATCGCAGCTGATGAAAAACATCGAAGAAATTGTGCTCAGAAGCATGTGGAAAGCCCAAAGCGTGGCAACAATATGTAACTGCAACAAGGAAGAGTACAGATAGCCAGTTAGTTGGTGAAGCGCTATAATCATCAAGTTCAACAAAACACATTACTTTTTCTAATGAGCGGTCGTATTTTTGTCATATGATATTCTCCCTTCCAAGTTCAAAAACACAGTAATGAAATCATAGACGCAAAAATATACTGAAAATTGGGTTTGCGGTACTGTTACATTAAGAAGATATACTTTGAGCCCATGTCTGAAGAAAATTGTCAGGGAACAGACCAACAGTAACCGATGATCCAGTGTACTTTTTTCTTGGTGAAACCATTGACAACTGGACGCCAGAATGAAGCACAAGCAAATCGCCGCCTGTTACTGACTCCCTTTCCTTTATTTATTTATTTATTTATTGTTCCGTGGGACCAAATTAAGGAGAAGTCTCCATGGTCATGGAACGAGTCAATACATGAAATAATAACACGATATTAGAAACAGATAAAATGAAATATAAAAAACAAAAAACATATTCAGGTGACAAGTAGTAAGTTTAAATAAAGAAAATCAACAATGTAACACTGGAATTTGCTTAATTTTTTAGCTATTCCAGGAGATCCTCGACAGAATAGAAGGAGTGAGCCATTAGGAGACTCTTCAGCTTAGACTTAAAAGAGTTTGGGCTACTACTAAGATTTTTGAGTTCTTGTGGTAGCTTATTGAAAATGGATGCAGCAGAATACTGCACTCCTTTCTGTACAAGAGTCAAGAAAGTGCATTCCACATGCAGATTGGATTTCTGCCTGGCATTAACTGAGTGAAAGCTGCTAACTCTTGGAAATAGGCTAATATTGCTAACAACAAACGACATTAAAGAAAATATATACTGTGAGGGCAATGTCAGAATTCCCAGACTATTGAATAGGGGTCGACAAGAGGTTCTTGAACTTACACCACACATAGCTCGAACAGCCCGTTTTTGAGCCAAAAATACCCTTTTTGAATCAGAGGAATTACCCCAAAAAATAAAACCATACGACATAAGCGTGTGAAAATATGCGAAGTAGACTACTTTTCGCGTTGAAGTGTCATTTATTTCAGATACTGTTCTAATGGTAAATATAGCAGCACTTAGTTTCTGAACAAGGTCCTGGACATGGGCTTTCCACGACAGCTTACTATCTATCCGAACGCCTAGGAACCTGAACTCTTCCGTCTCGCTTATAATATGCCCATTCTGTCTGATCAAAATATCGGTTCTTGTTGAATTGTGAGTTAGAAACTGTAAAAACTGAGTCTTACTGTGATTTAGCATCAAATTATTTTCCACAAGCCACGAACTTATTTCATGAACTACAATATTTGATACTGTTTCAATATTACACACAAGATCCTTCACTATCAAGCTGGTGTCATCAGCAAACAGAACTTTTTTTGAATTACCTGTAATACAAGAAGGCATATCATTTATATAAATAAGAAACAGCAGTGGCCCCAGCACCGACCCTTGGGGAACTCCCCACTTAACAGTGCCCCATTGGGACTGAACATCGCTACCACTCTCAATATTGTGCAGAATTACCTTCTGCTTTCTGTTCTTAAAGTAAGAGGCGAATCAATTGTAAGCTACTCCCCTTACTCCATAATGGTCCAACTTCTGCAGTAATATTTTGTGGTCAACACAGTCAAAAGCACCTAGCGTCCGCACCTTTTATTTAATCCGTCCAAAACCTCACAGAGGAAAGAGAATATAGCATTTTCAGTTGTTAAACCATTTCTAAAACCAAACTGAACATTTGACAGCAAATTATGTGAATTTAAATGCACCAGTAACCTTGTATATACAACCTTCTCGATAACTTTAGCAAACACCGATGGCATAGAAATAGGTCTGAAATTGTCAACATTATCAATGTCTCCCTTTTTATAAAGTGGCTTCACTACTGAGTACTTTACTCGGTCAGGAAAACGACCACTCTTAAAGGAAAAGTTACAGATATGGCTAAGTATTGGGCTAACATACATAGAACAATACTTCAGTATTCTGCTAGATACCCCGTCATATCCATGAGAGTTCTTGGTCTTTAGTGATTAAATTATCAACTCAATCTCCCTCTTGTCAGTACCATGGAGGAGCATTTCAGGTAACAGTCTCGGAACACTTTTTTCTACGAGCGCTATATGATTTCCTGTTGGGACTAGGTTTCTATTTAGTTCACTTGCTATATTCAGAAAGTGATTATTAAATACTGTACATATACGCGACTTATCAGTAACACGGACATTCCCACTACGCACTGATTCTATATCCTCGACCTGTCTCTGCAGACCAGCCACTTCCTTTACGACTGACCATATGGTTTGAATTTTATCCTGAGACTTAGCTATTTTATCTGCATACCACATACTTTTTGCCTTCCTAATAACATTTTTAAGCACCTTACAATACTGTTTGTAATGGGCTGCTGCATTTAGATTTTGACTGCTTCTAACGTTTTGATATAATTGCCACATTGTTCTACAAGATATCCTTATCCCTCTAGTCAGCCACCCAGGCTGCCTGTTTGTGCTAGTACCCTGTTTTGAACGTTCTAACGGAAAGCAACTTTCAAAGAGCATGAGAAAAGTCTTGAGAAAAGTATTATATTTATCGTCTACTGTATCAGCGCTATAAACATCTTGCCACTCTTGTTCCTTGATAAGGTTTACAAAGGTCTCTACAGAGACTGGATCAGCTTTCCTAAACAGCTGATGACTATATTTAACACGTGATGCCGCACAAAAATCTTTTAGAGTTAAAATTTGTGCATCATGATCTGAAAGGCCATTCACCCTTTTGCTGTGAAAACAGACAGTGCCAGTGTGATGCAAAGTTGCAATAATGCAAATTTTGTGCTGTGGCCTAATGCAGCAAAACGTGATCGAGTATTGCTGAGGCTTGCAGATCAAGTTCTTTACATATTACCTGCATTTTTTATCACCAGTCAGTATTCTGTAATCAAAATATGTTACACACGTCTTACGCGTTATTCAAAAAGTATCTGTGGCATTAAAAGTTAAATACTGATATTTCAAAGATATTGGGTCTTGTGTGGTGCTGCCAGAATACAAACTCCAGAACTTCGTTTACAACCTTCTCCTGTTAAATGGTTCAAATGGCTCTGAGCACTATGGGACTTAACTTCTAAGGTCATCAGTCCCCTATAACTTAGAACTACCTACACCTAACTAACCTAAGGACATCACATACATCCATGCCAGAGGCAGGATTCGAACCTGCGACCGTAGTGGTTACGCGGTTCTAGACTGTAGCGCCTATAACCGCACGGCCACCCCGGCCGGTCTTCCCCTGTTAACACTAGATGAGTTCCCAGCTTGAAAACTATAGTGTTTGTCCTTAGTAACTGTCAGGATATTTGCATATTTTTATATGTTTGGCTGGATGAATTCTCTCCTGCATACGCTTACTCAAAGGGAAGGGGGAGGGGTAGGGCGAGAATGAGCATTTCCCCCTCCCCGAGTGTTTTATTCATGTATAAAGTCGATCACCAACAGTTCTCTGGAATGTATTATGTTCGTTGCGTTCTGAGCGAATTTTGATCTTAAAGTTTTGCGTTTCTCCAAATTTATCTTCTACTTTACATAAGTAGCTGTAATTTTAAAATCTTGCTCCCACGCGACCACCCGTGGAAATACACTCCTGGAAATGGAAAAAAGAACACATTGACACCGGTGTGTCAGACCCACCATACTTGCTCCGGACACTGCGAGAGGGCTGTACAAGCAATGATCACACGCACGGCACAGCGGACACACCAGGAGCCGCGGTGTTGGCCGTCGAATGGCGCTAGCTGCGCAGCATTTGTGCACCGCCGCCGTCAGTGTCAGCCAGTTTGCCGTGGCATACGGAGCTCCATCGCAGTCTTTAACACTGGTAGCATGCCGCGACAGCGTGGACGTGAACCGTATCTGCAGTTGACGGGCTTTGAGCGAGGGTGTATAGTGGGCATGCGGGAGGCCGGGTGGACGTACCGCCGAATTGCTCAACACGTGGGGCGTGAGGTCTCCACAGTACATCGATGTTGTCGCCAGTGGTCGGCGGAAGGTGCACGTGCCCGTCGACCTGGGACCGGACCGCAGCGACGCACGGATGCACGCCAAGACCGTAGGATCCTACGCAGTGCCGTAGGGGACCGCACCGCCACTTCCCAGCAAACTAGGGACACTGTTGCTCCTGGGGTATCGGCGAGGACCATTCGCAACCGTCTCCATGAAGCTGGGCTACGGTCCCGCACACCGTTAGGCCGTCTTCCGCTCACGCCCCAACATCGTGCAGCCCGCCTCCAGTGGTGTCGCGACAGGCGTGAATGGAGGGACGAATGGAGACGTGTCGTCTTCAGCGATGAGAGTCGCTTCTGCCTTGGTGCCAATGATGGTCGTATGCGTGTTTGGCGCCGTGCAGGTGAGCGCCACAATCAGGACGGCATACGACCGAGGCACACAGGGCCAACACCCGGAATCATGGTGTGGGGAGCGATCTCCTACACTGGCCGTACACCACTGGTGATCGTCGAGGGGACACTGAATAGTGCACGGTACATCTTAACCGTCATCGAACCCATCGTTCTCCCATTCCTAGACCGGCAAGGGAAATTGCTGTTCCAACAGGACAATGCACGTCCGCATGTATCCCGTGCCACCCAACGTGCTCTAGAAGGTGTAAGTCAACTACCCTGGCCAGCAAGATCTCCGGATCTGTCCCCCATTGAGCATGTTTGGGACTGGATGAAGCGTCGTCTCACGCGGTCTGCACGTCCAGCACGAACGCTGGTCCAACTGAGGCGCCAGGTGGAAATGGCATGGCAAGCCGTTCCACAGGACTACATCCAGCATCTCTACGATCGTCTCCATGGGAGAATAGCAGCCTGCATTGCTGCGAAAGGTGGATATACACTGTACTAGTGCCGACATTGTGCATGCTCTGTTGCCTGCGTCTATGTGCCTGTGGTTCTGTCAGTGTGATCATGTGATGTATCTGACCCCAGGAATGTGTCAATAAAGTCTCCCCTTCCTGGGACAATGAATTCACGGTGTTCTTATTTCAATTTCCAGGAGTGTATTTCTGCAGGTACCCACTGAAACCTACAGTTATACAAAAGGTTAGGGTCCATGTGCCATCGTGTACGATTCCCTGTTACTGCGTTGTTGACATAATACCTCTAAAAGCAGTAGGCCTTTGGCAATCACAATTTCAGTTAATTACAACACAGATTGAGTAAGATATCAGTTCTCAATAATAAGGCAATAGAAACAGCTATGTCTTGAGTAATAAAAGTTTCAGCTAACCAAAATTATGATCTCATAAGTGGTTGTGCTCATTGCTGAGCGTCGTGACTCCATGAACCTAGCGTCTCCATCCTGGACGGTTGCCAGTTTTTCATAGTGCCTGCTGAAGAGGTAGACAAAAGATCTTGATTTGATCTGTCAATCTGCTCACTGTTGTTCCTCTTGGTCTCGTGCCCTCGATCTTTCCTTGCAAGATTATTTTCTCTAGATTTTCTCGATCACTTCTCACAATATCGCCGAAGAACTGGAGAATTTTTTCGGTGATTCGAAAAGCCGTCTGGGGATATCGAGTTCTGCAGTAATGGACACATATGTTCCTCTTTCGGTCCATTTTATGCGTAGCATCCTACGCCAGCACCAAAGCTCAAACGCATCAGTGCGCTGTTTGTCTCTGGCCTTGAGTGTCCATGTTTCACAACCATAAAAGAAGACAGAAAACACGAGTGTTTCAACTAGCCGGACCTTTGTGCTATTGGTTATTGCTCTGCTCTGGCAGATCTTGGTGAGCTTCTTCATAGCCACTCGCCATAGCGTGATCCATCTTCTTATCTCATCTTCACAACTTCCCGTGCTGCAGATGGTTGACCCAAGATAGATGAATGCACGACTTCCTGTTCCCTTAATCGGCATGTGAGCTGGATGTTCTTCTCGATCAGTTATCATGGGTTTTGACTTGCTGAGGTTGATGTCTAATACATATGCTAGACTAAAGTCCTTTATTCTTGTTAGTAGCTCAGCAAGTTCATCTTTCTGCATAGATCACACGTGCCAGCACTTGTCTTTACAACTGCGAAGTTGTTATCAAGTTGCTATCGAGTGGGGTGGGACACCGAACTCTGCAAGCATCTGCCACAACTTTTCCCAGGCAACACGGTCAAAGGCTTTCCTATTGTCAAGGAAGCAGATGAAAACAGGAACACATAACTCTCGCGATTTTTCTATTATTTGTCCCATGTCGAGGATCTGTTCAACAGTTCCTTTCCCTTCAACGAAACCTGCTTGTTCTGCGGAGATGTATGGCTGAATGTACGGCTTCAAACGTTGGTTGAGGATATAGAGCAAAATTTTACTTGCGTGAGTTATGAGGACAACAGTTCGGTCGTTGGAGCAGCTCCTGAGAGAACCTTTCTTGTGTAAGGAAATGAAGAGAGACTCTGAGCAGTCATCCGCCCACTTCCCAGTTTCCTAAATTCTTTTACGCAATGAGTGCCACACACCCATGCCTTCCTGTCCGATTTCTTTGATCATTTCTCCAGATACACCCGTCTGGATCAGGTATTTATAATTTTTCAGATGTTGAATCGCATTCTCTATTTCAGTGCGCAAAATTGTACGTTCCAAAGTAAGATGCTCAACTGCTTGATTGTGCGTAATGTTGTTAATTCCAGAGTACAACTTTTCACGGTACTGTTTCCACCTCAAAACAACATCTTCTTTGTCTCCCATAGGGTTACCCTTCCCGTCATTTACCACCCACGTACGAGGATTAGATTCGCCGGTGATGCTGCTGATTTTCTTGAAGAGATCACGTACCTGATTGCAGTTGTGATGCTGTTCTATTTCACTAGAGATACCACTAATGGAATGTACTTTGTCCTTTCTACAATTCCGTTGTATTACTCTGCATAGGTTCTTGTATCTATAGTGTGGATACCAGTTTTCTTCAGATGGCTTCTCTCTTCAGTTAACTGCAGTGCGGACTGCTTTATCCAGGAGTGTTTTGCACTCTGCGATTGTTCTGATGTCGGAAGTGACGAGGAAACAACTTTCTTCATTCGGTCCCATATTTGTGATGCTGGTGCTTCCTTATCAAAACTGAACTTCATCAAATTTGCGAATAGATTCCTTCTTTGTGAGCCTTACCTTTCTTCACTCTTCTTGGTATGTTTAAGCTTCATGCGCATTTTCACATGTAGCAGAATGTGATCACTACCACAGTCAGCTCCAGGAAAGGTTTTACCATCTAAGACTGAAGTGTTCCAATGTCTTCGCACTAGGACGTAGTCAATTTGATTTCTAAATCTTTCACCAGGTGGTATCCAAGTCTAAAGTAGTCTTAGGTGATCCGTGTTACAGATGGATATGTCGTTACTGACACTGAAATCCATTAAGTTCTTGCCTCGTCCATTTCTCTCACCAGACCATAATGTCCAACGACGGATCATAATTGCGGGTCTTGGATAGTATCTCCTACTTTAGCATTGAAGTCGCCTTGGATTATTGTCTGCTCTTCGGTAGAGAACTTACTAACGACTTGCTCCAGTTGGTCATAGAGATTCTCCATCTCCTCATCTGGCGCTCTAGCTGTGGGAGCATAGATCTGAATTATGCTGAGTCTGCACGGGGAAGCATTTTTTGATAGAGATGATCCTGTCATTAATGGGTTCGTAACCTGCAACACAGTTGGTCAGATTTCTAGGGACACCGTTCTTACTTTCGTCACTACTCCCTGAAAAGTACACAGTGTTCCTTCCTTGTGTCACGAAATGGCCACTTCCTCTCCAGTGAGTGTCACTATGTTGTTGTTGTTATGGTCTTCAGTCCTGAGACTGGTTTGATGCAGCTCTCCATGCTCCTCTATCCTGTGCAAGCTTCTTCATCTCCCAGTACCTACTGCAACCTACATCCTTCTGAATCTGCTTAGTGTATTCATCTCTTGGTCTCCCCCTACGATTTTTACCCTCCACGCTGACCTCCAATACTAAATTGGTGATCCCTTGATGCCTCAGAACATGTCCTACCAACCGATCCCTTCTTCTGGTCAAGTTGTGCCACAAACTTCTCTTCTCCCCAATCCTATTCAATACTTCCTCATTAATTATGTGATCTACCTATCTAATTTTCAGCATTCTTCTGTAGCAACACATTTCGAAAGCTGCTATTCTCTTCTTGTCCAAACTATTAACCGTCCTTGTTTCACTTCCATACATGGCTACACTCCATACAAATACTTTCAGAAATGACTTCCTGACACTTAAATCTATACTCGATGTTAACAAATTTCTCTTCTTCAGAAACGCTTTCCTTGCCATTGCCAGTCTACATTTTATATCCTCTCTACTTCGACCATCATCAGTTATTTTGCTCCCCAAATAGCAAACCTCCTTTACTACTTTAGGTGTCTCATTTCCTAATCTAATACCCTCAACATCACCCGGCTTAATTCGACTACATTCCATTATCCTTGTTTTGCCTTTGTTGATGTTCATCTTATATCCTCCCTTCAAGACACCTTCCATTCCATTCAGCTGCTCTTCCAAGTCCTTTGCTGTCTCTGACAGAATTACAATGTCATCGGTGAACCTCAACGTTTTTATTTCTTCTCCATGGATTTTAATACCTACTCCGAATTTTTCTTTTGTTTCCTTTACTGCTTGCTCAATATACAGATTGAATAACATCGGGGAGAGGCTACAACCCTGTCTTACTCCCTTCTTAACCACTGCTTCCCTTTCATATCCCTCGACTCTTATAACTGCCATCTGGTTTCTGTACAAATTGTAAATAGCCTTTCGCTCCCTGTATTTTACCCCTGCCACCCTTAGAATTTGAAAGAGAGTATTCCAGTCAACATTGTCAAAAGCTTTCTCTAAGTCTACAAATGCTAGAGACGTAGGTTTGCCTTTCCTTAATCTTTCTTCTAAGATAAGTCGTAAGGTCTGTATTGCCTCACGTGTTCCAATATTTCTACGGAATCCAAACTGATCTTCCCCGAGGTCGGCTTCTACCAGTTTTTCCATTCGTCTGTAAAGAATTCCTGTTAGTATTTTGCAGCTGTGGCTTATTAAACTGATTGTTCGGTAATTTTCACATCTGTCAACACCTGCTTTCTTTGGGATTGGAATTATTATATTCTTCTTGAAGTCTGAGGGTATTTCGCCTGTTTCATACATCTTGCTCATCAGATGGTAAAGTTTTGTCAGGACTGGCTCTCCCAATGCCGTCAGTAGTTCCAATGGAATGTTGTCTACTCCGGGGGCCTTGTTTCGACTTATGTCTTTCAGTGCTCTATCAAACTCTTCACGCATTATCGTATCTTCCATTTCGTCTTCATCTACATCCTCTTCCATTTCCATAATATTGTCCTCAAGTTCATCGCCCTTGTATAGACCCTCTATATACTCCTTCCACCTTTCTGCTTTCCCTTCTTTGCTTAGAACTGGGTTTCCATCTGAGCTCTTGATGTTCATACAAGTGGTTCTCTTATCTCCAAAGGTCTCTTTAATTTTCCTGTAGGCAGTATCTATCTTACCCCTAGTGAGATAAGCCTCTACATCCTTACATTTGTCCTCTAGCCATCCCTGCTTAGCCATTTTGCACTTCCTGTCGATCTCATTTTTGAGACGTTTGTATTCATTTTTGCCTGCTTCACTTACTGCATTTTTAAATATTTCTCCTTTCATCAATTAAATTCAATATTTCTTCTGTTACCCAAGGATTTCTACTAGCCCTCGTCTTTTTACCTACTTAATCCTCTGCTGCCTTCACTACTTCATCCCTCAAAGCTACCTATTCTTCTTCTACTGTATTTCTTTCCCCCATTCCTGTCAATTGTTCCCTTATGCTCTCCCTGAAACTCTGTACAACCTCTGGTTCCTTCAGTTTATCCAGGTCCCATCTCCTTAAATTCCCACCTTTTTGCAGTTTCTTCAGTTTTAATCTACAGGTCATAACCAACAGGTTGTGGTCAGTGTCCACATCTGCCCCTGGAAATGCCTTACAATTTAAAACCTGGTT
Source organism: Schistocerca cancellata (assembly GCF_023864275.1). Classification (NCBI taxonomy): domain Eukaryota; kingdom Metazoa; phylum Arthropoda; class Insecta; order Orthoptera; family Acrididae; genus Schistocerca; species Schistocerca cancellata. Next base: position 79,258,925 of record NC_064627.1, on the reverse strand, counting down.
CCTAAATCTCTGTCTTACCATTATATAATCTATCTGATACCTTTTAGTATCTCCAGGGTTCTTCCATGTATACAACCTTCTATCATGATTCTTAAACCAAGTGTTAGCTATGATTAAGTTGTGCTCTGTGCAAAATTCTACCAGGCGGCTCCCTCTTTCATTTCTTAGCCCCAATCCATATTCACCTACTACGTTTCCTTCTCTCCCTTTTCCTACACTCGAATTCCAGTCACCCATGACTATTAAATTTTCGACTCCCTTCACTATCTGAATAATTTCTTTTATTTCATCATAAATTTCTTCAATTTCTTCGTCATCTGCAGAGCTAGTTGGCATATAAACTTGTACTATTGTAGTAGGTGTGGGCTTCGTATCTATCTTGGCCACAATAATGCGTTCACTATGCTGTTTGTAGTAGCTTACCCGCACTCCTATTTTCATATTCATTATTAAACCTACTCCTGCATTACCCCTATTTGACTTTGTGTTTATAACCCTGTAGTCACCTGACCAGAAGTCTTGTTCCTCCTGCCACCGAACTTCACTAATTCCAACTATATTTAACTTTAACCTATCCATTTCCCTTTTTAAATTTTCTATCCTACCTGCCCGATTAAGGGATCTGACATTCCACGCTCCGATCCGTAGAACGCCACTTTTCTTTCTCCTGATAACGGCGTCCTCCTGAGTAGTCCCCGCCCGGAGATCCGAATGGGGGACTATTTTACCTCCGGAATATTTTACCCAAGAGGACGCCATCATCATTTAATCATACAGTAAAGCTGCATGCCCTCGGGAAAAATTACGGCCGTAGTTTCCCCTTGCTTTCAGCCGTTCGCAGTACCAGCACAGCAAGGCCGTTTTGGTTATTGTTACAAGGCCAGATCAGTCAATCATCCAGACTGTTGCCCTTGCAACTACTGAAAAGGCTGCTGCCCCTCTTCAGGAACCACACGTTTGTCTGGCCTCTCAACAGATACCCCTCCGTTGTGGTTGTACCTACGGTACGGCTATCTGTATCGCTGAGGCACGCAAGCCTCCCCACCAACGGCAAGGTCCATGGTTCATGGGGGGTGGGGGGGAGCCCAAGAATATCCAGACCATGCAGGTCCATTTCTCTTTTTGCTATGGCATGTTGTCCTGTCCGAATGAGCCCATGCACTTTCCATGTTGCAATCTTTCTTACAGTGCACAGGGATAATTTGCACTGTATTGTACTTCTCTCAATCCTGCCCCCCCTCACCCCCCCCCTTCGGGGACTTGAAGTTCCGGATAATTTAGAATTGAGAAAAGCCATGGGGTTCTCATGGGAAAAGTATCAGTGATGGTTTCCCGTTGCCTTCTAGTGACCTCCAATCCCTGTCTGCTCACCGATTCAGTTTCCCGCTGGGGTTGGTTACCGAACCTTACTCTGAGTTGCTCGGTGCTCGGCTAAACTGGGGCACCACGTGTAGGCAGGAAAGTGAAGAATTGAGGTGACAGAGCCTAAAAGAACTCTCTTGCACAGTTCTTGTAACGGCGTATCACACCCATTGTTTCGCCAGAGTCTCAAGGTGTTCCCAGAGACTCCCCCAGTTCATCTCCTGGGCCCCGAATTATGATACAACTCTTAATTTAACTAAAAAGGGGGCAAGCAGGCTCCAATAACAACAGATTTAGTTAAGTAAAATTACCAAATACAAAACAGGCAGGCCGTCTTCACTTTAAAGATTAAAAGCGTGATAATACATATGCAATTTAATAAATAATATCAAAACTTGGCTTTTTTGAATTCCAAGTTTCATCAGTTCATTCTCGTCGACGTGAACTATCGCACAATAACAATTTACACCACATCTAACAGGCTAATGAACCTGTGGACACCAGTCATCACAGGACAACACATCACATAACTACTAGTATCCAAAGCACCACATTAACGGTACACCATTACGCGTTGTGCTCTCTACACGTCTAATCATCAGTACAAACTAATTACTTTTCTCTCAGAACAGCTTAAATAGCTTAGCACGCCTTAGGAGAGATACATTCTGAAGTAAAACTGCTTAACAGTGCTAAATCTGCATAGACATCACTTATGCTAAGTGAATAATCAGTAAACTATCCTAAGGGAGGGTGGTGCACTCACATCTAGCTTGGAACTTACACTCTTAATTTTATTAAACACAACACTGGCAAACAGTATCAAAAGGCCACGCCAATTGAGCTTTATCAAATTACAAATCATCAATTCTTTGCTCACACTGAATTTGGCAAACACACTTTCTGGTATATTTCAGGAGGATGCTTACAGCGTGTAATTCTTTCACAGGCACTGCCGCTAATGGCGCAACCATATTGTTTTATGTCCATAGTGCCGAAGAAACAAATCTGAACAAGGATATCAATTACAATCTCCCACAACCACCACACGTAATCACATTCCGCCGCAGGAGTGTAAAACGTCGCTGTAGGACACTTACAGCAACAAACATACACACACGCACTCACAAGCACACACACGTACACACATACACACACACACACACACACACACACACACACACACACACGCACACACACACACACAGAGAGAGAGAGAGAGAGAGAGAGAGAGAGAGAGAGAGAGACAGACAGACAGAATGAACGACCCATGGCTTGCTATTAGCGCCAAGCCAGACACAGAATTACGGCAATGCCATGCAACAACGCCAGAATAATTGACGTGGGCTACACTCCGTGCTAGGACGTGGCATGAGACACAGGCAACGCTGACCTCCTTCCGCGCCTGTTGATGGTGCACAAGACCAACCACACAGAGTGCGCACTGAATTTTTCGCTGCACATGCAACAGCACCTCTCTTCACCGTCAGATGATTTCTCTAACCAATAGTGAACACACGCCAAAACTGCAAGACCAAGAAGCTTGCAAAAACAGCAACGATGCAACAAAATGGAAACTGCACGCCACTCAAAATTTCACTGGCCATACCGTGTCTACGGAAAACCAGCAGGAACTGTGGCGACGACACTGCACTAAAGCACTTAATAGCACCAAACCAATCATCTAAACATAAACGAACGGTCTCCATTCAGTAAGCCGGTATATGTCTTTGCATCAACGATACCGCACACTATTTTAATATCCTCCGACACAAGCGACAATTTAACAAATCGTGCGAAATCCATAGTGCAAAAGCTGCAGAGAAACGGATGTGGCGACGGACACCAGCGAGTAACACCTGGCTGGCCAGGCTACGCACGAAGACGCCACTAGAAATCAGCCACGGATTCAAATCGGCCTACAAATTTGCCCAGCAATCAAGACGCTTGAGCAGGTGCTCGCCTTGCTCGCCGTTTGCACCTCTCACACCGCCCTCCTTGCTGCGTATCCACTCCCCAACTCGCCACGCTACAACACGGCCCGTCCCCATCAACAGTCTCGGGCAGAGATCTTAGTCACCTCAAACCAGGGGGACATCGCACGAGAGATCGAGCTGGTGGCGCCACGAATTCGATAGGTGACGCCAACAATCCCGCCGCGGCTCGCCATGTTGAGCTATAAAAAATGCTAATGGACTGTCAGAAAAACAAGAATCTTAAGATAAACTTTACGTCATACAAGGACACTCTTTACTGACAAGAGGCACTAAAAAATACAGAAATGGTGTTTTGAAAAATAAGCATAGAGAACTGTTTGACAGATGTGAAGGATGCTAAATTTGGCCAAAACTTTCTGCAGCGACAGCCGTGGCAACGATCAATAACGTCGGTTACCTTTTAGAAAAGAAATACGCAACTTTTATGACTTTTGATTTCGAGCTTTCTCTAACTATTTATGAAGATTCATTGAGTGATCATATATGCAGTGTCATTAAAAAAAAAGAAAAGCCATGATTGGTTTAATGTTATTTGTTTTATCATTTTTTTCTGAATGAATTTTGCACCTTTTTCTTAACACTTTTGCGCTTTCAACGTCTCTTTTCTACACCTTTTGCTTTCACCTTTTTGTAGCTCCAAACCATAGGTCTAGGCATGACAGTAGACAAGCAACGTTTTCATCAGACTTTTAGCGTGCCACACATTTTACAGTAGCGAGTGACTTTATTGTGTTATAGTGTCGTACAATTTTACATCGGCAAAATTTGGGAGTGGATGAATTCCAGGTAAAATAGTTGTCACTGAAAGAGACACACATTCCAATAGAAACTTCACTTGGGCTCCAATTACTATCGAGACGTTTACTTTTATAAGGAATGTACAATATACGTCAATCAATGACATCTTAAGTATACAACACTACTAAATCACACTCTACGTTACAAGTAGTACGAAGTGAATGGAAACCATCCCAACCTACGCAGGGTTTCTGAATACAATGCAAAACAAGTCCACACATAAGTTAACTCTGACTACATGGTACCAAGAAAGAGCAATAATAATTTTGTTGCAATGTAATATTAGAAATAAGAAGTCAGAGATCACGCGATATCCGTATTCAAATACGCCTCTCGTACAGTAGTCACTGATTTTATTTTAATTGATCCACTCTCAACTTTTTTTTCCTGTGCTCTTGTACCACACTATAGTACTGAAATGCCGCTAGCTACTGTAATATTATTATCTCACACATAAGTCGCCTGATGCACATTTCACTGGACATTTAGTGCGTACGCCATAGACATCTACGTCGACACCTGCATAAATACTCTTGTAATTTACAGTTAACTGCCCGGCAAAGGACTCATCAGACCATCTTCAGACTATTTCTCTGCCGTTCCGCTGTCGAATAGAGCTTGGAAAGAAAGAGAACTTAAACAGTCTCCGTGCGAGCCGTGATTTCTCTTACTTTATTACGATGATCGTTTCTCCCTACGTAGATGGACGCCAACAAAATATTTTCGTATTTAAAGGAGAAAGTTGGTGATTGAAATTTTGTGAAGAAAAAAAAAAGGTTCAAATGGCTCTGAGCACTATGGGACTTAACTTCTAAGGTCATCAGTCCACTAGAACTTAGAACTACTTAAACCTTACTAAGCTGAGGACATCACACACATCCATGCCCGAGGCAGGATTCGAACCTGCGACCGTAGTGGTCGCTCGGTTCCAGACTATAGCGCCTAGAACCGATTGGCCACACGGGCCGGTTTTTGTGAAAAGATCTCGCTGCAATGAAAAATGTATTTTCTGCAAAGAAAGATTAAAAATTTATGTAGATAACTGGCTGCAGACGTGAGATCTTTATAGGAAACGATTTTTATTTACCAATCAGCTGAATAAATATACATTTGTTTTAATGATTGCCATCCATCCTCATTTAACAAGTCCGTCACACTCTCTTCTGTTTCGTGATAATACAAAACGAGCTGCCATTATCTGAACTTTTTCATTGCGTTCTGTCAGTCCTACCTTGCAGTTACCCATACCACGCAACATTACTCCAGAAGAGGACGGACAAGCAGACAGTTTAGAAGACCTGTTGCATCTTCTAAGTGTTCTGCCAGTAAGACGCAGTCTTTGGTTTGCGTTCCCCCCAACATTACCTGTGTGATCATTGCACTTTAAGTTGTTCGTAATTGTAATTCCTAAGTGTTAAGTTGACCTGAAAACCTTTTTAGATTTGTGCAGTTTGTCGTGCATCTGAAATGTAATTGATTATTTTTATGCTCATGTGGACTGCTACATATTTTTTATTATTTAGAGACAACTGCAAGTTTCCGTTCCTTACATATATTTTGTCTGTATCATTTTGCGATTGGTTTTGATCTTCACAGGACTTTACTACACAGAAACGGTAGCATCATTTGCCAAAATGACCGAGAGGACTGCTCAGATTGTCTCCTAAATCGTTTACATAGATTAGAAAAACTATGTAGTCTATAACTCCTCTGGGAAGCGCTATATACCTCTTTTTTACGAGTTGGGTCTCCGTCAGTTACTGGAAACTGTGATAGGAAATCTCGAGTCCAGCGGCACAACCAGGACTAAACTCTGTAGGCATGCAGCTTTATTAGAAGTCGCTTGTGAGGAATTGTGCCAACAGCTGCCCATAAATCTCGAAATACGGAAGAAAACTGAGATCCCTGTTGATAGCATTAATTACTTCGTGTGAATGAAGAGCTAGTTGTGTTTCAGAAAATAAACATTTTCTGAATCTATGATGATCGTGTCTCAATAGATAGTTTCCTTCAAGGTAATTCGTGGTGTTCCAAAGTCTTACTAAATGCTGTAGTATGGGCCTGTAATTCAGCGAATTAATTTTGTGTGTATTTGTCTAACCTGTGACACTTTCCAGTCATCGGGTATGGGTCTTTTGGCATTTGGGAAGTAGTATATGATTACTAGGTAGAGATCTGTTATATCATCATACTCAGAAGTAAATATAATTCGTATACGATCTGGACCGGAAGACTTTATTAAGCAATTTCAGTTGCTTCGCTGCAGGAGGATATCAAGACCTAAGCTGTTCTCATTGGCAGCTGCTCTTATTTCGAATTTTGTAATATTTACTTCGTCTTCTGTAGTGAAGTAATTTCGGAAAACCGTGGTTATTAACTTCGCTTTAATGTCGCTGTCATTGGTAACATTACCATTAGTATTGTGCAATGAAGAAAAATGGCTCTGAGCGCTATGCGACTTAACTTCTGTGGTCATCAGTCGCCTAGAACGTAGAACTAATTAAACCTAACTAACCTAAGGACATCACACACATCCATGCCCGATGCAGGATTCGAAACTGCGACCGTAGCGGTTGCTCGGTTCCAGACTGCAGCGCTGACAACCGCACGGCCACTCCGGCCGTTCATGCAATGAAGATATTTATTTTGTCTTACCACTGCTGTACCTTACATACAATCAGAATCTCTTTCTGTTTCTGCCAGGTTTCGCAATTAAATATTTTAAAAGCATTTCACAATGAGGTCCATGCCAAATTTCGAGCTTCTATAGAGAACCGCCAGTCATAGAATTTTTTAATTCATTTGAATTTGACCTGTTTTTTCTTTGGATCTGGAGCAATTTTCAGTACTGTTTTGTGTTCCATGGAGGATCAGTTCCGTTTCTTATTCATTTATGTGGTACAAATATCTCAGTTGCAGTCAATCCTATTTCGCTGATGTACATCAGATCTACACTTCGATAGTCTGGAAGGAGTGGCAACTGCATCTAAAGAAGGCGTCACTCATATTATCATCTGCTTTTTGAAATATTTATATTTTTCGATTATTTTTTCCGGCTGTGGATGTTATGATAACTAGTGAAGTTACACCGACATTGTGTCCGCTAATCCTTATATCTGTCATGATGTTCCCTATTTCCTCAGGATTATTAGTTCATAAGAGGTCAAGTATGAAACTTCCTGGCAGATTAAAACTGTGTACCGGACCGAGACTCGAACTCGGGACCTTTGCCTTTCGCTGGCATGTGCTCTACCGACTGAGCTACCCTAGCACGACTCACGCCCCGTCCTCACAGCTTTAATTCCCCCAGTACCTCGTCTCCTACCTTCCAAACTTCACAGAAGCTCTCCTGGCGGAATTAAAGCTGTGAGGACGGGGCGTGAGACGTGCTAGGGCACCTCAGTTGGTAGAGCGCTTGCCCGCGAAAGGCAAAGGTCCCGAGTTCGAGTCTCGATCCGGCACACAGTTTTAATCTGCCAGGAAGTTTCATATCAGCGCACACTCTACTGTAAAGCGAAAATTTCATTCCAGGTCAAGTATGTTTCTGCAACCATTCGGCTTCCTGAACGAGTCAAAATAATTTTCGTTAAAAGCGATTAGTAAGATTTCGGATGATGTTTTACGCCTACCACTGACTTTAAAAATGTTTCTTCGCCAACTTATCGCGACCTTATTAGCTGTTGGTGTCCTAATAGGCAGTAAATTATATGGTAAAAAAAGAGACATTAGTTAAACAAAGAAGTTTGCTTTTCATTTTTGTGCACGATTAACAGCAAATTTAGTATACAGGAAGAAATAAACAAATAAAAATTAGTTGTCAGTCTTCCATCGTTAAAAATATTTTTTTCCAGCTGCTGGGAAGCGACTATGTCGAATGGGATGAGTCATCTGAAAAGTTGGAGGCAGGACTCTGCATGTGTGATATGGGAGGAAACAATAGAGAGTAAACTGGAAGCCGGAACTACTAAAGGTAAACGCAGTCAGACAGGAAACTCCGCTTAAAACCGGTTTAAACAAAACTGTGAATAGATCCCTTCCCTCCCTCTACTGTTTTGTTTATCAGGAGGCTATTTTTCAGCAGTTCCGCTCATCCCCAGAGGAAGGATAAGGAAAAGAAAACACTCTCCGATGCTGATTTTTCCTCGAGTTTCTGTGGCAGTAGGAGCGAGACGACAGGCGTACAACCAGGCACTTGCTGACGCAGCCTGCTCTGGTACCCGCGGGTAACACAGTTACGAGAGCTCAATTTGGAGGCAGTCGGGAGTCCGTCATGGACTGTAATTCGGTTATCAGCCTTGACGTCTGCCTTGATGCCTCATTTGTGTTTTAAACAGCAGATCTGCGTCAGAAATCATCATTTGCATTAAACGTGTGCCAAAGGTAAATCGCTTTACGTACGACAGAACAGTGGTTCCCCAAACGAGCAGCGCATGTTGCTTTTTCCTTTTTTTAAATTTTTTTTCCAACAGTCGTATTTCATTGAATTTGGATTCAGTCACACGGAAAACACGATTTTCATTATAACTACTCGAGTGGAAACTGCAACGGCTTATTCAGTGTGTTTCTAGTGACAGGCGAAGAAAGCAATTGAGTCATTCGCATCTGCTCTGCATTGGGACGCTTCCAACCCAATATTTATTCGGGAATTGGTCGAGCAGATAATACGGCACAACAAAATATTGGATCACTTTATTACAACCGGAAGACGAGAGAAAACTTAACCTGCAAAATATCCAACTCCACAGTAAAGTCAGTTATGTATCTTGCGGAAAATCCTGAGTGGGTGTCTACGCTGACATCTCTAATCCCTCGCTGCTTCAGACAGCGACTGTCCTTAGTTGTGGCTGGGTCTCGTTCTTCGGACGACACCACAGTCTTAATGTCGTATTATTTAACATTCGAGCATGAAAATTAATAAGTGACAGTTTACTGCTGTTTCTTTACTCTACGCCATTACTAAGTGTGATAATATCGAAACTATAATTTTTATAAAGCTAAGGAAATAATTTGGCATACAATCATATGTGCAGGAAATTTGGCGTAGCCTTCTGTTTCGAGTCCTTTATCAATAGCGCTGCTCCGGAGAAAACCACAATACCAGGACCACTTCATGTCAGTAGTAGACTCTATATGCCAGTACGTAACTTGTGCCAACTTTTGAAAAAACAAACAGTTTTACAGATATTAGTCCAAGCATAGCTTTGTACTTACAGGCGATAGAAAGACTTCTATTATGTGACAGGAAAAGGACGTCCATTCTGACATTTTTTATTGCTGACCCAGGGAAATAGACTGTACTACAGGGAAATTAACTGTTCTAGTTTGATTCATTGCATTGTTACAAGCTGGGTAGGACATCTTGCAGCAGACGAGAAGGTTAATTAACGCCACTAACCGAGCAAGGTTGCTCAGTGGTTGGCACACTGGACTCGCTTTCGCGAGGACGACGGTTCAGACCCGCGTCCGGCCACCCAGATTTAGGTTTTCCGTGATTTACCTAAACCGCTTCAGGAAAAGGTACCGATGACACCGCTGTTTGGTCCCCTTCCCCGGAATCAACCAACCAACTCAACTAAGGAAGGAAAACTTTATAGGCGAACGCAACGTAAAATTACAAAGTTAAGGGACTATATAGGAACTGATATATACCATCTGATGAAATGAATCCAGATGGCTGTTAGTGGACATTAATATGGGACTGTAGCGACGCTGCCGCGCGCTAATTCAAGTTCGCCGGTGTGTGTGTGTGTGTGTGCTGTGCGCGTGTGTCAGTGCAGTGGTGTGCGGTCGTAATTACTTTACGCGACGTTTGTGTAGTTCCGCGCCCAGCCTCTAGAGGCGCTGTGTTTTCTAGCTTTTATATACGTTCTGTTTATTATTATTATTCCTTGTTTTTTGAGTTCGTGAGTAGTTCGATGCCTCCTGACTTGTGTGGACGAGTACTGTTTTCTCTCCTAGCTACGGAAGTTTCCGAGGATTAAGGATCCTCTGTATAGGCCGGAAGCAGATTTTATAGCTCCGATCTGTCCATGCATGCCGGGTGTCGTCAGATACGCGCTCGCAATAAAGTTATTGTTGCTCAACTGAAGGTCTTCAGTCTTCTGAATCACGTTAAGCAAAGGTCGGACAGCCACCAGTTTAGCTGAATCCGACAGGACATTCACCTTTATGACGGTTTTAAAACTGCTGAGGACGCTTCTAGCCATGTGTCTGAATGTCCGCTGAGGAGTAGCAGCTCATTCTTCCTCAAGAGCCGAAACCGAAGAATGTAATATTGTTGAGCGTTCGAGGGAAGTTGAGGTTAAAACCCATCGTAAAGGTGTTCCGTTGGGTCTGTCTCAGAAACGGTATTTTCCACAAACTATTGACTCACGGACACTGTTTCATGACGGTCTACATCTACACTCCTGGAAATGGAAAAAAGAACACAATGACACCGGTGTGTCAGGCCCACCATACTTGCTCCGGACACTGCGAGAGGGCTGTACAAGCAATGATCACACGCACGGCACAGCGGACACACCAGGAACCGCGGTGTTGGCCGTCGAATGGCGCTGACTGCGCAGCATTTGTGCACCGCCGCCGTCAGTGTCAGCCAGTTTGCCGTGGCATACGGAGCTCCATCGCAGTCTTTAACACTGGTAGCATGCCGCGACAGTGTGGACGTGAACCGTACGTGCAGTTGACGGACTTTGAGCGAGGGCGTATAGTAGGCATGCGGGAGGCCGGGTGGACGTACCGCCGAATTGCTCAACACGTGGGGCGTGAGGTCTCCACAGTACATCGATGTTGTCGCCAGTGGTCGGCGGAAGGTGCACGTGCCCGTCGACCTGGGACCGGACCGCAGCGACGCACGGATGCACGCCAAGACCGTAGGATCCTACGCAGTGCCGTAGGGGACCGCACCGCCACTTCCCAGCAAATTAGGGACACTGTTGCTCCTGGGGTATCGGCGAGGACCATTCGCAACCGTCTCCATGAAGCTGGGCTACGGTCCCGCACACCGTTAGGCCGTCTTCCGCTCACGCCCCAACATTGTGCAGCCCGCCTCCAGTGGTGTCGCGACAGGCGTGAATGGAGGGACGAATGGAGACGTGTCGTCTTCAGCGATGAGAGTCGCTTCTGCCTTGGTGCCAATGATGGTCGTATGCGTGTTTGGCGTCGTGCAGGTGAGCGCCACAATCAGGACTGCATACGACCGAGGCACACAGGGCCAACACCCGGCATCATGTTGTGGGGAGCGATCTCCTACACTGGCCGTACACCACTGGTGATCGTCGAGGGGACACTGAATAGTGCACGGTACATCCAAACCGTCATCGAACCCATCGTTCTACCATTCCTAGACCGGCAAGGGAACTTGCTGTTCCAACAGGACAATGCACGTCCGCATGTATCCCGTGCCACCCAACGTGCTCTAGAAGGTGTAAGTCAACTACCCTGGCCAGCAAGATCTCCGGATCTGTCCCCCATTGAGCATGTTTGGGATTGGATGAAGCGTCGTCTCACGCGGTCTGCACGTCCAGCACGAACGCTGGTCCAACTGAGGCGCCAGGTGGAAATGGCATGGCAAGCCGTTCCACAGGACTACATCCAGAATCTCTACGATCGTCTCCATGAGAGAATAGCAGCCTGCATTGCTGCGAAAGGTGGATATACACTGTACTAGTGCCGACATTGTGCATGCTCTGTTGCCTGTGTCTATGTGCCTGTGGTTCTGTCAGTGTGATCATGTGATGTATCTGACCCCAGGAATGTGTCAATAAATTTTCCCCTTCCTGTGACAATGAATTCACGGTGTTCTTATTTCAATTTCCAGGAGTGTATATCTTCATCGATACTCTGCAATTCACGTTTAAGTGCCTGGCAGAGAGTTCATCGAAGCACCTTCACAATTCTCTACTATTCCAGTCTCGAATAGTGTCAGAAAAAACGAGCAACTATATCTCTCCGTGCGAGCTCCGATTTTCCTTATTTTATTACGGCGATCGTTTCTCCCTATGTAGGGCGGCGTCTGCAAAATATTCTCGCAATCGGAGGAGAAAGTTGGTGATTGAAATTTCGTGAGAAGATTCTACAACAACAAAAACGCCTTTGTGTTAATGGTGTCCGCCCCAAATCATGTATCGTGTCAGTAACACTCTCTCTCCTGTTTCGCGATAGTGCAAAACGTGCTGCTCTTCTTTGAACTTTTTCGATGTACTGCGTCAATCGCATCTGTTGAGCATCCCATACGGCGCAGCAGTATTCCAAAAGAGGACGGACAAGCGTAGCAGGTCTGTTAAATGATCTGTAAATGTCCTACCAATAATACTCAGTCTTTGGTTAGCGTTCCCCACAACATTTTATGTGTTCTTCCCAACCTAAGTTGTTCGTAATTCTAATTTCTAGGTGTTTAATGGAATTTACGGCCTTCAGATTTGACTGATTTATCGTGTAACACAAGTTTAACGCATTCCTTTTAGCACTCACGTGGATGAGTGAGTATTGTTATGATGATAAAAACAATGAGCATTCCAGAACCGTTCGTTCTACTCTACGCAGCACATCATGGCATAAAACGTATTCATACCCTCCGCACTTTACGTCTTCTTAACCGGAATAACTGGCCTTAGCTGCTCCACGAGAAACACCCCACTACCGCAACACTTCCCCCTCGACTGTATTTCACCTCCGGAAACAAACATGATAACACGTACCATTCTACAGGCATTAGCCAAATCCCAACCCTTCCATCGGACTGCCACAGTGCATACCGTCATCCATAATCACTCGTTTCTAGTCATTCATTGTCCAGTGCCGTCTGCCGTTACACCACCTCAAGCGTCGCTCATCGAGGACTGAAGACATGTATATGTGATAAGGAGCTGCTGGAGCATTGAACCTCTTTGCTTTTATCTCCCTATGCACCGTCACTGTGCTGGCTGTACCGCTGGTAGTGCTTTTGAACTCAGGGATGTTCTCTTCCGCCGGTTTCACTCTAATTTTACAACCACCCTCCTCAGTGCTCGACGGTCCCTGTTCGTCAGTTACAGGAGATCTGCCTGTTGTCCGTTTGACTGTTGTTGTTCCTTCGGTGTCCCACTTTACAGTCAGGTCACCATCAGTCGAAATGGGAAGATTTAGAAGGGCTGATGTATCCCCAATGGTTTTGTTGTTCAGACGACATCCAGTGACTCGCTCACCGCCGAAGCGGATCAGTTCCACTTTCTATAGGTGTCACCGTATACTTCTCATTAGATAGTGAATAAGATGTACGAGTTGTAGGCACTGTTGCAGTGAAATTTAAAGAGAATTTTATTAGTTCTATCGACCAAGGTGTTTATAAACTACCTTCCGAGGCTGCAGAAGAGGTTAGGAGGGAATCTTGTTGTGTTTTGACTGGGGCACGTCCACCCAAGTATAACATTACAGCAGTTGAGACGGCTGCTTTACGTTCACTTAGAATGGATCCTGATATTGTTATTATACCTGCGGACAAGGGTAACGTCACCGTTTTGTTGAACAAGCACGATTACATTCAAAAGATGCAGTGTCTACTTTCTGATTCGGCGTATCGCAAAATCGGTGCTGACCCTACTAAGAGCGTTGAGAGAAAGACAAATAACCTCCTGAAGAAAAGTTCTTTGTCACAGGAGACTATCGAAAGTCTTAATTCTTACTGTGCTGTACCACCTACATTATATGGCCTCCCTATGGTCTACAAAGAGGCTGTCCCGTTGAGGCCTATTGTTTCTAATATTGGTGCTCCGACATATCGTGTGGCTAAACATCTTGCTAGTTTGTTGAGCCCACTAGTAGGTAGGTGTGAACACCACATTCAGAACTCTGCAGATTTCTTACGTCTATTGCAGGGATTGCGTTTGAATGACTCTGATATTTTAGTCTGTTTTGATGTGGTTTCACTTTTCACTCGCGCTCCTCTCTCTGATTCGTTGCAGCTAATTGAGGTTAAGTTTGGTGTCGAGTTAACAAATTTGTTTCGACATGTGCTGACTTTCACTTACTTTTTATTCAATGCTCAGTACTACGAACAGACTGATGGAGTTGCAATGGGAAGCCCATTGTCACCTATTGTGGCCAATTTGTTTATGGAGGAACTTTGAGGAACGTGCATTGGAGTCAGCGACCTTGAAACCTGCGTGTTTTTTCAGATATGTAGACGATACTTTTGTTGTGTGGCCTCATGGTAGAGAGAATTTAAACCGGTTTTTGGAACATCTGAATTCAATCCAACCGAATATTCAGTTCACTATGGAGGTGGAAAAGAATGGATGCCCTCCCTTCCTTGATGTGTTGGTCAAAAGGAAGACTGATGGTACATTGGGACATTCTGTTTATAGGAAGCCCACCCACACTGACTTGTATCTGCGAGCTGACAGTTGTCTCCATCCAGCTCAGCGTGAAGGGGTACTTCGCACCTTGGTTCACAGGGCCCGCGCTATCTCAGACCCTGAAAGTTTGGCAGCTGAGCTAGCACATCTCGAAGTCACCTTTCGTCAGAATGGTTGTAGTGAGAGGCAGATCAAACGTGCGTTGCGCCATCAGCCTTCTGTGTAACGGGTGGGTGACGATAACAACGAAGTGGCACCTAAGTCTACGGCCTTTTTGCCTTACGCAGGAAGCATTTCCAACAGGATTGGCCGTATTTTGTGGAAATATGATGTGAAATGTGTTTTTCGACCATCTTATAAGATTAAGGCCCTGTTGTCGTCCGTAAAAGATTAACTTGGTTTGCGTAAGGCTGGGGTCTATCGTATTCCTTGCAGTTGTGGCATGTCATATATTGATCAGACAATCAGAACTGTGGAAGACCGGTGTATTGAACTTAAGCGTCACACACGCTTACAACAGCCGAGCAAATCCGCTATTGCAGAACATTGCCTTCACACCGGTCATCCTATGGAATACAACAACACGGAGATTCTGGCTTGCACGTCCAGCTATTGGGACAGTGCTATTAAGGAACCTGTTGAAATCAGACTATCAAGCAACCTTATTAACAGAGATGGTGGATTTTGTTTAAAAAATGCTTGGAATCCGGTTCTGTCTCTCATCAAAAAACAGAGGCACAGAATTAGTGCTACCTCACCTGTTGATTAATAGTAACTATCGATATTTCTGATGTTGGTTATCTGTGGTTGTGTTGACACTTGTTCTGTGTGTGGTGTCTTCCTTGTTTCCCCTCTGTGAACCGAGGTATTAAATTTGCTTGCACATTTTTCCTTCCTCGCATTTGTGCCTTGAGAATGGCAGGGTGTGCTCCTGTCGAAATATCGGCGGTGTTCGACGACGTCACCCGGCAGCAAACCCGTAAGTTATTTGAACATTCGATTCGCCGGGAAAAGTTCAGGTCTCACAGAATAGGAGCTTCTCATCTATCCCTAAATCGTAAGAAGTCGGGAGAGGGTATTTACGGAATAGACTACTGAAACTTGTTTTAAATTACTGTAACAACTTGCTTGTTCAAAAATCCCAACACGAAATCATTTACTTTGGAAAGTCTAGTGGACGTTACGACTACAGAGGTTGAACAAAACTATGGAGACACCGGTGAAACGCCTGCGCTAGCAAGACAGAGCTGATTAGGTTGTGTAAAGGGGCCAAAATGATTGCTGTCAGTTGCACTTAACATACAAACTTTATTTATCAACACACAATACTACAACAAGAATGCAAAACACTTAAAACTTTAATCGACCTCCCTTGATTAACTTTAGATCGGCAATAAGCCTCACTCAAATACCAAGACGCAAGGTCTAAGCAAGAAATTGAAATACAAGGTTCTACTGGAGGTCTCACCCAAATTTTTCTAAATCTTCAGTGTAAACAGACTGAAGACCTTAGCAATTTCATCTTAAGGAACTTGGGTGGAGGCCGCATATTAAGCAATAAGAAGAGTTCCAATCAAAAGGCAGAAGGCCTTATCTTAAAACAAAAGCATAACAATCTTATGCCTTCAGGGGAAAACAGAAACATTAAATTAACAGACATTAAAACTCGGCTGAAGGCCGCACATCAACAAATAACTAAAAACCAAATAGGGAAATTACTTTGTAACACACAAGGAATGACACTCAGAAGTTTCCAAGAGTCAGCCTGGGATTGTAACACAGGCAGCCTGTCCAACGACTTCTTAATCTGGAGGCAACCCAACCGACAGACAGCCTACCGACCAATCAACCAAATCAGTTCCGCTCCACGCAACCAGCAAACCGACCACAAGATTTCAATACACGACACACAGAATATTGGCGCCCGCAACGACCAACAACACCTCAGCTGTCGAACTACACGCCGCGCTGGACAGCAAAAAAAAAAAAAAAAAAAAAAAAAAAAAAAAAAAAAAAAAAAAAAAAAAAAAAAAAAATACACTGCCTAAAATTACGTCAACGACCAGGGCAGGTAACCGGAACGTCAACGGCCACGAGGCAGAAGATACCGCTGGTGAACTTCCATAACAGGGAATAAATTAAGTTAAATTTCACAGGAAGACGGCTGGAATCTTAGCTCACATAAATGCAGACATGTTGTTTCTCGCGGGAATGTCCCAAAAGCGACAACCAGAATCAAACGAAGAAATGCAAACAGTTGAGGCTCGATAGTAAGTTAAGTGAGGACTGAACTTTCATGTCCAAGATCTGTGGGCGTAGCACTCGCAACCGGCACCTCACATACAAACAGCAAGTGCACGCCGCCAGCGGCTCCAGCCCGAACCCGCGCGATGGGGCTTGCTTGCTGCTCCATGCCAACCGACCGACTGGACTGCTGGTTCGTCCGCGACTGCTGTTCCGTGGCGACTTTACTGCTGGTGCGTTTCCCTCTCACTGACTACCAGACACACGACGACTCGGAAATACTATCGGTTGCTCCAGAGATGGTACGACAGTGCACTTATTGAAACGCGCTGCTGATGCCACTCACGGGCAAGTAAGGCATCAAGTTAGTTACTCCAGTAAATAGAATAAGAAAACGAGGCGGCACTACCGTAATAGAAGATAAGAAACAATTAATGAGATGAACTCGAGCGGTGCACGGCTCAACCTCGGGAAACGCCTGCTTGTACACAAATGCTGAAGCCAGGCAAGCTTTTAGGTTTGCGTTGTTGTGTATGACCACCTTCGTCACCTCTGTGGTGTCCTCAGTACGTTGCAAGTGTCACTCTGTGTAGTTTTCACAGTATTACGTCGGAGCTACGTGGATTCCAACGTAGGAAAATTGTTGCTGCCCGTATGATGCGTGCTTCCGTAGCCAAGAGAGCCTAAGTTATTGGTGTGTCAAGAGGCTCCGCCTCGAAAGTAAATCGTGTGCTGCATGCAGGGGAAACGACGTCACAACGCAGACGCAGTTACGTGTTGAGTGATAGCGACAGACTGCCATTGACGACAATTGCAACTGCTGCAAAAATCACTGCACAACTGAATATTGCACTTGCGAAGCGTGTCAGCCTTACAAAGAGAGCTCCATAAGACTTTACTTGCAGGGCGGCATGCAATTCCATAAGCACTCATCGGCGATGAAACTGACCGTAAAGGAAAACGTGATGCTGAGCCATAATGTCCAGACAATATGTCCAGACACTCTGTGACCAAAATGGTACTGAAACAGAGGATGACAGACTAAAGGCCGAAATACTAAACGTCTTTTTCCAAAGTTGTTTCACAGAGGAAGACTGCAGTGTAGTTCCTTCTCTAGATTGTCGCACAGATGACTAAATGGTAGATATCGAAATAGACGACAGAGGGATAGAGAAACAATTAAAATCGCTCAAAAGAGGAAAGGCCTCTGGACCTGATGGGATACCAGTTCAATTTTACACAGAGTACGCGAAGGAACTTGCCCCCCTTCTTGCAGCGGTGTACCGTAGGTCTCTAGAAGAGCATAGCGTTCCAAAGGATTGAAAAAGGGCACAGGTCATACCCGTTCTCAAGAAGGGATGTCGAACAGATGTGCAGAACTATAGACCTATATCTCTAACGTCGATCAGTTGTAGAATTTTGGAACACGTATTGTGTTCGAGTATAATGACTTTTCTGGAGACTAGAAATCTACTCTGTAGGAATCAACATGGGTTTCGAAAAAGACGGTCATGTGAAACCCAGCTCGCGCTATTCGTCCACGAGACTCCGAGGGCCATAGACACGGGTTCACAGGTAGATGCCGTGTTTCTTGACTTCCGCAAGGCGTTCGATACAGTTCCCCACAGTCGTTTAACGAACAAAGTAAGAGCATATGGACTATGAGACCAATTGTGTGATTGGATTGAGGAGTTCCTAGATAACAGGACGCAGCATGTCATTCTCAATGGAGAGAAGTCTCCCGAAGTAAGAGTGATTTCAGGTGTGCCGCAGGGGAGTGTCATAGGACCGTTGCTATTCACAATATACATAAATGACCTGGTGGATGACATCGGAAGTTCACTGAGGCTTTTTGCAGATGATGCTCTGGTGTATCGAGAGGTTGTAACAATGGAAAATTGTACTGAAATGCAGGAGGATCTGCAGCGAATTGACGCATGGTGCAGGGAATGGCAATTGAATCTCAATGTAGACAAGTGTAAAGTGTTGCGAATACACAGAAAGATAGATCCTTTATCATTTAGCTACAAAATAGCAGGTCAGCAACTGGAAGCAGTTAATACCATAAATCATCTGGGAGTACGCATCAGGAGTGATTTAAAATGGAACGACCATATAAAGTTGATCGTCGGTAAAGCAGATGCCAGACTGAGATTCATTGGAAGAATCCTAAGGAAATGCAATCCGAAAACGAAGGAAGTAGGTTACAGTACACTTGTTCGCCCACTACTTGAATACTGCTCACCGCTGTGGGATCCGTACCAGATACGGTTGATAGAAGAGATACAGAAGATCCAACGGAGAGCAGCGCTCTTCGTTACATTATCATTTAGTAATCACGAAAGCGTTACAGAGATGATAGATAAACTCCAGTGGAAGACTCTGCAGGAGAGACGCTCAGTAGCTCGGTACGGGCTTTTGTCAAAGTTTCGAGAACATACCTTCACCGAAGAGTCAAGCAGTATATTGCTGCCTCGTACGTATATCTCGCGAAGAGACCATGAGGATAAAATCAGAGAGATTAGAGCCCACACAGAGGCATACCGACAGTCCTTCTTTCCACGAACAATACGAGACTGGAATAGAAGGGAGAACCGATAGCGGTACTCAAGGTACTCATCGCCACACACCGTCAGGTGGCTTGAGGAGTATGGATGTAGATGTAGATGTAGATAAAACTCGGCCTATGGAGCAGTGGATGAACGTAATGTAGTCGGATGAGTCGATTTGTAAGGCCGCCTTAATGCTAAGGATTATAATACCACTTTTGCTGACCTGGTTGGTCCCATGGTTTAATGTCTGTTCCCAGATGGTGATGCTGTGTGCCAAGAAGACAGCTCACCTATTCACACGGCTCACATCTCCCAGGCCTGGTTTTGCGAGCGCGTCAGTCGGCCACCACAGTCTCCAGAACTCATTTGACCTAGCTTTTGTGGCCTACATTAGAGAGACGGCTGCGTGGTCACTGTTCCCCTCTATTATTGTTACCTTGAAAACCGTACAGTTCCCGTATTTATACATTCCGCGACAACAGGAAGCTGTTTTGAATAGCATCTGCCTTCCTAAAGCGTGTTAGGCATTGTTAGGCATGGTGGCGTACTGTGCTTTTAGTTTTTACTTTTTATTCCACCACTATACGTAGACTCTGGTGGGCTATGTTTGCTGCGTGACTATATAGAGGGTGAACCATAAGTGCTCTCCCCATTGCATTCAGTGCACCCATGCACGAGATAGTTCTCGGTCAACTATCCGTAAAGCTGACTATCATTGTCATCGTGCAACTAACACTATCAGAAAAACACACCCAAGGTAGAACTGGGCTGTACCGAATGCAAGCTTGAAGCCAAATACTGAAGCTAATACTACTGTTTTCTGCGCCATGGAACGTGAGCGAATGGCAGTAAGCGAAGCAACGATTGCCGTCAACATTTTCATTGTTGTGAGATGTCTTGAATGCCATACAGATACAAAGTTGATTCGCACAAGAAACAGAATCAAGGACAGTAACTCAGAAAGCAGCGGCGTCCATATACTAAAATATCAGACGGCATCGCTGAACATCCTCTGAAAGATTGTTGCTGGATTTCTGGCTAACCCTGTCCGTCTAGGTTGGCCGCTGTACGCAACAGTAACGAGAGGAAGGTCGTTGAATACATGAAAATTACACTACAGTTCAAATATTATAGCCTGTTTCCTTAGAGTGTGATCAGTTCAATGAAACATATGTCCAGTTAGCATTATGTTTATCTCAAAGTATGCATTTAAGAATTTAGCACTATGTCATTGGCATACCTTTTACTTCAGCATATGTAATACTTCATTGGTAACAACAACAGATATCTGTAAGCCTATACAGCTGTCTCACCGCGCGATGTGGCGATGGGGCGCCTTGCCAAGGTTCGCGCGGCTGCCTTAATCGGAGATGATCATGCTCCCTCGGAGATGGGTGTGTTTGTTGCCCCTAGCGTAAGTTAGTTTGATTAAGTAGTGTGTAAGCCTAGGAACCGATGACCTCAGCAGTTTGGTCCCATAAGATCTTACCACCATCGCAGCTGAATCTATAACATACAGGTGGTGTACAAATTTTATGGAAACATATTACCATACCTAATACGCTCTTGGAAAACCGTTGTCAATCAAAGGACGTTACAGTCGTCTCAAAATGGTCAAATACAGGTCCTGTATTTTTATTCAAGGGAACCTTATACCATTCTACCTGCAACGTATTGACAAGATCATGTATTGATGATGAAAGTAGACAGCGATCACGCGTCCTTCTCTCCAAAGTAGACAACAAAGGTTCAGGAATATTGACATCTGGTGAATTATGATGGCCAGACGAGATGTGACAATTCATCACAAAACCAGTCCTGGATGAAGTGAGCTGTTTGACCAGGGTCCTATGGTCTTGGGACACAGTATCACCATTGGGGACACACATTGTACTATCGGTTGGACCTAATCAGCCAGAATGGTCACATATCGTCTGCAGTAAATCTGTCTACCAAAGCGTCCTTGGGGCCCATGGAATACAACTATATCGTTGCACAAATCAACACTAAACCCCAGTCCATTTTTACCCATGGGAAGTACACTCGGACAGAGATTGGAAACAGCGTAAGATATGACTCATTCGACGAAATGGCACTCTTCCATTACTGCGTAATCCAGGCTTTGCTGTTTCCGTAGCACGTTTCCATGTTACGCGCACTTGCATAGCTGACGAATGACTTTGGAATTCCTGCTCAACCTGCATTTTCTTGCTTCTGAAAGTCTCTTCGTGCTGTTTTGGTACTGAGAGGTCTCACGAAAGTACACTCAGATATGCAGTGACTTCTACAGCTGTCGTCCTCCTTGTCTGTCACGTTCAGTCAAAACACACTTCCCTCCGCGTTGCGACTTCCCGCATAATGTCTCTCGGCTTCCGCTGTATGCTGTCCGATACGGTGCCTCTTCAAATACCGAACTCATCGACCATCTTGGTTGCGGAAGCACACACAAAACTGGAACCAACAGTTCGACGTGCGCACTCACTGAACTCCGAAGTAATGCAATCACAACCACACAGAGCCCTGCTTTAATCACGACTTACACTTGCGACGTACTGCAAACACTCCACAGCTGGCGTTCGTTGGTCAAATACAACAGCGAAACACGCAGGCTTGGTTAGCACCTGCATTTATGTAGAAGCACGCATTTCTCGCGGTGTTTAAATTCTTTTGTCGTACCCCTGCACTTAGGAGAGAACACCTTCTGCGCAGAATAGACTTCAGTCACCGCTGTCAGTTACGAAGAGGACTCACCATTCCGCGTGT
The DNA here is from genome assembly GCF_023864275.1 of Schistocerca cancellata. Taxonomy (NCBI): domain Eukaryota; kingdom Metazoa; phylum Arthropoda; class Insecta; order Orthoptera; family Acrididae; genus Schistocerca; species Schistocerca cancellata. Next base: position 79,236,875 of record NC_064627.1, on the reverse strand, counting down.
TAGTCTCACCTGCTTTCTATGAAGTCTGTGCTAGAAGTGAGTCGTACCAAATGTCTATCAGAAGCGTGAGGAAATCAAGCAAGCCCTGCTGGGTGACCACTTCTAGGGAAGCGTGTTAAATTGATACATTAGCGGTATTAAAAAGCACGTTTTCTCCACTGCCCATATGATATCCATATTGCTCTGCAGTACGTGTAAGTAAAATCTTCGGTAGCAGTGAACATGATACAAGGCAAAAGGGAAATTCCTTGTCCAGTCATTAAGCACAGCTGCTTCAAAAATTTGCATTACAAACAGCGAGACAACAATTTATATTAGTCCTCCATTAAGACAAAATTTATTTAATTATTCTCCCTTTTTAGTAAATCAGTAATGGCATTTTTGTTAGTTCACTGTTTCGGTAGTGTAATTTTCAGAGCAAGTGAAATAGAAGAGACTTGAAACCCTAACGGAATTGTTCGTAGATTACAGTTTCTACTCAGTACCGGAATTTTTAGAGCATGTGAAATACAAGAGTCTTGAAATAAATTGAAAAATCTCCTACCATTAGCAGTGCACGATCTTTTGTAGATAAAGTCACAGAATTATTTATTTACGCAAAACTACTATTAAGAGCACACGCGCGCAAAAGTGTGTGTGTGTGTGTGTGTGTGTGTGTGTGTGTGTGTGTGTGCGTCTGCTTGTGTGGTTGTCTGTGCATGTGTGTACACGCACAGATGCTCGATTCTGAACAAATTCACACACAATGCTTATAAAAGAAAGATGTATCCCAAAATCTAGAAATATTTTTAAATTAAAGAATAAATAAACATTTAATTGTGAGTAAATAAGTCGCTAATATAGAGACAATTTTTGAAACTCATTGGTTCACGTTCCCTGGCTGGGTCAGGAAATCGAATGACCTAAGTCCTGAATAGAGAGGGATCTTCCATTTACTTACATACCGTTGCATGTCGCATCATATTTCTGTTAATTTACTGAAAAAAGTCTCAGAACCTTTTGTGGTGTGCGTACAGTAAGACCTTCAGAACACACGCCATCAGATTATTTGACTTGTCGCTCTAACGAAGTAGGCGAGTGCCAGCAATATGTCTCGTGGTCTTATCGTGGCGTGTTTATCTTCTGCCGTTAGGTCAGACGATAGAAATGCCACTTGCACGCTTAGAGTAGCAGATTGATGGTGACCAACTTTAAACAGAAGTTGATTAATTTTGAAACACATTTATTAAAATAATAACAAGCATAAAAATAACTTAACTTGGTTCTGGATGTTATTTACAATTGACAGTCTGAAGTTCCTTTGGTCTTGGTACGTTAATCTTATTCTCACATACCTCTGATACTTGACAAAGTGTCTATACATTTCTCTTCATGGCTATGTACAGGAATATGATAATCTTATTAGGCGCAGACTGAAACTTGACTATTGGCTGGTACAAACTAATGCAGACTGATGCAGACTAATGCAGACTGACTAATCGGAGGTCTGTACACTCATTGTAATACCTCGCGCGTTCAGGTATCACTGCGCGAGTGTGATCCGCGAGGAGAAAAGGTTCTACGTTAGCAGCAATCTCATTGCCTGCGTTACATATTAATAGGCGGATCGGCGGAAGCAGAATTTGGTCCGTCTCTAAGACAGCGCCATCTCGTAGTGCGGAGACGGACGACCGCTGTTGTGCTTAGTGGGGCGCGCTCTAGTGATAAAGTTGTGTATGCGCTGACTACGCGGAACTATGTAGACAACACCTTTTATAAAACATAAAGGTAAATAAAAAATATTCACGTTAAACGGGTTATCTCCGTGTGCACCTGTATCCATTACACTAAAGTTAACGAATCGCACAAAAATGACGTGTTTTGGAGGGATCGTCAGTTTGTAAGGGCCGATCGTAAAGTTCGAGACTGAGGGCGTAGCTACAGCGTGTATGCGAAATAGCGCGGCTCCGATGCAGGTGTATAAGCGTCAACATTTAGGCCAGGGACTAGTGTGGTCTTCGTGTCCTACCGACACGCATACGATAAAATACGGAAACGTGAGCTATGGAATCGTTATTACCAAATGCCTACAAACAGGACCAATATGCAGTTTTTCTTTCCTTGGCTGCCGAAGGACGAGCAGCGGTAGACACACATCGGATGATGAGAACTGTTTGTAGGGCACGAAAACCACCGTTGTATGAAGCGCGAAGAGGTGCTGCTTCCTGGTGACAACACACGTCCACATATCGCACATGTCGTGACGTAGAGTTACGCCAGTTCCAGTGGGAGACGCTTGGGCACCCGCCCAGTAGTCCTCTTCTCTTCCCGTGCGATTATCACACCTACGGTCCCATGAACAAGACCTCCGCCGATAACTGTCGGACGAAGATATGCAGCAGGCATTTACGGACTTACTGATGCAGCAGGTCAAGGTGTGTTACCGAACGGTTCTCTTAAACCTGTTGCGTCACTGAGCCACTTGCCTCAGTAGTCACGGTGATTCTGAGTGATTGGCTTACCGACGCTGGATTGCACGGCCCTTGAACGGAAACTTCTTGATCACCTGTTATATACAACGTAAGATATAACAAAAAATCATCAAATACATGCTTCAGCTGCAAGCGGCATAATTCACTATGGTGCTTCCAAAGTGATGCTTGTGACATAGAATACAACAGGTGATTCTGATGACCCTTCATGGCCCTGAAATGTTTAAGCAATGGATATATGTAAATAGAATCAATACAATACTGATGTATTGTACCCAGGGGAGTAACTACATGTTCTACAAATGACGTTCGTGAAAGAGAGAATTTTACTTCAGAAGTTTTATCTGTGAGCCCAACCTGCTTCAACCGGCGGAAAACCATCCCATTATGCCGAATACACTCACGGAAATCCTCATTGAAGGTAACCAAGTCATCTAGGTAGTGATATAAGACGAGTTTAAATTTGATATCTGAAAAAAGTACTCTCAACTTGGGAGTCGAAAAAACCTTGTTAAATTTCTACAAATTCGAACTGGTAGAAAACATTGTAACTGACTAGGGAACTTCAGACAAGTAAATCTGAGAATAAAAATAGTCATGACTGAGATTCAAAGCGGTGAAGAGCTTAGCCCTACTAAACCAAGAAGTGGAAGAATGTAAATCAGACATCTGGATGGACTGTAAAAATATCTTTTTGTTCAGTGCAAGTAATCTATAACAAGCCAAACGCTACCATCCCACTTTACAACGAGAGATGTTGGTAAGGAATATGGAGAGTAGGAAGGTCTTATAATTCTGTCTTGAAGCAGTTCACCCAAGACCGGCTTCAGCTGGTTCTTTTTCGAAACACGAAGATAGTACGATGGTTGTCTGGATGCATTAATCAGTAAGCTCAGTATCGCTCTCGCCAAACGCAGGAGTCGGCAGTTATCGGTCAGCACACCCGGATATAACTGATATACGTTGCGCAACTGTGCGACCTGCTCAGGAGATGTATGACTAACACACTTGTGTGAATCTGTAGTTATGACGGCTTTAACCTGTATCGGCGCCTTACGAGAATTGTTAAAATTCATACTGAAACCTGCAGCTATCCTTTATTTTGCAACATTCGCTAACAGTTTTGGTCAGTGACCACTGTCAAGCTTAGCTGGCATAAACGGCAGGAAAGTTATACCATTATGCCAGCTAAGCTTGATAATGGTCTTTGACCGAAACTGTTAGCGAATTGTGGAAAATAAAGGACAGCTGAAGGTTTGAATTTTAACAATTATTTGGCGACTGAATATCCCCACCTACAAAAGTACATCAAGCTCAGAAAATAAGTTCGCATCATACGGAAAAGAAACGAAAATTGCTTTTCCCTCCAATTAAGCATAAGTCCTGGATGTTGGATAAAATGAGAATCAAGAATCACAGAAACAGCTAAGTGACGAGGTACCTCCCCTGGAACGCCCCAGTGAATGCCTGGAACCTCAATTAAAACATGAATACCGCAACAATTTTAGTTTACCAGAGTTTTCCATCCTGCAGCTCGCGAGCCCAGTTCTCAATGGGGTTAATCGACGCGGTGGTTGTTACTTGTGATACTGTTCTTCCGTACTTAATGATAATGAGCTGTTACAAATAATGCAGTAAGACATATAAATGGAAGATAACCAATGTAAAATCAACAACTCGTTTGCACGTCAAGGGTCTGCCCGCTCTAACTTTCCCCCTCGACTTCCTGGCTCGTAAGTCAGATTTCTGTCCGATTAAAATGGTCAGGGATCCCAACTCCGTAATAGCTAAACGTCGTTCTGATATTCTTATAGTACCGTCTCCGAATCTCCTTTGGAGCCTTCACATATCCCTGTCTCCTTTTCTCTTCACGTACACATAGGGAACGGCCTAAACATGTGTAGCATAGTTTGTAAGTCTGTGGTGTCGTCACAAACCATAACCTACACCTATGAATTGGATCAGTCTGTTCAAGAATATTATCTATAATCTCCGCGTCACCATACAGGAAACGTAACAACTTGACGGTGTGTCTGATATTGTGCAAATACCCTTGTAAGTGCCTTCAGTATCTTTTACTCTGCAATAGTTATTCTCAACTATTTCCTGCAATGCTCCGAACGTAAGTATTGACGGAATTCATTGAAAATGTACTGAGCCCACTTTCTGTGCAAAAATAGTGCATTAACGTTCCTGTACATTTTGGATATAGTGACTTATTGGACTGTTGGCCCCCTCAGGCCACAATTTTCACCTTGCTCCTGTAAGTCAGCTAGGAATCGCAGCAGCTGCTGTATATGTGCTAAAATATTGACCGACAGCTTTCTAGTCGCTTATAGCTTTCCAAGTAAAGGACTAGGTAGCTTAGCAAACATCTACCGACACTCGCCGTTTGTTACGCAGGCTTGATGGCTGTCAACAATTCGCCGATCGATCTGACTGCAATTCTGAATTTCCCTTCCAGAAGCTTTCGAGCTCTTTGCTTCTAATCTCCCTCCTGCACTTTGAGTAGGCAAACATTTCCTCAATGCGTTCAGAGATGTTACAAGCTTGTCCCTGTAACTGGCCTATTTGTTTACTCAGTTGGCCGCTCCCTTCGACGCAAAGCAAATCACGCGACCTATTCACGTAATGCATTATTCGGACATTCAAATGCCTCAATTGCGTGCAGGATGGCTCACCAACCTAAAAAACTGAAACAGCAGAGGCTGTTACAGTTGATTAAATAATGGCGACGAACTCACTTTCCTGATTGGGATGCGACGTTGTTACAACACAGTGACGCAATACTTACTTCACCATACGCTCTTGCTTGGTTACACGCCCAAGGGGCTCACTGCCCCTGATACTACCTTGTCTCTCTCAGGTCGCTCATTCTCTCGTCACATACCCTGAAACAATCAAAATGTATCGTAAAAATCGGTTTTATTAGTGATTAATAATAATAAAACACATAATCTGAAGCAAACACGATCTGCACCACTGTGTACCGGAACGACAGGTGAACGAAATGACTCGTTAGATTACGTGAGTTATCTTACACAATATTTATGGGGAAATAGTTTCGCGATAGTGGTTCAATTAGGACTGAAATAAAATCAGGCCCATTAAAAACAAATTTTGAAATAAGCAGTCTTCACAACCAGTTTTGTTCGAGTTACAACTGACACAGTGAACGTTCAAACATAGCTCACTCAGCAATTATTCTGATACCAAAACTGCCCCCGAAAGCTCCTCGCGAGTAGCGGGTAGGCACTGCACAACTGATGGTGATCTAGCTGTCGTGTCCCTAATCAAATGTTCAAATGTGTGTAAATTCCTAAGGAAACAAACTGCTGAGGTCATCGGTCCCTAGACTTACACAGTCCTTAAACTATGCTAAGAACAACACACACATCCATGCCCCAGGGAGCTCTCGAACCACCGGCAAGGGGCCGCGCAATCCGTGACATGGCGCCGCAAACCGCGCGGCCACTCCGCGCGGCTGTCCCTAATCCCACCACACTCAGTAACACTCCAAACTTGAGCGGCAGTCGTGGTTGGTGCTCCCGCCTTGCTGTAATTACGGGCCTGACTGCCGGTTCCGTGTCGTTGCATCTCGCACGGCTCAAGAGACTCACGCGTGTCGTCCTGCATTCCGTCGACCGAGCTCAGCTACGCCCTCTATATGTCTCGGTCGTGTTGCTAGATGTAGCCGCCAGGAAATTCAAACGCCACGCTGGCACCAGCGGAACGACGCCGGGTCGGTCACGCCCCATCTTTCATCCCCCCAACATTTCAGAGGGCGGCTATTTCTTGATTTGTGACACAAGTGGATAATAGGTTCGCCAACTATCAATCAAACCACAGTTTTCACTAAATCAATGACAACTGAACAGTTCTAGAATGCATATTGTATAAAAAGCTTGCTGAAAGGTCTCCTCCCTTTTCTGCTTTGCTTTTCACAACAATCTCAAGGAAGGAAACGTTCCATCGACAGTGCCATCATTACAGACGGAGCACAAGCTCGTATTACGAAGGGATGTGGAGGGCAATGGGCCATGCCCTTTGAGAAGCACCATCCAGGCATTTGTCTGGAGCGATGAAGAGAAATCCCGAGAAACCTAAATCTGGATGATTGGATGGCGATTTTAAGCCTCCAGAATGTGAATCCACCGTGCTCACAACTGCGCCACATTGATCGCTAGGTAAACACTCTCAACTGAAGGAAAGTAAAATTGAGGTTGAAAACGACTTCAAAATGCATGACGTAGTATATGAAGTCATTAGCCCCTTCCGAAAGTATAGAAACATTCAATTTCATTAAAAATTGCCATGCATTCCTTAAAAATACGTGATTCCCCAAGTGTGCGAAAAAGAAGGAGCAATATACAATTGCTATACCACACAATCAGAACTGAAAAAGTCCGAAATCAGGTTAACAGTGCATAACATTGTTAACCTACGTCGATTCCAAAATCATTCAGTTACACAATGCTAAATTGTAGGTAACATTTTATCTACATTATGAAACCAAACCACAGAATTAGTCATACGTATATCTGCTTCAGTTCAAGTGAACTCTGCAGTTTTCCTGTAACGTAACTTATTAGAAAAATTATCAACAATATTGATGAAAGTTACTATCGATCACAGACTTACAAAGGTTCATATCACCATCACAAACCACGAAGTATGAAAAATCCTTTATCTAATTTGTGATAAAAAGACAACAAAAGTTGTACTGGTCTGAGGGTTCTTCACTAGCAGATGATTGAAGCAAACGTTTCTTGAACATTTTTTGTAGTTATCATATACAAATATTACAGTCATAACTATTTTCTGTAGCTAACAAATGTATTCAATATAAAATTGCTGTTCGAGCAGGATCCATCGGTTCATAAATTAACTTGCATAATGAGGCTTCCAGAAGGGTCACTACACAAAATTACACTCACCATAGAACTAATAATTAATTGCGTGTTTTGCAATTTTTTTAGTTTGCTAAACTACATTCACCCACACACACACACACATAGGAAACGAAGAAAATCACATAGCTTACAAGACTGAATACATACTGCGAGACAAAAGAAAAGCTATGGAGAGAAGTAAAAGAATACAGGCAATATCTGTGGCTGGCCCATCACAGCAACAAAAAGGCTGAGTCAAAGACTCCACAAAACACTAAAATCTCCAGCCATTAAGATTTGTCCAAGGTCTAGACTATACAAAACGTTAAAACCCTCTCCGTACTCGTTTCGACATCAGCTAAAATAGAGGACATATCGCCACCGACATTCGCTTTTCCCTCTAGTCGTAATATGAAAAGCACTCAGTAAAAATGTGGCACACAGTGTTGCGCGCTGCAGGCATTAGAGACCAGAGGATCCATTTAAGGAGATAGGAAGCCATATGCTAGGGGACAGTACTCACTTCGGAGATAGGTCAGGATCATCTCGTCCTAATACATTACCGGCAAGAGGTTCGTCATGGCTGTCTTGCTTGCTTCGTCAACTGCAGCTCATCGTTACTGCCAGACATTCCACGATATTTGACGCAACATTGAAATAACAGTCTGTAGCAGAACGATTCACTGTGTGACGTCATGTTCCCTGCAGGCGTCGATAAAGGCTCAAAATTGTCACATGCGCCAGAACCAGCAGAGTGATACTTCCTTCCCAACCTTGAAGAAAGTGCAAATTGTCATGGATTAGGTCGGCAAGTTTCTCGGGTTCATGTGCTGCAGTGATTGTGGCTACTAAGGTATACAGAACTGAAGAGAAACTGCTCGCCCTGAAGAGCCTCACTGGATGGAGTGCCTCCAGAATCGCGGGAGCACAGCACTAAATACAATGTACTCATGTGGATGGCCAGTATCCTTAAGATTCGGTCGAGGTACACAGACTAACCACGGGAGTCTCACTGTTTGGAGCCATCAGCGTACTCAACTTTAAGTCCATGATGTTTATCTAAAATATTAAATACATAGACTGACACGTAAAATCCGGAGTTCAATATCGCTGATAAGACGTCAAGTCTAAAATAATTCTGGACCTCCATAGGAACCGGGGTGATGATCTGGTACGAACTGTGTGTAAAACTTCAAAACTAGGCAGGCCTGTTTTCGTACACGCTATTTTAATTGCCGCAGATGTATACTTTTGACGCTCTTTGAAATGTTGCACTATAAACGTGTTCTTCATTAAGCATCTTTCAACTGTAGAACATCGTCTCGCAGATAATTTACATGAGGGCTAATTTTACATTAAGTCTGATCGGTCGTGCAGTTAAATCCACAATGATAATCCAATGAAGCTTTGAACACATGTATTATGCAGCGTCTCTAGTATGCGCTTTGAACAGTACACGTCGCACTTTTCAGTTTTGAGCGCACATTGAGCACGTAAATGTGCCTGGAGTAATAGAGTCTCCCACCAAGTGTGAGGTGCGTGCCGGGGGGTGCCGCCTGATTTCATGCACTCCACATACCATAACTGTCACGTGTAACTGACAAAGTGCGGCAGTAGTGCAGGAACTGTGAAGTTGCACGTACAGACTTTCATAATTCAGTCGCTCAGGGAAGGAACCGAATGTCAACAAATGATGCTGTCCCGCGAGTGGTCCAGGTGATACGAGAAAATCGTGTACATCTATATCTACATACATATTCCGCAAGCTGCCGTTGGGTGCACAGCTGTAGGAACACAGTACGACTACAACTCATTTCCTTTCCTGCTCCACTCGCACACAGAACGAGGGAGAAACGGCGGTCTACTAGCCTCCATAGGAGTCCTAAGTTCTCTGATCTTACCTTCGTGGTCCTTGCGCGAAGTTTACTTTGGTGGCAACACGAGAGATTTGCAGTCTGCCTGACATGCCGAATCTCCATATTTCCTCATTAGTGCATCGTGAAACGAACGTCGTCTTTACTCCAGCGATTTTCACGGGAGTTCGCGAAGGATTTCTAAAATACTTGCATTTTTTCGAACCTATACGTAACAAATATAGCAGCACGCCTGTGAGCTGATACTATGTTTTTCTGTAATCCAACGTGGTGTGGATGCGGAACAGACAAGTAGTGCGCACTAGCGCTCTATACGTCGCGTCCTTTATGGATGAGCGAAATTTTCGCCAAATTCTCCCAGTAAAACAATGACGAACATCCATCTTTCCGACACCAACCTGACGGGCTCGTTCCAATCGATAACGCTTTCCAACGTTACAAATAGTTATTCAGTCGATGTGCCTGTGTCAAGCATCGCATTACTAATGCTGTAGTTGGACGTTGCACTTTTCTTTTCCCCTCTCGTCCGCATTCAATCGCATTTTTTTTTTTCATTGGAGCAAGTTGCCATTCATCACAGGACCTGGTAAGTCTGGCGAAGTCGTCTTGTATCCCTCTATAGCACTCAAAGACGACACGTTCATGTACACCACACTTTCATCCAGTATACAGCTGCTATTTTCGACTTACCCTGTCCGTCAGATCATTTACGTACATAAGGAATAAGAGAAGTCATATTACTCTCCATAGAGCAAATCAAGCGATGAGGATTTTTGCTAGCACTTACTGTGTTTCTTCGTGCCAATCAATGTTAGGGTGCACATTGCAAAGTTTTCGATGGGAAATATTTAATCACGGGAGGTGTTTGACCACTGACCATACAGCCCGGACTTGGCTCCCTCTGATTATGATCTCTTTGTTTTTTAGTATTTTGGCACAGACAACGAGCTCCAGACCAACCTAGAGAATTGGTGGAAAGCACAGGTCGCTTATATGTTGGTTCAAATGGTTCAAATGGCTCTGAGCACTATGCGACTTAACTTCTGAGGTCATCAGTCCCCTAGAACTTAGAACTAATTAAACCTAACTAACCTAAGGACAACACACACATCCATGCCCGAGGCAAGATTCGGACCTGCGACCGTAGCGATCACCCGGTTCCAGACTGTAGCGCCTAGAACCGCGAACCGCACGGCCACTCCGGCCGGCTTAGATATTGGACAGTCGGTGCAATGCTACGACAAATGTCGTAGTCAGAGGGATGACTATGTAGAGAAGTAGCTGGGGTGTGTCTAAGATGTACGACGTTTTGAAGTTTCGTTGTAGTTTCCCTTTCGCGACTGATCGGACCTCGGAAAACAAACAGTCCTCGTACGGCAGCCGTTTATTGAGAGTGCTGGTGCTCAGAGCTGCGTGTGTGTTTGGCTGTTGGCAGAGCCGCCGCACGCGGTCTTCCTGGAGGTGGACGGGCGGCGGCTGGACCCCGGCAACGTGTTCCTGCCGGTGCTGGAGGGCTCGGCGCTGGCCGTGGGCTGCGTGGCTGAGGGCGGAGAGCCGCCGCCGCGCCTCTCGTGGCGGCTGGCGCTCGCCGGGCAGCCGGACGCGCAGGCGCAGCCGCAGCAGCACCAGCACGGCGCCGTGCCCCTGCTGAGCACGCAGCCCGCCGCGCCGCTGCCCGCCGCGGCGCACGTGCTGCGCTCCGAGGCGCGGCTGGCGCGGCTGCTGCGCGCGCACCACAACGCCAGCGTCGCCTGCCTCGTGCAGCACCCCGCGCTGCCGCAGCCCGCGCTACAGGTCTCGCTGCTGCTCGACGTCCAGTGTGAGTACCACCTGCGGTGCGCTGTAACTCTACCACAACAGACGGGGAGTACACGAGGGCGCAAAGTGATGATGACAAGGGAGTCTCCCCATCGCACACCCGTCATATTCATTGGTAAGAGAGCCCAGTGGACAACCCGTCAAAAGCTGAACACAGATCAAGCATGAAAATAGGAAGAAGTACTGAACTGTAACAAAAAAAAAAGCAAAATAGAAACAGGGAACGGTCCAAGGACAAGAGGTACAATATGAAGCCAACCTAAATACACTCCTGGAAATGGAAAAAAGAACACATTGACACCGGTGTGTCAGACCCACCATACTTGCTCCGGACACTGCGAGAGGGCTGTACAAGCAATGATCACACGCACGGCACAGCGGACACACCAGGAACCGCGGTGTTGGTCGTCGTAGGCGCTAGCTGCGCAGCATTTGTGCACCGCCGCCGTCAGTGTCAGCCAGTTTGCCGTGGCATACGGAGCTCCATCGCAGTCTTTAACACTGGTAGCATGCCGCGACAGCGTGGACGTGAACCGTATGTGCAGTTGACGGACTTTGAGCGAGGGCGTATAGTGGGCATGCGGGAGGCCGGGTGGACGTACCGCCGAATTGCTCAACACGTGGGGCGTGAGGTCTCCACAGTACATCGATGTTGTCGCCAGTGGTCGGCGGAAGGTGCACGTGCCCGTCGACCTGGGACCGGACCGCAGCGACGCACGGATGCACGCCAAGACCGTAGGATCCTACGCAGTGCCGTAGGGGCCGCACCGCCACTTCCCAGCAAATTAGGGACACTGTTGCTCCTGGGGTATCGGCGAGGACCATTCGCAACCGTCTCCATGAAGCTGGGCTACGGTCCCGCACACCGTTAGGCCGTCTTCCGCTCACGCCCCAACATCGTGCAGCCCGCCTCCAGTGGTGTCGCGACAGGCGTGAATGGAGGGACGAATGGAGACGTGTCGTCTTCAGCGATGAGAGTCGCTTCTGCCTTGGTGCCAATGATGGTCGTATGCATGTTTGGCGCCGTGCAGGTGAGCGCCACAATCAGGACTGCATACGACCGAGGCACACAGGGCCAACACCTGGCATCATGGTGTGGGGAGCGATCTCCTACACTGGCCGTACACCACTGGTGATCGTCGAGGGGACACTGAATAGTGCACGGTACATCGAAACCGTCATCGAACCCATCGTTCTACCATTCCTAGACCGGCAAGGGAACTTGCTGTTCCAACAGGACAATGCACGTCCGCATGTATCCCGTGCCACCCAACGTGCTCTAGAAGGTGTAAGTCAACTACCCTGGCCAGCAAGATCTTCGGATCTGTCCCCCATTGAGCATGATTGGGACTGGATGAAGCGTCGTCTCACGCGGTCTGCACGTCCAGCACGAACGCTGGTCCAACTGAGGCGCCAGGTGGAAATGGCATGGCAAGCCGTTCCACAGGACTACATCCAGCATCTCTACGATCGTCTCCATGGGAGAATAGCAGCCTGCATTGCTGCGAAAGGTGGATATACACTGTACTAGTGCCGACATTGTGCATGCTCTGTTGCCTGTGTCTATGTGCCTGTGGTTCTGTCAGTGTGATCATGTGATGTATCTGACCCCAGGAATGTGTCAATAAAGTTTCCCCTTCCTGGGACAATGAATTCACGGTGTTCTTATTTCAATTTCCAGGAGTGTAGAAATCGTGTCGAGCTTAAGTGTTTACGGTTGTAGGCTATGCCGCAGGGGACCCTGTGCATACGTTCCTCTGCCTTTTTTTTTTCGCTATTCGTTTCATTCAGATTTGTGTCTGTGCCGTGGTGTACGGCGAGGTGTAAGTAGGGGCCTGTATTGACAGTACAAAGGAAGTGGCTTTCGAATGGGAACCGGAAACGTTTGATGATAAGGCAAGAAGTCAACCGAATCCTGCACCGGAAAACAGGTCTGGTGTGTCACGTACGGCACTAGTGACAGTACGTGTGTCATATGATAGGAATCTCTTATCGCACCTAATTTGTACGACTGGTAAGTCAGTGAGATATGCGTCCTTGCCCGATATAGGCGTTCGTATGAATGTGAATGTGATCGCTCCCAAGGAAATGATGGGAATATAATAGTTTGCCACATAAGCTGCAACAAATCAACGCAGCAGTTTCACACTCACACAGTTTCTCTGTGCTCTGTCAAAACACACGTTTTAAACGTTTTTCAAGTTGTGTTCCGTTTTGGAAGTTGACTCTTAATTTGTGTGAGACGTCTACGTGGTATCTCGCTTGTTCTCACTATTCGTCACATTTCCTGGCGGTGGTAACGCATTGTTACCGTATGACTCAAATTATATAACAAATGGATAGCATGACAACTGCCAAGACTACAGAACGAGAACAAAAATTCGAATGTTTACAGTGTTCTGAAAAAAAAGGCACGGCTTGCTTATTTGACACTCCATCCCAGTGGCCAGCTGCCTACGAAACCGCTGCTGTGTCAGGCTGTTCTTTATTGCACTTTTTGTTCTTGGTCCGCTCAGCGTTTCTATTTTGCTTTTTTTCACTGTTCAAGAATCCCTCTTCCTATTTTCAAGATACATCTGCGTTCGGTTTTTGACGGGTTATCCACGGGCCATCTTACCACTAAATCTGATGAGGGTGCGATGGGGAGTTTCCCTTGTGTGATTTGATGATGATAGTCCAGTTCGTCCACTCTTCACTTCTCGTAACTGAATTCATCAATTTCCTTACCTTGCTTCATCTCCATCGGTCGCGGGCTCTAAGGCTTATGCAATACACGGGGCACAGTAATATGGAAAGTGCGTAGGTTTAAATGCTAAGCGCAATGAGAATCATAAAGTGTTAGAAAGCGACCTAACTTCGCCTCATTTCTCCAATCCAAAAATTAACAAAACGATATCTGTAGCCAGTCTATCACTAATATTCATAATTAGATTCCCAGTCATTAATCATTAGTTCCCGAGCTCCGCAAAAGTAACGAAGTGCTTCACACGAAATTAGAGTTCACATGAAATTGCACAAATAAGTTTTCCGAATGAACTCTATTAAATCCGTGTTTACGCGGAGTTTCGCTTCACGCAGTAGTTCACTTGTTATCACCTCGGATACCAAGGCAATTTTTCAGTAAACTGTTCCGTGATTAAATGAGATCAGGCTTTATACAAAGATTCATACATTACCTCCACGGAAACCGATCGTAGATTCCTTGTGAGTTACCTTACCAGTTTGGTGGCTGCCCTCTCAGGACCCTCTTGGGACTGATCTGCCCTTACTGTCAATAAGCACTAACAGTAATTAAAATTTATAATTAGTATTTCCTGATGAACTGAGTGATATCGATATTATTGTTCACGAGTTCTCAGTGCAAGTAACGTAACCAGTACGATTGGCGCTATACATTAATATTTACACAGTAATAATGAATAATACAAAACTCTCTTCTTGGCACCCATTGTTGTAGGTGAAGCCTCACTCTCTCTCTCTCTCTCTCTCTCTCTCTCTCTGTTCCAGAACGATACGGCCGTTGCTCACCCGTCCGTTGTCACGTAATATGACAGTCTGCCGCATTGTTCGATGAGTCTGCCCTGTGATCCTACCTACTCGCTTACGTCCCGTAGAAATTCTTCTTATATTGTGATTAAAACATAACAACAAAAATGTAATAAGCGTGGCAGGGATATGGCATTAATGCCACACCGTCTCCACTCTGCTGCGTCCGTCTTCCTCCGACTCCATGCCCTTCACTTTCTTGCACTTTGCATCTCTTGCTGAATCTGTTGCTAGCTTCGTCTCTTTTTAGCCTTTCGTACAACAGTCGGTAAAAACGTAACCCCTATACCAAATGTTCTCAACCGGGGATTATTTACCTCCTGAGAGGTGAATTATAAGTTTATGAGAAGTAAAACTTAAAGTCTCCATTTGTGCTTCGATCACGAAAGTAAATTATTTTTTAAAAGAATTTTGCCATTATCACTATTTCATAAGGAGATGTTTATGAAAGTTACCAGTGATTACGTTTCTGTCAAATACTACCATTAACACATCACATAACATGGTGGACACTGTAGCTTCTGGAACACTTAGCAGTTGCTCTACATCCTTCATTCTGCCGCTCCGTTTTATATTTTTCCCCACGACTACATTTCAGACAGAATCAACTATTTTTCCTTCCCTCTTTTAATGTTCATGATTCATTGTCGTACTATACCACACACTAGGAAAACTTATTTCAAAGTCTTTTTCTTTGCTATATCAGATGTCTTTTTACTATTTAACTGCACATTTTTATGTCCCTTTTACTCATATATGTTCTGTTTATTGTCCTCATACAGATTTCACTATCTGACACAAACTTCCTATGGTAAATAATGTCTTCCAGTATTTTTCCTTAGAACGAAGTTATTACGCAGCCTTCATGTTTGCTAATTAACATCATTTTGGTCGTCTCTATATCTACTCTCATTCCATGTACTTCCTCCACATTTCAAATCCTCTTCACCATATTCTATCGTTTTGTTTTCTCTAATAATGGCAACATTATGGTGCTAGACGAATTACTCTCAGACATGAATGTAATAATTCCAGTTCCAAAGAAAATGTTGATTTTGACAAGTGTCAATGTTACTGAACTGAATCATGGTTGCAATACACTAACACGAAGAATATACAGAATAAAGGGAAAAGCCAGGGAAGAGCCAGTCCTGGGGGGAATCAGATTGGGTTGTAGTGATGTAGTGTAACACGCAAGGCATTACTAACCCTACGCCTTATCATATAAGATTGACTGAAGAATGGCTAATCTACCTTCATAACATCTGTTGATTAAGAGGAAATTTTTGACGATGTGGAGTAGTCTACATTCTTTGAGATTCTGGAGCTAGCGTGGGCAAAGGACGGAAAGGTAATTTATAACTTGTATGGAAACCAAACTGCAGTTGTAAGAGTCGAAGGATGTTAAAGAGAAGCGATGAACACAAGTGAGCTGTGTAGGGTTTTAACGTTTTCCCAATGTTATTTAGTCTGTAAAGGGAACAGTCGACTTAAATCAGGCGAGTCTGAGGGAATTAGATTAGGAAATGAGACTCGTAATGTAGTAGATGGCATCAGCTATCACGACCGCGAAAGTGGAAAGGTTACAGAACTCAGACTAGCAATAGCAAGGAAAGTATTTTTGAAAAAGACGAATTTGTTAACGTCTAACATAAAAATAAGTGTTAGGAATTGTTTTATGAATTTATTTGTCTGTAGCGTAGCCTTCTATGGAAGTGAAAGATGGATGATAAAGTTATACCGCGTCATGCTCCTCGTCAGTTTCTTCTGCATGATGTGCATTTCGACTCCTCTGCTGGTTTATTTTTCGGAATATTTTACTGTTCACCGTTAGCTGAAGACTGAAGAGAAAAGTGACGGTGTATAACGTCCTAGAACATTTTATCTTCAATTACAACATCCACCATAACCTACGTCACTATATGAGATAATAGAATCTTTTGAAGTCTGTTGCTGCAGAACAATGCTTAAGATGTGATGCATAAATTGAATAGTTAAAAAAGGTACCGAACGGAATTGGACAGAATAAGACGTTTATTGCATAGTTTTGAAGGATACGGCATGAAGAAATTGTCATATTCGTAATGGAGATACGTATGGGAATAAAATTTTGGAGGGAGGCCAAAGTCGAATACAGTCAGCCCGTTCAACAACATGTAGGCTACAGTAGTTATCTAGAGACGAAGAGGCTTGCGCGGGATAGACTAGGTGGAGATCTGCATCAAACCATTTTTCGTGCTGAAATCCACAACTACAGCGACATGTCAATTACCCTTACGTCTGGTTCTGTCATTCCATCTGTTTGTCCTAACACTTCGTTACTTCCTCATAACATGAATTGTAAAAAGTTGTTAAATACTAACTACCCTTGTCTAACAAAACTTGCAATACTTGCCTCATCTGTTTTGTCATTGCCTATCCATACTTTTGGTTTTCCTACCATTCTTCTGTCCATCCAGACTACACCACATCTGCCAGTGACGTGAGGACGATACTCCGCTCAACTCACTCAATCATCTATTACCAATCAACAGACAGATTAAGATATTCCTAAGAAATACCAGGATTTTTTGACTTACCATCCTCATCTCCCGGTACATTTCTCACGCCCCTTTTCCTTTTCAGAACCCAAACTGTGACTCCCTCCACGAATTCCTTGATAGTCTGTAAAATCTTCTGAGTACAAGCTTTCTCACGCCATTTGTGATGTCACATATGAAATCAGTTTGGCGTAAAGTCTTTAAATTCTTTGGCGTATTATTTCTTTGGCAAAGAGACTAGGATCTATTTAATTAAATACATTATGGAGGGTAAATGCTCTCGTTAAATATCCTATTAATGAGGTTTGTCAGTTTACCTGTTACTCCACTTCCACAGTTTTAACACTTTTAGTTGTGTTTAGTCACAGCCCATTGCTTTACTTGTAGCCTTTATTACTTCCCATCGCAATATCTTTAGTCCAGGATGTGTTTACTCACATTCTACTTTATGTTCCAATGTTCCTATATTAACAAAAGAACGCGACGGCATCCCCCCAGCATCGGAAAATAAAGTTTCATGGAATAGCCCGGATCGCCGTTCGTCCCCCCAGAGTCAATAAAGTTATTTACGTAGCATCACAGGGCTATCTTGGAGCAACTGGATTGTATTAAGAAGTCTGTGCTCATGCACTATAGTTATGATGTATTACTTAATCGCCTACGTAGCTAAAATCGGGCTTCTCGGTATACCTCACATCTTTATTACGTATAAAACATAATAATCGGAAGTATCTCCTACAACATTAGATGCCCAGAACGGAAATGTAATTGACACTATCGGCTTGTGTCGTCCTGAAGAGTAACAGTATTGTGAATTTCACTCAACCAGTGGCTAAATGAGGAAGACTATTTACCAGTAACGTTTTTGGCAGGGCACGATGGCCTACGGACATAGGCTGGGGAAATAGAGATGAGAATCTGGTGGAAAAAAATTATTCTACTTTTAATACAAACATTCAAGGAGACCTAAATGACTAAGTCTAGGGACTGCTACATAGGGGTTTTACTAGACGGACAAGTAATGGTAGAGCGAAGACGACGCAACATCGACTTACGTAAACTCGATACTGCCTAGCAGGCTGTCACTCCTGCCGCTCTGCCAATTTGTGAGTGCGGACTGACATGACCAATACTGCCCGGCGTCTGCGCTTTACCTGCCATCTGCTGTATCTGAAATGACAAATTGGTGCTCTTCCCTACATGGACAGGGAAAAATGATGTTGCCTTTGTGTCTGCGGTGAAACATCTGGATATATAACTATAGAGACTTTCCTTAGCTTTGAAGTTACTGCATATAGGCTGTTCCATTTTACCTCAGTCGGCGTGAAACTTTGCATTTTTTGTAGGGATACAGTTTCTTGTCATCTACAGTAGAGTTTAAGTTAATATATTCGCAAACTCGCAGCTGTAATAAAAAATTGCTTCCGTATCTAAAGTCAGAGTAATTATAATTTGATAAACTCCCACGATTCTGTGATTCGTAGCTCAGAAGCTATTCAAAGGTAAACTCACAAATAAAATTCAAAACCAAGGTAGTACTGTATATTTCGAAGTGGTACCTGCAAGATGTTTTATACTAAAATTTAATGTAATTTTCATGATGTTATTGTTTTTCTCAAATACACAATAACTTAAATGGATTAAAAATTGTACCAAATTGATGAGCATTTGATCTAAAAACGGTATTAGTAATCTTTCCTGTGCTATCTTCAGTGGAGAGCTGTAGAAAAAATAAAAGTAAATCGACACGGCGGCAACACCCATGAATTGTGACGAGGCTGTTGTCGGGCACCTGTTGTTTATGTTTCACCGCAGCCCATCGTAACCTAAGCACATTGTAAGCTTAAATACAGTGACGGAAAAAAAAATCGCAGCACCAAGAACGAGTTGTGCGACTTGAACGAAAGTTGGTAGCGTCTACCTACGTCTGAAAGATGATGTCTATTCATATTTTTCGCCAGTCATATGCTCTAGAAGCACAACTATGGAAATGCAAAAAAGGTTTGCTTTAAATGCGCACTGTGTGAGTTGATAGTGGAGGGGTAGAAAGCAAAGGAAAGAGAAGGAAGTATTGATATCAGTTACATCCGGAGTTATAGCGGAATCAACGGCAATGAGTGAAAATGTGTGCTGGATCGGGAATCGAACCCAGGATCTCCTGCTTATCAGTCAGTTGCGTTAACCACTGAGCGACCCAGACATGGTGTTTGTACCATTGCGCGGACTACCTCGCTAGGCCTCTCGACCGACCAACATTCCCACCCAGCGTCCCTATCCACATTCCCTGCCCATGGCCTCCATACTAGCTACTTCACAGATTCATAAAAAGGACTATAAATAAATTTTAACATTTCACCTTACGAATTTACATTTTAACCCAAGATTCCAGCAGGAAGTCGAACTTACTTATGCACCCACATGAAGGTAGCGGTTCATTGCCCATCGAGGCGAATCAGAAAGAACTGACATTAAGCATTCATATAACAAACTGTAACGGTCGGTTAGTTACATTTGAGATTGGAGGTCGTGAGTTGATTTTAGTGAAGAATGCCATTAAGGCAAAGGCAACGAAGATGCCCTTATCAACACCCAGTGAGTTTGAAAGAGACCGTATAATAGGGCTACGGGAAGCTGGAAGTTCCTTCTGCGATACGTCAGAATGACGACTGTAGCCACTGTACGTGATTACTGGAATAGGTGGTCACGGGAAGCTGCGGTCGCAAGGAGACCGGGGTCCGGATGGCCACGTGATACTGGTGCGAGGGGGGACCATTGTGTCCGGCGCGTGGCTGTGGACCAGCATCTACAGCGGCGTCTGCAGCAGCATCTGGAGCAGCAGCTGGTACCAATGTGACACAACGAACTGTCAGAAATAGATTACTTCAAGGAAGATCCGAGCCAGACGCTCTGTGGCGTGCATTTCACTCATCCCCGAAACACCGCTGTTTACAGCTTCAGTTGTGTCGAGGGAGGGCAGGGTGGAGGTGCCTCGGTGCCAGTGTCGGACGTCTGTGGGTCAGTACAAACATACCGCCATATGAGCACCGGACATGTTGAATAAGTTCACAGATATGTGAGGGCTCGAAGAGTTCTTAAATAACAGACCCCTGGAGGTAGTCCTTGATTGCGAGGGTACCGTCATCAGTGCCCGGGGGAAGCATGGTAGATACCGTTGCTGTTCTCTGTATACATAAATGATTTGGCGGACAGGGGTGGGGGGGGGCACCAATCTGCGGTTGTTTGCCGAAGAAATCGTGGCTTACGGTAAGATGTCGAAGTTGAGTGACTATAGGACGCTACAAGACGACTTTGACAAAATTTCCAGTTGGTGTGAAGAATGGCAGCTAGCCCTAAATGTGGAAGAGTGTAAGTCAGTGCGGAGGAGTGAGGATGCAAACCTGTAACGTTCGGATACAGTGTTGTTAGTGTCCCGCTTGACATGGTCAAATCGTGTAAGTACCCGGGCGTAACGTTCCAAAGTGATAAGAGGTGGAACGAGCATCTGAGAACTGCGGTAGGGAAGGCAAATGGTCGACTTCGGTTTATTACGAAAATTTTAGAAAAGAGTGGTTGACCTGTAAACGAGATTGCATATAGGACACTGGTGCGACCTATTTTTCAGTACCGCTCGAGTGTTTGAGATCCGTACCAGGACGGATCGAAGGAAGACATCAAAGCAATTCATAGGCGTGTTGCTAGACTTATTACCGGTAGGTTAGCAACACGTAAGTGTTACTGAGATGCTTCGGGAATTCAAATGGGAATCCCTGGTGGGAAGGCGACGTTCTTTTTAAAAGAAACGCTATTCAAAAAGTTTCATGAATCGTCATTTCAAGCCGACTGTCGAACAATTCTACTGCCGCCAACACACATTGCGCCTAAGGACTACGAAGATAAGATACGAGAAATAAAGGCTCATAAGGAGGCATACAGACAGTCGTTTCTCCCTCTCTCTGTTAGCGAGTGGAACAGAACATTTAGTGAAAGGTAGTGGTACAGAATACCTATGCCACGCACCGTACGGTGGCGTGCGTAGTGTCTGAGTAGATTCAGGTGTAGATGTAAACCATGGCAGACTAGAAATCACACATAGCACAAGTGTGGCGAAAGATAAGTAGATAGTTGGCAAAATTATTCGTAAGACGCGTGCATGTATATGAAACTGTGTAAAGCGAATAGATTCAAATGTATATTTGCGGTTATTTGAAATTTTTTTGAAATTTTCCCGTCTCGTTCGTACACGGAGTGGATTATTGTCGTGGTCTGTTTCTTTTAACTAGGTGCACCTCTTATTCCTTATGACTCTGTGACACTGTGGTTTTATGTCCAGTTAATTTTGTGCAAGTTTTGATATACTTTCAGTTTATTTGTTCGTGAAGTCGTACAAAACAGGACCATGCACCACTCTCTACTTGTTGTTAATGGATTGCTTTCTTCTGTTTTAGAAAATCTGTTGATCGCCTAAAGAGCGAAACGCGTCACTGAAATTGAATAACTCTACAACCTGGTCTGTTGAAAGCATACTTTACCGAATTTTAACTCTAAAACTATAGACACTTAAGGGCCAAAACCGAGAAAGTTATTTTCTTTTACTTTAATTGACACACTTAACAATTATTAATGATTTGAGGTCGGTTTTCCCATTTTTCGTCTGATTTGGAATGGAGCAGTCCTTATCCACTTTCTAAAAGTCGTCTAACAGCATGCTTAACGTGCTTACGCTTGTGTGGAGACAAGCTCACTCGTAGTGCGGCAGCTGTAACACCTCAAATCACATTTGGCGTTTCTCTGGAGAAATAATCCCACCGTTCACTTTTATTGCCCCACGTAATAATTGTACCACGTTCTACATTGAACTCGGATCATTACTTAATTTTACTGTCGAACTAAACACAATATAACAAAGGCAAGTTGATCGAAACAATCGTCGAGGACATACACTGAGGTGATAAAAGTCGCGGGATACCTCCTAGTACCGTTTCGGACCTCCTTTTGCTCGGCGTAGTGGAACTCCTCGACATGGCATAGCTCAACAAGTAGTTGGAAGTCCCCGCATAAGTACTGAGCGATGCGACCTCTGTAGCCGTTTGTAATTGCAAAATTTTACTGGTGCAGAATTTTGTACGCGAAATGACCTCTCGATTATGTCCCATAACCGTTCAATAGGATTCCCGTCCGACGATCTGGGTGGCCATATAATTCGCACGAAATATCCAGAAACTTCTTCAGACCTGTCGCAAATAATTGGAGCCCGATGACATGGCTCATTGTCATCCATAAAAACTCCATCGTTGTTTGAGAACATGAATGTCCATGAACGACTGAAAATGGTCTCCATGTAGCCGAACGTAACCATTCCAGTCAATGATCTGATCAGTTGGACCAGAGGACTCAGCCACTTCCATATAAGCACAGTTCACACCATTCTAGAACCACCACCACTTTGCACAGTGACTTGTTGCCAACTTGAAACCATCCTCCCATCAGCACTTACCAAAGGAAACGTGAACAGTACAGGAACATCCAGTCGTCTAGGGTCCAAGCGATATGGTCTCAAGTCAAGGAAAGGTGCTGCGAGGTACGTCGCGCTGTTGGCAAAGACACTCGCGTACGTCGTCTGCTGCCACAGCCTGGTAATGCCAAATTTCGTCGAACTGTCCTAACGTGTGCGTTCGTCGTACGCCCCACATCGATTTCCGCGGTCATCTCACGCAGTGTAGTTTGTCCGTCAGCAGTGACAGCTCCACCAATGCGCCACTTCTCTAGGATCGATAAGTGAAGGTCGTCGGCTACTGCTTTGCCCGTGGTGAGAGGTAAAGCACGAAAATTGGTATTCTCGGCACACTCTCGCCACAGTGCATCTCGGAGTAATGAATACCCTAACGACTTCTGATGTGGAATGTTCTGGATGTCTAGCTCAAATTATCAATACACGACAAAGTGCATTAATTCCCATCGCGCAGCAATAATCACGCCGGGAATCTTTTCACGTTAATTACCTGAGTACAAATGAGAGCTCCTCCAATGCCTTGCCTTCTGTAGTTTTGCACGTGATAGCACCGCCATCTGTATACACTCCTGGAAATTGAAATAAGAACACCGTGAATTCATTGTCCCAGGAAGGGGAAACTTTATTGACACATTCCTGGGGTCAGATACATCACATGATCACACTGACAGAACCACAGGCACATAGACACAGGCAACAGAGCATGCACAATGTCGGCACTAGTACAGTGTATATCCACCTTTCGCAGCAATGCAGGCTGCTATTCTCCCATGGAGACGATCGTAGAGATGCTGGATGTAGTCCTGTGGAACGGCTTGCCATGCCATTTCCACCTGGCGCCTCAGTTGGACCAGCGTTCGTGCTGGACGTGCAGACCGCGTGAGACGACGCTTCATCCAGTCCCAAACATGCTCAATGGGGGACAGATCCGGAGATCTTGCTGGCCAGGGTAGTTGACTTACACCTTCTAGAGCACGTTGGGTGGCACGGGATACATGCAGACGTGCATTGTCCTGTTGGAACAGCAAGTTCCCTTGCCGGTCTAGGAATGGTAGAACGATGGGTTCGATGACGGTTTGGATGTACCGTGCACTATTCAGTGTCCCCTCGACGATCACCAGTGGTGTACGGCCAGTGTAGAAGATCGCTCCCCACACCATGATGCCAGGTGTTGGCCCTGTGTGCCTCGGTCGTATGCAGTCCTGACTGTGGCGCTCACCTGCACGGCGCCAAACACGCATACGACCATCATTGGCACCAAGGCAGAAGCGACTCTCATCGCTGAAGACGACACGTCTCCATTCGTCCCTCCATTCACGCCTGTCGCGACACCACTGGAGGGGGGCTGCACGATGTTGGGGCGTGAGCGGAAGACGGCCTAACAGTGTGCGGGACCGTAGCCCAGCTTCATGGAGACGGTTGCGAATGGTCCTCGCCGATAGCCCAGGAGCAACAGTGTCCCTAATTTGCTGGGAAGTGGCGGTGCGGTCCCCTACGGCACTGCGTAGGATCCTACGGTTTTGGCGTGCATCCGTGCGTCGCTGCGGTCCGGTCCCAGGTCGACGGGCACGTGCACCTTCCGCCGACCACTGGCGACAACATCGATGTACTGTGGAGACCTCACGCCCCACGTGTTGAGCAATTCGGCGGTACGTCCACCCGGCCTCCCGCATGCCCACTATACGCCCTCGCTCAAAGTCCGTCAACTGCACATACGGTTCACGTCCACGCTGTCGCGGCATGCTACCAGTGTTAAAGACTGCGATGGAGCTCCGTATGCCACGGCAAACTGGCTGACACTGACGGCGGCGGTGCACAAATGCTGCGCAGCTAGCGCCATTCGACGGCCAACACCGCGGTTCCTGGTGTGTCCGCTGTGCCGTGCGTGTGATCATTGCTTGTACAGCCCTCTCGCAGTGTCCGGAGCAAGTATGGTGGATCTGACACACCGATGTCAATGTGTTCTTTTTTCCATTTCCAGGAGTGTGTGTGAATTTCGCTGTCCCATGACTTTTATCACTGCAGTGTACAGTCAACGCAGAAGTCACTCACGCCGTCTTCTGCTCACGCATCGTGTCCGAATTCACAGCACACGTCTTGTGAGCGTTTCTGGGAGTAAAGGGACTCGAGGCTTACGAATAGCGCCGGCTCGGCTCGAGACTGACACCAAACGCATGGGCAAAAGAAAACGTGGTGATTGTGAAAATGTATTCGATACTCCGTGTCACTTCTGGCTTGACCACTGAGAATAAAATATTGGAGGAATTCGGAAGTTACCGACTCAGCAGGAACTACGTGCATGCAAGGAGACTTTAACGAAACTTTTCCATCACTCCGAGAGCGCTGAGAGCGACGGAGGTACATTTGGATAAAGGAGCTTGCGAGTAACAAAATCTTTCTGGCAGTACCGAAACGGTATTGGAATCACCTTCCATATTCGTTACTGAGTAACGACTGTATACGATACTGGATAGCTCTAGCCCTTCGCAGGCAGCAGGGGTGTCGCGTCGTGTCGCGAGGTGAGGTTTGTCACACTTTATTCTCCCTGTATGCGCTTAAATTCTACCTCATATGGTCCCTCTACATCACTAACATATACGTTCGCAGAATTAGAATGCTCACAAATATCATTATCATTTTGTACACCAGATAAAACAAAACTGCCTACTTCATTCCACGTAATACCACGCCAAGCTCCCCGATCTCTCCGTCCCAAAAATGTTCCCAAAAGCTGTCTAACACTGCACCTTTAACACTCGCTGAGATGTTTCTTGCATTGACAGGGTTTTGTTTAAGATTCTTTGTCATCAGAATCCTGACTTGTCTGCAGCAGGCAGCCAGGAATTCCGACCTCGTGCAACCTATTCATCTCGTAGCAGCACTTGGACCTTACGTCCACAATTATTTCTTTGATCTGTTCCAATGTTCCAATCTCTTCCCTTACAGATTTACCCTCTACTGGCACCTCTGGTACGATGTAATTTATTTCCTGAAGTCTTAACAGATGTCCTATTATCCTGTCTCTTCTTCTTGTCAGTATTTTCTATATGACCCTCTTTTCCCCGTCGCCCTACCTAATTTGAGAACTCCATCTATAGCACATCCCACACCTAATGAATTTACTCATTTTGAGAACACAGAAGGAGCTATCTGTTTAATTTGCTAAAAGCATTCTAAGCCCAGGTGGTATAAATATTTTTGACGAACTTTGGTGTTTTCTTCAGGACTTAAAAATGTTTTTGTTATGAAATGTGTCCATATTAATTGCCCTTAACTCAAATTGTCATGTGGATAAAAAAGTGTAACAACTAAAAACATAAAGCACCTTTTGAAAATGGCTCTGACAGTGTATGTACACACCACTCAAAAATGATTGTTAGTCACGAAAACACCAACACAGAATCACATCTGTATACATAAATTGGTCATATTCTCAAATATTTTTGAATATGTATTGCATATCTAAACAGATGTGCTACTGTTGACTATGTTTGTGAATGACTGATATATATAGACACATATCAAAAATGTTTAACATCACCCCAGTTCCCAGAATTCCTGAAGATAGACGTTGACTGTGCATATTGTATCACAGACACAATCACTTTGACTATTCAGAGATGTCACTAAACCCACCCAAAGTTATAAACAACCATGCATGAGCAGCGACCATTAGAAGGAGGGGGTCGGACAGCCGATCAGTTCCAGTCATTTCACCAGGAAGGAGGTACACGGCTAGTGTTGTCTGTAGTTCAACCATGCCTAGACGGTCAATACCGCTGTTAGATCGCGCCCGCATTGTTTCCCTGTGCTAGTAAGGGCTCTCAAAAAGGAAGTGTCCAGGCGTCACGTAGTAGACCAAAATGGTGTTGTTCGGACATGGAGGAGATAAAGAGAGACGGGAACTGTCCATGACATGCCTCGCTCAGGCCGCACAAGGGCTACTACTGCAGTCGATGACCGCTACCTACGGATTATCGCTCTGAGGAACCGTGACAGCTACGACACCATGTTGAACTATGCTTTTCGTGCACCCACAGGAAGTCGTGTTACGACTCAAACTGCGCGCAATAGGCTGCACGATGCGCAATTTCACTCCCGACATCCATGGCGAGGTCCATTTTTGCAACCACGACGCCATGCAGTGCGGTACAGATGGATCCGACAACATGCCGAATGGACCACTCAGGACTGGCATCACGTTCTCTTCACCGATAAGTGTCGCATGTGCCTTCAACCAGACAATAGTCTGACACGTGTTTGGAGGCATCCCGGCCAGGCTGAATGCCTTAGACACACTGTCCAGCGAGTGCAGCATGGTGGAGGTTCCCTGATGATTTGGTGTGGCATTATGTAGGGTCGACGTACGCCGCTGGTGGTCATGGAAGGCGCCGTAACGGCTGTACGATACATGAATGCCATCCTCCGACCGATAGTGCAACCATGTCGGCAGCGTATTGGTGAGGCTTTCGTCTTCATGGACGACAATTCGCGCCCCCATCGTGCACATCTTGTGAATGACTTCCTTCAGGACAACGAAGTCGCTCGACTAGAGTGACCAGCATGTTCTCCAGACATGAAACCTATCGAACATAGATAGATTGAAAAGGGCTGTTTATGGACGACGCGACCCACCAACCCTCTTAGGGATGTACGCCAAATCGTCGTTGACGAGTGGGACAATCTGGACAAACAGTGCGTTGATGAACTTGTGGATAGTATGCCACGACCAGTACAGCCATGTTTCAGTGCAAGAGGACGTGCTACTGGGTATTAGAGGTACCGGTGTGTACAACAATCTGGTCCACCACCTCTGAAGGTCTCGCTGTATCGTGGTACTACATGCAAAGTGTGGTTTTCATGAGCAATGAAAAGGACGGACATGATGTTGATCTCTGATGTTGATCCCCGTTCGAATTTTCGGTACAGATTCTGTTAAGCTGTGTCCCACAGCGCCATATTCTGCCTGTTTACATATCACTGTCTTTGAATACGCATGCCTATACCATGGTACTTTGGCACTTGAGTATATATATATATGGATACATCCGCTTGCAAAAGGTGCTTCATGTCTTAAAACAGTTTAGTCATGACAAAGCTTCGGTAATGTGCTGTTACTTAAGTTATGCCCTAAATTAAAATGGACTCGATTCATGACAAACAGATTATTTAAGACCTGAAGATGACAGTAATGCCTGTCGAAGTCGGTAGTCTTAAACAAAAAATATTTATACGATCTTGATCTTAGGATGTTTTTAGTAAATCCCAACCCTAATTTGTAACGTCATTCATCCCATACGTTTTGACTCTCTTCTGTTCCAGTTTTCCCATAATTCATGTTCTATTACCATACAACGCTGTTCTCCAAACGTACAGTCTCAGAAGTTTGTTACTCACACTGAGGCAGATTTTTGATTCTAGTAGATTTCTTTCGGTCATCAATAACATCGTGTCTTGTGTTATCCTGCTACTAAACAGAGCTTCGCCCGTCAGGTGTTATTTTGCTGCCAAAGTAGCTCAGTTTTTCACTTCATCTATTTCGTGGTCATCAGTTTTAATGTTCATTTCATCACTAATTTCATTTCTGCTGTTCCTCATTATTGCTGTCTTTCTTCGCTTTACTATCAATCCACATTGTTTGCTCATTAGACTACAATTCTGTCCAACAATTCGTGCAACTCTTCCTCGATTTTACTGAAGATAGCAATGTCATTAGCGAATCTTATCGTCAATTTTCTTTCACCCAGAATTTTAATCCCAGTATTGGACTTCTCTTTATTTCAATCATTCCTTCTTCAACGTATAGACTGAACAACAGAGCCGAAAGACTGCATCCCTCTCTTATACCGTATTTTTATACGAGCACTTCGTTCTTGGTCTTTCATTCTTAGTGTTCCATCTTGATCCTTAGACTATCGTATATTACACGTCTTTCCCTGTAGCTTACTCCAATTTTTCTCAGAGTTTCGAACATCCTGCATCATTTTACATTGTAGAATTCTTTTTTTAGGTCGATAAACACGTCTTTTTTTTCATCAGTCTTGCTTTCATTACCAAGGGCATCGTCAGAACTGCCTGGTGCCGTCACCTTCCGTTTTCTTTTCCATTCTTCAGTTTATTATTTTTGTCTGCAGTCTGGGTGCGTGAGGTGTTGAGCTCACTGTGCGATAGCTCTCGCATTTGGCTGGCTTTGTTAACTTCTGGATCCTGTGTCCTGTGGATGAAATTCTTCCGGAAGTCTGAAGGTAATGAATGTCAAAGTTGACACTGCCCCTCCTGTACTAATGGCACATGTCTACATCGTAATCTATACTACGACAATATCGTTGCCATTATTTACAGAATGAGATCCACAAAAATTTACGTTACTGGTCTGTGACATTCTTAGACAGCTGATCTAGCACACGAAAGCAATCAGACTGGTATTGAAACTTAGAATCGCATAACTGGGGTGAAAGGAGAGGAAGGAAAATTGGAATTTTGAACATCGTGTTTCATTCCCTCACCTAGTAACCCCATGCTGGCAGCTTCCTGAATCTCGTAGGCATTCAGACGTTGTCTGCACTGATGAGATCCAAATATCGGCTTGCCGTGATGTGATACGATAGTTCCAGTTTCTGGAATATTAGATACAGAGAAACAAGCAACGTTAACCCGATTAGAAATTCAAATACGTCGCTTGCTTCCCGTTATGTTACTGACGAGTGGTCCACTTGTTGTCGATAACGAGAGTCAGCAAAACAGACTATTGCAGGGAAACAACCCAGCGCATACCTTTCTCTGTCCCATGGAAACATCCAGCGTTTGGTAATGGCTTATCGACCAAGGGCTGCTGTTTTCGTACCTGAAGAAAGCACAACGCTTTGGCAGCTCTTCTCGTACTATTTATGTATGCTCCAAACTGTTCCTTCACACTCTGGCAATCCCCTTAATGGTTATCTGTTAACTGACTCACAGAACTAGCCAGGATCACCTGTTTACACATTTTCATGGATGCTCTGGACTGACTGTTTTGAAATTATAGCCCTATCCAACCTCCGAACGGAACTTCTCCTAGCGTATACGTATAACATTAGTAGCATCTCTACGTCTCCTAATCTAAACAATTCCATCTTTTAGTTCAAAAATACCACACAGACGAGAACTGCGGAGTTTCTGGAATCTAATCGACGGAAAACTCTACTCTCATCTCTAACAGAGGTTGAGGGAACCTAGCGCGTTGTTTACCCTAACGTCCAGCCGGAACGCCAGGCGGTGCTGGTTCCCACACTAGATTACTATCATCTTCCTGCGACATATCTAAAGCCAGCATATTTCATTGCACCACTGTAGCTGACGAAACCTCACTTAGTATTAATTCTACCTGTGCAGTCCTGCCTTCTCGCCCTTTCAATATTGCGTTGCATGCAAGCCACATTGTGGCATGTCTATTCATCTGACGCTACTGATCAAAAAGGTTTACATTTTGTTTCCACTTCATGCATGTACGTTGATGTAAGACCAGATACAAAAGGAAATAAGACTGTGAGCCTTCCTTTATAGAGCAGTGTCAAATGTTAGCACAGGCAGTTCTAATTTCAGTCTGTAAGATGTACTGATTCAATGGAACTTCGCCTTATAGACGACATAGGAGACATGCAAATGAAAGAAGTTCCTACCACTAGTTTCTTTTGGCGTCTGATAAGATAATAATCCGAGAATGTCATTCGGTACGTTGTACTCTGAAATAATATATTTTCGTCATTCTCAATCCTTGTGATTGGCACACTACATTTACGTCGGATCAGCAAGTCTGAAAATTACACTGCCTTGTCACTGGGCGTCCACACAGGGTAGGAGTCAAACATGAAATATAGTTAAGGCAGCGGGAGCCAAAGAAACTGTTAGGCATAATATCTTGTACGGACCCCGGGAGCACACAGAAGTGCAGCAACAAGACGTAGCATGGACTCGACTAATGTCTGAAATAGTGCTGGTGGGAAATGACACCAGGAATCGTGCAGGGCTGTCCATAAATTGATAAGAGTACGAGGGGGGGGGGGGGGGGGGAGATCTACCGTGAACAGCATTTTGCAAGGCATCCCAGATACGTTCAATAAAGTTCATGCCTGGGGAGATTGGTGGGCAGTGGAAATGTTTAAACTCAGAGTACTGTTCCTGGACCCACTCTGTAGCAATACTGGACGTGTGGGATGTCGCATTGTCCTGCTGGAATTGCCCAATTAAGTCGGAATTCACAATGGACGTGAATGGATGCAGGTGATCAGACAGGATGCTTACGTACGTGGCACCTGTCAGAGTCGTATCTAGACGCATCAGATGTCTGATATCACCCCAACTGCGCTCGTCCAACACCACCACATCTTGAACATTCCACTGCTGACGTGCACGGTGCATGGGTTCATGAGGTTGTCTCCATACCCATCCGCTCGATGCAATCTGAAAGGAGACTCGTCCAAGCAGGCAACATGTTTCCAGTTATCAACAATTCAGTGTCGGTGTTGACGGGCCCAGGCGAGGCGTAAAGCCTTAGACCGTGCAGTCATTAAGTGTGTACGAGTGAGCCTTCGGCTCCGAAAGCCCATATCAATGATGTTTCGTTCAATGGTCCGCACGCTGACACTTGATGATAGCACAGCATTGAAATCTGCTGCAATTCGCGGAAGGCTACAACTTTTGTCACGCTGAACGATTCTCTTCAGTCGTCGTTGTTCCCGTTCTTACAGAATCTTTTTCTGGCCGCAGTGATGTCAGAGATTTGATATTTTACCGTATTCCTGATATTCACGGTACACTCGTGAAATGGTCGTAGCGGAAAATCCCCACTTCATCTCTACCTGGGAGATTCTCTGTCCCATCGCCCGTGCGCCGACTATAACACCACATTCAGACTGACTTAAATCTTGATTACCTGCCATTTTAGCGGCAGTAATCGATCTAACAACTGCGCCAGACACTGTGATAAATAGGCGTTTCCGACCGCAGCGCCGCATTCTGCCTATTTACATATCTTTGTATTTGAAAACGCATGCCTGTACGAGACTATCAATCAAATTGCGTGCATGTGGAGTATCGTCTCAGTGGCGTGAGTGGATTCGTGATTTCCTCTCAGAGAGGTCACAGTTCGTAGTGATAGACGGTAAATCATCGAGTAGAACAGAAGTGATATCTGGCGTTCTTCAAGGTAGTGTCACAGGCCTTCTGCTGTTCCTGATTTACATAAATGATCTAGGTGATAATCTAAGCAGCCCCCTTAGATTGTTTGCAGATGACCCTGTAATTTACCGTCTAGTAAAATCATCAGACGATCAATTCCAATTACAAAGTGATCCAGAGAGAATTTCTGAATGGTGCGAAAGGAGCAATTGGCACTAAACAAAGAAAAGTGCGAGGTCATACACATGTGTACTAAAAGAAATCCGATAAATTTTGGGTATACGATAAATCGCACAAATCTAAGGGCTGTCAATACGACTAAATACTTGGGAATTACAATTACGAGCAACTTAAACTGGAGAGACCAGATAGATAATATTGTGGGGAAGGTGAAACAAAGTCTGCGCTTTGTTGGCAGAACACTTACAAGATGCAACAAACTCACTAAAGAGACAGCCTACATTACACTTGTCCGTCCTCTGTTGGAATATTGCTGCGCGGTGTGGGGTCCTTACGAGGTAGGATTGACGGAGGACATCGAAAAAGTGCAAAGAAGGGAAGCTCGATTCGTGTTATCAAGCAATAGAGGTGAGAGTGTAACTGATGTGATACGCAAGTTGGATTGGCAGTCACTGAAACAAAGGTGGTTTTCTTTGGGGCGAGATCTATTTACGAAATTTCAATCACCAACTTTCTCTTCCAAAGCCAAAATATTTTGTTGACACCCATGTACGTAGGTAGAAATGATCATCATAATTAAATAAGAGAAATCAGAGCTCGAACGGAAAGATTTTGGCGTTCCTTTTTCCCATGCGCCATTCGAGAGTGGAATGGAGAGAAGTATGAAAATGGTTCGATGAATCCCCAGCAGGCAGTTAAGTGTAAATAGCAGAGTAACCATGTAGATGTAGATGTAGAGATTCTTTGGTGCTTCACTGTGATACATCAACCTATCCACGCATCGTGTAGAAGACTGTTCTGTTGAAAATCATGTGGGCTGTCGGTTTGGTGGCGCGCGTTGACGCCCCCGCCAGAGCGGAGCACACGCCTCGGCTGACGCCCGCCGCCTTGCTGTTGCAGACAGCCCGTCCTTCGCCATCAGCCGCACGCCCGGCTTCGGCTTCCCGCTGCTGGAGGGCATGGCCGTCTCCCTCAAGTGCGACGTCGACTCCAACCCGCCGTCCAGCCCCGTCTGGGTCAAAGGTGAGCCGAGCGCCGCGCGCCGCGCGCAGCCGGAACCCTCTGCCAGTCCCCGCTTGCCGCGTGCTGCGTACGCCACCCACAAGCCTGTAATTCTTGATCCTTCACGACCACCCCACACATATTGAAACGTCCCCTTTGAACATTTATACAAAACTGTGCTTAAACTGACACACAATATTTTTTTAGCGCAACGCAATCTGACTTTCAGAAATCCCTACAAAGGAATGGCCCTGACTAACATTAACCTGTACCTTTCACAAATCACTTACCTCACCAAAAATCTTCGTTACTCGAACTACTGCAATACAGCGAGCGCCACTACTGCCAGCTAAATAAAAGATTCAAACTACTGAAGGCAATACAGTGAGCGCCACTACTGCCAGCTAAATAAAAGATTCAAACTACTGAAGGCACTAACTACTGATAGGCATAGTTAGCTAATGAAAGATTTTAATAGAGAACAAACAATGTATTTACCTTAATAATCATAATATATATGCCATCCAGTCTTACAAATTTCAAGTCTCCGCCATTTCTCTCCCCGCATCCACCACTGCTGGCGGCTCACCTCCAACTGTGCAACGCTACGCGCTGTTCACGTCCAGCTGCCGCTGCCCAACACTACAATTGCAGACAACAATGCAAACTAGCCACAGACTGCACACAGCACAGCCAGTGATTTTCATACAGAGAGCGCTACGTGGCGGCGGCGTTAGCAATATAAGAACCTAAACAGCCTACTTACAATATTACAATGAGGATCTTACCACTCGTTAACATTCTTATTCCAACATTATTTGACAGGTGTCGCTATTTTCAAGCCTGTGCTTTACATACATCATGTCATAAAAAAAAAAAACAGGAAAAGAAACAAACGCCGAAGACGTCTTTCCTGTACGAAGCGTACAACTGTATATTTTGTCTGAAATGACCCGTGAGATGCCTCAGATGATTTCGTAACCACTAAAAAAGTTTCTTTTAACAAGAAAGAAGCAGAAAAATCAAAAAGTTTTGGGGTCGTAATTCCGATAATGTTTCAGCTTATGTCATCATGGCCGGTTGCCTATTAAACATATTATAAAATCTACGAAATCGGTTTTGTTTGCGCTTGCATGTTGGCAACACGATGAACAGATGTCTGAAGTGTATACTGCTGTCCCGCTTTACGAGGCAGTTCACGTCAGTGAGTTCACTTGAATTAAATGCACGTATCGACATTTGCTACGTTAGAAATGGTCGTCATACTGAACAGCTGTATTTTTGTTTAAGAACTTGGAGAGATGGTCTGTCCACAGATGTGTGCCTATCTTTCGGTGTCTTGTAGTCTTCCTGCAGCTGTCTTCTGAAACCCCAGAAGGAGTTATGGATCTTCCTCTGGAACAGAATCTCTGGCCGAGCTCTACCCCCGTCCTTGCTCCACTTTCTCTCCGTACAGGAGAGTGGCCCTTAGCACAGTGGAAACGCCGGCCGGAGTGGCCGTGTGCTCCTAGGCGCTACAGTCTGGAGCCGAGCGACCGCTACGGTCGCAAGTTCGAATCCTGCCTCGGGCACGGATGTGTGTGCTGTCCTTAGGTTAGTTAGGTTTAATTAGTTCTAAGTTCTAGGCGACTGATGACCTCAGAAGTTAAGTCGCATAATTCTCAGAGCCATTTGAACCATTTTGAACCACAGTGGAAACTCTCCTGAAGTTGATGTGGTAACACGTAAGCACGACTGTGGAGCTGCCACTGTTGCCTGGGCTAAAGTAGTGAGAAACGTGTTCGCTGCCTTAACAGGAGAACTACTGGCAGAGGTCAGTTGATCACTTTTTCATTTTAAGATACGAATTTCTTTCGTGTTAAAATTATGGTGGCACTTCCAAGTATTTTAGGTAAAAGTATTAAATCTTTATCGTAAGTGACTGAAAGTAGCATGGAGGCCGCCGCGGAGTATTGTGGTAACAGCACTGTCTGTCGGAAACGCCATGTCGATATTTAGGGCTCAACAACAGGTGCGTCCGACCCCGGTAGCTGAGTGGTCAGCACGACAGAATGTCAATCCTAAGGGCTCGGTTTCGGTTCCCGGCTGGGTCGGAGATTTTCTCCGCTCAGGGTGTTGTGTTGTCCTAATCATCATCATTTCATCCCCATCGACGCGCAAATCGCCGAAGTGCCGTCAGATCGAAAGACTTGCACCCGGTGAACGGTCTACCCAACTGGAGTCCCTAGTCAGACGAAATTTACATTTTTAACGAAAGGTGCGCTAGTGAGGTGTGTAGCGAGGATAGCTGAGCATAGCAGTAAACTGCCCTGCGCAGCAAAGGACGATGTAGTATGGGGGTCGTTACCACCACATTCGAGCGAGACTCTTTCCAATGGATGTCGTGACAAGACATAACGTTTTAGAGAAGCAAATGGGCAGTAAAGGAATATAATGAATTTGAGGACAGGACGTCGTTCGAATCGGTGAGTCGGTCACTGCTGAGTAGCCAGCCGCACCACGACGGCGGAGCACCGCAGGATCGTGGGACGACTGGGCAGCGTCATCAGCGGCCTCCGGTTCGTGGCCAGGCTGCGTCTGCCGCCGACCCTGCTGCCGAGGCACCGCAGACCTGCCGCCGTCGACGCTGTGTCCCAGGGACGGACTCGGCGTCACAACGCCAGTCGCCGTCCGCTGCCTGTCCGGGGGACGCGGGTCGAGACCCGCACACAGCCACCTCTGCCATCGGGGAGGAGAGAGCAGTGGCACCGCCGCCGGGTGTGTCGCAGCTGGCCGTGGCCTGGCATTCGTCACTGGGCCGGAGTACTGACGCAGCCGACACCAGCTGCTCCATTCAGAGCTCACCACGGGAGACGTGCCTGCTTCATGTAGACTTGAACATAAAATGAAGCTATATTGTTAAATTGATCATAGCGTCGGCACTGGTTCCGCACCACCTATAACAGCACCACACACACGCCAACTCCTACAGAGGTGCCACTGCAGAGTGCTCCATAAAATTGTCTACTCCTCTGAGTTTATGAATTTTAATTGTTTTAGGGAATATTTCATTTTCCTTAATTGTCTTAATTGGCACCCGATCGTGTTTAATGGACAACTTCTCACAGAAATGCATTTTACCTGGTTCATTTACCGTTTTTTTAGACGACTTCACGTAACGTCGCGTGATTCAATCACTGAGCACCAGCCGCATGGACTAGGTCGCGTTGCCACGGTTCGCGCGGCTATCACCGTCAGTGGTTCCAGTCCTCCCTCGGGTATGAGTGTGTATGTTGTCCTTAGTTTAAGTCACATTAAGTAGTGTGTAAGCCTAGGGACCTATGACGTCAGCGGTTTGGTCCCATAGGAACTTACAACAAATTTCCATTGAGCACCTCATTGTTGTCAGTATCAGTTCAACTGGTAACTGTACTGGATCGCTATCACAGTCGTGGCCTCTGGAAGCTGATAATAAATGACTGGCTGGTAACAGAAACTAATGTTAGGTATTTCCTGAATGTTTCTTTTTTTTATTATTTGAGGAAAGATGAAACAGTCTGGAACCGCGAGACGGCTATGGTCGCAGGTTCGAAGCCTGCCTCGGTCATGGATGTGTGTGATGTCCTTGGGTTGGGTAGGTTTAAGTAGGTCTAAGTTCTAGGGGACTGATGACCTCTGATGTTAAGTCCCATAGTGCTCAGAGCCATTTGAATCATGAAACGAGAACAACGGATACTAGCCTGGAAGAACATCTCACGGAACCTTAAGATAGGGGAGAATATGATGTGTTGGCAAATGTGCCAACACCTTGTAGATAGAGGAGGCCGAAATGCACGCTATAATCTAACGCAGACGGGCGTGAGGTCTGGAACAGGATACGTAATGAATGCTATAAAGAAAAGTACGTAGCTGCTGAAATACTTAACTTTTAATCCATCATTTGTATACAGCATTCTTGATGATACAAGTGAGACTCTCTCTAGATATGGTTAATGGCGCCTTGCTAGGTCGTAGCCATGGACTTAGCTGAAGGCTATTCTAACTATCTCTCGGCAAATGAGAGAAAGGCTTCGTCAGTGTAGTCGCTAGCAAAGTCGTCGTACAACTGGGGCGAGTGCTAGTACGTCTCTCTAGACCTGCCGTGTGGTGGCGCTCGGTCTGCAATTACTGACAGTGGCGACACGCGGGTCCGACATGTACTAATGGACCGCGGCCGATTTAAAGCTACCACCTGGCAAGTGTGGTGTCTGGCGGTGACACCACAGAATACATCAGACACGTTCCTAACTTCTATAAGGCTGTCAAAAGAACTGAAATATAGAGATGCAAGCGTTGGTTGTACTGTGAACGGGACTGGAGCGGAAGTGCCACCACTGTGAGAAAAGAACAAAGTCTACGTCATTCAAGTGCTACTAAGGGAAGACTAAGAAAAATGTGGTCGTTCATACTTCTGTGGATTGAATTGTAACAGTCGATGCGGCTGCAGGAAAGAAAACTCTAGAAACAGCCAACTTTTATAAAACACCAAATTCGCCGAAGATGTGATACATCAAATCTCACGCAAATGTGGCATAAGAGCCAGGTGTTGGCCCATACATGTTTTCAGTAACGTTCTAGATGTGGCTACGATCAACGACCACACCTTATACAAGTTGATAACCGACTATACGATCTCTCAACGCACCTTAGTAATGAAAGCTATAAAAGAACTAGTGATAACAATTGGGAATTCTTCTCGCCCTCAGCTGTTCTAGACTCCATCCACTTTCACTGGCGATAGGTAGAATAGGTGTTAAACAAAATATAGTGCTATAGCTAGAGAGATGTTGAATGAAACGAATTTGGCTGTCAAGAGAGAAACGCGTGAAGCCTTCAACGACTACCGTAGCAGAATACTGTCAAATAATCCTTCACACAACTCAAGACTCTTAGTGGTACCAAGATTACTGTCCAGTCACTGGCGAATGAGACAGGAACTGACACTGAGGATGTTACCTACTCTTAAACTATGATCTACCGTAGACCCCTCGAAGGCGTAGCTGAAGTGATCCTCAAATCTACTGTTCAATGTCCTTGACATCGATTTGTTGTAGAATCTTAGAACATTTTCTGAGCTTAAGCATAATGAGGTGTCTCGAACCGAATGACCTCCTCCATGCCATCCAGTATGCATTCCGAAAACATCGATCGTATGAAACACAACTTGCACTTTTCTCACGTGACGTATTGAAAGCTTTGGATCAATATAGACGTTTAGATGCAGTATATTATTTCGACATTTAGATGCAGTATATAATTTCCAGAAAACATTTGGCTCAGTACCACACGTATGCTTGTAGTCAGAAGTATAATCATATGGAATATCAAGTGAAATTCGTGACTGGATTGAGGATTTTCTGTTAGGGAGAACGCAGCACGTTATCGTGGCTGGAGAATCATCGTCAGATGTAGAGTAACTTCAGGTGTGCTTTATGGAAGTGTTTTGAGGCTCTTGCTGATCAAGTTGTGTATTAATGATCTTGCACACAATATTAACTTTTTGGAGTTGATCAGTTATCTACAATGAAACTGTGTGAAAGAAGCTGCGTAAATGTTCAGTTAGACAAAATTCCCAAGTGATGCATCGATTGGTAACTGGCTTCAAATCTTCAAAAATGTAAAACTGAACATTTTACGAAATGAAAAATGTAGTACGTAAACAATATTTTATTAAAAATAATCTCCATTGCTGTTTATACACTCCTGGAAATTGAAATAAGAACATCGTGAATTCATTGTCCCAGGAAGGGGAAACTTTATTGACACATTCCTGGGGTCAGATACATCACATGATCACACTGACAGAACCACGGGCACATAGACACAGGCAACAGAGCATGCACAATGTCGGCACTAGGACAGTGTATATCCACCTTTCGCAGCAATGCAGGCTGCTATTCGCCCATGGAGACGATCGTAGATTTGCTGGATGTAGTCCTGTGGAACGGCTTGCCATGCCATTTCCACCTGGCGCCTCAGTTGGACCAGCATTCGTGCTGGACGTGCAGACCGCGTGAGACGACGCTTCATCCAGTCCCAAACATGCTCAATAGGGGACAGATCCGGAGATCTTGCTGGCCAGGGTAGTTGACTTACACCTTCTAGAGCACGTTGGGTGGCACGGGATACATGCGGACGTGCATTGTCCTGTTGGAACAGCAAGTTCCCTTGCCGGTCTAGGAATGGTAGAACGATGGGTTCGATGACGGTTTGGATGTACCGTGCACTATTCAGTGCCCCCTCGACGATCACCAGTGGTGTACGGCCAGTGTAGGAGATCGCTCCCCACAACATGATGCCGGGAGTTGGCCCTGTGTGCCTCGGTCGTATGCAGTCCTGATTGTGGCGCTCACCTGCACGGCGCCAAACACGCATACGACCATCATTGGCACCAAGGCAGAAGCGACTCTCATCGCTGAAGACGACACGTCTCCATTCGTCCCTCCATTCACGCCTGTCGCGACACCACTGGAGGCGGGCTGCACGATGATGGGGCGTGAGCGGAAGACGGCCTAACGGTGTGCGGGACCGTAGCCCAGCTTCATGGAGACGGTTGCGAATGGTCCTCGCCGATACCCCAGGAGCAACAGTGTCCCTAATTTGCTGGGAAGTGGCGGTGCGGTCCCCTACGGCACTGCGTAGGATCCTACGGTCTTGGCGTGCATCCGTGCGTCGCTGCGGTCCGGTCCCAGGTCGACGGGCATGTGCACCTTCCGCCGACCACTGGCGACAACATCGATGTACTGTGGAGACCTCACGCCCCACGTGTTGAGCAATTCGGCGGTACGTCCATCCGGCCTCCCGCATGCCCACTATACGCCCTCGCTCAAAATCCGCCAACTGCACATACGGTTCACGTCCACGCTGTCGCGGCATGCTACCAGTGTTAAAGACTGCGATGGAGCTCCGTATGCCACGGCAAACTGGCTGACCCTGACGGCGGCGGTGCACAAATGCTGCGCAGCTAGCGCCTTCGACGGCCAACACCGCGGTTCCTGGTGTGTCCGCTGTGCCGTGCGTGTGATCATTGCTTGTACAGCCCTCTCGCAGTGTCCGGAGCAAGTATGGTGGGTCTGACACACCGGTGTCAATGTGTTCTTTTTTCCATTTCCAGGAGTGTACATTTCTCCCACCTCTCCAGCAGGTTATAAATGCCACCACAAAAAAGACAGTTATTTTCAAGCGAACGAGCCATCGAGCCATTTTCGTACTTTCTCACTCGAACTGAAGCGTTGTTCAGCGAGAGCGTGTCCTAGTTATGCAAATATATGACAATTGGAAGGAACGAACTCTGGAGAATAAGCCTCATGCCCTTGTATGTTCCAACTGAACGCCTCGATCGTTTTCCTGACCAGTTTTGCTTTGTCAGATGGGGCGTTGTCATGGATCAATAAGACTTCGTGTTGCCTTTTTCCATACTACGGTTATTTCTCGCATAATGCTCCATTTATATCGATCATTCGCTGTTGGTAGCGCCAGTGTTAACGGTCTCACCAGGTTTTAGCAGCTCATAATGAACGATATCTTTCTCATCACACAAACACAGAGCATTGTATTCTTTCCAAAGCGATTTGGTCTTTCCGTGGATGCCGATGGTTTGTCTGGATTCACCCATGATTTACGACGCTTAGGTTCCATTTTTCATTGCTTGCCATTATTAGATGGAGAAACGGCATTTGTTTTGTATCTGAGGAGCAGCATTTCCGATGTGGTCTTTCGAGTTGCTTGCTGTCTTTCATTCAGTACATGAGGAATCAATTTTCCCATTTTGTCCACCTTTGCCATAGACTTCAACCGAAGAGAAACGGCTTTCTGCGTCACATTTAATAGTTCCGCGAGTTCCTGTTGAGTTTATAATCTTCATCCAATAAGGCCTGCACTTTGTTATCTTCAAACTTTTTCGGTGGTTTCCTGCACTCGTCGTTTCTCACGTCAAAATCACCATATATTAATTTTTGGCCAGCCGCGGTGACCGAGCGGTTCTGCGCGCTTCAGTCCGGAACCGAGCGACTGCTACGGTCGCAGGTTCGAATCCTGCCTCGGGCATGGATGTGTGTGATGTCCCTAGGTTAGTTAGGTTTAAGTAGTTCTACGTTCTAGGGGACTGATGACCACAGATTTTTGGAACCACTCGAAACACTGTGTTTTCCCAAGAGCATGTTTGCCGAAATCTCCGACAAGCTTTCAATGCGATTCTGCAGCAGTTTTCTTCAAATGGTAACACAAAACCTATGCTGTCCGCAAATTGTTTTTCGTTGGCACAGAAATCGACATTTTTACGGGTTTGAAACAGATACCGATGTATGGAACTTGGGTTACTGTATGTTGACATTCGTCGTCAGCCGTTACAGGAAGCAGATGACGCTGCAGACGCGATCTCAGTGCCCTACGCTGATGGCTAGCACCATCTATTGGGGAAATTCCGGTTTCATACTACTACACGTGGTAGACGAGGTAGACGAAGGATCGTCTAAAGGTGCTAAACGAACAGCTAGCTAAACTGGATTGTGCAAAAAAGACAAAACTAAAGATAATTGTTTTACATGTAAACAAACTGCATGCAGTTCATGTTTAACCAAACGGACCTGAAATTCTCTGAACATATATAGAGTTCTTCATATACGAGTCCGTGTGCCTAGTAAAGCATTACGCATTTGTTACTATATGAAAGTACAATTAGTGAATAGCTAAGCATTCGAGGGTTGGATTTCCTCACTTCTTCATCGAGGACTCGCACTGCCTGGGCTACTCTCAGGGTGTAGCTTCGACGTAGAAGAGCCCCACCTTTTCCTTGCCGTGCCGTCTGCTCGCCGTCACTACTGTTCGCCGCCGCCGCCGCCGCCGCCGCCGCCGCTGTTCGGTCGCTGCCTGCTGCCACCGCCTTGTCGCCGCCACCGCCGCCTCGTCACCGCCTGCCGGTGCTCGCCGCCGACGCCGCCGCCTGGTCCCCCCCGCCGCCGCCGCCCTTCTCGCGCGCCGCCACCATGTCCCAACCCACCACCACTATCATCTTCATCTCTCCCTCCGCTGCTCCAACCACTATCACATGGGGCTCATCCTCCAACCCCCTTCCCGTCCTTCCTTCTCTCCCTGTCCACTTGACCCCTGCGCCACTTTCGGCTGTAACCACCCCCAACTCCTCCTCCCCTATCACTGTCGCCCCATCGACAGCTACTGATTTTCCGCCGCTCCCTGCACCGCCTCCGACAGGCTCCAAGACAGCACGGATTTCGGCTCGACGTTCCACAGTCTCTGTGACACCCACGCCCACCCCCCCCCCCCATCTGCGTCATCCGCTGCTCAGGGTGGACCTCCCCCTGACATCTCCCCATGCAACCCGGTCGTGACCACGAAACCTTTAAAGCGCCCGAATGTTGACCCTTCCCCCGAAATCTCCTCCAAATAACCCCCAATCCCCATGACCCACCCACCCCCATGGACGCGACTCCGACCCCCGCCCATGCCACACCTGCCACCCACACCTTTGTCCTCACCAATCCTGACTCTGAATTCCTTGATGCCCGCTCCCTCACCCTCGCCATCCAGAAATACTACCCCAATGCCCCCATCTCCCTTCTGATTCCTCGCAAGGACTCGGTCCTCATTAAATCCCCCAATGCTTCCTTCCACACCGATCTCCTCTCCCGCATCCCCCGTATCCAATTTGGCCAACGTGCAACCCTCACCCACTACCACACCCCGTCCTCTCCCCATCAGCCTCAACCTCCCCGACGTCTGCCAACCTTCACCGCTGTGATCACGAAGCTTAGCCCCGTGATAACAGAGGCTGAGGTGTTGGCGGAACTCGACTCCCGGCCCAACATTGAAATCCGCTCGGCCTGTCGCATCTTCAATGATGCCGGGCCGACTTTTCTCATGCAGATATTCACCGAATCCTCCTCCTCCATAGACCGCCTCCTCATCGAGGGAGCCCTCATCTACAATCGCCGTCATAAGGTGAAGGTGGACCCCTCCTGTTCCCCAGTTCAATCCTACCACTGCCAACGCTGTCTCACATATAACAAGCACGTTCCCTCTGTCTGCAAGAATCCCCCTACTTGTCCCCACTGCAAAGCTTTACACTTCCTCAAGAATTGCCCCAAACTCACCTCTCCCCCCTCCTGCAACACTTGCAATGAACCACATCCTACCTACTCCTCGAAGTGTAAAGTGAAACCTCCACCCGTCACCCCTGAGCTCACCGTCCCAGTCCATCCTGTTGATGACCCCATCCACCCCAACAACTCGCTCCGCCCTCTACCTACTGCCGAGGACATCATCCGTTTCATCACCATTGTGCTCCAAAACATCCACCCCTTCCAGCGCTCCCACACTCTTTCCCAAATCGCCCTCACTGCCTATTCCATCTTCCATCTTACCACCTATGCCACATACTCCCACAACCAGGCCCACTTCACCTTCACCCCCCCCTCACCACCCTTGTCTAACTCTCTCCTCCCATGGTACAACAACCCTACCATCTCCTGTACCACAACATTCGCTCCCTGCCCACCCACAAATTCCTCTTCCTCCACACCCTCCATCAGCACCACATGGATGCCTTCATCCTAAATGAAACCTTCCTTCAACCCCGTATCTCCATCTCCACAGCTCCTTACACCCTTCACCGCACCGATAACCTGTACCCTCTGGCACATGGCGGAGTTGCTATAGGCCACCTCAAGCACCTCTCTGTCCAGCCCCAACCTCTCCTTAACAATCCTGCTGAGCATCTCACCCTCAGCCTCTTCTTCCCCACCCTTACCATCACCTGTGCCACCATTTATATCCGCCCTCGCACCCCAATCCCATACGATTTCCTGGCCCACATTGCCCCCACCTTCTCCACCTATGTGATTGCCGTCGACCTCAATATCCCCAGCCATGATCCTGCCGACCTCCAGTGGTGGCATCAGTTTCTCACCACCCTCCGGGGAGACCTGGTTCCCCTGCCTCAGCACACCCGACCCGAATCCAACACCACTCCTGATGTGGTCCTTGACACTCCCAAACTCCTTGGGCGCATTGCCGCAGATGTCCTTGACC
This sequence comes from Schistocerca cancellata, assembly GCF_023864275.1. Lineage (NCBI taxonomy): Eukaryota > Metazoa > Arthropoda > Insecta > Orthoptera > Acrididae > Schistocerca > Schistocerca cancellata. Next base: position 79,192,823 of record NC_064627.1, on the reverse strand, counting down.
TCATTGACAGTGACCATGCTCCTGTTCTCCTCACTATCTCTAATGGTCGCCATCCTCGCAACGCTCCTTGCCCTGACGTCCCTCCTAAACTTGTCCATGATTACTCCTGTGCCAACTGGGATGCCTACAGGGACTCCATTCACACCCAGGTTAATGGCCCGACCTTACCCTCCAATCTCCTGATGACATCTCTCGCACTGCTGCCTTCCTGCACCAGACCATGTCTGACGCCGTCGCCACCCATATCCCCACCAAAACTATCCACCCTCACTGCCCCGCCCTGCCTCCACAGGCCGTCCTTCTCCTTCGAGAGTCCCGCCGCCTCTACCGCTATTTTCTCAGCACTCGTGACCGGGATACACCTACCCGCCACCAGCAATTACAACGACACATCCGCAACCTGCTTACTGCGAAGAAACGCCGTGCCTGGCGCCAGACATGTACACAACTCAACACCACGCTCCCCATAAACTCTTCCAAGTATTGGTCTGCTTTCCACCGCCTTACTGGGAACCGCCCCACCCCCCAGTGCCCTCTCCTCCTTAATGACCGTCCCTTTCCTGACAAGGCCAACCACTTTGCCTCTCACCTCTCCGATGTTTTTTCCATCCCAGATTATCCCCACTTTGACTATTCCCTCTTCCCTGACGTCATGGACCATACGAATACCTCTGTTCCTCCCCTTGCTCCTAGCTTCCAGTACTTGGGCCACACACCACCATCTGAACTTAACACTCCCATCACTACACAGGACATCAGCCTCACACTCCGCACTAAACGCAACACTGTTCTCGGCCACGTCTGCATTACCTACCGCCACCTCAAACACTGCCCTCCCTCTTTCCTTTCAATCCTTGCCACCCTCTACAATGTCATCCTTGCCACTGGCTTCTATCCCGACCTGTGGAAAACCTCCCATATCCTGATGTTCTCCAAACCCAACAAGCCTCCATCTGATGCCTCTTCGTATCGCCCTATCTGTCTCACATTGGTGTTCAGCAAGCTCTTGGAATCCATCCTTTCCTGGCGCATCCATCACCACCTCCGCCAAAACCACCTCCTCCCAAACACCCAACGTGGCTTTCGACCTTACTTCTCTGCTGATGACCAACTCCTCTGCCTCACTCATCTCCTCTCCCTCCATCTTAACTCCCGTCGCTCTGCCATTTTTGTCTTCCTTGACCTCGTAAAGGCCTACGACCGTGTCTGGCATCCCGGTTTCCTGATTAAACTCCAAACCTACGCCCTTCCTATCAACTACATCTGTCTGATGGCCTCCTTCCTCTCCCACCGCCCCTCCTATGTTACCATCCATAATGCCAATTCCCACACCTTCTACCCTTCTGCAGGTGTGCCCCAGGGCTCTGTCCTCTCCCCTCTCCTCTACCTCCTGTACACGGCAGTTATGCCCCAACCCCCTCCCCCCCACCAGTACACCTCTCGCAGTATGCTGATGACACCGCATTCCTCGCAGTCACTCCTACCCTCCAACGGTCCCAACGCCTTCTCCAGAATCATCTTGATCCTTTTTGCTGCATGGTGTAACCAGTGGCTCCTGAAACTCAATCCTTCCAAGACCCAGGTAATCATCATAGGTCGTACCACTCGCTCCTTCCTGCTCCTGGAATTGTGTGTTTACTATGTTACTTGTCTGATTCCTGTGTCTTTTATTAATGTTGCCAACCCCTTTTGCTTTCTGTTTTAACTTTCTGCAGTTTCCGCCATATTACACTTGACGTCACCGTTTTATCGCCTGTTTTTCTTGTTTCTTTTCTTCTTCCGTTTTTTAAAATAAAAGTCTGTAGGCTGTAGAGCAGCGTACTAAACTGCTGCCAGCCCGCCCCCTTCGGGGGGAATTGAAAATCAATAAAGGAAAAAAAAAGAATAGCTAAGCAATTCTATGTTACAACATTTGTCATCTAGTATAATATGATGTAAAACACAAACACGGAAAGTACAAGTAACTTCATGTACCTTTAATACAGTGTCACATACTTCTGTATGGTGTTACACAAAACTAAAATTTAACCGACTAAAATAAAAATATTCCTGTTGTGGATTGGCAAGAGAGCCAACCCACTATGAGAGGAAACTGAAAGGCACGCGTTTTAGCTCACGCAGGCTGGCGTGAGGTCTGGACAAGGAAGTTGGACTTTAGCAAAAAAGGACGTAGCTGTTGGAATACTTAACTTTAATCCGTAAATTGTGAACATCGCTCTTGACGGTACATGTTTTACAGCATCAATAGTAACTGGTAATGGCGCCTTGCTAGGTCGTAGCAAATGACGTAGCTGAAGGCTATGCTAACTATAGTCTCTGCAAATGAGAGCGTATTGTGTCAGTGAACCATCGCTAGCAAAGTCGGCTGTACAACTGGGGCGAGTGCTAGGAAGTCTCTCTAGACCTGCCGTGTGGCGGCGCTCGGTCTGCAATCACTGATAGTGGCGACACGCGGGTCCGACATATACTAACGGACCGCGGCCGATTTAAAGGCTACCACCTAGCAAGTGTGGTGTCTGGCGGTGACACCACAGTTCCCACATTTATTGCATATTGCATTGGATAAGTAATAAAACAATATTAAAGAGAATATTTACGAAATATCGCTACGCTTTGTAGAGAAAAGAGAAAAGTAGTAAACAGATTAGAAGCCTTAGCGGTCAATTGGCTTCTATTTAAAATGTTAGGAGATAGTACTAATAATTTAAGACTGCGTGACTTTGTTGTGTACCCCAACAACAATTAATGGTGTTGATAATATCAGCACGTAATTGCGTCAGTGTAAGACCCTTTGTTTTGTTACCCTCGGATCATTAACCTCATCCACACTGTTGGCCTGTAATGTAGTACCATACCCTTACATAATTCTTAAATATTTTGCCGTAGTTGTTGGAGATGATTTTTGAAAAAAGTTGTCTTAATTTTTATTTTATGACAAGGTCAAACGGCATTGTGTAATCTCTGATGAAATGCCTATTCATACTTTATATTCCTGTCGAAAAGTTCCTTTCGATCAATTGTGCAGCACTGAAAAGTTACCACAGCTGCTCTTTCACAGGCAGCAGAAGCTACTCTATGCCCATCTGATATCTTGTGTAACTTACCCTGATCTTATAGATGGTGTTGGTTTCCGAAACACTTGTGAGGCGCCAGCAGACTGCGTGGGAGTGTTGTTGCTGGGGTGGAACTCTGCTGCCACAGCCACTCGCCCCCCATCACAAAGCCCAACCCATCCCCTCCCCCTTCAAGGAGGATCGGCCATTGAGCATTGGATGCATCGGCCAAACATTCTTTGACAAATCATATATTCGGCAAGACATTTCGTGAACTCGTTCTTCTCCTATTGGTAGAAACAATGGTTCAGTTTTGAACGCTAATTGCAAACCTTCAGTAAGGAACCTGCCTGATCTCTAATATAATTTAATGTAAGTGCACGCTCCTCTGTTCCGCAGACAGATTCTGCAAAGGCCATGTTCGTATGAGATGCAGGAGAGAGAATAGGAATTAGTCTTCCATTTGGTGAACATTCAGCTTTTCATCATCTGGTTTTTGAACTCTGTGTCAATTACAGCAGACAAATACTGCTTAGTGTCCCAAACATTTGTCGTCAGTGGTCTGTGAGTAGCCATATGTTGCACGTGACAGCTGATATAAAGTCACGACGTCTCAGTGGGACCAGACACTAGTAATTTCAGGATTCCCAGACGAGTATACCTTACTGCCATGAAGACTACGCGTTGCATGATCAAACTTCTCCGTGGTCGCTAACGCGATTACTGACACGAAGTTCCCAAACAAGAGACCAGGACTCAGCGAGCAACAAATGCGATCCTGCGTTCGACTGTGCAAACTATTTGAGAGCAAAATGTGAGCTAAGAGTAAACCGAAGAAAGTAAAAGTGGTAAAACTGAAATTGGTGACTGTTATGACGATACAAAACTTCCTCAGGAGTTCGCGGATATGTAAAACTGCCACTGAGTGTTAAAGCATCACTTGATGCACTAGTTAACAAACTATTCTCTTGAAGTACAACGTTCAGCATTTACAAAAGTACATTTCCGTGTGTGAAATGGTTGAAATGGCTCGAAGCACTATGGGACTTAACATATGAGGTCATCAGTCCCCTTGACGTAGAACTACTTAAATCTAACTAACCTAAAACATCACACACATCCATGCCCGAGGAAGGATTCGAACCTGCGACCGTAGTAGCAGCGCGGTTCCGGACTGAAGCGCCTAGAACCACTCGGCCACCGCGGTCGGCTTCCATGTGAGACTTGAATAAATCTTGAGTCTTACTAGATGATGTCGACTGCTTCAGTTCAGTTCACAAACAGGGCTGTATTGACTTCCTTGTGCGGGCGCTGCTGTGATTAGAGAGAGTGGCTGCCTACTTCAGCCTCTCTCATATGTCACTGCGGATTGCAGCAAGACATTGCTCAAATCTGTGGCATCGATGTGCATTGGTGACTTGGGTGTGGTGCCCAGTCTTTAGTCGCTACCACAGTGACAAATCCTAACATGAGATGGGAAATCATATCATAGACAAATTTGGTTACCGTGGAAGAAAAATAATGCATGGTGCTCGGAGCAAGAAGGACATACGAAGCTTACTACTAACACTGGCAGAGAGAGAATTCTTCATCCAAATAAATCTAGAAGTATCAAATACGGGCCTGAAGTTGATGAATAAACTCTCAACATGAACATTTGGAACACAGCACGGCATGACAGAGAATTATAGACTGTGAAAGAAGAGAATCTATACATTTGAGATGTGTTACGGAAGGACGACGAAAACGATGTGAAGTGGTTGTACACCATGGACGAAACAGAAGTGGCCCGAAAAATATTCCACGCTACTTAAAAATAGGTGACTCAACTTATCTGCTACTAGGGCAGATGATGTAGGTTGGGTTGCGTGTCATAAGGCGCATGGGATATTTTTCGGGCCAGTTTTATTTTTCCCAACTAGCATAAAAAACGACAAATAGGTTATGTGGGGACAGGATGATCCGGCATTCATTAAGTATGGTACTTGAGGGTGCAGACAAAATGAGGGCGTTCACTAGGTCGTGGTATTGGAGGAGTGGACAAAAGTCTTAAGGGAAGGCAGAGACAGTAAAAACAAATGAGAATGTTAAGGCGGAGAGACTGGCACAGAGGACGAAATGGAGGCATGCTGCACCAAACCAGTCGGGTGACTGGAGACTCTTAAGCAATACAGCACGCCGTCTCACCAGTGTAGGGGTGGCATAGACACTGTGTCTGTGGAATTTCCTTTGTCTCATATTTGTTTAATGGTTTCAAAGATGTTTCGCCAGTCACTGGTGCTGTTGAAATGCCAGATTATTATTAATTGTATGGCAACTACACATCAATTTAAAACTACAAATACTGTATAATATAATACAACATGTACATTATTTACAAATTTACAGACATATCATTTGTATAATTTATGTTATGTGCTGTAGAGTCCAAGAAGTCCAGGGTACGAATTTTGAGGGCTTTCTTCCACAATTTGTGTGACAGTCTTGGAAAGACACAGGTGCAGTCTGCAATGGTAGTCTTTCTCAATCTGTATAGTAGGTTACCACATCTCCCACGGTTGGTCCGTGTCCTGTTCCCTGTACTCCACGTACTCCAGGGCAGATAAGGTTGTCTTGGTTTCTTGTTGGAGTGGAGAAAGCTCTGAAGCTCTGATGGAGTATAATTATACCACTCCTGCTTCCAAACTTTGTGAAGATTGACGTTGTGGTCTGAGTGGGAGATGTCTCGGGCGCTGCCTGTTCTTTTGGACAGCAGGATGTCCCCGGACACTGGGTGAAGCTAGTTGTTGTATATTTTCTTATAATTTCTGAGAAGGTTATTCTTTCTTCTCGGGTTTGGTGTGGGCCAGACGACCACTCTCGAGAAATATGTCCAGTTCTCGACTGGCTAAGAGATTACGCAGATAATTGGAGTGGAGTCCGTTGTGTTAACGTACAGTTGATCCACATTTTAATTAGGTCCTTCGTTAATATATTTTCGGTGATCTCGAATTCTTTATGCTTGCTGTTATCACCCAGTCATCAGAATAACAAAATATCCTGGACTGAGTAGCTGGTATATCTGAAATATATAAGCTAAAGTAATGGTACGGAGCTACTACTGAGCCTTGAGGTAGGCCATTGTTGATGGCCTTCAGATCAGTATTGGTATTGTCTATACTTATCGAAAACGGTCTTCCGCTAAGAGTATTGTTAAGACCTTGTGCAGGATATTACACGGCGCATCTGATAGACCCTGCCTTCACACGGTATCATAATCTGCAGACAGGTCAATAAATACAGCGAATATCTTGAGTTGTTTCTAGAAGCCAGCTTCTATGTAAGTTCTCTGTGGAAGCTCTTCGCCACACAGCATCGGTTTGTTCGGAAACCGGCACGTTCAACACGAATCCTTCTGCGTAGTTCGACACATTTCTGCTATACAGCAGTCTCAGGAATAATTTGTACATTATACTCAGAACAACATCGGACTATAACTTTGAGATTTCTTGTTGGTTTTACCTAGTTTTAAGATATCAAAGATCTTCGCCTGTCTCATAAATCGTGAAATAGATTCTATTTGCAGAATGCTGGAAAACAATTGGGCTACCCATGTTTCAGCATATTTATCACAGTGCAGGTGGAATTCTGTATGTATACTATCGAAAATCAGAGCATCAACTCACTTAGTGTCTTGTAAAGCAGCTGAAATATCTTATGTAATGAATGGAAGAGAATATGGGCTATGATGTGAACACTTTGCACTCACGTTTTTCAGTTTTCACTTAACGTGGATGGCAGCAGGTCGGAAAACAGATGGTTTATATTTGTATTGCCTATTTTAAGACGATGTTAGCACAACTGTATTCTGTATTTTCACGTTATTCTTGCGTAATGGTGACCAGGATTTTCTGCTTCATTGTTTGAAGTCAATTTTATTAACAGTGTGCAGCCATTCTTGGTGGCGCGTGGTGTCAAGGCCATGCAGAGGTTCGTCAGCTAATTCTTGTCCTCCAGATGAGGGAGGGAAAGTCCTCATTCATTTTTTCCATGGCCTCAGACAGCCCAGGAACCTATTCCTTTCCCGATAACCTCAGGAGACAAGAAAGTGTCAGAACAATTATGCTAATAGTGAATTTACTGGATCGATTTCATTATTGATTTGCTTTAGTGCACATGTCACAGACACAAGAGGCCTAATTCCATGGCACAGCAAATGGAGCGCAAACATTAGTTGCACCGTTGAGCGACATTGTGAGACAGGCCAGCGCAGAATATAGTTGAAAGGTCAGTTAAGCACTAATTCGTTGCTTGCATGACTTTTTCGCTATTAATCTGTTCCTGCATTTTGTGAGCCATTCCTGTATATACCGTTTTCTCTCTCTTCCATCGAACCTAACCTTCCAACCGTTTCTCTCTGCCTTTACTCACTCTCCGAACCCTTTTCTCTCTTCACCGCGCCGGCTCTACCGCTGCGTCCGTGTTCCAACACGTCGGTGCGACATTTGCTCCGTTTTCTCGCGCAATATTCCTAGTAACAAATGACGGGCGTCCGCTAATGCGGTCATTCCCATTCCTCCCGGCGAACGCTTATCCGAACGCGCCCTGGAAACGTCGCACATTCGTTTTCTGCAATTAGCGCGTGCGTGGAGCGCTCATAAATCCCACCCGTAGCGTTCATTAAATTGGAAACCGAGGCCGAAAAAGGAGCTAAAAGCGCGCGGCCGAGATTAACTGCTGGCGTATCGCGCCGCCACGCCCCCAGGGCTGGCGCAGCACCTGCAGCTGACGCGGTTACCGCCTTGCGGCGTAGCGTGCGCTGGCTGCCGTCAACACACGGCTCCCAGTAGCATTCAGACCTGAAGGAGCTGGGCTGCTGCTACAGCTCGCAAACAGCCCAGCTGCACCAGCGCAGTGGAACCTGGCGTCGCAAGGATTTGCACGTATGAAACTGTGGACATTCCGAACTTTATTCCTGGGTTACAGACAAGGGTAAATAAGACCGCTACAAAAGTGCAACCTTGTCTTTCAGATTGTTGTTGTTGTTGTTGTGGTCTTCAGTCCTGAGACTGTTTTGATGCAGCTCTCCATGCTACTCTATCCTGTGCAAGCTTCTTCATCTCCCAGCACTTACTGCAACCTACATCCTTCTGAATCTGCTTAGTGTATTCAACTCTTGGTCTCCCTCTACAATTTTTACCCTCCACGCTGCCCTCCAATGCTAAATTTGTGATCTCTTGATGCCTCAGAACATGTCCTACCAACCGGTCCCTTCTTCTTGTCAAGGTGTGCGACAAACTCCTCCTCTCCCCAATTCTATTCAATACCTCGCCATTAGTTATGTGATCTACCCATCTAATCTTCGGCATTCTTCTGTAGCACCACATTTCGAAAGCTTCTATTCTCTTCTTGTCCAAACTATTTATCGTCCATGTTTCACTTCCATACATGGCAACATTCCATTCAAATACTTTCAGAAACGACTTCCTGACACTTAAATCTATACTTGATGTTAAAAAATTTCTCTTCTTCAGAAACGCTTTCCTTGCCATTGCCAGTCTACATTTTATATCCTCTCTACTTCGACCATCATCAGTTATTTTGCTCCCCAAATAGCAAAACTCCTTTACTACTTTAAGTGTCTAATTTCCTAATCTAATTCCCTCAGCATCACCCGACTCAATTCGACTACATTCCATTATCCTTGTTTTGCTTTTGTTGATGTTAATCTTATACCGTCCTTTCAAGACACTGTCCATTCCGTTCAACTGCTCTTCCAAGTCCTTTGCTGTCTCTGACAGAATTACAATGTCATCGGCGAACCTCAAAGTTTTTATTTCTTCTCCATGGATTTTAATACCTACTGCGAACCTTTCTTTCGTTTCCTTCACTGTTTGCTCAACATACAGATTGAATAGCATCGGGGAGAGGCTACAACCTTGTCTCACTCCCTTCCCAAACACTGCTTCCCTTTCATGTACGTCGACTCTTATAACTGCCATATGGTTTCTGTGCAAATTGTAAATAGCCTTTCGCTCCCTGTATTTTACCCCTGCCACCTTCAGAATTTGAAAGAGAGTATTCCAGTCAACATTGTCAAAAGCTTTCTCTAAGTCTACAAATGCTAGAAACGTAGGTTTGCCTTTCCTTAATCTTTCTTCTAAGATAAGTCGTAAGGTCAGTGTTGCCTCACGTGTTCCAACATTTCTACGGAATCCAAACTGATCTTCCCCGAGGTCGGCTTCTACCAGTTTTTCCATTCGTCTGTAAAGAATTCACGTTAGTATTTTGCAGCTGTGACTTATTAAGCTGATAGTTCGGTAATTTTCACATCTGTCAACACCTGCATTCTTAGGGATTTGAATTATTATATTCGTCTTGAAGTCTGAGGGTATTTCGCCTGTCTCATACATCTTGCTCACCAGATGGTAGAGTTTTGTCAGGACTGGCTCTCCCAAGGCCGTCAGTAGTCCAAATGTAATTTTAGATTACTAGACTTATTTCAGCCAAAACTGAACCCTCAGCCTGTGCGAATCCATTCTTTTTGTCCTCCTTGTGTCGTCCGTCATTTTGCTTTCAGAGTAGGAGCAGCCATTCACTTCGACTACATCGCAGTCAGCAATTTTAATGTTAAGGTTATCGCTCATCACATTTCCGCTACTCTTCATTATTTTACTCTTTCTTCGCCTTACTCGCAATCCATACTCTCTGTTCAAGCGCGCCGTTCACAATTCTTCAAAGATTCGAACTCTCATGTATAAAATGATTCCAGATATCTGATTCTTTACACATGGGTTAATGTATTAAATATTTGGCGTTAAAGATGTAAACCGTCTGTCACTGAAAACGCAAAACCATTATTATGTTGGTCATTTTAGTTTCGGATTATTCGCGCATAGACTAGTGAAAATGTTGGTTTTCAGATATCTCAATGTTCATGACGTCATACACGCATCTCCTGAAATATGTCTCATACACTGATGTAATTTTTCAGAAACATGGAGCGGTAAAGGTAAACACTGTTTCCAAAATCTGTTGCGAGCAGAGTTGTTAGTACAGAACTAGAAAATTAGAAACGTCACGCGTGCGTGATACATGAGCAGCGAAAATGTAGTAAGAGATGATTTTGATTCTTTTCATTATTTTGTGGGTAAAAAGGGTGTCAGTGAGAAAAATTTTCGAAAGGATTTAAAATTGTGGTTAACGTTTGCGGGAAGTTCCTAATGGCTGTCAAAAATGGTTCAAATGGCTCTGAGCACTATGGGACTTAACATCTGAGTTCATCTGTCCCCTAGAATTAGAACTACTTAATCCTAACTAACCTAAGGACATCACACACATCCATGCCTGAGGCAGGATTTGAACCTGCAACCGTATTGGTCACGCGGTTCCAGACTGAAGCGCCTGGAACCGCTCGGTCGTAACGGTCGGCTAAGGGCCGTCATTGTCAAATACTTGGTGAATGAAGTGTAGGTAATTTTCGCACTCCGAGTTAAGCTGCTTCAAGATATACTCGTATACAAAGTTTCTGATATTAATGCTTCCCTTATACCTTCTAATGAGTGTATTGTGATGCCATTTAAAATTTTAAATTCTGCCAGTAATTATATTAATCACAGACATATCAAGATATTGTTGCCCCTGGAATCCGTTAGATAGGCAACCTGCAACAAGAATTGTGCGCCGTTCACCGTTTCAGAAGTTCCGTTAAGTTTAAACCTGTAGACTCTTCCGTTTTAACTCTGCAGGGCCATTAAAATTTGTGAGTGAAGCAGTCAATATCGTCTGCGAACCCCACACCCGAAAAGACTATTCCGAGCCACAGGAAAAACTTACTTTTTTTCTCGAAACTATATAAAATGAATAAAACCATTAGCTTCGTGAAGGGATCAGTTCCACAATATACAGTTCCTTTCTTTCTAATGTCTAGTATCTACGCACTAGAACTAACTGCCGACGTACAGTACGAAATGAGGTCTGCGCTTCCACCTCGTCAAATTCATTAGTCCCGCAGCCCAGTTTAAATACTATTGGTTTCCTCACATTGTGCATCATTGAACAGTGGACATCGTTATGACTTCAATCTATAGACTCTATTGGCTCTTATACAACCATAAAATCTTCACCTGTATTCTGTCGTATGTGTATGCCAGCTGAAAGAAATGCCTTAAGCGTTCTTCTTCTCTCGTTGTGTTGGGCGTTTCACTTTTACTCGACACACATGTAGTGCCGTAGCGTACCTGTAGTCATAGATCAGTGTTAGCCGCCATCATTTACAAAATTTCTCTTGCCTGTGGTTGGCTAAGCATGCTACGACTGCAGAGGGTACAAGTGTGTTATTGCTGATTATTGTTGACTTTAAGTTGCCGATCCCTTAGAATGTTTCCAGTCGTCAGTGAGGGTAAGCTCCTTGAAAGAAACACATTGCTACCACCCAGCCTTAACGTTTGACTTCTATTCAGTTCTACTTGTGTCTCAAATTGTCTTTTCTCGAATTTCACTATTTTTTAGAGTACAAGCTAAGCTTGTTTGTCGGTCGGTCGAGTGTCTGTCTTGTGCGTTTTGCGAAAAAGACTCACTTAGACTTACTTTCATGTTTTGTCATGGATTACAGATGAAATATCTTTGTACGACAACGTTATGAATCACTCGAATTTCCCTCTACCTTAATTTTATCTTTCCAGGGCCATCGAGTACACTATTCAATTTCCCGCTGTATGGAAGTTTGGAGGTGTTACGGACTGGTGTGTCATGGTCCCTTGTGTTGTATGAGACACGCTAAGAACAGTGAGTGAGCAGCTTCCACTGTTCCTAACACGACACGACTATGGTTTCTGAGCACTCTATCGAGTCTCCACAGTGTTATACAGGGTGATTCAAAAAGAATACCACAACTTTAGGAATTTAAAACTCTGCAACGACAAAAGGCAGAGCTAAGCACTATCTGTCGGCGAATTAAGGGAGCTATAAAGTTTCATTTAGTTGTACATTTGTTCGCTTGAGGCGCTGTTGACTAGGCGTCAGCGTCAGTTGATGCTAAGATTGTGTTTAGTGATGAAGCAACTTTCCACACTAACGGGAAAGTCAACCGTCACAATGTCTGTATATGGGGCACTGAGAATCCGCGGGAAACAACTCAGTATGAACGTGACTCGCCTAAGGTGAACGTTTTCTGTGCCATTTCAGCCAATAAAGTTTTTGGTCCCTTTTTCTTCGAAGGTGCTACTGTAACTGGACTACAGTATCTGGAGATGTTAGAGAATTGGCTATTCCCTCACCTCGAACAAGAAACACAACAATTCATATTTCAGCAGGATGGAGCGCCACCACATTGGCACTTATCTGTCCGTAACTACCTGAACGTCAACTACCCGAGGCGATGGATCGGCCGCCAGGCAGCCCGTGACAGAGCACTTCATCACTGGCCTCCAAGAAGCCCTGATCTTACCCCCTGCGATTTTTTCTTATGGGAGTATGTTAAGGATATGGTGTTTCGGCCACCTCTCCCAGCCACCATTGATGATTTGAAACGAGAAATAACAGCAGCTATCCAAATTGTTACGCCTGATATGCTACAGAGAGTGTGGAACGAGTTGGAGTATCGGGTTGATATTGCTCGAGTGTCTGGAGGTGGCCATATTGAACATCTCTGAACTTGTTTTTGAGTGAAAAAAACCTTTTTAAATACTCTTTGTAATGATGTATAACAGACGGTTGTATTATGTTTTTTTCATTAAATACACATTTTTAAATTTGTGGTATTCTTTTTGAATCACCCTGTATTATTCCATTCACTGTTTTGTGGTATGCTCACATTACTTCTCCGGAGCAATAAAATATTCTTCTTTTACATTTTCAAAATACTCCGTTGTGTCTTTTAAAGAACGCACGTTGTCCCTAATAATTTATGGGCTCTGTCATAGCGTAGACTGACTTCACTTTCATTCGTGATGGAGATATGTGTTTCTAATGAAATACTAGTTAAAAATATTTATTGTCCAATACAATCACAATACTTTTCTACAAGACACTAACGACTTCGTCTGCTACCAGACTTATTCTGGTGACAATGGAAAGCAGTTGTTTACTGTCAAACAGCTGAGGAAACCACATTATCAGTGTATGTAAGTGAGAAACGTCATCCATATAAAGGCCATTCGAATGGTAGACGTGTAACATTTGATACATCTACTATCTGTTATATCTTTTTGCGATTCACTAAACCATTAATGGTTTAGTGCTCTTATTCTAAATCAACACTCATTTATTTCAATTACTAATCTCTACTCAGATCGATCTTTGCATTTTTGCTGTGTTTTAGGCTACATTTATCAGCAATGGTAGATATCCTCTCTGAAGCAAAGAATTGTTTACTCTACTTTTTTTTTTTTGTTACTGACTCGATTGATTTGATTTCTTTAAATTCGTGAATAGTTTAAACCATTCTTCTTCTTCTCCTTTTTTTTTACGTATGAACCACTACCCACTACGCTTATTTCAGCTGTTTCAGCTTATCTTCCTTCCACATATCTTCTTCCTTCCACATATCTTTCATCATTTCTCCATGTTTTCTTTCTTCTGTCCAGCTGACTCCAATCTTCCTCTTAGGTTTTCAGTGGAACCCCTGGTAACTTGCTATTTCTCTCTAAGTGGCAGCCTTTCCCTCTGCCTTGTGCAAAAGTTCAGAGCTCTTCTATGCCCTTCCAAGTTCTTTGCACGATGTATTATTCATTTTCAGTTTATCGAAACAATTGAACCGACTGTTTGTCAGCCTCTTTTGATTAATCCTTTTGATTTGTCCATAGAAAGCAACTTTTTCAATATGTTTACAGAGTTCATTAATATGACTACTTCTACATCATGTTTGGTCTTTAAATGGTCCCAAAAATTTCTTTCATATATTTCTTTCTTTAATTTCCAGCGCTTCCATCATCACCTGTTTGTTTGGAGCTACACACTATGCTGCATAAAGTATTTTTGAGCGAATTACTGTAGACCACTGTCTACCTTCAACACTGAGGGACTTTGATCTCTTATTTAATACGTCCTTGGTGAGGTAATACGCTGTTTTCATTTTGTTAACTATTGCTTTAATGGCTTCCTTCTCCCACATGTCTTGTTCATTTACTTCTCCTAGATACTCGGATCGGTCAGTTCCCTCATATTTCCGTATTTTTTATTTTGGAGGATGCCATATCATATCATAAATTTGGTTTTTCAAAAGAAATTTATAAACACATTTTTCAGCTTGTTCTTTCGAGAATTCTGTCGCGTGGCTCTTTCTATTGAATGTAATAATATAGCTGGGACGTCTGCAGACGCTAGAACAGTGTCAGTCAAACTTTTTACGCAAGAGCCAATACTGGCATCGTGGCGTTGTACCTCGGTCCTCATATGTATTAGTTGATAGCTTACGTAAATTAGCATGTTATGAGCCCCCAGTACATCAGCTAACATTAAGTAGGCCACTGGTCCACAAGTACTGATCGTTCAAATTTGACGCCATGAGAAACACTTCATGAAAACTATTCTATTTCAGACTGATGCCACCCTCATCAACCGCACAATTGTGACGCTGTAATTGCCTGACGAAGAGTTGTCGTGTTGTCTGTGTGAGCAGATGATTAATTCGCGAACACATTGACTTCCAGGCACGTAAACCTTGTCGTTTCTTAGAATTCCAGCCATTTTCAGTTTTTTTTTTTTTTTTTTTTTTAACGAATAGTGGTCAGTATTTAACTCTGACACCAATCTTTTATGAATGTCTGAAACTTCATGTTCTAGATTACATATATAAATTATTACATATTGCTTTCACGACTAATTTTTTGTGTTATACACTTTGAAACAAGGCTTCTCGCAGATGGATATCTGCACTCGCCGCAGTGGTATGCAGTGTCTTTTCTTGCCGTGTTCCATGGTTCACAAATGGAAGAAACGTCAGAAGAGAACGCAACGTTTCAACGAACTTTTACGAAATGAAAACGAGAGATAGCCTCTGGGAATTTGACACAAATCGTATTCCACAGATACAGGATCATCATGTGGTTGGTCGGTATCGTCATCCTCTTGTCACTGCCAACAAAATCTTACTCCAATTCACGCAAAATTTCGTCGCCTGTAAGACAAAGGGAAGCAATGCCTTTCGATTCTTTACGTACTGAACATTCAGCTGCTGCCCTCCAGCACCTTGACTTCAAGCAAGAAACTGCTGTTTTATAAACTAAACTCCCCTTGAAACACAATGAAGACCTATCGACCCCGTTAATATACGTGATTTCGTACTTAAAAGCAGGATAAATTTTACCCCTTCACACGTCAGGTTCAGCAGCGTCCCGAAATCGTCGTGTCCTGTCGGTTGATGGGATTAGCTGTCAAACTGTTGATAATAGCAGTTGTACTTATACTTAACTGCATTTACAAATAAAACACTATCACAAAAGCTTATTAAATGTTTTGAATGTCATTTTTCTTCTACTCGTTGTGTTAAATTAGAAGAGCCTTAATTTAATTTCGTATTCCTTCGTACGAATATGTATCCTGTTTGTAGATGACCGTCTCTGTAATGCGCATTACTTACTCATATCGAATTTACAGCGTTCCTTCGAACAACATTCCGCTGTTTTCATTTCTTTTCTCGTGTTTTCTCTTCACGTTCTTCCGTTATTCAGTTACCACGAAATTTCCTTTCGTATCACCTGCACCACTCGCTCTATCACGCTATGCAGTAGTTTCCGTTATTTTCTAAACAGCAATCCTGACAAGAGATGGCTTTTTGATGAATCCCAGTTAGTTCATAGTTACCCCCCCCCCTCGCCCCCCCTCCCAACACCCTGCCTCATTAAATCAGTTCCTCTGGAAGATTTTTAACAATGCGTAGCTGAGATTGTGGAGTAACACAGTACTACATTGTGTTTCAGAGGTGTAGCAGTCGTGTGAAATACCTGTGCAGCGTGAACCAAAGTTCGCGTTGTCGGACGCCACAGCGCTGTTCGTAGCATACAAATAGTACGAAAATGTTTGTAGTAAAATTTCATCCAATGGGTATTTTCGGTAGAACACTGACGAATGAAGCCAATCACATGTACAGCAGGCATCATGATTGAGTACTGCCCGGATAGTGCAGTGGGAAGAGCTTTGCAATAGAATAATGCGAGAGTTCCATTCCGGGTATAGGTGTAATTTTCATTTCATTTTCAAATTTTGATGTCCACGGCAATGCTACACTCTCTGTTTCTTAAAAGAAAGCCTACAACAACTTTTTCTTTAGTGTTGAATATAAGAAGTATTCGTCAGACATGTCAGCAGTAATGATGAAGCGGAATAATCATTTAAAAGGAAAGTAACTGTCATAATACAGAAGTAACTAGAAAACTAGTCAATGCGGAGATACATACTTTTCTGTGAGTCATCAGTCATCTGACTGGTTTGATGCAGCCTCCCACGAATTTCTCTCCTGTGGCAACGTCTTCATCTCAGAGCAGCACTTACAACCTAGGTTCTCAATTACTTGCTCGAAGTATTCCAATCTCTGTCTTCTTCTACAGCTCCCTGTAGTACCATGGAAGCCATTCCCTGATGTCTTAATACATGTCCTATCATCTTGTTACTCCTTCTTGTCAGTGTGTTGCACATATTCCTTTCGTCTCCGATTCTGCGCAGAACCTCCTCATTCCTTACCTCATAAGTCCACTTAATGTTCAACAATCGTCAGTAGCACCATATCTCAAATGCTTTGATTCTCTTCTGTTCCCGTTTTCCTACAATCCATGTTTCACTATCATACAATGCTATGCTCCAAGTACACATCCTCAGAAATTTCTTCCTCAAATTAAGGCCTATGTTTGATACTAGTAGGCTTCTCTTGGCCAGGAATGCCCTTTTTGCCAGTGTTAGTCTGGTTTCGGTGTCCTGCTTGCTCCGTCCCTCTTGGTTATTTTTCTGCCCAGGTAGTAGAATTCCTTAACCTGATGTACTTCGTGGTCATCAATCATAGTGTAAAGTATCTTACTCCTCTCATTTCTGCTACTTCTCATTACATTCGTCTTTCTTCCATTTACTCTCTACGCATATTCTGTACTCATTACAGTGTTCATTCCATTCCGCAGTTAATGTAATTCTTCGTCACTTTCACTCAGGATAGCAATATCATCAGCTAATCGTATCACTGATATCCTTTCACCTTGAATTTTAATTCAACTAGTCGTTGGGCCCCTTATATCTGAGACGTCCCGCACAACAGATAAGCGAGGTGAGCTGCCGACCTCCGTTCAAGAGCTCATATCTAAACGTCGCCAGTGAATGTAAACATCGACAGACTTTCAGCATCCTTTCAGCATCCTACCTTCCAAACTTTACAGAAGCTCTCCTGCGAACCTTCGCAGGAGAGCTTCTGTAAAGTTTGGAAGGTGGGAGACGAGGTACTGGAAGAAGTAAAGCTGTGAGTACCGGGCGTGAGTCGTGCTTCGGTAGCTCAGATGGTAGAGCACATGCCCGCGAAACGCAAAGGTCCCGAGTTCGAGTCTCGATGGGGCACACAGTTTTAATCTGTCAGGAAGTTTCATATCAGCGCACACTCCACTGCAGAGTCAAATTCTCCTTCTGGAAACATCCCCCAGGCTGTGGCTAAGCCATGTCTCCGCAATATCCTTCCTTTCAGCAGTGCTAGTTCTGCAAGGTTCGTAGGAGAGCTTCTGCAAAGTTTGGAAGGTAGGAGACGAGGTACTGGCAGAAGTAAAGCTGTGAGTACCGGGCGTGAGTCGTGCTTCGGTAGCTCAGACGGTAGAGCACATGCCCGCGAAAAGCAAAGGTCCCGAGTTCGAGTCCCGATCGGGCACACAGTTTTAATCTGCCAGGAAGTTTCATTGTGTTTCTTGTTGTTCTTCACTTTGGAAATTAGTGCACGCCAAGAAGGCGTTTTAGTTAAATAAAGTGTGTTCAAAATTGTTCGTTAGTTCTTTCCTGCCGACCGCACCGCACCTTTCATTTATTTCCATCGTTGCTTCTTTGCTATGCAGACTGAACACTAGGGGCGATAGACTAGTACATTCTACACTTAGTATAGGCGGCCAGTCGTAATTTTTTAACTACACTGTCATTGACAGCAGGTGTTGAGCGGCATTCACACTGGCCGTCACGCACGTGACATCACGCAACGTGACAACAAAACGCTCCACAATGCACATCAAGTGCCGGAATTCACAGCGGCCGTCAACCGGCCGTCACCTCACCTCACCTCACCTCACCTCACGTCAAGGTCTACCGTGAAGCAAGTTTTGATGGCCTCATCGTCCGCTAACACCAAAAGTTACGTATTTCGTCGCTCTAACTCCTGTTATAGTAGGGGGTTTAATGCTCTCGTGTTTGCTTAATCTTCATTTTATTACTATGCTTTGTTTTCGTGACAAACGTGAAACGTATCAG
Source organism: Schistocerca cancellata (assembly GCF_023864275.1). Lineage (NCBI taxonomy): Eukaryota > Metazoa > Arthropoda > Insecta > Orthoptera > Acrididae > Schistocerca > Schistocerca cancellata. The sequence goes on along the minus strand of NC_064627.1, from coordinate 79,174,368 downwards.
GGCGGCTTACTTGTTTTTCTCCATTGGGACGTCCCTGCACAACCTGTGGTGGACTGCAACTGCATTTGCCACACTTCTGTGCATCACGGCACCGTGCAGAATAAAATGTGCCTCGTCAGTTCAAAGCATGTCATCCATTTCCACGCGTGCCAAGAAACGAACGACAAAGTCACGACATTGTAGCCTATCTTCCAGGCTTCATTCTTTGCGCAACACTATCTTCTATGGATACCTGTGTAAACTGCGCTCAAAATCTTCTGAAGTTTGGTCATGGGAGAGACAATTCCCGTGACACAGATCGAGCACTGGCTCCAGAATTAGAAACTTGTGCTGCACGATCGTCTATAGTCACAGCGATTTCAACCACTAGCCTGCTTGACCACCAAATTCACACGGTTCTTCAAATTTATTGATCATATTCTTGAGTCCATTTATTTACACAGCTACATCGTTACCAGGAGTGCACAGTCTTCCTTCGCAATTCCCGTTGCGTTTCGCACGGGAAACTTCAACCTTCTTAACCCTTTACCTCAGCAGTCATAGTACAAAAGAAATATACATGTGTCACAAAACGACAAAAAATATATTGACTTCTAAACAGAAAACATTTCACAACTGGTGGCAGAAAGTGGAACAGTATTGTTTTCAGCATACGCACGAGCACACTGATTCATGAACACACCTATGATGTTTAAGCGTCCGCGATGCATGTGGTGCTCGGAACATCGACAGATTAATTAGAACGGCCTAGTATACACACTGACGGAATAAAAGGAACACCAAGAAGGAGTTTTGCGACATTCGTTGTTATGTGCGTTTCAAGACCTGAAAGATGTCCACATATGTTTCACGCCAGTCGCATAAGAGTAGTGCTAGTAACACCACTGTTATGATGCAGATTGTACTTGCTTGAAATATACGCTGTAACGGTCATGGACACCTTTGGACGTTATGAGTTGATGTTAGTCAAGAATGCCTTAAAGTCGACAACGACGACATTATCAACACCTCACTTGGTTTGATCGAGGCCGTGTAACAGGGCTACGAGAAGCTGGATGTTCTTCCTGCACTACTGCAGAAAGACTTGGCAGGAATGTAACCTCTGTACGTGATTGCTGGCAGCGGTGGTCACGGAAATGTACGGTCGCAAGAAGACCGTGCTCCGGACGGCCGCTTGGCACTCCCGAGAGGGACACCATCTGCAGCAGCAAACTGGGCAACAGTAGGTACCACAATGAAACAACCAACCGTTACAAATCGGAGACATCATCGGATGTCAACTCCAGCGTCATTCACGAACGGTATCAAGCGTCCCTGTATTGAAAGACCAAGAGCAACAGGCATAGAACTCTATCCCACACTCTGACATCCAGCACCTGTACAACACAATGTATCCACGTTTGCATGCTTTCATTCAACATTCTGGTGGTTAAACCGGTCATTGGGGTATCAGCATTTGAGATTTGCAAAGGCTTATCTAGCACTTACATTAACCATCGATCTTACACCGTTACTCACTTAAATATGTTACCTAGACAAATGTATTCCCACGATTTAATTACTGTACATTAATTATTTTTTGGTGTTATGGTTTTTTCCGCTAGTGTACTTTAAGTAAAAAATAAATGACGATTTACAGTACATATTTTGAATAGCAAATAAATGTCGATATTTTGAGATGTTGCTTAATTCTCAGCAGTGTACTTTACAGAACTGATCAGGAAGATAAGTTATGATGTTTGCTTTGGCCATTAATAAATTTTGTCTTTGTTAGTTCCGCAATTCCGACACTTTTTGTATCAGAGATGGTAGCTCATATCCTCAGTTTCACTGTTTCGTAATGGGGTAAGTGACATGACGGACAGTATAAATGTACCCGGTCATGACGGTGCTAAGTCATAACGGCCAGAGTGGATTGGAATTTACAGTAAAAATACGTCGAACATTTTACAAAGACAATATGCACGAGAATGCGAGTATTTCGGTACTGGTTATAGTTTCCTTTAATGTGACAGGCTTCATAGGAAAGCGAAAAATTAGGTAAGACAGAAAGTGTTTGTTTGCGAGGTTTCTTTCTCTCTCTCTCTCTCTCTCTCTCTCTCTCTTTTTCTAATTGCTTGTCACTCGGTTTGTGTGAGGGATTTCACAGAGGCAGTGCCGAACACACGTTTCAGAACTGCTGAGAAACGAAATTGCAGCTTACGTCATGCGTGAATTTTCGTCGAATTTCCTTTCTCGCAGTCTGCGGTCAAGGAGGGCTACCTCTGTAGCGTCGTCTTCTGTTCTGAGAGCGACGGACGGGCAACGGTCGCCGGCGCTGGACAGCAAGTAGCGTCTCGAGGCTCCAGGCTGGAAGGGTTCCGGTCCGTCGAGCTGAGCGCCACGCAGCACAGCGCCTGCCTCTGCCTTCAAGAAATAAAAGGGTTGCGGGAGGGTGGAGGGGGGCTGGGCGGAAACCTGCCCCACCAAGAAGACACGGCTCAGAGGCAGTGGACGCGGTTGATATTCATTACCTGGCGCTCAGTACGCGTGTCTGCCGTCTGTCCGGAACCACTTTGAGACTGACACTTCGGCAGGATAATTGGAGGTCACTTCATGTTCCAGTCATCCAGTCAACTCGCTCAGACTCAAACTAATTTATGTACAAAGGTAGAACAGACGACTATGCCTCATCGAAGAGCTGCACTACGTTTCCATTTTGGTTTTATTAGCGGCAGCAAATTTTTACTACGATGCGTTGAAAATTTGCGATAATACATTTTCAGACGACGGTATACCCTGCTGTCCAAAATTAAAGGAACAAACCGCTATTTTCCTGTCCCGTGTCTCATTCACGATTTAATCCCACAAACTGCCGACAGCTGTAAGTACGATTGTATTCTTCACGGAAGATGGCATTACAGTAAACGCCAATGGTGACATCGGGCCACCTATCGAACGGAGCCGTGTTTGCCGGCTATTCCCACATCCACGATCCCTGTGCACTCAATCACAGACAGTGCAGTATAGCACAGAGAAGACGCCTGTCAAACTCTCTGCGGTGGAGGGCCATAGGAAGAATGGAATCAGAACAGTCGCAAACTCATGTGGGCCAGTGGCTTCATGTTAATTGTTCTGTTGTTTCTCACATGTGACAACAATTTATAGAGGCCGAAACTGTTTTCCGAAACCAGGGCAGGACCGACCACGTGTGACATTAGTAACAGAGGACCGTTATTTGGCTGTAAGACGACGACAGTACCGCCTTAGTACTGGACGGAACTATCAGCTGACCTCGCAGCGTCCACTGGACGTGTTGTGTCGAGGCAAACGGAATACAGGAGCCTTTTTATAGCGGTCAGAGACGTGCTGTATGTGTACCTATGATGCGTCCTCACAGGAGGGAACGCTTAGAGCAGAGTCGTCAACATGCCACCTGGACGGCCGAACAGTGGGCCAATGTTCTTTTCACAGATGAGTCCCGATTTGATCTGGAGAGTGACTCTGGACGGGTTCGCTTCTGGAGGCAACGTGGAACACTATTTCGGGACCCAAACACTGCGGAAAGAGGTCGATATCGAATAGGATCCGTAATGGCGTGGCAGGAATTTTGGTGACCACTCGAACACCTCTTCATGAAATTGCGCTGGTGCATCGGCAAAGTTTTGACTGCTTTCAGGTATCGTGATGACATCTAGGGACCTAATTTGCAGTTGTTGCGTGGTGCTCTAGGCTCAGATTTCATACTGATGGACGATAACGCTCGACCTCATACAGCACGGGTGATGGATGTTCTCTTGGAATTGGAAGATACAGCATGCATGGTGTGGCCGGCTCGCATGTTAGGGATGCACTAGAGAGGCGGGTTGCATCAGTCAGAATTCGTCAACCATTTCCAAGACTTGCAAGTAGTTCTGTTGAAAGAATGGGCGTTATTGCCTTATCACGAAATTGGTGACATCATTCACATCATGCCCCGTCCACAAGTGGTCACACCATATACTGAGCAGATTCACTAACTGTCATGTGTGTGCAAATCTATTAAGGGGGAAAAAAGAAGAACATTTTTGTCTACCGTTATGTGTGTCGCTGTTGTTTTGATTGTGTTTTCTTTACACTGTTTGTACTTTACTATCAACTGTTTATTCCTCTTTGTTGCAAAATAAACTCAACCTTGCAAAATTTTCGTTTGTTGCCTTAATTTAGGACACCACTGTAGAAATTTCGACACGCGAGAAATGAAATCGTAAGCATACATCATATTTTCAACTGCTGCAAACCGGAACGATGTTGCGGATCTCTAACAGCAGATAATTTGACTCAAATTTTCTGCATTTCGCTGCGCTTCTGCATTAAAACCTAAGTGGTTTGCCGTTTGGTTACGTTGAGCAAAGTACAGGGTTACGTTTATAATTTATCTGTTTCTTTGTGATGAAACTTTCTACTTACCACGAGCGTAAGTAAAATGTTACGCCTCGTAATCAAGATGAGGAAACTTATCAAGCTGAATAACAAGAAGTATAGTGCTAACACAATACACCGTCTCGGCACTGCAACAATTATAATACAAATAGTGAGAGGGATTTCTTTTACGCGATTGAGACTGAATTCCTGAGATGCTGGAAGCAGACTTCTTATTATTAGTCATAGCTTACGATAGTGCAATTTTTCTTTGCAGATGATTACTTCAACCGCACACACCGAACATTCAGCTGAATCCGCCTGTGCATCTATTTCACCATGAGAACAGAAAAGCTATACTGTCATTACTGCCATCGGTAATCACTGATGCTTTTACTGACACTGTCACTATCGTTATTTATCGAGGTGTCATTTCCTGTATCGAAGTGTTTTTTCTTTAAATAAAAACAATGCTTTTATGATGATAGCTTGCGTGTAACTGACGGTTTCCTTACAGCCTTCACAGGTGACTTCTCTAACAGCTCCTTAGTTAAGAGGCTGGACTGCAGACAATGTAACTATTTTGTTACAGGTTGCTAAATAACTTTCAACTCTGATCGATGAAAATGGTGCTTTCAAACTTACACTATAGAGAATAAATTCCTTTTTTTTTTTTTTTTTTTTTTTTTGTCTTTGCGATTCATTGAGAGATATATTAAACCCATAAGCTCCACTTTTTCAAATTTGTCAGTTATGCTGACGTTTCATCTATGTAGTTGAATCATCATATTCTTTCGCTTTGTCATGGCAGACGTTTCATCATCATCAACAACAGAATGCACGGAGTATGATCAATAATAGTTATTGACTTTGTACGCAGCTGACACGCGAACCATTCTTCTCGACTGTACCCGTGCGGCAGAAACCTGGAGGAGAGCGTGCCGTAGAACATTTCCATTGAGTAGCATTTGGCGCATTTGCTTCTGACACTGTTTAGTGTCATACAAGACAGAATAATAGTAACAAATTAATTCTTAACCTCGCGACTGTAAGTAACGAAAACATACAAAATGTCAGCTCGAAACGAAACATCCGACAGGATAACAAGCTGCCTGAACCTGCAGCGCAGAGCAAGCGACAAGACGTGAAGTAGTAGCGGTGGTGAAGGCCTTGTAATAATAGCTGCTTGCTGCGTCTACACAGCAGTTCTCGTGGGATTGGGTGTATTCTTGACGCGCCTTCTTCGGGCGTCTCGAACAATTACTTCTGTCATAGCTGTCAATCGTAAAGTAATTCCGAACAGAGTTTAATAGAATGGCACAGTGTCAGCTTTTTCCGTACCTCTAAAAACATGGTAACTCACAACGGATCCGCTCTGAAATTTCTGAACTTCGAAGAAGCTTCGCCGCCATTTCTTTTTCTCGAGTGGCCTGTGAACTGCATTACGTTGTCGCGGGTCACACGCATTACCTTCAGACTTCGTTACGCAGTTTCGGGACATACGTATGCCTTTTTTATCACGATCAAATGCCGCTGTCTGTCTTTGCAGGAGATAGAGTCCTTTCAAGAACATGTGTTAATACTGCCTCCAACCTAAATGAACGTATGCCACTCATTCGAGATACACGCGTCGCTTACACTGAACACTAAGGATAAAGCGGAATTGCATCACGTAATGGCGAACGTAGAATTTCACCACAACCAAAACGCAAGAAAGCTCAACATATCTACTACCGGTCATTTCAGAAAGTCTCTACCATCTGTAACCCTAAACGGTACAGTCATAACATTTTCTTTTTCTCCAAGAACTTGGGGGACAATGCTGAAACATCGCTTGACGGGACTGAACACACAAGTGCAGTAATTGCAGATTCGTAAGGAGGTGTGAGCGTCGCTTCATGTATTAGACAAATACAAAAAAATGTGTACCCATTCCAGTTAAAAAGAAACTTGCAGTATAAACATATTTCATTTTGGCTGATTCTGTTCCTCGCTCTATTATGAGAGCTAACGCCAGCTGAAATGGTGATGAATGGTTGTGGTTGGTTGGCTGATATGACAGACGGTGCGGTTCTAGGCGCTACAGTCTGGAGCCAAGCGACCGCTACGGTCGCAGCTTCGAATCCTGCCTCGGGCATGGATGTGTGTGATGTCCTTAGGTTAGTTAGGTTTAATTAGTTTTAAGTTCTAGGTGACTGATGATCTCAGAAGTTAAGTCGCATAGTGCTCAGAACCATTTGAACCATTTTTGAAAGATGGGATCAAAAAGCGGGGTTATCGGCCAAATCGGATGAGGGAAGGATGGGAAAGGAAATCGGCCGTGCCCTTTCAAATGAACTATCCCGGCATTTGTCTGAAGCGATTTAGGGAAATCACAGAGAACCTAAATCAGCCTGGCCGGACTCGGATTTGAACTGTCGTCCTCCCGAATGCGAGTCCAGTGTGATAACCACTGCGTCACCTCGGTCGGTGGATGGTTGTACGGTACACGTTTGTGTCGTTCGCTATTGCGACCATATCGTTTCCTCCTACGAGCAATCATCAAGGCTATGTGCCGATAAGCGTAGAAACGATCATAAAAAAACTGCGTTTGTCCTGTCACCTTCCCGGTAAGTGTGCTCACTTTATTCATCTTCAATACTTGCGCTGCTCTCTGAGTAGCATAGAAGAAATAGTCGTTTTCAACAAAGTAAAATACTCTCTACACCAGCACATAACACAGTCATCTTCTCAAATCATTTTCTCCGTCGGAGCGACCTTCCTTTAATTATCAGAGAAATTAAATAACCTTCAAACTTAAAAAGACTGATAATGGTCCACCTTCTATCCTTATACGTGTCTTTTCCATATAGTTGTCCGCAGCTGACGCTTATATCCAGTGTTGTCGTGTAGGGTTAAAGTATGTGCCTGGAAACCGAAAGGTCGTGGAATCGAAGTCTAGAATTGTCACTCTTCCTTTACTCTAGCTGTAACATATCAAGAACGAGAAGATGCCCCAGGAACGACAAGCGGTTCCAGTTCATGTTAAATTGTGGGTCCCTTCCCTCAGTTAGAATCACTGAGGTAGATTAGGGACACGCAAGTTGCCCAATTAGCGTTTAATTGAGTTGCACCATACCTATGAGCTACACGGAATTATTATTATTATTATTATTATTATTATTATTATACAAATTTGGCCGTTAAAGACCGTGAAAACAGTTATTTCTTGCGCTTCTGGGAAGTCTTCTTTCTCTCAGTCCACACTTCTTTCATTCTTGCGCTGAAGGCGGCTTTTCTCTCTTCAGACCATTTAGTTCCACAAGTCTTCTTAATTTTCACACCGAAACCCGTGAATGAATTCAGTTTTTTTCTAAAAAGGTTTCTGTTAAATATTGTTTCCTGATCTATGTCCATTTCTTTTAGATCTCTTTCTGTGTTGATAAACCATAAATTTTTATTTTTTAGATTTGCGATGTACGAAAATATTTGTTATGTAAGCCTATTCGGGTTCATCCTCATGATGTGAGCATAAAAGGAGCATCTTCTTTTTCTAATTTCGTCTGTAATTTTGCTGCACTTCGTATACACTTCTTTGTTGCTTTTTAGTCTGTATACAGGCTTGCCTTGATCATCTGTTATTTTCCTGTGTCCAAGAATTGTCCTCACAATTCTTCTTTCACGATTTTCTATCTGTTCTGCATATGTAAAATTTGCCAGTATTTCTGATGCATATAGTATCTGCGGTCTAATGACAGTCTGGTAGTGTCTGGGCTTAATGTTTTTGGACATACATTTTTTTGAATACATTTGTCTGCAGTAGTGAGTTGCTGTCTCTAGTTTTTGTATTCTAGCCCTGCAGGCTGGATGACCTTTTGCCACAGGCTGAATTAGTTCACCAAGATATTTAAAATGTTTAGATAGCTGTATTTTCCCATATTTCGTAGATATTTTCTTTGGTGGATTTTTGATATTTGTAATGATTTCTGTCTTTTCAAATGAAATTTGCAAGCCTGCTTTTTCAGCAGTTTCTTTAAGTAATTCTATTTGTTTTATTGTGTCCTTTTGTGTGTAAGCTAAACAGGCGAGGTCGTCAGCGAAGGCAAAACAGTTGGTTTCAATGGCTTTGTAGCACTTCCCTCCAATTTGGACTTTCTCAACTCCATGTTTTTGCGTGAGTTTTCTCCATTCTGCTATGACTTTATCAAGAACACAGTTGAAGAGTACCGGGGACAGCGCATCTCCTTGTCTGACGCCGGTTTTGACCTCGAAATGCCGTGAAATTTCTCCTTGGAATTTTACTTTTGATGTTGTATTTGTTAATGTTTCTTTGATTATGGTGATTGTTGTTTCATCTATTTCATATTCTCGAAGTGTTTTGATGAGTGTGTCCCTATCGATTGAGTCATAAGCTTTTTTGAAATCAATGAATGTTATGAAATATTTCTTGCTCCTTGTAGAAAAATAGTTCATTGTTGTTTTGAGGTTATTATTATTATTATTATTATTATTATTATTATTATTATTATTATTATCGTTGTTGTTGATGTGCTACCTGTAGTGTATTGAAAAAGGTGTAGCTGACCAATGTCCGAGACTGTTCCACAGTCGAGTTCTGATAGGGTGACAATGTTTGAACTATGTGAACTAAAATCGTCATAGTTTCCGAACAGCTTGCGTTAGAACGTTCAAACTGCACGGTTTGTCGCGGGACATGATGGGAATTAGTATCCGTATGTGTGGTTTGGTTTAGCGATGAAGCCCACTTTCGTTTGGATGGGTTCGTCAATAAGTAAAATTGGCGCATTTGGGAAACTGGGAATCTGAATTTCGCGATCGAGAAGTTTCTTCATCCTCAACGGGTGACTGTGTGGTGTGCAGTGTCCAGTCACGGAATAATCGGTGCGATATTCCTTGATGGCGCTATGACTGCCGAACGGTGCCTGATTTCGACAAGATGTGGTTCATGCAAGACGGAGCTCGACCCCATTGAAGCAGGGCAGTGTTTGACGTTCTGGCTCTGGTGAACGCAGAGGCCGCTTTCATGGGCCTCGATTCGCCGCCATATTCGCCGGATCTGAAGACATGCGACTCCTTTCAGTGGGGCTGTATTAAAGACAAGGTGTACAGCAATAACCCCAAAACCATTGCCGAGCTGAAAACAGGCATTCAGGAAGTCATCGACAGCATTGATTTTCCGACACTTCAGCGGTTCACGCAGAATTTCGCTATTCGTCTGCGCCACATCATCGCCAGTGATGGCAGGCGTATCGGACACGTCATAATCCGAATATCTGTAGTGACGTTTACATGTTGAATAAAGTGTGTGCACGTTGTAGTTTGTAACTAACTTAAGTTTTTTGTCCTATTCATTTCAATAATTGTCATCCGGAATGAAAGAGGGGCAAGACCGATTTCTGAAGCTTGTTGTCTTCTACGTGGCTGTCATGTCTAAAATTTTTCTGACTTCTGAGGACAGACTGTCTCAAAACGTCTGACTTACTATACGACGATTGCAAGATAATAAATCAGCACTGTGACAACTATTCTCTGTCGTTACCCAGACGGACAATATTTAAACGATCACTGTATCACTTCTGCGCTTTGGAGGCTCTGCAATGAAACGTGTGGAAACCTCCAGTAGCATCCAAGTTGGTCTACGTGCGTCTGCCAAAAATTCTGTTGTGGTCACCTGCTTAATATTATCTCGGCAGGCTAGAGAACTGCTCGTATTAGGTGAGCGGCAGATCTTATGAGCCACTTAAGCCAAACCTGGTATAAAACTTTTGTTATTGTTTTGAAATTAACCTTTATTGGAACATTTGTTTTTATGTACGTGTATGAAGCAAAATGGTTCAAATGGCTCTGAGCACTATGGGACTTAACAGCTATGGTCATCAGTCCCCTATAACTTAGAACTACTTAAACCTAACTAACCTAAGGACATCAGACAACACCCAGTCATCACGAGGCAGAGAAAATCCCTGACCCCGCCGGGAATCGAACCCGGGAACCCGAGCACGGGAAGCGAGAACGCTACCGCACGCGTGTGTTCAGCAGCTCCATCTGTTAATAAAAGCGTGAGTTAGCAGGGGCCACAAAACAAAATCTACGTTTTTACTGAAAAAATATGATTTTGTGTTTCAAAAATTACTGTAATCTGTTTATGTGTCAAAAGAAATTAAAGAACTTAAACTAAAAACTGACAACAGAAACGTAAAACTTATTATAGAACATAATATTTCCATTCTTTCACTTTCAACTAGTAAGCTGAATTGTATCTAATTTTCGAAGTTGAAAAAAAAAACTGTGTTCGTTGTAATACAATGAATCTGCTGTGCCTGCACGTAGTTCATGTACCCGGGACCCACGACTTTCACACTACACACAGTTTTCTTCAATAAAATTGAGTAACACTATCCGAAGTGTCGCAGATGTCTCCTAATGCCATACAACTTATTTCTGCCTCCTTTGCAATGTAGTTATGGGGACATGAAAATGAATGGCGGCAGCTCTTTCGATCATTTCCCCTTCAGAAACACTTGAAACTGCTTGCTTCATAGCAGCCTCGGGCTACTCCCCTCAGCCCTCTCTGGCGGACGTCTTCCTGAATCTTGGCATCGTATCCTAAAAACGAAACATGTCCCACATGTTCCGACTTCGGTATGGCCTTTACTGCCCGCCTGACATTGCACATTGAAACAAGGCGGAACAAAATATTGAGCGGAATGGAATTGTTAAGCTACAATATACACTCCTGGAAATGGAAAACAGAACACATTGACACCGGTGTGTCAGACCCACCATACTTGCTCCGGACACTGCGAGAGGGCTGTACAAGCAATGATCACACGCACGGCACGGCGGACACACCAGGAACCGCGGTGTTGGCCGTCGAATGGCGCTAGCTGCGCAGCATTTGTGCACCGCCGCCGTCAGTGTCAGCCAGTTTGCCGTGGCATACGGAGCTCCATCACAGTCTTTAACACTGGTAGCATGCCGCGACAGCGTGGACGTGAACCGTATGTGCAGTTGACGGACTTTGAGCGAGGGCGTATAGTGGGCATGCGGGAGGCCGGGTGGACGTACCGCCGAATTGCTCAACACGTGGGGCGTGAGGTCTCCACAGTACATCGATGTTGTCGCCAGTGGTCGGCGGAAGGTGCACGTGCCCGTCGACCTGGGACCGGACCGTAGCGACGCACGGATGCACGCCAAGACCGTAGGATCCTACGCAGTGCCGTAGGGGACCGCACCGTCACTTCCCAGCAAATTAGGGACACTGTTGCTCCTGGGGTATCGGCGAGGACCATTCGCAACCGTCTCCATGAAGCTGGGCTACGGTCCCGCACACCGTTAGGCCGTCTTCCGCTCACGCCCCAACATCGTGCAGCCCGCCTCCAGTGGTGTCGCGACAGGCGTGAATGGAGGGACGAATGGAGACGTGTCGTCTTCAGCGATGAGAGTCGCTTCTGCCTTGGTGCCAATGGTGGTCGTATGCGTGTTTGGCGCCGTGAAGGTGAGCGCCACAATCAGGACTGCATACGACCGAGGCAAACAGGGCCAACACCCGGCATCATGGTGTGGGGAGCGATCTCCTACACTGGCCGTACACCACTGGTGATCGTCGAGGGGACACTGAATAGTGCACGGTACATCCAAACCATCATCGAACCCATCGTTCTACAATTCCTAGACCGGCAAGGGAACTTGCTGTTCCAACAGGACAATGCACGTCCGCATGTATCCCGTGCCACCCAACGTGCTCTAGAAGGTGTAAGTCAACTACCCTGGCCAGCAAGATCTCCGGATCTGTCCCCCATTGAGCATGTTTGGGACTGGATGAAGCGTCGTCTCACGCGGTCTGCACGTCCAGCACGAACGCTGGTCCAACTGAGGCGCCAGGTGGAAATGGCATGGAAAGCCGTTCCACAGGACTACATCCAGCATCTCTACGATCGTCTCCATGGGAGAATAGCAGCCTGCATTGCTGCGAAAGGTGGATATACACTGTACTAGTGCCGACATTGTGCATGCTCTGTTGCCTGTGTCTATGTGCCTGTGGTTCTGTCAGTGTGATCATGTGATGTATCTGACCCCAGGAATGTGTCAATAAAGTTTCCCCTTCCTGGGACAATGAATTCACGGTGTTCTTATTTCAATTTCCAGGAGTGTACATTACACTACTGAAATATTAAATACCAGTCTAAAAATTCTCCTACTGAAGTACAAAAACTGCGAATATTTAAAAGACTCTGAGTGAAAAGTGCGTATCAGCTGTCTCACTCTGCCTTCCTCAACGCTTTCAAAAAAATTTACCAATTATTTTACAGCAGCAGTTTATCTACCTCACATGGAGCCAAATGTAACGGTCAGTAAAATTTAGTTTGTTTACTCATGTGAAATTAAAATAACGCGAAACTGATTTTACACCTATCACCGGATTTTACGTGCAAATTAGCATTGCAGGTTATTCAATACTACAGCGTGGGAACGGACAGACTTTCTACATAATTTCTACGTGCTACGTCACATTATAAACTTTGTTTCCACCCGACACCGGATTTTACTTTACCCTTTGAAATAAAGTAAATTTGAGCCTCTGTATCTTGGGAACGGATGAGGATATGAGGAATATTTTCAAATTTGTTCAAGATCGGGGTCTTAGGATTACATCCTAAAAATTACAGCCATTTTCTGTGCATAGTTATTTCGGAATCCGCGGCTGATTTTTGTTACCCAAAGAACTATATTTTGGCGTGTTTCTCGATAACGTATAAAGATTTATGAAAACGGGGAGATTGCTCTTATACATAAAAGCCTACAGAATAAACTGTTAAAATTTGAGTAGTTTGCTGTGGTTATTGATTTAGGCTTCCTCTCATACCGGATTTTACGTGTAATTTCGAACCTTGTATCGTGGAAACGGACAAGGTTGTGAAGAAAATTTTCAATGTTGTTCGCGAACAAACTTTATGAAAAAGTTTCAGGCATCTGGTGTGCATAGCCCTTTTGGTCCGCTGGTGACGGCGAAAATTTAGTAAAAAGAAAAAAACAATCTTTCTGTGGAGCAACCGCCCATGAACTAATGGTGCTTCCGTTGGTCTCGTCAAATCGATCGCAAACTACAACAAATGCAAAAACAAAAAACCGATTTGCAGCATTTGCCTAAGCAGAAGAAAGTATGTAATAATCAGACTTGCAATGTAGGACAGTGACACTGAGCACGATATTCTGCTGATTTTATAAATTGACCCTAGTCCAAGGACTACCCCAAATGCTTGATCGAACCTTTGTATCACCAACAGAACCCGAGTTATGAGCACCGGAAAATCTTTTTATGTGCGGCGTTTTGAAAGGTACTATTTACGCATGCTGTCACATAATGGCTCTGAGCACTATGCGACTTAACTTCTGAGGTCATCAGTCGCCTAGAACTTAGAACTAATTAAACCTAACCAACCTAAGGACATTACACACATCCATGCCCGAGGCAGGATTCGAACCTGCGACCGTAGCGGTCGCTCGGCTCCAGACTGTAGCGCCTAGAACCACTCGGCCACTCCGGCCGGCATGCTGTCACATTCATCCGAGTACTATCTTATATTGCTTTTTACCTTGAACAGTATAAACCGAAGCTGAAAAATGCACCGTTCACCTGCTTCGCCACTCAAAGGCAGATAAAATTTTATTTGTGGCGCAATCTCAACAACTACATCACTCAAGTTCTAGCAGGTGCGCTTTACTGCAAGCACTGCATGCGTTGGATGTCTAACGGCAAACACGAGAGACAGGAAATGGCCCATACTTCCGTCCGGTCAGTAGTAGCAGCCGCTCCTCTAACTTCCTTTAACTGTCCGAGGCGGCGGCTGTTCTGAGAGCCAACGTATTGAGTTACACTTTCTCACTTCCCTTCTGTCAATTTTGCGTGTACGTGACAGGATCCACTGTGCAGTCGTCTCTCTGCAGGGGAGTAAAAAGGGAAGGGAAACGCCCATGTGCGCATAGGACTCGGATTCTGAGGATTCCGTACAAACTTGTGTACATACCGGGCTGTTATAATGAAAGTGAAGGCAGCCAGTGAGGTCCAATGGGGGCTGTAATTATCGTATAGCAGAGAAACTTGGTAGACATGCTAAAGAGTTAACGCGGAACTGATTTATGATTTTTAGTTCCAATTTTGACCACCAGGAACAAATATGGCGCTGTAGAGAACCTCGTCGTCGTCACCGGTGCTCATATTGAACAAACTGTGTGAGCGACGGTTAATTTCAAATCAACATTACACCTTTATTACTTGTTTGATCTTTTCTGCCCAAATTCCATTCCTAATGCACTACATATGGAAAAAATTTTCATACAGGGTGTGGCAAATAAAAGTGGCCCGGAGAACAGTGTTCCACGGTACGATGAAACGCAGCAGAGGAATGGACATACTGCCTACAGCAGTTGTTGGAAGTGACCACCATTAATTTTTTGGAATTGCTGGACCCCGGTCGGCAAGTTGTTGATGGTGGATCGAAGCTGGACTGCTGGAATTGCTGCAGTATCATTCGAAATGTTCTGCTGCAGTTCTTGAGGGCTGTTGCGATAGACTTGAGGGTTTCCCGCACAAAGTAGTCGCAGAGTGGCAGATCAGGTGAAATGGGCGCCCAGCAAGGGCTGAGACCACACTGACCACTGCTAACAACTCTGTCAGGCGTGAAGACTCTGCGAGTGTGTTCCAAGATTCGGCTAGCTGTATGGACAGTTGCCCCGTCCTATTGGAAGTAACTGTAGCGGTGTGACTATCTGCATACCTTCACGTCCTGTCGTATCCACTACTTTTATTTGACCCACATTATACGTCTTCTTTGCATTCACAGCGCTAGATTTGCATCTGGTGGTAAAAATTGGATGCAATTTTTTCAGTGTAAATTGATCATGGGTAGTCAGGCAGCAGTTAGAATTGACGGTAAATTGAGTTCATGGTTCAGAGTAGTTTCAGGGGTAAGACTAGGCTGCAACCTGTCTCCACTGTTGTTCATATTATTTATGGATCATATGTTGAAAACAATAGACTGGCTGGGTGAGATTAAGATATGTGAACACAAAATAAGCAGTCTTGCATATGCGAATGACTTAGTTGTGATGGCAGATTCGATTGAAAGTTTGCAAAGTAATATTTCAGAGCTAGATCAGAAATGTAAGGACTATGGTATGAAGATTAGCATCTCCAAAACGAAAGTAATGTCAGTGGGAAAGAAATATAAACGGATTGAGTGCCAAATAGGAGGAACAAAGTTAGAACAGGTGGACGGTTTCAAGTACTTAGAATGCATATTCTCACAGGATGGCAACATAGTGAAAGAAGTAGAAGTGAGGTGTAGCAAAGCTAATGCAGTGAGCGCTCAGCTACGATCTACTCTCTTCTGCAAGAAGGAAGTCAGTGCCAAGACTAAGTTATCTGTGCACCGTTCAATCTTTCGACCAACTTTGTTGTATGGGAGCGAAAGCTGGGTGGATGCAGGTTACCTTATCAACAAGGTTGAGGTTACGGATACGAAAGTAGCTAGGATGATTGCAGGTACTAGTAGATGGGAACAATGGCAGGAGGGTGTCCACAATGAGGAAATCAAACTGGGAATGAACTCTATAGATGTAGCAGTCAGGGCGAACAGGCTTAGATAGTGGGGTCATGTTACACGCATGGGAGAAGCAAGGTTACCCAAGAGACTCATGGATTCAGCAGTAAAGGGTAGGAGGAGTCGGGGCAGACCGAGGAGAAGGTACCTGGATTCGGTTAAGAATGATTTTGAAGTAATAGATTTAACATCAGGAGAGGCACCAATGTTAGCACTCAATAGGGGATCATGGAGGAACTGTATAAGGGGGGCTATGCTCCAGACTGAACGCTGAAAGGCAGATGATGATTGATCCTGCATTAACGCATTAAAATATCTGCCAAGTCTCACTGCCATATGATAATAACAGCTCACAATTTACCTCCGTGAGTAACTGCTTTAATTAAAACGACCGGGTAGACAATAATAATTTCGTGTGGCGTGCTAGGTGGCACACGCCCTTCACTGGGTGACCAATTCTGGCAGACTTGCGTGACGCTAACCTACCCCAGTTATACGAACGCGGAACGGGTTCCGCGACCAGTCAGTTCCCAGACACGCGCTTTACCTCTAAAATACACTGGAGTCCAAACTTAAACCAACAAACCACTGTTTCGCGTAATGACTACAATGAAGTGTATAATCATACAAAATGTCAACAAACATCCATATAATTGCTTTCTGGACGGAAGATGACATTACGGTTAACGGACAACAACTTCGGCGATGACGACAGGTCACCTGCCAAGTGGGTAGTGTTTGCCGGGTAGGCCCACATTCGAAGTCATTGTGTACACAGTCACAGACCAGACGGTGCAGTATGGCACAGAGAAGACGCCTAGTAGACACTTCGTAGTGGGGGAGCTGTAAGAGGAATGGAAGCAGGAGAGTCGTAGAAGGATGTGGCCCGAAGGCTTACTGTGAATCGTTCTGTCGTTTCTCGGGTGTAGCGACAATTTGTAGGGACCGAAACAATATCCGCATCACCAGGGCCGGGCCGATCACGTGTGATATCAAAAAGAGTTATTTGGTGGAAGGGCATGGCGGTACCGCCTTTGTACTGGACGGAAACTGGCATCTGATGTCGCAGTATCCACTGGACGTGTTGTATGGGGACAAAGGCTTCGCAGAGTAGCCTTTACTGTCGGAGACCTTCTATATGTGTACCTCTGATGCGTCTTCACAGAAGGAAACGTCTATAGTGGAGTCGTCATCATACCACCTGGAAGATTGAACAGTGTGTCAGTGCTGTTTTCGCAACAGAGTTCCGTAGTCGTCTGGAGAATAATTCTCGGCGCATTCGCATCTGGAGCCTATCTCGAACACGATTTCGGAATTCAAACATTGTGGAAAGAGACCGATATCGAGGGGGATCCTTAATGGTGTGGGCAAGGATTACGGTGACCACTGGAACACCTCTACATGAAACTGTACGAGTAAATCAGCAACGTTTAACTGCTATCAGATATCGCGACGAGATCTTCGGACGTAATGTGCGGTTATTGCGAGGTGGTGTGTGCACAAATTTCGTATTGATGGACGATAACGCTCGACCCCATAGAGTACGGGTGTTGATGATTTCTTCAAAACGGAAGATACTGCATACGTGATACGGCCTGCTCGCTCTTCTGATTTTAATCTCATAAAGCATGTCTGGAATGCACTAGGGAGACGGTCTGCATCGCGTCAACATCGACCAACTGCTCTCCAAGACTTGCGAGCAGCGCTGCAGGAATAATGGCCGTTATTGTCTTAACATGAAACTGATGACATCATTCATAACATACCCTGTCGTTGTCAGGCCTGCATTGATGCCACAAGTGGTCACACATCGTGTTCATCACATTAACCGGTTGTCGGTATAAGTGTGCAAATCCGTTAAGTTGGAAGAAACGAAGAACATTTTGTCTACCGTTATGCATGTTGCAATTGTTTACTATCTGTGTTCTTCACATTGTTTGTACTTTACTGTCACCTGTTTACACTGTTTTGTGCAAAATAGACGCACCATTGCAAAGTTTCGACTTGTAGCTTTAATTTCGGACACCAATATATGAGACATAAGTGACCGTACCATTTCATTGATTGGCTTGGAGGATTCAGTATATTTTTCACCACCAACCGACTGAACCCCTAGTATTTGACATCAGTTTCAACTGTGTAACTCTGCCCGTTACTGTGTTCTAGGAGTTGAAGAAATACACCTCCAAAGCACTCGATCACAATATAGCAGTCTTAACAGACTGTCAGAGAGATGCACAACAAATAAAAAACTATTTTCTGGATTCTTTTTCTTTAATTGTGTTGTGGAACCTAGTTTCTTCCCAAATTTCATGATTACGAGGCAATGGGAAGTACCCGATAGGGTTTGTTCAGTGAGTTTGCGAGTATAAGGCGCTCCGGAACGCCCTATACTTGCAATGTTAAAATAACGCTTATAAATTACATCATTCCTCACAAAGTATTTGAGGTAGGAAGTTGAACTTTCTACAGATTATTTATTGGAATATGGGCTACAACTTAACACAGGGATTTTACAAAATTTTAGTTCAGTTATTAAAGATGATTTTTTTCAATTGTAATGAAAATTCACAACATTTTTTTTGCAATTTTTTATTTATATTTTCAAAAATATTCAGTTTTTTTGGAAAAAGGCTGTGTTAAA
This sequence comes from Schistocerca cancellata, assembly GCF_023864275.1. Taxonomy (NCBI): domain Eukaryota; kingdom Metazoa; phylum Arthropoda; class Insecta; order Orthoptera; family Acrididae; genus Schistocerca; species Schistocerca cancellata. The sequence continues at coordinate 79,155,741 of NC_064627.1, read as the reverse complement.
TTATGCAGAAGGTACTGTGTAACATTTACTGAAAGTTTGAAACAAATATGTTTGGAAGATCCTTAGAAAACATGTAATTACTATGAGAAAATAAAAGTTTTGGGAATCGAGCGACAAAGATTGGATTAACTTTTTAGTGCATTCCAGATCCATAGGATGGATTATCTTCATCCTCTGCAAACTCCTCCTCCAGCTTCCTCTTTTTCCTCCTCCTGTTTACTCTTGCTTGTATTTCTAGACTCTTTACAGCCCTGTCTGCAGCCCGAAGGCGTTCCTTGTCTAAAGCAAGCATCGCTCGTACCATGTTAGAATGTTATTATTTACAGTAATAACACATACCTTTGGCTTTCCAACATTTCTCCTTTTCTTAAAAGCCTTCAGAGGATTTCTAATAACTTTACTTATACTCATTATTAGACTTCAACAAAACAGAGACTCAAGAAACAGAATTAATTACGAATATTTTCGAGATAACGACAGAGTAAATAAACATGAAACAATCGACAATCACACCAGCGATATATATTGAACCATCACAGGTTAGCCACAACACATACATTATCTCACATCACTAAAATGTACCTGATGAACACGGACGTTAATAATAACACCATTTGACAGCAGTTTAACAGCGCCACAGTGGGTCACGCCCATGTAGAACACACTTCAAAAAAAATTTAAAAATAGTTGTAGTCTTCGGAATTGAATAAATTATATATCTATTAAAAGGTAATAGTCTGCAGATTCAGAAAACGCAAAAAAGTAAAAATTGAACTTTTCATGATTTTGAGCCTTTCCGGAGCCCCTTAAAATATGTGACATAGATCACTTCATCTCTCGACTGCTTTAACTTAGAAGCTTAAAGGTTTTACGCTGGGAAGGGACTGTAGACCTTCGTATTTGGCGTAAATGTCATCTTAACATCTCTGCTCCTTCCTGAGAAAACGGGGTCATAACAAACAGACAGACAGCAAAGTGATCATGTAAGGATTCCGTCTTACCGAATGATTACGGTACCTCCCAAACAAAACGCTTGCTCGCCAGCGGCTCACACATGGAGGGATCGGTCAGCGTTTTTGTTTGGGAAGCGCAATACGACGGCGAGCGAGTGGCGACCGTCGCAGGAGCGACGCACCTGCCGTGTCCACAAGAGGGACGAGCTGCGCGGCGCCGGCTCAAAGTGCGCCCCTACCCGCCTCCAGCGCAGCTCTCTGGAAACCGCCTGGAGTGGACTGGACCGGCCTGAGCCCGCCTGAGCTCGGGTCGCAGAGCGCCGGCCGGGCCGCGTAAACACGGCACGGTGACATCAAAGGCACGGCTGGGGGCGAGGGCAGGGGCGGCTCCTAGCTCTGCTCTGGGGACGCGGCTGCGCATCCGCCGCGAGAAAACTTGTGTGTGTGTGTGTGTGTGTGTGTGTTTGTGTGGGTGGGTGAGTGGGATTGCCGATACACGGGCGAGCTACCGAATGTGCAGGTGCCGTGGCCTTCCGCGCGCCTCTGTTCATGCCTCTGGAGTTGTTGAACCACTCGCACGGAGCGACACTTCTGCGCAGAAACGATCCTCCGGGGGCCTGAGGTCCTCGTGGGAGGAGCGAATTTGTATTTGTTTCCTGTCTAGCCGTGTAGTATGGCTTGCTGTAATCTACAACTTGTGTTACTAGGAATTACTTTAAAATCTTAAGCATGGCTGCAGCAGCAACTGTGAAAATGTAATACTTGGAATAAAAATTCAGCCATGAGTTGCGGAAGGTAGTATTCAAAAGCTGTAGATCTGTTTCAACCCATATGAATGGGCTTCCTTTGAGAAGTCTTATTACGTTTCACATGCTGATCATGATATGCCGCCAGTAGGCTTAGTCATAAGCCAGATGGCTGTTTTTACTGTTTGTCAATTTTAACTATGTTGGTGACGCAACGTTATGGCCCATTTAGTGGATTGAAACCTAAGCCAAGAGCTTTTGACTACTATCTTCCGCAACTGGTGGCCGTTTTTATTCGATATATTAATTAGCTTTAATATACAGGACAGTTGTAATGAAAGTCACTACTTGTGAAGATACACATGTAAAAAGACTGATTGTAGGACAATGAAATTCCGTGGAAACATTTGTAAGAGCATGCGGAAGAGAAGTAACAAGTAAATCAATGAAGGAAACACGTATCAATTTCTACATGAGGGTTTAACATTGTTAACCGTGTACCACCGGGCGCGGTAGCCGAGCGGTTCTGGGCACTTCAGTCCGGAACCAAGTGGCTGCTACAGTCGCAGGTTCGAATCCTGCCTCGGGTATGGATGTGTGTCATGTCCTTAGGTTAGTTAGGTTTAAGTAGTTCTAAGCCTGATGGCCTCAGATGTTAAGAGCCATAGTGCTCAGAGCTATGTGAACCATAACTGCGTACCATTTTTGCGTTTCAGTTTAAAAAACGTCGATCAATGTGACGACCACCTGCATCCACGACAGCCTAGAACCGCATGGTAGATACGATTTCACGAATGTTCGAAGCGCTTTCCGAACAGTGGGGCATGCGAACTTCAGCTGTCGTGACACAGCTCGTGCAGTGCTTGAAGGTCGCACACTGCATCCAGCATTCTCAACCATGGCAACAATAACTTCTTCAAAAATTTGTGGCTTCCGGGAGAAATTCCCAAGCCTCCAGTTAATTCTGAATTCTTAATGATGTTCCTGAATTCCTACGCCGAAAGGGGATCTCTCGATATTTATTTAATATAAAGATACTCGCGAAGAGCAGCAATACTATTTCTTTTTTGTTTTTGCCGTAACAGCTTAATTAGAAAAGCCCCGTTCATCTTGTACAGACCCATGTTAATTGCTTGTGTTTGAAACAAATGTTCAAATGTGTGCGAAATCTTATGGGACTTAACCGCTAAGGTCATCAGTCCCTAAGCTTATACACTACTTAACCTAAATTAAATTATCCTAAGGACAAACACACACACCCATGCCCGAGGGAGGACTTGAAGCTCCGCCGGGACCAGCCGCACAGTCCATGACTGCATCGCCTTAGCTTGTGTTTCAATCCTACGTCGCCATACTGCTACTGGCGCCTAATGGCAACTCATGACACTAAATGTAAATGTCGTGTAGACCGTTCGCCGGGTGCAAGTCTTCCCAGTTGACGCCACTTTGGCAACTTACGCGTCGATGGGGATGAAATGATGATGATTAGCACAACACCCAGTTCCTGAGCGGAGAAAATCTCCGACTCAGCCGGGAATCGAACCCGGCCCTTACGGATTTACATTCTGTCTCGCTGACCACTCAGCTACCGGGGACGGACACTCATGGAACTAACACTACTAAGAACGCTAATCCTGCAGCCCACAGTCTGAACATGTTTCCCGTAAAGTTGGGTACTCATAGTGTAAAAAATTTTCCTTCTACACCGGATCAAGTTGCGAAACTTTAATTACAACCACCCTGCATGTTGTAAGGTAGAAAAAACTGCCATCAGTCACTTTTTTCACAATAATTTATTTTTTCGTTATCACAATGAGGTTCTTTCTCCCATCATCAGATATTGTAAGTTAGGTTGGTAAGTGGCAGTATGTGAGTAGGTGAAGACAATAAATGTGAAAGCGAAAAACTACCTGAAGTGCCTTGCACCTCGCAGGGATTCCACATCTGTACAAGTACCAGTCTGCAAAACAGTCAGAACTGACCCACAGACGTCCATCTGCGGTGCTGGTGCTGGGTTTCCTATCCTCCGAACCGTTGCCGTCAAATATCTATCTCTCAGCTCGACAGGGGACTCTGCAGTGCGTGGTCTTATGCAATCCTACTCAGAGGAAACTGGAGTTGGTTGGGTACTTCGTAGAGTGGTAGGCTCCCACTAACGGAGCAACCGTATAACTGTGCACTTCTCCCGTTAAATCCTTTGGACATGGCTGCCACAGAGTCATCGTCCTTCCTGGGTACCATCCGAACCCCACGAATTTGTGAACGTAGCGTTAGTTGCATGCGTTTGCAGCATTCGTCGGTACCTTGCAACAGTTTTTAGTCTGAACTGGTACCGAGGTTTTGGGTGGTGCAATTACAGCCTAGCCTGCTATAAACTCAACTCGATGCAGATCACGTTCACAGTATGAGGAGATATATGTGTGACACCTGGGTACCGATCACCGATCACCCGATCATTCTGCCTAAGGGTTTTTAAGGACTATGATAAGGTAAGGCTAAGTATGGAAGCAGTATGGAATCGCCGGTAAAACTCTAAGAAAAAAAAAAAAGAAAACAATTTGAACGAAGTTTCATAATTCATGCAATAACATGTAAGATTTGTTCACTTGCAAGTAAACAGGAGAAACCTAGTGTGTTAAGAGGTAAAGGAAAGGGGAAAAAAATAAAAAATAAAGGAAGTTTGAGGTCCAACGTCGTGTCGACAATGAAGTCGTAGAGACAGATGCACAAGTTCGATTCGAGTAAGGACAGAGAAGGAAATCCTCTTCCAGCATACCACCCTGGCTCTGGCCTTGTGTGAGTTAGGAGAACCATTGTATTGTATTGAACTGGGGACCTAGAAACGAGGGAGAGGCTTCGTCCCCGCCCTCGGTGGTTCACAACTCCACAACAGGCCACGCAGTCCACTCACCCCACCGCTGCCCCACACCGAACCCAGGGTTATTGAGCGGTTCGGCCCCCCAGTCAATATCCCCCTCCCAGTCTTTCCCCCTCCCCCTCCTCCCGGGTACGTTGAACATCTCACACTAGACGACTGTCACCCCAAATGTTTGCGTGGTAGATTAATTATTTTGTACGCATACGTGGAGATAGTGTTTGCGCAGCAACCGCCGACATAGTGTAACTGAGCGGGATGAGGGGAACATGTACGCGTTCGCCGAGGCAGATGGAAAACCGCCTTAAGAGCCATCCTCAGACTGGCCGGCACACCGGACCTTGACACGGGACGGATTCGGGCCGGTGACCTTCACGCCGTCCCTCCCGGAAAGCAGTGCGTTAGACAGCACGACTAACCGGGCGGGCTAGGAAAACCATAAAAAACCTAAATCTGGATCGCTGGGCGAGGGTTTGAACCACTACCCTTCCGACTGCGAGTCATCAAAGAATTCAAAGTAGGCGGACACTCTGGAAGTGAGCCGTATCACCTGCCTCATGTGACTCATCTCTGACCTGCACTGTGGTTTGATGTTGCTGCAGGCGTCGCGTCCCACAGATAGCCGTTCTTCCCATGTCCTGCTACACAGATGGATCTTGATCCGGAATTTTCTGTTCTCTGTTGATGAGAACCTTAAATGTTGTGGCCATTGCCCTCACTCATGTTCCGCTTCTGTTTGTTGTGTCGTCCGAGTGATCCCATTTTCTTGTATTGAAGTTGCTGAAAGCAGATTCGGTCATATCGTGGATGCTAGGAAGTGTCCAGTTTGTCCGAGCGCTTCGACCTTCGGGTTTCGCGAGGCCTGAATTTTGTCTGCAGAGATATCACGTAGTCTCGCAGCAGCGTTTACAGGGGCGCTGAACACCGACAATTTGGTGTATGTTCTCCGTAGGAAGGTCGCCATTCACATGTAGGGCTATCTTTAGCGCTCGGTGTTGCAGAGTTTGGAGCCTCTTCACCAGCTTTTCAGCGGCGTTGCCCCACACCACCGCAGCGTACTGGAGTCAAGGTTGGGGCAGTGCCTTATATGGTATTGCGGCAAAGAGTGGTGGGTGTAGTGGACTGACAAGACAGCCAGTCCACAGTGACCGGTAACCGAAAGGCACGCGTTTACACACGCCGGCTGGCGTTAGGTCTGAAACAGGATACGTAATGAATGCTATAAAGAAAAGTACGTAGCTGCTGGAATACTTAACTTTAATCCATCATTTGTATACAGCATTCTTGATGATACCTCTCTATAAATGGTTAATGGCGCCTTGCTAGGTCGTAGCCATGGACTTAGCTGAAGGCTATTCTAACTGCCTCTCGGCAAATGAGAGAAAGGCGTCGTCAGTGTAGTCGCTAGCAAAGTCGTCGTACAACTGGGCGAGTCCTAGTACGTCTCTCTAGACCTGCCGTGTGGTGGCGCTCTGTCTGCAATTACTGACAGTGGCGACACGCGGGTCCGACATGTATTAATGGACCGCGGCCGATTTAAAGCTACCACCTAGCAAGTGTGGTGTCTGGCGGTGACACCACAGTGGGAACGTCAGAGTGGATTCAGCACTGGCTGGTTGGGGGCGAGTTTTCCACAAGAGTTTATCCTGACGTCGGCGGTATGTCGTCGCCATGTTAGGCGGTTGTCCAGTGTGATGCCAAAGTAGCGTCTTGTATCGCCCCAGGCAGCTGTGCTGCCGCTGATGTTGGTCTGCGGGAGGTCCTGTGGAACTCGTCGGCGGGGTGCTTCCTACCAGCGTCTGCCGACGCTCGTTATCACCGAGACCCAGAGCGCTGGCAGCCCCACAGTGTCAACAGCTTCACCACGTCCCTAGTGGTACGACCGAGGTGGCAGGCGGCGAAGACTGGTACTGCACAATGCCTCCACGAATCACGCAGTCTAACTTACAGTCGTTATCGGGGGATGAGAAAGCTTGCCTTCTGTTAATGTCATAAGAAAAATCTCGATTTTTAATTCCTTTTTCTACTTAAATTACGAAACAGTTAACACATTTTTGCATTCCAAGCGTTAGTACAATATCAACAAACATGAATGAGCACAAAGTAATTGCGAACGGAGGAAAAACTTGTGAATGAAATGAGGCAGGCTAACTGCATCTTACCTGGCGAAAATATTTCACGCACAAGAAGCGTGTACATGCAAAGTGCATTTCCACTTGCAAGGCGACCAGCAAACCATGTTTCGGTTACTTCGACATCCGTTGCCACAAATCTTAGTATTCTGTGTATTTGAAGTTGTTCCAACTAAAGACAGAAATATGATTCAAAGATTCTTTTAAATGGTAGGTGATATTAGGGGTAACATAAACGTACTTAATATACTAATAATTTTTAGTCATTCATAACGACTGACAGAAAAAGGGGCGATGGTAATCTATAACGTAAGAAGGAAGCCAGTATCAGAACTAAATAAAAAAATTGAATAAAAAAAAAGAAAAAAGGACACAAAAGACTTTTAAAAATTAAAAAATTATTATGTTTTGCTCCTTTAAATGTAATATAAGTAGTAATATTTTGATCACAGCGTTGTCGCATCGGAGGACTGCTATGTTAGTAAATAAGTAAATAAAAGAAGATAACAGCAGCTGTCCTTTGTGGAACAACATAATTTCATTATTGCTAGGTACAACACTCTTCTGTTTGGCTTCATCTCTTCCAGGCCTGCGCATCCTTCATCCGTGCCCCAAAACAGCTAGTGAAGTTATAATTACAGTTTATACCGTGTGTTTCCTTAATAGCGTGCCAAAGTTTAACAGCGAATAAATTCACGTTACTGTGTACTTTTTTACTTATATTACTTACAGTAATAGCAAATACCATTACTGAAACAACGAACTTGCCGTTTGTACTGTATCTTACAAAATATACTAAAACCGACGGCCATCAACCTCAATGCAAGCATGATGTCGACAAATAAGATTCTAACGCACGGTGACAAATATTCCTGGTGTGTTTCAGTCACATCACAGGCAGTTTCAATTCTGGCAACTACTTTTATCTCCGTATCCACTGGGGTCTCATACACAAGTGACATTAGGTATCCCCACTGGGAATGATCGTGGGGATTCAGGTCAGGTGATCTCGCAGGCCATGGAATACAACCTCCCAATCCAGCGACCAGGACATACAGCACAGAAATGGCTGCGGACATACACACTGAAGTGAGGCGGTGCACCGCCATGTTGTATCTCTCACGAATAGTCGAAGGTACGTTCTCCGGCAATGCAGGTGCAACTCGTTGCGCGAACCTCAAGACGGGTAACCATTCAGACGGCCAGGTATACTTCCTAGTAATAGTTCTCCTTGTTGCCTTGCACGAAATAAAGAATTTACGTATAAATAAACAGCACAGTACTTGTAAACTTGTACGCGTGTTAGTTGTAAATAAGCTGGAAAACAGTAATGCTAGACAAAGAGGTAGACAAGTTTACTTCCTTATCTCTTTAAGCTGCCTTCTCCGTCCCCAGGTTCCCTATCTCGAATTTTTCAGTGGAGCATAATCTATATCTCGTTACAATTTTGGACGCTCTTCTGGAAACACCCTGTATAGAACATGAAAACCAATCCGTCTTTCATTAACCTCTCATTGTTAGAGAAAAGAGTTACCTATTTATTTTAAATCATAATTTTACATAATTACTTAAAAACTAAGTTTGATGCATTAATCCATCTTACGAGGTGTATGTCCTGCGTCGTTTTGGTGACAGCCTATTAACTGACGCTTCTTTACACTGCGAGAACGAGTCGCACGATTCGCTGTCTGCGGCGCGATAAGCAGTGGTAATAATTTAAATGAAGTCGGAAGAAAATGGGCTGCCATTGCGCGTTTTTGCAATACGTTGCCCAAACTATTAGGAAAAAATCATTTGGATTAGTACTGAGTTGTAGTCCTCAGAAAGAACTACAAAAACGCCTGCGCATATATTTATCTTTTACAGTTGAGCCAAAACCGCACCTATTTTTGCTTTGTAGATGATGAAACGGGCGACTTCTAAAGCTAAAAACCGTCATCGTTGGTCAATCGTAAAAAGTACTAAGTAACCTGATGCAGCTCTTATGTATTATATAGATTATATCAAGAAAGCACGCTGGCGGAAAATATTACGTGATGAAATTTAATCGGTTGAACAGAGTTTCATGGAACAGAGCATAGACCTATTCCGATTAAATCAGCTTTCAGATTTAAAAAGAGAGAGATAGAGAGAGAGATAGAGAGAGAGATAGAGAGAGAGATAGAGAGAGAGAGAGAGAGAGTTCTGTTAAAATCGGACCTTTCCTTTGAAAGCTAGTATCCCAGAGACAGATACACAGATACATTAAACTTGTATCACCCTTTTCTTCACGTAGACGGTTAATTAAAATTACGTCTTGCAAATTAGCAACGCAAACGAGCCAGCGTCACATTTTTTCAACATATGATCCAAATTATTTTTTCAAACTAAGCTTCTCATTTTTCAATTTGTTTCTGTTGTACGAGTATTTGCTAATTTCCTTTTTTTTTTTTTTAAATTGTGAGAGGCATCGTTTTTCTCACGTAATAACTTAGAACGATGTCGAATGAGTAGCACATTCTCCCATTTCACTCGTTTCTTCAATGCACAAATTATTCAATTGGTTCAAATGGCTCTGAGCATTGTGGGACTTAACATCTGAGGTCATCAGTTCCATAGAACTTAGAACTACTTAAACCTAACTAACCTAAGGACGTCACACACATCCATGCCCGAGGCAGGATTCGAACCTGCGACCGTAGTGGTCGCGCGGTTCCAGACTGACGCCACTAGAACCGCTCGGTCACAGTGGCCGGCTGCACGAATAGTTACATTTAGTATAGTTATTTCATATTGTGAAGACGTCGTTGTTGAAATTTCTGAGGTTAGTGGCTCTGATATAGGTTCTTTTGTCGAACTGGTTTCTTCCGTGTCAGGAAATACGAGGGTAGCCCAAAAAGTAATGCACCGCATTTTTTCTCAGCCGTAAACAATGCTACGAATGCAAAACGTTACGTATGTATTATTTGAAGTCTCCTAAGCGAGAGCGCCAACTTTCCGCCACTTCCCATAGATAGCGTAGCATTTGCAGGACAATTTCAAAATGGCGTCTCTAGGTGATGCTCGTTGTAAGTAAGGTGCTGTTATTGAATTTCTCACTGCTGAGAAAGAGACTTTGAGGAATATTCACAAACGCCTGTGCAAACTCTATGCATGCAGAACTCCTGTCGACAGAAGTACAGTTAGTCCCTTTGCACGGAGGACGAGGTCATCAGATGGTTCGGCGCAGCCCCATGATTTGCAGCGTTCGCGGAGATCATTCACGGCTATCACAACCGACATATCGTAGCGAGTTGGTGTTGTCATTCGCGATGACATACACATTACGACTCGGCAGTTGGCGCTACATTTGTCAATCATCAAAGGAAGTGTGGATGCAATTATCCGCACTCTTGGATATTCAATAGTGTGTGCAAGATGGGTCACGTGGTGTCTAACGTTGGATCGCAAATCGTACAGGAAAAACATTTTTCTTCATTTGTTGCAACGATTTGAGATGAGAAGGCCTTCTTATCCCGGATTCTGACAGATGATGCAACCCGGGTTCACCATGTTGAGCCCAAAACAAAACGACAGTCGATGGAATGGCGCCATTCCCACTCACCACAGAGGAAAAATAATCAAAGCAACTCCTTCTTCTGGTAAAGTCATGATCGCCGTGTTCTGAGACTGTGAAGGTAAGATTCTCATTGATGTGATACCGACAGGCGGTTCCATTAATTCAGAAGCACACGTCAACAAATCAACAAAACTCAAGACGCGCTTCCGGCGACTTCGGCGCCACAGCAACCCAGGAAATATTTTGCTGCAACACGATAACTCTAGGCCCCGCACAAGTATGAACACTTTGCAAAACAGAGTTGGACAATGTTACCCCATCCACCCTATATTCCTGACTTACTCCCCTCGGAATTCCACTTGTCTGGGCCATTAAAAGATGCCATTCGTGGAAGACATTTTGAGGACGATGAGGACGTGATGCACACAGTGAAGTACTGGCTCCGCCACCGGGACAAGGATTGATACTGACATGGTATACGTGCCATTGTTTCGCGCTGGACGAAGGCCGTAGAACAGGATGGAGATTACGTGGAAAGATAGGGTGTGTAGGTAAAATGCCATCCTTTCGTGTGTGTAGTTCTCATTATGTTCAATAAATGAAGAAAAAAATGTGGTGCATTACTTTCTGGGCAACTCTCGTAATTAGACCGCTGTTGACGCTTTATTAGCAGGCCTCCATCGGAGTTTTCTCTTCGGTTACAGCTGAGGTTGTATTTTTAATTTTTAACATTCATAAACTTGTTTACTTGAAACTATATGGACAAAACTCCACGCTACTGATAGGTGTATGAAATCTTTCTGCAAAAGATCTACTTTTCTGCGGTTTAGTGTCTGTTTCTTTTCCTTAAAAAGAAACGTTATTCTTCAATAAGTGTTTGCAGGTTAGAATATAATCGGAAGCAAACAGTTCTGTAACGTGACGTAGTCTGTTGATTACGGCTACGTGATGTACTGATCGTAGATTTAGCACAACCTACAGTGGCTGTTACATCGGTCTGACATCACAGGTTTCAAATATATTTAAAGTTTTAATATGACTTTCTCACCTGCAATTGTATTTATATTTCTGCTATTCGTAAGTCTGGTCAATGCGCAACGATCTATCTGCGTAAATACCGGCGCTCATCACATCGGCAAAGATAATTCGTAGCCTGTGGACGGAAAACTTGCGCAGATGAGGTATGCGCAAACCTGGAACTTAGGGGTTTGACTGAATGGCAAACTAAGAAACTAACAAGAACAAAATTTCATTGTTGCACATTTAATCAAAATACTCAATTCTGCGAGTTTCGCACTTACTCATTACGCTGATATGAGTAAGGGATTTCTAGCATACTTTTTCTTGGTGCTGCTGTATGTCATATTCCTTTGTGGCATTGTAGCTAAAAGAAAAAGAAAGTTTTTATTCTACGGAAGAGTGCAGTTAGCATACTGCGTTAAGGTGAACATCTTGCATCAATTTCTCCAGGGACATAAGGATTCTTACACTTGTGTGTCAACACACTCTCTAAAGGAATACGTAGTCCGTAGCAACAGTAAAATGAAGGTGATCTGTACATTTCATTAGCACAGTACTAAATGTAACATGTTACATGTGTACTGCGTCTGCCGGCCGCTGAGGCCGAGCGGTTCTAGGCGCTTCAGTCTGGAACCGCGCGACCGCTACGATCCCAGGTTCGAATCCTGCCTCGGGCATGGATGTGTGTGATGTGCTTAGGTTAGTTAGTTTTCAGTAGTTCTAGGTTCTAGGGCACTGATGATCTCAGATGTTAAGTCCCATAGTGCTCAGAGCCATCTGAACCATTTTGTACTGCGTCTCTAGACCTAGAGTTCAGAATGGAGTTTCACGAGTATTTTCTGCTGCAGATGTTTGTAACAGGTTGCCAATAGGAAAACTGAAAAATCTCCAGATAGTCAGAAACAAAGTGAAAGAAACCTCTCTGGAAATTCCTACAATTTATTACAGAAAAAATGTGAAATATTCCCTCTAACTTGTCATATTAGTTATGTTATAAATTGGAGATACTTTTCTTACCTTCATTATATCCTTCTTCGGGACAGTGCATATTCCTGGTTATCTGTCAGGTATATTTTGACACAATGTTTGTCAGGACTCTGCTGTCGAAAACTAAAAATATTCCTACCTTCTTCCTGTTGCCAGGAATCAAGATTATGCGATAGCCGTTCATTTCCTTAAATTACTCTCGCCATACAACTGTTTTATCATCTACATGAGGAGTTGAGGGTGTCTGTACACACTTATATGTTTCCATGTCCGTTCAAAAATACACTAAGTGATCAAAAGAATCCGGACCGATGGCTGAAAATTACTTACAAGTTCTTGGCGCCCTCCATCGGTCACGCTGGAATTCAATATGGAGTTGGCCCACCCTTAGCCTTGATGATAGTTTCCACTGTCGCAGGCATACGTTCAATCGTGGTGGAAGGTTTCTTTGGGATTGGCACCCCATTCTTCACGGAGTGCTGCACTTATGAGAGTCATCGATGTCGGTCGGTGACGCCTGGCAGGAAGTCGGCGTTCCAAAACATCCCAAAGGTGTTCAACAGGATGCAGTTCAGGAGTCTGTGAGGGCCAGTCCATTACAGGGATGTTATTGTCGTGTAACCACTCCGCCACAAGCCGTGCGTTATGAACAGGTGCTCGATTGTGTTAAAAGACGCAATCGCCATCCCCTAATGGCTCTTCAACAATGGGAAGCAAGAAGGTGCTTAAAACATCAATTTAGGCCTGTGCTGTGATAGTGCCACGCAAAACAACAAGTGGCGCAAGACCCCTCGATGAAAAACACGACCACACCATAGTGCCACGCAAAACAACAAGTGGCGCAAAACCCCTCGATGAAAAACACGACCACACCATAACACTACAGCCTCCGCATTTTACTGTTGGCACTACACATGCTGGAAGAAGACGTTCACTGGACGTACGCCATTCTCACGCCCTGTCATCGGATCGTCACATTATGTACCATGGTTCATCACTCCACATAACGTTTTTCCACTGTTCAGTTGTCCAATGTTTACGCTCCTTATACGAAGCGAGGCGTCATTTGGCACTTACCGGCGTGATGTGTGGCTTACGAGCATCCACTCGACCATGAAATCCAAGTTTTTTTCACCTCCCACCTAACTCCCATACTACTTGCAGTGGATCTTGATGCAGTGTTGAATTCCTGTGTGATGGTCTGGATAGATGTCTGGCTATTACACAGTACGACCTTCTTCAGCTGTTGGCGGTCTCTGTCAGTCAGCAGACGAGGTCTGCCTGTACGCTTTTGTGCTGTATGTGTCACTTCATGTTTCCACTTCACTATTACATCGGAAACAGTGGACCTATAGATGTTCAGGAGTGTGGTGTGGAAATATCGATTACAGACGTATGACACAAGTGACACCCAATCGCCTGACCACGTTCGGAGTCCGAGAGTTCCGCGGATCGCCTCAGTCTACTGAGGTCGCTGATTGGAGTACTTGGCAGTAGGTGGCAGCATATTGCACCTAATATGAAAAACGTATGTTTTTAGGGGTGCCCGGATACTTTTGATCACATACTGTAAATTCGCCAGTCATCTAGCTTGCCATCTGACCCACCGTGTGACACGTGAAGTAAATGAAGCAAACTAACATGTGGAAACATCCGTCGCATGATGAGTCTCTCTTTCACCAGTTAGATCGTTATTTTCGTTCTCAGCTTTTTTATTTACTGGGCCTATATAAACTTTGCGTGAGGTAGCAGCTTGCTAACATTCGCGCGCCGGAGATCATCGCCGTCAGTGTCTCGTATGTGTGCTTCGTTTTGTGTTTCGCGTTCCTTCGCAGTTACAACTCCATTATTCGCATGTGCCGTCGCCGTCCTCCGTGTTCTGTGCGCCGTGTCAACAAGTGTTAGTGTTTATATCGTCCAGCGTGAACAGCTTCATGTCTATTGTCTTTTGTCTCTACGTTTTTTGCCCGCCATTTTCATTGTATTGTCTATGTCGCCTCCTTGTCACATGATTGTACCACTAAAGGCTGAAGAGCGGCGTACTATGCTGCTGACAGCCCGCCTGTATGAGGTAATCAAATTACAATAAAGAAAAAAAAATAGCAGCTTGCAGGTGCAAGTTCTGTCCTAGAGCGACAGATGGCGGGACAACTGCAGACAGACACTGTGCCGTGTGCAGCACGATACATGGATCTATTCACAGCACGTACAGACACCCGTGCAGGCACATCGCTGCGTGTGGGCCGGGCTCCATACTGAATAATCTGGTCTACATATCGGATAAGTTTAACGGTCTTGTACACATAAATATTCAATGCCCGTCATCTTAGCGATTTCTCCTGTATTTCTCAGCAGAACACATATACTCATGGTGCAGTTATGGAGCAGGTAGAGATACCAGAACAGCTGCCCTTCAATAATCTACAAACACGTATCACCTCGTGCTAAAAACGTCGAGTGGAAAGTATTGCCCCATAAATAGGAAAGGGCTGTTATATACCCGACGCCGAATTCATTTTCTTTAACGAATTTTTATGTCCTTCTTCAGTGAAGGAAGTTCGCTCACAACAGCAGATCCAAACAGAAAATCAGTGACTCAACTGTGGAATTGTCTGGGGCAAATCAAAACTACGGTCTGGCACAATGCAACTGTGAAAGTATTGTGAACGGTCATCGTGACTATTGGCCGTCGTAAAGTTTTTAAGTGAATGAAGTAATTAAACAGCTAAAAGTCTTTCAGTTATCGAGTCGTGTGTTGTTTAACACTGTCTAGCGGATCATGGCGAAAATGGTAGACCTTCATTAAACTGATTTGATAGCCTGAGATGAAGACGCTTGCACAGCACAGAGTAGCGTGGAGAACTGTTTCAAACCAGTCTTCAGACACCACCATCAACAAAAATGAAGCAGTTTCGACAGTTAATCCGTTCCTACCAGTAAACGTTACCAATTAAACCCGCGGAAAAGCCCGTCACATATTTTGTCTCGTACGCCGCAAACCGACAAGAGTGTGAGGTTCACATCGCAGCTACCTATCAACCCTACTATTCTCAGCTTATCTTCCCGCTCCTTACTTGGAGTCTAAGTTGTCGGCAGTAGAACGTTCCGCAACGGGACTCTTTCACGACCGCCACGGTAGCTCAGACGCACTCACGAAAAGAGAGTGTCAAATGATTATTTTCATTTGTACCAGAGGCAATCAATTTAAACTTCAGTTCTGTATTATTTTGGACTGTTTTATCACTTCCTTTAAGGAAATTCAAACTGAACAAGACTTGGGAAGGCAGTCGGCTGTGGTGTAGTTTAAGATAAAACGTCTCATCATTAGCCTCTACCAATTTCCGAATAATGTGGAAAGCCTGTCGCATATCTATAGAAAGGCTGTGCTTGATGTTAACGAAGTATTGATGTACATGTAAATCTACATACACTCCTGGAAATGGAAAAAAGAACACATTGACACTGGTGTGTCAGACCCACCGTACTTGCTCCGGACACTGCGAGAGGGCTGTACAAGCAATGATCACACGCACGGCACAGTGGACACACCAGGAACCACGGTGTTGGCCGTCGAATGGCGCTAGCTGCGCAGCATTTGTGCACCGCCGCCGTCAGTGTCAGCCAGTTTGCCGTGGCATACGGAGCTCTATCGCAGTCTTTAACACTGGTAGCATGCCGCGACAGCGTGGACGTGAACCGTATGTGCAGTTGACGGACTTTGAGCGAGGGCGTATAGTGGGCATGCGGGAGGCCGGGTGGACGTACCGCCGAATTGCTCAACACGTGGGGCGTGAGGTCTCCACAGTACAAGATGTTGTCGCCAGTGGTCGGCGGAAGGTGCACGTGCCCGTCGACCTGGGACCGGACCGCAGCGACGCACGGATGCACGCCAAGACCGTAGGATCCGGCGCAGTGCCGTAGGGGACCGCACCGCCACTTCCCAGCAAATTAGGGACACTGTTGCTCCTGGGGTATCGGCGAGGACCATTCGCAACCGTCTCCATGAAGCTGGGCTACGGTCCCGCACACCGTTAGGCCGTCTTCCGCTCACGCCCCAACATCGTGCAGCCCGCCTCCAGTGGTGTCGCGACAGGCGTGAATGGAGGGACGAATGGAGACGAGTCGTCTTCAGCGATGAGAGTCGCTTCTGCCTTGGTGCCAATGATGGTCGTATGCGTGTTTGGCGCCGTGCAGGTGACCGCCACAATCAGGACTGCATACGACCGAGGCACACAGGGCCAACACCCGGCATCATGGTGTGGGGAGCGATCTCCTACACTGGCCGTACACCACTGGTGATCGTCGAGGGGACATTTAATAGTGCACGGTACATCCAAACCGTCATCGAACCCATCGTTCTACCATTCCTAGAGCGGCAAGGGAACTTGCTGTTCCAACAGGACAATGCACGTCCGCATGTATCCCGTGCCACCCAACGTGCTCTAGAAGGTGTAAGTCAACTACCCTGGCCAGCAAGATCTCCGGATCTGTCCCCCGTTGAGCATGTTTGGGACTGGATGAAGCGTCGTCTCACGCGGTCTGCACGTCCAGCACGAACGCTGGTCCAACTGAGGCGCCAGGTGGAAATGGCATGGCAAGCCGTTCCACAGGACTACATCCAGCATCTCTACGATCGTCTCCATGGGAGAATAGCAGCCTGCATTGCTGCGAAAGGTGGATATACACTGTACTAGTGCCGACATTGTGCATGCTCTGTTGCCTGTGTCTATGCGCCTGTGGTTCTGTCAGTGTGATCATGTGATGTATCTGACCCCAGGAATGTGTCAATAAAGTTTCCCCTTCCTGGGACAATGAATTCACGGTGTTCTTATTTCAATTTCCAGGAGTGTATATACTCCGTAAGCCACTGCACAACGGAAGGTACCTCGTACCACTATCCGTCATTTCTTTTACTGTTCCACTCGGTAACAGAGCGAAGAAAAATGCCTGCCTATCAACCCTACTTTTCTCAGCTTATCTGCCCGCTCCTTACTCGGAGTCTAAGTTGTCGGTAGTACAACCGTTCCGCAGCCGGTCTCAAACGCCGGTTTTCTACCTTTTGTCAATAGTATTTCGCGAAAGGAACCTCCAAAGTTTCCCATTTTTTGCGGGGCATACTCGTAATATTTGCATGTTGTTCGAATCTACCGGTTACAAATCTAGCAGCACGCCTTTAAATTGCTTCGAGTTGGTGGGATTCCCAAAAACTCGAGCAGTACTCAAATATGGGTTGCACTATACTCCATTCACCGAAACAAGAAACGTATTGTAAACACGGCAAGACGCGTGACCACAGCGCTCCCCATTCGACGGCCAACACCGCGGTTCCTGGTGTGTCCGCTGTGCCGTGCGTGTGATCATTGCTTGTACAGCCCTCTCGCAGTGTCCGGAGCAAGTATGGTGGGTCTGACACACCGGTGTCAATGTGTTCTTTTTTCCATTTCCAGGAGTGTATGTATAACAGTGTTAGGTGATTAAACATCGCGATCCGTTAACAAAATGGGCGTAGGAAAGTACTTTATTGAGAGTAACTGAAAATAATCGAAGAATTCATTAAAATAGAAAATACTTAATTTCTTATTTGAGTGTTGTATACACGAGACACCAAGTGCGTATTAGATATTATAGTTGGTTGCACAGATTACGTGCGAACGGCCTTGCTGCAGTAGTAACATCGGGTTCCGTGAGATATCAAAACTTAAGTGCTGTCGCGCTTGGCTAGCACTTGGTAGAGTGATGTCCGAGTCTGCCCAGTGCTGTTACAAGTGGGGTGGTTTCAGACCTTGTGTGGCGAATTGAGGAGCTACTTGACCGAGAAGTCACGAAAACTGACGACGTATGAGAGAGCGGTGTGCTGACCACATGCCTCTCTGTATCCGCATCTGGAGACGCCTAAGGGTTGAGGATGACTCGCCGAACGGTCGGTACCTTTGGGCGTTTAAGGCCTGTTCGGCTGTTGTTTGTTCGTTTCTTCCCATAGATAACACGACCAGTCGACAACTAAGCCCAACACAACTTCAGGCAATAAAATTCTACCTGTAATACACTGGTATGCAATACGTAAGGGCAAAAGCTAACTTTCGTATGATGTGTCACTCACTACCACGTAATATAGCTCGAGGAAACTGGGACCATAAAAAGAAGGAACTACTTCAGTACAATACGTTAGAGTACGGAAAGTGATTGAAAAAAATACGCATTGAGATGAACAGGAATATCACATTTATACAAAGAAAATTGTTAGAATGTGGTAGTCCCTTGACGTTACAAAAGGTGGGACATGGTTTTCAGTTAGTTGTGTAATTATCACGGATAACATCACATGTTCAGCAATGTGATATCAAGTTCTCCACAAGGCTGGTAAGGAATTCTCGTACTACGACGTTTCATTCCTACACCGGTTCGGTTTATAACTGCTGGTGCATGTCAATGTGCTGCCATAGTCTCCCGAAGTGCTCGATGGGATATAAATCGGAGGAACGCGTAGACCACTCTGTCCGCCTAATGTCCTCTCGTTCCAAGAGCTCCTCCACCTGCGCTGTTCATTGCGGTCGCGAATTTCCGTCCATGAAAGTGACGTCAGCGCCGAATGCACCCCCGAAGAGACGCAAATGAGGAAGGAATGCGGTGTCAGAATAACGTTGATTGTTGACTGTACCGTGTTCAAAGTTTACAACAACGTAGGGCTAGACCAAAGCGGAATGAAGTTGCATGCACTTCTCCATCTACATCAACATCCAGGTGGATATCCTGCAAATCACATTTGAGTACCTGGCAGAGGGTTCACCGAAGAACCTTCACAATAATTATCTATTATTCCGACCTTCTACGGCGCGCACAAAAAACTACGTAGTACCTGCATCTCTCCTTGCGATCTCTGATTTCCCCTATTTTAGCATGTCTTATCCTGATGTAGGTCAGTGCCAACAAATTATTTTCGCATTCGGAGGGGAAAGTTGGTGATTGAAGTTTCGTGAGAAAATTCCGCCACAACCTAAAACGGTTTTGCTTTAGTGATGTCCACCCCAGGTCCTGTATCATTTCACTGACACTCTCTCCCCTATTTCGAGATAATACAACGCGTGCTGCCCTTCTTTGAACTTTCTGGATGTACTCCGTCAATCCTATCGGGTAAGGATCCCACATCGCGCAGCAATATTCTAAGTGGACGGGCAAGCGCAGTGTAGGCAGTCTCTTTATCAGATCTGTTACATTTTCTTTGAGCTCTGCCAAAAAAACGCAGTATTTGGTTGCCTACTCCACAACATTTCCTGTGAGTTCGTTCCAATTTAAGTTGTTCGCAACTGTAATTGCTAGATATTTAGTAGAATTTATCCCCTTTACATTTGACTGAGTTATCGTGCAACCGAAGTTTAACGGATTCCTTTTAGCGCTCATGTGGATGACCTGACACCTTACGTTATTTAAAGTCAATTTCAATTTTTATACCATACAGACATCTTTTCAGAATTGTTTTGCAAATTGTTTTGGTCTTCTTATGACTTTACTAGACGATAAACAAGAGCATCATCTGCAAACAACATAAGACGGCTCCTTAGATTGTCTCCCAAATCGTTTATATAGATACGCAACAGCAAAGGTACCATAACACTACCTTGGGGAACATCAGATATCGGTTCTGTTTTACTCGATGACTTTGTGTCAGTTACTAACAAATGTGACCATTCCGACAGGAAATCACGAATCCAGTCACATAACTGAGAATGTATTCCATAACCACGCAATGTCATTTCAAGCCAGTTGTGTGCTACAGTGTCAGCCGGCCGAAGTGGCCGTGCGGTTAAAGGCGCTGCAGTCTGGAACCGCAAGACCGCTACGGTCGCAGGTTCGAATCCTGCCTCGGGCATGGATGTTTGTGATGTCCTTAGGTTAGTTAGGTTTAACTAGTTCTAAGTTCTAGGGGACTAATGACCTCAGCAGTTGAGTCCCATAGTGCTCAAAGCCATTTGAACCATTTTTTACTACAGTGTCAGAAGTCTTTTAGAAATCTAGAAATACGGAATCAATTTCAAATCAATAACACTCGACACTTTGTGTGACTAAAGAAATAGTTGTTATTCACAAAAATGACGTTTTCTAAATCCGTGTCCACTGTATGTCCAAAAAAAAAAAAAAAATGGCTCTGAGCACTATGGGATTTAATATCGGAGATCATCAGTCCCCTAGAACTTAAATCTAACTAACCCAAGGATACCACACACATCCATGCCCGAGGCAGGATTCGAACCTGCGACCGTAGCAGTCGCGCTGTTACAGACTGAAGCGCCTAGAACCGCTCGGCCGGAACGGTGGCTGACTGTGTGTCAACAAATGGTTCTCTTCGACGTAATTCATAATGTTCGAACACTATATATGTTCCAAAATCATTCTGCATACCAACGTTAATGAAATGGGCCGCCGATTTAGCGGATTACTCCTACTACCTTTCTGGAATATTCGTGTGACCTTTTCAACTTCCGCCGCACGGAGGGGTCGTGCGGTTTGATTCGGTATGTAACGGATTGCACGGCCCATTCTGCCGCAGGTTCGAGTCTTTCCTCGGGAACTGGTGTGTGTGTTGTTCTTAGCGTAAGTTAAAATTCTGCGTAAGTCTAGGGACCGATGACCTCAGCAGTTTGGTCCCTTAGGAATTCACACACATTCTTTCTTGTGTAACTTCTGAGTCTTTGAGTACAGATATTTCGTCGAGCGATCGGTTGTATATAATTATTAAATATGGTGCTACTATATCAGGAACCTATCTGGTATACAGTCTGCACCGGAAGATTTGCTTTTTTTAGGTGATTTAAGTTGCTTCACTACTCCGAGGATATCTACTTCTGCGTTACATATGTTGGCAGATGTTCTTGTTTCGAATTTGGGATTATATTCTGGAATATATTCTCCAATGAGAGCATATTCAATCTCCGAAGTGACTTTGGACGTACCCTCATATGGCGAGAGGTGAGAAAACGTAGTTGACCCACGAACATCATCGAATACAATCAATTTGGTGATCCTCGAAATTTTATGGCACTAGTTGGGAAAACGTAGTGCACCCAAGAACATCGTCGTATACAATCATTTTGGTGATCCACGAATTACGGTCCAGGGAGGCATAACACTGCATTGCCGTACTGACCTCCGAGACGTTGAACACGACACAGTTGCCGGACAGCGTTACTGTAACACTGTACTGTTTCCCCTTGTGCGTCTTTTCAGGGGTGCTTTCGGACCTACCTTCATTCTTATGGATGACAATACGCTATCTAAACGAACTGAACAGTTGGGAGAGCTCTTGGAATGAGAGGATATTAGGTGAATCGAGTAGCCTGCAGGTTTTCCCAGACTGAAATTCCATCTAGCACGTGTGGCTCCGCTGGGCAGACATAATGCAGGACGTCCAAATACGTCAGTTCTCAATTTCGCTGGTGGAGGAATGAAATGCGCTACCACCAGAACTCCTTACCAACTTTATGGTCAGCATGAGAGCACTTCACGCAACATTCATTGCTGTAACTACTGATCACACGTGGTATTAACAACCACCTCCCACATTTTATAATGTCCAGTGAACTATCACATATCACGGTGTCTCCAGTACAACTACTGCCTTTGAATAAGAGAGTCATTTCTGTTAGTCTTATTGCGCGCTTCTTTCGGTTGCCTCTACTAGGACTACACAGTAGCAGTTCTTTCAATATATGGTCCAAGTTTCATCGAGCTATGTTTCTTAGCAGTGACGCACCACAACCTTTCTCGTCCTGTTCCATCTCAAAGGAGACGAACCTGCAGACTGTCTCACTACCTGCAGGAGTGCTAGTGTACATGGTAGTGTACACCCAGCAGTACACGGTCAAAGAAAAATTCTAATACATTCATTCCTAGCGCTGACAAAATGCAATTTTCGCTCCGTGTAAAATAATTCCTTCAAAGCGAAACGGAACAAGGCACCACTGTGCTGGTGCGTTATCTGCTTTGAGAACTAAGTTGGTCTGCTTTCTTAACGCCATTGCTGTTTCGTGTTTTTGCATGGCATTCTCCAGTGTTCCTCTGTGAAGAAGCTTAGGCTTCAAAACAAAAAAGGGATTCTTTATAAGGGGCCGTGCTAATAGCAACGATTTTGTTTCACTCTATGTTGCATTTTTATTTGTCCTTAAGCCAAACATAAGCATTTTGTAACACACTTCCACTGTACACTTCACATGTGTTTTCCATGAGGCACACTTTCCATTCATTCCGGAACCATTTTCAGCTCGGCTGTCGAATTTCCCCGCAGAACGTGGCATTTTCATCAGCTCGTTTCGAATGCCGCGTAGGCACGGAAACAAAAGAGTGTGCCGTTTGTGTTCCACGGGCAGTGTTTGTCTGCTCGCTCGCCTCCAATAGAATTGTGCTGAGCCTTTCCTCGGGACGTGATGTCTTTTCTTTCTCTCACTTCAGAAGTGGTTCACTCTAGCATGACTGTACCGCGGCTTCCAAACCTGAAATGCATATTACATTCCGTTTCGTTTCCCCAAACAATTTTGCATTTGACATCACTGCTTTTCTCCTTTTTCGGCTGTCGTTCTGCGGTAGTTACTCATTTGGCAGAGGAAGAGATGCAACATGCTCGGAAACAACCTGCACTCATGAAATTTTTTTCACATAATTCTGTTGCTATGCCTTCACACTAGCTGCACCGAGAACCACTGCATCAAAATCTGTATTCACCGCTAATTGAATTCATGTAATAGACGCCAAATAGTTAAGTTACTGAAACATATGATCTTCGTCAGACACCATTAACTGATGAATGGACATCATTTATTTCAACTAGGGCGGAGGTGGAGGGATTATTGGCAACGTTTAAATCGTTTACAAGTCGTGCTCGAGAGTTATACGTGCCAAATAAACTGATTAAAGATGGAACAGTCCCAATGTGGTTTAATAATAAATTTCTGAAAATGATGAGGAAACAGGAACCGTCGTATTCTCAGTTCAAAATGAAAGGGCAAGCGACGAGAGGTAAATGTTAGCCGAAATTCGTGCGCGTGTAAAAAGATCGACGAGACACGTACACAACTACCACCGTCATAGCTTAGCGAAAGTTGTTGCCTAGAAGTAGAGAAAAATCTGGTCTCACGTAAAATCAATAAGCAGGTCGAAGCCAGTCACATGACGATCATTTTCGGGTGGCAATTTGAAGAGAGCAAAGGAAACGTGACGTTATAATTTTCACGTTTAAGGAATCGTACAAAGATACTGTAGCTGACCATCGCATAGATTCCCGTATGAATGACTTAGTAATAAGCATCTCTGGCGTAGAAGTGAAAGTGTTGAAAACAAGTAAGCTGCCGGGTCCAGGGGAGATTCTACTCTATTTTTGCACAGAGTGCTCTGCGACATCGGGCACTTACTTAGCTCACATTTATCCAGAAACTCTCGTCCAGCGCAAAGCTCCAAGCGACCGGAAAAGTAACGCATGTGACTCCTGTGTATAAGAAAGGTAAGAGAATGGACTCGCATACTTACACACCAATATCCATAACATCGCAAATCTTGAACATATAACCAAGGAAGTAAGGCTACAGATGGATTCCCTATTCCTTTCTTACCGAAAAATGCTTGACACGGTGTCATGCTGCAGACCGCTGACAAACGCCCAAGCTTACGGGTTAGGTTTACAGATATGTGAGTGACCTGAAGTCGTCTTAAATAATACAACCCCTGAGGCTGTCCTCGCCAGAGTGTTCGTCTGAGAGAAGGGTATAGTCCGGAGCGCCCCAGGGAAGTGCGATAGGACCGCACACATTCCCTGTTTACATAAATGATCTGACGGACAAACTGAGCAGAAAACTGGGCTGTTCCCTAATTATGCTGTGGCGTACATCTACATGATCACTTTAAATTCACAGTTAAGTACCTGGCAGAGTCTTCATCGAACGACTTTCAGTCTGTTTCTTTCCCGTTTAACTTTTGTACAGCATGCGGGAGGAGCAAACACTTAAATTTTTCCGTGTGAGCTCTGACTTCTCTTATTTTATTACAATCGCAGTTTCACCCTATAATGTTGCTTGCCAACAAAATTTTTTATGATTCGGAGGACAACTCTGGAGATTGTAGTGTAAACCTCTCGTCGCTACGACAAACGCCTTTGTTAAAACGCCTGTATTAACACGTTTTTGTTTGAATGGTTGCCAAACTGACTGGCGTATCATACCCGAGACACTCAGTCCCCTACTTCGCTGGAATACAAAACAAAGTGTAATTGTTTGAACTTTTCCGATATTTTCCACCAGTCCTACCTGGTAAGGATCCCATACCGCACACAAGTACTCTAGCAGGATGGATAAGCGTAGTTTAGGCAGTGTCTTTTGTAGACATGTCGTAAATTCTAACGTTCAACCAACAAAACGCTGTCTTTGGTTAACCACAAGATTATGTATGTGATAATTGTAATTTAAATTGACCGTAATTGCAATTCGCGGGTATTTCTTTGAATTTTCATCCTTTAAATTTGTATGATTTAAGGCGTCGTCCTTGAGTGCAAGATGACTTATACAGAATTTATAGTTGGTGTTATAAGCAGTAGGTTACTCTAAATGTAGAATAATGGAAGCCAATGTGGATGAGTAGGAAAAACAACGTTCGAATACAGAATTAGCAGTGTGCTGCTCGACACAATCACGTCGATCAAATACCAAGGTGTAACACAGTTAAGTGATACGATGTGGAACGAGCACGTCAGGTTGTTGGTAGGGAAGGCAAATGGTCGACTTCATTTTATTGGGAAAATTTTTGGCAAAGTGTAGCTCAGCTATAAATAAGATAGCTTATAGAACACTACAGTCTATTCACTGAGAGCTGGGACGAAACATAAACAGTGTCACGTGAGCGACTACGCTCGTTTCCAGAGAAAGCATTCGGTGTTCACGTGATACGTAGGGGCGTGGAAAATCCTTGGCGCACGCTTTGCGGCTGGCGGCGTTCAACTGGCTGCCGAGCTGTCACAGCGGACCGTGAGACACCTGGGCAACAATGTACGAAATAAATTTAACAATAATGTTAAAATAATGTTAAACTGAGTTTATTCTGTCGAAGCAGATTTATTTTCATTCAGGTTGCTAACAAAACGCTCCATTCACACACAATTGTTATTTTTAATAACATTACCAGTAATAATAATGAGAAAGGACGAAACAAGGTTCACTCTGTCGAACTTGAACTGTTTTCATTGAAGTTTATAACAAACCGCTCCTCTCTCTCTCCTCTATAATGCAGTCTAATTTCCACATTTGAGTTTCCACTCGTAAAGGACAAACGGTTGCACCCATCGCATTCGAAAAAAACTACAAAATTCAATTCAAACCTTTCTGAAACATTTCTCAATACACCCCCACAAAAAAATTTAAAGGGGAAAAGTTTGTCGCATACTATATTTCGGATGATGATTTGGTAAAAGTTCTGCATCAGATGTGAGACTTTAATTTATTACTTCACAATTACTGACTCTATTGCGCAGAAAATTTGCGGACGTCATCAACATATAGTACTGAAGGCAATTATAAAATTATTTTGCTGTGCGACACACAGATTAGGAGATATGGCGTGATGAATATATAGTAACGCAAAAAAACAACTTTTCCTGAAAGCTTAAATATTTCTCTTTTTCAGTGACAATAAATTTTAATGTAATGTAAAAAAAGGGGTAGGTAGTTCACGGATCACTTTATCATGCTCAGGTGCCAAATTATGAGCGCTGTCGCAGTGTCCGGAGCAAGTATGGTGGGTCTGACACACCGGTGTCAATGTGTTCTTTTTTCCATTTCCAGGAGTGTATAAATCCAGCGACTAGAAAATTTTTGTGCAGCACTTAAAGAACAGCCGTCGGCGCTCGTCCCATTACCACAACATTCATGCAACAAAGAAGAACACAAAAAGTGTTCATTTTTACTTTATATAATTACAGCGCTTACGGAGAATTTAGAGGTAGGTCTAAAATTCGTTGAATCCACGTTTGTCCCTAAAGTAACGGCATTTTACTCAATGTTTCACACGATGTTATTAGAACATGTTAAATATGATTTCAGCTACAATTTCACCGCTCTAGCTGTAACAGTATTGGAGATGGACTACTGTTTCGTTGTGTAAACAGGCCTATAAAAGGTCTTTTTAGCGAATAAAACGTTTTCTCTCTCGAAAACTGCTAGTCTTACAGCTATGAAATTTTTGCTGGTATTTCATTATAGTATAGAAATTATAAAAATAATAATACAACTTGGGAAAAATTAGTGCTCATCTGCTCGCCTCTGGAGGAAACTTTTTTCCCCCCGCAATACTCGTTCCATTCCGTCAGTGACTGTCTGGTACAAAAATCAGTTACGACATTTTTCAAATGAAGGAAGTTTCTGTTGAAATGTTTTATTTTTTAATTTTTTAATAATACTAGTTATGCGTTTCGCCCTTCTCAAGCATCATCATATAATGTAAAATTGTAGCAGAAGAGACTACCTTCGTCAATTGCCACAACAGGGCATAAATTAAACATAGAGGTCATGTTGATAACGCGCCTCATCCACTAGCTATGGGGCCAATAAAGTATTGCATAGTTGGCGGAATAACTAGAGAAAGAAGCGAAAGGGATGAAAACAGAAGACTATAGTAAGTAATCAGCGACATCTGTTGGCATAGCCGCTAGAGTGCACCATAAGCGAGAAGTCGAAGGAACGTAATCGCCACAGGGGCTAAGGTACAATGTGAAACACAGTTCCAAGTAAATAATAAAATATTGTAACAGTGGCTTAATAAGATGATCTTGTTAATGAAATGTATTGCATAAACAGAGGAGTGACGATCAAACGTGAGAGTAAAACGAACAAAGAATAAAATAGAGCAAATATGTGATGCAGTCTATACTATGTAACGGAAGGGCAAATATACATGCGACAGACGTTCAATAATTAACCCCCTCCCCCTTCACTTTTCCTCTCCTTCCCCCCCCCCCCCCATTTTTCCCGTCATCTGACCAGTTTCCCCCCACCTGTTCTCGGGTGTGGTATGTCGTATTTGTGCCAACTTTTAGCGCAGTGTTTAAGTGAGTATTCGGTGTTGTGTGTCCTTCCACAGTGTTGCGAACAGAAATCATGCTGTCGCTGGGTGTGCTTTTTGTATCTCTTGCGAACAGAACCCAGACTGTCGCCGTGTTTTTTTTAATTGTCTGTCTATTGTTTTTCTGCTTCCTGTGTGTTTTATTATCTTCATCCACCCTGTGTTATATGTTTTACGCTCCAGAATTTTCTGCCATTTTTACCTTTAAGTCACCGATTTTATCGCCAACTGTTATTATTTTTTATTATCTTCGTCTTTTTAAAACAAATTTTGTAGGCTGAAGAGCGGCGTAATCAGCTGCTGCCAGCCCGCCCCCTTTAGGGGGAATCGAAACCCAATAAAGGAAAAAAAAATAATTAACGTAAAATCTTATCAAATAGAGTAGAATGGTCATTAGGTACTTCTGGCGGCTCCTGCTTTCTGGATTTACTAATTTCAAGCTCTTCCAGTAAATCGAGAGCATGACCTGTTTGCAATGCCTGTAAAGTACGCATACTTTTCTCAACGTTGTCCATAATACGGTCGGTTTGTGGTAAGTGTAACCCAGAGGCAATTTTGATACTTGGCTGTAAATGTTCCTTAATCTTTACGTCAAAAGAGAGGCCGGTTTGGCTGATATATTACTTATCACAAATCATTACACTAGATCCTGGATACACCACACCAGTCAAAATTGTCATGCGCGCTAATCGGTTTACGTTTGAAGTTGTAGGGTATTGTTATCATAAAACGGCCCTGACTTTAGAGTTATGATAGATTTCTCTATTTCTTTGGACATGCCAGCCCCACAGGCCTTTCCGTAAGGAATCTGAGTGGCGCTGTCTCTAAAATGTGTTCCTCACCCACACGTAAGAAACCCGGATGATTCCAACAATCTATAACACCTCTCGCGTAAGGCCCAAAAGAAGGAGTGAAATTTTTGTGTGTGAAGGGGTGTGGCAACCTTCGCATCGCGTGACACGTCAGTGGTGGCTTTGGGCAAAAACGCCCTGAAATTTGGTGCTAATGTGCGATCATTAACCCACCTCACAACTCACGTGAACTGCTGAGCTGTGGTCGCGTGTCGACACCTTCGCTGTCTAAAACGTCGTCGAGTCCGAAGGTGACGTCGCAGGGCGCAACGCTGTCGGGACCTTCGAGACAAATTTCAAACTTATACGTCACAATCCGGTATAATTACGGAGTTTCGAAGAAGTGATCCTCTAATTCCGTTACGCAGTGTGGCATTAGCCGACTTAAGAAAATCCGTGGAAGTACAGGAGACAGCTTGAACATTTCCTAGATAACGGAAGCAGAAACAGAAAAAGATAGCGATGGTTTCGTTACATTTGGAGACATAAAATACTGTTGCATTATCTGATGTCTGAACCCTTTCCTCCATTCCAGAATGAGAATTTCACTCTGCAGCGGAGTGTGTGCTGATATGAAACTGCCTGACAGATTAAAATTGTGTGCCGGGGCGAGGTTTGAACTCGGGACCTTTGCCTTTCGCGGGCAAGTGCTCTGCCAACTGAGCTACCCAAGCTCCATTGTTTCCAACTCTATCAGAAACGGTATCGGTGAAGTCACAAGTGCTGCAAGTATGCTTAATTCATTGTACTGTTGATAACGGAAAGCCCGAGAACTTCCATAATTAAAGATGAAACTAGTGACAAGGAAAAGCATGAGAACTTCCGCAATTAAAGAAGAAATTAGTGATATTTACTATAAAATTTGTATTTCAACTACGTTTCGATTGCTGATATTGCACCTGACGCAAAAAATTAATCAGATGGAAATCGTTGAGAGAATGCAGTATATCGGTGTCGCACAGCTGTAAGTGTGACAATATTGTTCATATTTTTTAAAACTTTTTTGTAAATATTTTATTGAAACTGTTAAAGCAGAAGTAGAGACATCTTGTTTGAAGCGAAATCGATACTGAAACTCTTTGATAAGATTAAAGTGAATGTACATATTAAGAAAAAGAGTGTAATATTTACTTTTAAATATTGTAAAGATATCTATTTGTAATAATTATTAAATGTAAAATGGTTCTATAATGCAATTACGTATGTAATAGTTACTGGCACTCACTTAGAGCTGTATGACATATGTGTAGTATAAAAGATGGAGTAGTTCCGTCAGGAACGGAAAGCTGGGTAAGCGTAGAAAAAGGTGGGAGTGGAAACGTTTGGATCGCTTTACCGGGCGCGAACAAAGTCAGTCGGTGGCCAGTGATCTTAGTTGTTAGAGGCAGCACGTAAAGCGCCAGCATAGTGTGGAGTGCGCCGTATTGTTGCATCTTGCATCGGTTGGAAACTGCAGTTTATCACGGCCTGATATGGAGAGAAAAACGGGCTGTTGATTATAAGACGGATCATCGATATGAAGAAAAAATAAGTCCGACATGGATAACTGCTTTTGGCCGTTCTGATATTAATCCAGTTATTGCCAACAACAACGCCGTGGCTGATCACAGCTCACCGGGTACGACATTTTAGCTATTATTATAGTGTGTGCCAGATAGTTGAAATGTGCTTTAAGAATAATAACCATCAACCAAATTAACAATTGTGTCCACCTTGTAATTTACCCCGCTCATAAACCAAGCAGGATCCTAAACTGGTACATGAAAATTCCGAGTGACCAGTATTCAACCAAGACTGTGAAATCTTTAATGTATTGTTGGCAAATCAGTGATTAATCAGTGAAATAATTGATGGAAAGAACACCTGAGAATTTCATAATTAATATTGCTATTATTTTCTGTGTTAAAATGATAACGTAATGTTATGTCAGTTTCAGAGACCACATTAGAAAAATTGTTTGCTGCTTTCACATTACGTATTAATGAAAGGAAATACTAAGTTGATGATTTATGATGATCAATAGTAACGTTAAACCGTTTATAGTGAAACAATGAAATGTTGAGTACCAAATATGTTGTTTTAGAAACCTCCCCCCCCCCCAACCCCCCGGCAAAATTTACTTTTGCTTTCATGAAATCAGTCTGTTTGCTTAAGCAATTAGGTACTGTAGTTTTGTTTCGAGCTGCTAAACTTTCCTTGTATTGCTGAACAATCTATTATCTAAATCTAACGGGAAGTCAGTTAGGTAAGTAGGGAGTTGTAATCTTTTCTGCTGTCCTACTCAGTTTCATTACGTGTGCCTAGTTAGACTAGCGAATAGCAGTGTACCACCAACAACATATATTGTTGTTGTTGTTGTTGTGGTCTTCAGTCCTGAGACTGGTTTTATGCAACTCTCCATGCTACTCTATCCTGTGCAAGCTTCTTCCTCTCCCAGTACTTACTGCAATCTACATCCTTCTGAATCTGCTTAGTGTATTTATCTCTTGGGCTCCCTCTACGACTTTTACCCTCCACACTGCCCTCCAATGCTAAATTTGTGATCCCTTGATGCCTCAAAACATGTCCTACCAACCGCTCCCTTCTTCTTGTCAAGTTGTGCCACAAACTCCTCTTCTCCCCAATTCTATTCAATACCTCCTCATTAGTTATGTGATCTACCCATCCAATATTCAGCATTCTTCTGTAACACCACATTGCGGAAGCTTCTATTCTCTTCTTTTCCAAACTATTTATCGTCCATGTTTCACTTCCATACATGGCTACACTCCATACAAATACTTTCACAAACAACTTCCTGACACTTAAATCTATACTCCTTATTAACAAATTTCTCTTCTTCAGAAACGCTTTCCTTGCCATTGCCATTCTACATTTTATATCCTCTCTACTTCGACCATCATCAGTTATTTTGCTCCCCAAATAGCAAAACTCCTTTACTACTTTAAGAGTCTCATTTCCTAATCTAATTCCCTCAGCATCACCCGATTTAATTCGACTACATTCCATTATCCTCGTTTTGCTTTTGTTGATATTCATCTTATACCCTCCTTTCAAGACACAGTCCATTCCGTTCAACTGCTCTTCCACGTCCTTTGCTGTCTCTGATAGAATTACAAAGTCATCGGTGAACCTCAAAGTTTTTATTTCTTCTCCATGGATTTAAAGAAATACTCCGAATTTTTCTTTTATTTCCTTTACTGCTTGCTCAATATACAGACTGAATAACATCTGGGAGAGGCTTACAATCTTGTCTCACTCCCTTCCCAACAACTGCTTCCCTTTCATGACCCCTCGACCCTTATAACTGCCATCTGGATTCTGTACAAATTGTAAATAGCCTTTCGGTCCATGTATTTTACCCCTGCCACCTTCAGAATTTGAAACAGAGTATTCCGTTCAACATTGTCAAAAGCTTTCTCTACGTCTACAAATGCCTTTCCTTGACCTTTCTTCTAAGATAAGTCGAAAGGTCAGTATTGCCTCACGTGTTCCAACATTTCCACGGAATCCAAACTGATCTTCCCCGAGGTCGGTTTCTACCAGTTTTTCCATTCGTCTGTAAAGAATTCGCGTTAGTATTTTGCATCTGTGACTTATTAAACTGATAGTTCGGCAATTTTCACATATTTAAACACCTACATTCTTTGGGATTGGAATTATTATATTCTTCTTGAAGTCTGAGGGAATTTCGCCTGTCTCATACATCTTGCTCACCAGATGGTAGAGTTTTGTCAGGACTGGCTCTCCAAAGGCCGGCAGTAGTTCTAATGGAATGTTGTCTACTCCCGGGGCCTTGTTTCGACTCAGGTCTTTCAGTGCCCTATCAAACTCTTAACGCAGTATCGTATCTGCCATTTCATCTTCATCTATATCCTCTTCCGTTTCCATAATATTTTCCTCAAGTACATCGCCCTTGTATAGACCCTCTATATACTGCCTCCACCTATCTGATTTCTCTTCTTGGCTTAGAAGTGGGTTTCTATCTGAGCTCTTCATATTTATTCTCTTTTCTCCAAAGGTCTCTTTAATTTTCCTGAATGTAGTATCTATCTTACCCCTAGTGAGATAAGCCCCTACATCCTTACATTTGTCCTCTAGCCATCCCTGCTTAGCCATTTTGCACTTCCTGTCGATATCATTTTTGAGACGTTTATATTCCTTTTTACCTGCTTCATTTACTGCATTTTTTATTTCTCCTTTCACCAATTAAATTCAATATTTCTTCTGTTACCCAAGGATTCCTACTAGCTCTCGTCTTTTTACCTACTTGATCCTCTGCTGCCTTCACTACTTCATCCCTCAGAGCTACCCATTCTTCTACTGTTGTTCTTTCTCCCATTCGTTTCAATTGTTCCCTTATTCTCTCCCTGAACCTCTGTACAACCTTTGGTTCTTTCAGTTTATCCAGGTCCCATCTCCTTAAATTCCCACCTTTTTGCAGTTTCTTCAGTTTTAACGTACAGTTCATAGCAAATATATAGTGGTCAGACTCCACATCTGCCCCTGGAAATGTCTTACAATTTAATACCTGGTTCCTAAGTCTCTGTTTTACAATTATGTAATCTATCTGATACCTTCTAGTATCTCCAGGATTCTTCCATGTATACAACCTTCTTTTATGATTCTTGAACCAAGTATTAGCTATGATTAAGTTATGCTCTGTGCAAAATTCTACCAGACGGCTTCCTATTTCATTTCTTACCCCCATTCCATATTCACCTACTATGTTTCCTTCTCTCCCTTTTCCTACTCTCGAATTCCATTCACCGATGACTATTAAATTTTCGTCTCCCTTCACCACCTGAATAATTTCTTTAATCTCAGCATAGATTTCATCAATTTCTTCATCATCTACAGAGGTAATTGGCATATAAACTTGTACTACAGTAATAGGCGTGGGCTTCGTGTCTGTCTTGGCCACAATAATGCGTTTACTATGCTGTTTGTAGTAGCTTACCCGCACTTCTATTTTCTTATTCATCATTAAACCTACTCCTGCGTTACCCATATTGGATTTCGTTTTTGTAATCCTGTATTCACCTGACCAAAAGTTTTGTTCCTCCGGCCACCGAACTTCACTAGTGCTTACTATATCTAACTTTAACCTATCCATTTCCCTTTTTAAATTTTCTAACCTACCTGCCCGATTAAGGGATCTGACATTCCACGCTCTGATCCGTAGAACACCAGTTTTCTTTCTCCTGATAACGACGTCCTCTTGAGTAGTCACCTCCCGGAGATCCGAATGGGAGACCTCATGAATATTTTACCCAAGAGGACGCCATCATCATTTAACCATACAGTGAAGCTGCATGCCCTCGGGAAAAATTACGGCTGTAGTTTCCCCTTGCTTTCAGCTGTTCGCGGTGCCAGCACAGCAAGGCCGTTTTGGTTAGTATTACAAGGCCAGATCAGTCAGTCATCCAGACTGTTGCCCGTTCAACTACTGAAAAGGCTGCTGCCCCTCTTCAGAAACGACACGTTTGTCTGGCCTCTCAACAGATACCCCTCCGTTGTGGTTGCACATAAGGTACGGCCATCTGTACGGAATTGTCCATGGTTCATGGGGGGGGGGGGCATATATTGTTATCGATGCATAACAGTAGTCTAACTACTGTTATTTGCCATACCTCTGATCTACTGACTTATTTGAAGAAACGAGTTAGAGTCTGATGCTTATTCCTTAGGTTAACACACGCGGTTATTACACTTGTTTCTGTGGTTTTGCTGTCCGGATAGGTAACTGTATTTCTGTTTGTTACATTGCTTATTATTAACAGTATAGTATAAGAATAGATTTAAGTGCCAGGAAGTCATTTATGAAAGTATTTGTATTGACTGTAGCCATGTATGGAGGTGAAACATGGACGATAAATAGTTTGGACAGTAAGAGAATAGAAGCTTTCCAAATTGGGGAGAAGAGAAGTTTGTGGCACAACTTGACTAGAAGAACGGATCGGTTGGTAGGACATGTTCTAAGGCATCAAGGGATCACCAATTTAGTATTGGAGTGCAGTCTGGAGGGTAAAAATCGCAGAGGGAGACCAAGAGATGAATACACTAAGCAGATTCAAAAGGATGTAGGTTGCAGTAGGTACTGGGAGATGAAGAAGCTTGCACAGGATAGAGTAGCATGGAGAGCTACATCAAACCAGTCTCGGGACTGAAGACCACAACAACAACAAAATAAGAATATTACAGTTGGCTTTGCATGACAGTATGTTTTGTAAACCAATTCAGAGAATACAAAATACACGCAGGTATTACATCTGGTTCAACATATCAGGACAGTAAATAACACACATAAAATAGGGAAGAATATTATACAAGCAGTATAATATATAGTCTACTGTATGAGTTTTATGTCTCTCAGATGTGCTCGCTGTTGACTTGAACCCCTGTGTTATACAGATGACGGCGCACCCCCGGTAGCCCAGTCCAACGACGGTTTCCTCAACTTCAGCTCCATCAGCCGCGAGCACATGGGCTGGTACAAGTGTACCAGTCGCGACGCCAGCTCCATCGGCTACTACCTCAACGTCATCTGTGAGTATCTCACGATACTGCCTCATCCTCACAATTGATCGCTGCGCGGAGTAGCCAAGCGGTGTAGGGCGCCTTACGACCGTTCTCACGGCTCCCCACGTCGGAGGTTCGAGTCCTCCCTCAGGCATGGCTGGCTGTGTTGTCCATAGCGTTAGTCAGTTTAAGTTAGATTAAGTAGTGTATAAGCCTCGGGACCGATGGCCTCAGCAGTTTGGCCCCGTAAGACCTTACCACAAACTTCAATTTCAACCTGAATGTAATCAAGAAATTTCCAGTTTCCTCACAATTGGTCTCAGAATTTCATACTATTCATTCAGCATCTATTTAAGTGTATTACACTACTTCCTCAACTTCAGATGAAACCTACGCTAATATCTCAGTGTCATTTGCATCTAAAACAATCACTTCAATCTCGAGTGTGAGTTTCTACAATATCGAATGAATGTTATAATATGTCAAGCTTGTACAGTCCCACACTATCACCCAATAAACTAAATTTGTGTGTACGGAATACTGGACCAGATTATTGACTAGACCGAAGGCATGCTTGTAAAAACACGGTCCAGTCGTATTAATATGATCACAGCCTATTTTCGACGTGAATGTGCACTGATCACACACTGACGGCAGGCGCTACCACTATCAGTGAAGGATATACACTGAAGGACCGAAGAAACTGGTGTAGGCATGCCTATTCAAATGCAGAAACCTGTAAATAGGCAGAATACGGCGCTGCGCTCGGCAACGCCTATACAAGACAAGTGTCTGGCGCAGTTCATACACTCCTGGAAATTGAAATAAGAACACCGTGAATTCATTGTCCCAGGAAGGGGAAACTTTATTGACACATTCCTGGGGTCAGATACATCACATGATCACACTGACAGAACCACAGGCACATAGACACAGGCAACAGAGCATGCACAATGTCGGCACTAGTACAGTGTATATCCACCTTTCGCAACAATGCAGGCTGCTATTCTCCCATGGAGACGATCGTAGAGATGCTGGATTTAGTCCTGTGGAACGGCTTGCCATGCCATTTCCACCTGGCGCCTCAGTTGGACCAGCGTTCGTGCTGGACGTGCAGACCGCGTGAGACGACGCTTCATCCAGTCCCAAACTTGCTCAATGGGGGACAGATCCGGAGATCTTGCTGGCCAGGGTAGTTGACTTACACCTTTTAGAGCACGTTGGGTGGCACGGGATACATGCGGACGTGCATTGTCCTGTTGGAACAACAAGTTCCCTTGCCGGTCTAGGAATGGTAGAACGATGGGTTCGATGACGGTTTGGATGTACCGTGCACTATTCAGTGCCCCTCGACGATCACCAGTGGTGTACGGCCAGTGTAGGAGATCGCTCCCCACACCATGATGCCGGGTGTTGGCCCTGTGTGCTTCGGTCGTATGCAGTCCTGATTGTGGCGCTCACCTGCACGGTGCCAAACACGCATACGACCATCATTGGCACCAAGGCAGAAGCGACTCTCATCGCTGAAGACGACACGTCTCCATTCGTCCCTCCATTCACGCCTGTCGCGACACCACTGGAGGCGGGCTGCACGATGTTGGGGCGTGAGCGGAAGACGGCCTAACGGTGTGCGGGACCGTAGCCCAGCTTCATGGAGACGGTTGCGAATGGTCCTCGCCGATACCCCAGGAGCAACAGTGTCCCTAATTTGCTGGGAAGTGGCGGTGCGGTCCCCTACGGCACTGCGTAGGATCCTACGGTCTTGGCGTGCATCCGTGCGTCGCTGCGGTCCGGTCCCAGGTCGACGGGCACGTGCACCTTCCGCCGACCACTGGCGACAACATCGATGTACTGTGGAGACCTCACGCCCCACGTGTTGAGCAATTCGGCGGTACGTCCACCCGGCCTCCCGCATGCCCACTATACGCCCTCGCTCAAAGTCCGTCAACTGCACATACGGTTCACGTCCACGCTGTCGCGGCATGCTACCAGTGTTAAAGACTGCGATGGAGCTCCGTATGCCACGGCAAACTGGCTGACACTGACGGCGGCGGTGCACAAATGCTGCGCAGCTAGCGCCATTCGACGGCCAACACCGCGGTTCCTGGTGTGTCCGCTGTGCCGTGCGTGTGATCATTGCTTGTACAGCCCTCTCGCAGTGTCCGGAGCAAGTATGGTGGGTCTGACACACCGGTGTCAATGTGTTCTTTTTTCCATTTCCAGGAGTGTAGATCGGTTACTGCTGCTACAATGACAGGTTATCAAGATTTAAGTGACTTTGAATGTATGTGGCGTTATAGTCTGCGCACGAGAGATGAGACACAGCACCTCCGACGTAACGATGATGTGAGTATTTTCCCGTACGACCGTTTCATGAGTGTATCGCGAATATCAGCAATTCTAACATCAAATCGACACCGCTGCGGTCGGAAAAAGATCCTGAAAGAACGGGACCAATGGTGATAGAAGGGAATCATTCAACGAAAACTTCTGCAGATTTCAATCCTGGGCGATCAACAAATGTCAGTGCGCGAGGCATTCAATGAAATACCATCCATATGGGCTTTCGGAGCCGAAGGTCCACTCGCAAACCTTTGATGACTGCATGACACAAAACGTTACGACTCGCCTGGGTCTGTCAGCAACGACATTGGACTGTTCATGACTGGTAACAAGATGCCTGGTCGGACGAATCTCGTTTGAAATTGTATCCAGCGGATGGACGTGTACAAGTATGGAGACAACCTCACGAACCCATGGACCCAGCATGTCAGCAGAGTGCTGTTCAAGCTGGTGGAGGCTCTGCAATAGTGTAGAGCGTGTGAATTTGGAGCGATGTGGAACCCGTGATACGTCCGGATACGAATCTGACGGGTGACACATACGTAAGGACAATTTCCGATCACCTGAATCCATTCGTGTCCATTGTGCGTTGTGACGGGCTTGGTCAGTTCCAGCAGGACAATACGACATCCCACACATCCAGAATTGCTACAGAGTGGCTCCAGAAACACTCTTCTGAGTTTAAACACTTCCGTTGGCTACCAAATCACCAGACAAACATTATTGAGCATATTTTTGATTCCTTAAGACGTGCTGTTCAGAAGAGATCTCCACCCTTCGTAATCCTACGGATTTACGGACAAACCTGCATGTCAGTTCCCTCCAGCACTACATTAGTCGAGTCCATGCCACGTCGTGATGCCGCAATTCTCCTTGCTCGCGTGGGCCCTACACGACGTTAGGCAAGTGTACCAGTTTCTTTGGTTCTTCAGTGTATAAAGCATGACGGTGAGTAGGAGGGGGGGGGGGCTGTAATGCGGAAATGCGAGGAACACAGCAGAAGATTTGTACAACGGAAACTGAGCGATTTATCTGACGTCGAAAAGGGAATGATCACTGGCTTTCGGGACAAGGGTGAAAGCATTTCTGAAATGGCTAACTTGTGCCGTCGTGGTTGAAGTACAGTAGACAGTATATGGCAAAATAGCACTATCAAAAACAGGTGTGGAAATGTGTACGGGCGAATAGACGTGCATCTATTGAGCAGCTCACCACCCACATGAATGAAGGGGCCACCAACAGATCCTCCCCAACGACTGTTGAGCAAATGTTGCCGCATATGGGCCTCCACAGCAGGCGGCTGGTTCATCCAACCGTGCCTACCGCTCTTCATCGGCAGTGAAGGCTGGAATTTGCACGCCTGTACCGTAGCTGGACGCCCACTAAGTAGCGAAAACTGGACTTTTCCGATGGGTCATGATTTATGCCACATCAGATAGGTCGTCGGAAGGATTGAAGCAGGAGGGAGCGCTAAGGTCTCGGAAATATTTTCGTGACATTACCCGGGTGACCTCGTCATTCTGAAAGTCACAGAGGATCAACACAATTATGGGTCTATGCTTCGGAACCATGCCCACCACTGCATGTAGTTTATTAGTCTTCGGCACGACAGCATCTACCAGCAAGGCAATGCAACATGAAAAACATCATGTTTACGCCAGTGACTGTTAAACCTTTTATTTCCAGTATTGCAATTTCGGCCTTAGGCCATTATCAAGTGCAGATGATTTGGCTTTAAGCCATGTCTACTTTATACAAGCAGAAACATTTATATGTCGTTGTGTCAGCTTGAATAGGTCACGGCACTGGAGTCGAAATGCCTCCACATCCCAGACGATGCCTCCCACAACTTCACTGAGTCCCTTCCTGTACGTCTTGGTGCTGTCTGAGCTGCAAAAGGTGGTAACTGAGGCTTTTTATAGGTGGCGAGATTTAAATGAACGGACGGTGTAGAACACAGCATGTCATTCCTAAGGGAGATAAATCTTTAGTAGACACAAAAATGACATTTGAGGTACCGCAAACAAGTGTTATAGGTCGGTTGGTCTCCAGCATATGCATAATTTTCCTAGAGGACGTCAGAAGATCCATGAGGCTGTTCGTACGTGATTCTCCAGTATACCGAGAAGTAACAATGTTAGTCAATTGTGCCGATATGAAGAAAGACCTGCAAAGTATCGATGTTTGGAGCAGGTATTGGCAACGTAGTCTCATCACAAATATATGTAACCTATTGGCCATAAAAAAAGGTGAAGATACCCATCATTGTATGATCACACGGTTGGCGAACTTCAAACTAGCCGTGGGAAAGACAAATGGCAGGTTGAGGAAGAATTCTCAGAAAACCTGCCTACCTCTCGTCGTTCTGGTATCATTACAACGTAGGATGGATTGATCAAAAAGACAAGATGGGCAGAAGAGCAGCACGTTTCTTCAGAAGTTCGTTTGGTAACCATGAAAGAGAGAGATCTTCACCTAACTCGAATGGCAAACTCTAGAAGAGACGTACTGTGAATCACTCCTTCGTCTACTGTTAAATTACTAAAGCCTACTTTCCTGGAAGAGTCAGCCAACATACTGCTTCTCCCAAAGTGCATATCGCACACTGCCCATGGCGGGAGGACTAGGAGAATTCGAACTCACAATGAGATCCACAAACTATCGTTCTTGCTGCCTATCATTTGTGCGTGGTATAGGAGACGTGGGACGCTGGAACGCTACACGGAGTACTCTCACAGCTATCGCCATTACTCGGGTCTAACAAGAGGAACTACGGCAGTTACATATTCAAGGGATTATGTGCTGGTCTTCGCTCGACTCTGGCTACGAAGTATTTTTAAGTAATTGGGCGATTCTTAGTAAGATCCCGATATCCACCCACTTTCGTAATACACAAGTCAGAGGATCCGTGAGAGAAGATACTACTGCAATGTTCTTGCTGCAGGAAATCTCGAGCCACATCGTTCATATGAAGAACTGCGCAGAATTCGGCGTGAGCAGACATATCGACTGCAGAATTCACTGCAGAATTCTACATGTTACTTGTTTACGTTCGTATCTCATCCATATTCGTCAGCAGTACATCGAAGATGATATACAAAAATGAATCACCTTCTACACCAGTTTCTTAGTCTAAATCATGACTGCCACATGTTTTACCATGCACTGATGAAAGTTCTTTCTACTCTAGCGGCGAGATAAATATACACAACGGTCGCTGTTGGTCATAAGCAAACCTCACTGGCTACGCCGGCCAGTCAAACAGAATGTCTGGAGCACAGACACCAGTTGTGACCTCATCCATGATACAGTTACCTGACTTCATTCTTTGATCTAGATCTACATGGATGGATCTACACGAATACTCTCCAAATCGCAGTTAAATGCCTGGCAGAGGATTCATTAACCACCTTCACAATAATTCTCTATTATTCCCATCTCGAACACCGCGCGGAGAAAACGATCACCTATAACTTACCGTGCGAGTTCTGATTTCCCTTATGATGATCGTTTCTACCTATGTAGATCAGCGTCAACAAAATATTTTGGCATTTGGAGGAGAAAGTTGGTGATGGAAATTTCGTGTGCAGATTCCGCCGCAAGAAAACCGCCTTTGTTTTCATGGTGTCCATCCCAAATCCTGTATCATGTCCGTGACACTCTCTTCCCTGTTTAGCGATAATACAAAAGGTGCTGCACTTCTTTGAACTTTCTCGATGTACTCCCTTAATCTTGTAAGAACCCAGACAGTACAGGAGTACTCCAAAAGTGGACGGACAAGCGTAACGTAGGCAGTCTCTTTAGTTGATCTGTTACGTTTGCTAAGTGTTCTGACAATAAAACGCAGTCTTTGGTTTGCATCTTCACCACAATACTTTCTATGTGTCCTTTCTTATTCAAGCTGGTCGTAATTAATGGTCGTAGGTATTTAGTTGAATTTACGGCCTTTAGATCTGACTCATTTATCCTGTAACCGAGGTTTAACGGATTCCTCCTAACACTCATGTGGATAACATCACACTTTTCATTATTTAGGATCAGTTGTCGATTTTTGCATAGTACAGATATTTTTTTCTAAATGGTTTTGCAAACGATCGAGGATTAAATGGTGAGCGGCGCTCTGGGTGTACCCAAAATGCACTGAAAGATTAGAGGCAACAACATAGTTGTTAATATGGTTGAAGGGTATCAAGCATATACTGTATCTCTTTTTTTACTAGGAGGCCATTAGGTGAACTATCTCTTGATCGATGGATTAGTGACTCAATCATCACAGACTCCAGATTTAACTCCTCTCAATTATTTCTTTTAAAGACACATCTAAGGCACCGTGTGTCAACAGTGTACTAAAATCCGAGGTGATATAAAAGATATCTAGAAGCATGCTGACCGCAGTTTCCATCCATTTTTAATTCGCCGTACAGCTTTGTATTTGCATTGTTTTCTTTTGTCGTCATAGGTGAATCGTGAGTTATGTAAAATCAAACCTGCGCATTAGTACAAAATTCGTTACGAAATGAGGAAAGCGGTCCCTACCGAATGTTTCCAGTAGTAAGCGGAATCTTTTAGTAGACTAACAAAGCACTGAAACGCTACTGAAATAGTTCGACAGCATTGTGAGTAGTCTCTTTTCTTTTTTTGTCCCGTGTAAAAATTTTTCAGTACTAATCAGAAACAAGGCGCTATTTGGTGTACTGCAAAATGCCCATACCGCCAAACATTAAAAACAACACGAAGATGCAACTCGAAAGTGAGTGGAATGCTGCCCGTCATTTAATTAAATATTTTTAGACTTTTTAATTATACGATAGATTCTGCACTATATCCGTCCTCTGCGTGTCAGTGTGCTGATGACTGTCTCCTCCTATGCCCCAACATAGTTATATGCACCGAATCTCGCTTCATGCAACTTCTCAGTTATTTTAATTTTTTCATTAAAGATCTTGTCAGACGATGGGCGGATAATCAATAGAGTATGGTGAAAGAAATAAAAGTTAAAAGCAGGTGGCTCGCAAAAGTTTCATTATTTTCCTTGCACCGCTTTGGCGCAGGGCATAACAAAACTTAGGGGTTAAAATTGTATAGTCGGTAAAAGATACTAAACACTGTGTTTGAGATAAGGGAATAATGGTCTAAAATGAAAAATTCATATGGTAAGAGGTCTGCAGTAATCAATGCGTGAGTGGTCCGTGTTTACAAGCAATTCAAATTTCATAGCAACTGTCTACCGCATGGCATTTGTCGCGCTACTTCGATAAACAAGTGATAGTCGTCTGTTACTTAACACACCGCAGAGCTTATAACAGTTTACGGTTAACGACTGAGCGTCGAAGACTTCTCACAGGAACTTGCAGGCATTGAATTAAATTGTGGTGCAATGGCATATAGTCTCCGGAAAGCGAAACAAATATGCAGAGAAAGGATTCGAAATAGGCATCATCGTGTGACAACATGAGAATTCCTAACTTGTTACCTGGTGACTTTCCTGTTTGCTTCGTAGCGGTTCCATAGAGTCGTCTACACACAGTGTTACGCGCTCCGTCCGGCCGCCGTTTTCATGTGAGGGCGCTGTTTGCTAATATCACCGGAAATGATTCATATTGCGAACGTCGGCCCATTTATACGCCTAACGGAAGTGACAGCACATCAAAAACAATAAATCGGTATCGAGTATCTCTGCCAACACATTCCGCTGGAAGAGTTAACGAACTTTGTTTTCTTTTTTAAGTCAGAATAAACAGAATTCCAAATTTTACTGGAAGCGTACTCCTTCTCTCCGCTTATAACTAGCAGTGCACCTGCCATTGCTGTGCTATGTATTTATGGCAATCTTCTGTTATTCCATCTCCTCCTTCCCCCTCTCCATGCCACTCACCGTTTGCACGCCCTTCCTGTCCATCTCCTCAAAATCCTCTCTCTATCCACTTCCTCCACTCTGTCCATCTCCTTCTACCCCTCCATCGGTCCATCTCCTCCTCCACTCCCTCCCTGTATGACCCATCGTAACCTCTCTCGCTATTCATTCCCTCCCCATCTCTCTCAGTCAACTTGGTCCCTCCTCCCTCGGTCCATCCGCTTCTTTCTCCTCTGCTCATCCACTTCTTCTCCCTTTCATCTCATCCTGTCCCCTAGAATTACATTCCCTCCATAAACTCTCTATGTCCTTCTTCTCCTCCCACTTTGTCCATCTACTCCTATCCTCTCTGCCTTTTCATTTTCTCCTCTACCATCTCTTTGACAATTTCCTCCTGTCTTCTCTGTCCATCTGTTCCTTCCTCCCCCCTCCCCATCCCCTATTCATCTGCTCATCAATTCCATCTCCTCCTCACCCTCTCCTCCTACTCCCATGTTCATCTCCTCCTCCTGCTCTCCATGTCCGACTGCCCCTTTTCAATACTTTTGTTCCTCCTCCAACTTCACCTACCCCTTCTCCCCTCTCTCTCTATCTCCTCCACCTATGACTCCATCCATCTCTTCCTATCTATCAATTTGTCCATATCCTCTTTCTCTGACAATATGCTCCTCACCCCTCTGCCCATCTTATCCTTCTGCATCTACTCTTCTCCCTCCAATTCCTGATCCTGTGTTACTTCGGGTCTCATCTGTTATACATCTCTTCCTTCCCCTCTCTCAGTCCTCTATCTCCATGTCCACACTCCGACCCTCTCCTGCTTCCCCTCTCTCTGTCCATCTCCTCCTTCTCCTGTCTCAGTACATCTCTTTCTACACTCCCTCTTCATTTCCTGTCCATCCTCCCTGACAATTTGTCTGTCACCCTTCAGCCGCTGTCCCTCTTTCCTTCCTCCCACCTAAATCCACCTCCTGATCCCCCAAATTCTGCTCTCTCTTGACCCTTTCACATTACCTTCCACCCTACTTCTGTTCATCTCCTCCCACCTCTTCACCATGTTCATCTTGCTCTACCTCACTCTGTCAATCTACTACCCCCAATACTTCTGATCCTTCCTCCTCCATCTCCTCCTCCAGTTCTCCAATTTCATCTCCTCCTCCCCCTCTGTCCAGCTGCTCCCTCCACTCACTATCTGCCATCTCCTACTGCCTTATCTGTCCTCCTCTCCCCTCAAATTCCATCTCATCCCCACCTCTAAATTCCATCTCATACTCCCCCCTCTCTGTCCACCTTCTCTATCCCTACCACCTCTTCCTTCCCCTCTCTCTATCCAGCTCTTCCTCCAGTCTCCATTCTCTGTTCATTTGCTTTGCAAACATCTCTATCTCCTCTCTACCCCTCTCTGTGTCCATAACCTGCTACTCTCTCTCCATGTTTATCTCCTCCTCCCCACTCTTCCTGTGAGTCTGTTGCTCCCCCTCTGTCCATCTGCTCCTTTCATAGCCTGCTCCCTCTCCCAAACCGGTCTCTCTTCCCCTTTCAATTCCACCTCCTCCTTCCTTAGTCTCTGTCCACAGTCTCTCAGACCATCTCCTCCCACCACCTGTCCATCTCCTTCTCTCCCTCTCTCTCTCTGGCCATCTGCTCCATCCCCTCCCTTCATCTCCTACCCTACCCCATTCAAATCCATCTTCTCCTTCTTCTCCATCTGTCCATTTCAAGCTCCCCACCCTTGGCACTTCCCCCATCTGTGCCCATCACTTCCTTTTCAATCGCTGTCTGTAAATCTCCTCCCCCTTCTCTCTCCACATTATACCACTCATCCCATAGTATTTTGGTTGAAATAGTTACAGGGACTTAGGATGAGCTCTTTACACGTGGCTTTGCCATGTACAAACAATTCAAC
Source organism: Schistocerca cancellata (assembly GCF_023864275.1). Lineage (NCBI taxonomy): Eukaryota > Metazoa > Arthropoda > Insecta > Orthoptera > Acrididae > Schistocerca > Schistocerca cancellata. Next base: position 79,110,927 of record NC_064627.1, on the reverse strand, counting down.
TATGTTTCACATATAATTAACATAAAAAAATTTCTAATGGCTCTAAGCAGTACGGGCTGCACATCTGAGGTCATTAGTCCACTAGACTTAGAACTACTTCAACCTGGATGCGTGTGATGTCCTTAAGTTAGTTAGGTGCTCAGAGCCATTTCAACCATTTTTGTAACCTGACTAACCTAAGGCATCCCACACTCATCCATGCCCGAGGCAGGATTCGAATCTGCAACCATAGCAGCAGTGCGGTTCCGGACTGAAGTGCCTAGAACAGCTCGACCACAGCGGCTGGCTAATTAACACCTTTCACACATATTTGTACACATATTTCTAATGTTTCTTAAGTGAAATTTGCCCGGCAGTTTTCACTTCCATGCAGCTCAATGTTGATTACGACGTATCTTTTGAACTATCTACTGTACAATGATATAATTTTGCAAGTGTATCAAGAGTATATATGGCTACTGCCTGTGAAATGTATTGCGAACAGAGTTAGTAGTAAGAAAGTAATAAGTCAAAAAGTCATGCGTTATCGGAAGCTTTCATGCATTTCATTGTTTATGGCGTCGTATCTCCTGTGTCGTTCTCTATTTTTCTAGGTACATTAGGTTCATCTGCACACTGTCTCCAAAAAGTGTTGGGAGTAGAGGTAGTTGTAAAGAAGTAATAAATTTCAATGTGGCTGTCTTTCACGTACCTGAGTGTTTATAACGTCATACCTCCTGAACTGTGTGTCGAACAATGATGTAATATCTCTGCCCCTTTGAATGGTATATGTGAATACTGTTTTCAAATTGCGTTGTAAATGTAGTTACCACAACAGTAACGCGTTTTGTATTCGCCGGACATACTCAGGGCATCATTTAGCGAGCCAAGGAGTGCTTTACTCTACTGACTGGCGAAGGAAATACACTTTCCATGTTACGTCTTTTCAAAATCTTTTCTATCTTAGAAGCTGTGCGTCCATCATGTGGTAGGAAAGCAACGCGAATCTACTGTTGGTTCCGGTGAAGGCCTTAACATTACGGCACGACGGATCTGTTTGTCAGTGTTGCCACTCTGTTTAAAAACCACTTAATGAAATTCATCTCTTATGTCAAGATTTCCATTTCCCAGGTTGTATAGTGCCACTGGACCCCCGTGTTCTGGTTTTCTGGGTGACTACTCGTTATATGTAGATACTGGTCTATATGCGTTAGTTTTCCTGTACATACTGTGCCTCAGTGTCTCATCGTCTTTAGATCACTACGTCCAGAATCGGGAACCCCCAGATTATGGCAAAGCAATATCCCTTCTTCCAGGAGTGATAGTTCTAATAGGTTCGCAGGAGAGCTTCTGTGAAGTTTGGAAGGTAGGAGACGAGGTACTGGCAGAATTAAAGCTTCGAGGACGTTTCGCAAGTCGTGCTTGGGTAGCTCAGCTGGTAGTGCACTTGCCCGCGAAATGAAAAGGTCCCGATTTCGAGTCTCGGTCCAGCACACAATCTGCCAGGAAATTTCATATCGGTACACACTCCGCTGCAGAGTGTAAATTTCAATCCAGTGACAAATATTTTGAAGAAACTGATGGGGAAGCTTTGAGAAGTGCATTATTCGCCAAAGTCACCAATTTATTTATGGAAGATTGTATGAAGTTGTCTTCTGATATCTTCATTTTTCTGTCGGTCTTATTAGGAACCTCAATTAAGACGTTTATATACGTCGTTGTTTACTCTTCGTGATTGTCTAGACCTCATTTCCCTATACTAATTTTCTGGGTAATTCCATAATTATTTCATAATTGTTTCAGTGCTTGATTTTAAATTTTCTAACGGGTGAGCCACACGCTTTTGACATCTTCCGATTCTGTCACCATGTTTCTGCTGTGAAAATAGGGGATGGCGCAAACCAAATGTAAAAAATGCTATACTTTTTCCTTGTTTTTTTTTCAGCAGTACTAATTTTGACTTATCTGTCAGATGCAGCATGTACCCATTTTCACAACAGATATAGTATTCTTTTGGAGACAACTGACACACACACATCCCGAAGATCATGTCGCCGTATGAAAAGTACCTGATATAAGTGGTTCGTAAGCTGAAAAGCAATACAACTATTGTTGTGTGTAGCCTGATGAAGTATCCACTGTTGTTGTGGTTGTGGTCTTCAGTCCCGAGACTGGTTTGATGCAGCTCTCCATGCTACTCTATCCTGTGCAAGCTTCTTCATCTCCCAGTAACTACTGCAACCTACATCCTGCTGAATCTGCTTAGTGTATTCATCTCTTGGTCTCCCCCTACGATTTTTACCCTCCACGCTGCCCTCCAATACTAAATTGGTGATCCCTTGATGCCTCAGAACAAGTCCTACAAACCGATCCCTCCTTCTGGTCAAGTTGTGCCACAAACTTCTCTTCTCCCCAATCCTATTCAATACTTCCTCATTAGTTATGTGATCTACCCATCTAATCTTCAGCATTCTTCTGTAGCACCACATCTCGAAAGCTTCTATTCTATTATTGTCTAAACTATTTATCGTCCACGTTTCACTTCCATACATGGCTACACTCCATACAAATACTTTCAAAAACGACTTCCTAACTCCTAAATCAATACTCGCAGTTAACAAATATCTCTTCTTCAGAAACGCTTTCCTTGCCATTGCCAGTCTACATTTTATATCCTCTCTACTTCGACCATCATCAGTTATTTTGCTCCCCAAATAGCAAAACTCCTTTACTACTTTATGTGTCTCATTTCCTAATCCAATTCCCTCAGCATCACCCGATTTAATTCGACTACATTCCATTATCCTCGTTTTGCTTTTGTTGATATTCATCTTATACCCTCCTTTCAAGCCACTGTCCATTCCGTTCAACTGCTCTTCCAAGTCCTTTGCTGTCTGTGACAGAATTACAATGTCATCGGCGAACCTCAAAGTTTTTATTTCTTCTCCATGGATTTTAATGCCTACTCCGAACTTTTCTTTTGTTTCCTTTACTGCTTGCACAATATACAGATTGAATAACATGGGGGAGAGGCTACAACCCTGTCTCACTCCTTTCCCAACCACTGCTTCCCTTTCATAACCCTCGACTCTTATAACTGCCATCTGGTTTCTGTACACATTGTAAATAGCCTTTCGCTCCATGTATTTTACCCCTGCCACCTTCAGAATTTGAAAGAGAATATTCCGGTCAACGTTGTCAAAGTCTTTCTCTAAGTCTACAAATGCTAGAAACGTAGGTATGCCTTTCCTCAATCTTTCTTCTAAGATAAGTCGTAGCGTCAGTATTGCCTCACGTGTTCCAGCATTTCTACGGAATCCAAACTGATCTTCCCTGAGGTCGGCTTCTACCAGTTTTTCCATTCGTCTATAAAGAACTCGCATTAGTATTTTGCAGCTGTGACTTATTAAACTGATAGTTCGGTAATTTTCACATGTGTCAACACCTGCTTTCTTTGGGATTGAAATTATTATATTGTTCTTAAAGTCTGAGGGAATTTCGCCTGTCTCATACATCTTGCCCACCAGATGGTAGAGTTTTGTCAGGACTGGCTCTCCCAAGACTAATGGAATGTGGTCTACTCCCGGGGCCTTCTTTCGGCTTAGGTCTTTCAGTGCTCAGTCAAACTCTTCACGCAGTATCGTATCTCCCATTTCATCTTCATCTGTATCCTCTTCCATTTCCATGATATTGTCCTCAAGAACATCGCCCTTGTAGAGACCCTCTATATACTCCCTCCACCTTTCTGCTTTCCCTTCTTTGCTTAGAACTGGGTTTCCATCTGAGCTCTTGATATTCTTGCAAGTGGTTCTCTTTTCTCCAAAGGTCTCTTTAATTTTCCTGTAGGCAGTATCTATCTTACCCCTCGTGAGATAAGCCTCTACATCCTTACATTAGTCTTCTAGCCAACCCTGCTTAACCATTTTACACTTTCTGTCGACGTCGTTTTTGAGACGTTTGTATTCCTTTTTGCATGCTTCACTTATTGCATTTTTGTATTTTCTCCTTTCATCAATTAAATTCAATATCGCTTCTGTTACCCAAGGATTTCTAGTAGCCCTCGTCTTTTTGCCTGCTTTATCCTCTGTTGCCTTCACTATTTCATTCCCCAAAGCTACCCATTCTTCTTCTACTGTATTTCTTTCCCCCATTCCTGTCAATTGTTCCCTTATACTCTCCCTGAACCTCTGTACAACCTCTGGTTCTTTCAGTTTATCCAGGTCCCGTCTCCTTAAATTCCCACCTTTTTGCAGTTTCTTCAGTTTTAATCTACAGTTCATAACCAGTATATTGTGGTCAGAGTCCACATCTGCCCCTGGAAATGTTTTAAATTTAAAACCTGTTTCCTAAATCTCTGTTTAACCATTATATAATCTATTTGAAACCTTTTAGTATCTCCAGGGTGTTTCCATACATACAACCTTCTTTCAAGATTCTTGAACCAAGTGTTAGCTATGATTAAGTTATGTTCTGTGCAAAATTCTACCAGGCGGCTTCCTCTTTCATTTCTTAGCCCCAATCCATATTCACCTACTACGTTTCCTTCTCTTCCTTATCCTATTGTCGAATTCCAGTCACCCATGACTATTAAATTTTCGTCTCCCTTCACTACCTGAATAATTTCTTTTATCTCATTCTAAATTTCATCAATTTCTTCATCATCTGCAGAGCTAGTTGGCATATAAACTTGTACTACTGTAGTAGGCGTGGGCTTCGTGTCTGTCTTGGCCACAATAATGCGTTCACTATGCTGTTTGTAGTAGCTTACCCGCACTCCTATTTTTTTATTCATTATAAACCTACTCCAGCATTACCACGATTTGATTTTGTATTTATAACCCAGTATTCATCTGACCAAAAGTCTTGTTCCTCCTGCCACCGAACTTCACTGATCCCTACTATATGTAACTTTAACCTATCCATTTCCCTTTTTAAATTTTCTAACCTACCTGCCCGATTAAGGGATCTGACAATCCACGCTCCGATCCGTAGAACACCAGTTATCTTCCTCCTGATAAAGACGTCCTCCTGAGTAGTCCCCGCCTGGAGATCCGAATGGGGGACTATTTTACCTCCGGAATATTTTACCCAAGAGGACGCCATCCTCATTTCATCATACAGTAAAGCTGCATGCCCTCGGGAAAAATTACGGCCTAGCTTTCAGCCGTTCGCAGTACCAGCACAGCAAGGCTGTTTTGGTTAGTGTTACAAGGCCAGATCAGTCAATCATCCAGACTGTTGCCCCTGCAACTACTGAAAAGGCTGCTGCCCCTCTTCAGGAACTACACCCCTCCGTTGTGCTTGCACCTACGGTACGGCTATCTGTGTCGTTGAGGCACGCAAGCCTCCCCACCATCGGCAAGGTCCATAGTTCATGGGGGGAGGATACATTCATCTTTAGCATTATTGTACTTCTGCTTTCTTTTTAAGAAATATGCCCAAAATAACATTTACTGAATGTCAGTATCTTTATTAGTCGCAGTGACAGAACAATTTGTGTAAGAGTAACTTCCATGAACTAATCTCTCCAATACGAGAGCACTGCTTAGCTAATTTTTCGACACCCTATGTAAGAAGCGTATTGAAACAGTTACTGAGATTCAGCCTACCACGCGACCAAAAATAACCCGGTACTAGGAGACGATATTTTCATTAATAACAGTTGACTGAAACAACGATAAAATTGAGTCGACAACTGTCAAGATACTTTGCCTTGGCCGAATCTGATTTCCGATTTGCAGTGCTCCAGTCAATTGCAGTGCTATGATATACACAATACTATAATGTAGCGTTTCTGTAGTTATCTCTGCCTTTCTGCGTTTTTAACAGTTCTATGTTGTGTGAACATGTTTCAGTCAAGTAACTAAAATGTATGATTTGAACACAGATAGAGCTGGTACCCTGAACGGGGCTCTAACCTTTTAAGATAAAATGGACTTTCCATGAAATTGGCCTTCACAATGATTTGAAATTATGAGTAGGATAATTTCAATAAAAAGACATACTATAATTGTTATGTATAATCTTTGTTTACTGACTACCAATGTCGTCACAAATTATAGTTACAAAAGAAACTGGCCCAGCTAAAATTGGGAAGAGGCGTGACTCCATAGAAAGTGGCATAGCAGACGTACAGTACCATATACTGCTCAAACCATCCCACCGGTTATTGCGCTAATTAAGATGACCTTCCTATGGATTGTCTTAGTGAACTGGCGTGTAGGATTTCTTCCTACCTGTTCTCCTGTCCTGTGTGAGGCTGTCATAGATTTTGTCCCTCTATGTAGCCCTTGTCTCGCACTGGATTCTTCAGGCAACCTGGGATTCTAACAACAAGTGGTAACTCCGTAAACTGGTAACAGTTTTAAATTATGAAGCGATTTCTCTCAAAAAGTTAATAAAACCCGAGAGCGAAGTAAAACCGACTATAAAATAAGAGCGGGCGAAGGTGGTATGCAGGTGAAATCTCTTCGTGGCCCCTTCGTACATCATATGTAAGATAGCAATATTCTTTTGCTTACTGTATTTACTGATTTACTGAACAGTGTTGTTATTGTAGAGAAGCTCTGATTACCCATTAGCTACTCGTAGTACCAGGTATGCCAAAAGTGAACATAAATAATTGATATTTAATAATGTAAATTTAGGGGTTCACCCCAAAATACTCACGACGACCCGTCCTCAAGGCTAGCATTCCTCTGACCCTCCCTCTAAATTCGCGATCGCTATACTGTATGGTCCAGCCCTTACCACTGCCTCCGAAGGAACCAGCTTCCTACTCACTGCTGTCCTATACTGCAGCACTGCTCAAGACTGCGAATTGACTTCTGTCATCTGCCGAGTTCCAGTAAACGTAAAATTTGGGAAAATAAACGTTTTCAAAAACAGAAAGAGCCTCACATGTTATCACCTAGTCTGACAACAACAGCGGACGTTATACAGTGATAAGGAAAATATTACGACCGCTGCCCACCGCGACGCTGGATTCCGCTAGGTGGCGTTACCGGCACGTGACCTAACAAAAGTGTGTTAGCCGAGCAGACAGGGGATCACCCTAGCGGAGATATGGGCTGCAAATTGGGAAATTCATTGAAAAAATCAACTTCTACAAAGAGCACATTATTATCACACAGAGCCTAGGAACGAGTACCTCGAAAACGGTGAAGCTGATACAATGTTCACGTGCTGCTGTCGTGAGCGTATTCGTAAAGAGGTAGAACGACAGTGAAACTGCCATTGGACGGTAAATGGTTTCACGTACACGACTCTACACAGAACGTGGTTTCTGTCTGTCGCACCTCTGCAGAAAGTGCTTCAGATCGCACCATTCATGGTACACTCTTTAACATGGAGCTCCGCAGCAGAACACCCCTATGTCTTCACATGTTGACCCAATGTCATCAACAGTAACGATTTAAGTGGGCACGGGGCCACCGGGACTCGACCGTCGATCAATGGAAACGTGTCGGCTTTTCGGGCGAACCACATTTTTGCTATACCAGGCCGATGGTCGTCTTCACAATCACCCTCATCGAGGTAAACGTGGCCTCGAAACGTGTAGTGTGCCACGGACCCAGGCTAATGGGAGCAGTATTATGTTACGTGAGCCTGCGTTTGCATGGGATCTGTGGCAGTAAAGAATGACACGAACCATCTGCAGACCTCCATACCTGATGGTTTCCCCGGCGGCGATGTCATCTTTCAGCAGTAGAGCTGTCCATGTCTCGGAGCCACAACCGTGATACAGTGGTCTGAGGAGCATTATAGTGAAGTGACGTTGATGTCTCGGCTACTAAATTCGCCTGATGTTAATTCTACGGAACCAAACTGTGTCGCAATCGGACGACATTACCGTGTAGGCAAATCAGCAGCCCGTTATTTATACGAACTGCATGACCTCTGTGTAGGGATCACATGCCATATCCCTCCAAAAACTTACCAACGAACTGTCGCAGTGCCGGACGGTGTGGCCGAGCGGTTCTAAGCGCTACAGTCTGGAACCACGAGACCGCTACGGTCGCAGGTTCGAATCCTGCCTCGGGCATGTATGTGTGTGATGTCCTTAGGTTAGTTAGGTTTAAGTATTTCTAAGTTCTAGGGGACTGACGACAGAAGTTAAGTCCCATAGTGCTCAGAGCCATTTGAACCATTTTGAACTGTCGGATTCCTAATACTCAGAATCAGTGACGTATTTCGTTCCAAAGCTTGACAAACAAGCTATTATCAGGTGGTCATAACGTTTTTGCTCGTGACTGCATAGATACATTCTGTCTGTGTGTCGTTTGACACGTCACTGTATTTTCGTTTTGAATGAACGCATTTTGACGACACTCATGCCACTTAAACTTAGTTTCTGTTTCACCTGCAAATAAAGGATGAGCGAGCATCCCGTAAATCCTGCTCTGAGGCTATGTCCAATTGATGCACACTACAGTCTTCTGTCCAGTGCAGGCACTGCATAGCGGGTCGCACGTTGTCGAAGAGCGGAGCATCCTTCTGCGGACGATAAACTGGAGGGGAAGTGGGGACGTCGGCTGGAAATGGGATTCCGACTGGCGCTCACTAGATCTCTCGTAGGAATGCTCTCTAATATACGTTGCCCGCTGGCCTTTCCTGTTTTCCCCATTTCATTGCCCCTCGCGGGGGCGGCAGTCTGGCAGCAGCAATACGAGTATAGACGCTCTTCAGCCTACCTTAGTATTTACAACAAAGAAGGTGAACAGAGACGGCAGAAACTTCTGAGTGATGCTGATGTGACGGACTTGACGTTGACTGGCGAGCTTTTCGGAGACGATGATGTGCAGAGGGTATTGCTGAAGCTTTTATTTGGTGAACAACATCAGATAAGGTGTAGATGGAAGAGAACACGGTGGCTATTGAACCAAGGATGAAGATAACTGCCAGTCAAGTGAAGGAGGAGAAAACGTTGTGGGTTGTGGGTCGGAAAGGGATGTGATCACGGGAAGGAAATAATTATGCTGTTGTGTGAGACTGGATGTTGTGGACTGGGGGAGGGGGGGGGCAGGGACTTTGAAGGGCTGCTAAGTAGAAGAGGGAGTCGAGTGGGGGAAATAGGAGGTGGAAGTAGCTTAGAATGTAAGTGACAGTGGTATTTAAATGGAAAACTGAACATGCAGCTGCTGTGACCTGACGCGAGATATTTGAGCGTTGTAATAGGTGGATATTTTGAAGGACAGTGGTAATGAAATAGATAACGTCTTTGGAGCTGGCAGCAGCACGTGACAAGATGTAGGGTAAAGTGGCGTGACAATGGGGCGGATCAGGACAGTCATTTCAGGCTGTGTTTGGCGGGGGTTTGCCTGTAGACTTGTAGGAATAGGTGGGATAGGATTGATTGCTGTGTTAAGGACGGATGAGGACAAGTTTAGAAGAGTGTTGCCACGAGTGGTTATGTTTGCTGTGTGGGCAGGTGGCCAGATTTCTGCAATCCAGAGATGTGATTTTAGATGAGGCATTTGTGTTAACGACAGGCTTAGGAAAAAAAAAAAAAAAACTGTGGATGAGGAAAGTGGAGGCCGGCCTTGGTGGCCGTGCGGTTCTAGGCGCTTCAGTCCGGAACCGCGTGACTGCTACTGTCGTAGGTTTGAATCCTGCCTCGGGCATGGATGTGTGTGATTTCCTTAGGTTAGTTAAGTTTAAGTAGTTCTAAGTTCTAGGGGACTGACGACCTAAGATGTTAAGTCCCATAGTGCTCAGAGCCATTTATGAGGAAATTGGCACCGGAGGCTGTTCGGATATTGCAGTCGGGATAAGAACTGAGCTCTCAACCTCCCCTGCTGTGATTCGTAGGATCAATTCGGATCGGAAGTGACGGAAGGTAATCTGTGTGGTAGGTGGGTTTGGAACTCAGGATCAGTAGACTTGACGATTACTTTGTGGGGTATCAATTGTGATATTTTTAGATCTGAAATGTACATTTTTATGCTGAGAAATAATGTTGGTGGACTGGGGCGTTTGACATCTAGACGTGAAATGGTGAAACAATGTGTTGGAGGAGATGTCGGGGATGGGATGGAACTAGACTCCATGGTTTCTGATGGATAGAGTTGGTGTGGGAGGCTTTTTGGGTTTCAGAGATAGGTGGAGTACCTGTAGCAGACGGTTTGCAGGTTCGTTGATGATGGGGTGTCAAAGGTTATTGGCTGTGGAGTGGAACAGGTTTTTGCACGGCTTTTCTTTTTCATATTTGGAGCTGGTGGGCTTGAAGCGGTTGAACATGTGGCTGATGCAGTCACATTAGTGACATGTAAGAGGGTTGGATATTTGTGTGGCTGATGCAGTCACAGAAGCAATGTATGACAGAGTTGAGTGTTGGTGAAGTAGGTGTTGCTGTGGTTACTACTTCTGGACACAGATGTGATGATGGCAGTGGCAACGGAACATCGGTCAGAGCAGATGACGCTGGTGACTGGTGCAGTTCTAACGTTGTTGCGAAAGTTGATGATGGCAGTGGCAGCGGCTGCAATGAAGCTGCAGAGCATGCTGGTGTGACGTCATCTGCAAATGCGGAGTTAGTTAAGTATGGGGAAATAGTGTGTGTGAGCAGGCAAACAGCTTGTGTCATCCGATTAGTAGGGAAAGTAGAGTAGTAGGAAAGAGCAGGAGAGGAAAGTGAGTAGAGGGTAAAGGTGTACGGGGAGGTAGGTTTGGCGTGCAGATATGAACAGATAATGTGGACATTAGCGTTGTGGGCAGAGACGGTGGCCGTTGGCTAATCGACACTGGCAGCCACGATGTTGTCTGGTTATCATTGGGAATGACCAGTGCTGATGGTGAGGTCTGGCTGCGAAGGCTGCTAGCAAGGACTGGCAGCAAAGACAAAGAGGGGCCGCAATGACCAGCAGCAAAACGCTGACATGCAGCGAAGGAGATGTCACTTGAAACTTCCTGGCAGATTAAAACTGTGTGCCGGACGGAGATTCAAACTCGGGGCATTTGCCTTTCGCAGGCAAGTGCTCTACCAACTGAGCTACCCAAGCTAGACTCACGCCCCGTCCTCACAGCTTTACTTCTGCCAGTACCTCGTCTCCTACCTTCTAAACTTTACAGAAGCTCTCCTGCGAACCTTGCAGAAATAGCACTCCTGAAAGAAAGGATATTGCAGAGACATTGCTTAGCCACAGCCTGGGGGATGTTTCCAGAATGAGAATTTCACTCTGCAGCGGAGTGTGCGCTGATATGAAACTTCCTGACAGATTAAAACTGTGTGCCGGACCGAGATTCGAACTCGGGATATTTGCCTTTCGCGGGAAAGTGCTCTACCAACTGAGCTACCCAAGCACGACTCACGCCCCGTCCTCACAGCTTTACTTCTGCCAGTACCTCGTCTTCTACCTTCCAAACTTTACAGAAGCTCTCCTGCGTACCTTGCAGAACTAGCACTCCTCAAAGAAAGGATATTGCGGAGACATGGCTTAGCCACAGCCTGGGTGATGTTTCCAGAAGGAGAATTTCACTCTGCAGCGGAGTGTGCGCCGATATGAAACTTCCTGACAGATTAAAACTGTGTGCCGGACCGAGATTCGAACTAGGGACTTTTGCCTTTCGCGGGCAAGTGCTCTACGTACTTGCCCGCGAAAGGTAAAGGTCCCGAGTTCGAGTCTCGGTGCGGCACACAGTTTTAATTTGCCAGGAAGTTTCATATCATCGCACACTCCGCTGTAGAGTGAAAATCTCATTCTGGAAATGTCACTTGTTTTTCCATGTGATGCGTGACGTGAAACAGTGTTCTGCCCTGCTAGCGCCCTCTGCAGCAGGTAGCTAGAATTCACTGGTGGGCCCGCTTCGCCTAGTGAGTCGGCCATTGAGCGTAGCTTGTGATGCTTGACGGAAATCTAGCGTGCAGGAGCTGCGACTCATAGTCACAATAATCCTAACCTGAATATCAGATCGGACACGAAGTGGGCGTGTAAATGTGGACGATACAGCAGGTAAGGTGAGTACACCTACGGGAATTGTGAATATGGGAATCTACTCGGTTTCAGAAAATTAACTTAGGTTTGCTTAGGTCTTATCTGTCGTTCCTACGCCAGGAGCAGCAGTGCCACGTCACGATTCCGAAAGGAACCCTTACAGTTTTTTCTCGGCCCTTCAGCGGACGAACCGAATTTACGAGCTGAGGGAGTATTCGTTGCAGGATTCCAGTTGGTGGTGAGACGGTGTGGAGGGTGGGCCAGCCAGCCTGGGAGATGACCTCCCTGGGGGCAGGCAGGCGTGGCGCGCGCGCTATCTGGTAGGCGCGGCTGTGTGGTCGGCGGTCGGCGGGCAGTTTTTATTAGCGCTTCCCGGAATGAAATGTGCAGCGAGCCGTGATCCGCGGGCCGGGCTGCGCCCCCAGGCGGAAACAATCGACGGAATACGCCTTGCCTCGTCCCCCCCTCCCCCCCCCCGCTTCGTTCTTCTCATCCAGCCACAGCCACACCCCTTCGGCGCCGCCACAGGCCTGCAGCTCGCGTCTCCGTGTTTGATGCGCCTCGGCGACACAGCCGCTTCGGAGACTCTTCCTGTTGTGGGCAGGCGCATCCAGAGTCGCTCTGTCGTTGGTAGGGGCCTATGGCCAACGTGTCTGCGCAAGTGTCTGCAGGGTAGCACGACTTTGATGAGCCTGTACGATTTTTTAAACTTACACGAACATGTGGTATCTGTTCTTTCGGACATGCCTGTTCTTTCGGACATGTCCGAAAGAACAGACATCACGCGTACGTGTAATCTGATTGGCCTAGGTGGGCAATGGATCCATCTTCTTCTGTGCCGATGCTAAAATACGCCCGACAGAGGCTGGAGTTAGGTGGTGCTCGATGGGAGTGTGGATCGGCCCTGAGGCGTGCGCAGATGTGTTCTGGACGACGCAGTGGTCAACGCCGCTGTCTTGATGACAGGGATCGTAGGATCGAATCCCAGTCCGGTACACATTTTTACTCGTCGCCGCTGATTCCACGTGATCTCCGGACGCAGGTGACGCCAGTGATCCGCTCCCTTTCCTTTCCTTTTCATCCTGCTCTATCATCAATTTGCATATAATTTTTTAACTCTCAGTAGATGTATGTGTGACAGCAATCTGAAGCAGTGTCTTATTAAACGAGAAACTGAGGGCAAGACTGGTAAACCCTTTTTTACGATAAAAATAAACATATAGATTCTTCAGCTACGTCACAACAAAGTACACAGCAGTTTTCGTTTTACCTGCTATCGACAACCCTTACTGAATTATAGCATCCCACTAAAAAAATCCACAGGTACTTATAGTATGTACGCGAAAATACTCTCGAATTTGTGTGCTGCCGTTTGCCAAAATCTCGTTTCGATCTCTCGAATGGTTTATTGTACATGAGGAATTATGTGATATTCCAGTCTTGCTTTATAATATGTGATGTTTCAATCTTGCTTTATAATTTACGCATGTAGGTGTTAGTGTGTCCACTACATAAAATTCATTTTCTGAATAGTCGAGCTCTCCCAAGCTTAAAGAAAAATTCAGTTGTTATGAGAGCGTGCTCAGAAATATCGCCTCCGAATTTTTTATGTAAAAAAATCTTAATACTTCTCAGATGAAACAAACGTTATTAACATTGAATATCTTTATTCTTCATGTCCACGTATTTGCAGCCGTCTGCCACTAGAGGGGCTCTGAATGGTAGTGTGTAGTATGGCCGTGTATAACATAATTATGCCGGTGTGTGATAATTAGCGTCCTGTGATCGAGTTTCGAAGAGTTCATCCACTCATGTAGCACCCTGTTCCTCAGCATGACAATGCCACACCACACATTAGCGTTGCCATATCTGTAAGAATCTGACGCATTCGATTCAATGACAACCGATCATCCTCCAATCAGTCCCTTGGCCCCGTACTATTTTCACCCGTTTTCAAAGTTTAAAGAACTCTTTCAAAGACTTCACTTCGATAGTGATCAAACGGTGCTAGCAGAGGTCAGATAGTGGCTGCGTCAACAAAGTAAAACATTCTACAGCGGCAGTGTCAACACACTGTTCTCTTGGTGGAAGAAATGTATTTGTCGCCAGGTAACAGTGTTGAGGAATTAATGTGTAGACATGAAGCATAAAGACGATGAATGCTAATTACACTGCTGGCCATTTAAATTGCTACACCACGAAGATGACGTGCTACAGACGCGAAATTTAACCGACAGGAAGAAGATGCTGTGATATGCAAATCATTAGCTTTTCATAGCATTCATACGAGGTTGGTGGTGCCGGTGGCGACACCTACAACGAGCTGACATGAGGAAAGTTTCCAACCGATTTCTCATACACAAACAGCAGTTGACCGGCGTTGCCTTGTGAAACGTTGTTGTGATGCCTCGTGTAAGGAGGAGATATGTGTACCATCACGTTTACGACTTTGATACTCGTAAAGGTCGGATTGTAGCCTATCGCGATTGCGGTTTATCGTATTGCGACATTGCTGCTCGCGTTGGTCGCGATCCAATGACAGTTAGCAGAACATGGAATCGGTGGGTTCAGGAGGGTAATACGAACGCCGTGCTGGGTCCCAACGGCCTCGCATCACTAGCAGTCGAGATGATAGTCATCTTATCCGCGTGGCTGTAACGGATCGTGCAGCCATGTCTCGATCCCTGAGTCAACAGATGGAGACGTTTGCAAGACAACAACCATCTGCACGAACAGTTTGACGACTTTTGCAGCAACATAGACTATCAGCTCGGAGACCATGGCTGCGGTTTCCCTTTGACGCTGCATCACAGACGGGAACGCCTGCCATGGTGTGCTCAACAACGAACCTGAGTGCACGAATGGCAAAACGTCATTTTTTTCCGATAAATACAGGTCCTGTTTACAGCATCAAGATGGTCGCACGCGTTTTTGGCGACATCGCGGTGAACGCACATTCGAAGCGTGTATTCGTCATCGCCATACTGGCGTATCACCCGGCGTGATGGTATGGGCTGCCGTTGGTTACACGTCCCGGTCTCCTCTTGTCCGCAATGACGGCACTTTGAACAGTGGACGTTACATTTCAGATGTGTTACGACCCGCGGCTCTACCCTTCACTCGATGCCTGCAAAACCCTACATTTCAGCAGGATAATGCACGAGCGCATGTTGCAGGACCTGTACGAGCCTTTCTGGATACAGAAAATGTTCGACTGCTGCCCTGGCCAGCACATTCTTCAGATCTCTCACCAATTGAAAACGTATGGTCAATAGTGGCCGAGCAACTGGCTCGTTACAATACGCCAGTCACTACCCCTCTCGAACAGTGGTATCGTGTTGAAGCTGCATGGGCAGCTGTACTTGTACATGCCATCCAAGCTCTGTTTGACTCAATGCACAGGCGTATCAAGGCCTTTATTACGGCGCGAGGTGGTTGTACTGGATAATGATTTCTCAGGATCTATGCACCCAAATTGCGTGAAAATATAATCACACGTCAGTTCCAGTATAATATATTTGTCCAATGAATACCCGTTTATCATCTGCATTTCTTCTTGGTGTAGCAATTTTAATGGCCGGTAGTGTACGTTTCTTTTATACACACATCAAAAAAAGTTATGCATTCCCCGGTTCCCAGAACTCCTGGATGTTGGCTATTGAGAGATACTACTAAACCCAACCAAACATATAACCAACCATGAATGAGCAGCGCCTATTAGACGGAGGGCTTTCGACAGCCGATCAGTTCCAATCATCCTACCAGGAAGGAGGTACACGGCCCCTGTTGTCTGTAGTTCAACCATGCCTAGACGGTCACTACCGCGGTTCGATCGCGTCCGCATTGTCACTTTGTGCCAGTAAGCTCTCTCAGCAAGGAAAGTGGCCAGGCATCTCGGAGTAAACCAAGGTGATGTTGTTCGGACATGGAGGAGATATAGAGAGACAAGAACTGTCGATGACATGCCTCGCTCAGGCCGCCCAAAGGCTACTACTGCTGTGGATGACCGCTATCTACGGATTAGGGCTCGGAGAAACTGTTGTGTCTAGACAAGACAGCCTAGACACAATGAGAGGAAGCCGAAAGGCACGCGCTTAAACTCACGCAGGCTGGCGTGAGGTCTGAAACAGGATACGTAATGAATGCTATAAAGAAAAGTACGTAGCTTCTGGAATACTTAACTTTAATCCACATTTGCAGAACATCGCTCTTGATGATACACTAATAGAATATCAATATCAATTGAATACGGCGCCTTGCTAGGTGGTAGCAAATGTAGCTGAAGGCTATGCTAACTATCGTCTCGGCAAATGAGAGCGTAATTCTCAATGAACCATGGCTAGCAACGTCGGCTGTACAACTGGGACGAGTGCTAGTACGTCTCTCTAGACCTGCCGTGTGGTGGCGCTCGGTCTGCAATTACTGGCAGCGGCGACACGCGGGTCCGTCGTATACTAGCGGACCGCGGCCGATTTAAAAGCTACCACCTAGCAAGTGTGGTGTCTGGCGGTGACACGACAGAAACTGCAACGCCATCATGTTGAATATTGCTTTTCGAGCGATCATCTGAGACGTGTTTGGAGGCAACTCGAACAGGCTGAACGCTTTAGACACACTGTCCAACGAGTGCAGTACGATGGAGCTTCCCTGCTGTTTTGTGGTGACATAATGTGTGGCCGACGTAGGCCGCTGGTGGTCACGGAAGGCGCCGTAATGGCTGTACGATACGTGAATGCCATCCTCCGACCGATAGTGCAACCATATCGGTAGCATAATGGAAAGGCATTCTTCATGGACTTGCTTCAGGATAACGACGTCGCTCGACTAGAGTGGCCAGCATGTTCTCCAGACCTGAACCCTTTCGAACATGCCTGGGATGGACTGAAAGGGGCTGTTTACCGACGACGTGACCCACCAATCACTCTGAGGGATCTACGCCGAATCGCCGTTGAGGAGTGAGACAATTTGGGCCAACAGTGTCTTGTTGAACTTATGGATAGTATGCCACGACGAATACAGGCCAGCACCAATGCGAGATGAGGTGCTAGTGGGTGTTAGAGGTACCGGTGTGTACAGTAGTCTGGACTTCCACCTCTGAAGGTCTCGCCTTATGGTGTTACAACATGCAATGTGGTTTTCATGAGAACTATGGAGTGCGGAAATGATGTTTATTTTGATCTCTACTCCAGTTTTCTATACAGATTCGGGAGCTCTCGGAACCGAGGTGATGCAAACCATTTTTATGTGTGTGTAAATAGACTTTAAGAGTTTTCGCAAAACATTATTCGTGGAAGTTACTTTTCACAATAACCTCGTAGCTAAATTTCGTATGCAGCAGTGTCCAACGTAACAAACACCTAGTATAAATCAATAATGATCCCTTATTATATTTCTGGGATATTGAAATTTCTTGCAGTGGGTTACTGAATTTCGTAATATTATAGTAACTGTGACCATAAACGAAACGGTAGTGATTTCATTTGTAGCTGATGACTGAAGCTTTAAAATGCGAGAGAATATATATTTTTGACCGTATTTTTTTAAATTGTTAAGTGTAGGTGAACGACCAGCAGGAGTGTGACAGTTACATCTGTCTCACGCGTTCTCCAGCATTCTCTGTGATACCCTGTCTTCCAGGCTCTGACGTCGGACGTCAACAGGACTGCTCATTTTCCAGTGCAGGTAGAATTCAGAGAATTCTACAGTGGCTGTCAAAGAAAACATGGGCATCCTCTGCCATGAGACGGTTAGCAGTAGATGGAGACTGCCTGCTATGGACCTGTCGCACAAGCCGGCATGTGAGCTCACGCTGAATCTTACTGTGTTTGAGACAGGCTTTCGTGGGACCTGCAGCAAACATGTAGAGGCCGTGAGTGGCTCTATCTCGAAGAAGGGAAACTGTGATGAATCTCTCGGACTCATATTTTTTATCTTAATGTCTTACTGGATATACATGTCCCCTACATGTATACGAATTGACATAAATTCTACGTTCCTTCAGATGGGTGTAGAAGCTTAGAAAATTAACGCATACAACAGCAACTTGTGTTATAGTCCACACCCTTTCACAGCCAAACATGCTGTGGGGTTGGTCAGTATGGTACCCGATCCATGGAGTTGCTGTCGGGAAAAACGTATTAACAGACACCAAAAAGAGTTTGCTTCTGTTTTTAATGGGAAGCTTATTTCCTGTTCATTAATCCGCAACCTAATCACATCTATTTTTCGTCTAGTCAGTATTATTTAATGAACACACTCTATTACACGAAATTTTCCTGTCTCCCTCCTACACGATTTGTGGTCAAGTTTTGGACATCTCAGCTCCGACTGCAGGAAAAGGCTGCGTCCAGTATGGTAATAGATAAAAAGCACCCTTTTCGTGATATTGAAGTCGAATTAAATGAAATATTCGGCTGCTCTCTAAAGTTCGCAAAGAATGTGAGTCAGTTCCACAAGAAAGTGTACGGCATAATTTTAAATGTAACATCCGCAGCGACATCTCGGATAGTGGTCTTGAATATGTAATCAATGCGCTTTTGCACAGTGTGTAGATAAACAGTGAGTGAGTAAATGTTTTGTTTTGTCGGTGGCTGTTTACAAATGACTGCAAATTGTCTGAAGCGTCACAAGGCACTGTTCCTTGTAAACCATCCAAAGAGACCAAAGCTTTCATATGGAGCAGCTGCTAAAATTCTTAGATGGTCAAAGACATTGTCTGCGAAGTGGATCAAACCATATTTAGAGTGTAGTGGACTGGCCCGACAGCCAATCCACTATGCCTGGCAGCCGAAAGGCACGCGTTTAAGCTCACGCGGGCTGGCGTGAGATCTGGAACAGTTATAGGAGTTGAGTCTAGTAAAAAAAGGAGGTAACTGGTAGAATACTTAACTTTAATCCACAATTGGTGAACATCTCTCTTGACGGTACATACATCACAAGATTAATAACAATTGATATTGGCGCCTTGCTAGGTCGTAGCAAATGACGTAGCTGAAGGCTATGCTAACTATCGTCTCGGCAAATGAGAGCGTAATTTGTCAGTGAACCATTGCTCGTAACGTCGGCTGTACAACTGGGGCGAGTGCTAGGAAGTGTGTCTAGACCTGCCGCGTGGCGGCGCTCGGTCTGCAATCACTGACAGTGGCGACACGCGGGTCCGTCGTACACTAGCGGACCGCGGCCGATTTAAAGGCTACCACCTAGCAAGTGTGGTGTCTGGCGGTGACACCACATAGAGATTGGCGTGATTTACCGGAGAGATGCTTGAGGTGCCAAGTTATAATCAATAATGGCGGCGATTGGATTAACTGTTAGGTAGTTGTGCGAGTAGTAATAACAGGTATTTTGATGTAAAGATATACGCTATTTATAATAGCATCTTTTATTTTATACAGGTAACGACGAACACTTTCTTGTGGAACTGACTGTACATTACTCAAACAGCCAGTAACAGATAGATTTCTGAACTGGAAGTCAGATACTTCTCCTGTGCCCAGCTCTAATAATTGAAACGGTACTTGGGCAGATAGCTTGACAGTAGATGTGTACATTCCAATGCATGAAATTTCCAATGCACCATTTGCCATGTAATATTTTGCGGCGCACAAAGACTTATACGAAATCTGAAAAGAGTACGGTACTGTCTAAGTCACTCTTTTCAGTTATAACAATTTCTCTGGAAATAGTCACTTTCGTAATCGTCTACATAATATTAGCTTTGTATTTTCCACCATACGACAGTTAACAAAAAACTGCCATCCGAGGCACGCCTCTATAACTTTTGTGGCAATAGCTTCACGCGCGTAAGCAGGGCACAGGCTAAACTCACAGATTAATCGACGTCGACTGACCGGCAGCTCCAGAATGTCTTGAATGTCGTTCACGGGTGCAGAAGTGGGAAAGAACGATCAGCTTTCTTCAAGAAAGCCGTATACACTAGGCTAAGGAAGATCCCTCCCGTCATTTAAACTTCTAAACAGTTTGTTAATTGGGAACGTAACTTTATGCTTTTTTTGTTTAGTAGAAGAAAGTTTTCTCTTGATACGATGAAGTTTATTCGAACCCTAGCAACAGACCTTCATTGTCTAAAGTGCCGATTAAGAACTCTCTGTACCTTGAACGATTATAACAACAAACAGGAAAAGTACTACAGCATTATTATATTATGTAATAAATAGAGTGCTGAAATTTTTACTTTACACGTTATGCCGAAAGATTTGATAATCTGCATGTTTTACCAGTTTTCCATTATCAACACTTTACTTAAAAAACTGGAAAAAAGTGTTGAAAACCATTAAACAGAGTTCTGAGGAGACAGATTTCTGATTCAAATACACATACTATTGAAATTTTACGTTTGTAACTATCCTATTTTGGCGGAACTAACAATTTTAATAAATTAGATTTTCTTGTTAATACACTGGATTCAGACTCAGGCTTTACTGGATGCAGACACAGACTCTTGTAGATTTCTGATAGTATAATATCAATTTTAGGGATAAATGTTAATAAACAACGAATAATGTAGTATTGCACATTAACTAACTGCTACGACCGCAGCTTTCACATATAATCTCCAACAAGCTATAGTGGAGAGTATGACGGGGAGGTGGGGGAGGCGGGTGTAGGGAATGAGGGGGTTGCGGGAAGAGGAGGGGGAGTAGAGTACCTGCTCTCTCGCGGCGCGGAAGATGACTCATCGCACTGCCAGAAACTTGCCAGCCCACTTGCTTCCTCGCACAGCATCCTGTACTTCCATCAGAAAGCCATTAGGATTTAACATCCACACATATTATAAAAACGTATGTATGTATGTACATCAGTTCGTTCCATATTCCCTCCTGAACTACTGGACCGATTGCAAACAAACTTGGTACATATATCTTAACTGTCAAGTAACAATCGCTGTGGGAGTAAGAACCACATACCTATCTTAGTTCAGCATATATGGCGTCATAAACAACGAGATGCGTTAGAAACTGCCGTATCATGCGTGACGTTTAAATGTATCACTTCTTTGCTACTGTGTACGCAATAAATTTCGCAGACAGTATCCACTTATGCTGCCGAATGTAACAAGAAAGTTATTGCATTGTAGGACACCATAAACACGGAGATGAGTAAGAAAATGTCGCACCATGCATGGACTTTTAATACATCACAAGAGGATGAGGTATACTTGGAAAAGGCCAGGTGATACGGGAAGATTTAAGTTATATTACATCATGGTCAGACAGAGATTCCAAAATCAGATATTGGATTGTAAGGTGTACCCAGGAGCAGATATAGACTCAGATCATAATATAGTAGTGATGAAGAGTAGGCTGAAGTTCAAGACGTTAGTCAGGAAGAATCAGTACGGAAAGAACTGGGATACGAAAGTACTAAGTAATGACTAAATACGATTGAAGATCTCTAAGGCTATAGGTACAGCAATAAGGAATAGCTCGGTAGGCCGTACAGTTGAAGAGGAATGGACATCTCTAAAAAGGGACATCGCAGAAGTTGGGAAGGAAAACGTAGGTACAAAGAAGGTAACTGCGAAGAAACCATGAATAACAGAAGAAATAATTCAGTTGATCGATGAGAGGAAGATATACAAAAATGTTCCAGGAAACTCAGGAATACAGAAAAACAAGTCACTGAGGAATGAAATAAATAGGAAGTGCAGGGAAGGTAAGAGGAAGTGGCAGCAGGAAAAATATAAAGACGTGACATTAAAAGCAAGGGTGATAACATTGTGAGTGCTAGGGGGATTCCACTGTTAAATGCAGAGGAGATACCGGACAGGTGTAAAGCATACTTTGAAAGCATGACGGGTAGATTTGTCTGATGTGATAGAAGAAGAAACAGCAGTCGATTAAGAAGAGATAGGGGATCCTCTTTTAGAATCATAATTTGATAGAGCTTTGGAGGACTTAAAATCAAATAAGGCAGAATGGATAGACAAAATTCCATCAGAATTTCTAAAATCATTGGGGGAAGTGGCAACAAAACAACTATTCACGTTTGTGTGTAGAATGTATGAGGCTGGCGACATACCATCTGGCTTTCGGAAAAGCATCATATACACAATTCCGAAGACGGCAAGACCTGACAAGTGAAAGAATTATCGCAAAACCAGCTTAAGAGCTCATGCATCCAAGTTGCTGACAAAAATAATATACAGATAAATGGAAAAGAAAACTGAGGATGCGCTAGGTGACGACCGGTTTGGGTTTAAGAAAGGTAAAGTCACGAGAGAAGCAATTCTTACTTTTTGGTTAATAATGGAAGCAAGACTAACGAAAAATCAAGACACGTTCATAGGATTTGTCGACCTGGAAAAAGCGTTCGACAATGTAAAATGGAGCAAGATGCTCGAAATGCTCAGAAAAGTTGGGGTAAGCTATAGGGAGACACAGGTCATATACAGTATGTACAGCAGCCAAGGGGGAATAATAAGAGTGGACGACCAAGAACGAAGTGCTCGTATTGAAAAGGGTGTAGGACGAGAATGTAGCCTTTCGCCCTTGCTGTTCAATCTGTACGTCGAGGAAGCAATGATGGAAATAAAAGAAAGGTTCAGGAGTGAAATTAAAATTCAAAGTGAAAGGATACCAGTGATAAGATCCGCTGATTCCATTGCTATCCTGAGTGAAAGTGAAGAAGAATTACATGATATACTGAACGGAATGAACGGTCTAATGAGTACAGAGTATGAACTGAAAGTAAATCGGGGAAAGACAAAGTTAATGAGAAGTAGTAGAAATGAGAATAGCGAGAAACTTAACATCAGGATTGATAGTCACGAAGTAGATGATGTTAAGGAATTTTGCTACCTAGGCAGTAAAATAACCAATGACGGACGGAGAAAGGAGTACATCAAAAGCAGACTAGCAATGACAAAAAGGGCATTCCTGGCCAAGAGAAGTCAACTAATATCAAATATCGGCCTTAATTTGAGGAAGAAATTTCTGAGAATGTACATCTGGAGTACAGAATTGTATGGTAGTGAAGCATGGACTGTGGGAAAACCGGAACAGAAGAGAATCGAAGCATTTGAGATGTGGTGCTACAGACGAATGTTGAAAATTAGGTCGACTGATAAGTTATGAATGAGGATGTTCTGCGCAGAGTCAGAGAGGAAGGGAATATGTGGATAATACTGATAAGGAGGAGGGACAGGAGGGAATGACTTCCATGGCAGTGGAGGGAGCTGTAAAGGGCAAAAACTGTAGAGGAAGACAGAGATTGGAATACAGCCAGCAAATAATTGAGGACGTAGGTTGCAAGTGATACTCTGAGATGAAGAGGTTAGCACAGGAGAGGAATTCGTAGTGGGCCGCATCAAACCAGTCAGAAGACTTCTTCACCTGGCAAAAGACACTCGAACAGCTCAAGGAAATCTCTGACACGTGGCAGCGCTTTTGGCTGCTTTCAACGGCGGAGCACAAACATCTTTAGACGAAAACAAAAGCCATCTATAGAGTTATGAAGAGGCGTTGGCGTAATGACGTTTACGAAAAAAAGTTGCACTGCACTGTTTCATTTGTACTTTATGCATATTTATTTGTGAAAGTATTTGATAATTTCAGAGATCTTTTCACGAATATATGGAAGTGAAATATTTTCGATATTACACTACACACACAGAAAATTCGTTTTTCTTTTATAATTAAAAATTGACAAAATGAATACCCTCACAATATAGTCTTTCTCAGCTAGTATCAAGTATGAAATGTGACGTCCTTGTCCTTATCTGAAAATGTGAAGATTGACTGCAACACCTTCAGCCATGTGTTTGAATTTCTTTATTCAGATGCGACAGCTTTCGGTGTTACACTGCGGCATCATCATGCCCTATGTACATGAATGTGGTAATAAAATTGCTCGCCCAACAAATATAAAAAAAGTGTGCTAATACCTGCTACTAAACAGTCTTTTCGTAATAAACAATATCATACCCCAGGCACATGCGCACGTTGTCAATTAGGCTAAGATAATCACACATAAATGGTAATCAGGTCAGTGCAGTAATGAAATTAACTGTAAATCTTAAACAGAAACTCATCAAGTCTATTGTTTCGTAAAAGTAGCTACTCACTAACTAAATTAACCTGAAACAATATGTAGCAACAACAAATCTAAATTCAAAATGGCTACAAAACAGGACCATTGCTCTGTGAGAATAGCAAATCGAGTGTATTGAGCTCATTAGACAACCAGCGCAGACATGTACAATAGTATCTCACCATCAATATAAATATCGTAGCAATCCTAATGTAATAAAAAAATGCATTTAATGTCTGCGAAGTTCCCCTATCTGTTGCATTATAGGACAATTGCGAGATAATGGTTCTTAAATAACAACGAGCGTAAAAACATACTCGCAACAACAGCAGACTACAAAAAACTCTTAAAGGTTTTCGTCCAATCCGTAAGAGACGGCACATATACTGTGCTCAACACTGAAGTAAAGTTTGCAGTCACTGGCAAACAGGATCACTAAACAAAATATCTCCTAAAAACCCTTAGAATACAGCCCTCTACATGATATGGATAGTGAGTAACAAAGATAAATTCGAAAACTACATGAAGTTGCGTGTTGCTTGACTAGACAAGATACCGTCTGTATTCAGGTAACGCACACGCAGTACCAAAGCCTAATAATAGTTATGTGGCTCATACATAATAAATAACGCATAAAACAGATAGCCAGTCTGATACGAAGACCAATATTTAAAGGCTCTAAACAAATATAAGCACATCCTTAAACGCGAGCTGGCTGTCTCCAAGGCAGTAACACAACAGTATCAGCGGTTAAAAAGAGATGAAAACACTCATAGTGCCCGGAGGTTACAATAATAAAACAAATCCATTTGGATATAACAAGCGATACATAAAATGAAAACGCCGTCGTGTATCAGAGGTCAGAAGCGATACCTCTATTAGGCAATGCATAAGTGTACACAGAAAAGGAATTCATTTCTATTCCTGTAACACTTCACATGCTCTAAAATGAATGAAATGTCGACGGGCAACGAAATAATTCCGGTGGTAGGCTCCACCTAAAGCAGGACATTATCATATGACTCTAGGCAGTACAATAATATACTGGTATTAGCAGGAAAAAGAACTGAAACATCCCCATAATGCGCATAGAGCATACATAATAATGTGGAGTAAGACGGATATCGCAAGGAATCAGGAAAAACTTAAACGAACCAACATACAGGGACCCTTAGCAGTGGGACATGGAATCCCGTCCAACATTCGTGACGCACTAGAGGCATAAGGATTTTTTTATTATCCACAAATCGAGTGGTTGTCGAGACCTTTTAGAGAAGAAACAGAAACAAGTTTCGAATCCTCTGAACACGATTAGTGACATTTTGAACAGTGGGATGGCATAATACATATGTAGAGTTGATGGAATAAGACTGCTGTCAATCAAATTGTACCTGTTTTAATTTAGATAGCTTTCATGTTCAACTAGTCTATCTCCTGAACTCCGCGTTAACACCATACGTTATCATTTCTTATGTCTTTCTATATAAATTAATAAAGGTGTCGGTAATAAAACGAGGTATGTGAGTTCACGTGCTGAAAGACGAAATCGTTTGCATTGCTGATTAGTTGAATATTCCAAACGCGAGAGCCTCATCAAATGATCACAGACACTAATATGACACACACGTCACAGAGGAAACGGTACTCAATGAACACTTAAAGGTAGCCGCTCCTTGTACCCCGCAATAGGACGCTGCTGTTCAACCGAGGTTTGCCGAAGAAATACTGGCGTAGAAAGGGCTCGAACATAATAAGATTCTAGCCCGGTGTTGTCAGTGTAGAGTGTCCACTCTTCAGCTTTATGAAAGCTTGAACTCTGCTGGTGACAGTTGCAATTAGAACTGTGAATGTCCATGGTGGACTGTCAGACCATTCTTCCTCAAGAGCCGAAAGAAGATAGTGATGGCTGACACTGGGGTCTGGAGCGGAGTTGACGCTCGAACCAATCCCAAAAAGACTCATGAATCCATTTCGGGAATGGAATTGCCCACAAACCATTGCCTCGTAGCCGCTGATTCATGACAAGGCGCATTCACGTTGTGATAGAAACAATAGTCATCCCCAATGTGTTTCTCAACCGTATGCAGTACACACCCGCATTTAACGTTTTCTCAAACACAGTAAGAACACTACACGCTAACAACGAAAAATAACCCCATACCGTGACACCACATCCCTGTTGGCCCTACACGTGGTTCCAGGTAACGTTTTCCAGACTTTCACCCAGCTCAAGCCCTTTCATAGGGCAGGGCAAAGGGTGTTTCATCACTCCGAATAACTTGTTTCCAGTCTGCAGTTTCCACTTGCGTCGCTTTTTACATCGCCTCAAACGACTACAGAAACTTGTGTCTTTTGAGAAGCTTCGATTCTCTTGTACGGCATAGGCGAAGTGATTGTTCTAGCTGGAGTGCTGGCAACAATTTCATACCAAATAGAGATTCTTTCCGGTAATGTTACGCGGCTTTTGTATACAGCTATCCTTCCGGAATGCTTGACGCATCCTCTCTGTAGGAGTGTGAGGCCTGCCTGGTACTCGGTTTAACTGTGGTTCTTCCTTCGCGTCTCCGCCTCGTAGTCACGCCACCAGGAGTGGAGTTGGGCAGCTTTACAAGGGCTGAAATGTTCCCGACAGTCTCGTTACTCGGGTGGCATCGAATACTCGAAGTGACTCAGCTCTCCTGACCAACGCGTTTTGCTGTCACTGCTGCTGTACTAACAACACAACACTGCCCTACTCCAGTCGCGCTCCTCTCGTGACGTGTGATCAGCTGGTGTACGTACTCCGTAAATCAATGAGAACTACATGTCAGAGAGTACTCCCCATCACCCCCCCCCCCCTCCTTCAGATTTTGTGATAAGATGGCCCAGATGATAGCCCGTCAAAAACTGAACACAGATGAAGCATGTAAACAGGAAGAAGGTGTACTGAAGTGTGAAAAAAAGATGCAAAATAGAAACAGTCAGCTCTCCACGCTAGAGATATGCCGCATCGAGCGAAATCCAATAGTTACGGCGTTGTGGTTGTGTGGTCATGGTGTTGGGATGCGGAGAGAGAGACCCGTTTTCAGTTCTCCCTCATGCCCCGGTTTTTTTTTCACATTATGATCTGGCCCTCTGGGCATTGACAAGTCTGTCCGCTGTATTCAAATTTGTGTCTCTGTCGTGGTGTAACGTCGCTTTGCAACAGTGAGGTGTAAGGAAGGGACCTTCAGACACACTACCTCCTAAGTGTCCCATGCTATGACTCTTTCCTTCAGTTTGGAAGTTTTCATTCTTGAATTCCTTTGTTGTCACATAGTTCATACCGGTTTATTTGTTGTTTTCATTTGTATGATAGCTCTATGCAGCATCTCGCGTACGCTCACTATTCATCATCACCTTTATGTGTGACGGTAATATACAGGGTGATTCAAAAAGAATACCACAACTTTAAAAATGTGTATTTAATGAAAGAAACATTATATAACCTTCTTTTATACATCATTACAAAGAGTATTTAAAAAGTTTTTTTTTCACTCAAAAACAAGTTCAGAGATGTTCAATATGGCCCCCTCCAGACACTCGAGCAATATCAACCCGATACTCCAACTCGTTCCAAACTCTCTGTAGCATATCAGGCGTAACAGTTTGGATAGCTGCTGTTATTTCTCGTTTAAAATCATCAATGGTGGCTGGGAGAGGTGGCCGAAACACCATATCCTTAACATACTCCCATAAGAAAAAATCGCAGGGGGTAAGATCAGGGCTTGTTGGAGGCCAGTGATGAAGTGCTCTGTCACGGGCTGCCTGCACAAACACCCATTCTCTGTAAACTGTTTATACCAACGTTTAATACTCTACCTATCAGGAGGTTTAACACCATACTTCGTTCGAAATGCACGCTGAACAACTGTCGTCGATTCACTTCTGCTGTACTCAATAACACAAAAAGCTTTCTGTTGAGCGGTCGCCATCTTAGCATCAACTGACGCTGACGTCTAGTCAACAGCGCCTCAAGCGAACAAATGTACAACTAAATGAAACTTTATAGCTCCCTTAATTCGCCGACAGATAGTGCTTAGCTCTGCCTTTTGTCGTTGCAGAGTTTTAAATTCCTAAAGTTGTGGTATTCTTTTTGAATCACCCTGTATATTCCATACGCTCGTACCTTCGTTAACAGTCTGCAATGGGGCACCGTGTCAAATACTTTCCGGAAATCGATTAATATGGAACCTGCCTTTTTCCCTTCATCTATAGTTCGCAGTTTATCATGCGAGAAAAGGACAAGTTGAGTTTCGCACGAGCGATGCTTTCTAAAACTGGTTCACTTTGGTGAAGTGTTCCTTTCGATGCGCTCCTCCGTGGACGACCCACCCCTGGCGAACGTCTTATTGAAACTGCAGCAGCGTGACTGATTTGCCCACCGTTCACAATTTGAGTCCTGCATCTACATCCGACGAGCTCATTTCCAGCACAAATTACTTCATAATTTAGTTTCAGATAAAGGACGGAAATTTTTCCCCGCCGTCGAGCCCGGGGGATGCGCGCGGAGGGCGGAGGTCGGCAGTAGTAGTCAGCCAGCGGGTGCCCGGGGGAGCAGCAGGGTGCGGCCGAGACCGACCGCACCGTGCTCACTGTTTACCACCTGTGCCTTCACGAGCTGCAGGCAGCTCGCTGCGGGACATCACTTGATTCACTTTACTGTTCTTCAATAAAATTCTTCAGGGTATCCGACCGCATCGTCATAATTTAAAATGCGCCAACGTTTCGGCCAGCGTTGCAGCTAGCCTTCGTCAGGGCCTTACGTTAAACTGCTAAATGAAACACACTTGGTTCCTTAAATACCTGCACGAGAAAACCGTGTCGTTACTTTATTGGCTGTAAAAAGAGGAGGAGGAGGGGTGAAATGTATGCTTTATTGGTGTTTCCTTTATTATCTGTCATTGGCTGAAATAGCTGTTTTCTATTGGTCTTTATATTAATCCACCCCATTGGAGGAGACGGACGAATAGCGAACAGGTGATGGCTGTGACGTCACACTGTTTACATGCTGTCCAGAAGCCGGCTGCGGCGTGCCATTGCTTTGTGTGCTCGCGACCACTACTGCGGCTCTCCGCGTGTCTGCATGGGCCGCCACGGCTCTGCCGCCGCTCCGTAGCCCTGCTATTGCAGGCAGCCAAGACCTCGGAAGCTTGTACCCGTCCTCTCTATTCATGTTGGCGGGTCTTTGGCTATTTCTATCGCCTCTCTAATCTTTCTTTTGAAAGTGAGAGCCTGTTTCGCCAGGACGCGGGCTTCTTGAAAAAATATTGGTTTCCCGCACTCGTCTCGGTGTTCCGCCACTGCTGACTTAGTGTGTTGTTTCAGGCGGATATATCTTTCATGTTCCGAGAGCCTTGTGCTAATCGGACGTCCCGTCTCACCTATGTAGACTAATCCACACGCACAACCAATTTCATACACGCCAGCTGTGTGTAGTTTGTCAACTGCATCCTTGGTAGAACCGAGCATGTCTGATACTTTGTTTCTGCTTCGGAAAATTGGTTTGATGTCGGCTTTTCGTAGAATTTTGCCAATACGTTCGGTGACCCCTTGTACATATGGTAACACAGCAATGCTCTGTGCCTCCTTCTCCTCTTCCCTATTAGTCTTCTCCCTTGTCGACATGGTGCTGTCTATCGTCTGCTTCCCATAGCCATTAGTTCCGAAGATGGACCTGAGGCGTTCAAGTTCTGTCTTCAGGTGTTCTTCGTCGCTTATCCTTTACGCTCTCTTCGTTAGCGTGTGCAGGGCGGACTTCTTCTGCGTGGGGTGATGGTGGGAGGAGGCGTGAAGGTACCTGTCCGTACTGGTGGGTTTCCTGTACACTTTGTGGCCAAGTTTACCATCAGGTTTTCGATAAACTTCCACGTCGAGAAAAGGCAGCACCCCATTCTTCTCTGTTTCCATTGTAAACTGAATTTTCCTATGCTGTTGGTTAAGGTGCTTGTGGAAGTTCTGTAACTCCTCTTCTCCGTGGGGCCAGATGACGAAAGTATCATCGACATAGCGAAGCCAACAATTTGGACGTAATGGTGCGGACTGGAGGGCTGTTTCCTCAAATGCCTCCATGAAGATTTCTGCTGCGATAGGCGATAGGGGTGAGCCCATAGCTACACCGTCAATTTGTTCATAAAATTGACCTCTCCACTCGAAATAGGTGGTCGTCAGACAGTGGCGCACAAGCTCACATATATTATGACGATGCGGTCTGATACCCTGAAGAATTTTATTGAAGATGACAACGCCCGCGGAAGCCTACGCTTACACTTTACTGTTATTTACCTTACCTTTTGTTTCTGTTACTTCTACCGGTAGGCCTGCACATGGCTCAGGAAGTACACACTGAGCCATTAATTTTTAACGACATGTTCAAGGAGTCAAAATTAGAGAATAGCAAGCACACATTTGACCCAAACAAATGCATATATCGATGTATTCAAAGAAGTGAGTGGATTATTTCAAAATACGAACGATAAAGAAAATATGAATAGGGGAAGCATGTTTCTCAATCTCTTAACGATGTTTTGTTGAGTCATTCTTTAAAAAATGCATTTATATCGATTGAAGTTTTAATAGACCTTTCAAAAACTACACCAACGACAAAAAATCGCAACACTAAAAGGAGATATGCGGCATAAACGGAAGTTGGTAGGCATGTTACGACATCTGAAACATCATGTCTACTCAGATTTGCCCGCATCTCGTAGTCGTGCGGTAGCGTTCTCGCTTCCCACGCCCGGGTTCCCGTGTTCGATTCCCGGCGGGGTCAGGGATTTTCTCTGCCTCGTGATGGCTGGGTGTTGTGTGCCGTCCTTAGTTTAGTTAGGTTTAAGTAGTTCAAAGTTCTAGGGGGCTGATGACCATAGATGTTAAGTCCCATAGTGCTCAGAGCCATTTGAACCATTTTTGATGTTTGTCTACTCAGATTTCACACCAGTTACGTAAGAGTTGCGCTAGTAGCGCTACAATGAGGATGCTGCTCAGGTTTGCTTTAAACACAGGCTGTAACTGTCTTGAGCTTTACCTACATTTGAGATTGGACACTGTGAATTGATGGTGGTCAAGAATGGAAGTAAGGTGACAAAGACGCCGTTATCAACACGTCAAAAAGTTTTAACGAGGTTATGCAGTAGGGCTACGAGAAGCTGGATCTTCCTCCTGCGATACTGCAGAAAGATCTGGCAGGACTGTATCCATCGCACGTGCTTGCTGGCAGCTGTTGTCACGAGGATGTACCGTTGCAAGAAGACTGGTCTCAGGACGGTCACGTCGCACCACCGACTACACAGACCATCGTGTTCGATGTGGGGCTCTGGCGCATCGTGCAGCGTCTGAAGCAGCACGCTGAGCAGCAGTTGGTACCACAGCTACGCAACGAACTGGTACAAATCGCTTACGTCAGGGACACCTGCGAACCAGAAACTCTGTAGCGTATAATCCACAGATCCCAAACACGGTCATTTACCACTTCACTGCACTCAAGCGAGACCTCATTTGGAGGGCATAGTCGAGGTCAGCTGTATTTTCTGACGAAAGCTGGTTCTGCTTCGGTGCCAGTGACGGACATATATTGGATAGAAGGAGAAGGAGTTCAGTTATGGGCCTGCAATCAACCTGCCAGCGTGCTAGACACTTGGACGCACTCATCGAGCTATGGTTTGGTGTGCGATTTCATATAACAGCAAGGATACTCTCGTGGTTATCCCACTCACCCCGACTTCATAACTGTATGTCTATCTGTTGATTCGACTTGTCGTGCTGGCACTCATCAACAGCACTCCACGGGTTGATTTCCAACGGGATAACGCTCGCCTACATTTTGCTGTTGTAATCCAACTTACTCTACAGAGTATCAACATGTTGCATTTACCTGCTCGATCAACGGAACAGTCCCCAATCGAGGACATATGAGACGTCATCCGATAACTCCAGCGTCATCCGTAAGCAGCATTAACTGTCCTTGTATTGACCACCATGGAACTCCATGCCACAATCTGACACCCGACACTTGCACAACAAAATGCATGCGCACTTGCATGCTCGCATTCAGCAGTCTGCCGGCTACACGAGTTATTAATGAACCAGAATGTAACATTTGAAATTGATTATCTCACCTTTACATTAACCTGTGATGTTGCAATGTTAATCGCTTAAATACATTCAAGTGCAAAGGAAACAGGCAGAATACGGCTCTACGGTCGGCGACGCCCATACAAGGCAACAACTGTCTGGCGCAGTTGTTAGATCGGTTACTGCTGCTACAATGCTTATCAAGGTATAAGTGAGGTTGAACGTGGTGTTATAGTCGGCGCACGAGCGATGGGACACAGTATCTTCGAGGTATCGATGGGGAATTACCCGTATGAGCATTTCACGAGTGTACCGTGACTATCAGAAATCCCGTAAAACATCAAATCCCCGACATCACTGCGTCCCGAAAAAGATCCTGCACGACCAACGACAACTGAATAGAATCGTTCAACGTGATAGACGTGCAATCCTTCCGCAGATTGCTCCAGATTTCAATGATGTGCCATTAAGTGTCAGCGTGCGAACTACTAAACGAAACATCATCAATGTGGGATTTCGGAGCCGAAGGCCCACTCGTGTATCCTTGATGACTCCAGGACACAAAGCCTTAGTCTCGCCCGGACCCATCAACACTGAAATTGGTCTGTTGATGACAGGGAACATGTTGCCTGGTCGGACAAGTCTCGTTTCAAACTATATCGAGCGGATGGACGTGTAGGGTTATCGAGGCAACCTCACGAATCCATGGACTCTGCATGTCAGCAGGGGACTGTTCAGGCTGGTGGAGGCTCTGTAATGGTGTGAGGTGTGTGCAGCTGGCGTGATATGGGACCCCTGATACGTCTAGATACGACTCTGACAGGTGGCAGGTACGTAAGCAACCTGTGTGATTACCTGCATGCATTCATCTCCACTGTGCATTCAGACGGACAATGCGAACAGGACCCTATACATCCAGAATTGCTACAGATTGGTTCTGGGAACACTATCATGAGCTTAAATATTTCCGTCGGCCACAAAACTGGCCAGACATGAATATTATTGAGCATATCTGGGATGCCTTGCAACGTACTCTTCAGAACCCTCTCGTGCTCTTACGGATTTATGGACAGCCGTGCAGGATTCATGGTGTCAGTTCCCTCCAGCTCTACTTCAGACATTAGTCGAGTCCATGCCACGTCGTGTTGAGGCTCTTCTGCGTGCTCGCGGGGCCCCTCCACCATATTAGGCAGTTGCACCAGTTTCTTTGTACCTTCAGTGTATGTTACCTAGACAAAATATTCCCGAAATTTCATTACACTATATTAGTTACTTTTTGGTCATTTGAATTTTTTTCTGTCAATGAATATTTTACGTAACCGTCATTTTATAGACGAAGATAAAGTAAAAATTCATCCAGTATTATGTTTCTCACTCTAAATCAAGTTACCGATTATGTATCTCCAGTATAATAACCCTCTGTGTCAGGCGCAGTTATGGAAAACGACACAAGCTTTTAAAAGACCTTCAGAAAAATCAGGATTCTAGTTCAAAAATATTAGGGAAATTTCTCCATTTCTTGGTCAATGTTAGGAAGATACATTCTATGTTCCTTCGGGCTCTGGGAAGACGATAACTGAAGCTTCGCTTGCTATGTTTCAAGTATCGTATTTAACTAGTGAGGGGAATGATAAGCAATCCGCTTAGCCTTTTAGTTAACTGATAAATACTTGACAAGGTGGGGTCATTATGTCAACTCCAAATTTAATCGTGCACCTTCACATGTTTCAGCCCTCTGATAATCTCGTTATTAATCAAAAGTGACTAGTATCATGCGGGTGCATTCGTTACCATTTGTGGACTAAAACAGTGAATACTTTCATAGCGTTTGTTGTATGAATATCCTACAAACCATGTTTGACCTTGTGGCGCACTGAACAATGGAAAATTCCAATAACATTATGTTCAAAAGGAGAATCAATCCGACCATTAATACTAAATTAGTGGTGGAGAAACACATCACACTAACCACAAGAGAGGGGCGTGCATTTAGGGTGTGGAAAGAAAAATTGAGAAGCGATAGTCCATTGTGTTTCTGAACTACGTGCACAGTTTGGAGAAATGACTGAGTCGTGGGACAGTACATGAAAGAAAATTAATTCCGCCCGCTAGAAACAGAAGAACCTTTACTTGTCTCGCAGCAGTCCCTAGTTATTGACTTCCAGCCACGTGATCCACCAGATAAAAGCAGTGGCATGTAATGGGAAAACTTACTTTATTTTATTTTATTATTTTCTAAGCTTCAGCAGATCAGCACCTTAAGGTCTTTTCTTATATCTGACCAGGAAAAGTCGGTAATTTATAGAAAAACAACAGTCAATCACTTCCACAGCGCGTTGAGGAGTGAAAGAGGCACTAAGAAAATCGCCGGAACCGCAGGACTGCTACGGTCGCAGGTTCGAATCCTGCCTCGGGCATGGATGTGTGTGATGTCCTTAGGTTAGTTAGGTTTAAGTAGTTCTGAGTTCTAGGGGACTGATGACCTAAGATGGTAAGTCCCATAGTGCTCAGAGCCATTTGAACCATTTTGAACTAAGAAAATCGTCTTATGAATTCACTAAACTGACCTATGGCCACGTGGTTCAGTGTACAAGGAATGGAGAATGAAATCATGCAATTAGATCGCTAATTTATTGGCAGTCTGTAATCGAACATCTCTGAAACATTTTGAACTGTGAAAGAAGCACCATGAAACAACATACAGGGCGTTCCCGTAAGAGAGTGGAAAAATGTAACAGAACATAGAGAATGCTCTACTGAACAATTCGAGATAGGAAGCCTGGGGTGGAAGAGGCCAGTTTAAGGACATATGGAAGTAAACTTGTCTACCGCTTTCTCTTGAATTACTATTTTCCAGTTTACTTACAACTAACTTGCTTACAAGTTTACACTACTGTGCTGTTTATTTACACGTATGGATTCGTTCTTTATTTCCTGCGAGGAAACAAGGAGTACGAACCTGATTACCAGGAAGTCATGATGCAAGTTTTTATTGCTTACTTGTCCATAATATGATTAAGTTGTATCGTATTTACATTGCCCCATGACAGAATGTACTATGTGTTGTGTCTAAACAAGACAGCCTAGACACAATGAGAGGAAGCCGAAAGGCACGCGCTTAAACTCACGCAGGTTGGCGTGAGGTCTGAAACAGGATACGTAATGTTAGGTCGTAGCAAATGTAGCTGAAGGCTATGCTAACTATCGTCTCGGCAAATGAGAGCGTAATTCTCAGTGAACCATGGCTAGCAACGTCGGCTGTACAACTGGGCTGAGTGCTAGGATCTGTCTCTAGACCTGCCGTGTGGCGGCGCTCGGTCTGCCATCACTGACAGTGGCGACACGCGGGTCCGTCGTGTACTAGCGGACCGCGGCCGATTTAAAGGCTACCACCTAGCAAGTGTGGTGTCTGGCGGCGACACCACACTATGAATCAACGACAGACCCATTCATTACTCAGTGCTACTCAGAAACGTTCACAACAATACGATAGAGCAGTACCGGTACAGTATTTCCTGGTCGCTGAATTGGAAGGGGAGATCCTATCCCACGGCCTGCGAGGTCATCTGACCTGAATCCCCTTCATTATTTCCTATGGGAACATCTAAAGTGTGATTCGAAACACAGTAGGAATATTTGTCAGTTTGCATCAGAATCTTGTTCGCCGATGTCATGCTTGCATTGAGATTGATGGCGTATTTGCATTTAACTGTAACCAATGGAAATAAAAAAGTGGACAGTACTGTGAATTTATTCGTATTATCTCCTTAAGTTGGCTTCTCCGCCCCCACGTTCCCCACCTCAAATTGTTCAGTGGAGCATCCTTTATGTCCTGTCAAATATTTGCACGCTCTTCCGGAAACACCCTGTGTACTCATTTTATAGAATGATTATGGAGACCTATGTCCATATAGTTCGGCACACGCAGAAAATTGAAACGCAATTAGATCGTTAGTTTGTAGGAAGTGAATAACTGGCCAGTGACCCCATGGTGCAGTATACAAAGGAAGTGGCATGAAATCAGAGATTACTTCATTTACAGACAAATAACAGGCAGCGCACGCCGGTTTGAAGTAAACGACCGTGTGCCAGTGTAACATTACGAGTCAAGATAGCTGTAACGGAAATTGAATAGCGTAAAGTTATCATTAAAAACGCACGCCGCGCGATTTAATTGAATAGCGTAAAGTTATCATTAAAAACGCACGCCGCACGATTTGTGACGATTTCGTTGGTCATAATAGTAGTAACATGCTTTTGAATACAATTAAAATATAACGGCGATACCTGTTTAGTGTTATTGGAAACAATATGTAGTAAATTAATGAGTAAGGTAGCCGATCCTATAAGAAGAGGTGAAATTGGGCATATTAAGGTGTTTTGCTTTATGTCGACTAAGCCGATTATACGGCGTCTTTTTTTTCGTTTACTCTTAAAAAAAAAAACAAATAAGTAACGAAGTGCTAATTGTGCGTTGTGAAAAATATAGGGGCGAATTTTAAATAGCTACAGTGTATAATCAGACTAACAAATGGACATTCAGTTACGCGAAATAGCGGACAGCGAAGTGTGGTCATTAAATTGAGTACACCTACAGGGCGGTCAATTCCGGGATAAGTCTATTCGCATCTCACGAGGGACGCGGTATTGAGACCAGTTTTTTTCTTATTATATCACGGAGAGTGGGCTTCAATTTATAAAAAGGAGAAAAGCTGTATCATTATCATTGACTGTTGGTGTTAAGCAAACAAAACTGTTCATCAAAGGGTTTCGGTGAATGAGTGGTGAATGCGAAATGAAACTGTGAACGAAGTTATGTTAAATAAAGCAGCAGAGACAAGACAGTTTGGTCGTATCTGTTATTATTCCATCAACCGTAACATTTCTTCT
The DNA here is from genome assembly GCF_023864275.1 of Schistocerca cancellata. Classification (NCBI taxonomy): domain Eukaryota; kingdom Metazoa; phylum Arthropoda; class Insecta; order Orthoptera; family Acrididae; genus Schistocerca; species Schistocerca cancellata. The sequence continues at coordinate 79,073,983 of NC_064627.1, read as the reverse complement.
CGTTGTACGAAGCCTTTATAGACGATCGTTATGCCAATTTGCTTTGAAGGGATCTCGTTACGAGTTAAGTTTTGGGGACCTGGTCAACAGGGGATAGTTAGTAGATCTTAACTACTGCAGCTATTCTGGAATCAGGTGCTACCGTGACCGTTGTGTGTTGTTAATGGCTTAAGGTCATCATATCTCATGCTCTAAGATCGACGCGCCTTTCCTCTTGGTATAACGGTGTCTCACGGTAACAACGACAACGCCGACGGCGAAGGAAGATACGGTAGACCAGGTATATTGCCGCGGTTGATTTCCCCGCCTCCTGACAGGCATTTTGTACGGAGGTTGTGCTGTGGCCACGAGAGGGGGCGTCGTAGACACGTGACGGCTGCGAGCGCCTCCGTGGCGGGGCTAGTAGCGAGGAAGGTCGGCGGAGCTGCCTGTTTCTGCACGGAGACCAACGAGCGAGTGCTGAGCAGAACCGTGTGCACGGTTTCCGAGCGAGGCTCACGAGAAAAACGGGCCCCACAACGAACTTGTGTCGTCACACTAGTTGGTTTGTTTGAGATACATGGCGAATGCTCAGGTACGTCCGGGGCCAAACGGAAAATCAAGATGTCACTGAAAAGGTACCCTTTAACGTTGTCATGTTTTAAAGAAATCGCGTGTCTATTTACAGGCGCTGCTACGAAGTGGTAAACTGTTGAAAAGTAATGCCTCACTCTCCGCCGAAAATGATCGCAAGACGGTCATGGCCCATATTTTATTTCCCTTTGACCTCGATACCAGGAAGATGGCCTGTTTTGGATCTGTGAGCTAGACGTCTCTACAGACTGCATGGGGTGCGGCAACTTTCTGGATGCAACAGCCTAGTGTTGCTGTTGGTGTTATTTTGTGGCCAGACAGACAACAATCCCAGTGGGGGTGGAGAAAGGGGCTTTTCCATATCGAGAAGAACACTATCTGATTGGTTTTGCAGCTCATGGTTGCACACTGGTGACTTTGTGGTTTATACACTGCACTATGTGTCTTTTGTACTGTGCACTGGGTGCGTTCGCCAACCGCAAATGTTATTGTGTAACAAGTTGTGGTTTTTTACTAACAGCACTTAGGACTGCTTTGTTTCCTGCAACAAGAGCAGTTCTTTTTGTTTCCTATGTGCTGCGTGATTAATTGTATTAATCACTGAAATATTGTTTCAATGACACACTGACTGTAACCGCTTACTCGTTCAACAGCGATAATCAATTGTCTATGCTATTTTATAAGAATTTGTTAAGATATATGTGGAAGCAGTTTGGTAGAGTGCTGTGTGTAGTCTGTTGCGTTTACTGTTCATCGCAGTAGTCGTAGTATGTCAATGTGTTGTCGTGGCTTATGTTCTTAATAAAGTCTAAAACTTGTATTTCCAGCTATAAATGTTTTGTTACTGATGTTATGTCACATATTGTGACTGTTTATGCCCAAGAGCCCAGCAATTACTGAAATTGTTCTTTGGTTCTGTAAATTAGGGCATAATTAGGAATTTAATTTTTTACTTCATGGAAGATATTTCTGTATTGATTGTGGGGAGCCCTACTTAATGATCTTTAAAAGCTACAGAAATATTTTCTTCTGTTGAAAGTATATGACTATTATGTTATCAGAAGTATTTTGATGTTAATATAAAGTAAGTGTTGAACTGAGCTCCACATTAACACAACCCCCTGCCCAAACAACACTCCACCTAAGTTCTGTGCTACAACAATCCTCTAATTCAAGCATTTAGATAGCACTCGGAAACACGTATGGACAGATATACCTACTCCTCGCACTTGTATTCTAACATACGGGATTGTTTTTCCTACTTATTTGCATTAAGTTACATTTTTATACATTTAGATCTAGCTGCCATTCGTCACACCAAGTAGGAAGTCTGTCTAATTCATCCTGCATCTTACAGTCACTAAATGACGGTAATTTCGTGTGGTGTACAGCGTTATCGCAACTGCTGCTCACCCTATCTCTGGCGTCAATTACGTTGTAGAGACCGAGCTCTGTCGCACTTCCCAGGGGCACTCTTGACGATAACCGTGACCGCGATGAACAATCATCGTTCCAGAGAATGTAGTGGGTTCTATTACTTGGAAAGCCTTAGAGCCACTCACGCACCTGATAACCTATTGCAAATGCTCGGACGTTTTTTAGCAGTCTGCAGTGGGGCACTATGTCAAAAGCTTGCGGAAAATGTAAAAAAACGAAATCTGTTTGTTAGCCTTCATCTATCGTTCGCAGGATACCGGAATGCTGAATTTCGCGCTAGCGATGTCCTCCTAAGCCGTGTTCGTTTTTTAGACAGAAGCCGTCCTGCGTAAAGGAAATCTATATCATAAGAACTCTACTGCGGAAACAGGATCGCAGAACCTGGTACAGCTTGCAGCACAGTATTTAACGTGGTTATAGACCTGTCATAAGCTACTCCTTAAGATATATAATCTTACGTTACGAATTTAACACAATAGGTAACATATTACAGTGAGGAACAGTGTGTATGTTGAGGCAACGGAACTGACGGAGCCGAGGTTCAAATGGCTCTAAGCACTACACGGACTACGTTCATCCAGTATTTGAGAAACAAATACCCACTACTTGTGACAAAGTTTTCACATAATTTCAAATCTTCACGAAATTTTTTGTCCCTGTCACCTGAAACAAAATCACGAAAAGGAAAAAGTTTGTCACTTAGTAAATTTTCGCTCTTTATGCAAACTTCAACATCAATCATGACGTTTTAATTTATTACTTCTTTACTACTAACACTGTACGCAACACAGTTTGCATATAGTGTCTACATATCACACTCCATCCAGACCAGCAATACAAATCAAAAATGCAATACTTGAGAAAAACTGACTACGAGAACAGCTATATGTCCATATTGCTGTTGTACGGAATATAATGGAATTTGAATTTTCTCATTTTGATAAGACCGAAGGATCGATCCATTTTACTTGCTGAAAAGGTACACTAGCCACCATTTCATAAATATTTTTTTTGGTGCTGATTTTTATCCACATGAGAACTTGGCGTGAGATACAACGTAAAACTAACACGCTTCATAACATAAAGATTCTTATGGCCCGAAGAAGACGGCAAGGTCTGTCGAAACAGGTTGTTTTAAATGAAAAAAGTATATATTAGAGGTTGACTGATGTACGATTTTGGCATATAATGGAATTTATTGAAAAATATGTGGTTGAAACATAAAGCAAGCTTATACTATTTCAGTATACCATCTATAGAATTCTATAATTCGATATTCCTGAGTTATCGTATTTTTGAGGTATGTCACTCTTTTTCCCAGATTTCGATGTAGCACTGAATGTGTGTGCAAAATTACATCATTGCAGGATACATACTTCAGGAGATAAAACGTCATAAACATTAAGATGCGTGAGAAATTACCTTGTGCTGAAATGGAGCGCTCATTACATAGAGGATATTCTTCTAGTGTTTGATAACGAGAGTACTTAGCGACTTCCAACAAAACTTAAGCATAAATTCAGAACTTTTGTGAACTTTTGCTCGCTTAAATGCTTAACGACAAATATCTAGTGCAGTAACTCATTTGGAATCGGACGTTTCAGGTCATGTTATGCATGCGAGTTCAATTCTATACGTCGAAAGAGATTCAAATGGCTCTAAGTACTATGGGCCTTAACATCTGAGGTCATCAGTCCCCGAGACTCAGAATTACTTAAACCTAACTAACCTAAGGACATCACATACATCCATTCCCGAGGCAGGATTCGAACCTGCGACCGTAGCAGCAGCGCGGTCCCGGACTGAAGTGCCTACAATCGCTCGGCCACAACGGCCGGCTAGGACGGCAAACGGGCCGACTTGGAGCAGGAGAGGCACCACAGGTCATTTTAATTTCCATTGTCTATACTTTTACAAATAAACTCGTAAGACTTTGTCAGCATGACTAGGAAGGATTGAGGAATCACACTCATAGCAGGGGAAGTTCAAAACCATAAAAAATAATTTTTTTTACATGTGAAATTTCATCATTGTTTCACGTACTATTGGCTGCATTTGTTGCTGTAGGTACACTTTTCTTCATAAGTAAGTGAGAATCTTCGATGTATTTTGCACAGCATGGAAGCCATACTATCATGTGTATGAAACTGTAGAATTTATTTAATTTATGAAAAAGTGAATGAGGTGTTAATTTTAAACTTCATGTTTAGAAAAAACTAAAATTTTATAGTTATGTCAATTTTTACCACAGTTTTTAATAGATTTGGAACATTTTACAGTTTCATACGCCTGTAAGTAAGGATTGTATTCTGTGCAAAATTCGTCGAAGAATCTCTCTCACTTATAACGAAAAGTGTACTTATAGCAACAAATTCAGCCAATAGTAAAAAAAAATATTTCGTTATGCTTTTGAAGTTCCACTGCTATGAGTGTGAATCCTGAATCCTTCCTGGTCTTGCTGACAAAGTTTTATGAATGTATTTGTAAAAGTATAGATAGTGGAAATTAAAATGTCTTGCGGTGCCTCTCCTGCTCGAAGTCGGCTCGTTTGACGTCCTACCCCACCCCCTTCCCCCATCCCGTAAAGTAAAGAATCAGGGATTGACCGGTTTGTCATACGAGCCTAAGTGTGGACGCGTTGTGTTGCTGTGCAGACGACGGCGAGGCCGGCGTGGAGGAGGACGCAGCAGGTGGAGTCGGCGGCGGCGGTGGCGGCGGCGGTGGCGGCGGCGGGGAGGCCATGTCGGACGAGGGCGGCGGGGGAGGCGGCGCGGGCGGCGGGGGCGGCGGCCAGCAGGTGGAGGCGGCGCTGGGCAGCGCGGTGACGCTGCAGTGCCCGGGCGGCGCGTGCTGGCGGCGCTACGGCGAGGCGGTGGGCGCAGGCCCGCAGCTGTCTCTGGAGCGCGTGCTCTACCAGGAGGCGGGCGTCTACCGCTGCGAGCCGGACCGCCGCGCGCAGGGGCTGCTCGACCGCCGCCGCGCCGCGCTCAGCGTCCGCCTCAACGTCACCGGTCAGTGCAGCAGCGCGACACCCCCAAAAACTCACAGAAAACTTCCCACTTCAAAACTTGGTCCGTTACAGGACTCCGTATGTGGTCCTCGAGTCACACTGTTGTCATACTCTTCCCAAACACGTTGGAGGCGATGGACTCTCCCGTAGCTGTGATCCACTTGCGTAGTTCAACTTCAAATCTTGGTCCGTTACAGGACTCCGTATGTGGTCCTTGAGTCACACTGTTTTCATTGTTGTTGTTGTTGTGGTCTTCAGTCCTGAGACTGGTTTGATGCAGCTCTCCATGCTACTCTATCCTGCGCAAGCTTCTTCATCTCCCAGTACCTACTGCAACCTACATCCTTCTGAATCTGCTTAGTGTATTCATCTCTTGGTCTCCCCCTACGATTTTTACCCTCCACGCTGCCCTCCAATACTAAATTGGTGATCCCTTGATGCCTCAGAACATGTCCTACCAACCGATCCCTTCTTCTGGTCAAGTTGTGCCACAAACTTCTCTTCTCCCCAATCCTATTCAATACTTCCTCATTAGTTATGTGGTCCACCCATCTTATCTTCAGCATTCTTCTGTAGCACCACATTTCGAAAGCTTCTATTCTCTTCTTGTCCATACTATTTACCGTCCATGTTTCACTTCCATACATGGCTACACTCCATACAAATACTTTCAGAAATGACTTCCTGACACTTAAATCTATACTCGATGTTAACAAATTTCTCTTCTTCAGAAACGCTTTCCTTGTCATTGCCAGTCTACATTTTATATCCTCTCTACTTCGACCATCATCAGTTATTTTGCTTCCCAAACAGCAAAACTCCTTTACTACTTTAAGTGTCTCATTTCCTAATCTAATACCCTCAACAGCACCCGACTTAATTCGACTACATTCCATTATTCTCGTTTTGCTTTTGTTGATATTCATCTTATATCCTCCCTTCAAGACACCATACATACCGTTCAACTGCTCTTCCAAGTCCTTTGCTGTCTCTGACAGAATTACAATGTCATCGGCGAGCCTCAAAGTTTTTATTTCTTCTCCATGGGTTGTTGTCATACTCTTCCCAAACACGTCGGATGCGATGGACTCTCCCGTAGCTGTGATCCACTTGCGTAGTTGTGGCAAGGACTGTGGCAAGGGTCCGATGAGCACTTTCTCACTGACATTACCCCGTAAAGGAAATCACAACAGTTTAAGTCTTCTGCCTGTGTTGGCTACCTCCACTCCACCTCGTCATCAGCATCCACACGGTCTTACTCCCCGTATGTGTTCCCGAACAGCCAGCTGAGATGCTGCACCACCCTGTTGAGAGAATTGACGCTGAAGCCACCAGGAAAACATGTCGAGGTAGCAAACGCCTGCGAGGATTCTCTCCACGAAAAAGACAGTGATGTAAAACTTCTCTCTCGACATTGCGAAACAAAGTGACTTTTCGCGAATGTCTTCCATGGTCAGCGACGAAATGCGGGTTTTCTGTTCTCCATAAACGAACATGGGACCTACTACTTTTAGAGATGGTGTAAAACGTCGATTCGTCATTACGATGTGGTACAAAAGAAAAGAAAGGAATTATTTTTCAAACGCTACATATTTTCAAATTGTTTTCAAAACAACCTTATCTCCTTCAAAATTCTTTCCATTGCAACTAATAAATCTGTGCCATCGGTGCTTCCATCGCTCGAAACATATTTCGTAGTCATGTTTAGAAATGGCTGACAGTTCCTGCATCGTTTTTACTTGGCTTCTTTAATACCGTCAAATTGGTGTCATGCCCCTTTTCATGTCTGGAAATAAGAAAAAGTTGCACGGAGCCAGGGCAGGCGACTAAGGTGCGTAGGATAGCTGAACCACGCCACTTTTAGCCTAAAACTGTCTAACAGAATGGCTGTGTACCCAGGGGCATTGTTGTGGTGGAATAACCGGTCTTCTGTCTGCTACAAACCGGGTCATCTTGGAAGAACGCTGTTGTGCAATCTTCTTAAAAGTTCCAAATAAAACGTTTGATTGACAGTCTGAGCTGGGGGAACAAACAGTGAATAAACTACAACCTTTTCATCAAAAAAGCAAATCAGTATTGTTTTGATGATTGATTTGACCTGACGACAGTAATTTGGTTGGGGTGACGATGACGTTTTCCATCGACTTGACTGTTGCTTTGCTTCTGGTTCGTAACCATAGCAACAACGACTCATCACCATTACCGGTAATGAAATTTGACAGAAATTTGGAACAGTTTAAAGCTGTTGTCTGAAAGCTCGACATGTTTCAACTCGACGTTCCTTTTGATCCTGTCAGAATCCGAGGAACAAACTTGGCAGCAACCCTTTTCATTCCCAAATCACCCGTTAAAATTCGCTGAGGGGAGCTCCAGGATAACCCACTAATCTCTGATAGTTGATCAATTGTCTGTCGAAGGTTGTGGGCACAAGCTCTCAAATTTTTTAGATATTTTCGTCGATTGAGGCAGTTGACTGACTTCCAGAACGAGGTTTGTCATCAATCGACATATCACCGTTTTTAAACCGAGTAAACCATTCGTACATTTGAATTTTTCGCATAGCGTCATCTCGGTTAGCTGTTTTCAACTTTATAAGATTTTCAGCACCATTTTTACCGAGTAGAAAACCAAATTTCACAGCTACACGTCGTTCACTTAAACTTGTCGCAATAAAAAACGAAACAAGAACAAAAGAGCTCTAGCACAAACAATCACTGCAGATGAGCAGAACAAGCCACGTCGACAACAAAGGCGGGACTGTACCGGCAGAGAGTTGCGCTGTACACGGCTAGCGGCAGAAATGCGTACTACACTAGCTCCGCCCACAGCATTGTTACTCCGGTTTTTGCGTACCCCGTTGTAAAAATTAACTGTCTGACATTGCGTTGCCACTCTCCATACTTGCCAACATCTTGTCAAAGAACTCAGATCGTGTTGCATAATCTGGTCACGAGTGCCTGGGCCAACTACTACCGTCTCATATTCAAACGCTTACGGGAGAGACCCCTATTTGCTCGACGTACTGGCTTCTGTGGGCCTCGTTGATACTCGGCTCGAACGAGATCAACAGTCAGCTCCGACACAGAACACCGACCACTACTTTTGCCTCTCAAATGCTTCCTTTCACTTGACATTGTTTGTAACAGCCATAAATACAAATACCATATTGAGTGCCTGTGTTCTTGAGAAGAACGATGCAGTCAAACTTATCCGCCGATACCAGGCAGCGACGTTAAATTATAATGTCCTCCGTTGTACGGGAATTTCACAATGTGTGAATGAGTACAGGTCGTGACGCAGGAATGACGACATATGTATTTTGGGTCTGGCCGTGAGTCGTGCACGGATAGCCAAAGTGGTTAAAGGCGACCTGTCGCATAAAACGAGAAATCCGGGTTCGAGTGCCAGTCTAGCACAGATTTTGACTGTCGTCATTCCCTTATACAACTGATGATTGTTCGCATTCGCAACTGCCAATAAATTTCATGTATAAATACAAATGCTGGTGCTTGCCCCTGGTGAAATTGTGCACAAAATATTCTTAGAGCAGTAGATACCCACAGCATTGTTGCTAACTGAGATAACACACCAGCTCTACTGGTTTGACGTAGTAGCCATAAAAACTTCCAGACGCACTCCCTTAGCAGATAGAAGTTTGAAATGAATTAGTTGTACTGTGCCATTTCTATGAGGTTTTTGAACTTGCAGTGTTCTTTCGTGAACACTCAGCCTGTCTACAGATGCTAGCCACATTGTTACACCTGACTCCTGCTACACTACATCTGTCTTGGCCTCTGCAGGCACCGCGTTGCCACACAGTGAGATGGATGTAGCTGAACAACTGCATTACATATGCATATAAAACCCGAAGGGTTGACTGGAGCCTTGATCCGCTATTAAGACGCTAGGGGCTGATATTAAAAACGTCAGTCACTGGAGATCAGTTTTGTTATTGTTTCAGGCAGTGAACCCTGTTGACGAATTCGCTATATTGAGCAACACTAAACTTGTATCAATTGAACAACGTTCACTGCTGACCTACACGACTGGATGCACAGCCAAGTGAGTTAATTGCCATAGTCACTGCGCTTCGACTTAAGATAATAACTGTACGACTTACATACACCGTATTTCTTATAGAAGGTTCCGCATTGTAAAGAGGGAGGAAAATAGTCAGAAGCGACTACTCAGACTTCTTCAAGAAAGAGAGAAACGTAGAGGTGCCATAATTATCTTTATAACCAGTATAGTAGACATAGAGAACAAATCGTTCGGTGACTGATATTTCGCATTCGTAAGTTTTAAAACCAGTTTGTTCAGTATTAAAGAATTGATCGATAGAGAGAGCTGCAAGGTATATATTTTCATTGTCTGCTTAGGTATATTTGTCACCAACCTATATGCTAATTTGTCCACCACACAGTGATTTACTGAGAATATTCGTCTTCGAGGTGGTAGACATTTGTTTTCCATAGACCTGTATACACTATTACACATACATAAATATGAGGACTTTCACTTTGATGTAGTCTCCTATCATCAATATCTTCATTTTGAACATTAAAAAATGTTGCCGGAGGCGAGAAGAAAAAGCAGGTTCGCCTTTGATTCGAGCACCGTACCATTGGCAACTTGATTCATACGTATCGCTAAGCCCCTGCGCTACCGAGAAATGGGTACATTCAATTGCTGCCCAATAAACATGATATAGCTAAGCGATTTACAAGTGCTTACTGTTTCTATTCATTGACGCGCATTCGTCTGTTACAGCACATTAAGTACATAGTCAGTAGTTAACATTTTTATGCACCAGGCATAAACGAACACTATTGCCTTGTGGAACACACTGCCCGCCCCATGTTGTTCCCTTTAGCGACTACCTTCACATGGGCTTCTGTAAGACTGCGTGTTGTAGACGTTTTGTACAATAACATATATATTAATTTTAATCTTATAACTGTAATTATTGTTTTTATTTTCCTTATCCTTTTGTTTTATCATTATAACTTACTATGAAGAGGACTTACGGTCAAATAAGGCAGAAGAGATAGATAACATTCCATCAGAATTTCTACAATCATTGGGGGAAGTGGCAACAAAACGACTATTCACGTTGGTGTGTAGAATATATGAGTCTGGCTATATACCATCTGACTTTCGGAAAAGCATCATCCACACAATTCCGAAGACGGCAATTGCTGACAAGTGCGAGAATTATCGCACAATCAGGTTAACTGCTCACGCATCGAAGCTGCTTACAAGAATAATATACAGAAGAATGGAAAAGAAAATTGAGAATGTGCTAGATGACGACCGGTTTGGGTTTAGGAAAAGTAAAGAGACGAGAGAGGCAATTCTGACGTTACGGCTAATAATGGAAGCAAGGCTAAAGAAAAATAAAGACACTTTCATGGGATTTGTCGACCTGGAAAAAGCGTGCGACAATATAAAATGGTGCAAGCTGTTCGAGATTCTGAAAAAAGTAGGGGTAAGCTATAGGAAGCGACGGGTCATATACAATATGTACAACAACCAAGAGGGAATAATAAGAGTGGACGATCAAGAACGAAGTGCTCGTATTAAGAAGGGTGTAAGAGAAGGCTGAAGCCTTTCGCCCCTACTCTTCAATCTGTACATCGAGGAAGCAATGATGGAAATAAAAAAAAGGTTCAGGAGGGGAATTAAAATACAAGGTGAAAGGATATCAATGATACGATTCGCTGATGACATTGCTATCCTGAGTGAAAGTGAAGAAGAATTAAATTATCTGCTGAACGGAATGAACAGTCTAATGAGTACACAGTATGGTTTGAGAGTAAATCGGAGAAAGACGAAGGTAATGAGAAGTAGTAGAAATGAGATCAGCGAGAAACTTAACGTCAGGATTGATGGTCACGAAGTCAATGAAGTTAAGAAATTCTGCTACCTAGGCAGTAAAATAACCAATGACGGACGGAGCAAGGAGGACATCAAAAGCAGACTCGCTATGGCAAAAAAGGCATTTCTGGCCAAGAGAAGTCTACTGATATCTAATACCGACCTTAATTTGAGGAAGAAATTTCTGAGGATGTACGTCTGGAGTACAGCATTGTATGGTAGTGAAACATGGACTGTGGGAAAACCGGAACAGAAGAGAATCGAAGCATTTGAGATGTGGTGCTATAGAGGAATGTTGAAAATTAGATGGACTAATAAGGTAAGGAATGAGGAGGTTCTACGCAGAATCGGAGAGGAAAGGAATATGTGGAAAACACTGATAAGGAGAAGGGACAGGATGGTAGGTCATCTGCTAAGACATGAGGGAATGACTTCCATGGTACGAGAGGGAGCTGTAGAGGGCAAATAATTGAGGACGTAGGTTGCAAGTGGTACTCTGAGATGAAGAGGTTAGCACAGGAAAGGAATTCGTGGCGGGCCGCATCAAATCAGTCAGTAGACTGATGGAAAAAAAAAAAGGCTTTTGCATGTGAGTGCGTTGAAGTATGCTGTCACGTGACACTGCCTGGCATTCTTTATAGCTATATTTTCATAATGCCAGTAGTTCTAACTAATTTATTTTACCAACTACCGACCTGTGCATCATGGTGGTTGGGTGTGATTTGCTCCGTGTTGTTTTCATTTTAATTCTGCCGCTATATGTATTTTTCTTGCAGTTTGCAACTATCTTTGTGATATCATACCCAGTTTTCTTTCGTTTTAGCAACCAAGCGAACAGAAGATGAGCTAAAAGATGGTCGAAACCGGTCATCGAAGAAAATAAAAAATGACCTAGATGGTATTTATCTTTATACATTGGAAGTGGTCATGGTGTCCTGTCCACACAATGTTTTCAATTATGAGTCTCAGCTGTAAGCTGTAACGTCCAATGTGCAAAATAATAATCCAACCAGAGGTTTCATACGGAGATGAGAGATGAGTTAAGCAACATATTAACCCTACGACTGCAGATCTGTAAGCAGGTTACGTCGAATACAAGCAGCAATCCTCTGTCGGTTGGGAAATGTGAAGAGATAACAGGTTACAGATAGGGCGAGAAAAGTCAGCATTCCCTGGTGGAGCATGCAGAGGCAAAATGGTAACCAAAGAAGGGTGTCAGATGCCACAGTGGGAGTCTGTGGGGGTGGGAGTGTGGCGGAAATGGGAAATAGGGAATAGAAAATGAGAGGAGAAGGGGAAAGAGACCAGAGAGTGGTGACGTTGATCTGCACGTTGTGCCATAGTGTACTTCACTTTGCTCTTGGCCATAGTTTCATGGTTGCCGTGGCTGGTTTCACAAGTAACCTGACCTGTGATGGGGTCCTGAACGCCCCACTGTGCGCGTTTATTGTGCCCATACCGAAACAATTTCGGTCCTCATTGACCAAAACCTCCAACCTATTGCTCAAAAGCTAGCCCCTTTTAAAGGTACCAACCCCTTCCCCCACCGACTCTCCACCATCCCCACCCCTTTACCTCCTAGAACCTTAGTCATCACTGTTGACACCACTTTCCAAAACACCAAAATCCCTCATGCTCATGGTCTGGCTCTTACTGAACACTACCTCTCCTAACATCCTGAATTCAAATCCACTGCCACATTTCTGATACGCTGTACTAACTTTATCCTAACACACAAATACTTGTCCTTTGAAGGGAAGGAATACAAATAACTCTGTGGGAAACCCATGGGCTCCTGTGTGGCATCCTGCTGCGCCAGATGTATATGGAGTATCTAGAGGAAACCTTCTGAGTCTCCCAAAATCCAAGTCCCCGATCTGTTTCAGCTTCATCGATAAAATATTCATTATCTAGACTTAGGGCGATGACATACAAGCCTCTTCCATTCTCATCACCTGGTTATCCTCAACGCAGTGTACCACCTTTCTCGACACTGACCTCCTTCCTCATGACATGATCCACACCTCTGTCCACACTAAACTGACCAATTACCAACAGTACCTACACTTCGACAGCTGCCATCCGTTCCATAGAACAAAAAAACTGTCTGCCATCCGGAGGCAGCCTGACAATAACTCCAATATTCAGTATGATGAAGGTTGTGATGTTACAAAATAAAAGTGATGTTGTTATTCAATGGAAAGTTGGAAATTGAGATTTAGCTTACTGTTTTATCAATCACAATTGGCGTAAGAATCATGGATTGACCATTGTCATAAAATATTGCATTATGAGATGTGAATAGTTTTTACTTGCAGTTTCGCGTGGCTTGAGGCAGTCACAACTAGCGTGCTATTGATTAAGAAATTGCGTTATCGTCTTTCTAATTACTTCATGATCGTAGATACGATCATACCCGGTTGTGAAGTTATTGTTATGACAAAACAATTTCCTAAGGGACCAGAAAGTTCTTAAGGGCGCAAAAACAACTGTAACATCACACAAAAGGGAAATTCAATATTAAAGCTGATGCAAGAAGACGATAAAACAGTTTTCTTTTTATCAATGTAACACGCACATTGGACTGTTGATCTTGGTGCCTGTAATATTAGCAAAATGCATAATTAAAATGAAAATAATACTGAGGAGATAATAGGAATGAGCACTGCTAAATGATTCAGTATTCCCAGAACAAATATTTATTATAACTAAAACCTATATCGTACCTTAAGCTTAGTACTACAATGACGGTAGATTTTTATGTCCGTATCATGTCCATTGAGCGCTCTTTTATATAGCCATTGTCTTCTTTGAGTCACTCGTGCGTCGTCACGGTAAGTTATAACAGTTCTTTACACTTCACTCAAACTTAGACATAACACGTTTTTATACATTTAGTAAAAATTAGATCAGACTGCCACAAATCTGCGTCCGTCTTACTTGAGAAAAACAGTACAAGTCTTTTTAGCGCTCAAGGCTTCATTTGTTCTCCAGCGAACAAAATAGTGAAGGATCGCATATCTATCAGTATTTTTCTGTTTATATTGCCACCCAAAGACGACGAATTACATTATTTGGAAAATTCCACCGTCGCCATGCGACGCCTCATTATACATTAATCATTATTTATAAACAAGTATTTGCCTTCTGGCTGAAAGTATTAACTACTCGTATTTTCTGTTTTAATGAAGTCAAAAATAGCGAATATCACAAGGCTTCACAAAGGCCTTGACACACAGGCACTGTCCCCCATATCTCATTCATAAACAGGATTTGGGACGTATCTCCATATGTCCCCAATCTTCCTACCATCCCCAAGAACCAGGTACACAAGAGTCCTGGTTTTTCAGCCAGTATTACTCTAGTCTGGAACAGTTGAATCACATCATTCACCAGGTCTTTGGTTATCTATCATCATGCCCTGAAATGAGGGCACACTACTCAAGTTACTTCCCACCATTCCTGAACTGGTGTTCCATCACCCTCTCAACTTCCACAACATACTAGACCCTCCTTAAGTCAAAATCTCAATGCCTTACCACAGGGATCACACACCTGTGACAGACCCAGGTGCAAGAGCTCCTCAATGCACCCACCCATCACTTCCTACTCCAGTTCTGTCACAGGCTTATCCTGTCTCACTGAGGGCCACTCTACCTGTGAAACTAGTCATTTCATATACTGGCTGGGCTGCAGTCATAGCACAGTTTTTATAATCCTATGACTACCAACCAAGTGTCCACCAACTGTAGCCAAGAGCTCCATGGCACAACATATAGCTGAACATTACATGCTTGATTTAAATGGCTGCTTCAAAACCAGGGCCATGTGCGTTCTCTCCTCCACCACCAACTATTCTGAACTGTCTGGATGGGATTTATCCTCACAACATATTATCCACACCCAAAATTATCCTGGCCACAACTGATGGTAACCTACTATTCCCACACTCTTTACCAAACAGTTTTCATCCCCTTGTCCTACACTTACTCCAGGTTTACATCCATTCATTCTAATTATGCATCACTACTCTGCCCCTCTCCTTTCCCAGTCCCCATTTCCACCCTCCCCCACAGGCTCCCAACAGTGCACCTGGTAACCTTGTGTGGCTCTCATTTAGTTACTGCATACTCTACCGCATAGCACCTATTCCTCTCCCTCAACCTGTACCCTTCAATATCTCCTCCTTGTGACACGACTGAATTGTGGCCAGAGCGGCCAGAGACAGCAGTCATGTTCGTGATATGTGCTTACTTGTGTGAATGTACGTGTTTCCGTTTCTTTTTTGAAGAAAGCTCTGTCTGGGACCTGAATGTTTAACAGCCTTTTTGTTGTGTCTGTCTGCATCTTAACACCTTGTCTCTACAATGAGTATCAATCTATCCAATTCACAATACAGTTGATTTTCTCCACTTTTTTTTTGTTTGAACAAAACTCAAATTTTTGTATGAACTAAACTGCTTGCAATAGGATATGTTGTTGCGAGAATTTGCAGCTTGTAATATTATTTATTCCTGAGCACTGAATCGCATACGCCTGGAGAGGTAGTTTCCAGAGCTTGCCAATAATGTACTCTGTTTCACGTGCAGTGTGATGGTGAGCCCTGGTTGCGTCCTTTCATGGTGATTTTTGTCGGAAGTTGTTTACATGAAGGAAGAAACACACAATTACTAAATTTGTGTTGTAAATTGCTATTCTTTACTTTGATTTTTCAGCAGCAACTGTTGACACAAAACCAATACCAACTGCACAACCGTGATCAAACATGCTAGACATTTTTTTTTAATCTTGTCATGAGTACCATTTTTCCTTTAAGACTTGGGTCTTTCTTGCACCATAGACATTCGCCACCATATGTTAGTTTAGGATAATTGCCTGACAATGTCAGGTATACTGCAGGCGATCGCAGAACCTAAACATAGTGTTTCTTCTTGTTAGAATTTTATGCGTCCAGATATCATAAAATGCACAATGATTAGTATTTTCATCGAAATTAAATCGCCTTCTTCAGATCATTTGCATAGAAAACATTTTTTACGGTGCCAACCCATTTCGTCGATTGCTCAAATTAACTGAATGTTGCTCATAGAGATGGTATTCCACAGTGAGCAGTCGATGAAATGGATTGTCCATGTAAAAACTTTTCCCGTAGAAATTTAATTTCCCTGAAACTAGTAATCTCTGAATTAACTTATTTAGTAAGAAGAACAACCACGTTCAAACGTTGATTTGCTTCGTGCTCAGCACGCAGTTTCACATCGCCCGTTGTCGCTCCGTTTACTGCTACCAACCGACGTGGCGTCCGTTCCGCCAAATGCGTGTACTTGCATCGCAGGCTGTGATCATATGTACAGCACGCAGGGTCAAAAGAAATAAAACATGCGCTTTTCTCGTGATCGTCACAGAAGTGAAATACGCTTCTGAAAAATTTACGGTATTTACGTAACCAGATAGCTACAACATATTACACTGATTACTTTTGAATACATTATGGGAGTATCAGTGATCAATGAGTTACAAATGTTTGCTATTGAAAAAAGTCTTGATCACGATTTATTTGTTAAGGTGACCGGTTTCGACCACTACTGTGGTCATCTTCAGACCTACAAGTCGTATACAAAACATCCATTAGAGGGCAACATACATTAAACAAAGTACATAAAGTTATAAAGCTATATCTGGCGTTTGTTCTCACAATGGCAACCACTAGTTCGCTTATCGACTTTACGACTTCAGTGGAAAGAAGCCTGCTGCCTCATCTTTGGAACGGCGTCCAACTTCACCATGGCAACCAGTGGTTCCAAATGGTTCACTAACAGGCCTTGATTGGGCAACTCATGTACTGACAAACCGAAGTTCATTTATCCTACATATTTAAATATTTTTAACGCTTTTTACTTGACAAAGCTGTTTAATAAGCGAAGCTTAGTGTGTGTTTATTTTTACTTCACGACAATGTTCTTTTAACTAAGAAATTTTGCATTGTTATTCAACTTATAACTCATTGGTTAGTAATGATATCATGCCATCAGAAGTGAGCGGAGCATCCAATATACACTCCTGGAAATTGAAATAAGAACACTGTGAATTCATTTTCCCAGGAAGGGGAAACTTTATTGACACATTCCTGGGGTCAGATACATCACATGATCACACTGACAGAACCACAGGCACATAGACACAGGCAACAGAGCATGCACAATGTCGGCACTAGTACAGTGTATATCCACCTTTCGCAGCAATGCAGGCTGCTATTCTCCCATGGAGACGATCGTAGAGATGCTGGATGTAGTCCTGTGGAACGGCTTGCCATGCCATTTCCACCTGGCGCCTCAGTTGGACCAGCGTTCGTGCTGGACGTGCAGACCGCGTGAGACGACGCTTCATCCAGTCCTAAACATGCTCAATGGGGGACGGATCCGGAGATCTTGCTGGCCAGGGTAGTTGACTTACACCTTCTAGAGCACGTTGGGTGGCACGGGATACATGCGGACGTGCATTGTCCTGTTGGAACAGCAAGTTCCCTTGCCGGTCTAGGAATGGTAGAACGATGGGTTCGATGACGGTTTGGATGTACCGTGCACTATTCAGTGTCCCCTCGACGATCACCAGTGGTGTACGGCCAGTGTAGGAGATCGCTCCCCACACCATGATGCCGGGTGTTGGCCCTGTGTGCCTCGGTCGTATGCAGTCCTGATTGTGGCGCTCACCTGCACGGCGCCAGACACGCATACGACCATCATTGGCACCAAGGCAGAAGCGACTCTCATCGCTGAAGACGACACGTCTCCATTCGTCCCTCCATTCACACCTGTCGCGACACCACTGGAGGCGGGCTGCACGATGTTGGGGCGTGAGCGGAAGACGGCCTAACGGTGTGCGGGACCGTAGCCCAGCTTCATGGAGACGGTTGCGAATGGTCCTCGCCGATACCCCAGGAGCAACAGTGTCCCTAATTTGCTGGGAAGTGGCGGTGCGGTCCCCTACGGCACTGCGTAGGATCCTACGGTCTTGGCGTGCATCCGTGCGTCGCTGCGGTCCGGTCCCAGGTCGACGGGCACGTGCTCCTTCCGCCGACCACTGGCGACAACATCGATGTACTGTGGAGACCTCACGCCCCACGTGTTGAGCAATTCGGCGGTACGTCCACCCGGCCTCCCGCATGCCCACTATACGCCCTCGCTCAAAGTCCGTCAACTGCACATACGGTTCACGTCCACGCTGTCGCGGCATGCTACCAGTGTTAAAGACTGCGATGGAGCTCCGTATGCCACGGCAAACTGGCTGACACTGACGGCGGCGGTGCACAAATGCTGCGCAGCTAGCGCCATTCGACGGCCAACACCGCGGTTCCTGGTGTGTCCGCTGTGCCGTGCGTGTGATCATTGCTTGTACAGCCCTCTCGCAGTGTCCGGAGCAAGTATGGTGGGTCTGACACACCGGTGTCAATGTGTTCTTTTTTCCATTTCCAGGAGTGTATATAGTAAGACGTGCACTGGTTCCTCCAGTAGTGATTCTCCAGCAGAAAGAGGTTCCTACTCAATGGTAATTCATCGTTTTATAGATTTATAACTTTATGTATTTTGTTTAATGTATGTAGCCCTCTAATTAAAGTTTTGTATATGACTTGTAGGTCTGAAGATGACCACAGTAGTGGTCGAAACCGGTCACCTTAATAAATAAATCGTGATCAATACTGTTTTTAATAGTACATATAATACACTGAGTTTAGGTCCGATGTACATATTCATTTATATACAAAGAATTTTTATTTTCTACGCATTAACAATAATGTAAAGTTAAATCTGAGTGCTCTGAGGAAATGCTAACCATACAATATGAAAACAAGCAAAACTCCGCGTGTTTGCCCTGGTGGGCTAATCAGGACCGTCATCCTTCGCCACAGGTGGGCGTCACTCAATGGGGCATGGTGTGACCTGGAGCCGGACAGCTCTCCTCCGGCAGCTGCCGGCTCTCTTGACCTGGACGGCGCTACTTCTCATCCAGTTAGCTCCTCAACTGGCCTCGCGAGGCTCTATTCCCAGTACTGCCGGGGCAGTACTGGGAATGGAACTCATCTGCAAACCAGCCATACATGCTGACCACTGACAAGGGGTGACTTCCCCTCTACAATTTGATTCATATTGTCAGCACTTGTAGGGCATGACTGGGATTTCAACATCTGTAAACAGGAAGACACATTCTCGAGGAGGGCGAGATTGGAAATCAGCGTGCTTACATTCTTTGTGCAGTGGCAAATACTCAATCAATCCGCAGCAAACCGAGTGAGCGCTTAGTTTCATAAGCACGAGGACTCAGGATCAAATCTCGCTGCTGGTACGTTTTTCATTCCCACGTAATTCTATCAACAGGTTTATTAACATTCTACATATTAATCAATATTTTGTGATTTCTTTATCAAATACGTAATATTTATTTTGAAAATGGAGAAAAAACTTTTTTCATTAGGAGATTGAAAATAGAGAAAGGATACACGAGAATACAATAATTTCATTTACTTTATTGTATCTGCATTTGTGACGAGCATAACGTGTAACCTATCGAGCACTGAATTTATCTGTATGATACCAACCGAAGAAACATGGAAAACAATAATTATTGCGATATACAGCTCGTGAAATGAAAGCCAAATTTTTGTATGTTCCTTATTTTCAGTGTGTCTATCGAAAAAACAGACTTGGTTTACATTCATAAAATCACCTAAACAGAATGTTTATGCAGTCTCCTCTACAAGCTGCCTCTCTGTTCCTTTGGATGATGTACACGCAATTTTGTACTCGTTTAGTAAAAGAGACGTCGCAAGGAAGCAGCGGAATACATTTACGGAGGATAAGTTTAATGCTGCACACTGGCAAAATAACCCGGGAATGAAACAAAAGGGTCGGTAGCCAGATTCGATGCAAGGACCTCGTGCTTATGAAACAAACCCTTCGCTCACGCAGCTGCGGACTGCTTGAATACGAACTATCATACAAAGTATACAAGCAGGCCTGAAACTTTCAAACTCGATTTTCTCGAAAACAGTTGAGCTTAGCTGCTTCGTGTTTATATACTTTGAAGTAATAGTCGTGCTCTGTGTACCCCGTCAATGTGAATCAAAACGGTGAGATGAAGTTTCTACGGTCGGGTTGTGGGATACGGAAACGGAGTAATAATCTGAAAAAAAAAACAGAAACTGGAAGCAAATAGACGGTGCTGCACCAGCTACAAATGTGGTAGGCTCGCTCATACGGCTTTGTTATCAACGGCCGCCAGTGATACACAAAATCTGTCGAGTTCTCTTAGAAATAATCCGGAGAGCTTTGTCCGATATTTTTAACCTTAGATCTGTTACTGTTTGAACACCATGCTGTCGCAAATTACAGTACTTTCCTTCTTAGAATGGGACTTATATCTTGTTCAGATGTCCCTCGCAGCTAAAATACGTTGTTTTGGAGTTTCGGAGGATTTGGAACTAATGCATGACAGCAATTTTTAATTGAAGCGAAGAGCAGATACGAAATATTCTTATCGACAGTTTTCAAAGGTTCTCCAACTTTGTTTTGTTTACGACAGCATTGTGTTCCAGGTTGTTAATTTAAGCAAAAAGCACATACAAAATATAGATTCCGACAACTTTGAAAAGTCGTTAAACGATTTTGTTTTTAGTTTTGAGCACAGGTCCGTCCCGTGCAGGCATTCAGTATTATTTCTTTCACACTCAAACATGTGCAGTCTCCGCTACGTTATAGTATGAGATTCACTACATTTTCTTCAGCTGCTATTCAATTCTTTTCCTCTTTTCTTCATTTGCAGATTACTCAATGTTTCTCACTTACCGCAATACATTTTTGGCACATTACAAATTTAAGTACAATACAAAGCTGTAATTTAAAAATTTCCATTTTATCTCTGTCAAGAGACGTACGCAAGTTTGGAAAGATGTGCAGAATCTGCTACATACGGAAAATAGATAAATCCACCCAATTCCTGGTCCAAAAATCCTTCGTACGTTGGTGTCTTTAATCTGATATAGTTCTTCTCCCGTACATTATTCCACTTTCACATAGCGTGAAACTTCCAAAGCTGTGCCAAGTGCAGTCCGCGTGAAACTGTCAAAAACTTCAGAAATGTATTCAGTTGTATCCTAGTCTTTAAGATTTTGGAATTGTGATTAAATACCATTCTTACTTTCTGTCTGTCCCAATAAGCAAATGCCTCTTTCCACATATTTACACCTGTGTGAGTTCAATATTGTCTCTGGAAAACGTGAAAAGTCTCTTGTTATTACTTCATACTAAATATATACGTTGATCATTAATTTCAAAGCTCCTTACTTCGTCGGCTTGTAAGTAATTATTCCCGGAATGTATCTCTGTTACTGCACAGGGTATCAAGAGACCCAAATCAAAGGGCAATGGGCAGTTTTCACGACAAAGCTAGGCCACAGAGGTGACAGCATTCACTGCTGCCATACCTTAGTAAATAGCTAATACAGTAGACTGCACTTACTGGTCGCAGAGCGCAGCGCTCGCACGCACAACCCGGTTCTCTCCCTCCCTCCCTCCCTCCCTCGCCACACCTCATCAACTGCACCCCCACCCCCACCCCCACCCCCACCCCCTCTCTCTTTTTCTGCGCGCCGCTCGCTGGCGGCCCGCCAGACAGTCATCGCAGCTGTTTCCGGATCTGTGCCGCCTGATTAAACAGCAAACTCGTTTACGTCTTCCCTCCTCCAGGGACCAGCGACTGCTTTCAACAGGTAATGGCGAGTTTCTCTGCACGCCGAAAAAACAAAAACTCTTACCTTCTAGAAAATGACATGGTGGCTTCGGGACGCAGAGATGTAAACGAGATTCCTTAAAACACACTCATAAGAATAAGCTTCAGGCTTACAAAATTTAATCCGTCACTCACACACTTCATTTCGTTAAATCCTAGAATCGAAGTCTTATCGGACGTGGAATGTAAGCTGTAATTAACAAACGCTTCTGTAAAGTATATCACCAGTCCACTATGGCTAGTACTTCTCGTAATGTAGGGACTATTTCTAGATTACCTCCAGATAAGCATCTCTCCTCTGTAACTTTTTTGTCATAGGTAGAGGTAGTAAACATTATTCGTTCTGCGGAGCTATGAACATAGCTTATTTTGTTTTTCTCCAAAGAGTTGAAATTTTCTTAATTATGACATCAATTTTTTTCTGTCATGTAATAGGTGATTTAAGACGACATATATACAAATAAATTTCAGTCCAATTTCCATTATTCTTAATTGGACATCTAGAAACGTCCGTGGCTTTACAGGAGCAATACAACATCTTCTACATATCTGACTATATTCAGATAAATGTTACGGTTGCAAAATTTTCATTTAAGTGATGTGTACCAGCGAGTGCCCATTTTTCTGACTACACAAGTAAATCCGAATTACAAGCATCTGTACACGAGACATCGAATTGATAGTTTCATGGACAAGCTTACTGGATGAACTGATTGAAATCATCTCTCGTTATAACGTTAGGTCGCCATATACTAGGCAGATCAAAATGCACAAGAAATCCAAATATTGCTTATTGACCGTTGTTTCGCGTGCCCTGCACTTGTGATATAACGCGGAGCCTTTAAGACTTAAGTAAATATCATAATAAATTTCCATTTCATCTGTTTTATGACCATATCTTATTCATCTTCGAAAAATCTTGTTTCTTACGTATAAATAATACAAAAACAGCTGCAGTGACATAAAGTGCGTTCACCATGTGTTTGGTGAGCCAGCTGTCGTGCTTCTGGCAACCCTGGAAACGACCACCGCTCTGAGAGCAAGATGCTGGTCTTACCACTTGAAAACCTGTCACTTTGTTTTTAAAATAATTTTCGCATTATTTATCCCTACATAAGTCGTCGTCAAGAGAAGTTTGGTGATCGAAAATTTGAAAGAAAAACAGCCCGCAACGAAAAATATTTCCACCCCAAATAACTTATCATATCGCACTCTGTATCCTATTTCACGATAATATAAAACGAGCTGTCCTTTGATATTTTTCGGCGTCCTGCGTCAATCCCATCTGATGCGGATGCCATACCGCATTGGAATTCTACGAGAACGGCGTAGTGTAGGCAGACTCTTTCGCGAATCTGTGGTGACTTTTCTTTTATGTGTTCTGTCAATGAAACGCCATCTTTTGTTTGGTTTCGCCACGATATGTTGTATATAAATACTGCAATTTAATTTATTCGTAATTGTAGTCCCTGTATATTTAACCGAACTGGTAGATTTTATGTTTGTGTGACATGCCGCGTAACCGAAGTTGGTAAACTTGTGGATGCCCTCAAAATTTTTACTATTTAGAGCCAGTTGCCACTTTTGCACCAAACAGATGTCCAAATAATTTTTCAACTGGTTTTGATCTTATACGCTTGAATCTATCAATCTAGGCAGTGATCTAGATTAATGCAGAAGTACAACATCAAACAGCCAAAAACCTTTTATTATTCTCGACCGTAATAGCTATGTTTGTGAACCGTGACTGTGTGGGATAATTATTTATTTTAATTGCTGCTACCAGTCACTTATTTTATTTTGTGTTCTTTTCTAAAACAATACAACGCGTTTAGAACATGTTCTCTTCATCTTTAGGCGTTTATACATACATACAAAGAAATGTTACTTAAAAATAGCCTTAAGCTAGATTAATTTAGAACTCTTTGTCCATTGTTTGTTACCTGTAGCGGCTGGTGCGACATTTGGGAGAGAGGAGGGGGGCAGTGGATGGTAGAAATCTAAATCAGTAATGTCCTCTGCTGGTTTTCTTCCTTATGGTTGACAATGTATGACATCACAGCGATTTCATCATCTTGCTGCTTCAGTTGCGTCACTGGTCTAATGTCGGAGCTGTTGATTGACTTTACACTATTGCACATTGTATTTTGTCGCTGATTGCCAAATAATTCGCTGTACAAATTGCTTTCGACATACATGTAAACATTATGCTTACAACACTGTTCAACAGTCTAAGCCAGTTCTAACTCAATAGATTCAAAATGTGTCAATGCAAATTATTGCTAAAAATCCGTCAGTACCAAGAATATCGATATAAAACCACGATAATCGATACAGACACACATGCTACAGTCCGCCATCTTGTTTTATGTGCATAATGTTTACATGTATGTCGAAGCAATTTTTGCAGTGTATTACATTGGCAATCAGTGACAAAATACAATGTGCAATACTGTAATGTTAATCAACAGCTCCGCAGTTACACCAGTGATGCAAGTGAAGCAGCAAGATGTTGAAATAGCTGTGATATCATTTATAGTCCACAACAAGGAAGAAAACCAACAGAAGACATCACTGATTTCGATTTCTGGCCATCCACTGCCTCCCTCCTCTCCCCCAAATGTTGCACCAGCCGCTACAGTAACAAACAATGGACAAAAGGGTTCCAGCAAACTACGTTGCCATCATCGAATCAGTAAAGCAGAGATCAACATATTCAAGAACACTGGTATCAGATGTAAAGAGGTGTAACACAGTTTAACATAATAAAGGACTATACCATGGATTATAATATACCTTCTGCAGAACATTTCACTGACTCTTGACAAAATGCGTCTTACATCATTTCATATCGCAGAACGATATATCATGAAGATTAGAACAGTACTGTATCAGCAAGTCAGTTATAAAATAACTATTAATATAAAACAACGTACATATTACACTGTTTATGGAATCTAATGTTCGTATAATACTAGTTTTGATCTTCGGATGATTTTACTAGACAGTAAGCGACTGCGTCAACCGCAAACAATGTGCAAGTGCGAAAGGTACTCAGCTTGTCACCGACATCGTTTACTTGGATTAGCAAAAGCAGAGAGCCTGCAACACATCCTGGTGATTGATAACCTATTCTCTCTGGATTTTCTACCATAATTCAAGACAGAATCTCGATGTGGAAACTATTAATAACATTTCTCATTAATATCCGCGATAAATTAGGAGCTACTGCAAAATAATGCCAACTTCGAGGTTTTGAGGTCTTTGAAATCTGACATGCTCTTTTAATTGCTTCTGCAACACCATTGGTACGATTTTAGTTTACCATGGGGAATGAGTTGCATCTATTGTAAATTTATTTGGTATGCACGCGGGAGTGCTGAAAAGTAATGTCCCCAAATTTTTAATGTGAAACCTCTTAAAGTTTTTTAAATAAACATTTATAAAAATCTTTCAATAGCGAAGATCGCATAAATTCGTCTTTAGTTTTGACTACCGGTTTTGATAGATGTACCTGGTCTGTAACTTAAGACATTTATGACGTAATAGTCGAGAAAAAATTGTTTAACACGTCAAGAAACAGAAATGGAAGCCTTATATTTACATTCCTTCAAAAATTTTTTATGATAAAATGTGTTTTTCTTGTAGTGGATATAAAATAACTCATTATATAAATGTTTGTAAGAAATAAAACATTTACACTTAAAAAGCACCTTGAGCATATGACCTTTATGGTACACAAAGCGCTCACAGATGATTCTTAATTCTTAAAAGTCATAATATACAGTAAAATGCACCTTTACTCATCCGTTTACATTTCTGTGAAAGATTCTATACATTGATGATATACCTTAGACGACGTATATAGTGCAACTGGTTGCCACTCTGTCAAAGATAAAGTATGTATAGCGTGTTACACCTACTAAATGACTCTTTCATAGGTACTGTAAAATCAAACCGTACTTTATTCTCTTTTAACATTTATAAATAACAAACTTTTTTAAAAGGAATTTAAACATTTTAACGTTTATCAAACTGTATTGTATTTGTACCCAAAACATATTTGACATTCACACAATGTCCCGAAAGGTCCTCATTACTACATGTGTGACAGGTAAATTTTAATATTTATTCTGCTACAGCATATTTCTGTGTTTTTGTGGCGTGTGCAAGTCAGCAACAACAATACTACACCATACAAAGGCGCAGGACGCTCCCGCAAGCCACCAATCATCAAAGATAGAGGGTGGGGTATGTGGCGTAGACGTGACATGAACACAGACAACTGGATATCATAGAGTACAGCTCCATCAGGGAATATTTAGGGGGATGGGAGAAACGGAGTGTGCAAGTTCAATTCACAGTGTCTACAGAGTACTTACGATATAATTATAGAAATAATGAAACAATGAAGTACGCAGTTGAGGGGGGAGGTGGGTGGGAATTGCCTGTTGCATAGATTTAGTAGACACTAACAATCTTCAAAGTATGTGTAAACTATTTCTTGTAGAATATTAAAGTATTGAGGTAAAATTATTCACAATGACACTGTATGATAAATTATAATATTATATAGTTACTGGTGTAACAGAGAAGTGGAATTCAACCAGGCAAGTATAAAACTACCTGTGACTTCTGAAATTTTCCCGGCGTATTTCTTCTTCTAATAATTTCCGGGTATGCAGCCGGATCCCGTCGACATTCTGCCACGATATTTCGGCCCAGAGACGTCCGGCCATCATCAGGTGAGTACACAACTAATTTATCCAATACCTGGTTCAGGATATCCACGTATTGGATAAATTAGTTGTGTACTCACCTGATGATGGCCGGACGTCTCTGGGCCGAAATATCGTGGCAGAATGTCGACGGGATCCGGCTGCATACCCGGAAATTATTAGAAGAATAAAACTACCTATTCGTTGAACAGACTAGCTTTCACAAATAATTACTGTAGATATGTACACGGAAGATTCCATTGCTGAGGATTGTGTACACATATGTATAAACCAATTTATATTTCATCATAGAAAAATAAATAGTTATGCACATCAGAGTAATTTACATATAAGTAGTAGCATGTGACACATAGCAACAAAAAATGATATGCATATTATTTCAGTAAAGCAGGTAATTATAGCAGTGGAACCAAAACCAAAAGTGTATGTTATCATTTAAGAGTAAAAAGACTTAACAAATTAAAAACATAAAAGTACAATCACTTAAGATTATAAGTCTCAGCGAGTTTTTCACTGGGAAATATGTGAGGGATGATATAAGCATACTTATAACAACAGTATACAAAAAGAGGAGGTGCATAATATAACAGGATAACATACCTAGACTATGTATAAGTGAAGAAAAATGTTATAGCATGGCACAGCAAAGTCATAAAGGTATAATAATATGGCAACAAAGATGTAAACATACTTTTCAATAGAAAGCCATGTTAAGTACTTACTACGTTAAAATACAACCAAAGGTAAACTTCATGTTCAGATGAGGATAATGTAAGTGTGTTATCATGAAGAGAAGAGCCACATGCAAGAGTATAAACTATGTGGTAAGGTATAAGGCAAAACATGTACACTGAATTTTTCAGCATACAACTTTCTACACCCTTATTCTTCGTGCCTACATATATGCAGCCCTATGCCCCTAGGGCACTCCTAATTCGAGTGTGTAACACTGCTGTGTGTAAGGTAAACGTATCAGTGCGTGATAAACAATACGTTGTAATTGTATTTTGAATCCGAAGAGTCGTCCACACATTGCGTATCCTCTCCTTCTGCAAGACAGCGACAGACTACACACAAACACTGTGATATCTGCAACAGTCTGACGTCTTGGGTTCACTCTCATTGATCATCTCCCAAGTGGTCGTGACTTGGCCTCATTCGATTTCCATCTGTTTCCAAAACTTAAAAAAACCTTTCGAGAACTTTACTTTGATTGTGACGAAGTGGTACAAGCAGAGGTGACGTTCTCGTTCTGTCAACAAAGTCAAACGTCCTATAGTGGTGGCGTCAACGAAATGATCACTTATTGGGAGAACTGCCTTTGTTGCCTATCAGCACTTTCCTGAGTTTAATTTTCTGTACTTGTCAGACATGCACACAAGTTTTTAGCAGCAAACACCTCATCCAGAAGTTAAATACAGACGAAGGAGGCAGTTCAAAGAGGGGAGAAGTATTGTAGCAGTTCTTGTACGACATGAACATTCATTTATTTGATATCTTTAAATAAATATTTTATATGTACAAAGCATAGTGGATAAGTGTGTATGTCTGGTATCTTCTCTCAAGCCCCTGCATCGATTGGCACCAAATTTGACACAGAAACAGCAGTTCTCAACCAGGACTGTGGAGTTTATAATCTCCTAGCTCCAATAGCGTTAGATTTGAGAAAAACGTGTTTTTTGTACTCCCTGACGTATAGGTTGTCCTGGAAAACAGCTTTGTTGTGTAAAAACAGTAAGGGGAGGAGGAAGTGGGCGGAGAGAGGTCAGAAAGGCAAGATGCATGCGGCATGAGGAGGGTGTAGATGTGTGGTGAACATGTGGAAAACAGAGAGTAGAAAGCAGAGATTGGAAGAGAGAGGGGGAGGAGGATATGGTGAGAGGGGAGTGAAGGAAGATACGATCAGAGAGAGGGAGTGGACGAAATAAACGATGGAAAGTCGAGAAGGAAGTGTGTTGAATACCTGTGTCGATCACAGATGCAAGCGAGGCCTAGGGAAAAAGGCTACTGGAACTCTCTTTACTCTTACAAGTGTGGCTCTGTAGCGGCGACCACGACAGCAGATTGTGAGTTGTCTTTTACCGGTACAATGGTTACTTAAACGAGAGGTTAGAAGAGTGATGATTACTGTTATTCAGCTTCCGGCACAGTAGTTAATTCTGTGATTCTTCAGTTTCTCCTGGCGTATTTGCTGCTCGAACAGTCCACGGGTGTGCAGCCGGTTCATAGTGTCCAACGGGCGCAATATTTCGGCGATCAGACATGTCGCCATCGTCAGGTGAGCTGACGAACTGAGCTCCTGAGGGCGGGCGGCCCATTTCGCACTTCTTGCTGAGTCTTCTTAATTACATTCCATGCCGGGTCCCAAGCCCTGCTGAGATTGTAGCCGCAATCTCGGATGATAAGATCTTCCCTGGTGCGAATTTCCATAGCCTCCCTTATAACACTGTCCCCCCTGGCGACCAGGGCGGACGTAGCAAGCACATCGACGCTACGACAGATTCCGACGCCCACGTCTTCGCGAACGCCGGCTCGCGGGCGCGGACGGCGAAGAGAGCTGCCCGCGGGGGGAGGGGATTTAAATCGGCCGCCCGCCCTCAGGAGCTCAGTTCGTCAGCTCACCTGACGATGGCGACATGTCTGGTCGCCGAAATATTGTGCCCGTTGGACACTATGAACCGGCAGTACACCGGTGGAGTGTTCGAGCAGTAATTAATTAATTTCATCACAAAACAGAGAAAGCCCTCAGTACAGGGTTCTCTGGAGTGCACCCGCTCACGTACACAACTGAGGGCCAACGGACGGCACAGATCAGACGTGACACCTGTAGCAGTTCCTCTCACATTACCTCTGCCCTCCCCCTTCCCACCACACCTACTACACTGTCTGACGCAATGCGAGCTAATTTAACCTCAATGGCCATCAGTCTCTTTCCCTTTATTATCTATATCGCATCTGAATATTCAGAAGCACGTTTCTTTGATATTGGGGGCAATTTTTAGGAGTCCAAGAGGCACGTTGTTCTAAGTAAAATGGTTCAAATGGCTCAGAGCACTATGGAACTTAACATCTGAGGTCGTCAGTCCCCTGCACGTAGAAATACTTAAACCTAACTAACATCAGGACATCATACACATCCATGCACAAGGCAGGATTCGAACCTGCGACCGAAGCAGCAGTGCGGTTCCAGACAGAAGCACCTAGAGCCGTTCGGCAACAATTTCAGGCCACGTTGTTATTCACAATGATTAAACCGTAACCAAGCAAAAATAAATGGCAATGTTTCTGGCCACAGGAGAACTTCGTCTTTGCCACAGGTGTGGA
The DNA here is from genome assembly GCF_023864275.1 of Schistocerca cancellata. Lineage (NCBI taxonomy): Eukaryota > Metazoa > Arthropoda > Insecta > Orthoptera > Acrididae > Schistocerca > Schistocerca cancellata. The sequence goes on along the minus strand of NC_064627.1, from coordinate 79,044,241 downwards.
AACGTAGAAACTATGCAGTACCTCCCTCTCCAATTGCAAACTTCCACCTAAGATTAACTGAAAATGTTCCTAGCATACCAGTCTCTCGATGTCCCCCCCTCTGTTTCCTCCATCTGACGTATCCTATTAAATCGTGAAAACTAGTCACCAAGTAAATGATTGAGAGTTTCCATCTTTCCCACTGAAACATTTTCTCCACGAAAACACCAGTTGCAATAGGTCTCATATTTGAATTTACATACTCAGATAAACATATAAAGTTTTTTATTAACGAATAATGATTTTTGGTTTCAACTCTAATTTCTAATCCCTTTTTCGTAAAACTTCACCATGTATAATAGTCTTGAGTAGTTAATTAACACATTAAAACGCCTGGGACTAAGCCTCCAACGAAACAACCGAAACCTCATCTGATACATGTTCAAGAAAAAGCTCAAAATAGACTAAAACTACCAGCCGCCACAATATACGGATCACGTCTCTTCGCCATGCTTCACGTTTATAAAGCTTTAATCCGATCAGTCTTCTTTCCTGTCAGTGTTGCCTGATTTCCGTTACACAAAAATATTACCAATGTCTCCAATTTCACGGACAGCGTCCAATCCACCCCACCTGTACATCGTACTAACACTCCGCCTCCATACTGTATCTCATACGAATCGTTTAATGCCCCCCCCCCCTTCTGTCTAAAAGGAACGGCCTCTAGTTTCGTACAGTTGTTTCATCCTTGATTGTCAACCCTCGCAGTCTAAGCTTTTGTTATAACACATCTTCCCAACGTTCCCATCACACTCTCCACATCCTATTCCAACGCAGCTGTATCATCTTAGCTCAACCTCAGAAAGGGATCCATCCAGAGATGCTCCAACCTTCCCAGGATTACGGGAACACCCTCCATGTAACGTCTCCATCTCTACCGACACTTTCCGTCCCTCTTTCTCCAACAGCTTCGTTTCGGTTCCTCCTGCTCTCTCTCTCTCCAACAACCCTCTTCACCTGCGGTCACACCACGTAGACCGTCCCTATAAAGAGCAGTACTACATACACTCCTGGAAATTGAAATAAGAACACCGTGAATTCATTGTCTCAGGAAGGGGAAACTTTATTGACACATTCCTGGGGTCAGATACATCGCATGATCACACTGACAGAACCACAGGCACATAGACACAGGCAACAGAGCATGCACAATGTCGGCACTAGTACAGTGTATATCCACCTTTCACAGCAATGCAGGCTGCTATTCTCCCATGGAGAAGATCGTAGAGATGCTGGATGTAGTCCTGTGGAACGGCTTGCCATGCCATTTCCACCTGGCGCCTCAGTTGGACCAGCGTTCGTGCTGGACGTGCAGACCGCGTGAGACGACGCTTCATCCAGTCCCAAACATGCTCAATGGGGGACAGATCCGGAGATCTTGCTGGCCAGGGTAGTTGACTTACACCTTCTAGAGCACGTTGGGTGGCACGGGATACATGCGGACGTGCACTGTCCTGTTGGAACAGCAAGTTCCCTTGCCGGTCTAGGAATGGTAGAACGATCGATGACGGTTTGGATGTACCGTGCACTATTCAGTGTCCCCTCGACGATCACCAGTGGTGTACGGCCAGTGTAGGAGATCGCTCCCCACACCAAGATGCCGGGTATTGGCCCTGTGTGCCTCGGTCGTATGCAGTCCTGATTGTGGCGCTCACCTGCACGGCGCCAAACACGCATACGACCATCATTGGCACCAAGGCAGAAGCGACTCTCATCGCTGAAGACGACACGTCTCCATTCGTCCCTCCATTCACGCCTGTCGCGACACCACTGCAGGCGGGCTGCACGATGTTGGGGCGTGAGCGGAAGACGGCCTAACGGTGTGCGGGACCGTAGCCCAGCTTCATGGAGACGGTTGCGAATGGTCCTCGCCGATACCCCAGGAGCAGCAGTGTCCCTAATTTGCTGGGAAGTGGCGGTGCGGTCCCCTACGGCACTGCGTAGGATCCTACGGTCTTGGCGTGCATCCGTGCGTCGCTGCGGTCCGGTCCCAGGTCGACGGGCACGTGCACCTTCCGCCGACCACTGGCGACAACATCGATGTACTGTGGAGACCTCACGCCCCACGTGTTGAGCAATTCGGCGGTACGTCCACCCGGCCTCCCGCATGCCCACTATACGCCCTCGCTCAAAGTCCGTCAACTGCACATACGGTTCATGTCCACGCTGTCGCGGCATGCTACCAGTGTTAAAGACTGCGATGGAGCTCCGTATGCCACGGCAAACTGGCTGACACTGACGGCGGCGGTGCACAAATGCTGCGCAGCTAGCGCCATTCGACGGCCAACACCGTGGTTCCTGGTGTGTCCACTGTGCCGTGCGTGTGATCATTGCTTGTACAGCCCTCTCGCAGTGTCCGGAGCAAGTATGGTGGGTCTGACACACCGGTGTCAATGTGTTCTTTTTTCCATTTCCAGGAGTGTATTTTATAAGGAGTGTCGTCAATTTTAAAACAGCCCGAAATTTTACTTCTTGTTTTCAATACTCAACTGTCGTTTTCAATAATTTTTAACATATGCATATTTTATACTTATTACTTGCATGTGGACCCTGTTTGTTCCCCCGGAGATTTTAGATTCCTTTTTTCCTCGTCTTCTGTATGGTCTCATTTTCTACCTATGATGTATATTTCTTTCTCCAATCATCTTGGTTGCTGGTCTTCTTGGAATAATTCCATTCCCGTGAAAACTTCGTGTCTGAATAACAGCACCTGCACCCTACTTTCTCAATTCACTGTTGGATGTATTCCAATCTTTGTTTTAACCTACAGTTTTACAGTATTGTCTCATACAGCATCTTCTTCTAGTATGAATGTTATATGCCCTAATGTCTTAACACAAGCCCTATCATCCTGTAACTTCTTGTTGTCAATGTTCCTTTCTTCACAAATTCTGCGCAGAACATCCCCATTTCTTATCTTATCGATCCACTGTATTTTCAGTATCCTTCAATAGCACCAAACCTCAGATGCCTCGAATCTCTTTTTCCCTGGTTACCCACAGTTCATGATTGCTTATAATAAAATTCTGCACCCTAAACTTACATTGGCGTACATTTCTTCCTCAAATTAAGGTGTTGATCTTATGGCCAGGAATTCTCAGGTTGCGCATCTTAAAATCCTTCTTATGTCCTACTTGCTTCGTCCGTCATGTGTTTTTTTCATCCAAGGTAGCTGAAGTTCATAACTTCGTATACTTTATGGAAACCGGTTTTGATGTTAAGGTAATTGCTAATCTCATTTATGTTACTCCTCCTTACTTGCGTCTTTCCTCATTTTACTCTCAGTCCGTAGTGAGTACTAATTAGACTGTTCAATCCATTCAACAGGTCCTGAAATCCTCCTCACTTTCAATGAGGACAACAGTGCTATTACTAAGTCTTACAATTGATAGTCATTCACCCATAATTTTGAACCCCTCTGGTATCTGTCTTTAATTTCCGTACATTCATCCCTTAGTCCCTTTTCGTTCCGAGCACCTAGTTCTTCATTTCCCTTTTTTATATTTCCCTGCTAGTTTGTATACGTATTTCGTACTACCTGTGTTTCTTCCATAATTAACTCCTGTTTTTCTTAGGATACGCAACAACCTTTACCATTTTACTTTGTCGTATCCTTGTTCTAGATCGGGAAATCTAATGAAAGTATCTTGATTATTTTCAAACTTGGCTTTCATTTTCAAGTCCAACGTCATAAATGGCTCTGTGGTTCCCTTACTTTACCTAAATCCAAACTAATCTTCACCTAATAGATCAGCAGCAATCTGTGGCATTGTTCTGTAAGTTACTGTATTCAGTAGATTGGACACATGAGCTGTTAAGCTGTCTGTGCGACAGATCTCCATCCGCTCTTGCCATGTTCGGAATTGTGTGGAAACCAAAAAGTGGCTGCCATCGAAGTAAGTGTCCATGGCATAGAAAAGCAACTGGAATCACTGAACAGAAGAAAGTCCACTGGACCTGACGGGATACCAATTCGATTCTACACAGAGTACGCGAAAGAATTTGCCCCCTTTTAACAGCCGTGTACCGCAAATCTCTATGGGAACGGATGATTTCAAATGATTGGAAAAGAGCACAGGTAGTCCCAGACTTCAAGAAGGGTCGTCGAGCAGATGCGCAAAACTATAAACCTACACTCCTGGAAATTGAAATAAGAACACCGTGAATTCATTGTTCCAGGAACGGGAAACTTTATTGACACATTCCTGGGGTCAGATACATCACATCATCACACTGACAGAACCACAGGCACATAGACACAGGCAACAGAGCATGCACAATGTCGGCACTAGTACAGTGTATATCCAGCTTTCGCAGCAATGCAGGCTGCTATTCTCCCATGGAGACGATCGTAGAGATGCTGGATGTAGTCCTGTGGAACGGCTTGCCATGCCATTTCCACCTGGCGCCTCAGTTGGACCAGCATTCGTGCTGGACGTGCAGACCGCGTGAGACGACGCTTCATCCAGTCCCAAACATGCTCAATGGGGGACAGATCCGGAGATCTTGCTGGCCAGGGTAGTTGACTTACACCTTCTACAGCACGTTGGGTGGCACGGGATACATGCGGACGTGCATTGTCCTGTTGGAACAGCAAGTTCCCTTGCCGGTCTAGGAATGGCAGAACGATGGGTTCGATGACGGTTTGGATGTACAGTGCACTATTCAGTGTCCCCTCGACAATCACCAGTGGTGTACGGCCAGTGTAGGAGATCGCTCCCCACACCATGATGCCGGGTGTTGGCCCTGTGTGCCTCGGTCGTATGCAGTCCTGATTGTGGCGCTCACCTGCACGGCGCCAAACACGCATACGACCATCATTGGCACCAAGGCAGAAGCGACTCTCATCGCTGAAGACGACACGTCTCCATTCGTCCCTCCATTCACGCCTGTCGCGACACCACTGGAGGCGGGCTGCACGATGTAGGGGCGTGAGCGGAAGACGGCCTAACGGTGTGCGGGACCGTAGCTCAGCTTCATGGAGACGATTGCGAATGGTCCTCGCCGATACCCCAGGAGCAACAGTGTCCCTAATTTGCTGGGAAGTGGCGGTGCGGTCCCCTACGGCACTGCGTAGGATCCTACGGTCTTGGCGTGCATCCGTGCGTCGCTGCGGTCCGGTCCCAGGTCGACGGGCACGTGCACCTTTCGCCGACCACTGGCGACAACATCGATGTACTGTGGAGACCTCACGCCCCACGTGTTGAGCAATTCGGCGGTACGTCCACCCGGCCTCCCGCATGCCCACTATACGTCCTCGCTCAAAGTCCGTCAACTGCACATACGGTTCACGTCCACGCTGTCGCGGCATGCTACCAGTGTTAAAGACTGCGATGGAGCTCCGTATGCCACGGAAAACTGGCTGACACTGACGGCGGCGGTGCACAAATGCTGCGCAGCTAGCGCCATTCGACGGCCAACATCGCGGTTCCTGGTGTGTCCGCTGTGCCGTGCGTGTGATCATTGCTTGTACAGCCCTCTCGCAGTGTCCGGAGCAAGTATGGTGGGTCTGACACACCGGTGTCAATGTGTTCTTTTTTCCATTTCCAGGAGTGTATATCTCTGACGTCGATCTGTTGTAGAATTTTAGAACATGTATTTTGCTCGCGTATCATGTCGTTTCTGGAAACCCAGAATCTAGTCTGTAGGAATCAACATGGATTCCGGAAACAGCGATCGTGTGAGACCCAACTCGCTTTATTTGTTCATGAGACTTAGAAAATATTAGATACAGGCTCCCAGGTAGATGCTATTTTTCTTGACTTCCGGAAGGCTTTCGATACAGTTCCGCACTGTCGCCTGATAAACAAAGTAAGAGCCTACGGAATATCAGACCAGCTGCGTGGCTGGATTGAAGAGTTTTTAGCAAACAGAACACAGCATGTTGTTCTCAATGGAGAGACGTCTACAGACTACAGACGTTAAAGTAACCTCTGGCGTGCAACAGGGGAGTGTTATGGGACCATTGCTTTTCACAGTATATATAAATGACCTAGTAGTTAGTGTCGGAAGTTCCATGCGACTTTTCGCGGATGATGCTGTAGTATACAGAGAAGTTGCAGCATTATAAAATTGTAGCGAAATGCAGGAAGATCTGCAGCGGATAGGCACTTGGTGCAGGGAGTGGCAACTGACCCTTAACATAGACAAATGTAATGTATTGCGAATACCTAGAAATTATTGTGTGATTATATGATAGCGGAACAAACACTGGTAGCAGTTACTTCTGTAAAATATCTGGGAGTAAGCGTACGGAACGATTTGAAGTGGAATGATCATGTAAAATTAATTGTTGGGAGATACATTGGAAGAGTCCTTATGAAATGTAGTCCATCAACAAAGGAGGTGGCTTACAAAACACTCGTTCGACCTATACTTGAGTATTGCTCATCAGTGTGGGATCTGTACCAAATCGGGTTGACGGCGGAGGTAGAGAAGATCCAAAGAAGAGCGGCGCGTTTCGTCACAAGATTATTTGGTAAGCGTGATAGCGTTACGGAGATGTTTAGCAAACTCAAGTGGCAGACTCTGCAAGACAGGCGCTCTGCATCGCGGTGTAGCTTGCTGTCCAGGTTTCGAGAGGGTGCGTTTCTGGATGAGGTATCGAATATATTGCTTGCCCCTACTTATACCTCCCGAGGAGATCACGAATGAAAAATTAGAGAGATTCGAGCGCGCACGGAGGCTTTCCAGCAGTCGTTCTTCCCGCGAACCATACGGGACTGCAACAGAAAATGATTTTAGAATTTCCGAAGGAATGGCCTTCATCCCTTCTGCTTTATGTGGTCTGGAGTCCTCAGAAACTCCGTCAAACTCCGGCTGTAATTCCGGACGCTCTCTGGCTTCCGTATCGACATCCGACTGCCGGCGGCTAATCACCTCGCCCAGCGGCCGTAGATTACCGCCGGGCTGCCGGGCCGCCCTGGCCGTGTCCAGGCGCGGACACGGACCCGTCTGGCAAACACGGGCTTTGCCGCAGTCGGAGAGGACGCGAAACCGGTCACATTTTTCATTAATGAAGGGCTTAAAATGATGCGGTGTTTTTTTTCCACCGATGAAATGTTAAAGCCTGTGTCCCCGTTCGCAGCGGCATGCTTTTCGGCGTATGTACACTTCCGCTTCTGCGGATGCACTAATGAACGATTTCGAATTTGGAACGGGCTGTGCGAGATGAGTGCGCAGCGCCGCTGCAGACCGCAGTGAATGGCCACGGGGCGCCGGCGCCGGCAGTGCAAGCTCAGCCGCGATTCGCCGCTTCACACACACCCGTCTGCCGCCGCGGGTCCTTTTAAATCAAACGTCCTGGTTTACGCTACGTACGCTTGCGATCAAAAAAGCCAGAAGGCGTAATCAGCACTCAACTGGAATTTCCAAAATCTTTGGTGGAAGTAGCAATCAAACGGTTATTCATGTTGGTTTCTACAACGTGTGAGTCAAGAAATATACCGTGAGATATTCGGAAGAGTGTCATCCACATAATCGAGAAGGTAGCAAGGGTATATGAGTACGTAAACGATCGCTCAATTTCCTTAATAGCTCATCCATCCAGGTTGTCGACATCAATGTTGTTGTTCTGGTCTTCAGTCCTGAGACTGGTTTGATGCCACTCTCCATGCTACTCTATCCTGTGCAAGCTTCTTCATCTCCCAGTACCTACTGCATCCTACATCCTTCTGAATCTGCTTGGTGTATTCATCTCTTGGTCTCCCTCTACGATTTTTACTCTCCACGCTGCCCTCCAATACTAAATTGGTGATCCCTTGATGCCTCAGAACATGTCCTACCAACCGATCCCTTCTTCTAGTCAAGTTGTGCCACAAACTTGTCTTCTCCCCAATCCTATTCAATACCTCCTCATTAGTTATGTGATCTACGCATCTAATCTTCAGCATTCTTCTGTATCGCCACATTTCTAAAGCTTATATTCTTGTCTAAACTATTTATCGTCCACGGTTCACTTCCATACATGGCTACACTCCACACAAATACTTTCAGAAACGACTTCCTGACACTTAAATCTATACTCGATGTTAACAAATTTCTCTTCTTCAGAAACGCTTTCCTTGCCATTGCCAGTCTACATTTTATATCCTCTCTACTTCGACCATCATCAGTTATTTTGCTCCCCAAATAGAAAAACTCCTTTACTACTTTAAGTGTGTCATTTCTTAATCTAATACCCTCAGCATCACCCGACTTAATTCGACTACATTCCATTATCCTCGTTATGCTTTTGTTGAAGTTCATCTTATATCCTACTTTCAAGACACTGTCCATTCCGTTCAACTGCTCTTCCAAGTCCTTTGCTGTCTCTGACAGAATTACAATGTCATCGGCGAACCTCAAAGTTTTTATTTCTTCTCAATGGGTTTTAATACCTACTCCGAATTTTTCTTTTGTTTCCTTCACTGCTTGCTCAATATACAGATTGAATAACATCGGGGAGAGGCTACAACCCTGTCTCATTCCCTTCTCAACCACTGCTTCCCTTTCATGCTCCTCAACTCTTATAACTGCCATTTGGTTTCCATACAAATTGTAAATAGCCTTTCGCTCCCTATATTTTACCCCTGCCACCTTGAGAATTTGAAATCAATAATATTGAGAACATGGAAAATAACACTGCAATCTTGCTAGACGTTTATCACTTTGGCCTTAGAAGGGATAAAGGTACCGAACAGAAAATTCTGAAGCTACGCTTGATAATGGATGCAAGACCTAGGAAAATAGAAATCATCGACCAAAAAACTGACTGAAAATGTGAAATGTGGCAAGATGTTCGAAATTATTACGAAAATCTATCTAATATACAAGGAAAGGCGATCAGCTCGGCTTTCGGAAAAGTAGAGGCAACACAGAGTCAGTTCTGATGTTGATCTGAATGACTGAAGGAAGACTTAAGAACAATCAAGACTTGTTCATAGAAATGATCGACTAATAAGCTCACTGAAAACGTGAAATGTTGGAAGATTTTCAAAATTATCAGGAAAATATGTGTAACATACAAGGAAATGCGAGTAAAATACAATGTGTACGAGGAGCGAGGGAGAAATATGAATTGAAATCGAAGAGCGAAGTGTTGGAGCCGCACGGGTACGCGTGCGTGTAACGCGACTGCTTCTAGGACGGGGAGGTACGCCACTCTCCGATCGATTACGCCCGGTGGTTTAAGGACGGGGGTCGGCCTGCCACCCAACCTGTATGAGGTTTTCAGGTGCTTTCCCACATCTCACGAGGAGAATACCGGGTTGGTTCCCGTCGTATAGGCCGCCGCACAGCAGCCGTCAATTCGGCGCGGCGTGCTACAACACGCGCGGCACACAGCGAGTACCGCTGGCGCCGCACACGATTTCAACAACTGGCGCCAGTGAAACGCGTCGTCGCGGGGTTAGCGGCAGCGTACACGCCGCTATCGATACGGATTACCCCGGCGGCGCTGCCCTTGCCACCAGAGTGAGCAACCGTATAAGGGCGCCATCTACCAACACTCTGATTGGACGAAGTTGCGGTTTTAAGCGAGCTCCCTGAGCACGTTTAACGAGTTCAATCTTCGCCGATGACTGTGTTACTACCCGGCTACTGGATTCACGACGACCGAACCGTACTGTGGCCTCCCTGTCTGGAAACTTGTGTCGCGTCGGTATCGACTGGTTGGCAGTGGTTTGGACTTGTATTCTCTACTAGTGACTCTGATTTCTCCTTGGCACTACAGCCAGCGAAGTGTTGTGAAGTCGAACTTAAGTTTTGTTTTGAGTGACAGAAATTCAAATAAATTTGGTTATCACGGAATATTTGTTGTGTTATAGTGCGGACATAACAGTTCCCATGTTCCACCTAGACACACTCTGTCCCAACATTTAGAACTCTTTCTCACACTTGCATCAAAATTTGCTCTGTACACAGCAGGTTGGGTTCATTGCTTCTGTCTTCGGCAATGAATAGGAGACTGATGACTATAGCTGTTTGGTTTCCTTAAACAGTTAATGAGAACAGCCAAAACAAAGTGTTCGAATTAAAAAGGTTGTAGTCCTTCGCCAATACTGTCATTTTATACATCGAAGAACAATGGTGGAAATAAAAGTACAGGAGTGGGATTGAAAGGGTGAAATGATTTCGATCAAGATTTGTTGATGACATTACTACCTGCAGTGAAACTAAGGAAGAATTACAGAACCATTTGATAATTGGTCAGTCCAATGAGAACACGTTGAGGAACGAGAGTAAGGTAAAGAAAGACGAAAATAATGATGAATAGCAGAAAGAAGATAGCCAGGATGCTACCACGAAAATAGGAGACTACGGACTAGACGGAGACAAGTAGTTCTGCTACCTTGGAAGCAAAATTATACAAAGTAGATGAAGCAAGAAGGACTTAAAAAGGGAAGTATCACGGGCGAGGAGGGCACTCATGGCCAAAAGAAGTCTATTACTATCAAATATCGGCCTTAATTTGAGAATTAAATTTCGGACAAAGTATGCCAGGAATTCAGATTTGAAGGAAGTGAATCATGGGCTGTGGTGGAGCAGAGAAAGAAGATAATTGAAGAGCCTGAGATGATCTCCTATAGAAGGATGTTGAAAACTCGTTCGACTGACAAGATAAGAAATGATGCTTTTTGCAGAACTGGCTAGGAGGGGAACATGTGAAAAACATAGAAAAGGATACCAGACAGCGTGAGAAGACATCAGGGTAAAGCTTCCATGGTATTTGAAGGACTTGTAGACGATAAAAACTCTGGGGGAAGGCAGAGACTGGGACAAATCCAGAAAATACTTGGGGAGGTTGGGTGCAAGCGGTGCCCTGAAATGAAGAGCCTGACACAGGAGAAGAATTCGTGTGGGAAGTCATCAGATTTGACAGAATACAGATGTAAAAGATAGCGATATGGTTTTACTTATTTTTCTCCGGCTTGCTTCTTAATATTATTTGCTCTACCTACAGAAATTTACGTCAGTACACGTTACACTTCCATCAGGCCACAAGACGTTTACATCAGTTCCCAATAAACTTACAACAGATTCGGATACATTTTCAAAACTTGACCACGAAATGAAATTCATTTTTGTCCTTTTCTTTGCCTTGTTGTACCTATCTGTGCCCTTCCATCACAGCAGAGGCTGAGGTGGCCAACCAGGTCAGACCGCCTGTCTCATTAACTCTTCTGCAAAAATATAACAATGTTACTACGGCGTCTCTGGAGGACAGATAGTGGTGTCACTACGCATTACCAGTATAACCAAGCCAAAGTGTGGTCGAAGTGGTGCCACTGATGCAAGGGACTCGACGTGCGGACGACGGAAGGCCCTCAAGTTCCCGAAACCAAATTCATTCAACTATGTCCTGCCCTTCCGTTCTAGAAAACAACTGAGTGTGCAAACATATAAGTAGTTATGCCACACTGATGCGGAAAATATTTGTGTAGTGTAATCGTTTACGCTCGGTCATAGGTAAAGCGGATGGTACACGTCTGTTCACTGATAGAATACTAGGGAACTTCAATTAGTCGTTGTGACATGGTTTCATATTCTTCGTGCAACCCATTCTAGAATTCTACTCGAGTGTGTAGCACCTGTACCAAACAGGACTAAGAGGTTTGTTGAACAGACAAGGTGCATCACAGCGTGTTGGGCTCTCACTATCCTTTACAAAACGGTTCAAATGGCTCTGAGCACTATGGGACTCAACTGCTGAGGTCATAAGTCCCCTAGAACTTAGAACTACTTAAACCTAACTAACCTAAGGACATCACACAACACCCAGCCATCACGAGGCAGAGAAAATCCCTGACCCCGCCGGGAATCGAACCCGGGAACCCGGGCGTGGGAAGCGAGAACACTACCGCACGACCACGAGATGCGGGCATATCCTTTACACCTTCTGTCCACCTACCTGGAGAGGCTTTAGGTTGTCTGCCCCTTCACTCTGCGATGGTGCATACTGGTTTAACCGACAAAAGCATCGTTTCCGACATTCCGCCTAAATACCTTGGACGCAAACGCCACATAACTCAAGTCCAAGGGCAGTAGGTGAAAGTTAGTTAAATTGTCGAGTACTTGGGATTCTTTAATAACTACATTGAAAAAATGTCTTAAATTTCTTTGATTTGGTTTATTGACTTTAAAAAAAGGAAAATCGCTATCAAATACGTACTTAATATCCCAAAATTAATTATGCAATGTTACTGACTGTTTGCATGAAAAGTTTACACCCGAAAGCAGCTAGAAGATATTTAATCCGTCTCGATATTTTAAGGGTTCTGAACAGTCATTGACCGTCGACTACTTGTGAGTTAACGCATCAGTTGTTCTGTAGGCTTCTTGTAAAGAAGTGCTAGCCATAATTTCTTGTCCTCTGCTCGAAACACGCCACACGGAGTTTATGGACGACACGAAATATTCACACGTGAATATCCCTTAAATAAACCACTCGCAAGGCTCAGACATTCACAAAACACTCAGTACTAGTCGCTCTTCGTCAACGAAACGAGAACAGTCAAAAGTGGGAATCTCTTCATTTTGTTACAAATCTAGTCTTCGCGGTTTAATACAGTTTTTACCGGAAGACGTCCGCAAGTGACTGTATCGACACATAGATCTGAGGCACAAAGCCCCACTCAAACGTGCGAAAAATGCTGAATTCCTATTAGCTAGAATGTTACGCAGCCTATCAGATCGAGTTCTTCTATACTCGAGGTATTTCTGTCAGCCATTCAGGTTACCAATTTAGACCATAAATCACATAATTCCGAAACTAAATAAAATTTAATGAAAGCAAAATACGATTCCTTTCCACAAAATAAATTAATAATAAATTTAATGTTCCAAGCCCGTTCTGGCTACCTTATCAACATCAAGCTCACTTGGGCTTACGTCACAAATTCCCCTAATGCACAACTTTCTTACATATATATTTACATAGTTTTAATAAAATATTACATTCTCACTCTACGTATGCTCTCCATTCACTCTCACAGTCTCTTCAAAACACTGAAACTACCAAAACAGAAAAAAATAATAATTTTCCAGAGTACTTTTAATTACGACAGACAACGATGGTAATGAAACTAAGAAAGCACCAGAAAATTAAATTATATGAACCTATCCTCTTGGCTGCAGTTTCAATTCATACTATATATGAACATGTTACAGCCCTGACTCAATTTCACAATGCCAGCACAGTTATTATGTCTTTTTGGTAAAAATTTATATCTCTCAAAGTATTGGAGTATGGTTGTGTTATCCATAGAATTTGGTATACAAAATGTCATAAAGAACGATTAATATTCTATAGTACTTCGTCAGTTTCATAGAGAGTACCTGTCACGTATTTCACGCAGCATTAGGCAAATACACGGCTCACTCGGCCCAGTAGAGAGCGTCAGCTGTGCCGCCGTGAGAACCAACACCTGCTCTGCTCCCGGTTCCACAGCAAGCTGCGCTATCATTGCAAGCTCACAACTCTTAATAACTTGCTACGTTACAACGGGCAGCACGAATGGTCACATGCTAATTTTACCCGCGGGACGATGTCACAGAGATTCAGAAAAAAACTGGCACACGCTTAAAGATAGACACAAACCAGAAAGCCTATTTACAGAGTTTAAGTATCGGCTGTAAATGGTGACTCGAGGAGTATCCAAGAAATTCCTATGTATCACTCCCATAGGAACCGGGCGACTGCTTTGATTACAGCGCGCACAGACGTGTTCAGACGGGTATTCGTCCCGCATTTCAGACGCAAATGGAACAGAAAAAGCCCCAATATTTCGTACAACGGAAAGTACCCTCTTTCATGGACTTCAAAGTGGGCTCGAGAGTGCTGACGTAGATATAGACGAAGATGCAGCTATTTCTTTGTGGGTTGTATTACATCCACTGATCATCCTTAAGGTGCCTCTACACAGGAAGTGAAAATTTACGTGGACTCGAAGCGCAGTGAGTTTAGGTACTGAACGCAATTTCACTTTGTGGCTCATTCGTGTCCGTGAATAATATGTGTAGTGCTGTGCAGTTTTTTCATTGTGCTACGTAACGATGTCAACTAAGAAAGTGCTATTCCAAAGCACAGAATTTAAAGGAAAAGAAAAAGATGTCATAGTTTCGGGTAAAACATATTACAATAATGTGTAGGTGAGGGTACTCCGGTGATTACCTCTTATGTTCAAAAACATAGTGAGTGAACATAAAATTCTCCCGCTTTGTTATTCAATAAATGTCTGAACAGGTGTCTAGAGATCACGTCGAAATGAAAACTTTGTGTAGGATGAATCTTGATGGTAGAAAAGTTGAAAAACGAATATAGACACGCATGATGGTATATAAATATAGCTGCCGAAGTGTAAAGGAAGTTGTACGTAAAATGTATTCTTCCTCAGAAAACTTTCGGAACATGGAATATGAAGATTATTGTTCGTGTTAAAAATTTCTGGAACCTCCTATAAAATGACTTTCCTTCTTGGGACCGTGCAGGTGTCCAAGTGCATTCTACTATGAGTCTTTACACTGATGAAAAAAAAATCGCAACACCAAAAAATACTTAACGTAGACTAATGAAACTTGGGAAATACATTTTTCTAGATAAAATATTTAAGGGATTAACATTGCAAGAAATAGAAGATAAGCCATTTCAAATGTTAAATGTTGGTACATTAATAAACCCTTATAACCACCCGAATGCTGAATGCAAGCATGCAGTTGTGCACGCATTGTGTTGTATAGGTGCAGGATGTCAGTTTGTGGGATGGACTTCCATGCCTATTGGATTTGGTATGTCAGTACAGCGACGATTAATGCTGTTTGTGGATGACGCTATAGTTATCGTCCGATGATGTCCCATATCTGCACGACTGGAGACAGGTATGGCGACTTGCGTACATAGCTCCGCGTACTCAGCGCGTACACAATTTTCCCGCTAGAGCGCGCCCCGCTAAGCACAACAGCGCAGGCACAGCGCTCGTCCGTCTCCGCACTACGAGATGGCACTGCCTTAGAGACGGACCAAATTCTGCTTCCGCCGATCCGAGTATTAATATGTAACGCAGCCAATGAGATTGCTGCTAACGTAGAACCTTTCCTCCTCGCGGATCACACTCGCATAGTGATACATGAATGCACGAGGTATTATAACGAGTGTACAGACCTCCGATTAGTCAGTCTGCATTTGTCTGTACCAGTCTGTATGAGTTCTACATTTGTCTGTACCAGTCTGTAGTCAAGTTTCAGTCTGCGCCTAATAAGATTACCATATTCCTGTACACACTCATGAAGATAAATGTATAGACACTTTTGTCAAGTATCAGAGGTGTATGTGAGAATAAGATTAACGTACCAATACCAAAGGAACTTCTGATTGTCAATTGTAAACAGCATCCAGAACCAAATGGTTGTTATTATTTTAGTAAATATGTGTGAAAATTAATCAAGTTCTGTTTAAAGTTGGTCACCGTCAATCTGCTACTCTAAGCGTGCAAGTGGCATTTCTATCGTCTGACCTAACGGCAGAAGATAAACACGCCACGATAAGACCACGAGACATATTGCTGACACTCGCCTACTTCGTTAGAGCGACAAGTCAAATAATCTGATGGTGTGTGTACCGAAGGTCTTGCAGTACGCACACCACAGTGATCTACCACACCAAGGCAATATGTCGATTCTCTGTAGAGCATGTTTGGTTGCAACAGCGATATATGAGCGAGCGTAATCCTGTTGGAAAACACCCCTGGATGCCGTTTATGAATGATAGCACAACAGATTGAATCACCAGATTGACGTACAAATTTACAGTCAAGACGCAAGGAGTAGGTAGGACAGTGCTTTTGGTGTAGGACGCAACCTCATTCCAGACCGTAACTCTACATGTAGGTCCAGCATGTCCAGCACGCTAACAGGTTGATTGCAGACCCTCCACTGGCCTTCTCGTAATCAATACACAGCCTTCAATGGCACCGAGGTAGAACCAGCTGTTATCAGAAAACAGCACAGGCCTCCATTCTGCCTACCAGTGAGCTTTCGCTTGACGCCTCTTAAGGTGGATATAGCAGTGGAGCTAGTGGAATGCAGATATAGGACGTCTTGCTTGGAGCTGTCGTTGGAGTAACCGATTTGTAACTGTCCTTTGTGTCACCATGGTGCCAACAGCTGCTGCAGACGCAGTAGGATGCACCAGAGCCATACGCCGAACACGATGGTCTTCCCTCCTGGTAGAGCCACGTCTTGAGGCCGGTCTTCTTGCGGCCGTAGATTCTCGTGACCACCGCTGCCAGCAGTCATTTACAGTGGCTGCATTCCTGCCAAGTGTTTCTGCAGTATCGCAGAAGGAACATCCAACGTCTCGTAGCCCTATTACAAGACCTCTTTCAGACTCACTGAGGTGTCCACAACAGCGTCTTTGTCGTCTTAAAGGCATTCTTGACTACACCAACATTCACGACCGTTACAGCGTGTATTTAGAACAAAGCTGACTTTTCATCCTCATAATGGCGTTACGATCGCCACTCTTATGCAACTGGCACGAAGTTTAAAGAGACATCATTTCTCAAACGTACAAACAGACCTACCAACTTAAGGTTATCTCACAACTCCTTCTTAGTGTTGCGATTCTCTATGTCAGTTTAATTAAACTGCCGGTGTTCCGACTGCTATAGTATCGGCTGCATATATTTCAGGACGCTGAAACATCGTAGGTATGAAACTTCCTGGCAGATTAAAGCTGTGTGTCGGACCGAGACTCGAACTTCGGACCTTTTTCTGTCGTGGGGAAATGCTCAACCGACTGAGCTACGCAAACACGGCTCACGACCCGCTCCCATAGAGTCATTTCCCCCTTGTCTCCTACATTCCATAACGCTTTTCACTTGGCAACAGGAAGTGGAGCTACTATTTTTTCAGCGTATTCCGCAAACGCACCGATTAATGAAAATATCTATGGTGTTTCAGTGTCCTGCAATGTAAAGAGGATGCACTGTAGCACTTGGAATACTGCCAGTTTAATTACAACAACCCAGTAGACCTACGTCTACACTCTGGAGGATGGTACGAGATTTGACGCTGTCACTCCCCTCCACCTTTCATGCTGTAGCCGCTAAGGTTGCGCAGGAAACATCGACTATTTATGCGTCTGCGTGTGAGCTCGAATCTGTCTCGTTTCGTGAGATATACGCACAAAGAAGCAATGTATTTTTTTATTTTTAGAGGAAAGTATAATCTCAGAATTTTAACAGTAAACCGCGTCATGATACACAATGCTTGTATTGTGTTCCATGAGCACTTTTACCTAAATTATCTGTGACGAAAATCGCGGCTAATCTTTGAATGTTCTCTATTTTAGTGATCAGACGTACCTGGTAAGGGACGCAGACAAGAGGAGGAACTTTGAACTGGCTGTAGAAACATGGTTCTGTAAAAGTCCTCCTCCTCGACACCATAACAGTTCCTTAGGATTCCTCCAGTGAGTCTCAGTCTGGCTGGTAGCTTCTCCATAATCAGTTTTATATAGACAGTCTACATTAAACAGTTTCTCACTCTCACTCCCTTGTTTTCTTTGGTGGGGGCGGGGGTGGGGGGACGGTGGGGAGGATGGTTGACATCACTGTTCTCACTGGTTTTATGGTGATAACCTTCAATTCCTCTCCTATCCAGCTCCTTCCTCTCAGAATAGCAATTACAACCTACATCCTCAATTATTTGCTGGTGCACCCTCAATAATTTTTTGGATGTATTCCAATCTGTCTCTTCCTCTACAGCTTTTATCCTCTGCAGCTCCCTTTGGTACCATGGATGTTATTCTCTGATATCTAACAGATGTCCTATATTCCTGTCCTTTCTTTTCATTGTGTCCCGTATGTTCTTTTTCTCGCCGATTCCTTATGTTGTCAACTTGTCAACCCTCCTAATTTTCAACATACTTCTGTAGCACCACTTCTCAAAGGCTTACATTCTCCTCTGTTCCGATTTTCCCACAGTCTATGAGTCGCTGCCCTACAATGCCGTGCTCCAAACGTACATTCTCAGAAATTTATTCCTCAACTTAAGATTGATACTAGTAGACTTCTCTTTCACAGGATTGCCCTTTCTGACAGTGCTAGTTTGCTTGTTATGTACTACTTGCTACATCCGTCCTGGGTTATTGTGCTACCTAGGTAGCAGAGTTCCTCAACATTGTCTACTTCGTGATCCTCAATTCTGATTTTAACTTCTCGTTGTTCTCATTTCTGCTACTTCTCATTACTTTCGTCTTTCTTCGATTTACTCTCAGTATTCTGTACTCATTAGAACAGTCAGTCCATTCAGCACATCCTGCAGTTCTTCTTCATTTTCACTGAGGATGGCAATGTCGTCAGCGAATCTTGTCATTGATATCCTTTGTCCCTGAATTTTAATCC
Organism: Schistocerca cancellata; assembly: GCF_023864275.1. NCBI lineage: Eukaryota > Metazoa > Arthropoda > Insecta > Orthoptera > Acrididae > Schistocerca > Schistocerca cancellata. The sequence goes on along the minus strand of NC_064627.1, from coordinate 79,025,819 downwards.
CACTCTTAAATGTTTCCTTCATTTGCGTCATTTCTTATTCGATGTATAGATTGAACTCCCTTGTCACACACCCTTTCCAATCCGAGAAGTTCGTTCTTTGTCTCCTAGGCTTATTATTCATTCTTGGTTCATGTAAATATTTGGTATTACCCGGCTTTTCCAATAGCTTACACCTATCTTACACCTATTTTTCTCAGGATTTCGAACCTCTTGTACCACTCTACCTTGTCGAACGTTTTCCCCAGGTCGAAAAACCCCTTAGATGTTTCTCGATTTTCCTTCGGTCTTGTGTCCATATTGGGAACTTTCTTTCTCATGCCTTTACCTTTCCTGATCATCGTCGAACGGGTACCCAACTTTCCTTTCCATTCTGCTCTGTATTATTCTTGTCGTCAATCTGGATGCATGAAGTGTTAAGATAATTGTGCGATAATTCTAGCACTCGTCAGCAGCCGGCCGGTGTGGCCGTGCGGTTCTAGGCGCTTCAGTCTGGAACCGCGTGACTGCTACGGTCGCAGGTTCGAATCCTGCCTGGGGCATGGATGTGTGTGGTGTCATTAGGTTAGTTATGTTTAAGTAGTTCTAAGTTCTAGGGGACTGATGACCTCAGATGTTAAGTCCCGTAGTGCTCAGAGCCATTTGAACCAACTCGTCAGCTCTTGAAATCCTCGGGAATGTGTGGACAATGGTTTCTCGCAATGCCTGATGGTACGTTGCCAGTCTCAAACATTCTAAATGCCAACGTGTGTAGCCGTTTTCCTCCTCCCCCAATGATTTTAGAAATTCCGATGATATGTTGTCGATGCCTTCTGCCTTATTTGATTTTAAGTTGTCGAAAGTTCTTTTCAATCCTGATTCTATTACTGGATCCCCTATCTCTTCCCTTTCGGCTCCTGTTTCTTCTTCTATCACCTCATCAGACGAGTCTTTCCCTACTAGAGGCCTTCAGTGCCCTCTTTCCACCTGTATGCTCTCTCTTCTGAATTTAACAGTGACATTCCCACTGCGCTCTAAAAGTAACCACCCTTGATTTTAATTTCACCGAAGCTTCTTTTTCTATGTGGTGAGTACGTTCTTCCAACAATCATTTCTATTTCAACTTCATATTTTCATGCAGCCATTTCGACTTACTTTCCCCGCACCTCCAGTTTTTTGTTTCTATGTGATTTGTATTTCCATATTCCTCAATTTCCCTGAACATTTTTGTACTTCCTTATTTCGTCGATCAACTAAAATGTTTCTTCTCTTTCCTATGGTTTCTTCTCAGTTACCTTCCATGTAACTGCTGTTTTCTTTCCAACTTCTGTAACATGCTCATTTTAGTGATGTCCATTCCTCATCAACTGAACTGCTACTGAGCTGTTCATTATCGCATTACCTATAGAGTCAGGGTACTTCAAGAGCATCTCTTCATTCCTTAGTACTACTCCTTGCCCTTAGCATACGCTTCTTCATTACTAAGACTATTACTGAAACTTTATCTGCTCCTGGATAAGCCTTGCACTCCACTATTTGATTCTAAATCTCTGCCTGACCATTATGTAATATGACTGCAATCTACTTGAACAGAGTATTGTATTCGCTATTTCTAACTGTTATTTGTTACAGAAATCAGTTAGCCTTTCTCCTCGCTCGTTCCTACTATCTAGACCATATTCTCCTGTAACGCTTTCTTCTGATCCCTCCCGTACAACCACATTCCAGTCCGCTATGGCTTTATCTCCTTTCGAATACTGCATTATCCTTTCAATATCCTCACTTACTCCCAGTTATTTAATGACTGTGATTCTTTGGCAATCGTCAGTCAGGCAGTAATGAATTTATCCAGATAGTTATGAGCAGTACGTTATTTTTATTTATGATGAGGGTAAACTGCCAAACCGTGCAAAAAAAAGAAGTGTAGTTCACGACATACAAATTGCCAGACTTCATTCATTCAGTGTTGAGGATGAGAGCGCTTTGTAACTTGCAACAAAGATTACGCATAGTTCTAAACCTTTACAAAACATTTGCTATCTGACAACTCCCTCACCGTACCCCTCCCCCCCCCCCCCCAAACACACATACACACAAAATAATGAGAGGAAAATGTTTATCGCTTACTTCATCTCCACTGTTTATGAAGTGAAACGGCCGCATCAGGCATGGTGTTTCAATTTATTATTTATTATTTTATTATTTATAACTCTATTCCTCTGACATTTTGCAGACATTATTTACATATACTAATGCACAGTATCCGCAAAATTATATCACTGTACGACACATATTTCAGGATATATACGTGATAAACACTGTCGGAGGATAAAAGTATGACATGCACAGAAGCAAAATCTTTTGCAGTATCACACGAAAATGACCCAAAGACCGAAATTGCGCCGACCGCGGTGGCCACACGGTTTAGGCGCTGCAGTCCGGAACCGCGATACTGCTACGGTCGCAGGTTCGAATCCTGCCTCGGGCATGGATGTGTGTGATGTCCTTAGGTTAGTTAGGTTTAAGTAGTTCTCAGTTCTAGGGGACTGATGACCTCAGATGTTAAGTCCCATAGTGCTCAGAGCCATTTGAACCATTTTTTGAACCGAAATTGCAATTTCATGGAAATGAAAGAGCAGGACGAAATTCGCAGTGGAAATAAGTGTACAAATATGTGACAGACTCGTTAGATGTGTGTGAAATATATTTGACAGTCGAGTACATATATGAATCTGTGGGTAAAACGATCCTCCTAAACGTCTGGTTCGATTTTAACCAAACTTGGTACAATGTTACTACTATACGAAAAGGAATTCTTGGGGACAACAAATAGAAACCTTCGAATGGCATGGAGGTGATGAATGGTGAAGGATGGGGTAGGAGGATGTTGACAGAGGGAAGGAGGTGTCAAGTAGAAAAAGGGGGATGAGGAGATGGACAGAGAGTGCGGAGAGAAACAGAGAGAGGGGTTAAGGTGAGATGGGCAGAGAAGGAATAGGTGTGGACAGGAAGTGGGGAGGTGATGAATGGAGAAGATGGGAGTAGGAATGAACAAACAGACGGGCAAGAGGAAAAGGACAGAGGGAAAGGGAATGAGGACAACAGAAAGTCGGGGAAGGAAGAGGTGGACTAATGGGGGGAGTTATATAAATACATACCTCGACAACGCTTGGTAACCAACTACTGCTAAATAAAAGGATTCGGGATTCAAACACTACGTAGAAATCCGGACAGGAAACAGTGTATTTAAATACGATAAAGTCAAATCGTGAAATCGTGTCCAATGTGCGAAAATAGTTTAAGAACGAATTGGAAAATGGAGTACCTGTCTTACTAGTTTCCAAACGAGTCGTGCGAAAAGCAGCTTCTGAACCTTGAATGACGGTGTACAGTGTAAGCAAGGAAAAATTTGGGAAGAAAAGTTTTGGAACTAAAACCTGACGCCTCAGTAAATCCACTGGACAAAAAATTTCAATCCTTCCCCAGAACATGTGATTCAGTTGTTGTCATAGACAGCATCCTATGTCAGACAAGCATAGCACACACAGTTGTTGTTGTAGAAAAATGCATATTACATTTGTTAAAGGACATCGTATTCGCCGGTGACTGTAGAAATTGTTTATTTCACAGTTGTAATTTCGGTCCTCGTGCCATTTTCATGTGGTACTGCAAATGATTTTGCTTCAGCAGATGTCACACTTTAAAATCTTCCGCTATGTATACATATCATCATCAAAAATAGGCCCTTTCGCTGTCGAAAGATTTCAAAATATGACGTGTACTGAAGCAAAACCTTTTGCAGTATCACTTGAAAATGGCCTAAAGGCCGAAATTGCGAATGTGAAATCAATAATTTCTACAGTCAACGGCGAATATAATGTTCTTTAAAAAATTCTACATGACTCTAAACCCCAATTGTCAGGCGTTAATCGTATTTCAGGTAAGAATAACAAGTACAGTTGTTGTCATAGAAAGTATCCTACTGCAGATAAATTTCTTGTTATACCGCGTAAATCTGAGCTTTTTGACAGCAGTAAGTCGTCTTAGTGACTCGCTCTTGAGAATCTCGCTTTCCGACAACAGGTTACTTCAACCGTAAAATGCTGAAGTCAGCAAATGTAGCTGCAAGGCAATGCAGATTGTTGTGAGAACTGAAGTCCGAGGGTTATTTTTTTTTTTAAGTGATCCGATTTGTTGCGAAACGAAAACTGCAGTGAGAGTACGACGAATCTTTGGGCCTATGTGTTACACAGTGTCTGTAATATGACCGCCGATCGCGATGTTCAGTTCTGAGCGCGCAGTTAGCACGTGAAGATGCCTAGAACGATAGGGTCTCTCGTCAGGTGTGAAGTGCGTGCGTGACGTCACTCGATTTCTTCATGCTGAAGGGTTCCACCTGATTACTTGTAGCCCACATAGTGAAACTAACACGTTTGACAGATAAGCAGAAACGTCGAAGCAGGAGGTACAGGCATTCAAGGTTCTGACGATGAGTGAAGGAAATGAGCGTCAACCGATGATTGTATTCAGCGAGTGGATCAGGCGATTCGAGAAAGTCATCTGCGAAGGGCAATTCGGAACAAGCGAAGGGGAATATTATCAGGCGTTTTCCTTCTTCATGACAATGCTCGGGCGCACACTGCAGAAGCAACGAAAATTCTCCTGCAGCGCTTGCGACGGGAAGTGTTTCGTCAGCCACCATACAGCCCGGACTAGTCTCCCTCACATTTTCATCTCTACGCTCGCATGAATCGCTGGTTACGGGGGCAGCATAGGGAAACTGGTAGAAAGCATTGGCGTCTGCCTCTTATGACGAGGGTATTGAAAAGTTGGTACATCAATACGACAAATGTCTAAGCCGGAGTGGCGACTATGTAGAGAAACAGCGGGAAGGTGGAGTTAAATGTTAGAAATAAAACATTTTTTTTTATTTCACTGTGGTTTCCATTCACTACCATTCGGGGATCTTGAAAAGAAAATGGCCCTCTTTTATTACTTTGGGGCATGTGATTTGGATTTTCTCTGATATATGTCACACTACGAGGATGCGGTATTTAAACCTTCCACTGAAGTAAGCGATTTTGTAGTGGGACTTGCCGTGTAGCCGTGAGGACAGCAGTACTTTTTTTTCTTTTGTTCTCACATCAGCGCAGCGACTCTGTGAGCTATTGCACTATGTGCTGGCCGCGCGTTTAATCATTGTAACCACTTCAAAAAGCGTTATTTAATTATATTTGGTTGTGTGAGTATTGTGGAGTGAGTGAGAGAGTGTATGGATAACGTATGTAAAGTGCGGATATTTTACTTTGTTAGGAACTATGTACAACGTAGTGACGTACGTGACGAATGTTCAGTGTGCATGCTTTTGTATAAAAGCAACCAGAAGCAGTTTAGGTGTTAAATCAATGAGCATTCATTTGTGGGGATAATTCGGATTGTGTTTCATTTAAATTAAATTTGGTTTCGTAAATCGAGAGTTTCTTCTATATATTGCTTTCTGTAATTTGTCAGACATTTAAGGAATTATCACTATTATTTGAGAGATGGAGTAGTGCTTTGTGCTACAGTCCTGTGTCTCTAGGAGACATTCGGGAACTGTTTCACTGTGCAGGTCAATGTGGAACCAAGCCACAAATATTTTTGTTAAGATGAAGAAAATCTTGCGTTCTGACCGTTCTTTTGTGGGAGTTGTGGAGCGACTACAGTTTTGAATATTGATGTGGAAGTCTGAAAATTTTAAGTTACTTATATTGGAAGTAATTTTGGATGTGAACTTTCTTGTTGTACTTAAAACTGAGCATGGCGTGTTTAGTGAACATAGCAGTGAATAGCTGTGGATCAGTGACTGTACAGAACATCAAAATCATTCGGATCAGAGTGGTGAACTTCCGGATGCTTTTGTGCAATAAATTTGTAGTAAAAACAAAAAAATGGCTCTGAGCACTATGGGACTCAACTGCTGTGGTCATAAGTCCCCTAGAACTTAGAACTACTTAAACCTAACTGACCTAAGGACAGCACACAACACCCAGCCATCACGAGGCAGAGAAAATCCCTGACCCCGCCGGGAATCGAACCCGGGAACCCGGGCGTGGGAAGCGAGAACGCTACCACACGACCACGAGATGCGGGCTGTAGTAAAAACAGACCTAACTTGTATCGATAATAGATAAGGCAGTAAATACGGACTTGGTAGCCATTTGCTACTTGATTTGGATGTATTAAAGCCTAAGTAAGTGACCTTTAAACCTCTTCACGCAAATTACTCAGTATCCCGCATCCCCGATATTTTTACGAACCTCCACCAGCCCGGATCCATGGGGTGACAAAACGGGGTATCGATTCCTGGCAGCAATTTCAGGGGGCTCCAAATTCATATTCTTGAAGGAAAAAACCTTGTTTTACGAAGCACCTAGCTTTCAGTGCAAGTTCGTCTATCGATTATTCATATTATATTGAAACACATCTCTGTCTGTTTTTAAATGTTTTTGAGCACATTCTAAGTTCATTTCTGAACGAATCATAATTTTTAATGGGTGAATAGCGAACGCGTTGTCACTGCCAGATGAATCCCCTTCTCATGTAGAAATAAAAACATCTTTCCCGCAGACCAATGGGTGGGGGGTGGGGGTCGAAGGGGGGGGGGGGGAAGGGGAAGGTTTATAGGTCTGATAGCTTCTATTAAAAAATGTACATATTTAAATTCCACAGGTCCAAACACGGTGACATGCTATTGAAGAATGCTGTGTGAAGAGACCTGGCACTGCACTTTGGCACACTTACGACCAAATGACATTTCTTACATTTTCTCCAACATTATCAACCTCTTCAGAAAGATGTGCGCTGCAAAATAAACAAACCTTTCAAAAATATATGTTTTTTGATGTCCCATCCCAAATGCTCAAGGGGGGTGGAGAAGCACTAAAGCTTTTGCCCGTTCGGAAATATCGTAGATCCGAGACGCACTTCCAAATACTGGGTTCAAGCATGCCTTATAAGGCCTTTGTTTGGTGAGTATTTACCAGGTGTAGAAGTATAAAACCGGAAATTCGCTATAGATGGTGGTAGCCGTCAGTGTCAATGTAGGGCCCGTGAGGCCGCGTCTGCAGCGCCATCTGCTTCCTGCAACTGCTTCCGACAAATGTCAACACACAGTTACCCAAGATCTGTTTCAAACCTATAAACATATCGAGTTTTGTGCCTACGAACTACGATTGGCGGACAGCATTGGTTTTTCTGTTCTCATTTAAAGAAAACTGCAGCACAATCGCACCGAATGCTCGTCGAAGCTTTCGGCGAACATGCTCTTGGGGAAACGCGGTGTTTCGAGTGGTTAAAAAATTCAAAAGTTCAGAAGTGGCGATTTTTACGTGAGAAACGACAAGCGCTGGAAACCACCACAAAAAGTTCGAAGTCAACGAATTGCAGGCCTTATTGGATGAAGTTGATACTCAGACTGAACAGAAGGCCGTTTCTCTTCGGTTGAAAGCTACGGGAAAGGTGAATGAAAGACAGCAAGCAAATCGTAAGACCACTTGTGAAATACTCCTCGACAGATACAAAAGAAAGTCGTTTCTCTATCGAACAGTGAAAAATGGATATATTTTGAGAATCCTAAGCGTCGTAAATCATGAGTGAATCCAGGCAAACCATCGACATCCACTGCAAGACCAGATTCCTTTGGAAAGGAGACAGTGCTTTGTGTTTGGTGGGATCAGAAGGGTATATCTATTATGAACTGCTAAAACACGGTGAAACTGTTAAAAATGATCGCTAACTTTAGCAAATGATCGACTTAAATCAAGCATTACGTGAAAAACGATCGTAATATGGAAAAAGGCCAGACAAAGTCATATTGCTCCATGATAACGTCCCAGCACTGACTGCAAAACGTGTCAGGGAAACGATCGAGACGTTCAGTTGTGAAATACTAGGGCATGCGGCTTATTCTCCAGACTTGGCTCCGACCGGTTATCATTTACTTGCATCACTGGGACACGTTCTGATGAACAACGCTTCAGTTCGTATGAAAATATACGAAAATGGTTCATTGGCGGTTCGCTTCAAAAGAAGAACTGTTATTTTGGCGTGGCATTCTTAGCCTGCCGGACAGGTGCGATAATTGTATAAATAGCAATGGAGATTGTTTTGAATGAAATATTGTTTTTCAGTTTCGAACAACATACGTGTAATTATAGGAACCAAATTCCAGTTTCATACTTATACACCTAGTAATCGGTGTTTCTCCAACACTGCTTTACAGCTAGTATCTACTACGTCAGGGTGAAAGGGAACAAGGATCAAGAAGCTTACTGAGGTAGATGGACTGAACTGTTAGAGGCACAAAGAACGAACTCGCGCCGACACATGAGTCAGACTAATTTTCCGACCAAATAGCGACGGTTATCTGCCTGTTGTCCTTCCCCGTGCTGCTGCCGGTGGACACGGCGGCACATCACACGTGAAGTCTTACGCTTCGTCCTTACACCCACCGGCTCCATGAAGTCCGTCGCGAACACAGCTTTTCAGCGAGCCGCCTCGCCTGCGCAACAAACGGCGGGCGATGTGGCAGCACTGCGGCACCTCGTGGCAAACAGTACCTCTCGCAGCCGCTCGCCCACCACCACCACCCCCTACAGCGCCTGCTGCGGACTCGGAACACTCCCACGCAGGCGGCTGCGTCTGCGGCGCGCGGCGCTGCGTCGTGTCCTTCGCCCCTGAGTAGGCGGGCAGGCTGTCGGAAACTGCCACCCGTGTTTCATGACGAAATCATCGGCTTCGGCGGAACAGGTCACTCAGTGAGTGCAAAGTGCAATAGCCGCCGCGGTTCGCTGGGACCAGAGTGAATAACCCATACGATGTGAGCCGTGCACCACTTCCCGCCCACCCGCTACAAAAGCGGTGCGCCTGACGTCACTGCGGTAATTTTCGACAAAAGGTACAACAGCGGCTGTTGCGGTATCGAATCAGTTTAAGCTGCAGTTTAACTTTGCTCCGAAATCAATATAGAGGGTGTAACAGGTGGAAGTGCAGATACACTACTGGCCATTAAAATTGCTACACCACGAAGATGATGTTCTACAGACGCGAAATTTAACCAACAGGAAGAAGATGCTGTGATATGCAAATGATTAGCTTTTCAGAGCATTCATACAAGGTTGACGCCAGTGGAGACACCTACAACGTGCTGACATGAGGAAAGTTTCCAACCGCAGTTGACCGGCGTTGCCTGGTAAAACGTTGTTGTGATGCCTCTTGTAAAGAGGAGAAATGCGTACCATCACGTTTCCGACTTTGATAAAGGTCGGGGTGTAGTTTATCGCGACTGCGGTTTATCGTATCGCGACATTGCTGCTCGCTTTGGTCGAGATCCAAAGACTGTTAGCAGAATATGGAATCGGTGGGTTCAGGAGGGTAATACGGAACACTGTGCTGGATCCCTACGGCCTCGTATCACTAGCAGTCGAGATGACAGACAGCTTATCCGCATGGCTGTAACGGATCGTGCAGCCACGTCTCGATCCCTGAGTCAACAGATGGGGACGTTTGCAAGACAACAACCACCTGCGCGAACAGTTCGACAACGTTTGCAGCAGCATGGACTATCAGCTCGGAGACTATGGCTGCGGATACCCTTGACGCTGCATCACATCTTTGAACAGTGGACGTTACATTTCAGATGTGTTACGACCCGTGGCTCTACCCTTCATTCGATCCCTGCGAATCCTAACATTTCAGCACGATAATGCACGACCGCATGTTGCACGTCCTGTACCGGCCTTTCTGGATACAGAAAATGTTCGACTGCTGCCCTGGCCAGCTCATTTTTCACCGATTGAAAACGTCTGGTCAATGGTGGCCGAGCAACTGGCTCGTCACAATACGCCAGTCACTACTCTTGATGAACTGTGGTATTGTGTTGAAGCTGCATTGGCAGCTGTACCTGTACACGGCATCCAACCTCTGTTCGACTCAATGCCAAGGCGTATCAAGGCCGTTATTACGGCCAGAGGTGGTTGTCCTGGTTACTGATTTCTCAGGATCTATGCACTCAAACTGCGTAAAAATGTAATCACAAGTCAGTTCTAGTATAATATATTTGTCCAATGAATACCCATTTTATCATCTGCATTTCTTCTTGGTGTAGTAATTTTAATGGCCAGTAGTGTATTCTTATTGGTGACTGAGGGCGGTTAACTGACCAACATACATCAGTATTTGCATACTAATGTTTTTAGTATGGATAATACCTCCAATACCGCCAAGTACGCATGGCAAGATCAAGCCATTAATGCTTACTGTCCCCTGGGCAGTTGACTATGTGTTGAAGTGCGGATACGCTGATGCTAAATGGTAAGTCTATGCTGGCAGGCAGTTAGGTCCGTGAAGAAATATCAGGCAGTGAATTACTTGACGTTTTTGTGGGAAGACTGTTAGACGCAGAGAAAAAACAACCAACACACAGATATGTCTACGTATTAACGTACCACATATAGCAATATCTGCACTTATATGCATTACACCCTATATAATAGGTAGAGGCCGTTCGCCAAACTAACTAGCATATCGAAATTTTCTTTTCTTTGCTATCAGTTAGTGTAACATCAGTGTGCTTCTCAAAAGTGAAACATAAATTACTAAAACATATTCGAGACAGTAATGGAAATGCTGTGACAATCACCCAAATGCTGCATGACGATCTGATGAAAAATGTCACTGACGGATTGAAAATAACTGATGAACAGTATGTTCCTCCACTCAGAACTTATCACTCTGTAGTGTTTACTGCAAAGTAAGAGGCATCTGTGGGAGCTCTCCAGGTTTCCATGCCACTTGGAGGTAACCAGATCTTAATAACGTATGACATTTGGCAACTTAATAAATGATACACTTCACTTCACTGGAGATAACCCTCTTTATTGGCCAGCAGAACAACGAGATTGATAACTACTGTTGCGTACGATTTTATCGTCCCACAGTACACATCGCGCGTCCGGCAACGGTGTACACTATGATGCTAGCGCCACGGCAGGTAGCAATGTACTGGCACTTGAGAGAATAGCCTTTCCGGCGTTCGTCTTTCGTCACTTTGCTGAAGGATAACGGTGGAGTGACTTGCTCACTGAGGTCGCTATAGCTGAGCTGCGTGTACATGGAATTTTGGTAAAGTTCACCAGTTTCTCCAACGATTATGTGAAGGTTCTCACAAAATAACAAGGTACAGTGAACACTCACTCTGCCCTGAATGGAATTCACATGTGAGAGATCCTTAGAAGAAAAAGAAGAAACAAAAAGAAAAAAAAAAGATGGCCAAACCTGTCAGTTGTACCGTTGTATTGCACCACGAACGATACTTGTGCAGTGCCTTCAGGACGTTGCTAGAGTCAGTTTGTGGTCAGACCGATGTTCTGTGTAGATGCACCTGCATTATATCGAAGCTCAGTGTAGTCGAACGTGGGCAAATTGATGGGACTCATATGGTGTGCAGTTTCTGAACCAAGGCAGCAGAAGTGTTTGGTGTTCCAAGATTCATACCGCATATGTAGATAAACATTCTCGGCCCTAAATGACAACTTGGACGGAAGTGTGTGCTGGGTGAGTGTGAGCCGGAGAAGTTTTCGACGTGTGCAGCAGAGTCAGAGTGATGTGGTGCAGAGATAGAATCAATGCCAGTTGACAGGTAGTGTTGACGGCCTACGCGGAACAGGCCGTCCACGTTCAACAGATGCACAGAATAATCAATAGCTAAGGCTTTTCAGTCAAAATAACCGTGGGCTGAATACGACGTTCCAGGAGGTAACAGAACGTGATGTACCGCTTCAAACTGATATGGCACGATTGAATGCTGTGAATCTTGTCGACGGCCAAGGAGAGTACTTTGTCGCCCACCAAAACAGCAGGGACACCATTAAAGGTGGACTGGAACACATGCAGAGTAGACGTCTCAGGTGCTCGCATTGGGTGGGGAAATTTGGATCTGTTTGTACCCTGATAATCACAGGCAGGTAATATCGAACGTCTCCAACATTGAGTCCCACATGTGGAACAACGTGGTACTGGATGATGTTCTGGGATGAAATAACATTGGACCATCGTACAACTCTCGTGGTTATTGAGGGCACCCTTACAGCTCTATAGTATGGGGACAAGATTCTACAGCCATTAATGGTAGTGTATCGCCAAAATTTTGGTGACAGTTTCATCTTGATCACGTGCTCATCGTGTTGTTCCCGTGAACACGTTCCTACACCAGGCTAGGCTCACCAGAATGGAGTGACCTCTTTGTTCCCCAGACATGCACTCAATCGAATACGTGTGGCATCGATTGAAGCAAACTGTTCTTGGACGTTGACAATGACCACGCTCTCTGGGCGACTTGTGACTGAATAGCTGGTGAAGAGTGAGGCAGTTTGTCGCTGGTCTGTCTCTATGATCTTATCGCTGGTATGCAACGACGGATTAATACCCTCATCTGAGCAAGGCGACATTCCACCAAATGACGTCGCTCAAGTGGGCTGTGACAAACCCCCCTGTGGGAAGAGACGAGTCCGTCGTTATAGATTCTTTTTTTTTTTTCATTTTCGTTTTATATTTTCGTGTTGATGGTCTGGGCACCTTGTATATGAATAGACACGAATGCTTCAGAGCCAGTTTCTGCTTTGTCTGCCACAAATTTGGAAATTTAGGAGTGATGCACCACTTTTTTTGATGTGCGTACATGACACAGCCGTACACTGCGGTACAGACGAGTGAATAGCATATCTGCCCTCTCGGGTGGTTGTCGCTTGATTAAAGCCCTCCTAGTCCCATCGGAGAAATTCGGAGTAGGTATTAAAATCCATGGATAAGAAATAAAAACGTTGAGGTTTGCCGATGACATTGTAATTCTGTCAGAGACAGCAAAGGACCTGGAAGTGCAGTTGAACGGAACGGACAGTGTCTTGAAAGGAGGATATAAGATGAACATCAACAAAAGCAAAACGAGGATAATGGAATGTAGTCGAATTAAGTCGGGTGATGCTGAGGGAATTAGATTAGGAAATGAGACACTTAAAGTAGTAAAGGAGTTTTGCTATTTGGGGAGCAAAATAACTGATGATGGTAGAAGTAGAGAGGATATAAAATGTAGACTGGCAATGGCAAGGAAAGCGTTTCTGAAGAAGAGAAATTTGTTAACATCGAGTATAGATTTAAGTGTCAGGAAGTCATTTCTGAAAGTATTTGTATGGAGTGTAGCCATGTATGGAAGTGAAACATGGACGGTAAATAGTTTGGACAAGAAGAGAATAGAAGCTTTTGAAATGTGGTGCTACAGAAGAATGCTGAAGATTAGATGGGTAGATCACATAACTAATGAGGAAGTATTGAATAGGATTGGGGAGAAGAGAAGTTTGTGGCACAGCTTGACCAGAAGAAGGGATCAGTTATTAGGACACGTTCTGAGGCATCAAGGGATCACCAATTTAGTATTGGAGGGCAGCGTGGAGGGTAAAAATCGTAGGGGGAGACCAAGAGATAAATACGCAAAGCAGATTCAGAAGGATGTAGGTTGTAGTAGGTACTGGGAGATGAAGAAGCTTGCACAGGATAGAGTAGCATGGAGAGCTGCATCAAACCAGTCTCAGGACTGAAGACCACAACAACAACAGTCCCATCGGTTCCATATTCGCGTGGTAGTCGTGGGACCCCGTCGAACGTAACAAGCAGGATTATGTCGTAAAGGAAGACTGCAGTCTTCACAGGCCACGAATTTGGGCGTGTTTCACGAGTTGCAGTGCTGTTTTCTCACAAGAAACTGACTTCCAAATGCGATATCAGACTCAGAAACTCAGTACACACATTTTTCTTGTACACAGCTACTGCATCCGATTACAGCTGCCTACTTTGCACATTTGACTTGTATCGGAAAGCACGTAGCACAGTCTGCCTGCCACTTCCACGGGAGTGCAGTCAGCCCAGCAGTGTGGCGGTGCGCCTGCAGCCGCCGGCGGGGTGTGTGTTGCAGGGGCGCCGGTGGTGCACCCAAGCAACGCTACGGTGTCGGCGCGCAGCGGGCAGAGCGTCACGCTGCGATTCGAGTTCTGCGCCAACCCGGCGGCGCAGCGCGCCCTCTGGCTCGTGTCGTCCGCCGCCGCCGCGGCGCTGCTGCGGCCCGGAAACGCCACCGGCCGCCTCACCGCCCACAACCTCACCGTCAGTAGCTCTCTGCTCTACTCTCTCCTCTATAGCAACATTTCCCTCACTTCTCCACACTCAGCTTGCAACTTCTGTTGTCCATTTACTTATTTAATTTTTCCTTTAAAATACTTTTAAATTCAGTATTCCATTCTTTAAATACACTCCTGGAAATGGAAAAAAGAACACATTGACACCGGTGTGTCAGACCCACCATACTTGCTCCGGAAACTGCGAGAGGGCTGTACAAGCAATGATCACACGCACGGCACAGCGGACACACCAGGAACCGCGGTGTTGGCCGTCGAATGGCGCTAGCTGCGCAGCATTTGTGCACCGCCGCCGTCGGTGTCAGCCAGTTTGCCGTGGCATACGGAGCTCCATCGCAGTCTTTAACACTGGTAGCATGCCGCGACAGCGTGGACGTGAACCGTATGTACAGTTGACGGACTTTGAGCGAGGGCGTATAGTGGGCATGCGGGAGGCCGGGTGGACGTACCGCCGAATTGCTCAACACGTGGGGCGTGAGGTCTCCACAGTACATCGATGTTGTCGCCAGTGGTCGGCGGAAGGTGCACGTGCCCGTCGACCTGGGACCGGACCGCAGCGACGCACGGATGCACGCCAAGACCGTAGGATCCTACGCAGTGCCGTAGGGGACCGCACCGCCACTTCCCAGCAAATTAGGGACACTGTTGCTCCTGGGGTATCGGCGAGGACCATTCGCAACCGTCTCCATGAAGCTGGGCTACGGTCCCGCACACCGTTAGGCCGTCTTCCGCTCACGCCCCAACATCGTGCAGCCCGCCTCCAGTGGTGTCGCGACAGGCGTGAATGGAGGGGCGAATGGAGACGTGTCGTCTTCAGCGATGAGAGTCGCTTCTGCCTTGGTGCCAATGATGGTCGTATGCGTGTTTGGCGCCGTGCAGGTGAGCGCCACAATCAGGACTGCATACGACCGAGGCACACAGGGCCAACACCCGGCATCATGGTGTGGGGAGCGATCTCCTACACTGGCCGTACACCACTGGTGATCGTCGAGGGGACACTGAATAGTGCACGGTACATCCAAACCGTCATCGAACCCATCGTTCTACCATTCAGAGACCGGCAAGGGAACTTGCTGTTCCAACAGGACAATGCACGTCCGCATGTATCCCGTGCCACCCAACGTGCTCTAGAAGGTGTAAGTCAACTACCCTGGCCAGCAAGATCTCCGGATCTGTCCCCCATTGAGCATGTTTGGGACTGGATGAAGCGTCGTCTCACGCGGTCTGCACGTCCAGCACGAACGCTGGTCCAACTGAGGCGCCAGGTGGAAATGGCATGGCAAGCCGTTCCACAGGACTACATACAGCATCTCTACGATCGTCTCCATGGGAGAATAGCAGCCTGCATTGCTGCGAAAGGTGGATATACACTGTACTAGTGCCGACATTGTGCATGCTGTGTTGCCTGTGTCTATGTGCCTGTGGTTCCGTCAGTGTGATCATGTGATGTATCTGACCCCAGGAATGTGTCAATAAAGTTTCCCCTTCCTGGGACAATGAATTCACGGTGTTCTTCTTTCAATTTCCAGGAGTGTAGTTCCTTTCTGCTACTTACAGCACTTCGTTGTTGTTTCCTTCCATACTTTCTTACTTCCCTACTTCGTACTTATGTTCCGTTATTAAATTTATTTTTCAAGCCTTTAAATAGTTAATTCCTATCATGCTCAATTATTTGCCATTCTTTCTCATATCCGTACTTCATGAGGTTCTTTGCTTATTTAAATTTATTATTTCAGTCTTTAAATAATTTCCTTCCATCATTCTTTCCATCATTCTTTATCGTTGTTTCCTTGTATATATGATTATTTCTTTGTATTTATATGTATGAATATCTTTTGTATCTATTTCTGGTTAAAGCATAATCTCTTTCTCTCCTACTATTTATTATACCTGTTTTATATCTTTCTAGCTCTATCTGATATTTTTTGCAAGGCATTTTAATTCACTAATTCATTCTATTTTACCTGAATTTCTATGTACAGTATTTTGGTTAACTGTTTTTATATTTTTCACGAAATTTATATTTTTTACTGATTTCAATATTTACCAATTATACTAGCTACTCTTATCAGAAGATGTATATTTCATGAAAGTATTGCAAAATCATCTGCGAAAGATGGGTATTTCACTGTGCTTCCATTCTATTCCTTCTTCCTATTGGTGGCGTGAAGATGGAATTTGGCTAATTACCACGCTGACAGAGTCAAACAGGCAGTTATTCCTTCTGCAGTCCATCGGGCAATGGAGCGAGTTGAAATCTTAATACCTTTCACAATGGGAGGTTCCTTTTTCCAACACTGGAGCGTGATTTGTGGAACATATGAAGTCTGTGTACGCACGCACACGCGTGAGAGAGAGATAGAGAAAGAGAGAGAGAGACAGAGAGTGTGTGTGTGTGTGTGTGTGTGTGTGTGTGTGTGTGTGTGTGTGTGTGTGTGTGTGAGAGAGAGAGAGAGAGAGAGAGAGAGAAAGAGACAGAGACAGAGACAGAGACAGAGAGAGAGAGAGAAAGAGAGATAGAGAGAGATAGATAGAAAGTGTGCGAGAGTGTGCTTACCTATTTAGATTACTCAAAAGCGAGGTTATTCGCGTCTTCGAAGGTCGTTCAGTAAATAGTGTTCCGCAATCTCTTTCTCAGTATATATATCTGCTGAAGAAATTGGAATTTGGTCACAATATCCGTCCATGTTCTTTGAAATCTAATGTTTTTCTGCATATTCTTCGTCGCGTCCTATGGCCTTACTCCAGCGTTGTGTACGAGTATGTATTCCATATTGGTAAAGCTTCCACGCTGTGCTCATAAAAGAACGGAACGAAGATTAGAGGTTAATGTTCCATCGACAGTGAGATCATTAAGAGACGGAGCATCACCCCAGATTATTGAAGGATGCGATTGGAGCACGCTTGTGCCCTTTTCTGAGGAACCATATCAGTATTTGTCTGCAGCCATTTTGTAAAATCACGAGGAACCAAAATCGGTATGGGTTTGAATGGTCGTCCTCCCGAATGTGAGTCCAGTGTCCTAACCACTGCAACGCCTCGCTCTGTCCCGTGGTATGTTTCCACTCCAAGAACTACACTGTCATCGTCGTCAAAGTGTGTCCCACATACAGAATCTTAAGTGGTCCAAACAGATGCGAGTTGTGATATGGGCTATAGTGTGGACAAACCAATGATTTCCAACCAAATCTGGCGATGTGGGCTCGGCTGTGAGCACTATGGGACTCAACATCTTAGGTCATAAGTCCCCTAGATCTTAGAACTACTTAAACCTAACTAACCTAAGGACATCACACACACCCATGCCCGAGGCAGGATTCGAACCTGCGACCGTAGCAGTCCCGCGCAAATCTGGCGATTTCCTCCCGACTTACGAGACTTTTGTGTTGACGCATATTCTCGCGTTGGAGTAATATTTATTTAAGATTCTTGTCAGACGAACCACACTGGACGTGGTTCTTGAGTTTGTTGAGGGTCTTCAAACATGCCTCTGAACTACCATAATGGCAACATGTCCACGAGAATGACATTATCACTAAAAATGGTTCAAATGGCTCTGAGCACTATGGGAATCAACTGCTGTGGTCATAAGTCCCCTAGAACTTAGAGCTACTTAAACCTAACTATCCTAAGGACAGCCCGCATCTCGTGGTCGTGCGGTTGCGTTCTCGCTTCCCACGCCCGGGTTCCCAGGCTCGATTCCCGGCGGGGTCAGGGATTTTCTCTGCCTCGTGATGGCTGGGTGTTGTGTGATGTCCTTAGGTTAGTTAGGTTTAAGTAGTTCTAAGTTCTAGGGGACTGATGACCTAAGATGTTAAGTCCCATAGTGCTCAGAGCCATTTGAACCATTTAACCTAAGCACATCACACACATCCATACCCGAGGCAGGATTCGAACCTGCGACCGTAGCGGTCGTGCGGTTCCAGACTGTAGCGCCTTTAACCGCTCGGCCACTCCGGCCGGCTGACATTATCACTAGTCCAAATGATTGTAAACTTAACTCTTCCACCAGCTGGACCGGTCTTCAGTTTCTTCTTTTTCGGGGATTGCTGTTGATGCAACTCCAGTGAGTACCTATTTATTTCCGCCTAAAACAACCTGTTACAAAAAGGCCTCACCATTGGCCGCAAGCTGCTCCAAGAGTTCGGATGCCATGACTTTGGTTTGAATCTAGTTGTCTGTTATGAGCATTCGTGGAACAGATCCTGAGCACACCTTTCAATATCCAAGAGTGTCATTCATTGTCCTTGCAGTTACAGTGCTCGCTGGTAGCTGTGGATACAGTTTTCGAGTTGCGGTGCATCTATCTGCACTAATAATGGCATCCACCCGATTCCCCTTGTCGGGAGCAGTGGCCGCATCAGGACGTCCCTAATGCGGTGTCATGGAGCTCAGTTTCTCCACTTACTGGCGCTTTAACTCTCTTTATTCATCACCCAGAACTACCCCAAACAACTGCATCGTTACGATACACTAGAAATAAATTTTTATGGTTAAAGACCATGGATTCTCTTTCGGCCGCCGAGTACTCAAATAAGTTACGTTTCTTGAAAGGAATGTCTTGCGTAAACGCAGTTCCGTGGATCACTGTCGTTCCGCCGTTAGTTCAAATTCTTCGAAACTTCGCATACTCGCAGAAGACACATGAAATTTGGAGCACCTGAAATGACGTTTTCGTATTTACAGGTTGCTTCACTAAATGTGTTTGGCTCTATAACCTACGAAGTAATGTGGAAGAACTAAACAAAAGGTTTGCAGGAAGGTGGTTGGTGCGCCATGGTCCTCATTCACTGCCCGCAAGGTCGCCCTGTTTAACACCATTAGATTTCTTTCTGTGGGGATATCTAAAGGATCGTGTTTATGTCACTGAGCCCAGATCCCCAGATGATCTAAAACGGTGCATCGAGGACGCATGTTGCTCCGTGACACCGGCGATGTTACATCTCGTCCGCAGATCCTTTAGAAAGCGCACTCCATTGTGCATTCAGGAACATGGAAACACATTTGAACATCTCATTTAAATCAACTTCCCACCGCCAGAAGACCCATCACCCACCACACAGCCATGTGTTATGTACAGCGTGTGTTATTTGCCCCTAAAACTTTGAAGGGTTGTAGCTCCCAAACTAAAAATGATAGGAATGTAAATTAAACTGCTGTATACACAGCTGGTGTTACTGATTCCAGTGCATGATAGAATCAACAATTGTTCCATTTAAAAATTGTATCTTTTTGCTGTAACTCTTTGGATAATAACACAGTAAACTGTGTTCATAGCTCCTCAGACATTATAACGTTTCTTATGGTGACCTACCGCAATAAATATTTCTGTCGCCTATTAGATCGTAACATACAGAGGCAAACACATTTAGTGAAACACCCTTTATATAGAAAATCGGTAGGCACGATGTAGGACATGTACTGGCTAATAAATAATTACAATATAAGACTACTGTCGATGATTTAGTGAAGAGAATGAGCTCCAGAAATTGAGCAAGGTAATAAGGCGATGGTCCAAGCAGTTATTCCGCTTGGCATTACTTGATGACATTCGGCAGCCGAGTACTCAAATACGGTACGTTTCTTGAGAGGAATGTCTTGCGTAAACGCAGTTCCGTGGAAAAGGGTATTCTCCTGAGGGTTATGACGTCAGGTTCTGTCCAATGGGACATTAGATAATCAAAATCCCTAGAAGGTTGGAAAGCCCTAGCCTTAATGTTCCAAAGATTCTCAATTACGGGAGAGATCCGGAGAAACTGCTGGCGAAGATAGGGTTTCGCAAGCAAGAAACCAAGCAGTAGGAAGTGTCGCCAATTGCGGGCGGGCATTATGTTGCTGAAGGGCATGAAGGGCAACAAACGGGGCGTAGAATATCGCCGACATAGCGCTGTGCTGTAAGGGTACCGGGGATGATAACTAAAGAGCACCTACTATGAAATGAAACGGCACTCTTGGCCGTAGCTTGTAGTCGTCGGGCCAATTGGCAGGTTACAGCGAGGTCGGTGTAACACGGCACATCTTCGGTAGTCAAAAATGTTCAAATGTCTCTGAGCACTATGGGACTTAACATCTATGGTCATCAGTCCCCTAGAACTTAGAACTACTTAAACCTAACTAACCTAAGGACAGCACACAACACCCAGCCATCACGAGGCAGAGAAAATCCCTGACCCCGCCGGGAATCGAATCCGGGAACCCGGGCGTGGGAAGCGAGAACGCTACCGCACGACCACGAGATGCGGGCCTTCGGTAGTCGTCGTGGCCTGTAATGTCATTGATTTTAGTAGAATTGTCTTCAGTGATGAGTCTCGCTTAGAACTGGGATCCGATGGTCAGCGAACACGTGTGTGGAGACGCCTGGGAGATCGGTGGTATACCGACCTGACTGTCACCCGCCATACGGCCCGACAACGAGCAGTGACGGTCTGCGGTGCCGTTTCATTTCACAGCAGGAGCCCTTTCATTGTCATCCGTGGCGCCCTTACAGCACAGAGCACTCCGACGACATTCTGCGCTCCATTTAGTTTCCATTCATGGAAGACCATCCTCGGCTCATATTTCAGCAAGTTAATGCCCGCCTGTACACAGCGAGAGTTTCTATTGCTTACCCTAGTGGTTGCCAAACTGTACCTTGGTAAGCAAGCTCGCCCTGTCTTTCGCCAACTGACAACTTTTGAACCATTATGGGCAGGGCGCTCCAACCATCTCGAGATTTTGACGATCTAATGCGCCAATTGGACAGAATTTGGTATGATCTCCCTGAGGAGGATATCCGACAAGCCGAGTAACTTTGTTATTGACTTACTTAATTTCTGATGCTCTTTCTCTTGAATCCATCATCCAGTTTTTCTGAAACTGTAATCACTGGCCTTCTATACGTGTACATCACATTTACCGATTCCGTTCCATTCGGATAATTCATTCCACGCTTGTTTCTTTTTCTTTCTTTTACAGTGGAGTGCCTTCTGTCTAAGGAGAAGGGGCATTATTAACTGAAGGACCTCTTGGGTTAAACAGTTAAAACTACAAATGCCTGAAATATATTGTCACTTAATATTACGATCATACCCTATCAGTTTCAAATGCATGCATCTAGACGTTCATACCTAATCATGAAGAATTGCAAAATTTGTAAGTTAGTTGCAGATGTAAATTTCTTTCGAAATAAGCCACTGCCTATTCTGGAGACCATTTTATCTGAACGTAACATTACTTACATTTCTTTACTCAGTTACTTACACGTTTCATTCCACCTTGTGGTTTTACATGTCATGAAAGTGTCGTATTTTCCAGGCCGACGTTACGGTTTAGTTGCGCGGTGGTGGTCAGTGTACGAGACTCTGAACCCGTCTATACACTATTTCATTTTATTTCCTCACATTCACTCAGTGAGTGTGTTGTAGTCACAACCTCAGGGAGCCGTGTCCTAGGGCTACAGTCCCCGCCTTGTAAGGTCAGTGATACACCACTCCCACCCCCGTCCACCCTCCACCAAGTCATCACACACACTCCACACCCTCTGCTAACCTCACCAGGTAGCAGGTACTTAGTTAGTGGCGACCATAATGAAATTTTCACCCTTCAGCGGAGTGTGTGCTGGTATGAATCTTTCTGGCAGATTAAAAGTGTGTGATGGACCGAGACTCGAGCTCGAATTTTCATATCAGCGCACACTCTGCTGCGCAGTGAAAATTTCACTGTGGAAACATGCCCCAGGCTGTGGCAAACATATGTCTCCGCAATATCCTTTCTTCCAGGAGTGCTAGTTCTGCAATGTTGGAACAAGAGCTTTTGTGAAGTTTGGAAGGTAGGGGACGAGGTATGCGGAATTTAAGTTGGCAGGGCTGGTACAGGCAAAAGCAAAGCTGTGAGGACGGGGCGTGAGTCGTGCTTGGGTAGCTCAGATGGTAAAGCACTTGCTCGCGAAAGGCAAAGGTGCCGACATAAGAGTCTCGTTCCGGTACAGAGTTTTAATTTGCCAGGAAATTTCAGCGGTGCCAATGCTAGATGAGCTGACGCAGTGACGCAGATTTCGACGCGGCCACAGGCGAATGGACCTCCCACCGTACAGCGTTTACGGGCCTCTTTCTGTGGTGGCAGTGGCGGTTTTCAACAGTCAGCAGCGATTAATGCCAGTCAGATATTTATTTCATATTGTGTGGATTTCAGACCAGATATTTTCATATCTGAGCGACCAAAAATTCATTAACTCGTTCCATGGGGACATGATGGTTAACTCACGTGTAGGTGACTTAGTGCTGTGAAGCGATTTCCTCTGTCAGAGGGAAAAACTATGTCCTAAGACTTGCCCTATTTATTCTTAATACGCTTCTGCAAGACTTACAAGAAGTGTATTTACCGTATTTTGGAAACTAAAGCACTGATGTGTAGGGATTGCAAAAGATTGGTAAGGCAACTACACATTCTGCTGAGAAGTATCCGGACACCAGTACGTAATACAGAATCGATCACGAGACGACACGACAGGCTGACCAGGCAGGATAAAACCAACTTGGGGGTTACTGTGCTGGCAGCAGAGGAGCAGCAACACCAGAGTGGTTCGTTCTGGAGACTCAGTGACTTCGCAAGTGGACTAGTCATCGGTCGTCATCTCAGTAACAAATACATTAGCGACAGTTCGATTCCCTCTAAAGCTGCCCGAATCGTATGTTAGTGACGCAGTTTTAAACTGGAAACGCGGAGGAACAACCACAACCAAACTAAAACTAGGTAGACCTCATGTGCTGTCGGACAGGGACCATGGATCTAGCCATGAGTGGTTGTAAGAAATCGCAGGAAATCACCGTAAGATATAATTCCTGATTTCCGAAGTGCTACCAACACTGCACCTAGCGCAAATACTGCGGGTAGGGATTTAAAAATGTTCCGGTTCAGTGGTTGAGCAGCTTCTCCAAAGCTACATATCTATATCGTCAGTGCTAAACGACGCTCGACGAAGTGTTAAGGGAGACTCCACTGAGCACCGGGTGAGTGGAACCGATTGAATTGGAGTAATGAATCATAGGTAAATGTCGTGTTACTAGAGCCTCCCGTCAGGTAGACTGTTCGCCGGGTGTAAGTCTTTCGATTTGATGTCGCTTAGGTGACTTGCGCGTCGATGGGCATAAAATAATGATGATTAGGACAACACAACACCCATTCCGTTAGCGGAGAAAATCTCCGACGCAAACGGCAATCGAACCCGAGCCCTTAAGATTGAGATTCTGTCGGGTTGACAACTTTTTTTTCTGTATTCTCTGCAAAAAAAATCAGTGTAAAACAAAACACAAATTTAAAGGAACAGGGATGTTATTTATTTATTTTTTATTTTCAATAAAGATCACTCTTTTAAAAGGAACATGTAGATCATTTCATGGTATGGGATGTGCATTACATATTGAGTGGTGAGAGAAGCGTGAGGTTCATTGTGAAATGTGCACACCCCAACTGCGTGGGAGGTCGAGGAAGACTGCCTGAAGATAGTTGGCAAAGGTTTTCCGATAGTGTGACCATCTATGAACCTCATTGTGGACTTGCTGCAAGAAATACTAAAAGTCAAGTCGCGACTTGGCAGCATCCCCATAGAGGTACGCGATCGTCCAACCTTTGACCCAGATGATCGACTGTGATTTAGCCGCCGGAAAGTAGTCACTCTCCGGATGTAAGAAGGGAGCAGTTGTAATATGTTGCCGGGTCACACGGAGGTAACAAGCCACCATCGGTCTTCCTAGGAGCCACACGTCCTCCACCGCGATACAAGTTAAGCGGTGATGGTCGTCATCCACTTGGCGACATTTCGGACATAGTGGAGTGTTAACTAGTCCAATTGCGTGGAGCCGTTGGTTGGTGTTGAACTTGCCACAGGCGACAGAGAACCCCAGTGCCCGAACGAAGGTAGGATGGATTTTTTGGTGCACATGTCTCCAAATCTTAGGCCAATGCAACGTGGGGTGTTTGAGTTCAATGACATTACGACTTATCCGTCGTAGCAGCCAAACATAAAAATCCTTCGCGCATGGCGGTCTCGTGCGCGGTAGCTCGTCTCTGATCTAACTAAGTTCCACGATAAATGTTGATAAAAGCGCAAAATGTGGTGTAATGTTGCCCACCGCCACCGGAGGTGTGAGGGACGCTGGAACCAGGAGATCCAGTAGGCGGGATGTAAGAGAAGCAGCCCCGCTACGCCATTGCTTGTACATCGTGGCTAGAAGGAGCGCCGTCTCTCGGCAGTGAACATTCGTAAGTCCGAGTCCCCCCCTTGTCCGTAGGGAGCGTGAGCCTTGCGTATCGCACCTTGAGTGGCGATCTAATCATCGCAAAATAGCCTAGTGCTGATTGAAGTCGACGCTCGAGCGTGAGTGGTGGGGGCAGGATCTGCGAAATATGCTCCATTCGAGAAACCACATAAGTGTTCAGATACTCGACTCGCTGCAAAGGATCAAGGCGCCGTCGGACCATGGTACGTGTTGTCTGTAAAATACGTCGGTAGTTAACTGCCGCAGTATGTTTTACAGATGAGGTAAAGTCTGTGCCGAGATAGCGGAATCGTTGCACATAAGGAAACGGACTGATTTCTTCCGGTGTAAGGCCCCTTCCAACCGGCATTGCCGCCGATTTGTTCATGTTCACTGCACTACCCGCCGTCACACTGTGGTCCAACAACAGTTCAAGGACCGTCTTCATCCCTTCCTCGGAACGAACGGGCAGCAGGAGGTCGTCCGCATAGGCACGACACTTGAAGGTGTAGTCCCGTAGTTCCATCCCAGAAAGAGAAGTTGTTAGCCTCCCAATTAATGGTTCCTAGGCTACCGCGAAAAGCGGCATCGAAAGAGGGCATCCCTGGCGAATGGATCGTCGAATTTGAATGGGCCCTGTTATACGCCCATTAACCTGTACCAAGGATTGTGCGCCCCCATAAATCCTTCTAATGAGACCAGTAAAACGGTCTGGAATCACATTTGTTCCAGTACAGCGTACAGATAGTTGTGGCGCACCTTATCAAAAGCACTGTCAAAACCAACCGCCACCATCGCCGCTTTAAGCCGGCACTCCTCCTCCAGCGCTATCACATCACGGCATTCGCCAGTAGCTGTTTGCACATTCACCGATTCACCCGGTGTCGTCTGTTCTGGAGAGAGAACGCTACGAATTAACATACGACATCGGGACGCTAGCAACCGTGCAAAGATCTTATAGTCGGCATTAAGCAGGGTGATGGGGCGATAATGTGTGACCGTAATTCCTGGCTTCGGTTTAAGTACTGGCACCAAGAGGCCTTCCATAAAAGCCGGTGGAATAGGTGCATCGGAATTTAACATCTCGTTGTATATTTCCGTCCATCGCGGTGCCATTTCGTTGCGAAATTCTCGATAAAATTCAGCAGGAAGCCCATCAATGCCTGGGGACCGATTCAACGCACCCTGTGCGATCGCATCATGTACTTCCTCACAGCTAATGGCTTTCAGTAAAGTTCCCGCGGCTTCCACCGACAGTGTACGGGAGACGTGCGTGGCTATACGGTCGAGGTCATCGACAGGGGCTGCTTCTTCGCGATAGATGTGTTGGTAATGGTCAACGAATGCAGAGACAATGTCCGCTTGACGCGTCACTCTTCGGTCCTCGCGAGTTATTAATTCCCGTACCAAAATGCGTCGCTGGTGCTTTCGTTCATTCTCGACGTGGTGCATGGAAGGAATCTCGTGTCTTATCGTATCGTGACATCTGGCGCGCGCCATGGTTCCCTGAAGATGTTTCCGAGCTAAAGCCACTAGTTTAGCTTTTATCTTTTTGCGTTCGATCCAGACGTCCTGTCCCGGCGGACCATCATCCAGGTCGATCAGTGCTGCAAAATAAAAGTAGGTCGTACGGCGGCGCCATTCTGCCATCTCCCTGCTATATGAGATGAACGTACGGCGAACCGCTGGTTTAGCACAAGTCAGCCACCAATCAAGCATCGTCGCATACCTTCCAACCCTTCCCTCGCACATCGTCCATGTCTCAAGGATCCGTTGACGGCATTCAGGATCATGTAGATGTTGAATCTTTAGTTTCCACGGGGCCTTACTGTTCCACACATCTCTACGGGGAAGAAGCACCGTACAGATGTAAGCGCTGTGATCGGAAAATGCCAATGGCCAGCGTTCCGCGTCCTGGACATCCTTCGCATGAGCCCGTGCGATATAAATGCTATCTAATCTTCTCGCCGAATGACTTGTCACATAGGTGTATCCCGGTGCATCTCCATGTCGTAATTCCCACGTGACACTAAGTGCAAGGTCGTTGACAACGATTCTCAACTCCTGGCTGATGTTTGCTTGCGGCCATTGGTCTTTCTGGCTGAGAACACAGTTGAAATATCCACCAATTATTACATTCATAACGTCCATGGAATAGTGGGGCAATGTCTTCTGCATAAGATCGCGCCCTTTCCCGCCGCCGATTATTTCCCGACGGTGCATAAAGATTGATGATGCGTGTCCCAAACGTCGTGAAAGCCACTCCCCTGGCCGACGGAAGATAACACACATTTTCCACTGGGAAGCCATCTCGCACGTAAACTGCCACCCCACTCACATTGTGATCTCCGTGTGACGAATAGGATTGGTAGCCTGCGATGTATGGGAGTGCAGCTATGTGGACTTCCTGCAGCAAAGCAATATCGACATCAGATGCCGAAATCGTTTCCTTCAGTAGGTGTATTTTGACCGGTGAACGCACGTCATTTATACACTCCTGGAAATTGAAATAAGAACACCGTGAATTCATTGTCCCAAGAAGGGGAAACTTTATTGACACATTCCTGGGGTCAGATACATCACATGATCACACTGACAGAACCACAGGCACATAGACACAGGCAACAGAGCATGCACAATGTCGGCACTAGTACAGTGTATATCCACCTTTCGCAGCAATGCAGGCTGCTATTCTCCCATGGAGACGATCGTAGAGATGCTGGATGTAGTCCTGTGGAACGGCTTGCCATGCCATTTCCACCTGGCGCCTCAGTTGGACCAGCGTTCGTGCTGGACGTGCAGACCGCGTGAGACGACGCTTCATCCAGTCCCAAACATGCTCAATGGGGGACAGATCCGGAGATCTTGCTGGCCAGGGTAGTTGACTTACACCTTCTAGAGCACGTTGGGTGGCACGGGATACATGCGGACGTGCATTGTCCTGTTGGAACAGCAAGTTTCCTTGCCGGTCTAGGAATGGTAGAACGATGGGTTCGATGACGGTTTGGATGTACCGTGCACTATTCAGTGTCCCCTCGACGATCACCAGTGGTGTACGGCCAGTGTAGGAGATCGCTCCCCACACCATGATGCCGGGTGTTAGCCCTGTGTGCCTCGGTCGTATGCAGTCCTGATTGTGGCGCTCACCTGCACGGCGCCAAACACGCATACGACCATCATTGGCACCAAGGCAGAAGCGACTCTCATCGCTGAAGACGACACGACTTCATTCGTCCCTCCATTCACGCCTGTCGGGACACCACTGGAGGTGGGCTGCACGATGTTGGGGCGTGAGCGGAAGACGGCCTAACGGTGTGCGGGACCGTATCCCAGCTTCATGGAGACGGTTGCGAATGGTCCTCGCCGATACCCCAGGAGAAACAGTGTCCCTAATTTGCTGGGAAGTGGCGGTGCGGTCCCCTACGGCACTGCGTAGGATCCTACGGTCTTGGCGTGCATCCGTGCGTCGCTGCGGTCCGGTCCCAGTTCGACGGGCACGTGCACCTTCCGCCGACCACTGGCGACAACATCTATGTACTGTGGAGACCTCACGCCCCACGTGTTGAGCAATTCGGCGGTACGTCCACCCGGCCTCCCGCATGCCCACTATACGCCCTCGCTCAAAGTCCGTCAACTGCACATACGGTTCACGTCCACGCTGTCGCGGCATGCTACCAGTGTTAAAGACTGCGATGGAGCTCCGTATGCCACGGCAAACTGGCTGACACTGACGGCGGCGGTGCACAAATGCTGCGCAGCTAGCGCCATTCGACGGCCAACACCGCGGTTCCTGGTGTGTCCGCTGTGCCGTGCGTGTGATCATTGCTTGTACAGCCCTCTCGCAGTGTCCGGAGCAAGTATGGTGGGTCTGACACACCGGTGTCAATGTGTTCTTTTTTCCATTTCCAGGAGTGTATTTAATGTCGCAATACGGTTCGCATGGCGTTGAATCCCACTCTGTCGAGGCGCCGCAACAACATCTCCCTGCATCGGCGCTGGGGTCTGACTTAGAAGTTCTCTCGCGCCTTGCACTTCACCTTCAGAAATTATTAGGCCGTCTTCGTGAGTGCCGGCTGCCTCTGTATGACGTCCTGCGCCTCCTCAATATCGACATACCACATCTTTTCAGGCAGTGGTATATTCGTGTCCATAGCCACAGTATCTGCGTCTGGAGAGACAACTGGCTGTGATTCCTCTTCAGCATCACCACGTCCCGGTACCGTCAATGTGACAAACCCCTGCTGTCTGATCGAACAGTTTCCATTGCCCCATCCTGTTTCGTAGAGGCTGTTGTGTCATCTTGGTCCACAGGCACATCGTCGTCGGGGCAAGGGGAGTCATCCCGAGGAGATGTCGTGCGACGCCGCAGTTTCCTTCTTTTCGGGGAACGTTGTTTGCGTGATCTTCCATACGTGTCCTCAGATTGTAGGAAATCACGGCTGCCCGACAGGAAAGCAGCCGTAGGAACTGGAAGTGTTTCGAGTCCCATCGTTGTACTTGGCGGGAGTTGTCGAAACTGATGTTGTCGTCACAGAGTGCGTTCCAGACGGAACAGCATCCGTAGTGGCTGGAACTGCTTCGTTTACTATCGGTGTGCTTGGTGGGAGTTCGGTCTTATCTGATGTTTTCGCCGTAGATTGTATGTTCGATGGAGTAGCATCCTCTGTCATCCTGACGTCTGCTACAAGGTTTCGGAGAGTCCAATCTTTATCTTCCACGGGGGCTGTGTCCTTTCGGTCATCAGCGGACGCAGTGAGGGCTTCGGCATAGGTGATCGGTAGTACTGTCATCGCCGGCGACGGCTCTCGCACATCTGGAGGCAGTTGCGTAATCCGCCGTTGCATACAGTTCTACCTGAGGGCTCTCTCCTGGCCACAGTCAGAACATGTACGTGGTTGACCATCGAAAATCACCACCGCCCGACAACCACCAATTGTCAGTTAGGACGGTACATGCTTCTGAAGATCAATAGTAATCTGTCGCACTCCGTTAAGAACGGGGTACGTGGCGAATTGTGTCCAGCGTTCTGCCGTGTGACCATGTACCGTACCGTATGGCTTAAAAGCCTCGATACGTTCGTCAGCCGGGAGCTCAAATGCCAGCTCAAAAACACGTAGTGTCCGTACACCCAGACCAGCATGTTCTACAGTTACCGTGCCAACGTTCCCGTCACTATGGCAAAATCGGAACCTGCTTGTGTCGCCTGTAGAATTCTCTCACACGCCGCGTCATTTACCATCTTAAAAAACACCGTGGGACTAATGACGAACAGTTGAATTCTGACAATATCGTTTGGCGGTATCTTGACTTCCTCTCGAATGAATCGTTCCACTGCTAAAGCCTTTGGTCGTTCGTAGTCTTTGCAGAAATTGAATCGTAATGCAGTTTTCCTGTGCTTGTTCGCCATGATCGTTGTTACTAGCCCGCGCGAAGACTAAGTTCACACAAACACTCGCACACGCCGCACAGGCGGAAGTATCGGACCTCCGCTTCGCACGACCGCTAGCGCCGAACTGGAGACTTGCCTTATTTATTCTTAATACGCTTAGGCAAGTTTCACAAGAAGTGTGTTTGCCGTATTTTGGAAACGAAAGCACTGATGTGTAGGGATTGCAAAAGATTGGTAAGGCAACTACACATTCTGCTGAAAAGTATCCGGACATCAGTACTTAATACAGAATCGATCACGTGACTTCACGAGAGGCTGACCAGGCAGGATAAAACCAACTTGGGGGTTACTGTGCTGGCAGCAGAGGAGCAGCAACGCCAGAGTGGTTCGTTCTGGAGGCTCAGTGACTTCGCAAGTGGACTAGTCATCGGTCGTCATCTCAGTAACAAATACATTAGCGACAGTTCGATTCCCTCTAAAGCTGCCCGAATCGTATGTTAGTGACGGAGTTTTAAACTGGAAACGCGGAGGAACAACCACAACCAAACTAAAACTAGGTAGACCTCATGTGATGTCGGACAGGGACCATGGATCTAGCCATAAGTGGTTGTAAGAAATCGCAGGAAATCACCGTAAGAAATGATTCCTGATTTCCGAAGTGCTACCAACACTGCACCTAGCGCAAATACTGCGGGTAGGGATTTAAAAATGTTCTGGTTCAGTGGTTGAGCAGCCTCTCCAAAGCCACATATCGATATCGTCAGTGCTAAACGACGCTCGACGAAGTGTTAAGGTGGACTCCACTGAGCAACGGGTGAGTGGAACCGAGTGAACTGGAGTAATGAATCATTTGTAAATGTCGTGTGACTAGGGCCTCCCGTCAGGTAGACCATTCGCCGGGTGTAAGTCTTTCGATTGAACGCCGCTTCGGTGACTTGCGCGTCGATGGGGTTGAAATAATGATGATTAGGACAACACAACACCCAGTCCGTTAGCGGAGAAAATCTCCGACGCAGATGGCAATCGAACCCGAGCCCTTTGGATTGACATTCTGTCACGCTGACTACTCTGCTACCGAGGGTGGACAACGAATCATCTGTCGCAGTCCGATGGAAGGGTTTGGGCTTGACGAATTCCTGCAGAACGTTACCTCGGGTCATGTGTAGTGCCAGCAGTGCCATACTGACAAGGGAACATCCCCATCGCACCCCCCTCATATTTAGTTATAAGTTGGCACAATGGATAGGCCTTGAAAAACTGAACACAGATCAATCGAGAAAACAGGAAGAAGTTGTGTGGAACTATGAAAAAATAAGCAAAATATACAAACTGGGTCGTCCATGCGGAAGATAGGCAATATTAAGGGCAATCGGAGGCGAGGAGCGCCGTGGTCCCGTGGTTAGTGTGAACAGCTGCGGAACGAGAGGTCCTTGGTTCAGATTTGCCCTTCAATGAAAATTTTGCTTTCTTTATTTTCGCAAAGTTATGATCTGTCCGTTCGTTAATTGACGTCTCTGTTCACTGTAATAAGTTTAGGGTCTGTGTTTTGCGACCGCACCGCAAAACCGTGTGATTAGTTGACGAAAGGACGTGCCTCTCCAATGGGAACCGAAAACATTTGATCGCAAGGTCATAGGTCAACCGATTCCTCCACAGGAAAACACGTCTGATATTTTGTATACGACACTGGTGACGGCATGTGCGTCACATGACAGGAATATGTTGTCGACTCACCAAACTAGTACACTTGGCGAATGGGTGAAAAGTTTCTTCTACCTTGCCCGATTTAGGTTTTCTTGTGGATGTAATAATCACTCCAAAACAAGTGATGAAAACATAAGAGTTTTTCACATAAACTGAAAATAAAAAGTTAAAATTTTCGGTCGAGGGAAGTTTTGAACCGAGGACCTCTCTTTCCGCAGCTGTTCACGCGAACCACGGGACCACGACGCTCCGCGCCTCACATTGCCCTTAATATTGCCTATCTTACGCATGGACGACCCAGTTTGTATATTTTGCTTATTTTTTCATAGTTCCACACAACTTCTTCCTGTTTTCTCGATCGATCTGTGTTCAGTTTTTCAAGGCCTATCCACTGTGCCAGCTTATAACTAAATCTGAGGGGGGTGCGATGGGGATGTTCCCTTGTGAGGGGGTATGGGGTACTACTAGTGGTTAGGATATGCTCTTCTGATGGCACTTAAGAAAACTCTAAAATGGAAGGGTACGAAACGATTTTACAGCATAGTGTACTGTTTATAGTTGAGAGACAGTTATGATTGGTTGCATATGCATGACACTACATCCTGTCCTTGATCATCATCTGTCAGGCAATGGTATGTGGTCAATAACATTCCTGAAAGGCTTGACCCGACTTGGACCCAGTGGAAGGTCGTTGGGATGACACAGGGGGTCGACTTCGCTCCAGACGACAGCGTCGAACATCACTACCGTCACTATTCTCGGCTCATGAGAAATAATAGCCTGCTGTTCTTCGACAGACAGTTTCCTGAAAGCGTCTGTAGGAGTGTAGAAGCCATGATAAACGTGAACGGCGGTCACACCCAGCGTTAATGTCCTTTAGTACCCGTCTGTATACCTTTGTTCGGATAGTGTGTATCTAATATATCACAAAGCAAAATTTTATAACTAATTTTTATCACTGTGACATTATGGTCAACATCTAGGCCTAAACCAGTAACAAGAGACTGGAACTAGTTTACTGTTATCCACCATTTTACATTTATTTCCATTTATTTCCCCAAAACGTTTCGAACATTCATCACGAGTTGTTAATACGCTGATGTCCAAAATTAAAACAAGAAACGGAAATTTTGTAAGGCTAGGTTTATTTTGCCTCAAAGCAATATAAACAGGTGATAGTAGAGTAGAAACAATGCAAAGAATTTAAAAAGGAAACAACTGCAACACGCACAATGGTAGACGAAAGTGTTCTTCGCTTTTTGCAACTTAACAGATTTGCTCACACATTCCGACAACTGGTCAGTGTGCTCAGTGTGGGGTATGGCCCCCTCTGGCAGCAGTACAGGGTGATAACGACGGGGCATGCTGTGAATGATGCCATCAGTCTCGTGTTGAGGCAGTAACCACCTTTCTACGTGCAGAGCTGCTCGCAGTCTCGGAGATTGGTTGGTGGATTCCGACGTGATGCAACCCACCTCTCTAATGCATGCCAGACATGCCCTATGGGATTCAAACCGGGAGATCGGGCAATCGACGTCATTCCTTCAATATCTTCCGGTTCCAAGAAAACATTAACCACCCGTGCTCTATAAGGTCGAGCATTATCGTCCATCAGTATGACGTCTCGGCGCACAGCACCTCGCAACAACCGCATATGAGGTCCCAAGGTCCAGTCACGGTACCTGACTGCAGTTACACGTTGCCGATTCTCCTGTACAGTTACATGAATAGGGGTCCGAGCTGTAAAAATAATCCCTGTCCACACAGTTAGGGATTCTCCTCGATATCTGTATCTTTTTACAATGTTTGGGTTCCGAGATTGTGTTCCACATTCGCTCCAGATGGGAATCCATCGATAATCACTCTCCATACTTAATCGGGACTCATGTGTGAAAACATTACTGAGCCACCGTTCGACGCTCAGGTAGCATGTTGATGATTCCACTGTAGACGTTCCTTTCTGTGAAGACGGGTCAAAGATAGACACACCAGGTGCGACAGTAAGCCTCCTGCTCATGGTTTGCCTCGTTACAGCACGTCCAGTGGATGGTGCGGGCTCACAAGCCAGTTGCCTTGCACTAATAAGGCGGTACTGTCGTGCCATTACGGCCAAATGACGGTCCTCTCTTCTGACGTCACACGTGGTCGGCCCTGCCCTGGTCTTCGGGATACAGTTTTGGTGTCAATAAACTACCGTAACATTCAAGAAACAATAGAACGTTTTATACTAAGCCGTTGGGCCACATCAATTTCCTGCTCTTCTGCTTCCCTTCTTCCTATGGCCTTGCACCGCATAGTGTTTTGTAAGCGTCTTCTCTGCGCCATAGTACAGCGCCTGCGACTGCGTACATAGCGGCTGTAGATGTGAGACTACTCGGACAACACTTGCTCGTTCCATAGGTGCGCCGATGTCATCGTTGGCACGGTTATCCCTTGACCGGAACTCCATCTTCCGCCTGGAACAAGATCGTACGGACATCTGGTAGACAGTTTGTATGATTATATCGCGAATTAGACCCAGAGAAATAGCGGTTTGTTTCTTTAATTTTGGACACCAATGTATACGGATTCAAAAATGGTTCAAATGGCTCTGAGCACTATGCGACTTAACTTCTGAGGTCATCAGTCGCCTAGAACTTAGAACTAATTAAACCTAACTAACTTAAGGACATCACACACATCCATGCCCGAGCAGGATTCGAACCTGCGACCGTAGCGGTCGCTCGGTTCCAGACTGTAGCGCCCAGAACCGCACGGCCACTCCGGCCGGCTGTATATACACTCCTGGAAATTGAAATAAGAACACCGTGAATTCATTGTCCCAGGAAGGGGAAACTTTATTGACACATTCCTGGGGTCAGATACATCACATGATCACACTGACAGAATCACAGGCAGATAGACACAGGCAACAGAGCATGCACAATGTCGGCACTAGTACAGTGTATATCCACCTTTCGCAGCAATGCAGGCTGCTATTCTCCCATGGAGACGATCGTAGAGATGCTGGATGTAGTCCTGTGGAACGGCTTGCCATGCCATTTCCACCTGGCGCCTCAGTTGGACCAGCGTTCGTGCTGGACGTGCAGACCGCGTGAGACGACGCTTCATCCAGTCCCAAACATGCTCAATGGGGGACAGATCCGGAGATCTTGCTGGCCAGGGTAGTTGACTTACACCTTCTAGAGCACGTTGGGTGGAACGGGATACATGCGGACGTGCATTGTCCTGTTGGAACAGCAAGTTCCCTTGCCGGTCTGGGAATGGTAGAACGATGGGTTCGATGACGGTTTGGATGTACCGTGCACTATTCAGTGTCCCCTCGACGATCACCAGTGGTGTACGGCCAGTGTAGGAGATCACTCCCCACACCATGATGCCGGGTGTTGGCCCTGTGTGCCTCAGTCGTATGCAGTCCTGATTGTGGCGCTCACCTGCACGGCGCCAAACACGCATACGACCATCATTGGCACCAAGGCAGAAGCGACTCTCATCGCTGAAAACGACACGTCTCCATTCGTCCCTCCATTCACGCCTGTCGGGACACCACTGGAGGCGGGCTGCACGATGTTGGGGCGTGAGCGGAAGACGGCCTAACGGTGTGCGGGACCGTAGCCCAGCTTCATGGAGACGGTTGCGAATGGTCCTTGCCAATACCCCAGGAGCAACAGTGTCCCTAATTTGCTGGGAAGTGGCGGTGCGGTCCCCTACGGCACTGCGTAGGATCCTACGGTCTTGGCGTGCATCCGTTCGTCGCTGCGGTCCGGTCCCAGGTCGACGGGCACGTGCACCTTCCGCCGACCACTGGCGACAACATCGATGTACTGTGGAGACCTCACGCCCCACGTGTTGAGCACTTCGGCGGTACGTCCACCCGGCCTCCCGCATGCCCACTATACGCCCTCGCTCAAAGTCCGTCAACTGCACATGCGGTTCACGTCCACGCTGCCGCGGCATGCTACCAGTGTTAAAGACTGCGATGGAGCTCCGTATGCCACGTCAAACTGGCTGACACTGACGGCGGCGGTGCACAAATGCTGCGCAGCTAGCGCCATTCGACGGCCAACACCGCGGTTCCTGGTGTGTCCGCTGTGCCGTGCGTGTGATCATTGCTTGTACAGCCCTCTCGCAGTGTCCGGAGCAAGTATGGTGGGTCTGACACACCGGTGTCAATGTGTTCTTTTTTCCATTTCCAGGAGTGTAGATTAACAGAGCGTGTATGTGTTACGGCGTTGGAGTAACCCGTGGCACTTTCTCCAGTGGTCACAGGCTGCTTTTTCTTTTGCGTTATATGACGTACACCGTCACACTTTGTAAACAGTAAGGAAACAGACATGGCGTCTAGCAAATGGTTGTCAGCAGCTGACGATGTACCTGCAGAAATTTTTCGGCGATGCCGTGTGTAACGCTGGTGAACGTGGCCACAGCTCAGTGCGGGCGCGTTGCAGGCCGGCAGTTCGCCGCTGTGCCGCGAGGCGGCGCTGACGCTGGCGGCGGCGTCGCCGTCGGACGCGGGCGAGTACTCGCTGGTGGTGCGGTCGCCGCGCGGGCTGGCCGAGGGCAGCGTGCTGCTCGCCGTGACGCGCGCCTCCGGCCTGGCGGCGGCGCCGCGGCGCCTCTCCGCCCCCGCGGCCGCCGCCGCAGCCGCCGCCGCAGCCGCCCACGCCGCTCTGCTCGCCGCCCGTCTCGCGGGCGCCGGAGCATAGCCGCCCCCGCTCGCTCCGACCGCCTTCCGGCCTCCCGGCGGCTGCCAGTCCTCCGACCGCACAGTGACCGCTCCGCGGCCGCAGGCTGGCAGCGCCGCCCCGCCTACGAAAACTCTGACGGAGGCGAAGGCTGCAGTGGCTGCGCCCAGCCTTCCGTGATAACACGACGTCCTGACCTCCATACGAGCTACACCCAGCGATGACTGTACCCTTGTCTCCGGCAGACACACACTAGTGGCCAAACGTACACACTCCTTTGGAAATAGCTACCACTGTGAAAAGTCGAGACTGTCAAACAGTTTAGTACCACTAAAGGGCAACATATACTTTGTAGCCAGCAAAGATTCTACTCTTTCCATCCTCTACTTTAGTCTCAAACACACAAGTTTCTGGGTGGATGTTAACGAAAGATTAGTAGAACTTAGAAATCAATTCTCGACTACCTACAGTCCTCTATAAGGTTGCATTTCCTGTACTCCCTTTGTATACGTGTCGTTAGACTTTGAAAAACAATTACAATCGCCACTATTCTCACATTACAGTAATTTTTCGTATGTCCGTGTGGTTACTCTAATATAAGCCTAAAATTACAGTCGCACTTAATGTTTACATCTACTGTACAGTCCAATGGTCGCCACCGTTCCTACAGCCTGTAAAATAAAGCGGGCTCGGAAAACACGTACAATAGGACTGTCGCGGGACTGGGCATTGTTAACGAATATCGCTACAGAGCCGGCATTGCGCCTATTTGGCACTAAATTTTCCGTACAGACCTTGCGTGGAGATTTCGCCACGATACTTCTATTCTTAAACTCTTACACAAGCGTTCGGTACATGTTTTCCGTGAATTGTGTTTCGCTTGACACTAAATAATGATCATGTGCTGTTTTACCGTGAGCATCATATTGTGCCGCATTCAACTTGTCGCTAAACGTGTATATCCCCATCACTACTAAAACGTGATGTACTCGCGATAGTGCGTAAGAGAGACGCGTATCCGCAGACATGTCAACGAAACCTATTGGCTCATATAAATCACTGTTTCCAGCATTTCCTCCGATAAGTAGTTCTCCTTTTCATTAACAAGGGTGAGTTCTACGTAAGTCTTATAAACATTTCAGAGCCCATATTTATTTTTCCCGGCCTGTACAAAGTGTTCTGATGAATTGCTCTGAATATGTGAGCACAACTTTCATTTTCCCAGATGTGCCTACACGAATTCTGTTGTCCCTTTTCCTAAAAACTCGTTTTTCAATTTAGTAAAACAAAGATATATGTATAAACTCTTTAATATAAAATGGCAATATTTCTTTTAGGAAATCTGGAATATCCCTCAAGACCTGAAGATAGCTGTGTTGCAGTCCATGGCGTCTGGTTAGGATGCT
This sequence comes from Schistocerca cancellata, assembly GCF_023864275.1. NCBI lineage: Eukaryota > Metazoa > Arthropoda > Insecta > Orthoptera > Acrididae > Schistocerca > Schistocerca cancellata. The sequence continues at coordinate 78,988,199 of NC_064627.1, read as the reverse complement.
ATACTGGAAGAGATGAGACAGAAAGAGATGAGACAACTGACCACGGAACGGTTTTGTTTACAGTCGGTTTCTCGATATGACTCACGTTCTCGTGATGTCTTCAACGTAATTACTGTAGTATCCTACAAAAGCAGCTACTCTCACTCTCCGGACGTCCTTTCCTCAGAGAGAATTCCGCTTTCTAGTTTTTCATTCCTCCTGATTATCTCCGTTCTGATCTACTGCATCACAGTCCACAATTCCGTGGAGTCTATCTCTGGTGTTTACTGCGTATTGTAAACTATATAATAATCGGTATTTTTGACATTGTTTCACGGATGTCAATGAGCAAGCTAGTAAACGAGGCAGGTGAATAATTTCGGACGATATCGTACGTCTTATAACTAACTAACATTCTCTTTCGCCTGCAACTGAACTTGCGACGCTCTTTTAATTTTCTCTCTTAGTAAGTCAGTGTTTAACCACGAATCATCTACCGGGTACGCTTCTTACTGAATTAGTATTTCATTTCCGTTGTCAAAGGAGAAAAAAATCATAAGAGGCGATGTAATACTCGCTGTAGACAGCGCAGAAGATCCCATCATGGAATATAGATGTTGTTTAAGGGGACTTCCCTAAATCGATGATGCTGAATTATAGGATGTCACTTTGAGTAGGACACAGTCAAACTGTAAGCTTATTTGTTCGTTGCTGACATAGATCGCAAACCTTTCCTTCCCGTCTGGGCAATCTGCGACTAGGGTACATGTAAAGCTTACTGGGACAGTTTAAATGCTAGCTACAATGAAATCGATAATTGGATTGTAATAGTCGCATTTAGTTTTGATATTTCCCATAATTGTCAAAAATTACAAACACTCCTGAGAATGGCACGTTAACTAATTTGCAGTTACACGCTCCAATTACCGGCAGCTACGTTGATGAATACTTGGCACCTCGCAAGCATAGCTACAAGATCTAGAATGCTAGATATGTTGTTAGAAGTGGTTAAGCGTTAGTGAAAATCTCGCTTCTGAGCACACAAACAGCTCTAAGCGCAGAACTCTGCATGGAATGCTCGTTGATGTATAGCTGCGATACAGACCGTTTATCTCCCGCACTGAACCTCGTCGTGTAGACCAAAAAATGTGCAATCCTACACCTGTAGTGAAGGCAGTCACTCAAACTGGCCCTATGTCGAAGATACCGATAATTCAGATGGCTCTGCTGTCTCCCAATCACAGCACTCCCATTCTGGGGCAATTTCAATTGAAAGTTGCTTCTCAAATTTCCACCCCACAGGACAGCAGAAATCCTGTAATTTAGAATTCATATGCCAACTGTCTTTTGAGAAAACCCGTAACTCGAATACGAGGAAAGTCCTATCATTTAACGACGAGGGCGTTTTTCATCACATAAGTCAGCAGGGAATCAGATCAGCAGCCTTTGTTAGAACAGCTAGCCACAAATTGCAAATCATATGTTCCAGTGAAGGGAGTGTCTTTTTCGTTCCACTATGTTCAGACTGGGAGTGAATAGAGTGACAATATTCTCTCTCTCTCTGCTGATAGTTTTGCATCCTTTCTTTATTTACAAAAGTTGTATATTGTGACTGTCCAAAATGGCAAGTCTTGAATTGCTCCTCAAACTAATGTATACGTGGCATAAAGAAGGGAGTAATACTACAGTGAATAAAAATCAGGTACATCTTTGTTTCTCGCAAACTACAAAACGTCTCCTTGCGTAAAAATGTCTCAATAGGAGATGGAATGGCGTTATAGCCATGTACTGTGGAAAGCTGGTCAGCCAACACCTTCCCTCCTACCTTGTATTTCATGATCGATTTCCATGTTTCAGAAAATATACCTTGCCAGAGGCTGTCAGTTACACAGGTCGACTTCAGACTATATTAGGGCAGGTGCGTCAGATATCACGTCTTATATCTGTTGGTCGGTGCTCGTGCCTACCACCACAGTCAAATTAAATGCAAGTCTTGAGTTCTCAGAGAGCCGTGCTAGTTTCCACGACAGTTACTTGATCCTTTGGTCTGCCACAGTTCGAGGGAATGTTTCCGGTGAGAGAGAGCTCGATATTTTATCCAAGAAGAGTGCAGGTAACTTTCTCCTTTGACCGTGGCGTCAGCCTTTGCTGAGGAAATCGAAAGTCACGTCCTGAGACCAGCGACAGAAATGTTGCTAGAAAAGCCTCCGCACGAAGGAGGAATGTCATTTTCAAAAGAATTAACACACTGTATCGTCAGCTCTCTTTAGATACGCAAGTAGCCTGTAATACAGACAGATGAAACAATAGAATAAATTAAAACTTTGGCACTATTTCAATAATATTTGACCAACGAATGTAGTACTTTATGTTTAACAGGAGTTATCGCTGTACTGGCATAGTATAAGACGCAATGAATGGAACTGAAATGTGAATCTTGTAACCCCTGGTGACCACTTAGTCCTCTGCAGCAGGAATGGGTTGTGTACACTGTGACCATACCACATTCTTCGTCATCCCTCTGTATCCCTTCTTCACAACTATTCAACGTGCCTTCCATCGCAGTCATTCTGTATTCTTTTCTTCACGATTACTTGCTCTGCCCTTTTTCTTTCAGAATTACAAAGCGTGCCCTTCATCGTGATCACTCAGCATCTCGTTGTTCATAATTACTGAGCCTGCCTTTCTTCGCAGTCAATTTGCGTCCACTTCCTCATCATTATTCGGCTATCCCTTCATCACAATCACCCTGCATCCACATCTTCGTCATTACTTGGCCTGCCCTTCTTCACAATAACTTCGGATTCCCTTCTTCACACTTACTCGGGCTTTCCTTCATTGTGATCCCTCTATGTTCCCTTCTTCATGATTACCCTACCTGCCAATCTCTGCTAAAATTCCGCGTTCGCTTTCCGCTTGCCCTTCATCACAATCACATTTCCCATCATTAGCGATTACCCGTCTGGCCCTTCTAACCCTGCGCTGTTGATCATTGTCTTTCTGTTTCCTCCCCATATGATCTAACATTACCATCTAATTCGGTGGAAATGGCTGAAAAATTCTGTCTTTTCTCTGGGAGCAATACATAGCACATAATGTGTCAGGAACCCAAGCCTTATTTGAGCTCCGAATGCTCTTAAGTAATCGTCATCTGTAAAGAAAGATGTAGCCCTTAATTCAATTCTTTGACTCCTTATACCGCAAAGCAATGTGATTTTATCAGTCCTGAGCAGGCGAAAAAGTCGTTCTCAGAGTGTAAATTTTTCTGGTATACTGAGATTGCTAACGCTGAACAGACAGTTCCTAACAACTAACTCATTTTCCATTATGTCTTACACTACCTTGTCTCAGCTTAATTGAAGTACTCATCTCGTCGGTCTAAACTGTGCAGTACTTCCAGAAAATGTCACATTAACAGGAAAATGTACCGACATAGCCTCCACAAATTGAAGAGTCTCCCTAAGACTCATACTTGCGACGATTAGAATCATAGAATCACTTTATTCCTTGAATCCAGACTGAAGAACTTCTTTCTTTTGTGTATATCCAGTTTAATTTTCTCTGAATAACTCTAGTTCCGCCAAAGAAGCGTACTAGTAATAGCTGATGCACTAGTTTCTCGTTGTAATTCTTCTGTCAACTGTAAGTGTTACATGATTTTCATGCTGTGCAGGTAACGTCATGGCCTACAGAAAATGGAGGACAAATCGGGGATTGTTAAGATAATAAACGGGAATTTCTGAGGAATTCGCAGCCACTAGGGTATGACATCTTGGATTAAATTTTTTTGATATATGCCTGAATGTGTACGTTTAAATGCTTCCATGGCACCTTTTCGATTCTGGTGTTTTGTTAGTTCATAATAACTGTTTGTCTCAGATGGCCCTCTGTTTCTAAATACTTCTACATGAAATCAATGTCACAATTCGCTCCTTTCTCTTCCTTCGATAGCGAGCGACGTCGCAAATAAAGGGCGAGTAGTGTACAAGCCATTGTTGTGACAAACAACCCGACTTTCATTTATCGAGCTACGAGGGGGGCGGGGAGAGTGTACTTCAGTTACTGTATATGGGTACTTCTCTACGGTGGCGATGCAAGTGACAAGAAATTTTTTTCGCAACAGTTCTGAAATTTTCACCATTTTCATTCACTTGATTAGTTAAAGATTCTTTGAAATCAAATAACTGACATTGTAAATTACTTCAAGGACTTTTTTTTTCACACTAGTATACGTTTTACTGCTTCGGATATACAATATAAAAACATTTCGTCATTAATTGCTACGGTGATATTTTTTAAGATGAACTGGTCCAGATGAGAAAAACGCAAAAAATATCGAATTACACACATGTCCACGTAATAAAGGAAAACACATTTCCTTTCCGTTTGAATCCATCAATGGTCTTCGTTTATAGTTAGCGTGAATTGCGTTTGACTTGTAAAACATCCTTTGGAAATGGTACGAATATTCATTGACAGACCGTGCAATATGACTGTTATTACGGACAACAGTAATGAATTCTGCGTGCGCACTGTTCAGTCATTTCCCCAGTTGGCGCAAAAATGTGCGTTTAATGGCGCGTGTCGCAGGGCTGAATCAGTATGCCGATTGTAATGGCGGGCGCGAGCTCTGTGCGCTGCGAGCGGAAACCCAACTGGCAGTCCGCCGTCGATAAACAAGCGGAATATTTATGAGTGCGAAGTGGGAGGGAACCAGCGACACACACACGTTCAGGCGTTCCTTTGTACCCAGGTAAAACTAGAGACCGAATTATTTGCGCAAGCCGCTATTACGAAAGTGGGGAAACCACTACTTGATAATTTCACAGTCTTCTACCACATTATTTGAGAACTATGAAACAGCATTTGGAGGGAAAACCATCACAAATGAGCTAAGGTTAGGTCCCTCATCACATCACTTCACAAGAGACAGCAACGTTCTGGTACCGGTAATCCAAAATTTCGACTCTATAGTCTGCAGCTGTAAATGTTTGTATTTATTTCCGTGACTTATGTTGTGGAACATGAAAGTTCTGTGGAACTATCGCTACGCAATTGAATTTCTTCTTACAGCATAACAAGTAGAAGAAAAGGAGAAGACATCATTTTCCTTCATTTTTCACCAATTGCTAGATGAAATTTCGGTCGTTAATTTTTCTTGGAAAAGCTTTCCTTTTGGTACCTAAACGTAAGCGTGGATGTCCTCAAATAAGTTGTTTGTTTGGTTATCGCTGGTTGTAATTTCAGCTGCCACTGTCAGTACAGCAGAAGCTACGTGACACATATCTCGACCACGATGCTTCTCTTCTTTTTTTACATTAATTTCTTAGCGTGTGTTCACTAACGAAGGATAAAGGCAACCAACCAATTTATTGTTTTATCCCTCATTGAAACTTATATGCGGTTTCTGACCGTCATCCATGTTCATGTTTGCTTGTTCACTAACATGAAACAGCATAAGACTGCACCTAACGCTATGCAGCTTAATTTCGAAGTAGTTCTCTTTAAGTTCCCAAAACGTATGGCAATGCACACGTTGCATTTTCCATATTACATTTCAACAAAGGATTCAGTCTCGTTTACAGACATGGAGTAACTCACATACACGAATTATCCTGCTATACGTTTTCCCACAGGCCGTTATTAAAATTTTCTTCAAGCAGCTCTGTTCCATAGCTACTGCTTTCAACGTGGCGTGGGAAATCTACATGATTTAGACTGCAACTCTTTGCTGAATTTCGATACTCTCCACCGCAAAGTGTCCTTGCGACCCTCCATCATCGTATAATGTTTGTATGATCTTACCATACGATCCCTCTCCTTTATGATAACTTGGGGATAGAGGGTAAGTCATGTCTCGTATCTACTTAAGCACATCAAACTTTTTATAAACGAAATGGCGGCATTTCCTGTGGCGCCAAAACACATTTATTGTTTGGCGGGCGGGGGGGGGGGGGAGGATGGAGGGGATTTTCGAATATATGTACTACTTTTATGAGAAAAGAAAGTAAATATCCGTGTAGAAAGTTGCCTTTTCCCTTCAGTTAGTGTCGGAGTATACAATTACATGATAACACAGCGTTAATATTTTGCAAGTTAAAAAGGTTATGTGCACCTGCGCTGTGTTATTCAGCGGTGAGAGGTGAAAGAAGAACGATACCACCCTAATTTCCCAGTCCATCACGAAGTCGTTTGGCATGGTCATGATGTCCTGAACATGAGAAATCACGCATTAACGTTGAACGTGACTTACCCTTACCTCTATTGATACTGTACGCCACTGAAAAGAGGCAGTTCGTCTTATATAAATATTTTGTGAAGAATGAAGAGAGTTACTTGAGGGCTCCACCACCGAGTACTTATCTCCTCATCAGGTCCAACAATTTCGCCTTCCTCGCTTAGGCTCATATAACTAATTGCAGGACGCGTCTAACAGGACCTAAGCTACCTTTATTTGTAATGGTACTATATGACAGTCTGAACATCTGACACATTCCAATGGACAGAGAGTACAGCTGAAGCTGTATCTTTACAGGAACATAGAGATGACACAGGCACAAGGTGGCACTGTGTGGACAGCGCACCCAACGTAACGTAACGGAGCAGTTCGGCTGCCGGCACGTTGCAACACTGCCGGCAGAGCTGCCTGTTCCCTGAACCACTTCCCGGACACTATGACGTCACTCAGCACTGTGCTGTGACAACCCAGCCCGGGCGACCCGCGCGGGAGCCAGGGACCGCCCTCTCCCCCCTTCTTACAGTAACAAAGACTGCCTCGCTTGTAACGTTGTGCCACTGAATGTCTTAGATTTACAGCAGAGAGTGTCTTAGTGTTTCTGCTTCTCATACACCAATTCGATGTACCTGCAGCATGCCTGCAGTGGATAATAAATTATGATTTTTGCATATGAAGTTTTACAGAATAAAACATCCGCTAATTAATACCTGAGTGTTATTTAATGAGAAAATATCAGCAAAAAATGATGAAAAAAATGTATACATTCAGAGAGAATTTACTGTAAATTGTATTAACTATTGATGTAAATGTTTATATCGTATTTTTGTGTAAACAAATGTATACAAATATTTGGTTAATCTAATAAAATAAAGTGTAACTTTTAAAGCTAATAAATATGTTTCACTTATCGTTGTGAACTTAGTTGAATGTGTAAAGTTTCTGTAGTACAAATGTTTATTCTATGTTACTCCTCAAAGAAATTTTAGCACAAAGTTTTCTTATTTATGCCGCGCGGGATTAGCCGAGCGGTCTGGGGCGCTGCAGTCATGGATTGTGCTGCTGGTCCCGGCGGAGGTTCGAGTCCTCCCTCGCTGTAATCTTATGGCAAGAGTTATGAGAAAATCCGTGAGTATAGAGCGAAAACATCGAGATGACTTCACCCTTCTCTCTGCAGCATATTTCTCAGTTGCTTGAGGTGCATAAAATGATTTCATTTGGTTATCGACGAAGTTGTAAATTCAGACTAGAAAGCACATAGTATGAAAAATACTTTCACTAATAAGGCAAATCGGTTATTATTTTAAAATATGAAAATCAGTCTGTTCTTACTTAACTTGATCATTTGTTGGTGAAATGTGGATCTTTGAAGGCTAAGAGTCGGACGACCACGGAACTAAGTCGTTGAATAAACAAGCCGTATAACAAACAATGAGAAAGATTGGTAGGGCCATTAGGACATGTACAGTCAAATTTCATGAAACTTAGGTCGAGGTGTTGTATTATGTTCTTTCCTTATTTTCCGTCTACGTACAAATGCGCAGTCTTAATGAGGTGGTTAAAACAACGCAGAATGGAACAGCAGAAGGCAAAGATGAACGTGTTGTGATCGCTGTGGCTTTTGATATTAGACTGCTGCCTCGTTGACGTACCGAAAATAATGTAGCAAATGATATGTCACCGTCCGATAAGTATGCATAGTATTCCTTTCGCTGTGTTTTGATCACTTAATTAAAAATCTTGATGTGGACATCACCGACATATAAGTATTCCAGCTACTGGCTCCTCAACATGTTTGGATTGTGGAGCGCTCAACTTCGTGCTCATCAGCGCCCGTAGAAAGTCACAATTTTTTACACAGTCCAATTTTTTACACAGTCCAATTTAGCCACTGTTTCAAATGATGATGATGATTATGATGATGAAATGATGAGGACAACACCGACACCCTGTCCACGGGTAGAGAAAATCCCCAACGCGGCCGGGAATCGAACCTGGGACGCCGTCTATTGGCTCATGTAGTACTGACGGCTCTTTCTGGTACCCACACTGGCCACAGCCTAAGGGTGCAATATCAAGGAGAAACGTCTCCGAACATTAAAGAAACATAAATGGGAGGTTATGTGCATTCCCACTGCACAACAGCACAACATTATTCATAAATAACTCCAGGGTTTCAAAAGACGCCTGTGTGAGAACAACTAGATACACAGGAAAATGACACATGTCAGTGGATGGAGCAACTAAAAATGGCTCCGAGCACTATGGGACTCAACTGCTGTGGTCATAAGTCCCCTAGAACTTAGAACTACTTAAACCTAACTATCCTAAGGACATCACACACATCCATGCCCGAGGCAGGATTCGAACCTGCGACCGTAGCGGTCGTGCGGTTCCAGACTGTAGCGCCTTTAACCGCTCGGCCACTCCGGCCGGCGGATGGAACAACTCTCCAAGTTTCTATTCTGGAGTCCAGGAGCGTCACAACATGTAAACACAGCATCCGCCGTCTATTATTGCCACGAATTACGAGTAGTTCGCGCTTGGAGATAAGCAAACCCGTGAACAGATTTTCAAACTGGGCTGCTGTCAGGCCTTCATCAGCAGTTCGTGTTTGCGACTTCCATGAATTCCAAGGCCAGGTGTGCTTGTGATGTGTTACATGTCGTGTCCATAACGATCACATAGCATGTGGGTCAAAAACTTGTAGAGCTACTCTATTTTCTGTGTGCCTTGCTTGCCTTGCCGTTTTCGCACGGTCGTCTTCTAGAACCTCAGAGGTAGTTACGGAAAACACTGTTGTGGAGGAAACCGGCATCAGCTGTTGAGAGGGCGGCTTCATGTTAGAATTTCACTACTCACTACACTGAATTCTAGGCTGCACTTGTTTGCGATTCGTCACGTTGCATTGCACATCAATGTGTCACTCTTTTGCGAGTTGTAAAATAAGTTGCTCCTGATACGATGTATGTCGAAGTACTATATATATCCTAGTACATGAACACTACATCCAGACCGTCTAATCGCTCACACGTAGATAAACAGCATATCTGGTTCTTGTCAGTTGACAAACAAATTATATTAATTACATTTCGCATGAAAAGTCCGCACATTATTTTATCTACAATATGACCAGGGTCTCAGTACATTGTAAATACTTTTGCTGCTGTTACAGTAACAGCATTGATATCTATTAGAGAAGAATAAACATATAGAGTGGATTACCAAGTATTTTTCTCATGTCCTCTGTCGAACCACGTAAAGGAACACCGTTTTGGCAAATCAGCTAACTGCTGTCTCAGAAAAATAGCGCTATTGTCGTGGCGGACGGTAAAATGCGGAATGTGACGATCCAGACGCCAGTCCAGAGGCCTGGTACCAGCGCGTCTGATGTCTGCCAGTGAACTGCCGCGGGAAAATGGCGTGTTGCCGCCTCGCACCGATATCGACTACAGTGATGTTTGCCAGTGCAGTATTGGGCCACAGCGCAACAACGCACCCGGCACTTTAGTACTAGATGCCAACAGCCACTGAGGAGGTATCCCCCAACAGGTCGCAGAAGCCGCGACCCAGCGGCTGCACCCTGCACACGACAGAGTGTGCGAAGGACGAGCAGTGTTTAATCGTTACAATCACTCTTGAGAGTATTTTTGTTCTGTCGTTACAACTACAGAATTTCGTGATTTTTTTTCACCAGCCGCGTTTCGCTTTATTGAGGTAAAGCAGTAATCTGTAATTAAGTTATTTGCATTTTGTTTCGCTTTTAGATCGACAAACAGTTCGTTAAGAATAAGTTGATTTATACTTACGGTGATTTTCGGTTGATTCCTCGCTTACATTGGGAAATGCCGTCTGCTAGCCCATCGTCGTTCTTCTGCGTAAGACACTGATAACTTCGGTCTAATTTTTACTTGTTCCGCAGCATTATGCATTTATTATGTTTTCCACAACACACTTTTTTTCACACCACTTCATTCTGTTTGTTTTTGCGCTTCCAAGTGTGTGTTGTGGTTTGTGTTTTGAAGTGTTGCCAACATAACTTCCCCCTACATTGTCTTTGGCCCAGAACATTTTTTTATATTGGATTATTGTATGTATGTAATTCTACTTAAATATATTTTTGTTTATTTACGTACTGTGCAGGGAAGGAACAGCGATTTTTTTTTTTTTAGGGGAGCGAGACACCGTGATGAGTGCACGTAAAAAATGATTCAAATGGCTCTGAGCACTATGGGACTCAACTGCTGAGGTCATTAGTCCCCTAGAACTTAGAACTAGTTAAACCTAACTAACCTAAGGACATCACAAACATCCATGCCCGAGGCAGGATTCGAACCTGCGACCGTAGCGGTCTTGCGGTTCCAGACTGCAGCGCCTTTAACCGCACGGCCACTTCGGCCGGCCGAGTGCACGTAAATGTATAGCACTGTGGTGGAGTGTGAGTTAGAGGACAAGGTGAGGAGCGAAAAGTGAAATGAAATAAGCAATTGCTAACTGACCAGATAAACAGAATATAGTGGTGTGCATGAAAGTGTGTTGTGAAAACCGAAATTTAGACCAAAATTATCAGTGTCTGAAGCAGAAAAACAACGATTGGTAGCAGACGGCGTTTCCCGATGTAATCGAGAAATCAACCGAAAATCACCGTAAGCACATGTCTACTTATTCTTAGCGAACTGTTTTTCGATATAAAAGCGAATAAAACTGCAAATAACTTAGTTACAGACCAGTGATGATGCTTTACCTCAATAAAGCGAAACGCGTCTGCTGAAAATATGATGGATTTTTGTAGTTGCAATGACAGAACAAAAGTACCCTCAAGAATTATAAAGCAGCTACAGACACTATGGTCATACGAATGAAGAAGTTACAATCATTAACTGATGAGTCGCGATAAACATTAGTACACCGAAAGGAAGACAAACAGACACACGTCACTGACAAAAAGGGCGTCGCGGAAGCGGCTGAGTGACGTAACCTCGTTCGGGTGACGTATACGCGGTGTAAATACTTGGCAGCGACTCAGTCATGCCGACGGCCGTCTGTTCACCTGCAGCAACCAACCTCTCCATCTCCATCTACCTGGCTACTCTGCAAATCACACTTAAATGCCTGGAGGAGGGTTCTTTGAAATAGCTTCACAATAACTATCTGTTATTTCACTCTAGAACAGCGCGAAGAATAAACGAAGAGCTATTTCTTTCCGTGCTAGTTCTGATTTCCTTTATTTTATTACGCTGATGGTTTCTCCCTAAGTGAGTCGGCGTGAATAAAATATATTTTCAATCGGAGAAAGTTACAGCTTGAAATTTCCTGAGAAACTCCCACCGTAACGAGAAACGCCTAAGTTTTAGTGATGACCTCCCTAGATCCTCTATCTTTTCCGTGACACTGTTTGCCCTATTTCTCGATGATACAAAACGTCTGCCCTTCTTTGACCTTGCTCGGTGTACCCCGTTAAAAGAAGAAGAGGAAGTAGGTAAAAGTGAGCTGGGAGGTATGATACTGGAGAAGATGTGACAGAACGTTGAGTGACATAGTTCGAAACATAGCACTGCCATAGACGATATTCCGGCAGAGGTACTGATAGCTTTGGGAAAACCAGTCGTGACAAAACTCTTTCATCCGGTGTGCGTGATGTACGAGACATGCGCGATACCCTCAAGAAGAACGTGATAATTCGAATTCCAAAGAAAGCAAATGCTGACAGGTGTGGATATTACCGAACTATCAGTTTAAGATTTGGTCATACCAGGGATCAGCACATACAAAATCATCGTCAGTTCACAACTAGGCTTAAGTGTTTACATCAGAAACACCAACAGTTACGTAATTTTTCTTAAAAGATATCATAGTCGCCGTTGACTGTATGAAATTGTTATTATTACGTTTGCAATTTCGGCCTTATGGCCATTTTCAAGTAACACTGCGAAAGTTACAGTCTGTCACAATATGAGACTATCTGACATGAGTACATGAGTCAAAATGCAGCCTTTTGAATGCGAGAGTATCACAAGATCCGATGAGTACGGCAGTTATTACATCGTAAAATGTTGTTCAATGTACGGTTAATTGTCAATGTTACCATCGTTCTAATAATCTATAATCTCAGGTTAACTGACAACATGTGGAGCTATGTCTGTAGGCTTGATAATCTTAACAAGATTGGTCTGTCATGTTTCAGACTACTGCCCAAACTCAAACAACAATCACAACAAGACACATCGCCTAGCAATAACTTCCATTCAGCTGGAAACCAACAAACCTCATAGACTCCTTCTTAATGCAAAAATCAATAAACAAAACTACAATAGCACATTTTTATTTCATTTTTATCTACTTTCTATTTCGTTTTATTCCGTTATCTACAATGCGCAATGGATTTAAACGATCACTTATTCGAAACGCCGTAATTGTCTTTCATTGCGACGCAGAAATTTGAAATTTCACTCAGAGGTAAGTACACACCTACCCTACAGTCCTACAAAAACATGGCGCCCCGGCGAGAGCACCCTCTGGATTGACGACGCCTCAAACAGCATCGTGTCGACAAGTGCGAAGAAAGGTCAAAGCTCTGAAGTTCATGTGCGGTTTAAAATGGGTGAATGATAGCACATTAGCACCAAATTTCATCACAGTTCTTCCAACGATACGGTGAACGTTTCACACGATGGGAAGAAAGGCTCTCACAACCGCTCTTACCCACGTTTGAGCCCTTCTTTTCACGCCTCTGCGATGGAGGTCAGAACAGAAATATCCAGCGTGGAATTCACGCAGCTATCTTATATAGGTGCCAGCAGAAATGATTTCAGACGCGTGCCAGTTCATAGTCGATATGAAAAGCCTTTAGGGCGGGGCAGAAACCACGCCTTTCCTTGGAGCGTCGATTCCCGCACACTTCGCCATCGAAAGCGACAGTTCTCAGTGCAGTGAACAAAGCGCGACTTTCTTGACAGCTTTTGACGCTCCCTAACACTTCAACCCCTCTCTAAGGACATTGTGAGCATACACCACCACTGAACGTGAATGTACCCATTGGGGTGCAGGGCTACCAAAACTTTTTCTCTCAGTTATAGGCTGGAATAACTACAGATCGTTCAAAATCATTCGACGAGATTTGAATGTGTTCGGAAGCAGAAAAGTGTGCTTGTGCTTTTCAGTCCTCCTGTTTCATGCCCTCCTGTGGCGCTGATCATGGAGGGGTACAACGGAGACACATGCTTGAGTATAATGGCAAAGGACCTCTAAGCACCCAGCCCTCCCCCCCCCCCCCCCAAGTTCAGCTGTGCCCTCAATGTGCCAACCCACCCACATTAGTTGAGAATTTTAGAAATATACCTTTACAGAGAAGATCTGCAAAGTAGCCCCAGACGCCAGCATGCAGGCCAATACTTTACACCCCACCAATTCAGGTTGCTTGCCTCCAGGGATCTAGGGTGACTGCAGGTTGTCTCTGTATAGTCACATTTATAAAATTCTTGATAAATGACACAGCGGATATTTCCAAACTTGGGGTCTTAGAGGGACACTTTTCAGTTATATTCATAGAGGTGTCATTGTTGTACCTCTTTGTAATCACTCTACAGAGGGCGTTAAACTGGAGGGCTGACAAAGTATAGACATCCTCTACTGGTTACAATCACTTTCAAATTTCATGCATGGCTTTTAAACGGGCCCTAGTGGTTACAACCCGTACATGAGAGTAAAAATTGCAGTCGCGCTGCACTTCAAGTGTGTGTGATCATGTGTAGTGGCATTACAACACCACAATGTCCATAGAGAGGGGTTGAAACGTTCGGGGGTGTCAACAGTGTCAAAGGTTGTCAAGGACGTCGTCCTGTACCTCATCACACTGGAAATTTTCTTCCGACCTCGAAACATGCGGGGATCAACGCCCAGAGGGAACAGACATTTCAATGACGCCCTTTATGCCACCAAATTAGCCCTTTTCATGTCAGCTCTGAGCAATTTCGGGTTTAATTGATTTCGATATGGACAATGTTTCATCTTCTTCTTCGACTGTCCACATGATATTTGTTGCGTTTGTATTTAGTCTGTGGATGCTGTGATGCTAGTCAGTATATTACATAATAATTCTGAATCCATATTAAGTTTTTTAAATTTTTCGTCCAAGAATATTTGGTATCTTGCAGGGTCATTTCGAAGTTGGCTACATGTCTTCTTTCTTTCCACACATGGAATGCACACTGGAGCACGTTTTCTATTTCATAGTGGCCTAGCATGTTGATTCCCAACAGAAAGAGCCGTAGTGTTGTAGAACTCACGCCCCCTCTCTTAATTTTGATTGTATTTATTTACTTACATTAACACATAGATCACTGTCAGTGCTCCTGGTTCATACTGATCAGCCACAATCACATCAGCACACAAACCATGTTATACACTTACAATACGCAGTACTAACGCAGATTCAACTCTCAATTCTGATTTAGCATGTGCTGTGTGGTTAGCAGGTTCATCGATAGTCTCTCCCTGAATGACTGTGACCTCCACCAAATGGGACTCTACTAGCACTAACAACCAAGTCCTCAGACTTCTTAACAGTTTCTTTAATATCTCCCTATTTTCTCATAACTCCTTCTCTGAACTAATCTTAAAATCCTCATAATTGGTCTGTAAACTAAGTAGTAACGTTGTTCCTGAATTTTGGTACCATCTTTCTTGCTAAGTATCACCTCAAGTCTCTCTTAGAAATCTGTTATATTCTTCTCATATGCCTGTATTAAGTTTATATAGTCATTTTGCTGCTGCACATTTTGTTAAAATGAACTTCCTCAAATTTATTATTATACTCGGGAACAGTGACAAGTTTACTTTCTACAGTAGAAATTCTCTCATCAAAATATGAATGTAATTTTTCTCTGAAGTATGTGCTAAGCCCATGTAATTCCTTTGAAATATCTCGCCTACAAATTCAATTTACTGCTGTAAACTCTTCATATGTCAGCGTTAAGCGAAAATTTGGTTACTAACCTGTCAGTTAACTCTGTAGCAATGGCCACAGTTCTTTCTCCCCATTTCTCATCAAGCCCTTCATAATGGTTTCTGTTTCGTTGGTATACCCTTACTCAGTTCTTTACTATTAGCTTCTAAATCCTCCCTAAGTGTCTTTGCATTGGAACTGTTACTTGCTTTTAGGTCTTACCTAAGCACCTTCACACTATCCTTTTGCTTATTTGAAATGTTTCACTTCTAAATGCCACCAATGCGTTGAGAAAATTTTTGTGAGTATGCTATGGACTTGTAATAGTAGTCTATTTTCCAACCTGAGAAGTGAAAGCTGTAGAAACATCTGCAGATACATCGCAACTACTAGGAGTTGCCAGCAGCTGAGCCCCATAAGAAGCCACCATCCCTCGTTGATGACATCATTGAACCCTTTATTCAAAGCGTAACTGATTCCAACACTCTAAATTTTTAGCACACTGAACCGTGAATTTACTTTCAAAATCTTTTCTTAAGAAAATTACTTTATTTACTGGCGATTCATCAAGAACATTGACACATTTAATCACACTAGGGCAGCGTGGAAGTAGTTCCCAGGAAGTAACTGACTGGAAGTTACCTTTAACAAATGTGAATTTATTGCTAAAAGCCTTTTTAAACAGATTTAAAATTATAAGCAGAAAAGCACACTCGAAATATCAAGTCACAATTTAACAAATGTGAATTTTATTCCTAAAAGCCTTTTCAAAACATTTAACATTATAAGCAGAAAAGCACACTCAAAATATCAAGTTACAGTTTTATTTAGAGGCAAGAACAATATTAACAGTAGGAGCCTTCGGGCTGAGAAGCCACCGAAAGTGCATTTTTTTTTAGGGACTCTTACGGTAGAAGGGTGGCAAGCTTATAACCTAAAATGACTATTTAAATAAAACCCATAAAATGCAAACTTACATAAAATGTACAAAATGCTGTACATTACACATATACCACCTCGGAAGATGATAAGGAAGATAGAAACATAGCTCAAGAATTCCGCCTTTAAGCAATAAATTCGTTAACACCGAATCCGACAAACATGACAGAGGCAGCTATTAACGTATGGAAGATTGACAAGAGGGGGAGGGGCGGTTTTACTAAACAACCCGAACTGCAGATTGCTCTAAACCTCCCCAATTCCACACTGGAAAAACGGACCACCCAATTCACAATAACCACCTTCCCGCGGGTGGGCAAACGGAGAAGAATGGTGGGACGACCCCAAAACAAAGTGGCTGGTGACCTCACCAAGAAAACAAGTAGAATTCAACAGGTAAATGAAACAACATATCTCCAATCACTTAACTTCTAATAAAATGCGATTTCTGGCGAAGACCTGGAGCAGCACCCCAACGCTCTCCCGAAGCGTCCGCTGCCAGCCGCTTCTACGGACGCAGGAAGGCGCGCCGATCTCCCGTCGCACGGCGTCGCAGCTCGCACCGGCCAGACTGATGTCGTGGGTTGACTCCTGTTGCTCTTGTGTGAACTGCGAAGCCACTACCACTTTCTATACGGCGCTGCCCACTGGACTCAAGTGAGGACCTCACATGTGCCGACGCTCAAGGCGGACAAGTCATCTCGTGTCTCAGTGCGTGACCAACCAACCGACCAATCCTACCGCCAATTACCGTTGCCCGAGCAACTCGAGCAGACTGGCGGCCTAACGCGCAGACTCAGATGCAGGAACTCAGCCCCTACCGGGCGACCACTAGGTGAATTCTGTTACTGTTGGAGTGGCAAAACTCTCATTTTCTGGCTTACAGTTTGATCCAAACGACAGACTTACTCGCACTCCGACGACAGACAGACACTGACTGCCCCACACTGAGCCAGCTGACCAAATGACTAGACTCGCTTCGACCGACCGACTCACATGCTGATAGAGCCCCCTTAAATGCACGTGAACAGGCAACCTTTCTCCTTTCCCACCAGAGGGAGACACCAAAGCTGCGATTGCCACAGCGGCGCCACCGCCTAAAACGGAGGGCGACTGCTTTACACTACGCGCTGCGGCGCGCTCTTCAAAACAGCAAATTTTACTACGGTTCACACAAATATTAACTGAATCACTATGACGCACAATATCATCTCTCTGAGCATATACTGATTCATTGTTAAGTCCGAAGTGTCTTTCTAAAAATGGCATTGAGCACTATGCGACTTAACTTCTGAGGTCATCAGTCGCCTATAACTTAGAACTAATTAAACCTAACGAACCTAAGGACATCACACACATCCATGCCCGAGGCAGAATTCGAACCTGCGACCGTAGCGGCTCCAGACTGCAGCGCCTAGAACCGCACGGTCATTCCGGCCGGTCCAAGTGTCTTTCTCACATACACATAAACAAGCAAATGAACGAGGTAAATTACAGTCTGCTCAACATGGAAATGCCATCCCAACCAGTCATGTACCTCAGCTCATTCACAATAAGACGTCACTGGTTGGGGTGTGGTGTGGCTGTCACTGGTTGGGGTGTGGTGGGGCTGGGCGGATGAATAATCTGAAACCAATATTTCAACTCACAAAAATTGATTTTCTAAGAAAGGTTAGATTCCAAGCTGATTTACAGTGCTATTAATTTCTGCATTAAACCAATTGAGTTCCGTAGATGAATCCAATTACAAATATCTGATTCGTGAAACTGAATAAGTAAATGGCAGTTCACTTTCCACGTCTAACGGAATAAAATTATAATGCACCAGCATACAGTTTTGAAAATGATTGTCCCAGAGTCCCATATACAGGAAAGAAAAATAACAACACCTGAGAAAGAAATCCCATCGCCAACATACAGTAATTAAAATTTTTATAGACTACAAAATAATTATCATGTCAAGATGAATAAATTTAAAAAAAAACGAAGAGTAATTCACTCGTAACTCTCAAAAAATAGTCTGCTAGTTTCCCCATATTTTTAAAGTGCAAGGGAACTTTTCAATGTCTAATCAAATATGAGCAGAATTTTAAGTTACAGTGCAATTCCATTATTTCCTATTTATCTATATTGCGTTAAACCTAGCCACAGCAAATACGAAATGCTCAGAAATAGCCAGAATTCTCTTCTAAGCAAATTGTGAAGATTGTTCTTGTCTTAGTGAACTTCACCACTGCAACGTCATTAGCTGCTCCAGTTTGGTATTTCAAAGTACAAATACAGATGTAAATATTCATTATATGGTTTGCTAAATATGAATTTAAGTGTAAAATTATGTACACCCATTACAAGTAGTAATACCATGATACAGAAAGTTTCATAAAAAGCTGATAAGCATTGTGGTTAAATGACAAAAATTGTAGTCAAAAATACAATCACACCCACAAAAAAGAGAAATTCTGCACAAAGACAGTCCACAACTTTAAGGTTTTACCCAAGTAAGTACAAATAGAATTGATTCATGAGGGTATTTTTGATCTGTCGTTGCAACTACAAAAGTGCGTAATTTTTTTCACCAGACGTGTTTCGTTTTATTGAGGTAAAGCATCATCAGTGGTCTGTAATTAAGTTATTTACATTTTGATTTGTTTTTAGATAAAAAAAACAGTTCGTTGAGGACAGTTTGATTTGTACTTACCGTGATTTTTCGGCTGATATCTCGCTTACATCGGGAGATGCCATCTTCCAACACACTGATAATTTTGGTCTAATTTTTAGATGTTCTGCATCACTATGCATTTCTAACAACACACTTTTATGCACACCACTGTATTCTATACGTTTTTGTACTTCAGGTATGTGTTGTTGTTTGTGTTTTGTAGTGTTGCCAACATAACCTTTTCACTACTTCGTCTTTGATGAACAACATATTATTAATTAATTTATTGTATGTCTGTAATTCTATTTAATTATGTTTCAGCGTATTTATGTACCGTGTAACGGTAGAGAATGAATAGCGATGGAGAGAATTCATTTTTATTTTTCATTTATTTATTCCTTTTGTGGGAGGTGAACAATAACAAGACACATTTCACAACTGAACTTACATGAAATGTTACATAGGAATATAAAATTATTATTTTAGTCAGCGTGTGTCAGCCACCAGATATTGTATTGAATGGAACTGTGGACCTAGAAACGACAGATTTTGACCCCGCCATAGCCCACAGTGACACACAGCCCCACAACAGCCTACAGCGCTCCACTCACCCCTCCACCGCCCCACACCGAACCCAGGGTTATTGTGCGTTTCGGCCCCCAGTGGACCCCCGCCGGGAACGTCTCATACCAGACGAGTGTAACCCAAAATGTTTGCGTGGTAGAGTAATTGTGGTGTATGTGTACGTGGAGAAAGTGCTTGTGCAGCAATCGCCGACACAGTGTAACTGAGGTGGAGTAAGGGGAACCAGTCCGCATTCGCCGAGGAGATGGAAAACCGAAATCGGATCTCGACACTAATCTACCGGGTGGATTCGTACCGGGGACCGGCACGCCTTTACGCCCGGAAAGCAGTGCGTCAGACCGGGCGGCTAACTGAGGGAGGCGGGGGGGGGGGGGGCATGGCACCATACATTACCCATCGTCACATCGTCATAATACGCTGTCATTAAATTGAAGGATTGTACAGGAATGTACATTCTGGAGAATGTGTTAGGCAAAAATAAAGACCCGGGAAAGTGTATTTCTTAATAGGTATTACACCATTATCATGTCTATAGGAAAAGGCTGTAATTGGTTATAAAATGTTTTACGATGTTGTCAATTTATCACATACTTGTGTGTTAATACAAAGTAATGAAGAACGGTAACAGTTACGTAGCACATATGTGGATGTAATCAAGACCTACCACCAGCAACGCTGGCGGCAATAACAGGGAAGTACGTGTGCTACGGGTGTCAGAAAACTGACCGATATGTGGCGTCATGGCGGCTCGTAATCGATAACTGCGTAATGGCGCTATCAACCAACTACTTTTATAAACTGGTGGCCGACAATAAGACCCAGAGCGCCAATATAACGAAAATTTTACTAGATTTACTTTATACAGAATACAATAAACTATGTTTAGCTTCACTAAATCTCTAGTAAACGTATATCGAAAATTACCTAAATGTAAATCTCGTGTGACTGGGGCCTCCCGTAGGGTAGACCGTTCGCCGGGTGCAAGTCTTTCGATTTGACGCCACTTCGACGACCTGCGCATCAATGGGGATGATGATTAGGACAACACCACATCCGGGCCCTTACGATTGACATTCTGTTGCTCTGACAACTCAACTACCGGCGAATAATACAAAACCTGCAAATACTGAATGGAAAGGAAAATAGCACAAAGTCACAACTGAAAATACACTATTTTTGAATACAGAATAGTGTGAATAGTACCAACGATCGAAAAACAATATATCCACAATATTGAGAATTAAGAGGAAATGAGACTGTAACCCCATGTCCAGGTGCCGAAGATAACCAGCGTCATGCAGGATGATTCAGTTGCCCCTACTTAAGAGTCTTATGCAACACGCAACGAATTTAAATACTGTGCCCAAGGTCTTCATTTTCTCTCGCTTGCCCCATGAGAACCAGTAGTCCTACAGAAAAAATGAACAGGTCCTTTTGTAGGAAATTTATTGTACTTCAGTTTTGTGCTAGGATACGTTTTCGCAACAGGCCGTAGTTTTAGATTTATTCAAGAAAAACAAAATTGGCCTTCAAACCAGTTTTTCTTGAGTAACTCGAAAAAAGCGGGCTCCAGCGAAAACGTATCCCAACAGAAAATTTGACTGCACTGAATTTCCTTCAAAAAGGTAACGTTAATTTTTTTTCTATAGGACTAATTGTTAGCGCGTAGCAAGCGAGAAGATATGAAAATCTTGCACGTTGTTTTTAAAGGCGTTTCGCGTTGCACAGTATCCACAGGCTGGAGCAGTTGAATGAGCCTTTACGTGGGTATGATTACAAGCCAAATGCATAACAACCTAGTTTCACGGTGACTCGGGAACCTGTCGCGATCGACCTTAATCGCGGAGAAAATATTTGATGTCATCAGACGCTTCTGATGAGTCTCAACAAACACATAATTTTGTAGCTTTACGAGGTCTAATTATGAATGAATAACCTGAACTGGACGTGGCATAGTCGAACAAACCAGTGGACTCATTTTCTCTACGAACTGAGGCCTGAATCTACACAAGAGACGATGTGCGTTGGTGTTATGTCTTGTAGGGGACTGAAAAATGTTTCTGTCCGGTGCCATTTGGTAACACATTAAAGACAACAAAAAACGACCAGATGCACAATCAGAACGTTGACTGACATAATGGATCTTGTTCAAATTACAATTGTTACTCGTGGAAGTCTTTATGTGAATAAACGTGGACTAAATGAAAATAAAATCGCAAACGAAAAGTAATAAACTACCACAGTGTGAGTCGAGCTTCATCCGAAGAACCTGACATACGACGTAAGGTTTGGTTCCCGCTACGCAGCAATGCTGTACTCATTAACAAGTGGTCCGAGCCTACTATTTTCGTCCAGATTCGCGGCGTACGTGTTGCTTTATACTGTTGTGACAGCCGTGTGAATGTATTTCCTTTTTTCCTATTGTTCCAAAGCGAGCGCTTCTGTACCTGCTATCGAAGGATCTGTGGGTGGTTCTGAACTACACAGTAACTTCTGTGTTAATATGACAAAGCTGACGGATGAAAGGCTCGATGTCAGGGTCCGACGGTCCGTTCACTTGTTCATGCCGAGCTATTTCGGCATGAATTACGCGGTGGCAAATTGAAGAATCACAACTTCCACTTTGTCACGGTGTCTTTCAGGGGAAGCGAGGATCCAGAGGGGAGGGGCAAGTTCTTCTTCTTTTGGGGCAGGAGGGGGGGGGGAAGTTCCTACCGCTCACTGTCATCTTGAGCCATCTTAACCACCTGTTCGTACCTTCAGCGTAAGTTCATGATCCTGCATACCACATAAAAATGTCCCCAAAGTACGCTTAGTTCACGAATCAAAATACAATGTGCAACATTAAAGCTCACTTCCTCAATGCCTCAATGTTTCGCAGACGTATTTTTGACTACAGTTGTGGTTCGATCGATTCGAGCCGCCTTTTCTGCAGGTATGTAGTACTCTGCAACAGAATAGATGCTCAATCGATTGATTGCAAGCACTATTAGTTCTGTTGGTTTCAAAACAATTCTTTGCAATACTCACTCAGTAAATGAAATAATACAACATGAAGAAACAAGTAGAGTTACGGCCTAAAGTTAAGCGCTGTCACACCGGTCGGGAACGACAGGGGAGAGAAGGCTGTGAGAAGAAGTCAGCCAATCACACACTGAGCGGACCTTCCTCCAGGACGACAACGCGACTCCGGCGGCCCCTATGTGAAGAGGACATAAGCGCTGCGACCGACTGGTGACGGCCCAGTTCAATAGCAGCTTCAAGAATAGTGACTGTGAAGCATCGTCAATGTTAGAAACTTCGATAGCAGTTCAGGAAAGACTTTTGTCAGTAAGAGATCAGCATTCACTTCAAAGACTGATTATTTCGTATGTCACCCCTTCGCTTGCGACACATCTATGTAACTGCTGATGTTAAGTATCTCTAATCGCCTTTTTGTAATAAAACTCACTAATGCGAGATGTTTGTCTGTCTAGCGAACCGAGTATGCAGGCTGGAGGAAACAAGTAGTTTTGTGCGGGGGGGGGGGGGGGGGGAGGGTATGTCAGTATGACACACCGTCGATGGGTATCTAAAAATTAACATTTGAAATTCTCTGTGACAGCTAGGACAGTCACCAGACTGTATCAGTGTCTGTCATGTCTAGTGTGGTTACCAGACCAGGTAGCGCACATAAGGGGCATGAACAGCACAACCCGCTGAGTGGCCACTGTGAAGAACACGTAGTTGCCGCCTGCTCGTGAGATACAGCGTTATCAGCTTCTCACAAGGTTTGAAAGTGGCCTCGTTATGGTATCCAGTTGGCTAACTCGACGGATCATGCAGTATTGAGATTTCTGGGGCACTTGTATCAGACAGTGGCCTAACGTTGGACTGCATGGAACGTTAGCGCAGACATACTGGTTGTTAATGTTCTGGTCGACCGCAGCCGACCATCGTACGGGAGGGTTGCCATATTTTATACCAAGCACACCTGAGAGCAGGTAACGATTCCCTGCAACATTCCGTGTCACCCGCAACATTACTCGGAGACTGGCAACGGCTGGACCAGTGAATCAACTCGTAGGCTACTCTTAATATAACACATCTGCACAAAGCGATGTGTCAGGAGTGATGCGGTGCCCGGGAAGCATAGAAGCACAGGCTACTGATGAATGGCACCGCGTTGTGTTCAGCCGTGAATTACCGTTCTGAACCACCCTGGATCATCGTCTTCTGTGTATATGGCGGCGAGATGGGAGAGGTCCCATTCTTCCAAAGTTTTGAAGAGCCACAGCAGTCATGGTGTGGGGAATCGTCGGTTGCCCAACAGCAGTTCACGGACTTCCCCTGTTCTAGTGTGTTACCACTGACAGAGGTTGCGCTGAATACAGTTGCCGATGTGCAGTCACCAGTCCAAAGTGCTGGGAGAGTTTATTCGTTTGTTCAGAAGGGGAGGCCGACAAGCGTATGCAACCTTTCAGCCGGTCGGCGATAACAGAATTGAAGTGCACGCCCTGCACACTTTCTCAAAAAGCCTTACAGACCCTATTCGGTAAAAAAAATCATTTACCCTTTACTTCTAGCTTTCAAATGTACGGCTGATTACGATATGCCCATCATTTCGTTAATAGTCGTAGTTTTTGTGATATTTGCGTGGCAGTAAGACACTGCACGAAATTCGAGAAAGTTTTGCAATGAAAAATATGGGTTGGTAAGATTACATAATATGTTTCTGGATGTGAAATTTTTCTTTAGATTTCGATGGAGGTCTATAAGTCGCTAATCTCGAGAAAATTGATCTGATGTAGCACACCCATTGGCGTTCGCAACGCATCAGCAATAAAGCCAGATTGAAATATCCACAGCATTCTTTATATTTCATAAACGGTTTGAGGTACCGAAATGAGTTTTTGACAAATGATAGCACACCAAGAGGAGAGTATTTTGCCATCTGTCAGTATGCAAAACTTATTCCAGTAACTACAGACTTTTCCGATAAAGAAATGTAATGGATGGTGAAACGCGGATTGCTATGTATTTTTTAACAACGTTAGTGAAGTCATTACACATTTTCTTTTTTTTACCGAGGATGTGCTTTTTCATAAGATACTAACTTTACTTTTTCTCAGTACATCACTTAATAAACTTCAGAATTGTCTCGCTATTGATGAGGTGAGACTGTGTAAAATCCACTGAGTTTTGGCAAAGGAAGCAAATTTTAACATGGCAGCAAGAGAAATGTGCCGGTTTTACTCAAAATTCCCCACTCGTAACACTTCTCTTCAGTTTACAAATGGTTGAAAAACAAAGAGAAAGTAAATCACTGCATTTTCGGCGGAATTATTTGTAGATACTAACCAAAGAAGAGGTGACAGATCTTTCTGGTCACCATGCAAGTGGGGGCGTGCAAGGGCCCTGCTTGATATTTACAAAAAATATAAATTCAGGCTTCAGTCTAGGGGTAGCGTCTTTTTATTACCAATCAAGACGCTCTCTGTCACGCGTTCGAAACCCACTACAGCTTAAATTTTGATTAATAATCAGCCTCGGCGGCCGGAGACTTCCGGCGTAAGAAGTCTCCCTCGCTCCACCAACGGCCTTGTCAAGGAGGGAGGAGGAACGAACCGAGCTTCAGGGCACTCGCTTGTCCTTTGGGTGGAAAACTGCCCCTAAAGGTGGAAGAGTTGGCAATGATCAACGGCATGAGGATGCTAAAGACAATGGAAAGCACTGCATTAAAGACACAAAGTGTAACGACACGACATTTGCCTGCAATTGATGACCTCTACATTGGTAAAAAATTCCGGAATAGTCTGCATTAGGATCCCCGAGACTGCCAACGGGCACGTGACTATGAGAAAAAGATTGAATAACGAATGAAAGGATAACGCTCTATAAGTCGTGACGTGGAATATCAGAAGCTTGAAGTGGTAGGGAAGCTAGAAATTCTCAAAAGGGAAATGCAAAGGCTCAATCTAGATATAGTAGTCAGTTAAGAAAAACGGAAAGAAGACAAGGATTTCTGGTCAGTTGAGTACAGGGTAAGACCAACACCAGCAGAAAATGGTATAAGGGGAATAGAAAGAAGGTTTGGTAAAGTGTGTTACTGGAAACTGTTCAGTGATAGTGTTGTTCTTATCAGATTGGACAGCAAATCAACGCCGACAACGATAGTAGAGGTATACATGCCAGCGTCGCAAGTTGAAGATGACGAGACAGAGAAGGTAAACGAGGATACTGAAATGTAAATACAGTACATAAAAGGAGATGTAAATCTAATAGTCATGGGGGACTGGCATGCAGTTGTAGGGGAAGGAGTAGAAGAAAAGATTAGAAGAAAATATGGGCTTGGAACAAGGAATGAGAGAGAAGAAAAACTAACTGTTCTGTAATAAATATCAGCTGGTAGTATCGAATACTCTGTTCAAGAATCACAAGAGGAGGACGTATGCTTAGAAAAGGCCGGGTGATACGGGAAGATTTCTGTTAGATTACATTCTACATTCTACAT
The DNA here is from genome assembly GCF_023864275.1 of Schistocerca cancellata. Taxonomy (NCBI): domain Eukaryota; kingdom Metazoa; phylum Arthropoda; class Insecta; order Orthoptera; family Acrididae; genus Schistocerca; species Schistocerca cancellata. Next base: position 78,962,365 of record NC_064627.1, on the reverse strand, counting down.
TCATACTCCGCAAGCAACCCAACGGTGTGTGGCGGAGGACACTTTACGTGCCACTGTCATTATCTCCCTTTCCTGTTCCAGTCGCGTATGGTTCGCGGGAAGAACGACTGTCTGAAAGCCTCTGTGCGCGCTCTAATCTCTCTAATTTTACATTCGTGATCTCCTCGGGAGGTATAAGTAGGGGGAAGCAATATATTCGATACCTCATCTAGAAACGCACCCTCTCGAAACCTGGCGAGCAAGCTACACCGCGATGCAGAGCGCCTCTCTTGCAGAGTCTGCCACTTGAGTTTGTTAAACATCTCCGTAACGCTGTCACGGTTACCAAATAACCCTGTGACGAAACGCGCCGCTCTGCTTTGGATCTTCTCTATCTCCTCCGTCAACACGATCTGGTACGGATCCCACACTGATGAGCAATACTCAAGTATAGGTCGAACGAGTGTTACATCATGGTCAGGCTGAGATTCCGAAATCAGATACAAAGAAATGGTTCAAATGGCTCTCAGCACTATGCGACTTAACTTCTGAGGTCGTCAGTCGCCTAGAACTTAGAACTAATTAAACCTAACTAACATAAGGACATCACACACATCCATGCACGAGGCAGGATTCGAACTTGCGACCGGAGCGGTTGCTCAGTTCCAGACTGTAGCGCCTAGAAGCGCACGGCTACTCTGGCCGGCGAAATCAGATACTGGATTTAAGGCGTACTCAGGAGCAGATATAACTCAGATTACAATACGGTAGTGATGAAAAGTAGGCTGAAGTTCAAGAGATTAATCAGGAAGAATCAATACGCGTTTAAATGGGATACGAAAGTACTAAGGAATGAAGAGGTAAGGTGGAAGCTCTTCTGCGATTAAGGAGTAGCTCAGTATGCAGTTCAGTTGAAAAGGAACGGACATCACTAAAATGAGCGAACACAGAAGCTGGAAAGGAAAAGAACGTAACTACGAAGAAAGTTCTCCTAGGCTATAGGTAGCTCAGTTGAAGAGGAATGGACATCTCTAAATTTTGGAAAGAAAAACGCAGGTGCAAAGAAAGTAACTGAGAAGGAACCACGGATAACAGAAGAAATATCTCAGCTGATCGATGAAAGAAGAAAGTACAAAAATGTTCAGCGAATTCAGGAATACAGAAATAGAGGTTGATGTCGAATGAAATAAGTAGGAAGTTCAGGCTGGCTAAGACGGAATGGCTACATGAAAAGTGAAGAAATCAAGAAAGAAATGATAATCGGAAGCACTGACTCAGCATATAGGAAAGTGAAAACAGTCTTCGGTGAAATTTAAAGGAAGGGTGCTAACATTAAGGGTGCAATGGGAAATGCTGAGGAGAGAGCGGATAGGTGAAAACAGCATATTGAAGGCCTCTAGGAGGAGGAAGATTTGTCTGATGAAACAGGAGTCGATTTAGAAGAGATAGCGGGTCCAGTATTAGTATCAGAATTTAAGAGAGCTTCGCAGGACTTAAGGTCAAATAAGGCAGAAGTAATAGATAATATTCCACTAGAATTTCTAAAATCATTGGGGGAAATGGCACCAATACGACTATTCATGTTGGTGTGGAATGTATGAGTCTGCTGACATACCATCAGACTTTTGAAAAATATCATCCACCCAATTCCGAAGACTACAGGAGGTGACAAGTGCAAGAATTATCGCACAATCAGCTTAACAGTTCATGCATTCAAGTTGCTGACAAGAATAGTATACAGAAAGATGAAAAAAATTGAGGATGTGTTAGATGATGATTAGACTGACTTTAGGAAAGGTAAGGGCACCAGTCAGGTAATTCTGACGTTGCGGTTGATAATGGAAGCAAAACTAATGGAAATTCAAGACCAGTTCATAGGATTTGTGAACCTAGAAAAAGTGTTGGACATTGTAAAATGATGCAAGATGTCCGAAATTCTGAGAAAAATAGGGGTAAGTTATAGTGAGAGATGGGTAATGTACATTGCATACAAGAGACAAGAGTAAATATAAAGAGTGGATGAACAGAATCAAGCGCTCGGAATAGATAGGGTGTAGGACAGGGGTATAGTCTTTCGCCCCTACTGTTCTCTTTGGACATCGAAGAAGCAATATGCAAATAAAAGATTCAGGAGAGGGATTAAAATTCAGTTTAAAAGGATATCAACGATAAGATTCGCTGATGGCATTGCTATCATCAGTGAAAGAGAAGAACGATTACATTATCTCCTCAGTGGAATGAAGAGTCTAAGAAGTACAGAATATGGATTGCAAGGAAATCGAAGAAAGACGAAAGTAATAAGCAGAAGAAATGAGAACAGCAGAAAACTTAATATCAGGATCGATGGCCACGAAGTTAAGGAATTCTACTGCCTAGGCAGTAAGATAACAATGATGGATGGAGCAGGGAGGACATAAAAAACAGACTAGCACTAGCCAGAATGGCATTCCTGACCATGAGGGTTCTACTATTATCAAACTTAGGCCTTAATTTGAGGAACGTACGTTTGGGGGACAGCGTTGTCCGGTAGTGAAACATTGAATGTGGGAAAACAAAAGCAGAAAAGAAACGAGGCATTTGAGATATGGTGCTACAGACGAATGTTGAAAATTAGGTGGTCTGATAAGGTAAGAAGTGAAGATGCTCGGCACAGAATCGGAGAATCGGAAAATATGTGGAAATCGCTGACAAGGAGAAGTTACAGGATGGAAGGACATCAGTTAAGACATCAGGAAATGACTTCCATGGTACTACAGGGAGCTTCAGAGGGCAAAAACTGTAGAGGAAGACGTTGGAATATATCCAGAAAATAGTTGAGGACGTAGGTAGCAAGTGCTACTCTGAGATGAAGAGGTTGGCGCAGGAGAGGAATTCGTGGTGGACGACATCAAACCAGTCAGAATATTTACGACTCAAAAGGAAAAGAATGCTCCAGTTTGGAATGGCACTTCCTCCCTAGTGCTCGGTATTTCCCCACCACTAACACTCTCCCCACGCTTGCCCTGCCGTCTCCGCATCTACGGGCAACGGTATTCTGTGTGCACTATACCTCAGAATCCTGTTGCCAGTTTTCAACAGGACATTACTCATTCTCGCACTGCACGAGTTTCTGCGACCTGTCTGAGTGACGGCAAGGTACTCGCACTGCCAGCAGATCGATCAGGTGCGTCCCCAATAGAACGTTTGTGGAACCAGCTGGGAGTCAGATGCGTGCCACTCCCCGTACCTGGGGCGTCAGGGACCAGTTACAACGTTAGTCGGCTAGCTCGTCACAGGAGAGGATACAACGGCGTTATCACACTTACTAATCGAAGCACTGCAGGCATCCAGGACAGACGGGGTGCAAGGTCACGCTAATATGTGGCGTCGTGCTGCCAAGGTCTCTGCAAAAATGACTCGCTTTTTTAATCACTGAAATACTGATATTCCCCCAACCTGTTAATTTTCCTTTTGTCAGGCTGTGTATTTTGTCACTATGTTTTAAGTCACCCGCCCTTTACATTGCTGACGAAACTTTGAGGTCTTCCACTACTCTCTTTCCAATTCGGAGAGACGTTGGACAAATAGTATTTGCACGATGTGATAGATTTGTCGGGCAAATTTGGCATTTTGGAAGCTTCTACCCTGAGGTGAAATTCCTCTTCTAACATTGACGAGTCTTTTGCTTGTGGACCCTAAGCAGTAAACGTTCACAGCGGTAGCCCGTGTAGTCTCAGTTTCGTACTTTTCCATGTATAATGTCCAACATACACTCATCATCATCAGTTATCTGCTATATTAGCAGGTCCTTTGCCTCTCCATTTTCTGCGATCCATTGCTTCCTTCTTAAGGCTGCTGTATGTTGTACCGTCCATCATGTCATCCAGTATCTGGAATCTCTTCCTTCCTCGCTTCCTTTTCCCTTCTACACAACCTTCTAAAACTGTTATTATCAGTCCGTCATTCTTCCTTAATATACGCCCAATCCAATTTCTTTTTCTTCTCTTTATTACATCTAGTAACTGTCTTTTCTCTCCCACTCTTCTCAGTACCTCTTCATTTTTTACTCTGTCCATCCAACTTATTCTTTCCATCTTCCGCCATGTCCAGATCTCAAAAGCCTCCAGCCTTTCTCTGTCTTTTTTCCTCATAGTCCATGTTTCAGCGCCATATAGAAGAACACTCCATACAACACATACACTACTGGCCATTAAAATTGCTGCACCAAGAAGAAATTAAGATGATAAACAGGTCTTCATTGGACAAAAATATTATACTATAACTGGCATGTGATTACATTTTCACGCAATTTTGGTGCATAAATCCTGAGAAATCAGTACCCAGAACAACCACCTCTGGCCGTAATAACGGCCACGATACGCCTGGGCATTGAGTCAAACAGAGCTTGGATGGCGTGTACAGGTACAGCTGCCGATGCAGCTTCAACACGATACCAAAGCTCAAAAGAGTAGTAACTGGCGTATTGTGACGAGCCAGTTCCTCGGCCACCATTGACCAGACGTTTTCAGTTGGTGAGAGATCTGGAGAATGTGCTGGCCAGAGCAGCAGTCGAATATTTTCTGCATCCAGAAAGCCCGTACAGGATCTGCAACATGCGGTCGTGCATTATCCTTCTGAAATGTAGGGTTTCGCAGGGATCGAATGAAGGGTAGAGCCACGGGTCGTAATACTTCTAATAATGCAACGTCCACTGTTCAATGTGCCGTCAATGCGAACAAGAGGTGACCGAGACGTGTAACCAGTGGCACCCCATACCATCACGCCGGGTCATACGCCAGTATGGCGATGACGAATACACCCTTCCAATGTGCGTTCACCGCGATGTCGCCAAATACGGATGCGAGCGTCATGATGCTGTAAACAGAACCAGGATTCATCCGAAAAAATGACATTTTGCCATTAGTGCACCCAGGTTCGTCGTTGAGTACACCATTGCAGGCGCTCCTGTCTGTGATGCAGCGTCAAGGGTAACTTTAGCCATGGTCTCCGAGCTGATAGTCCATGCTGCTGCAAACTTCGTCGAACTATTGGTGCAGGTGGTTGTTGTCCTGCAAACCTCCCCATCTGCTGACTCAGGGATCGAGACGTGGCTGCACGATCCGTTTCAGCCATGCGGATAAGATGCCTGTCATCTCGACTGCTATGATACGAGGCCGTTGGGATCCAGCACGGCATACCGTATTACCCTCCTGAACCTATCGATTCCATATTCTCCTAACAGTCATTGGATCTCGACCAACGCGAGCAGCAATGTCGCGATACGATAAACCGCAATCACAACAGGTTACAATCCGACGTTTATCAAAATGGGAAACGTGATGGTACGCATTTCTCCTCCTTACACGAGGCATCACAACAACGTTTCACCAGGCAACGCAGGTCAACTGCTGTTTTTGTGTGAGAAATCGGTTGGAAACTTTCCACGTGTCAGTACGTTGTAGGTGTCGCCACCGGCGCCAACCTTGTGTAAATGCTCTGAAAAGCTAATCATTTGTAAATCACAGCGTCTTCTTCCTGTCGGTTAAATTTCGCGTCTCTAGCACGTCATCTTCGTGGTGTAGCAATTTTAATGGCCAATTGTGTATCTTTAAAATTACTTGCCACTGTCCATCCACCGTTGCTAAAAATGTAGTGCCACTGGTATGAACTGCAGTATCTAATGCCACCGTGTATTCTCCTCACACACATTGAGTTTTTCAAATACAGTTCATCTACCTCATGGTTCACTCATGTGTGTTTCGATTTAGCTGCAAGTTTTTCTTCGTGAGCTCTCCTTCTTTCTTGTCCCTGTTTACTCCGCACTTTCGTTCCATGACTGTATTTCTCATGTGCGAAGTTTCCAACAGCCGTAGCGTCTCAAAAACTTACGAGAAAGTAAAGAAGACCCTTTGAATATCGTTTTCGACGTATTAAATCAAAGCAACAGTTATCGGTCGTTCCATGTTTGTGTTTCCAATATTGTAGGTAAGTCTTGTTGCTTGGGATCTGTGAACGTGTCAATCAAATGTAAATCTTCCTTCTCGGATGTCTACTGAGGGGTTGGATAATTTTTTTGTTGCTTACCGGAAGCTTTTGTCTACAGCCGTTCTGTTGGCCCGATACTCTATCTCATAACTGAGCGTTCCTTCACAAAATCTTTTTCCATGTTATGCAAAGTGTAAGAGTATCGCTGGCATACAGAGCTTCTGGTTTAATAACTAAATTTTGCATATACTGTTGACGTCGTGAATTTCTATATTGGAATTCTTTGTGCAGTTTCTTCTCCCCAATAGATTCAAGGGCCTCGATTAGTTATAGCACGACAGGAGTCTTTCGATTTGACCATACCTTGGAGTCGTGTATGTGATCTGAAAATTTTGTGCCCAGCATTTTCAGCGCGTTCTCAGATGCCTTCCACCTATTTGATTGCAGTCGTTTCGTCATTTTCACCTCCCACGCCATGTTGTTTTACCACAAAATTGTGTGAACGTAATTAAAATGGAAGTTCCATTATCGGAGGCACTGCCTACCGGAATTCGCGGAAATGCAGAACATAATGACGCTCAATACGTAAAGCTTGTTGCATAGCAAATCAATACCGAGCACATTAGCAAACATACAATTACTGATTACGAAAACACACTGTTTTTTGGTGTACGGGATTTCATCGTTAATGATTCAGTCCTTGACACACAAACCCATTTCTCAATCCACGATCCGTGCGGATTAAATATCATGAACCGAAAGTCCACGTCAGGTACAGCACAGACCTACCGCACAGTCACCCTTGTGATGCAGATAGCTAAAATGCTTGCTGGTAGTCAGTGTAGCTGATTTGCGTTCATATGGTATACGAACTGAAGTAGGAAACTGGCTATAGGCATTTAGCGTTTCCTGAGCTACTGTATCTACTTGGAAAGGAACAAAAACCGTGAATTCGAGGAAGCACGTGGGACAGTGTTTCGGTCCTGGCGTGTTAGTGTGGGTACTTGCCGCATGTGTCAGATAGACATGCTGAGATATGCTCCCTGTGGTCAGGGAGATGAAGGAAGATCCAGAGAAGGACGTCAGCACAGTGGAAAGGATTTTATGTAATCATTGTGGTTTGATAATAGACAAGAGAAAAACAGAGGTAATAATATGCAGTATTGACTAAGAATATGAGACTCTGATCATGACAATTGGAAGGAAAGTGTTAGAGGCGATAACGAATATACCTACTTCGGGAGCAGTTTGTAGAAGCACAAGTTGGTATGAACGGTAATGAAATTGTAAACAAAGTACTCCAGGAAGAAACAGTGTTTAAATAGATGAAGAATTTACTCGCCAGCAAGAAAATTAATTTTGAAATAAGGAAACGGATCAGTAAACCATTTGTTTGTAGTGTAGCCCCAATGGGTGTGAACCTTGGACACTAACAAGGGGACCCTCCATACTGTAAATCACGGATTTTGATGGGCTTCCAAAATGTTGTAGAGACACTTACCCTGAGCAAGTGGCTATCCGGTTTTCTTTAGCGACGGGCCTTGGTTTTTGAGAAAATCGATTTTGAAGTTCATTGCGGGCTTTGTATACCCGTAACATTACATGTATTCGGAGCAAGCTTTGTATACCCGTAACATTACATGTATTCCGAGCAAGTCAGCGTAGCGCAGCGGTAAAAGTTCACGGCTACCGCGCTGGAGGTACCGTGTTCACATCTTGCTGCCAGACGTTTTTTTATGTATGCAGTAATCGTCCCGAAAATTTGGTCCTAAGGTTCAAAAACGAGTAAACGAATTAACTGGGAAATACAGAAATGAAGTCGTGTCCCACAGGAAATCCGAGAAGTTCACGAAATTGGTGACCGAAGAATTTTTACGTTCTATAATTCTTCCGTACGTGGGACACAATTTTTTTTTTGTACATTATCGATTCGTCGGGAGGGCAAACCGTGAAACGGAATAGACAGTGGCAAGTAATTTCAAAGATACACAATTGGCCATTAAAATTGCTTCACCACGAAGATGACGTGCTAAAGACGCGAAATTTAACCGACAGGAAGAAGATGCTGTGATTTGCAAATGATTAGCTTTTCAGAGCATTCACACAAGGCTTTATACGATCATCTATTCACTGATGAAACGAAAGCAGCCGGCCGCGGTGGTCTCGCGGTACTAGGCGCGCAGTCCGGAACCGCGCGACTCCTACGGTCGCAGGTTCGAATCCTGCCTCGGGCATGGATGTGTGTGATGTCCTTAGGTTAGTTAGGTTTAAGTAGTTCTAAGTTCCAGGGGACTGATGACCTCATATGTTAAGTCCCATAGTGCTCAGAGCCATTTGAACCATTTTTTTTAAACGAAAGCGAGCACCTACACCCTAAAAGTGGTCCCACCAAAGTGCACTCCTTATTGCCAGGCCTGTGAGGTTTATTTTATTATTCAGAATGCTTCCGACTTGATGAAAGACGAGAGAGAGATCGCTCGCTTCTAGGGAAGATTCGATAAAATTACATTCGCTATTCCTACATCAATTCAGCGCACCTAATTTTGAAAGCATGATTAGATCCGCATGGTTCGCATCGAAATTAGCAGATGAAATAGAAGTCTTTTTGAATGAAAAAAAAATTGTGTTTCCCGGTATCGCTCGTGAAGAAACCGCGCGCCTGCAAGACGGTTGATTTCATAAAATGCGCAGGGTGCTGCGAATATTTGTGCTTCGGTTGTTTCTATGATAAGTATAACCCACAATATTGTACTGGCACATCAAGCAATGTGGACGATGAAAAATAAGATTTTGTAATATCTTATGACAGAAAATAATAATAACTGAACATATCTTTACAATTTCGCACACCTTACACTGTTTGTTGATATTCTTTGAAGGAAAATTGAAAAATTCGGTCGATTTTGAAAGAAAAAAAAACGAAAGTGCACGAGCAGGATTCCAACACGGTACCTCCCCCGCGGTAGCCGTTGAACTTTACCGCGGCGCTACGCTGACTTCCTCGGAATATATGTTATGTTACGGGTATACAAAGCGCGCAATGAACTTAAAAATCTATTTTCTCAAAAACTAAGGCCCGTCGCTAAAAAACCGGATAGCCACGTACTCACGGTAAGTGCTTCTGCAACATATTTGAAGCGCATCAAAATCCTTGATTTACAGTATAACATGACAGAAGACCGCTAGATTGGGCAAGTAGGTGGATTCACCATGGCAGACACGTCGTCGTAAGCTCCGACAACTTTCAAAAAAAAGTTTTGTTGACCAATTTAAATTGTTTGATAATGTAACATGTTTCGAGGTACAAATGACATCCTCAGGTTACTGTGACATTACAAGAAACATTCAATAAAACTACACGGAGGTCTGAAACCTGTTTTGACATGTGCTGTGGCCATTATACTGAGAAAGGAAAGGGTGACCTAATCAGGAAGAATACGCACTTTACATCGAAATAAATTCGCTGAATGCAAATAATTTGGTTTGGCATACGTTGTGTATAGCTGTACTAGTTATTGGCGGTATACGAAAATTTGTGCCGGACCCCGACTCGAACTTGGATTTCTCGCTTATCGCGAGTAATGCCTCAGCCATTTGACTATCCATGTAGTCCCACCAAACCTATCCTATATGTGAAACTGTCTACATCCCTTTACGATAGATAGCCTCCTACTGCCGCGATGAGTTGGAAATCCAAGCTCGAGTCTCGGTCCGGCAGAGAATTTCATACACCTGTAAGTACTACATCTACGCCCAACACAGCTGAAGCCAAGTTATTCACATTAAACGAATTTATTCAGACGTATTTCCGGAAGGCTGTCTATAGCCAACAATGTCTGCTCATCCAGATGTGTTAGTAAATATTCACTTTTTTGTTGGTTTGTTCTTTACATAAAAGTATTTTTAAATAATCATACGAAATGGACGTATTGTTGTGGCGTGCTCCGCTGCCTCCATCACTATGGTTCCTTGCCTCTTGCTAATCAACTTTTCATAAACTTGCAAAGGAAGCTTCTAACACGTCATCACATTGAAGTCTGCTGTGCAGTAAAAGCAAGAGGAGGTCAAAACAAACCTTGTCCGATTTAGCTACCGATGTGTCGATCCTGGCGTTGTCTGTTACTTTCAGGGTCTTGTGTACTACTTGCTGATACGTCTCTGACGTTGGTCTACCAAATAAGAGAGACTGTGATAGTCTGAGAGTATAGACATTATTTGGAAGAAACACTGTTACTGCGCACACAATCATAAATACTCTTAATATTACGTGTTAACTGTTTCAACAATATTGAATGGAAGTTGGTTAGGGAATGTAAGTTTTTTGAACTTTTAGCTGAGTTTAAGTTCTTGTTTTTCTATCTATGGCAATGTATATGAATATTTCAAGTTCCTGCAAAAAGTCCATTTTCCAGCTTTTCTCCAAGGCGTGCCGTACTCTAAGACTGTTAAGTATTAAAACGTAGCGTCTTGTTTCCTCTGTGTGATACGTTAGCTTAATCAAATCTGAAACAGTTGATATTTACACTGAAAAGATCTTCCTGTGACCAGTATCTTGCTTCCGCTGCACAGTAGAGGTAATTGTTATTACGTATTAAATTGTGTTTTTATTAAGTGATTGGTACTATTTAACCTTAATTCTATACGTTAGCAATATTATAAATGTGTAATGCATCTTTCGTCATATCATATGTACTCGGTGGGCCTATTGTGCTTCGTACCAAGATCAGACAGGGCCTGCCTGCTGGTGAATTCCACAGCGTGAAATATTGTGTGAGGTTCTCAAAAGAACATAATAATATCCGATACTATTATTTTTCTTAAAGTGCGAAACAGAATCTTACTAAATGACTTCATAACGACTCATCAGGGAATGAATTTCACTGGTAATTTAACACACCACTTCTCAAGTAAGACAGCCATTCTCATCAAACAAACGAGGTGGAAAGGCGGGGTGTGATGTATGTAGCCGGAAAGTGTAGCGAATCATACATCATGGAAAATACATTATTAAAACTACGTATTCTCTCCTCGAAGTTTATTAGGCATTTAACAAGCAATATTCAGTTTGATGTTATGAGTCCTTATGCAGTTGTTAATCAATTTTATGATTTTATTCTTGACCTATCGGCAAAGGATCTTGCCATCTGAGAGTTAGGACAAGGATGTTCTTGCGGACACATTAAAAATTCCACCATTAGCTACCACAGTGTTAGGGAAACATTAAAAGATACGGTCACCAACAGATACTATGAATTGGAGGCGGTTGTGAAACCTTGCTAGTGACCATACAACCTGGTCAAAAATATTTGTAGCGCACGATGACAGAATTGTACATATGTACCTAACAAAGAACGAAGTCGTGCTTGCAGAAACGTACCTGAAAAACGGTGAAAATATGCACATTTTAATTTAACTACATAAATCCCTCGATAATTGAATTTAATTATTGGGCGGATTACCTACATTACAAACCGACGGAATGAACTGGCTTCACTGCCAAATATTTTGTCCTAAGTACGCTCGGATGCAGCAGGTGTTAGTCACTTCCTTTTACCAACTACCTTTCAAAGCATTCCAGACGCTGTGCATTGGTGCGTCCTCACAGAGTAGGAGTTGCTGCCACCCAGTCGTCACGAGAAACTACTCCGAAGCGGCAAATACTTTGCCCCATCGGGTGGGAGCTAAAAATGACCGTGCCCGTCACACAACCTCCCACCAATTCACAAAGCAAAGTTTCGAGCGAGAGTTCGCATGAAAAATTCACAGTCTGCGCTATTGTTCGACTAACCAATCGCAGGACGTACTTCCAAAAAGAGTGGGTCAAACTGTCTCCAGTCCAGTAACGCCACGAGGCAGCTTTGAAAGCTAACGTTCAATTTGATTAGATTACATGTAACGGACGACATAGGATGCTATGAAAAAGAAGTAAATAAAATGAATAAAGTTGGTTCTCGGTGCATTCCTCCACCCAGACATAGTTATGTTATAAGCGAACAGCAGAAAACCAATATGATGGACCAGCTGAACCCAAGTTAATCTTTAAAATAATATTTTCATGCATGGTGGGTGAAAGAGACGTGTCCTGTTGAAGTTTGTGAACAGTGGTTAACAAGATGCAATGAGCCATAGCATTTGATATAACAAAAACCGCATGGTATCAACAAAGTTATTGATTATTTTAAAAAAATTATGTTGATAGCAAACCAAGAAAAAAATGAATATTCGTTAGTATTAAGTTATCCTTCTATTCCTCTGCAGGATGGCCGTATGACGTGACAAGACTGTAGCGAACAACTTAAATATATACATATGCTTTTGTTAAGTGATTTTTATATTCACATTGTAGCCTGAATATGTGTTTTTCACCTTTAAATATGAAACAATTTAACTAACTTAAATGCCGGCCTGAGTGGCCGAGCGGTTAAAGGCGCTACAGTCTGGAACTGCACGACCGCTACGGTCGCAGGTTCGAATCCTGCCTCGGGCATGGATGTGTGTGATGTCCTTAGGTTAGTTAGGTTTAAGTAGTTCTAAGTTCTAGGGGACTTATGACCACAGCAGTTGAGTCCCATAGTGCTCAGAGCCATTTGAACAAACTAACATAACAAAATTTCTGACCACAGACCGTGTAAAATTACTTGACAATTTACATTGTCACTTGCCGCTAGGGTGTTACCACTTCGGACGCCGGCTACTGCCCGGTTATCGGTGACACATGGACAAGGTAAGTCATTTCACAAATGCTAGTAATGTGCTACGCGGAGCAGTGTTGGAAGCGGTCTCCGCGAGGTATGTCGGAAATGCGAGATTTTTCTGTTCGACAGCTGATTTCAAATGACCAATGACCGCTCTGCGGCAACAGAAGCGTTTTGTATCCCTGAATTTAAACTCATGTCCTAAGCTAACCACTGCTTAGTGGTGTGTTACATATCCGAGAAAGTGGTGTTCAACAGTCTCGAGTAGAACTGATATCACGATCACTTTGTTCACGACTATTAAAGCTAAACTCTACGAGCAAACTCAAGACAGAAAAAGTTCAGTTTCAGTGCTAAAAGCAAACTGTGGTTTCTCGCTGCCATTGTTTACCTAAAACTGTCCCCCCACTGGCTACACAGGCTACTGCGCTACCAACCGATGAGTAGTCCTCCTCGTTGGCTCTTAGTTACAGAGTGTACAGGACACAGCCAAATGCCGGACGAAAAACCAGTAATAAGTGGAAAAATAAGAGCACATAAAAAAATTCACAACAATGATGAAAATGACGTGGCAAAGAATTAGAAAAGAATTACATTTAAACAAATTAAATGAACAAAAATGATAATCAGACTCGTCTGCTTCGGTTTAGAAGTAAAATATTATAACACCTATTGATGAGATTCGAACCTACGACCTACAACATGGCAGGTCAATACGCTAACCGTAGCGCTGATAGAATTTGTTATATTTCCACTTTTATGATGCAGTCGCAGTGACGAACTGCAGCCTTCAAAAACTCGGATCCACGCAATGTCGGTCGAAGCTTACCTAATTTAAGCCTATGTCTGTGATTATAACCGCCTATGTGACACTAGGTCGAGTAATGGCTGTTGGACGTCATGTGATTTGTTTCGGATACAGCCGACCAGCCGCTAACGTACCGACTCTTGCAGCCGTCTAGAAGTGTACTCTGACAGTAAAATGCAGTCCTTCCTGTGCGTATGTATGTGTATATGTATGTCTGTATGGGCGCAAGCGGCCGTCGCACACACGTGCGAAACCAGTCGTCTTTATTGTAATTCCTCTATAGGCCTCTGTTGATATATGCAGCTCCGGTTTGGGGTTATGTGTATCGAATGCACATACGTCTTCTGCAGGTCATACAGAACAAGGTTTTACGAACCGTAAACAATGCACGACACACACGCACTGTGGTTATGTAGTTATCGAGACCATCATGTAGCTACTCAAGAACTTCGCCACATTACCGTCTTTCATTTCCAAATCGTGCGCACTATGGGACTCACCATCTGAGGTCATCAGTCCCCTAGACTTACAACTACTTAGCCCTAACTAACTATCGGACATCACACACATCCATGCCCGAGGCAGGACTCAAACCTGCGGCCGTTGCAGCAGCGTGGTTCCGGACTGAAGCGCCCAGAACCACTCGGCCACTACGGTCGGCTTTGATTCTACATTACAACAATATGTGGTAGAAACACCAACCAAAAAATAAATTGAATACAGGAAAACTGCCGGCTGGTGTGACCGAGCGGTTCTAGGCGCTTCAGTGTGGAACCGCGTGACCGCTACAGTCGCAGGTTCGAATCCTGCCTCGGGCATGGATGTGTGTGATGTCCTTAGGTTAGTTAGGTTTAGGTAGTTCTACGTTCTAGGGGACTGATGACCTCAGATGTTCAGTCCCATAGTGCTCAGAACCATTTAAACCATTTTGAACAGGGAGACTGCTATATTGGCGAGCCCCTGCATTTCATCAGATCTGAGTGGCACTACCATCTGGGCTCATAAAGCTTACCACTCGGCTTTAACAGGGAAACTGAACACATACACGGTCGAGTCACGTTACTGTGACCGCCTCCTATGTTCGACGTCAACGTACAGTAACCACTCACAGACATAGCAGGTGGCAGCACCAGCATTGGAGGGTATACGAAGTGTGCTGGGGATGCGCGAAAACAGTGCAGTCGTTGTCGTAATGTGCAAACGTAGCTATTGATTCGGTCTTCAAAAGGTCGTGATTATAGGCTTTTGGGCCAACGGCGGAAGCATTTCCGAAAGAGCTAAGTTTGTAAACTGTTCACGCGCCGGAGTGGTTAAGGTATACATTGCCCTTCAAAACTGGTGGCGAGGCAACTACGGTGCTCCACGGCCCGTAGATGACAGGGGTGAACGACGGCAGAGAATAGACGTGCAACTGTCGAGCAACTGACCGCCCAGATGTTATGTACATAGTTCCGTGTAGTCAGCACATACACAACTTTCCCACTAGAGCTCGCCCCGCTGAGCACAACAGCGCAGGCGCAGCGCTCGTCCGTCTCCGCACTACGAGATAGCGCTGCCTTAGAGACGGGCCAAAAATCTGCTTCCGCCGATCCGCGTATTAATATGTAACGCAGCCAATGAGATTTCTGCTAATGTAGAAACTTTTCTCCTAACGGATCACACTGGAGCAGTGATACCTGAATGCGCGAGGTATTGTAACGAGGGTACAGACGTGCGATTAGTCAGTCTGCATTTGTCTGCACCAGTCTGTACCAGTCTGCATTAGTCTGTACGAGTCTATAGTCAAGTTTCAGTCTGCACCTAAGAAGATTATCATATTCGTGTACATAGCGATGAAGGTAAATGTATAGACACTTTTGTCAAGTATCAGAGATATGTGAGAATAAGATTAATGTACCAAGACCAAAGGAAGTTCAGATTGTCAATTTTAAACAGCATCAAGAATCAAGTTACGTATATCTATGCTTTTTATTCTTTTAATAAATGTGTGTGAAAATTAATCAAGTTCTGTTTAAAGTTGGTCACTGTCAATCTGCTACTCGAAGCGTGTAAGTGGCATTTCTATCGTCTGACCTAACGGCAGAAGATAAACACGCCACGATAAGACGACATATTGCTGACACTCACCTACTTCGTTGGAGCGACAAACCAAATATTCTGATGGTGTGTGTACCGAAGGTCTTACAGTACACACACCACACCAGATGAACAAAAGCGCTACTAATAGCGTCCACTC
This sequence comes from Schistocerca cancellata, assembly GCF_023864275.1. Classification (NCBI taxonomy): domain Eukaryota; kingdom Metazoa; phylum Arthropoda; class Insecta; order Orthoptera; family Acrididae; genus Schistocerca; species Schistocerca cancellata. Next base: position 78,946,683 of record NC_064627.1, on the reverse strand, counting down.
AATGATCGCTCAGTGAACGGCAGCGCATATGGGTCTCTGCAGCAGCTGCCTGGGTCGTACACCTACGCTGATTGCTGTTCATCGGCTACGATGGTTGGAATTCCCACTCAAATACCGCTACAGGACATCCTCTGCTTGGAGGCAGGTGGTGTTTTCAGATGAATCATGTTTTGTTTGCTATCCTACAGAGGGCTCTTGGCGTTTGTCGAGTGAAACGTCTGAAAGCAGAATACACTGCAACAATCATCTTAAGGAAGGGATCACTACTGACTGGGCAACGTTTCCGTGGAATACGCTGGGCTATCTCATCATGCTGGAGGACACACTGGATCAACACAAATACGCATCTGTGCTTGGGAACCATGTCCACACCTATACGCAGGTTATTTCTCATCGGCTACGATGGCATCTACCAGTGGGACAAGTCTCATACAGCTGACAGTGTACGTGAGCGATCCGAAGACCACAAGGATGAGCTTAGCGCACTGCCCTGGCCATCAAATTCCCCGGAGTCAGATCTAATCGAGGATGTGTGGGATTGTCTCGCTCAGGCTGTTCGCGCAATGAATGCTCAGCCAATAAACCAAGCGCAACTGACCATGGCACTGGGCTGCACATCGCTTTCGCTACGTTCCAGAACCCTACTGACTGTCTTCCAACACATCTCGCAGGGTCCGCCCTGAAAAAGGTAGTTATCCAGCCTCTTGAAAGGTGGCCGCACTAATGTAACTAGACAGTGTACAAAACAACAGTTACAAAACATTCTGCTCTGAGAGGCTGATTTTATGATAAAATTACCCTCTCTGCAGGCGACCTTAACATGTCACAGAATCGGGGACGTTGCAGCTGGTCCAGAGACATCGTCAGCGCTCAGGAACACCGGTTATCTACTCTCTATTACGAACCCTTACATCCAACCGAGATCTGCTACTGATACTACGAATCATACGACAGCGCCTTACCCGCACCAGTTTCGTTCACGCAGCACGTGCTGTAGAGATTTCTCTTCACCTCCCCAAAATACTTACGATATTTTCATGTCTCTACGTCCTGTACAGGACCGTATTAATGAGTGCTGTCACCTAGAGTAATGGAATATTGGGAGACCCACAGGCTGTGAAAGACAACAGAAAATTGATATGTCACAACAGCACATTGTGCGATGGTCAGCATTTATGTATGGCCATGAAACGCCTCTTCTTGTATTTGAAGTACTGCCAAGTGGTGTACAACGGAACCACGCCCACTGTTACTAAAAAATAGTCCACATTTGGGACTTTTACCTGCATGAATAGAATCCACAGTGCATGATGTCACCTCAGTGGCACTCTTGCTCCTTGAATCGCTTGAACGAAGGTGTCGCAGTTGCAGCCCCATAAATAAACCGCTAATTGTGCCCCAGGGGCTCCTAGAAATTTTGGAAATTGGAAATTTGTGGTAAGGACTATGGGACCAAACTGCGTAAGACATCGGTCCCTAGGCTTATACACTACTTAATCTAACTTAAATTAACCTGCGCTAAGGAGAACACGCACACCCATGCCCGAGGAAGGACTCGAACCTCCGTCGGGGGGGAGGCCGCGAACCATGAAAAGGCGCCTTAGACCGGACGGACACCCTGCGCGGCCCAGGGGCTTCTGATCCCGAGGAATGTCGAGCTGCAGTCCTGCAAAGGAGGAAACACTCGTCAGCAGTGAGCACTGATGGAGGCTGTAGACAGAGAGATTGGCAATAGTCGCCAAACGGTACTGACCACTGCTTTAGGATAGTTTTCTTACGACCTCCGGCAACTGCTGCCTCTGAGCAGAAGGAAGCGATTCCTGGAACACATTGATGTTTCACCATGTCGATCTTGGCGTGAATAGAGTGAATCGCAAGGCAGTGGGTAAAAACAAAAGAAAGAGAAGTAGCTACGGAGTCACACTGCTGCGGCACGGTGTCTAGACTGTTGGTGCTGCAGACATTGTGCGCTTTGTTGCGTTCGCCTGGAATGGGGTGGAGTCGTACACTAAAATTTTGCTTCACACGATCGCTTTGATGGCAAAATGAAGATACGTCAGATTGTACTGAAAATGAAAGGTGAAGTTAGTGATAATCACTAAAAGAAAATTGATGTCATAAGGAAACAATTTTAAAATTTAGTAAATTTATCGCTTCATCTGTTATCACTTCTAGAAGAAATGGAGCAAAATTCTTCTCAATAAAGTCTAGAAACGGAAACTCTACTGTTTCTCCCCTCAACGCCTTTCGTTCATATATCAACATTACCTTGTCCTGCCTAATCCAATGAAGCTCATATACATTGGTATCGATGGTGTGTAGCTGTCTGTTCCAGCCAGATGAGTGACATACTCCCGGAAAGCTCTCTGGTTTGCTGTAGCCGAACAGACGATTCGTTATTTATGAACACGGTCTGGCATTGCCCCAATTGCTCGTGAAATGATTTTGGACTTGGTTCTTCTCGGTAATGCAATTGTAGGTTTGTGCTCCATATTAGGCTGCTGCAAACTGTGTGTAACATGGCTATACATGGTGTTGTGACTTGGCAAGACTGCCAAGCCAATGACCGGTAGCCGAAAGGCACGCGTTTAAGCTCACGCAGGCTGGCGTGATGTCTGGAGCATTTAAGGAAGTTAGACTTTAGCAAAAAAGGTCGTAAGCTGTTGGAATACTTAACTTTAATCCATAATTGGTGAACATCGGTCTGACGGTACAGGCATCACAAGATAAATAGCAAATGATAATGGCACCTTGCTAGGTCATAGCAAATGACGTAGCTGAAGGCTATGCTAACTATCGTCTCGGCAAATGAGAGCGTAATTGGTCAGTGAACCATCGCTAGCAAAGTCGGCTGTACAACTGGAGCGAGTGCTAGGACGTCTCTCTAGACCTGCCGTCTGGCGGCGCTCGGTCTGCAATCACTGATAGTGGCGACGTGCGGGTCCGACGTATGCTAGCGGACCGCTGCCGATTTAAAGGCTACCACCTAGCAAGTGTGGTGTCTGGCGGTGATACCACATTCTTCCCCCGCAAATCGGCGTACGGTTGTATTACAAGGCTTCCGCCGCCATGGGGAGGACCCCATGTTGACGTATGCGACGAGGTGGGGAACCGAACAAAAGACGAGGCTGTGCCACCCGCACCCTGCCACGAGGGGAGCTAGGAAACGCCTGAAAACCTAGTCCAGGGTGCACGCCAACATGAGGTGTATGCGCCCGGAGAGGGTCAGGAGTGGCCGAAGGGTCGACCTCCATCGAGTCGGGGCACCCGACGGGCGAAGACGACAGATGGTCCGGAGCGGGCAAGAGTTCCATGGCGGAGGACAACTGGTCACGGGAAGCGATCGGCGGCGCGTGACCCAGGGAGGCGCCCGGCGGTTGCAGCGACGCGTCCACTACGGGCGGCGCCGGCGGGAGAACAGGCGGCGTTGGCGGCGGCGACGCGTCGCCATGGGGCAAAATGGAAGGCAGCGTCGGTAACACCTGGGGCTGAGGCGAGCCAGTAGATGGGTCCCCAGGGCGCTGACCGGACGGCACCGTCGCTGAAAGCAGACGGGGAGCGGCAGAACCCGTGCGACGACAGAGGCGCAGCTGATTGAGATGCCGACGCACCTCACCAGAGGCCCCCAAAACCAGATACATAGCGCGGCCGAGGCAGCGAAGAATGCGCCCTTCGAGCCAACGCCGTGAACCTCGATAGTTGCGGTAGTAGACAAGATCGCCAGGGGCAAAAGCAGGTGTCTGCTGCTGCACAGGAACCTGATGCGGGGAATGTAGCAAAGACATCAAGGTTCAATGAGGGCGACAGTGAAGCAACTCAGCCGGCGAGCAACCATCTCGGGGCTGAGAGCGATACGAGGACAAAAAGAGCAACAACGCGCCCTCCCGCGATGCGAATCTTTCAATTTCAACATCTGTGACTTGAAAGTCCGGACCAAACGTTCAGTGGCACCGTTTGACTGTGGCGAAAACGGCGCGGACGTCAGATGTTGATTACCATTGGCCTTGTAGAATGACTGAAATTCTGCGGACATGAATTGTGGGCCATTGTCGGAAACAATAGTCTGGGGTAGACCTTCAATGCAAAAGATAGCGGATAACGCTTGGATGGTGGCAGATGACGTCGTGGAAGGCATCCGGACAACAAAAGGAAAATTATTGAATGAATCGACCACAACCAACCATCGAGCATTCCAGAATGGACCAGCAAAATCGATGTGTAAGCGTTGCCAAGGGGAAGTGGCTTTTGGCCATGCAAAGAATTTCCGCGGTGGTGCTGATTGTTGTTCGGCACACACCATGCAAGAAGAGCACTTATTCGTAATCGCAGCATCGATTCCGAACGAAGTACAGTGCTGACGAGCAAGTTGTTTCGTTTTCACTACACCCCAATGTCCTTGGTAGAGAAACCGTAAGACAGAGGACTGTAACGAACGTGGACCACAACCCTGGACTGATCAGTATCAGAACGCAACAGCAAAGCACCACGTCGGACAAAAAGTCTCTCCTTGTGAGCAAAAAATCGGCGAACCAACGGATCTCCGATCCGCGACCTTGACAAGGGCCTTTGCCAACACATCGGCGTTACCGTGCTTACCAGTGGACCGATACAAGATATCGTAGCGGTACTGCGAGAGGAAAATAGACCAGCGAATGAATTTCTGCGCTATACGTGGAGATAGAGGCTTGTTCGGATGAAAAAGCGACGTCAAAGGTTTGTGGTCTGTGATGATGGTAAAGTGACGACCATACAAGAAATCATGAAACTTAGTAACACCAAATACGAGAGCCAATGCTTCTTTCTCGATCTGTGAATAATTTTTTGCGCAGACGACAGCAATTTGGACGCAAAGGCAATAGGGCGATCGTGCGAACCATCTTTGTGCGCAAGCACAGCACCGATCCCGAAATCCGATGCATCCACCATCAACAAAAGGGGCTTCTGGGGATCGAAGGGCGTAAGGCAAGTATTGGAAAGCAGCGCCGATATCAACTGGCGATATGCGCGTTCGCATTCCGTCGACCAGACGAACGGCACACCTTTACGGCGTAAGCGATGAAGCGGAGCTGAAATGGAAGAGGCGTGGCGCACATAGCGATGATAATAATTGATTTTTCCCAGCACACTCTGTAGCTGCTTCAAATGCTGCGGCGAAGGGAAGTCTTGTATGGCACGGAGGTGCTCTGGACTGGGATGTATGCCTTGGGCATTGAGTACATGTCAAAGGGATATGGCAAATCACAAGCAAAAAACACACATTTGTCTTCCGCAAGCGAAGACCATTTTGTCGCAAGACCTGAAATAATGTTCTGAGATTGGCTAAATGTTCTTCTTCCGTCTTTCCGGAGATCACAATATCGTCCAGATAGTTTGCTGCAGTAGGGAGCGACGCACAAACAGTTTGTAGATATTGCTGAAACAATGCAGGGGCGGATGCACACCCGAATGGCAGTCGTTTGAATCGGTACAAACCAAGATGCGTGTTAACCACCAAAACGCGCTGGGATTCTTCGTCCACCGGTATTTGCAAGTGCGCATCTGCTACGTCCAACTTCGAAAAATATTTACCCGGGCACAGTTTGGCAAAAAGATCTTCTGGGCGGGGTAAAGGAAAACTTGCAGTCACTAGTTGTGGATTCACTGTTGCCTTGAAGTCCACACAAAGTCTCAATTTTCCGGAAGGTTTTTGCAAAATTACTAAGGGTGAAGCACAGAGAGAAGCCTGCACACGTTCAATTACACCTTGTGATTCCAAATCGTGTAACGTTTTTGCGACCTCATCACGCAATGCGTGGGGAACATTGCGCGCTCTCAAAAATTTCGGTTGCGCGTTGGCATTCAGTTCCAAATGTGCTTCATAGTTCTTAGCACAACCGAGGCCCGGTGCAAAAATGTCTGCAAATTCTTCACATAGACGAGAAACACTGGCTGAAGGCACAGTCTGGTTCACTGATAGGACCTGATTTACTATAGACAAGTTAAACAACTGAAATAAATCGAAACCAAACAAGTTCACTGCAGAAGAAGAACAAAGGACGTAAAAGGACACAAGTTTCGTTTCTCCCTTGTATGTTGCAAGAAGGCTGCACTGTCCTAACACAGAGATCGCTTGTCCGGAATAACTTTGTAACTTAACATTTGCAGCACACAACGAAGGTGTGCCCAGCTGTTTGTACATGTCTCGATTGATCAGTGAAACTGCAGCTCTGGTATCGAGCTGGAACGGTATCACTTTGTCGTTAATGTCCAAGTCGACAAAAAGTTTATTGTCCTGCTGATGACAAGAGCGACTGTCTCGTGCAACGTGAACTGACACAGGTACAGAATCACTTGCGACTTGACGGGATTTCCGGCGATGTCGACGCACACTATTTGTGGGATGAACACAGGCACTGTTAGAGAGAGTAGCACTGGGCGGAGTGGAATGAACTACATGATTTTCCATTGGCGAAGTTTCACGAGCCTGAATATCCTTGGTTCGATTCCGATTCCGGCGCAAAGCAAAGGGCCTGGAATGGTTGTGAGTGTCCAATCGGAGCTTTTTCTGGCAAACACTTTGAACATGTCCTTTTTTATTACAGAAAAAGCAAAGAGCTTGGCGTGACGGGCAATTCTCACGCGAATGTCTAGTAGCACACCGCGGACATGATTTCACTGCATTTTCATGCTGGCGCAGGACACGTGGCTGAGAGCCAGGCGGCTTTGGCACGGCCGGGCGCGAGGACTGTTTACTGTTCCGTGCAGCTCGCCCGGTTAATGTGACACACAGGTGGCGAAGTTTCAAATGATTTCTGAGCAAAGTCAAGTGTGTCCTGCCGATCCAATATGTCCATAACTTGTTGAAGGGAGGGATTGACTAGTTTCAAAATCTGTTCCCATATACGAACATCAGAAACATTCTGTGCAATTGCATCACGTACCATAGTATCTGAATAAGGGAGTCCACATTCACACTCAAAAGCACAATCCCCAGTAAGGAGCATTTAAGGAAGTTAGACTTTAGCAAAAAAGGTCGTAGCTGTTGGAATACTTAATTTTAATCCATAATTGGTGAACATCGGTCTGATGGTACAGGCATCACAAGATAAATAGCAAATGATAATGGCGCCTTGCTAGGTCGTAGCAAATGACGTAGCTGAAGGCTATACTAACTATCGTCTCAGCAAATGAGAGCGTAATTTGTCAGTGAACCATCGCTAGCAAAGTCGGCTGTACAACTGGGGCGAGTGCTAGGACGTCTCTCTAGACCTGCCGTGTGGCGGCGCTCGGTCTGAAATCACTGATAGTTGCGACACGCGGGTCCGACGTATACTAGCGGACCGCGGCCGATTTAAAGGCTACCACCTAGCAAGTGTGGTGTCTGGCGGTGACACCACACATGGCAAAGGTAACCAGCTGCATTCATGTAGGACGAACTTGTTTTTTCAGTGACACAGTTAGACGCAGAAAATTTTTATCTTACTTGACATTTCAATTGAAAAAAAATAAACGGAACTTAGTTCTTTGTGGGCACGTCTGGCCGCGTGTCCAAGTGAACATTTATGTCCATACATTCTGTTGCAGTCTACGTCCATCTGACATATTAAAAACCCATCTCACTCACTAACAAACAGTTCGATTCTTTGATATCATTATTTTATACAAGCTGTGGAAAAGCAAACTGACCTAAATTTGTGGGGCGGAAAAAGAGCATCAGACGAAAGAATTTGAGTGTAGAAACTAGGAGTCGCTTTTGCATAAATTCGACGCTAGATTTATCAATTTAAACTCCGGCTGTGCGACGTCTTCTAGTCTGAAAGTTGTTTGGGCTTGCCAGATGTAAACAAATTGTGCTTAGTCACTCTCGCTATGTGGGGCTGATGTGGACTGCAGAACTCTGGTTTTAAGTTCTCTTTCATCGCATTTCGTAGGTACAGTGATCCGACTGGGTACTGGTGGTTGAGTGGTTTCACATGGAATGATCTAAATGACATGCATGTGGCTTATGGCGCTGCTCGTGGCAATGCAAGAGTGGCTCGTAGGACTTACCAAGAACGTTATGAACATCGTAGCTTTCTCAGGGCAACACTTTTGTGTACGTGCGAGAGAGACAGGATCTTTGTGGGCTAATAAGCATGATACAGACATGAGACGAACTGTTTGTACAAATGGGATTAATGATGATGTATTACATTCATAGAGTAAGATCCAACGACATGTACCTGACTAACAGCTCAGTAACACGGCGTGGACCGACGTCACGTCTGAAATGTCTTTCACGAGACTGATTTACATCCTTTACAGTGACGAGAGGCACAAGCAGTGCGTTCCTGACGACTTCCCTAGGCGTCTTGATTTTGTTGACTGGGTCCTGCAACGAGTAGCATGTCAGCTGCATTTCCCTGAAATAGTGTGGTTTACAGAAGAGGCTTGCTTTACCCGTGAAGACATTTTCAGTTGACACAAGAGTACGTTTGGGTACTACAGAATCCTCATGCAACGTACGTGCAGCTGTCAGATGGATCGAACGCGCTGAACCAACGCGGTGGCCTCCACGTTCGCCAGAGTTGACACGACTGAATTTATTTCTTTAATCGTTAAAGAGAGCGTGCATGCAACACGAGGATGAAGTGGATTTGGCGTCTCGCATTGTAGCAGCCGCAGAATTGGTTGAGACAACTGGTGTCGTTCAGGGAACAGGCCAATCCCTGCATCGCTCGTATGTTCTACGTCTGCATAAAAACAGTGATTAGTGTGAACATTTTCTATAACATACTCATGTTAATTAAGTGGTGGAAAGTCTGTGTACAAGAGCATACTCATTTTTCATTTACTCCGATCTATTTACGACGTGTTGTTACGTGGAAGATGGACATGTGATTGTTTTCATTTCTAAAGAAGTGGTGTATGGTACGTCGGCTAAGTACGCCACACGTCTATGTGGTGCTTTAAGTTTTCCTTGTTCCCATCGTGATCATTAATTAGCCCAAACATTTTACATTTTTCACTTTGAGCAAAGACGTCCATATGTCAGATTTCAATTACTTTCAGGTAGTGCTGAAAATATGCACCTATCAGTCCTAGTTCCCATTCTCATATTCTTTCGTTTGATTCAGCCTTTTCATCCTACAGTTCTGAAAAAATGTTTTCCTTGCCTGCACATCCTGTAATGAAATTTACTTCCTAGACGCTCTCTTCGAATTTCTTTGTTGATTAATGGTTCAAATGGTTCAAATGGCTATGAGCACTATGGGACATAACATCGGAGGTCATCAGTCCCCTAGAACTTAGAAATACTTAAACCTAACTAACCTAAGGACATCACACACAGCCATGCGCGAGGCAGGATTTGAACCTGCGACCGTAGCGGTCGTGCGGTTTCAGACTGAAGCGCCAAGAACCGCTCGGCCACACCGACCGGCTGTTGATTAATGAGAATGGTTATTCTGTATAAGGAGTGATTTTCTGGCAGAGCAAGTTATTAGCAAATCTGGTGTCGAAGTGCCCGTCATTTACAAATCTTCCTTGTTTTATATCTTGCAGCCACGTGCTTACGTAAGTTCGTGGTCTGCAGCAATGATTTACTGCCCTGTTTAATTGCACCGTCGCTCACAATTATCTTGTACATTTCATAACGCCTCGTGAAGTACTATATGTTACATGATTTTTGAGCACTTCTGGGGTAATTATTCGCCCAAGTGTCTGATAGTAACTCATCAAATGCTCAGAGACAATATTTCGTTGTGACAATATTTCGTTGTGTTCAGAAATCTGAGTTTTTGCATTTAACTAAGGTTCAGTGTTGCTTGAGATCATACAAATCGCATAAACGTGCGCCCTACGAGGAATACAGTATAGAGTGAGTAACAAAATTAGCTTTACAGACTCCAGAGACCAGAACAAGAAGGAGAAGTCTAGTAAATATGAGCTTTAAAATGCGTACCTTAAAGGTAAGACTGCACCGAGCAGAAATGCACCGCAGCAGAGGGGGGGGGGGGCGGCACGACGTGACCAAATATTGTTTAGATAAGGACGTATGAGAGACAACGCACTGCGCGGCAGGGGAGATTCGTGGCGCAGCACTGCGAAGAATAATTGACCGACTGACCAAGTATGACGCGCGGTGCGGTGTCATGTAGTTCAGTTGTTGCTAGTGAGGGGTAGCAAGTGCCACGACACTGCATATGATACACCTATTTTGATGTGTGAAACGAAAGTGTGTTTCTAAAAATGGTGTTATACGGAGAAAAGTTAATAGAAAGTATAAGTGGATATCCAGAAATACACTCCTGGAAATTGAAATAAGAACACCGTGAATTCATTGTCCCAGGAAGGGGAAACTTTATTGACACATTCCTGGGGTCCGATACATCACATGATCACACTGACAGAACCACAGACACATAGACACAGGCAACAGAGCATGCACAATGTCGGCACTAGTACAGTGTATATCCACCTTTCGCAGCAATGCAGGCTGCTATTCTCCCATGGAGACGATCGTAGAGATGCTGGATGTAGTCCTGTGGAACGGCTTGCCATGCCATTTCCACCTGGCGCCTCAGTTGGACCAGCGTTCGTGCTGGACGTGCAGACCGCGTGAGATGACGCTTCATCCAGTCCCAAACATGCTCAATGGGGGACAGATCCGGAGATCTTGCTGGCCAGGGTAGTTGACTTACACCTTCTAGAGCACGTTGGGTGGCACGGGATACATGCGGACGGTTTGGATGTACCGTGCACTATTCAGTGTCCCCTCGACGATCACCAGTGGTGTACGGCCAGTGTAGGAGATCGCTCCCCACAACATGATGCCGGATGTTGGCCTTTGTGCCTCGGTCGTATGCAGTCCTGATTGTGGCGCTCACCTGCACGGCGCCAAACACGCATACGACCATCATTGGCACCAAGGCAGAAGCGACTCTCATCGCTGAAGACGACACGTCTCCATTCGTCCCTCCATTCACGCCTGTCGCGACACCACTGGAGGCGGGCTGCACGATGTTGGGGCGTGAGCGGAAGACGGCCTAACGGTGTGCGGGACCGTAGCCCAGCTTCATGGAGACGGTTGCGAATGGTCCTCGCCGATACCCCAGGAGCAACAGTGTCCCTAATTTGCTGGGAAGTGGCGGTGCGGTCCCCTAATGCACTGCGTAGGATCCTACGGTCTTGGCGTGCATCCGTGCGTCGCTGCGGTCCGGTCCCAGGTCGACGGGCACGTGCACCTTCCGCCGACCACTGGCGACAACATCGATGTACTGTGGAGACCTCACGCCCCACGTGTTGAGCAATTCGGCAGTACGTCCACCCGGCCTCCCGTATGCCCACTATACGCCCTCGCTCAAAGTCCATCAACTGCACATACGGTTCACGTCCACGCTGTCGCGGCATGCTACCAGTGTTAAAGACTGCGATGGAGCTCCGTATGCCACGGCAAACTGGCTGACACTGACGGCGGCGGTGCACAAATGCTGCGCAGCTAGCACCATTCGACGGCCAACACCGCGGTTCCTGGTGTGTCCGCTGTGCCGTGCGTGTGATCATTGCTTGTACAGCCCTCTCGCAGTGTCCGGAGCAAGTATGGTGGGTCTGACACACCGGTGTCAATGTGTTCTTTTTTCCATTTCCAGGAGTGTATATGACCTTCAGAATATACGTTGTATGAACAGTACCAGAAAAGGCAACATTTGGAAAGTAATTGCTAAGGAAATAGCAACCTAAGATTTAATTTTTTGTATCTTGTGAAATGTACATGCTTATTATTACATATTGGTAATAATTATTTTGTCTTCGACAACATCCCCCATTTACCATGTCGTTAGCAGACCAAACTATCTTACGGGCATTTGAAGCAATCTTTAAGTGTAACCAGTATCTGGACAGCGTTGTTTACGAAATCGCCTCGTATATAACGATAGTCTCGTAATTGTTTCTCTTCTGTTTTTTCATTGTCAAACAACACTATATGGTGGCTGAGAAATCTGTGCAAGATACAAGCGGCAAGAGTTACGTTCTTTACATGTTCTGGACTGAGACTATCTTGCGACAATTAAGCCTAAATTTTTGGCAAACTATTCCAAAAGCATTTTCTGGAACTCTTTGTTGTCTGCTTCGTCTGCAGTTGTGTACTTTTCTTCGATTGCTCATCTAATTCTATACCGGAATGTGTCATCAAATACGGCTTTACGGGAAAGTTTCGTTTCCAACGACCGCTTGAGGATATCGAACTCTTGTGCTTGGTAATTCTTTTTCGCCCGCTATATTCAAGGTATTAGTTTCCCGTTTCGTTTCTAAATCTCACCTTGAAAAGACCCGCGTCACTATTCTTTCCGAGGTCAGCAACGTTGACATACATCAATTTGTAGTCACTCTTCTTCCTCACGTAATACATAAATTACTATCCCTTCAATGTCACTTTCGTCCATTTTGCTCGGAGGTTTCGGTACGACTAACGTACAAAATTTGCTACGTACTGTCGCCCCGTTGCGTGGTACTCTGGGCCGTACTGAGCCAGTCTGCTGCAGTGCATTTCCGCTCAGCTCGGTCTTACCTGAAGAGTTACGCGCACTTGTTCATCTTCGATACTGTGAAACACATGCGTTCTATTGAAGAAATGCTGACACCTCTTAAGAAATTCGTTTCAGAGCCCATTTTTACCGAACATGTTTTTCTTGTTTCGCTGAAAACTACCTCCGAAAGAAATGAAAAGAAATGAGCTTGCAGTCGAAGAGAATTGTTTCACCGTATCGAAGATGAACAAGCGCTCATAGCTCTTAAGGTGACATTTTTGAGCCCATGTTTCTTGTTTTGGTGCAAGGAACCTGGCCGGAAAGTCTGTAAAGGTAATTTAATTTTTTCCCGTTTACGGTGATCTCCATTTCACTAAGAATTTCATAATCTTTGTACTCCCTTAATTTCACTTACTTCCCTTGCAGCAGTAACTAAACATTGCATTCCCAGACTCATAAGACTGTTTTCCGTTGCGCTAGCTAAGGTTTACTGTTGCCACGACAATTATTGTAGTCAGATGCGGTTTCTTTGCGATAATCGGCTACTCAAATGGGTAGATAATACAAAGGAGAAAAGGCAATTGTTAACTTTCAAAACTAAACTTGCTGCTCCAATTTGTGATCCCTGTGGACTAAAATTTTCTCCTGTAGTGATAGACGAGGGTAATTGCAGAACGACGCACGAGTGGACAAGTGTTCCTCCGTCCGTACTGCCGTGTCGTGTGGAGGATATGGCGCAGTAAGCGCGTAGGGCTTCGCAGCGAGTTATGCCAGGGCTGGGCAGAGTCCGCCTGCCACGCAGTGTAGCCGGGTCGACAGGGGCCGCGCTTCGAGCTGCGACAGGCGGCGGCGGCCATCAATCATACTCGCAGCAAACGCGCCCGACGGGGAAAAAACGTCGCGTTTCTGACGGCAGCTATCGATTATCGCGAAAAACACGACTCAGGTCACCACTCTTCACAAGCAGGCGGAAACGGGGAATTTTTAAATACTTTCTAGTCGTTAAGAAATCAATGCCAACCTGATGATCCTTCCTAAAGCGTTATATAGTAGGGTAGAGAAAATGATAGACGACAATATCGAGAAGTATCACGGTGAATTTTGGAAGTGAATATCCTGTATGGGGTAGATCTTGAGTCGTAAGCTCCTAATCTAAGGCAGAATAAGGCAATGAATGTCATGTGTTTGTGGATTTCAAAACGCTCAAAAACGCATTTCCGTTTCAAACACTGCAATATTTCCGTTTCAAACACTGCAAGAGTTTATCACACATTAAAGAAACAAACTCTAAAGTTAGATACGCTTTTTATGAAACAGTTTTAAAGATTTCGACGTGCGAATCAGTTTTACATAAGGAAATGGTCTGTTCCCTGTTTTGTTCAGTTTCCTACTTGGAGAGGTTATCTGAGAATGGAAAGAGGACTCAGAAACAACGGAGTTTCCACTGGGATATGGAAGCAAGAATTTTAAAGTTCAGTGTGTAGCTCTGACCGACCATACTGTAATGTCCGGAAAAGTAGCAATGGCAACAAGAACAATTAACATTTTGAAAAGAATTGCAGAAAAGAATTCCCCTTCAGAGCCAGAAAAATATTGCAGATATAAAAAACGTTTCATATTTCCTGAAAAATGTTACAGAAAAATTAAGAGTGTCAATAACTGTCGGACGCTGTGGCCGAGCGGTTATAGACGCTTCAGTCCGGAACCACGCGGCTGCTACGGTCGCAGGTTCGAATCCTGCCTGAGACATGGATGTGTGTGATGTCCTAAGGTTAGTTAGGTTTAAGTAGTTCTTAGTTTAGGGGACTGATGACCTCAGATGTTAAGTCCCATAGTGCTTAGAGCCATTTGAGCCATCTGAGCCCTTTTGTCAATAAATTTTAATATCTTCCTGAGGCAATACAGAAGAACGACTGTGTCGGGGAGTCTAGTAAACTCAGGCAACGGAGACACAAAGGGCATTTCAGTTGACTGAAGGTGTGTACAATAATTGATCTACTTCTCAGATAAAGTTACAGCTATATGTAACACTAACGGAACAAAAGTTTTATACCCAGCCGAATGCTTCGATTTTACTGAGATAGGAGAATTAGAAAACTTGTGAAAGAAACATAGGAAAATCCTAAGAGGAATATCTTGGACAATAAAACAAAACGACGAATAACCTAACAGGACAAATCAAGAGCTGTACAAGAACAATGAACAACTAAATGTAACGATGTGATCACCTGATTCGAGTAAATGAAAACATGATATGGAAGAGTATTTTTGAACATGTCAACCGCCAAAAGACTCCCTGGTGAAATCAGACGTGACCTAAAAGAGATGAATGTTGAACAATATGAAATTCTGAAGAGAGTTGCGTTTCGAAAAAAGGTTTTAGATTCCTACCTTCAGTGAAAAATAAGAAACAAAACTGGATAAAAGTTGTCAGAAAAAAACGTCGATGGAGTGAAACAATATTAAAAAACCGAAGGATCTCGAAATCGAGAAAAAGCAATCTGATTTAGAAAACAAGATTAGTTCTTAGTTACATTGAGTCTCAATCAGCCGCAAGAAACCACACACGTAGGTACTCAGGGGACACTTGCAAGGATTGTTTGCATTCCGTTATTCGTGGAATGACAATGTTTCAAATGTTTCACTGGTTCTCAAACTGTGACAGTTTTTCACCGCAATTGTTATTGTAATTCGAAAATATATGTTCAATAAAAACCCAAGTCGATGCCCTCCTCTGTAACGGGGTGTTTCGACTAAAATATTTCTTGTAGAGCTGGAAACGTTTGTCGCTTAAGTAATGAGACACATATGCACTCGATGTTTCACGATGCAGATTTATTGTTTCCGGCCAATAGCGCATTGTGTGTAGAGCACGATTAATCATTTTGATCAATTCGGAATCGGTATGTTCAGAAAACAAACATGGACGTCTCTTTTATTCTAGGCGTTTCTGATTCCTTACAGCTTCCCTTACACGACCTTTTTTCGTACCTTCGCTCCCCTTTCATTTGTGTGACTACCCGGTTGGAATAATGCGGCAACTGCATGAGCGCAAAAAAAGGGAAGCGTTTGAGCGCGAGGGTTCACTTCAAACAGTGCTGAAGGTCTTCACACACAACATAATTCTTTTTCCTGCGGAGGAAAACGGATTGATTGCTGATTAAAATGATGCGTGAATCAAAGACTACGAGAAGCAATGTATTAGACAGACAATATTTCAGTCGTCTTGGAAACAATGTGACTTCCTGTCGAAGGTAAGACGTAAAGTTATTAATTGTCTGTGTTGAAGGCCCCGATTCTCGGACTTCTTGAAACAGGGCAGATCTTGTTGTGATGAATGAATCGCGACCTCTATGGTGACGCTTCTGAGACGCAGGAATTTGTTCTTGCAGGCCAATGCACGAGAGATCAAGAACAACGTCTCAAAGTGAGAACATTGTAGCTGGGCCTAACTAAAGGACAATTCCTGCAAAACAGTTATTAACACTATGCCATTGTGTAGAAAACTGACGATCTGAGACGGTGGCTGTGTACAAAATGTAGGCTGATTCTTTCAAAGAAAAACACAACAACCAGCGAGTACTGATAATGCTATTTACTTAAGTAAATATCAACGTAACCCGATTAGAAAAGCCAGGCTCATCTTCAGAGGGCTGTTCATAAGATACTCATCTGTTCGAAGTTTGAATTGTGTGTGTGTGTGTGTGTGCTGTTATATATTCTCCTGGGATGGTGGTACCCTACAGTAAATAACTGTGTTAGAAATGATATATTTAAGACTCATTACTAGCAGTAGGTACGTCGAAAATAGTGCGCAATTGTTGAAATGTTGTTGGCTTCTATTCGCGGAATACTGTTGAGTACAATTAGCCCTTATATTATTTGTATGTAACCACACTGAGCAAACTACCTCACACATACGTACACATACACGCACACTCACACACATACCAAAATGATTTTGCCAAACGGGAAATGTACAAAAAGATCATCGATATAACAATGCCGAGTAAATTAATTCATTGAAATATTACAGAATCTGTATATATGTTCCGGCGTGAGGTCAAGGGCCTGAACGTCGGCCAGGAACGTTACAGCAGAGAGCCGTGTGAGAAGACATCAGCTAACAGTACACTGACGGACCCCTTTATAGAACGATACCGTGACGGTAACGCCATCTACTGGAAGAGGACTTAAACGCCTCTCTGCCTAGTCGCGGCTCAGTTGAAGTCTAGCCGACAGCAGTGACTTATGAACTGTGCTGTACTTGTGTACAACCATGTTTTGAATTATCTCTGAATTTATTACATAAATTCAAAAATGCAAAAGCGCAACATAAAATTACTAGATGCACAAAAAAATTGAGTACACTGAACTGACATTAGGCAAACATGGATTGAAAAGTTGATTGTTGGCGAATTAGAATTTCTAAGTACCATATCCCTTTCCTAATGAATTTACTGCAACCTGCCTACGCATCAATAACAGTTACTGTATGGACTGAAAGACAAAATGGAGTTATCTGCACAACTGTAGCTGTACTGTCGAATGTGGGAAGGCTAGGTATAAATAATACCTGATCCGTAAGTTCCCTTCATCCTAACTTGCCGGTGCTGCGAGTTACTCTCACCATAATGGTTAATGTAGAGCGAGCAGGCCGCTGATGGCGTGGCTGGCTGCCAGCAAGTGTCCACCTACAAGTACTGCTCTGCTGTGAACTCGAATATCACTCTGTCAGACTCTGGCACAGTGGAAAACTGCTTTTCAGTTCCACCATCCCAGTTGAAATTCTGCGTCTTGTGTCTAGAAACGTTTGTCCACCAGTCCTCAAGAAGTAACATTTCCTCCACCAATGGTGTTATTTCGTTGTTGCTAACAATCTCCCACAAGAAGCTCGCAACAAATGTTAAATAAAATCAGCCTGCTATCCGTTCCTCCGTTCTCGAAAAATATCTGTTGAAACGCCTAGTCATACCGATGTCACACGACTGAAACCAAACAGTGGTCTTGTATAGCTGCTAGCAGCTAGCAAAGTTTCCTCTAGCCTGCGAGAGAGAGAGAGAGAGAGAGAGAGAGAGAGAGAGAGAGAGAGAGAGAGAAAGAGAAAGAGAGAGGGTCGTGTTTCCTTGTATTTTTGGATGGCTAAAAGGAGTCCATTTCACAGGATGTTTCTTTGACATAGGCATGACTGCGTCCCCCTCCTCTTGGATTTCCTTACTACAGAATTAAAGCTTTCAGGACGCAGTCCATAAAAGCGCAGTCCCGGCTGGACTTTTCCTTTCTATGTCTCTGACGCCTTGGCTCACATTACTCCACAATCACTGGTACGGCCACGATATCACCGCAGAACCTGCGTCTGGTCTTTTGCCTTCATTTGGACAATGTGTGGGACCTCAGCTGCCTATACTTGTGTCAGCCATCTGACAATTGTCGGAACACCTTGTCCTTCATCTGTTGGGCTTCCGTTTCGCTTGCGTTTCACTCTGAATGATCTGTCCCACTAAATGTGATATGGCAAAGCTTGAAAGGTCACCCAAAGAAATAATGATAACAGCGCGCACTAGGTTAGTTGTAGTAAAGTAAAGAAAAGGAAATGAAATCTCCCTTGATAGCCATCGCTATAGCAATGAGCAACACGAAAAATGTGTTGGTACAATGTGAATAAGTTTAAATAAGTTCAATCGAATATATACATCAAAATTAATGAAAAATAACGAGAGGAAACGCCTTGACACACTCCACATTCTTTGGACAATCGTGCATGCCGTTTGTCTTATGAGTATGCTTCTGCTTATTCTGACATCGTGGCCATTTTCCATTCATGAAACATATTCCATTCTAGTTTATTATAAATTTACATATTTGGTTTTCGAATGTAAGCGACTGATACACTCCTGGAAATGGAAAAAAGAACACATTGACACCGGTGTGTCAGACCCACCATACTTGCTCCGGACACTGCGAGAGGGCTGTACAAGCAAGGATCACACGCACGGCACAGCGGACACACCAGGAACCGCGGTGTTGGCCGTCGAATGGCGCTAGCTGCGCAGCATTTGTGCACCGCCGCCGTCAGTGTCAGCCAGTTTGCCGTGGCATACGGAGCTCCATCGCAGTCTTTAACACTGGTAGCATGCCGCGACAGCGTGGACGTGAACCGTAGGTGCAGTTGACGGACTTTGAGCGAGGGCGTATAGTGGGCATGCGGGAGGCCGGGTGGACGTACCGCCGAATTGCTCAACACGTGGGGCGTGAGGTCTCCACAGTACATCGATGTTGTCGCCAGTGGTCGGCGGAAGGTGCACGTGCCCGTCGACCTGGGACCGGACCGCAGCGACGCACGGATGCACGCCAAGACCGTAGGATCCTACGCAGTGCCGTAGGGGACCGCACCGCCACTTCCCAGCAAATTAGGGACACTGTTGCTCCTGGGGTATCGGCGAGGACCATTCGCAACCGTCTCCATGAAGCTGGGCTACGGTCCCGCACACCGTTAGGCCGTCTTCCGCTCACGCCCCAACATCGTGCAGCCCGCCTCCAGTGGTGTCGCGACAGGCGTGAATGGAGGGACGAATGGAGACGTGTCGTCTTCAGCGATGAGAGTCGCTTCTGCCTTGGTGCCAATGATGGTCGTATGCGTGTTTGACGCCGTGCAGGTGAGCGCCACAATCAGGACTGCATACGACCGAGGCACAAAGGCCAACACCCGGCATCATGGTGTGGGGAGCGATCTCCTACACTGGCCGTACACCACTGGTGATCGTCGAGGGGACACTGAATAGTGCACGGTACATCCAAACCGTCATCGAACCCATCGTTCTACCATTCCTAGACCGGCAAGGGAACTTGCTGTTCCAACAGGACAATGCACGTCCGCATGTATCCCGTGCCACCCAACGTGCTCTAGAAGGTGTAAGTCAACTACCCTGTCCAGCAAGATCTCCGGATCTGTCCCCCATTGAGCATGATTGGGACTGGATGAAGCGTCGTCTCACGCGGTCTACACGTCCAGCACGAACGCTGGTCCAACTGAGGCGCCAGGTGGAAATGGCATGGCAAGCCGTTCCACAGGACTACATCCAGCATCTCTACGATCGTCTCCATGGGAGAATAGCAGCCTGCATTGCTGCGAAAGGTGGATATACACTGTACTAGTGCCGACATTGTGCATGCTCTGTTGCCTGTGTCTATGTGCCTGTGGTTCTGTCAGTGTGATCATGTGATGTATCTGACCCCAGGAATGTGTCAATAAAGTTTCCCCTTCCTGGGACAATGAATTCACGGTGTTCTTATTTCAATTTCCAGGAGGGTATATACACTGAAGAACCAAAGAAACTGTTACACCTGCCTAATATTGTGTAGGGCCCACGCGAGAACGCAGAAGTGCCGCAACACGACGTGGTATGGATTCTAATAATGACTGAAGTATTGATGGAGAGAACTGACACCATTAAACCAGCAGGGCCGTCCGTAAATCAGTAAGAGCGAGAGGAGGTGGAGATCTTCCGAACAGCACGTTGCAAGACATCCCAAATATGCTCAATAATGTTCATGTCTGGGGAGTTTGGTGACCATCGGAAGTGTTTAAACTCGGAAGAGAGCTCCTGGATCCACTCTGTAGCAATTCTGGACGTGTGAGCTGTGGCACAGTCCTGCTGGAAGTGCCCAAGTCTGTCAGAATGAACAATGGACGTGAGTGGGTACAGGTGATCAGACAGGATGCTTACGTACGTGTCACCTGTCGCCGTCGCGTCTAGAAGTATCAGGCGTGCCATTTAGCTCCAACTGCACACGCCCCGCACCATTACTCAGCATTCACCAGCTTCAACAGCTGGCATGCAGGGGCCATGGACACATGAGATTTTCTCCATACCCGTACACGTCCGTACGCTCGATGTAATTTAAAACGAGACTCATCCGTCCAATAACATGTTTCTAGTCATCAACAGTCCAGTGTCAAAAAAAAATGGCTCTGAGTACTATGGGACTTAACTTCTGAGGTCATCAGTCCCCTAGAACTACTTAAACCTAACTAACCTAAGGACATCACACACATCCATGGCCGAGGCAGGATTCGAACCTGCGACCGGAGCGGTCTCGCGGTTCCCGACTGCGCGCCTAGAACCACTAGACCACCGCGGCCGGCAGTCCAGTGTCGGTGTTGATGGTTGCAGGCGAGGCGTCAAGCCTTGTGTCGTGCAGTCTTCAAGCGTACACCAGTGGGCCATCGCGTCCGAAAGCCCTTATCGATGATGTGTTGAATGGTTCGCACCCTGACACTTGCTGATGGCCCAGCATTGGAATCTGCAGCAATTTGCGGAAGAGTTGCACTTCCGTCACGTTGAACGATTCTCTTCAGTCGCCGTTGGTCCCATTGTTGCAAGATCTTTTTCCGACCGCAGTGATGTTGGAGATTTGATGTCTTACCGTATTCCTGATATTCACGGTACACTCGTGAAATCGTCGTACTGGAAGATCCGCATTTCGTCGCTACCTTGGAGGTGCTGTGTCCTATGGCTTGTGCGCCGATTATAACACCACGTTCAAACTCACTTAAATCTTGATAAATTGCCATTACAGCAGCAGAGCCGATGTATCAACTGCTCCAGACGGTTGTTGTCTTATTCAGACGTTGTTGACCGCAGCGCCGTATTCTGCCTGTTTACATATCACTGAATACGCATGCCTTTACCAGTTCCTTTGGTGCTTCAGTGTATATCAATAGAGGAATAGACATGTGACTGTAAGCCACTATGTTACTGGGAGTCAACAACACAACAACATCAACAACAACAAGGAGCCACCTAATGTCGGTAAAAAATAGTCAGTGACTGAGAACTGAGTCAAATCATTACTTACAATTGCATTTTGCCTGTCAAAATCCTCGTGTCGGACTAAAGACATCATAACGATTCTCTCAACCAAAGACTTTTCACATGTTGTGGGGGAGAGGGTGAGCGGCGGTTGGTGGGGTGGGGTGGGAAGGGATAATTTCACAGTTTATAGTAACAGAAGCACAGGGGGCTCTAGGAAGAAGTGATTAATGCCTTCAGTCATGCCTCAGTGAACTTCATCCGAAACTGTCCGGTAACTTACCATATAGCCAAATGAATCCAGAAAGCATTCAAACCATATTTACATGAAAGTCTTCAAAAACTAGGATGATATGCGAAAACATTTTGGTCGCCTACTTCACAGCATACTGGTCCAGTTTCGGAAACTGTATTGGAGGGCTCCTTGACTGTTTTCCGGACACTTATGGTAGCAGACGTCTACTCACAAGTCACGCAATTCTCGTGCAGGCCAGTGACTTGTTTGCGCGGAGCTGCCGCCTGATGGCGTCTAAGATGCGTTCCGTCAGGTTCAGATCAGACAAATTTTGTATCTTGCTCTTCAGACAACGCTGGGATGATTCTAAACTTTCCACATGGGTAGCTATCCTCCTGGAAGTAACACCACCACAAGAAAGATATCGAGAACGAACGGATACAGATAGTCTGCAGTAATGTTCCCGCAGTTCGCAGCTGTCGGGATTACTTTTATTACTATAAAAACTTCCGCAGATGTTCAGATGAATGTCCTCCGTAGAATAATACTGGCCCCACTGTACATGTTTGTAGCAGCCGTTCTCTGGGTTGTGGGTATCTTGACACATCCGTCTATCTAGTGGTCACAAGAAACATGAGTCATCAGGTCAGGCGACACTTTTCCATCTAATGTCAAATATCGACGACGCTCTGACCAGTGCAGCCGTAATTGACGACGCCGTTGCCTGAGCATGTCAACAAATATGCGTCGTCTGCTATCGAGACGTATACTGACCATCGTGCGCTGGACTGTGTGCTCTGCGTGCTGCCTGCACCAACATCACATGTCAACGTGAGATCTGAGGCAGGTCGTCGCCTATCCTATTTTACGCAGCGGTCGCGCCTCTTAACTCTACGCTCTGTGGAGTGGGGGGGGGGTATGTACATCCAACACCTTGTCGCCTCCTCGTGATTTCACCAACTACTTTCCATAGGTTCTCACCACTGTAACAATGAAACAGGCGACCAGTTTCACTGTTTCCGAGATTCTCATTCCCTGGCGTCCTTTGTCAAAGTCCCTTATGTCAGTGGATTTTCTCATTACTGCCAGTTTCGTCGTTATAGCGTTCTTCTGCTCTGCTCCGATTATATATTTTCCTCATCGCTTCGCGCGCTCGCGACACAACCAGATGGAATACAAACACGTGGTGGACAGTGAGCATAATGTTCTGGCTCAGTAGTGAAATTAGTTTGTTTTACTTGCGTGTCGTTCATACAGAGTAACAATTATTGAAATACATGAAATAGAATCGTCATAACTTCTGAACGGTTTGTGTTAGGACGTCCAAACTGCACGGTTGGGCGAGGGGAATGATGGAAACTGTATGCTTTGGTTTAGCTACGAAACCCACTTGGATTGGTTTGTCAAGAAGTAAATTTGGTGCGTTTGGGGAACTAGAATCCGCATTTCGCCATCGAGAAGTCTCTTCATCCTCAACAGGTTACTACGTAGTGTCCAGTGTCCAATCACGGAACAATCGGTGAGATACTCCTTGATGGCACGGTGACTGCCGAGCGGTACCTGAATGTTTTGGAAGAAGATTTCATCCCCACTATCCAAAGTAACAAGACGTGGTTCGTGCAAGTTGGAGCTCGGCCCCATCGAAGCAGGAGAGTGTTTGGTGCCCTGGAGGTGTGCTTTCGCGAACGTATTCTGCCTCTGGGTTAGCCAGAGGCCTCTGGCATGGCCCTCGACTGACCACCATATTCTCCAGATCTGAACACATGTGACTCCATTTTTTGTGGGTCTATATTAAAGACAGGATGTACAGCAATAATCCCAAAACCATTGCTGAGCTGAAAAGACCTTTTCAGGAGGTCATCGACAGCAACTATGTTCCAACGCTTCAGCGGATGATGCAGAATTTCCTGTTCCTCTGCTCCACATTATAGCCAATGATGGCATGTATATCGAACCTGTCATAACCTAAATCTGAATAATTGTAGTGGCGTCTACATGTTGAACCAAGAGCGTGAACGCCGTAGTTTGTAACTACGTTTTTTTTCATATAGTTCAATAACCGTCTCCATGTACGAATGACACATAGATGCCCCTGTAAGTCTGTCTTTATACAGGTGGTTGCGGGACTTCGGCTGTTCAGTAAAGGATGTCGAATCAAAACACCTTTCAGCTGTCTAAATTTCCAGTTGTTATTTTGTTTCAGCAACGAGTTTCGGCGCTAAATTATGCCATGTTCAGGCTGCTGAGCGACTTGAGTCGGCAAGTGATGATCGAAGGGATCTACGGAGAGCAGTTACTGAATGCTGGCCCCTGGTTTGATCAGACCACAGATGGGAATGTGCCTACACGTCGGTCAGGCAGCCTGAAGATGGCGTAATGTAGCACCAAAACTCATTGCTCAAATAAAATAACAATTGGAAATTTAGACGGCTGGAAAGTGTTTCTATGCGACATTCTGGTATACAGTTGAGCCGCTCTTTACTACAAAGCAATTATGTACCATAAAACACAAATGTTTTTTAGCCGGAACTAAAAGATGTGATCAAAAAGTTTCCGTTAGAAGACAACACCAACTCCTTACCTACTCGTTGCCGCTTGTATACACGTATCGGTGTCGCGCTGGCTTATACACTCCTGGAAATTGAAATAAGAACACCGTGAATTCATTGTCCCAGGAAGGGGAAACTTTATTGACACATTCCTGGGGTCAGATACATCTCATGATCACACTGACAGAACCACAGGCACACAGACACAGGCAACAGAGCATGCACAATGTCGGCACTAGTACAGTGTATATCCACCTTTCGCAGCAATGCAGGCTGCTATTCTCCCATGGAGACGATCGTAGAGATGCTGGATGTAGTCCTGTGGAACGGCTTGCCATGCCATTTCCACCTGGCGCCTCAGTTGGACCAGCTTTCGTGCTGGACGTGCAGACTGCGTGAGACGACGCTTCATCCAGTCCCAAACATGCTCAATGGGGGACAGATCCGGAGATCTTGCTGGCCAGGGTAGTTGACTTACACCTTCTAGAGCACGTTGGGTGGCACGGGATACATGCGGACGTGCATTGTCCTGTTGGAACAGCAAGTTACCTTGCCGGTCTAGGAATGGTAGAACGATGGGTTCGATGACGGTTTGGATGTACCGTGCACTATTCAGTGACCCCTCGACGATCACCAGTGGTGTACGGCCAGTGTAGGAGTTCGCTCCCCACACCATGATGCCGGGTGTTGGCCCTGTGTGCCTCGGTCGTATGCAGTCCTGATTGTGGCGCTCACCTGCACGGCGCCAAACACCCATACGACCATCATTGGCACCAAGGCAGAAGCGACTCTCGTCGCTGAAGACGACACGTCTCCATTCGTCCCTCCATTCACGCCTGTCGCGACACCACTGGAGGCGGGCTGCACGATGTTGGGGCGTGAGCGGAAGACGGCCTAACGGTGTGCGGGACCGTAGCCCAGCTTCATGGAGACGGTTGCGAATGGTCCTCGCCGATACCCCAGGAGCAACAGTGTCCCTAATTTGCTGGGAAGTGGCAGTGCGGTCCCCTACGGCACTGCGTAGGATCCTACGGTCTTGGCGTGCATCCGTGCGTCGCTGCGGTCCGGTCCCAGGTCGACGGGCACGTGCACCTTCCGCCGACCACTGGCGACAACATCGATGTACTGTGGAGACCTCACGCCCCACGTGTTAAGCAATTCGGCGGTACGTCCACCCGGCCTCCCGCATGCCCACTATACGCCCTCGCTCAAAGTCCGTCAACTGCACATACGGTTCACGTCCACGCTGTCGCGGCATGCTACCAGTGTTAAAGACTGCGATGGAGCTCCGTATGCCACGGCAAACTGGCTGACACTGACGGCGGCGGTGCACAAATGCTGCGCAGCTAGCGCCATTCGACGGCCAACACCGCGGTTCCTGGTGTGTCCGCTGTGCCGTGCGTGTGATCATTGCTTGTACAGCCCTCTCGCAGTGTCCGGAGCAAGTATGGTGGGTCTGACACACCGGTGTCAATGTGTTCTTTTTTCCATTTCCAGGAGTGTATATACACTGAGGTGACAGAAGTCATGGGATAGCGATATGCACATATACAGATGGCGGTAGCATCGCCCACACAATATATAAAACAATGGTACATTGGCGGAGCTGTCATTTGTACTCAGGTTATCCGTATGAAAAGGTTTCCGATGCGATTACCCCGCTCGATGGATATTAACTGACTTTGAACACGGAATGGTCGTTGAAGCTAGACGCACGGGCAATTCCATTTCGGAAATCGGTAGGGACTCCAATATTCCGAGATCCACAGTGTCAAGAGCTTACTGAGAATAGCAAAAACGAGGCATTACTTCTCACCACATTCAACACAGTGGCTGACGGCCTTCACTTGACGCCCGTGAGCAGTGGCGTTTGCAAAGGATTTTCAGTGCTAACAGACAAACAACAGAGCTTGAAATGATCGCTGAAATCCTTGTGGGACGTACGACGAACGTATCCTTTGGGGCAGTGCGGTGACATCTGGCGTTAATGTGCTGTGGCAGCAGACGACCGACACTACTGCCTTTGCTAACAGCACGGCATCAGCTGCAGAACCTCACCTGAGGTCGTGACCATATCGGTTGAACCCTAGACTACTGGAGAACCGTGATCTGGACCCATGGGTCCCGATTTCATCTGGGTAGAGCTGATGGTAGCTATCGAGTGAGGCGCAGAACCCCGCGAAGCAACGGATCCCAGTTGTTAACGCGACACTATGCAAGTTGGTTGTGAGTCCATAATGGTATGTGTTGTTTTCACATGGAATATACCTGCCTGGTGGCACTGACTAGATCATTGAATGTAAATTGTTATGTCCGTCTACTTGGTGACCATCTGCAGCCATTCCTGACTTCTTGTTCCCAAGAAACGATGGAATTGATATGGATGACTATGCGCCATGTCACCGGCCCGCAGTTGTTAGCGATTGGTTTGAAGACTATTTTCGACAATTCGAGTGAATGAAGTGGCCACCCAGATCGCCCTACATGGATCCAAACGAACATTTATGGGACATAATCGAGAGGCCAGTTTTGAGTAAAACGAGAGGTCTGTGGTGACCTGTTGGTCAGGTGCGTGATACTGAGCACTTGCTTGCTTAGTAGAACATGGAAAATGGAGAGAAAAGAGCTTGATTTCTGGTAGCTGAGCAGACGCTACCATGGCTGCATTCAAGTGAAGCAGGGCGTAATCCACTACGAGAGTGGCACAGCGAATGTTTGCCACTTTTAAACTCGCAATGAATAAACCGTTTTCCTTCTTCGTGTCATTCTCTCCAACACTAAGCGACCACTTGATGTGAACTTAAAAAGCAACCGAATCTGAGGATTAAGTACGATACAGGAAATCTTGTAACAGTTTTTAAAAAGTGGATAAACGTATCGCGATGGAGTGTTAACACTTTTACAAATTGGACGAATATTCAATGACATCATGGGAGCTCTTCGTTCTGACTTTCGATCACCGACTACATGTTTCCAATTAATCTTTTTAGGTTTCGAGTGAACTAGTGGGGCGACAACAGTTATCAAAACACCACAGATTAATAAAGCAGGGCTCTGACTGCGATATAGCGAAAACAGGATTGATAGTGTATAAAGCTATGATGGTTTATGTAGGTGCAGCAAGCACTTAATGACACTATTTGGACTGTCAACGAGGTTTTCTCATCTAAAGTTTTGTTATCCTGTTCAGTCGTATTATGTGAACGTTAGGTGAATTTAGCAGTTGTTTTGTTTTGGTCTTCAGTCCTAAGACCGGTTTGATGAATCTTTCCAACATATTTTATCCTGTACGTCTCTTCATCTGGGATTAGCTACTGCGACCTACATCCATTTGAAGCTCCTTATTTTATTCATACTTGGGCCTCCCTCTACAATATTAACCCAACACACAACCTACCGTAACTGAATTTGTCGATTCCTTGATGACTCAATGTGTGACTTGTACGTTGTGCTACAAATTATTTTTTATATATTTTTTTTCAAGTCAATTCGGTACCATCTCATTAGTTACTCGATCTAGCACTCATATCTTATGTAGCACCTCATTTTACAAGCTTCCATTCCCTTTTTGTCGGAACTGCTTGCGGTTCATTTTTCACTCGACATTAATACCTTTAGAAAAGACCTTCTAACAGGTAAATTGATATTAGATGATAAAACATTCCTCTTTTTCAGAAACACTTTTCATGCTGTAGCTTGTTTGTGTGTTATAAATCTTCTTTCTTCGGCCGCCATCAATTATTTTGCTGCAAAATGAGCGTCTATTGCTTTCAGTGTCACGTTCCTAATCATACCTCTTCAGCATGAACTCCTTTCAAGACGTCCGCTCCATTCACCAACTCTTCCAAGTCCTCTACTCTCTTTGACAAAATTATCAAGTCGTCAGAAAAACCTCGAAGTTTTTAATTCTTCTCCCTGAACGTTAATTCCGTCTCCAAGATTTTCCAGTGTTTTCGTTGTTGCTTACTCGATGTACAGATTGAACAACATCGGGGTAGATCACGACCATCTCTCGGCTCCTTCTCAGCCTCTGCTTCAGCCTCATATAGCGCCATTCTGAGTACTGTACATGTTGTAAATGGACTTAAACTCCTACTATTTTACCCCTGCGACTTTCAAAATTTCAAAGAATGTTACCCAGCCACCATTATCAGAAACACTCTCTAAATATTGAAAAGCTGTAAATGTATTTCACCTTCCAACATCTTCTAAGAAAAGTCCTAGTGCAGTATTACCTCGCATGCTCCTACACTTCTGTAAGACAAACTAGCCTTCTCCGAGGTCGGCTTCATGTCTTCTGCAAATAATTCGTGCAAGTAGGTCGCATCCATTCCTTATCATACTGACAGTTCGGTGACGTTCGCACGCGTCACCACCAACCTTATTTGCATATGGAATTGTTACCTTTTTCTTTAAGTATGATGCTATTTCGCCTGTCGCACACTTTTTGTACAAGAGCTGGAATAGTTTCCTCGTTTCTGGGTCACCCAAGAATCTCAGTCTACTCGAGGAGGCTTGTTTCGACTTATGTCTTTCAATGCTCTGTCGATTTCTCCTCGCAGTATAATGCAACTTATCTTCATGTACTATCTCTTCCGTTTTCATAATACTGCCTTCAAGTTCGTTTCTCTCATGCAACCTTTCTATACATACCTTACACCTTGCAACTTTTCCTTCTTTCCTTCGTTCTACCTTGTCAGTTGAGTTCTTGGTATTCATACATCGTTCCTCACCTCTCCAGATGTATCTTTAATTTTGCTGACGGCTGTATCTCTTTGTCCCTAGTTACACATGCTTCTACATCGTAATTCTCGTCTAACATACCAGCTCTGTTACTGTGCACTTCATGATAATCTCATTTTCAGACTTTCGTATCCCCTCCCACGTGTTTCATTTGCTGATTTTTTAAAATAATTTTTCCTTTATCCAGTGATATCTCATGCGTTACCATAGGATTTCTACTGAACAGTATCTTCCTCGCTATTCAATCCTCTCTGTCTTGATTATTACAACTTACAAGGCTATCTATTCGTCAAGTATTGTGTTCGTTATCCCTGTTTCAGACAATCTTTACCTAATTCTCCCTTTTAAACTTACGGTCACCTCTGACTCTTTCGCCATAGCCAGTTACCTTGTCCTCAGTCTCCTACCTTTCGTCATTTCTTTCAGTTTTACTCTGCAGTTTATAACCAATAAATTAATTCGGAGTCGACATCTACCCTTGGAAAAGTCTCGCAGTTTTAAACCTGTTTCGAAATTCCTATCTTCATATACAGTATCTACACTGCAAAACACAATTAAAGGATCACCTTATTGTCTCCCATTGCGGCGCGTAAGTTTGAAATTTGGCTGCATGTTGCGTACATCCTTCAGTAATGATGTAAAAGCAGGGCGCTCTGATACATCACACTCATGCTCGTCGACGTTTCAAACGGCGAAGTGTCGACATATGCAGAAAAAAGCCACCTCTCGGAAGTTGGGTATGTTAATTATGTCACATTGGCACCATATTTGACCACAATTCTCATCAACACCGCTGTGGACGTGTCACAGGATGGGCATATCGGCACACCAGCTTTTACCTCAGTTTCATCCCTACCTTTCACGCCTCTGCAGTGGAAGTCATAATGGCAACAACCAGCATTGAAATTACGTGATTTTCATATTGGTGGCCGAGGAAAGGATTTCAGACACGCTGACGATCAGGATAGACACGAGAAAGCCTCAGGGGGTGACATAAAACGTTTCAATGCAACACCCGCTTCCTGTGATGCATTACTTCCCAGGACGACGTCCTTGACAAAATTCGACACTGCTGCCTACACACCTGGGCGCATGGACTCTATTCTAGGGACATCATGGGGTTGCACCCCACAGCATGTGAGCACATCCTTTTAGAGTGTGTTGCGACTACACATCTTGTTCCGATGTACAGTGTGTAACGACCAGGAACCATTCAAACCCACCCGACGAAATTTGAGTATGATTCGGAGTAGCAAAGGGTGTTTATGCTTTGTCACCCCTCCTGTTGTACTCCTTTCTGTGGAGCGACCACGTGGAGGTGTAACATCAACATGTGCGTGAATAAAACGGCAAAGTTTCCCTCTAAGACCCGTCCATATGGGCAACACACTTCGTACCACCCATGCATCTTTTTTGTCACATTACAAATGAACCTATCAGAAACGTGGTCAACAATTCAGCCCTGCAGTTGCTGTAGCTCCTGAACACAGGCAAACCCCACCTCAGTGATGTCGAAGCGTTTGGTTAATCCTCAGGTACTACAGTAGCCGTGAAGCTGAGTGATTGTCGCTCTGACAGGTTCTTGTGGTTCCACCGTGTCCATTAGACAAAAAATTGCTGTCGTATTACACTCCAAAGAGTTTCGATCACCTACAATCAGGTTGAGGTACACGATGTCCTTAGAGAAGGGTTGAAACGCCCAGGGGGTGGCAACAATGTCGATATGTTGTCAAAA
This sequence comes from Schistocerca cancellata, assembly GCF_023864275.1. Classification (NCBI taxonomy): domain Eukaryota; kingdom Metazoa; phylum Arthropoda; class Insecta; order Orthoptera; family Acrididae; genus Schistocerca; species Schistocerca cancellata. The sequence continues at coordinate 78,916,120 of NC_064627.1, read as the reverse complement.
ATATGGACCTGTTGTTCACTGAACTGAAGTGTCGTTTTAGACTGCGGAATGTATTGGAATCAACGTCCCAAGGGAAGGGGTGGTTCCATTGACGCCCTTTGTTCCACCATCTGAGGCCTTTTTGTGTCGATTCTGAGCTGCAGTGTGTCTCAAACGTTTTCTTCGACCACTCCTCAGAAAACCGACTGATTTCAAAGCTGAGTGTCGCCATTGTGACCTCCATCGTAGAGACGTCAAAAGAAGGGGAAATGTGGATAACAGGTGACGATCCTCTCACGTCCACGGTGTGCTGTGGTGTGGTGTGGTGAAATTTGGTGTCAACGTGACGTAATTAACCTACCTTAGCTGTGGCCTTTCTTTTGTATGTGTCGATACCTTACCGTTTGAAATGTCACCGAATACGAGGGTGATCTCGCAGGGCACCACGCTTTTGTTCCACTACAGAGGTAGGGTGTAGGCAACTTTGAACCAAAGTTCAAACTTACGTGTCGCAATAGGACAAAAGTACGGGATTTCAAAGAAGTTATACTTTAATTTCGTTGCGCAGAGTATGAGAAACCTTCATGTGTCTTTTCGACGTGTAAAACGTTCTTTAATAATTCTGAAACCAAGTGTTAGCCATAATTAAATTATCTTCTGAGCGAAAGTCTACCAGAGTGCTTTATCTTTTATTCATTTCCCCCAGTGCACGACCCACTATTTCTCCCACGTTTTCTTTTCCTAACATAGAATTCCAGTCTCCAATCACAAAATGTTTTGTTTCCCTCAGATATTTGAATAATTGGTTTCTTCTCATCACGTACTCTTTCAATACTTCCAACATCTGTGGAGCTGGTTGACAATCCCGACAGTGACTATTTCTGGTACAGGCAAGTCCTGCCTACTTGTTCAATGGTTCAAATGGCTCTGAGCACTATGGGACTTAACATCTGAGGTCATCAGTCCCATATAACTTAGAACTACTTAAACCTAACTAATCTAAGGACATCACACACATCCATGCCCGAGGCAAGATTCGAACCTGCGACCGTAGTGGTCGCGCGGTTCCGGAATGAAGCGCCTAGAACCGCTCGGCCACATCGGCCGGCTTGCCTACTTGTCCGCATAGCAACACAAAGCATCACTGACAACGGCGACGCACATACCATTGGGAGGGTAGCGAACTTCAGCGTCAGCCGACAATGAATGAGCAGCGAGAGCAGTAAGAGAATCCCAGCTTCATATAAAAATTTACTCCACAATTTTTTGTAACATTCTACAAAACAATTAAACCTATAAATTTGACACATGAAGAGCTGTTATTTAGTAGACGAAGCAAGTCACAGCTTAATTTAAAGTAACGCCATCTACTCTGTATAAACACTACTCACACTAAGTGATGCCCATCTGCAATATCTACAATTTTATCATATCGTTAAGAGTGATGGTTTTTCTACTGGCCGTAACATGTGGATTAGGTCACGTTCGATAACGTGTGATGTAGCTTACTGACTAAAACGCCTTCCTGATGGGAAATATTCCTAACGTTTTCGAGCTCTACAACGTTGCATCTTCGAAAGTTATACGTGAAACGTACATGAGGTCCAAAAAGGCTTATAATTGTTTTATGCAAATAATTCACATCTTCCAGAATAAAATTTTCATTCTGCAGCGGAGTTTACGATGATATGAAACTGTCCGATTGATTAAAACTGCGTGTGAGACCGAGACTCGAAATCGGGACGTTTGCCTTTCGCGAGCAAGTGCTCTACCAACTGAGATAACCAAGCACAACTCGGGCCACGTCCTCACAGCTTTCCTTCCTGCAGTATCTCGTCTCCTACCTTCCAAACTGCACACAAGCTCTCCTGCGAAACCTGCAGAACTAGCGCTGCTGGAAGAAAGAATATTGCGGAGACACGACTCTGCCACAGTCTGGGTTATGTTTGCAGAATGAGATCGGGAAGGTAGGAGACGAGGTACTGGCAGAAGTAAGGCTGTGAGCACGGCGCGTGGGCTATGCTTGGGTAGCTCAGGTGGTAGAGCACGTGCCTGCGAAAGACAGAGATTCCGAGTCCGAGTCTCGGTGCGCCACATAGTTTTACTTTGCCAGGAAGTTTCATTTCAACGCACACTCCACTGCAGAGTGAAAATCTCATTCTAGAAAGAAATCCCAGCCTGTGGCAAAGACATGTCTCTGTTGTGACTTGGCAAGACAGCCAAGTCACTATGCGAGGATGTCGAAATGCACGCGTTAAAGCTCACGCAGACTGGCGTGAGGTCTGGAACAGTTAAGGGAATGTATAGTAGCAAATAAAATACTTAACTTTAATCCATAATTGGTGTACATCGGTCTGATGGTACATGCTTCACAAGATACATAGCAAAGGATAAATGGCGCCTTGCTAGGTCGTAGCAAATGACGTAGCTGAAGGCAATGCTAACTATCGTCTCGGCAAATGAGAGCGTAATTTGTCAGTTCCATCTCTAGCAAAGTCGACTGTACAACTGGGTCGGGTGCTAGGAAGTGTCTCTAGACCTGCCGTGTGGCGGCGCTCGGTCTGCAATCACTGACAGTGGCGACACGTGGGTCCGTCGTATACTAGCGGACCGCGGCCGATTTAAAGGCTACCACCTAGCAAGTGTGGTGTCTGGCGGTGACACCGCAGTCTCCGCAGTATCCTTTCTTCCAGGTATGCTAATTCTGAAAGTTTCGCAGGAGAGCATCTGTGAAGTTTGGAGGGTAGGAGACGAGGTACTGGCGGAAGTAAAATTGTGAGGACACGGTGTGAATTGTGCTTGGGTAGCTCACTTGGTAGATCACTTGTCAGAGAAAGGCAAAGGTCCAGAGTTCGTCTCGGTCCGGCACACAAGTTTAATCTGCCAGGAAGTTTCAGTCCCCATCTTAGTAGGTCCTTATAATTCCAACATACAGAGAACAAAATGAAAGAAAACAATTTTATTCAAAAAATAAGAGAGTATTAAATTGTAGTTATTGGTATTACTGTTCGAAAGCACGCATACAGTCAGGAATGGGTCTTTCACTTTGCAGCGCTGTTTCGCTGTTCTTAGACCACTGACCGCGTGAGCTGTATACTGTGTTTCAATCCCAGTGCGGCCACAGGTTTAATCATTCATTTTTCCACACGCTATGCACTGTTAAGGGTGATGTGGCCTGCTTATATTCCTTGTGCACTAATTACGTTCTCCTCTCCTTTGAATGCTGGTATTATGATACATATCCTTGCTCTTAGTGATGTCTGGAGCAGATGATGATGCAGGAGTTTTCCCAACATCTGGAATTTGAAGAACCGCTGGAATTCTTGTTTGATCATGATTTGCGTACCAGTATTTACCTTGCTCTTCTTCGTGAATAATTCGCTGAGAAGCAATTAGAGATTTTTCAGCACTTTGCCGTTCTGATTCTTCAAATCAGTTTCTTATCTCTCGCCGCACTTGCAAGACAGTAATAACAGAAGAAAAGATGAATTACACATACTCATACCTTGACATACGGATTGGTGAAAGGAAAAATATTCTCAACTACAGACGGATGTACTAATACACGGAATACTTGCGGTGGGATCTGACAGTCTTTGGGCGATCTTTCTACGGATGAGATATGAACCACAACGTTCAGTCCGCCTTAGGCTGTGGAGGGGTGCGGTACGTCCCGGCCACTCCGTGTCGCGTTTCCGGGTGTGTTATTGTTTAGCCCGCCACCGCTCTAGTGTTTGGTGTTATAGATACGTTCCTGACATCTCATAGCTCTTTCGTATAGGAAAGTCACGATGAAGCTGCAGCTGGACGCTACGGACTCTAGACCAAGGCCCACGAAGTAGAGAGATTTTTACGCTACGTGGTACATGTTGACCCGAAAGATACGCTAGGTATCCACTTATCCAAGCTCTCGAGCATTGTATATCTTAAGTTCACTGACTATGAGTCCTGTGACAAATCTTCTCAGACGCTTGACGGAAGATTATAGGTTCTGCCAGTCTGACGGAAACATGGGTTTAGTACCGCTTGAACGTGGTGGACTGGGAATACAAAATGTTCGCGAGTTTGAACTATCATTTAAAATTCCAGCGGATTTGGTCACCCTTGGTCTTCGACCCTATGGCACATTCCTCGGCTATACGGACGAAAAATGGAAGACCTTTGGAACTTACGCTTACGTAACTGTCGTTTTGCATTGCACCGCCATATAAATTCGTATCTCATGATCGCTATTTGCAGGGCGATAGCCGGCCGGTGTGGCCGTGCGGTTCTAGGCCTTTCAGTCTGGAACCGCGTGACCGCTACGGTCGCAGATTCGAATCCAGCCTGGGGCATGGATGTGTGTGATGTCCTTAGGTTAGTTAGGTGTAAGTAAGTTCTAGGGGACTTATGGCCTCAGATGTTGAGTCCCATAGTGCTCAGAGCCATTTGAACCATTTGCAGGGCGATAATTATTTACGAAGTTCAACCGAGGAACTTCTCCGGATGTGGAAAGGTAGGACACATGGGTACCAAATGCCTGCAACGCCATCTCATGCAGACGCCCTCAGCCGATCAGATTCGACTGTCGATAGCGACCTCTATGCCGATTAAGTATGTTGCGGTGGCGAGACGGGAGACGCCAGCTATCTATGACGACCCTTCTGTATTGGTGCAAGCCTTGGAGGCCCCTGCCATAGTTCCTCAGGAGCCCCCAGCGTCTTCCAGCGCCGAAGCCTCTTCTGCTCTCTATTCGAGCCCAGGTGCACCGCTACAACGGGAAGCCGACGGTGCGGTGGAAGTTGAAGAACAGGCTGCCGCGTCCTCCTTGTGCCCTGCGTCTGACACAGAGGCGAGGCAGCGTAAACAGATTTCGCCAAAGTGCGATAAAGAAACGGCGCATAACAACCGACGCAGTAGAACAGCCGACACGGGCGATACTGACGTACCACACGGTTGGACGTCTTCTCCCGCTACCGGTGGATCTGGGCACTGTGGAGATGCGGGAGATCACTGAAGCCCCGACACCGGGGACGCACCGACGACTACATCTGCATCTCGAGATCCAGTGGTATCGACGTCACTGGGAGACTGGGCGCAGGATATGGGGATGCAGGATGTGTTTGAGGATCCAGGATGTGTTTCAGGGCCCTGACGATGCACCGATGCCGTTATGGTTAACGGTGACAGACGCCTAGGCCGGCATGACCCACACCCATCGCTTCGTATCCCTACGCCCTAACGACAGTCCACACCACAGCTACTGGTCATCTGTAATACCATGTACACGCCCCACGACTCGATGGAACAGGCATACCGCCTCGCCACGATCAATGTCAATGGTGTTACTCCTGCTCACAAAACCCGTATGCTGCAACACACGTTACAAGCTGCAGATTCATATGTTGTTTCCAATAAAGAAATCCGATCAGGACTCTGTATCGATACCTACGGATATGACGCCTACACTGTGCCTTCAGATGGGGCCGGAGGAGGTACGGCTATTCAGTTGAGCGAAGGGATTGTGGTAACTGATGTATCCTGTTTACCGTCAGCCCGCGGAGTCGCACTCACGGTTGGTACAGTTCGTCGGGTGAACCTGTATGATCCTTACGGCACCGACAGAAGGAGAGAACGCAGCTCCTTTTTTGACGAAGACATAGCTCTCCTCTTCCAGGGCAATGCCGACCACTTGGTAGTAGGCGGAGATTTTAGTTGTGGTTCAAATGGCTCTGAGCACTATGGTACTTAACATCTATGGTCATCAGTCCCCTAGAACTTAGAACTACTTAAACCTAACTAACCTAAGGACATCACACAACACCCAGCCATCACGAAGCAGAGAAAATCCCTGACGCCGCCGGGAATCGAACCCGGGAACCCGGACGTGGAAAGCGAGAACGCTACCGCACGACCACGAGATGCGGGCATTTCACTTGTGTGCTCAGACCATCCGTCCAGGTGCCGCACTATACCACCTGCCCAGCACTTCACGCACTTGTAATGGACTTGCTTTGTTGAATAATTGGGTTATACAACACGGCGTCCGAAGGCATACACATACTTTACTAGTCATTCAGCGAGCCGTTTGGATCGAGCTTACGTCACACGCGTCCTGCGATCGACAGTCGTCGACGCTGAGATGTGGCCGGCAGCGTTCACGGGTCACCTAGCGTGTGTGTGAACCCTCACCCTCCCGCGCCAACGCGTCCGACGAAGTAGAGATCCGTGGCGCCTCAGTGTGGCCCTTCTTGATGAGGTAAATTGTGTCGCGATGTTGAGTCCACGTGGACTAAATGTCACGGGCTACTACCCGCCTACGGTTCCGTACTTCGACGGTGGTTACGGTGTGTCAAACCCGCCTTGTGCCGAACATTAGCCAGCTACGGACGAGATACAGCACGCTGGTGCACTGCGGCTACTGATTTCTACTACACTGCGCTCCGCGAACTGGCAGCGCAACCGCCTTCGCCGGAACGATAATCGGCAGAACGCCACGTGAAGGCCCAGTTGCTACGTATCACCGCCGTACGTCTCGCGGGCGTGCGGGTGGGAGCGAGGACAACTGATGATGTTAGTGAAGTACGACCTTCCCTCCACCATATCATTCAAGAGGCAGCTCATTGCGGATGTCGAGACGGAGGATGGACGACGAACTGAAACGCAAATGGACATCGTCCGAGAGTTCACACATCATATACAAATCTCTACGAGCGAGAGAAGAACATGGATATAGGAGTCAGAGAAGTCCTGTCTGACCTATCCTCCTCTCGGAACCTACAAGGTGATGCTACGCCCTTGTCGCAGGCGATTTTGAAAGAACTACGAGAGGCTATGTTGCGCGGTGTTTCCAAAAACACGCCAGGCCCTGACGGACACCGTCTTGAATTTCGTAATAGCTTTTTTGACCTTATGGGCCCAGTGTGGGTCAGGATGTACCGAGAAATCCTGAACACCGATTTTCAAGTACCATCTGAATTCACTGTGGGTCTCTTGATACCGGTACCGAAACCCGGAGGAGGTTGTCTCCCATTTGATTTTCGATCACTGACAGTGCTAAACACCGACTACAAGCTGTTGACACGCGTCCTCCGTGACAGGCTCAAACCTACGGTAATGTCGGCTTTTCGCACCGATCAAACCTGCTTGGGAGGCGACACTAATGTGTTTACGACTTTAAGGACCTACAGAGACGTGATGGCGCACATACCAACATGCCGCCTAGACGGGCTCTTCTTGCGCTAGATTTTGACCCTCCTTTCGATGGCGCCGAACACGGTTGCCTGTGTACAGTTATGGAACACATCGGCATCCGGCACACGACGACATCAGTTGTGCTACGTTTGATCCACGGGGCGGTCACGAGAATTACGGTAAACGGCTAACGGTCCATCCCCGTCCGTGTCAGCCGATCCGCCAGACAGGACTGTCCTCTTTCTGCCATGTTATTCGTCATTGCCCTTCACGGACTGCGGAGACGCTTCGAAGGACTTGACCACCTCTCCGTGACCTTTCGATGTGGGGCATACGCCGATGATGTGATGTTCTTAGCACGGACAGGTGACGAAATACAAACGGCGCTTCCCTGGTTCCAAGAGGCGGTGGCAAGCATTGTGATCAACCTCTAGAAATCACGCTACATGGAGGTGGGACGAGGCATACTGGATGTACCCCTTACAAAGGTCTCAATGGTCAAATGATCAGGGATATTGCTTCAACGACAAATACAACGTACAGCGGTTTTTAGGTATAGTAAGGTCTTACAACGACTCCGTATAGAGGCTAGCCTCAACAAATTCAGATCATTGGACATTTTTCAACGCGCTCAATACGTCCACGTGTACATAGCTTCTCACATTAACCATAACGCCCACGTATTACCCGTGTCAGACACTTTAGTTTCCGGGATACAGACAGTGTTTGGACACGTGGTGAAGGCTGGTGTCGTTTTTAAGATCCGTTTTGTGACTCTTACTTCACTCTTCCACAATGGAGGTGTTGGACTTACTCACGTGCGTTCGTGCTGTGCCTTCGCTCAATTCGGCGGCCCTGGCATTCACCAACAGACAGTCTCCTTAGCATTCTGATAGCAGAGGTGGCCCCACACACGCTTTGCCCGCCGGGACCTGTTGGACATTTATCGCACTCGCTATGACATATTAATATGTTGGAGGCTATACCGGAGACACGGCAAAGCTTTTTACAGTGTTCTCCAACGCTGGAATCCGGCTAGCGACATTGTACGACGCCCCTCCAGGGTCGACTGGACGCGGGGTAGGCGAGCCGTCCACACGCCCTTCCTTTCAACTTTAGTGTGCTCGACATGGTGTGTGATCACTAATATGAAATTTCCGAGACGGTCAGGAATTAAACTACATGCCATTCACCTAACTGACGACCCTATGCACCCTCTTTGCGCGACGGTAGACACGGACTAACACAGACTGAACTGTGGCCCCGGACGCGAGTGCTGGAAACTGGTCCGCCAGATACTAGCTTTCCTACCACGCAGCCCATATATTTCGATTGTGCCAATGGACCTCTTTCATCCCGACGCCGTTTGTTTCCCGAAGACCCGGATGAATGCGTTCAATTGGGTACAAGAAATAGCGATACACTACATGTACCGCGACGGCGAGAAGGAAGTCCTCGATTAGTGGCAATACATGATCGACGAGTTCCTGGTCTTAACGAACAGAATAGAATACCGGAAACGTTTTGCTAACTATTTGGGATCGTCATTCAGGGACCCACCTCCCAGCTGGTGTGTGCCGGGTAAGATAAAATTTGACTTGCAGACGTGATGTTTCCACGATTCCCCTACGGTCTCTGACTGCGTGCAGCGGCCCCGGACGCTCCGACGGTTGATGACTGGTGATGTCCAATGCAATGACGACCGCCTCTTACTGGCCGCCCGCTTTGATAAGGCGATGCCAGCGGGCAAGATGGCACTTTTTAGTTCACATTATCGGCATAGTTTTGGCATATGGCTTCCTTGTTTTTGTTGCTTCAAAAAATTTAACTTGGAAGTGCGGCGGCGCGGTCTTTTCCGTCCCTTTTACGACGGACCTGCATCTACCTGTGAACATTGTCTCAGCAGATCATCAGTAGGAAAGCCGAGTGAAACCTTCTGTACTTCGACGCGAACCAGAATGCAATGTAAGTCACTAATCTACGTTTCGGGAGAAAGTTTTCACACAAATGAAAATTTGGAAATTTTGTCCGAAATTAATATATCGGTATTCTGAAACTTAGGTGAACAAGTATCACTGCCAAGCCAGTGTTAGTTTTAACACAGTCACTCATAATCACTTTCACTCACGTTAGCAAGTTTATGGTGTTGCATTTCCCGAAAATGTAATAGCTACAAAAATACTGATTGTTTTTGATTGATAATGCTCGCCAAATATTAAGTCTGTCAGTACCATATGAAGTCACAGTTTTTAGCCACCGACCTGCTCAATACGCCACGCGGAATATATGTCTTTTCTCGTCACAAAATTCACTTAAAATTTCCGAAATTTCTACACGCTCATCGGAATAATTACACCGTCACTATACCACACTTTTGATGTATGAAATACTGCTAGATCCGGCAACTTATCGTTTCCATCGGAACTACTACTACACACGTCCGAAGTGTTTCATGCCTAAGCTCCTACTCCTCTCTAGAATACTCTAAGTCTTCTCTACCAGCAAAGAAAGGCGCGCGAAGAATATTGCTCTACCATTGGTCGGTTTGCTCAACAGCCAATAGCAAAACAACATTCTCCCGCGTCAATCCGCGCTTTTCCTCAATAACCAATCGCAAAATAGTAACCCTCACGACTGCACTTTTTACCGACGTAACTATCTAATATGCTGAAGTTTTGTTTATGCATAAAGTTATTTACTATTGTTATTTGTACGTGAATGAACTTTCCCTTTACGATAAACTTACTTTACAAATCTATTCCACAAAAATCCCCTTTGTTCATATCCTTACTACTTAGAAATGTTCCCACACTAAATCTTACTACACAACTCGTTAAACAATTATCTTCATATTAACCTTAAACCACACTCATGCATCATTCATACTGCTAAAACACATTTATAACATTTTACATACAGAAAAAGACATAATAACACTTTATGAAAATACTAGAACAGTTTATGAAAAACATTCTATTACTTTAGTGCACTCTAGTGGGAACAATCGAAACTAAAATCACAGTCCCCCTATCCAATATTGTCCTCTATCGACTGATACATAAACTAAGTGCGCATCCAGTCTCGCGTCCCCATCTGTCACTAACCAGCTCTGAGACACATCTCCCACTTAACCGCCTCCAAGGCAGGATCGTTATATGGCGCTACGCCTCAGTAGGTAGCCGGTTTCGATGTTCGATTTTCGGGCGATGAATTTGTTTTTAATTTATTGATCCGTTCCGCATGCAAGAGTTAGAAGAAATGCAGTAATGGTTCTTGCCATAAAACAGAAAAAAACTCTCTTTTTCAATAAAAAAGACAAGTAAAAATGCGACTAACGCAACAAAAAAAGAAAAAACCGCAAAAAATTTGATAAGGCACTTAAAAAAATAAATAAAAAGTTGGTAGAGCACTTCCCCGCAAAATGCAACGGTCCTGAGTTCGAGTCTCGTTCCGGAACAAAAAAGAAAAAAAGTGGTCATACATTAAACTACCAAACTACTGGTCCATATTCGATTCTTGGTCTTGGCTTTATTTTCATTCGGAAAATAAATTTGGAATAGCACTGGCCCCCGAAAGGGGAACGTCCCGAGTTCTAATCTGCCAGTTTTAATCTGCCAGGAAGTTTCAATCAACATCTTGGTAGGTCCTTATAATCCCAACATAAAGAGAACAAAATGAAAGAAAACAATTTCATTCACAAAATGAGAAAGAGAGTATTACACGGTAGTTATTTGTATTGCTGTTCGAAACCGCTCATACAGTCGAGAATGGGTCTTTCACTTTGCAGCGCAGTGTTCGCTGTTCTAAGATCACTGACCGCGTGGGCTGTATACTGGGTTTTAATCCCAGTGCGGGCACAGTTTTAATCTGCCGGGGAGTTTCGTTCATTCATTTTTCCACGCGCTAGGGACTTGCTGCGGCGGTGTTGTGGGTGATATGGCCTGTTTTTATTACTTGTGTTACTAATTATGTCCTCCTCTCCTTGGAATGCTGGTATATGGTACATATCCTTGTTCTTGGTGTTGTTTGAGGCAGATGATGATGCAGAAGTTTTCTCAACACCTGGAGTTTGAAGAATCACTGAAATTCTTGTTTGATAATGATTTGCATACATGTAATTACTTTGCTCTTCTTCGTGAGTAATTCGTTGAGAAGCAGTTAGAGATTTTTCAGCACTTTGCCAGTTTGACTCTTCAACTTAGTTACTTACCTTTAGCCACACTTGCAACATGGTAATAACACAACAAATGAGGAATTATACAGACTCATACCTCGACATGAGAATTGGTGAAAGGAAAAATATTCTGAACTACAGACGAATGTACTAATATACGGAATACTTGAGTGTGGGATTTGACAGTCTTTGAACTATCTTTCTACGGATGAAATACGAACTACAACGTTGTCAATAACGGAGGAGTATCTCCTAACGGGAAATTTTACACACCATTGTGAGCATTTCTCCCTCGGACAGTATACTCAGTTCTGTTTTCTGTTTCACTGACTGAAGATTATTCATCAGACTTTCACTTCCGGAATAAGCAATAGCTTCTGAAAGGCTGTTATCTACAGATTCTGTTTCATTATGAAAATCTAAGCCGCTCTCATGATAGTATTCTGTCCGCAGCTCGTGGTCTAGTGGCTAGAGTTGCAGCCTCTGAATCATGGAGTCCCGGGTTCGATTCCCTGCCGGGTTGGGGATTTTCTCTGCCGGGGACTGGATGTCTGTGCTGTCCTCATCATTTCATCGTCATCATCATCATCGTCACTCGTGACAGTGATTAGATTGGACCGTTTAAAAATTGGACTGTGTAAAGATCGGGCATTTGTACGGGAGCTGATGACCGCGCGGTTGAGTGCCCCAAGAACCGAACAACATCATCTTTGAACTGTAGGGGAATCGCTGGTGCAAATGATCTAGTCGGGGAAACAATCCAAGTTGTTCTGGCATGCATGTTTTCTCTTTGGATTTGCTCTTCTGGCCGCTATGTAAGTACGGTGCTTTCGTCGATTTGAGTCTTGGTTTTCCACTCCCTGGCGCTAGAGGTCGTGCTTGCCCGTAGTATGGACGTAGGTTGCGTTGTGGAGTCTCACAGTGACCGTTACGTGGAGTGTTGGTTGCTCGCGGTGCCGCGTTATGATTTGAGAAGTGTGTTGACTCCGGACTGGTTGTGATGGCCTCAGATGTACTAGGAAGTGTGTATACACTAAGACTTGAGGCTGGATGAAAATGTACTCGATTTCGAGTGTCGTAGCTTGCTGCTACTATCTGTGGGCACCCGCTATTTCCTTTGAAGTGGCTTTGGTGATCAATCTTGGCTGTATCCTGTCAATGTCGCTGCTCACCCCAGTGATTAACCGAAGTTGGGTATTTTTCTTTCGCTATTATTTGGTGATTTCTCTCGTTAGGGTGTTCGAGTTGCACCAAGGTGCGTCCCCTGTTGCTGGTAATTGGTGTCTCTTGCATTCGTGTTTGTCATTCGTTGGCGTGTGCCAGTTGCTGCGTGGAATTTAAAGTGACTATTAAAATGTTTTGCGCATATTTGGTGTTATACTTGGTGTTGTGGATTGGCAAGAGAGCCAACCCGGTATGAGAGGAAGCCGAAAGGCACGCGTTTTAGCTCACGCAGGCTGGCGTGAGGCCTGGAACAGGTCAAGGAAATTAGACTAGCAAAAAAGACGTAGCTGCTGGAATACTTAACTTTAATCCATAAATGGTGAACATCGCTCTTGACGGTACATGTTTTACAGCATCAATAGTAACTGGTAATGGCGCCTTGCTAGGTCGTAGCAAATGACGTAGCTGAAGGCTATGCTAACTATCGTCTCGGCAAATGAGAGCGTATTTTGTCAGTGAACCATCGCTAGTAAAGTCGGCTGTACAACTGGGGCGAGTGCTAGGAAGTCTCTCTAGACCTGCCGTGTTGCGGCGCTTGGTCTGCAATCACTGATAGTGGCGACCGCGGGTCCGACGTATACTAACGGACCGCGGTCGATTTAAAGGCTACCACCTAGTAAGTGTGGTGTCTGTCGGTGACACCACACTTGGAAGGAATTCCACGAGTGAGTTCTGTGGAGTAGTGATTATATTATTAGTGGAATCCCGTTGATCTGGTCAGCCGCTGTGGCCGAGCGGTTCTAGACGCTTCAGTCAGGTGCCGCGGTGCTGCTACGGTCGGAGGTTCGAATCCTGTCTCGGTCATGGGTGTGTGTGATGTCCGTACGCTAGTTAGGTTTAAGTAGTTCTAAGTCTGGGGTACTAATGACCTAAGATGTTAAGCCCCATAGTGCTTGGAGCCATTTGAACCATCTGAACCGTTGATCTGTTTAATGTACTAAGCTTCCCATCGCTCAAATTGCTCTTTAACGGGTGTTATTAAATTTTCTGTACTGTTGCTTAATGCTCCATTGAGGATTTTGTCCCGGTAAATTCCTCTTGATTTTGTGGCGAATTGCGATAGTCATTCATATTCATTGAGGTCCGTTTACTTGTTTACTTAGAAGGGAAGGATCTTTACTTCACTTGTTTCATTCTATGTAGTCATGTTAAGTGTTTATAAGGGCTTTGAATAGCCTTGTTATTGGTGGCTATCGGAAAGGCGGTTTTTTAAAACATTTTGTAAAACTGTTTTGTGGATATGTGCAATAAATCTTTGTTATCTACAAGTACAAGCATCTGTTTGCCTTTTCTTGTGATTGCTCTTGGCGATTGTCGAATAATTGTAAATTTTTACGTCCCAATAATTATGATAGTGTTCGTCTAATAATATTTGCTGTATTTTATTTTATAGTGTCATAATACAATACACATCACATTTCCAACGGAAGAGCTCTGACACTGATGCCTAAGACGTAAAAAGATGTACAGGTCTGGGTTGTTTCTATTGAATTACTGACAATAAGGGACTGCACACCATCGAACGTGTACTCTCTATTACAGTCCAGTCACCACTACATTCACACTGCTGTGAAAAATTTAAGCACAAAAGTAACTTGAAAATGACGTGCCACTGCCAGGAAACAGAGCTCAACGAAACTTTGAGCATACCTTAAAAAAATCTGCTACAGCATAATAAAGACGGTAAGGAAAAATCATACGCAATGAGACGAACATATATGACATTTTTGTTCAAAGATAGTAGTTACACTGAAGTTATCACGATACATGATGGTCTCCTGGACATTACAAAAGGTGGGACGTGGTTGTTAGTTGTGTGTGTGATCGCCACGGATGGCAAAGCATGCCGCCTTGCTGGCCACAACTTTGGTAAGGAGTTCTTGCCGTGGTGCGTTCCATTCCCCCATCAGAGCGGTTGACAAACGCTGAATGATCTTTGGTGCATGTCGACGTTCTGCTGAAAGTCTCGCCAACGCATCCCATCTCGATGGGGTTTAAGTTGAGGGTAACGGGCAGACAAGTGCTGTCCCTAAAATCCTCTCGTTCCAAGAGTTCCTCCACCTGCGCTTTCAGATGCGGTCGCGCATTGCTATCCACAGAATAAGTCAGGGCCAACTCGACTCCTGAAAAGACACGTATAGGGACGAGTACAGTGTCATAATATCGTTGACCGGTGAGTGTATCACCTTAAAAGATTTGGAGGTCGGTGTGCCCGCTCGAAATTCTAGAAAATAAGGAAGGAATACCGTGTTTAATGACATAGAGATTGTTAGGGAGTGACAACAAACTCGGAATAACTCAACTACTGGGAAGGATATATGCGTGTGATGTCAAAGACGCATCCGTGAATTCACTTGGAGCGATTGAGGGAAATGAGGTTAAATGATCGGACGCGGATTTGAACCGTCGTCCTTCCTAGTGTGAGTCCAGCGTGATAACCACTTCCCCAGCTCGCCCACTCAACATTACGGCTCTCCACACCATAGCAAGCAGACCACCAAACCCATCACGCTGGACGCACCCACAGACGGCGAGAAGTTGGGAACACATAATTCACCCAGGGGACATAGTCGAACACGATCGTTTTGCTGGTGCACGTATTGTGGATGGAGGAGCATAGTGTTTCATTTACACCCAAATCTTTCAACACTGTTCACTTACCAGTCATCGTTACTGTAACCTGTGCTTCTTTCCCGTGAGGGTCTTTGCAGTGACGCGAAAGTAAAGTTCTATGTACTGACTTGGCAGAAAATCCTAAGAAATTTTGGTCTTATGTCAAAGCGGTAGGTGGATCAAAACAAAATGTCCAGACACTCTGTGACCAAAATGGTACTGAAACAGAGGATGACAGACTAAAGGCCGAAATACTAAATGTCTTTTTCCAAAGTTGTTTCACAGAGGAAGATTGCACTGTAGTTCCTTCTCTAGATTGTCACACAGATGACAAAATAGTACATATCGAAATAGACGACAGAGGGATAGAGAAACAATTAAAATCGCTCAAAAGAGGAAAGGCCTCTGGACCTGATGGGATACCAGTTCAATTTTACACACAGTACGCGAAGGAACTTGCCCCCCTTCTTGCAGCGGTGTACCGTAGGTCTCTAGAAGAGCGTAGCGTTCCAAAGGATTGGAAAAGGGCACAGGTCATCCCCGTTTTCAAGAAGGGACGTCGAACAGATGTGCAGAACTATAGACCTATATCTCTAACGTCGATCAGTTGTAGAATTTTGGAACACGAATGTGTTCGAGTATAATGACTTTTCTGGAGACTAGAAATCTACTCTGTAGGAATCAGCATGGGTTTCGAAAAAGACGGTCATGTGAAACCCAGCTCGCGCTATTCGTCCACGAGATGCAGAGGGCCATAGACACGGATTCACAGGTAGATGCCGTGTTTCTTGAGTTACGCAAGGCGTTCGATAGAGTTCCCCACAGTCGTTTAATGAACAAAGTAAGAGCATATGGACTATCAGACCAATTGTGTGATTGGATTGAAGAGTTCCTAGAGAACAGGACGCAGCATGTTATTCTCAATGGAGAGAAGTCTTCCGAAGTAAGAGTGATTTCAGGTGTGCCGCAGGGGAGTGTCGTTGGACCGTTGCTATTCACAATATACATAAATGACCTGGTGGATGACATCGGAAGTTCACTGAGGCTTTTTGTAGATGATGCTGTGGTGTATCGAGAGGTTGTAACAATGGAAAATTGTACTGAAATGCAGGAGGATCTGCAGCGAATTGACGCATGGTGCAGGGAATGGCAATTGAATCTCAATGTAGACAAGTGTAATGTGCTGCAAATACACAGAAAGATAGATCCTTTATCATTTAGCTACAAAATAGCAGGTCAGCAACTGGAAGCAGTTAATACCATAAATTATCTGGGAGTACGCATTAGGAGTGATTTAAAATGGAATGATCATATAATGTTGATCGTCGGTAAAGCAGATGCCAGACTGAGATTCATTGGAAGAATCCTAAGGAAATGCAATCCGAAAACAAATGAAGTAGGTTACAGTACGCTTGTTCGCCCACTGCTTGAATACTGCTCAGCAGTATGGGATCCGTACCATATAGGGTTGATACAAGACATAGAGAAGATCCAACGCAGATCAGCGCGCTTCGTTACAGGATCATTTAGTAATCGCGAAAGTATTACGGAGATGTTAGATAAACTCCAGTGGAAGACTCTGCAGGAGAAACGCTCAGTAGCTCGGTACGGGCTTTTGTCAAAGTTTCGCGAACATACCTTCACCGAAGAGTCAAGCAGTATATTGCTCCCTCCTACGTATATCTCGCGAAGAGACCATGAGGATAAAATCAGAGAGATTAGAGCCCACACAGAGGCATACCGACAATCCTTCTTTCCACGAACAATACGAGACTGGAATAGAAGGGAGAACCGATAGAGGTACTGAAGGTACCCTCCGCCACACACCGTCAGGTGGCTTGCGGAGTATGGATGTAGATGTAGACGCATTTACCCCGGGCTTAATTATTACGGAGGGCAATACACGACCACATCGAAAAGCGCAGATGGAACAGCTCTTGGAACGAGTGGATATTCTGCAAATGTACTGGACTGTCCATTCTCCCAAAAGAAATTGGAAATTTGTGGTGATTTAAATTTGTGGTGATTTCCTCTGGGACAGAACTGCTGAGGTCATCGGTGCGTAGGCTAAGGACAGCACGCACACACACACACACACACACACACACACACACACACACACACACACACACACTCACACACCCTTGCCCGAAGTACGACTCGAACCCCTGACGCGGCGAGCACCGCGAACCGTCACAAAGCGCCCTAGACTCGCGGCTACCCCGCGCGGCCGTTCCCCCGACTTGAACCTCATCGAGCACTTGTGGGATTGGGAGGAAGGATTGCAGCACATCTACATTCACCGACAACCACCCAACAGGTGCCAACCGCGCTGGTGGGCGAGTGAAACGCCCTACCTCAACAACTCCGTAGCAACCTTGTGGGCAGCATGGGAGTAAGTTGCAGGGTATGCAGTGCTGTCCATGGAAATCACAAACTCTATTAAGAACTGTGTCCAGCCTTTTGTAATGTCCAGGTGGTGGTCATGAATCGCATTGACTTCAGGGTAATTATTGTCTTCGAGCACAAGTGTCATTGCACTTTTTCCCATGGCGTATTTCTTTCTGTTGCCTTCTGTACTGTACTATGCTGCGGCAGTTATTTCTGTGTACAGTCCAAGTTTCATCGAGTTATGTTACTTGGAAGTGACACAGCATGCGAAAATCACTTTCGCCCTTAAGTTTTGCGTGCCAGCGTACATAAGTAGGAGACGAACTTGCGTATGAGACAGAATACAAGCAATTGGAAAAAAAGACAGAGATTAAATCTGGAGAGCTGAAATGACCGTGGTGTACATCACTAGGATTAACTTTGTCGCGTGCCGTAAAAGTTGATTCTTTGACGCCAGTAACAAATTCTGAGGTACGTAGAACGCAACTTTCGCCAAGCGCAGGGGCGTGGAATACGAAGCCGAGAAGTTGCAAGTTGAAGGCGTGTCCCAGAAATCGGCGGAGTTACTCGGAGAAGCTCGCCGTGTCCGTTACGGAAGGGCGGCAAAGTTGCGCCGAGACTTAGGGCGGACTTGGTGAGTAGCGGCGCCGCTTCCCTCCAGGCGACTCTCGGCCGGCGCGCGCCTCGCTGCTCTGCCGGATCGCCCTGGGCAGGCCGGGCAGCGGCGCGACAGCACAGCGGCAGCAGGGGCTGCGGCGTCTGCAGGCGCCAACACACACAACGTGCGCGCCCCCACACAGAGGTAAGCAGCACTCTCGTGCATTCAAATACCAAACACCTATTTTGTAAGATTTGCGTAACATTCAGTTTATGAAAGGTACTAAATGTTTAACGGCAATTACAACATTTAAACGTGAATTAAAATCCAGGTTTTTCCCAGCACTTCATTATTAGGGGTCCGTAGCTCAGTCGGTGAAATCGGAACCATAATAATGTTCAGTTTCTTGTTCGTGTCTTTCTCTCGGTATGTCTGCCTGTCTGTCTTGTGTCTCTTCGACTGTCAAAACACCTTTTCCTTAGTAATGGGTCGATGCATGAAGTTGAAATTCATGTCACTTACTGAGCTCTACGGTCAACTGGCGCTGTACAGAATTTAAGCTTCAAAATCAATGCAATCAAAAGTAAGTTACTTATTTTGATACTCGCAAACTCATTCATCAGTGGTTCCCAAACTGGCGATAAAATTGCTGATGCCCTCTGGGATAATGGCCTCATATAGGTTGCGAACTATTTCTGTAGATAAACTACCTACATAAACGTCGACACTGGTGGTCTAGTGGTAAAGCGCCAGGTTGCCGGATTGAATCTCGATTTGACCACGGATTTTTTTCAGTCTCCGTTTAAACACAGCCGTAACCTCTCATCGATATAACGAGTCACCAGCATCCACCCGCGATTCGCTGGCCGAAGTGGCCGTGCGGTTAAAGGCGCTGCAGTCTGGAACCGCAAGACCGCTACGGTCGCAGGTTCGAATCCTGCCTCGGGCATGGATGTTTGTGATGTCCTTAGGTTAGTTAGGTTTAACTAGTTCTAAGTTCTAGGGGACTAATGACTTCAGCAGTTGAGTCCCATAGTGCTCAGAGCCATTTGAACCATTTGAACCCGCGATTCACATTCCAGGTTACTCTGTCACGTAAGTGGTGCCCAAATTACTAACTGTCTATGCGCCCGCCTGTATGACCCCTTTTTCTCAGCAATGGATGAATGTATCAAGTTGAAATTTATGTCATATACCAAGGGCTATAGTTCCTTGGTGGTGTACAAACTTTAAAGTCCAAAGAGAACGCATTCAAAAGATGCTGCCATTTATTTCACATACACTGATAAGCCAAAATATTACAATCGCTCCTCACCGCGGCGTTGGATACCAGCTGGCGGCTTTGCGGGCACCTGATGCTGTAAGAAATGTGTGGAAGCGGAGCAGACACGGACGGGGGATCACCCTAGCGAAGATCCGAGCTGCAAATAGGGAAATCCATTGACATAACCGACTTTGGCTAAGGGCAGATTAAGCAAAGCTTGTCAACGAGAATCTCAAAAACGGCGAAACTGCTCGAATGTACACGTACTATATCGTGAGAATCTACGGAAAGAGGAAGAAGGACAGTGAAAGTACCCCTAGGCGATAAACAGTTGGACGTTAACGACTACTCACAGAACATTTGATTCGGAGCCTTGTCTGCTCTGTAAAGTAGCATAGATGGTAATCTATGGTATCTCTGCCCAAAGAGCACAATACTGGTGCACGCACAAATGTTTCGGAGCACACACCGTTTATCGTACAGTGTTGAAGGTGGAGCGTCGCAGCTGACGACACCTACGTGTTCACATGTTAAACCAACGCATCATCAATTACGATTGAAACGGGCACGGAACCATCGGGACTCGACCGTCGATCAATGGAAATGTGTCTTCGGGTGAATCACATTTTTCCTACACTAGGTCGATGATCGTCTCCACAAATGCCGTCGTCGACGTAAACGGAGGCTCGGAAAGTGAGGCGCGCCGCGGACGCAGGCTGCTAGCAGCAGTATTATGCTATGGGAGACATTCTCCTGTCCTTGAAAGGGATCTGTTGTCGTTATCTAAGAGACGCTGACACCTGCGAACCACCTCTATATCTCTTCATGCTTCATGTGTTCCCCGAAGGCGCTGTCATCTTTAAACAGTATAACTGTCCGTGTCTCGGGGCCAGAACCGTCCAACTATGGTTTCAGGGGCATAATACTGAACTCACGTTAATGTCTCGGTGACCAAATTCACCTGCTATAAATCCTATGAAACCTATTTGGTCCGCTATGGAAGCCATCAGCACGTACCCAAATTAGCAGTCCGTTAGTCACGCGTATAACATGACCTGTGTGTAAACATCTAAAGCCACATACCTCCACGAAGTGTCGAATCATTGATATGCAAAATCAGTGATGCATTTCGTTCAAAGTCGGACAAACAAGCTATCAAGCAGGCGATCATAATGCTTTGACTCATCAATATATTTTGGTACTCGCATACTCAGTCATGAAAATCTGTAGGGTACTTCCCTTTGACCAGAATTATGAAATTTGGCAGGAATCCTGGTTTTACTGCACAAGAAAAGGAAAAAATCCGAAAATGGTTAATATTTAAATGTATCATACAAAAAAATGTCATGTTAGCCAACTGCCTGTTTGTCCTTGTGTTAAAACCCGTATTTATCAGGAACGGGTAGACATTTTACGTTGAAATTCATATCACATTGTAAATTCTACTGGCCCTTGATGATATAAACAATATAAGCTTCTATGTCAACACAATCAAACCATTCGGTCATTTATGTTACATAATTTGATATCTTTCCGGTATGGATATCGAAAAAAAGGCAAAAATCATCGAAGTTTCCGGTTCCCGGGATGGATAAACTGCCTATATTCATAGTTAAGTTCGTATGAAATGCTCTGTACCTGTTCTGCTACAGTGTGATATCCATTAAGTTCAGCCATTCGATTTCTTCTGTTGTTGACGTTAGCAAATCGTCCCACGTCACTTCGGATCTGCTGCAGGCGCTGTCCGTCAGTATGTGCTGTACTGTTTGTTCTCAAGCGCCAAATACACGTTGAGGATTTTCAGCCATTTTCCATGAAAACAGCATAGTTTCCGATTTGGCATGCCATTTTCTTGACTCTCTTTAGGCGGCTTCAAGACTTCGTGGTAACTGAATTTCTGGAAATGACGTGTCTGGATGTGTGTTAACCACGTGGTTTCTCAAAGGGATGCCCATTGTGATCTCTATTGTTCTTGCAAGTCTTATGCGGACGGAGTGTGGCTACACATAGGTTTCCTAGATTTTAGTGTATTACTGGGCAAGGAGGTCACGTATTATTTATTTCCAGATCTTTGGAGGCCGAGATGTGGCTGATCCTGTTCTACTCTTCAGTCATCTATAGACTCCACCTAAGGAGAGGTGTCGCGATATTCGAGAAAACATTATAGCAGCCTCATGGTAATATTAACAGGTACATCCATCTTTCTAACACGACAATTTCTGCTCCACACGGCGGAACAACAATCAGCATGAGAATGTACTAGTTACTGTGATGTTAGTTTATCTAATCAAGCTGTTCCTGGGTTTCGACTCTTCCATGAGACATGTCATTGTAGGATAAAAAGTTACAGTTTTGTTACGGGCATAGGAGAGACTGATTAGGTGGAAACAGTGCAATGAAGGCCCCTACAAGGGGCTGGAACTGTTATACAAGAACAAATGGAAGTCGATGTGGAAGAAACAGGTGATACAGTATAGTGTTATTCAGAAGAAAACTCCAGTACATACCGAAATCTGACACGTATCAATAGACACAGCATCACTCCAAGTGAGCCGAGGCTGGCTCAAGTTATACGCTGGATTAAACCTTCTTTGCTATTCTGTGTTGACTGTCCCGCAGTTATCGGGATTATGCTGTAACCATTTCCTCCGCGAGTGGCAGCAGCGGTGTGTATCGATACTCGCACCTTGTACTACCTTTTGCCGATGCTGGACGCGAAAGTTGAGTTTTGACTTATCTACCAGCAAGTCACGACTGTTCACATCGTGTCGTTTCTATTTCGTTGTCAGATGTTGGGACATTCCCGCGAGCAACAACATGTGTTTTCAAGTTGGCAAATTTCAGCCACCCTCCGGTGGAGTTTAACTGTGCTTGGTTATTTTGAACTGAAGTGCACCAGCAGAATCTTCTGCCTTGTGGTCATTAACATTCCAGTTACCTGCCCTGGCAGTTGACGTAAATTCAGGCAGTGTATTTTCCTCATCATGTTGTAGCTCCACAGCACGTGGTGTAGATTGACAGCTCAATGTATAATTGGTTGTGGGTGCCAATACCTTCTACGTTGTTCCATTTAATTCTTTGTTGTGTGTTATGTGATGGTCGGGTGGAGTAGAGTAGAAGTTATCTTGTCGGTGGGTCTGTTGACTGTTTTTAGGTTGGGTTGTCTTCGGATCGAGAATAGTTGGTTCGACTTCCTGTTCACCTAAGGGAGCGTTAGTGTTTGAATTCCAGGCCGACCCTCGGACACTTCTGAGTCCCATTTGGTGTACTGCCTTCTCTTATTTGTTTTTGTTGTTTGTTTTTGTATGGCTTCTACCTGATTTTTTAAATTAAGGTTGTTGTGCCCTGAAGGTGTCAGATTGTTTGGGCCTTCAGTCTAATTGGAAGAACTGATTTAAGTCGAAGCCTTGTGCCTTTTAAATATCTGATTTCGGTTTGAGTCTTAAGTTATTGCCTTTCAGCCGATTTTAAATTAAAGTGGTCTTGCCCTAAGGCATGTGACTGTATGGCGCATTCGGCCGGTAAATTAATGCTGTGTTTCTTTTTTTTGTTTTTGTTTTGTTTTCTTGGCTCTTGTTATGTTTGGTCAAATAAGTAAGGTTGTATGTTCTAGTGTAACTGACAGCAGCTTATTTGGTCCCTTTCCACAATTTAAACGTCCTGTCCTGCGGGTTTTGCAGGGCGTTTCACTGGTAGCAGAGCGTGGTTACGCTTGTTCTTGAAATTCTAGTTGCTGTCAGTTTCACTCTTCTTTAGTTTGTGTTCTGAGGCATCATATTGTTTTGGCTGTTACCTGTTTCAGGTGCTTATCGTAATGGCAGTCATACAGTGTCCGGGGATTGGCCTGCTCATAAAGGATCACCTTGTTTACCAGTTGGCAATGAGGCGCCAAACGATGGAGGGCAGTGTTCCGGAATTGGTAGCCCGTTTGCGCGCTTCAGTTCTTCAACCGGTTGACGTCAAGTCGGCGATGGTGGGTGAGACAGGAGCGGCAATTGAATTTTTGTTTGAGGCTAGTAAAGACCTTTATGACACAATTTGTCTTTTTCAGGGAACTCAACCTAGTGACAGTCAGCTGCATAGGATGCTGGCACAGTTAATGCATTTAACTAGTGGAATAGCGGATTTAAGCACGTTAGATTTGGAAGATCTGCACAATAAATTAACCGTTGAGTTGTGAATTTTGGCGAGCGCATTACAGCTTAAGCTTACGTGTTTGGAGTTGGATGGGAGGAAGGTTGAAGGTAGAGACTTCCGCTGTCAGGGAGTGGTTGAGAGTAAGCGCGGGGGTGTACTGTTACATCCTCTCTCAAGTTAGAAGCTATGTTTGCCAAGTTGCCTAATCCTCTGGCATATTTCTTCCGAGATATTATTGAATTGCTGGTGGAGCGACTTGATCAGGTACAAAAATTATTGTGGTTATTATTTCGCCTAGAACAACACGCGGCTGCCTTTCGTGTTCCGCACCAAGTAATTTTGTCGTTGTTGTACCCGTTAGCTAGACGCGAGTTGCAGAACCTCGTCTCGCGAGCCATGGCGGAGGGGCTTTCTTTGCAGCAATTAAGAGAGCTCGTAATTAGGCATAGGTTGACCAGCGGGACTCGTAAACAGCTTGAGTGTTGTTACTTTTGGGAAGTGCAGCGGGATGAGGAGCAGTTACATCAGTATGTTGATAGAGTTCAGGCATGTCTTTGGCCTTGCTAATTGATTTCCCGGAACAAGAATTGCTCTCTATTGTTCTCAGGGGAATGCGTGCGGCGCATAAGTCGCATTCTGTCTTCTGTAAGCAGCCTTCAGCCTGGGAAGAGCTCCGTGACGTGGTCGTAGCCGCATCTGTATTACCACTTAAGAACCGTGTACGTCACGAAGTTAAGGGGCGGGACGTCGGCGCTGATTCCGGAGTATTCACATCTGCTCAAGTTAAGAAAAGGGAACACCGACGTTGTTTCAGGTGTGGCAGTATGGCTCATTTGGTGCAATCTCGTGTTCAGCCTCGTGCACCCGGAGCCAATTGATGACGCCAGGTTGCACCGCGAAATCGGGTTCGAGTTTTCAGACCTCTTCGTACTCGGGTGGTCGCTCCTTCACCACCCCCCTTGCCATACGTTTGTTCTCGTGTAGGTGTCGAGCCGGTTTGCGCTCTTTTGGATTCTGGTAGTTCCTTTCCATTATTGAACTTCGAGTGTTTTTCTGGACTTTGGCATATTTGAATCTTCGAACGGTCTCTTCGCCGATGCAGAGGTGTCGGGTAGCCAATGGCCAGGTGTTGCCTCTGCATGGTTTGATCTGGGGGAGTATATCGGTCGGCGATTTTTCCTGGCCTATGTCTTTAGCCTTGGTTAAGGAACTGCCCGTTAATCTAATTTTGGTTTGTGGTTTTCTCATTAAAACTGGGTTGGTCTTGGATTATTCCGGACACACATTTTCCTTTAAGTTCGCTCCTGAAGAGAAGTTTGGCCTTTGTGAATGCGCTAAACCTATTGTACATCGAACTGTCGGGGCGTTGGCCATTGAGGCCGTAGCTAACGAGTTTGATCTGGAGCATGTCTTGCCCCATCGGGCTTCTCAGTTACGCGATTTGTTGCACAGCTTCCCCCAGCTCCTTAGTGATAACCTGGGTGTTTCTAACGTTCTTGATTATCATATCCGTCTGTCCGCCAATATTCCGGTTAGGCAGTCCCCATACCGCCTCTCACCCCCAGGGGTGAAGATACTCAAGGCTGAAATATCTCAGTTGCTCCAACAAGGAGTTATTAGGCCTTCTACATCTTCTTATGCTTTCCCAATATTTCTTGTACCTGAAAATCTCGGGCGCGATATCAGACCTGTAGTTGACTACCGACGTTTAAACGCTAAGGTTGTCCTTGAATCGGTACCCCTACCTGATTTGCATAGTTCTTTTACTTGGTTTGCCGGCGCTAATTGGTTTACGGTCCTTCATTTGAATCCTCCTGTTATCAGATTTCATTGGCTGAAGAATGTAAACATGTTATCGCATTTTCTACTGATGGAACTTGTTTGAGTTAACAGAGTTCCTTTTGGGCTAGCAACTGGAGCGTCTGTACTTACTCGTTTGTTGGATAATATCCTTGGCGACATGAAGTTAGTCTGTGTGTACAATTATTTGGACGACTTTGTTATCTATAGTCGTCCGTTTGAGGATCATTTGGAGCACATTCAGCAAGTGCTTTTGAGATTACAGGGAGCTGGGCTGAACATTAAGCATAATAAGATCACGCTAGCCAAGCAGCAGGTATCTTTATTAGGTCATATAGTGTCGGGTCAGAGTATTCGCATTGACCAAGAGCGAACTATAGCATTACGGGCTTTGCCTTCTCCTATTGCTAAGAGGGGAATTGCTAAATTTATAGCCATGGCAAATTAATTTAGGCGTTTCGTTCCCAATTTTGCTCAGTTGGCGGTACCCTCAAATCAATTACGCCGAAAGGTCGCGCGTTTTGAATGGGGACCCACCCAGTAGGCTGCCTTTGAACGCATTAAGGCAGTATAATTAATCCTCCGGTACTTGGGGTCCCCGATTTTAATAAAAGGTTTGTTGTTCAAACTGATCTAATGCTGGTATTTCAGCTGTTCTCCTCCAGAAGTTTGAGGGGCAGAGACAGCCATTAGCCTACGCATCTCGTCGGTTAACTGATGCCGAACGAGTACAAGGCTTTGGCCGTTTTATTTGCATTAGAGAAATATCGCCTCTACCTTGAACATCGGGTTTTCCAATTAGAAACCGACAGTCAGGCTTTGAGCTGGTTGTTGGCTAGGCCGTGTAAGACCAGCCATATTGACATGTGGGTAGTACGCATTTCGGCATTTCAGTTTGGAGTTAAACATCTAAAGGGCTCTGAAAATATCCTTGCCGATGTCCTCAGCCGGAAGAAACCAGCAGGTAGAGGGAGACAGTCTTAATTGTATGGTGTTGGGTGAAATTCCCCTCTTGTTTGAAGATGTTACCAGCATCAGGAGCCTGTTTGAACCCCCATTAAGCAACGTGTGTTGGCAGGAGAGCTGTCGGATGAGTATGTTGTTAAAAGTGGTATTTTCTGTAAGAGGTTGGGCGAGGCTTAGCAGTGCAAGATCTGTTTGCATGTAACCTTGGTGCTCCCTGGTTTTTGTTATTTTCGTGATTGGTTGGTGGGTGGTCATTTAGGTAGTTCTAAGACTCTCCAAACAATAAAGCAGCATTTAACTTGGCCCTCAAAGGACCGGTATGTGAGAGGGATGATATCATAATGCCGCTTGTGTAATGTAGCCAAACCTAAGAATGCTCTTCAACATGGTTTGTTGAGGTCTGAACGAGAGCACTGTCCTATGCACAAGCGCCATATTGATTATTTAGGGCCTTTATCTCGTAGTATGAAGGGTCATCGATATGTACTAGTTGTTATCGATGCGTTCTCCATATTTACTTGGCTGCTCCCGAGCCTTAACATTACCGCTGCCACCACCATTTACCATTTAACTAATGTCTTTAGTGTTTTGGCCCATCCAAGCAGCTTGTTAGCGAAAATGGTCCTGTTTCTTTCGGCTCCTTTCAAGGCTTTCTGTTTTTAGAACGGTGTCAAGCATATCACAACCACACCGTATTATCACCAGGAGTCCGTTGCGGAGAGAGTTAAACGAAATCTTAAACCGGCGTTGATTATTTATTGTGGTGTCACCGCCAGACACCACACTTGCTAGGTGGTAGCCTTTAAATCGGCCGCGGTCTGTTAGTATACGTCGGACCCGCGGTCGCCACTATCAGTGATTGCAGACCGAGCGCCGCCACTGGGCAGGTCTAGAGAGACTTCCTAGCAATTGCCCCCGTTGTACAGCCGACTTTGCTAGCGATGGTTCACTGACAAATTACGCTCTCATTTGCCGAGACGATAGTTAGCATAGCCTTCAGCTACGTCATTTGCTACGACCTAGCAAGGCGCCATTATCAGTTACTATTGATGCTGTAAAACATGTACCGTCAAGAGCGATGATCACCAATTATTGATTAAAGTTAAGTATTCCAGCAGCTACGTCCTTTTTTGCTAGTCTCATTTCCCTGACCTGTTCCAGACCTCACGCCAGCCTGCGTGAGCTCAAACGCGTGCCTTTCGGCTTCCTGTCATAGTGGATTGGCTGTCTTGCCAGTCCGCAACATTTATCATCAGAAAATTCCTAATAAATGGGACTCCAGTCTCCTCTTGCTTAGTTTTGCCTTTAATACCGCCAGTCATGAAACCTTGCGAACTACGAACGTCTCCTTGATCCTTTCCTATCGGCTTAATTACCCTTTTTCGAACTTATGGGGAATTCAAGATCTTATTCCAGCCGATATTAGTCCTCGTGTTATCAAGGAAAACTGGAGCCGGGCCAGGCCTAATATAATGAGAGTCCATAATAAACAAGCTGAGCGCTATAATCGTAATCCAGAATCCTTTAAGGGCAGGCCAAGGGATCAAGTTTATGTCTGCAATTTCCAGGGGAGGCAGGTGCGTGGTGGAAATCTCCTCGTTTTCTGGTGCCTATTTTTAAGCCCGGTAAACTTGTTGGTCAAGGAGAACAGTACAGGTAAGCAGTATCGGGTGCACCTTAGCCAAGATAAGTTCTGGTATCTCAGGGGTTGAATCACCCCATCCCTGTGTTTAGTTTGAGGGGGGAGGTTGAGCCGTGGCTGGCACATGTTATACTTTGTATTAAACCTTGATTGCTATTCCGTGTTTAGTCTCCCAATATTATCACGATTATGCTGTAATCCTCTCTCTCCGCGAGTGGCATCAGCGGTGTGTATCGATACTCGCACCTTGTACTATCTTTTGCCTAGCGGTTATCGTTTCCGCTGCGCTGTGTGCGGGCAGTTGGTCGGTTGGCGTGGGGCAGCGACGAAATCCCCGCGGCGCGTAGCTTGGCCGAGGCCGCTGGTGACGTCCACGCGCGGTCGGATTGCGTGGTGCTGTTCCCATTGCTACGAGGTCCGTGGCTCACCGAACCTGAACGCGAAAGTTGAGTTTTGACTTAATCTACCACCAAGTCACGAATGTTCACATCATGTCGTTTCTGTTTCGTTGTCAGATGTTGGGACATTCCCGCGAGCAACCACATGTGTTTTCAAGTTGGCAAATTTCAGCCACCCCCCCCGGTGGAGTTTAACTGTGCTTGGTTATTTTGAACTGAAGTGCACAAGCGGAATCCTCTGCCTTGTGGCCGTTAAAGTTCCGGTTACCTGCCCTGACCGTTGACGTAAATTCAGGCAGTGTATTTTCCTCATCATGTTGTAGCTCCCCAGCACGTGGTGTAGATTGACAGCTCAATGTATAATTGGTTGTGGGCGCCAATACCTTCTACGTTGTTCCATTGTATTCTTTGTTGTGTGTTACGTGCTGGTCGGGTGGAGTAGAGTAGAAGTTTTCTTGTCGGTGGGTCTGTTGACTATTTTTAGGTTGGGTTGTCTTCGGTTCGCGAATGGTTGGGTCGACTTCCTGTTCACCTAAGGGAGCGTTAGTGTTTCAAATCCAGGCCGACCCTCGGAAACTTCCGAGTATCGTTGGGTGTACTGCCTTTTCTTATTTGTTCTTGTTGTTTGTATTTGTATGGCTTCTACCCGAGTTTTTAAATTAAGGTTGTTGTGCCCTGAAGGTGTCAGATTGTTTGGGCCTTCAGCTTAATTAAAGAACTCTTTTAAGACAAGGCCTTTTGCCCTGTAAAAATTTAATTTTGATTTGAGTCTTAAGAGATGGGCCTTCAGCAGATTTTTTTTTTTTTTAAATTAATGTTGTTTTGCTCTTCAGGTGTGCAATTGTTTGGACTTTCAGCCTAATTGGGAGAATTGACTAAAGACAAGGCCTTGTCCCTTTTAAATTTCTGATTTCGGTTTGAGTCTTAAGTTATTGGTTCTAGCCGATTTTAAATTGAAGTGGTGTTGCTATTAAGGCATGAGATTGTATGGCGCATTCAGCCGGTAAATTAACGCTGTGTCTTTCTTTAAATTTTCTTGGCTTCTGTAATGTTTGGTCATATAAATAAGGTTGTATGTTGCAGTGTAACTGACAGCCGCTTAGTTTGGCCCCTCTCCACAATTTAAACTACTTGTCCCGTCCTGTGGGTTTAGCAGGGCGTTTCACTCAGTTTAGGTTCACAATACACAATAGTGTCCTAGTTGCATTAAGGAACAGGCATGTTAGAACATGCAGACATAGAGCATTTGCTTCGTGTAGTCCTAATGAGTTACTTTGGCCCTGCACACACTCAACACAATAAACAAATTTCCAAAGCGGTCTGACATCGTTGTACTTCCACCAATGTCGCATCCTTTTATTGACTGCTGCTGCACTGAAACCCGTGTCCGTACTGAGCACATGTAATGTGAGTTACATCTCGTAGAGATGCTCTGTCCAGTGATTTGCGCCTGTTTCCTTTATGTCTTTTACTTTTCATGCCGTCGAGTTCTAAAACGTTCGTGCTACCTAGAACTAAAAACAATCGATATGTCGCGTCACGGTCTCCAGTAGAAAATATTTGCCTAAGCAGGGGGTGGTTCCCACGGTGATCGGGGGAGGGGTCGGGGGGCTCTAGAGGAGTGACCATGAAATTGGGAAGGTGAAAGACTTCACTCGGTGTGAGGCGGCCGAGTTGGAACCCGGCGGCGATGCGAGTATTGTGCCGACAGCTGATGGCTGGTACAAGTTTGGCAGTTAACAGTCACTGGCTCTGAGCGTAGCAGCGACACACGGAAGAGGCGCACAGGATGGAATCCTGGATTGCGAACCATTATTATCTCGGCTGTGGCCGGTTGCAAACCATTGGAGGTGTGGGGCGCGTATAGCTCGCTCAGTTTACGGTGGTCGATGCGCAGTGACCATGTTAAAGCGCTGAGACAGTTTATTCATTTGTTCGGGAGGGTAGGCCGACAAGTGTTTTCCACCTTCCGCCGGTCAGCGATGACTGAATTAGGTGCGCACCCTGCAATATTTCTCAAACGATTTTACAACATCTAGTCGGTAAAGAGTTAATTTTGGCTATACATATAGCTATATACGTCAGTTTCATGATAATGTGCCCATCATTTCGTTAATTGTAGTAGTTATTGCTATATTTACGACAAAGTAAGTCACTGCAAGAAATTCGGGAAAGCGTGCAATGAAAAA
Source organism: Schistocerca cancellata (assembly GCF_023864275.1). Taxonomy (NCBI): domain Eukaryota; kingdom Metazoa; phylum Arthropoda; class Insecta; order Orthoptera; family Acrididae; genus Schistocerca; species Schistocerca cancellata. Next base: position 78,885,572 of record NC_064627.1, on the reverse strand, counting down.
TAGAGATAGCTACGATTTTGCGTTTGGTGCATATTACATAATATGTTGTTGCATATGAAATTTAGCTAACATATTGAATTTTTCCTCAGACTTAGGTGGAGGTATCAATCTGTTGCCAATCTCGAGAAAATTTATCTGATGTAGCACACTCATTTGCGATTGCACCGTGCCATCTATGAAGCAAGAGTGAAATATGCACGAAGTTCCTCATATTTCATAAACGGTTTCAGATATCAAAATGAGATTTAGGGAAATCATAGCACGCGAAGAGGAGAGTATTTTACCATATCGTTACTATGTAAAACTTCATTATCTATGGTGTTCTTCCAATAACTACAGAATTTGTCGGTGAAAGAATGTAAGAAGATGGTGAAACGAGAAGTGCTATCCGTTGAAAAACAACATACGTGAAGACATAACACTTTTTTTGTACCGAGGATGTGATTTTTAAGAAGGTACTGATTTCACTTTTTCTCAGTTTCTCACTTGGCAAACCACAGTTTCAGGATTCCCTCGCAACTCTGTCTGCACAACATGTTAGTGTGGTGAGGCGGCATAAGCTCTGCTGTGTTTTGGGAAAAGAAGCAAGATTTAACATTTCAACCAGAGAAATTTGTAGGTTTTAGTGAAAATCCACCACCCATGACACTTCGCTGACAGTTACGAATGGTTAAGAAGCAACGCGTAAATAAATTGCTTCATCTTTGACGGAACTCTTTTTAGATACTAACGAAAGCAGAGGTAACAGTAGATCATTTTGAATCGCCACATCAAAATGTAGGCTTGGAATGGCCCCACTTACTATTTACAAAAAATGTGGGCGTAGAACTGAGTTTAGAACGGCAATTTCTCCTCCCGCTCTCGACATTTCTCCCACAGCGCTGTGAGCGACCCCCCACCACTGCCGCTCGCCCCACGGTTCCCCAACCTACTGCGCATCTAGCGGCCACGGTATTCTGCGCGTGTTATGGAACGTGTTGCGTGCTTCAGCGACCGACCGTATCCGGCCGTTGTGGCCGAGCGGTTCTACGCGCCTCAGTGTGGAACCGCGTGACCGCTACGGTCGCAGGTTCGAATCCTGCCTCCTGGCATGGTTGTGCGTGATGTCCTTAGGTTAGTTAGGTTTACGTAGTTCAGATGTTAAGTCCCACAGTGCTCAGAACCATTTCAACCGACTGTACCTGGAGGTAGGTGGTGGACTGCCGTTGTGTTCAGGCTGTATGTCGGCTGCACGATGTCCTTCCTGGGTGGTTTTACGGATATGTCTGGTGACCTTCCACTTTGGTTTATCGGATGCGAGTGTGCCGAGAACCGCCACTAACCATAGCTGTATTTGATAATTCCTGTACCATTACTGTGACTGCTTAGTTCGGTAGATCAATGGTTGTTTGTTCGAGGCTCACGTCCGGTTCCATATCACACGTCTGGTTATTAATCCCGCTTCTGCCTGTACGCAGGTGAGCTGCGTGTGCATTCTTATACCACCACTGAATTTGTTTCTTTACTGACTTGTCATTTGCGTAGCTCAGTCTCAGCTTGCTACTTGGCCGCTGTAAGGCGTCCGATTTGTGGCGGCGCACCTTCATACATTGTGGTTCACGAAGATATGCAAATATTGTAATATGTTATGCTACAAGTAAAAAACATATTAACATATGTCCGCAAATGTTTGGTTATGGAGTTATGGGTAGTAAAAGGTTTGGATAGGTATTTAACAACTTCGCTAATATGAAGCCATCGCAAAACTGTACGAGGTTAAAGTACACCGGGATTTCGATTTATTTTGTTGTTATTAATGTGGTGAATCTAATAAAACATTCCCCAGCCCTGTATCTGCAGTAGTTTTCCGGAACATCCAGAGAAGCAAAGAAGTAATTTCGTAAAATTTTTAATTTATTAACTACTTGGCCCAATTTGTTTCTTAAATTCCAGAAAACTGCACAAAGTTTTCAACAGAAGTTGTAGAGAATTTAATTTTAGAAAAATGATGGTAATAACTTTAACTGAAACCATATGAATGCTTTTATTAATGCCATAAGTCACGTGAATTCATGTTAAACCGGAAAAAACAAAGCTCAATAGTAAGGAAGTTGTACAGTGTGCATACAATTTCACAATACATTCACAATAGATGTTAAAAGATGTCTCCACAGAGTTCAATGCATTTAGCAGCACGGGTATGAACAGATTTTGTTGCTCGTTTCAGTTTCACAGGGTTGTTCTTAATTTCGTCTATTGCATTCATAATGCCAGCAAGTAATGCCTCATGTGTATTGACTTTGTCATAAAGAAGGTATTTCATCCATCCCCATACACAAAATTCCATTGGTGTTAAATCGGGCGATAGGGTGGCCACGGTCATGTAGCACCACGACCAATCCATTTCTGGGGAAAATGTTCATTTAAATATGTAGTAACGGCATTGGTGAAATGTGGAGGCGTGACGTCATGTTGAAAGATTCACCAAATCAATAACAACAAAACAACCTCCTACAGTTTTGCGATGGCTTCATATTAGCGGAGTTGCTAAATTTCAGGTAAAATTTTTTATTATATGCGAGTGCAGGCTTTCTCGGCGAATTTCATATAAGAAGCCTTCACGGGTTGTCAACCGAGTAGCATCGTCGTCTCGTAGCAACGTTTCGATGAAATGCGTCTCCATCATCTTCAGGTGAAGTCTTCGCCTGAAGATGATGGAGACGCATTCCATCGAAACGTTGCTACGAGACGACGATGCTACTTGGCTGACAACCCGTGAAGACTTCACATATAAAAAAATTTTCACTAGCCGTAACTCCGTAACTAAACATTTGTGAACCCATCTTTGTGTGAACTTTTGTCTTTAGCTGGCGAAGAGTTATCGGGCTTCCAGCCGGGTGGAGGTGTCTTCAAACTGCGACGTTTCGACGAGTGACATACTCGTCATCTTCTGGCGAAGTGCCGAGACTTTGCGGATGCCGGTCCCTTTATACCTGCGGCATGTTGCCGCAAAACAGATCGACAAATTCGACAGACTCTCTGGAGCTCAGTCGACCCAGCAGGTGACAAATAGCACCAGAGCTATTGTAAATTTGACAGATAAGTTGCTAGATGCAGCCACAACCTCTGTCTTCACGAAAGGGTTGAACTTTGCACCTGTACCGAGGACCATACCGAAACGGGACATCGTCAGCAGCGTAGAGGAAGCAATCCTGGGCCTACCCAGGGAGGAAGCTGAGCAGATCCGAAGGGATCACCGACAAGTCACGACTCCCTAAAGCCAACATTACTGCGCCAGAGCGAGAGGCTATCCGCGCACTGAGGGATGATGCTGACAACATGGTCCTCCCAGCAGACAAGGGAAATGCGACGGTGCTGATTCGCACAGTCGACTACCAACAGAAAAACGGCTCTCTGCTGCAAGACCCAGCCTACAGGAAACTCAACAAGGACCCTACATGGACGATGACCAGGAAAACCGTGGCGCTACTGAAGGACTCAGATCTACCAGAGGCAGTGCAGAAACGGCTGTATCGCAGAGCGCCAACGACACCACGCCTGTATGGATTGCCCAAGATTCACAAAGATGGGGTGCCTCTACGGCCGTTTCTTGACACTATCAACCCGCACAGTTATGGAATGGCCAGATACCTGGCGACACTATTAAAACCACTGGTGGGACACTGCAGTGATCACGTGAAAATCACCGCAGATTTCGTAAGAATACTGAAGGACATCTGAATACAGAGTGATGACATACTCGTGAGCTTAGACGTGACCTCCTTGTTCACGAAAGTACTTCTACAAGACGCCTTGGCACTCCTTAATCAGCACTTCGAGCCTGAAACAGTGAAGCTCTTTGAATATGCACTTACGACCACCTACTTCAAGTGCAATGGAGAGCATTATGAACAAGTTGATGGAGTGGCCTTGGGATCTCCCCTTGCTCCAGGGATCGCGAATCTTTGTATGGAACACTTTGAGGAGGTGGCACTACAAACTGCTCACCGTAGACCCAGGCACTTCTTCCGCTACGTGGACGACACTTTCGTGATTTGGCAGCATGGCAGGCAGGCACCGGAGGAGTTTATGGACCACCTAAACGGCATACATGAGAATATCACCTTCACGGACGAAGTAGAAGAGAATGGCTGTTTTCCATTCCTGGACATACTGATCAGGAAGAAAGCGGATGGCACGCTGGGCCATTCAGTATATAGAAAGAAGACGCACACACACCTGTACCTCCATGCAACCAGCTGCCACCATCCGGCGCAACGCCAGTCAGTCCTGACCACCTTGTTACATACGGCGCGAGTCATTTGTGACAAACAAAGCCTCTCAGACGAATTACACCACCTAAGAGAGATATTTCGGTAAAACGGGTACAGTGAAACACAGATTGGTAGGGCCTTCAAGAGGAGACAGACTGACAAATTTCAGGAAGAGGAAGAGAAAGTTAACAAGAGACTCGCCTTTCTTCCATATTTGGGGCCCATATCAGCCAAAATTGGGAAGCTACTGAGAAAATCAAACATAAATACCGTCTTCCGACCACCGCCGAAGACGAAAGAGCTGCTGGGCTCAGCTAAAGACCCACTCAAAATCAACACACCTGGTATATACAGCATTGCCTGCGAATGTGGTGTGCAGTACATTGGACAAACGCAGCGCTGCATCTCTAAAAGGTGCGAGGAACACATCAGGCATGTCCGACTTGGACAGATAGAAAAATCTGCTATAGCTGACCATAGCATCAAAGAAAACCACGCCGGCCGCGGTGGTCTAGCGGTTCTGGCGCTGCAGTCCGGAACCGCGGGACTGCTACGGTCGCAGGTTCGAATCCTGCCTCGGGCATGGGTGTGTGTGATGTCCTTAGGTTAGTTAGGTTTAAGTAGTTCTAAGTTCTAGGGGACTTATGACCTAAGATGTTGAGTCCCATAGTGCTCAGAGCCATTTTTTGAAAGAAAACCACACCTTTGATTTCGATAAGACCAGAGTGCTGTGCCGAGCCGGGAGCTATTGGGATAGCGTCATTAAAGAATCAATAGATATACGGATCCACGAGAATCTTGTGAACAGGGACGAAGGTTATCAACTGAGCGCGGCCTGGAATCCAGCATTAGCCGCAATACGCCAGGAACGCAACAAGAACCGTCCACCTCACGAGACGCGACGGAATGCTCTGACGGAGACACGAACGGAGCACCTGCTTCCCCCTCCACCCCTCCCGCTGGCTCCTCTGGACCCAGCCTCCCGCGGCCAGGTGGTGGGGGATACGCCGCAGGTATAAAGGGACCGGCATCCGCAAAGTCTCGGAACACGCACTCTGCTGCTCGACTCGCTGCGACTCACACCGTTACCGTCGCTCGCGCACGCCAACGCCACTAGCCCAACGCCATGCCGAGAAGTAGGAATGGAGGAAGAGGCAAGATTGCTGCTGCTGTGGAGCTCCTGCTGAACGCAGTCGGGAGTAACGGTTGCGGCAACAAGAAGAAGAAGCGGAAGCCTGTGGCACAGTTACAGTGCTATAAGTGTCAAAAGCTTGGACACATAGCCAAAGAATGCGACGGTGTGGTTAAGTGTGGGAAACCGCACGACACACGCAACTGCACAAAACCAAGAGGTACTGCAGCGCTGTGCGTAAACTGCGGTGGCTCGCACGCAAACGCGCGCAGCTACAGTTACCTGAAGACGTGGAAGCAGCGGAAGTCGGCCACCACGCACGGAGAGGTAGCCCAAGAAGAAGAAATGCTGGTCACCCCGCCCCCCTGCTGCGCCACCGAGACGACGTGGACGCCTTCCACCAAGCACTGCGGGAAGCCAACGAGGACGCAATCACCGCACTCAAACCCGCCATGGCGGAGGAGAGAGCGGCCCTGAGAGCGGAACTCGAAGAGATTCGCGAGGAGCTGTCTCAACTAAGGCACACCGTGCACCTCGCGTCCTGCACGAAGACGGGCACGGCACCGACCCCCACCTGTACGGGGGTAGACGCGGCAACACAAACGACAGCCTCCCTGGCCGACGCGGCAACGCAGGTTGCTAGGGAGGTGGTCATACAGTCGGGGAAGACCACCGACAACAAGGAGACGGCACCCTCGGAAGCAGTCGTCACCCCTGTCTCTGCGGAAACGCAGACGACACAGGAAGTCCCGATGGAGGCCGAGGGAGAAGAAGAACACGAGCCGTTCGAGTGCCTCCCCCTCCCCAACAAGAACTGTGTGAGGGAGGTGCTCACCAAGATCGCCGATTCCCTGCGAGACGGTAGCTACCCCCATCATGACCGTCCTTACCCTTTCACGGTAGATAACATCCCTCCCCTTCCTCACAAACCTTATGATTTCCACTGGGGGTGCGAACCCTTAAACTGGTAGCTGCACGGGAGGGAAATTGTCAGCCGTGGAGATCTGGAGCTCATAAACAAGCACCCGATCTTCACGGACGAGTACTGGAAATACATGACTGAGGAAGCAGTCAAGTATATCCGGACGCAACCGCCGCCAGTGGACCACTCCCGCCCGAAGAAAATAGAATTCGGGCAGCCAGGAAGCAGTAAGAAGAAGAAGAACAAGAATCCGCCGGAATCAGCCGGCAGATAAGCTGCTGCATCCACAGAAACCAGAGGACAGACCAACACGCGAAGAAAAACCATTCCAAACCGAGAGGACTTCAGGAGGAACAGCTCAAACAGCTGATACTCCGCTACCTTGGGCCAAGGCAGGCCCGTCATTATAGTTAGTGAGTGAGTGAAATCTCGGCACTTCGCCAGAAGATGACGAGTATGTCACTCGTCGAAACGTCGCAGTTTGAAGACACCGCCACCCGGCTGGAAGCCCGAGAACTCTTCGCCAGCTGTATACGCCGGGAAAGCATACATTCACTTTTGTCTTTAGTTTCACTTGTAGAATAACATATTAAAATGTTTGCATATCTTCGTGAATCACTATACTGTGTACTAAGTCGGCTTATTACTGGAGCGGACAGTTTCATTTATTGTCTTATTTGGTGTTTTTACTACCAAGTTCGATCGTCTTTTTTTATTGTTTGTCAGGGTGGGACCTCTTTATCTTAATTACCATGTCTCTCAGTGCGGACTTCGCTTTCCGTTTGTTACTACTATCGTTAACCTGGCTATAATGTTATTCAAAAGATTATGTTCTATCCGCTGTTTGTCAGGGGTTCGTTAGCCAACCGAAAGTATTTGCTTGGAGTTTATTGCTCCGATCCGAGGCTGTTACTTGTTTACCCTTCGATCACGTGGCGCGAGATTGGTGCACTTCGTGGTTGGCAGTCGAACGTCTTGCTCGGTAACTCTATTTGGAACAGTGGTTGTAATCTGGTTGCCTTACAGACTTCACGGATTGGCCTTCGTTAAGTCATTGAAGAATTACTCTTATTTACTTGTTTTTCTTATTGCTGTAATTATGACCATCATGCGGCTGAGTTCGGTCTATAGTAAACGGTCGGCCCAGTTCCTCTACTAAATTCTGTTAATTAGGCCACCATTTGCTGTTTTTTTTGTGGGGTTTGGGTATAATCTGCCTGCTTGGTAGAGCAGGCGCAACGTCCGAAAGCCGAACCAAGTCCGAGCTCGACTGAATTGGCAGGCGGGCGCATTACGCTATTTCAAGACAGGGTTATATAGCACGTCGATGTGTTTCTTTATCTCTGAATCATTGGGTGTTCTTTTAATTGTTTTATTTATAGTCCATATAAATTACTGAAGTGTTAATCGGTAATCCTCCGATTCAGTGTTTATGGAGGTGTGAACGGTTATTAATCTTGCTCCTTGTAGGCACTGTTGAGTTTTCAACTGGCAAAAGTAGGAGACTTAAGATCTGTTAATGTCAATTACGGTTCTCACTGACTACTTGTATCATTCAGGTCGCAGTATTTCACATCAGTTATGTCTGGGTATTTGTCTTTCGTTCCATACGCACCTCAGCTATCCACTGATATAACAATTTTCTTATATGGTGCTTATTTGCGCATTATACTTCCATCTTGGATTGTAAATTAAAGTTTCTTTCCAGAAAGAATTTTTAGGTCTTTTATTCTACTACCACAGTTATTATTATTGTACTTAACCTGTTTGCTATTAATCAGTCTGATACAATTTCATTATCGTAAATTCTTCTGTTTCTTAGTAGTCGATACCAGTCGAGGTGTTTTTTCCAATGATGTTTAATAAAACTGTCTTAGGGTGTTCTGTTAAAATACAGAGAAAGTTCGCAACGCGAATGATATTCTGTCTCCCTTTAGCCCTGTCCTTCCTACTACGGACATCGATACTCCAGTATTGCGCACCACCTGTATTAGAGTAACAGTTAAAAAGGACCTTGTAAGACTTTCGACGAACTAAGCTTGCAGGTTCAGATAACACTTCTTATGAATTTCTGAAGTAAGTGGAAACTAAACGATTAGTCAGGTTGGTTTCTTTGCAATCTATGACTCCAGTGGGACACCGGCAGATTTTAGAAAAACTGATATCCACACGGTCCTGAAGATCGCTGCGGTAGGTAAGTGCGAGAAATAGTAGCATGCTGAACCTAACAGCTTCTGCATGTATTAGGGAGAACGAAACACAAAATCGACAGTCTGGTTGGATGACGATCAGTTTCGCTTTAGGAAAGTTAAAGGAACGAGAAAAAAAGCAGTTCTGACGTTACGCTTCATAATGGAAAAAAGACTTAAGAATTATCGAGGCACGTTCATTGGTTGTATCGACTTAGAAAGACTTCTCGACAACGGAAGGTGGTGCGAGGTGTTCGAAACTCACAGTAAAATCGTGTAAGCTATAGGGGATGACGGGTAATATACACTGTGTACGAGAACTGTCTTGGAGCATAGCTGCCTGCATCTGTAAAACTTACGTCACTGAGAGAAATCTACTGTCACGTTTTCTGCGACACTGAACGGTAGCACAAAGTGATGGTAGACAATGGATTACTTCAGACACTAATGTTGCGTAAACGAATTCCTGAAACTGAACAGAGAGTGCCCTCGTCTACACTCGAAAGAAGAGAAAAAGCGGCGCAGCTCGAAGGAAGTAACCGAATGGGGCGGGAATCGGTAGATGAACTGTATATGTACGTTTTTACTGGACATAGTGGCTGAACACTGAAGACAGTTCTACTCTATACCGTGATATTCCAGGCGAAAGAGGAGTCCGGAGACACACCGGATAGAAGTGGCTCACCAAAATTACTGCCGTCTGCCGTAGGGCACGACAAGCAGGAGTTATGGATTGGGAAGCGGTTGTCATCCGCGGCACCGTTAAAGCACTGTGGTACGTCGACGATATTCTGTGCCCCGTTTTGTGGCCCTTCATGGCAAGCCATAGTGGATTTTCGTTTTAGCAAGGTAATCCGGCGAGAGTTTGCACTGCTTGTCTCCGTGCCTGCCAAAAGCCTACCTTGTCCAGCAAGGTCATCGGATCTCTTCCACACAGACCATTTGGAGCATTATGGCCAGGGACCTCCAGTCGTCTCGGGAGTCTGACGAAATAATGCACCAATTGGAGAGAATTTGGCACGATGTCTTTCAGGAAGACCAATAACTCTATCAATCAATACTAAGCTGAAAATCTGCTTGCATGAGGGCCAGAGGTGGACTAATGTGTAACTGACTTGCTCAATTTGTGAAACTCTTTCTCGTGAACCAATTTTCCAAATTTTCTGAAATCGAAATCATTTGTTTCTCTGTACTTGTACACCACATCTACCGACTTTCGTCCCATTCGTATACACACCCTTCGTGGTGCGTCTTCTTTTTTTATTTCTTGTCGTCTTACAGTCCCAGTTTATAGTTAGAGAGGACTTCCATAGTTCATTATTAATTTTTATGGTTAGTTGTGGTAGGTCTTAGCAAAATCTGTCACCTTTTTGAAGGCTCAGCAGTGTTTCGGACACATCATATGATCAATTACGTGTGTTCAGGTGTGTTGCTGATGTAATATCTAACTTATCTATTTCTGCTGCTTCTCACAGTCTTATTTTGTAGTATAATGGAATGTTTGTGCAAAGCATACGTGAAAATAAAATAGAATTTCCTCATTAGCATGTGAATGTTTGGACCTCGCTGAAGTTTTGAAATGATACAAAAGAACTGACAGAGGTTGTGGCACTTGTTTTGCAACAGTTCACAAAGTTCTTCTCGAGAAATATGGAACATCCTGTGTAGTGCATTCGTCTGGGCTCATACTGGGAATCTGTCTTCATTTTCGTTCCAGTGAAACTTGGATCTTGTCTAGAAGCAACATGGCTGCGTGCAAGGACGGAGATCAGTTCCTGGCACACCTAAAGAGCTTCACTCAATATACAACTTAGGCAGACGTAATCAGTTCCAGAACAACTGCTCAGGTAGGTCACGGAGGTCGGTAACGAAAAATAAAGCACCTGATATACTCTACGTGGTCAAAAGTATCCGGACACCCACAAAAACATATGTTTCTCATATTAGATGCATTGTGCTGCCACCTACTACCAAGTACTTCATATAAGCCATCTCAGTTGTCATTAGACATCGTGAGAGACCAGACTGGAGCACTCCGCCTAACTCACGGACTTCGAACGTGGTCAGGTGATTGGGTGTCACTTGTGTTATACGTCTATACGAGAGATTTCCACACTCCTAAACATCTCTACATCCATTGTTTCCGATGTGATACTGAGGTGGAAACGTGAAGGGAGACGTACAGTACAAACTCTACAAGCCGACATTGTCTGTTGACTCACAGACACCGCCGACAGTTGAAGAGGGTCGTAATGGGTAATAGGCATACTTCTATCCAGACCATCACACAGGAATTCCAGACTGTATTAGCATCCATTGCGAGTACTATGACAGTTAGGCCGGATGTGAGAAACCTTGGATTTCATGGTCGAGCGGGTGCTCATATGTCACACATCACGTCGGTAAATGACAAACGACCCCTTGCTTGGTGTAAGGTGCGTAAACATTGGACGATTTAAAAGTAGAAAAACGTTGTGTGGAGTGATGAATCACGGTACACAATGTGGCAATACGATGGCAGGGTGTGGATATGGCGAATGCCCGGTGAATGTAATCTGCCAGTGTGCGTAGTGCCAACAGTAAAATTCGGAGTTATGATGTGGTCATGTTTTTCATGGAGGGGGCTTTCACCCCTTGTTGTTTTGCGTGGCACTATCACAGCACAGGCCTGCATTGGTCTTTTAAGCACCTTCGTGGTTCCCACTGTTGAAGAGCAATTCGGGGATGGCGATTGCATCTTTCAACACGACGAGCACCTATTCATAATGCACGGCCTGTGGCGGAATGGTTACACGACAAGAACACACCTGTAATGGACTGGCCTGCACAAACTCCTGACCTGAATCCTACAGAACACCTGTATGGTGTTTTGGAACACCGAATTCATGTCAGGCCTCACAGAGCGACATCGATACCTCTCCTAAGTGCAGCACTGCGGGAAGAATGGGCTGCCATTCCCCAAGAAACCTTCCTGCTCTTGATTAAACGTATGCCTACGAGAGTCGAAGCTGTCATCACGGCTAAAGTTGGGCCGATACCGTATTGAATTCCAGCGTTACCGATGGAGGGAGCCACGAACTTTTAAGCCATTTTCAGGACGGTGGTGGTGGTGGTGGTTAGTGTTTAACGTCCCGTCGACAACGAGGTCATTAGAGACGGAGCGCAAGCTCGAGTTAGGGAAGGACTGGGAAGGAAATCGGCCGTGCCCTTTCAAAGGAACCATCCCGGCATTTGCCTGACGCGATTTAGGGAAATCACGGAAAACCTTAATCAGGATGGCTGGAGACGGGATGGAACCGTCGTCCTCCCGAATGCGAGTCCAGTGTGCTAACCACTGCGCCACCTCGCTCGGTTTCAGCCCGGTGTCCGGATACTTTTGATCACATAGTGTACATGGCAGCGCCGCTTCCCAAACGGTAGTGCTCACGAGATCAGAGCTGCGTACGGCCTACAGCAGCATAGATTTCGCCAACGAAGACAGGATCAACAGGGAGTCTTTCTAGAATGATGAGTCGCAGTTCGTAAAGTTGAAGTCATATCAGTGTGTGGCGAGCTGGCCATTGTGCAGGAACCCCACATTTCTGATTAAAATTTCTGCCGTATGGGTCACTCGTGTATATTTCGTAATTTCGTAACGTTCAGTCACCTGACATGACGCAACAAGATGCTGATGGTGGTGATGACGTCAGTTTCGCTAAAAATGATTTCAAATGTCCGGACACCTCCACGTAAAGCGTTACTGAGCACAGTATGTCACGATAGGCGGATCCGCCAGTGTGATGTGTGGGGGAGAGTGTTGTGTTGTCGGTGGAGAAGCGGGAGCACCGGGACGAGTAGTGCAGGAGAGTTCGCTGACTTGTTGATTCATCTGAAAAGTTTCCGACGTGAATCTGGCTGCACCACGCGAACTGAAAGACGTTGAACGCCAATGGTAATTGGAGCTAGACGCCTGGGGCATTCCATTTCGGAAATCGTTAGGGAATTCAATATTCCGAGATCCACAGTGTCAAGAGGATGCCGAGAATATCAAATTTCATCTTTTACTTCTCACAACGGACTGCACAATAATCGACGGCCTTGTGGACAAGTCTTTTGACGTCCCTTGAGTAACACTGCCGCCAGGGATATTCCAGCCCTTCCAAAGCTACCCAAGTGAACTGCATAACTGCAGTGGAAACCCGAAGACACAACCGTAGCTAAATCCGTACCAGGCAGACCTCATGTAGTGACGAACGGGGGCTGCGGGCCATTACAGAGGGTGCCTGTAAAACATTCCACGAAATCAGAGGAAGGAATGAGATCCAAAGCGCTACCACACTTTAAAACAATGATGTGCACAGAGAGTTAAAAAGAGTGGGGTAAAGTGGTTGATCAGCTCCTGTTAAACCGCACATTCCTGTACTCATATCTAGGCAAAGTTAGAGGTGGTGAAAAGAGCGGTACCATGGACGGTGGAACACTGGAAACGAGTGTTTTTGAGTGATAAATCTCGCTATACCAAGTGGCGATCTGATAGGAGGATTTGGGTTTGGCTAAAGCTTGGAGAGCGTCATCTGGCGTCATGTGTAGTACCAACAGTCAAGTACAGAGGGGTTGATGTTACGGTGCTCGTGTGTTTTTCGTGTATCAGGGTAGGGTCCGCTTGTGGCACTTAAAAGAACGTAGCAGTAGGATATGGGCACAGCGTTGGGTACTGCCTACAGTAGAGGAACTGTTCAGATAATGCTGACTGTATCAGCGTGATCAGACAACTGGCCATAAAGCAGCATCTTTAAGTGAATGATCTGTAGACAATAAATTCCTGAAATAGATTAGCCCGCCGTAGCCCCTACCTAAACCCAATGGAACAACTTCGATCCAGACCCAGAGACATCTCTTGAGAATGAACGGGTTGTCATTTCTTTACAGATGTTGAGACACCTTATTGAAACTACCCTAACAGAGGTCAAGCCATCATAAGGGCGAACGGCAGATATGCCCCATGTTAATTCCCACTAATAATGCCCGGTGAAACAATGCAAATAAAAATGGCAGTTACATCAAACTAAATGGCGGAAAAAACATACCCATTTAGCTGAATTGGGTGTAAAACTAGCGTTCCTAATCACAACTCGGCAAATTGTCATGTCAAACAACGCAGGGAACAAACCACAGATCGCTCAGCAATCCAGCACTTGACACTCCGGAACGTTTGCTCGTCCAGTCACCTCTCCACTGCTCCCACCTTCTTGCCTTGTGTGCGGATCTGAAATCACGGCAAATTTTAATTGTTTCCACCTACTGATGACACAGGCGTGACGCAAGCACTTATATTGAAGTGAGCTAGCTGTGGCTTTATTCAAATCATGTAGAGGAAGCCAGTAGAAATGTTTATTTAATTATATATATGAACTCTGAATGTTTCCGCGGAAGCTACGAGTAATTATCACCTCCTAAAAAATTCTACTGTCGGAGCACAGAAAAGGAAAAAATGATCCCCTTTAAAGACACTGAGAGAAAAGTGAGAAACCACGCTGTTTCAGTCCTCATTCCGCCTCCCTCAACAAAAATTTTGGCATGCGGAGATACTCGCGCTCTTTTCACACACAAATACTAAATCACTTTACCCAGTCACTCTTTGCAGTTAAGCATTCATACTCATCTTCTCGCTCTCACTGTCACTATATATCTCTCCCCATTTCCTCCCACTAACGTACGCCGCGCGGGATTAGCCGAGCGGTCTGACGCGCTGCACTCATGGACTGTGAGGCTGGTCCCGGCGGAGGTTCGAGTCCACCCTCGGGCATGGGTGTGTGTGTTTGTCCTTAGGATAATTTAGGTTAAGTAGTGTGTAAGCTTAGGGACTGATGACCTTACCAGTTAAGTCCCATAAGATTTCACAAACATTTGAACATTTTTTGAACACTAATGTACAGTATATCCCCCCGTGTGTATCTCCTCTCTCACTTACAATGTCTCCTTGTGTAGTTCTTTCCACTGCTTCTGTCTCCACTCTCACTTACACTCTCTCCCTATGTATTTCTTTCCCAATGACACGTTTCTATCATACATTGGTAACTCGATAGTTCTGTTGGGTTCAAAATGGTTCTGAGCACAATGGGGCTTAACATCTGAGGTCATCAGTCCTATATAACGTAGAACTACTTAAACCTAACTAACCTAAGGACATCACACACATCCATGCCCGAGGCAGGATTCGAACCTGCGACCGTAGCGGTCGTGCGGTTCCAGGCTGAAGCGCCTAGAATCGCTCGGCCACACCGGCCGGCGTGCTGTTAGGTAGGAGGGTCCATATCATTTTTCCCTATACCCACATGTTTAAAATTCAGGTCCGAGAAGCGCTTCCCCTATAATTATGTGTTAAGGTTCGCGGTCTGGGAGGGTCCAATGCCTTTGTATGGCCTGCACTCATCTGCATTTTTCATTTCCACTCTCTCCTTTCTCTGTTACTTCCACTCCTTCCAGCATCATGCGCCTCTCTTTCTTCTTTACCGCCACTGTCTCTCACTAGCCGGCCGCGGTGGTTGTGCGGTTCTAGGCGCTTCAGTCCGGAACCGCGGGACTGGTAAGGTCGCAGGTTCGAATCCTGCCCCGGGCATGGATGTGTGTGATGTCCTTAGGTTAGTTAGGTTTAAGTAGTTCTATGTTCTAGGGGACTGATGACCATAGATGTTAAGTCCCATAGTGCTCAGAGCCATTTGAACCATTTGAACTGCTGACCTAAGATGTTAAGTCCCATAGTGCTCAGAGCCATTTTTTTTGTCTCTCACTGACCATCGATATCTCCTCTCTCTGCAGCATCCTCTACTATTGCCTTCATGCATCTCTCTTTCTCTTTCAGTGCCACTGCCTTTCACAGACCAACGTCTCTCCTAGGCCCTCACTGGCATTGTCTCCGCTCACTTCCACCGACACTTTCCCTCTGCTAGACTCTTCTAACGCAGAAAAGCGCGAATATGTTCGTATGAATAAAATTTTGGTGAGAAAGGCTGAATGAGGATTGACACAGCTGGTTGATCACTTTTCTGTCATAATCTTTCAAAGAGGAGCCCTGACAAGAACTTTTTTCCCCTGTTACAGCAGGGTTGTATGTAACAAATACTGTAGTCCAATAAAGTTTTGACAGTTAATTTATATACTTTGACACATTTACATACTTCGACACATTTACATACTTCGACACATGTAAAGAACAAAGAAGTACGCATAATATAAGATTAGCACAAAATCGTATGGTTTAGTTTTTTTTGGATGCTTTCTTCTTCGATAGTATTTCCGTCTTAAGAGTAAAAATGTTATTAGGAATACCTTACAGAGTTTGCAGTCATTCCAGTTTTATACAATTTTTAGTAGGCATTTCAAGTTCTTTTCAGGCGCATTTATGTAGGATTGAAGTGCCCATTATACAGAGACAGCGCGACATAAAGTCTTATTGCTAAAAAGTACTGGCTAACAACAAAGTTTGGTGGCCCCAGAACTCTTCTATGCCATTTATGCCATCACAACACCATGCATTCATTACGTCAGTTTCTTTGCGCCTGTGACCTGATTCTATCTGCATATTTTAATTTGCGTAAGTATGGTAACTTTGAACCTATTGATCTCCGTAATAGATAATGATATTGGGAAATTTTTCTAATTTCCCCGTGAATATCATCTTAAAAAAAGTATGGCAAAAGTTTCAACGATCCGTCTGTCTTTGGTACTTGTCGTACCCAAAAATCATGGTTCTTCGGAATTTCCTCAGGAGCAGCCCGCGAACATGTGGTCCCTTTGTAAGCGACCTGCGGTCCCCCTAGACCACTCCTAAGGCAAAAGAAGCAACTGATTTGCTCCAACTGCCTGGGCTGCAGGAAGTGCGTGATGTTTAAATTTTGATCCTTTAGTGCAGGATAGCTGCAGTACGTCCGTTGTTCCGATACGTATATAAATGGTAGCTAGGCCAAGAGCTATCCACAGCTGTTGACGCCGAACCTGAACCTCTGTTACCAATAAAAAGCGAAATATGAAGCTCTTGAAAGATCACATTTTCGTCTGTGGCTGATTGGAAAATTTGGTACAAATTATTTTCCGGTGGCTCATTCATTCATTCATCAGCTCTATCTGATTAGCTACATTACTGAAGCAGACTATGGCCACGAAGTTTTATTTCCCATCACACGCACATTTTTCACCCTCAGATAGCACGATAAGCGTTTAGTTTCTTGCCGTACAGAATCCCGCAGCCGAGGGCTGTAGATGGTAACTTTTCAGCTCATACATTTTGCTATACGTTTCTTGTGCTTTATAAATTATGAGAATACAGCAGATGATTTTGCAATATGGGTTCAACAGACCATATTACATAGCTCAGCGGTACAGAAATCCATACTACCTTGTGCCAAGAGATATCTACCTGTTGTTCTCTTGTAGTATGCCCAGATGTGCCGCAGAAGCTACGTCGGTTGTACAACGCTCTAGTGTCTATTTCTTGGAGTACTTAATCTATATAATACTGTGGAAGCCACTGTACATTCCACCACGGAGAATATATAGTGTCGATATTAGATAGTTCAGTCGTATATCATTTGCATATTGAACGATGGAAAAGTGATCACGCGTTTGTACGTGCCCTGAACTCCCTCATGTCATTTTAACCATCCCTGAGCGTAGCATAGGACGGGGGCAATATAGTGGTCTCACGGTCATCCTGCAATATAATTTTCTGAAAGAAAGTATCTTGAGGACACCCATGATGAGATAATGAGAATGTTATATCAATGATAGAGCGGCTGCTCATCAGACAGACGTTTGTGTGCTCAATGCTAAATGACACTTCAGGTGGTGTAAAGAGCGACGCGACTGGACCGTGGACGACTGGGAACGAGTGATTTGTAGAGATGAATCACGCTGTACCCTGTGTCAATCCGACGGAAGGACTTGGGTTTGGCGAATGCTCAGAGAACGTTGCGTGCCATCGTGTTTAGCGTCAGCAATGAAATACAGAGGGGCTGGTGCTATGCTGTTGCTGTTTTTCTCGTGGTTATGGTGTGGTCCGCTTACGGCGCGTGCAAAACAACTCTAAGACGTGGATACGTTTCGCTGCATTGTGTACTGAGAAAGTTAGTTTAAGTTAGATTAAGAGTGTAAGCCTAGGGACCGATGACCTCAGCAGTTTGGTCCCATAGGAACTTGCGACAAATTTTGAAAATTGATCGACAGCTAGAACTGTACGGAATTACAGTAATAGTGATTGGCAGTAGACAATTATCGTTGTTGTTGTTGTTGTTGTCTTCAGTCCTGAGACTTGTTTGATGCAGCTCTCCATGCTACTCTATCCTGTGCTAGCTTCTTCATCTCCCAGTACCTACTGCAGCCTACATCCTTCTGAATCTGCTTAGTGTATTCATCTCTTGGTCTCCCTCTACGATTTTTACCCTCCACGCTGCCCTCCAATACTAAATTGGTGATCCCTCGATGTCTCAGAACATGTCCTACCAACCGATCACTTCTTCTAGTCAAGTTGTGCCACAAACTCCTCTTCTCCCCAATTCTATTCAATACATCCTCATTAGGTATGTGATCTACCCATCTAATCGTCAGCATTCTTCTGTAGCACCACATTTCAAAGGCTTCTGTTCTATACTTGTCTAAACTGTTTATCGTCCACGTTTCACTTCCATACATGGCTACACTCCATACAAATACTTTCAGAAACAACTTCCTGACACTTAAATCTATACTCGATGTTAACAAATTTCTCTTCTTCAGAAACGCTTTCCTTCCCATTGCCAGTCTACATTTTATATCCTCTCTACTTCGACCATCATCAGTTATTTTGCTCCCCAAATTGCAAAACTCCTTTACTACTTTAAGTGTCTCATTTCCTAATCTAATTCCCTCAGCATCACCCGACTTAATTCGATTACATTCCATTATCCTCGTTTTGCTTTTGTTGATGATCATCTTATACCCTCTTTTCAAGACACTGTCCGTTCCGTTCAACTGTTCTTCCAAGTCCTTTGTTGTCTCTGACAGAATTACAATGTCATCGGCGAACCTCAAAGTTTTTATTTCTTCTCCTCGATTTTAATACCTACTCCCAACTTTTCTTTGTTTCCTTTATTGCTTGCTCAATATACAGATTGAATAACATCGGGGATAGGCTACAACCCTGTCCCACTCCCTTCCCAACGACTGCATGCCTTTCATACCCCTCGACTCTTATAACTGCCATCTGCTTTCTGTAGAAATTGGAAATAGCCTTTCGCTCCCTGTATTTTACCCCTGCCACCTTAAGAATTTGAAAGAGAGTATTCCAATCACCGTTGTCAAAATCTTTCTCTAAGTCTACAAGTGCTAGAAACGTTTGTTTGGCTTTCCTTAATCTTTCTTGTAAGATAAGTCGTAAAGTCAGTATTCCCTTACGTGTTCCAACATTTCTACGGAATCCAAATTGATCTTCCCCAGGTTGGCTTCTATAAGTTTTTCCATTCGTCTGTAAAGAATTCGCGTTAGTATTTTGCAGCTGTGACTTATTAAACTGATAGTTCGGTAATTTTCACATCTGTCAACACCTGCTTTCTTTGGGATTGGAATTATTATATTCTTCTCGAAGTCTGAGGGTATTTCGTTACTTATGTTTTATTCAGTTAGCTTTTCTAAGAAGTCGTTAGCGGAGTGACGCAGGCGAACAGAGGAGCCACCTTGGAGCAGTTCTGGGAAGGACACGCCAGGACGGGCGCAGGGCATTGACTCTTCCGCAGTTGTGTGTTAGGCGCACAGCAGGCAACACTTAAGCGATCTCCTGTGGTGTAAGGCTCCAGCAGTGACTGTTTACGGCCCAGATGAGAAAACACACAAGAATCTCTGTTTTAACAAAGTACAGGAAGACACCATTGCGCAAAACGTATAAAGCTGTATTACTTTGGGAAACACCAGAAGCTACAGATAACCTGTAGGAAACGGAGTGAGAACCCACAGTTTCAGGCACCCTTGAAAGTATGGGACGTTTCCGAACGTTGACTTCACAGAAAACTAGATATTTGTACAATGTAGGAATTGAAACTTCCTGGCAGATTAAAACCGTGTGCCCGACCGAGACTCGAACTCGATGGGCACACAGTTTTAATCTGCCAGAAAGTTTCATATCAGCGCACACTGCGCTGCAGAGTGAAAATCTCATTTTGGAAACATCCCCCAGGCTGTGGCTAAGCCATGTCTCCGCTATATCCTTTCTTTCAGGAGTGCTAGTTCTGCTAGGTTCGCAGGAGAGCTTCTGTAAAGTTTGGAAGGTAGCAGACGAGATACTGGCAGAAGTAAAGCTGTGAGGAACGGGCGTGAGTCGTGCTTCGGTAGCTCAGATGGTAGAGCTCTCGCACGCGAAAGGCAAAGGTCACGAGTTCGAGTCTCGGTCGGGCACACAGTTTTAATCTGCCAGGAAGTTTCATATCAGCGCACACTCCGCTGCAGAGTGAAAATCTCATTCTGGAAATGTAGAAATTGCCAGGATTGGCCAATATGTGCTGATAAACGGAAACGTTACGACTACTGCCCACCGGGACTTTGTATACCGCCTGTTGGCGTTGCATGCGCGTGATACGGTAACAAGAGTATGCTAGCGGAGCAGACACGGACAAGGGGCTCCCTACGAAGACGTGCGCTGAAAATGTGGAAATCCATTGAGGTAAGAGACTCTGACACACGGCAGACTATTATTACGCAGACCCTGCAAACGAGTACCTCGATAACGGCGAAACTAGTCGAATGTTCACGTGCTACTGTCGTGAGCATCTACGGACAGAGGTTGAAGAACAGTGAAACTACCACTAGGCGCTAAGCGGTTGGACGTCCACGACTCTTCACGGAGGCTTGTTCGCACTGATCTGTGGCACCTCTGCCGAAAGGGCACAACGATGGTGCACGTACAAGTGTTTCGGAGCGCACCGCCCTTCGTATAGTGTTAAACATGGAGCTCCGCAGCTCCGTCCAACGACATCCTCAGTTACGACCGCAGTAGGCACGGGACCATCTGCATTCGACCGTCGATCACTGGAAACATGTTGGCTCCGGGTGAATCACATTTTGCTAGGTTAGGTCGATGGTCGTCTCCACAAACGCCGTCATCGAGCTGGACAGCGCCGGCCGTTGTGGTCGAGCGGTTCTAGGCGCTTCGGTGCGGAAC
Organism: Schistocerca cancellata; assembly: GCF_023864275.1. Classification (NCBI taxonomy): domain Eukaryota; kingdom Metazoa; phylum Arthropoda; class Insecta; order Orthoptera; family Acrididae; genus Schistocerca; species Schistocerca cancellata. The sequence goes on along the minus strand of NC_064627.1, from coordinate 78,864,913 downwards.
CGCGCTGCTGCTACGGTCGGTGCCTCGGGCACGGATGTGTGTGATGTCCTTAGATTAGTTAGGTTTAAGTAGTTCTAACAAGGGAGCCTCCCCATCGCACCCCCCTTCAGATTTAGTTATAAGTTGGCTCAGTGGATAGGCCTTGAAAAACTGAACACAGATCAAGAAAACAGGAAGAAGTTGTGTGGAACTATGAAAAAAATTAACAAAATATACAAACTGAGTAGTCCATGTGCCAGATAGGCAACATCAAGGATAGTCTGAGCTCAGGAGCGTCGTGGTCCCGTGGTTAGCGTGAGCAGCTGCGGAATGAGAGGTCCTTGTTTCAAGTCTTCTCACGGGTGAAAAGTTTTCTTTCTTTATTTTTGCGAAGTTATGATCTGTCCGTTCGTTCATTGACGTCTCTCTTCACTGCAATAAGTTTAGTGTCTGTGTTTTGCGACCGCACCGCAAAACCGTGCGATTAGTAGACGAAAGGACGTGCTTCTCCAATGGGAACCGAAAACATTTGATTGCAAGGTCATAGGTGAACCGATTCCTCCACAGGTAAACACGTCTGATATATTCTATACGACACTGGTGACGGCATGTGCGTCACATGACAGGAATATGTTGTCGACCCACCTAACTTGTGCACTTGGCGAATGGGTAAAAAGATTCTTCTACCTTGCCCGATTTAGGTTTTCTTGTGGATGTGATAATCACTCCCAAAAAGTGATGAAAACGTAAGCGTTTGTCACATAAACTGAAAATAAAAAGTTAAACTTTTCATCCGAGAGAAGGCTTGAACCAAGGACTTCTTGTTCCGCAGCTGCTCACGCTAACCACGGGACCACAGCACTCCGGCTGTGGTTCTTTCCTTGTTGTTGCCTATCTTGGTCATGGGACTACTCAGTTTTTATATTTTGCTTATTTTTTCGTGGTTCCACGCAACTTCTTCCTGTTTTCTCGATTGATCTGTGTTCAGTTTTTCAAGGCCTATCCACTGTGCCAACTTATAGCTAAATCTGAGGGGGGTGCGATGTGGAGGTTCCCTTGTAAGTCTAGGGGACTGATGACATCAGTCATGCACACAGTCTGGTGGTAACAGTAGAATACTATGGGGACATTCTCCTTTGCTTGCATGGGACCTGTGGTAGTAATGGAAAACGCTCTGACAGCTGCGGACCACCTGCATTCCTTCATGCTTGATGTCTTCCCCGACACGGCAATGTCATCTACACTCCTGGAAATTGAAATAAGAACACCGTGAATTCATTGTCCCAGGAAGGGGAAACTTTATTGACACATTCCTGGGGTCAGATACATCACATGATCACACTGACAGAACCACAGGCACATAGACACAGGCAACAGAGCATGCACAATGTCGGCACTAGTACAGTGTATATCCACCTTTCGCAGCAATGCAGGCTGCTATTCTCCCATGGAGACGATCGTAGAGATGCTGGATGTAGTCCTGTGGAACGGCTTGCCATGCCATTTCCACCTGGCGCCTCAGTTGGACCAGCGTTCGTGCTGGACGTGCAGACCGCGTGAGACGACGCTTCATCCAGTCCCAAACATGCTCAATGGGGGACAGATCCGGAGATCTTGCTGGCCAGGGTAGTTGACTTGCACCTTCTAGAGCACGTTGGGACGTGCATTGTCCTGTTGGAACAGCAAGTTCCCTTGCCGGTCTAGGAATGGTAGAACGATGGGTTCGATGACGGTTTGGATGTACCGTGCACTATTCAGTGTCCCCTCGACGATCACCAGTGGTGTACGGCCAGTGTAGGAGATCGCTCGCCACACCATGATGCCGGGTGTTGGCCCTGTGTGCCTCGGTCGTATGCATTCCTGATTGTGGCGCTCACCTGCACGGCGCCAAACACGCATACGACCATCATTGGCACCAAGGCAGAAGCGACTCTCATCGCTGAAGACGACACGTCTCCATTCGTCCCTCCATTCACGCCTGTCGCGACACCACTGGAGGCGGGCTGCACGATGTTGGGGCGTGAGCGGAAGACGGCCTAACGGTGTGCGGGACCGTAGCCCAGCTTCATGGAGACGGTTGCGAATGGTCCTCGCCGATACCCCAGGAGCAACAGTGTCCCTAATTTGCTGGGAAGTGGCGGTGCGGTCCCCTACGGCACTGCGTAGGATCCTACGGTCTTGGCGTGCATCCGTGCGTCGCTGCGGTCCGGTCCCAGGTCGACGGGCACGTGCACCTTCCGCCGACCACTGGCGACAACATCGATGTACTGTGGAGACTTCACGCCCCACGTGTTGAGCAATTCGGCGGTACGTCCACCCGGCTTCCCGCATGCCCACTATACGCCCTCGCTCAAAGTCCGGCAACTGCACATACGGTTCACGTCCACGCTGTCGCGGCATGCTACCAGTGTTAAAGACTGCGATGGAGCTCCGTATGCCACGGCAAACTGGCTGACACTGACGGCGGCGGTGCACAAATGCTGCGCAGCTAGCGCCATTCGACGGCCAACACCGCGGTTCCTGGTGTGTCCGCTGTGCCGTGCGTGTGATCATTGCTTGTACAGCCCTCTCGCAGTGTCCGGAGCAAGTATGGTGGGTCTGACACACCGGTGTCAATGTGTTCTTTTTTCCATTTCCAGGAGTGTATATCTATCAGCAGTATAATCGTGCATGTCCCGGACGCACACCCTTGTTGCAGGGCAGGACACGAACTGGGCAACGTAGACGTGGTCCAGATTAGGCCTCACTTTTCCCCGCACACGAACTGAGCAACTTCCCCTTCAGGTAGAACAGCGCAGACCTGGGGCTTCCCACATAAAAGATTGGCCGGCAGTGCCTCCCTAGACCCAGTACGCTTGTTTCTGCTGCTTTGTTCGTGTCCGCCCGTGAAGAGCACGCAGTGGCGAGTTTCAGCATAAAGTTTTGTTAAAGGCGTAGGAGAATTATACTGAATATGGAAGACAGTTAAAGACAATGTTTAGTGAAAGTGGTCAGAGATTCCTTGTTTACAAAAATTTCACCTTTAGACTCTATAGGGAGGTGAAATCGACTGGCGAGCAGGGATGGAGATGCTCTAAGAATAACTGCAATGCAAAATTTTTTACATTAGGGAATGTGCGACGGAAATCATAGTCATGATGCATATTTAGTGCAAGTCTTAGAAAGAAAATCAGCGTCGAATTCAAAAAAATCGAAAGCTGCATGTGATATTGACGAGAGACCGGCAAAAATCGTTAATAAGGAGGTGGAGGAGCAGAGCCATTTGGTCAACATCTTGACTCATCGAGATGTAACGTACATAACAAACAATATTGTCAGTACAGGACTTAAGTGTCACCAGAAATTGCCAAAATCATCAGAGGAGGTACACTTGGCGATCAATTCTATTAACACAAAGAGAGTAAAAGATGAGGAATTTGTATTGAAAAATGATCCTGACTCAGGTTTGATAATTTTTTCAACGGTGCCATATCTCGTTTATTTATTTGAAAAGGACATAGTTCTGATGGATGGCACATTTGATTATGCTCCAAATTTTTTTAAAACTTATTTACGATTCATGGGTCGATCTGTGGGATGTACATTGCACTGGTTTTCTGCTTTTGAAAGATAAAAAGGCGGCAACGTACGTCAGTGCTCTGTATTGTCTTAAACATGGAAGTTTAAACAAAGAAATATGCTTCGATTCGCAAATTTTCGGGGTTGATTTTGAGGCAACAATCCACGGAGCTGTTAATTCAGTCTTTCCCGAGAGTGAAGTAGTTGGCTGCCGGTTTCATCTGTCCCAAGCTTGGTAAGTTTTCTTTCTTTCTTACACCTTTCTTTGATCTTACACTAACGCAGTATACTTTCGCTTGGGACACTATGCAGTGTTCACTGTTTCTCTTCCTGAAAAGACCACAGATTCTTTTCAGACGTTAAGGTCTACACATTGTTGTCTACATTGTGTTATCAAATGATTATTTAAGACTATTTACCAAATTGCAGAAAACTGGATGATTGAGTTTATTTCTTTGTTAACTGTCCACCATCGAATTGCAGTAACAAATCTGAAATACGCGCACATTCATCTTATTAAAAAAAACTGTACAGTATTGGGTTTACCCTCGACTTTAGTTAGATGGCACTAATAAAAGCCATTAGTTCTGTATCTGTTTTCAGATACTGATTGCCTGCGTCAGTAAAGGTTATAATACACTGATTAGAAAATATTACGAGAAGTTTCTTAGTATTTATGGTTGTCATTAAGTATTTAATATTCAACAGTTTTCAAATGGATACCGTCTAGTGATAAATTGTAACAGCCTGTATTTTCCATAAAACTTCTTTGCTCACGAAATCTGTGAATGAGTAAAAGTTGCATACTGGAATAGGCATTCACTGGTGCTAATTACTAGCGAACCAGTTGTTCGAATTTTTTCCCCCTCAGTTATACTTAAAATTGTAGGTATTGAAATCTTTTTTTTCTTTGTTCTTTAAAAGGTGGCGTAAAATAAAGACACTTGTACTTGGCAAAGTTTACAAGGATAAAGAGTGTAAAAAAGGGAAATGGCTTCACTATTGCTTCTCTTTAACGTACATAAAACATGAAGAGGTAGCAAATGCGTTTTGTGACCTTATGAGTATCATGCCAAAAGATTCATTAGTGACGCTGTTCTCTAACTGTCTATTGGAAAATTATATTGACGAGGAAAATGCATCTTTCTCGCCTTCTGTTTGGGCAGACGAATCCTCTGCTTTTGGAGAACGACGAACGCATGCGAGAGCTTTGATTCTCGTTTTAATTCACCTTTTGAATCACCTCATTCTGACATTTATAATTTTGTGAGCACATTGAGAAGAGTGCAGACATGCACTGCATTCGACCGAATAGTGTTAGCTGTAGTTTCTTACCAAAAACGGACAAGAGAACCAGATGTAATGTCCCCACAGCAAATACCCTCTGCCACGCACCAGTCAATCATTTTCAATCAAACCATCCACATTCATTCACTTTCGAAAAGGTATCTGACCTGATTTTCTCCTAATATATGCGGCGACAGCTCGTCGACGCCTAAGTATTTTCTAGTGCGTTTATTCTTTGAAATAACAGAGATGCATATATGCATTCTCCATGGTTGTTAGAGTGGTAACTAGGACAGCTTCTGGAGTATCTGTTGAGGGATTCACGTGTTTCTGAGAGATACATATTCTGCTTTTCTTCTCGCTAAAGCGAGCCAATTAACATTTGTGCCGTTGGCGGTTTGTTTTGAAGAGAAAGAGAATGTAAAAGGAAAATAATTAAGGCGTGGAATCACCGGAGATTTAGACATGTAATGGAGATGGATGTAGTACACGATTTCCTCCATAAATAAGGTTTGTGACTTTTTTGTTCTGGAGTGAATGAACTAATGAGGTTTTTTTTCTGAATCATTTCTTAATCACGTTGGCCCTGTAATTAGTGGGGAAGTTTCAGCTGTGTCGAAGAGATCCTGCAATCACTGAGTCTGTGTTAAATCGTCCAAAAAGCCTTCGTACACATCTGGAATTCGCAATCTTTCGTAAAAGGAACAAATTGTCCAAACGATTGATTCTGTCGACTGACTGCAGTGTTTAACAGTAATAATAAATGTGAAGATCTCTTACAGCAAGCCAGCCGCTGATTACCAAGACGAAGGACTCCACCAAGGATGCTATTTGGCTGATTCTTTTCATCACGTACTGAAATCTTATATTAAAAACAATACATAGATAAAGGAGAGAAAGAGAAAGAGCGAATGAAAGTAGAGATAATACTAATAATCCTCCATTAGTCTAATTTTTCGCCTGTCTTATCACGGATCAGCCAAGAACTGGGAGGGCCTTACTTTACTATATAGACTTATGTGTGAAGGTGAAGGGATCTTAAAGGCAACAGATACACGTCTATACGGACAAGACATTACACAGAGATAGCGGCTAGCTGCATTGATCATCTATTCTTAGACTAAAGAGACGCAACTTATTATCCGAACATTTAAAATGTTAAAATGACCAATCCGTGACAGGACACGTTTTTGGACGATGCTAAAATAATTCTGTTCTCTGTTTCATGTAAACTATGACGAGCTAACCTAACTGACGCTTGGAAAAGAGAGGAAAGACTCGCAGGTGATATAATTGGATCCACAAATTAAGCCGAATGACAGCACGCTGGGCGCAGAGAAAAGGCCAGATCTATATTTTTATTATTAAAGCTTGCTAGTACAGTTGAAGTATACGCTTTTCTCTTTAGTATTATTTGATATTTGAATATTGATTATTTGTGTTCATGTTAGATATAGGAAGTGTTTTGATTGGCCTGTCCCATCAGCCTTCAGCTGTTAGCACTGATAATAATGAAGCAGTAAGAAGTGTTGTAGGACCGATGGCTACAGATAGCGCAACAGAACGCCCTGTAGACACGGCTGCGGGTGTAACAGCAAGTACGCAGCAGGGATTAGATCCATTGGTAATTATCATGAGACAGATGCAGATGATAACCGAGAGCATGAATACCTTGAAAACCGACATTAATGCGAAATGTGCCTCAGTTACTGAAGGGCAAAATGATTTGAATACGAAATTAGCCTCGGTTACTGAAGGGCAGGAAAATCTGAAAACCGACATGAAGCGAAATTTGCCTCAGTTACTGAAGGGCAAAATGATTTGAATACGAAATTAGCCTCAGTTACTGAAGGGCAAAATTATTTGAATACGAAATTAGCCTCAGTTACTGAAGGGCAGGAAAATCTGAAAACCGATATTAAAGCACAATTAGTGACAGTCACTCAATCTCAAGAAGAGATGAAATTAGTCCACACTGAGATTAAGCAGCAGTTACAAGACAGTTTTTCCGAAACGAAAATTAACTGCACAAATAGAATTGGTGAAAGCACAATGTGAGGAATCTACTCACCGCGTACGTGTCGAAATGAAGGAGTATGTGGCTATTAAGATAGATACTGTACGGGAACAAGTGGAAATGGTTCCGCAATTAGTACAAAAGCAAGACGCCATGTCATGTGCAATTACGCAACTTCCTGAATTGGCACGTACACAGACTAACCTAAAGGAAAGCGTTGAACATCTGACAGAGCGTCAAGACGTTATAGATCACCTAATTAACGTATTAACGGGTAAATTATCCGTAAACACATTAGAAAACAAAAGGCTAATGTGTGAAAACGTTGAGCAAAATGTTAAGGCAGCATTCCAGAATTTAACTGGCAAACAGGAAGAGAATTTGTTTGCGAAAGGACTTGAGGAGGTGCGACAGCAGTTAGGTGCTGATTTTGAGCATTGGAAACAAACGATAGAACAGTCGATGCGCGCTTCACAACAAATCTCAGAACAGTTACTGCCCACACGCACACAATACCGACTTGTGCAAGTAATTCAAAACATTATTGCTGACGCTCTATCAGGGTCATCACAGAGTTTGACTAAAGAGATTGAAGTAAATAATAACTCAGAATTCCCTGTATTGCTGCTGCAGGAAAATCCATATAAGACGTACTTCGTCAATTTGTGTGCGCATATGGCACAGTTACAGAAAAGAGATGCTCAATGGGGAAGTGTCATTCAAAGGTTACAACAGCAACCTTCGGATCAGATGGCAAATTATTACAAGCTGGTAAATGGCGTATTATTTTTCCGCTGTGGAAGGCCAAACAAAGTACGTTGGTGTGTTTGTATACCTGAGGCGCAAATTGAGAAAGTCGTATGGTTCTCCCGTTTAACCAGGGGACATTTCGGTGCGACAAAATGTGCAGACAAGATAAGTGTGTACTGTTATTTTCTCAACATAAAGCGCAGAGTGCATGATGTCTTGAAGAAATGCATGATCTGTCAAAAAGCAAAGCCGGATCCAAAAGGGAGTAAGCACTCATTATGCTCTATATTACTCCGAGAACCAAAAGAATTAATTTCGTGCGATCTGTGAGGACCGTTACCTACTTCAAGAGGAGGTGTTAGATATGTGTTGGCATTTCTTGATGTGTGTACGAAATACGTAAAGCTATACCCGATAATGGCAGCCACAGCCAAAGTAATTGTAATAAGATTGAAAAGGGATTATCTTCCACATGTTGGTATACCTAAGGCGATAATAACAGACAATGCTAAGTATTCACGGGACTCCGATGGAAACAGGCTTTGTCTCAAGTCGGTGTGAAACACATACTAACACCATTTTACCACCCACAAGGCAATTTGGTTGAGAGAATTTTTAGAGAGTTCAATCGCTTTATGAGGACCTATTGCCATAATAAGCAGACTGCGTGGGCAAATTATGTGGAAGAATTTGAGCAGATATACAACAACATGCCCCACTCCTCCACTGGTTATACACCTCATGAATTGATGTTCGAGGCAAAAGAAGAAAACTTCTGGACTGAACATATGCCCAAAACTCAGGAAACTGAGATGCCTTGGGAAGAAAAAATAAGGCAAGCCATCATAAATATGACGCAAAAAGCTGATCAGAGAAAACAACAATATGACAAATTAATCAAGAGGGTACAGGCTTACCGCGTCGGAGAGAAGGTAGTAGTCAAAAGACATACCAAATCAACCTTAATAAAGAAGAGTATAAAGAAATGGGAGTTATTATGTACTGGCCCATACATCATTCTAAAAATTCAGAACCCTGGGGCTTATCTGTTAGCATACCCGGGATCTAACAAAATTAAAGGGTTATTTTCCCATAACGACTTGCAAAAATTTAATGAAGATTAGAAGATAGGGATGAATGGCGTTGCGAGTGACAGAGATGAACGCTCGTAAAAACATAACAATAAACTGTGTGTGTTTAGTGTTAGAAAACTTTAAACTGAAATAATTAATCAGTGACACAGATTGTAGAAATAGTGAATAACTATAACTATCGAGTGCTGTATAGAAGATAGTGGAGATAGGCTTCACCTGTGTTTGAGTAAACATAGAACTTTAGCATTGCTAATGTCGTCAAGAATTATAAAGGATCTGAATGACCTTCAAGAAGAAAGAAATATTCCCGAAAATGACGCTGCATAATCAAAAGAGGTTCCCAGCGAATGTTCATATATAATTTCAAGTGCACGCTTAGATGTGTAAACGTGTGAAGTGAAGTTTTCCGGTTAAGCAGTGAATCATGAGTGACGGTCAACGCAGCAAAGATAATTTCCCGCGCAAAACAATTGACGTCGGCGCGGGAGTTAGAATCGATATAGACGACACAGACATGCTTTGTAAGAGACTCGCATCAAACGCGAGGGGAATCTGATTGATGTTGAACTTCAAAAAAGTGTCATAATTAGAGGTTAAGAGTTCTTGATTTATTGTTGAATGTCAAAAGAAATTAATATTCATAGAATTAGCAGTTATTTAATGGGTCTTGTTCACTTTGGAATTTTGTTTGAAAATCCATTTCCATATATGTGCATGTATGAATGCCAGATGAATCAGAGAATAAGTGAAAGAAGGGAATCCACATTCCTCACTACTAGTAACTTTTACATTACAGCAATCAAGTGGAGAAATATATGTATTTAGGATAAAAATTTTATGAGTATAGATAAATGATATGACTTTTCAAGGAAATGATGGATTATGTCTTTGTATAAAATGAACCACACTTTCCATTATTCGATGATTTGAATCCAAAATCTACTGCAAGTTGCATGAATCCTTTAAATTACGAATAATAAATTATTGACAGAAAATGTGTGAGAATTTTTGGACTTATAAGCACAAGTGGTGGTGCGAAGTCCAAAAGAAAATTCAAACTAGAGTAAATATTATGATGTTTTCGGCAATAGCATTAGTCAATGGATAAATGGAAACCTTAAGTCAATGGCTAAATTCCTTGCAGTACATCGTAAGAAAAACAATGCATGAAGCCATAGGGATTTTGTTTTCAAAAAGGAGAATCTTGGACGGTGCAACCTAACCAGTTCTTTTACACGAAGAGTTTTCATTTCGGTCACTGCTAATTCTTTTGGAATGAATGTTGCATGTAAAATCTGGTGTCCCTGTCCCTTCTACTCTTCCCATTGTGGACTGCGTAGAAGACCGACTACAAATGTGGACGTCGTTCACAAATCACTCTTCTCCAAATCGTTACATAAATCTATCCCTATTTTTCCTTTAGAGATCAATTTCAAAATTATTTTTTTTCTTCTGTAGGCTTTCCTATCTTCTATGTACCGTAGGCTGGGGGTCTAGGCTTAAGAGGTTTTCCAAGGTTTCCCTGCTTAAGAAAGTTCCCGGATGGGTAGACCCTGATAATAGTTTCATTAAAGATCATCTTCCTTGGTTGTGCACAGCAGACATAACACCTTGATGCACGTAAAAGCAATACAGCCGCGGTACCTGTCTCTTCATTTCTTCTGCTTTCAATGTTTCTTTTCTTCGTCTGTCTTAAACATATTTTTTTTTTCAGTCGGAGGACTGACACTCATCACTTCCAGGTTACCCACACCAATAGATAGCTCGCGAAGTGTGTTCGGTAAATCAAATTTAGGCTCACAAGCTTCGCTCGCCGCGAGGGGCATTGTAATGTCCCCACAGCAAATACCCTCTGCCACGCACCAATTAATCATTTTCAATCAAACCATCCACATTCATTCACTTTCGAAAAGGTATATGATCTGATTTTTTCGTAATATATGTGGCGACAGCTCGTCGACGCCAAAGTATTTTCTAGTGCGTTTATTCTTTGAAATAACAGAGATGCATATATGCATTCTCCATGGTTGTTAGAGTGGTAACTAGGACAGCTTCTGGAGTATCTGTTGAGGGATTCACGTGTTTCTGAGAGATACATATTCTGCTTTTCTTCTCGCTAAAGCGAGCCAACTAACATATGTGCCGTTGGCGGTTTGTTTTGAAGAGAAAGAGATTGTAAAAGGAAAATAATTAAGGCGTGGAATCACCGGAGATCTAGACATGTAATGGAGATGGATTTAGTACACGATTTCCTCCATAAATAAGGTTTGTGACTTTTTTTTCTGGAGTGAATGAACGAATGATGTTTTTTCTGAATCATTTGTTGATCACGTTGGCCCTGTAATTAGTGGGGAAGTTTCAGCTGCGTCGAAGAGAGCCTGCAATCACTGAGTCTGTGTTAAATCGTCTAAAAAGGCTTCGTACACATCTGGAATTCGCAATCTTTCGTAAAAGGAACAAATTGTCCAAACGATTGATTCTCCCGACTGACTGCAGTGTTTAACAGTAATAATAAATGTAAAGATCTCTTACAGCAAGCCAGCCGCTGATTACCAAGACGAACGACTCCACCAAGGATTCTATTTGGCTGATTCTTTTTATCACGTACTGAAATCTTATATTAAAAACTATACATAGATAAAGGAGAGAAAGAGAAAGAGCGAGTGAAAATAGAGATAATACTAATAATCCTCCATTAGTCTAATTTTTCGCCTGTCTTATCACGGATCAGCCAAGAACTGGGAGGGCCTTACTTTACTGTATAGACTTATGTGTGAAAGTGAAGGGATCTTAAAGGCAACAGATACACGTCTATACGGACAAGACATTACACAGAGATAGCGGCTAGCTGCACTGATACATATTCTGGTGTGGACTAAAGAGACGCCAACTTATTATCCGAACATTTAAAACGTTAAACAGAGAAAGACAAATATTCATCGATAGAAAAATTGTGCAATTGATAAATGGCGAAATTGACTGTTTGCACTTTTTAAAGTGTGTTTCCTATAAAATGTAATTGTTTTTCGATGAGTTCAATAAATTTCCTCAATAAATGTATTAGAAACATGTGTATCGGTTTCCATAAGTTCAATAAATTCCCTGAATAAAAGTATTTGAAAAGAAACCTGCAGGTGCGCAGCTGAAAGTTGCTCGGTTCGTGTGTTGCTCAGTTCATGTATTGGGGGTCAGGACCATTTGGGGCAAGTTGCTCAGTTAGTGTGTTGAGCAGGGAAAAGTTGCTCCGTTCGTGTGAGCCCTGCTCGCAGCGCTTTGAGACGTCTGATCTAAATGCTATGGGAACCATCTGGGTCGCTATCAGGCTTCATCATCTCGTACACAAATCAGCGGCCTGTTGTTTAAGCAAATTACATGACCTGTCTGTAGACATGTAAGGCTGCATGCCTCCACAAACCTACCAACAAACTTAGGGATTTCTGATGGGCAGAATCAGCGACGTATTTCGTTCCAAAGATGGACAAACAAGCTATTGAGCAGGTGGTCATAATATTTTGGCTCACTAGTGTAGGTAAACTGACAGTTGGAGATATAAACTCGATGTGCTGCGAAGGAAACTTCTTTGGCCCCAGAGAGATATAAGAGGAAAGTGAGATGCCTTGTTTCAGGATGTGCTTTACTGAATAACTACCAGAAGGAGGTCTCACGGAAGGGGTGAATCAGTTTGTAAGGAGCATTTTTAATGCTCAGCACTTGGAAGATCCGTGGCCCAGACAAACCTAACTGAGTAAAAAGCGCAAAGCGTAGAAATAAGAGTTCTCCTTCCAGTAATAATTCGGTACAGATCTACTTCAGCTTGATGTCTTGATCATGGAGAGCTTTCATCGCTTGGTCTCTGGGAGCCTCCACCACCGCCTCTCTGTGACGCAGTCAGAGCAGTGGGCTGAGGGAGAGAGTTCAGGCTAATTTGACTTAGCCCCTGCAGAGGGTCATTTGTGTACCGCCACTGACTTTGCAGCTCCATCTACAGTTTGCTACGGTGAGACCGATCCGTGACTACGAGATGTCGTGTACGGAAGGTAAGGAAGTTTTCGTAGAATATCGATAACTGCAAGCTTCACTTTGAAGAGTTGCATTCATATGAACGGTCTGGTTTCTACTCCGGCCCCAAAGGCAATACATTCCCTTCCTTTGCATTGTCTGTATTTTGGACTAATATCGTGACAATCGCAGTACAACTTCGTAATTACAGTTGTTTCATCTATGGGCTTATCAAAATGTTACCCCTGCCTCGTTTATCAGATATGACAAAGATTTACCTTAATATTGTTATAGCCTGTTAATGTTCAAGAGCCACATTAACGAAACAAACCAATTTAATATTGATACTTGTTTCGTATAGTAGCCATTTCAATCGTAATTATTTATTTTGGAGGGGGGCAGATCACAGCTTGGAGTACTATAATGTTTTGTGGCTCAGACGCGACAGATGCCACTGCAGTGGAAGTAGCACAGGGAGAAAAATACCGTGACGCGGACGTGCGGCTGGGACCCGGTTCCAGGGAGAGGAGCGGTATTCGCTGCCGATGCTGCTCGCCAATAGCCCTCGGCAGCCCTCCGCAATCCCTCCACAATTCCAGCGGACGCGGCCGTCTCCGGAATTAGCTTGCAGCGGCGAAAACGCTGCCGGCGGGAGGGGGAGAGGGCACAGCCCCACAAAACGTTCCCGGATTGGATTCCGGGCGCGCCGGCTGCTGCCTGCGGACAGACATCCGCCGCGACGAGGGGGAAGAAGCGCCCTCACATCGCGGCAACCAACGGATTCGTCACGTTGCAAGATCCTTTCTTAAGCTCGGAGCGTCCTCGGAACAACCAGATCTTCCATTTCCCGGACCTAACGCGTGTATCTTTAACACACATTTACTTTATAGTTATAAACAAAACCTTGGTCTCTTTGGTTTCCCCTCCTCCCCCCCCCCCCAAAGGGGACGAATTGGGTTGTGTTATCTCACAGTTTACTCGTTTTTTGTAAGATATTTCGACGCAGCAGTGTGACAATGTTAAAGTCAACAGGAAACCAGCTACATACAAAAAAAGTTCAGCTCGCACTTTTATTTACTTTTATTTACGTTTATAAGCCGACTACGGTATTTCACTTGTCTTAGATAAGAATCGTTTCGAAAACTTAGATCCAAACCTGAACGCAATATTTGAACGAGTTTTTCGACTTGGTTTTTCAAATCTCCTTCAGGTGTCATGAAATACGGAGTCATTATAATATATTTATTATTACTATTTTACTTTAATTATAATTAATTACACACTGGTGTTCAAAATTAAAGCAACAAGCGGAATGTTGCAAGGTTGCGTGTATTTCTCCTCTAGACGAACAACTGTAACATGCGTTCTGGTAGAGAAAACAGGTTCTTCGCTTTTCCCACTTAACGGATTTGCATACACGTTCCGACAACTGGTTAGTGTCCTCAGTGATGTGTTGGCAGATGTGCCAACACCTTGTAGATAGAGGAGGCCGAAATGCGCGCGTCGACTCACGCAGGTGCTTAGGTCTGAAACAGGATACGTAATGAATGCTATAAAGAAAAGTACGTAGCTCCTGGAATACTTAACTTTAATCCATCATTTGTATACAGCATTCTTGATGATACAAGTGAGACTCTTTCTAGAAATGGTTAATGGCGCCTTGCTAGGTCGTAGCCATGGACTTAGCTGAAGGCTATTCTGTCTCTCGGCAAATGAGAGAAAGGCATCGTCAGTGTAGCCGCTAGCAAGTCGTCCGTACAACTGGGGCGAGTGCTAGTACGTCTCTCTAGACCTGCCGTGTGGTGGCTCTCGGTCTGCAATTACTGACAGTGGCGACACGCGGGTCCGACATGTACTAATGGACCGCGGCCGATTTAAAGCTACCACCTAGCAAGTGTGGTGTCTGGCGGTGACACCACACTCAGTATGGGATGTGACCACCTCTGGCAGCAATACAGGCCCGACAACGACGGGACATGCTGTGAATGATGTCATAAATATCATGATGAGGCAATAATGCCCATTCTTCCTGCACAGCTGCTCACTTGTCTTGGAGATGCTGACGTGATGCAGCCAGTCGTCCTAGTGCATCCTGTGGTATTCAAATCGGGCGATCAAGCACGTCACGTGTCCAGTATCTTCCGTTTCGTAGGAAACGTCAACCACCGATGCTGTATCATATCGAGCTTTATCGTCTCTCATTACGAAGTCTGGGCCAACAGCATGTCGTCACGTTACCTCACACCAGTTAAACCTTGGCGACTCACCCGCCGCAAACTTTCCTGAACACCTGTTTGAGTGGCCAACCTGTGTGGCCGAGCGGTTCTAGGAGCTTCAGTCTGGAACCGCGCAACAGCTACGGACGCAGGTTCGAATCCTGCCTCGGGCATGGATGTCTGAGATGGCCTTAGGTTAGTTAGGCTTAAGTAGTTTTAAGTTCTAGGGGACTGATGACCTCAGATGTTAAGTCCCATACTGCTCAGAGCCATTTGAACCTGTTTGAGTGATCAACACAATCCTGGCCCACATCATTAGGGATCCTGCTCGCTATCAGTCTCTTCCCATAACGTTTGAGTTCCGAAATCATGTCCCACTTTCCCTCCACATGCGAATCCGTCGATAATCACTGTCCAGACCAAGTCGGGACTATCTGTGAAAATAACATTGGTCCCCTATGCCACCATTCAAGCGGCATGTTGACGACTCCACTGCAGTTGTTGCCCTCTGTGAAGACGCGTCAGAGGTGGTCCGAGCACGGGGCTCACAACCCGAACCACACGCCACTGTTAAGCACTAATGAAGGACTGGGTCCCTTACTTCGATTGCACATAATTCATTAAGGTCAGTTCAACACATTTATTTCAAATAACACAAATGAAGTTCCATTTGAATCTGTCTGACATTAAGCAGGAATAAAAAAACAATTTCAATATCACCTGATTTAGTGCGTGAAGCGCGAGTTAAGCCAATAACCAGATAAACTAAACAATTGTCCGTAATTCAAAAGAAAGAGAAAAACAAAATTGAATCAATACGCCCCACTGACAAATGTCCAAAAAACATTCCAATACTACTCAAAAAAATACACTGAAGTGGGGAGCAGTCATTCACCCGACAGAACACTTCAAAATGAGTTCAATAAAACAGCTGAGTGCCCCAGTAAACTGCAAGACATTAAATACACTTCATTTGACAAATAACAAATACTCATTAATATTACGCCACTCCTGTTTGAACTGCACTGTCCCACAGAAATAGGCGCTTATTCTGAAAGAATTATTTTTTTATATGTTTAAATTACAGCATTAAGGAATTCCAAAATATGTCCAATCGAACCCCCGCTCCCCCCCCCCCCCCCCTTTCAGTTGAGGCACAACTCTTTCCCCTTTCTAGGCGGAGGCTGGGCCGGAAACACAAAATGCCACAAAAACACAGTTTTGCTGTGAAATCTTACAGGACACCCAGAAGCAGTAATAGACAAGGGGTCGGCACCCACAAATGACACAGGCTAAGAGGCAGGCTGGGAGCACATCCTACGAGAACATGTTCACACTATGCTCCCCAAAAACTGTAGACGTTCCGGCCGAACATCCGCTTGCGGTGGCTGCCAGAAGGACGAAGCAACCAACAGGCCCACGCCGTGCTTCTCACACAGGCACCTCAATTTCTACAAACATCTAGGCCAACACCAACTCCGGACTCCCCTCTCACTGCGACGCTTGGCACAGTTTATATGAAATGCCTTCCAGGCAACCAGTAACCGCCGCAGGCGTTTCACGATTAGCAAACAGCCCCAGCGTAGCAGACATCACACATGTGCTTACGCCCGAGCCACAACTCCGCCAGTCTCACCGGCCGCCACAAATCGACTGCCTCTCGCCGTCCCGCACGACCCAGCCGAAAACGGAAAGATGCTCATGCCCGAGGACGCGCCAAAGATAACAAGCCGATCGCTGATGATCGACCAGCGATCTGACTCAAGAGGTACACACACAGCAGGTCTCCGACAGTAAAGGCCATTCGGCCGAAGCTTTCAGCACACCGTTTACCTGGATGTAACGAGTCCATTGGATGATGCTAGCTTACATGGGAGTTGCTGTGCAATACTAAGGTGGTATCGTAGTGCTCTTAGAGCCAAATAACGGTTCTCTCTTCTGATGTCACAAGGGGTCGGCCCTACCCTGGTCTTAAGGATAGAGTTTCGGTCTCTATTAATTCTCGCCACATATTCGGGAAACAACAAAACAATTCACATTAAGCCATCAGGCCACATCAGCTTGCGACTGTTCTGCTTTCATTCTTCCTATGGCCCCTCCAGCACAGTCTGGCGGGCGTATTCTCTGTGCCACACTGCAGCGCCTGTGACAGTGTGTCCAGGGATTGTGGACGTGGGACTGCCCAGCAAACACTACCCCGTTTTATGGGTGCGCTGACGTCATCTTTCACGTGGTTTTCCCTTGACTGGAATGCCGTCTTTCGTGCAGACACGACCGTACGGACAACTGTTGACAGTTTTTATGATTATATCGTGAATTAGGCACAAGAGAGCGAAATAGCAATTTGTTGCTTTGCTTTTACACACCAGTGTAATTAAAGTTAAAGTTTCAAAACGCTGTGAAAACCACTGCTCAGAATGACTTCAAATTTGAACGAAAAAACTAACGAAAATCTGACCAATGACAAAATATGCAAAGCAAAACACTTCGTGGGCATCCAAATTAGCAAAGCTTAATCCATGTGACTTCTGGCTGTGTGACTACCTGAAAGATGCTGTGTTCAATCCTCCGATTACAAACGTAGCTGAACTGGAGGCACACATTGTGGAACACATTCAGAACGTGACCCCCGAGACGCTGTTGCCGAACATGCTGTTCCTCGATTTCGACTGGTGGCAAACACGGCCAACACCACATTGAATATACCTTCCACTGGTCTGACGATAGTTTGTAACCTCTCTACATTTTTCGCCTCAGGATGATTAAAAACCGATATTATTGTTGCTTCTTTTGCGATTTTTGGCCTCAGGACAGTTAAAAACTGGCTTTTCCGAACCGACGTGGTACGCCCTAGCTGTTATGGACAGACTTACCTAACAGTGCCAAATTAGTGCGGTTATGTACATGACACACCACGGTTGGTTAAATGTGCAGTTTATACCATTGCAGTCGTATTGCAACTCATCTGTCATTCGCTTACAGCATCATCAAGTGCGAAAATTTTCATTATCTTTTTTTCTTTCAATAACGTTTGCCCCTTCTTCGATAGTGTTCCGTTCAGATTTGTCGTCATTCTAATCAGTAGTATTTTTGCAGTGTTTTGAAACTTTAATTATAATGCTCCGTATTCTGTCGTGCTACTTCGTAAGCTCAAAACATTACCAGTACTCATGTCCATTATAATTATCCGGGCTGTTATGCCGTGGTCGGTTGATGAATGCTGTGGTGATTCCCAACGTTTCGTCTCCAACTGCGGGAGACATCTTCAAGGGGGTCCGTAGCTTGATGGAAGATCCAACACACACACTGGCTCGCTACTGACTCAGTCAGTAGCGAGCCAGTGTGTGTGTTGGATCTTCCATCAAGCTACGGACCCCCTTGAAGATGTCTCCCGCAGTTGGAGACGAAACGTTGGGAATCACCACAGCATTCATCAACCGACCACGGCATAACAGCCCGGATAATTATAATGGACATGATATTTCCGGCCGTGAAAGTTTACATTTTAGTATTACCAGTACTTCTTGTCCGACGTAATATTATGTTGGTGCATAAGGTCGTAGCTTTTTTGCTCTGCATGTTATTTCGGTTACTATGGCTTTATTTATCGATTGTCATTTTTATTTGTAGTTCACTGTCACTAATAGAGTTTACGTGTTGCCATTTTGTGGTTTGGAGATAGTGAGTGAAGCTGCGTACGCTAGAAAATGGAATGTCAAATAGAGAAATCGGATCATTCCCCACATGTTCCACTGTTTCAGTTCACTAGAGGGATGACAGCAGTGGAGGCAGCCAAAACCATCTGCGCCATATGTGGGAACAATGCCATTGGACAGAGTGCTGCAAGGAAATGGTTTTCTGGTTTTAAGAAGGATCGTTTCGACATTTGTGACTCGCCACGTTCAGGAACAGAGGTTTGACGAAGATCGTTTAAACGAGTTAATCCACGATGATCCATGTCAGTGTGCTCGAGAACTGGTGCGTGTGATGAACTGTTATCATTCATCCTACGTGAGACGTTTGCATGAAATGGGTAAGATTCAAAAATTGTGTGCATCGACTCCTCATGTTCTAAGCCAAAATCACAAAACCAGTGGGTGCCAATATGTGCATTTCTGGTTGTTCACCATCAATTGGCTATGGAACAGCACCAACCATTCCTGTCTCGTATCGTTCCCGGCGACGAGAAATGGTGTCTTTATGCTAACGCAAGAAAGAGGAAACAGTGATTGAGCCCAAGCAAAGCAACAACTCCCCATATAAAGACCTGCGCGCATCCACCCATCCAGCTTGTGGTCTACGCTGCAGAAGTGACATTGCGGACAATAGTAATAGTAACCTCAGAATTTTCGCAGATGATGCAATTATCTACAACGATGTACAGTTTGAAGTGCACTGCAGAAATATTGAGACAGATCTTGATAAGAACTCAAATTGGTGCGTGGATTAAAAACTTGCTTCAAGTTTTCTTAAATGTAAAATTGAACACTGCACAAAATGAAAAAGCGCTATATCCTGTGACTATAACATCAGTCAGTTACATCTAGATTCTGTGAATTCTTAAAAATACGCAGGTGTAACACTTTGTAGCGACATGCAATGGAACGATCCCATGGACTCAGTCGTGGGTAAAACAGGTCGCAGACTTTGATTTCTTGGTAAAATATTAGGGAAATGCAATCAGTTTACAAAATAGATTGGCTACAACTCACACTTGACACGCGTCCTAAGGTACTGTTCGAATGTGGTGGACTACTAGGGGATACTGAACACACTGTATACACAGAAGACCAGCAAGAATTGTCGCAGGTTTGTCTGACCCTTGGAGAGTGTCATCGAAATGCTGAGAAAACTGAACTGGCAGGCTCTTGAAGATACACATAAACTATCACGAGAAAGCCGACTTAAAATATTTCAGGAAACAGCTTCGGATTCTTACTCTAGGAATACAGTACAATTCCCTACATATCACTCCCATAGTGATTGTGAAGACAAGATCACGTTAGTTAGACATAAATTCTATGATATTCTGAGCAACATTCATCCGGAATGCTTAGTAGATATCCTACCATCGTGTCCTTTCTTCTTGTCGGTGTTTTCCATGTATCCCTTTCTTCACAATTTCTGCCGAGAACCTCCACGTTCTTTACCTTATCATTCCACATAAGTTTCAACATTATTCTGTAGCATCGCATCTCAAATGCTTCGATTCTCATCTGTTCCGGTTCATCCACAGTCCATGTTTCACTATCATACAATACTGGGCCCCTAAAGAACAATCTCAGAAATTTCTTCCTCAGATTACGGTCTATGTTCGATACTAGTAGATTTCTCTTGGCCGGGAATGCCCTTTTTGCCAGTGCTAGTCTCCTTGCCCAGTCCGTCAAGGTTTATTTTGCTGCCCATGTATCAGAATTTCGTACCTCCACCTACTTCGTGATCATCAATTCTGATGTTAAGTTTCCCGCTGTTATCATTTCTGATACTTCTAATTAATTTCGCCTTTCTTAGATTTACTAGATTGTTCATTCCAATATGTATAACCTGTAATTCTTCTTCACTTTCACTGAGGGAAGCAACGTCTTCAGCGTACCTTATCATTTATGTCCTTTCATCTTGAATTTTAATTCAACTCTTTATCTTTTATTTCCATCATTGCTCATTCGATGTATAGATTGAACAGAAGGGGCGAAAGTCTACAATTCTGTTTTACACTCTTTTTAATACGAGCACTTAGTTCTTATTGTTCCCTCTCGGGTTCTGCACATGTATTACCTGTCTTTTCTTACAGACTACCCTCATTTTTATCAGAATTTCGAACTTCTCTTAACATTTGACACTGTCGAAAGCTTTTTACAGTTCGACAAAATCTATAAACGTGTCTTGATTTTTGTTTGGTCTTGCTTCCATTACCAACCGCAACATCAGAGTTGCTTCTCTGATGACTTTGCCTTTCCTAAAGCCAAACTGATCGTCATTTAACAGCTCCTCAAGTAACTTTTCCGTTCTTCTGTCTATTATTCTTGTCAGCAACTTGGATGCATGATCTAATAAGCTGATTGTGCGATAATTGCCCCACATGTCAGCTCTAGCAGTCTTCGGAATTGTGTGAGTAATAGTTGTCCGAGAGTCCGATGGTATATTGCCAGACTCATATGTTCTACACATTAACACGAATAGTCATTTTGTTGTTACTCCCTCCCCATTCCCCCCGTCTACCGACCCCCATGATTTTTGAAATTCTGATGGAATGTTATTCATCCCCTCTTTATTATTTGATTTCAAGCCTTCCATATCTCTTTTAAATGCTGAGTTATAACCAACTATTCTGTATCAACTATTTCTTTTTCTATCATGTCATCAGACAACTCTTCCCTCTTATACAGTAGTGACCACGAGTGTAGTTTTTCCACCTGTCAGTTCTTCACTCTCCAATTAACAGTGGAATACATACTGCCCTCTTTTTACGGTAGTTATTTCTTTTCCGATTTCTACACGTTTTCCATGTTGCACTTCCTATTCATTTCATTCCCAAGTCACTTGTATTTCTGCATTCCTGAATTTCTCTGAACATTTTTGCAACCCCTTCTTTCATCGCTCAACTGAAGTATTTCTTCTATTATCTACGCTTCCTTCGCAGTTACTTTCCTTGCACCTACGTTTTTCTTTCCAACTTCTTAGAGACGTCCATTCCGCTTCAGCTGAGCTACCTACTGTGCTACTCCATATCGCAGTATCGATAACCTAGGAGAACTTTAAGCGTACCTCCTCATTCCTTTCTGCTTCCGTATCCCACTTCTTTACGCATTGATTTTTGCTGGCTAGCCTCTTAAACTCCAGCCTACTCTTTGTCACTACTTCATTTAACTCCTCCTTATTTGCTTTTCTTGCTAATTTTTGTTCTTGCAAAGTTAATTTTAGCATAGACATTATATCCTGCTCATCATCCTGACTTGGCAAAGTGTCAGCTGATACTGTACCATGACTTAATGTACGTAATTCATCTGTTGACTCATAAGTAAAGTCGATGTCAGAGCCATTTTCTCTGGAATCGTCATTCCAATCATTCACCTCATTTTGACTAAGTCTTATGCATCCTTGGTTTACATTACCATTGT
The DNA here is from genome assembly GCF_023864275.1 of Schistocerca cancellata. NCBI lineage: Eukaryota > Metazoa > Arthropoda > Insecta > Orthoptera > Acrididae > Schistocerca > Schistocerca cancellata. The sequence goes on along the minus strand of NC_064627.1, from coordinate 78,842,895 downwards.
TTACCGCTAAACCTGCATTTTCACCGATGAATTATTCTCGGTTTATCAGCCGAGTGGTGGCGTCGACTTGTCGCAACGTTTCGATGAGTTTCGTACCCGTCATCTTCTGGCAAAGTGGGTACGAAACTCATTGACACGTTGGGGCAAGACGACGCCACCACTCGGCTGACAACCCGAAAATAATTCATCAGTGGAATACCCCGAGAGAGACTGCAATCGCAAATACATTTTCACTGTCCTCATTTTTAATTAACTCTACATTGATAGCGCAGTCATTCATACTTGTATCAGAATTCTCAATGGGATCACTGGTTACTGAATTTATCATTTCGCGTTCATGACCAAAGTTTGTATCAGTGTTTTCCGTTGAATTATTTTTCCTAAATTTGACATATTATTGAACCCATGTCAGACTTCACTACGATTTATTTGTATCTCACCCACCGGACTGTCACAACTATTGCAAAACTGAACGCCTTCTGTATCTAACTCTCTTTTCCCCAGACATTTTACTAATATTAATGCTCCATTTACATATCTTAGGCTGCTATATACAAGCGCCACACTTACAGTACTTTTCCTACACGATGCACTCTCGTAGCTGTGGGCTGCGCCGCAGGCTGGGAATCCGCTGTGGTGGCGTGCTGAAGCTGACTCTTCTAACGCGCCCTGCATTGTTAAAGGCGCCGACCGCTGCTTGCTAACGCTACACCTGTTGTCTGTGGCTGCCTCACACTTCTCTTGAAAGGGTACAGTACCACCCGACACTGAAAATAGGTACAACATACTTCATTATTTTTGTCAGAACAAACATTTTTTTTTGTAAAATAACTCAATTTCAATTAATACAGCGAAGTCGGATACCAGTGTGGGAAAGAATGACAATTTATTTATCTAACTGATCACATGTGCACTCCCACAAAATAAATCCCTACGTCCAGTTTGGTGAGATCTTTTGAAATGAATGAATGTATGGTCGTCTGCAAACCACAGATAGTGAATGTGAATATATGATCATCTTTGAGTCGATCCTTTGGCCACCTTTGGTGGGACCAAAGAGATGAAATTTACCTGAGCTTTGAGTGCCTGAAATGTGGCTGACCAAAAGGGTAGTAAGGTGCTCCCCCACTTCGACAGAGGTGTGAGAGGACCTCGAGAACGGCCATGTTTCAGCACTCTGCCGCTGTATCCTGTGCTGTTAACACCTGTTTTAGTTGTGCTCCGTAATGACGAAAGAGTGGAGTCATGGTATGCATGTGGAATATTTAAGAGTAGTTTGAAATAATAATTTCTATATTTCAGGAACTTTTGTGGGGAGAATTAAATGTCAGGCAGGTAATATTAATGGGATTGTAGTAATCTTCGGAAGTGACCAACGGTCACAATGAAACCACGTGTAGCAATAAGTTGAAATACTTCCGTGTGCTTAAGTTAAGCTGAATTACTAGCGTGTGTACAATAAGTTGAAATATTTAAGAAATAGCGTGTGTACCATAAGTTGAAATATTTAAGAAATGGCGTGTGCAGGACTTGAAATTAGAGACGAGTACTTCCACGTGGTGAGTACTGTGTGAGTCTCAAACTGTGTATGAGACAAAAGATAAAGAGAAGTACTCGCCCATGGTATCAGTTGAGGACTCGCGTGTGTGATGAATACGTTCTTAATATTACTTTGCGTGATACGATTCCGTGTGACGCTAGATTCAAACTCTGAGAGAGAAGCAAGGTGAGTCGGCCGTCTATCCAGCAACGCCACTTGGCTTGCATTGCACAGGAAGACGTGCATATATCTCCAGAGTTCATAGTAGGAAAGTAGAATTACGAAGTGGGGCAGTGTCATGTGAAACTGGGATAAATATTAATTGAAGTGGGAAAGCTGAAAGTGATAGTGTTGTGACTATTTAGTGTTTTATATTTCTTATTACAGTGTGATGTATGTCATGTAATTTGGGTATGTGTGGTTTGCATGGGAGAGTAGCAGGGTAGTTTCAAACGATTAGTGGGTTATGCTTATTCCTTCTGTACCGCTCGGCCTGGAGGAAAGTTTCGTGATGATGATTGCGAGAGTCGAAGTGTGAGGTATAATAAAAGATCCACCATCCTATCCAGAAAGTGCACTGTAGCGTTAAATAATTACGAGACCAATAGTCGAAGTGTGAGGTATAATAAAAGATCCACCATCCTATCCAGAAAGTGCACTGTAGCGTTAAATAATTACGAGACCAATATATAGAGATTCACCAGTGTAAAGTCATGCCCACTGGGCAGAATTTATCATGTGTTATTGTTGTAGGTTTTTTGAATTTGTGTGTTTAGGTTAGAAAATTTATCGGAATAAATAAGATAGTGAAAAGAAAAAGATTGGTGGACTTTTCCATTGAATTGTATGTTGCCATAATGTCCCGAATTTATGATGTGTGTGCCATTCATATTCAGTGCGGTGGCCACGTGTAGACAAAAGCCGTTAAATAAAAAAGGAAAGAAAATGTGGTATTGCCAGTGCGCAGTGTACAGTCAGAGTTCTATAAATTACTGATAGTCAGATGCGTGTTTCCGTTGCGTATTATTCATACAGGAGATAATTTGTAACTTAATTGTGAGTACGAGAGTTCATGTTAGTCGATAAATAAGAATGAATCCACTCGCTTGGCAGACCACTCATTTTGCAGGCCTGACTGCTTGATGCCACAGTATGAGCAAGGCTTGTGGGTGCCTCTCATAATTTCGACCCTGCCAGCATACTTTGTTGCCGGAATAATTTGGCCAGGATATATTTTGCCAGATTATTTTTGCCAGGATATTTTGCTGTTAGGGTTTGCTGTTAAGATTTTTTTTGATGGAATGTATGGTGATAGCGCTAAGAAGTAAATTTTTTTCTGTTTGCAGTTTCTTTCTGGATTGGTGAGGATCTTTTATTTTTTATGTAATTAATTGCTATATCGTCCTAGGCTGGAAGATCGTGGTATAATTTTTTTTTTGCGTAATGTCCGTAGTAACTAGGTCGCAGTCGAAAAGTGTAGCCACCATGGAGAATAGCGATGAGCAAGGCATGTGGGTGCCTCTCACTCTTAGCACGAAGAATCGTGACGTGATGATTTATAATGCAACCCCAGGGGCTGTGCACACAAAACTGAGTTTTATTCTCGTTACAGTTAGATATTTCCTACTCCTGCATTATACCGAAACTATTTCCATGGCAACAAAATATTTGATTTGCAGCATCAATTATTATAGTCCAACTGTTCAAAACCAGTTAAAACACAGTTCGAAGCCTACGTATCACAGTTCTTATGCAATTATCAGGTCATTTATAGTTCACACATAACAGTACTTACACAGTTCACTGGTTAGTTAGAGTTCACAGTTCTCGCTAGTACAGTCCAGTCTCATAATGCCAAAGCACTTTGACTTCGAAGATGCCCCCTCATGAGACGCCATGTACTGCAAGTGTAAGAGTGAAAAAGATTGGACGAGAGGGATTTATGTTTATATGATAAACACCTATCCTCGAAAATTTCATCCGTTCATACCTCCTCTGTATTACCACAGATGACGTGTTACTAATGTCATTTGCACTAAAACTGCAGTACGCGAGAGGTGCCTAGTAGCTTTCACCGCGCTGAGTGGAATGCATAAATCCTGGATAGTCTTCACCAACCTATAGTCTTCTCTAGCTGTTGCCCGCTGCGCAGGAAAGAACTCGTAGGTCGCGAGTCTCATATCTGGAGGCTGTATCAACTATAAGAGAAGAACTCGTATTGGAAAAATAATTAAAATTTGAACTGGTTTGTTTAAAACGTGATGAAATTAGCTTTTTATTATCAGAATACGAGAAACTGCACAATCATAGTACACTTTATGAATCACAATAATTTCCACCTTCACATTTTCATAGAGAATATACAAAATAATGAAGTGCGTATGAAATTGCTATCAAACTGTTCTCAGTTACGTGCCCAGAAAACCAGAGATTTCAAGTTAAATTCTTAACTAATACCAACGGTGGCAGACAACATGTGTGTCCTCTGAGACTGTCGAACCAGGTCTCACCTTACAGCCGAACCATTTCGCCCACCATCCAAGTTAGGCGCCATCAAAATATCTCCGAAGTACTTCGTCGGCCTTCTCGTTTAGCAGTTGGTTATCATGCTGCTGGTAATGGACACTTTTCAAATAAAGGAATGATAGTCTACAGTTCAGAGATGCTTTCATGTGAAATGCAAGTAAATTCACTGTTTAGTTCTTCTAATACTAATAACAGAAGTTTATCATTTTGGCGATACACACAGTAGCCAATCGCGGAGAAGGACCACAATTTAGGCGGTCTTTCTCCCTATACCCGTACCGAATACAGCATCTGTTACAAATGCCTCTCACCACACTGCGTCAACTTTCCACTGCTCTCTTCGCAACTGCTTTAAGAAGCGCTTCTTGTAGCTGAATTTGACGGCTGTAAAGCCAGAAATACTAAAAAAATGGTTCAAATGGCTCTGAGCACTATGGGACTCAACTGCTGTGGTCATCAGTCCCCTAGAACTTAGAACTACTTAAACCTAACTAACCTAAGGACATCACACACATCCATGCCCGAGGCAGGATTCGAACCTGCGACCGTAGCGGTCGTGCGGTTCCAGACTGTAGCGCCTTTAACCGCTCGGCCACTCCGGCCGGCCAGAAATACTACAGTGATTTTACAGCCCATAAAATGGGGTCATATGCAGGTAAGCATTCATATTTGAAACAACACCAAGTAGTTATTCATACTCTTGGGGACACCAATTCATTGAGTGAATTAGTAACGAACTGAGCATTATTTGCTCATCATCATGGTTCATCAAAGAGTGAGTTTGTTACGCTCTACAGATGACAAAGAAATATGCCATTCCCTTGACCCTCATCGTAATGTAATAAAATTACAATAAAACTAATCACTATCGTAGGTCACTAAAAATGAGTTCAGGCTGATGTAAGCATTGCATAATTACTGTCATGGACCAATGAAAAGAGTTCAGCGTTACCTAAATTTCAAATAACATAAAAAATAAAATTAAAATGAAATAACATTTCAATCGTATAGCTGTTGGCGAATGTCATTGTTAAAGAAAAAATTTAAGTACATAAATATTGTTGATTCACCATCGTGGACCACAACTCATCATGATATAAACAATTTCATCATGATATAAACGTTGTATTTTCACTGTCATTGATCACAATACAAGTGAGTTCATCATGATATAACTATTCACCGACATAAATCACAACACAAATAAGTTAACCATGACGTGAACATTATCCACATCACACCTCTAAGCTGAAGATATCAGAACACGTAATCATTAAATTTGCAGTTAGGACAGCCAGTAGAATGCTTCTACCATGCTTGTCGCCCACTATAACATCCATTTCAGTGTGACTTACGAAGTCGGGATGAGGGGTACACTTTGTATGGAAGGTCAAGGCCCCTACTATGTCACTCCTTAACACATCAATTAGCAAATTAGTTATTAACAATTTATTCAAAACAAGCTTTTATAAAACAGATTACAGGCAATCAACACGTGGCCGTTCTTAAGACAATATCAAAATATACAGTTACAACAGCTTACTTAAAAGATGAGCTAAGGACCTTTCAAGACTTAAGAGACAAATTACAATGTGAAGGTGATTTTAAAGGTGCCACAAATTATCACCTTTTTTTAAAGCCAATAATGTAGTATATGAAAGTGATTTACAAGACACACCAGTTCGTTACGATCCAAAATAACACAAGGAGCACAACAAGTTAATTAACACAATTGATTCCCAAGCAAATTAACAACCCCTTTTTTTTACATATACACTCCTGGAAATGGAAAAAGGAACACATTGCACCGGTGTGTCAGACCCACCATACTTGCTCCGGACACTGCGAGAGGGCTGTACAAGCAATGATCACACGCACGGCACAGCGGACACACCAGGAACCGCGGTGTTGGCCGTCGAATGGCGCTAGCTGCGCAGCATTTGTGCACCGCCGCCGTCAGTGTCAGCCAGTTTGCCGTGGCATACGGAGCTCCATCGCAGTCTTTAACACTGGTAGCATGCCGCGACAGCGTGGACGTGAACCGTATGTGCAGTTGACGGACTTTGAGCGAGGGCGTATAGTGGGCATGCGGGAGGCCGGGTGGACGTACCGCCGAATTGCTCAACACGTGGGGCGTGAGGTCTCCACAGTACATCGATGTTGTCGCCAGTGGTCAGCGGAAGGTGCACGTGCCCGTCGACCTGGGACCGGACCGCAGCGACGCACGGATGCACGCCAAGACCGTAGGATCCTACGCAGTGCCGTAGGGGACCGCACCGCCACTTCCCAGTAAATTAGGGACACTGTTGCTCCTGGGGTATCGGCGAGGACCATTCGCAACCGTCTCTATGAAGCTGGGCTACGGTCCCGCACACCGTTAGGCCGTCTTCCGCTCACGCCCCAACATCGTGCAGCCCGCCTCCAGTGGTGTCGCGACAGGCGTGAATGGAGGGACGAATGGAGACGTGTCGTCTTCAGCGATGAGAGGCGCTTCTGCCTTGGTGCCAATGATGGTCGTATGCGTGTTTGGCGCCGTGCAGGTGAGCGCCACAATCAGGACTGCATACGACCGAGGCACACAGGGCCAACACCCGGCATCATGGTGTGGGGAGCCATCTCCTACACTGGCCGTACACCACTGGTGATCGTCGAGGGGACACTGAATAGTGCACGGTACATCCAAACCGTCATTGAACCCATCGTTCTACCATTTCTAGACCGGCAAGGGAACTTGCTGTTCCAACAGGACAATGCACGTCCGCATGTATCCCGTGCCACCCAACGTGCTCTAGAAGGTGTAAGTCAACTACCCTGGCCAGCAAGATCTCCGGATCTGTCCCCCATTGAGCATGTTTGGGACTGGATGAAGCGTCGTCTCACGCGGTCTGCACGTCCAGCACGAACGCTGGTCCAACTGAGGCGCCAGGTGGAAATGGCATGGCAAGCCGTTCCACAGGACTACATCCAGCATCTCTACGATCGTCTCCATGGGAGAATAGCAGCCTGCATTGCTGCGAAAGGTGGATATACACTGTACTAGTACCGACATTGTGCATGCTCTGTTGCCTGTGTCTATGTGCCTGTGGTTCTGTCAGTGTGATCATGTGATGTATCTGACCCCAGGAATGTGTCAATAAAATTTCCCGTTCCTGGGAAAATGAATTCACAGTGTTCTTATTTCAATTTCCAGGAGTGTACTTATAATATGTTCAATAACTACCAAACGGGCAGTGACGCCAGGCTGCCCATCCGGGAGACTCTTCCCATTAGACGTCACCTCACAGCTTCTGTGCACCGAAGCAGAACGTGGCGGAGCTGCCACACATCTCAACTCGCAGAAAACTGGAACACAAACAGACCGCAGAAAACACGGCAAACACCAAGCAAACATCAATTAATATAAATTAAAAGATCAATAAACAGTATAAGTGAACCAATAAATGCTTTCAATAAAGCGAGTCAAATTTTTCGGCAATATCAATGCTGTAAAACATTGAAACTAAGAACTGTACACAAATCCAGTGCTGAAAATATAGTACAGTTTGTCAAAATTTCCACATATGATAAAGGCCGACAATGTGTACAAAGATGAAATGGAAATAATTTCAATATATTATCACGTTATTCAAATGCACAACTTCTTACTTTAATTTCATTGCATAGGTCTGCGATGTAGCTGCCAATTGTGGAAGCTTGGCATGCAAAAAGTTACAAATAGACTATGACCTACTATCCTGAATATCTCACAGTTACTACATCTTTTGAGAGCACTGACTACTGGTCTCCATGTGGTCACACACCTTGCCGGCTGCTCTTATTTCAGCAACACGTACATCACGGCAACGAACAAATAAGTACACTCGCTGGAACGCAAATCGTTTAACGAAACGAAGGCACCAAAACCGCTTACACCTTCGATGGAGAGCGTTGTTCGAGATGGTCTCGAGGGATGGGTCTCTCCGAGAAAACAGGCACCGAAGAAATGCGACGAGCAGCGCCCGGAGTTGACGTCAGGCAGGTCCTCCACAAACTCGCACCCGTCTTGCGAGGTAGACCGGCCTCGCCGCTGGTGACCGAGCCCGCGTGTCTTCTTCCTTCGTTCCCGCGTGTGTGCTAACGTGTGCAACAAGGGGAGTGCGTTCCACTTGGCTATGGTATAGGTGGTAGTAGCCTAGCGCTATTGTTCCTACAGGGTGTTTCAAAAATGACCGGTATATTTGAAACGGCAATAAAAACTAAACGAGCAGCGATAGAAATACACCGTTTGTTGCAATATGCTTGGGCCAACAGTACATTTTCAGGCGGACAAACTTCCGAAATTACAGTAGTTACAATTTTCAACAACAGATGGCGCTGCAAGTGATGTGAAAGAGACAGAAGGCAACGCAGTCTGTGGGTGTGCCATTCTGTACGTCGTCTTTCTGCAGTAAGCGTGTGCTGTTCACAACGTGCAAGTGTGCTGTAGACAACATGGTTTATTCCTTGGAACAGAGGATTTTTCTGGTGTTGGAATTCCACCGCCTAGAACACATTGTTGTTGCAACAAGACGAAGTTTTCAACGGAGGTTTAATGTAACCAAAGGACCGAAAAGCGATACAATAAAGGAACTATTTGAAAAATTTCAACGGACTGGGAACGTGACGGATGAATGTGCTGGAAAGGTAGGGCGACCGCGTACGGCAACCACAGAGGGCAACACGCAGCTAGTGCAGCAGGTGATCCAACAGCGGCCTCTGGTTTCCGTTCGCCGTGTTGCAGCTGCGGTCCAAATGACGCCAACGTCCACGTATCGTCTCATGCGCCAGAGTTTACACCTCTATCCATACAAAATTCAAACGCGGCAACCCCTCAGCGCCGCTACCATTGCTGCACGAGAGACATTCGCTAACGATATAGTGCACAGGATTGATGACGGCGATATGCATGTGGGCAGCATTTGGTTTACTGACGAAGCTTATTTTTACCTAGACGGCTTCGTCAATAAACAGAACTGGCGCATATGGGTAACCGAAAAGCCCCATGTTGCAGTCCCATCGTCCCTGCATCCTCAAAAAGTACTGGTCTGGGCCGCCATTTCTTCCAGAGGAATCATTGGCCCATTTTTCAGATCCGAAACGATTACTGCATCACGATATCTGCACATTCTTCGTGAATTTGTGGCGGTACAAACTGCCTTAGACGACACTGCGAACACCTCGTGGTTTATGCAAGATGGTGCCCGGCCACATCGCACGGCCGACGTCTTTAATTTCCTGAATGAATATTTCGATGATCGTGTGATTGCTTTGGGCTATCCGAAACATACAGGAGGCGGCGTGGATTGGCCTCCCTATTCGCCAGACATGAACTTCTTTCTGTGGGGACACTTGAAGGACCAGGTGTACCGCCAGAATCCAGAAACAATTGAACAGCTGAAGCAGTACATCTCATCTGCATGTGAAGCCATTCCGCCAGACACGTTGTCAAAGGTTTCGGGTAATTTCATTTAGAGACTACGCCATATTATTGCTACGCATGGTGGATATGTGGAAAATATCGTACTATAGAGTTTCCCAGATCGCAGCGACATCTGTTGTTGAAAATTGTAACTACTGTAATTTCGAAAGTTTGTCTGCCTGAAAATGTACTGTTGTCCCAAGCATATTGCAACAAACGGTGTATTTCTATCGCTGCTCGTTTCGTTTTTATTGCCGTTTCAAATATACCGGTCATTTTTGAAACACCCTGTACAATATGTTTTTTAAGGTTATGGGATAGGCTTGCGAGTTTCTAAGCTGTCCTGCGCAGGGACAATTGTTGATGGGGTTGCTGCATCACTATTACAGGCGCGGCAGGTCTGGCCAGCGTAATGACGCCCGCCAGTGTGGTCGGCTGCCGAGTCCTCTGACCAGCTGGTTGGTCGACCTCTCGGCTTTCTCGTAGAATGTTGTCGCTGCGTCCTTAAACCTCTGGCGTAGGGGCTGGACGGCGGCGACGCGGTGGAGCTCCTCGGTGGGGGAAGTCCTTGGGCAGGTGAAGTGCCAGTCGTAGCGCCCTGTTTTGAATCGTCTGCAGGCGCTTCAGATTTGTATCGGCCGTGTTTCCCCACACGACCGCTGCGTCTTCCAGCAGCGGTCGTATGGCGGCCTTGTACAGCGTAACCTCGTCCCCGCGAGCACGTCCTTCCGCCTCGTAGCGAGTCCGGCCCCAACTCTCCGACCGCCAAAACAGCCGCCAGATGACAACAGGGGCAAAGATCGTAGTACAGCCGGATAATCGACAGTCACGCGCCAATGAGCTAGTGTGCCAGAAAAGGCGAACCACGGCTCATCCAGTGTCACCAGCTCTGAGTGCAACGGATGTCAGCCGTGTAGTGTTGGCAGAAGAGCCAACACTGTGTTGCAAAAGGAGGCCAAAATGCACGCGTCAACTCACGCAGGTGGCGCTAGGTCTGAAACAGGATATATAATGAATGCTATAAAGAAAAGTACGTAGCTGCTGGAATACTTAACTTTAATCCATCATTTATATACAGCATTCTTGATGATACAAGTGAGACTCTCTCTAGAAATGGTTAATGGCGCCTTGCTAGGTCGTAGCCATGGACTTCGCTGAAGGCTATTCTAACTGTCTCTCGGCAAATGAAAGAAAGTCTTCGTCAGTGTAGTCGCTAGCAAAGTCGTCCGTACAACTGGGCGAGTGCTAGTACGTCTCTCTAGACCTGCCGTCTGGTGGCGCTCGGTCTGCAATTACTGACAGTGGCGACACGCGGGTCCGACATGTACTAATGGACCGCGGCCGATTTAAAGCTACCACCTAGCAAGTGTGGTGTCTGGCGGTGACACCACAAGCCGGATACTGTCCTTGCTGCTCAATGCGCATCGTCGCTCAAGATCGAGCGAATACCGTGACATAGGCACTGATGATTTCACCTCGTGTTATTGTGCATTATTGTTTCGAGTTCCACGCGAGTATGCATCACCGAGCAGTGCCGCCTTGCTGCCTGGGTCGCAAGTGGCGCGCCGCAGGGGGCGTGTCGCTCGCCCTCCAGCTCTCTTTGGGGTGCTGGCGTGGAGAGGGCGTGGCGCCATTAACTCGGCGCGCCAACTCCAGAGTCATTGCCCCGGCTCGGCCTTGGTGGGGTGGCTGCTCGCCACCGCTCTGCTAAGCCCCAGCCCCGCTGCCGAAAGTAGGGGGAAGGCCGTCGTCGCCCACCGCCCTGACTGCGTGACCCTGGGTCGCCCTGCAGCCACAGAGAACGGGGAACCTGCCGCGTTGCTGTACGTCACCTGCTTCTTGAGCGCAACTGACCATTCTCCCTTCCTCCTCGCCAACATTTGTGTTGTGACTTGGCAAGACAGCCAAGTCACTACGCGAGGATGCCGAAAGGCACGCGTTTAAGCTCACGCAGTCTGGCGTGAGGTCAGGAACAGGTCAGAGAAATAAGACTAGCAAAACAGGAGGTAACTGATAGAATACTTAACTTTAATCCATAATTGGAGAACATCGCTCTTGGTGATACATAATTACAATCTCAATATAAACTGGTAATGGCGCCTTGCTAGGTCGTAGCAAATGACGTAGCTGAAGGCTATGCTAACTATCGTCTCGGCAAATGAGAGCGTATTTGTCGGTGTAGCTTCGCTAGCAAACACGCGGGTCCGTCGTATACTAGCGGACCGCGGCCGATTTAAAGGCTACCACCTAGCAAGTGTGGTGTCTGGCGGTGACACCACAATTTGCTTACAACAGGGCTTAACAACTGGCCGGTTTTGAGAGCGAGTACTCGCGTCTGCTCAGGCACGTGCTCGCGAGCAGGTGCAAGGTCGCGGAGTAGGGAGGGAGGGGAAATGCGCGCGCACGTTTGAATGTGATCTCGCGTTCTTAGCAGATTTAACTAGCCATCAGAATGCTTTGAACATTTCACTACAAAGTAAAGATCTGCTAATTACTCATTTCATAGATCGAATACGAGCTTTTAAAATGAAATTGACACTTTGCGTGAGTCAGCTGGAAACAGGAAACCTAGCTCATTTTCCTAAATTATCATCCATGCAAGACGTTCACAAAGACTGAGAACGTTATTCACATAGTTTAGTTGACCAGCGTTTTCAAGATCTGACAGCACTAGACAGTGATTTTGAACTGTTCTCTCCATATTCAGCGAATATTGAAGAGATTCGTCTTGAGCTGCAACTAGAAATTATTGACCTGCAGTGTGACAGAGAATACAGAGACAAATTTCAGAACAAGAAAAATATTTTGGAATTCTACAGACACTTCGCTCAAGATAGATTTCCTCGTTTGCTCAAACTGGCGGCTACAATAATATCAATGTTCGGTTCCACGTATGTTTGTGAACAACTGTTCTCTGCAATGAAATGTAACAAGACGCGCCTGAGAAACGCATTGTCTGATCGAAATTTAAACTGCACGCTGCGCCTAAAATGCACAAGAACAATTACTCCGACCATAGATGCAATTGTAAAGGGCAAAAAGTACAAGATAACCGAGAATCCCACACTTCAGTGACATCTTTTATTGTGTAACAGTTCACAAATTAATGCGAATGTAGAGGCATACACTAAGCTAATAAAATTATGTGACATGTGTACATTCGGCTTTATTTGTTTCATTTGTCGCAGTAATAATTCGTGAGTGATATCCCTGCAGGTGGCCGCGGATTTACATTGACTGGCGGCAGCTGTTGTGTGCCCCACGTGACTTTCCCCACTCTCCGCTCTGGTCCGGTAGTGGGGGTAGCATGCTCGCGCTGCTGCGTGCTCGCGCCTTGCTGCTCACAGCTTGCTCCGCGAGCACGTATGTTGTGAAGCCCTGGCTTACAGCATACAAACACATAAACATTAGTGAATGTACTCGACACGGAAAACCTTTCCCCTTTTGCTCTCATTTCTACACACACACAAGGATCTCACTAAAGCTATTTCTACTAATATACCCAATTATCAGTTTGATTACACGCTCACAGGATCATCCTCCTAGTTAACCTGGGTGCTTATGGATTCATATGTATGAGAGATCTGGATGTATAGGGCCACAAACTTTGCAGTCGGAAAGAATCTGCAGCGATAATTCTTGATTATTAGAGGAAATCCTGTACTTTTACCACGTATTCATGCTTGATCATAAGACTAATTGTTTTAGTCTTATCTGCCTAATAATAGTCGTCCTATGATCATTCAGTTTTTATCAATGGTACGAAGAACTGCGTTTTCCGAGATCGACTCAGAATAGTCATCTGGATCAGCCCCTTGCTATTAGAAGTATCCCCGTGTTACCTCATTAATTTTAATGTGTGGCGGCTAAGGACTGAGCTACGGAATAATTAAAATAATTAATTTGTTGCTGGGAAAACGGGTTAGTGATATTATGTAATAATCCTTTCTCAATTAGTAGTGAGTCACTGGTGTTGAACCTAACGTCAGTTAGGTTTCTAACCCGTATAAACGCACTTTGAGGCGCACTGGGAAGGTGAGGTTCCATATTTCGACAGCGTAACGTTTGTAGTTTCTTCTGATGAACCGACAAAAGCCTATCCTTTAATCTATTGGCACACTGATTCACATGCTCACTTACTGTATCGAAGGACATAATAATCAGACCAGCTAACTTCAAGTGTGCCTTATACAGAACCTTATTAGTACTCTGTCTTTCTGCGTATAACCTTCGGATTTCTACACGTAAAGAAAAAGTCACAATGCGCTTGTTTAAATGTATTGCCATGTGAGCATGCTTTTTCGGCCTATTGAGAAAGAAATTTTGGGAAATATTGTCCACTAAACGTGGTCTGTTGAATCGGATATTTAATTACTTTTACTAAAAAATTGAAAGTGCACTTTGAGCCATGTTAGGCAAGTCGTTACAGATTATTTTAAAACTAGTACAGCCAGAGCTAAAGTGGTTACATATAACTGATTGGCCAATGCATATAGAATAACAGGTCTTTAATAGTTTTACTACGGCCTCTTTTCATAACGAGTCGGTAAACATTTAAAAAAGAATAACATAAATCCTGAGTTTTCTATCCCGCAGAATGTAGGTGTCAAATATAGATACAAGGAACAGTCATCCATTAATTCATGAAAAAAAAGAAGCAGGAGTTTACTCAGTTTCTTGTAATGACTGTTGCCCAAAGTACATTGGACAAACTAGAAGAGGTTTCGTATTTCGCATTACAGAAGATCTCAATGTGAGCAGTTCGAAATCTGTACTAATATCTCTTTTACTAGGGGTAATCAACATTGTGTTTCAGATCTCCATAATAATTTGGACACACTAAATAAAGAGAGAAAGGACGGCGTTTTAAATGTGCTTGAGGAGAAATATATAATAAAGTCCATAAGACAGTCCCCTGATAATACCTCAGTAACCAAACGGAATGAAGACACCTAACTTTATTGGCCATTTTTGGCTGTTTGAACTTTCTAAGTAAGGTTTCTCAGCTCGCTAGCTTATTACAGTTTCTCATATTGATATACAAGTTTACTCCCGCTGTCGGTTGCCATATAGGTCATCTGATCCATTTTACGTTCACATTGTTTTAGAGATAAAGAAATAAGTAGCAAAAAATTTTCGGCTTAGTATCATTATTATATTAATGTCAGACACTTTCTCTACTTTTATGTGACACAGATAGCCAAGTATATTTCTTCGCGTGGCAGTAGCAGTTCTTCAACGGAGTACTGGCAGTGTGCTTCTCCTGTCTTCCGTGTTGCGTGCGGTGTTTGTATTCACTCAACCGTCTCAGTGCCCGGATGGATGCCACCGCACACGCTCCGCCAACAGACTGGACACATCGAAGCTTGAGTTGTCAGCTGCTACGATTACTATTTTGTTTGTGGCAAACGCACATAAGCGTCTCTGCTTCCGGTAAGTTTTAGCTTGAGCGTAAGCTTCTTCCTTTCGATCACTGGCGGCCCCCCAAAACATGATAAAATTTATGTTTCATTTTATCTCAATACATCAATTTTATTAGTTTTCATCACTATCTTTATTTTTATTGTTCAATCACCGCAGGGCCAATATTTACCCGTATAAGGTTTATGAGGGCCATTGTCTGTTGCTTGACATAGGCCCACTGGAACAGTTCGGGATTTTTAACACAGGTCAGTCACGCTTTTGGCACCTGTTCCACGTCATATAGGGACTGACCCCATCTCTTTATTTTAGTTAGTTCGCCGCTGCTTTTTAATGAACCATCAGTTTCCGATTCGTAATTCGCTTTTTAGACTGTAAATTCATCATTGGCGATGGGTTCTACCAATTGAGAAAGGCTGAGAACTTTGCCTATCCACCCCAAATTTGACTCTACGGCATTCTGTAATATCTCCAACTACTATATGACATAACACATGTGACTAACCGTTCTTTGGAATGAAATTAGAAATCATACTTCTTAAGTACGTACAGTCTTATGCTTTGTGATCCACGCCTAGTTTCCGAACTAGATGCATAATATTTCCTTATTTCTTACGCCTATTAACTCAGTACTTTATGGTAGCTCAAATAACACCATTTATCAATTATTAAAGCATTAATTCATAAAATGTTCTGTACAGATATGCACCAGAAGATGCGACTTAAAAGCAGCGGAACCGGTTGTGTAAGTCTGTAACCGACTCAGATATGTACAGCTACAGCGGGCTATTGTATTTCTCATTCGGTTTTGTATTTTAGCAATTTAACACCTGTATATAAACACCTGTTATTCTGTATGAAATGGATCAATCAATTACGTATAATTTTAGGATACTTATAATCTCATACTGGTTTGGGTGCAATAATTGCCTTGGCTTAGTGTCAGCTACTGAGAAAATGCCTTAGTTTTAATTCTAAATTAAGTGTAGCAGCCAACAATCTTGGGACACCTGGAGGGAAGGTTCCAGGGTTCTGTACATCAGACGGGGAATACGGAGCCCTTATAGGATCACTTTCTTGCCTATTCATCTGTGTGTGTCTGTCTGTGTGTCTGACTGCTGAGACCCCATTTTGTCAGGATGTGGTGAAGGCATAACGTCGAAATTTGTCTCATACCGAAGCCTCCAGCATCTTGCCGATGTGAAAAATTTAAGGTTGTAAGTCAGTGAATGAAATGATACGTTATTACTGTCACATATTTTGACATTCGCCAAGTTGCTCATGAAAAACTTTAGCGTACCTCCCGTTGACGTAGCATCACAATATTTGCCAGAAGGAAGGTCTCACAGTAGGCTACACCTAAAGAAAAAAATCCGAAAAGTGTGAATTTGTAATTATATCACATAAAAATATTTTTTTTTTTGCCCTTTGTTGTCCGTTTCTCGGTCTGTCCGTCTGTTAAGCGCTTGCACTCAAAAACGGGTGGAGCTATCAAGTTGAAAATTGAGTCGAATACTAAGGTGTGCGGTCCGTTGGAGGCCTAAATAATTTCAGCTCCTAAGGCAATGGAATCAAAAGATGCGTCCATTTATCTCACATATCTTGAAACTTACAGCCTCACTCATCAAAATCTATAGACCAACTGCTTAAGAAGATGACGGGCCAGACAGTCTACCGGCAAAGCACGTGCCTGGTAACCAAGGGGGTGACAGGACCGAATCTCTATCGGACCACAGATTTTTCAGTATTCATTTCAACCTCGCTTCCGCATGTCTAAAATGTGACGAATCGCCAAAAGCAACAAACGTTTCTGATTCCACGTTAGACTGTAGGTCCCTTTTTCCTGCTTGGGTAACTGGGGTATGTTAGTTACACGCAAGTCTCTGAATTGACGTCCAAATGAAAGACTTGCATCACGCCAATAAGTCACACGAAATTATTATAATTTTCTGGATACATAGTTAAGTGCGTGCGGAATCCTAAGAGCGCACTTCTCCGGTTTCCCAACATAGTTATGCCTACTTCACTACTAGCTATGGAGTTGCAAACGTCCTTTCTCTGCACTGTACGAGGCGTGTTCAAAAAATTCTGGAACTTCTTCCGCAAAATTTTTCTACGCTTGCCGTTTGCTTATTGTGTATGGTTTCCTTCGAAATACTCTCCTCCAAAATTGACGCACCGCTCCCAACGCCATATCCGCTTCCGGGAGCAGTCTTGGTACGCCTCTTGCTGTGTAGCGCCAAGCGCTGTCTGCGAATTTTCTTTTATCTCGTCTCTCGTTGCAAATCCTCGTCTTTTCAACGGAGTTTTTAACTTTGGAAATACAAAAGAATCCGCAGGGACATGATCTGAAGAGTGCAGAGGATGAGGTTGCGCAGTGATTTCGTTTCTTGTACAATAGTCACGCACCATCAGGCATGAATGTGCGGATGCGTTATTGTGATGTAAGGCTTTTCTTCTCACACTTTCTCGCAGGTGTCGAAACACGTCCCGATAGTACCACCGTTTACAGTTTATCCCTATGACACGAATTCAAGATGGCCGTCCGCTGTGTCCGAGCGGTTGTTGGCGCTTCAGTCCGGAACCACGCTGCTGCTACAGTCGCAGGTTAGAATCCTGCCTCGGAAATGGATGTGTGTGAAGTCCTTAGGTTAGCTAGGTCTAAGTAGTTCTGAGTCTAGAGGACTGATGACCTCAGATGTTAAGTTCCGTAGTGCATAGAGCCATTTGAACCATTTTGAACCAATTCAAGATGAACTACACTCCTGGAAATGGAAAAAAGAACACATTGACACCGGTGTGTCAGACCCACCATACTTGCTCCGGACACTGCGAGAGGGCTGTACAAGCAATGATCACACGCACGGCACAGCGGACACACCAGGAACCGCGGTGTTGGCCGTCGAATGGCGCTAGCTGCGCAGCATTTGTGCACCGCCGCCGTCAGTGTCAGCCAGTTTGCCGTGCCATACGGAGCTCCATCGCAGTCTTTAACACTGGTAGCATGCCGCGACAGCGTGGACGTGAACCGTATGTGCAGTTGACGGACTTTGAGCGAGGGCGTATAGTGGGCATGCGGGAGGCCGGGTGGACGTACCGCCGAATTGCTCAACACGTGGGGCGTGAGGTCTCCACAGTACATCGATGTTGTCGCCAGTGGTCGGCGGAAGGTGCACGTGCCCGTTGACCTGGGACCGGACCGCAGCGACGCACGGATGCACGCCAAGACCGTAGGATCCTACGCAGTGCCGTAGGGGACCGCACCGCCACTTCCCAGCAAATTAGGGACACTGTTGCTCCTGGGGTATCGGCGAGGACCATTCGCAACCGTCTCATGAAGCTGGGCTACGGTCCCGCACACCGTTAGGCCGTCTTCCGCTCACGCCCCAACATCATGCAGCCCGCCTCCAGTGGTGTCGCGACAGGCGTGAATGGAGGGACGAATGGAGACGTGTCGTCTTCAGCGATGAGAGTCGCTTCTGCCTTGGTGCCAATGATGGTCGTATGCGTGTTTGGCGCCGTGCAGGTGAGCGCCACAATCAGGACTGCATACGACCGAGGCACACAGGGCCAACACCCGGCATCATGGTGTGGGGAGCGATCTGCTACACTGGCCGTACACCACTGGTGATCGTCGAGGGGACACTGAATAGTGCACGGTACATCCAAACCGTCATCGAACCCATCGTTCTACCATTCCTAGACCGGCAAGGGAACTTGCTGTTCCAACAGGACAATGCACGTCCGCATGTATCCCGTGCCACCCAACGTGCTCTAGAAGGTGTAAGTCAACTACCCTGGCCAGCAAGATCTCCGGATCTGTTACCCATTGAGCATGTTTGGGACTGGATGAAGCGTCGTCTCACGCGGTCTGCACGTCCAGCATGAACGCTGGTCCAACTGAGGCGCCAGGTGGAAATGGCATGGCAAGCCGTTCCACAGGACTACATCCAGCATCTCTACGATCGTCTCCATGGGAGAATAGCAGCCTGCATTGCTGCGAAAGGTGGATATACACTGTACTAGTGCCGACATTGTGCATGCTCTGTTGCCTGTGTCTATGTGCCTGTGGTTCTGTCAGTGTAATCATGTGATGTATCTGACCCCAGGAATGTGTCAATAAAGTTTCCCCTTCCTGGGACAATGAATTCACGGTGTTCTTATTTCAATTTCCAGGAGTGTAATTCTTCAAAGTCAAAGAAAACTGTAAGCATGGCTTTCACATTTGACCTGATCTGAAGAGAGTTTTTTGGTCTAGCAGAAGCTTTCTGACCTATTGTGAAGATTGAACATTCGTCTGAGCGTCATAACCGTAGACCCACGTCTCATCACCTTTTATGATTTTCTTAAGGAACATCTCGTTCCATTTGCGCGATCGGAAATCTCTCCGCGGATTCTGAGGCAATGATCTTGTAATCTCTCTGACAGTTAGTCTTCGACTGGCACGCACAATTTTGCTGACGTTCCTGACATGAGCGTTGTCCGCAGACGTCGAAGGATCATCTTTAACTTTCGTGACAACCGTGAGAACCATTCGTAACGCCGAGCACGGCTTAAGCACTCGTCACTGTAGGCTTCCTCCATCATTTGGTGCGTCTCTGTAAGGGGTTTCTTAAGTTTCAAGCAAAATTTCATGCAGACGCGTTGCTCCTCCAGCTCTGCCATCTGGAAATTCGCAAACTGTTCGACACAACGTTCTTCTCAATACAGCACACAGACACACAGCCGGCCAGTGTGGCCGAGCGGTTCTAGGAGCTTCAGACTGGAACCGCGCGAACGTGTGAAGGGATGCCAACTACATTTCGCTCCAACACACCGAATGTTTCGGGATTTTTTGAACAGTAACTTGGCCGCGCTATAAATCTGAAGCCTTGCTCTGACTTGGGAGGATATTGGTGAGTACGGTTGACTGCCACCTACTGCCGATGTACGGTCACAGAACCTTTGCACCCGTGAAGAGACCACGTCTCAGTCCGATATTAAATATTAAGTTCTTACAAACGAACGGGTAGCCGGTTCCGCTACACGCTGCGGTAGTGAAAGTGAGATATGGCTCGCGGACGCAATGGCCTCTCAGCTGTGACAGAGACATTGCCGTAGCCGCGCTCAGTCGGTGGGCAGCGAGGCGGCGCTACGCACGCACCACGCACCGCACGCACGCACGCACGGCCGCCCCTCAAAGCGCGCCGCGCCGGCTCGCAGCTCGGCCCTTTAAGGGCGGACGCACAATGTCCGCGGCGGCCGTCAAACGCCGGCTGGCAGCCATTGTCCACTCTGCGCAATCATCGGTCCCATTCCAGGAACCTCTCCTACGCTACAAGTCGTCAGAGAACATCACTCACGTCCGCATCACCCTTCAACACCCAGCACGAATCGCTAATCGCGGAGACAGCCACTCACACGGGCTGTGTTAATTGCCGTGCGCCTCCACGCTACAGGCGACAGATGTATCCGGCAGCTCCTTACGTGAATCTTCTCAAAGCTTTAGCCCAAGTGTAAGGTAGCGTTTCCGGGTATTACAGGATTCGACACACGAGCAGTACTGTGATACACTGAGAAAGACCGCAGTTGGACACATATACTTATAATAAAGTTTTTTTTTGTCGCCATGGGCAAATATTTCCCTATTCTGAGAGCATGAAATTCTGTTTCCTACACCTTGCATGTTATCCCCAATATGGCGTTTACTCTGGTGCCGCGTGAGTATTCACACATTTTCAGCAACTTGATGTGGGAATAGCGTAAAAGAAATCTAAGGTTCTTGCTATATGAGGAAACATGTATGCCCACTACATGTACCTCAGTGTTTGATGTTTTACTCCTGTTCCGACCATAAGAATTTTTGTTACAAATCACCAAATACCCGAATGCAAACACTATCCACATACTGTTCGAATATGAAATATGAACAACTAATGTACAGACATGTTCTACGAAAGGAAAATTACTATTCGAACACCAGAAACTTTCTGTGCAAAGATGTTGTGCATTTGGTAATAACCAAAAATATCAGAAACTTCCTGCTGTGTAGAGACTTGTGCCTGTGAGTCATTAAATTCGAGTAGTAGACCAGACTCTATCATGCTGAAAATATTGACCACGGAAAAACGACAACAGTAGCCACTGCTCCCCCCATGAACCATGGACCTTGCCGTTGGTGGGGAGGCTTGCGTGCCTCAGCGATACAGATGGCCGTACCGTAGGTACAACCACAACGGAGGGGTATCTGTTGAGAGGTCAGACAAACGTGTGGTTCCTGAAGAGGGGCAGCAGCGTTTTCAGTAGTTGCAGGGGCAACAGTCTGGATGGTTGACTGATCTGGCCTTGTAAGAATAACCAAAACGGCATTGCTGTGCTGGTACTGCGAACGGCTGAAAGCAAGGGGAAACTACGGCCGTAATTTTTCCCGAGGGCATGCAGCTTTACTGTATGGTTAAATGATGATGGCGTCCTCTTGGGTAAAATATTCCGGAGGTAAAACAGTCCCCCATTCGGATTTCCGGGCGGGGACTACTCAAGAGGATGTCGTTATCAGAAGAAAGAAAACTGGCGTCCTACGGATCGGAGCGTGGAATGTCAGATCCCTTAATCGGGCAGGTAGGTTAGAAAATTTAAAAAGGGAAATGGATAGGTTAAAGTTAGATATAGTGGGAATTAGTGAAGTTCGGTGGCAGGAGGAACAAGACTTCTGGTCAGGTGACTACAGGGTTATAAACACAAAGTCAAATAGGGGTAATGCAGGAGTAGGTTTAATAATGAATAGGAAAATAGAAATGCTGGTAAGCTACTACAAACAGCATAGTGAACGCATTATTGTGGCCAAGATAGACACGAAGCCCACGCCTACTACAGTAGTACAAGTTTATATGCCAACTAGCTCTGCAGATGACGAAGAAATTGAAGAAATGTATGATGATATAAAAGAAATTATTCAGATAGTGAAGGGAGACGAAAATTTAATAGTCATGGGTGACTGGAATTCGAGTGTAGGAAAAGGGAGAGAAGGAAACGTAGTAGGTGAATATGGATTGGGGCTAAGAAATGAAAGAGGAAGCCGCCTGGTAGAATTTTGCACAGAGCACAACTTAATTATAGCTAACACTTGGTTTAAGAATCATGATATAAGGTTGTATACATGGAAGAACCCTGGAGATACTAAAAGGTATCAGATAGATTATATAATGGTAAGACAGAGATTTAGGAACCAGGTTTTAAATTGTAAGACATTTCCAGGGGCAGATGTGGACTCTGACCACAATCTATTGGTTATGACCTGTAGATTAAAACTGAAGAAACTGCAAAAAGGTGGGAATTTAAGGAGATGGGACCTGGATAAACTGAAAGAACCAGAGGTTGTACAGCGTTTTAGGGAGAGCATAAGGGAACAATTGACAGAAATTGGGGAAAGAAATACAGTAGAAGAAGAATGGGTAACTTTGAGGGATGAAGTAGTGAAGGCAGCAGAGGATCAAGTAGGTAAAAAGACCAGGGCTCTTAGAAATCCTTGGGTAACAGAAGAAATATTGAATTTAATTGATGAAAGGAGAAAATATAAAAATGCAGTTAATGAAGCAGGCAAAAAGGAATACAAACGTCTCAAAAATGAGATCGACAGGAAGTGCAAAATGGCTAAGCAGGGATGGCTAGAGGACAAATGTAAGGATGTAGAGGCTTATCTCACTAGGGGTAAGATAGATACTGCCTACAGGAAAATTAAAGAGACCTTTGGAGATAAGAGAACCACTTGTATGAACATCAAGAGCTCAGATGGAAACCCAGTTCTAAGCAAAGAAGGGAAAGCAGAAAGGTGGAAGGAGTATATACAGGGTCTATACAAGGGCGATGTACTTGAGGACAATATTATGGAAATGGAAGAGGATGTAGATGAAGATGAAATGGGAGATACGATACTGCGTGAATAGTTTGACAGAGCACTGAAAGACCTGAGTCGAAACAAGGCCCCCGGAGTAGAACACATTCCATTGGAACTACTGACGGCCTTGGGAGTGCCAGTCCTGACAAAACTCTACCATCTGGTGAGCAAGATGTATGAAACAGGCGAAATACCCTCAGACTTCAAGAAGAATATAATAATTCCAATCCCAAAGAAAGCAGGTGTTGACAGATGTGAAAATTACCGAACAATCAGTTTAATAAGCCACAGCTGCAAAATACTAACACGAATTCTTTACAGACGAATGGAAAAACTAGTAGAAGCCGACCTCGGGGAAGATCAGTTTGGATTCCGTAGAAATACTGGAACACGTGAGGCAATACTGACCTTACGACTTATCTTAGAAGAAAGATTAAGGAAAGGCAAACCTACGTTTCTAGCATTTGTAGACTTAGAGAAAGCTTTTGACAATGTTGACTGGAATACTCTCTTTCAAATTCTAAAGGTGGCAGGGGTAAAATACAGGGAGCAAAAGGCTATTTACAATTTGTACAGAAACCAGATGGCAGTTATAAGAGTCGAGGGACATGAACGGGAAGCAGTGGTTGGGAAGGGAGTGAGACAGGGTTGTAGCCTCTCCCCGATGTTATTCAATCTGTATATTGAGCAAGCAGTAAAGGAAACAAAAGAAAAATTCGGAGTGGGTATTAAAATCCATGGAGAAGAAATAAAAACCTTGAGGTTTGCCGATGACATTGTAATTCTGTCAGAGACAGCAAAGGACCTGGAAGAGCAGTTGAACGGAATGGACAGTGTCTTGAAAGGAGGATATAAGATGAACATCAACAAAAGCAAAACGAGGATAATGGAATGTAGTCGAATTAAGTCGGGTGATGCTGAGGGAATTAGATTAGGAAATGAGACACTTAAAGTAGTAAAGGAGTTTTGCTATTTGGGGAGCAAAATAACTGATGGTGGTCGAAGTAGAGAGGATGTAAAATGTAGACTGGCAATGGCAAGGAAAGCGTTTCTGAAGAAGAGAAATTTGTTAACATCGAGTATAGATGTAAGTGTCAGGAAGTCATTTCTGAAAGTATTTGTATGGAGTGTAGCCATGTATGGAAGTGAAACATGGACGGTAAATAGTTTGGACAAGAAGAGAATAGAAGCTTTCGGAATGTGGTGCTACAGAAGACTGCTGAAGATTAGATGGGTAGATCACATAACTAATGAGGAAGTATTGAATAGGATTGGGGAGAAGAGAAGTTTGTGGCACAACTTGACCAGAAGAAGGGATCGGTTGGTAGGACATGTTCTGAGGCATCAAGGGATCACCAATTTAATATTGGAGGGCAGCGTGGAGGGTAAAAATCGTAGGGGGAGACCAAGAGATGAATACAGTAAGCAGATTCAGAAGGATGTAGGTTGCAGTAGGTACTGGGAGATGAAGAAGCTTGCACAGGATAGAGTAGCATGGAGAGCTGCATCAAACCAGTCTCAGGACTGAAGACCACAACAACAACAACACAGCCACTGCTACCTGAAAAGGTAGGGGATATCAAATGGATGCTACAATATCTATAAATGGATAATTTTGTATCCCTCGTGGATAGGCGGCGCGTGGATCTGTTCCTGTGAACTGTTTCTGTAATACAGGCCGAGAAGGAAGCGAGTAGGAGGAGGAGAGGTGAAACACTTCGGTACTGCCTGTAACTTTAACAGTTTGTTACTAGAGTAAAAGCCGCACGGGATTAGCCGAGCAGTGTAAGGCGCTGCAGTCATGCATGGCCTATGCGGGTGGTCCCGGTAGAGGTTCGAGTCCTCCCTTGGGCATGGGTGTGTGTGTGTTTGTCGTTAGGGTAATTTAGGTTAGGTAGTGTGTAAGCTTAGGGGCTGATGACCTTAGCAGTTAAGTCCCATAAGATTTCACACACTACATTAAAAAAAAACACAAATAAATAAAGGCTTCCATAACTTTGGCTAGGATGAGCACAGAGGTGTGAAGCCGTAGTCCATGTCGGATCAAAGTCTCAATAGCAAGCTAGCACACTCGTTAGTCGAAGCGATGTTTCCAGGCCATATGCTCTTGATGAAATGGGCGGAAATCAACCCGGCAGTCGTTGAGCTCCACAGCGTGAGCCAGAGGGCGCTGTAGTCTGTGTAGTTTGTCTTCTATCGTAGTGCCAACTTACGAGAGCGTGCACCTACGTTGTGGCATCGTAACTATCGACGCCACACCCCTCCCCCCTGAAACGGCGCACCATCGTGGAATAGGGCTTCCGTCAGCGGGGAGAGGGACTGAGGGGCAGCGTCATTGAGGGGGCAGACAGCTGAACTGCCATGACGTGCTGACCTCCTGCGTCCCTGGATTGCTCGCGAGGGGGCGAGGAAAAGGCCCATTCCAAAATCTGTCCGGGACGCGCACCGCCACTGGGTATGCTCAGACGAAGAGGTGGAGCAACTACCTCCATGGGCGAGCGCTCCGGCAGCGGGCTGACGTCAGCCTCGGCGCCATCGCCTCCGGCACCGCAGAGGAACACGACGGCGACGGCAGCCGGAGGTGCGGCTGTGGCGGCAACGAGAGGCGCCCGCCCGGCGTAGCAGACCAGACTGGCGGTGCAGGCACGGGCGCCTGCACCGGAGGCGCGAGCGGCGGAGGCGCCGTTCGTGGAGTCGCGGGCTATGGCGGCGGAAGCTGCGAAGCATCCAATTCTGCCGGAAAAGAACCAGCGGCAGAAAACCGAGGACGGCACCGACGGATCTGGTTCCGGTGACGCTTGACGTTTCCAGAGGGACAATAAAAACAAAACGCGGCCAAGCTGGCGAAGAATGCGCTCCTGTTCCCAGCGCTGCCTGCCAGAGAAAACATGATAGAAAACTAAATCCTGAGCCCCAAGCCAGAAAGAAGCAGCGGGAGCATGCAGTGGCGGGTACAACAGCTGCAATAGCGACCAATGTACACGGCCACGGAACAGTTCTGCTGGGGAATGGGCGCCGCGATATGAAGCAAGGAAAGTCCATAGGGCGTGCTCGCGAGAGTGCATGGCGTGCAACTTGTACATCTGCGACTTACATGTACGCACAAAGCGTTCAGCCTCGCCGTTCGACTGGGGATGGAATGGTTCTAAGGTCAGATGGCGAGCCGGCCGGATTTGGCCGAGCGGTTGTAGACACTACAGTCTGGAACAGCGCGACCGCTACGGTCGCAGGTTCCAATCCTGCCTCGGGCATGGATGTGTGTGATGTCCTTAGGTTAGTTAGGTTTAAGTAGTTCTAAGTTCTAGGGGGCTGATGACCTCAGAAGTTAAGTCCCGTAGTCCTCAGAGCAATTTTTCAGATGGTGAATGCCATTAACAGCAAGGAATGCTTGAAACTTGGAGGACACAAATTGGGGGCTATTGTCGGAGACAATGACTTCAGGAAGGCCCACACTTCAAAAAAATAAATAAATAAATACAATAAAATAAAATAAAATAAAAAGAAGAAGACGTCAGAGTCAGAATAGTACTGGCAGGTGTGGCAGAAGACGTAAGTACAACAGCAGGCTAGGGTGGCGCTAGAGTCTGGAACCGCGTGACCGCTACGGTCGCCGGTTCGAATCCTGCCTCGGGCATGGATGTGTGTGATGTCCTTAGGTTAGTTAGGCTTAAGTAGTTCTAAGTTCTAGGGGGCTGATGACCTTAGCAGTTAATTCCCATAATGCTCAGAGCCATTAGAAACATATTTGAACGTAAGTACAACAAAAGGAAAGTTGCTGTAAGCATCAATGAATATCAACCAGCCGGTGTCCCAGAAAGGTACCACAAAATCAATATGAACGTGCTGCCGAGGTGCAGTAGGAGTCGGCCACGCAAAGAAGCGCTGGCGGGGACCAGATTGGCACTCTGTGCAACAGCGACAATTAACAAGCAAATTCTCAAATGTTCAAATGTGTGTGAAATCTTATGCGACTTAACTGGTAAGGTCATCAGTCCCTAAGCTTACACACTACTTAACCTAAATTATCCTAAGGACGAACACACACAGACATGCCCTAGGGAGGACTCGAACCTCCGCCGGGACCAGCCGCACAGTCCATGACTGCAGCGCCTCAGACCGCTCCGCTAATCCCGCGCGGCAGCAAATTCTCAATTTGGTTATGAATACCGAACCAAGTGCAGTGACTGCGCGCTAATTGCTCCATCCGCACTATACCCCAATGACCAGCGTGCAGTAAGCGGAGGAATTCTGACTGCAAGGAACGAGGTACAACCACACGAGGCTGGTCATTGTCAGTTCGCAACAAAATAACACCCTGGTGTACAGACAGGTTTTGACGTTGCGCAAAGTAACGTCGAACAAGAGGATCACTAATCTGTGTAGCAGACGGAGGAGTACGAAAATACTGCAAAACAATCTGCAAAGAAGCATCAGCGGCTGTCGCGGAAGCAATGCGACGAATATCCACCGGAAAATCATCAGCGAAATCCTTATCTTCCAAATCAATGAAAATGCTTGACAATTAGGAGGAAAAACACCTCATCAGGACCGATAGGCAGACGAGACAAAGCATCAGCATTGCCATGCTGGGCCGTTGGCCGATACAAAATTTCATAATAGTAGTTCGACGAAAACAAAGACCAACGTTGCAACTTTTGTGCACTACAGGCTGGAACTGGCTTTGATGGGTGAAACAACGACGTCAAAGGCTTATGGTCGGTGACCAAATAGAACTTGCGACCATACAAAAATTCATGAAACTTCGTCACTCAATATAGAATAGCTAAAACCACTTTCTCGATTTCGGAATATCTTTGCTGGGCAGAACTGAGCAATTTAGATGCAAAAGGAACAGGCAATCAAAAGAAGCAATGCGGCGCGAGAGAGCCGCTCCGATGCCGTGAGAAGACGCATCAACAGCGAAAACAACCAGTTTGGAGGGATCGAAAGGAATCAAACAGCGATCACTCAACAAAGCAGGTTTGAGCTTGTGGAAAGCAGCGCCACATTCCGAAGACCAAACAAAAGGAACCTTTCTTACGCTGAAGGCGATGCAAAGGCGCTGCAATGTGCGCTGCATTTGGTGTAAACAGAACATAATATGTAATTTTGCCTGATGTTTCTTGAAGTTCCTGGATGTTGGAAAGTCCCTAATCGCACGGAGATTTGACGGTGAGGGGTGGATACCCTGTCCGTTAATCCTATGTTCTAAATACTGAATCTCAGTTTGGAAACATTTGCGCTTGTCTCTGTTACACTTGAGTCTGCCTGCAAAGTACAGTAAATAAGGCACACAAATTCTGCAGGTGTTCGTCAGCGGTGCGATCTGATACCACAATACCGTCCAGATAACTGAAACAACCAGGGACAGTGGCAGACAACTGCTGCAAGTAAGACTGAAAAATAGTAGGAGCCGAAGCACAACCGAATGGAAGGCGGCGAAACTTGAACAATCCAAGATGGGTGTTCATCACAAAATATCACCGTGACTGTTCATCGAGCGGAATTTCAAAGTATGCGTCCTGCAAGTCAATAGTGGAAAAGAATTTTCACGCACCAAGCTTATCAAACATGTCTTCAGGACGCCGTAACGGAAACGTAGCTATCACAGTCTGGGGATTTACTGTAGACATAAAGTTAGCACAAATACGGAGACGACCGTTTCGTTTTTTTTCACACACATTATAGGCGAAGCCCATTTCGAAGCAGAAACAGGTTCAATGGCAATGTCTCGCAAATGCTGAAGTTCAGCAGCTACGGCGTCGCGCGTTACTGGGTGTGCGCGTCGGATAATAGGCGTGGCATTGTCTCTAACTACAATATGCGCTGCAAAGTCTGTGGCAAAACCAACGCCCTCAGAAAAGAGTTCAGCAAAATCATAGTGCGGCCACACTGTCTGCATGGTCATAGGCGTTGACGCAAAGGACAGTGTTCTGAATTGTGAAACCAAATAGTTCAAATGCGTCCGTGCTAAAAATGTTCCGAGAATTACTAGAGTGGAGAAAATGAAGAGACACAGTTTTAGTCGTCGCACACTGTGTGGCTAGCAAAGTACACACGCCTAGCATTGATATTTCCTGTTCAGTAAATGCAGTCAGCATGGAATGCAAACGACGAAGCGGTGGTTAACCAAGCAAGTCATACGATCTGTTGAGAAAAGAAACAGACGCATCAGTGTCCAGCTGCATGCTAACAGAACATCCACAAATGTTCACAGTCCCAAAACGTTTATTCGCATCACGCTGAATGCAAGAGGAAGCATCTGGCAAAACTTGTTCATGCACACTACGAGCTGTAAAAGCACGTGAAGCAGAATGCTTTGAAAAAATGGCATTAATGTCCATAGACTGATGATTGGAACGATGATAACGGCGGTTTGCGTTGCGGTTACGCCCACGCAATTCACGCGAACGTGAAACAGTCTGAGAATTAGAGTGTCTTTTACTATACACAGCTTGCACATGTCCTTCCTAATTGAAAAAATAGCACTGTGGATTACAGGATGGGCAACTGTCCCGTGGCTGAGCACGGAAGCAGTTCGGACAAGATTTCAGTTTCTTAGTGGGTGCCTAGTTGGAAAATTGTTTACGTGCGTGCGAGTAGTGCGGTGTGTCCCCCTGTGCCGGGGCAGGGTGGAAGGGCACGTGTTGTGCCTCGCTAACAGTACACACACCCAAGATCACGTCGAACGTGGAAGTAGCCATGTCTGATGTATCTGTCTAGCAAGTCTACTACTTCCTGGAAACATGGGTCTTTAAATCTTAGGAGTTGCTCGCGGATGCGGTGATCCACCACATCCTGCACTATAGCATCCCGAATCATGATATCCGCATAGGAAAGTCCACAGGAGAAATTAAAGTCACAATCAAATATTAATACCTAATGGTCAGCCAACCACGATTTATTTGACTCAGTAGGACCAAGCCGGAGACGAAAAAATTTGTAACATACAGCTACCACATATACACTGCCACGGAAGTTGGAGTTTAAAGCTTCTATCACTTTGGTGTAAGTTTTAGTTTCAGAGCGGGTGGTGGGAAACAATATTAGGGGCACATGGTAGAACACAACACCGGCGTTGGCAATGAAAAAGGCAAGCCGCTCTGACCTGGTGTGTTGTATGCGGCGAGGTGGGCCTCGAACTGAGCAATGTACTCTGACGAGCTCCAGAGTGTTGACTGAAGGCACGGAATGGCGACGCCATAGGCGTCGTCTGCGGCACAGGCGGGGGCGTCGGAGAGGCCGAGGCTGCGGAAATTTGTCGTGTGACCAGTCCATTTATAGCAGCAAGCAGGTGCGTCATTTGCTGAGCCTGAAACCGTACAATATCGGACAGCGAAGCCAGTTCCTGTTGCGAAGCCATCGTTGAAACAAAATGATTTTTTAGAGTGAAGGGTGGGAGCAGACACTCACTCACTCACACGGAGAGAGCACAAATAAATATAAAGCAGTACCGAGCAAAAAAACATAGGTAAGAGGAGAAAAAAATTCATCCCATCCTCGTCGCCACTTTTTTGTATCCCGCCTGGATAGGCAGGTGGCGCGTGGGTCTGCTCCTGTGAATTGTTTCTGTAATATAGGCCGAGAGTGAAGGAAGCGAGTAGGAGTAGGAGCAGGAGAGGTGAAACAATTCGTTACTGCATGTAACTAACACTTTTTTACTAGAGTAAACAAAGGTGAACCGTGGTAAATTTGCTATTTTGAAGAGCGCGCCGCAGCGCGTAGTGCGAAGCAGTCGCCGTTTCTGGCGGTGGTGCCGCTGTGGCAGACGCAGCTTTGGTGTCTCCCTCTGGTGGGAAAGGGGAAAGGTAGCCCTTTGTACGTGCATTTAATGGTCGCTATTAGCTCGCTAGGTGGCAGGTCTGGTCAGTTGGTCAGCCGGGTCAGTGTGGGGCAGTCAGTGTCTGTCTGTCGTCGGGAGTGCTAGTATGTTTTAGGCCAGCAGTCCGCTCGAGTTTGTTCAGGCGATGGGCATTGGCAGTTGGATCGATCGGTTGGACGGTCGCGAACTGGGACACAAGACGACTGGTCCGTCTCGAGCGTCGGCGAATGTGAGGTCACCACATGAGCCCAGTGGGCCGCGCCGTATAGCGGGGGGTAGTGGCTTCGCGGCCGACTCGAGAGCAACAGGAGTCAACCCACGACATCAGTCTGTCCGGCGCGAGCTGCGACGCCGTGACACGGGTTATCGGCGCTCCTTCCTGCGTCCGTTGAAGCGGCTGGCAGCGGACGGTTGGGGAAAGCGTTTTGGTTGTACTGCGGCAGGTCTTCGCCAGACATTGCAGTTTTTTAGAAGTGATTCGTGATATGTTGCTTCATTTACTTGTTAAATTCTCTTTGTTTTCTTGGTCTGTCTCATGTCCTCAGCTTGCTCGTCTGTCTCTCGGCCGCATTTGCTAGGCAGTTAGTATTTGTCTGTCTGTCTGTCTGTTGGTGTGCCGGACGTTAATAGCTGCCTCTGTCATGTTTGTCGGATTCGAACGAATTTATTGCTTGCCTATTATTTTGAGAGACGATATATGTGTAATGTAGAGCATGTTTGTATATTTTATGTAAGATTGCATTTCATGGGTTTTTATTTGAATGGTCATTTTAGTATATAAAGTTGCCATCCTTCCACCGTAAGAGTTTTTTTTTTTTTTTTTAATCAAGTTGCACCTTCGGTGGCAAGTTCATGTTTTTTAATGTGAGTGATTTGTACCATTTCAGTCCCTCCTACGGGGTGCATAGTTTATGTGTTTGTGTGAGTTGTTTAAATTTTTAGTTTAAAGTAATCTGGTGTGTTGCAGATTGGCAGCATTGTAGTATTTCGGAGGTTGTTGTGAGCTGTCGTGACTACGGTCGTGTTAAAAGGGAGCAGCAATGTTCTCAGCCCGAAAGCTCATACTGTCAAAAAACAAAAAAAACAAAAAAATATTTCTGCCTCTGAATAAATTGTAACTTCATATTTAGAGGGTGCTTTCCGATTATAATTTTAAATCTTTTTTTTAAAAAAAAGAAAGGGTTTTTAGGAATAAAATTTCCATTTGTTGAAAGAAATTGTTTTTATCAGTTACCCACTGGCAACTACTTCCACGCTCAAATGGTGTGATGAAATGTGTTAATGTTCTTGATGAATCGCTAGTAAATAAAGTAAATTCTTCAAGGAAAGATTTTGAAAGTAGACCGACGGTTCAAAAGGCTTACATAACTTTGGCTAGGATGAGCACGGAGGTGTGAAGCCGTAGTCCATGACGGATCAAAGTCTCAATAGCAAACTAGCCCACTCAGTAGTCGAAGCGATGTTTGCAGGCCGTCTGCTCTTGATGAAATGGGCGGAAATCAAGCTGGCACTCGCTGAGCTCCACAGCGGCAGCCAGAGGGCGCTGTAGTCGGAGTAGGCAGTCTTCTCTCGTAGTGGCAACTCACGAGAGCGTGCACCTACGTTGTGGCATCGTAGCTATCGACGGCACAGGAATATGTTCTGTAATAATACATTATAAGGAGAAGATATTAGGAGGGGCATTCAATGAGTACCGCAACACATTCTTTGTTTTTTGGTTCAAAAAGTGAGACATTTCTTGTGGGACATCGTACAGTATCTTTGCCTCAGCCCTCAGGTTTCATAAAGTTCCTTTAGTTGGTGCGTTATAAGTAGATCCCAAAATGGCGTCTGTAATCGAGGCGCTTTCCAAGACGAGGTCACCATTGACTTTCTTATGGCGGAAAATTAGAGCATCGCAGATATAGGCGCCTGCAGCATGTCTACGGAGACCTCGTAGTGAACAAAAGCATGGTGAGTCGTTGGGCGATGCGTCTCCGATCAGCGCAACAGAGTCACACCAACCTGTCTGATCTCCCACTTAGCGGCCGGCCGGACATAGCTGTCTTACCCCATAGATATAGCTGTATGCACTGTGAACGTACAGTACACATTTTCTTACACATCTGGAAATGTCATTTTAGACTTTGCTGTGTTGATTTGAAAATGAGTCTCGACCCGAAGCTAGTCAGCGAATAAAATATTTGCAACTTGGACTGGTCTTGCGCTCTATTGGGTAACAGAAGTCACTGACTCAGCATGTTTGAAGTTCGTAATTAACGAAATTGGTTTTAAAGGCCGAAGGAGAGTGCTGCCTCTTTCTGTTCTCAAGAAAGTTCGTGAGATACATTGGGGATCCTCCGCGACGACGTTGGCAGCTGTGCGCCACCGCACGCCGAAATTGCCACCTGCTTTGCGGAGTGGAGATCTGGCGTGTGTTTCCCTTTTTCGCATGCTGCCGGCACAAAACAAAGATCGAAATGAAAAAAAAAGACTTAATGAAATGAAAAGACACCGGTGTCGTCAGATCATGACACTGACCATGTTTTTTTCAGTCTCTCTCCCTGGTTCCAGGACAAAATGTTAACTATATTATTTTATTCACAATGTTACCTACATTACTGGATTTATTCACTCAATTATTTTAACCTGTTCGCTTCATAATAGCCGGTTTAGTTAAACACGCTGCACAAAGTTAACGTTTTATTGGTTGATTTCAGTGAAGGACAATGGAAGAAACTGCGCCCAGTAAAAATGTAACACTGTTCCTGAATTTTTCTTGGTATAACAGCAGCAACATAAATTCTGTTAACACATTTACACAGCAAAACAGTCGAATTGGACAGCAGGATAATGAAACTTGTTTTACAGCGAACAATGCACCTGTTTGTGTAGGAGACAATGGTACTTCTGTTTTTAATATATTCCACAGGAGTGCGTAGGACACGAAAAAAAATACAAGACTTCTGCTACTGTCTAATAACTGAAACGAACATGTAATACAACTCCTATTAATACATCCTTCTAGAGAGAAGCATACGAAAAAAAGGAAAAAAATATTACTTTAGGATCTAATAACAGGAGTTTGGATCCAAATCACATTTTAAGGTTTCTCTGCTCTTTACTCATTTTCTCGAATTGTTTTGAGAAGATGTGCACGTCACACTACAATGCCCTCCCTCTCAACCAGAGATATCATTTTCTTGCATTTTTTTAAAATGTAGAAGAACTTGAAATGTCCCCTTAGAAAACTTAATGAATTACTGTGGTGATAAATCTCTTACATTATTTGAATTTCATACAGCATAGGCATAATTAGCAAATGAAAGATTTTGATAGAGAACAAACAATGTATTTACCTTAATAGTGTTCAAAAGTCATAATATATATAGCATTTCATGACATCCAGTCTTACAAATTTACTGTCTGTGATGGACAAACGTCCAGATCATCCGCTCTCAAAACTCCGCCATTTCTCTCCCCACATCCACTACTGCTGGCGGCTCACCTCCAACTGCGCAACGCTACGCGCTGTTAACAGCAAACTGCCCACCACTGCAATAGCCAACAACAATGCAAACCAGCCACAGACTGCACACACCACAGCCAGTGATTTTCATACAGAGCGCTACGTGGCGTTACCAATATAAAAACCTATACAGCCTACTTACAAACTCTCGGTTTTTGTTCAGTACAGAACTGAATTACGTTACTTATCATCACTTGTATGAATATCAAGAGCTCAGATGGCAACCAAGTTCTAAGCAAAGAAGGGAAGGCAGAAAGGTGGAAGGAGTATATAGAGGGTTTATACAAGGGCGATGTACTTGAGGACAATATTATGGAAATGGAAGAGGATGTAGATGAAGACGAAATGGGAGATAAGATACTGCGTGAAGAGTTTGACAGAGCACTGAAAGACCTGAGTCAAAACAAGGCCCCGGGAGTAGACAACATTCCATTTGAACTACTGATGGCCTCGGGAGAGCCAGTCATGGAAAAACTCTACCATCTGGTGAGCACGATGTATGAGACAGGCGAAATACCCTCAGACTTCAAGAAGAATATAATAATTCCAATCCCAAAGGAAGCAGGTGTTGACAGATGTGAAAATTACCGAACTATCAGTTTAATAAGTCACAGCTGCAAAATACTAACGCGAATTCTTTACAGACGAATGGAAAAACTGGTAGAAGCCGACCTCGGGGAAGATCAGTTTGGATTCCGTAGAAATGTTGGAACACGTGAGGGAATACTGACCTTACGACTTATCTTAGAAGAAAGATTAAGAAAAGGCAAAAATACGTTTCTAGCATTTGTAGACTTAGAGAAAGCTTTTGACAATGTTAACTGGAATACTCTCTTTCAAATTCTGAAGGTGGCAGGGGTAAAATACAGGGAGCGAAAGGCTATTTACAGTTTGTACAGAAACCAGATGGCAGTTATAAGAGTCGAGGGGCATGAAAGGGAACAGTGGTTGGGAAAGGAGTAAGACAGGGTTGTAGCCTCTCCCCGATGTTATTCAATCTGTATATTGAGCAAGCAGTGAAGGAAACAAAAGAAAAATTCGGAGTAGGTATTAAAATTCATGGAGAAGAAGTAAAAACTTTGAGGTTCGCCGATGACATTGTAATTCTGTCAGAGACAGCAAAGGACTTGGAAGAGCAGTTGAACGGAATGGACAGTGTCTTGAAAGGAGGATATAAGATGAACATCAACAAAAGCAAAACGAGGATAATGGAATGTAGTCAAATTAAGTCGGGTGATGCTGAGGGAATTAGATTAGGAAATGAGACACTTAAAGTAGTAAAGGAGTTTTGCTATTTAGGGAGTAAAATAGCCGATGATGGTCGAAGTAGAGAGGATATAAAATGTAGACTGGCAATGGCAAGGAAAGCGTTTCTCAAGAAGAGGAATTTGTTAACATCGAGTATAGATTTAAGTGTCAGGAAGTCGTTTCTGAAAGTATTTGTATGGAGTGTAGCCATGTATGGAAGTGAAACATGGACAATAACTAGTTTGGACAAGAAGAGAATAGAAGCTTTCGAAATGTGGTGCTACAGAAGAATGCTGAAGATAAGGTGGGTAGATCACGTAACTAATGAGGAAGTATTGAATAGGATTGGGGAGAAGAAGGGATCGGTTGGTAGGACATGTTTTGAGGCATCAAGGGATCACAAATTTAGCATTGGAGGGCAGTGTGGAGGGTAAAAATCGTAGAGGGAGACCAAGAGATGTATACACTAAGCAGATTCAGAAGGATATAGGTTGCAGTAGATACTGGGAGATGAAGAAGCTTGCACAGGATAGAGTAGCACGGAGAGCTGCATCAAACCAGTCTCAGGACTGAAGACCACAACAACAACATCATCACTTTTCCATCTGGACATACTCCACGATAATGTATGCGCGATGGCTAGCCATTTCAGCAGACGCTAAGTATACGCAGAAGTAGTAAGACACTGTAACATGAGTGTACAATGCCGAGATCCTTCCGACAGTCGTGTGCTGCCAAGTATTACAGGACGCCTTTGGTTGTGTCTTCCACCGGCAGTTATAAAATGAACAAGTTATGGTTAACTTGGATACTAAGGAATCTAAAGCAAACCCGGCAGAAGAGCGGGATGTGGTAGTGAGTGCACAAGCGAACACGGAGGGAACAGCAGTGCCACTCCACTATCATCATACTCCATAACTTCATACTCAAACCAACACAAAATTAATTAAATGTCACGAAAAATATAAATAATTCTTACTGCGCCAATTACACGAACACTTATCCAGACAAAAAAATTATATGCCTATGCAAAACATCTAAATTATCTTGCCGTGAGCCATACTCAAAACCACAAAAAGGCAAGAAAATTTCCAATACTGAAAAGAAAACTGGGCAAAACTCACCACATGTTGTGAATGTAACGCAGGCGGTGGGCTCGAACGTCGTACTGGACAGATGACGTCCACTATTCTGACACCAAATGTAATGGAAACTTCTGCCACCGAATGTAGCAGCAACACCAAATGTAGCGGGAAGGGGTAGAAGGCATCGTATTCAGACTCGTCCGAGCTTTCCAAGTTATATATTGTTTCCAACTACAGAGCACCCGTTCCTCTCGATCTTATACCATTTGGCATGAAAACAAACTCTCTGTATGCATCCCTAAATTGTGCGATAAGTTGTTGCAGATTAGGCTTATAGTACCACAATTCTTCTAAAACAATTACAGCAGCTGAATAATTAATCTTGTTTCCATAGAATGTTAAAGCTAAATGGTCGATTCGTTGCTGTGAAGTAGGAACCAGGAAGGCCAGGCGCAGGTCGTCAGGATAATTTCTGATATGGTCCCAGTTTCCATAAAAAAATTCCAACGCAGACATTAGCTGTAAACAGTAATCTTTATTTAAAATGTAACCGTACCTTTTCGTTTACAAAACGTCATATACACTCTGTTCCTAACTACAAACGTTACATATTTTACTTCACTTTGAACAACATCATTTTTAGCAGCCTCATCTCCAGCTATCTCCAGTCCCAAATAAAATGGATTAACACCTTGAAACAATTTGTTCTTACATTTACATTGATTTTCCAAATCGGTCCATGACTTTACTTTCGTTATATCAGCACTGGTCTCTGGCTTTGAATATGTAACAAACTTAAAACGATTCCTTCTACTGTATTTGCGCCAAGGAACGCCGGAAGAACGTTCAGGCCTTAAACTAAACGGACCTAACTTATTACTACAAGCAAGCCTTACTTTCTGCAATGCACCTTGATCCTCAAAAATTTTCTTATTTGCCCTGTCATCAAGTGTTAGTCTCTCTACTCTTACATTAATCCTATACACATATGTTACTATTTTATTAATAATTACAGAAGCATATTTATTCGCAAAGAAATTAAACTCATCCGTAATGTCATAATGCTTAGGTGTAGTAAAGTTCAGAGCGTTCTCATCATATTTTTCTGTAGAACCCATTTTCCCATATTCAAATCGAAGACCGTCGGACTGAGTATACTCCGTACGCCATTTACACATCCTCCCGAAATATGGCCTAGTCAGAATGTTCCGTCGACGTATCCAACGCCTCGGACGTGCACGGCGAAACCAGGTCATCATCCTCGTCCGACGAAATGCATAGAACCTCCTCCTCGGCTTCCACGTCCGACGTGTCCGACGCCACCTCCTCCTTCATTTGTAGACAATGAATAATGTGGCAATCAGCATGAACAACGTTCAAACGTGATATCAAAGCCTCATCACCAATTGTAAATTCGTTAGACACAAATATAACCAACCCTCTGTGATTGATTACCATCCCCGGTTTATTTTTAACATTAACAGTTACCGGGCGTCCTTCGACAATACGTTTCAATATGGACGCATACGGACGCCACCTTAACCACTCAAATTCTTCACAGACTATAACTTTATGAACTCGTGGATCATAACCACCAAATCCAAATTCAGAACAAAATGGAAGATACACATGTTGCTTCCGAGACAATATTTTTTCCACTAGGGTTGATTTGCCTATATTTGTATCGCCATATAAGTAAAGCTGTTTTTTACGAACCATTTGGGACCGAAAGGCCTCATTGTACCAGCGGACCACGCGCCCCGCCCAGCCATTGTAGTTCAAATGACACTCCGTAAGTGCACGAAAAACACGCTTCTTAGCCTGAAACGATTCAAAATATTTTTCTATAAATCTAACACGTGACCAATTATTCACCAAGAATGAATCAGTGTAATCTGGGTCCACTTCACTGTCTGCAAAACGGCTTGGTGCGGAATGGCTGCCTCAGTAGCCTGTGGCACACTGTGTTGGCCTGGTACACCAGCGGAGTTGCATCGACTTCCAGAGGCCGGCAGCCGACTCAGCAGTCCGTGTCGCTGCCAACTGAGTGCCGCTCGGTGTGAGCCGCAGGCAGCCAGATGCATGCTTCTCGTCAGAGCGGCTGAGATCACGGCGACAACGAGCGCCTGCGATCCGGCTTCCGAATCTGCGGCCCTCGCCTCAGGATGCCTCGGGCATGTGTTGAGAGCCAGGGCGACTAAAAGCGGTAGTGAGCCACGGAGTGGCCTGCTGCCGGCTGGCTACTGACCATGCATCTGCCTCAGAGGGTCGAATCAGCGAACCGCCGTGGACTGAAACGCTGCGTGTAGCTGGTGGTGGGACACGGCCACGCCATCAAGGAGAACTGCCGCATTTGAATGAATCTCATTAGAAACCCGCAACCTACAGGGTTATTACAAATGATTGAAGCGATTTCACAGCTCTACAATAACTTTATTACACTCCTGGAAATTAAAATAAGAACACCGTGAATTCATTGTCCCAGGAAGGGGAAACTTTATTGACACATTCCTGGGGTCAGATACATCACATGATCACACTGACAGAACCACAGGCACATAGACACAGGCAACAGAGCATGCACAATGTCGGCACTAGTACAGTGTATATCCACCTTTCGCAGCAATGCAGGCTGCTATTCTCCCATGGAGACGATCGTAGAGATGCTGGATGTAGTCCTGTGGAACGGCTTGCCATGCCATTTCCACCTGGTGCCTCAGTTGGACCAGCGTTCGTGCTGGACGTGCAGACCGCGTGAGACGACGCTTCATCCAGTCCCAAACATGCTCAATGGGGGACAGATCCGGAGATCTTGCTGGCCAGGGTAGTTGACTTACACCTTCTAGAGCACGTTGGGTGGCACGGGATACATGCGGACGTGCATTGTCCTGTTGGAACAGCAAGTTCCCTTGCCGGTCTAGGAATGGTAGAACGATGGGTTCGATGACGGTTTGGATGTACCGTGCACTATTCAGTGTCCCCTCGACGATCACCAGTGGTGTACGGCCAGTGTAGGAGATCGCTCCCCACACCATGATGCCGGGTGTTGGCCCTGTGTGCCTCGGTCGTGTGCAGTCCTGATTGTGGCGCTCACCTGCACGGCGCCAAACACGCATACGACCATCATTGGCACCAAGGCAGAAGCGACTCTCATCGCTGAAGACGACACGTCTCCATTCGTCCCTCCATTCACGCCTGTCGCGACACCACTGGAGGCGGGCTGCACGATGTTGGGGCGTGAGCGGAAGACGGCCTAACGGTGTGCGGGACCGTAGCCCAGCTTCATGGAGACGGTTGCGAATGGTCCTCGCCGATACCCCAGGAGCAACAGTGTCCCTAATTTGCTGGGAAGTGGCGGTGCGGTCCCCTACGGCACTGCGTAGGATCCTACGGTCTTGGCGTGCATCCGTGCGTCGCTGCGGTCCGGTCCCAGGTCGACGGGCACGTGCACCTTCCGCCGACCACTGGCGACAACATCGATGTACTGTGGAGACCTCACGCCCCACGTGTTGAGCAATTCGGCGGTACGTCCACCCGGCCTCCCGCATGCCCACTATACGCCCTCGCTCAAAGTCCGTCAACTGCACATACGGTTCACGTCCACGCTGTCGCGGCATGCTACCCGTGTTAAAGACTGCGATGGAGCTCCGTATGCCACGGCAAACTGGCTGACACTGACGGCGGCGGTGCACAAATGCTGCGCAGCTAGCGCCATTCGACGGCCAACACCGCGGTTCCTGGTGTGTCCGCTGTGCCGTGCGTGTGATCATTGCTTGTACAGTCCTCTCGCAGTGTCCGGAGCAAGTATGGTGGGTCTGACACACCGGTGTCAATGTGTTCTTTTTTCCATTTCCAGGAGTGTAATTGAGATATTTTAAAAACGCTTTGCACACACATACAAAAACTCAAATAGTTTTTTTAGGCATTCACAAATGTTCGATATGTGCCCCTTTAGTGATTCGGCAGACATCAAGCAGATAATCAAGTTCCTCTCACACTCGGCGCAGCATGTCCCCATCAATGAGTTCGAAAGCATCGTTGATGCGAGCTCGAAGTTCTGGCACGTTTCTTGGTAGAGGAGGCTTAAACGCTGAATCTTTCACATAACCCCACACAAAGAAATCGCATGGGGTTAAGCCGGGAGAGCGTGGAGGCCATGACATTAATTGCTGATCATGATCTCCACCACGACCGATCCATCGGTTTTCCAATCTCCTGTTTAAGAAATGCCGAACATCATGATGGAAGTGCGGTGGAGCACCACCATGTTGAAAGATGAAGTCGGCGCTGTCGGTCTCCAGTTGTGCCATGAGCCAATTTTCCGCGGGCTACGCGTGAAACTTGCCCGCACGCGTTCAACCGTTTCTTCGCTCACTGCAGGCCGACCCGTTGATTTCCCCTTACAGAGGCATCCAGAAGCTTTAAACTGCGCATACCATCGCCGAATGGAGTTAGCAGTTGGTGGATCTTTGCTGAACTTCGTCCTGAAGTGTCGTTGCACTGTTATGACTGACTGATGTCGGTGCATTTCAAGCACGACATACGCTTTCTCGGCTCCTGTCGCCATTTTGTCTCACTGCGCTCTCGAGTGCTCTGACGGCAGAAACCTGAAGTGCGGCTTCAGCCAAACAAAACTTTATGAGTTTTTCTACGTATCTGTAGTGTTTCGCGACCATATGTCAATGAATGGAGCTACAATGAATTTATGAAATTGCTTCAATCATTTGTAATAGCCCTGTATTTATACACAGCTGTGCACCTCTGTTTTGCCATACGTGCCGCTTTGCGTCACGTATTCATAACACGCTAGGTTGGCCTGTCTGCCCGTTCTGTCTGTGACTTGCGAAATGCAAATCCACTACACATACTCTTTCAGAAATTTGACGGCCCTGTGGCCTCTATTCTACTTTGAAAGTGCCGGTATTCGTAATCACTGCAATCTGGCCCGCACCTGGCTGTAACTTGTGCTCGGAATATTGCACAAAACTAACTTCCCGTATCCTAAATGGTGGTGCCACTACAACAGTAAATGGGGAGCTGTGCATGGGTTATAAGCTACTGGACTCCCAAAAGAGGTTCCATGTGATGACCGTAGCCGCCACCTATATTGTAGATGTATACTAGCAGAATGACTCCAACAACATCCTCAAGGTTTATGCAGTACACCAGCACCTGCCTAATGGCATGACACTTCTACAGTTCAGCATTAGTCACATGGAGAGAAGTCGGAAGGGAGCCTGTAGTATGCAAACACGGATGCTTACAGTGAATGGACAGCTGTGCATCGGTTACCAGCTATTGGTCTCCCGGAAGAGGCTCCATATGATAAACGTGTCATTACCATAGATGTACAACAGCAGAATGACTCCGACAATGTCCTTGAAATTTATGCAATAGCCCAGCTCATTCCTAATTTCGAGACAACTCCTCAGGGCGTCATTAGTCTCTTGGAGAGATGCCAGCAGTTAGGCTGTGGTATAAACTGCGAAGCAATTTCGGTGTCGCAT
The DNA here is from genome assembly GCF_023864275.1 of Schistocerca cancellata. Lineage (NCBI taxonomy): Eukaryota > Metazoa > Arthropoda > Insecta > Orthoptera > Acrididae > Schistocerca > Schistocerca cancellata. Next base: position 78,800,928 of record NC_064627.1, on the reverse strand, counting down.
TGTCAATGTGTGGGTGTGAGGGTTACGGTAAACTGGCGGCAGTGCATCGGTTACGAGGTACGGGACTTCCAGAAGAGGTTCCAAGCAGTGACCATTGTCTCGCCAGTATCATGTATGTACACTAGCAGAGTCACACCGAATATATCGACGAGGCTTAGGCAATAAACCAGCATCCACCTAATGACGTTACAACTCCTAAGGCTGGGATAAGTCTCTTGGTCAAAAGTCAGCAAGGAGCCTGTAGTATGCAATCGCGAAGCAATTTCTGTGTCGCATTATGAACGTGAGGTTGCAGTAAATGGGGTGCGGGGCATCGGTTAGTAGGTATTACATGCCCAGGAGAGGTTCAATAGGCCGACCATAGCCACGCCAGCATCATAGATGTGCACTACCACAATGACTCTGACAATGTCCTCGATGCTTATACAATAGCCCATGACTCGCCTAATGGCAAGACAACTCCTGAGGGCAGCATTAGTCTCCTGGAGACATGTCGCAAGGAACCGGTATTACGCAATTGCGAAGCAATATCTGTGTTGCATCGTCAATGTGATGGTGAGACGGGCAATAGTGCATCGGTTACAAGCAACTTAACTCCCAGGAGAGGTTCCATTTAGTGATCGTAGCAGAACCAGTGTCATAGATGTAGCAGAATGACTCCGACAATGTCCTTGCGGTTAGTGCAATAGCCCAGCACTCGTATAATAGCGAGACAGCTACTGCGGGAGGAAATAGTCTCCTGGATAGAGGTCGGTAAGGAGCCTGTAGTATGAAATCACAATGCAATTTCTGTGTCGCATCATGAATGTTGGGTTAAATGGTTTAAATGGCTCTGAGCACTATGGGACTTAATTTCTAAGGTCATCAGTCCCCTAGAACTTAGAACTACTTAAACCTAACTAACCTAAGGACATCACACACACCCATGCCCGAGGCAGGATTCGAACCTGCGACCGTAGCCGTCGCGCGGTTCCAGACTGTAGCGCCCAGAACCGCTCGGCCACACCGGCCGGCATGAATGTTGGGGCGCGGTGCATCGGTTACAAGCTTATGGACTCCCAGGAGAGATTCCTTGGGGTGACCATAGCCGCGCCAGTATGACTCGTGTAAAGTAGCAGAACAATTCCGTCAACGTCCTCGAGGCTTATGCAACAGCCCAGCTCCCGAAAAATGGCGAGGTAAGTCCTGAGGATTGCATTACTCTCTTGGAGAGAAGTCGATAGGATGCCTGTAGCATGCAACCATTTCTGTTTCATATCGTCAATGTGAGGGTGCAAGCATCACAGTAATCGGCCAGCGGTGCATCGGTCATAGGCTATTAGACTTCCAGGATAGGTCCCATCTAGTGACCATAACCACATCAGTATCATAGATATACACTAGCAGAATGACTCCCACAACTTGTTTGAGGCTTGTGCAATACTTCAGCACCTACCTAATGGCGAGACAACTGCGGACGGAGGAATAAGTCTCATGGAGAATAATTGTCTGGAAGCCCGTAGAATGTAACTGCGAAGCAATTTCTGTGTTGCATCGTCAATGTGATGGTGCGAGAGTTACAGGTAATGGGCTGTATTGCAACGGTTACTAGCTACTGGACTGCAGTGAGTGCTTCCATGGTGTGACCAGTTCCGCACAAGTATCACAAATGTACACTACCGAAATGGCTCCGTCCGTGTACCCGAGACTTATCCAATAGTCCAGCACCCACATAACATCGAGACAACACTTGAGGGCGGCATTATTCTCTTTGCGACGAGTCGCCAGTGAGCTTCTAGTATGCAATCGTGAACAAATTCTGTGTCGCATCTTCATTGTGATGGTGCGAGGCTTACAGTAAATTAGCAGCGCTGCATCAATTACGTGCAACTGGACTGCAGCCTCGCCAGTATCACATATGTACAGTAGCAGATTTAATCCGAAAATCTCCTCGAGGGTAATGCAATAGGTCAGTACCCGTCTAATGGCGAGACAACTCCTGAATGCGGCATTAGTCTCTCGGGTAGATGACGCGCTTGCAGTATGCAATCGAGAAGCAATTTCTGTATCACATCGTCAATATGAAGGTGTGAGCGTAACAGTAATCGCCAGCGGCTCGTCAGCCGTAAGCTACTGGACTCCCATGCGGTTCCATGTGGTGATTGTAGCCTCGCCATTATCATTTATGTAAACTAGCAGAATGACTCCGACAACGTCCTTGAGGCTTATGCAATAGCTCTGTTTTGTGGCGGCGTTCGTAGCGACAAACACTTCGCTGTAGAAACGGCTTACGAAGTCACCGCCACACTTTTAATAGCGGGCCGACCGGTCCGCTGGAACAGTGAACAGAAAGATGTAAACCCAAACACTCTGGCTAAATAAAAGTCGGTACTTATCTTTATTAACGAAGATACAGAAACACAGTAGTGAACTCCGTGTCTACAGAAATCTGTCTAGTTCGAGTCGGAGCGGCTAGGTCAGCGTCGGCTGACGACAAACTTCAACTCCGCTGCGATGAACACACAACTGACTATCAAGTACACAAATCGGTGGCGAGTATACAACTGAGCGGCGAATACAGAACTGTCCTAGCGCTCGCGACTCCAGCGCTTAAGAAGCCAGAAGCCAGCGGTGGCGCGCGCAGACTTGCGGCGATTTCCTGTATCGCTGGCGCTGCTTATGCGGACGGCGTCCGGACTTTGATGCTGCCAACCTTTTGGCAGCGGGCTCGGTTGGCATTACTGGCTAGGATATAACACTCTGGACCTGCCTAATGGTGTGACAACTCCTGAGAGCAGCATTAGTCTTTCGGGGATAATTCGGCATGGAGCAATTTCTGTGTCAAATCGTCAATGTGAGAGTGCGAGGTTACAGTAAACGTGCAGTGATGTATCGGTCCGATGTGGTGACCGTACCCCCGCCAGTACTATAGGTATACACTAACATAATTTCTCCAACAATGCCCTCAAGGCTTATGCACTAACGAGACACCTGCCTAATGGCGAGACATCTTCTGAGGGCGACTTTAGTCCGTAGGAGAGAAGTCGGCAGGGAGCCTGAACTACGCAACAGCAAAGAAATATCTGTTTTGCACCGTCAATGTGAGGCTGCGAAAGTTGCAATAAACGGGCTGCGGTGCATCACTTATAAGCTACTGGACGCCTCGGAGAGGTTCCATGTGTTGACCATGGCCGGGCTAGAATAATACACTCCTGGAAATTGAAATAAGAACACCGTGAATTCATTGTCCCAGGAAGGGGAAACTTTATTGACTCATTCCTGGGGTCAGATACATCAATGATCACACTGACAGAACCACAGGCACATAGACACAGGCAACAGAGCATGCACAATGTCGGCACTAGTACAGTGTATATCCACCTTTCGCATCAATGCAGGCTGCTATTCTCCCATGGAGACGATCGTAGAGATGCTGGATGTAGTCCTGTGGAACGGCTTGCCATGCCATTTCCACCTGGCGCCTCAGTTGGACCAGCGTTCGTGCTGGACGTGCAGACCGCGTGAGACGACGCTTCATCCAGTCCCAAACATGCTCAATGGGGGACAGATCCGGAGATCTTGCTGGCCAGGGTAGTTGACTTACACCTTCTAGAGCACGTTGGGTGGCACGGGATACATGCGGACGTGCATTGTCCTGTTGGAACAGCAAGTTCCCTTGCCGGTCTAGGAATGGTAGAACGATGGGTTCGATGACGGTTTGGATGTACCGTGCACTATTCAGTGTCCCCTCGACGATCACCAGTGGTGTACGGCCAGTGTAGGAGATCGCTCCCCACACCATGATGCCGGGTGTTGGCCCTGTGTGCCTCGGTCGTGTGCAGTCCTGATTGTGGCGCTCACCTGCACGGCGCCAAACACGCATACGACCATCATTGGCACCAAGGCAGAAGCGACTCTCATCGCTGAAGACGGCACGTCTCCATTCGTCCCTTCATTCACGCCTGTCGCGACACCACTGGAGGCGGGCTGCACGATGTTGGGGCGTGAGCGGAAGACGGCCTAACGGTGTGCGGGACCGTAGCCCAGCTTCATGGAGACGGTTGCGAATGGTCCTCGCCGATACCCCAGGAGCAACAGTGTCCCTAATTTGCTGGGAAGTGGCGGTGCGGTCCCCTACGGCACTGCGTAGGATCCTACGGTCTTGGCGTGCATCCGTGCGTCGCTGCGGTCCGGTCCCAGGTCGACGGGCACGTGCACCTTCCGCCGACCACAGGCGACAACATCGATGTACTGTGGAGACCTCACGCCCCACGTGTTGAGCAATTCGGCGGTACGTCCACCCGTCCTCCCGCATGCCCACTATACGCCCTCGCTCAAAGTCCGTCAACTGCACATACGGTTCACGTCCACGCTGTCGCGGCATGCTACCAGTGTTAAAGACTGCGATGGAGCTCCGTATGCCACGGCAAACTGGCTGACACTGACGGCGGCGGTGCACAAATGCTGCGCAGCTAGCGCCATTCGACGGCCAACACCGCGGTTCCTGGTGTGTCCGCTGTGCCGTGCGTGTGATCATTGCTTGTACAGCCCTCTCGCAGTGTCCGGAGCAAGTATGGTGGGTCTGACACACCGGTGTCAATGTGTTCTTTTTTCCATTTCCAGGAGTGTATATGAACACTAGCAGAATGACTCTATGTTCTCGAGGCTTATGCAATAGCCCAGCACCCGCCTAATGTCGACACGTCTCCCGAGGGCTGCATTAGTCTCTTGGAGAGAGGTAGGTAGGGAGGCTGTAGCACGCAAACACGAAGTAATTTCTGTGCTGCATCGTCAGTGTGAGGGTTACAGTAAACGGGTACCGGTGCATCGTTTACAAGCTACTGGACTCCCATGAGACGTTCGGTGCAGTAACCGTTTCCGCCCCAGAACCAAAGATTTACACTAGCAGAATGATTCCGACATTGCCCTCGAGGCTTTTGCAATAGCCCAGCACTCGCCAAATGGCGAGACAATTCTAGAGAGCGCCAGTAGTACGTTGGAGAGAAGTCGGTAGGCAGCCTATATTATGCAATTTCGAAGCTATTTCTGTGTCTGTGTCTGTGTGATGGTGTGACTGTTACAGTGAACGAGCAGCGGTGCATTGGTTACAAGGAGACGTTCCGTGTGGTGACAGTAGTGTGGTGACAGGTAAAATTTATATTATATAACTGTAGTTGTTAGTTTTTGTAGTTCGCTGTCTTTCGCACGCCAAGCTCTCAACTATTTTTCTGGTCAGCCAGAAAGCAGTGGAGAACATACTGACAACAGTTTCCAGCCTGCACGTCCACCTTTTGGTTCAGTGCACTGAAAGAAATGTTACTATTATCTTTCTGCCTAGCAGGATCAGGACTATGATTATAAATGAAGATATAAAGTTCTAGTTGATACAGATATTTAGTGAAGTATCCCGCGCACAACAATTTGAAATTCACTCTGTTCAATAGACAGTAAATCTTGCTGCCCTAAACTGCACTATTATCAGTTCAGGGGCGACCTCTACGGTACGTTCCTACCAAATTGTCTTTAGTCCTGACTACTAATACTCAAAGAAATGTTGGAAATAAATGCTCGCGACAAAAGTGGAAGTAATGTACATCACCTGACTCGCCTATTTGTAATTATCACGACCATCACACTAACAGATACTTTAGCAAAATCTAAGCGATCTAGGACGGTGTTCAGTCCTCTTGAGTTCACTATCAGTTATTACAGAAAATACGCATTTTGTCACAGTCCGTCTCTGACATCATCCGTGGCAGAGCGCAATCCGGCGTTAAACAGACGCTGACCTTACAGTGGCTGAGTATGAAGCGAACCTTTCTCCTGCCTCTCGGGCTGTATTTATATATGTGCCGCAGCGGACGGCCTCGGGAACATCAGCTGTCACCTACCATATGCACACGGCAGCAGCACGTGAACGACTGCTTTCTAGGACACATAATCTTCAACAACAAAGCTATGAATTTATTTAGAATCTTCTTATTTTTTACGTGCATTCAGGTAAGTTCGTTGAAATCACAGAAAAAGTTTCAGCTCAGTTGAATAAAAACTTTGCCTTCTAGAATTTGTAAAGTGGAACTGCCGGGAGATCGTCACCTCTGAACTATAACTTTAAAAGACCTTGTATTGTTTGTTATTAATATTTCAGCCCTAAAATTTGTTATAGCTCTATTACTTAATAAGTTTCGTCGTGTGCTGTAACCAAAATTTTCTAGCATTAAAATTACGGGTACTTACTCTACGACAGATGGGTACGTTTTAGTTGCAAATTTAGTTTTAATTAAATCACTCGGAAACTATTAGAGGTAGCTTAACGAGGTCTCTTATTTATTATTTTTAGGTTGAACTGAAGCATAATACAAATTTTTACATTTCTAAGTCTGTTATTTAGCTCCTCCAATTTTTCTTAAATACATGGATTCTGACTATTATTTTTATTCTATTCTGTTGAAACTCGCACCATTTATTTTTTACATGCATTGCCACATTGTAAACCAATTCTGGATTTCTATCTTTATTATTCAGCGCCACTTATGTTTTTCTTTAAACGGTGTTTTTGTGAAAACTATTTAGGACATAACATCCAAACGTTTTTACATTAAAGTATATGTTGACAAACTTTGAATAAGAAATTTTGACTTTTAATTTCATACTTAATTATGGTGCAATACGTGTGCCCTACGTACAGACGCATTAAGGTGACGTGGCGGTACTACTAGTGAACTGGGGTAAGTCCCGGCACACTCGCTCTCGTCTGTTTCTCTCAGCAGATATAGCGCTAGTTTCCCTTCTGTAGCCTCGAAAGTATAATAGATGTACACTAGCAGAGTGACTCCGACAATGTCCTTGAGACTCATGCAGAAGCTCAGCACCTGTCTGATGGAGAGACAGCTCCTGGGGGCTGCATTAGTCTCTAGGAGAGACGTCGGCAGGAAGTCTGCAGTATGCAATCGTGAAACAATTTCTGTATCGCATCGTCAATGTCAGGGTGCGAGGGTTACAGTATCAGTTCACTGGTGAATCAGTCACAAGCTACAGGACTCCCATGAGAGGCTGTAGCCGCGCCAGTATCATAGATACACATGAACAGAATTACAGTATTTCCTCGAGAGCTCTGCAATAGTCCACTTTGGAACCTCTCAAAATTTTTTACACCTCTGATGTTATCCACATGTGGACAAATAGTAGGTCTCATGAAGCAGCACTGCTTAGCCGCCACAAAATTAAGACTCAAACATCAGTAAATCAAACTATTCTTCTAGTGTTTCTCCGAATTGCATATACCAACCACCCTCTGCTGCGACGACTCGAAATCTATTGGGTATTTTCCTCTTCTTTTTCGAGCCTTCTTTCCTCCCCTTCTAGCCCAACCTTCGCTCTCCAATTACGCCTTCATCAGCGAGCTTCTCCTCAATATTTTTCATTTGTGCTGAATTGTTTTTTACCCTTCTTGCATGTCCACGTGTGTCATGTATTTTTTAGAGACTGCATGAATAAGTAACGTATTTCTTCTCTTAGCAAATTAAATATTACATATCTTGTGGTGAATTGATCTGTTTATCCAGATTCCACATACTACTTTTCCTTAAAATCATATAAAGTATACTGAAATGCCTGGGCTAGCAGAACAGAGCTGGTTAGGTTGTGGAAAGAGGCCAAAAAAGGGTTGCTGTCAGTTGCACTCAACATAAAAACTTTATTTATCGACACACAATATTACAACAATGATGCAAAACACTCAAAACTTTAATCGACCTCCTTTGATTAACTTGAGATCTGCTAAAGGCCACACTCAAAATTCAAGACACAAAGCCTGAGCAAGAAATTGAAATACAAGGTTCTTCTGGAGGTTTCACCCAAGAATATTTTCTAAATATTCAATCTAAATAGGCTGAAGGCATTAGCAATTTAATTTTAATGGAACTTGGCTGGAGGCCGCATATTAAACAATAAAAAGAGTTTCAATCAAAAGGCAGAAGGCCTTATCTTCAAACATTTCATAAAAAATTCGGCTGAAGGCCCCACACAGAAGCATAACAATCTCATGCGTTAAGGACAAGACAAGAACATTAATTTAAGGGATATTAAAACTCCGCTGAAGGCCACATATCAGCAAAAAACTTAATGGCTTAAGCCCTAGAAAGAAGAGTTTTAATTTTAAAAAGCAAAAGTCCGTATACAGAATAACAATCCCATGTCTCAAGGGGAAGACAAGAATATTAATTTAAGAGATATTAATACTCGGCTGAAGACCACATATCAATAAAATTTGTTTAACGGCTTAAGGTCTAGAAAAAGGCAGAAGGCCTTGTCTTAAGACATCTCATGCAAATTCGGCTGAAGGCTCCATATAAAACAATGACAATCTCATGCCTTAAGGGCAAGACAAGAGCATTAATTTAAGAGATAACTAAAACCGAAAGAGGGAAATTACAATGTAACACACAAGCAACAGTGCTCAAAAGTTTCCAAGGGTCGGCCTGGGATTGTAACACTAGCGACCATTTAGGTGAGACAGGCTGCCTGTCCAACGACTTCTTAATCTGTAGTCAACCCAACCGACACACAGCCGACCGACCAATCAATAACATCAGTTCCGCTCCACGCAACCAGCAAACGACCTCAAGACTTCAGTACAACTACACTAAAAATACTGGCGCCCAAAACGACAACAACACCTCAGCTGTCTAACTACACGCAACGCTGGACAGCAACGGCACGACGAGGAAAATACACCGCCGAAAATTACGTCAACGATCAGTTCACGTAACCGGAACGTCAACAGCCACAAGGCAGAAGATACCTCCGGTCAACTTCAATAACAGGGAATAAATTATGCTAAGTTAAACTCCACAGGAAGACGGCTGAAAACTTAGCCGACTTGAATACACACATGTTGTTGCTCACGGGAATGTCCAAAAAGCGACAACCAGGGTCAAACGGAGAAATGTAAACAGTTCAGGCTCGATAACAGGTTAAGTGAGGACTCAACTATCATGTCCAAGATCGGTTGGTGACAAACTTCGTAGCACTCGCAAGCAGCACCTCACACTCCAACTGAACGTGCACACCGCCAGCGGCCCCGGCCAGAGTCCACGTGTCGGAGACTTCCTAGCTGCTCCACGCCAACCGACCGACTGCCCAGACCCGGAAACGGTGAAAGGACCAAATATATGCCGGCCGATGAAACGACCATCCGAACAACCAATCAACGGTCGTCCCGCTCCAATCTCCCTCTGTGGGGACAGTTCATGAGTGTCACCAGCGGTCGGCGAGCACTGGCTGTCCGTGCCTCACCGGCGCTCAACAGGTCAGCGATCTTGTTCGAACATGATCTGATCATCGCCAAACCTTGCTGTCACATAAGGCAACATCACGTTCTCCAAAATTGATATGTAACTGCGCGCATCGAGTCTTCCTTCCACTTGCCACAGGAGCCCACACCCTTCTGCCGGTATCCATGCCCATACCGTTACCGACTCCCTGCCACTCGTTTGGCATCTGAAAATATATTTTGGATTATACCTAGCACCTTTTGGCCGTTAAACAAGTACTTTTCCAGTTGATGATGCAGAGAAAACTTTTTCGTCCGTCAAATCACTCGCCTCCAAAACTGAAGAGGTTTGTCGACAGTTTCAGCAGCAAAAGCAAGGCAGGCTTCTCTGTGGTAAACAGTCAATATCTTTTTCACAGCATCGCTTCTTGCTCTTAGTCCACCTTCCCTCAGACGACGAGTGTCGGTCTTATTGCTAACATTGAGACCCAAAATCTGCTGAACTTGTCGTGCGTTGACAAATGGGTGGTTCTCACTGAAACGGCGTATCTGCCGATCCCAAGCTGCTGTTTTGCGGCGACGGCCATGAGGCCTCCCATTCAGGTTACCACTCTCTTCCTTTCGCCTAATCCACCTGGCTACCGTCGACTTGTGAAGACCCATAGTTCTTGCTATGTAGCCATTTGAAAGTCCCTCTGCATGGAATGCTATTATAGCAACCTTGTCTGCCTCAGCCAGATGGATCATTTAGCTGTGAGTGAATGATTCGTTGCGGTTAATATCTGCTGCGAAAACAGCACTAGGGAAGAGACTGACTCCTCCACGATGGCAGTCACAACGCAATGGCCAACTATGTGTAACACGGAAATCGATGGCATAAACAAGAGATCGCAAGCCCTTACGCTTGTCATTACATATTGGAGCAACTTAGAGACTGTAATTTTTCTCAGAAGGGACTGGTCCGCTCTTGTCATGTCTTGTCCTGATAAATATTACAAGAAATGAATTGTTTTCGGTTTGTATACACGTCAGGCCGAACGCAAGAAACTTTTCTGAAATATCTGAGGCAACCTGAAGAACATTCCGTAAATTTTAGCTGGAGAAGGTGGCCTTATAAGAAGGAAAACGTGTTTATCCTCGCTCGCCGCGTTTCCAAGTGGCGCAGTTTACTCTAAGGCATACATAGTTCTCGCCGGGCGTAAGAAGCGATTCGATTAACGAGAGGAACTTGCCAGGTGCCACTCGCTGACTGTCCGGAAACTTTGCTCTGTGAAGGAGAGGACAAAATAAGCGAACATGTGTGTCGGCTTATCTGCAGACACTCGACCATTTCCGAGAAAACGACGGTCAAAGTTATGAACGCGCTGTTGCTGTAGTGTAGATACCTTGTGTCCGAGAATCCAATTGAAGCGGTGGCTCAGTGGCTACCGTCGTTCCTTCTTAACTTTGAATTTTTTGTTATTATTTTTTTCCTCCCTCTCTATCAGAATTATCTACGAATGTTTTTTTTTTTTCAGTCTGTGTTGAAATAAGGTTGTCGTTATTCGCCAATTAACTTTCTGTGTGAGTAATGAATTAGAAATACCAGTAAGGTTGCAAGGATATTCACAAATATTTCACATTTTCTCATTCTTTTTTAACTTCTTTCATTACACAGTAAATTAATTGAAGAATAGCGACAACATTGTTTCAATATAAATTCTTAGATAGTTCAGAGAGTGAGGGGAAAGAAAAAAAGGAACAACCGGGTTTCGAACTGGTGGCACAGAGTTCTGAAGTCGCGATAGTAGCCGCTGAGGCACCGTTTTCTCAAAAGTGGTGATTGACAGTACACGCCAAAAAGATCCAAGGAACGGTAGCACGATTTGTAATGTCAGGAAATAGGGGAGAGAAAGAGTCCCAGATTTGATAAGCAAATTGGGGTGACATTCAAGAAGACAAAAGCGTTTTCAAAAATGGTTCAAATGGCTCTGAGCACTATGGGACTTAACATATATAGTCATCAGTCCCCTAGAACTTAGAACTACTTAAATCTAACCAACCTAAGGACATCACACAACAACCAGTAATCACGAGGCAGAGAAAATCCCTGACTCCGCCGGGAATCGAACCCGGGAACCCGGGCGTGGGAAGAGAGAACGCTACCGCACGACCACGAGCTGCGGACAAAAGCGTTTCTCGTTGCCGCGAGATATTTTCATGAAATTTCAATCACCAACATTTGTTCTAAATGCCAAAACATTATTTCCTTGGGAACTGACACAGGAAGAAATGACCACAGTAATAATGTAATTCAGGGCTCGTAAGAAAAGAGTTAACTGCTCCTTTTTCGCGCACGCCGTTAAAGAGTGGGAGGGTAGAGGAATAGTCCGAATGTGGTTCGGTGAACCCTCTGAGAGGTACGTAAGTCTGGATTGCAAAGAAATCTTGTAGATGTAGTCATGTAGTTGTAACAACGAAATTATGTTGTTATTGCGACAGATGTGTTACATTTGATTTGAACATCAAAGTTGTTTACTGTTTATTTAGTTGTTGTTCATTATTTTTAGCGATAGACAAACATCTAGGTGCGTTAAATTGATGCTGAAATAAAGTATCATGCATGGACCAATAACAATAAATTCTTAACTACTTGTTATCGTACTGCAGTATCTGCCAGCGTCTTCAGAACTGGATATCACATACGACGTTCCTAGGGTGTTTATAAGTGGATATTGCAGACGACTTCGAACAAAATTTGAATGTAGCTTCGTAAAAGTTTCGTGATCAAGTTGCTGATGAATACAGTTTATCTTCACCAGACAGTATATATTACCATTACACATTAGGTGAAAAGGGTTTCGCCAGGTGCGTTGGCCGAGCTGTTCTAGGCGCTTCAGTCACGAACCGCGCGGCTGCTTCAGTCGCAGGTTGGAATCCTGTCTCGTGCATGGATGTGTGTGACGTCCTTAGGTTAGATAGGTTTAAGTAGTTCTAGGCCTAGGGGACTGACGACCTAAGCAGTTTGGTAGCATAGTTCTTAGAGCCTTTTTTGACCTTTCGCGTAAATTTTCTTTACATAAACGGCCGTATCTTTAGATTGCGTGACATAGAAGCTCACTTATTTACACCACTAAGGGGCCGTATGCCGCAGGAAGTGCGATACATTTTCGCTTATTATGTTTATCCGTAGTCTAGGTAAACGGATGTTAAAGGTTGGGTAGAGAGATAGACGGTCAAGAAAGTGAGACTACTAGGGTTCCATTTTTATTGATTTAGATGACGAAATCCTAAGGATGAAAATAGCTACGACAGTTACTGAAGATGAAGGCCGCATAAACAATTCTCCTACTTCTTATTCGAAATGTTCTAGTTGCAGTCGATACATCAGCATATTAATCGTAGCTACGCTTTCGATCCAAATCACATTTACAGGGATGCAAACAAAATCCATTTGCCTATACACGTGGTCGTTCAGATCCCAGTATCAATGCCACCGCGTTTTAGAAGTGCGAGCATTCCCATTGCTAGCTAGATTAAGAAACACTTCAGATGATGAACGTTTTCTGGCTGTGGCGAGTGTAATGGAGAATCCGAAACACTGTGGAATACGTTTGGCAGCTATGTCGCCGTTTGTTTCCTGGAATGGTGCAGAATTATCCTACTAAATTTACTGGCTAATAATAGTATTTTGTTATTTCGATAAAGATCCGTAGTGATTGTCACATAAGCGGTGACATAAAGGTAGAAAATTCTTGTTTTTGAGTCCAGAAAGCTCTATGCAACAAAAACTGTAGATCATTTTGCCATTTTCATTGCGAAATTGCCGGCTTATTCATGTCTGGGATAATAATAGAGGGCTGTTTGCCTGGGTTGTCTGCTAGCGTAGTGAAAGGTGTTTGGTACTGCAAGAGAGGTCTGGTTTGTTTTCGATTCTAATCTCGATGGAGGCAGATAGACTATCAGTAAAGCAATTTTAAGAAATTCTCGCGCCTCCAATACGTTTTATTGCTACCTTTATTCTGTACCGGTGCCCTGTGGACGTCAATACGAAACTCTTGTAGAATTTCATACTTGTTACTGCCTACTGTTTCTGCTTATGTCAATAATTGAATTGACTTACGTGTGGCACTGAATGATTTTTAACTGAATGTCGTTACGAATCTTCACGAATTGCTAAATTTGCTCACTTTCATGGTAGGTCAGCAACGGTAATCCAGTATGACTGGCCTGAACGTTGAAACAGACCGTTTCGCGGATAAATGCGCATAATATTTGGCTAATTCTTAATGATCTGGGGTAATTTGTCTTACTAAAACAGTTATGTCATCTCGATAAGCTGAAATTCATTTCCTGCCAGAGTGGCCGAGCGGTTCTAGGCGCTACAGTCTGGAACCGCACGACCGCTACGGTCACAGGTTTGAATCCTGCCTCGGGCTTGGATGTGTGTGATGTCCTTAGGTTAGTTAGGTTTAAATAGTTCTGAGTTCTAGGGGACTAATGACCTGAGATGTTAAATCCCATAGTTCTCAGAACCATTTGAACCATTTTTTGAAATTCATTTTTATTAGGACGGTTCATACTAATTAGCGTACTTCTTTCATTTGCATCTTATATTTACGTGTTGTGTTTAACACACTAATCAGCATTAATATAGTCTTACACATGATTGCAAACAGTCTGACAAAGTTCGGATAGTTTTTCAATTTCATGCCTGTGCATAGTATGTTGGTAGCACTTCGTCGCCTTGCCTGTTATGCTGTGTAGCACACTCTAAAGCTGTGCGGATCAGCATAACGAAAGGGCGAGGGGTGTCTGTACACTAGCAAAATGTGTCCGACAGTGTAGTCGAGGCTTATGCAATAGCGCAGCAGTTTCCAAATGACGAGACAGCTTCTGAGGGCTGCATTAGTCGCTGTCAAGAGCGCGGTGTCAACGCGAGCAAACCGTGCAGAGCGCGCGCAGAAGGGGGTCGATCGCCTGTGATGAATTCGGCACCGGCAGATGGATATCGGAGGGCGAGGACACAGGCTGGGGACATGGTTTATGAGAGTTCAACGTTTCACTCAGCCGGAGCTGTGCAATTGATTGGCGCCGCAGCGATGACGGAACAACACGCCCTACTAACACCAACAGCCGCTTCTCCGGTAAACAAGAGCGTTCGCGGTAGCCTTTGGCGCAGCACAAAACTGAAACTTTCACGGCAGAACAAAACTCGTACCCTCCGCGTGGTAGCGTCATTCACGACGAACCTGATGTTGATCAGGACAGGACAACACCGCTGGAATTCGGCGAGTACATGGAATTGATTGACCAAGAACCACTGGAAAGAGAGAACAGCTTCGCAGACACGGACAATTTCGGCCTCGTGTGACATAAACGGCACTGTCGGAGAAACTCGAAAGAAGACACGAGCCTCAGACACGACGAGCTGAGACGATTGAGACTACCAATGGGTTCACACCTATTACCCCCAGAGATGACAACAAGGACGGTTCCATGCAGACGCGAAACCTCGAACAAGGAACGTCGGAACAACAAGCCACTGCTGCATCTGACGCAGCGAAAGAAAAACACGTTCTACCAGTAACGATTTATTGTATTGGCTGGTATGTGGATCTGAATAACGCGCTACAAAAACAACTGTCCGGAATCCTGAAGGTAATCTTCCAGAGGACCAGATTAAATACGACTTCGAGTCCTTTGAGGATCAAAGAAAGGCCCTGAAATTTTTTGAGAACTGCGACTTGCTACACTTCACACATCAACCACTGAAGGAAAAGGATGATGATTTAACAACTGCCTGCACGGATCACAGAACGTCAACTCCAGGAAGCATTAAGTGAAAAAGGATTCCCCCACGCCAGGGTACGTCAGTATAAAAGGAGAGAAGGAGATTAAGTCAGTGGTGAATTAGTTCGGCTTCCCACGTACTGTGTCAGCCTTCCTAAGGCAAAAGACAACCACAAAATCTGCGACATCCGGTACCGTCCCTACACGAGGGTGCGCTTTGAAGATTATCGGTCAAAGGATGGGCCGACACATTGCAAAAACTGTCAACGCTTCGAGCATACGGCAAATTATTGCTGGATGCCACCCCGCTGGAGACTATCGAACGAAAGACTGCAGTCTGCTCCGCACCGTCATAGAAAAAATGTACCAACTGTGACAAAGACCACTTTGCCTCAAGGTGAGGCTGCGAAAAATACCAGGCACTCCTCCGGAAATATAAAGTCCAGCCGCAACAGCAGGCCAAGAAACCGACGGTGAAGATAGTTCACCAATCGACAACGCCAGCAACGACTAGCAAGATGGACTGTGAAGCACCAGAACAACAGCCATCCGGACACCCCCAAATACACTCCTGGAAATTGAAATAAGAACACCGTGAATTCATTGTCCCAGGAAGGGGAAACTTTATTGACACATTCCTGGGGTCAGATACATCACATGATCACACTGACAGAACCACAGGCACATAGACACAGGCAACAGAGCATGCACAATGTCGGCACTAGTACAGTGTATATCCACCTTTCGCAGCAATGCAGGCTGCTATTCTCCCATGGAGACGATCGTAGAGATGCTGGATGTAGTCCTGTGGAACGGCTTGCCATGCCATTTCCACCTGGCGCCTCAGTTGGACCAGCGTTCGTGCTGGACGTGCAGACCGCGTGAGACGACGCTTCATCCAGTCCCAAACATGCTCAATGGGGGACAGATCTGGAGATCTTGCTGACCAGGGTAGTTGACTTACACCTTCTAGAGCACGTTGGGTGGCACGGGATACATGTGGACGTGCATTGTCCTGTTGGAACAGCAAGTTCCCTTGCCGGTCTAGGAATGGTAGAACGATGGGTTCGATGACGGTTTGGATGTACCGTGCACTATTCAGTGTCCCCTCGACGATCACCAGTGGTGTACGGCCAGTGTAGGAGATCGCTCCCCACACCATGATGCCGGGTGTTGGCCCTGTGTGCCTCGGTCGTATGCAGTCCTGATTGTGGCGCTCACCTGCACGGCGCCAAACATGTATACGACCATCATTGGCACCAAGGCAGAAGCGACTCTCATCGCTGAAGACGACACGTCTCCATTCGTCCCTCCATTCACGCCTGTCGCGACACCACTGGAGGCGGGCTGCACGATGTTGGGGCGTGAGCGGAAGACGGACTAACTGTGTGCGGGACCGTAGCCCAGCTTCATGGAGACGGTTGCGAATGGTCCTCGCCGATACCCCAGGAGCAACAGTGTCCCTAATTTGCTGGGAAGTGGCGGTGCGGTCCCCTACGGCACTGCGTAGGATCCTACGGTCTTGGCGTGCATCCGTGCGTCGCTGCGGTCCGGTCCCAGGTCGACGGGCACGTGCACCTTCCGCCGACCACTGGCGACAACATCGATGTACTGTGGAGACCTCACGCCCCACGTGTTGAGCAATTCAGCGGTACGTCCACCCGGCCTCCTGCATGCCCACTATACGCCCTCGCTCAAAGTCCGTCAACTGCACATACGGTTCACGTCCACGCTGTCGCGGCATGCTACCAGTGTTAAAGACTGCGATGGAGCTCCGTATGCCACGGCAAACTGGCTGACACTGACGGCGGCGGTGCACAAATGCTGCGCAGCTAGCGCCATTCGACGGCCAATACCGCGGTTCCTGGTGTGTCCGCTGTGCCGTGCGTGTGATCATTGCTTGTACAGCCCTCTCGCAGTGTCCGGAGCAAGTATGGTGGGTCTGACACACCGGTGTCAATGTGTTCTTTTTTCCATTTCCAGGAGTGTATAAGCCACCCTACAGAGGACTCCAAGGCGACTGATTTCACGATCCTATGCAGATACACTCTCACCTAGGAGAGACCAAACTGCCAGATATGCGTGTACTACGGGCAAACGGCCGCAGAACAAGACACCTCCACCTCTGCATTTGGAATGCCGGTGGAGCAAGACGTAAACAACTTGAACCGAACGAATTTATTAGAAGGCACAGGTTGGACATAGTTCTCATATCGGAAACGCACCTGACGGAGATGGCTAGTTTCAAATTACGCAACACGCAAAGTTATAGGACGGATCGGTTGGACAACGAGATGGCGGAACTGCAGTGTTCGCCAAAAACACTATCCAACATCATCAGAATGACCTACCGCCCCTGGAATCACTGGAAGCCACATCGGTTACAATCATCACACCAATAGGAAACACAACTCTAGTGGCGGCGTACCTTAGCCCCAAGAAACAGTTGATGGCCAGGAATCTTCATGCTGTCTTCGACCGATATAATAAGGTCTTGCTGGGAGGAGACTAACTCCAAACATGGTGCTTGGTATCCATGGAGGGCAAACCAAAAGGGACAGCTACTCTATGATATAGAGAACGATCTTCAAGTCACCATTATGGGCCAGGTGAGCCGACACGCATCCCAGAGTTCGCCGTCCAGGAGGTTGACGTTCTCGATATAGCGATTGTTAAAAATATCACTGCAAATCCACAGCTCAAGACCAACCAGGACCTGTCCTCTGATCATCTACCAGTTCTCGGACTTCTCGAGGGTGGCGGCCTTCCAGTACTACCTCCCAGCCCCAGAGCTCTTAACTGGGATCTCTCTGCGACGTACCTTAACAATAACGTCCGACTTGTAGGGAAGCAGTCTACTCACGCCGTGTAAAATTCACATCAGTCTTTCCATTGTGTGCCAGCCTGCCCCGCTATAATTAGCTCTGACGTCATAAATGTTGCACAATAATTTAAAAATCCAGTAAATAACCTGAAACGTTTCTAGCATGTCAGGAGTAATACTAAATCAATATGTGTTGAATGTCAGTTCAATAATTTTAACCATTTTCGAAATTTGGACGTTTTTCTGTAAAAATCATTGGCGCAACAGAAAAGAGCGAGAAATTTAAAAATTTGTATTTCGATTCCTTTTGCATAATAATTTAATAGAAACAGTATTCTGGATCTCACAAATTAAAATTTTAGTTGAAATTCATGATTTTCTGGTTTTTGTCTTAGAAATTAAGGAAGCAAGAGAGATTAAGTAGGCTACGATATTTAAATTTAAGTAGAAGTCAGATTCGCTATAATTATAAAGATGTGAGAAGTTTCAACTGAATAACTATAAAACTATAGAGATAGCGTATCTCCAAAGGGCAAGTTCAGAGCTCTTCTACTGCGTGTAGTGCAATTAAATTAATTATCTCGCCCAAAATATTTGACTAAGCCACGTCAGACTTTTATTGTGATTACTTACCTGTGTACTGATTGCACATTTAAATTGAGAGCTTCATCGGCCATCAGCAAAGGAAGCAATGATTTATTCGATAACTTAAAGTGGTGCATTACTAGCCCAGCGGCTAGTAGGGAGAGCTGATTTGATCAGGCGTTCCCTTAGCCGTCCGCACCGCGGCTTTATATATAAGAACGCTGCGCGAGAGGAAAAGGCCCCAGTTCTCTCCAGACACTGAATAGCACACCACCTGTGCCGGGAGTCGCGTCGCGTCGGTGTCATTGCTATAAACAGCCTCGGATGCCGTAATAAGTTACTCGGGATACGCGCAACCATGAAATCGTTTTCGAGTGAAGTGTTAATTCTGGGATGACTTTAATGATCTATCTTCAGTTTGCGTATGTCGTATTTTCACGTGACGCCGCGGGACAGATATTCTACCATTATTTTAGCGTGGCGTTTGATGAACATTATCATCAAATTATGGCGAGCATTCACTTAAAAATTTAATTTGAACAGTTATAGTTGCATCAGTGCATAAGACTCTGAACTGCTCTGGTAGTAGGATTGTGTGGATTCTTTTTGGTCTGTGACTTTCAGAATATAGTGAACATTTTTAGAGAATCGTTTTCCATTATGAATCCCAGACAATCTCCTAATTCCTCAGAGCTATAAGCTGTAGCTATAAGTGTATTTCTCAGATGAAGTGGGCACTAGGAATTCTAATTACAGGCTTCACGTTTTGCTAATCACTTTCTGGTTGCCAATATTGTAGTTAGAGAGCCAGTGTTGAGAACGGCAGAAGACTGCATAAATAATAGGAACATTTTTATAACAATTAATTTCACCCGCCGCCCCACATATGGTTAATCGGCCGGGAAATGCATCTTTTCTACATAACATTCTACATATATTAACAATTAAATTCCATCCGCCGCCCCACATATGGTGCATCGGCCGGGAAATGCATCTTTTCTACTTTACATTCTACATTATATATTAACAATTAAATTCCACCCGCCGCCCCACATACGGTGCATCGGCCGGGAAAAAAACTGAGTAAAAGTGAAATTGATTTTTAAATATTCGGATTTGGGAGTGAAATGCGACACGCAACTGAGTAATAGAACAGTGATAGTGTTACGTGTGCATGTGGGCGACGCAATTGGATTAACAACGCATCTATATTGACGGATGCTGAGTCTAGCGGCTCTGCCGGCATCGCGAGAAGCCAGTTTCGCCGCACCGCAGTCATCCGTCGGAGCGACCGGAGCCGCGCCTGCAGTTGCGGGCCACGCAAGCACACAGCAGCCGTCGAAGTGCCATCTGCAGTTTAACGCGCCGCGTCGCATCCAGTAATCCTGGTACACCGCGCCGGCAACGCCATACGTCGTGCAGGAGGAACTAAGTTAAGTGAAAAGCCGTTAAAAATTTTACTAACCTGCACTAAAATACTGTCGGCGATGGAACCGCCAGAAGAAACCGAGTTTAAACTTAAATCAAAGCCAATGTATGTTGAGGGAACTGTAAATCCAGACAACGATTCAAGTGTAAATATGCATGAAAATAGTAATATTAAAGTGACATATGAAGTATTGTCTCCTGACAGTAGTGTGAAAAGGGGCAATGATTCAATAATAGAGACCCCTGTAGTAAAGCAGAAAGCAGAAATAGTTAATTTATTGGATGATAGTTTATCCGATGAGTTAAAAACGAAACAGTTATCAGAGGTGGTAGAGTTTAAACAGGAGAAGTTAGATATAACTGATCAATCAGAAGTTTCATTTAGTTTTGATGATTCTGGTGTTGGAGCTAGTTTTTCGTCACCTGAGTGTGATAAAAAGCCAGCTAGCGAGCAACCCAGAGATACTGGGGCTATTGATTTAAATGTTGTATTACAAGCAATAGTTGCCAGCAATGCAAAATTGTCAGCCAGTAATGATAGAATGACAGCTGAATTAAAGTCTGATATAACTGAGGTCAAAAGCAGTAATGCTGAATTAAAATATGAGATTGTGGCCAGCCAAACTAATTTTAATAAACGATTGAAGGTAATGGACAATACCTTCAAGGCTGGTTGCAATAAGTTGAAAGAGGATATTTATAGTTTAAATTATAAAATTGATTAAAATCATGAGGATATTAAGAAAAAGGTTGCTCAACAATTTTCTGAAATGTATAAAACAGTAAAATCCGAAGTGGCTGAGGTTCGCAAAGACTTCCAGATGGAAGATGCGAAGCTGGAGCACAAATTAACAGGAAAGATCGAGGCGGAATCTGAACTGTGCTCAGATGGGTTTAAAGATGTTAATATAAAAGTAAACATACGTCAAGCAGAAGTAGATGCAATCAAAACTGATACTACTCATATTGTGCAAAGAGTAGATAATGTTGAAATGAGGGTAGAAAATATTAGTAATAACATTCCTAACATTGAGAGTAAAGTAGCTTCAGTAACTTCTGGTAATGGTGGTATGCAACAAGTTGTATCTGCAAACGCCGCTTTTATCGGGTGTCGGCAGTTCTTTCGGTTCGATCCAGATAAAAATATACACCCGCTAGATTTCTGGAACGATTTTGAAGATGTGATTCCACCAACTTGGTCTGAACGAGATAAAATCTCATTTATTAGAAGTCATTTAGCAGGTGACGCCATGCGTTGGTCAGCTGATGTTATGTTGAAGTGTAAAACATTAGCGGAATTTAAAACAGCTTTCATTAATGAGTACTGGTCTAGCAATAAGCAAAATGAAGTGCTGAGAGAATTTTGGAGGGTAAAACGCTTCAATGTAGGCAAGGAATCTATTAAAGAGTTTGCCAGGTCATGGATCTCACGTTTGTCACATTTGGCCGAAAAGCTAAAGCCTGAAATGATAATACTAGGTCTTGAAGCCAAACTGCCATGGTATTGGCAAACTAGAATTATATCTGCCCCTAGAGACAATCTGGATCGTTTCATTGAATATTTGGAACGTGTGGAGCGTGTTGCTGCCAATGAGGAGCAAGCACGTAATAACAGAAATGCTAATAACACTAGTAGTAATTTTAAGTACGAGCAGAATGGCAATGTAAACATCAGAACAGTAGGTGTTCGCCATCCTAAGAGAATTGGAGAAATAATTATCAGAATCAACAATGGCATCCAAATGATAGTAATTTTGTTCCAAACAACATTATGCAGGTAAACAACAGTGCGGAAGGCAATGCTGTGCCAGTTAACTATAATGCAAATAAAGGAAACAGTAGTAGGCCGAGGCAGGAAAACTAGTTCCCGTCTATGAGGACACTGGCGCTCACCATTCGGTTATTTTCCCTAAGCCAGTAATTACAGTAATTTGTAAGACAGATCAGAATACTCAGACTGAACATGTGGATGAGGGGTCGGTAGCATCTAAGGATACAGCAGAAATATTAGATCACTCACAGTATTCGATAGATACCGTGTTAGAGACGCTTTCTAAGTGGGAAGAGAAAGAGAAGGCGCAGCAGTGTAACAGTAGGGAAGAGCTACAAAATACTGAATTGTCAGGTGAAGAAGCAGAAGAAATTCATGCTTATATTTACGATGAGGATGATGTGCTCTTATCTAAAGTGCCTGTGGAGGATGTTGATTCTGTACTAATAGATTTAGGACAGGAGGTAAGTGAGAATGTAGAGGATAGCCTGTTAGGGGTCGATGAACCCAGTAGCTGTGACCAGTTGTCACTGGAGAAGAAACCCGACGATAATAGTGAAAGTGGTTTAGCTGTAACTAGTGTTATGCCATGTCTGGAGGTGCAGAATCGCTCAGACTACAGTAATTTGGGTCATGTTCAGCAAACTAAATGTAATGAAGTCGTGCGGTGTTTCGATTTGAAATTAATAGACCGATTGGGAAAGGCAGCTGAAAATGTAATTCAGGAAACCCCTACACACTTTGACCTAAATGTAATGAAGACAGATGTCGATCACTTTAGTTGGAGACAAATAAAAAAGGAACTATTGGATGAGTTTGAGGAACCACCTGTACAAACTAGAATAAGCCACCGTATAATAATAGTGAATATGTTGGATATTAATGTACGTTGTCTCTTAGACAGAGGAAGTGGGGTGAGTGCGATATCTCAGTCCTTCTTTGATGCATTACCTGGTAAAGACAAGCTTACAGTAATGAGGGTATAAGGACTAAGAATAATTGGTGCTACTGGCAAGGTGTCAAAAACGGTAAAGCAAGAAGCTTTGCTGCCCTTTAACATTAATGGTAATTTAATTGATCATCCATGCTTAATTGTAAACAATCTCAGTATTGAAGTTTTAATTGGCATAGATTTCTTGTCGAAATATCAGAGTGTTGTTGACGTTGAAAGAAGCCAGTTAAAAATGGTCTTGCCCGTAACCGGAGTAATTACGGTACCTTTTATTGATAAACATGTAGTAACTAATGATGAAACTTGGGAGCTGCCTATACGAGTTCTGAAAAATAGGAGATATTGGGACGAAGGTGTAAATCTAAGTAAAAGTAAGCTAAACACAAAAGAAAGAAAGAAGCGTCATGACGCAAAAGCTGTACCCACCAGTTTTGAAATAGGTCAGTTAGTCCTTGTCAAAACCAAGGAAAAATCAAAGAAAATAAATGCAGAAACAAAGAAATTCATGTTCGTATACCAAGGACCTTTCAGGATCATAGGAAAAAAATGGTTCAAATGGCTCTGAGCACTATGGGACTCAACTGCTGAGGTCATTAGTCCCCTAGAACTTAGAACTAGTTAAACCTAACTAACCTAAGGACAGCACAAACATCCATGCCCAAGGCAGGATTCGAACCTGCGACCGTAGCGGTCTTGCGGTTCCAGACTGCAGCGCCTTTAACCGCACGGCAATCATAGGAAAACCACATGCCAATGCATATAGGCTAGAGTACCCTAAGGGTAAAAAGCTATTAGGTCTCAGGAACGTGATAGACCTAAAGAAGTTCATAGGTAGTGAATGAATTCTGTAGGGAGCAGGTTGTTCTGTAACCTCTACACAGTGCGGCAGCTGTGCAGTCGCAGGTGTGTGAGATCTTCTTTCCTTTTCAGGTCTCACTCATTCTTCATCTTTCCTATCCACCAAAATTTCGGCTCTTACTCTCAAATACTAAATTTTCCGTTATGGTTATCAAGCCAATAATAAACTAATGAGTTCTTTAGGGAGGAGGTTGCTCTGCAACCTCTACACAGTGTGGCAGCTGTGCAGTCCCAGCTGTGTGAGATCTTCTTTCCTTTTCAGGTCTCACTCATTCTTCATCTTTCCTATCCACCAAAGTTTCGACTCCTTCTTTGGAATACAAAAATTTTCCGTCATGGCTATCAAGCCATGAGTTCTGTAACCATTCTGTCCACCGATTAGTGAAAAAAAATACATAATGTGACAAACCTAATAGTGACATAAACAACAGAGAAGTATGATGTAATTAAGATACAAAGGTATTTGAGTAACAAGTATGTATAGAACCCTGGTAATATTATAAGTACAAAATGGTTGTTTTATTGGAAATGGTCCCACAATAATATTTAAAAAAGATATACAAGTTCGTGTACAAGCAGGATCTGAAGTGGCAGTGAAACCCATTGTATGCTGTTGAGCTAACTAATTAATAGTGAAAGAGATTGCTTAGTGTTATGAAAAATATGCCGATAAGTTGTAAAAATGAACTCACCTTGTGTAGCAAGGAATGGCAGTGTAATAGAATTGAACAGTGTTTGTGGTTAAGACGTGAAGGACACGTCCCTGAAGTATTTATAAGGTTGGAGCTGGCCATTATTTTGGTGTTGGGTGTGCGGTGACACACCTACACGTATTGAGGTTATGAGTTGGAGGCGTGAATGCGACCATAGGTACCCTTATGTTAGATGAGACAGAGCAGCTCACGGTGTCCTATAGGTTTAGGGAATTTAGCATTACGCTCGTCCGTAATTACTTAATTCACTTTAGTGGTAGGTCGAGAGAGACTACCTGAGGTTTCAGCGTCCGATCGAGTGGAAATGGATTGCCACGTGAGCAAACTGATCAGCTGCAATACACTATAGATATGAAATAAATGTGCTATCCTATGCTTTAAATGTTAATAGAGTGAGTGTTAAATAAGTATATACACTAGCAACATAATTGAGTAACATAATGGCAGACGTGAAACATTATTTATAGCTCAGCATAAATACACTTCGAGGAAGTAAGTACATAATTGCAGATGTGGAACTGACACAGCAGCAGAGGACCAATAAATGGATTTAGTAGTCAACTAAACGTAGTGTGTTTTGAACGCTCAGAACTGTACTATTACCACAAGTTACTCACATGTACAAAGAAGCTGAGAAGGCAACTACTAATCAGAAAATACACATACTATCTCTAAGAATAAGGTAATCAAAGATGAGTCAGTTAAGTAAATAAAATACAGATTTGTCAGGAATGTACCGAGCATTGGTTCAGTGTTCCGGCCCAGAAATAATAAATTGAAATTGAATAGAATTAATGGTTGTATGCCTTGAGAATAAATTTTTTCTAGTACATGACTAACGGCGTTTTGAGCCATTTCTTTATCGATTTTATGACAGTTAAGTAACCGCGAGAGTAAAATTGAAAAAGTTCTGTTAACTTTGTTCCAGTAACATATTGAAAGATAAAATGTATATATATCCCCATTTCATTGTGACCCACCCTTAGATAGTAAGTGAACAGAGTGTGAGGCACTCTTTCTGTTTGTTCTACAAGACAAACCAGATAATGGCAGCCTGGTAGCTGCGTGAAAGCGTGGAGTGCCTTGGACACCACTCACAGTGACCCCTCCCCTTTCCCCATGTAATTTAGAGTGAACATGAAGGACGCACACCATAGAAACTTCCCCTCCTCTACCCTTGTGAATGGATGTGCAGAATGCCAACCAAAGCGAATACAACCACGCGTGTAAAAATGAAATTGTCATGATTTGTGAAATTTACTTTCAGGTTTAGAAAAGACTGCTAAGATATAATTATCTGTTTATGTATCATGAATAACTGTGTTATTTTCCTTGAATTTGTGTATATAAAAATGTATTTAATGGATTTAAGATTTTCATAATTTTACATATTTTATGTGTTTGTTTGTCTAAGGCAATATGTATGCCAAAGTGTTTCATTGATTTTGTTTAAATTGTTAGTGATAATGTTGCTTAAGAGGCAGTGAACATGCCAGCAATTTAAATAATTGAAGTAGGTAATCAGTTTTCTTTTAGTATTTCTATATGTTTACATTTAAATTTTAATTTTTCATAGGGAATTAAGCTGTACTCTTGCTTCCCTTTTGTAATTAACTTTTTTTCTTCTTTTCCTATTCCATTTACAATAAAAAATTAAGTAGAGGGTGATGTAGGGAAGCAGTCTATTCACGTCGTATAAAATTCACATCAGTCTTTCTATTGTGTGCCAGCCAGTCCGCTGTAATTAGCTCTGACGTCATAAATGTTGCGCAGTACTTTAAAAATCAAGTAAATAACCTGAAACGTTTCTAGCATGTGAGGAGTAATACTAAATCAATATGTGTTGAATGTCAGTTCAATAACTTAAACCATTTTCGAAATTTGGACGTTTTTCTGTAAAAATCATTGGCGCAACAGAAAAGAGCGAGAAACATAAAAATTTGTATTTAGATTCCTTTTTCATAATAATTCAATACAAACAGTATTCTGGATCTCACAAATTAAAATTTTAGTTGAAATTCATGATTTTCTGGTATTTGTCTTAGAAATTAAGGAAGTGAGATAGATTAAGTAGGCGAATAAATAAGGCTACAATGTTTAAATTTAAGTAGAAGGGCGATCCGCTATAATTATAAAGATGTGAGAAGTTTCAACTGAATAACTATAAAACTATAGAGATAGCGTATCTCCAAAGGGCAAGTTCAGAGCTCTTCTACTGCGTGTAGTGCAATTAAATTAATTATCTCGCCCAAAATATTTGAATTAGCCACGTCAGACTATTATTATGATTACTTACCTGTGTACTGATTGCACATTTAAATTGAGAGCTTCATCGGCCATCAGAAAAGGAAGCAATGATTTATTCGATAATTTAAAGTGGCGCATTACTAGCCCAGCGGCTAGTAGGGAGAGCTGATTTGATCAGGCGTTCCCTTAGCCGTCCGCACCGCGGCTTTATATATAAGAACGCTGCGCGAGAGAAAAAGGTCCCAGTTCTCTCTAGACGCTGAATAGCACACCACCTGCGCCGGGAGTCGCGTCGCGTCGGTATCATTGCTATAAACAGCCTCGGATGCCGTAATAAGTTACTCGGGATACGCGTAACCATGAAATCGTTTTCGAGTGAAGTGTTAATTCTGGGATGACTTTAATGATCTATCTTCAGTTTGCATATGTCGTATTTTCACGTGACGCCGCGGGACAGACATTCTACCATTATTTTAGTGTGGCGTTTGATGAACATTATCACCAAATTATGGCGAGCATTCACTTAAACATTTAATTTGAACAGTTATAGTTGCATCAGCGCATAAGACTCTGAACTGCTCTGGTAGTTGGATAGTGTGGATTCATTTTGGTCTGTGACTTTCAGAATATAGTGAACATTTTTAGAGAATCGTTAATATTACGAATCCCAGACAATCTCCTAATTCCTCAGAGCTATAAGCTGTAGCTATAAGTGTATTTCTCAGATGAAGTAGGCACTAGGAATTCTAATTACAGGCTTCACGTTTTGCCAATATTGTAGTTAGAGAGCCAGTGTTGAGAACGGCAAAAGACTGCATTAATAATAGGAACATTTTAAATAACAATTATTTCACCCGCCGCCCCACATATGGTTAATCGGCCAGGAAACGCATCTTTTCTACATTACACTCTACATTTAAATAACAGGATATAAACCAATTAATTTCCACCCGCCGCCCCACAGACTGACCCAAGCAGTCTCTACAATTCCCGAAATTGACATCGTTGTGGCAACTTTGACAGCTAAAATCCAACGGGCAACAACACGTTTGATGTATTTTGTCATGAGGATCAATTTGAAACATTCCCTCCTCATCTCACAGACTTCAAGCATCGCCTGAATACTCACAGAAGACAGACGCCTGAGGCATCGTCTGTCCCGGGAGATACGCCGCTGAGCTGAAGAATGGCGACAAGACCTCTGGGAAACAAAGATGGACGTAATATTCCTACAGACTAGGGAAGAGTGGCGATATGTCAGGGCATTGTGTCGACCGAGATCACCAAAGAGAGCAATACGCCGCCCATATGGCTTCACATACGACTCTCTTGGCTAAGTTGAATTGTACGCCGACGTATATGAACACCACATGACAGCTTCTCCCCCACAGGATACAGAGGACCTAAGGGAAGAGGACCGTATCCGACAGGGAATAGCCGACTTCAGCCAACTCCCCACTCAACAGAGGCCTGTTCTTAGCACTCCCTCTGAAGTTAGATAACTCATCAGGAAGACGAACCACTCGGCACATGCCAAGGACTCTGTGACCAACGCCGATCTTAAGCATCTTCTGAGAAACGCCATCATTCTCTTAACTTGAATCATCAATAGCTGCTTACTCAACAGCTACTTCCCTGCAGACTGGAAGAAGTTGAAGACGATCCCTATTCCCAGAAGAGGAAAAAAACCTAGCGTTGCCAGACAGCTGTGGTCCACACTCAGCAAAATTTTGGAACGGATGCTGCTACACCGTGTCAAAGACTATCTGAAAGAAAAATAACATCATCCGCCACGGACAATTTGCCTTCCAGCCTTCCAGCCTTTTTGGTCCGTGACTTTCAGAATATAGTGAACATTTTTAGAGAATCGTTTTTGATTATGAATCCCAGACAATCTCCTAATTCCTCAGAGCTATAAGCTGTAGCTATAAGTGTATTTCTCAGATGAAGTGGGCACTAGGAATTCTAACTACAGGCTTCACGTTTTGCTAATCACTTTCTGGTTGCCAATATTGTAGTTAGAGAGCCAGTGTTGAGAACGGCAGAAGACTGCATAAATAATAGGAACATTTTTATAACAATTAATTTCACCCGCCGCTCCACATATGGTTAATCGGCCGGGAAATGCATCTTTTCTACATAACATTCTACATATATTAACAATTAAATTCCATCCGCCGCCCCACATATGGTGCATCGGCCGGGAAATGCATCTTTTCTACTTTACATTCTACATTATATATTAACAATTAAATTCCACCCGCCGCCCCACATATGGTGCATCGGCCGGGAAAGAAACTGAGTAAAAGTGAAAGTGATTTTTAAATATGTGGATTCGGGAGTGAAATGCGACACGCAACTGAGTAATAGAATAGTGATAGTGTTACGTGTGCATGTGGGCGACGCAATTGGATTAACAACGCATCTATATTGACGGATGCTGAGTCTAGCGGCGCTGCTGGCATCGCTGGCACCGCAGTCATCCGTCGGAGCGACCGGAGCCGCGCCTGCAGTTGCGGGCC
Source organism: Schistocerca cancellata (assembly GCF_023864275.1). Taxonomy (NCBI): domain Eukaryota; kingdom Metazoa; phylum Arthropoda; class Insecta; order Orthoptera; family Acrididae; genus Schistocerca; species Schistocerca cancellata. Next base: position 78,772,003 of record NC_064627.1, on the reverse strand, counting down.
ACGCAAACACACAGCAGCCGTCGAAGTGCCATCTCCAGTTCAACGCGCCGCATCGCATCAGTAATCCTGGTACGCCGCGCCGGCAACGCCATACGTCGTGCAGGAGGAACTAAGTTAAGTGAAAAGCCGTTAAAAATTTTACTAACCTGCACTAAAATACTGTCGGCGATGGAACCGCCAGAAGAAACCGAGTTTAAACTTAAATCAGAACCTATGTATGTTGAGGGAACTGTAAATCCAGACAACGATTCAAGTGTAAATATGCATGAAAATAGTAATGTTAAAGTGAAATATGAACTATTGTCGCTGACAATAGTGTGAAAAGGGGCAATGATTCAATAATAGAGACCCCTGTAGTAAAGCAGAAAGCAGAAATTGTTAATTTATTGGATGATAGTTTATCTGATGAGTTAAAAACGAAACAGTCATCAGAGGTGGTAGAGTTTAAACAGGAGAAGTTAGATATGACTGATCAATCAGAAGTTTCATTTAGTTTTGATGATTCTGGTGTTGGAGCTAGTTTTTTGTCACCTGAGTGTGGTAAATAGCCAGCTAGTGAGCAACCCAGAGATACTGGGGCTATTGATTTAAATGTTATATTACAAGCAATAGCTGCCAGTATTGCAAAATTGTCAGCCAGTAATGCTAGAATGACAGCTGAGTTAAAGTCTGAAATAACTGAGGTCAAAAGCAGTAATGCTGAATTAAAATATGAGATTGTGGCCAGCCAAACTAATTTTAATAAACGATTGAAGGTAATGGACAATACCTTCAAGGCTGGTTGCAATAAGTTGAAAGAGGATATTTATAGTTTAAATTATAAAATTGATTAAAATCATGAGGATATTAAGAAAAAGGTTGCTCAACAATTTTCTGAAATGTATAAAACAGTAAAATCCGAAGTGGCTGGGGTTCGCAAGGACTTCCAAATGGAAGATGCGAAGCTGGAGCACAAGTTAACAGAAAAGATCGAGGCGGAATCTGAACTGTGCTCAGATAGGTTTAAAGATGTTAATACAAAAGTAAACATATGTCAAGCAGAAGTAGATGCAATCAAAACTGATACTACTCATATTGTGCAAAGAGTAGATAATGTTGAAATGAGAGTAGAAAATATTAGTACTAACATTCCTAACATTGAGAGTAAAGTAGCTTTAGTAACTTCTGGTAATGGTAGTATGCAACGAGTTGTATCTGCAAACGCCGCTTTTATCGGGTGTCGGCAGTTCTTTCGGTTCGATCCAGATAAAAATATCCACCCGCTAGATTTCTGGAACGATTTTGAAGATGTGATTCCACCAACTTGGTCTGAACGAGAGAAAATCTCATTTATTAGAAGTCATTTAGCAGGTGACGCCATACGCTGGTCAGCTGATGTTATGTTGAAGTGCAAAACCTTAGCGGAATTTCAAACAGCTTTCATTAGTGAGTATTAGTCTAGAAATAAGCAAAATGAAGTGTTGAGAGTATTTTGGAGTGGAAAACGCTTCAATGTAGACAAGGAATCTATTAAAGAGTTTGCCAGGTCATGGATCTCACGTTTGTCACATTTGGCCGAAAAGCTAAAACCTGAAATGATAATACTAGGTCTTGAAGCCAAACTGCCATGGTATTGGCAAACTAGAATTATATCTGCTCCTAGAGACAATCTATATCGTTTCATTGAATATTTGGAACGTGTAGAGCGTGTTGCTGCCAATGAGGAGCAAGCACGTAATAACAGAAATGCTAATAACACTAGTAGTAATTTTAAGAACGAGCAGAATGGCAATGTAAACATCAGAACAGTAGGTGTTCGCCATCCTAAGAGAATTGGAGAAATAATTATCAGAACCAACAATGGCATCCAAATGATAGTAATTTTGTTCCAAACAAAATTATGCAGGTAAACAACAGTGCGGAAGGCAATGCTGTGCCAGGTAACTATAATTCAAATAAAGGAAACAGTAGTAGGCCGAGGCAGGAAAACTAGTTCCCGTCTATGAGGACACTGGTGCTCACCAGGCGGTTATTTTTCCTAAGCCAGTAATTACAGTAATTTGTAAGACAGATCAGAATACTCAGACTGAACATGTGGATGAGGGGTCGGTAGCATCTAAGGATACAGCAGAAATATTAGATCACTCACAGTATTTGATAGATAGCGTGTTAGAGACGCTTTCTAAGTGGGAAGAGAAAGAGAAGGCGCAGCAGTGTAACGGTAGGGAAGAGCTACAAGATACTGAATTGTCAGGTGAAGAAGCAGAAGAAATTCATGCTTATATTTACGATGAGGATGATGTGCTCTTATATAAAGTGCCTGTGCAGGATGTTGATTCTGTACTAATAGATTTAGGACAGGAGGTAAGTGAGAATGTAGAGGATAGCCTGTTGGGGGTCGATGAACCCAGTAGCTGTGACCAGTTGCCACTGGAGAAGGAACCCGACGATAATAGTGAAAGTGGTTTAGCTGTAACTAGTGTTGTGCCAGATCTGGAGGCGCAGAATCTCTCAGACTACAGTAATTTGGGTCATGTTCAGCAAACTAAATGTAATGAAGTCGTGCGGTGTTTCGATTTGAAATTAATAGACCGACTGGAAAAGGCAGCTGAAAATGTAATTCAGGAAACCCCTACACACTTTGACCTAAATGTAATTAAGACAGATGTCGATCACTTTAGTTGGAGACAAATAAAAAAGGAACTATTGGATGAGTTTGAGGAACCACCTGTACAAACTAGAATAAGCCACCCTATAATAATAGTGAATATGTTGGGTATTAATGTACGTTGTCTCTTAGACAGTGGAAGTGAGGTGAGTGTAATATCTCAGTCCTTCTTTGATGCATTACCTGGTAAAGACAAGCTTACAGTAATGAGGGTATCAGGACTAAGAATAATTGGTGCTACTGGCAAGGTGTCAAAAACGGTAAAGCAAGAAGCTTTGCTGCCCTTTAACATTAATGGTAATTTAATTGATCATCCATGCTTAATTGTAAACAATCTCAGTATTGAAGTTTTAATTGGCATAGATTTCTTGTCGAAATATCAGAGTGTTGTTGACGTTGAAAGAAGCCAGTTAAAAATGGTCTTGCCCGTAACCGGAGTAATTACGGTACCTTTTATTGATAAACATGTAGTAACTAATGATGAAACTTGGGAGCTGCCTATACGAGTTCTGAAAAATAGGAGATATTGGGACGAAGGTGTAAATCTAAGTAAAAGTAAGCTAAACACAAAAGAAAGAAAGAAGCGTCATGACGCAAAAGCTGTACCCACCAGTTTTGAAATAGGTCAGTTAGTCCTTGTCAAAACCAAGGAAAAATCAAAGAAAATAAATGCAGAAACAAAGAAATTCATGTTCGTATACCAAGGACCTTTCAGGATCATAGGAAAACCACATGCCAATGCATATAGGCTAGAGTACCCTAAGAGTAAAAAGCTATTAGGTCTCAGGAACGTGATCGACCTAAAGAAGTTCATAGGTAGTGAATGAATTCTGTAGGGAGGAGGTTGTTCTGTAACCTCTAGACAGTGTGGCAGCTGTGCAGTCGCAGCTGTGTGAGATCTTCTTTCCTTTTCAGGTCTCACTCATTCTTCATCTTTCCTATCCACCAAAATTTCGGCTCTTACTCTCAAATACTAAATTTTCCTTTATGGTTATCAATCCAATAATAAACTAATGAATTCTTTAGGGAGGAGGTTGCTCTGTAACCTCTACACAGTGTGGCAGCTGTGCAGTCCCAGCTGTGTGAGATCTTCTTTCCTTTTCAGGTCTCACTCATTCTTCATCTTTCCTATCCACCAAACTTTCGACTCCTTCTTTGCAATACAAAAATTTTCCGTCATGGCTATCAAGCCATGAGTTCTGTAACCATTCTGTCCACCGATTAGTGAAAAAAAAACCTAATGTGACAAACCTAACAGTGACATAAACAACAGAGAAGTATGATGTAATTAAGATACAAAGATATTTGAGTAACAAGTATGCGTAGAAGCCTGGTAATATTATAAGTACAAAATTGTTGTTTTATTGGAAATGGTCCCACAATAATATTTAAAAAAGATATACAAGTTCGTGTACAAGCAGGATCTGAAGCGGCAGTGAAACCTATTGTATGCTGTTGAGCTAACTAATTAATAGTAAAAGAGATTGCTTAGTGTTATGAAAAATATGCAGATAAGTTGTAAAAATGAACTCACCTTGTGTAGCAAGGAATGGCAGTGTAATAGAATTGAACAGTGTTTGTGGTTAAGACGTGAAGGACACGTCCCTGAAGTATTTATAAGGTTGGAGCTGGCCATTATTCTGGTGTTGGCTGTGCGGTGACACACCTACACGTATTGAGGTTACGAGTTGGAGGCCTGAATGCGACCATAGGTACCCTTATGTTAGATGAGACAGAGCAGCTCACGGTGTCCTATAGGTTTAAGGTATTTAGCATTACGCTCGTCCATAATTACTTAATGCACTTTAGTGGTAGGTCGAGAGAGACTACCTGAGGTTTCAGCGTCCGATCGAGTAGAAATGGATTGCCACGTGAGCAAACTGATCAGCTGCAATACACTATAGATATGAAATAAATGTGCTATCCTATGCTTTAAATGTTAATAGAGTGAGTGTTAAATAAGTACATACACTAGCAACATAATTAAGTAACATAATGGCAGACGTGAAACATTATTTATAGCTCAGCATAAATACACTTCGATGAAGTAAGTACATAATTGCAGATGTGGAACTGACACAGCAGCAGAGGACCAATAAATGGATTTAGTAGTCAATTAAACGTAGTGTGTTTATGAACACTCAGAACTGTACTATTACCACAAGTTATTCACATATATAAAGAAGCTGAGAAGTCAACTACTAATCAAAAAATACTCATACTATCTCTAAGAATAAGGTAATCAAAGATGAGTCAGTTAAGCAAATAAAATACAGATTTGTCAGGAATGAACCGAGCATTGGTTCAGTGTTCCGGCCCAGAAATAATTAATTGAAATTGAATAGAATTAATGGTTGTATGCCTTGAGCATAAATTTTTTCTATTACGTGACTAACGGCGTTTTGAGCCATTTGTTTATCGATTTTATGACAGTTAAGTAACCGCGAGAGTAAAATTGAAAAAGTTCTGTTAACTTTATTCCAGTAACATATTGAAAGATAAAATGTATATATATCCCCATTTCATTGTGACCCACCCTTAGATATTAAGTGAACAGAGTCTGAGGCACCCTTTTTGTTTGTTCTACAGGACATACCAGATAATGGCAGCCTGGTAGCTGCGTGAAAGCGTGGAGTGACTTGGACACCACTCACAGTGACCCCTCCCCTTTCCCCATGTAATTTAGAGTGAACATGAGGGACGCACACCATAGCAACTTCCCCTCCTCTACCCTTGTGAATGGAAGTGTAAAACGCCAGCCAAATCGAATACAACCACACGTGTAAAAATGAAATTGTCATGATCTGTGAAATTTACTTTCAGTTTTAGAAAAGACTGCTAAGATATAATTATCTGTTTATGTATCATGAATAACTGTATTATTTTCTTTGATTTTGTGTATGTAAAAATGTATTTAATGGATTTAAGATTTTCATAATTTTACATATTTTATGTGTTTGTCTGTCTCAGGCAATATGTATGCCAAAGTGTTTCATTGATTTTGCTTAAATTGTGAGTGATAATGTTGCTTAAGAGGCAGTGAACATGCCAGTAATTTAAATAATTTAAGTAGGTAATCAGTTTTCTTTTAGTATTTCTATATGTTTACATTTAAATTTTAATTTTTCATAGGGAATTAAGCTGTACCCTTGCTTCCTTTTGTAATTAATTTTTTTCTTCTTTTTCCTTTCCATTTACAATAAAAAAAATTAAGTAGAGGGTGATGTAGAGAAGCAGCCTAATCACGCCGTATAAAATTCACATCAGTCTTTCCATTGTGTGCCAGCCAGTCCGCTGTAATTAGCTCTGACGTCATAAATGTTGCGCAATACTTTAAAAATCAAGTAAATAACCTGAAACGTTTCTAGCATGTGAGGAGTAATACTAAATCAATATGTGTTGAATGTCAGTTCAATAACTTAAACCATTTTCGAAATTTGGACGTTTTTCTGTAAAAATCATTGGCGCAACAGAAAAGAGCGAGAAACATAAAAATTTGTATTTAGATTCCTTTTTCATAATAATTCAATACAAACAGTATTCTGGATCTCACAAATTAAAATTTTAGTTGAAATTCATGATTTTCTGGTATTTGTCTTACAAATTAAGGAAGTAAGATAGATTAAGTAGGCGAATAAATAAGGCTACGATGTTTAAATTTTAGTAGAAGGGAGATCCGGTATAATTATAAAGATGTGAAAACTATAGAGATAGCGTATCTCCAATGAGCAAGTTCAGAGCTCTTCTACTGCGTGTAGTGCAATTAAATTAATTATCTCGCCCAAAATATATGACTTAGCTACGTCAGACTTTTATTATGATTACTTACCTGTGTGCTGATTGCACATTTAAATTGAGAGCTTCATCGGCCATCAGCAAAGGAAGCAATGATTTATTCGATAACTTCAAGTGGCGCATTACTAGCCCAGCAGCTTGTCGGGAGAGCGGATTTCATCAGGCGTTCCCTTAGCCGTCCGCACCGCGGCTTTATATATAAGAACGCTGCGCGAGGGAAAAAGGCCCCAGTTCTCTCCAGACGCTGAATAGCTCACCACCTGTGCCGGGAGTCGCGTCGCATCGGTGTCATTGCTATAAACAGCCTCAGATGCCGTAATAAGTTACTCGGGATACGCGCAACCATGAAATCGTTTTCGAGTGAAGTGTTAATTCTGGGATGACTTTAATGATCTATCTTCAGTTTGCGTATGTCGTATTTTCACGTGACGCCGCGGGACAGACATTCTACCATTATTTTAGTGTGGCGTTTGATGACCATTATCACCAAATTATGGCGATCATTCACTTAAACATTTAATTTGAACAGTTATAGTTGCATCAGCGCATTAGACTCTGAACTGCTCTGGTAGTTGGATTGTGTGGATTCTTTTTGGTCTGTGACTTTCAGAATATAGTGAACATTTTTAAAGAATCGTTTTTATTATGAATCCCAGACAATCTCCTAATTCCTCAGAGCTATAAGCTGTAGCTATAAGTGTATTTCCCAGATGAAGTGGGCACTAGGAATTCTAATTACAGGCTTCACGTTTTACTAATCACTTTCTGGTTGCCAATATTGTAGTTAGAGAGCCAGTGTTGAGAATGGCAGAAGACTGCATAAATAATAGGAACATTTTTATAACAATTAATTTCACCCGCCGCTCCACATATGGATAATCGGCCGGGAAATGCATCTTTTCTACATTACACTCTACATTTAAATAACAGGATACAAACCAATTAATTTCCATCCGCCGCCCCACAGACTGACCCAAGCAGTCTCTACAATTCCCGAAATTGACATGGTTGTGGCAACTTTGACAGCTGAAATCCAACGGGCAACAACACGTTTGATGTCTTTTGTCATGAGGACCAATTTGAAACATTCCCTCCTCATCTCACAGACATCAAGCATCGCCTGAATACTCACAGAAGACAGACGCCTGAGGCATCGTCTGTCCCGGGAGATACGCCGCTGAGCTGAAGAATGGCGGCAAGACCTCTGGGAAACAAAGATGGACGTAATATTCCTCCAGACTAGGGAAGAGTGGCGATATTTCAGGGCATTGTGTCGACCGAGATCACCAAAGAGAGCAATACGCAGCCCATATGGCTTCACATACGACTCTCTTGGCTAAGCTGAATTGTACGCCGACGTATATGAACACCACATGACAGCTCCTCCCCCACAGTATACAGAGGACCCAAGGGAAGAGGACCGTATCCGGCAGGGAATCGCCGACTTCAGCCAACTCCCCACTCAACAGAGGCCTGTTCTTAGCACTCCCGCTGAAGTTAGAAAACTCTTCAGGAAGACGAACCACTCGGCACATGCCAAGGACTCTGTGACCAACACCGATCTTAAGCATCTTCCGAGAAAGACCATCATTCAAAAAATGGTTCAAATGACTCTGAGCACTATGGGACTTCTGTGGTCATCAGTCCCCTAGAACTTAGAACTACTTAAACCTAACTAACCTAAGGACATCACACACATCCATGCCCGAGGCAGGATTCGAACCTGCGACCGTAGCAGTCGCGCGGTTCCGGACTGAGCGCCTGAACGGCTAGACCACCGCGGCCGGCCCAAAGGCCATCATTCTCTTAACTCGAATCATCAATAGCTGCTTACTCTACAGCTACTTCCCTACAGACTGGAAGAAGGTGAAGACGATCCCTATTCCCAGAAGAGGAAAAAACCTAGCGTTGCCAGACATCTGTGGTCCTCACTCGGCAAAATATTGGAACAGATGCTGCTACACCGTCTCAAAGACTATCTGAAAGAAAAATAACATCATCCGCCACGAACAGTTTGCCTTCCAGCCACGGTTATCGGCAGAGCTTCAGCTGCTTCGGATCACAGAGTACAACTCAACCTCAATAGACGGAACTCCACAGTTGGGGTTTTCCTAGATATCGACAAGGCATATGATCGGGTGTGTCGTGACAAGCTTATAGTCAAACTAGTCGATGAAATACGTCATCCCTACTATTACATCAAGCTGATTGATAGCTTTCTGCAGGACAGGCGTCTGTTTGTACAAACAGATGGGAAGAAATCATCACTGAAAACGGTCTCAGCTGGCATCCCAGCGGTGATATCGCCGTGCCTGTTTAATTTGTATGTTAACGACATTCCCACCATTCAACACGTCACCGTCAGTCTGTACGCCGATGACACGGCCTTCCTAGCCTCTGGAAGGAACATCGAAAAACTTGTCAACAGATTGCAGCGACAAATTTTCATCACCGAACAATGGGCAAAGAGCAATAAAAACCACCCTAAACCCTACGAAAACTGCAGCAATACTGTTTACGAAGAAACGGCCGGAACTGAGGACACGACTTGCCATCAATGGACAGACAGTACCCTTGACTACGACGACGAAATAACTGCGAGAGATACTGGATAAAGGGATGACTTTTACCAAACACATACGAGATAGAAAATTGAATAGTACGAAGATGATCCGGGCACTCACGCCGTTTTTCACGAGCTGGAATCTAAACCTGTCAACGAAATTAAAACTTTCTAGATCAACGGTACAACCGTCCCTGATTTTCGGCTCGACGACTTAGGGAACAATATGTGCGACTGCGATTCATTGGCAGAACACTTAGAAGCTGCAACAGATCTACTAAAGAGACTGCTTGCACTACACATGTTCGCCCTATTCTGGAGTATGGCTGTGCGGTGTGCGATTCGCATCAGGTGGGACTGACGGATGACATGTAAAAGGTTAAAAAAAGGTGGCTCGTTTTGTATTATCGGGAAATAGGAGAGACAGTGTACCACATATGATACGTGAATTGAAGTGGCAATCATAAAAGCAAAGGCTTTTTCGTTGCGACGGGATCTTCTCATGAAATTTGAATCACCAGGTTTCTCCTCTGATTGCGAAAACATTCTGTTGGCAGCCACCTACAGAGGGAGAAAGGATCATCACGATAAAATAAGAGAAATCAGGGCTCGCACAGACAAAATTAAGTGCTCGTTTTATCCGCGCTACATTCGACAGTGGAACGGTACAGTGTCAGCAAAAGATGGTTCATTGAAATTGAACCCTTTGACAGGCACTTAATTGTGAATAGCGGAGTAATCACATAGATGTAGATGTTTAGATGTAGATGTGACTAATATACACAGTTTGCAACCACTACTAAACAGGTGATTGAAGTGGAGCCTAGGCGCCCCAAGGTGGTCCAGGACGAGAGACATACAAGTGCTGACTTCAGAAAAACACGTCGCTAAGAAGATAAAAGACCAGGCAACTCGCCCTTTTCACGAATTAGGTGAGTATCGGTGAAATGTCCGCCCACTTGCGAATGTAGGCCAGGCCCTACCACGACATTGGCACAAATAGAAAGTGTCTCGAGCCATTATTTCCCCTACACAGGACCATCAAGGATGATGTAATCTTCAGTTATTCTGGGTTTTACATGTAAATAGTTATAGCTACTCACTCGTATTACTATCTAACAAACACCTTAAAAGGACTCAAGGACCCACAGAGAGCCCAAGTCCCTTTGCAAGCGAATACACAATAAAGAGAAACTATATCTCACTATTTCACACACCTTTCCAATCCAGAAGAAAAAAATCGCCAAAAGCGAACACTCTTTCGACAAAACATAATAAAAGCGGCATTAGTCTCTTGCAGACAAGTAGTCAGGGAACCTGTAGAATGCAACCGCGAAGCAATTTCTGTGTCGCATCGTCAGTGTAATGGTGCGAGAGTTACGGTAAACGGACTGTGGTGCATCAGACATAAGCTACTGGGCTCCCTGGAGAGGTTCCATGTGGCGACGGTAGCCGCACCAGTATCATAGATGTACGCAAGCGGAATGACTCCAACAATGTACTCGAGGCTTATGCAGCACAGACCAGCACCCACCTAATGGCAAGACAAATCATGAGTGCCAGATTAGTCTGTTGGAGAGACGTCGTCAGGGATCACATAGTTTGAAATCGTAGAGAAATGTCTGTGTCAGATGGGCAATGTGAGGGTCCGAGAGATACAGTAAACGGACAACGGGGTATCGGTTACCAACTACTGGACTCCCAGGAGAGGCTCCATGCGAAGACCGTAGCCGCGCCACTATCGTACATGTACACTACGCCAATCACTCCGACAATGTCCCCGAGGCTAATGCAACAGCGCAGCACTCACCTAATGGCAAGACAACGCCTGAGGGCGGCATTAGTCTCTTGGAGAAAGTCGGCAGGGGTCATGCCTTATTCAATCCCGAAGCGTTTCCTCTGTCGCATCGTCAATGTGAGGGTGTGGCGTTTACAGTATACGAGCAGCTGTGCTTTGGCTACAAGCTACTGGACTCCTAGAGGACGTTTTACGCAGTGATCGTAGTCGTGGCAGTATCACATATGTACACTACCAGAATGACTCCAACAACATTCTCGAGACTTGAGAAATAGCCCAGCACTGGCCTAATGGCGAAACAACTCCTCAGGGCGGCTGTCTATTTTAGGGAAGTCGGCAGGGAGCCTGTAGTATGCATTCGCAAAGCAATCTTTGTGTCGCATCATCAATGATAAGGTGCGAGAGACAGTTAAACGATCTGAGGTGCATCAGTTACAAACTACTGAACTTCCAGAAGTGATTCCAAGCAATAATCGTAGCCGCGCCAGCATCATGACTGTCACAATAGCCTCGAGAATTATGCGTCAGCCCAGTGCCTGCTCAATGGCGAGGCAACTCTTAAGGGCGGCATTGGTCACTTGGAGAGAAGCCGGCAGGGGCCTGTAGTATTCAATCACAAAAAAATTTCTGTGTCACACCGTCAATGACAAGGTGCGAGAGACCGTAAAACGGGCTGAGGTGCATCAATTACAAGATTCTGAACTCCCAGGAGAGGTTCCATGTGGTGACCTAAACCGCTACAGTATCGTAGATGTACAGTACCAGAATGACGCCGACAATGTCCTCGAGGTTTCTGCAATAGCCCAGCACCCGCCAAATGGAGAGAAAACTACTGAGGTTGGCATCAGTCTGATGGAAAGAAGTCGGCAGGGAGACTATAGTCTACAATCGCAAAGCAATCTCTGTGTCGCATCGTCAATGTGAGGGTTGCAATAAATGGGCAGCGGTGCATCACTAATAATCTACTCGACTCCCAGGAGAGGCTCCATGCAGCCACGTAACCGTGTTAGTCTCTTGGAGAGAAGTTGACATTGAACCTGTAGTATTAAATCTCGATCCAATTTCTTTGTTGGATCGTCAGTGTGATGGTGCGAGGGTTACGGTAAACGGGCAGTGGTGTATCGGATGCAAACTACTAGACACCCAACAGAGGTTCCATGTGGTGACCGTGGCCGCCTTAGTCTCTTGGAGATAAGTCGGCATGTAGCCTGTAGTATTTAGTCGCGACGCCATTTCTGTGTCACATGGTCAATGTGAGGGCGCGAGGGTTACAGTAAACGGGCAGTGGTGCATCGTATATAAGCTACTGGACTCCCAGGAACTAGCTGGCAAGATGGCCACCACGTCGGATGCAGTGTGATGTGAGTCCGCGTTCAGATGCAGATTTTCACGGTAAAAATTTGATTGTGGACACTGATACAATACTGGCCATTAAAATTGCTACACCACGAAAATGACGTGCTACAGACGCGAAATTTAACCGACAGGAAGAAGATGCTGTTAGATGCAAATTATTAGCTTTTCAGAGCAGTCACACAAGGTTGGCTCCGGCGGCGACACCTACAACGTGCTGACATGAGGAAAGATTCCAGCCGATTTCTCATACACTAACAGCAGTTGACCGGCGTTGCCTGGTGAAGTGTTGTTGTGATGCCTCGTGTAAACAGGAGAAATGCGTACCATCACGTTTCCGACTATCGTGATTGCGGTTTATCGTATAACGACATTACTGTTCGCGTTGGTCGAGATCCAATGACTGTCAGCAGAATATGGAATCGGTGGGTTCAGGAGGGTGATTCGGAACGCCGTGCTATATCCCAACGGCATCGTATCACTAGCAATAGAGATGACAGGCATCTTATCCGCATGACTGTAGCGGATCGTGCAGCCACGTCTCGTTCCCTGAGTCAACAAATTTGGGTGTTCGCAAGACAACAATCATCTGTATGAACAGTTCGACGACGTTTGCAGCAGCATGGACTATCAGCTCGGAGACCATGGCTCCGGTTACCCTTGACGCTGCATCACAGACAGGAGCGCCTGCGATGGTGTACTCATCGACGAAGCTGGGTGCACGAATGGCAAAACGTCATTGTTTCGGATGAATCCAGGTTCTGTTTACAACATCATGATGGTCGCATCCGTGTTTGGTGACATTTCGGACAAAGCAATTTGGAAGCGTGTATTCGTCATCACCATACCGGTGTATCACCCGGCGTGATGGTATGGAGTGCCATTGGTTACACGTCTCGGTCACCTCTTGCTCGCATTGACGGCACTTTGAACAGTTCACGTTACATTTAAGATGTGTTACGACCCGTGACTCTACCCTTCATTCGATCCCTGCGAAACTCTACATTTCAGCAGGGTAATGCACGACCGCATGTTGCAGGTCCTGTACGGGCCTTTCTGGATACAGAAAATGTTCGACTGCTGCCCTGGCCAGCACATTCTTCAGATCTCTCACCAATTGAAAACGTCTGGTCAATGGTGGCCGAGCAACTGGCGCGTCACAATACGCCAGTCACTACTCTTGATGAACTGTGGTATCGTGTTGAAGCTGCATGGGCAGCTGTACCTGTACACGCCATCCAAGCTCTGTTTGACCCAATACCCAGGCGTATCAATGCCGTTATTACGGCCAGAGGTGGTTGTTCTGGGTACTGATTTCTCAGGATCTGTGCACCCAAATTGCGTGAAAATGTAATGGCATGTCAGTTCTAGTATAATATATTTGTCCAATGAATACCCGTTTATCATCTGCATTTCTTCTTGGTGTAGCAATTTTAATGTCCAGTAGTGTATTTAATTCTCGGGTACCGGAGGTGTTATCCTTCATAGCCTGTTCTCGTTTACTGATAAAGTACTGTAAATAAAACAGAGAGATAGTGATTAAAGTAGTTTTAGTGCGTTCGTCGTGTGCAACGCGTCACCGGAGAGGCCGTCGCCCTCCCGCTGGCCGAGCGCGTGTCGGTTTCGCCAGTCAGCCGCTTCGGTTCTCGCGTGTCAGCACTTCGCACAGCGCGCTGCGACACCTCGCTAGTCGCAGCGGAACCCAACGCGTCGGCAGCGCCCACCGGCTGCCCCACGCCCCGCCATCGACGTCAGCAGTAGCGGCCACCAGCTGTGCGCCCTGCTGTTGATAAACAACCACCTGCCTACGCTCGGCCCTGGATTCCAACCGACGAAGCAACAACACCACCACACCAGAGGCTGGCGGAAGAAGAAGGAATGCATGGGGTAAGACACTAGCTCGAGACATCAATGTCACATCCGGAATGGAACACACGGAGGAAGAATTTGTCCCTATGTCCCCCAGTCAAAAGAGAGCAGCCATAGACAAAATATTGCGCGAAACAGGAGCAGAGTTAAAAGCTAAACATGTTTCATCTGCTCTGATAACCGTCATTAGAGACAAAGTGTTTCCATTAGCTTTCCGCATAACTAGCCTTGAAGCTAAACTGTCCTGCCTAAACTATGAAAATAGGCGATTTAGAATTGAACTACAGGGAGCCTCGAATCCAGTCAGAGACTTACAAATACAAACTTTGCAAGGGAAGGCTGAGAAATGAGAGGACGAAAATAGAGAATTGAGTGTAGCGAACCGAGACTTGCAACAACAAATTAGAGAACTGACTAATAACGTCACACAAAAAGCGCCAACACAAGCACAGACACTGGCATCTACTGACGCCTTACCAATAGAGCGCAAAACCTAAGAGGCTCGAAGAATAGAACAGACTAAAACAAAAGAGGCCACAATCCTATTTATAAAATCGACAGCAAATCAAGACGCCAAAGCTGTTCGACAGACAGTCACCAAGAACATAAATCCCAGGAAAGAGAGTATGCATATAAAATCAATCAGAACCACCCAGACTGCAGTTATAGTAGAAACGGAAACACAGGAGTATTGTCGAAAAATAATAGGCAAGACTAAAGACCTGCACACCATCGTCTGTGAAGGACCCCGAAAACGCAAGCCACTCGTGGCACTATATCACCTGCCAGATACACTTACCGTCGAGGACTTTCTAGAAAGCCTTTACGAGCAGATTCTAAGTGGTGACACCACGAAAGATGACTTCGACAGAGAAGTCAAAAGAAGGGTTAAAACAAGGCCTAAGGGAAGGGGTTTTAGTCACCAGATACTGGCGATCAGCCCACACCTGTACAGAATCCTTACATGAAGACAGAGAGTCTACACAGACTTCGAATCACTTTCAAATGGTTCAAATGGCTCTGAGCACTATGGGACTCAACTTCTGAGGTCATTAGTCCCCTAGAACTTAGAACTAGTTAAACCTAACTAACCTAAGGACATCACACACATCCATGCCCGAGGCAGGATTCGAACCTGCGACCGTAGCGGTCGCTCGGTTCCAGACTGTAGCGCCTAGAACCGCACGGCCACTCCGGCCGGCTCGAATCACTTTCTGTGAAAGACTATACAGTAGTAAACCAGTGTTTTAAGTGTTGCGACCTAGGACATACGACTAATACCTGCTGAAAGGCCGACGTTACGTATGCCAAGTGCGGCAACCAAGAACACAATCGCAGTGAGTGCACGTCCGCGGTTTGCGTCTCCATCCCCTGCAAATACAGAGGCCGCGTCTGCAATAAAACAAAAGGATGTGTTTGTCAGACCTATAAACAATTGCATGACCGGCTCCTGGACAGTATAGACTATGGCAGCTAAAATCAGAACACGAACGCCCAAAACCAATCACCCAAAACACATAAATACATATCACCATCAACATGACAGAGAAGCCACCAAAGAGCAATTTCCAGGAGAAGACAAATGAATCTTCTGCCGGTGAATTACGACGATAATGAACCGATCCCGCCCCTAACACACTCAACGACGTTACAGGATAGCTGCATTAATACGATAGAATATATAGATGACATGACAATCGGTGGCTCCATCCACTACGAGGTAGCAAAGCAAATTAAAAGACAATTACACCGCTGGATAAACTTCCAAATGACATTAACGCAGAGGGTAGATGAGTTAGAAGATGTGCTTACATACATTGTGCACAGGAAAATGTACAAACAAAACCGCCATACTCCTTCCCAATTTCTCCCATCACATCACACATACACAAGATGAACACAAACCAGAATCATCATCACATGGAAAACCCTACGACACACGTTAATGTGAACAGTACATCAAACCAGTCAAATTTGTATCGCGAGGCACTTTTCACCCTGGGAGAAAGGGACAAGGATCAGACAGTCACATAGACCCTGAATCAATACACATCGAAACAATCAGGACACAGACTAATACAAAACTCAGAACTACCGGACCCAGACTCATAAAAGTAGACAAATTATATGTGAACAAATCTGAGGGAGAGACATGTGACATTTGCAACGATGTCAACGTGCGTCTAGTAACAACCTCCACTCCAAACATCAACAAACACAACTTAACACATACAGTCAGTCCCACTCAAATCACCAGCTTCGCCGACACTACACCAGCAAGCATCACCCACATCAATGAAAAACGTGTGAAGGCAAAAAGCATTGAAGAAGCGTGTGACAAAACGAAATGTAACAGCATGACACCCCAAAGAGGTCTTAAAATGTCTCCCAATCAGCGGTCAACACCATGCCATAATCAGTCTTGTACCATCTCAGAGACCGCAACAGAAACCGGCACCAAAAGTAAGCCAGCTACACCTAATTATGATAATTCAGAATTTAACTTACTTTTAATTAGGCTAGAGAAAAAATATATATTGCAGACAGCGTAGCGGATGCTACTTAGATTGTGCCAACCAAAGGGAGATTCTCTCTGTTTTCCAGTAACTGAGCAAACAGACAGATTCATCCTAAGGACAGAAAATATTCCCACATCAGCAGAGACCCTGCTCGACCTCATGCTCCAGGTCTGCCTGCGCAGGTCAGAATCATTCGACTTGGACAAAATATGTATACATCATGTAAGAGTACACGGTCGAACATATTTTGAGTACTCACAGACTGGCAGTAAATGTTTTGTACACGTAAAACACCCAGAGCACATAGACAAAAAATGAATATCTTACAACATAAAACAAAAAACAGTACGACAGTCAGCGCAGAAATCCCTAAAATAGCACAAGACTTGGCGGCAGAAATAATGTGCTTACAAGAACCTTATAATAGAAATGGGCAACTGATATGTCTACCAAAACATGCTACTACAATAACAGGCAGCACTGACGGTAAGGCTGCAATAGTAATTCTAAACAATTTGTAACATAATTCAGGTAACACAGTTATGCAACCAACACTTGGTTACAATAGAGATAACTAACGGGAACGTCACATGGGTTATTGCATCCATGTACACCCAATACAGCCATCAAATACAGCCTTACGCAGACTACATTAGAGACCTAGTAACGTATGCCAGAAGCAAAAAATTAGTGATATGTGCTGACGTTAATTCCTGATCGGCCCTCTGGATCTCAGACACAACAGATGACAGAGGACGCATAATCACCGACCTAATACAAGAAACACAGTTACATGTAATGAATACAGATGGACCTATACCAACATATGCAGGGTTCGATGGTACGAGCAATAACATCGACTTTATGCTAGCAAATAATGCAGCAACAAACTGGACTGTACAGGACAACATAACCAGTAGTGATCACAATGTCATAACATACACAACAACTCACACTCAGAATATAATGACCAAATCACACACCAGGCATTTGTTGTTGCACAAAGCAGACTGGAACAAATTAACGGAAATTATTCAACAACACGGTCTAGGAAACATCAATGGAAGTATCGATTACAGAGCACTCAAGTTAACACGGGTGATACAACATGCACAAAACACTTCAATACAGGCAGCAAAGAACACAAAATGCTCACCAGTACCATGGACCAACGAACTTACGAGACTCAAACAAAATGCAAGACGCAAACGAAAATTATATTAAAGGGCGATAGCAGATAGGGACAAAAGAATAAGACTAGAAGCATATAGCCATGCACAAGACTTACGTAGACAAACCCTATACAACACGCATAGACAACAATGGGAGCAATTTGTAACAACACAAACAGAGCAAAATATATCGGGGGAACCGTACAAAATACTGACAGAGAAGATAAAAACCCTACTAGTTCTGGGAACGCTAAGGCAGAATGACGGCACGATGACGAGTGGATTTTCTGCTGTATAAGCTGCTCCCTGATGACGTTATCGATAGAGACACACAATATCATGCAACACTAAGAGAAAACCTACACACACCACACAACACTGCAACTGTCACCTGTCCTTTCGCGCAAGAAGAGGTTGCGATAGCAATGTATCCACTCGGAAATACTGAAAAAACTAGCACCGCAGTTCATCCCGTTACTAAAAACGCTACTGAACGATGCCTTACGGCTGGGCAGGGTACCTACAATATGGAAAACCTCCAAAGCAGTCATTATTAAGAAATGGATCCATCAGATCCAAAGACTTACAGGCCAATATGCCTAATAAACACCCCAGCAAAGATTCAGGAGAAGCTACTGTGTAAGCGCCTGCAAGCACACAGAGCTCTCAGGGGTATGAGCCGAAACCAGTTTGGTTTCAGAACTGGCAGATCAATAAATGATGCCATCAACCAGGCCCTGCACATTGTTAACACCACAAAACAAAAATACGCCATGGCAATAATGATTGACATTACCGGAGCATTTTATAATCTCTGGTGGCCCGCACTGAGAGGTCGGCATGGAGCGTGGATTAAGTCTTTCGTCGTCATATGAGGGTGTGAGAGTTACAGTAAATGGGCAGTGGTGCATCGGATACAAGATAATGGACTCCCAGGAGGGGTTCCATGCAGTGTCCATAGCCGCGTTAGTCTCTTGGAGAGAAGTAGGCATGGAGCCTGATATTCAACCACGAGGAAATTTCTGTGTCGCTTCGTCACTGTGAGAGTGCAAGCGTTGCAGTAAACTGGCAGTGGTGCATAGGATACGAGATACAGGAATTCCAG
This sequence comes from Schistocerca cancellata, assembly GCF_023864275.1. NCBI lineage: Eukaryota > Metazoa > Arthropoda > Insecta > Orthoptera > Acrididae > Schistocerca > Schistocerca cancellata. Next base: position 78,753,182 of record NC_064627.1, on the reverse strand, counting down.
GAGCGGTTCCATGCGGTGACCGTTGCCCTATTAATCGCCTGTAGAGACGTCGGTACGGAGACTGTATTGTTGAGTTGCGATGCAATTTCTTTGTCACATCGTCAATGGGAGTAGGGGGGGGGCTGTTACAGTAAATGGACAGTAGTGCAATGGGTATCAGCCATTGGACTCCCATTAGAGATTCCAAGTTGTGACTGTAGTCTCATTTGGAGAAATGTCACCGTGGAGCCTCTAGTATTCAATCGCGACGCAATTTTTGGGTCGTATTGACAATATGAGGGTGCAAGGGTGACAGTAAACGGGCAGTGAGGTATGGCTTATAAGCTACTGGACTCCCAGAAGTGTTTCCATGACGTGACTGTAACCGCGTTATCCTCTTGGGGAGAAGTCAGCGTGGAGCATGTAGTATTCAATCGCGATGTAGTATCTGTGCACCATCGTCATATGACGGTGCTAGAATTAGAGTAAATGCGCAGTGCTGCATTGGATACAAGGTATTCCATGAGGGGACCGTAGCTGCATAAGTCTCTTAGAGAGAAGTCTGCATGGGACTCGGGGCATTTAGTCGCGACAAAATAGCCGTGTCGCATCATCAATGTAAATGTGCGAGTATTACAGTAAACGGGCAGTGTTGAATCATGTATAAGCTACTAGACCCCCAAGAGAGATTGGATGCGGTGACTGTAGCCACGTTACTCTCTTGAATTCGGTATACAGCCTGTAGTATTCAATAGTGACGCAATTTCTGTGTCGCATCGCCTATGTGAGTGTGCTAGGTTACAGTAAACGGGCAGTGGTGCATCGGAAACAAGCTACTAGACTCACAGGAGAGATTCCATGTGTTGATCGTAGGCGCGTTAGTTGCTTGGAGAGTAGTCTGCGTGGAGGCTGAAGTACTCAATCACGACACAGTTTCAGTGCCGCAATGGCTTTGTGTGGGCTACATTAAACGGGCATTGGAGCATCCAGTGTAAGCTACTGCACTTCCAAGAGAGGTTCCATGAAGTAACCAAAGCCGTGTTTGTCTGCTGGTAAGAAGTCAGCACGGAGCCTGTAGTATTCATCACAATCCAATTTCTGTGTCGCATCGTCAATGTGAGCATCAGGGGGCTACAGTAAATAGGTAGTGGTGCATCTTGTATAAGCTACTGGCTTCCCAGCAGAGGTTCCATCTGGTACTGTAACCACGTAAGTCTCTTGCAGGGATGTCGGCATGGAGCCTGTGGTTTTGAAAAGCAATGCAATATCTGTGTCGCATTCCCAAAGTGAGGGAGGGAGGTTTACAGCAAACAGGCAGTGGTGAAACGGGTATAAGCAATTGGAATCCAAGGAGAGAGTCCAAGTTCTGCTTTAGCCGCGTTAGTCTCTTGGAGAGGAGTTAGCATGGAGTAGTATTCAATTGCCACAATATTTCCATGTCGCATTGAGGGTGCAAGGATTATCATAAACGGGCAGTGGTGAATCGGGTAAAAACAAATGGACCTCTGGTATAAGCTAATGGACTCCCACCAGGGGTTCCACGCAGTGACCATAACCGAATTAGTCTCTTGGAGTGAAGTTGGCTTGGAGCCTGTAGTATTCAATCGCTATGCGACTTCTTTGTCGCAATGTCAATGTGAGGATGCGACGATTACAGTAAACAGCAGTGGTGCGTTGGGTATAAGCTACTGGCCTTCCAACGGAGATTCGATGAAGTGACCGTAAACACATTAGTCTGTTGGAGAGAATTCGGCATGCAGCCTGTAGTATTGAAATGGGACAGAATTTATGTTTTGCAACGTAAATGTGAGGGTGTGAGGGGTATAGTAAATGGACATGGTGCATGGGATACATATTACTGTACTCTCAGAAGAGGTTACATGCTATGACGATAGACGTGTTAGTCGCTTGGAGAGAACATGGCAAGGAGATTGTAGTATCAATCGCGATAAAATTTCTGTGTCACAACGTCAATGTCAGGGTTCGAAAGTTACAGTAAATGAGCAATTGTGCATTGGATTCAAGCTATTGGAATTCCAGGAGAGGTTCCACACTGATTGTAGCCGCGTTAGTCTGTTGGAAAGAAGTCAGCACGGAGCCTGTAGTATTCATCACAATGCAATTTCTTTGTCGCATCGTCAATATGAGCGTGAAGGGGTTACAGTAAATTGGCAATGGTGCATCTTGTGTAAGCTACTACTGACTTCCCAGCAGAGCTTCGATTTGGTGACTGTAGCCACGGAAGTCTCTCGCAGGGAAGTCGTCATGGAGCCTGTAGTTTCCAAACGCGATGCAATTTCTGTGTTGCATCGGAAACATAAGGGTGCGAGAGTCACAGTAAAGGGGCTGCGGTGCTTCGGATACAATCTACTGGCCTCCCAGGAGACGTTCCATGCCGTGACCGAAACTGCGTTAGTAGCCTGGACAGAAGTGGCCATCGAGCCTGTAGTGTTCAATTGCGACGCAATTTCTTTGACGCGTCGTCAATTTGAGGGTGCCAGCATTACAATAAACAGGCAGTGGGACATCAGGTATAAGCCTCTGGACTCCGAGCACAGGTAACATGCAGTGACCATATCCGCGTTAATCTCTTGAAGAGAATTCAGAGTGGAGCGTGTATTACTGAATCGCTATGAAATATCTGTGTCGCAAAGTAAAAGTGCGGATGCGATCGTTCCACTAAACGGGCAGTCGTGCATCAGGTATAAGATAGTGGACTCCAAGGAGAGTTTACATGTGGTGACCATAGCCACGTTAGTCACTTGTAGAGAAGTTGGTATAGAGCCTGTAGTATTTAATCGCGACGCAATTTCTGAGTCGTACCGTCATAGTGAGGGGGCGAGTGAAACAGTAAACGTAAAGTCGAGCACCTGATACATGCTACTGGACTTCCAGAAGAGGTTCCATGCAGTGACCATAGCAGGAAAGAAGTCAGCAAAGAGCCTGTAGTATCCGATCGCAATTTCTGTGTCGCATTGTCACTATGAACGTGGAGGGTTACAATAAATGGCAATCGGTGAATCGGGTAAAATCTACTGGACTACCAGTAGAGTTTCCATGCAATGACTGTAACTGAAATAGTCTCTTAGAGAGAAGTTGGTATGGAGCCTCTAGTTTAAAATCGCGATGCGATTTCTGCGTCACATCGTCATTCCGAGGGTGCGAGGCTTACAGTAAATGGGCACTGCTGCATCGCATACAAGATAGTGGACTCCCAGGAGATGTTCCACGTGCTGACCATAGCCGGCGTAGTCGCTTGGAGAGAAGGTGTCATGGAGCCTGCAATTTTCAATCGCAATTTCTATGTCGCATCAACAATGTGACTGTCGAGGATTACAGTAAACAGGCAGTGGTGCATCAGAAACAAGCTACTGAACTCCCAGGAGTGGTTCCAGGGAGTGACCGTAGCCGTGTTAGTCGGTTGGAGGGTAGTAGGCAACGGACCTGTACTATTCAGTAGCGACGCATTTTCTGTGTGGCAACGTCATGTGATGTTGTGAGGGTTTCTGTAAACGGTCAGTGGTGCCTCGGATATATGCCACTGCACTCCCAGGAGAGATTCCATTGGCGACTGTAGCCACGTTAGTCTCTTGGAGACAAGTCAGCAAGGGCACTGTAGTATTCAGTGCGACGCTATTTCTGTGTTGCATCGTCAACCCGAAGGTTACCGTAAATGGGGACCGGTTGCAATGTCGATAAGCTGCTGGACTCCCAGGAGATGTTCCATGAAGTACACGTAGCCACGTTAGTCTATTCGAGTATGAAATAATGGAATCTGTAGTATTCAATCGCGACTTATTTTCTGTGTCGCATCGTCAATGTTATGCTGCGAGGGTTACAGTAATTGGGCAGTGGTGCATCGAATATAATCTTCTGGACTCCCAGGATAGGTTTGATGATGGACTGTAGCGGCATTAGTCTCTTGGAGAGAAGTCGGAAAGTGGCCCGTAATATTCAGTTGTGCCGCAATCACTATGTCGCATCGTCAATGTGAAGGTGTCAGGGTTACAGTAGATGGGCAGTGGTGCAGCTGATACAAGATATTGGACCGCCAGTAGAGTTCCCATGTAGTGACCACATCCACGTTAGTTGCTTGGAGAGAGGTCAGCAAGGGCCCTGAAGCATTCATTTCCGACGCAATTTCTATGTCGCATCATCAATGTGAAGGTGAGAGGGTTACAGTAAACGGAGTGCGGTGCATCGGTTACATTCTACTGGACTCCCTGGAAAGGATCCATGCGGTGAGTTTCATAGATCCCAGTTTCATAGATATACACTAGCAGAATGACTCCGACCATGTCCTAGAGCCTACGAAATATCCCAGCACCAGCCTAATTTCGCGGCTGGTCCTGACTGATGGATTAGTCTCTTGGAGAGACGTCATAAGTGAGCTTGTAGTTTGCAATCACTAAGCAATTTCTGTGTCACATTGTCAGTATGAGGGTGTGGCGGTTACAGTAAAGGGTGAACGGTGCATTGGTTTCAAGCAAATTGATTCCCAGGGGAGATTCCATGCGGAGACCGTAGCCCCGCCATTATCATCGATGTACACTAGCAGAATGATTCCGACTACGACCTCGAGGCTTGTGCAATAGCCCAGCATGCGTGTAAAAATGATATAACTTCGGAGGGTATCGTTAGTCTGCGGGAGAGATGTCGGTAAGGGGCCTGTAGTAACCAATCGGGAGGCAATTTCTAGTCGCTTCGTCAATGTGATCGTGTGTGGATTACAATAAATGGGCAATTTTACATCGGTTACAAGTTACTGGACTCCCAGGAGATTTTCAATGCGTTGACCATAGTGGCGTCTGTATCATAGATGTACACTAGCAGAATGACTCCGACAGTGTCCTCGAGACTTAAGGAATAGCCCAGCACCCTCTTTATGGCTCTTGCGGGCGGGATTACTGTCTTGGAAAGACGTCGGCAGAGTGCTTGCGGTATTCAAACGTGAAGCAATATCTGTATCACATCGTCAATGTGAGGGTGTGACAGTAAACGGGCAGAGGTGCATCGGTTACAAGCCAATGGACTTCCATGAGACGTTCCATGCAGTGATAGTAACTTATCCAATTTCATACATGTACACTAACGAAATGACTCCGTCAATGTCCTCGAGGCTTATAAAATATCCCAGCATCCGCCTAAGGGCGAGACAACTTATGAGGGCAGGATTAGTCTGTAGCAGTGAAGTCGGCACGGAGCTGTAGTATGCAGTCGAGAAGTAATTTATGTGCCGTGTCGTCAGTGTGAGGGTGTGACAGTTGCAGTAAATTGGCAGCAGTGCGTAGGTTACAAGCCAATGCAGTGATGGTTCAAATGGCTCTGAGCAGTATGGAACTAAACATCTGAGGTCATCAGTCCCCTAGACTTAGAACTACTGAAACCTAACTAACCTAAGGACATCACACGCATCCATGCCCGAGGCAGGATTCGAACTTGCGACCGTAGCAGCAGCGCGGTTCCGGACTGAAGCTCCTAGAACCGCTCGGCCACAACGACCGGCTGCAGTGATCGTAACTGAGTCAATATCATATATGTACACTAGCGAAATGACTCCGACAGTGTCCTCGAGACTTATGCAAAACCTCATCACCCACATAATGGGTAGACAAGTCCTGAGGGCGACATTAGTCTCGTGGAGAGGAGTTAGCTGGAGGCCTGTAATAAGCAACTGCGAAACAATTTCTATGTAACATGATTAAGGTCAGTGAGCAAGGTATATATTAAATGTGTAGGGGTGCTTCGGTTACAGTCTACTGGACGTCCATGAGAGGTTCAAATCGCTGACAGTAGCCGCGCTAGTATCATAGATTTACAGTAGCAGAATGACTCTAAAAATGATCTCGAGCCTTATGCAAGCGTAATGGCGAGATAACTCCTGACAGCGGCATTAGTCTCTTGGAGACAAGTCAGCTATGAGCCTGTAGTATTCAACCGTGAAGCAATTTCCGTGGAACATCGTCAATGTGAAGGTTACAGGAATTGGGCAGCAGTGCATCAGTTACAAACTACTAGACCATAGCCGCGACTATCGTAGATGCACGCTAGAAGAATGATGGCTCCTACAATGTCCTCGAGGCTTATGGAATAGCCTAGCACCCACTTAATGCAGAGACAATTTATGAGGGCGGGATTAGTCTCTTGGACAGACATCTCAAGTGAGATTGTGCTATGCAATCGCGAACCAATTTCTGTGCCACATTGTCGGTATGAGGCTGTGAGTGTTTCAGAAATGGGAAGCTGTACATTGGTTACAAGCTTTTGGAATCCCAAGAGAGTCCATGCGGTGAACATAGCCGCGCCATTGTCATAGATGTACACTTGCAGAATGACTCTGACAATATCCTCGAGGCTTATGGAATAGCCCAGAACTCGCCTAGTGGCGAGAAAACTCCTGAGGATGGGATTAGTCTCATGAAGTCAAGTCGGCAGGGGGCCTGTAGCATGCAATCGCAAAGCAATTTCTGTGTCGCATCGTAAATGTGAGGATGTTTGAGTCACAGTAAACGAGTAGCAGTGCATCGGTTACAGTCTACTTGACTCCCATGAAATGTTCCATGTGGTGACCGTAGCCGCGCCAGTATCATAGAACTACACTAGAAGAATGACTGACGATATCCTGGAGGCTTATGCAACCCTATGGGGGGGGGGGGGGGGACAACTGAAGGCGGCATTAGTCTCTTGGAGAGAAGTCTCCTGGGAGCCTGCGGTATGCAAATCGTGAAGCAATTTGTGTTTCGTATACTCACTGTGAGGGTGCCAGAGGTACAATAAATGGGCTGTGGTGCACCGGTTTCAAGGCACTGGACCCCCAGGAGGGGTTGCGTGCTGTGACCATAGCAGTACCAGTAGCCGAGATTTTCTGTAGAAGAATGACTCTTCGAATGTCCTTGAGGCTTTTGCAGTGGCCCAGCACCCGCCTAATGGCAAGACAACTCCTGAGGGCAGCGTTAGTCTCTTGGTGACAAGTTGGCAAGAGCCTGTAGTACGCAGCCGCGAAGCAATACCTGTGTCGCGACGGTTACAGCATACGGGCAGCGGTGTATCAGTTACAAGTTACTTGACTCCCAGGAGAATTTCCACGAGGTGACCAAAGCCGAGTCAGTATCATAGATGTCCTTTAGTAGAATGACTCAGAAATGTCATAGAGGCTTATGCCCAGCACCCTCATAATGGCGAGACAACACCTGAGGGCGGTCTTAATGTCTTGGAAAGAAGTTGCAGAGAACCTGTAGTATGCTATCGGGAAGCAATTTCTGTGTCGCATTGTCAATGTGAGGGTACGAGAGTTACAGTAAACAACAGGCATCGGTCACTAGTACTGGACTCCCAGGGGAGGTTCCATGCAGTGAACGTGCAATGTAAGCTTCTACTAGCGGTGGTATTCTTAGAACTGTCCTGGTAAGAAGATTACTGTCGTTTGTTGTGTCCTAGAGCTCCTGCAAGCTATTCTCAGTAGTAATAGTATATCAAATCTGTGTGATCCACGAAATTGTAGGCCCTGGCGAGTTATTGCAGAGGTATTAATAATTTCTAGCGGGAGGGTTTAATCAACCGGTAAAAATTTGAACGCAACGGATAACGCAATATTTTTAGAACCACTATAGAAGACATCTACGCAGATGTTAATAGGCAGCAAAGACCTTTTATTTACTTTCATGGCCCATAATTCGACTGTGGTAGTGAGGTAGTGACTTTCACCTTTTTTTATGATGAAGGGATAAAATAATCAGTCGAGGGTATAGATTAATTGGTATTTATTCAATACCGATGGCATTTCAACAACTAGCCGTGTATTTGTTGGGGTATACACCATCACAACTGCTCTCTCTAATTAACATGATTCACTTTCGCCACGTAATTATGGAAAGGAAGAGGGGTACGCAGACGTGGCTTCAATGGAATTTTATGCAGGCACACTATTATATGTAAACCGATGCTTATTACCTTTAATTGCTACAGGCCACGCAGAACAAGTTCAGAAAAGACACTACAGGCGAACTTGGTCATGCCGGAATTTGAGTATCTGCCTAAGTATTTCGATTTTCATTAAAAACATAAGCTCAAGAGGGGCTAGCAAGTGGTACTCTTGAATATGACTGCCAATCAACACTATATTACTGAGCTGGAGGGGAAAACATTTACTATCATATGGCGGGAAGTTTTGCGTGTCTTTATACTATGAGTGGGCACTAAAACCTGATCTTTCCTAGGTACTAGAGTTTTATGTAACGTGCAACATTGCCAACAAATCAAATAGTTATGGGGGAGTCAAGAAACATTAACTAATTGTAACATTAATACTATTCCAAGTTGCGGTAGCGAACAGAAATGTAAGAAATACGGACACAGAAGATCATTCCTTCCCTATCTCACACTCCCAACTACCGTATGATTATTCACTCGTCTACTACAGAGAGGTCCAAAAAAATGTATCCACTGTTTAAAAGTCCATAACTTGCAAACTAATTGACGGAGTTGTCTGATTTTTTGTGAAATTATAGCTTAAAGTCCAACTTAAAGATATCACTGTAGTTGTTCGAAATGGTCACCATTAACATCTACACACAAACGGTCCCGCCGAACTGCAGCACGAACTACTGCCTGCAACATTTTCAGTTGGATATTTGCACATGAATGTACGATAGATTGTCGAAATTCATCCAATGTGCGTTGCTTTTGTCGATAAACGACGTCCTTTAGAGTTCCTCCTCGGTAAAAGTCCAGAGGAGTTAGGTCTGGGGAAGGTGGTGGATACTGCACAGCACCTCTACGGCCTATTCATCTTCGTGGTAGATTTTCGTCGAGATACGCCCTAAAACGATTTTAGTAGGCTGGGGCACTATCTTCTTGAAAGTAAACTCTTTCGTCTCCATACAAGTCTCGGATGGCAGGTAAAATGGATGTCTGAAGCTCCTGAAGGTACACCTCACCAGTAACTGTGCCGTCAATGAAGAATGGCCCAATGAAGCCCTGGTAAGACAACCCACACCACACATTTACTCCTGGCAAATTCACGGCGTTATCTACATGGACGTTCGGATTTTCGGTGGCCAAGTAGATGCAGTTATGGTGATTTACTGTACCACTGAGTTTGAACTGTGCCTCATCAGACCACATACTCATCTCTGCAAACTCTTCATCGTTGCACACCGTGTTAGTAAACCAGTCGCAGCACTCCATTCTATGATCTGGGTCGTCCAAGTTCACTGCGTGTATCAATCGTGGGATGTAGCATTTCCACTTTGCTGTCTTCAAAATTCGCCGAACACTTGAGCGACAGGGCACACTGTCTCACAGTTTTCTGTGGTGAGCGAGTGAATTGTTGTAACACACGACGGGAGATAGCTGGACTTGTTACTGTCATCCAGATCGTTGTTTGTGTACATCTCTAACACAGTCTCCGGCTTCCGATCTGTCTCGAATGCGACGAATCTTTAATCGCGTCGGTGGCTCTCCTTGATACTCATTTCGCCATTGCCGTTGAACCTCATTAATGTTTTCGTACTTAAAATACCACTTCAAAACTGACTTCCTTTAATCGAATGTAAGTCTTGCGCTAGGCATGTTCACTCGAGTAACTAGGTGCAACTAAGAACAAAACACTGGCTACTGTCATCTGACTAAACAAAACAACGCAATACAACGCTTATGTGGCGATTGCCGGAATTACAAACTATTACACTACCAAAGATGAGACAACTCCGTCAATTAGTTTTCCATTTATGGACTTTTAAACAGTGGATACATTTTTTGGACCCCTCTGTATACAACGAGTTTCTTTTCATCACTCTCGGGTATCTTCGAGGAAAATGGACTCAGGACTGTCTTTCCGATGGAAAGTACATTATTCAATTGGTGACACGAGAAGGAGACCCTAATCTCCACGCCACACCAACCCGTTATTATTATTTTCTTGCTATGCTTGACAAGGTTCAAGGTAGTTATCTTGCGAAGACCACACAACGGAATACCACTGACACAGTGGCTATTGCCACAAATATTCATAACATTACAAAAATTCTATACATGAAATCATCGTAAGGAATTAATCACACTTATATCCAATACATGTTGGCACTCATTATGTACAAATTCATAACATTACAAAAATTCTATAAATCAAATCATCTTAAGCCACTGATCACATTTATATCCAATACAGGTTGGTGTTCATTATGTAAACGCAGTAATTTATCCTAAGACATAAGGATCAAATACTGATACAATAGGAGATTGTTAGTGCGTCTCAACAAAAACACAATGTGTTCTATGCAGTGGAAAGAGTTTAGCCGCTCTGACCGGGCGTCACCCTTCTGCAGGTTGCCGTCCAGACTCGCCACTTGCCGCAGCGCGGGGCCGTGCGTGAGCTGCATCCCCATGCCTGTTGTCTCCGCCTCTGCCGCTCGGCAGAGGGGGCAGAGTAGCGCCAGACTCGATTCATCTTTTCTCCTCGCCGTCACCTTGCAACATTTAAACAGAACAGTTATCTCTCCTTTAAACTTTAGGAGTCCTCAGTTACTCTGTTGTTTGTACCAAGTACACTTTTCACTTAACCTACTGTACATGGAAACTTTATTATCCACGGATTTTGCCTGAGCTTTACAATTAACGGCGAATATACATTAGATGTTTGCTTACAAACACAGTCCTCTAAAATTCCCGTTCTCATCTGTGAGGCACTTTACACTTGTTGAATGAATTAACAATATATGATCCCTGAATAACAGTTAAATAGAGAAAATACGTCCATAGAAGTCTACAATGTTGGAGACGTCCTACAATAACTAGCCTATTTCTTATTTAAATTACACCGGTTCCTGTGAGATCACCGAAGTTAGGCGCTGTCGGTCGTGGTCGGCACTTGGATGGGTGACCATCCAGGCCGCCATATGCTGTTGCCATTTTTCAGGGCGCACTCAGCCTCGTGCTGCCAATTGAGGAGCTACTCGACCGAATAGTAGCGGCTTCGGTCAAGAATACCATCATAACGACCGGAAGAGCGGTGTGCTGACCCCACGCCCCTCCTATCCGCATCCTCCACTGAGGATGACACGGCGGTCGGATGGTCCCAGTAGGCCACCCGTGGCCTGAAGACGGAGTGCTTTATTTCTTATTGAAATGTAGTTGATTGCCCGTAACGGAGCTAATTATGTAGTCAATCAGGACAGGTATCATGGGTTGTGAGGAACGGTATGCAATTCACTACACCACCACCATAATCTACCTCTCTATATCCTATGATTCTGCATGCTGACATCTCATAGATTATCTGGGTCTAAGTTACATGCTTATTACCCAAAATATTTACAAATCACAATATGGTCAAAACTATTCTTTTCTACTATCACCCTTTCTCTAATCTTCCTCCAAAACAGGTTAGATGTTTTATTACTCTTCCTTAACGACACACAAACAGTAAACCAGGATAACACAGCATTAAATGCTAAGCAGACAATTACCCAGTACAAGAGAATAATATACAAAATCAACACTCACTGGAACGATACCACCTGGACTTATTATTTCTCAGACCAATCTTTTACTATACCGAATTCGGACATTTTGCTCTCCGTTCTATCAAGCTTAGTTCGCTAAGGAAACCACTAGGGCGTTGTTCACTTAAAATCTGATAGAAACATTATACCTCCTCGTTAGTCATTGCACCAATTCTTGTTATTCGCAGTTCATCTCAATCCATAGTCATCATGATGTTGTCCTTTTTAGCGAATTTTTATTCCCTGTCGACAATATCAAACACAGATACCACGTATCACACACTACTAGTTTATAGCTAAGGCAACACTTTACATTTACTTCTTATTCTACAAGTATCATCATCGTTGCCCGCCTGGTTGGCCGTGCGGTCTAACGCCTGGTTCCCGGCACGAATCCACCCGGCGGACTTGTGTCGAGGTCCGGTGAGACTGCCAGTCTGTGGATGGTTTTTAGGCGGTTTTCCATCTACCACGGCGAATGCGGGCTGGTTCCCCTTATTCCGCGTCAGCCACACTATGTCGGCGATTGCTGCGCAACCAAGTTCTCCACGTACGCGTACAACACCATTACTCTACCACGCAAAGAGAGGGGTTACACTCGTCTGGTGCGAGACTTTCACTGGTGGGGTGGGGGAGATCCACCGGGGGTGAAACCGCACAATAACCTTGGGTTCGGTGTGGGGCGGCGGAGTGGTGAAATGGACTGCGGTAGTCGTCGTGGGGTTGTGGACCACTGCGGCTGCGGCGGGGGCGTAGCCTCTCTGTCGTTTCTAGGCCCCCGGTTAACACACAATATAATACAATTATCATCGTTCGCCAAATATATGTTCTTTATGCTTACAACCAATACTCCCTTCTGTTACCTCCATGGGCTTCCTCTTTAGTTAGTCCTGCCTTCACTCCTCTGGATGGTTTACCTCCAGGATCCTTAACTTTCCTCTGTCTGATTTTCCTCGCTATGGTCTGTCATGCACTCTTACAGCGTTCAGCTGTCCCTCGGGGTCTCTCAAAGTCATTACTACCTAAGTCAGTAACACTTCATAGCGCTGCGTCTCTGCACACCACTATAACACAACCGACAATTGGTCCCGTCGCTACTTCGACGCGAGCCATTACATTAGCGCATCTACGTCGCATTTCCCCATCATTATACATTGCGAAAGGATTAACTTTCCTAGCGTAATTTCTTCTTGTTTCCCTTGCAAGTGATCATCGCTCCTGCAGAGCAAATCACGACCATAATGTACGAATATCTTCCTTCGACACTCGTTATTACAATTCATACCTAACAGATGACCAGGCAAAGACAGTAAAGAGTATCAAATCCTATACATATAATCTTGTAGAATACTAATTTTATGCTAACCTAATTTGTTTTTTACTACAGATGACACTACTGCGCCTAACTCTTACTCGATCCATTTCTTGATTTAGATATGTGGCTCTATTACTGCGCCGTGGGCTCCATGAAGCCACGCCCACACCAGGCATTAACACGATCATGGTTATTACAGCGAGCAAACTGAAGCCTCCAACTCTGGTTGTGCCTCTGCCCGTAATTCCCGTCATGATTGCCTTTGAACCTAACTACGTTCTGTTGCTCATTTACATTTCTTTCAGCATCTAATTCTTGCAGCAGGTTCTGAAAACCACTAATTTCATCCATACCTCTTTCTGCAACTGTAATTTCTTTGTGAAATTAATTCGGAAGCTTGGTCAGGCAAATTCTATTATGTTCCTTCGGATCATACGGTGCATCAAGAAACTCATTACTTTTCATGAGATCTTTGTAATATTCCTCTGGGTGCTTGTATCTACTGTCTGCATAGTTTTCTCGCATAAAGATACTTAACTTTACCAGTTCTTGCATGCTCCGAGACCAGAAGTTGTTGAGAAACGCCGTTTTGAAGTCTTCACACGTTTGACACTCCTTCAGCATTATTTACATTCGGGTAGCTGCTTCACCTCTCAGATGACGGCAAGCGAATTTTGTTCTAAGCACATTTCCCCATGAGTGAGGTCTCGAGTGCTCAAATTGGTTTAACCACATCGAAGGCGCTATGTCGTGATTCGGGTCTGGGAAAAGAGAGTAGGATTGTACTGAGACAAAGTGTCTTTTGCATTCTTCCTAGTCGTTATCAAAATTCATACCACAGTTCGCCGTCCGCACAGGTGGCGACGAATTTCCTCTCAGATTACAGAGTCTCTCTTCGGTCAAGGTATTCCTTGTATTCTCCACGCCTCCACTTATCACTGCAGCTTTAAGCTCCTCTGCCTGCATTAGTAATAGTGACACTACCCTCTGCGCTTTCGCTTTCCCGCAGCTTATTATGCAAGTCAGCTATCAGGTCGCGATTGCGTTTATTTATGCCTGCTTGCACCCTTTTAAACTGCAGCGATGATTACATTTCTCCGGATTCAACAATTGTGGCTGTCTGTGTCCTATCCGAGCCCGTCTCATTCGTTAGCGTAGTCTTTTCTACCGCACTCGTTAGGGCGCCCGCTAATTGATTACTTTCCCAATCTCGTCTGCTTGCACCGTGATCTGATCACCCTGAGCAGCCACTTGTTCGCTCACACGTGCAACAGCTTTTCTCTGCTCCTTGCAGATGTCTTCTAGGACTTCCTTCATTTGCGACTCTGAAGGAATGACGATTTTTTGCGGGGACAGTTCGTTTTCTAATACTATAACATCATTTCCAAGCCTGGCAGTGGCATCGCTGACTTCGGTTTGCACAGACTGTATCTCCTTTAACATGGAGTCAGCCATGGCTTGGTTTTCAGCAGATGCTGTCTCGATTCTGGTTTCTAACGCTTCTAGGCGTTCCCAGTGGTGCCCCAGCTTATGTTTTTGTTTCTCAAATTGCGTATTCATTGAGCCTATTTGCTCGTCCAATTTAAACCTTGTTAGGTCATCTCGCAACTCCTTATTTGAGTCGCGCAAAGCTTCACTTAATGCTTTCTCTGAATCGTTCGATTTATCACTTAATGCTTTAATTTAGTCATTAATCTGTAAGGTCAAGTTATTTAACACCCTTTTTTGCTCATCGGCTTGCTGCTTCATGAAATCAAGAATGCTTGCTAAAATTGGGTTCTCCATGCTCATACCGCCCGCGCTCGCTAAGACTGTTGGAAGTGGTTATTCTGCAACTACCCTTTTCGCGCCCTCGCTAGTGCTGGCAGCTTCCAAGGTCGTCCCCACGCTTCCTACCTCAGATTCCGTTAGGGTCACGCCGAGGCCACCTGCTTGTTCGCCACCCGTGGTCAGCTGACCTTGCAGGTTCACTGCCCCGTGTTTGGACTATGCGGCAGCCGGCGTGCTCTCCACATTACTGTTCCCAACACTCAGCGTGTCCATTTCCATTATACTTTTAGCGCATGCCCTGGTAACAGTCTGACTCATTACCTCATTACCTATCTCTACCGTTACATCTCCTGTCTCGTACACCTTACGCAGTATACAAGCGCAAAACACAAATGAAGATTCTAATTTCCTAAGATCTTGCTCTAAAATCCTATTTATCTTACAGTAGAACACAGCACACCTAAAACAACAGATTACAACACAAATGAAGACAACGCTGTATTCAATACATCCAGAATTGTGCGATGCTGTACCAGAAAAAAGTAATAATTAGTACATAATAATTACTGGTCAGAAGGACCTGTGACTCGAAATGCTGGATAGGGACGCCACGTGCAACGTAATCTTCTACTAGCGGTGGTATTGTAAGAAATGACCTGGTAAGAAGATTACCGTCGCTTGCCATGTCCTAAAGCTCCTGCAAGCTATCATCTGTAGTAATGGTTTAACAAATTCGTGTGGTCCACGAAATAATAGGCCCCTGTGAGTTATTGGCAGGGTATTAATAATTTCTGGTGGGAGGATTTAACTCATCATCATCATCATTTAAGACTGATTATGCCTTTCAGCGTTCAGTCTGGAGCATAGCCCCCCTTATACAGTTCCTCCATGAACCCCTATTCAATGCTAACATTGGTGCCTCTTCTGATGTTATACCTATTACTTCAAAATCATTCTTAACCGAATCCAGGTACCTTCTCCTCGGTCTGCCACTACTCCTCCTACCCTCTACTGCTGAATCCATGAGTCTCTTTGGTAACCTTGCTTCTCCCATGCGTGTAACATGACCCCACCATCTAAGCCTGTTCGCCCTGACTGCTACATCTATAGAGTTCATTCCCAGTTTTTCTTTGATTTCCTCATTGTGGACACCCTCCTGCCATTGTTCCCATCTACTAGTACCTGCAATCATCCTAGCTACTTTCATATCCGTAACCTCAACCTTGTTGATAAGGTAACTTGAATCCACCCAGATTTCGCTCCCATACAACAAAGCTGGTCGAAAGATTGAACGGTGCACAGATAACTTTGTCTTGGTACCGACTTCCTTCTTGCAGAAGAGAGTAGATCGTAGCTGAGCGCTCACTGCATTAGCTTTGCTACACCTCGCTTCCAGTTCTTTCACTATGTTGCCATCCTGTGAGAATATGCATCCTAAGTACTTGAAACCGTCCACCTGTTCTAACTTTGTTCCTCCTATTTGGCACTCAATCCGTTTATATTTCTTTCCCACTGACATTACTTCCGTTTTGGAGATGCTAATCTTCATACCATAGTCCTTACATTTCTGATCTAGCTCTGAAATATTACTTTGCAAACTTTCAATCGAATCTGCCATCACAACTAAGTCATCCACATATGCAAGACTGCTTATTTTGTGTTCACATATCTTAATCTCACCCAGCCAGTCTATTGTTTTCAACATATGATCCATAAATAATATGAACAACAATGGAGACAGGTTGCAGCCTTGTCTTACCCCTGAAACTACTCTGAACCATGAACTCAATTTACCGTCAACTCTAACTGCTGCCTGACTATCCATGTAAAGACCTTTAATTGCTTGCAAAAGTTTGCCTCCTATTCCATAATCTTGTAGAACAGACAATAACTTCCTCCTAGGAACCCGGTCATATGCCTTTTCTAGATCTATAAAGCATAGATACAATTCCCTGTTCCACTCATAACACTTCTTCATTATTTGTTGTAAGCTAAAGATCTGGTCCTGACAACCTCTAAGAGGCCTAAACCCACACTGATTTTCATCCAATTGGTCCTCAACTAATACTCGCACTTTCCTTTCAACAATACCTGAGAAGATTTTACCCACAACGCTGATTAAAGAGATACCTCTGTAGTTGTTACAATCTTTTCTGTTTCCATGTTTAAAGATTCGTGTGATTACTGCTTTTTTCCAGTCTGATGGAACCTGTCCCGACTCCCAGGCCATTTCAATTATCCTGTGTAGCCATTTAAGACCTGACATTCCACTGTATTTGATGAGTTCTGACTTAATTTCATCCACCCCAGCCGCTTTATTGCACTGAAATCTGTTGACCATTTTTTCCACTTCCTCAAATGTGATCCTATTTCCATCATCATTCCTATCCCATTCTACCTCGAAATCTGAAACATTACTGATCGCTTTTTCACCTACATTGAGCAACTCTTCAAAATATTCCCTCCATCTGCCCAAGGCATCCACAGGATTCACCAGCAGTTTTCCTGACCTGTCCAAAATACTTGTCATTTCCTTCTTACCTCCCTATCGAAGACTGCTAATTACACTCCAGAATGGTTTTCTAGCAGCTTGACCCATAGTCTCCAACCTGTTTCCAAAGTCTTCCCACGATTTCTTCTTGGATGCTGCAATTATCTGTTTGGCTTTGTTCCTTTCTTCAACATAACTTTCTCTGTCTACATGGGTTCTGGTATGTAGCCATTTTTGATACGCCTTCTTTTTCCTTTTACAGGCTGCCTTGACTGTATCATTCCACCAAACTGTTTGCTTCATCCTACTTTTACACACTACTGTTCCAAGACATTCTTCAGCCACTTCTAGTACTGTGTCCCTGTACCTTGTCCATTCCTTTTCCAATGACTGTAATTGACTACATTCAACTAACTGGTACCTTTCTGAGATCGCTGTTATGTACTTGTGCCTGATTTTCTTATCCTGAAGTTTCTCCACTCTTATCCTCCTACATATGGACCAGACCTCCTGCACTTTCGGCCTCACAATCCCAATTTCACTGCAGATTAAATAATGATCAGTGTCATCAAAGAATCCCCTGAATACACGTGTGTCCCTCACAGCCTTCCTGAATTCCTGATCTGTTATTATATAGTCAATGACAGATCTGGTTCCCCTGCCTTCCCAAGTATACCGGTGAATGTTCTTATGTTTAAAAAAGGAGTTTGTGATTACTAAGCCCATACTGGCACAGAAATCCAAGAGTTGTTTCCCGTTCCTGTTGGCCTCCATATCCTCTCCAAATTTACCCATAACCTTTTCATACCCTTCTGTTCGATTTCCAATCCTGGCGTTAAAAGCACCCATGAGCAGAACACTGTCTTTGTCCTTTACTCTAACAAATACATCACTGAGTGCCTCATAAAAACTATCCATCTTATCTTGATCTGTCCCTTCACAATGCGAATATACTGATACAATCCTAATTTTCTTGCTAGACACTGTCACATCTATCCACATCAGTCGTTCGTTTACATACCTTATTGCAACTATGCTGGGTTCCATTTCTTTCCTGATGTAAAGCCCTACACCCCATTGTGCTATTCCTGCTTTGACTCCTGACAGGTAGACCTTCTATTCTCCCACTTCCTCTTCTTTCTCACCCCTTACCCGAATGTCACTAACAGCTAAAACGTCCAGCCCCATCTTACTTGCAGCCTCTGCCAGCTCTACCTTCTTGCCAGAGTAGCCCCCATTGATATTAATAGCTCCCCATCTCATTACCATTTGTTTGCCAAGTCGTATCTTAGGAGTCCCTGGTTTGTCAGTTAGAGGTGGGACTCCGTCACCTCCAAAGGTTCGAGGCATTTTGCTCTGATTATTGCCAGCATCATATTTAAAGTACCAGGGAAGCAGGTTGCTAGCCTTACTTGCCCCGAGTCCCATTGGGTTTTACCCCTAACGGCTGTGGGACTAACCGGTGGATTTGGTAGTCATTGCCGTATGAGCACAAAGGTGACCACGACTCAGAATATGTCCGAGATGCCCAGCCTTATTCCAAAGTAACTGGTATCCCGACTGTCGGGACCACTTACTTGGCCACTCATACGTTGCCCGTGGTTCATGAACTAGGACATGACTACAGGAACCCACACTAACTAACCGGTAAAAATTTGAATGCAACACCAAATTACTGAGCTGGGGGGAAGAATATTTACTATCATATGGTGAGCCTTTATTCCATCAATGGGCATTAAAATCTGAACTTTTCTAGATACAAGAGTTTAATCCGTATATTTTACGTAATGCACAAAATTACCAGCAAATCAATAAGTTATAGTGAGGACAGGAAACAGTAACTAATTGTCACATTAATAATATTCCACACACTTGGCCAAGTTGCGTTAGCCAACAGAAATGTTAAAAATACGGACACAGAAGATTATTCCTTCCCTATCTTACACCCACCTGCTACCGTACGATTATTCACTCCTGCTCCTTATACAGGGTGTTCCATTGATAGAGACCGGGCCAAATATCACACGAAATAAGCATCAAACGAAAAAACTACAAAGAACGAAACTCCTCTAGCTTGAAAGGGGAAACCAGATGTTGCTATGGTTGGCCCGCTAGACAGCGCTGCCATAGGTCAAACGGATATCAACGGTTTTTTTTTTGTAATAGAAACCCCCATTTTTATTACGTATTCGTGTAGTATGTAAAGAAATATGAATGCTTTAGTTGGAACACTTCTTTCGTTTTGGATAGATGGCGCTGTAATAGTCACAATCGTATAAGTACGTGGTATCACGTAACATTCCGCCAGTGCGGACGGTACTTGCTTCGTGATACATTACCCGTGTTAAAATCGACCGTTTACCAATTGCGGAAAAGGTCGATATCGTGTTGATGTATGGCTATTGTGATCAAAATGCCCAACGTGCGTGTGCTATGTATGCTGCTCGGTATCCTGGACGACATCATCCAAGTGCCCTGACCGTTCGCCGGATAGTTACGTTATTTAAGGAAACAGGAAGTGTTCAGCCACACGTGAAACGTCAACCACGACCTGCAACAAATGATGATGCACAAGTAGATATCTTAGCTGCTATCGCGGCTAATCCGCACATCAGTAGCAGACAAATTTCGCGACAATCGGGAATCTCAAAAACGTCGGTGTTGAAAATGTTACATCAACATCGATTGCACCCGTACCGTATATTGCATGGCGACGACATTGAACGTCGTGTACAGTTCTACCACTGGGCACAAGAGAAATTACGGGACGGTGACAGATTTTTGCAAGCGTTCTATTTAGCGACGAAGCGTCATTCACCAATAGCGGTAACGTAAACCGACATAATATGCACTACAGTAGAGTCTGTGATATTCGCTATTTTTGACTTCATTAAAACAACAAATACAAGTAGTTAATACTTTCAGCCAGAAGGCAAATACTTGTTTATAAATAATGATTAATGTATAATGAGGCGTCGCATGGCGACGGTGGAATTTTCTAAATAATGTAATTCGTCGTCTTTGGGCGGCAATATAAACAGAAAAATACGGATAGATATGCGATCCTTCACTATTTTGTTCGCTGGAGAACAAATGAAGCCTTGAGCGCAAAAGACTTGTACTGTTTTTCTCGAGTAAGACGGACGCAGATTTGTGGTAGTCTGATCTAATTTTTACTAAATGTATATAAACGTGTTATGTCTAAGTTTGAGTGAAGTGTAAAGAACTGTTATAACTTACCGTGACGACGCACGAACGACTCAAAGAAGACAATGGCTATATAAAAGAGCACTCAATGGACATGATACGGACATAAAAATCTACCATCATTGTAGTATTAAGCTTAAGGTACGATATATGTTTTAGTTATAATAAATATTTGTTCTGGGAATACTGAATGATTTAGCAGTGCTCATTTCTATTATCTCCTCAGTATTATTTTCATTTTAATTATGCATTTTGCTAATATTACAGACACCAAGATCAGCAGTCCAATGTGCGTGTTACATTGATAAAAAGAAAACTGTTTTATCGTCTTCTTGCATCAGCTTTAATATAGAATTTCCCTTTTGTGTGATGTTACAGTTATTTTTGCGCCCTTAAGAACTTTCTGGTCCCTTAGGAAATTGTTTTTTCATAACAATAACTTCACAACCGGGTATGATCGTATCTACGATCATGAAGTAATTAGAAAGACGATAACGCAATTTCTTAATCAATAGCACGCTAGTTGTGACTGCCTCAAGCCACGCGAAACTGCAAGTAAAAACTATTCACATCTCATAATGCAATATTTTATGACAATGGTCAATCCATGATTATTACGCCAATTGTGATTGATAAAACAGTAAGCTAAATCTCAATTTCCAACTTTCCATTGAATAACAACATCACTTTTATTTTGTAACATCACAAGTCTCAATAGTTAGAGGTGAACGGGACCGGAACCACTTCGAACTATCGAAAACTCGGACTATCCAAATATAAATGGGAAAAAGAAATATTATGATATTGTAAGTAATACAGGTCAAAATATGAACTTTATTAAAATAAAAGTATTTACACATGCATTTGCATTTGCAGAATAACAATAATTATTTATTTTGACAAGTAATAGTGAAGTGTCTTTTGTTTGGCGAAGCTGCAACGTTTCGTGGCGGCAATGTCACACCACCGTCTCAGGAGCAGTAGGTCAGTAGGTGTCGCCTCAGGCTGTTGTTCCACGTGGCATACGGCAGCCTCGAGAGCAGCGTAGCCGTCGGTGTGACTCATCATCGGTGCAGCCTCTGCCTCGTCACTCTCACACTGCGATGGAATGTTAACCATATCAATTATAGAAGAGTCTGTCACTTCCAACTGTTCGCCCGAATTTAACCACTCGCCTGCTTGCACCTCTTCTGCCTCTTCACATACTGGCAATCTTCTGATTAAATTACACAACGGTTGATCGTCCTCATCTGCTAAATCTTCTTTTGGTATCTTGCATACTTTCCTGTAGAATTTTCCTCCATGACTTAGAAATTGTGTCTGACTTTATTTCGCTCCAAGATTCGCTAATCCAGTACACGACGTCCTTCAAAGTCACTTTCTTCAAAGCTCCTACCATGCTTTCGTTGTCTTCGGAATGCAGGATTGACTGTAGCAATCGCCGTCGATACTTTTTTTTAGACATTCCAGAACGCCCTGATCCATGGGCTGAGTGAGACAGGTAACGTTTGGTGTCAAAAACAAGGCGCGGACACCGTCGCACTGCAGTTCTCCTGCACTTGGATGTGGGGACGCATTATCCATGAGCAAAATTGCTTTGCATGGCAGTCCCCTTTCTTTTAAAAAAAATCTTGCAGTCAGGTAGAAATAAGTTAAAAAACCAATTCTGGAAAATTTTCTGATTCATCCAGGCATTATTCTGATGTGTATACACAACCGGAAGAGCTGAGATGGCTACATTTTTGAATGCTCTTGGCTTGGCAGACTTCCCAATCACAACTAGTTTCTGTTTGTGGTTTCCAGTTGCATTTGAAGCTGCCATAACTGTGAGCCGCTCTTTGCTTTTTTTGTGCCCAGGAGCACTTTTTTCTTGACAAGAAGCAAGTGTTCTCGCTGGTAACATTTTAAAATTTAGCCCAGTTTCGTCACAGTTATATATTTGCTCATTAGACAAATTTTCGTCAGTTATGATTTTTTTTAAGTCGACGATAAATTTTGAAACGGCCTGAGCGTCACCAGAGAGTTTTTCTCGACATTCGTCTAGTTGAGGCACTCCATACCTCTTCTTCCACTTGTCGAGCCAGCCCACACTAGCGGCGAAATTGTCATCTCCTTCCTGCAGCTGGTTTCTGAAAAACAAAGCTTTTTCTTGCAAGATTGGGACATAAATCGGGGCACCCTTCTGTCTCTGTTGGGTAAATCACATGAACAATACCTCACTTGTTTTTTTAGAAGTCTGACTTCTTTATACTTCTTCGACTGTGAGATTCGTGTGAGCATTTCTGTGAAGAAAACTGTTCCAATTTAATTTAAGTCGGTTTCTTCGCCAGTCACCAACAGTAACTTCACCGACACCATATTCGAGAGCAAGTCCTTTATTGGTCCTCGTTTGTCAAGTCGTCTTAGTGCTTCTAATTTTAGATGCAAAGGCAAAAATTTCCTCCTTTTTGTTACAGCACTCATCTTTGTAAGGTGTACAACCGAACACACAGTCACAAAAAAAAACGAAACACAACACTGTACAGTACAGGTACTGGGAACTACAGCAGCGTATGAACTCCCCAGTTTTGATCGGCAGCAGCCAGCATCAGTCGGGGTATTTCGTGCCATACTGACAACAGATGTTCGTGCAATGATGTTTTCATTATTTATCATCTCAGTAAAAAAGGAAAGTAGATCGTGCAACCTTTTTTTTTTTTTTTAAAGAGGCTCGGATTATTGGAAACTCGAACTATCGAGACTCGAACTATCGAGACTCTACTGTATTGGGGAACGGAAAGTCCACGATGGCTGCGACAAGTGGAACATCACCGACCTTGGCGGGTTAATGTATGGTGCGGCATTATGGGAGGAAGGATAATTGGACCCCATTTTATCGATGGCAATCTAAATGGTGCAATTTATGCTGATTTCCTACGTAATGTTCTACCGATGTTACTAAAGGATGTTTCACTGCATGACAGAATGGCGATGTACTTCCTTCCAACATGTTGGATGTCCGGCACATAGCACTGTTCACGCAGTACTACGACATCTGACTAAAGATTTCTGCTACTTCAATTAATTTAATTAATTAATTAATTAATTAATTTCTCATTCGTACAGTCGAGATAGCATAAGGAAATGATGAAGGAAAATGTATAACACATGAAATAAAATAAATAAATAAACACCGCTTGGTCCATTCACTCCTGATTGGTACTTATAGATTTATTTCTGCATAGTAAAAACCCTCTCTCTATACTTCTCCTGTACCGGAATTCATTGTGAAAAATAGGGAACGGGGCAACAAGTCCCATTACAATTGTAACTGAACCAATATCGTAAATGTACACTAGCAGAATCACTCTGACAATGTCCTTGAGGCTTATGTTAGGGCTCAGCACACGCCTAATGATGAGACAACTCCTGAGGGGCGCATTAGTCTCTTGGAGAGACCTTGGTAGAGAGCTTGTAGTATGCAATAGCGAAGCATCAGAGTGAGGGTGTGACAGCTCCAGTATATGGGCAGTGGTGCATTGGTTACAGGCTACTGGACTGCATGGAGAGGTTCCACGTGGTAACCGTAGAAGAGCCAGTATCATAGATGTACAGTGGCAGAATGACTCCAGCAATGTCCTCCAGGCTTATGCAGTAAACCAGCACCCGCCTAAAAGCAAACCAACTCCTGATTGCGAATCAATTTGTGTCACATCGCCAATGTGAGGGTGCGTGAGTTACAGTAAACGGGCCGCAGCGCATCGGTAACTCGCTACTCACCTCCCACGAGAGGTTTCTGTGCAATGACCATAGCACCGCCAGTATCATAGGCGTACGCTATCAGAATGTTCTCCGGCCTCTTGCTGTAGGACAGCACATACCTATCGGCAGGACATCTTCTTGGGGCAGGGTTAGTATCTTTGGGAATGACGGATGAATCATCATATGTCCCTTCTGCTAGTCCATTAAGAACGAACATCCAAGATAGCCGCCGAGTGAGATCACAGGTATTTTCTTCGTCCGCTAAAATAGCTTATTTAAGAGGAAATAGTGTCAATTTTAAATTTTCTTTGTTTTGTATACTTGCGGAAGTGTCCGCTCTCGTCACACAACTGAATATTAGCGACTGAGCAGCGCTTGTTCTTGGAAAAATTTGTTCTTTAGCTGAAGTCCCGATAATCGCCACATAACCCGAAATTTTAACATAAACCCATGAAATTCTATTCATGTGTTCTTGATAGTGCAAAATTCGCTTAAAAAAGAACGCTACTAGTTTCATCAGTGTCTATTGTCGCAATAACAGTGTAATTAAACGTTTCTAAATCGTATTTAACTAACACATTTCGTATTGTTTACTAGTTAGACAAACGCTATCTACGCCTGAATTTTCCAGTTATAAACGTTTAAAAACCTGACCAAACACGCCTGAAAACTTAAATTGTCTAAAAGAATTAATTACAAATTCATTTTTCTGTCATTGTATCTCTAAATCAGAAAAAAAAACCGCACGTAATACCTTTGTGTCGTTTTTTGTTTACACCCAACCAATCTTGCGTCCCTGAAAAATTTAAAATATTCTTTAAACTTAATTGTTCTTTCGAAACTGACCATGAGTGATAAATGTGGGAGCTGTTATAGGGTAGTGAGTAGAGGGATTTGTTGCCAATCTTGTAGGAAATATTTTCACTGGGGGGGGGGGGGAGGGGGGATGCAGTGGGGAAAATGTTGGGAGAAGAGTAGAGGCTCTCTCCTGGAATTGTAGAGTACGCAGTAGGAAGATTTTGATTGGGGAATAGGAAAGGAAAATCTGTGCCCTTCAAGCACAGTTGGAGGAAGCAAGGAAGGAACTCATAAGGATCAAGGGAGATAGGGGAAGGAGGTTGGTTGGGAACTGGTAGCTGGTAGGAGGATAGGAAGAAAGGGAACTCAATCTGAAATTTTATCACAAACACGAGAAACAGGTATCAAGAAGAAAGTGCTGCTGCTAGGTAGTAGCCATGGGCGAGGTGTAGACCTTCAGTTACAGGAAAGATTAGGGACAGCATACCAGGACACCAGTATCTTCAAGCCGAATGCAGGGCTAAGACATGTGGTAGAGGACCTAGGATCTTTCTGTAAGGAGTTTACAAAAGAGGACCGTGTAGTGATAGTGGGTGGGGTGGGAAACAGTCTGGCCAGGGATGGGGCGTATGACATAGGTGGTACCTGGACAAGTTAGCTTCCCTGACACTTTGTTGAGCTGTTACGGCGTCATGATCGACCACACCTTGATGGAGCTGTGAGGCGAAACAATATGGGGTTAGGGATGGCTCTGAGGACAGTCAACTTTGCTCATGTTTCTCTGGTGTCCGTCGGGACTATCAACAGATGGGGTTTCACTAGGCATGGTCTACACCTAAACAGGACTGGGAAGGGAAGATTGGTACAGCTGATTCATGAAAGTACATGTGGTGGATCTCGGGCCACACATGGTCAAATACCTGTGGTCATAGGTAGGAAAAGTAGGTCTTCATTAGGATGAATCCATACAACAGGTTTCCCTGCCTAAAGAGTATATCCAGCACTTTAAAATATACTGAAACAATCACTCATAAGACAGATTTTAACACCTCAAACATCACATATACCAAATGTCACACAGAAAAACAAACCATTGGAAAGAGTAACATGGGGCATTTCACAGACTTAGCAATCCTCCATCAAAACATGCAAGCAATAAAAAATGAAATACAACTATTAGAAGTTGAGTTCCAATCTTTGAACTGCACAGTAGTTCATA
Source organism: Schistocerca cancellata (assembly GCF_023864275.1). Taxonomy (NCBI): domain Eukaryota; kingdom Metazoa; phylum Arthropoda; class Insecta; order Orthoptera; family Acrididae; genus Schistocerca; species Schistocerca cancellata. The sequence goes on along the minus strand of NC_064627.1, from coordinate 78,727,161 downwards.
CTACTGAGCACCGGTGTAGAGACACAGAAATCCAAAATGTAGTATTATCAATGTATGAAAAGGCAAACTCTTACTGCACAACTACTTCAAGGGGTGGAGGATCATGCATTTATATCACAGAAGGAACACTGTTCAAATCAAGACATGACCTTAGTACCGAAAGTGAAGAGAATCACTTTGAAATATCAGTTATTGAATTAACAGGGCTTAATATCACCAAGAAATTAATCATTTTGTGTGTGTGTATAGATCTCCCAGTGGTAGTGTGGCCACTTTTTTCGATAAGTTAACAGGAGTTCTAGATAAAGTCTCAAGTACAAAGGTCAACATAATTCCGTGTGGGGACATTAACATCAACACTAACATCATAAATGAATCCAGCAGCACCTTCATAAACATCGTTCAAAGTTTGGCATGTCCCTATTGGTCAATAGTGCAACAAGGGTTACCACAATGACTTCATCAGTAATTGACCATGTGACCACAAATATGGGCAGGGAAAAATGTGATGTAGCTGTAAATGATCTCGGACTATCAGACCATCTCTGTCAAATAAAGTCAGGCATCGAATCATTCCCTAAACTACAAGTCTACAAACGACATCTATCAGAAATCAAAACAAAAGGTTTTTCAAAAGGACCAGAAAAACAAATCTGGGATGAAGTAAGTGTATAAGGAAACCAATGTGAATATGAAATTCTCTAAATTCTCCACATTGTTTAAATTGAACTTTGAAAAGGCATTTCCAAAAATATGCATGTCCGTTTCAACATCTCACAAAAACGGATTGATAACAGCAGATATTAAGAAGTCCTCACAAACACTTAAACACTTCAGTTCCATGAAAAAGATTCGCAATGATCCAGGATTCTTAAATTTCTATCATAGATACAAACAGCTCTATAGCAAGGCGCCGATTGCTGCAAAAAAGTCGTTTAACGACAAAATTATATATAATGCAGAGAATAAAAGCAAAGTAGTCTGGGATGTTATAAAAAAGGAAAAGGGGAGAGGCAAACAAACGCAGAATAACCTACTGCTAAAGGAAGGGTACAAAGTAATAAATGATCCACAGCACATAGCAAACTATGTAAACGAGCATTTTTCAACTATTGCAGAGAAGTTACAGCAAAAACTCCCCCAAATAAATATAACACCTGTAAATAATGTTGCACTAAATACAATGATGTTACTTCCAACCACAGAGACTTAAGTCAGTAAAACAATACAAAAACTAAAAACTAAAAAGTCAGTAGGTATAGATGAAGTACCAATGTGTGTACTGAAACAATGCATAGGAATTATACAAGGCCCCTTAACAAATATAATAAATGAATCCTTCACATCAGGGACATTTCCTGAGCAGTTAAAACAGGCAAGATTTGTACCTTTGATTAAGAAAGGTAATGCAGAAAACATAGAAAATTACCAGCCCATTTCTCTGCTGTCACCATTATCAAAAATAATCGCAGCAGTTATGAAAGACAGATTAATGAATTACCCGAATAAATACAACCTCTTAAGTGAATCACAGTTTGGTTTCCAATGTGGCAAAAATACAGAGTCAGCCACAGTAGAATTCACAAAACTTGTACTTGATGCTCTTAATAAAGATGAGTGTGCCACAGGCGTATTTTGGGATCTTTCAAAGGCGTTTGATACAGTCGACCACAAGATTGTATTAAATAAATTAGAACGATTTGGAATAAGAGGGGTACCTAACAACTGGTTTCGATCATACCTAACAGATAGGGTACAAAGAGTAGAGATAGCACATAATTCAAATAGAGCTAAATATTTAGTAAAACACTTATCAGAACCAAAATACATTAATATAGGGGTCCCTCAAGGTAGAATATTAGGACCAATGCTGTTCCTGATGTACATCAATGACTTTCCCAGTAGTGTTACTCATGGTGAAAAAAAATCCTCTTCGCTGATAACAGCAATATTATAGTCACTGAGAAAACAAGAGAACTCCTTGCCAAGAAAGCAAATGAAACTCTCAAGGAATTTTACGATTGGTCAAAAAGTAATAAAGTGAGATTGAACGTAAAGGAAACTAGTGCCATGAATTTCAGTTTGAAGAGGAAAAATGACAATGTTAAATTAAACGTAGATGGCACGTCTACAGACAAATACAAAATTTCTAGGAATGAATATTAATTCTCAGTTGAAGTGGTGTGAACACACAAAGGTACTTGCAAACAGAATATCATCAGCATGTTATGCTCTTAGAACCCTATCGTCAGTGTGTAACATGCAGTGTCTTTTGGTTATGTATCATTCATATGTACACTCAATTCTTAGCTATGGAATTCTTTTTTGGGGAACAAATGCACAAATTATAAACACAATATTCAAACTCCAGAAAAGAGCCATAAAAATGATAACCAGAAACACTAATCGAGCTCATTGTAAAGATCTGTTCAGAACACTAGGGATTTGAACTGCTCCATGTGAATACATTTACCAGTCAGTTGTACACATCAAAAATAACATTGGTTATTACCGCACAAACAGCTCTGTCCATGACCATGCAACAAGAGATATACTCAACTTACAATAACCAAGAAAAAATAAACATAAAACTCAAAACAGCATTTTCTACCAAGGAATAAAACTGTACAATAAATTACCAAAAGAGATTAAAGAAATTGCCAAAATGCACTTATTTAAAAAGGCAGCTAAAAAGTACGTGTTATGCAATACATTTTATACATTGAAGGATTACTTAGCTACAACAGAGTAGGGGTTAGATAAAGAATGTTATAAAAATAAATAATAATAATAATAATGACTACAAAATATCTAACATTCGACATAACACCTTCACTTACGTTTTTTCCTTCTATTTCTCCTTTCTAGAAACACTTTCTCCCAAGCTGTTCATAGCACAATACTAACATGTCTTCCTCTTTCTGAGCTCAACATCTCACTCATTATGGAAGGATGCTGACTCAGGTTTTGAGGATAGCAAATGGGAAGTTGCGGTACAGAAAATGGCCCAGAGATCACCAGTGTGTGTGTGTGTGTGTGTGTGTGTGTGTGTGTGTGTGTGTGTGTGAGGTGTGATGAAAGAATGTGTGAATAGTGTGTGTGTAGTTACTGATAGTGAGATAAGAGTGAACAGTGTTGCATTACGTTATTTAATAAGTTATTTGTGAGAGAAGTATTGTGTACTGGGAGTAAATATAGTGGTTGTCTCTAACTAGAAGTCTGTAAATATATGTGTATACAAATTAGTTTATTTTAAATTGATATAAGTTTGTAAATACTTAAACATGTCCTGTATCCTTGTAAAAAGAGATCTACAGATGAATAAAGCTACTACTACTATTAATACTGTCAGAGGTCAGTCGATGTGTCAGATACTTCTGCTCCGTCCTACGAACGAAAGGCGCATCATATTTACATTTGAATGAATTGAAGATTTTTCCGTTAAAGCTGTAGTGTAGAAAACGATAATGATCGTAGCAGAATTTGTCTGACTTCGTTCTGTATCAACCTAGAGTTGATCATGTTAGCGTCCTCTCTGCTAATTTTCCATTACAGTAAATCATACTCTCCGACAACCCTTTCAACAAACCTAAATTTCAGTTCACTTCTCGTACAGTTCAGAAGCACAAAGAACGATCCAGATTAGCTGCTATATAGGAAACGAATTGTAATCCCGATGCAATTTAAGTGCTTGACAGAAATAGATGTGCGCCGAACAGCACTATATGATATCGGAACTTAAAGATTATCCTGCACTAACGTCATGAATAAGAGCAGAAGAGAAAAGAAGAACTTGAAAATCGTTCTCTCTCTCTCTCTCTCTCTCTCTCTCTCTCTCTGTCATCTGGCTTCTCCAGTGAATTTCTTATGGCACTATCATCTATGATTCAAAATCATGTAGACCTTGAGACATTGAGCTCGACGTCATCGTAAGGAAATGAACATAGGTAATTTAATGAGAGCCCAGGATGGAATATTAACAGCTATGAAAATAATAGATTGCTGCTCACGTTGAAGATGACACACAGAGTTGCAGATAGTCTGCCTAGAAAGACCAGGGGTAGCGGTCTCATGTGAAGTGTGCATGCTTCTGTGAAAGTGTATGTGTTTTCCTTTTTCGCTGAAGAAGGCTTTGTCCGAAATCTCAGTGTTTAACAGTCTCTTTGTTGTGTCTGACTTCAACTCAACATGTCATCTTTGTGGTGAGTAGCAATCTACCCTTCTCGTAACTATTAATTTAAAGAGAGACATCATGACAGCAGATCTGTGTATTGTCTGCTACCCGATTCCACAATGATACATTTCGTTTTCTAAGAGTATTATCAACAACGCTACGCTGTAAAGAGGACTATATTCGTTGATAATGTGTCTTTCAAATTTCTGTAAATCTCTAGGATAGTATTACTTAACTACATAGGTTTGTCAAAGACGTTTTGGTGACAACTATTTTATGTGGTAAGCTAACAGCTTGTCACAGTTCATTCAGAGTTATACTTAAGAAAACTGTGTTTTATCAATACACATCTCACCAGCCAATACGAAAAAAGCAAGGTCCTTGGTGGAAATAGACAAATGTAAGCCATCAGCTTTTGACGTCTAAACTTGAACAGTGTGCTGCAGTATGATGTGGAACAACAGAACAGAACACTAGATCACAACAACCACCCTCTCTCTCACACAGTAACTGTCAAGAAAATGGTTAGAGAAACGAATGTATAGAGCTGACACAAACACACCAATTGTTGTCAGTAACTTAGAATCGTTACAGCCATAGAATTGAAGGACTCAATTTACACTCAAGATTTGACAGGAAATGGCGTACTTCAGACCATCCCACATGCATCTTAGTTTGATAGGCTAACATCTAGATAGAGAGTAAATTGATTTTTCAATTTTGCGTCAGAAAGAACAAATTTTAGTTTGAAATAATTTTTGCCATCGGTTGTATATAACCTAAAGCAATTATTGTCCACATAGTCGTTTTTTCCAAGGTTTCAATTGGTTGCTTAGCAGAAGTAGAGTGAAAGTCTTGTAGTAACAAGTGTTGCAAATAGTTTTCGCCATGGCATAGTAGCCCTTTTAGATTTGACTGTGAATGTCCCATATCTCGATGTACATAAACGACTGATACCTGCATCGCACGTTTACAAGGGATTCGTAAACAATTTCTCATGAATTTAGGGGTGCTTGTACAGGAAACAGTGCTATGGTATTTCATACTAACGTGTGGGTTGCTGTAGTTCAGTTGGTGGAGTATTAGTAGTAGTAGTAGATTCAATAGATTCGAACAGGTCCGATGGTTAATTCAGTAACATAGATTCATGTTATGGTTTCCAATAGGTTACCAGCTAGCTGTAGTACAACAGGTTACCAACTAGATGCAGTAGTAGTACATTCACAACCAAGGACTCACAGCCAGCTGTACCTCATCGGCCAAACACTCTTTCAAGGGATAACTTATTTGTTACTTTGATTTTCGCCATGAGTACGTTTTGGTGTGATGGAAATTTGACATTAATGTAGAAAAAACGTTAAAACTCCGACCTTCCTTTCTATAAACGTAATGTGATGTAAAATTTCTGGGCTAACACTGCAGTTGTAAGTTATTTCTCACATTTAGTGTTATATGATGCATTCGTACATAGGACATCTAACATTTCCAGCAGATTATATCCACCAATTAACCCTAGCGTCAAGGCTTATTAACCATCAAGAATATGTTGGAGTAGGATGCAAAGCTGTTTGCAGACAAGCTCCATGATACAAACCATTGTTTCCAGGCTTTGAGTTTCCACTATATTCAACGCCTACACTACTAAATAAACCACTGAACACGGTAACGGTATTTCTGTGACGTCGTCCTACAGGTACTAACATGTGTGGTTCTAAGTTTGGAATCCGAGATGATGATCCAATATGGAGATCTGCGACATGTTTGGAGATGTTAAAATCGAATGTGGCTGACCCGCTGATATGGGTGCAACCTGCAAAGTCATCAGCCCAAAACAGTTCATCCAATTCTGTGGTTCTGCAATCGTCTACCCTTACTACTCGTACTCAGCACCCAGACTTACAAACCATCAAGCAGACCCGCTAGTTGCCCTCTTCACATCATAGTCAAAGGTTGATCATCATGAGGGATCATCAGAGGTGTATCACCTCCAGGCAGGAAAAGAGAACTTATACAGCTGACTGTAAGTATTAATCCATCTCTTTCTACCTACGTTTACCGAGCGACGTGGAGCAGTGGTTAACGCACTGGACTCGCATTCGGGAGGACTACGGTTCAAATCCGTCTCCGCTCATCCTGATTTAGGTTTTCCCTTATTTTACTAAATCGTTTCAGGCAAATGCAAAGATGGTTCCTTTGAAAGCGCACTGCTGATTTCATTCCCCATGCTTCCCTAATCCGAGCTTGTGCGCCGTCTTTAATGACCTCGTTGTCGACGGGATGTTAAACACTAACATCCTCCTCCTCCACCAATGTTGATTATTAGTTATGCACTTTTGAGTGTACGTATGTTTTTCATAGTTTTCTATTATTTTAACCTCCACTTATGGAAAGAAGTACTTCATACACCTGAGCAGGAGAAGAAATCAAGTCAACAACCAAACCACTTCCATGATGCAGTGCTTGATATACCACAGCGGGGGATAGAACTGTTTTCAGATCTGGAGTTTTCAGTGTATCCACCATATACACCGATCGCAGAACCATCAGCATTGCATAATGCACCTGATAAACTGGAGCAGAAATCAGTTCAGCATGTGGAATAGTTTCCAGACTTGGAGTTTCCTCTGCCACAGACGTCAGAAGCACTTGTCAACCTGCGGCTCTGGAAAGTGTGTTTGCAATGGTCTTACACACCCTTTACCGAGCCTAACTCACTACTGAGTAGTAGCACTGCCTCAGACATCTAGGAACAGCATTCAGTGTCGACAACAATACTATTTCTTTTAATACAACATTAACATAAATTCTTATGTCCCCATTGGTTTACAAAACCATTAATAAAAAAAATTCTCAAATTACCAAAACCTGCTCAAATGGCTCTGAGCACTATGGGACTCAACATCTTAGGTCATAAGTCCCCTAGAACTTAGAACTACTTAAACCTAACTAACCTAAGGACATCACACACACCCATGCCCGAGGCAGGATTCGAACCTGCGACCGTAGCAGTCCCGCGGTTCCGGACTGCAGCGCCAGAACCGCTAGACCACCGCGGCCGGCACCAAAACCTGCCTTTGAGTTACAAAACTTTACCAAAGCTTTCGTGTTTCATAGACTTAAAAATTCCTTGAGTAGAATTTGGATATAAAATAAAGAATTTCATTAAATTTAACTCATACTGGTAGTAGATACGTAATAATGCGTTACACTGTTGGTGACGTGAGTTTAGAGTAAAGTTGTTTGAATACAATGGTTAATCCAACGGGTGGTGCAGATTCGCCACCCACGTCTGTTCTGGTAGGGTGGATTGGTCCCATACTAGTTTAACTATAACACATTAAAAATTAGTCTTAAAAACTAATAACAGTGCACTACATGTACAACAAAGGAAACTTACATTCTGGTAAACAACAACTTACAACTCCAACATGAACTGGTAAAAGTATCAGGGCAACGACTATATATGGCGATAAGCGAACTATCAGTACATGCAGCTTGGGCTCACAAATACTATACAATCCTTAACAACTAGGTAACATCAGAATTACAGTAGTAGGCGACGACACAAGGCTTCAAAACTTCGAAATTATTTTACCAAATGCCTCTCCGTAATAGAAGCACTGAAAGTAACGGGTCTCGTTGAAATAAGTTCGGTACTTTTACTAACACACCACACAAACTTTCAAGGCCGAAAAATGTTTTACTAATACGTATCCGCAGTAACTGCAGTGGAAAGGCCAGCTTTTATTAAAATAAACGTCACTATTTTTAAAAACAGTCAAGACAAACTTTCATAGCGTAAAAATGTTATACAAATGCTTTCCTGGAATAATAGCGGCGAAAAGGACAGTTGTCATTAAAATAAACTTCACTGTTTTTAAGTAGAAGGCAACACAAAATTTCAATCCCCAAAATTTTTTCACAACTAATTGCAATGAAAGGGACAGCTCGTAGTAAGGTACGGTTCACTACTGAAATGAGCTTTACTTCTTTCAGAATGAAAACCATCAGACAACAAATAGAGCAGGTAAGTTTACACTGTTCACCTTTTCCACTGTTTCGCACATATTTTCCGCGTTTGACTTACGAAATTCATAACCTAACATCAAACATTTTTTGTGACAGGAGTATGCATTTCATCTCATTTAAGAGAAAAATAAAGCATGTATTAAGACAAATTACACATGATGATGGACTCACAGGGTCCGAAATGCATCGTGTGGTTAATAAAACACGTAAAGTTGTGACTGAAGGCGTTGTGTAAGCTGTATTTTGTGTGACTCTTCTTCGAATGTACGACCCTGTAATCTCGACAGCAGCCCCCTCCGCCGAAACTAACTCTCTCCGTTGAAGCGACTGCCTTCGAGTCTGTCGAACGTCTCCGTAAAGGTGCAATGCTGAGCTGCATTTTCTCTGTTTCTTCTGTTAATTCTACTTGGTAAAGGTCGCAGACTGATGGACAGTACTCAATAATATATCTGTCAGGTGTTTGCAACACCTGCTTTCATACGTTAGTTACATATCATCAAAATTCTTCCAGTTCAAACGTCTCCTTTTGAAAATTATAAATGACTGTGCTGGTAAACCTCTTACGTTATTTGATTTTCAAACAGCTGAGCAAAACTGAACGTGATTATACATTTCTCTGCCACACAATATTTTTAGCGCAACGCAATCTGACTTTCAATAATCCCTACAAAAGAACGGCCCTGACCAACAATTACCTATACCTTTCATGAATCACTTACCTCACCAAAATCTTCGTTACTCGAACTACAGCAATACAGCGAGTGCCAATACTGCCAGGTAAATGAAAGATTCTAACTACTGAAGGCACTAACTACTGATAGGCATAGTTAGCAAATGAAAGATTTTGATAGACAACAAACAATGTATTTACCTTAATAATGCTCAAAAGTCATCATATATATATATATATATATATATATATATATATATATATATATATATATATATATATATATCAGTTCTTAATATCCAGTCTGACTGGAAAGCAGGGGGAAACTACGGCCGTAATTTTTCCCGAGGGCATGCAGCTTTACTGTAAGATTAAATGATGATGGCGTCCTCTTGGGTAAAATATTCCGGGGGTAAAATAGTCCCCCATTCGGATCTCCGGGCGGGGACTACTCAAGAGGATGTCGTTATCAGGAGAAAGAAAACTGGCGTTCTACAGATCGGAGCGTGGAATGTCACATCCCTTAATCGGGCAGATAGGTTAGAAAATTTAAAAAGGGAAATGGATAGGTTAAAGTTAGATATAGTGGGAATTAGTGAAGTTCGGTGGCAGGAGGAAAAAGACTTCTGGTCAGGTGACTACAGGGTTATAAACACAAAGTCAAATAGGGGTAATGCAGGAGTAGGTTTAATAATGAATAGGAAAATATGAATGCGGGTAAGCTACTACAAACAGCATAGTGAACGCATTATTGTGGCCAAGACAGATACGAAGCCCACACCTACTACAGTAGTACAAGTTTATATGCCAACTAGCTCTGCAGATGACGAAGAAATTGAAGAAATGTATGATGAAATAAAAGAAATTATTCAGATAGTGAAGGGAGACGAAAATTTAATAGTCATGGGTGACTGCAATTCAAGTGTAGGAAAAGGGAGAGAAGGAAACGTAGTAGGTGAATATGGATTGGGGCTAAGAAATGAAAGAGGAAGCCACCTGGTAGAATTTTGCACAGAGCACAACTTAATCATAGCTAACACTTGGTTTAAGAATCATGATAGAAGGTTGTATACATGGAAGAGCCCTGGAGATACTAAAAGATATCAGATAGATTATATAATGGTAAGACAGAGATTTAGGAACCAGGTTTTAAATTGTAAGACATTTCCAGGCGCAGATTTGGACTCTGACCACAATCTATTGGTTATGACCTGTAGATTAAAACTGAAGAAACTGCAAAAAGGTGGGAATTTAAGGAGATGGGACCTGGTTAAACTGAAAGAACCAGAGGTTGTACAGAGTTTCAGGGAGAGCATAAGGGAACAATTGACAGGAATGGTGGAAAGAAATACAGTAGAAGAAGAATGGGTAGCTTTGAGGTTTGAAGCAGTGAAGGCAAAAGAGGATCAAGTAGGTAAAAAGACGAGGGCTAGTAGAAATCCTTGGGTAACAGAAGAAATATTGAATGTAATTGATGAAAGGAGAAAATATAAAAATGCAGTAAATGAAGCAGGCAAAAAGGAATACAAACGTCTCAAAAATGAGATCGACAGGAAGTGCAAAATGGCTAAGTAGGCATGGCTAGAGGACAAATGTAAGGATGTAGAGGCTTATCTCACTAGGGGTAAGATAGATACTGCCTACAGGAAAATTAAAGAGACCTTTGGAGATAAGAGAACCACTTGTATGAACATCAAGACCTCAGATAAAAACCCAGTTCTAAGCAAAGAGGGGAAAGCAGAAAGGTGGAAGCAGTATATAGAGGGTCTATACAAGGGCGATGTACTTGAGGACAATATTATGGAAATGGAAGAGGATGTAGATGAAGATGAAAAGGGAGATACGATACTGCGTGAGGAGTTTGACAAAGCACTGAAAGACCTGAGTCGAAACAAGGCCCCCAGAGTAGACAGCATTCCATTATAACTACTGACGGCCTTTGGAGAGCCAGTCCTGACAAAACTCTACCACCTGGTGAGCAAGATGTATGAAACAGGTGAAATACCCTCAGACTTCAAGAAGAATATAATAATTCTAATCCCAAAGAAAGCAGGTGTTGAAAGATGTGAAAATTACCGAACAGTCAGTTTAATAAGCCACAGCTGAAAAATACTAACACGAATTCTTTACAGACGAATGGAAAAACTAGTAGAAGCCGACCTCGCGGAAGATCAGTTTGGATTCCGTAGAAATACTGGAACACGTGAGGCAATACTGACCTTACGACTTATCTTAGAAGAAAGCTTAAGGAAAGGCAAACCTACGTTTCTAGCATTTTTAGACTTAGAGAAAGCTTTTGACAATGTTGACTGGAATACTCTCTTTCAAATTCTGAAGGTGGCAGGGGTGGAAGGGAGCGAAAGGCTATTTACAATTTGTACAGAAACCAGATGGCAGTTATAAGAGTCGAGGGACTTGAAAGGGAAGCATTGGTTGGGAAGGGGGTTGTAGCTTCTCCCCGATGTTATTCAAACTGTATATTGAGCAAGCAGTAAAGGAAACAAAAGAAAAATTTGGAGTAGGTATTAAAATCCATGGAGAAAAAATAAAATCTTTGAGGTTCGCCGATGACATTGTAATTCTGTCAGAGACAACAAAGGACTTGGAAGAACATCTGACCGGAATGGATGGTGTCTTGAAGGGAGGATATAAGACGAACATCAACAAAAGCAAAACGAGGATAATGGAATGTAGTCGAATTAAGTCGGGTGATGTTGAGGGTATTAGATTAGGAAACGAGACACTTAAAGTAGTAAAGGAGTTTTGCTATTTGGGGAGCAAAATAACTGATGATGGTCGAAGTAGAGAGGATATAAAATGTAGACTGGCAATGGCAAGGAAAGCGTTTCTGAAGAAGAGAAATTTGTTAACGTCGAGTATAGATTTAAGTGTCAGAAAGTCATTTCTGAGAGTATTTGTATGGAGTGTAGCCATGTATGAAAGTGAAATATGGACGGTAAATAGTTTGGACAAGAAGAGAATAGAAGCTTTCGAAATGTGGTGCTACAGAAGAATGCTGAAGATTAGATGGGTAGATCACATAACTAATGAGGAAGTATTGAATATGATTGGGGAGAAGAGAAGTTTGTGGCACAACTTGACCAGAATAAGGGATCGGTTGGTAGGACATGTTCTGAGGCATCAAGGGATCACCAATTTAGTATTGGAGGGCAGCGTAGAGGGTAAAAATCGTAGGGGGAGACCAAGAGATGAATACACTAAGCAGATTCAGAAGGATGTAGGTTGCAGTAGGTACTGGGAGATGAAGAATCTTGCACAGGATAGAGTGGCATGGTGAGCTGCATCGAACCAGTCTCAGGACTGAAGACCACAACAACAACAACAACAATATCCAGTCTTACAAATTTCCTTTTTCTGGTGGACACAAGTCCAGATCGTCCGCTCTCAAAATTCTGCCATGTCTCTCCCCACATCCACCACTGCTGGCGGCTCACCTCCAAGTGCACAACGCTACGCGCTGTTCACATCCAACTGCCCAAAACTACAATAGCAAATATTCAGCAATGCAAACCAGCCACAGACTGCACACAGCATAGTCAGTGATTTTCATACAGAGCGCTACATGACGTTACCAACATAAAAACCTAAACAACCTACTTACATTGCCCCATGCTCCCCACAAAAAAATTGAACATATTATTTTGGGCATTGGCCAACACAGATTTGAAAAAAAATTTGATAATTACAGTTTAGTGATGATCAGAATTAGTAAAGAGAGAAATGTCTGAGCACGCTCAGTTTTGCTCAGTTGTTTGAAAATCAAATAACGTAAGAGGTTTATCAGCAGAGTAATTCATAAATTTTCCGAAGGGGACGTTTCACAGTTAATCTCATACTGCCACCGGCTTTTCCTATCACTCGTTCTATGTGGTCACGTTGCTTCAGGCGATTCCGGAGGGTACTTTTAGATATTTTACATTTGTTACTGTTTCAGTACATAATCGAACACTTCAACTATTTACGAATTATATGTTACATTTACATAAGTTGGGGGTGAACTCTCGGTCTCTGGAGCATGTCGAGCGTTTATGGTGGTGGCTGACTGCTTGGATAAGCGCAAAAAAGTGTTTCAGTGCACCCATGAGCGGTGTGGATTTTGGGACCTTTATAAGGATACCAGCATGAGGGTCTGCTTAACACTTGCTTATTGCATTCCGTTTAAACTAATACACTGGAGGCTTTTCCTAATCATTAGAAACAGACAGGGATTCGACAGCTGACACATGTTAGGGGCTGAGTCCCTGGGGTGAGAGCTGAAACAAGTAGCCATCACCATTAACACCTTAAAGTGCATAAATTTTAGCAGTACTGCAAATGGGGAAAAAAGATTTAGAATCGGAGCTTACTCGATGTTGGCGTCAAGAGACACAGAGGTTGTGACCCAACGCTACAACTGAGAATTCTTTTGAATACGAAAATCTGGAATTTTTAAAGGATTGTAGCGGCACACTATTTCTCACTATGTGTAGTCGACCCACCAATCCACCAACACTTTACAGACATCGGCCAGTCTGTTGTGGTTCTGCACCTTCATGGAACCTCCGCCCATTCACGTTCAGGTTATTCGTCTCCTCCTAATATGTAGTTAGGGATGTCCCTCATGAACTTCACGTTTAGCAGCTACAGCATTCAGCTGAAATCTAAACGTCACCTGACCTTTCTAGTGCAGCTAGAAAAAGCGGTGTTTTACTTCACGTTGCCCCGCCATACTGGTGCAGATTTTTCCCTCGAGAGTGTTATCCGCTTTTCCAGCAGTTTTACTTATTGCTCATCTTAGGGTAACCTTCGTGAATCGGCTGACGGCATTATTCTTGGGAGCAAGGATCGTGCTTGCTACAATGGTAAGACGTGCATTTTTGGACTAACGTCTACTGCAACACCTTACGACAGCGTCTAGACGGTGTACGGAGTTACCAGCTAATTCCCTGAACTGTAAATTCTACGCTGAGTCAATTACCCTTAACGTCAATTCGCAAGCTCCTCCCGTTAGTTTACCTCGTCTAACATAAACGCTACCAATTATGCCAGTCACCTGTTGTACGTCCCTGGTTTACGGTCTTGGAGTGCCTTAGCTGGCTTACGACAGTTCCTCGCTTAACAATGGACAACCAAACAAGTCATCAATACATTACAACAAATCATCGACCCTTTGCAGGTCTGCCTGCCTGGCGTTGTAACCTTCCTGTAGACAACAGCCCAGTTTTGCACACCCTGGATTCCCTAATCACTACGCTATTCTCTGAATTTTAACATTTTCTCCTTTAGTTAGTTACATTCAGTCTTTTCTGTTTTCCATAGAGCTTCTCTGGGAATCGTCTTTCTGCTGTTTGATCCTCTGGTGTCATCACTGTTTCATCTCCTAAAGCTGCCGTGTCGTTTATGCCACCCTACTGGGCCGTGAGTTGTTTTATCGTATCTAACTGATTGCTCTGCTGTAGCTATGCTAGCTGGTAGGTCGAGAGAGTACCCAGTCAACAAGTGTCACGTGGTCGTGCCTTGTGTATGGGACAGCCATGAGAGCATGTCGCGTTGTCGTCGAGCGTTGACAAATCTTTACTGTGATTTCCGACTGCCTCTCACACCCAAACCTCCAGATGTCAGACACACAGATTGGTACCAAATGTTGGAATCGTTAGAGTGTCAACCAAAACACCGATTTAGTTCGCGCTGTATGCTGTCGTCCAGTAGAAGATACGAAAACATTAATTAAAAATGACAACAGCGCTACGGACAACATGAATACCGTATCTGTGAAAGATTGTTTATAAGACAAACAAAGCTTACAAACAAAAGCTGAACGAAGTAAGGAGATCAATGAGAGAAGCGTTCAACGATTTTGAAAGTAAGTCGTTGTCAATCGACCCGACTAAAAACCCTAAGAGTTTTTGGTCGTATGTAAAATCAATAAGTGGGTCAGAATCTTCTATTCCTTCTCTCAGCGACCGCACCGGCAACCAAACGGAAGATAATAGAGAGAAGGCCGAAATACTACATTCAATCTTCCGAAGTTCCTTTACTGCGGAAGATCGAAACAGTGTCTCTCCTTTCAATCGCCGTACGAACGTCGAAATGACAGGTACTGAGATAACCGATGGCGCAAATGAAAAGCAGCTACAATCGCTTAGTAGTGGACAGGTGTCACGACCAGATGAGATACCTATAAGATCCCATAAAGATTATGCAAAAGAACCTGCCCCTATCTAGCAGTAATTTATCATATATCGCTTGAGGAACGAAAGGTACGTAACGACTGGAAAAAAGCGCAGGTCATTCCCATTTTTAAGAAGAGTCCCAAGACAAATGGTTAAAATGGCTCTGAGCACTATGGGACTTAACATCCAGGTCATCAGTCCCATAGAACTTAGAACTACTTAAACCTAGCCAACCTAAGGACATCACACACATCCATGACCGAGGCAGGATTGAAACCGGCGACCGTAGCAGTCGTGCGGTTCCGGACAGAAGCGCCTACAACCGGGTTGTAAAACAGATCCACACAATTATAGACCTATAGCGTTGACGTCAATGTGCTGTAGAATTATGGAACATGTTTTATGTTCAAGACTTATGACATTTTTGGAGAATGAACATCTCTTCTGTAAAAATCGATATGGATTCCGCAAACAGAGATCCTGCGAAACTCAGCTCGCTCTGTTCCTCAATGAGATCCACAGCGCAGTGGACAACGACGCTCAGGTTGCTGACGTGTTCCTTAATTTCAGTGAGGCATTTGACACCATCCAACATTGCCGTTAATTGAAAAAAGATACGAGCTTATGGAGTACCGGAGCAGTCTTATGACTGGATTCAAGACTTTCTTGCAGATAGAACTCAACACGTCGCTCTCAACGGAACAAAATCGGCAGACGTAAAGGTAATATCCGGAGTACAACAGGGAGGTGAGATAGGACCGTTGCTGTTCACAATATACACTCCTGGAAATTGAAATAAGATCACCGTGAATTCATTGTCCCAGGAAGGGGAAACTTTATTGACACATTCCTGGGGTCAGATACATCACATGATCACATTGACAGAACCACAGGCACATAGACACAGGCAACAGGGCATGCACAATGTCGGCACTAGTACAGTGTATATCCACCTTTCGCAGCAATGCAGGCTGCTATTCTCCCATGGAGACGATCGTACAGATGCTGGATGTAGTCCTGTGGAACGGCTTGCCATGACATTTCCACCTGGCGCCTCAATTGGACCAGCGTTCGTGCTGGACGTGCAGACCGCGTGAGACGACGCTTCATCCAGTCCCAAACATGCTCAATGGGGGGCAGATCCGGAGATCTTGCTGGCCAGGGTAGTTGACTTACACCTTCTAGAGCACGTTGGGTGGCACGGGATACATGCGGACGTGCATTGTCCTGTTGGAACAGCAAGTTCCCTTTCCGGTCTAGGAATGGTAGAACGATGGGTTCGATGACGGTTTGGATGTACCGTGCACTATTCAGTGTCCCCTCGACGATCACCAGTGGTGTACGGCCAGTGCAGGAGATCGCTCCCCACACCATGATGCCGGGTGTTGGCCCTGTGTGCCTCGGTCGTATGCAGTCCTGATTGTGGCGCTCACCTGCACGGCGCCAAACACGCATACGACCATCATTGGCACCAAGGCAGAAGCGACTCTCATCGCTGAAGACGACACGTCTCCATTCGTCCCTCCATTCACGCCTGTCGCGACACCACTGGAGGCGGGCTGCACGATGTTGGGGCGTGAGCGGAAGACGGCCTAACGGTGTGCGGGACCGTAGCCCAGCTTCATGGAGACGGTTGCGAATGGTCCTCGCCAATACCCCAGGAACAACAGTGTCCCTAATTTGCTGGGAAGTGGCGGTGCGGTCCCCTACGGCACTGCGTAGGATCCTACGGTCTTGGCGTGCATCCGTGCGTCGCTGCGGTCCGGTCCCAGGTCGACGGGCACGTGCACCTTCCGCCGACCACTGGTGACAACATCGATGTACTGTGTACTGTGGAGACCTCACGCCCCACGTGTTGAGTAATTCGGCGGTACGTTCACCCGGCCTCCCGCATGCCCACTATACGCCTTCGCTCAAAGTCCGTCAACTGCACATACGGTTCACGTCCACGCTGTCGCGGCATGCTACCAGTGTTAAAGACTGCGATGGAGCTCCGTATGCCACGGCAAACTGGCTGACACTGACGGCGGCGGTGCACAAATGCTGCGCAGCTAGCGCCATTCGACGGCCAACACCGCGGTTCCTGGTGTGTCCGCTGTGCCGTGCGTGTGATCATTGCTTGTACAGCCCTCTCGCAGTGTCCGGAGCAAGTATGGTGGGTCTGACACACCGGTGTCAATGTGTTCTTTTTTCCATTTCCAGGAGTGTATATAAATGATCCAGTAGAAAGCGTCGGATGCTCTTTAAGGCTATTCGCACATGATGCGGTTTATACCAAAGAGCAACACCAGAACGTGGTAAGAATTTGCAGAACGACCAGCAGAGAATTGATGAATGGGCAGGCTCTGGCAGTTGACCCTGAACGTAAATAAATGTAACATATTGGACATACATAGGAAAATAAATCAACTTGTGTATAGTTACACTAGTAAAACAAACAGCTGGAGACAGCGCCTGGCGTAAAATATCTGGGCGTAACTATCCAGAGTGATCTTGTGGAATAACCACATAAAACAGATGGTGGGAAAAGCAGACACGAGACTCAGATTCATCGGAAGAATCTTATGTAAATGTAAGTCATCCTCGACAGAAGTGGATTGTAAGGCTCGTGTTCGCCCGATTCTTGAGTATTGATCGTCTATCTGGGATCCCAGTCAAGTAGGACTGATAGAGAAGATCCAAGGAAGAGTGGCGCCTTTCATCTCGGTATCGTTTAGCTGGCGAGACAGTGTTACTAGATGTTAAACAAACTCCACTGGCAGACGTTATAAGAGAGGCGTTCTGCATCATTGATAGATTTACTATTGAACTTTCGGGACAGCATTTTTCAGGAGAAGTCAGGCAACATACTACTTCCCTCCATATACATCTCGCGTATTGACCACGAGGAGAAAATTCGAGAAATTAGAGCCAATACAGAGGCTTACTGAGAATCATTCCTCCCACGCACTATTCGCGAGTGGAACAGGATTGGAGGGATCAGATAGTGGTACCGAAAGTACCCTCCGCCGCACACTATTAGGTGACTCTCGGAGTATGATGTAGAAGATGTCGCGAGGGTGAGTTGGTAGAGAGTGATGCTGACTGAGGGCCCGTGTTCAAACCTCACACATGACTTTTCTTTAACAGCTCACGCGTGAAACATACATGGGAGAGCATTTTCGTGACATGTAAAACGGCGTTTCGGAGTTTATAGCAATGCTCTTTCCGCAGTCTCCTTTCGCTTCGTTATGTGAAAGTAACAAACTGATTGACCACACTTGTATAGATCGTGTTGTTTTGTCAGACATGTACGACAGAACAGACACCACTCGTCATGAAGCACATAACAAACATAAACAATGTCTGTTTATTTTTCTGTTCTGGCTGTATATTCTGTTAAACTACAAATATGCTCTGTAGGTTCACTACTTTCAAAGAAACGAAGCGACAGCAGACTGCCAAGAAAACATTGCTGTAAATTCCTGTCAGACCTTACATATGTCACTAACGAGTTATCCCATGTAACACGTTTACGCGTAATACAGAAAGATATAATGAATAGGAAAACAGCAATGCGGGTAAGCTACTATAAACAGCATAGTGAACGCGTATATTGTGGCCAAGATAGATACGAAGCCCACGCCTACCACAGTAGTACAAGTTTGTATGCTAACTAGCTCTGCAGATGACGAAGAAATTGAAGAAATGTATGATGAAATAAAAGAAATTATTCAGATAGTGAAGGGAGACGAAAATTTAATAGTCATGGGTGACTGGAATTCGAGTGTAGGAAAAGGGAGAGAAGGAAACGTAGTAGGTGAATATGGATTGGGGCTAAGAAATGAAAGAGGAAGCCGCCTGGTAGAATTTTGCACACAGCATAACTTACTCATAGCTGAATCTTTGGTCAAGAATCATAAAAGAAGGTTGTATACATGGAAAAAGCCTGGAGATAATGGAAGGTCTCAGATAGATTGTATAATGGTAAGACAGAGATTCAGGAAAGAGGTTTTAAATTGTAAGACATTTCCAGGTGCAGATGTGCACTCTGACCACAATATATTGGTTATGAACTGTAGATTAAAACTGAAGAAACTGCCAAAAGGTGTGAATTTGAGGAGAACCAGAGGTGGTAGAGAGCTTCGGGGAGAGCATTAGGGAAAGATTCACAAGAATGGGGGAAAGAAATACAGTAGAAGAAGAAAGGGTAGCTATGAGAGATGAAATAGTGGAGGCAGCAGAGGATCAACTAGATGAAAAGACGAGGGCTAATAGAAAACCTTGGGTAACAGAAGAGGTATTTAATTTAATTGATGAAAGGACAAAATATAAAAATGCAGTAAATGAAGCAGGCAAAAAGGAATACAAACGTCTCAAAAATGAGATCGACAGGAAGTGCAAAATGGCTAAGCAGGAATGGGTAGAGGACAAATGTAAGGATGTAAAGGCGCATATCACTAGGCATAAGATAGATACTGCCTACAGCAAAATTAAAGAGACCTTTGGAAAAAAGAGAACCACTTGCATGAAAATCAAGAGCTCTGATGGAAACCCAGGTCTAAGCAAAGAAGGGAAAGCAGGAAGGCCGAAGGAGTATATAGAAGGTCCATACAAGGTCCATGTTGGCAGGGGGGAAATACAGGGAGCAAAAGGCTATTTACAATTTGTACAGAAACCAGATGGCAGTGATAAGAGTCGAGGGGCATGAAAGGGGAGCGGTGGTTGGGAAGGGAGTGTGACTGGGTTGTAGCCTATCCCCGATGTAATTCATTCTGTATATTGAGCAAGCAGTAAAGGAAACAAAAAAAAAATTCGGAGTAGGAATTAAAATCCATGGAAAAGAAAAAAAAACTTTGAGGTTCGCCGATGACATTGTAATTCTGTCAGAGACAGCAAAGGACCTGGAAGAGCATCTGAACGGAATGGACAGTGTCTTTAAAGGTGGATATAAGATGAACATCAACAAAAGCAAAACGAGAATAATGGAGAGTAGTCGAATTAAATCGGGTGATTCTACGGGAATTAGATTAGGAAATGAGACGTTTAAAGTAGTAAATGAGTTTTGCTATATGGGGAGTAAATTAACTGATGATGGTCGAAGTAGAGAGGATATAAAATGTAGACTGGCAATGGCAAGGAAAGCGTTTCTGAGGAAGAGAAATTTGTTAACATCGAGTATAGATTTGAGTGACAGGAAGTCGTTTCTAAAAGTATTAGTATAGAGTGTAGCCATGTATGGAAGTGGAACGTGAACGATAAATAGTTTAGACAAGAAGAGAATAGAAGCTTTCGAATTGTGGTGCTACAGGAGAATGCTAGATAGATCACATAAATAATGAGGAGGTTTTAAATAGAACTGGAGAGAAGAGAAATTTGTGGCACAACTTGAAGAAGGGATCGGTTGGTAAGGCATATTCTGAGGCATCAAGGAATCACCAATTTAGTATTGGAGGGCAGCGTGGAGGGTAGAAATCGTAGAGGGAGACCATGAGATGAATACACTAAACAGATTCAGAAGGATGTAGGTTGCAGTAGGTACTGGGAGATGAAGAAGCTTGCACAGGATAGAGTAGCATGGAGAGCTGCATCAAACCAGTCTCTGGACTGAAGACCACAACAACAGAACAGTAAGAAAAATTTATCACTGGGGTTTGTAACCAATAACCTTGATATGGTTATGCTTTTCTTCTTAATTAACGTTTGAGCCAGTTGTGCTGGACAAAAGCACATAGTACGAAATAAATCGGAGTTTTGGTTCATACTCTATCCTAGATAACAGGACGCAGCATGTCATTCTCAATGGAGAGAAGTCCTCCGAAGTAAGAGTGATTTCAGGTGTGCCGCAGGGGAGTGTCATAGGACCGTTGCTATTCACAATATACATAAATGACCTGGTGGATGACATCGGAAGTTCACTGAGGCTTTTTGCAGATGATGCTGTGGTGTATCGAGAAGTTGTAACAATGGAAAGTTGTACTGAAATGCAGGAGGATCTGCAGCGAATTGACGCATGGTGCAGGGAATGGCAATTGAATCTCAATGTAGACAAGTGTAATGTGCTGCGAATACACAGAAAGATAGATCCTTTATCATTTAGCTACAAAATAGCAGGTCAGCAGCTGGAAGCAGTTAATACCATAAATTATCTGGGAGTAGGCATTAGGAGTGATTTAAATTGGAATGATCATATAATGTTGATCGTCGGTAAAGCAGATGCCAGACTGAGATTCATTGGAAGAATCCTAAGGAAATGCAATCCGAAAACAAAGGAAGTAGGTTCTTGTTCGCCCACTGCTTGAATACTGCTCAGCAGTGTGGGATCCGTACCAGATAGGGTTGATAGAAGATATAGAGAAGATCCAACGGAGAGCAGCGCGCTTCGTTACAGGATCATTTAGTAATCGCGAAAACGTTACGGAGATGATAGATAAACTCTAGTGGAAGACTCTGCAGGAGAGACGCTCAGTAGCTCGGTACGGGCTTTTGTCAAAGTTTCGAGAACATACCTTCACCGAAGAGTCAAGCAGTATATTGCTCCCTCCTACGTATATGTCGCGAAGAGACCATGAGGATAAAATCAGAGAGATTAGAGCCCACACAGAAGCATACCGACAATCCTTCTTTCCACGAACAATACGAGACTGGAATAGAAGGGAGAACCGATAGAGGTACTCAAGGTACCCTCCGCCACACACCGTCAGGTGGCTTGCGGAGTATGGACGTAGATGGATGTAGATGTAGATATACAGCGTTTAGTCCGGATCTGAGTGTCTGACATGACGAAGTTTGTGTGTGAGACTGTGTGTGAAAACGTGACATGAATTAATAAACAACGTGGCATCCCAATTACTTATACATTACTACACCATTGTAGCAGTATTTTTAAGCCACTCGACACTGTCTTTAGATCGCACGTTAGGAGCCACAGCGTATCTAGAAGAAATTCAATGGGAAACGGAAACAGCTTTGGAAGAGAAGAGGCAAGGAAGCCTTAATCTCATTATTTATGGAAGAATGAAGCCGTATTTGCTAGGATTTGACCTCGCGGGTCATCCAACGTAGCCCTCCACATGCGTCCTTTCACGAACTGCCATTTGCATCATGAGTGTGTCTGACTTAGTAACGCGTCACAGCAGGATCATTTCTTCTCGTTCTTTTATTTCGTAGGATAGTAAACGCTGCACTACCTGACACAATCAAAGCTCTCGTGGTCAGATTAATTCTTATTCTGAATTTAACAATCTGTTGATGACAAACACATGAAAAGTACATGATTACCCAAAAGCCCTTTTACATTTGAAAATCAGTGGTTCAAGGAATAATATAGGTGGAGAGGTAAAAATTTACACATGCTTAAAATGGTATGGGGTTTTACTGAAACCAAAAAAGAGCACAGAAGACCGAAAGATGTGGCTTCGTATGATACAAAAGCAATAATTAGCGTAAGAACTGATTTTTTTACACAGACAATATTCTTTACAAGAAATGTTCAACAAAACGTCCATCATTCATCAACAATACCTCTAGTAGAGAGAAAATGTTTTGAACAATGCTGTACACCATATCAGTAGCGAGGATGAGAAATTTCCGTCTAATGTCATCTTTTAGTATCCTTGATGTCGTCGCTTGATGGATACTTGAGACGGAAGTGGCAGCTCAGTACGGGACGCTCACCAAACGATGTCGCCAAGAGATCATTCACACGTGCAGCAATATGGTTTGGAGCACCATCCTGCATAAAAGCAGGTGTTTTCCAGCCATGCTACGGATGATCTGATCCCCTCTCTAACCGTAGCTTATTTTTTACACAGTTCTCATGTGGCGTCACTGACGCATTGCTGTCCAGCGCCATCTGTTGGTGGCCGGTTTCCCTGCACTCATTTTTGGGTTCAATAAAACCCCATATCATTTCAGGCATGTGTGTCAAGCTTTATCTCTCAACCTACATTATTCCCTGAATTAGTGCATTTTCAAATGTTGCCGGACTTCTGGATCAACCCGTACATAGGCCGACTCTGAGAGAAATTATGATGTCAGACACTAATTGCTGGATGTGACTTATTCTTACAATAAGTAGCATTGTATGTGAGGGGGTGGGGCATGGCAATATATTTTTTACTCAATTACGTACCAGTACAGGGTCCATCACATCCAGCCCCTAATCCACCAGCTGTAAGACTCACGTGGCCTTGCCTCGAGTCATTACTCTGCTCTCCAACATACGGATTCTGCCTAATTTAAGTTCCAATGCACATACACTTGGGGAATTTTAATACACCAGAAATAAAGAGAAATTAATTGTGATAAAAGTTAAAGCTTCCTGGTGGATTTAAACTGTGTGCCGGACCGAGTGCTCTAACACTTGCCCGCGAAAGGCAAAGGTCCCGAGTTCAAGTCTCGGTCCGGCACACAGTTTTAAGCCGCCATGAGGTTTCACATCAGCGGACACTCCGCTGCAGAGTGAAAATTTCATTCTGGCTGAAAAAAGTTATGCGTTTGGAGGTCCAGTGGCTTCAAAATAATTGGTTGTACGTTCGTAATTACATCAAATCAAGTCGAAGGAGGTGCATGTCAGAATTCACGGAGTTTCTGAACCGTATCATCTTCATCTTTGCCTAGGTGTGGTGTGTCGTCTTCCGGAGCCTTGGCTTTGCTCTGCCGCGATTGGTCCGTTTGCTTTTAAATTTCGGAGGGCGCTGCGTTCTGGGGAGAGACCTGCTGACGACGAGAGTATCGAGTGCTGCTGCCGGAGGGAGACGGGGAGTTTAGTTTCCGGTTGTGTGGAAGCGCAATGTTGCGGGAAAGGTTGTATAACTTCCTGTGAACGCACGTGATTGCTACGAGCGTGTGTACTAGGGATGGCGGCAGTTGTTCTGGACAGGCTGTGTGATAAGGAAGCTCGGCGTGGCTACTGTTGACGCGGCGTGTCCACGTTGCTATGGCGGAACCGGGGCGATTGACATAACTCGAGTTGGTGCTAGTTGCAACCTGTCGCCGAATGCTTGTCTGCCTTCTGGACGAACGGTGAGAATTTCTTGACTTGATGTGTCTCACTCAATTTCTGCCCGTGTCGTTGGGTGTGTTTTGCTCTAAGGTCGTGTGCCATGATGTTTAGCAGTTTTAGTAGGCTCAGGCGTGCCCGAAATCCCGATTCAATTATCTGTTGTTATATTGTCAAGTGTAACTATTACTATAAAAGAGTGTTAACTCTCTGTGCCTTAATAACTGAACCTAAAATCTGTGGTTGAAATTTTATTCTGACCCAAGTGCAATAACGATCTTGTATTTAACAATTTGTTGAGCGGTATTATTATTTAGTACTGGCCGTCACATTTACTAAGTCGAAGATTTACGAAGGCCAGTGGGCGTCATTAACAGTTCCTGCCTAGATAGGCATTATATTTTGATCCATGTGTTTCAATGTTTAGTAATTTTTATTTTATGTGTTATAGAGAGTTACTGTCATGCCCTCTGTGGACGATTCGCCACGTTGGTCAAGTTTCTAGTTGTTCTGCTGGTCTGTGCCATATTGCTAAAGCAGGCGGTCCTAGCACAGCTGCTTGTAAATTTTTCCTAGTAGTGAGGAGCACGGGCTGGTTTTAAGTGCTAGCTCACTAACTTCAACCATTCTCAAATATTAATTACTACTGATATTCAGGCCCTTCAGGCCGAGTGGTGACGTCACTACTCCTTTTTGGTTATTAATTTTATCTTGTTAGCTTGTTTCATTAAAAAGAAAAAACCTTTGGTATATGAATTTGTCTTTTGGTCTTTACTGCTCCTTTGGACGAAGTAAATTAACTGTTGGTTTTGCAT
This sequence comes from Schistocerca cancellata, assembly GCF_023864275.1. Taxonomy (NCBI): domain Eukaryota; kingdom Metazoa; phylum Arthropoda; class Insecta; order Orthoptera; family Acrididae; genus Schistocerca; species Schistocerca cancellata. The sequence goes on along the minus strand of NC_064627.1, from coordinate 78,702,317 downwards.
TCTTGTAGCATTATCAAAACAGCATTTGTGGTTATATTTGATTGGCCCTTCTGGCCGAATGATTAAAGCCATTCCTTTCAGTAACTTATTGTATTGGTCAATAATTAATCAAAGGTGTTGAGTCCTTTAGACCGTGATTATCTCGTTATGTTGAATCTTAAGGTTGTCATTCTGACATTACGCTGAACATATATATATATATATATATAGTTGTACCAGTGAACAAGTGTTTTTTTAATGTTTAATAAAATTAAATTGTGTTTGAAACTGTAACCTCATTTGGGTCTACGCTTTCACTCCCTGCAGCCTTTGAGCTCTGCTTACCTTACGTTTTGGTTAAGTTTTCCCATACCACGACGTATCAGTTTCCTCAAATGCGAGTGTGCTGATACTAGTGCACCAAAATCACAAAAGAAAGTTTTACTCACCTAAGAGCTTGCGATGTATAATTGACACAATATAGCTGTTCTGTTTTGGGAAGATTGAATTGATGCTCTTTGCTAGGCGGGACTCATAACACGTTGCCAGGATAGTTTAGAAAAGCCGGAAATGCCAACAAAATTCCACTAAACTGCATGTCGAGACCAAAAGTTCAATAGCGATTCTAACACCACAGCAGTTGAGTTGTTATCAATTTGATAGCATGCCGCACCCACCTACCTTCAGACTGGGCAGCGATGCACTGCACACGACTTAAGCTCCCCTCATTAACTATTTGCGTCTAAACTTCAGCAGTTTGTCCCCAGCACAAATATACTTAAAACACACGCATAAACTTCGCCGTCTGCGTGGCTTTACTTAGACAACTTTACTGGCCCACTATGAGCATTAACAATGCTTGCTATGCAATCAAAATGGAGCGATACTCGGCGCTTGTCCATTAGATTCAGCCCCCGGGTCACGTCTCTTAACACCCCATTACTCACGATTCATGGTGACAGTGACGTCAGACAGTACAGTTTACCAAATATTAACTTTGCTTGTAATTATACGATTCTCTAAGATTTACTGGACTGGAGAAAGCTCTAAACGTTACTTTAATAAGTACTGCAAATTCTCTGCTGTACACAACAATAAAATTTAAGGTGGACTGTTTTTCTATTAAGCTATGTCCACTTGTCGACTCGATCACAAGATCCAAAGTGAAGGGATGACTGCCACTGGAAACTGTCGTAAGTTCTACTTTAATTCTTTCTCTGTATCCCTGCGCCTGATCCTCCATTTTCTAGCGCACGCTGGCTTAGCCCGCCATGCTGATTGACAATATTGGGTGCCGCCGTCGGCGTGTACCCCCGAACACCCTACTTTGCCTCATCATGCGTCAGGCTCCACCGAGTAAACTCTGAAAGGCTCCTTGTATTAAAAAATTAAAATATCTGAACTGTACCTGCTCCGATCGTTGTTTGTTTTCACCATTCTTATTGTAATAAAATACTGTGTCAATTAACTTGTTTTCCAGCTATTAATATTATTAATTATTATCATTAATTGTCTAGTTCGTACAGTTATCAACTTGAGTGTGTGCAGCGTTATGACAGCGCACTGTCACGTCTCATACTCATTCGTCTTTTATTTTCTTCAATTGTAACTTTTTTGTAAATTAATTGGTTTTAATACGCACTTCATAACACATTATGTCAGAAGTTCACTTTTATATTGAAAATTTGGTTATAAAATCTCTGTCTTACTAATGTGCGATCTTTATGAATCTTTGCAGTGTCTCTTGGTCTCTTCGTGGTATACAACAGCACTTCATGACTCCTAAATCAAGTATTCGCAGTGATTAAATTTGCTTCATTGCAAAGTTCTACGAGGCAAATTCCCTTTCGGTCTTCTCGTCCATTTTCTTCTACTAATTTGTCTTGTCCTTCTTTCACTGCTGTCACAGTTAAATTTTCGTATTCCTAATTACTGTGAACAATTTGTTTTATCTTCCAATCATCTGTGGAGGTAGTCACCATATAAACTTGTACTACTTTTATTGGTGTTGGCTTCCTATCTATCATGATTACAATAATGCTTTCACTACTTTTTCAGAGAAACTTACCTCTGCTTCTATTATCTGATCAGCTGTACTCCTATTTGTGGGATCCTGCCCACTCATCTCCTATAGGGTGCATAGGAAGCTGTTTTCACATATACACTCCTGGAAATGGAAAAAAGAACACATTGACACCGGTGTGTCAGACCCACCATACTTGCTCCGGACACTGCGAGAGGGCTGTACAAGCAATGATCACACGCACGGCACAGCGGACACACCAGGAACCGCGGTGTTGGCCGTCGAATGGCGCTAGCTGCGCAGCATTTGTGCACCGCCGCCGTCAGTGTCAGCCAGTTTGCCGTGGCATACGGAGCGCCATCGCAGTTTTTAACACTGGTAGCATGCCGCGACAGCGTGGACGTGAACCGTATGTGCAGTTGACGGACTTTGAGCGAGGGCGTATAGTGGGCATGCGGGAGGCCGGGTGGTCGTACCGCCGAATTGCTCAACACGTGGGGCGTGGGGTCTCCACAGTACATCGATGTTGTCGCCAGTGGTCGGTGGAAGGTGCACGTGCCCGTCGACCTGGGACCGGATCGCAGCGACGCACGGATGCACGCCAAGACCGTAGGATCCTACGCAGTGCCGTAGGGGAGCGCACCGCCACTTCCCAGCAAATTAGGGACACTGTTGCTCCTGGGGTATCGGCGAGGACCATTCGAAACGGTCTCCATGAAGCTGGGCTACGGTCCCGCACACCGTTAGGCCGTCTTCCGCTCACGCCCCAACATCGTGCAGCCCGCCTCCAGTGGTGTCGCGACAGGCGTGAATGGAGGGACGAATGGAGACGTGTCGTCTTCAGCGATGAGAGTCGCTTCTGCCTTGGTGCCAATGATGGTCGTATGCGTGTTTGGCGCCGTGCAGGTGAGCGCCACAATCAGGACTGCATACGACCGAGGCACACAGGGCCAACACCCGGCATCATGGTGTGGGGAGCGATCTCCTACACTGGCCGTACACCACTGGTGATCGTCGAGGGGACACTGAGTAGTGCACGGTACATCCAAACCGTCATCGAACCGATCGTTCTACCATTCCTAGACCGGCAAGCGAACTTGCTGTTCCAACAGGACAATGCACGTCCGCATGTATCCCGTACCGCCCAACGTGCTCTAGAAGGTGTAAGTCAACTACCCTGGCCAGCAAGATCTCCGGATCTGTCCCCCATTGAGCATGTTTGGGACTGGATGAAGCGTCGTCTCACGCGGTCTGCACGTCCAGCACGAACGCTGGTCCAACTGAGGCGCCAGGTGGAAATGGGATGGCAAGCCGTTCCACAGGACTACATCCAGCATCTCTACGATCATCTCCATGGGAGAATAGCAGCCTGCATTGCTGCGAAAGGTGGATATACACTGTACTAGTGCCGACATTGTGCATGCTCTGTTGCCTGTGTCTATGTGCCTGTGGTTCTGTCAGTGTGATCATGTGATGTATCTGACCCCAGGAATGTGTCAATAAAGTTTCCCCTTCCTGGGACAATGAATTCACGGTGTTCTTATTTCAGTTTCCAGGAGTGTATATTTATTTATGTTATATTTATTAAAAATATATCACTTATGTCAGTCAGGACGTTTATTAGAGTGTCGTGTAAATATGTAAAGTGTTTCGGTCAAGAACTTTTTGAGATTTTTGGTAATAACATTCACTCTTCATATATCACATATTTATTTACATGTAATTTATATTAAGAAGTTAGATATATAAAAACATGCACGTATTCGAAAGCAACGTTGTGTCAAAATTTCAAAGCAGCCGGCGAATAACATTCGGAGATTTCCGATTTGGGCAAACGAGCATTTACCTTTTCAATAATATAGATGATCATTAATTGAATGGCTAATGTATGTTAAACTATTAAAAACGAAAATTGTGAAATAATATAGTAGAGATACTGTCTAATTCAGGGATCTTGTAACGTGTAGAAGCCAGTTGTGTGTGTGTGTGTGTGTGTGTGTGTTTGTGTGTGTGTTTGGTTGGAGCTCATGGTCCCTCAACGAAGAAGCGTTCATACACTCATTAAAACAAACGAATGTTCGGACAACAACACAGTCATCCTATCTCAAGTGCGCTATAACAATGTAAAACACTATAAAAATAACTAGATATGAGATGAAAACACAAGGAAACCGACAAGGGAGTTAAAACAGAGGCACAGGGAAAAGTAACTGGCTGACCACTTGCAAACAACGTGGGTTGGCCTGTTAGACTTTTAAGTCATTAAAACCATCTTCCTAAAATCATGGGAAAAATGCTGGACAATTCACAAAATTTTAAAACTTCAACCACATCCTTTTGAACGATATTTAAAATAGAGGGCAAAACCGTCGGCAAATACGCCGCGGCTCGCTAGTCGGAAAACAAAACAGTCCAGTAAAATGCGACGCACAGTTACCTGTACGCCAAAAGTACCACACATTGGAGCAAAAAGTCTCGCGTCACAGGGCTGTGGCCTATGCGAAGGCGAATGAGTATCTCGTCCCGTCGACGTGGCTGGAAGGAGTTACGCCACGGCCGCGTTGTGGCCTTCACTGGAGAAGCTTGTTGTCTGTCATTTCCAGTCACTCATCCTCTCACCGATGCAAGACTCTGGATCTCAACAGCGAGACTATAGCATGCAAGGCGATGCTACACTGAAATAAGTGATGTTTACGAAATTTCTCCTTGGCTGATAGATCCGACCTTTCGTTCTCCGCAGTTGCCATGTGCCCTGGTACGCAGCAGAAAGATAGCTCCTTTCCCAGCCGTTGAAGTTTGAGGAGGGCGTCCTGGATGCTCTGGACCACTTTATCTGCCGGGTGAAAACGTTGTCTGTAATGAAGGTCGGAAGAGACAAGAAAGTAAGCACTGGAAGAACCTCTCATCTGCTCCAGTCCCCACAAGATCGCATGTAACGTGGAATACAAAGACACTGGTAACAGTATGGCACTATCGTCATTGAGATGCGAGTGAGGAGACAGGCAGAGGGAGTTTGAGGCTTGTAGAAAACAATGGAGGCGAAGTGGTTGAGCTGACTAGTTTAAGGGGCTCCGGAACGCCCTATACTTGCAATGTTAAAATAACGCTTATAAATTACATCTTTCCTCACAAAGTATTTGAGGTAGGAAGTGGAACTTTTTACAGATTATTTATTGGAATATGGGCTACAACACGGATTTTACAAAATTTTAGTTCAGTTATTAAAGATGATTTTTTTTTCAATTGTAATGAAAATTCACAACATTTTTTTGCAATTTTTTATTTATATATTCATAAATATACAGTTTTTTGGAAAAAGGCTGTGTTAAATTATGCAGAAGGTACTGTGTAACATTTACTGAAAGTTTGAAACAAATATGTTTGGAAGATCCTTAGAAAACATGTAATTAGTATGAGAAAATAAAAGTTTTGGGAATCGAGCGACAAAGATTGGATTAACTTTTTAGTGCATTCCAGGTCCATAGGATGGATTATCTTCATCCTCTGCAAAATCCTTATCCAGCTTCCTCTTGTTCCTCCTCCTGTTTACTATTGCTTGTATTTCTAGACTCTTTACAGCCCTGTCTGCAGCCCGAAGGCGTTCCTTGTCTAAAGCAAGCATCGCTCGTACCATGTTAGAACCTATCTTCATTCCCATATTTCTAAATACCTTGCACCTTACAATGTTGCCATCATTGAAAGTCGCAACAGCATCATACACACCAAAGTGAAGTGTTTCTATTCCAACAAATACAGTCTTGGGGATTCTCGACCATATAACACTATTTACACTTAATTGGGGTTTTGAGTTTTTCCCTGAAGACACTTTTTCAACAGTTCAGGTGCTGCTAAGTCTCTGAAAATAGGTTTTATCACCTCCATTATTGCATGAGGCAGACTATGCTTATGAGTGTACTCTTCACCAGTTAGCAATCCTTTGTTATATTTACACCAACTGTCTTCTTCTTTGGGACACAAGCTATGTTGGGGATTTTCATCGGTTGAAGAAATATGAAAAAAAAGAGCCCAAACAGCCTTCTTCGTTTCATCGACACTTTGTGTATTTCTAATAACTTTACTTTTACTCATTATTATACTTCAACAAAACAGAGACTCAAGAAACAGAATTAATTACGAATATTTTCGAAATAACGACAGAGTAAATAAACATGAAACAATCGACAATCACACCAGCGATATATATTGAACCATCACAGGTTAGCCACAACACATACTTTACCTCACATCACTAAAATGTACCTGATGAACACGGACGTTAATAATAACACCATTTGACAGCAGTTTAACAGCGCCACAGTGGGTCACGCCCATGTAGAACACATTTCAAAACAAAATTAAAAATAGTTGTAGTCTTCGGAATTGAATAAATTATATATCTATTAAAAGGTAATAGTCTGCAGATTCATAAAACGCAAAATTAAAAATTGAACTTTTTATGATTTTGAGCCATTCCGGAGCCCCTTAATAAAATGCACTGTCGATTTGGAATCCAAAGTGAGCCAATGCATTGAAAATTTGCAAGCGAGCAGACATCTGAATGGCAGTGCAGGACACATCGGGATGGCCGTACAGGATTTAATCAAGAAGCGTTGACAAGGAGGCATTATCGGAATGAGAGCAGTAACTGTTCGGTACAGAAGGAGGAGCCTGTTGCCCGTTACAGCCCGCACGGAGCGCATGAGGCCGCTCCACCTGCAGCGCATCACAAAGTAAGGCTGTGCCATTGAGGAGTAACCGACCGAGATGGTGCAATGGTTAGCACGCTGGACTAGCATTCGGGAACACGATGGTTAAAACCCGCGTTCGGCCATTCTGATTTAGGTTTTCTGTTATTTCCCTAAATTTCTTCAGGCATATGACGGGATGGTTCCTTAGAAAGGACACGGCCGACTTCGTTCCCCATCCTTCAGTTCCGTCTCTAATGACCTCGTTGTCTATGGGACATTAATCACTGTCTTCCTCTTCCTCCACTTAGAACTGTAGTGCCGTAAAAGACTTGAAAAAAACTTGCTAGTGTCGTAGATAAAGTATTTAGGAACATTGTAGTGCTTTCTCGTGCAACAAGTCATCAGCCGTCAATTGGACGCTGCCCCATCATCATTCGAGTGAAACATTATTAAAAGACCTGTTATTTGACTTAAAAAGGCTTAAATGCAGTTGTCATTAAAATTTAAATTCGGCTGATTAATGAAAAGGAAAACATTGGCAAATAAAAATTTAAAATTTTAAGAAGTGTTGAAATGTGTGTGAAATCTTATGGGACTTAACTGCAAAGGTCATCAGTCCCTAAGCTTACACACTACATAATCTAAATTATCCTAAGGACAAACACACACACACCCATGCCCGAGGCAGGACTCTAACATCCGCCGGGATCAGCCGCACAGTTAGGATTTTAAATTTATGGTAAGTGCTATAAGGACCAAACTGCTGAGGTCATCGGTCCATAGGCCTACACGCTACTTAATGGAACTATCTTTCGCTAAGGACAACACACACACTCATGCCCAAGGGAGGACTCTAACTCCGACCGTGGGGGGGGGGGGGGGGGGGGAGACGCGCGAACCGTGGAAAAGTGCCTTAGACTGCACGTGACAATTAAATTTCATCCTAGTATGTTAACTGCAGGCTATATTTATTTCTGAAGAAAAGCGTGGCATGTTAAGAGTAACTTAAAAATACCGGCAAAGTGTAGTGAATTTCTATATTCAAGCAAAAGTGATTATTTTTCCTGTGCCTTGTATGCGCATTGTCTGAACGTAGCTCTCGTAATTTCAGAGTTGTCTACAGTGACTGCTGTTATTTCTAAAACCATATTGAGCACAACTGCTATAAAATATCTTGTGGAATACTGATTGATTACTGTATTGTGTTACAAGATATAACGACAGTCAACACTATTGTGAGTAATGTTGCTCTGCCCTCACCGCGTTGCGTATTGCTAGTGGCTAGACGGGACTGGCTTTCGTCGATTCTAAACTGTTTCAACACAGTAATAATTAACTTTCCTTCAAATCATTACCGTGGTAATTTCATGTAAGCTTCCACGTGCGCATTTGCCGTTCCCGTCCAGACACAGGGCCGTAATTGTTACGTAATATGATTTGCTACCAAAGAGACAACAGTTCCTAACTTATGCACAAGCATGACCTGGCTGCCATAAATTATCTTTCTACAGTTAACATTTCACTTAATCTCAGTTGCGTACTTAATTAAAATTTTGACTGACTATAGCAAATTAGTTAAGCTAATACGGCTGTCGTTGTTCGGCAGGAATGGCCAACAAGCGGTGGCACGCGGGCTCGTCCACCCGCGATTGGTTTCAGTCCAGTCCGCGGAAGAGATTAGTGGGAGAGAGTGAGAGAGAGAGAGAGAGAGAGAGAGAGAGAGAGAGAGTCGCTGGGGCCGTACTCCGCCATTGAAGCATTTTCGGATATTCCCGTTTGTCTTCTGTATAACGTGGCCGATAGATACGTTAAGTTCAAACGATTTAGTCTTCTAAACTTTTTTGAGATAGACGAAGCAATGATGACTTTATTTAGTGTTACAAAACCAATCCATAGCTTTCGGATTAATCGCCACGACTATTTTTGAATAAACATTTGAAAAATGCTTGCTAATGGTGTTTTTGAATATTAACACACTGAATTTCACACCGTAACGACCCTCCTGAAGAAAAAAATCGGAAGTTACTCCTGATTGCTGACAGGCATTGCTAAATTCATTGCCGTATTTTGTTTCTCCATTCTTTCTCCAATAATTCTTGGCCATTGTTGTAAGCCGTCATGGTCTCCTGACCTTCATTGTTTACATATTCAGCCCTCACAGTCATATTACGCACATCAAGACGCTTCATTCTAACCCAAACTCGATAAGATAAAGTGAATGTTGTATGAATTCATGTAAACAATATGCAAACAACTAATAAGTAACAAGTAAGTGCACGCTGGTTGAAATACTCCAGGCTGGCGTACACACACACATTCCAAACACGACGGTCGCGGGTGCTTGCGTTTAGTTCGGGAGACGCAAACCGCACAACAGGATACCGGTCCCTTCAGAGCGTGACAGCCTACCTATGTCGGCCGGTGACTGCCAGTGGAGTGGACAGCGTAGGCCGGAGGGAAAGGAGGAAGGACCCCGTGTTCGGCTTAAAAAGTAAATTCCGCTACATTGTGTGGGAGTGGCCATCCTACATATTCTTTACACATAGCACGCAGTTTCAGAGATTTCCACAGGGAGATAGCAAACGCCAAACGCCGATACTACAGGTTTCCGGATTGGTCGCCTTAAACGAAACGTCATTCTCCCGTTTTAGAAGAGCAATGCTGATTGGCAGGCGATATTTCTGACAACTTGAGCTGAAGGAGTAATGGAAGAGAGAACCAAATGATATACCCCTTCACGTCTGTCGTGGAGAGGTGCTGTTCCGTTGTCGCTCTTGGAGCGAGAACACGTAACAAGAGCGTGCATGCTCGTACATGTACTCAAAGAGCGAGGAACAAGTCTCTCCTCAGTTCTTCACTGGGAGAGCAACTCTGTCGAGAGCGAATTGGAGTGCGACTCTGTATTGAGTCCTTGCAATTAACCGTTGTTCACTGTGTTGGCTGCCACACTTATTGGGTGGTGTGAATGGCAGAGTTTTAGTTAAACGCCTGCCAGTGAATTTTTGAGTGGCATCGCAGTGGACTGGTTATCTGACTGGTGTGCGAAGCCAATAGACTAGGGGCGAATAGGAGTCATTGACTTCATCAAGGAGTAGGGAGAGTTTGATTGGCGAATCCTGATAGAACGAGAGTTACCTTATGTGCCAGCAGCGAGCGGCGCAGACAGCAGTCATCGCAGCTTACCGTATTGTGCACTACTGCTCATGCGGGCCCCATATTTCCTCCACGACAGTACCCTTCACTGCATTTCGTACACGACAGCCTCGACATACCTAGCAATATTCTAATGGATAATTATTCAAGTTGAGTAGGCGTGGCTCTCAGCCATTCTGCCAAGTCAATAACAATCTTAAACTTTGTATAGAAATTTCATTAGCGAATCCTATCCTTAAGAGGTAACTTCACATTCTGAAAAGAACCCGAAAATAACGTGTTAAGTTCATAACTAAAAGTGCCATTGTGATTTCTCAGAATTTTTGCAAAAATAAATAATAACTCTCGTGAGTTCATGTTTATTCTACACTAACTAGCACTACTCCAGTACACACGTATCCCACTAGTTACGTAAGAATTTTTGTGAATTTTTGTGTCATTTCCTTACAGCGGACGACTCCAGAAGATATTTATTGCTGAAAGTTTTTCAGGCATTTCTCTTTAGAACGTTAGGAGCGTCTGTCTGACTTCTGTAGTAGTGTGGGGGTGGAAATTGCATCTTGCTGGAGCCCCAGGGTAAAGGGTACATCTCAGATCAATCCGACGCTCACAGAAAATAGCAACCCTGCCAGGATAGGTAAAATAGGTAACCTACCAGAATAGGAAAGTGTCAGGATAATTAGGTACAGTAGGTCGCAGCAGTAGCACTTTGAAGAACTTTCTTTCATGTATTACATAGCTATTTGCAAAGATTGGGATCAGAATAGATTCAGGTAGTGAAGAAAGCACAATTGTAGGGAAAAGGGCGTGTGTTGTTGTATTGAAAATTTTTGCATTGTCTTACGATTTTTGTGTAGCTGTTAGGGTACAGGATTTACGCAGAGTGACGCAGAGACGCAGAGTGACGCAGAGACGCAGAGTGACGCAGCATCATATAAGTTAGAAATAGGAAATAACATTTTTCCTCCCTTTGCAAGCGCACAGGTGGAGATTGGAGACTGTAGCAGAGCAGACAGAACATTAGCCGAGAATTCATGACGTTGTTGTTGTTGTTGGTTCAACCAACTGTTAAGTGGTCGTACAGTTTTGTAGATAGGGTTGTGGTGTGTTGAAAGTTTTCCATGTTAACGAGAGCACAAACCTAAAGGTTACGTGAGAAACAGCAAGTAGACAAGACGTGGGAGAATCAACCAGATAGACAGCAAGTAAACTGGTTTATTGAGAATAGGGCAGAAGGTGAACCTGAGAATAGGACAGACGGTGAATCAGAGAATAGGACAGTCGGTGAGCTGCAGAATCAACAGGCTCAGTTAGACTTGGTTGAAATCAGACAGATGGGAATCGAAGGGACGAGAACACGGAATTTCCAGAATATGAAATTCCAGGTAGGGCAAATTCTGAGCCAGAAATAGACTGCCCACGTAGGAAATGGCAAAGATTAGAAGCGAAACGAGCACAGGAAACGCGTTTGTTTGCCACATATTCAGGATTAGAATACGCGTCAATACCGTCAATGAACCGGCAGTTAGCTAACGTTCAAAGAGAAGTAGACAGTGAGGAAGAGGGGGAACATTTAGAATACGGCCAACCTATCGTACACATTCTAAATATGCCCCAACAACAGACACAGAATTTTGCGGAGTTACGAGCGCGACGAAAAGGTTACGTAACAGAAACATCTGTATCTGCAAACACAAGACATACGCAACAGAGAGGGCAGAATGCGGAATTGTGTGCACCACGTAATGGTTCAATGACAAACGCGACTAGTCCTTAACACAGACAGCACGGGTTATTGCTGTTATCAAACTTCGAAACGCCACAGCGTAGCCCAGTAAACGACGTAACTGACCGAGTAGAAAACAATAGATCAAGAATACATAGTTCAGCAGAAGGTAGTGTTACAGGACAGGACGTGATCATGGAGATGTTACAAAAAATGAAAGCTAGTATGACGAAACAGAATCAGGATATTAAGACACAGATCCAACAGGATAATCAGAACTTGAGACAAGAGGTTGAGACACAGATCCAACAGGTTAAAATCCAGATGGAAGAAGGGATCGCTAGAATTGATATTCTGATCACTCAGATAAACAAAGACGCGAAAGAATCTAGAGAAAGAATTCAGGTACTAACACAAGGTCAGCAGCAATTACGCACTGACGTGGACAAGGTCCAATTGGACATCGTAAACGTTGACAAAAAGGTGGAACGTTTTACGAAAAAAGCCACTCGAACAGTAATACAAATTTCGGAAGAACAAGCAATTCAAAACAAGGTCGCAAAGGTTGCACTGAAAAAATATGATCAGCGGATCAATAAAATAGAACTTAAAAACAACGATCAGTTTGAAAAGCTTCGAACAGGGTTGATACAAACTATCGAAGAAAGGATCAAGTCCGATTATACCTGTAGCGAAACAACTGACACGTCAAGCATTAATTCAGTACACGAACACGCGCCGTCTAAAAAAGTTGAAGTAGAACCAAGGCTAGACGTAACACTCACGCAGAAATCGAAACACAAGACCGTGATTAAAGTAATACATGCCATGCCACAGGACCAGGCACAGTATCTAGAAAAACGAAACACATACATTTAGCCGATACCAATCGAAAGACAGGCAACTGAACCAGTAAATCCAATGACACAACATAATAACAGCATAGGTACTATACCGCGAACGACGAGAGTAGAAACACACGAACAACACTTTTTTTCACCAGTGATACGATATGACGCGAATATGAGTCAGTAAATTGGGAATAGGCAGGCAGGCAGTAGATTACCAGAGAATAAACACGACTACACAAGCAGTGGCAGATTATTTGAGTCCATGAATCAGCCACAAACCGGATTTATGAGTATATATGATACAGACCACTTCCTTGCAGTTAGAAAACTTCAACATTTCAACGAAGAAGGCGGTAGCTTGCATGCACGCACATTCATCGAACAGTTTCAAGCAGGCTTACCAAACCACTGGAGCGTAGCTCACAAACTTGACTTCATTTGTGCACACATGTCAGGGACAGTAGCAGAGGTGATGCAAAAGATCGCGGCTACCTGTACGTCTTACCTACAGTTCAGAGCAGCATTTCTCGTAAGATATTGGTCTGAGGAGGTGCAAAACAAAATTAAATACGAGTTACTTCAGATAAAACCATATGAAAACTCAGGAGAGAAAAGCGTGGTAAAATTCTTTGATACAATGGACAAAAAGAATCAATGCCAAGACAAACCATACAGTAACGGAGAGCTGATACGTCTGTGTCTATGTAGAATGAAATTACCGGTAAAGTATCAACAGGCGACAGTAGGAAAAAAATGAAAATACCGAACAATTCAAAAAGAGTTTTAAGGGAACTTGAATTTATGTTTAAGGAAGACAAGGTGAAAGAAAAAAGAAAGGAAAGGAAACAGCAAAAGGTGAGGACTAGGAACGAATATTCCAATAATAATTATCGTAATCCTAACACCAATAATTTCAGGCAATTTAACAGACAAGGAGAGTGGCACAATGGAGAAAATTGGCATAGAAACGATAACCAGAATAACTGGTACCGAAATAGGAACGGCAATGAACACTCATATAATGGCCGATATTAAAATGCCAACGGTCAAGGGTACTTTGAAAGAGGTCGCGATGTTAGAAACAGCAACTGGCGAGACCAGGGCGCGAATAATTACAGAGGAAATTATGGTCCACAGAGACAAGAACAACACAGCAAAGAGAAACCAGATGTAGAAGTTAGGCCACCGAATACTGCAAAACGTAAAGATTGAATTGAAAAATGCGGAAGAGGCTAGTGACACCAACGTCCACCCTATTTTATACTAACCACTAAATCAAAAAATAAATTAAGAATCAACAAAATAACACATTAATTAAAAGAAAAAGCGACACAATACACACTAACAATCTCTTGTAGTATCAAGTACACTACAACATCCACACAAACAATGAATGGTACACAACAATTAAAAGAATGAAGAAGTGGTAGGACATAATTAGAATAAAGAAAAGAAATCATATATATATATATATATATATATATATATATATATATATATATATATATATATATATATATATACAAAAATTGTTGCCACAATCAGAAAATTTTTTCATTATATAAAATCAGAGTTTTTTTGTAAATAACAAATATATGTAAAACAAAAATAGTAAATATTTCTACGCATCAGAGGGTCATCGCCACCAAAACCAATCACCAGCTTCCTTAACACCAGATGCTTCGAGATAGCGACGGAGAGGGTACAGACATGTTGAGAAAGCACTTAGGGCATAAGCAACAACATGAAGACCAACGCCACACAGGAAATGCAGGTTGCAACCAGGTTGGACTTCAGGAGGACAACCCGCAGCACGGACATTTCATATGTCACGACACTGCTACACAACGGAAGAGTGTGGGGAGAATTATAATACGACGAGACGACAATCAAGGTACAAAAAATTATTAAGATCTACAAACTCATCAAGTAACAGTTGGAAAGGCAGTCGGATCCTACAAATCCTATATTACTCTTATATTAAAATTCACATATTCCTAGCACAAGAAGAACAGAAGAATGGAAGAAAGAAGAGAAGAACAGAAGATGCAAGACGAAGAAGGGCAGAAGACAGCAAGATACCTTTCTCTCCTATCCTACAAAGGAAATTCCTACAAACATCTTCCCATTAACTTAGAGGCATGGCAACTACTACAACCACCTCTCCACAAATAAACCTTAAATCGTCAAACAAATACAAGGGAATGGTAAACAGAATGTTAAGTAGTGCCAACCAACATTATCTAGAAATAGATTCAGCAAAATGAACAGTATTCTCCTTACCACATCACCAATATGCCATACCGGACCAGGTGTGGAGCACCAAGACATCACAGCACAATAATGGGTGACGACCATCGGTAGTCAACTACAACCATCGAACTGCCATACTGTCCCAGGTGTGACAGCAAAGGAGTACCAAGACATTACTGTTTATGCAGTAAACCACAGACATCATCATCGGTTAAAAGTACCACCCCATGATGACAATGTCAACAAGTAAGACCCAGCATCGCATGCTAGAGTGCTTCTCTCATGATTTGTGACACCGATACAAACGAGTCTATGCCTTCCAGTATTTCAGTGGGGATCGTTGAGCACAGAAACTGATGCAGTAAAAAAGGAGAAGACTCATAAAACACAAATGAAGAGTTAAAAATGATATCTGTGAAAATATTGTTTTTCCTTTTTTGTAAAAGTAATTATTCTATTATATATGTAAAGTCCGTAATTTATAGATACCTTAAAACGATTTGTAAAGATACTTAGTTAGTATAATTATATAATCTCACAAACTCATAGAAAGTCAATGTATTTCTTTTCTATGTAAAATTAGAAAAGGATTTATGCAGGGTTTTTCTTCTTTAACTAACATTCAAAAACACCTTTTTGGGGTAATAATCTTAATACCGAGGATAGAATTAATAGGAAACACTTCTTCACTCTTAAAACAGTGATACAAATAATGCCTAAATAAAGAAAACAAAGTCACACAACAGGGCTTTTGCGAACATTTCCAAAAAGCCTAACTGAAGAGAATAGATAACCACAGCAAGAAATAATATACTGTACACTTACGAGTTTAGAAAAATTAATATTGTAAAAACAATTTTTGGAAATGGAAAAGGAAACAGAGACACGTACTGGCAATGACAAAGAATAACAAACATTGAAAAGTCTATATTTGCCTAACAACAACACATAAATTGTAGAATTAAAAAAATAGAAACAATAGCTATAAAAATCATTAGAAAAAATTGTTAAGAATGGCTTAGAAAAGTTTACTTAAAAATCTAAAAAAGAACAATTTTTGCCTGACTTTGTAATCTTTTCCTAGGCATTGACAAAAACCAGACAAAAATTTTTTGTCAGAAGGAGGTGGTTGAAGTACTTGAGGCTGGCATACACACACACATTCAAGACACGACGGTCACAGGGGCTTGCTTTTATATTGGGAGACGCAAACCACACAATGCGATGCCGGTCCCTCCAGAGGACGACTCAGCCTACCTATGTCGGCCGGTGACTGCCAGTGGAGTGGACAGCATTGGCTGGAGGGAAAGGAGAAAGGATCCTGTGTTCGGCTTAAAAAGTAAATTCCGCTACATTGTGTGGGAGTGGCCATCCTACATATTCTTTACACATAGCATGCAGTTTCAGAGATTTTCACAGGGAGACAGCAAACGCCAAACGCCGATACTACAGATTTCCGGATTGGTCACCTTAAACGAAACGTCATTCTCCCCTTTTAGAAGAGCAATGCTGATTGGCAGACGATATTTCTGACGCCTTGAGCTGAAGGAGTAACGGAAGAGACCAAAAGATATACCCATTCATGTCTTGTGTGGAGAGGTACCATTCCGTTGTCGCTCTTGGAGTGAGAACACGTAACGAGAGCGTGCGCGCTCGTACGTGTACTCAAAGAGCGAGGAACAAGTCTCTCCTCAGTACTTCACTGGGAGAGCAACTCTGTCGAGAGCGAATGCAAGTGCGACTCTATACTGAGTCCTTGTGATTAAGCGTTGTTCACTGTGTTGGCTGCCAACTTATTGGGCAGTGTGAACTTACAGATTTATAGTTAAACGCCTGCTAGCGAATTTTTGAGTGGCATTGCGGTGGTTATCTGACTGGTGTACCAAGCCAGTAGTTAGACTAGGGGCGAATAGAAGTCTTCACCAAGGTGTAGGGAGAGTTTGATTGGCGAAGGTCGATCCAGATGGAACGAGAGTTATTTTATGTGTCAGCAGCGAGCAGCGTAGACAGCAGTCATCGCAGCTTATGGTATTGTGCGCTACAGTTCTTGCAAGCCCCATATTTCCTCCAGGACAGTACCCTTCACTGCATTTCATACGCGACAGCCTTGACCATACCTAGCAACATTCTAACGGATAATTATTCAAGTTGAGTAGGTGCGGCTCTCAGCCATTCTGCCAAGTCAATAACAATCTTAAACTTTGTATAGAAATTTCATTACCGAATCCTATCCTTAAGAGGTAATTCCATATTTTGAAAAGAACCTGGAAATAATGTGTTAAGTTCATAACTAAAAGTGCCATTGTGATTTCTCAGAATTTTTGCAAAAATAAACTATATCTTTCGTGAGTTTCATGTTTTTCTTACACTAACTAGCACTACTCCAGTACCCAAGTATCCCACTAGTTACGTGAAAAATTTTGTGAATTTTTGTGTCATTTCCTTACAGCAGACGACTGCAGACGATATTTATTGCTGAAAGTTTTTCAGGCATTTCTCTTTAGAACGTTAGGAGCGTCTGTCTGACTTCTGTAGTAGTGTGGGGGTGGAATTTGCATGTTGCAGGAGCCACAGGGTAAAGTGTACATCTCTGATTAATCCGTTGTACAGAATGACAGAATAACAACCCACATGCTCACATTGTAGACATGTTAGAATTCTGTAATTGTAGCAATTGGGAGCAATTTACAATGAATTGGTTTTATATGTCCTATTTAACCAGGACGACGTTTTAAGATGTCTGGCTTCACATTTTCAGATGTTTACGTTTATTTCTGTGGTGTAAACTTTGCTTCTTTAGTAACGGCATTGCAGAGTTTCGCAGTGGAGATTCATAAGGCAGCTACTGTATAACATCGTAAGTGAAGAAACAGTGTTCACGATGACTACCTAAATTTCAAAATCTGAAGATATGGAAAATAAAATGAATGTAGAGTCAGAAAAGTGTGTTATAAGGCTTAGTTTGTTGGCTTGGCGTGTCGGGAGAGGGGTGCTAGTCATGTCGGCTAGCTGTTAAACATTAACGTTACGCCGGCCACGGTGGCTGAGCGGTTCTAGGCGCTTTAGTCTGGAATCGCGCGACCGCTACGGCCGCAGGTTCGAATCCTGCCTCGGGCATGGATGTGTGTGGTGTCCTTAGGTTAGTTAGGTTTAAGTAGTTCTAAGTTCTAAGGGACTGATGACCTCAGATTTTAAGTCCCATAGTACTCAGAGCCATTTGAACATTTTGCCCCATTAACGTTACACACGCTACAGTTTTAATACTTTGTGCTAGGAGCGCTGCTGTCGAGATTCGTGACTAGTCGGCCTGCGAGCTCAAATAATTATGCGAATCAGGCTAAAATGTTGCCCATATCTGTTGTGCAATATGCTTATTTGTTAGATAACGATCAGTGACAATCTCGCTGGAATTCTTTCGCTTAAAGTCAATTCTTCCAAATCGATGACTTTTGTGTGAAATATAGAACATCATATTACACGGGTCATCGATGTATGCGAGAGTGTGGCCACCCGTGGGAGGGAATATTTATGCTCCGCAATTACACTTCTGTCTGCATGTATTGGGACCTGCGTCGCATATTTGTGAGCAGGGTGTTTGGAAATATCCGTCGCAAATTACTAGGACTTGCGGTTGGTTGGCTGATTCGGGGAGGGGACCAAACAGCAAGGTCGTCGGTCCCATCGGAGTAGGGACGGAGGGGGAAAATGTCGGTCGTTACCTTTCTAAGGAACAATCCCGCCAGTTACCTGAAGTGATTTAGGGAAATCGGGGAAAACCTAAATCAGGATGGTCGAGCACGGATTTGAACTGTCGTCATGCCGAATGCGAGTCGACTGCGACACATCGCTTGGTTTTACTTGTGGAGGGGACTGAATACATAATATTTTGCACACTAACCCATGCCAGGAAGTATACCGTTTTTGTTCTACGACGGTTTCAGTTGAGGTGTTCAATTCACCCTCCACTGCTTGAGGAACTGAATTAGGTGCGACACAGTACAATCATTAGGTAAGAAATCGAGAGGAAACATAATGAAACAGACATTTGTCTCTTGAGCACATTTCTTTGTATTAACATTTGAAAGTTACGTGTTTACATTATCCCATAACATAAGAGAGCCATGCAAACTGTATGTACCTAACAGTACTGATGCATTACAACAGCAACGTGATGTGGCGACCGCCACCGTTGTCACAGACACTGTACCTATAAAGCAGGTACGATGCACACGCTCTATCCCACCTGGTGTCTCTTCAATGTCTAGTGCAGCGGCTAGAACTCGTTCCAGCAGATCTTCTTCTGTCTCCACAGCAGTCTCGTAAATTACAAGTTACATACGACCTCACAAGTGGCAGTCCATGGGAGTTAAGTCCGGCTATCGCGGCGTCCTATCAATCGTTCGCCACACCGTGTGCTCAGATGTCTCCGAACCGCACTTGAGAACTGAGGTGGTGCATCATCATGCTGAAACCACATTTCCTGACGTACGGTCAGTGGAACAGCTTCCAAGAAGGGGTCTAGGATGTTTCGTACGAAGATCGAGTACGCAGGACCAGTTAGCTTGAGTGGAAGGAGGTACGACCTACTCGCATGACCGTCCAGAATATCTACCCAGACGTAAATACCAATACGTTGCTAAAGTTTCACGATGGTTTTCGTCTGCCCAGAGGTGGCCGTTTCGCGAATTCAGAAAACAGAATTCATCTATAAACAGAACTATACGTGAAAACAGGTGTTTGTCGAACAGCGGTGCAGGAACCACATGCAGTAAGCGACGCGATGTAGAAAATCGGCTGGGTCAGTAGCGTGTACCCATTGTGCGTGGTTCGAATGTAATTGCTGCTCACGCAGAACGTCCCCAACGATACTGTGACTGACACCCATCGCACAAACACTTTTTCGAGTACTCGTTGAAGCGTTCTCTACAGAGTGATGCGATGCAGTACACCTTCTTCAAATTTTAGAGTGAGGTGCTGCCGTGGATCGTCACAGTCCTCCCGCCTCACTGTGAAGGTTACTGTTTCTAGGAGCGGCTGCGTAACTCGCGTAAGAATTTGTGCAATGACGTACTACCTTGCGGAAAACGATCATGAGCTCTTCCGTCATCTCAAGCTTCGCCATACGCAAGGAGCGTGTCTGTGTGTTCAGAAAATGTGTATATAACTATGTCTACTATATCGAAGAGGCACAGGCACTGAATAGATGTCGCAGCAAGGCAGCCGTCATGAGACGACAGGTGACAGTCTGACGCAGTACACGTCATTCCGTCTCTTTATTGCATTCCAGGACAAGCAACTCTAAGACTTTTCTCTTTCTCTCAGCAGACGTGGACACGTTATACGTATGAATCGAAACCGTCGTACAACACAAACGATACGTTTCCGGACATAGGTCCCTGTTTAAAGTATTGCACTACTGGCCATTAAAATTGCTACGCCAAGAAGAAATGCAGATGATCAACGGGTGTTCATCGGACAAATACATTGTGCTAGAGCTGACATGTGATTACATTTTCACCCAATTTGGGTGCATAGATCCTGAGAAATCAGTACCCAGAACAACCACCTCTGGCCGTAATAACGGCCTTGATACACATGGGCATTGAGTCAAACAGAGCTTGCATGGCGTGTACAGGTACAGCTGCCCTTGCAGCTTCAACACGATACCACAATTCATCAAGAGTAGTGACTGGCGTATTGTGACGAGCCAGTCGCTCGGCCACCATCGACCAGATGTTTTCAATTGGTGAGAGATCTGGAGAATGTCCTGGCCAGGCCAGCAGTCGAACATTTTCTGTACCCAGAAAGGCCCGTACAGGACCTGCGACATGCGGCCGTGCATTATCCTGCTGAAATGTAGGGTTTCGCAGGGATCGAATGAAGGGTAGAGCCACGGGTCGTAACACATCTGAAATGTAACGTCCACTGTTCAAAGTGCCGCCAATGCGAACAACAGGTGACCGAGACTTGTAACCAGTGGAACCTCGTACCATCACGCAGAGTGGTACGCCAATATGGCGATGACGAATATACGCTTCCAATGTGCGTTCACTGCGATGTCGTCAAGCACGGATGCGACCATCATGATTCTGTAAACAGAATCTGGATTCATCGAAAAAAAAGACGTTTTTCCATTCGTGCACCCAGGTTCGTCGTTGAGTACACCATCGCAGGCGCTCCTGTCTGTGATGCAGCGTCAAGGGTAACTGCAGCCATGGTCTCCGAGCTGATAGTCCATGTTGCTGCAAACGTAGTCAAACCTGTCGTGCAGCTGGTTGTTGTCTTGCAAACGTCTCCATTTGTTGACTCAGAGATCGAGACGTGGCTGCACGATCCATTACAGCTATGCGGATAAGATGCCTGTCATCTCGACTGCTAGTGATACGAGGCCGTTGGGATCCAGCACGGCGTTCTGAATTACCCTCCTGAACCCACCGATTCCATATCCTACTACCAGTCATTAGATCTCGACCAACGCTAGCAGCAATGTCGCGATACGATAAACCACAATCGCGATAGCCTACAATCCGACCTTAAGCAAAGTCCTAAACGTGATGGTACGCATTTCTCCTCCTGTTTCACCAGGCAAAGCCGGTCAAATGCTGCTTGTGTATGAGAAATCGGTTGGAAACTTTCCTCATGTCAGCACGTTGTAGGTGTCGCCACCGGCGCTAATCTTGTGTGAATGCTCTGAAAAGCTAATCATTTGCATATCACAGCATCATCTTCCTTTCGGTTAAATTTCGCGTCTGTAGCACGTCATCTTCGTGGTGTAGCAATTTTAGTGGCCAGTAGTGTATATACTCACTTCCTCTACGACTGCTATAACGTTGTAATGGGAATTTCCGGACACCCTGTATATGCCACCATAATTACATTTATTGGCCACTTCTTCTCGGTTGCCGCGAACCTAATCGCAATGACTGGTGGCGCCTGTGTGTTGTGTACCTCCTCAGTATCGCCCTAATGATTTTTAACTATTTTACTTTCCGTTCTTCCAAGTTCAGAGAGTAGTCTACGGCCCTAACAACATGGACTCCACTTACTTGAGTAGTGAAAGGTACAGATGTACACAGACGTTCCTTTAGTTGTGTGACCGAAGTAGGTACCAGGCTGAGAGAATCAAGCGGTTCGGGCAGCAGGTAACAACTCCTGTGCTACCCTACGTTTCATCGTGTAACTACCTCGACCATGTTGTCTAAGAGCTCACATGTCTTAGATCTGCTGTATATAAACAGGGGCGAACTTCTCGATAAACTTGAGGTAAAGCAAGGAACCAGGGTAGAGAGAACAGTCATAGGATTAGCGACTAGTAGCGTCATTACGGCTATTAAGAAATTTACGAAGATATATTTGGTTAACAAGTTCGACGAGAGGCATTCTTCAGGTGTCCTGTGCAGTCAACATCATATATTTCAGGCTGAAATTATCGAGTATACGTGGATAATACACAATGCCATTGCGCAACACATCTTAGACAGACGTGCGCAGGGCAAAGCTGTGACGAACAGGAAGGACCTAAAGTGGTTTAACAGCCATATCAGGCAACTGAGAAGAGAGCTTCATTTTACATTTATACACAGCCGGGGCTTTCTTGGATAGGTTGATGCTACTTTCCTCGACTTTCGGAAGGCTTTAGATACAGCTTCGCACTGAGACCTCAAGAAAAAATAGCGACTAGGGAATATGAAACGATCTTTGTGCGCCAGCCAGAGTGGCTTGCTGTTCTAGGCGCCACAGTCTGGAACCGCGCGACCGCTACGGTCGCAGGTTCGAATCCTGCCTCCGGCATGGATGTGTGTGATGTCCTTAGGTCAGTTAGGTTTAAGTAGTTCTGAGTTCTAGGGGACTGATGACCTCCCATAGTTCTCAGAGACATTTTGATCTTTGTGCGTGTATTTATGACTTCCTGGCAAATACAACACAGCCCACCGTTCTCGACGGAGAACGACTTTCAGACGCGTAAATACGAGGATTATTCAGAAAGTAGGGAACGTTTCCGTCTGACGCCGCTAGGCGCGTACCAATCGCGTATATTCTTGTATGTGCGTGCTCGGCAGCTCGGTCGGCAACCATCCGCGACAGCGGGAACGTCTCTGTGCGTCCGGTTTCTTCGATATTCGAATTTGACATGTGCGCTGCAATCGAAAATCCCACCAGTTGTAAGGTGCGGACTGCGATACGGTTTTGTTGGCAAAAAACCTAAAACCTAAGGAAATTTATCGTTAACTGTGCGAAGTGCAAGGAAACAACTTAATGAATGAATGTTCCGTCCGGAAATGGTGCATTCGGTTTAAAATTGTGTATATGATGAAGAGCAGAGTGGACGCTCGAGCATTGTGACTGACGATGAAACGATTCGTGAAAATCGTCGCTTCACAATAACGGAGCTTTCGTTTTCTTTTCCACAACTTTCACGGACTTTGTTGTTTGAAATTGTCACTCACAAGCTAGGCTACCACAAATTTTGTGCACGATGGGTGCCCAAGATGCCTACAGAGCGCCATAAAGAACAACAAATGGAGGCAATGTTGACATTTCTGGAAGCCTACCACAAACATGGTGATTCATTACTCGATCGAATGGTAACCGGTGACGAGACTTGGGTGAAACATGTCAATTGCGAGACAAAATTACAGTCCATGGAGTGGGGGCACACAAGGTGCCCCCAAAAACCAAGGAAGTTGGTGGCAACATTGTTGGGGGATAGGCAAGTTTTGCTTCTTATTGATTTTCTCGAACGTGGAGAAACCATAGATTCTGCCCGGTACTGTCAAACTTTCCACAGACTTAGAAGAGCAGTTCAAAAGAGACCCCGAGGAAAATTGACGTCAAAAATTTCGTTTTTGCACGACAAAGCCCGACCTCACACGGCAAACCGCACTAAAGAGCTCCTTAATTCATTCAGATGGGAAATTTTCCCTCGTCCGATCTTGCACCAAGCGACTTCCACTTGTTTCCCAAGGTGAAGAACTGGCTTGCAAAGCAGCGCTTTGTGACGACGTGGAACTCCAGGCGGGCGTGACTCACTGGCTGAAGTCTCAGGCGGAAGAATATTATGACGAAGGTCTTTCAAAGCTCGTCCACCGCTATAATACGTACCATACTGTGTTTGGTGACTATGTGGAAAAGTAGTATGTCAGACGCTCTTTCAGATGTATATAATTAAACTTTTTTTTACATAGTTTTTTAATGGCAAAACGTTCCCTATTTTCTGAATAGCCCTCGTACTTTCGCCCGTACTGCAGGACCAATATTCTTCAAAGTATACGTGTAAATGGCCCAATGGATAACGGCTGTTTGCGGATGACGCTGTTGTGTACAGATAAGTCCCAACGTTAGAAAACTGTAGTGAAATGTAAGAAGACGGGTAGAGGATGGATGACAGGAACTGGAACTAGCGATTAGGCCTCAAATGTAACGTAGTGAGTACGTGAAAAAGCGTAATATTATTTATGATGATACGATCGCCGGACAACCACAAGAAACGTTAACTGCCATTAAATACACTCATGTTCAGAAAAAAACCAGAGCAATTAGAAGGACTAGAGGTAGGACACTCATATTCACATGGCATGTACATTAGTATGCTCTGCAGAAATGATTAGCATTTGAACCATATCGACCCAAGGCTTCAAGATCAAAATTGATATCGGGGCGCAACACCAACTACCGGTAAAATGTGCGTGCAGCTCTAGTTGTCGCTATAACTCGAAGGTAATGGATGAGTGTGTCTGCAGCAGGCATGCAGGATGCCCCCAAGACGTGTGTGCGAACCGCATCGTCAGATCAGTGAGCTCGAAAGAGGGCGCATTATTGCCATGAGAGAATGTGATACATCCATCCGGGAATCTGCTGCTCGTGTGATACGAAGTGTTTCGGCAGTGCAACGGGTGTGTGGCGAATGGTTCACGTAAGACCATTCAACACGACTAGACGCTCATGTCGCACCACTCAGACCACCCTTCTAGACCACCCTTCTACCCGCCCCCCTCCCCACGCTACAGTGGGACTGTGTAACACTTGGCACACTATTAGAGGTGACAGTCCGTCTCCGTTTATTACAGAATGGGTTACGTGTGTGTCGTCCACTTCTCCGCGTACCTCTGATGAATGCGCAGGAAATTTCTAGACGGCAATGGTGTATGTAACATCACTGGGAAAAGTATTACGTTAGATAGTGCGTTAGGACGAATCTGGGTTCTGTTTGTTTTAAAATGATGGCCGCATTTTGGTTCGCCGGAGGAAGAGAGAGCGGCATCACAGTGACTGCATTCACACAAGACATACAGCGCCAACTCAACGCCATATGGTGTGCGGTGCTACTGGCTACAACCACGAATCACAGTTGGTGCTTGTCCACGGCGCTGTGAACAGTGTGACCTACGTGAATGAAATCCTGGGACCCGCAGCCGTCCACTTTCTGTACAACACAGCAGGCGCCATTTTTCAGCAAGACAATGCGCAACCAGATATTGCTGCTCAAAAACGTGCATTCTTGGTGTCACAGGATGTCCGCCTATTCCCCTGACGCCAGATCACCAGACACGCCAATGGAAAATGTATGGGAGATGGTGAAACGACGGGTGCAGCACTGTGACCCACAGTCAACCACCACAGAAGAACTTTGCAACTAGATGAATGCAGCATGGATGGATTTACCACTGGACTCCATTCTCACCTTATAAGCGTCGATGGCATCGGGCATGGAACAAGTTATCGGGACCCGTGAGGGACCCTGTGCCTACTAGACAACAGGACACATGCTGAACGAAGGTGACTGAAATGGCAATTATGTCTGCAGAGTATACTAGTGTACATGTCTTATGAGAGTGAAGTCCTATCTCCAGTCGCAAAAGCTGTTTTGTTTTTTCTGAACGTGAGCGTATATGTCAGTACGTGTATGGACCGATTTAAAGAGGAAGAACTACATAAATTCATTTACAGAAAATGGAGATACCAGACTGAGATTCATTTTAATAATGTGGAATTGAAATCACCGCTCAAAGGAGGTAGCTTACAAAACCTTCGTTCGACCGATACTTCAGTATAGCACTCAGTTTGAGATCCTAACAAGAAAGGACAATGGCAGTGGTACTGTAACGTACGAATTCCAGATCGTCTGAAGGGAGTTTTTTCTAGAAAGCGGCGCGGGCCTTTCTGCTGGGGCGAATGGCCAATGAGGCGAGATATTACCGCTCGCTCTGCCGGCCGCATTACGTATTCGGCTGCCGGCGGCACCCCAGCGCCGCGAAGGCTTACGTGGCGTATCCGTGCGCTGCAGCAGCAGCCGCAGAGCCTGCTCTGGCGTCTCGTCCCACTGCTGAGTGAGTGGCCGCAGCAGCTTGCAGTGCCTGGCTGGAGCGCACGATACATTCGTGGGTACGACGACATGCGCTCGCATACACGGCTGGACCCTGCATCCTTGGAAGCAACCGAGATGCCTCTCTATTGCCAGCTTCTGTCTGCTAACTATATTGCGAGAATCCACATCCTGAAGGCCCCATCGCACGAAAAGTAACTGAACTTCAGGAGCTTTGTTCCATCACTTACTGTTTCTCTCTAGTAAAAAAAAAAAAAAAAAAAAAAAAAAAAACCATGATACACGCTGTATTTTCTTACATTTATTCACTACCAGTTTCGATAATGGACCATCTTCGCAGTGTGGTAAGCTCCTATGGGACCAAACTGCCAAGGTCATCGGTCCACCGGCCGCGATGGCCGAGCGGTTCTAGGCACTTCAGTCGGGAACCGTGCGACTGCTACAGTCGCAGATTCGAAGCCTGCCTCGGGCATGGATGTGTGTGATGTCCTTAGGTCAGTTATGTTTAATTAGTTCTAAGTTCTAGGGGACAGATGACCTCCGACGTTAAGTCCCATAGTGCTCAGAGCCATTTGAATTTGTCATCGGTCACTAGGCCTACACATTACTCAATCTAACATACGTGAACACACGTGAACCGTGGAAAGACTCCTCGCACCACGCGGCTGGTTAAGTCTCAATTACGCAGGTAAGTATCAATTTTCTTACGTTTCCAAGTCAGGAATGGCGTATACTTTCCTGATTAAGTAGCATGTATGCCAAGTGAAATTGTTAGAATTGATATTTTTTCCATTGTGAACATAGTTTATGCAGACCTGAATGAATCCAGTTCATTACATAATGTGTGTCATTGCGTATATGGATGGTATAGTCATATTAATCAAGCTTACGAGCTTCGTCACAAAATCTAAAATTTTTCTGAGTGCCATGGTGAGTATATACTAAAATGGTATCTGTTCTTTCGGACATGTCCGAAAGAACATGTAACCTCCCCCTCACTTATCGACCTTAATGACAGTGAAAAATTAAACCGCGTGTACCTAATGGGAATTTGGAAAAAGCAATCGTCACCGAAGTTAATCTGTCGGTAAAGAGGGAAGAAAGGGTTACATCTAAATGAAAGGAAAAATGCAAATGAAACCGGTGGAAATTAATTTTGAAAATGGGTAAAGTTAATAAAGAAAGTAAATGTGCGGCGGTTACGTTAACGATAACTAGCGGTAATTAGATATTTGAGATTTGGGGGAAATTACGGTCGCCAGTCCTATGGGCAATTACTATAGTAACTGAAAAAGAAAGGTTATTACACATATAATTAGCACTAGAAGCGTGGCAACTGAAGGTTGACACGTGTAGTGTGAAAACTGAAAGTTTGTCAGAAGTGACAAATTTCGCTACACTCTGACTTAATTTAGCAAAATAATTAATAAAACCGGAAAATTGAAAGTTAATTTAGTGATCGAAATTCATAGGGAGCTTTGTTTCTGAAGCACATCGAAATTCAGTAATGTACAGTTAGTCTTGGGCTACCTCAACAATCACTTAAAAAGCTACTTGAATCTACGCAATTTAAAAATAAGAGATTGAACTTTGAACCTGAATTAAATGATTCTGAACAATTAACAATAGTAACATTTAGTACGTACCAAGCTGAGCTGCAGTCACAGGTAAGCTAAAATATGTTAACAAAACTTGCACTCTTAATTTGTGCTTGTGTAATCTAAATATTGTAACCAGCTATGAATACCTTAACTGAACTTTGAAATTAAAGCAGTGGAATGGAATGATATTACTTTAATTCTGGCGTCTGAATTTCAACGACACTCGGGTTCATTTCGGAAAAGGAAGGGACCCTCCTTGGTAATGCAATTAGGACAATGAACAACAAAGGTTCATGCTAAATTGCTGTAATTTTGTGATGCAACAATTTTAAAAGATGAGGTCTGCCATACAGTTCTAAAACTCTACGTGCTTCCAGTCTTCCTTGTTGGTTGATTGAAGGCTTGCAGTCGTCGGTCGAGCAGGTGACGACAGTCAATCATTGTCGGCCGTCGCTGTTGCAGAAGCTGGATGTTGGCGCGCATTCTTCTCGACACGGTCACCAGGCGAAACGGGCTCTTGATGTGCGCCAGCTAATGCTTCCCGTCCTCGACACCGTGTCAGAAACTATCATAGCAATTCGAGCGCAATTACATGCTGCCAAACCCCGAAAGCGCGGCAACTCGCGGGAGCCTCACACAACACACCTGCTCCACTGCACTACTCCAGCCAGTTTCTCCTCTGCCCGCGCTCCACGCGACAGAGATAACACTCCCAAAGATCCTAAACACTTTGGTTCTCCACACGACCTATCAATGTATTTGTTCGATAGCATAGTTTTCCCTAGGCCAGACCCAGCGTATAAATACAAATAATATTCACAAAACAAACCAATTATACATCGACATAAATGCATATATATATATATATATATATATATATATATATATATATACACAAATAGTAAAACAATTACAATATACAAAGACACAGAAATGTTATATCTTCAGGTAACAAAATAAGAAAAAAAATTGCAGTGCAATGGATGGAAATAGGAGGATATGCATTTCCGGCGTTACAAACAGATACCATCGGTGACGTTAGAATGAAATTACAATTAAATGAACATCCTTAGCTGCTTACAGGCGTTGACATACGTCAACGGGGACGGATGAAAATGTGTGCCCCGAAAGAACAAATACCATATATGGAGTTAAGGCTCATATGAGTACCCGTGGTGTAGGGGACACAGTCGGCTCTCAGCCGTGGCAGCGTGCGGACGGCCCCGCGCGCCGGCCAGTGCTCCGCTGCAGGCGTTGTTTACTTCCGCGTCGTAGCTTCAAGGCTTGTGTCCGTCCACCATGAACAACATGTCGAGCGCTTACCGCCGTGCGACCCTTAAAGTTTCCTTCCCAGCTGAACATGCGCGACCTCGTGCACATGAAGTTGAAACGTTCATACGTGAAGAAGTTCGTTTAGATCCTAACCACGTTATCGGAATCCATTTTTCGATCATGAGTAGTGTCGTTTATATTAAAATGACAAACACCGAGGTGTGAGAAGATGTTATTCGCCGTCATGCCAATGGACTTAAGTTCAAATACTCTGATGGTCACGTCGGAGCTGTAACACTTGAACTCGCAGAGTACGGTCAACGTACGATTAGGGTGTTTGAACTACCTTTTGAAGTGCCGAAGGACGAAGTTGTCTCTGCGTTACAACCATACGGTAACGTCATCGGTTACGTAGAGGAAAAATGGCAAACCTTCACGACCTACCACGTCCTTAATGGTGTGCGTCAGGTCAAAATTGAACTGAAGAAACATATACCATCATATCTGACAATTGGCGGGGTGCGAGCCATTGTCATGTACGACGGCCAACCCAGAACATGTGCAGGTTGTGGACAAGAAGGCCACGTCAGATCCGCCTGCATGCGACGCCGCCTGATCCAGACGCCGGTCGGAGGGGAAGCGTCCCCAGCGGTGATCACTCAGATCCCTGTCACATATGCCAAGGTTGCCAAGGAAGGTAGCATCTCTCCACAGGGTCTTCCTGCTTCGTTGCCGTCGTCTGATCAGGTAGATGCAATCGCTACTGAGAATTCTTCTGAGGTGCTACAGACGCCAGATCCTGACCTGCGGAATCTTCGCAGCAATGTGACTGAAAACGATACTGAGATGGACGTTGATCCGGAAGTGGTACCTACTTCTGCTTTCCTTCAGACTGGTCCGGAGTCAGACGAAAGCCACCCGCAATCAGACTCTGAACGACATGTTCGAAAACAAGGGACGACACGAAAGAGAAAGAAACGTAGCCGTACACCCCCTGATGAATCCATTCTACGGATGGATACCAGGGATGCAGACCCGAAGATGGACGGCAAACCGCTCTTTGCTGACCAAAAGTCTGATGCGAACGACCCGCCACAGGCGACCACTGGCAACGACCACCCCTCCTTACTGGCGCCGTCGCCCCCACAGGTCGACGTTGAAGAGAGCCTATCTGCTGAGCCGAAAACTACGTCTCCTCTCCACGTGGACGATGTGCACAGCCGATGCCTTACCGCAGAATCAGTCTCCTGGGCAGACGACGTGGAGATCGACGGGACTGCGGTGGAAGGTGCTGATGACGGGGCGCCCCCATCGGTTGCGCCCGCGCCCGCAAACTCTCCACAGTAGCAGCCTCTTCAGTGGACCGGCAAGATCGGCGACCTATCGCTCCTGAAGAAGAAGCCCCACCTGTGCTTGTGGGACTCCAACACCAGCATTATCGTGTCGCAACGGTTAACCTCGCGACCATTCGTGCGCCCCACAAACTAGCGCTGCTCCGCGATATGATTTATGATGCGGACATAGATATTGCGCTTTTTCAGGAAGTGCATGTCGCCGATTTTTCACCACCACATGGCTTCACGGCGCATCTTTCTCCCGCTTCGGACACCGGTAGTGGTGTTGCCATCATCTTACGCGCACCGTCCACCCCAGTCCCGTCGATCTCCACCTCAGAAGATGTCCTATACCTCCCCAACGGCAGAGGTATGGCCCTTACTCTCTTTGGTTTACGCATCGTCAACATTTATGCGCCGTCGGGCTCCAGCTACCGTCGTGAACGCAATGCCTTCTTCGCGAATGAAGTTACACCCCTTTTTATGGGACCACACGATGACTGGGTCATGGGTGGAGACTTCAATTGCACCCAGCGACCTCAGGATCAATTGCCGCGTCACTCACCATGCGCAGCTCTGGAAACAGTCGTCACGCGGCTACAATTTGTTGACACGTGGAGACTTGTTCACGGTGATCTTTTGGGCTTTACGTACTACGCTGCGCATTCCTCTAGCCGACTGGATCGCATCTACATCTCGCGATCCCTTATTCAACACACTCGACAGGCTGAAATCTGGCCTGTTGCTTTCTCAGATCATGAGGCTTACTTCTGTGATGTTGTTCTCACAAGACAGGCAGTATGGCACGGACGTGGTTTATGGAAACTGAACACGGCACTTCTTAATTCACCTGACTGTCGACTTCTAATCGAAGACACTTGGATCACATGTAATAGACGCCGACCCACGTATCCGTCTACCATATCCTGGTGGATCCAGTGTGCAAAACCTGCTCTTCGAAAAACTTTGATCCGGTATGGCAAAGATGTTGTCGCCTGGAGGAAGAGCACTATGGACTTTTATTACAGGATCCTACGAGAATGCTCCACGATGCCAGCCTCCCCTGAGCGCCATACAAGGGTGAACCATGCTAAGGCCCAAATCTCCAATCTCATGCGAAGGCATTTGGAAGGAGCGATAGTACGATCTCGTACTGCTGATCGCATGCCTCATGAACATCCGTCGATGTACCATATCATCCAAGAACGCCAAAATCGACGCCGAAAATTGATTCACGTCATAACAGATCAAGAAGGGCGTCGCTACGTAACCCAATCTGCAATAGGGAATGTGCTTCACGCCCACTACCAGCAGCTATACGCCGCAATTCCACATTCCCCAGAGTTGATCGAGGAAGTCACACAGCTCAACTTCGGTGGTATCCCAGGCGATGCGGCGATTGACTTGATGTCAGAGGTGACTGATGAGGAAGTCCGCGATGCGATCCGGGCAGGAACCATCAATCGCTCCCCAGGAACCGACGGTCTTCCCCTCGAATTTTATCGCACCTTCCGTGATTTGTTAGAGTCCACCTTCACCTCCATCTGTCGGGAACTGATGTCTCCGGAAGTACCTGTGCCGGACGCTTTCATGGAAGGAATTATTATTCCTGTACATAAACCGCATGGTGGCAACAATATCAGTGATTATCGGCCCCTCACCCTCCTTAACAGTGACATGAAAATCTTCACTCGCCTTTTGGCAACAAGACTTAAAAACGTGGCCCGATATGTTGTGTCGCCAGACCAAGCATCTTTGGGAGGGGATAATAATATCCGCACGGTTTTATGCCGCTACAGGGATATGATCGCCGTCACCCAGGCGCAACGCCTCTCTGGGGCACTTGCGTCTTTGGACTTTAGTCAAGCTTTTGATAGGGTTGACCATTCGTTCCTTACGGCCGTTCTCCACCATATGGGTTTCCCAGTCGCCGTTATCACGGTAGTGATGTGCCTTCTGCGGGGTGCCTCGTCCAGGATTATGTACAATGGCAGACTCACTCCACCGATAAAAATAGGTCGATCCGTACGTCAAGGTTGCCCTCTATCAGCGATTTTGTACGCCTTTTCCTTGGAATCCTTGCTATGTGGACTAAGACAACGTTTGGTAGGGTTGTCCATAGATCGCTACCGATTCTGTTGCACGGCCTATGCTGACGATGTAGTCATCTGTTTACGTAATGCCGACGAGGTTCGAGCTGTTTTGACGTGGGTAGCGACTTATGGTGAGGCGTCGGGTAGCTCTTTAAACGTACGTAAGTCACAAGTTATGTTCATTGGCACGGGACTTCCCGTGGAGTGCGTTACACCTTTCACCACCGTTGATACCATTCGCTGTTTGGGAATAGATTTTTCATCTGATCTCCGGCGTTCAGCCACCATCAACTGCCGACGCCTCCTTTTAATGATCAGAGCAGGTCTTATGGACCATCGCCTTCGATCCCTAGACATTCTCCAACGAGCTCGATATATCAATATATATATCGCATCCCGAGTTCCCCATGTAGCACAAGTTCTATCTTTCCCGCTTACTGTGGCACGTCGCATGTTGGCAGCGATGGCATCTTTCGTCAGCTCTGGGTTGTTGTTCAAAGTTAACTATGCAACCCTTACTCTTCCCCGTGAACGAGGTGGGATCGGTCTGTTTCACGTGCCGGATAGAGCTCGCGCCCTATTTGTCAGCTCCCAGATGACGGTATGGACACGTTGCCCAACGAGCCTCACTGGTCTCCTCCTGTCAGCATATTCGCCGGTCTCACTGTCAGCCCCAGTGATGATCTCGGATGTTCCGGCCCAGTTCCATTATATACGGTACTTCTTTCTTGAACTCAGTTATCTACGTCTCACCTTACCAAGACCGCTTTTACTCAAGACAAAGGAAGTATACAATGTCCTCCAATTAGGTCGTCCACCTAACCCGATTGAACAAAAGTTTCCCCAGGTTGACTGGCGTCATGTATGGCGCGCGGTGTTCGCCTGTTACCTTGACACGAATGTTCAGTCTGTCTGGTACCTAACTGTCAATGGTAAGCAAATCAACCAATTTCGCCTTCATCGTATCCACCTCGCCAAATCACCTCTATGTTCCACGTGTGGAGTGCCAGACAATGATGAACATCTGTTTGTTTGCGGACCGGCGGCGGAGGTTTGGCACGTGGTTCGACGTATTGTGGCTTTTCTAACGCGGGACATTCCGGATCGGATTACTCCCCTTTCATTATTATTTCCGGAACGTGATTATTTTCCTCGGACAAAGACCAATGCTGTGAATTGGATTCGAGGACATGCCATTCACTACCTATTTGGACAAACTGTAGACTCTGTACTCAATTTTTGGACATAACTCAATGACCGTCATTATGTCGTTGTCCGTCACCCAAAATACAGACAATTTTTCTCGAACTTCCTTGGGAGTGCTTTCCACGACCCGCCTAGCAGCTGGAATGTGTTAAGCCAAGAGAGAAGAAGGTTTCCTGTTTGAACCAATGAACATTTCTGAACAATTCAACGGAACACATCAATTTCGAGAAGACGTGACTCAACATACACTCCTGGAAATGGAAAAAAGAACACATTGACACCGGTGTGTCAGACCCACCATACTTGCTCCGGACACTGCGAGAGGGCTGTACAAGCAATGATCACACGCACGGCACAGCGGACACACCAGGAACCGCGGTGTTGGCCGTCGAATGGCGCTAGCTGCGCAGCATTTGTGCACCGCCGCCGTCAGTGTCAGCCAGTTTGCCGTGGCATACGGAGCTCCATCGCAGTCTTTAACACTGGTAGCATGCCGCGACAGCGTGGACGTGAACCGTATGTGCAGTTGACGGACTTTGAGCGAGGGCGTATAGTGGGCATGCGGGAAACCGGGTGGACGTACCGCCGAATTGCTCAACACGTGGGGCGTGAGGTCTCCACAGTACATCGATGTTGTCGCCAGTGGTCGGCGGAAGGTGCACGTGCCCGTCGACCTGGGACCGGACCGCAGCGACGCACGGATGCACGCCAAGACCACAGGATCCTACGCAGTGCCGTAGGAGACCGCACCGCCACTTCCCAGCAAATTAGGGACACTGTTGCTCCTGGGGTATCGGCGAGGACCATTCGCAACCGTCTCCATGAAGCTGGGCTACGGTCCCGCACACCGTTAGGCCGTCTTCCGCTCACGCCTCAACATCGTGCAGCCCGCCTCCAGTGGTGTCGCGACAGGCGTGAATGGAGGGACGAATGGAGACGTGTCGTCTTCAGCGATGAGAGTCGCTTCTGCCTTGGTGCCAATGATGGTCGTATGCGTGTTTGGCGCCGTGCAGGTGAGCGCCACAATCAGGACTGCATACGACCGAGGCACACAGGGCCAACACCCGGCATCATGGTGTGGGGAGCGATCTCCTACACTGGCCGTACACCACTGGTGATCGTCGAGGGGACACTGAATAGTGCACGGTACATCCAAACCGTCATCGAACCCATCGTTCTACCATTCCTAGACCGGCAAGCGAACTTGCTGTTCCAACAGGACAATGCACGTCCGCATGTATCCCGTGCCACTCAACGTGCTCTAGAAGGTGTAAGTCAACTACCCTGGCCAGCAAGATCTCCGGATCTGTTCCCCATTGAGCATGTTTGGGACTGGATGAAGCGTCGTCTCACGCGGTCTGCACGTCCAGCACGAACGCTGGTCCAACTGAGGCGCCAGGTGGAAATGGCATGGCAAGCCGTTCCACAGGACTACATCCAGCATCTCTACGATCGTCTCCATGGGAGAATAGCAGCCTGCATTGCTGCGAAAGGTGGATATACACTGTACTAGTGCCGACATTGTGCATGCTCTGTTGCCTGTGTCTATGTGCCTGTGGTTCTGTCAGTGTGATCATGTGATGTATCTGACCCCAGGAATGTGTCAATAAAGTTTCCTCTTCCTGGGACAATGAATTCACGGTGTTCTTATTTCAATTTCCAGGAGTGTATTACCAGCGGGGCGCAGAAGGCCTCTGATCAAATACGCAACAAAACTACACAAAAAAATAAAAAAAATAAAAATAAAAATAAAATTAAAACAAAAAAGGAAGATTTTGTTGTTTATAAGCATAGCCCTAACCTTGATTTAGCATATTTCTCCTGGTATATAGGCAGCTCTCTGGAGTAGGTTTAGCCAGGAGCCAACGGCTGAAGTGGACCAGATTTTTTTGTTATAGGATGAAAAGTGGCGGTGGCACTTAGTTTTTTTGTTTTTTTTTTAGTTCCATTTCATTAAGGGGCTTTCAAAAAAAGTTGGTGAAGAAATAAGTTAAAAAAATTTAAAAAAATAAAAACCCCAGAAAAAAGGGGGGTAGCGTCTTTGATTCATAATCAAAACGTCTTCGGTCACGGGTTCGATCCCCGCCACTGCCTAAATTTTGATAAATAATAGGCATTGGCGGCCGAAGGCTTCCGGCATAACAAATCAGCCTCATTCTGCCAACGGCCTTGTCAAAGAGGGCGGAGGAGCGGATAGAGGTTCAGGGCACTCTCTTGTTCTAGGGGTGGGAAATTGCCCCTAAAGGCGGAAGAATCAGCAATGATCAACGACATGAGGATGCAGAAGGAACTGGAAACCACTGCATTAAAGACACGTAACGTGTATCCACAGGACATGTGGCCTGTATTTGAAGAAGTGTCATGATGATCTCTCCATTGGCAAAAGATTCCGGAATAGTTCCCCATTCGTATCTCCGGGAGGGGACTGCCAAGGGGGAGGTTACCATGAGAAAAATATTGAATAATATACGAAAGGATAACGTTCTACGAGTCGGGGCGTCGAATGTCAGAAGCTTGAACGTGGTAGGGAAACTAGAAAATCTGAAAAGGGAAATGCAAAGGCTCAATCTAGATATAGTAGGGGTCAGTGAAGTGAAGTGGAAGGAAGACATGGATTTCTGGTCAGATGAGTATCGGGTAATATCAACAGCAGCAGAAAATGGTATAACATGTGTAGGATTCGTTATGAATAGGAAGGTAGGGCATTGAGTGTGTTACTGTGAACAGTTCAGTGACCGGGTTATTCTAATCAGAATCGACAGCAGACCAACACCGACAACGATAGTTCAGGTATACATGCCGACGTCGCAAGCTGAAGATGTGCAGATAGAGAAAGTGTATGAGCATATTGAAAGTGTAATGCAGTATGTAAAGGGGGACGAAAATCTAATAGTCATGGGCGACTGGAATGCAGTTGTAGGGGAAGGAGTAGAAGAAAAGGTTACAGGAGAATATGGGCTTGGGACAAGGAATGAAAGAGGAGAAAGACTAATTGAGTTCTGTAACAAGTTTCAGCTAGTAATAGCGAATAACCTGTTCAAGAATCACAAGAGGAGGAGGTATACTTGGAAAAGGCCGGGACATACGGGAAGATTTCAATTACATTACATCATGATCAGACAGAGATTCCGAAATCAGATACTGGATTGTAAGGCGTACCCAGGAGCAGATATAGATTCAGTTCACAATATAGTAGTGATGAAGAGTAGGCTGAAGTTCTAGACATTAGACAGGAAGAATCAATACGCAAAGAAGTGGGATACGGAAGTACTAAGGAATGACGAGATACGTTTGAAGTTCTCTAACGCTATAGATACAGCAATAACGAATACCGCAGTTGGCAGTACAGTTGAAGAGGAATGGACATCTCTAAAAAGGGCCATCACAGAAGTTGGGAAGGAAAACATAGGTACAAAGAAGGTAACTGCGAAGAAACCATGGGTAACAGAAGAAATACTTCAGTTGATTGATGAAAGGAGGAAGTACAAACATGTTCCGGGAAAATCAGGAATACAGACATACAAGTCGCTGAGGAATGAAATAAATAGGAAGTGCAGGGAAGCTAAGACGAAATGGCTGCAGGAAAAATGTGAAGACATCGAAAAAGATATGATTGTCGGAAGGACAGACTCAGCATATAGGAAAGTCAAAACAACCTTTGGTGACATTAAAAGCAACGGTGGTAACATTAAGAGTGTAACGGGAATTCCACTGTTAAATGCAGAGGAGAGAGCAGATAGGTGGAAAGAACACATTGAAAGCCTCTATGAGGGTGCAGATTTGTCTGATGTGATAGAAGAAGGAACAGGAGTCGATTTAGAAGAGATAGGGGATCCAGTATTAGAATCGGAATTTAAAAGAGCTTTGAAGGACTTACGGTCAAATAAGGCAGAAGGGATACATAACATTCCATCAGAATTTCTAAAATCATTGGGGGAAGTGGCAACAAAACGACTATTCACGTTGGTGTGTAGAATATATGAGTCTGGCGATATAGCATCTGACATTTGGAAAAGCATCGTCCACACAATTCTGAAGAAGGCAAGAGCTGACAAGTGCGAGAATTATCGGACAATCGGCTTAAAAGCTCATGCAACGAAGCTGCTTACAATATACAGAAGAATCGAAAAGAAATTTGAGAATGCGCTAGGTGACGATCAGTTTGGCTTTAGGAAAGGTAAAGGGACGAGAGAGGCAATTCTGACGTTACGGCTAATAATGGAAGGAAGGCTAAAGAAAAATCAAGACACTTTCATAGGATTTGTCGACCTGGAAAAAGCGTTCGACAATATAAAATGGTGCAAGCTGTTCGAGATTCTAAAAAAACTAGGGGTAAGCTATAGGGAGAGACGGGTCATATACAATATGTACAACAACCAAGAGGGAATAATAAGAGTGGACGATCAAGAACGAAGTGCTCGTATTAAGAAGGGTGTAAGACAAGGCTGTAGCCTTTCGCCTCTACTCTTCAATCTGTACATCGAGGAAGCAATGATGGAAATAAAAGAAAGGTTCAGGAGGGGAATTCAAATACAAGGTGAAAGGATATCAATGATACGATTCGCTGATGACATTGCTATCCTGAGTGAAAGTGAAGAAGAATTAAATGATCTGCTGAACGGAATGAACAGGCTAATGAGTACACAGTATGGTTTGAGAGTAAATCGGAGAAAGACGAAGGTAATTAGAAGTAGTAGAAATGAGAACAGCGAGAAACTTAACATCTGGATTGATGGTCACGAAGTCAATGAAGTTAAGGAATTCTGCTACCTAGGCAGTAAAATAACCAATGACGGACGGAGCAAGGATGACATCAAAAGCAGACTCGCTATGGCAAAAAAGGCATTTCTGGCCAAGAGAAGTCTAGTAATATCAAATACCGTCCTTAATTTGAGGAAGAAGTTTCTGAGGATGTACGTCTGGAGTACAGCATTGTATGGTAGTGAAACATGGACTGTGGGAAAACCGGAACAGAAGAGAATCGAAGCATTTGAGATGTGGTGCTATAGACGAATGTTGAAAATTAGGTGGACTGATAAGGTAAGGAGTTCTGCGCAGAATCGGAGAGGAAAGGAATAAGTGGAAAACACTGATAAGGAGAAGGGACAGGATGATAGGACATCTGATAAGACATGAGGGAATGACTTCCATGGTACTAGAGGGAGCTGTAGAGGGCAAGAAGTGTAGAGGAAGACAGAGACTGGAATACGTCAAGCAGATAACTGAGGACGAAGGTTACAAGTGCTACTCTGAGATGAAGAGGTTAGCACAGGAAAGGAATTAGTGGCGGGCCGCATCAAACGTGTCAGTAGACTGATGACCAAAAAAAAAAAATGTTAAGGCTCATCGGCCACTTGACCATCTTCTTCTTCTGTGTGAATGCACAAACAGTGCCCGAACTCTTACGGGAATCGGCAACGCGCCGCGAGTAATGGGTATATTGGGCGGGAGCACTACGAATGTACTGCGGGACAATATGTTGAGAATGTGGGTTTTGCGGGAGGCGTGCCAGAGATAAATCCCTGCAGTCGCACTATCCTCTGTGTCCTCGGTGGCTCAGATGGATAGAGCGTCTGCCATGTAAGCAGGAGATCCCGGGTTCGAGTTCGGGCGGGGCACACATTTTCATCCGTCCCCGTTGACGTATGTCAACGCCTGTAAGCATCTAAGGGTGTTCATTTCATTGTAATTACCACGGAGAGCGTTACGCCGGACATATTGACGCTTTAAAGACAAAAGGTATATTCTAGCCAGAGAGCTAGCACGTCACTCGTCACTGCATGCTGCACGTCAGTATACCTCGGGTCTTTAGAGCGTCGACACGTCTCGTGTAACAGTCTCCATGGCACTCGTAATATTTTTTAGACTTTGTGACGAAGTTTGTATTGCTAATTCATGTGACTGTACGATAAATACACTCCTGGAAATTGAAATAAGAACACCGTGAATTCATTGTCCCAGGAAGGGGAAACTTTAATGACACATTCCTGGGGTCAGATACATCACATGATCACACTGACAGAACCACAGGCTTATAGACACAGGCAACAGAGCATGCACAATGTCGGCACTAGTACAGTGTATATCCACCTTTCGCAGCAATGCAGGTTGCTATTCTCCCATGGAGACGATCGTAGAGATGCTGGATGTAGTCCTGTGGAACGGCTTGCCATGCCATTTCCACCTGGCGCCTCAGTTGGACCAGCGTTCGTGCTGGACGTGCAGACCGCGTGAGACGACGCTTCATCCAGTCCCAAACATGCTCAATGGGGAACAGATCCGGAGATCTTGCTGGCCAGGGTAGCTGACTTACACCTTCTAGAGCACGTTGGGTGGCACGGGATACATGCGGACGTGCATTGTCCTGTTGGAACAGCAAGTTCCCTTGCCGGTCTAGGAATGGTAGAGCGATGGGTTCGATGACGGTTTGGATGTACCGTGCACTATTCAGTGTCCCCTCGACGATCACCAGTGGTGTACGGCCAGTGTAGGAGATCGCTCCCCACACCATGATGCCGGGTGTTGGCCCTGTGTGCCTCGGTCGTATGCAGTCCTGATTGTGGCGCTCACCTGCACGGCGCCAAACACGCATACGACCATCATTGGCACCAAGGCAGAAGCGACTCTCATCGCTGAAGACGACACTTCTCCATTCGTCCCTCCATTCACGCCTGTCGCGACACCACTGGAGGCGGGCTGCACGATGTTGGGGCGTGAGCGGAAGACGGCCTAACGGTGTGCGGGACCGTAGCCCAGCTTCATGGAGACGGTTGCGAATGGTCCTCGCCGATACCCCAGGAGCAACAGTGTCCCTAATTTGCTGGGAAGTGGCGGTGCGGTCCCCTACGGCACTGCGTAGGATCCTACGGTCTTGGCGTGCATCCGTGCGTCGCTGCGGTCCGGTCCCAGGTCGACGGGCACGTGCACCTTCCGCTGACCACTGGCGACAACATCGATGTACTGTGGAGACCTCACGCCCCACGTGTTGAGCAATTCGGCGGTACGTCCACCCGGCCTCCCGCATGCCCACTATACGCCCTCGCTCAAAGTCCGTCAACTGCACATACGGTTCACGTCCACGCTGTCGCGGTATGCTACCAGTGTTAAAGACTGCGATGGAGCTCCGTATGCCACGGCAAACTGGCTGACACTGACGGCGGCGGTGCACAAATGCTGCGCAGCTAGCGCCATTCGACGGCCAACACACCGGTTCCTGGTGTGTCCGCTGTGCCGTGCGTGTGATCATTGCTTGTACAGCCCTCTCGCAGTGTCCGGAGCAAGTATGGTGGGTCTGACACACCGGTGTCAATGTGTTCTTTTTTCCATTTCCAGGAGTGTATATGCACTGACACGAATTATGTAATGAATTCGATTCATTTAGATCTGACGATGCCCATAGCTGACTAAAATTCGTTACCTGTTTAGTAAATTTTTGTGATCCATGACTGGATTTGCAACTAAACAAATATATCCTGGATCGCTGGAAACCTCATTGCGAGTACGTCGCAACTAGTGAACCAAATACTCATTTCATTCTTCGTTTCCTAATCAGATTGATGTATAAGTAACATGTAATATCGCAGGCCATACTTGTGATTCATTCAATTAAAGTCTCAGAAAACTACTATTAAAAGGAAACACACACACCTGAACCTGCAAAACTTCTCCTTGTGTTACTATAATCCATGACTTCACCTGTTATGTCACATTGCAGTCAGATGATTTTCGTCATTGTCTTAGGTATCATAGTGTCTCTCGAAGACTTTTACCGTGGATGGGTCATTAATTAAAATTTACAGATAAAGGTGTCGTATCTGTGATAAACGTTCAATGCTCCGTTACCTTGAAAAGGTATATTGCAAGTTTAAATACGAAACATAAGCATGCCGAAATGAATATGGCGCCAGCCGTATCAAGTCTCTTCTGTTTGGAACAAGTGCGTGATGAAGGTTTAACGTCTTCATCTACTTACTACCATGTTCAGCGAAAGAGCAAGCACGCAGTAATGCCTGTTCCTCAGCTATGAACGTCGTACAGCATCCAATGTTCCCGAACATTGAAATGTCAAACATAAATAACATGTTAATGTCAGAACGAAATTTTCAGTCTGTAGTGGAGTGTGCGCTGATATGAAACTTCCTCGCAGATCAGAACTTTGTGTCGGACCGAAAGTCGAAGCAGGGACAGTTGCCTTTCTTGTCCAAGTACTCTACCATCTCAGCTACCCAAGCACGACTCACGACCCGTCCTCACAGCTCTAATTCCATAGTATGAAACTTTCCTTTCTTCCAGGCCAGTGCTGCGGGTACCGCAGGATAGCTTCTCTGAAGTTTGCAAGATAGGAGACGAGGTACTGGTGGAAGTAAAGCTGTGAGGACGAGTCACTGGTGCTGCTTTGGTAGCTCAATTGGTAGAGCACTTGCCCGCGAGAGGCAAAGGTTTCGAGTTTGAGTCTCGGTCCGGCACACAGTTTGGATCTGCCATGAAGTTCCATATCAGCGTACACTCTACTGCAGAGTGAAAATTCCATTCTCGAAACCTCGTCCAGGCTGTGGCTAAGCCGTGTCTCCGGAATATCCTGTCTTCCAGGAGTGCTACTTCTCTAAGGTCTGCAGGAGAGCTTCTGTGAAGTTTGGAAGGTAGGAGACGAGTACTGGAGGAATTAAAACTGTGAGGATGGGTCGTAAGTCATGCTTGGGTAACTGAGATGGTAGAGCACTTGCCCCCGAAAGGCAAAGGTTCCCGGGTTCGAGTCTCGGTGCGGCACACAGTTTTGTTCTGCCAGGAAGTTTCGACGTATTCATGATTTCCCTTCCGACGCGAAGGACCGAGACAATTATATGTAGTGGACAGTAATAAAATATTCATTAACACGTCAAAAGTAACTGATCCACCGTGTGTGGGTTACGCTCTTCCTCACAATTTGGCCTTTTTTGCAGAGCTAACGATCTCTTCACTTCGCCAAAATCCCTGTAGTGGGAAAGCAAATGATCGTATCTAGCTCATTAAGTGTGGGTTACATACTCTCAACAAATCAGCATCGTGGAGGGACAGTCAGGTGCATCTTGTGAAAGTAATGTGGGGGCTGACTGAGCTACAACTGTGGAAAGGTTTTGTGAATTTTCTCTGGGTTCCATCACAGCGAGACCACGGAAGCGAGTGGAGTACGTGCGACTCCTTGCAAGGATGCTAGGCGCAAAGCGTACTAGCTCGCTTACTCACGATTTAAATGCATCAGACCACGTGCTCGGACTGAAAACGAGGGCACATCACGCATGGAAAGGACGAGCCGGCAGAGAACGAGACGACAGAGGCGCTGAACAATCTTAACGCGCAGCGGCTCCACCCAGAAGCGAGCAAACGATGCCCAGCGTCAATGGTGCGGTCGTGTCTCCATCACGCGAGGTCCCTGAGTCACTTTCATACTAGAATACGCTGTAGAGATTCGCCAAAATGTCCCTGCCAGTCAGCGTCAGAAGATGATTCAACTCACGTACTTGTTTCGTGGGAATGTTGCTGTAATCAGCATGAACTTCGTCAAAGAGACTAGCAATCCATTTTCCTACAAATGTAGCCACAGTTCTCCTAGCAGATTTTTTATGACATTGTAACCTGTAAATACTAAACTCTGTGTGTTCTATAAGCACTATTACAAACATCGCTTAATCATTCTCATACTAGCTGCATGGTATGTGCATAAACCCCAGTAAATTGCAAAAGAAAACCTGACGCCCATACTACTATCTATGGCAGGGATATGGGGTAATAACTATCGTCAGTCTCTGCACTGGATATCTACACTGGTGTCCAAAATTAAGGGGCTCCGGAAAGGCTCAAAATCATGAAAAGTTCAATTTTTACTTTTTTGCGTGTTCTGAATCTGCAGACTATTACCTTTTAATAGATATATAATTTATTCAATTCCGAAGAATACAACTATTTTTTAATTTTTTTTGAAATGTGTTCTACATGGGCGTGACCCCCTGTGGCGCTGTTAAACTGCTGTCAAATGGTGTTATTATTAACGTCCGTGTTCATCAGGTACATTTTAGTGATGTGAGATAAAGTATGTGTTGTGGCTAACCTGTGATGGTTCAATATATATCGCTGGTGTGATTGTCGATTGTTTCATGTTTATTTACTCTGTCGTTATCTCGAAAATATTCGTAATTAATTGTGTTTCTTGAGTCTCTGTTTTGTTGAAGTATAATAATGAGTAAAAGTAAAGTTGCTGTTGCGACTTTCAATGATGGCAACATTGTAAGGTGCAAGGTATTTAGAAATATGGGAATGAAGATAGGTTCTAACATGGTACGAGCGATGCTTGCTTTAGACAAGGAACGCCTTCGGGCTGCAGACAGGGCTGTAAAGAGTCTAGAAATACAATCAAGAGTAAACAGGAGGAGGAACAAGAGGAAGCTGGAGGAGGAGTTTGCAGAGGATGAAGATAATCCATCGTATGGACCTGGAATGCACTAAAAAGTTAATCCAATCTTTGTCGCTCGATTCCCAAAACTTTTATTTTCTCATACTAATTACATGTTTTCTAAGGATCTTCGAAACATATTTGTTTCAAACTTTCAGTAAATGTTACACAGTACCTTCTTCATAATTTAACACAGCCTTCTTCCAAAAAACTGTATACTTTTGAATATATAAATAAAAAATTGCAAAAAAATGTTGTGAATTTTCATTACAATTAAAAAAAATCATCTTTAATAACTGAACTAACATTTTGTAAAATCCCTGTGTTAAGTTGTAGCCCATATTCCAATAAATAATCTGTAAAAAAGTTCAACTTCCTACCTCAAACACTTTGTGAGGAAAGATG
The DNA here is from genome assembly GCF_023864275.1 of Schistocerca cancellata. Lineage (NCBI taxonomy): Eukaryota > Metazoa > Arthropoda > Insecta > Orthoptera > Acrididae > Schistocerca > Schistocerca cancellata. Next base: position 78,657,984 of record NC_064627.1, on the reverse strand, counting down.
TAATTTATAAGCGTTATTTTAACATTGCAAGTATAGGGCGTTCCGGAGCCCCTTAAAGTAACTAACCGAAATTTTGTAAGGTAGGGTTACTGTGTCATAAAATATTATCAGCAGGCGTAAACAACTGCAACATCCATAACGGCAGACAAAAATGCCCACCGTTTTTCCCAACCTAACGGTTTTGCGTACCCATTCCGACATGTGGTTCATGTGCTCACTATGGGATGAGACCACTTGTAGCAGCAAAACAGGCCTGACACCGACGCGGCATGCTGTGGATGATGTCATCAATATTATGTCGAGGCAACAACGCCCATTTTTCATGCAGAGCTGCCCGCAAGTCTTTTAGTTGACGCATGCCGACGCGATTTATCCGATATTCCATGTGCATCCCAGATGTCGTCTATGGGATTCAAGTAGGGAGACCAAGCAAGCCACGTCATGCGTGAACTTCCTTTCCCAATAAAACATCAGCCACTTGTGCTCTATGATGTCGAGCATTATCGTCCATCAGTAGGAAGTCTGGGTCCACAGCACCTCGCAACATTTGCACATGAGCTCCGAAGATCACGTCACGATACCTGACAGCAGCTAAACATTACCGATCCACCGGTACAAGTTCATAAAGAGGTGTTCGGGTGGTCAACATAATCTCTGCCAATATAATTAGGGATCCTCCTCGATATCGGCCTCTTTCCACAATTTTTGGGTCCCGAAATCGCGTTCCACCTTCCCTCCAGATGCGAATCTGTCGTGACTCACTCTCCTGAGCAAATAGACCGACTGTTAGACGGTGCAGGTGGCATGTTGACGACTCCACTCTAGACTTTTCCTTTTGTGAAGAGGTGTCAGAGGCAGACATACAGCAGGTGTCCGACAATAAAGGCCACTCTGCGAAAGCCTTATGTACACCGTTTGCCGTGATACAACACGTACAGTGGATGCTGAGAGGTCAGATGCCAGTTGCCGTGCAGTACTAAGACGGCACCGCTGTGCCCTTACAGCCAAATAATCTTCCTCTCTTTCTGATGCAACACGTGGTCGGCCCAGCACTGGTCTTCGGGATACAGTTTCGGTCTCTATAAACCGTCCCCACATCCGAGAAACAATACAACGATTCACATTAAGCCATTGGGTCACATCAGTTTGCGACTGACCTGCTTCCATTTTTTCTCAGCCCCTCCATCGCAGAGAGTCTGGTAGGCGTCTTCTCTGTGCCATATTCCACCCTCTTTGGCTGTGTACACAGCGATTGTGGACGTAGGAGTACCCGGTAAACACAACCCCCTTTGATAGGTGCCCTGACGTCAGAGTTGCGTACAGAACACGATCGTACTTACCTCTGTGGACAGCTTGTATGACTGCATCGTGAATTATGCATGTGATAGGGAAATAGCAGTTTGTAGCTTTAATTTTGGGCCCCAGTGTATGTACTGATCTGTTGCTGTCGTGCATTAATAAATTAGCGTGGAAACTTACATAGGCCCACGTGTACAGTCTTACAGATGGTGGAAGAGTTCTCGTGCGACGAGGAGAACATTCATTCATTCATATTCTAAAGCTAATGACTTGGTAGCGTAACAATACTCTTTTGTCATGGGCAGTTCGTTTCAGTTCCCTCCAAATGTCACAACGTATACTCTTCTCGACACCATCCAAACAAATCATCCTATGCCGTCCTTTTGCTTTCAGTCCCAGAAATTTCTCTTCAAAAATGTTAATGATAATGGTGTTGTGCCTGATGACCTGTCCAATAAATTTCCTTCTCTGTTCTGCAGACAACCTTGTCGGTGAGCCAACCACAGCTATGAGTATTTATATTGAGTATTAATAAACTGCTTTAGCTGTTCCTGTATTTAGAACTTTATAATTGGATTAGTACCAGTGTCGTGGCAATAAAAGCCACATCTTCAGGCGAACATACCCTCTAAAGCATTAGAGCGGAAAAGCTCGGAACTTTTTGCCCAAAATTCATTGACCTTCACAATAAAACACCGATAAGAGACGGTATGACTCGGAATAAAAGCAGCTCGGTTCCAATATAGCGATGTTTTGTTTTGACGGACAGCGAATTTTGGGTAAAAAGATTGCGAGCTTTTCCGATCTAATGTTTTAGTCGTATGTTCACCTGAAGATGCGCCTTGTAGTGCCACTAACCAGTAGAGATCCAATAATAAAGGACTAAATACAGTTGAAGCGGTCTGTCAGTACCCAAATCATTCTCTCTTCGTTGACTTCCCTAAAGACCTACACGTTGGTTTTTCTTTCAGTCCAGCTCGTTATCGTCATTTTTCCGCAATATACAAATTTCAGCAGTTTCGATTCATTCTCGGTTTACCTAAGTCCAATTTTCACTTCCATAGAGCAGTGTACTCCAAACAAATGATTTTGCAACTGATTTTCTGACATCTTTATTCATTTTTTTGCTGGTTAAAATGTTTTCCTTAGTCAGAAATGCCTGCCTTGACAATGTTACCTTTCTCTTCATTTTCCTTAAGCATCCATTGCCGTCTGTGATTATACTAGAGAGTTGACAGAACTGTTTCACCAGTTCAGTTGTGACATTACTAGTTTTTATATTGACTTTAATTTTTCCAATACTTATCCGAACTACCATTACCCTTGTTTCCCATTTGTTTGTTTCCTGTTTCAGTTTAATAGTGTCTGTGTTGCAAGTCCTGCTGCAACATTCTATTCATCTCGTTTTCAGAGTCTGCAGCTATCACGCTGTCATCAGTAAATCGAATACAAAGTATACTTTCAGCTCTGGATTTAATTCCGTTTGTTGCTCCATCATCTGAATAGCTTCGTCACAGAACATATCAAGTAAATATGGGGGTAGGGAACAGCTTTGTCTAACTCGTTTTCGAGTCTAGGCCTCTTCCTCTAGGTAAATGATCTTTACTTTTATACTTAGGTTCTGAATCAGTTCATTAATAATTCTTCTATCCTCCTAGTCACGTCTTATTTGCTTCATAGATTTACCGAGTAGCTCCCAGTTCACACTGTCAAAATCTTTTTCTTGGTCAATGAAGACAAGGTAAGTTCTTCTACTCAAGTCCATCTTTCTCTGCAAAAGCACACGCAAGGCCAAAATTGTTTGTCGTGTTCCTCTGCCTCCTGTAACCGCAAACAGGTATTCTACAACCTACTTCTCTGCTTTCTCTTTTATCCTTCTTTTAATTAAATTAATATTTAGGAGATTTCTGTTAACACTGATAGCGTTCTTTAATTGGTGCCGTCAACTGCCTTGGCTTTTTCTTGGTTCTGCGTTGTGTGAAGTCCTTTGGCATGATTCCTCTTGTCTAGCAGTGATTTATTACTCTGAATATTTGGTCTTTCATGTAGTTATCTCAGCTTTTCAAGAGTTCTGCGGGAATGTCGTCAACAGCAGTGCTTTTGACACTCTAAAATGCACGTTCAGGTTTATGTCTCATGATTGGAGGACCTTCTACTTCTCCTTCAAACTCATTTATATCTTCAATTACATTACTTTCGATTTTGAAGTCTTTATCATCGTACAGCTCTTCTCTGTATTCCTTGCAAGGAGCACATATCTCAACATCGTCTATCAGTAATATTCTGTCTTTATTTTGAACTACTACTGGTTTAATGCTAGGTTTGTGCCGCAGGGCTCTGATTTTATCACACAATCATAGCCATTCAGAGAAAACTTCATCCGGTTTCCCTTGTTCTGATTTTTTTCTAGCTCCTCAGCAATGCTCCTGATCTGTTTCCACTTTTCTTCTCTGGATTTGGGTGTGATGAAATTTTCAGTTATTTTGTAATCATCTACGATGTTTTCCTCCCTGAGTATATCCCTTTCCTGAATCAGACTTAATATTTCTTCTGTCATCCAAGGTTTTCTGTGCTCTAGTTTCCTGTTTTGTAAAACCTCATTCGTTGCTTGAATTATCCCCATCTTTATATTATTCCACTGCATTTTCTCATCACTTCCATTAGTTATTTTGCTGGTTATTTCTTCAAAAGCCACATTTATTGCTTCTTCTTTCGATCTTCTATTCTCTCTTTCTTTTTGACAGATCTCTTCTTTTTCTTTTTTTTCTTAATCTAATGTTGCATTTGGCTAACACAAGTGTATTGTCACTGTCTATGTCCGGTTATAAATGGCTGTCACATGATTTTAACTGAGCGCGGTACCTCTGCTTCGTTGTGTGTAATGTAATGGATATGATCTTTTGTCTGGTGCCTCCAAACTGCATCTCCTTCTAAAAGAAATTTCAAATAATATGTTGCTGATAACTATATCATTTTTATTGCAGAAGTCTACCAAATTTTCATCTCTTTCGTTTGTTTCTCGAAGCCAAAATAACTACTTTCTTATTGCCTGTATGAGATCCTACTACGACATTAAAATCACCCTTTATTCCAACATTATTTTCTCCTTTAATGAAATTTAACAGTTCTTCAGTTCTTCGTTCATAGACTCTACTTCTTGAGTCGTAAGCTGATACTGGGAAATGTGACTGAATTATTATCAAGTCGTAATGTGTACCGTTTGTTTTTACCCCCGTTAACCCCATTTTCCTCTTATTACAACAGCCAATCCATGCTTTCCTCTTTTCTCGTCACCACAATAAATTACTCGAAACTCATCAATGTTGATATCTCCCACCTTGTCTGACATAGACCTAATATATTTATGTCATCCTTCCTCAATATGACTACATATTTTCCCTTTTGTATACGCTCTCAGCGGTTACGAACTGTAATTATAGGAGGCTGATTTAGCATTCTTTCCCATAGTCCACTATGCGTCAACCATTTCTGGAATCTTCTTACCTCCATGACAATTTATTTTTTTTTGTTGTCACACGGTATTTCTCATCCATTGTTCCCTCGTCAGACTAATCAAGGATAATAGTTTCTGAGAACATTTCTCGTGGAGAAGCAGCGGTCTGGCTAAAGGAAGTCGAAAAATGGATTGAAAACATTCTCGACAGCAACAAAACATTTATTTCAATGGTTATCGGTTTCGATCAGAATGTGACAATCCTCAGATCCTTTATATTATGATGATAGGCAGCGCTAGTGAACATAGCAGGTGTTATGACTCCTCAAACGTCAACTGAAGGGCTGTATAATATGGTCTAAATGGTCTGAGGATGGTAACATTCTGACCGAAACCGGCCACCAATGAAATAAATGTTTTATTGCGGTCGAGATCGTTTCTAATCCATTTTTAAAGTAATCAATGTTACACTGCGCAGTGCGAATATTCCATGAAATTATCCGTTGCGGAAAATGACGTCCAATCGTATTCCATTTAACACGACTTTGGTTCGTACATCAAGTACCCACGTAAATTTGAAGCACTGTATTGCAGAGGTACTCTGCAAATACGTGCAGTATTCACTGTTACCTACTTTTCACCTCAGGCAGTGTCCTGTTTTGGAAGAACGTTTCAAAAACATTTTCCTCGTCTCCAAGCAGAACTGAAATTCTCTTTTTCTTGTAGTTGTCAGCTCCTCATGACCTCCACTGTTTAATCAACATATCTTACCTTCCTTCCACAGAATGATTCGCTGCGACAGACTTCGTACCGCTCACTGAGACGACCGCCGACACCCACTGGCGCGTTTCGAATATTACAACCCCTCAGAAACTGCTTTTGTCGCCAGCCTTGGACTGATGCGGCGAATATTCTGCCACTCCGTTCACGATGTGGCCCACAGGAAAGCTCCGAATGCTTTGCGAATACTTAGTACGGTTTTGGCCAAGCCCTTGTTCCAATTTAGATTCAAGGGTTGACAGTGACTCCAAGGGGAACTGCATACATGGAGACGGGTAGAATTTTTTGACCACAGTAATAGACTGTTTACTTCAAACACATTTGTGGGCTATTAGATAGAATCACACCTCGCCCCTTTGCTTGTTTCGTTTGCTAATTTGATCGCTTGTATATTTTTATGGAGTGGAACTTTTAATACGTGCCACAGTATTATTTAGACTTATAGCGCTGTAATGTACAGTATATTTGCAGATTGGCTGTGGTTAGTAAGTCGGGTGACATTGCCTATTCTAACGGGTTGTAACATTTGAGTTTCATTTCTGGTACTCGGGACTCGGAATGGAATCGCATCGTGTGACAAAGTTTGTCAGTGGTGCTAGAAAAAAAAAGCACAGAAAGAAGCAGCTGAATTTGTGAAAAAACTGTCAAAAGTGACTTCGTATTTTACAAAGAAGGATTACAGCACTGGTAACGTTAACGAAATTTGTACTGAACAAGAACCTCGTGCACTTGAGCCTACTTCATCTAACGAATTTATGACAAGTTCTGGTGAATCTCAGTGTTATAGAGCAGTAATGTGTAACTCATGCGGTGCTGAAAGCGTTTTAAACGAAGCGAACATAAAACCGAAACCGATGAAAGTACTGACAGTGAATTAGCGAAGTCGTCAACATTGGAGGAAGATCCAGTGAAAGGGTAGAACTTAAAGGTCGAATTCGTGGAACTGTGTTAAGCTAAAGGTTTAGACAATTGAAGGGGTCGGAGAGATATAGTCATAAACCACATCGAACTAGTTTTGAGATACAGCGAGTTTAAAGTTCCATAGAGGTCTGAAAATGTTTAATACAAAATAGAAACCTTATTTCTATTGCAAACACTTGCTTAATACTTGCGAAGCATGTTGTTAAATAGTCAACTCTCTGCATGCTGTAAGATATTAATTTTAGAATGATTCTAATTAAGAATTAGTCAACGGTGGCTTATGACTACACTCCCAAAAAATTGTTTAAAACATAATGTATGAATTTGTAAGGATTTATTTTAACTACTCTTACACAGCAAGCAGAATATATAATTTTTACACATTAATATATACATATCAGGTATCTGAGATGTATAAATTACTTTTTCATGTATACAGTTACATCAAGGAAGTTCCTCTACCTCATTATTGTACACGTTATTTCCAGTACATGACCGAAAGAAATCTTGATTTGCTGCAGGTATGTATGGCATAAGAGACAGTACATCATCAGTTTTTTTCTGGTTAATTGGTAGTGGCTTTTTGTACTTTATTGACATCTGATATGCATTTGGTTCAACTAGCCTTCCTTTCTTTTTGACACGAATATCCACTGACATGAAAGCTCCTATGTCTGAATAAATAGTTTGAAGGGATCTTCAGACTCAAACTTAAATTGAGTAGCTTCACTGAAATGGTGGGGATTTCTAGACGTGGATTCTGTACGTTTTGAGGTCAATGTCTTCAGGCTTTTCAAACTTCTGAAGTCTTCTCTTTCCATTTTAGTTACAATGAAATGTTTTGGACTCGCAGATTTTATTACTCGTACTTCTGCCCATTCATCTGGAGTGTACACTATTGGACGTCTTTTTCTTGCATACCGTTCAATGCAACCAAAATCACGATCGCAAGGTAGCATGATGTGACCTATCACAGGGAAGTAATGCTGGACAGAATCAAATCTTTTGGTAGCAACAAGGGACCTTTCCAAAGCAATAATAGTCCAATTCTTTGTCTGACCCTTGCAGTTGTCTATGATTATGTGGAGATGTTTTGTCTGGGGATTAGTTATCTCCAAGTACTTCAGTAAGCAGCTCCCAACCTCATCTGAACCCCGTCCTCCATCTTCCTCGCTCCACAGAAACATATAATCCTTATTTGATCCACAGTCGTGGATACCATAGTTGTATGCCCGTATTTTCCTCTTGTAAAATGCTGGACGTACTGTTAGTTTATGTGTGCGGAATGTTTGCTGCATGTCCATTGCTATCAAATGATGCTCTTTCGAATTTTCTTTAGCCAGAGCAGTTAAAGACGCAATCATATTTTGTCCTCTGTCAGCCTTTTTGAGATGCAGTTCAAATTGTTGTTTCTTTTCTGTGACTTCTTCTGCACATAATTCTGGGCTATTTATTGCAATTAGAAATCCATCACATTTTGAACAGGTGTCACTTTTTGGTAGTTTGAAGCCTACGTTAAATTCAGATACGAAAATTTCTCTGAATTTACTTTCAGATACTGCAGGAACCTGCTTCTCTTTGCAGTATTGTGAGTATTTATCTCGAAAAAAGGAAGCAATTGTGAGATCACAATACAACTACACTTTATTGGGGTTCTGTTGCCTACTGTAATGACTGTTATATTTCGGTATGGCGTTGAGAAGTTCTCTAACACTTTGTACAGCTTCGTCTTGAAATTTATATGGGTAGTTTCCATGAAAGAAAAAAAGATAAGCTTATATCCTCTTCCTAATAGAAATATTTGTATAGTACTCAGTTTGAGTACATTCCTAACTTATAGCACAGAGTAACATACAAACCTCTCCCATCTTCTTTTGGCACTGCAAATCCCTGCTTCATTTGATGTTGCAAATTCCTCACTTTTCGTGCATGTAAGCCATGAACCCTTAGGAAAGCTTCCTTGCAGATCATGACTTCTATTCCGCATACCCCCACATTATAAGAAAATGTAACATCCCTGGATGATATTTTCTTGGAAGTCTTTTTTGGATAGCTTTGAAAGAAATTATGACAAATATAACAAAATGAAATAAATGTACAAAATATTAAACCAATTGTAATCAAATAATGAACAAACCTCCGCTTTTTCGGTTCCATTTTCATACAGCTCATCAGGTAAGTATTCGGGGCATTAAAGTTTCTTTTGTCCCAAAATGAATGAAAAATGTTTTCTTCCTCTGCAAGCAGTTTTGTGAAGCATTTATTTGAACAAGTACAGGGACTTCCTATAGTAGCAGCCTGAACAGTCTTGTGGGTTTTTAAAGACTTTTACTGCTGACCAGCATTTCGTCGTCGTTCTGCTTTATTTTTCTTCCACTGATCAATATTTCGCTTTCTTTTTCGTGAAGGCTTTGATTCTTCGGGTGATTCTTCATTCATTCTACTTATTTCAAGGTTTAATATGAAGAGCAAAATGGTCTAAGAATTTGCGTGAGATATAGTCATAAGCCACACAAAACATTAAATTTCGCTAAAATCACATTAATGAGAAAATATTTTTTACACATCTTTTGCCTTTGAAACTACATTATTGCACCATTAAGCAGTAATATAAATGTGCCCATCAAGTTTCATCATTAACACACAAGATGGCTGTCAAATGCGTTGCCAATGTTGAGAGAAACAAAGTCACAAGCCACAGGAAATTAATCACCAGAAATTAACCGTTTTATTTCCTTACCGAAACATCATCTGAGCTGGAACTGCTGGTGAATGGATGCCAAGATTCATCACTGTCAGGATTCAGAGGGTAAAGCTCTTCACTTCCACTACTGTCTGTGTCAAATATTCGTTGAAGACCCGAAGACGCTTCAGACGTTCCTGACCCACCTGCCATTTTGCCGTGGCTTGTGACTATGTATCTTCTGAAACTACCACCAAATGGCACAGCATAGAACTGCACTCCGTCATAGTCTGCCATCTGTTGCAGTAACACGGAACTTTTTCAACTCATTGTGAAGAAGACATTGTTAAGAATACCGCAACATGAAAAACTCAATTTCGTGGAAGTTGTGGCTTATGACTATATCTCTCCGAGCCCTTCAATTTTAAGAACAATTTAGATGATATAATTAAATCTAAACGAGTCCACAAACCACAAAATGATACACATACAAACACCTGTTCTTTGTAAGCTAAATGGAGACAAAGGGAGAAAGAAAAATGACTTGATTTTTTAAAGCTGTCCATAGACTTGGTTACGTTTCTTAGCTTCTGCTCATCGTTGACACATTATTGTGAAGAATAATTGGTGAAATAAGACCTTGTCCGAAACCAGGTGGTGGTGGCAAGGCAATATCAGCTGTTCAACAAAATTTCGATGCCGGCTTCATGTCAGTTGAAAAAACTGTCAGGAACAAAGAGACAAAATATGAGGTAAGAAAGCTTCGAAAAAAAATGGAGGCAGCTGTCTATTGTCTTTTCTGGAACGAGATGGTGTCTCGAATGGACAAAACTAACAAATATTTGCAAAAGCCTGGACTAGACAGAATTAGCGGACGTCAAGCGTTGCAGTCACTGATTCCGTTTTCCAGCCGTGTTAGGAAACATGTTTATGCACGTGAAAACCAAGCTGGGAGCTTAAGTGAGTACGTGTATCGAGAATATAGGGATGAAAAGAAATGTAAAATAAGAAGGAGATTTCCCAGAGGAGAAAAATGGGAACAACTGTGTGGACGTGATAAATTTCGTGTGACACTAATTATTGTTGTTGAAAAACTACAAGCAGAACTGAAAGACAAGTATTGCGAAGTAGTCGATCTTTTTTGATCTTTAACTAACAATACAGTGAAGCAAGAAGCTAAGGAGCTCTTTACGGTAACGTGAAAACTTGGTGAAAAATACCGAGTTGATCTCGATGAAGAAAGTTCTCGTTCTGAAATTCTTCGAATATTCTCTCAAAGAAAATGTTGCTAAATTTCACCAGTTAGATTATATGAATTAATATTTGACATCGGTAATGTTTATCCAAATGTTATGATCGCTTGCCGAATTTTCCTCCCAATACCAGTCGCGAATTGTGAAGCTGAGAGAGGATTCTTCAACCTAGCCCTTATCAAGAACAAATTACTTACTACAGCGCAAGAAGAATGCATTACCGCTCTCGCCTTGTTATTAACTGTACATGAGGTGGCCAGTTCTCTTGACTTCTAAGGTGTGATAAAGCACTTCGCGAGAACGAAAGATAGGAAAAGAAAAAAAATAAGGTACTCATTTTTTATTTATTACTTTTATATAGTGAGGTGGCTGTCTGTGTTTTCCATGAATTCGGAAGGCTTTATGAGGTATAATGTAATCTAATGTATGGCATGCTACTGTCATAGAACTCCGACTATTCACCTAAATTTACTACTGTACTTTCACGGAAATATATTAGGCCTGCATGAAGGCAGAAGGAGCTACAAATATTCTTTAGCTCCTGGTCTCCATATTGGTGAACCCAGCTTTGATCTAGTCACCGTAAAATTACTAAGAAATATTCTAGTGTTTGATCACACTATTGCCGATAAATCCCTAGAAACAATTAAACACGTCGGCGCGGTACGGTCCTCCCTGTTACGCAAGTTCATGCTTTCGTTCATAAACATCGTGGTGCATTTCGTTCAAAACTTATTTTAAACTTTCAGTTAAAATTTAACAAGACTTGGTAGGCTTTCAGCAGTAACTCCTGTAAACTACCTAGGAATAGCTATCCGGAATGACCTCAAATGAAGTGTCACATAAAGTAAATTCCAGAAAATTCTGATGATAGGTACCTATATACTTCTCTCCTTTTCTCAGATTCGTCATTTATTCTGTTCGTGGGGATTCTCGTCCTTGACAGTATTCCTTTCAGTAATGAATAAAGCGTGCTGTGTGCTGCTATCGTTAGTTTGTTTTCTACGGGTCAATTACTTAGTCTTTCAAGAGCTACAGTACTATTTTCCTCTAATTTAGCCCTATCGATAAGCATGCTCTGCTGCCAGGTTGTGAGGTGGAGTTGCTTACTCTGCACATTGAACTGCTTGTCCGGCAGGCCGAGGCCTTTGTAGCCTATACCTGTCATCTTGTAAGATTTATGACGCAGTTTGTCAATGACGACCTTCTATCGACCACACGGAGCGACATGGACGACGTGGAGATTTGAGAGACTCTAACTGGTACACCAGTACGCACACGTACAATGCTTATCCTGAATTTGATTGCTTCACGGATGGTTGACGATGTTACGAAGTCTCCTTGTATCATTTTCCCTGTCGCTGTCTCTGAGTAAGCGTGAACACACCCCTGCGACACGCTCGCCCCACTCCCCCCTTTTACGAAGGTCCTGTATGTGTTCATGGGCCTCAACTAGTCACCTCTGGCACACCTCTCCCATCAAGCACTCCGCCCGTAGTGTTCGAAAATATTGCGTGTATCTTTGCTGACGTAGGGCCACATCTCACTGACAAAGAGCTACTCGGCGTGGCTCATAGTAAGTGTGAATAATCAGTGCTCCACATAGCCTTTGATTGAATGACCCCCCGGAATATGGGGCTATAAATACCAGGCGTGTTTTTTATGTAAGGTCCGTTTGAACATAAGTATACAACGAAAGGCTATTTCAAAAAAGTTAATTTATTTTGAGAAAGTGCATACTTCACACTATTTTTCGACATAGTCGCCAAGTTTATTGAAACACGTATCATACCTCTCAACTAAATTTGAAATACCCCCTTCATAAAAACTTGCAGCCTCCTTCGATAACCAAGAGTTCACTGCCGTTTTCACGTTATCGTCATCGTTGTAACGGTTGCCATTGAGGTGTTGTTTGAGGTGGAGGAATATATGGTAATCACTCGACGCAAGATCAGGACTGTAGGGTGGCTGGTCTGAAATTTCCCAGCCAAAACTGACCAATAAATCGCGGGTCTGATCTACAGTGTGAGGTCTTGCATTGTCAGGGAGAAGGAAAATTCCCTTTGTCAGCATGCCGCGTCTTTCGTTTTGAATCGCTCTGCGTAGCTTTCTCAGTGTTTGGCAGTATGCTTCTGCATTGGTAGTGGTTCCTCGATGCATGAAGTCGACCAACCAAACACCGTGCCTATCTAAAAATACCGACGCCATGATTTTGCGCTGGGACAGATTCTGTTTGGCCTTCACCTTTACAGGTGAGTGTGTGTGTCTCCATTCCATGCTCTGTTGCTTAGATTCAGGAGTGATACGTGAAATCCATGTTTCGTCTCCAGTTACGTTATGACTCAGGAAGCCGTCACCTTCATGATAACGAGTCATGAACTTCGTTGCACACACAAATCTTTGGTTTTTGTGGTCCTCTGTTCGAAGATTTGGGACCCAACGGGAGCACAGTTTCCTATACTTTAGGTGTTCAGAAACAATGTTGTAAAGCACTGATCTCGATAGTCAGGAAATGCGTTTGGGAGACCTGTTATTGTGAAGCGCCTGTTCTCACGAATCCTCGCTTCAACTGAAGCCACCAAATTGTCTGTAATGAAAGAAGGGCGACCGGAGCGGTCCCCATCATGGACGTTGTCACGGCCATCTTTGAATTCTCGTACCCACTTACGCACTTTGCTTTCACAAATAACAGTATCACCGTACACTTCGCAAATTTGTCGATGAATTTCTGCAGCAGACAGATTCTTTGCTGAAAAAACCGTATCACTGAGCGAACTTCACATGCGGCGGGCGAGTTGATACTCTTAAACATTTTGAAAGCCTAGAACAGAACCGTACCGGACAGCTACAGAGCTGAAACTGAGCACAGTTGTTCCTAGGCTTGACGGTAAATGACGCAGGCGTTCGTTGCGGTATGCGCGCAAACTACTAGTGTCTACAACAAAACGGGCCTTACTTAAAAAAACGCACCTTGTAACTACCACACCCTACGAACTACTGAAATACGAACATCTAAAATAAAGCAATCTCCTTTATTTAACGAATTTAGGCTCTCTATAATCTCTCAAAGGCAGATCAAGCGCCGCATGATTCGTCGACTACGTTCGCTCAATTTGAATATCCCGATAGTCTTTATTTAGTTTTCACAGATCTTACGGCCACCCTGTTCTCGTACGTTTGGGTTACACAGCATGTGGTCTGCCTGCGGTAGCATCAGCCAGTGTTACGGTGGTAACAACCGTCACATCTTTCACGTCATTTTCTGCAAGTATTGGCGTTCTTGTGGATTTTCGTGGTTTATGGTAGGCAGAGTAGTTACTACGACTTTCGATACACTCCAAGAGATTTGGAAGATATCTTCTGGTAAACCTTCCGGGATGTAAGGTCGTGGTCCATGAAACTCTCCAGCTCCTACCGTTTCGTCCAGAGCTGCGCTGGACAACTTCAGAGGGGTGTTTCTCCTCCGGTGAGTCTCACCGGAGGAGAAACACCCCTCTGAAGATTTCCAGCGCAGCTCTGGACGAAACGTTAGGAGCTGAAGAGTTTCATGGACCACGACCTTACATCCCGGAAGGTTTACCAGAAGATATGTCATCCGGTCGTGAAAGCCTTCATACTAAGATTTGGAAGACTTGAGATGTATTGCCGTGAGAGAGGCTCGTGCGTCGATGTTTGATGTACCCTAAAGGTTGTCAGGCTACAGCTCGGTCTATTGTACAAGCTATGGGACGCTAATTTCCGGCATAATATCAATCAATGACGTCAAATTAGTCTGCATCTGTAAATAACTGTGTACAATAATGTCATTCTGGCTATGCAAATGCAATTCAGCATATGAACATTCTCGTCAATGAACACAATTACATTAAAATAATAATGTTATTGGTAAAACTTGTGGAATGACGAAGTAGAGCTGTTTAAGTTAGTCACACATCTATACGACGTCGGTGCACAAAGAATTAACAGCATCTCTTATGTCGGTTTTGGGACATTGCTAAGAATTGTACTGACACTTCTGTATATAATTACGGTACTAGAGGCTGTTTTGTTTGCAGTTATCAAGGGAAAACAAGCAAAAAGCTGAAAATATCTCCTCCTACCACAAAATAAAACTCTATAATTTACTGTCGAAGGAGATGCAAATGACTTGTAAAATGTCTCTATTTAAAAACGCAACCAAAACATACCACATAACTAGGGCATACCGCACAATTCACAACTACTTAGAGAACGCGAAGTAACGGTTATTAATGAAAGACGACCACTACGACACGCAGCCACATTACATCACATGATCAGCGTGAAAATCCGCCCATTTAATTCTCCTCTCATTCGCTGCTCATCGCGGAGTGGACACTGTCTCCGTTTTTCAGACGAAAGTAAGGAAGAATATAAAGACGGGAATAGGGTATATCCGTATGTTTACAGGACTGAAGCCTATTTTCTGAACATAATGGGCGTAGTAAAAGGGAGAAAGGAGCATCATCATGGTCTAGGAGTCAGTTAGTGAATTGACATACAGGGTTATTACAAATGATTGAAGCGATTTCACACCTCTACAATAACTTTATTATTTGAGATATTTTCTAAATGCTTTGCACACACATACAAAAAATCAAAAAGTTTTTTTAGGCATTCACAAATGTTCGATATGTGCCCCTTTAGTGATTCGGCAGACATCAAGCCGATAATCAAGTTCCCCCCACACTCGGCGCAGCATGTCCCCATCAACGACTTCGAAAGCATCGTTGATGCGAGCTCGCAGTTCTGGCACGTTTCTTGGTAGAGGAGGTTTAAACACTGAATCTTTCACATAACCCCACAGAAAGAAATCGCATGGGGTTAAGTCGGGAGAGCGTGGAGGCCATGACATGAATAGCTGATCATGATCTCCACCACGACCGATCCATCGGTTTTCCAATCTCCTGTTTAAGAAATGCCGAACATCATGATGGAAGTGCGGTGGAGCACCATACTGTTGACAGATGAAGTCGGCGCTGTCGGTCTCCAGTTGTGGCATGAGCCAATTTTCCGCGGGCTACGCGTGAATCTTGCCCGCACGCGCTCAACCGTTTCTTCGCTCGCTGCAGGCCGACCCGTTGATTTCCCCTTACAGAGGCATCCAGAAGCTTGAAACTGCGCATACCATCGCCGAATGGAGTTCGCAGTTGGTGGATCTTTGTTGAACTTCGTCCTGAAGTGTCGTTGCACTGTTATGACTGACTGATGTGAGTGCATTTCAAGCACGACATACTCCTTCTCGGCTCTTGTCGCCATTTTGTCTCACTGCGCTCCCGAGCGCTCTGACGGCAGAAACCTGAAGTGCGGCTTCAGCCGAACAAAACTTTATGAGTTTTTCTACGTATCTGTAGTGTGTCGTGACCATATGTCAATGAATGGAGCTACAGTGAATTTATGAAATCGCTTCAATCATTTGTAATAGCCCTGTACTACACTATGTGATCAAAAGTATCCGGACACATGGCTGAAAATGACATACAAGTTAGTGGCGCCCTCCATCGGTAAAGCTGGAATTCAGTGTGGTATTGGCCCACCCTTGGTCTTGATGACAGCTTCTACTCACGCAGGCATACGTTCAATCAGGTTCTGGAAGATTTCTTGGGGAATGGCAGCCCATCCTTCACGAAGTGCTGCACTGAGGAGAGGTATGGATGTCGGTCGTTGACGCCTGGCACGAGTTCGGGGTTCCAAAACATCCCCAAGGTGTTATGTTCAAAATGGTTCTAAGCACTATGGGACTTAACATCTGAGATCATCAGTCCCCTAGACTTAGAACTACATAAACCTAACTAACCCAAGGACGTCACATACATCCATGCCCGAGGCAGGATCAGCGCGATTCCGGACTGAAGCGCCTAGAACCGCTCGGTTGCAGCGGCCGGCCAGGACTCTGTGCAGGCCAGTCCATTACAGGGATGTTATTGTCGTTTAACCATTCCGCCACAGGCCGTGCATTATGAACAGATGCTCGATCGTGTTGAAAGATGCCGTCGCCATCCTCGAATTGCTTTTCAACGGTGGGAAGCAAGATGGTGCTTAAAATATCAATGTAGACCTGTGCTGTGGTAGCAAAATAACAACGGGTGCAAGTCTCCTCCATGAGAAACACGACCACAACATAACACCACCTCCTCCGAATTTTACTATTGGCACTACACACAGTGGCAGATGACGTTCACCAGGCATTCGCCATATCCACACTCTGCCATATCGTCACATTGTTTACCATGATTCGACACTCCATACAACGTTTTTCCACTGTTCAGGCGTCCAATGTTTACGCTCCTTACACCAAGCGAGGCGTCGTTTGGCATTTACCGGCGTCATTTGTGGCTTATGAGTAGCCGCTCTACCATGAATTCCAAGTTTTCTCACCTCATGCCTAACTCTCATAGAACTTGCAGTGGATCCTGATGCAGATTGGAATTCCTGTGTGATGGTCTGGAGAGATGTCTGCCTATTACACATTACGACCCTCTTTAACTGTCGGCGGTCTCTGTCAGTCAACAGACGAGGTCAGCCTGTACGCTTTTGTACTGTACGTGTACCTTGACGTTTCCACTTCACTGTCACATCGCAAACAGTGGACCTAGGATTGTTTAGGAGTGCGGGAATCTCGCGCATAGACGTACGACACAAGTGACACACAATCACCTGACCACGTTCGAAGTCCGGGAGTTCCGCGGAGCGCCCCGTTCTGCTGTCTCACGATGTCTAACGACTACTCAGGACGCTGATGTGGAGTATCTGGCACATAATATAAAAAACACACGTTTATGGCCTTGAAAGGATACTTTTGATCACGTAGTGTAGGCTTAATATCACAGCTCACTAGTACTTACTGTGGTATTCGTGTAAACGACCTAGGGTATAAAGCCTTCCGGGGTTGATCCTGTTGTATTAAGTCGCAACACTACTAAATTTTAGCGAAGTGGAGGAAGGCCTTCAGAAGATCGATGCCTGATGTAGCAACACAAACAAATGTAATGTATCTCTCGTAAATAGGAAGACACTTTAGTGAATGAGTAATCATTGGAAGCAGTCACATGCATTAAGTATCTAGGAATACGCGCACTTAGTGATTTAAAGTGGAATTAAAATGTAAAACTGGTCGCAGTTAAGGAAGTTACCTGAGTGAGATACAGTAGAGGATTTCAGATAGGAGACAGCTCACATAGCCTCCGTTCCGCCAACACTTTAATACTGCTCATGACTCGGGGACGGGTATCAGATGAGATTAATAGAGCAAATACAGAAGATCCGAGAAAGAGCACCATTTCCCTTACAAGTTCGTGTAGTAAGTGCGAAAGCCTCGAGGAAATGTTTCATCCAACTCCAGTGGCACACACTGTAGGAGAGGCGTTGTGCATCACTCTGTGGTTTAGTGTTAAAACTGCGCAAGGCTTCGTCCGTGGCAGATTCGAAATATCGCTTCATCGTACATGGAGGAACGGAGACTGCTATGGTGTAGGAAGAGGGATATGGAAATCTAATTCATCTATCCAGTTCGTGCTACAATCTAATGTCAACAGTTCAAACTAGCTCCTCAGAAACTGCTTCGACGTCACAATATGGCTGCTTCTTTTGTAGAGTACGCTGGGTAACTGAGAGAGCGGAAAATCAATACTCCAACGATTCGAACATTTTAGAGCTAAGAACTCTTTATTGGATGTTCAGGAATGTGCTACATAATACCCGTAATTTAAGAACTCAAGTCAAACCTGTGGAGCCTACATGTGTCTCTTAGGTGATATACACTCCTGGAAATTGAAATAAGAACACCGTGAATTCATTGTCCCAGGAAGGGGAAACTTTATTGACACATTCCTGGGGTCAGATACATCACATGATCACACTGACAGAACCACAGGCACATAGACACAGGCAACAGAGCATGCACAATGTCGGCACTAGTACAGTGTATATCCACCTTTCGCAGCAATGCAGGCTGCTACTCTCCCATGGAGACGATCGTAGAGATGCTGGATGTAGTCCTGTGGAACGGCTTGCCATGCCATTTCCACCTGGCGCCTCAGTTGGACCAGCGTACGTGCTGGACGTGCGGACCGCGTGAGACGACGCTTCATCCAGTCCCAAACCTGCTCAATGGGGGACAGATCAGGAGATCTTGCTGGCCAGGGTAGTTGACTTACACCTTCTAGAGCACGTTGGGTGGCACGGGATACATGCGGACGTGCATTGTCCTGTTGGAACAGCAAGTTCCCTTGCCGGTCTAGGAATGGTAGAACGATGGGTTCGATGACGGTTTGGATGTACCGTGCACTATTCAGTGTCCCCTCGACGATCACCAGTGGTGTACGTCCAGTGTAGGAGATCGCTCCCCACACCATGATGCCGGGTGTTGGCCCTGTGTGCCTCGGTCGTATGCAGTCCTGATTGTGGCGCTCACCTGCACGGCGCCAAACACGCATACGACCATCATTGGCACCAAGGCAGAAGCGACTCTCATCGCTGAAGACGACACGTCTCCATTCGTCCCTCCATTCACGCCTGTCGCGACACCACTGGAGGCGGGCTGCACGATGTTGGGGCGTGAGCGGAAGACGGCCTAACGGTGTGCGGGACCGTAGCCCAGCTTCATGGAGACGGTTGCGAATGGTCCTCGCCGATACCCCAGGAGCAACAGTGTCCCTAATTTGCTGGGAAGTGGCGGTGCGGTCCCCTACGGCACTGCGTAGGATCCTACGGTCTTGGCGTGCATCCGTGCGTCGCTGCGGTCCGGTCCCAGGTCGACGGGCAGGTGCACCTTCCGCCGACCACTGGCGACAACATCGATGTACTGTGGAGACCTCACGCCCCACGTGTTGAGCAATTCGGCGGTACGTCCACCCGGTCTCCCGCATGCCCACTATACGCCCTCGCTCAAAGTCCGTCAACTGCACATACGGTACACGTCCACGCTGTCGCGGCATGCTACCAGTGTTAAAGACTGCGATGGAGCTCCGTATGCCACGGCAAACTGGCTGACACTGACGGCGGCGGTGCACAAATGCTGCGCAGCTAGCGCCATTCGACGGCCAACACCGCGGTTCCTGGTGTGTCCGCTGTGCCGTGCGTGTGATCATTGCTTGTACAGCCCTCTCGCAGTGTCCGGAGCAAGTATGGTGGGTCTGACACACCGGTATCAATGTGTTCTTTTTTCCATTTCCAGGAGTGTAACTCTATTTTATTGATTACAAAATACTGATTCACTGACTGGGCAAATTCAAGTTGTGTATGAAGGGGGGAATGGACCGCTTTCACTTCAAAGTATTCCATAACGCCCTGCCTTTTTTAGATGACTATTTAAATCGTATTACTGGTTTTCAGAACTGTTTTTTCTAATGTACTTTAGCGGATTCACTGAAGGGGGAAAGTAGTATATTAGATGTTGAACAGGGTAGTTTTATTTACAGCTTTAGTTTTACTTCAAAGATCGTCTTATGTTACCCTGATTCAAAAAGTGCCACGTGTAAATACACTTGTGTTTCACTGTATGAACAAGAGGCTTTTGGTGAGCTCATCACGTCTATTGTTATTCTCTACTCTGTGAAACGCAGTCTACTAATGCGGTCCCCATATTTCTCGATAGGTCAGTAGTGCTCGGTCACCAGAAACTTCTCTCACCAGAACAACAGCGAAGAAGGGATTCTGAGTAAATGGAAAAAGCTAGTGAATTAGTAAGGGATAAGAATAAGGTATAATTGAAACCTGTAAGAATGTTTGTTTTTCCTGGCACTCCACTTTTCCGTCTGGCTATGTCCGAAACCCCTGATGAGAAGGATGCAGCTACAACAAAATTTGGGGGTAGAACTGTGCTACCAGCGAAGCTCGAAGAGGAGCTAGTCCTGCCTGCACATGGAATCGCTTTCCAATCAGTTAGCAACAAGTGATACTCGCCAGATGGCATATCAGCTGGCTATTAGGAACGGTATCAACAATACTTTTGTTAACAGCTGTATTGCACGGAAGAAGTGTGTAAGCCAACTGGGACGTCACAGACCGCATCTCCTGGATTTAACCGAGAAGAAATGTCAAAGTTGTTCGACATTCTTAACGACCTGTTTCGTCAGCACAAATTCCCTGCTAAAAATGTCGTCATTGTGCACGAAACTGGTCTGTCGGTCGTTCAAAGCACAAATCCCTATTTCACAGGCCATAAGGGAATAAAGGCAGATAGAAGACGTCACCGTGATAGAAAGAGGCCCACTGACGAGCGTCACTCTAGACAGGAGCGCTAGTGCTTCCTTCGCTCCTCCAACTATTCATCCTCTCGGGGAGAAACGTGAACAAGGAGTTCGTGAAAGGAGCACTACCAAATCTGCGTATCATCTCTCTGGCTGGGTGCCGAGAAACCTATTCAAGTAGTGACATGAATATTTGATTTCCAAAACCTGTGCGGATACGAACCCCTTGTGATTCTTATCCAAAATGGCCATTACTGTCCTGCCTCAAACAATGAGATAATTGAACTGGTTAGGAGTTATCATGTCCATCCAGCCACTGGCTAAAACTTTTATGGGGCAGCTGAAGACTTACTACAGTGAAGCGATCCAACAACGGCGTCGAACATGCAACAGAATCCTCGGGGCATCTGATGTTGCAGAACCAGATTGGTGAAATCGCCGTCAGTTGGTTCAGGGTCGGGGTCATTTTCCTCGCCAAGCAGAAACGTGTTCAGAGATCATATCTTCACTGCTTAAAAGGATAGAATAGACCTACCCAACATCCTATTGAGCAAGAAGGTCACGAGAAGTTGCGAGGGCATGAAATTAAAGCAAGTTAGTAGAATTTAGAATTTATTAAATGTCTATTACAACAAATCCTTTGTGTCTTATTTTATAATGTTCAAATGAATCTACAGTTACATATGTCTCGTCTGTGCTTTCAGGCATGTCCGAAAGAACAGACAAAGTTTGACCCCACAGCCATTATGAATCTAGACACAATGGAATTAATGACATTAATTGGTAGCGGGCACTGATTTAAAAAAAATGGGAAACATAATTTATTCCTTTTTCCTCTGTGTCTGGAATCTACACCTACGAGTAAACACAAAGCATTTTCCGCTTGTCAGGATTCTGTCCCAGTTACTGGAAGCCCCAACGATATATCACATACACCACAAAAGAAGAAGAGATCAGGAGGCCATAAGGTTAAGTCAGGTCATGACATCTTCCTCATATAAATAGTATTTTAAAACAACAAGATCTAACCGGCCATCAACAACTACCGAAAAGAATTGTAGAGCAAGTCAAACGTCAAAGTTGAATGAAAAGAGGGAAGAGCCCTAACCTACTGACTCCAGTGATTCACAGTGCAAGACTATACTGATGAAGAGGAGGTCAGAATGTATTCTGAATCAGGTAGTGAAGATCCAGAATTCATGTCTTGTGGGGCAATATTTTTCGATGAGTTTATGGAGGGCACATAGGTAGTATTTACACAGTGCAAAACATGGACCCATGAAGAGTGTTCTTGTTGTGATAAGAATGAGTATATTTGTGATTTTCGTACCTGAGAAAACACTCCATTTAATATTGTTTCTACCTTTCCATATCTTCGACCCTGTTCCATAACCGCCACCATTTTTCTTTCTTCAGTCTTCTGGGAGTTACTTCTACATTTTATTTCCAAATTAAATAAATTTGACAAGTGACTGAAACAGAAAAATTTGCAATATATCTGTGTAAAACCCTTTATTTTGGAAAATATCTTACAAGTTGTTTACATAAAACAAAACTGAATTCCATAGCCCCCTCCTTTCTTCTGTACGCAGTGATAAGACCTTGAAAGTAAAAGGAGATTCGAGCTCAGGCGAAGGACTACCAACGATCGTTCTTCCCTTGGACCACCCATGAATTGAAAGTGAAGAAAGAAGTGACAATAGTACACAAAATACCCTCCGCCACATGCCACAAGGTGGACTGCGGTGAACAAGTGCAAATTACGGGCAAGTCACCTGAATACCATCCACGAGCGGCGCTGAAAATGACTGTGAACGAACCACGAGACGCCTACGGCAGTACCGGCCGTGCTGTTCAGCAGAGCTGTGGCGGATCGGTGCACGGCTGCCCCCAGGGCCACTCACGGCCGGCGTGTGTGGGAGTCGGCTTGGAAGGGTGGCGCGGGGAGCGGTGGGGGACTTTGCTGCCAGCGCGGCTAACTCTATTATTCAATCAACCAATTTCCTGCTAGAGAGCCGCCGGGCAATGAATTCAGCGCATCAGTTTTAATCTATTCGTGGACGGAATGGATCGGCACGGGCAGCGTTATGTGTCCTGCTCCTGCTGCGGGCTGGGTTCTCGCCACCTGCTGGGGCTTCCCGCCGAGCGCAGAGAGGCGAGAGAGCCCTCGATGCACCAGTATCCCGTGTGTCATGATTCGAAATGAGTAATTTTAAAGTGGAGACCCTACATTTGCTGTCACATGACGTAGCGTGAGAATTAATTATACGAGGAGTGTTCAGTAAGTAAGGCAACACATATTTTTTATCCCCCAGTTGAAATAACGTGGAATTTATTGTGGGACATTGAGAAATATTCCTGCTTGAAGCTCTAAATTTTCAGGAAGTTCTAATTACTGTCAAAATGGCGTCTGTAACGAAGATGCCTCCGAAGAAAAAAGCTACCACTCAGATCATTTTGGCGCAAAACCCAGCATCACAGATATGCATAGGAGCTCCCGGATTGTCTACGGACACCTAGCAGTGTGCAAAGTCACGGTGAGTCTTTGGGCGAGGGGCCTGTCAACATCCCAACAGGGTTGTGCAAACCTGCCGGATCTCCCGCATGCCGGACGGCTGCATTCAGCTGTGACTCTTGCAATGATGGAATGTGCGGACACTGTCATTCGAATTGAACGATGGATCACAATCAAACGTTGAATAACTGGACGCCTCTGTTGTTAATGTTGTAAACTCGTCCATCAGTTGGGGTACCCTAGGTGTGTGACCGCAGGGTTCCCCGTCGCCTAACAGGAGACCGTAAAGAGCAACGAAGGATCATCTGTGCGGAACTGCTTGCGCGTTGCGTGACTGATGGTGGCAATCCATGGGCGGAGCCACACCAACTCTCCTCCGAAGAAAAAATTCAGTGACCTATCCTCAGCCAGAAAACTCAAGGTGACGGTCTTCTGGGACTCCGAAGGGGGTTATTCTCTATGATGTACTATCAGCTCTGAAATGTGTTGTGCTCCTATTAGCAAACTGGAGAAACGATTTCAGCGTGTTCATCGCTGCAAAAATGGAAACGGACTACTCCTTCTCCATGAAGTCTACGCACTCGAGAGGACGTCACAAAACTTCTTCCTGGCAGATTAAAACTGTGTGCCGGACCGAGACTCGAACTCGGGACCTTTGCCTTTCGCGGGCAAGTGCTCTACCAACTGAGCTACCCAAGCACGACTCACGCCCCGTCCTCACAGCTTTACTTCTGCCAGTACCTCGTCTCCTACCTTCCAAACTTTACAGAAGCTCTCCTGCGAACCCTGCAGAACTAGCACTCCTGAAAGAAAGGATATTTGTTTGGAAGGTAGGAGACGAGATACTGGTAGAAGTAAAGCTGTGAGGACGGGGCGTGAGTCGTGCTTGGGTAGCTCAGTTGGTAGAGCACTTGCCCGCGAAAGGCAAAGATCCCGAGTGCGAGTCTCGGTCCGGCACACAGTTTTAATCTGCCAGGAAGTTTCATATCAGTGCACACTCCGCTGCAGAGTGAAAATCTCATTCCTCACAAAACTTCACTGGACTGCTGTTCCTCATCCACACAAGCCCGGATCTCGCACCTTCCGACTTGCGCCAGTGTGGCCCAATGAAAGACGGCTCTGTGGGAAGAAGTACGTTTATGATGGGGAGCTTTCTGGTGCCGCAAGACGTTAGTCCGGGCGTAGACAAGTAGGGTGGTAACGTGCTGGCATATAAGCCCTCCCTGTTAGGTGTTGTAAGGCTTTCACACTGAACAATGATTTAGTTCTAAAACAGATTTTTGTAGCCGAAGAGTGGAGAAAAAGATGGTGCTTTTGAATCCTCAGTAAAACCAACCTACTTTCAGGAAAAAAATGTGTTGTATCATTTATGGAACGCCCCCGTATTAGTACTTTAATATAGGTGGTCAAAAATGGAAAATTTGAATATAGAATCTCCCCGTTCTGCTGTGAAATCAAAATACCGTTGGCACTCTCTGCGGACAGAAAGTGTGTTCGATTACACTTGGATATGCAAGAATCATTAATCGACAGCCTTAGTTATGAAGATGAAGTGTCGTGTGACTAGGACTTCCCGTTTGGTAGACCATTCGCCAGGTGCAAGTCTATTGATCTGATGCCACTTCGGTGACTTTCCCGTCGATGGGGATGAAATGATGATGATTAAGACAACACAACACCCAGTCCCTGAGCGGAGAAAATCTCCGACTCAGCCAGGAATCGAACTCGGGCCCTGAGAAACGACATTCTGTCACGCTGACCAATCAGCTACCGGGGGCGGACAGTTATCAAGATGAAAGTTACGGGTAACTCAGTCCCCAAGTAAGTCGTTTCTAAGTGACGTACAGAGGCCGGATTAAAGTGTGGAAACGCCAATGAAATGTGTGCTTGAACGTAAATGCTGATGCTATCCAAGTCCGAAGGTTGCGCTGTCGTGTTTGACCACTGATATCACCAGTGCAACGCCCTCAGTACTGTACTAATGTCAGTCGGGGTCAGAACAGTGTTCTGTGTGGTTGTTCGCACGCTACGTCGGAGCAAAGTGAATTCGAAAGTGGAAAAATTGTTGGTGCTCGTATGGTGCGTGTTTCCGTAACCAATCGAACCGAAGTGGTTGATGTTTCAAGAGGTAGCGCGTCGAAGATTTATACCGTATGCAGGGCAAGCTGAAAAGACATCGTCAACAGAGCCGCCACGCGGAAAAATTGTGTGTTGAGTCATCGTGATATACGGTTATTGAAGAGGACTGTGATGGAAAGTAAGAGGACTACAGTTGCAAAAGACACTGTAGAACTGAAAGGGCACATAGATAATGTTCAGGGGGAAAAAACGAAAGATTGCAATTTATTGGCAGGACACTTAGAAAATGTTACAGGTCTGCTAAAGATGCTTCCGCTACGCTTGTCCGCCATCTTCCGGAGTATTGCTGTGCGGTGTGGACTCCGCACCAAATAAAATCGACAGAGAAGTTGACTCGTTTTGTATTATCGATAAATAGGGAAGAAAGCGCCACTGATGTGACACCAATTGTGATGGCAGACATTAAAATGTGCCGGTTGGTCTCCTCCTCCGGCAATTTGGAATTCGCGCCATCGCGCCAACTTGTGTAGTTCCTCTGTATTGCACGGAGCGTTTTGCATCCTACGTATGTCCGTTGCGGTGCGGTAGCGCTAGCGGCTCCTGATCTTTCTGGTTATTGCTTTGACCACAGTCAAGGTACAGATATGCGTAATTAGCAGCCGAGATTGGTGGTTAGTCAGTAATCGGTCGCTCTTTGTTGTACGCAGCTGCAGCGTTGTTAGGAAGGTGGTTAACGGTGCGTTCAAGCGGCGAAAGGCGACTCGGAAACGTGTACAAGAAGGCAACGACGATATAGCACGCCGCCCTCAAGAAATTGTGTGGTGCTACCGTTGCTGATTACTGAGAAGACTGCCAACATTGGTTGTTTAAGTCTGTTATCTGCAAAAGAGTGTTATAACGCGTACCTGCCGTTGTAAGGTGACGAAAACGACCGTTACTGAGTTAGTGGTCACCTTTCAAGACTGTGAGACGTGTCGAGTTTCTCTGGTACAGATTTCAAACCGGCGAAACTGGGAGTGTGCAACACTGAGGCATCCCTATGGTGTGTTGTCGCGTGGACAGACTGTTCCCCATAGTGCAGGGCATTGTGAGATCAGTTGTCTTCTTTGTAGTTGTTATTTGTTTTGTTGAGTTAGTTTTAAATGTGTTTACAGTATGGTTTTCCCACCTTGTGTGCGGTTGTTTGTGTGAAATAGGGCGCTCCGCTTGTGTAGAATAGTGAAGTGGTGCACCACAGTAATTAGTTAAGTGAGGGTGGTTGCCCGTAAGTACTAATATGGGTACTGTCGCATTGTCTTGCTTGACTTGTTTCACGCAGCGCCCAAGTGTCAGTTGTGCTAAAGCCTGTACGTTGTTCGCCCTTGCTTGCTCGGTCATGCCCAGTTATGGTTAAGTCTCTCAGCATCTGTAGCTGAGTTAGTGATTCTGTGTGCGTTTTGAGCAGCCTGTGCTCCAGTAACTTATTTGTATTTGAGCAGAGTAGTCACGAGCTTAGCCAACCTCAAGCCTTTTTTAAAGTACAGTAAGTTTTAAAACTTTTATTGCTAAAGCTTTAGCTCTTTTTCTCCTGCCATTTAAGTTCTTTAATAAAGTTAATCCCTGGTATTTAAGCTGTCTGCCGCCCTTGAGGTCTGTGGTATATAAACATATAGTAGTGGTAAGCTGATAGGTTTATAGCGTTCACATTGCACACCAGAGGTGTTAAGGGGGCATACTGGTACTATTTATAGGAGGGCATGTTGAATAATACTGATCTGGTGCTACTGAATTTCAAGCCCTTATATTTATGTTGGAAATGAGCGTTTGGCGTCATTGGCCGGGAGATCCCTTACGGGGCAGGTTCGGCTGCCTTGGTGCAGGTCTTATTACATTCGACGCTACATTGGGCGACCTGCGAGCCAGATGGGGATGAAATGATGAAGTCGAAAACGACCGGTACTGACTTAGAAAATCCCCGACCCAGCCGAGAATCGAACCCGAGACCCTGAGGACGGCAGTCCGTCACGCTGACCATTCAGCTATCGGGGCGTACTATGTTTGTGTTAAATGAACTTCAGGTTTTGCTGTGTTGCTGTCGTTGTTGGTGCCAGATAACTTGCTATGACACTTACAGGACGAAGTTAGTAATTGAGTTTGTAGTTTTAGTCCTGCCGCAGCGTATTGGAGTTTGGTTGATCAGGTTCGTACCATGGTACGGTCTGTTCCCCAATACTGGACTTGTTCTAAGAAGACAGGCCCCTGTTCACACAGCTGGCATCGTCTAGGATTGATTGTGTGAGCATGAGGAATTTTCCCGTCTTGCCTGGCCACCAAAGTCAACAAGTATCAATGTTATTCGGCCTTCGTGGTCTCCATTGGACACAAGGGTGTGTGATCGCTATCCATCATCGTTACTTGAACGTGCCACTGTTTTGCAGAAAGAATGATGTAGTATTTCCTTAAAACTGTCAAATTACAAACACTACAAATGACAATTTGCGTAGTGGATCTGTGTCAAAAATGGCGAGTATTTTCTCATTACTGGTTCTGTTTGCGATTACGTCCCTTGTTCACTTGTTTTTGGGGGTTGTGAACAATATGTGTTGGAGCACACTTGGATAGCAAGAGCGACTATGCCACCGCCTCAGTTACGTGGACGAAAGTTATTCAAGCGACATATTTGCATGTGCTACAGAAAAGGTCGGTTTGGGCGACAGTGTCTTTCTTCGGCTGCGACGGATATTTATGTGGCGTATCCGAGGTGATGTTTCGCTGGCAGTTCATGTTTCGTATTCATTATTAGGCAGCACACGATAGTTTAATTTGCACGAAATAAGTTGTTCACTTGATTAACTTCCTAGCGTCAGCATTTCATACATTTGCAAGTGGAAGCACCAAAGTAGTCTGAAAAATTGGGCTGCTATGTTAAGCAACCACTAACACCCAGCAGTCAACTAATTCACGCTCTTCACGAACATATTACTGGAGCTGTCCGTCAATCCTATAATTGGCACGTCCCAGTAGTTTCCCACCCGAGCCTATGTAATGTGGCGTAGCGATGTGCGTGGACGACTGGGAAGCTGCGAGATTCCATTCAGTGGCCTTGTGCCCTACAGATTGCTCTGTCATGCGTGGAAGACTCCAAATGTGGGACCCGCGTCCGCTCGTTGCAGGTCCAGTCACGCACTTGTACGGTTTGCGCATCGCTTAACTCACGAATTAATGAACTCATTTCCAGTGTACCATTCCCCATGAAACTTTATACTGCTGAGCCGTGTATCGACTCGTGCTACACCTTGTGTTTAGATTGCATTGCTTTTCCTTTTCTTCCCCTGACATGTTTGTTTGATATGTTGTCTGTCATTAAGTGGCTGCTTGGTTGTCTTTTCCCTCTGCTATCGATATCTGCGTTTTGCTTCCGGGAAACTGCTATGGAGGAAGTGAGATCTGTGACCGGTTGTAACCTCGTGTGGTGGCGCGGAAGTAGGGGCGTGCGTGCAGAGAGCCTGGTGGACACGGGAGGGCAGTGTGGCTCGCCAGCGCGGACCAGGCGTGGTCGGTTGTACCGGGTCGCCACGTGATGTATGTCGGTTGTGTGTAACGAGCGGGTCGAGTTGACGGAAGAGCTCCCCGCGGGTTGGTTGTATACAGAATCGCTCCACGAGTAGTTGCTGTTCATTTCACCTTGGTGGGACGTTAACAAGCTTCTTTAAGTCCTTTGTTTCAACACTTGAGTTTAAAAAGGAGACACCTAACACGAAGGAGCGGCCACTACCCATCAACGTTGCAGAGAAGACGTGAACTCCGGTGACAGAGCGAGTTGTCGCGTGACCGTGGCGTGTTGGGTACGCTGGCGACGCGTGTGCGGTCGGATGTGTGGATCCTTGCCATCTACATCTACATCTACATCTACATTAATACTCCGCAAGCCACCCAACGGTGTGTGGCGGAGGGCACTTTACGTGCCACTGTCATTATCTCCCTTTCCTGTTCCAGTCGCGTATGGTTCGCGGGAAGAACGACTGTCTGAAAGCCTCTGTGCGCGCTCTAATCTCTCTAATTTTACATTCGTGATCTCCTCGGGAGGTATAAGTAGGGGGAAGCAATATATTCGATACCTCATCGAGAAACGCACCCTCTCGAAACCTGGCGAGCAAGCTACACCGCGATGCAGAGCGCCTCTCTTGCAGAGTCTGCCACTTGAGTTTGTTAAACATCTCCGTAACGCTATCACGGTTACCAAATAACCCTGTGACGAAACGCGCCGCTCTTCTTTGGATCTTCTCTATCTCCTCCGTCAACCCGATCTGGTACGGATCCCACACTGATGAGCAATACTCAAGTATAGGTCGAACGAGTGTTTTGTAAGCCACCTCCTTTGTTGATGGACTACATTTTCTAAGGACTCTCCCAATGAATCTCAACCTGGTACCCGCCTTACCAACAATTAATTTTATATGATCATTCCACTTCAAATCGTTCCGCACGCATACTCCCAGATATTTTACAGAAGTAACTGCTACCAGTGTTTGTTCCGCTATCATATAATCATACAGTAAAGGATCCTTCTTTCTATGTATTCGCAATACATTACATTTGTCTATGTTAAGGGTCAGTTGCCACTCCCTGCACCAAGTGCCTATCCGCTGCAGATCTTCCTGCATTTCGCTACAATTTTCTAATGCTGCAACTTCTCTGTATACTACAGCATCATCCGCGAAAAGCCGCATGGAACTTCCGACACTATCTACTAGGTCATTTATATATATTGTGAAAAGCAATGGTCCCATAACACTCCCCTGTGGCACGCCAGAGGTTACTTTAACGTCTGTAGATGTCTCTCCATTGAGAACAACATGCTGTGTTCTGTTTGCTAAAAACTCTTCAATCCAGCCACACAGCTGGTCTGATATTCCGTAGGCTCTTACTTTGTTTATCAGACGACAGTGCGGAACTGTATCGAACGCCTTCCGGAAGTCAAGGAAAATGGCATCTACCTGGGAGCCTGTATCTAATATTTTCTGGGTTTCATGAACAAATAACGCGAGTTGGGTTTCACACGATCGCTGTTTCCGGAATCCATGTTGATTCCTACATAGTAGATTCTGAGTTTCCAAAAACGACATGATACTCGAGCAAAAGACATGTTCTAAAATTCTACAACAGATCGACGTCAGAGAGATAGGTCTATAGTTTTGCGCATCTGCTCGACGACCCTTCTTGAAGACTGGGACTACCTGTGCTCTTTTCCAATCATTTGGAACCTTCTGTTCCTCTAGAGACTTGCGGTACACGGCTGTTAGAAGGGGGGCAAGTTCTTTCGCGTACTCTGTGTAGAATCGAATTGGTATCCCGTCAGGTCCAGTGGACTTTCCTCTGTTGAGTGATTCCAGTTGCTTTTCTATTCCTTGGACACTTATTTCAATGTCAGCCATTTTTTCGTTGGTGCGAGGATTTAGAGAAGGAACTGCAGTGCGGTCTTCCTCTGTGAAACAGCTTTGGAAAAAGGTGTTTAGTATTTCAGCTTTACGCTTGTCATCCTCTGTTTCAATGCCATCATCATCCCAGAGTGTCTGGACATGATGTTTCGAGCCACTTGCTGATTTAACGTAGGACCAGAACTTCCTGGGATTTTCTGTCAAGTCGGTACCTAGTATTTTACTTTCGAATTCACTGAACGCTTCACGCATAGCCCTCCTTACGCTAACTTTGACATCGTTTAGCTTCTGTTTGTCTGAGAGGTTTTGGCTGCGTTTAAACTTGGAGTGAAGCTCTCTTTGCTTTCTCAGTAGTTTCCTAACTTTGTTGTTGTACCACGGTGGGTTTTTCCCGTCCCTCACAGTTTTGCTCGGCACGTACCTGTCTAAAACGCATTTAACGGTTGCCTTGAACTTTTTCCATAAACACTCAACATTGTCAGTGTCGGAACAGAAATTTTCGTTTTGATCTGTTAGGTAGTCTGAAATCTGCCTTCTATTACTCTTGCTAAACAGATAAACCTTCCTCCCTTTTTTTATATTCCTATTAACTTCCATATTCAGGGATGCTGCAACGGCCTTATGATCACTGATTCCCTGTTCTGCACTTACAGAGTCGAAAAGTTCGGGTCTGTTTGTTATCAGTAGGTCCAAGATGTTATCTCCACGAGTCGGTTCTCTGTTTAATTGCTCGAGGTAATTTTCGGATAGTGCACTCAGTATAATGTCACTCGATGCTCTGTCCCTACCACCCGTCCTAAACATCTGAGTGTCCCAGTCTATATCTGGTAAATTGAAATCTCCACCTAAGACCATAACATGCTGAGAAAATTTATGTGAAATGTATTCCAAATTTTCTCTCAGTTGTTCTGCCACTAATGCTGCTGAGTCGGGGGGTCGGTAAAAGGAGCCAATTATTAACCTTGCTCGGTTGTTGAGTGTAACCTCCACCCATAATAATTCACAGGAACTATCCACTTCTACTTCACTACAGGATAAACTACTACTAACAGCGACGAACACTCCGCCACCGGTTGCATGCAATCTATCCTTTCTAAACACCGTCTGTGCCTTTGTAAAAATTTCGGCAGAATTTATCTCTGGCTTCAGCCAGCTTTCTGTACCTATAACGATTTCAGCTTCGGTGCTTTCTATCAGCGCTTGAAGTTCCGGTACTTTACCAACGCAGCTTCGACAGTTTACAATTACAATACCGATTGCTGCTTGGTCCCCGCATGTCCTGACTTTGCCCCGCACCCGTTGAGGCTGTTGCCCTTTCTGCACTTGCCCGAGGCCATCTAACCTAAAAAACCGCCCAGCCCACGCCACACAACCCCTGCTACCCGTGTAGCCGCTTGTTGCGTGTAGTGGACTCCTGACCTATCCAGCGGAACCCGAAACCCCACCACCCTATGGCGCAAGTCGAGGAATCTGCAGCCCACATGGTCGCAGAACCGTCTCAACCTCTGATTCAGACCCTCCACTCGGCTCTGTACCAAAGGTCCGCAGTCAGTCCTGTCGACGATGCTGCAGATGGTGAGCTCTGCTTTCATCCCGCTAGCGAGACTGGCAGTCTTCACCAAATCAGATAGCCGCCGGAAGCCAGAGAGGATTTCCTCCGATCCATAGCGACACACATCATTGGTGCCGACATGAGCGACCACCTGCAGATGGGTGCACCCTGTACCCTTCATGGCATCCGGAAGGACCCTTTCCACATCTGGAATGACTCCCCCCGGTATGCACACGGAGTGCACTTTGGTTTTCTTCCCCTCCCTTGCTGCCATATCCCTAAGGGGCCCCATTACGCGCCTGACGTTGGAGCTCCCAACTACCAGTAAGCCCACCCTCTGCGACTGCCCGGATCTTGCAGACTGAGGGGCAACCTCTGGAACAGGACAAGCAGCCATGTCAGGCCGAAGATCAGTATCAGCCTGAGACAGAGCCTGAAATCGGTTCGTCAGACAAACTGGAGAGGCCTTCCGTTCAGCCCTCCGGAATGTCTTTCGCCCCCTGCCACACCTTGAGACGACCTCCCACTCTACCACAGGTGAGGGATCAGCCTCAATGCTGGCAGTATCCCGGGCAACCACAGTCGTAGTCCGATCGGGGGATGCGTGGGACGAGCTGGCCGTCCCCGACAAACCCCCATCCGGACCCCCACAGTGATGCCCATTGGCAACAGCCTCAAGCTGTGTGACCGAAGCCAACACTGCCTGAAGCTGGGAGCGAAGGGATGCCAACTCAGCCTGCATCCGAACACAGCAGTTGCAGTCCCTATCCATGCTAAAAACTGTGCAAAGAACGTCTGAACTAATCTACAGAGAGCGCAAACAAAACGACACAAAATTGAAGCGGTTATTAAAATACAAGATTGCCTAGTAAATGCAGTAATGCTGCCACTTGTGCACTGCTGACACACTGCTCGGCGTCGGAAGGAGACTACGCGATTTAACACTATTCGAGTACTAAAACGTGATGCTACAACTCTCAAATACTATAATACGCCCGAAATTTATGAATTAAACAATGCAAGTACCAAAAACACGCAAAGAAATTAAGAATTAAACTATGTAACAAATGAGTGAGCTAGGAGTATACGACTTGCTGCTGCAGCTGCTTATCCAACGGCGGCAGGGAGCACACTGACTGTGACCAACCGACACTGGCCGTTCAAAACAAAAACAGTTGACAGACGACTACGCGAATTTACACTATTCAGGTACTAAAACGCGATGCTACAACTCTCAAATACTATAATACGCCCGAAATTTATGAATTAAACAATGCAAGTACCAAAAACACGCAAAGAAATTAAGAATTAAACTATGTAACAAATGAGTGAGCTAGGAGTATACGACTTGCTGCTGCAGCTGCTTATCCAACGGCGGCAGGGAGCACACTGACTGTGACCAACCGACACTGGCCGTTCAAAACAAAAACAGTTGACAGACGACTACGCGAATTTACACTATTCAGGTACTAAAACGCGATGCTACAACTCTCAAATACTATAATACGCCCGAAATTTATGAATTAAACAATGCAAGTACCAAAAACACGCAAAGAAATTAAGAATTAAACTATGTAACAAATGAGTGAGCTAGGAGTATACGACTTGCTGCTGCAGCTGCTTATCCAACGGCGGCAGGGAGCACAGGGAGCATCGGAGGTCTTGTTCAATTCAATTGGCTCTGAGCACTATGGGACTTAAATTCTAAGGTCATCAGTCCCCTAGAACTTTGAACTACTTAAACCTAACTAACCTAAGGACATCACACACATCCATGCCCGAGGCAGGATTCGAACCTGCGACCGTAGCGGCCGCGCGGTTCCAGACTGTAGCGCCTTTAACCGCTTGGCCACCACGGCCGGCGGAGGTCTTGTACTGCCTGTTCGAGCATAATTGCAAGTCAAGTTAGTGGAAGGTTTAATCATTAAATAATAAGTTTGTGTAACCAGTGTCTCTCCTGCCTTGTGGCCTGCGGCGATCGGGTTTCCTGTCCCCGGAACCGGTGTAATTGAAGACAGTGATCTTTCCTCCTCCCCTCGTTACAGCCCGGTGGGAGGTGTAGTTTTGGCAGTTTAATTGTTTAGCTATTCTGTCGTGTGTTATGAGTAAATTCATGCTTCTTGTTGGTTGATCATGTGGTCGCTCATTGAGGACTGTTGGGTGTAATGTTTCCTTGCACGAGGTTAGCTCTAATTCTGTCAGCAGGTTAAGCCATCTTATTACAAGTTTTCGCTGCCTAGAAGTCGGTGCAGTGACCAGCCTGAGAGTGGCAATTGTATTTACGGGCGTATTTAAATTGGTCAGTATTCTGCCTAGCCTGAGCATCCCTGAGTGGGTGATTTGTGGCCGCCTTACACCGGTCCGTCATATCTGTTATGTTCTAATGATATTCCAGGACACTTTTGTTGAAAAACTTTTTTAAATTCCTCCATTCCTTTATTGCCATTAATCGCGTGTTTGCTGAGACCTTCGATTTGTTTTAATGGCGGTGTTGGTAGCTTCACTACCTCACCGTACTTTATTAAGAAAGATCTGTATTTACTTTAGTGGCCTGTTTACTAATGTCCTTTAATTTTTTTAAAAACTGTTGTATTGCTATAAATTACTTGATTGCCGTTAGCGGCGTGTTTTGAAAGGCTGTTATTGCCGTACTGTTAGCTTCTGTGTTTGAAAAAAAAATTTAAAAAAGACTGTTGTGTTGCTGTAAATGACTTGATTGCCATTTTCAAAAGAAATTTTTAAACTGTTGTATTGCTATAAATGACTTGATTGCCGTTAGCGACGTATTTTGAAAGGTTCTTTGTTGTCGTACTGTTACTTCTATTTTTTTTAAAAAAGTAAGATATGAATAAAACATTTGTGTGTGAAAACCTCAACTCGACAGTAAACTATTAGAAATTTGGCCCCGTTTCCCAACTTGTGGTGTGGCGTGTAGTAACCGTAACCACTGTGTGTGTCAACTGCCTTCAAGAAAGACAACAGTAAATTGCCGCAAGGGTTTGTTTTAAACTTAAGGGGCATTAGTGATACTGTTGCCTTTGACTAGAGACGTAATGGTAATGACTGCTGTGATTTGGAGTTGCATATGATTATAGTCTTTTTTGTTACATTTTCGTCGATTCCAAGATAAAATATGCTTATAATAACTGCTCTGTATGCGGCACAAAATACTACGGCATCTGTCCTGTTTCTGAGGCAACAATACAAAAAAATTTAGTTGATGTATTAAACTTTCTGACATAATTAAATTTTCATTCAGACACATGAGACTCACCATTATCTACAGTAATGACAAAAACAGAAGAAATGAATTAAAATTTGTTCCATGGCCGGCATTTGAACCCAGATCTTCTTGCGTATGAGGGAAGGCACAGGTCTGGGTAGTCTCTGTCTTACCTACATTGCTACGGTGATGTAATGAATAGCACATCTTCCTAGTAAAAGTAAGGAGACTAGGATACAAGTCACAATGCAGCACAAATTTTAGTTCATTTTTTCCGCTTCTGTTATTAATGTGTCGTTCTTTACACATTTTTTAAAAATTTGTTCTGTTTATTGGGGTCGCCACTACCTGTCTACTTTACTGTGTAGACTAACTGTTAATAATTACTGTAAGGTTTTATTTTTGCATAAATCTTGGTGCATATCGTTGAGTAAAACGCCTGACTAGTGTAATTTTGCCGCCACCAGACCGCCACGGCACGCCAAAAAGTTTAAATCTCACTGCGGAAGATCGCAACACGATCCCTCCTTTCAATCGTCATACGAACGTCGAAATGGCTGATAATCATCCAGCGATGTCTTTGAAAGATAGCTCAAACCCGTTAGGCTTTCGAGGCAACACGAAAGGCTCCGCACGTGTCTCGTATTAGATGAACGAGGCTACCACTAATACTTGTTCTTGTAGTTACATTATATGATAAAAAGTATCCGGACACGGGGCTGAAAATGACTTACAAGTTCGTCGCGTGCTCCATCGGTAATGCTGGAATTCAGTATGGTGTTGGACCATCTTTAGCTTTGATGACAGCTTCCACTTTCGCAATCATACGTTCAATCAAGAGTACCGGGCATTCGCCAAACTCACACCCTCCCATCGGAACGCCATCATGTGTACCGTGATTCGTCCCTCCACACAACGTATTTCCACTCTTCAATAGTCGAATGTTTACGCTCCTTACACCAAGCGAGGCGTCGTTTGACATTTACCGGCGTGATGTGTAGCTTATGAGCAGCCGCTCGAACATGAAATCCAAGTTTTCTCACCTCCCACCTAACAGTCATAGTACTTGCAGTGAATCCTGATGCAGTTTGGAATTCCTGTGTGATGGTCTGGATAGATGTCTGCCTATTACACATTACGACCCTGTTCTACTATCGGCGGTCTCTGTCAGTCAACAGACGAAGTCGGTCTGTTCGCTTTTGTCTTGTACGTGTCCCTTCACGATTTCACTTCACTATCGCATAGGAAACAGTGGATCTAGGGATGTTTAGGAGTGTAGAAATCTCGCGTACATGCGTATGACACAATTGACACCCAATCACCTGAGGACGTTCGAAGTGCGTGAGTTCCGTGGAGCGACCCGTTTTGCTCTCTCACGATGTCTAGTGACTACTGAGGTCGCTGATGTGGAGCACCTGGCAATTGGTGGCAGCACAACGCACTTAATATGAAAAACATATGTTTTTGGGGGTATCCGGATACGTTTGTGCACGCTGTGTACATACTATCGCTATATGCAGCTCGTGTTTAACTATCCAATCATTTTCAAGGTATCCCATAGACAAGACATGGACGCATTCCTCAAACTGCATAACAGGGGCATTAGAGGAATAAGTAAAAATAGTAACCCAGCTCGCTGTGAGCATATGTATAAAAATATGTAACAGTATAGAACAGACTGAGTCCCATTTCTAAAACTGAAAGTGGACGATTGAGATGAAGAATATTAATAAAGCCTTAGCGGTAAAACAGTTCCCATATTTCACAAACGTAGTACCATAGTAGTATAGTGCGGCAGGAGATGTGCCGATTTTCAGGGGTAGTTAGTTTCAAATTTTAAACGGCCTTATCTCACTGATGTAGGCTTGCTTATGAGGGAGGTTTCAAAGCAATTTCTCACAGTAAATTATCGGACGTGAGATTAACTTCAATATCACTATTTTGTACAACAACAAAATCGGGAGGCTGATAGTTGTGAGGCAGCGTAACGCATGTTAGTGCCACGACATTGATGTTCACACTCTGGAGGACAGGTTTCGTACTCCTTTGACAGATAATTCAATATCGCATTTTCTCGAAGAGAGCCACTGAAATATCACGATTATTAGCGATTTTAGGAACTAACACGGTAGTTGTGTAAGTCTGCATTCTTTGGTAGCCGTTTCCACTGAAGGTAAAATCTTCTTGGTTATTTGGCCACGTCACGCCCCTCTTCAATTTTCTTACGCAGTCAACGTTACGACTCCTCTGCTCGAATCTTCATCAGAATTTTTTCACATCTTCGGATACTACACACGATCAAAGACCAATATCGTGATTTACATAAATACTGTAGCATTTGAGCGTGTGTTCTGAGGAAGTGCGGTTATTCGATGAAAGTTCTCTCGCTACCATCATTGGATATGTAGCACAACAGGCTGGAAAAGCGAGGTATAATGTTTACCAAAATATTATTTTCATGCTCCAGAGGTAGCCTGCAGGTACCGTACCTGAGTATTTATTTCCTTGACAGCAGTAAGCAACGAAGCTGCAAGGCTATGTTCACAGTCTCTATTGAATACTTTCGTCGTTAGAAAATGCTCCATCAATTCTGGCAAAGATCTCAACAATCCTGGAAAAGGTCGGTCAAACGTCGACTCTGTAAGAAGAAATTTCAAGAGGAACATGACGCTGCCCATCAACATAAAAGCTTCCACCTCGAACACTGAAGTTGCCGGTGATATCTTACAAGGGAACATCCCCATCGCACCCCCCTCAGATTTAGTTATAAGTTGGCACAGTGGATAGGCCTTGAAAAACTGAACACAGATCAATCGAGAAAACCGGAAGAAGTTGTGTGGAACTATGAAAAAAAAGCAAAATATACAAACTGAGTAGTCCATGAGCAGCATAAGGAATACATGGACGATACTAGACCACGAGTGCCGTGGTCCCGTGGTTAGCGTGAACAGCTGCGGAACGAGAGGTCCTTGGTTCAAGTCTTCCCTCGAGTGAAAATTTTACTTTCTTTATTTTCGCAAAGTTATGATCTGTCCATTCGTTCATTGACGTCTCTGTTCACTGTAATAAGTTTAGTGTCTGTGTTTTGCGACCGCACCGCGAAACCGTGTGATTAGTAGACGAAAGGACGTGCCTCTCCAATGGGAACCGAAAACATTTGATCGCAAGGTCATAGGTCAACCGATTCCTCCACAGGAAAACGCGTCTGATATATTCTATATGACACTGGTGACGGCATGTGCGTCACATGACAGGAATATGTTGCGGACCCACCTAACTTGTACACTTGGCAAATGGATAAAAAGATTCTTCTACCTTGCCCGATTTAGGTTTTCTTGTCGATGTGATAATCACTCCCAAAAAAGTGATCGCATCGGACGGACGGACGGACGGACAGATAATAATTGTCTGAAAATAAAAAATTAGAACTTTTCACTCGAGGGAAGACTTGAACCAAGGACCTCCTGTTCCGCAGCTGCTCACGCTAACCACGGGACCACGGCGCTCCTGAGCTCACATTATCCTTGATGTTGCCTATCTTCTCATGTACTACCCAGTTTGTATATTTTGCTTATTTTTTTCATAGTTCCATACAACTTCTTCCTGTTTTCTCGATTGATCTGTGTTCAGTTTTTCAAGGCCTATCCACTGTGCCAACTTATAACTAAATCTGAGGGGGGTGCGACGGGGAGGTTCCCTTGTTAGTAAATTTTTTCCTTCATTATCTAAGCACTATGCAGCTGTTTTGGCAACCAAAATGGTAGGTGACTTCCGAAGAGTGATCAGTTTTCGTTGCTTTGATGGTCCCGGCACTTGCGGGAGGTGTCGCGTCTCCGACACCGCGCCAGTCACACGCACCAGAGGCCACTTGTGGGGGAGCGGCAAAGTCCTGTGCACACCACACGGCGCCCACGGACCACACGATCCCACACTTGCGCTCGAGGGGCGTACGTTGTCAGCTGAGACGGGCTCTAGACGCGACGCGCAAGTGACCTCAGCAGCGCTTCGTCAAATGCGCTGAGATAAATCTCGCAAGCAGCCGTGTGACGCGCACTGCCTGCGGTGCGTACTTCCGCCCTGCTCGACTCCTGACCCCAAGTCTGACGAGCAGAACACAGCAAGTGCCATAACTCTATTTTACAGAAACTTCGGTCAGTCAAAGAGAGGTCAAAATGAACGAACATTTCTAAGATTAGCTGTAGATATTCTACCGTTTCTGAGAAAATGGCGGTCAAAGTTTTCGTGGTAATATAAGCGCCTTTGAACGATTAAATAGTCAAACCGAAGCGTTGGAACAGGTTGCAGCTTCACAATTTTTCTCTCTGTGTATGAAATGCGATTATAATTGTATTTTTGTTTTTAACGACCAATGTCTGTAGAAGATTTCCACTCGAATGTTTTCCAGTTTATAGCGAAGAAAAACGTTGTTGGTGACATCTCGATGTGTCGGGTATTCTGCCGGAATTCTTTCACGACGGAGCTGATACCCCGCAGAACACCTGACATCTCAAGATGTCAACAGATCGCCGGGAAATTCTTAAGAATTATTATGTTTTCCTTATTTGTCTTGTAACTGTATGTCGTCTGAACGATTTAAAGAAGTAAATAAAAACAATAAATTAATGGAAAAACTATCTGAAACAGTTTTCGGTGTAGTTCTTGCAGTGTAACTTAATTCACAATGAACTGCAAGCCCTAGTTTTCGGAAAGATGTTCAGTTATTCGTTGCAAAATCATTGCCAACCGGTAAATCTTCAGCAATGTTAACCGCTTTCCTTCCCGACTAAGCTTCATACGAAGAAATGTCGCTATGGCAAACATACATTCTCGCGTTGCTAGTGGTATTCGGAATTTTTATGTTTCGAATGTTTCTAAGACCGGTATCATCCCCTGACATGCCCCTAATCTTTCTCGAGAGTAAACATAAGAATGATATAAAAGAATAAAATTTGATCTAAAAATGAAATATAAGCATATGAGAATTTAAAACATTGTAACATATAAGAACACCACACACATATATTTTATAATAAATGTATGACATTTATTGTGAAACACAATTTTAGCTCTACAGTTAATATGTCGTCCTTGTATCTATTAATTTTGTACGAAAAATTCCCATCGTAACCTTCTACGGTCATAGATAAATAAAATCAGTAATCGGTCTTCGAATGTGGGACGCAAAAAGTAAGAGGCCGCAACGATAACCAATCCTGAGCAGATCTCATCGCGCGCTAAAAGGCATCTAAATTAGCTCGAAAACTTCGACAGTCGTTTTCTCAGAAACGGTGGGGTGTCTACGGATAAGCCGAGACGAATGTTCGCTTATTTTGGTTGCCATGTTCCCATGTTAATGTGCGGAGGATACTTCTTGGTCGCTGGTCGGCTCCATGTTAGCGGCAACTGCTCTCTGGAGACATCGTCCACTTCTATACGGTGATGCATCTGGGTTTCTATCTGATGTGTGGTGTGTGACTGCTTGTGGCTAATCCTAGACTTTAGCACTAACTAGAATATCATTTTTTCACATCATGACACCTTTCGACTCAACCACAACTTTATGAGAAGTGAAGCTCATTGTAAATAGAAACGAAATTAAATATCCTGTGATTTTTTCAAGTGTTAAAATGTCCCTTAATTAGTAAAGACACATATCAGTAAAATTTGCAGCTAGTGTACATTTCATTTTGTAAGTGAGTTCAGGTCACGTCTTGCTGAGTTAAATTTGGGGTTAGGATTTTGAACAGACAGAGCATTCTACAAAGGGCTCACGTGAAAGTCTTGGAGGGAAACACACCGATACCTGCTACGTGGATGCCTCTGTTGGGCTGCCCCTTGGATCTACAAGACCATCAGCAGCCTAAGAAACATCACCCTCGCCCTATACTGGCTAACATTGCTTCCTCTGGATCACGAGGTCCCGGATTCGATTCACGTCCGGGTTGGGGATTTCCCTGCCCGCGGACAGGGGGTCTGTGTTGTCATCATCATTTCATCATCATTATCATCATCATCATCATCATAATCATCACCATCATGATTCTTGACAGTGGCTCGATTGGAAAGTGTGAAAAAAATTGGACTGTGTAAAAATTTGGACTTCGTACAGGCTCTGATGACCGCGCCCCACAAACGAAACATCATCATCTTCGCACTCATAGAGCGTTATTCATAAGTGTATCCATGGTTTCAGAAGACATACAAAAAACAGACACATGTCAGTAGACAGAGCACCTCTACAAGTTTTTATCTACAGGTACTTAATAAGTGCATCGTTTGTGACGCATCAAACTTTTCTGCGGTAGTCAAACTTTAGCGGCACACATCGCATCACGTCATAGCTGGTATCAGCAATGGTAGTAGGTATCCTCCCTTGCAACTGCTCGTCATTAAATAACAGTTGAACCAGAAAGATATGATCTTTGACAGAACTCCATAAAAAGAAATCACCTGGAGTCCATCACGGAAGAGATGAGTCATGATGGGAAGCACGTCCACCAGAAGCTGCGGCAGTTCGCCACTCAGGCAGTCAGGGACGTTTTCAAAAAAAAGTGTGGAGGAGCACCGTCTTACCAGAATCGTGGCATTGCAGCGGAATGTCCACATATCACGAAAACACGCACAGTTTTCTCTGCAAGGATAAGTGGTACATAAACGTTTGAAGCGGACATGGCACAAAAGTGTTTAGGCGCATCAGGAATGTTTTCCACAATCTCTTACTATGTTCTGCTCCCCAAACAAGCACGTTACGACGTTTATGCTCTCCAGACACTGTAAATGAGGCTTCCTCACTGAAAATCAGCTTCTGTGAAAATCCATCTTACCCTAACAACAGCTTAAAGTATCTGCAAGCGTCAGCACGAAGCTCACAGTCCCGAGTTGTCAACGCATGTAACAACTGCACGAGAGGGCTGTACAGCTGACTGCGGTACGTGCAGTTCTCCGCTCGCACGTATCGTCGACTTCTCCAGGCTACCGACAAGTGGTTCCCGCACACGCTCCACCGTCTCCTCTGGTGGTTTCGGCCGGCTCCTTTCCTTTGCACCACATCCAGTCCACGGGTGTTGTCGAACCGCTGAATATTTTGTCTGTTGCAGCTTTTACCTTATTTGGGGTACGAAATCATCAATGAGCCATCAAAGCTGACTAACATTTAGCAAATTGGACAACATTAAATGTACGCATCACATCATTATACGCCTTGTTATGACACATTTGCCCCTGTGGTGGTGTGCTCCGCAACCACACCACAGTGCGTCTTGCAGATCGAAACTTAGAGAGATGCTACGTGTCATATTTCTGCACGTCTTACAGTCTTCGTGCAACCGTCCTCTGAAACTCCAAATGGTTAAAACTTTCGCTGTTGCAGACTAGCTCTCTGCATTCCGTGCAGAGAGCGGCTTTTGCTTGGCTGCACTACTCCCAAGATGTTGCCAACTGCCCTAAAAGATGACGGTTCCGCCCGCTATGAAATACATAGTCAAGTTTTACGAAAAGTATTTGGTGAAAAAATTTGAGTTTTGCACTTCGTACAGTCTGACATCTTCGCTCGATAAAATACTGACTTTTGTTCTTGTTATTCACTTCCTGCATCAAATGAAGTAATATATTATACGAAATTTTAGGCAGAAAAGTGGAGGTAATGGACTTGTACCACTATTGAAATAAGCCCTTCAGTTGAGGT
Source organism: Schistocerca cancellata (assembly GCF_023864275.1). Taxonomy (NCBI): domain Eukaryota; kingdom Metazoa; phylum Arthropoda; class Insecta; order Orthoptera; family Acrididae; genus Schistocerca; species Schistocerca cancellata. The sequence continues at coordinate 78,614,916 of NC_064627.1, read as the reverse complement.
GCCAGTAAATAACATCTACGTGTTACGACAAAATTTACGCCGGCAGCTGATGTCATTGTTCTTACCGTGATAATGTGCGACACGAAATTTTTCTAATGCTCAAGTGGCTATAAAAATGGATTACAAACTGTGTCGACCGCAGTGAAACATTTATATACGATGGTTACCAGCTTACTTCCGAATGTAGTAATTTCTTGGTGGAGAGCACGGCATGGGAATTTTCATAGGGAGCTACCAGCGGTATTTTAAGTACTTTTGAAAGCATACATTTACACAAAACTCCCCCTCCTGTCGGTTAGGCGTCGATGGTGAAACATTCGAACCAGCAATCATTATGCCTTAGTAGTATCAGCCCGTGAACCCCCAATCTCGTTCCCTCTCGAGTACTGGCCACGTTGGTCATATGATAATGGTTCTTCCTCTGCTGCTGCTAGTAATTCTAATGCTGTGGAAATTCCGAATTTTACTTACTCCCCTTACAAGCTGGCGTGCGGACAAGGCAGCATGGAGGAGCGCCTCCCGCAGTTTGGCGGTTTCACTGTGCGCGTCGGCGATGGTGTGAGTGGGAGTGTGGAGAAGCTTCGAGACAGTCATCTGGGAGTAAACATCGTGCAGGCAGTCCCTGAGAACATCTAAGTGATGGTGTATTGCATCTACCAGTTCCTGAATGTCAGTCATGAGCGTGGTGCCCATGAAATGTATTTGCTGGGTATCATTCACCACTTCCTCATACAGACGCGCGAAATACGTTGTGAGCAATTCAGTGTAACAATTTGATATCTTCCATATCCACCGGTACTTGTTACAACGGTGCCTTTATCTTTTCCAAGTCTTCTGTTGGTGCCGACCAGATTCATATACAGAAGAATGGGAAAGAAAGGAACAGTTAAATTACGACAAATTTGGCTTTAGGAAAGGTAAAGGCACTAGAGGAATAGTATTCACATTGCGCTTGTTAATGACAGCAAGGTTTAAGAGCAATTAAGACACGCTCTTAGGATTCAGAGGCCTAGAAAAAGCTTTCTAAAACGTAAAATGGTGCAAAATGTTCGAAATACTGAGAAAATTAGAGTAAGATATAGGGAAACACGGGTAATCTACGTGATGTATAACAACCAAGAGAGAAAAACAAGACTGGGACACAAAGATCGAAGTGCTCGTTCTAAAACTGGAGTACGGCAGGGATTCAATGTTTCACCGTTACTGTACAGTCCATACATCGAAACAGCGATAATGGATCTAAAAGAACGGGTCAATAGTGGGATTAGAAATCAGGGCGAAAGGATGACAATGATTCGCTTTTGATATTGCTAATCACAGTGAATATAAAGAAGAATTACAGGGTCTGTTGCATGGAATTAACAGTCTAATGAGAACCGAGTATGAACTGAGAGTAAACTGAAAAAATACAAAGGTAATGAGAAGTAGCAGAAATTACAATAGCGAAAAACTTAACATCAAAATTCAGCATCTCGAAGTAGACGAAGTAACGGCATTCTGCTATGTTGGAAGCAAAATTAACCATTACGGACGAGGCAGGGATAATATCAAAATCAGACCAGAACTAGCAAAGAAGACAGTATTGGACTTAATTTGAGCAAGAAACTTTTGGAAATGTTACGTTTCTGCGTGTGTGAATTCCTAAGGGAACAAACTGCTGAGGTCATCGATCCCTAGACTTACACACTACTTAAACTATGACGGCCGGAGTGGCCGAGTGGTTCTAGGTGCTACAGCCTGGAACCGCCCGACCGCTACGGTAGCAGGTTCGATTCCTGCCTCGGGCATGGTTGTGTGTGATGTCCTTAGATTACTTCTAAGTTCTAGGGGACTGACGACCTCAGAAGTTAAGTCAGAGCCATTTGAACTTAAATTAACTTATGCTGAGAAAAACACATAACAATGCCCGAGGGAGGACTTGAACCACAGGCGGGAGAGCCCGCGCAATCCATGACATGGCGATTCAAACCACACCACCACTACGCGTGGCAATGTATGTTTGGAGCACATTATTGTATGGTAGTGAACCACGGAAATGTGAAAAGCGGAAGAGAATAGAAACCTTCGAGGTATGGGGCTGTGTTGAAAATCAGATGGTCAGATGGACGTACAAATTAAGGAATGGGGAGATACTCTTCAGAAACGACGAAGAAAGAAAGACATTAAAAAAGCTGACAAGAAAATGGGACAGGATGAGAGGGCATGTGTTACGACATCAGGGAAAAACCTCCGGAGGGAACTGTAGTGGTTGAAAACTGTAGTGGAAGACAGAAATTTGAATAGATCCAAGAAATAACTACAGATGTAGGTTTTAAGTATTACTCAGAGATGAAGAACACAGGGTACGAGAGGCATTCCTGGCGGGTTGCACCATACAAGTCAGAAAGCAGATGACTAAAAAGAAAAGTCTTCTGCACCGATAGTACTGAATACTGTGTCGAAATGGCCTCTGTGTTCCCCGATTATCGGTGTGAATTCCGCAGTAGTCTGCTGAAGCAGTTGCTGTAAATCCGAGATGGCTGCTCACAGTAGTTGATATTCACCTCGAGTGCCATTCCACCTTTACTCCTCCTTGGACATTTCCGAAAGTATCCCCCATACAAGGAATTTTATTCTCTACAACAAATACGTTGAAGTCAATGCTCAATGTCTATTGACATTCTGAAATGACTACATCCAGATTCCACTACTCACAGGATGTAGCTTGAGAGCTTCTGTCACTTCATATCTTCTCAACAGGCTCAGAATCACCACTACAATGATGCTTCTCGTTATGATGTTCTCCCTCGCTGCGCACACGAAGACTGAAGCGGGGGCTGCTATTGAGAGAGGACAAGTTCCTCTCTCACCTATTTTCATAAGGATTTTGTTACAACGTTGAGCAACTTGAGCGAGACTCTAGAAAGTTAATGGCCTGAGCAGGAGTTGATGGAGCCTGGTAGGGTGCTAAAAGCATGAGGTATTTTTATGGTTATTAGTTCATAGAAATGGCATGTTGGAAGTTGAAAGCAAGTGGCGGCGAGCGCGTCCCTCAGTAAATCTTGCTGGACAGGCCCACAACCGCACAGGGCAGACAGAGCACCCCCAAGTCGAGACAGGTCTCCAGCAGGACAATGCCACTATACCTACACTGGTGGCAGCCGAAGGATGGGCTGGGGGCGATGGACTGAAGAGACCCATCTACACAGTGGAGTAATAAACCGGGCATTGTGTGCAGTGCTACGCCTAATAAAAATTCACTAGTTTTCGTGTTCACCGATTCTGCAAATAGGCTTGTGACCCACAATCATTGGCCGCCTTGCTCGTATAAGAAACTGTGGTGTCTGAGAAACACTTAGAATCTTCATGACACCTCATAGCTAGGAATAACATGCTCCAAGGCACAGGCGATTTAGATAAATATTTCAGATTGTATCTGTTCACTTGTTGCTAAGGGAAGCGACATAACTTTGGAGAAAAACATCTTCTCCCTCTGGAAAAACTTAAAAAGGCCAGTAATTGGCCGTTTTTTTTTCCCCAGAGGTGCAGGTTCCTTCAGTCTTGTGCTGGTTCGTCACGAGTTTGAGCAGTCGTGCAGGAGGGGAGATTTAGTGCCTCTAAAGCCCTGTGATTGCGGGAAAGCGGAATTTTTTTCTGGATAGGTGCGAGGCACTCGGTTTCTGGACTTCGGTTTGGAAGCAACTTCTGGTAGAAGCTCTGACATGTGTGATTGGTGCTTAGGGCGTGTCCTAAGGGTGACTTCACTTGCGAGTACTGAGACAGGGGAGCCGGTGGTGAAGTTCTTACTGTACCAACAGTGTGACTTCACACTTCCCGGACTACTCGTTTACTGAGGGCATACTTATTCGATTTTGGTTGACCAGTCTTGACGTTTGGAATCCTTGTGTGCTCTGTCGTGTAAGTGAGCCAAATTGGTGGTTGGTACGACCAGCGAACGGCTGTGTCACACACTGAAATCTACCGTGATTTCAGGGCTCTGGTATAGAGTAAATTGCGATCCGTCTGCCTGATCGTTAGACCGTGAGATTTTGCATTTCTTTCGCGGCCGTGAACGATTCACAGGTGCGCGACTTACGACTCGCATCCGCCACACATATCTCGCCAGCTGCAAATTACATCACTGCACAAAGCAAACCGGGTAACGCACTGCTGCTCCGGCCTTGTCAGGGCCTACAGATCCAATCGCCACTTCCTCTCAGCTGCACCAATATAAACTTCTGTAGATTTGAACAGTCAAAGTATGCTCAGCGTCAGATTAATTCAGTTTGCGTTATCCACTTTTTTTAGGGCCAGAGTACTTGACTCACTTTTGCCACCATGATCAAAGACCATCGTGGTCTTATACCACCTGTAAGTTATTTACGATATTCTATCACAACGTCTTTTGCTTAAATTATGTTAGTCTTTGTTTCTGGGGAAAAATGTTGTCAGTAAACTAGATTTTACATACATTCTCAATCATTTATATAGCGGCCAAACAAGTTAACTTTCAGTATCTCCTGTTCCTTATGAACAGGTCCTGGAGTGGACCTGGACTTCATCCTCCTCTGTTAGGTTGCATATCCTTTTCGTGAGCTGAAAGAGTGCGGACGTGTCGGAATAACAGTTGTTGTAGCTAGCTTCAATTCCCCGACGTTACTAAACTGGTGGACAAGTGGTGGCCATCCAAGACAAGTGGCAGGCTGTTATCCGCTTGCGATTGTCTTAACTACTGTGGAAGTCTGTGCGTCTGCTCCGAAAATAGAGCAGCAGATTGAGACTACAGTGTTTGTCGCGCCGTGCAGCCCACCTACATAGGCGATAGGTGGGTGATATCGAGGAACGCTCTATTTCCGCCCTTATCAGAGGTAATGGAAAATAAGGTGACAAAGTTGCCATCATCCGCAGGCCAGACGGGAATTATGGGTTTAGTTCAGTGGTAGTAATTTTTTTTTTGCTTAAGAAACAATACTAACACTGTAGGGCTGCATAGGAAGGAGGATAGGGCAAAAGGGGAGAGGGGGTTAAAGCAGCCACACAAAGAGAAATTCAGTTTTCACCAAACAATGGTTATTGACAGAAGCTCAAAACCTACACATTTAATTCTACATATTGCAATGTATCACACCAAATATTTTTAAGTGAAGAAGAAAATAATACACTGAAATTACATGCATTACCTGCAGGCTTAAATAGGACGAATTTTCCATACCTATGTGGGAACTTTGGCCAGGGCCATCGCAAGAGGATTCCATGATGAAAGCCATTCAAGAGCTAAGATCGCATAAAATGTTTCTTTATTTAAAACAACCGTTTTCAACAGACTATGCTGTCATCTTCAGGTCTGTAGGAAAGTGCCTACACTTGGGATGTGTCTCATAAGTTAAGATGTAACATTTGATATAAAAGTTTTAGTTAGATATTATAAAAACCGGAAGTGGACCTGAAAAACATTTCAATCTTTTTGCTGTAAAACAAGTTCTTTTTTACCCTGATCTTACGCTCAAGATGTCAACTGGATAAAAACAGCACAATATAAAAGTTTTGTCGTCGCTAAAATATCTAAAGACACAAAGCACCTTACGCAACAGGCTATGTCCCCACACACATATTGCTCACAGATGTTTGCTGCACCATACAAACGCTGTACACAGTAGCACAACTGTTTACATATGATGGACATATTCTAAACAGTGTGAATCCACTTTAAACGGCATTAAAGGTAAAACACACAGGTATTATTGCAAAGATAACATTTGTAAAAGTGTGTTGCAGTCACTACTTGTCTCCTACATGGGAACCATGTACCAGGTCGTAAATAATTCTCTATACATACTTAAAATTAATTACTTCAGTGAGTGGATTTTAGGAACAATAAAGGTTACAGAAGCTTGCTTTACTAACACTGAAGGACATATTTCATCGCCACAACCCCCTTTATATGTTTTTGTTACTCAATGCATTGTAAGAGAATTAAGGTACTTACTCTTTAGTAGTGTATTACGTTGTTTTTGTGGCTCTTAACCGCCGCAAACGTGACAGGCGCACAAGCATAACGCCGTAGGCGGACTGGAGGTAACGGGAAACCCTCACCCCAAACACGAAAAAACAAAACGCGTAGCGCCCAAGCACAGCAGACACCAACAAACCACAAAGCCCGCACAACCCCTCCAAGCAGACCACTAAGACGTTGAGGTATATGTACTCGTAGATAGTTGTCTGTGTGCTTTACGTTTTGAAATATTTTAGCGATGAATGTGCTATTTTTATCCACTTGACATCTTAGGCGTGAGGTTGGCGTAAAATAAAATTTTTTTGAGGGTATGTAAATGTTTTTCAGGCATACTTCCGGTTTTTATAATACCAAGCTAAAACTTTTATATCAAGTGTTACATTTTAACTGATGACACGTATTCTTACAAACCTGAAGATGACAGCATAGTCCGTTGAAATAGCGTGTCTTAAATATGAGAGGTGGCATGAGCCCCCTCTCATATTTCTATCTTACGATTTTCCTCTCTAATTGCATGCGGTGAAATGTTGCTATTCCTTCACATGCGGACTTCCCTCGCAGTGTCTCTCGTCACCCGGGTGGTCCGGTGACAGGCAGGCTCTGCTGATCTTGAAAGGGTAAGCCAATGGGTGTGAGGGAGTCAAGTGAATGCTTTCCGGACGCCGACATTGTCAAAAGACACGCCCGCAGAGGCCTGAAGGAGCGGCTGGGCTAGAGATTCCGTTACTTCGCAGAAACTTTGCGAAAACACTTTCTGGCGGGCTACCAGCGAGGTGTGGGAATGACTTGTGTACCCAGGCAGTTGTGGCGGGCAAATTCCCGCGTTTCTGCAAAATCGTAACTGTGATTGGCTTGCTCAGGGCATAGCTTCGTGACGTAGCAAAATCGGCGCAGAAATTGGCGCCAAGAATCTCCATTGGTGGAATGGTAGTGCTCGGGCAATAGAGTGGAATTTTCCGCCGGTTTTCGAGTTGCTGATTGGAACGGTTAACCACGGCCATTGTTGTGGGGGCGGGAATGTTCTGTGTTCGGCTCGTTCGGGTGCTCTTGAAGAGTCGGCTCTCGCCTTTCAGTCAGAGTAGGTTACAACACTGAGCTCTCACTGCTCTTGACAGCCTGCCTTCCGTTAGCTGTCTAATATACTTTTATTTGATTGTAACTGTTTAACGAAGTTGCTGAAGTTTCAACTTCAACGTAACTTTCCGAGTACAGTTGGCAATTGAGCGTTCTGCGTACAAGCGGCCTATGTTGTCTGTCTTGGGCAGTTTTGGCTAAAGTTGACTGTATCGGAGTTACTGTGTGACTTCGCTGGTGAAAAACAATCACTGTACCGTCAGTGACTGTGTGGCGAGCCTTCTTCGTCTCCCTCAGAGGCGCATTTGTATTGATACAAAGTCTTTAGTCTGGAACAACCCGACCAGGACAATTTGTTTCGGGCTATACTCGCGACATTATCATCATCACGATGGGACGTCGAAGCAACCAGCCATCGCTTCCAGTACACCAGATCGTGTCCTTGCAGCTAAGAAGACAACTTGTTAATGTACGTCCGCAGCACCGGCAAAGCAGGCATTTTTGCTAGGCGATAATCAGAGCTCAGCAGAGCATGCCTGTTCGTCTTTTCTAACTTTGTTCTATCTTGGGTGTTCATTGTCTAAGTTCTCACTAATGTAGCAGCAATTAATGTTGGGTTAGCTGTGTGTCTCTCTTAAGATTTGAGTTGCAAGGAATTGGCTCCACATACCACTTCGTCATAAACGTCACACTCTAGTTTAGGGACAACTTCTCCTTCACAGCGTTTATTTGAGTATCCAATTTGAGCCAATTTGATGTATTGTAAATGTTTCATGTGTTTTTGTTTATTATTTTGTGTTTAGTCTTAATAAATCATATTGTTATTTTGTACAGAACTTTCATTCTGTTAATCGGTAGAGCAATCCTATCATTTCTCACTACGTTAATGAAACCTTCCTTTATTTAACTTATTTATCAAATTAAATTATTGCAGGTGCCAAACTCTTTTCCTACTCCACTAGCAGGGTTTGTTACAGTCAGTTTGCTTATCTTTTTAATCCATGTGCAGCAGCAAAAGTCGGAGTTCGAATAGGGGGGGCTCAGTGCATCATTTACATATGTAGATTCTAGAAGAATTTAGTGTTAAATACACTGCTAGCCCCGGCACCTCGCAAATAAAGAAACGTTTTATGCGACTTTGACTGCTGAATGGTTTTTAACAATTAAACAACTTGCCCTTCAGTCGTTTCAAAACTAGGAAAAAGGATTCCATGTTGTTCTTCTGGTTTGCGGACATATTTTCTAACCATGTTTATGCCCTAGTATCTGGAATTATACAAGGTGGCTGCAGCAAATCGTTTTCAATCGGAATTTTGTATTAGTCCAAGTATAACAAGAAGAGACTGTTCTAAGTAATATAATTAAATTAATTCAGAATTGTCAACAAGGGATGAAATTGCGGATGATAGCTTTGTACATGAACTGGTTTAGAGGTTACTTTTTTGTTTTGTGTTAAGAGACTTTTAGGAAGTAACCAACTCTTAGTGTGCTAATCACCAAAAAAATGGTTCAAATGGCTCTGAGCACTATGGGACTTAACATCTGTGGTCATCAGTCCCCTAGAACTTAGAAGTACTTAAACCTAACCAACCTAAGGACATCACACACATCCATGCCCGAGGCAGGATTCGAACCTGCGACGGTAGCAGTCGCGCGGTTCCGGACTGAGCGCCTAGAACCGCTAGACTACCGCGGCCGGCATAATCCCCTTGGCCACTTCTGCTTACAAGTAGTGTCGCCACTCTTCACGACACGACATCATGTAGGCATTAATGGATATCACAAGAGAGTATGAAATTGAAATAAGTAACGAGTAAGTACATTTTTACGCCAAAACACTTTATTTTAACGTTGATATTGAAAAATTGTTACTCTCCATACTTGTGAGGTAAGAAGAATAATATAATCGATGTATCTTACATTAGGCGATTCAAAAACAAAGACGTTTTTACTGAAACTTAACGGAATAATCTTCCTCTATCAATTTCATTAACAACAATGACGATGTACATTATGTATATTAGAACTATATGCATTGCAGACTTTTCCCGTCCTGGCTAATTTACCGCAACGTCCCCTACCGATCTTACCATTAATTGATAGCAAACAACAGTATATTACATTTATTAATGACAATAATTGCAACATAGAAACGATAACGTTTATTAAATATTATAAATAAAACTGCATCGTATTACAATAGCTGTCATTTGATTTCACATTACTTCCTACAGACTTCTACCACATTTTAAGATGACGTCTCTGTAATGTGCTTTCACCAATCGATATTACTTGCGATTGATATTTATACCACAGCAGGTTTTCGGTGCTAGTTCCCCACGCTCATGAGTTGTCGTAATTGTAAACCAAGCAACAAAATATTGCTCCTCTCACTTCTCAAAAAACGGTTCAAATGGCTTTGAGGACTATGGGACTTAAGATCTGAGGTAATCAGCCCCCTAGAACTTAGGACTACTTAAACCTAACCGACCGATGGACGTCACACACATCCACGTCCGAGGCAGGATTGCAACTTGCGACCGTAGCGGTCGCGCGGTTCCAGACTCAAGCGCCTAGAACCGATCGGCCGCTCTCACTTCTGTTAACGTCGCAGTGGCGGCGTGACATAGCACTCTGCCCCTGACATAAGCGACAAACTTTACCTAAGCTCACGGCTGAATTCACCAACGCCAATTAAAATTAAGCACATCGTTATATATTACTGTCTCTTTAAGTATTTTTGTTTGTTACTGAGCAAGAAAATATACTCTAAAGATGCTCTTAGCATTAGCTGACATTTTTCGACTCTGCTGTTAGTTGCTAGAAGTGTTTGTGGACGCTGCTGTTAGTTGCTAGAAGTATTTTATTATTAAATACGGCTGAAGGTCATGGGTCACACGAACTCTTGATTGGGGGGCATGCCGCTCGAGACCGTAGTTCGCAGACCACTGCTTCAGCCGCACGCCACTTCGCCACGTAACGCGTAATGCGTATACAACCCTCATGGCACTGCTGTACCGCATGGAGCCTCTGTCCCCCATGAGATACAGCAAATTTGGTTTACCAAGTACAAGGGCTATTCGTTATTAAAGTCTGGTGGGTCTTAAAATGGTAACCGCAGTGAAAATCGAAAATGATTTATTTGATACAGTTAGCTACACTGTCCAGATAATACTCTACATAGTCGAACATCCGACTAAGACATTTGTCGTCCTGTTGTGTCAACTTTCAAGTACCCTCGTCATATATGGCACCCGCTGCGCTTTCTGCTCTGTGCCGAAATATTGTCTTAGTAGTCAGAGGGTCATGCGAGCAAAAAGATGAAACTAAGAGTGATCCAAGTGCGCACTCACACTTGGCAGAAGACACTGTTTTCTAGGCTTCTTGTTCGTGGTCATTGTGTACTCAGTACCGGAAAATCGATTGACAGACATACTATAATACAACAAAAATATATAATAATAATAATAATAATAAATGTTAAGATATTTGGAAATATTGAGATTTTTTTTTCGGTGCTCGGAATCACAATAAGGTGGCCTATGCCTGTAAGTGGTTTCATATTCTTTCTGTTGTTGCAGCTTTATGCCTGCCAATTAATAGTACTACGTGAGCCGTGGTAAAAACTGCTGTTTTGAAGAGCGCGCCGCAGCGCGTAGTGTGAAGCAGTCACCCTCCTTTTCTGGCGGTGGCAATCGCAGCTTTGGTATCTCCCTCTGGTGGGAAAGGCGAAAGGTTCCTGTTCACGTACATTTAAGGGGCGCTATGAGCTCGCCAGTCCGAGTCAGTCTCTCGTCCCCAGCTTGCTAGTCCGCATTTGTGAGGCAGTTTGGCTGTCGTCCGGTGTGCTAGTATGTCTTTCGTTCGGATCAACCTTTAAAGCCGGCAAAATGAGAGTCTTTCCACTCCACCAGTAAGAGAATTCAGCGAGTGGTCGCTCGGTCAGGGCTTACTTTCTCATCTGAGTCTGCGCGTTAGGCCACCAGTCTGCTCGAGTTTCCTCAGGCAACGGTCATTGGCGGTTGGATCGATCGGTTGAGCGATCGCGCACTGAGACACAAGATGACTTGACCGTCTTGAGCGTCGGCGCATGTGAGGTCGCCACTTGAGTCCAGTGGGCCGCGCCGTATAGCGAGGGGTAGTGGCTTCGAGGTCGACACGAGAGCAACAGGAGCCAACCCACGACATCGGTCTGGCCGGTGCGAGCTGCGACGCCGTGAGACGGGAGATCGGCGAGCCTTCCTGCGTCCGTTGAAGCGGCTGGCAGCGGTCGGTTCGGGAGAGCGATTTGGGGGGTGCTGCGCCAGGTCATCTCGAGAAATCGCAGTTAAGTGATTGCTGATATGTTGTGTGATTTACTCTTGTTAAAGTCTACTTGTTTTCTTGGTCAGTCTCTCGTCCCCAGATTGGTCGTCTGTCTCTCGCCCGCATTTGTTAGGCTGTTAGTGTCTGTGTGTCGTTTGGAGCTGCCTGTGTCACGTTTGTCGGATTTGGTGTGTAAACGAATTTATTGCTTGAAGTGTAACGGCCTAATTCCTGAAATATGTTTTGTTGTTGCCTGTCATCTTGAGAGGCGGTATCTGCGTACTGTAGAGCATGTTAACTTTTTTGGCCAACCTTGTATAATTTTATATAAGATTGCATTTCATGGGCTTTTATTTAAATGGTCATTTTAGTATATAAAGTTGCCACGCTTCCACCGTAAGACTTTTCGTAGATGTTAAAATCAAGTTGCACCTTCGGTGGCAAAGTTAATATTTTAATTTTGGTGTTTTGTACCATCCCTCCTACGTGTGCATAGTTTGTGTGCTTGTGTGAATTGTTAAAACTTTTAGTTTACAGTAATCTGGTGTGTTGCAGATTTGCACCTGTGTAGTCTTTCAGAGATTGTTGTGAGCGGTCGTGACTACGGCCGTGTCAAAAGGGAGTGGCAAGGTTCTCTGCCCGAAAACTCATACAGTCAAAAATTTGTTTCTTTCTGCTTTTGAATGAATTGTAACTTGATATTTAGAGGGTGCTTTCAGATTATAATTTTAAATCTGTTTCTTCTAAAAAATGCTTTTAGGCACCATTAAAGTGGATAAATTACCATTTGTTAAAAAGGAATTTGCTCATGATTTCATCAGTTACTCCCTGGCAACTACTTCCACGCTCAGATAGTGTGACTAAATGTGTTAATGTTCTTGATGATTCGCGAGTAAATAAAATAAATTATTAAGAATATTCTTTGAAAATAAATCCACGGTTCATTACTGGACCGATTGGCGAGCCCGTAGCGCCCCTTAAATGCACACCAACAGGCAACCTTTCTCCTTCCCCACCAGAGGGAGACACCAAAGCTGCGATTGCCACAGCGGCGCCACCGCCAGAAACGGAGGGCGACTGCTTCATACTACGCGCTGCGGCGCGCCCTTCAAAACGGCAATTTTTACTACGGCTCTCTACGTCCGATCGCCGTATCCACCCACAAAATCTTGTTCATGTCCATGATATTGTAATCGGATCTCCGTTCTACCTCCGCAGTACACAGGTGGGATTCTTGGATTTTTATAAATCACAGTACCACTTGGAATAATAACTCATATAATGTTTCAGTTAGTACAATAATATTGTATTCGGCCTTCGATGCACATAAAAATACGGATTTTTACTTATTCTCACAAACAAAATGACCGATTACGCTCTTAAACAACGTGCGTCTATGGTTCAAATGGCTCTGAGCACTATGGGACTCAACATCTTAGGTCATAAGTCCCCTAGAACTTAGAACTACTTAAACCTAACTTACCTAAGGACATCACACGCACCCATGCCCGAGGCAGGATTCGAACCTGCGACGGTAGCAGTCCCGCGGTTCCGAACTGCAGCGCCAGAACCGCTAGACCACCGCGGCCGGCCAACGTACGTCTACCTTCGTTCCTTAACAGAGAGCGAGTCCGTCTTCTTTGCCTTTGAAGAAATCGAAAACATAAAAAACAAGAAACGCAAAAGGTACATCACAAATCCCCCCCACTGCATACTGTCCGAAATAAGTCTCTTTATTTAGGGAGACGGTATACAGTAGCCTTATTTACATTGGGGCTCATATTTGATCACTTGGTTCAAGTCAGTGGAGTTTTAATACTCTTATGCTACTACAAGTATATTTACAAAGCTTCATTTCTTTGTCCATCGCACATTCATCCACATAAATGTATTCACATATATTTATATTACATAATTGCACGTCCATGTTGTGTTTCCGTCTTAGTCTGCTATTTATCCTTATATTTGTTAATCTGTATGGTGTGAACAGGGGAAAAGTTTAAATTTCTTAAACTTTTCTCTTACCATGTTTCAAAAATTGTTTTTCTTATTTGTTTTGGTTTCATCGGCAGTTCTGAGGTGTCCTGTCGGCACACGCTATGTCACTCTTCACCGTAATTACGCCCAGCGGAATCTCATTGCTTAACGCGCCCCTCGCAGTGACCCAAGCGTCACGTGAGCACCAGCACTGCCCGCGAATCCATTGTAATGTCGCTCGAGTATTATGAAGTCGGTGTTGTGTATGCCCTCCAGCCCGGAGAATGGATACGAGGGATTTAGCTCCAACACTCAACCCGAAGAACACCAGTACCTCATCTTTCACCTAGACGAAGTTTTCGGCCAGTGAAATAAATGTAAGGGCCGCACTGCAGGACTCGGCATTGTCTTCCGTTGTGCAGTGTCGTTCGGCGATCCACACACATCAATTAGTGGTTATACGGATTTCCTTTGATTTCTCGGTCGCACACGCATGAACTCACTGTATTCACTTCGCTAGACTGTAGCGTTTACTTTTATCACGGCTCAGTCATTATTTTCACTATTATGAGGCATTAATATTTTTGTATCACTTCACACGTGCGAGTATTTTACTCGTCCATCGCGTTGCACTTCACATACATACATAAATGGTTCTCCTTCAAGAATGAAATTTCATTCATAATTGTCAATAGTAAATACGTTTCACATAGACATAGAGATTGACAACTCAAATTTCATATATGGACTTAATGACAGGCGCCATGTTACACATTAATATGTGAATCAGAAGGAATCTTGCATTTATTATGAATATGTGTATTTTCTTTTCCTGTATTGCAGGATCGAACTCCTGCGCATTTTTACCTTCACAACTTCACTAGAAAATACGTTCTAGCACTACTAACTACACGGAAAAAAGAAGATTTGCTAGGGTCTGCTTCAGAGATCAAGCTACTTCTAGGATCGCTACTTGTGGAGCGTCGTTAGTATACTAATTCTATCCTTGGCGTTTGGTAAGTCTTCATACTACGTACAATATTTACAAGTGCTCGTTTGTGAGTAAGTGTGGAGAATGTTTTATCCCTTGACGATAATGACTTCACCACTGCTTGTTCTTCGTCGTAATATTTCACATTCATTTATACATATTACAAGCTGTATATCTGCCTTATTGGTACAACGACATATACATGTCTATGTTCGTAACGTGTGACCGATAATTTTACTGTATTTTTGTCATGTGTAAGTCCACTCATAATTCATTCCGCTAAAGAAGAAGGTGCTTATGCTAAATGTACTTCTTTCGCCTCTGCGTGTGTCAAGAACTCACTGTAGAAAATATTGTTTCACTGCATTTTGTATTCATCCCTCGCACGAATTTCATGTCATATTTTCATCTATATTCACCTTATAGTTGCTCAACCTGTAACAGTTAGTCGTTAACGAAATAGTTTTCATACTAAGTTGTTTTTCATTCTAATGTATGTGTAGCAAATTACTGTGCTGTCTTGTACGTTAAATGTATCGTGTACCTTTGTTACTATTGACTTCACTGTTTCTTCTTTACTCTTGAAGATCTTCGTTTCACAGTTACTTACTGTATACGTATCACCATACTTCGCTTCCACACTCATACAATTATTCACTCTCAGACTTAAAACCACGTAATCTATTCTTTCTTACGTCGCCTTCGTGGCCCTTTCCCAGTCACCGCTGTAATATTCATCTTCATATTCATCGCCTTATACCCATATAATTATTCATTAAAAATCTTTCACATAAATATCCATTTATATCAATATATTACCTGTGGGGCCCTCACACTGGCACCACAGCCCTATTTATTTCTTCACACAAATATAAATAAACTCATATTACTCTTATACAGTTTCATTCTCTTCCTAGTTTCACTCCATGTGGGATATGTCACCAGAAACGTAGATTAACTAATTAATACCTTCAGCGGCTGGTCCCGGCGGAGGTTCGAGTCCTCCCTCGGGCATGGGTGTGTGTGTTGGTCCTTAGGATAGTTTAGGTTAAGTAGTGTGTAAGCTTAGGGACTGATGTCCTTAGCAGTTAAGTCCCATAAGATTTCACACATATTTGAACATTTGAACAATACCTTCAGTTGAATCTAAAATCTTTCACACTCTCTCTACCTCCTAGTATTATCCAGCAGTGAAATTCATTTATTTCTCCATATTAAGTTTTAAACATATTGTACTTACCTTAGTTACTTTGTTTAAGTACATGTAATTACGTTGTGTTCGTAGTGGTTGGTTTTCGTATTTACTTAGCTTATCTCTCGCGTGTTATGCGATTCATGTTCACAGTTTTATTTTGCTGCTTATGTTTTTCCAATAAGGTACTATGTAATTAATAGCAACTAACGTAAGTGAGTTCTGTAATAGCAGATTTGTAGGTATATATTCTCACTGTACATTAAGCTCACTACTTCTAATGTTGTCTGCAAAGAAGTGTAGTTCTATAAGTGTACAACTTATATATATATATATATATATATATATATATATATAGTCATTAATGTACGCTCAGCTTTAAGCGCAGCTGCGCATCTCAATACATTTCTCCTCTCGTGACTCTCGCTTAAATCTCAGCGCTGTGAATTCCTTCGTTTTTCATCACTCATAATCAAGTTTTTGCTCCTGACGTAGTATAACTACGTCATCTAATGGTTTTCATTCGTTCAGTATTATGGATAGCTGTTTAAGTTCTTGTTTATACCGTGTTTCCTTAATGAAAATACAAAGAAAATTTTTATTCACTAGGCTGCATGTTATTCTTTGCGTGTTAGATACTAGATGATAATTGAACATTGCTTATTGGCTAAGCCGGCCGCTGTGGTCGAGCGGTTCTAGGCACTTCAGTCCGGAACCACGAGGCTGTTACGTCGCAGGTTAGAATCCTGCCTCGGGCATGGATGTGTGTGATGTCCGTAGGTTAGTTAGGTTTAAGTAGTTCTAAGTTCTAGGGGACTGATGACCTCCGATGTTAAGTCCCATAGTGCATAGAGCCATTTGAACCATTTCAGCTTATTGGCTAAGCAGGATAGTAGAAGAGGGAGAGGACACCGGAAATATAAATCTTGTACCCCCTAGCTGGAGAGAAACCGAGAACCAGTCGGTTTATTCGTCAAAGGGCGATAGACCTCGTATATTCTGTGTTTTGTTGATATAACAGATAGGGAAAGAACGAGACTTGAATTTCCGCAAATCTTTATGTGGATACATATATTTTATTTTACCATTTTTTATATTTCCTATCAAGTAGCACCAAGAATATGGCTCCTCAACAATTGGAGTTACTTATTCAATGCTTTTAACTTCGATGATTGTGGGTGAGATCTTATTAGTACCTGCTGTCCAATCTAGAATTCTGTTACGTTTTTCAATTTCCTATCGTAAATTCCGTTCCTTATTTGAGCTTACTCTACTAACGTTACTAGCGCTCGTTGTACTTTCTCATCTAATGCTACGTCTTTGTACCCTAGTTTAGGTATCGGTTTCGCCCATTCACCTGTATCCACCATTTCAAACATAAGTTCGGTCGGTGTGTACCCTGTTGATGAGTGCAGTAGGTAATTTACTACATGCTGAAACGTACCCAGGTATTCTATACTTTTCTTTTGATTCTGTGGTATATATCACGAAAGTATCATTCGATAAAACTTGCTTCCGGATGGAACTTGGATACTAAAATATGACGTATGTTTTGTGATTTCAAAAATGAATTCCGTTGGTCACTTGTAAAATTTGATGCGTTATCATTTAGTATGGGTGTGGGGGGGGGGGGGGGGGAGGGGAGGGGGCGGGGTTCCCAACGCGTCGTATGCAGTCTTTCAGAATCCGCCATATAATTGGTCCAGACCTAACTGTTTTGACTATGTACAGTTGGAGATAGTTACTAAAAACTTCATACAGGGCTACGATATATCTGATCCCGCCGCGGGCTTGGGGATAAGGTCCGGGGAGTCAATAGATACAAGATCCCTTGGTTGCTTTGGTACTATTGGGTGTAGTGCGTCAAGACATGTTCTGTTCTGATGCTTGACCTATTGACAAACCGCACAGCGTCTGATAACTTGCTCTATAAGTCGCCTCATATTAGTGAAATAACAATACGTAGAAATTTTGGCAGCACACTTCAGCGCTTCATAGTGTCCCCAAATGCTGTTCGTGTGTTGAATTAAGTCGTCCACGTATTCCTGAGGAATGCACACACACCACTGATCCATTCGTCTATCTCTTCTATGAAAAAGCATGTCATAAGTTTAACATTGATGTCAGGTGTCTGCCTTGTCTGATTTGTCATTGTAGTTCTTATTAATGTCTACTGTCAGTGTGCGCTCTCCCCGCTGCCGATGTCTATTTGTACCCCATATCTTCCGAACACCTCCATACCAGTTCACTATAAGTTTGTCTACCAACAAGAAAGTACACTGCAAAATTAATCCACAATTGCTAATGAGTAAGCTAGCTTCTAATTTTATAACTTTAGACTTACTTCCCATCGCCATTACGATCTTCTCTACGGGTAGCGTAGGTACGTCTACATCATGGTCTATCTCTTTAAACAAGCTGGTTGACATCAGGCTTGTTGAAGCGCCAGTATATCTATGTTTCCCACCTTTACCTTTATTGTTGCTTGAATAATTTCACTTATATTGCGTGTTGTTTCTTTCTCTTCAGTGAACAAATCTTCATCCATTTCTGCTTCCTTATCCTACAGATTATGGATATATTGTACGTGTAAGTTTGCTTCAGTGTCTACTTCCTCCTTCCTGCTTCTGTTCATATTAATGTTTATATCGCTAATATTATTACTGTGGCACACTAACAGTTCATTACCTTCTTCCTCTAGTCATGCTCGATTATTCTTTCCTGGGGGCGGTAATAAGAGGTATTGTTTCGTTTTCTGCCGTCACTTCTATTATGTTCACCGTGTGTTCGCGTGCTTGCCAGTTCGCGTCCTGGTTGTTTCGGTTTGACGGTACTGGCTGCCGGTTCTCTCTCAGATCCCTGTGCTCCACATTCCCATCCTGCTAATTTGCATTTCGTTGTCGCCTAATATCAAAGTTTTCTCTCGAATTTCTCATATCTCGTCCATTGGCGTATTAACGGGGCTGGTATTTATTTTAATACCTTCGGACAGCCTGTGGCTGAGAGGTGAACCGATTGTACGGATTTCCGTTGTGGCGCGGCGGTGCATAATGTTGCCATTCATACACACACGACCAGTTTAGTTTTCAGAACCATTGCCGTTACCGTAGTTGTTCCTCCCATTTGGGTTATGTTCATTACCGTTACGATAACTAGGCATGGTTCGCCCATCCTTATGAATTAGATCTATTGAGTCGTGCACTGAGAGAAAATAGTCGAGATCATATTCGGGAACGCTTACTAATCTTTCCCTAACATTTGTAGGCAACTTGTTCTTTAAGATTTTCAATGCATCGACATGCGGTTTATTCCAGTAGCGGGTCTTGTTCTGATATGTTTCAAAATAGTTTCTTAGCCCCCAGAATTTTGGATGATATGATAATGGCTTGAATACCTCTGGTTTTAATTTCTCCTGGATAGCTGTTGACCAGTATTTATCTAAAAATGCATTCTCATATTGATCATATGCCTCGCAAAGTTCCGACATCTCTGTAGCCCACAAAAGGGCGTCGCCATCTGTGGGTCCTACCACATATTTCATCTTTTGAGCTTCTGTCCAGGTCCTAGGCAGTACATTCCCAATGGCTCGGACAAACACTACCGGATGCGTTCGCTTTGTTTCATTGGAAAACACAGGAAAGTGTCGATGTTTTATTAAACTCTCGTCCATTAACAACGCTGTCCACTAGGACGGAGCAGCATTTACAGGCGGTGATGAAATATCAGTCTCATAAAAGTTTTCCCCGTTGCTCGCGTCGCGTATCGGCATTTGCTCGCACGGCGTTGGTTGGGCGTTGTTGTCCGCGCCACTGATTTCTCTCACCGGTGGAGGGCTGTTTATAGCTACGCTTACCGTACCCGGCGATTATATTGGTTGGTTGGTTTGTGAGATTCAAGGGACCAGACTGCGATGGTCAACGGTCCCGCGATGATATTATCGTACTTTGTTTGTTAACTATTTCGTCCATTAATCTTTGTTCTACCTGTTTGATATCATGTCCTACGCGTTTTAAAATTTGTTCTTCCTTGTTCTTCATTACTTCTTTTGCCGTTTCCACATAAGTACGCTGTTCACGTACACACTTTTCCGCGAACGTTGTGTTTTCATCTTTTGTATTATCCTTTATAGTTTCGTGAAGTTGTACAATTTCTGAATTGATTATTTTATGTTTTAACTTAAGTAATCCTATCTCCACTGTGATTTTCTCTATATTTTCTGGTAAGTCGTCACAGAATGAATGCAGCTTCGCTACTTCTGATTGTACATTATCTATGTTAACCTGCGTGTCTTCTTCATTACCTCTAAATTATCCTGTCTTGGGCCTTTCTCACTCATATCATGAACCAATGTTTGTACTAGTTCGTTAATTTTCCTATCCACGTCCGTGGAGATATGCGAAATCTGATGTGTGTATTTCGTATCCAGATTTTAGAGTTCCACAAATTTTTTATCTCGCCTGAGTGTGTGTCATGTTTGTATTTACTGTGGTCATGTCTCCTTTCATATTATTCAAATCTATTTGTATTGCGTCTAAACTCGACATGTTTGAATTGATTGTGTTCATGTCGGACTGTATTGTTTCTAAATTCGATATTTTTGAATTTGTTCAAATTGGTCTCTAAACCCGACATTTCTGAATTTATGTCTGTTTTCATTGCGTTCATATCTCTTTGTATCTCTGTTAAGGCTCGAAATAAGGCTTGCATATCTTCCCTAGTCACTTCTGGCCTACACCTGTCAGAATCTGTACTACGTGTACTACTTTCATTTAAAATATTGCTTTGTCTTGAGGTGTTATTGATTTCGTCTACTGTAATTAACGTATTAATTGTAATGAAATGCCGCGTGGGATTAGCCGAGCGGTTTAAGGCGCTGCAGTCATAGACCTTGCGGCTGGTCCCGGCGGAGGTTCGAGTCCTCCCTCGGGCATGAGTGTGTGTGTTTGTTCTTAGGATATTTTAGGTTAAGTAGTGTGTTAGCTTAGGGACTGATGACCTTAGCAGTTAAGTCCCATAGGATTTCACACACATTTGAACATTTGTAATGAAATGTTCCGTATTCACGGTGTCGAATGCAAGAATGGCACGTCGCACCCAACATCCAAATAATCACCACTTGACGGTTCCAAACCACTCATTCTTCCGTTTTGCAAATGCAAGTCTACTACATTGGCCTTTTGATTTTGAAATCGCATTTCCTTGTTGTTTTCTCCACCAATTATAGAAATCTTTACGTCTCTGCATTTACGAAAATTAATATTTTCTGTGTTTGGATTTTACTTCGGCGGTATTTCACGCACGACAGAATGCATATACTGCTATATGTAATTGTAATCTCAATTGTTGTTCACTCAGTATGCTTGTCATACTGTCTCCGTCATGTCATCAGAATACGTGGAACATAAAGAAATTATTAACATCTTAACAATTCTAGTACAGTTTTGCCCACTGCGTATCGAGCCTGTCTCTTGTCGCCACTTTATAATATAATAAAAAATAAAATAATAATAAATGTCAACATATGCGGAAACAACGAGATTTATTATTCGGCGCTCGGACAAGCGCAATAATCTGGGCTGTGCCTGTAAATGGATTCATATTCGTTCATATTAGTTCAGCACGGACGAAATAGTCTTCCTCTTGTTGTAAATTTATGCTTACCAATTAATAATACTACGTCCGATTGCCGTATCTACCGGGTTCATGATATTGTAATCAAATGTAACCCCGAAGTACACAGGTGGGCTTCTTGGATTTTTATAAATCACAGTACCACCTGGAATAATAACTCATTTTATGTTTCAATTAGTAAAATAATATTGTATTCGTCCTTCGATGTACATCAAAAATACAGAATTTTTACTTATTCTCACAACAAAAATGGCCGATTACGCTCTAAAATAACGTGCGTCTACCTTCGTTCCTTAACAGAGAGCGAGTCCGTCCTCTTACTGAGAAACGGGAGAAAAATCTTACGTTTTTTAACACTTGAAAATCAAAAATACATGACCATAGGCGCAGACTCTACGCTGGGCTAGAGCTTCACCTTTTCTCTTTGCCTCTGAGGAAATCGAAAACATAAATACAAGAAATGCAATACAAGAGAAATACTTAGAACAGCTGTGAGAAGCTTCATCGGATTTGTACTGTAGTTTCCATTTCGCTGTCGATCTGATCTTAATAAATGAATAGCACTGGTATTTCCGTACACAGCCGTTCTGAAATCGTAATTCACTGGCATAGGCCTTCATGCCACTCTGGAGTATCTCGTAGTTTTAATGTACCTGCTGGTAATTTATGTCCTTCATGTTTATTATCAGGCTCAAGTCTTCTTCATCTTTGGAACTGCATAAGCAAATATTTTTCACCACAACGTACGAAGACTTGAGCCAAATGGTGAACATTTAGGTATTCTAAAGAGCAAGACTGAGTAAAGTGAAATTAAGATATGTCATATGATCTATCTACTGTCAGCTACAGGTCTAACATGGTACGCCACAAATATTGCTTGTATTATTATTATTGGGAATGTTAGTATTAACTAAGTATAGGCTTCGATGACGAACAAGGGGCAACAGAAAGTATTACAAGAACTGGAAGTTCTCGATGTAATCATTAGTCTGCAAACTATTTATATGCAGTTCAACATGTTAGTGTGTCCTGTAAAATAAAGGTTTTGCATCTGACGTTTATGCTCGCTCGAATTGCTAGATGTATGTAGTTCCACGCTAATCCGGCAGATGTCGATACAGCCGCTTTGGGCTGGAAGAGCAGCTGCACTCGACGTCCTTGAATCTCGCTGGATCGTCTCACGCTCGAATTGCCCGGTCATTTACTGCAGTTGCCCGAGAGCCGCGAAGTCGCCTACTACGGGATAATGGCGCGTGAATCTGAGATGAAGGACAGTGCGAAAGTTAAAGTTGCTTCGAAACGCGATGGTCGTAACAATGTCTGAGAGAGACTTTCATTTGTGACTCAACGATGTTCGCCGCACGTTCTGAGGCAAGTGCTCACCTCTGCTTACGGATCTGTCGTCACACATTTAAAGACACATGCACAACATGTCAAAATTCTGAAGCATAACCAGCGTCATAGATAGCTATGACAATTAAAATGGTGCGTAGATATATGTGCTATTACGGCCCATTTACGTTAATATTACGAGTAGAATTTTGCACTTTATGTCAGGAGCTTGTAAACGTCGGTTCAGAATTGGTACATATAGATGTCTCTAACATTGTGCCTCATTTTACGACAGTATTACGGAACAGTGAAAGACAAGCCGATGATATATGCGAGAGTATAATTCCAAGCATTATCCAGGCCATACGAGTGAATCATATGAATGTACAACGGACATATGACCGACACATAGGAAAATGTGTAACATATTCATTCACGCGAACTTTATTTGTGAAGATTAGGCACAACAAAATGTAGTATTGGTGACTACTCTCT
This sequence comes from Schistocerca cancellata, assembly GCF_023864275.1. Taxonomy (NCBI): domain Eukaryota; kingdom Metazoa; phylum Arthropoda; class Insecta; order Orthoptera; family Acrididae; genus Schistocerca; species Schistocerca cancellata. The sequence continues at coordinate 78,591,927 of NC_064627.1, read as the reverse complement.
TTTCTCAGAAGAAACCAATCAGTTGAATTTATTGAGAACTACATTGATTAAACATTATTCAAATCGTTAGGAGTAAATCCTCAGCAATTTTATTCGATTTCATAAAGAAATTTCCATTCGTTTATTCCACATATATGCTGCCAAACAAGCTATCCATTTCATGAAGAAAACTGCGGACGTGAAATCGATACACACAAACCTGAAGGAAGAAACCGAGAGTAGATGGAACAGCTCGTTTTGGATAACATTCACTCTGCATGTCCAGAAAACCAACACTGCTCTTAACTGCGAAACGTCAGTTTCAGTGTCACCGTTCTTTTGGCAGTACACTATAGATGTCGTATCATCATCTATAAACTGCAGATACTAAGAGCACTGAAGCACCACTGTCTACGTCTCATACACGGGAAAGTCTAAATTCGGACTTTGCACAGAATAGCAACATTTCTGTAGGCGACGTTTCGATTATTGAAAATCCTGTGTCTATTAGAGATGAGACGTAAATACTGTCAGTCACATATCTGATGAAACTTCAGTTCCTGATAGGCTATAACAACATTATAATGTTGGCAGTAACATCTTAATATATTTTTGGGATACCTGTAAATATTTATTTAGGCCCGTTGAGCAAATGACAGACGCGCTCAGCAGTCAAATCCGTGAAGTCCCTGTTTTCGGAGTGACTAAACTACGGGAGATATCATAGCCAATCTACCGACTGTGTTGACTTTTATTTAACGCGCATGGATAGTGGTGACGACGATGATCGGCTTGAGAGGTGACACCAGTAATTGTAGTCTCTTTCCCGTACTATCTAATTTATTGAGAAGAATGTTTTGTGTTCCAGCCTAAAATGCTATTAGCTTAAGAAATTTCTGTGCGGCATGGAACCTTATTTCGGACGGACGAAGCAGACTCGATACGAAATGAGTCAATTCATTATAATTACAATAATAGAAAATAGCTTGGAGGTAATTTTGTTACTATTAGATATCTAATTTCTTCGGTGGTCAAGTTCACATATGTATATTTGAACCAATGAAGCATATGGTGTTATATAAAACTGCAATGTGATTTTTAATTCCATGTACATCTACATCTGCATGGATATTCTTCAAATCACACTTAAGTGCCTGGCAGGGGGTTCATCGAACTACCTTCACAATAATTCTCTATTATTCCAATGTCGAACAGTGCGTGTGAAAACGAACACCTATTTCTTTCCGTGCAAGCTCTGATTTCCTTTTTTTTTATTATGACTATCGTTTCTTCCTATGTAGGTCAGCGTCAACAAAATATTGTCACATTTGGAGGAGAAAGTTGATGATTGAAATGTCGTGAGAAGATTCTGCCGCAGAGAAGAACGCCTTTGTTTTAATGGTGCCCACTCCAAATCCTGTATCATGTCAGTGACACTCTCTATCCTATTTCGCGATAATACAAGAGTTCCTGCTCTTCTTTGTACTTTCTCGAAGTTCTCCGTTAATCCCTTCTGGTAAGGATCCCAAACCGCGCAGCAGTACTCCAGAAGCAGGCCGCTGAGGCCGAGCGGCTCTAGGCGCTTCAGTCCGGAACCGCACTGCTGCTACAGTCGCTGTTACCAATTTTCGCACCATAAGATATTTTTTCTACATCGTTTTGCAATTTGTTTTGACTTTCTGATGAGTTTACTAGACGATAAACGACAGTGTCATCTGCAAACAACCTAACACGGCTTCTGAGATTGTCTCCTAAATCGTTTACAAAGATAAGGAACAGCAAAGGGCCTATAATACTACCTTGGGAAGCGCTAATCACTTCTGTTTTAGTCGATGATTTCCCGTCATTTACTACCAACTGTGACCTCTGTGACAAAAACAAGAAAAAATGTCCTATAAACGTGAGCTCTAAAATGCATACCTGAGGAGTTATGACCATGAATTCATTTTGACTAACCTGAAGCACATTTCCTCTATTGAGCAAGTGTTCATAACTATTAACGTACGCACTTTAGAGCCCAAGTTTATTTGATATTTTTTCTTGTTTTTGTCCATACTACCATGTTTGAAAGTTAACAACCCTACACTCTTCGCAACACAAGATGGCTCAAATGGCTCTGAGCACTATGGGACTTAACTACTGAGGTCGTCAGTCCCCTAGAACTTAGAACTACTTAAACCTAACTAACCTAAGGACATCACACACATCCATGCCCGAGGCAGAATTCGAACCTGCTACCGTAGCAGTCGCGCGGTTCCGGACTGAAGGGCCTAGAACCGCTCGGCCACCGCGACCGGCGATATGGAATCGGTGGGTTCAGGAAAGTAATACGGAACGCCGTGCTGGATCCCAACGGCCTCGTATCACTAGCAGTCGACATGAAAGGCATCTTATCCGCATGGCTGTAACCGTTCGTGCAGCCACGCCTCGACCTTTGCAAGACAAGAACCATCTGCTCGAACAGTGCGACAACGTTTGCAGCAGCATGGACTATCAGATCGGAGACCATGGCTGCGGTTACCGCTGTCGCTGCATCACAGACAGGAGGGCCTGCGATGGTGCACTCAACGACGAACCTGGGTGCACGAATGGCAAAACGTCATTTTTTCGAATGAATCGAGGTTCTGTTTACAGCATTATGATTGTCGCATCCGTGTTTGGCGACATAGCGGTGAACGCACATTGGAAGCGTGTATTCGTCATCGCCATACGGGCGTATCACCGGGCGTGATGGTATGGGGTGTCATTTGTTACACGTCTCGGTCACCTATTGTTCGCATTGACGGCACTTTGAACAATGGACGTTACATTTCAGATGTGTTATGACCCGTGGCTCTACCCTTCATTCGATCCCTGCGAAACCCTACATTTCAGCAGGATAATGCACGACCGCATGTTGCAGGTCCTGTACGGGCCTTTCTGGATACAGAAAATGTAAGACTGCTGCCCTGGCCAGTACATTCTCCAGATCTCTCACCAATTGAAAACGTCTGGTCAATTGTGGCCGAGCAACTGGCTCGACACAATACACCAGTCACTACTCTTGATGAACTGTGGTATCGTGTTGAGGCTGCATGGACAGCTGAACCTGTATACAGCACCCAAGCCCTGTCTGACTCAATGCCCAGGCGTATCAAGGCCGTTATTACGGCCAGAGGTGGTTGTTCTGGGTACTGATTTCTCAGGATCTATGCACCCAAATTGCGTGAAAATGTAATCACATGTCAGTTCTAGTATAATATATTCGTCCAATGAATACCCGTTTACCATCTGCATTTCTTCTTGATGTATCAATTTTAATGGCCAGTAGTGTATGTTGCAATGATGTCGCGATTAGACTCTACCACCCAGGAATAAAGGTATATAACGTAAGTTGATCTGGGTGTAGTTACATCAGCCGGTGGGAATGTGTCAGCCCGCAGAGAGACAGAGGTGCTGCTGGATAGGTGGCAGCAGCGGCGCTGACCTCCTCTCCCCGCCCTCCCGCCTGCCTCACTTCGAGCGCTTTCACCCGAGCAAGCCATGCTTGGACGCGGCGTGCAAAACGATCTGTCTGCAGACCTCTACCATTCTAGGCTCTTCGTCTCCGCATAACAACAATAAGCTGCATTCACCTTAAACCTGCTTCCTGTCTTGCAGCCTTGGTCTCCCTTTAAAAATTCCCTTCCCCCCCCCCACCCCACCGCCACGCATTCACACTTACCTCCATTATAAAAGTGACGCTTTCTTGATGCCGAAGGAATAACGTATAAATAGATCGATTTGTTTAGTCAAGCTGCATAACAAATTTCTTTTTTTTTTCTCAATTCGACCTAGCACGGCCAGTTTCGTTACTCGTCAGTAAATGGAACAACAACTTTACTGTTACCAGTGACTGTTTATCTCCATGACGCTTTTCAAAGGTTTAAATCTCCAACAGGTGTATTTACTCTTGTTAGTATGACAAGTGAGTGTGTGTGTCGGGTTAAGACTTTTTGGAGGAACTTCTGGTACTGTCTCCAGTGGTCACAGGTTCCTCTCACTGACGTAACTCATCACACGTACACTGTGTGCCAGTTTACATGTGATGTGTTACGACAATGAAAGGAACCTGTGACCACTGTGCCACAAGTTGCTCCAAAAAGTCGTGACACAACACGCACACAGACACTCATGTGATACTAATAAGTGTAAAACCACCTGATGATGGAGGTTCAAACCTTTGAAACGCGTCATGGACGTAAATAAACAGTGACTGGTAACAGTAAACGTGTTGTTTCATGAAATGTCAATAACAGTCGCGTTAATATCTAACCTATTATGTTCGCATTCGTTACTTGATTTCATCATTTTGTTTTCAACGTTCTTCTGTACCAACACACTTCAAAAACTTATATTCTCTTCTTTTCTAAATTGTTTAGTGTACACTTTTCACCTAAAAAAGTACAAGGCTACACATTATGTCAAATACGTTAAAGAAAGGGTCCCTAAAACTTAAGTTTATATTTCACGTCAGTAAATTTCTCTTTTTCAGAAACACTTTCCTCGCCACTGACAGGCTGCATTTTAAATCACTGATCCTTCGAGTACTGTCAGTTGCTTTGCTAGCCAAATAACAGAACTCGTCTCATTTTCTGTTCTCACTCCATTAGCATCACAAGATTTAATTAGATTACATTCTATCATAGTTGTATTACCTCTGTCGATATTCACCTGATAATCTCCTAAGACATATTCATTTCGTTCAACTTTCTTTTCAAGTCACTTCCTGTTTCTACCAGAATGATAGTGTCGTAGGCGAACAGCATGGTTTTAATTTTATCGCACTGAACTTCAATAGCCTTTCCAGATTTTTCTGTGGTGGTTTTTACTACTTGCTCTGTGTACAGAATGATAAGCAGCAATCCCCTCTCCCTTTTCAACCACTAACGTACAGTCTGTTTCCCGTACAAGCTGTAGGTAACTGTTTTGTAACTGTACTTCACCCCTCATGCCTTTTGGAAATTACTTCCAAAAAAAGAGTGATACCTACAGAACCAGTCACCTGTGAATGACACCGTAAGAGATTTCGTGAGAGTTAAGCGTTGGCAGCATTTAAAGAAGGTTTTCGGAATTTTCATCAAAGGTCACATTTTAATAATAAGACTGTAGCGCGCCAGTGTACCGATCAACGGTCAGGCGAGTCCCCACTCTTTCTGTCCTGCTACAAGCATCACATCCAGGTTTTTCCACTAGCTTATATCGACACTAGCGCAGTTCGACTTTTAAACCCGTGTTGACTTAATGCTGGAGAATGTATTTTTTCAATAAATGTGTCAATAACATAGGAAACAGAGAAGTTAGTAACTAATGTACATAATGCAAGAAACGAACAGAAAAGAACCTACGTTAACCACTGCTTGCTAGACTGCACAGCCCAACGGAAAATTGGTTCTTAGTTGTCCTGTACGGGAGCTATAGTGTTCTTCTGGGGAATACCGTTTGCCACACAACAATCACTGCTCGCCTAGTTTACAACAGTAAGAGCGCGTACCGTTATTAACGATGTTGTCCTGCTAACTGACTTCTAGCGGACGTCCCCACATTAGACTATATGTGAAGCAAACCATCTGTCTGAAATATGTCACACTAAAGAGCGTACTGTAATAGTTGTAAAACGGTATTGTCAACAACTCGATGTATCTAGGAACGGCGAGGATTAATTTGTCCCTCAACGTCAGCTGCACGGCACCTCGCCATGTTAATCGCGTCCAGCGACTCCGTGACCTGTTTCGGTCCACAACATGTGAGGTTTGGTTGGCTGCCGGCGCGGAAGCGAGGAACGAAATTTTTATGACTGAATATTCATAGATAAACAACGGCGCGAGAGAGCGCCTGTCGAATATATCACTCGGATTTTTATTGACGGATCCCCATAAACGCGCGTGTTCCATATATCCGGCTGGCCGCGGGCGTTATTTCTTTACGCGCGGTGATGAATTTACGGCCGTAGCGGAGCGCAGCACGGCGTGGTGCGCTGCTGCCGGCTGATCCCGTGCTGCACAATGTCGGGCCGGGCCGGGCCGTATATCTGCCACCCCCCACCCACCCCCCTCCTCATTCACCGCGCGTCACCGCACCACGTCCCGTGAAGCACGCCGCCCTTCAGGAATTGCTGAGGAGCCTCCGGCCGCCAGCGCTGTGGACGGCTCGTCACCTGTGTTACGCTGCAGCAGTGACGTCAGAAGCTCGGATTGCACCTGCGCTGTGTCGTAGGACGGTACAAGCTGCTCTTCCCAAACCAAACAAACGGCTCAGCTTTCGTCGTAGGACGTTGGCTACCTACGCAACGGCACGACATTAATTGGGCTTCCAGCTTTTCAGTGGTTTATAAGGCGCAGTCAAATGAAAACGAGAATGATGGAAGAAAAGTAAGGAAGCTGTTTATTACACTCCTGGAAATTGAAATAAGAACACCGTGAATTCATTGTCCCAGGAAGGGGAAACTTTATTGACACATTCCTGGGGTCAGATACATCACATGATCTCACTGACAGAACCACAGGCACATAGACACAGGCAACAGAGCATGCACAATGTCGGCACTAGTACAGTGTATATCCACCTTTCGCAGCAATGCAGGCTGCTATTTTCCCATGGAGACGATCGTAGAGATGCTGGATGTAGTCCTGTGGAACGGCTTGCCATGCCATTTCCACCTGGCGCCTCAGTTGGACCAGCGTTCGTGCTGGACGTGCAGACCGCGTGAGACGACGCTTCATCCAGTCCCAAACATGCTCAATGGGGGACAGATCCGGAGATCTTGCTGGCCAGGGTAGTTGACTTACACCTTCTAGAGCACGTTGGGTGGCACGGGATACATGCGGACGTGCATTGTCCTGTTGGAACAGCAAGTTCCCTTGCCGGTCTAGGAATGGTAGAACGATGGGTTCGATGACGGTTTGGATGTACCGTGCACTATTCAGTGTCCCCTCGACGATCACCAGTGGTGTACGGCCAGTGTAGGAGATCGCTCCCCACACCATGATGCCGGGTGTTGGCCCTGTGTGCCTCGGTCGTATGCAGTCCTGATTGTGGCGCTCACCTGCACGGCGCCAAACACGCATACGACCATCATTGGCACCAAGGCAGAAGCGACTCTCATCGCTGAAGACGACACGTCTCCATTCGTCCCTCCATTCACGCCTGTCGCGACACCACTGGAGGCGGGCTGCACGATGTTGGGGCGTGAGCGGAAGACGGCCTAACGGTGTGCGGTACCGTAGCCCAGCTTCATGGAGACGGTTGCGAATGGTCCTCGCCGATACCCCAGGAGCAACAGTGTCCCTAATTTGCTGGGAAGTGGCGGTGCGGTCCCCTACGGCAATGAGTAGGATCCTACGGTCTTGGCGTGCATCCGTGCGTCGCTGCGGTCCGGTCCCAGGTCGATGGGCACGTGCACCTTCCGCCGACCACTGGCGACAACATCGATGTACTGTGGAGACCTCACGCCCCACGTGTTGAGCAATTCGGCGGTACGTCCACCCGGCCTCCCGCATGCCCACTATACGCCCTCGCTCAAAGTCCGTCAACTGCACATACGGTTCACGTCCACGCTGTCGCGGCATGCTACCAGTGTTAAAGACTGCGATGGAGCTCCGTATGCCACGGCAAACTGGCTGACACTGACGGCGGCGGTGCACAAATGCTGCGCAGCTAGCGCCATTCGACGGCCAACATCGCGGTTCCTGGTGTGTCCACTGTGCCGTGCGTGTCATCATTGCTTGTACAGCCCTCTCGCAGTGTCCGGAGCAAGTATGGTGGGTCTGACACAACGGTGTCAATGTGTTCTTTTTTCCATTTCCAGGAGTGTATTTCAAAAGTAATCGCTACGTTCGCTTGGGGTAATTAGAGTACAATCGGATAATTTTGATGTGAATGACAATTTCTTTTCATAATTCTTAATCTAATGCTCCTACATAATTTACTATCTATGCTACATATCATAGGTGGCTGTAACATGGTGTTAGCAGTTTGTATTAATCAAAATGGTATTGCCATTTTCAAATATATATTATTTCTCTTAATAATGCAATGACGATCTACAACTGCAGTTTAACAGGTGCTATTGAGGAACTATGATACAGTAAACAAACTCATATGTGTTCGTATTACATTTATTTTAAATACAATTATAATAACATTAATAACATATCACTTACAGTATGATAGTAGAACAAAATCTGCGAATGTGGAGCGATTTGCGTATGAATGTAGGTTAGGATGGACAACGATCTTACTTTTCCTTTCCAGATCAAGTGACGTGCATATATTAACAAACGGGCTTCCACATATGACTCCAGTGATCTTGAGAAGGCCAGGAAAGTAGTTTAAAAAGGTAATGTGTGTGTGTGCTGCTGCTAACAAATTCAACATTGCGTACGAAATATTAAGGCGGTTTTTGCTGTGCCTTGTGACGGAAGTGATTAAACTAAAGACGAAGAAGAAAGCCTTCGTTGTACGACAAGGATTAAATTCGGAAATAATAATAGCATCATGGGTTTCAGTCCATTATCGAAGTGAATGTGGTAGAAAGTGAAGGAGTATAGAGGGCGGGTTAAAGGACAGGATCCACACAAGCGAAACTAATGTTCAGTGAAGATTCTATCCAAATGCAAGGGCGATGATCATTGCTACATTTTGCCAGAGATAGATGACATAGGATGGATTGATTTAGGACACGTAGTTGAAATGCTTTTTGCAACTGATTTTAATGGGAGATATTTCAAACTTACTTGAACAGTATGAAGTAGAATTATTTGTTTATCTTGCCATGTAAGTTTCATTACTGATTTCTCATTAAACTTTTTGGAATCTTACATATTTATATTTTTTGTGTGTTTTGTAGACCTACTCTTACCTATGATTGGAGTAATTGCAGCATAATAGGACATCTAAGTACGGTTTAGTTGAATGATGTCCACCCCCGGTCATCGCGACAGAATGTCAATTCTATGGGCCCGGATTCGATTCCCGGCTGGGTCAGAGATTCTCTCCGCCCAGGGATTGAGTGTTGTGTTGTCTTAATCATCATCATTTCATCCCCATAGACGCGCAAGTCGCCGAAGTGGCGTCAAATCGAAAGACTTGCCCCCGGAGAACGGTCTACCCGACGTGAGGCCCTAGTCAAACAACATTTACATCTCTTTTAGTTGAATAGTATATTCTACACCCAAATTACCAATTCCGTGCCTTAGACTGGGTATAGTTCAACACAGTGTTATTATTGTGATAAGAAAGTATCATAATACTTGAAAATGCAATAGAATCGTTCTAGCAGTTAACATTGGTAACACATGAAGAACTGATACGGAACATATCTCGGTAGTAAGCTGTGTCTCATTAAACTTCAAAATGCTGTTTCTCTGTACCCAAATTAACCCAGACAACCCTGTAACTGTCAATATACTTATCCCACTGTGAGACCAGACAGTAAATGCCGTCACGTAAAAATGGTTGCGGTTGCCTACGGAACTGTGTTTGTACCCAAGCGTCCAGCTCTTTGTACGAAGCAACGAGCCCACAAGTTGCCAAGGTTTTCTCGATTACACTGCGGAAGTCTCGCTGCAAAACTTTTATACAGCCTTCATACAGTCACAATCTCTTCCCATCCGATATCCATATTTTTTCAGCCATGAAGAAAGACATTCGTGGTCGGCGATTTGTTGCAGCGTTAAGAAAATTTGCCAGCTTGAGCGATTTTAATATTAATTCAATGATGAGTGATAAAAATGGTTAGCCCACTCCATCCGGTAGCCTGAAATGCAGACATGACATTCTGGTATATGACGCCTGGAGAAAATTTATTTCGATGCTCAAATTGATTGATTTAATTAGTCACCTTTTTAGTTTCACACTTGACACGTCCGTGCTTGATATCAATAAACTCGTCCTCTCTTTAGCATCATAAATCTGTAACCGGATTTTCTGGATTAATTTTGTTACTCCCTTTCTATCTATCCATGTATCTCTCTCTCTCTCTCTCTCTCTTTGTTTTGCAGTACTGGAAGGAGAAGTCTGTATTACTTCCGAACGTCCTGGTTCTGGCCACAAAAGTCTATGGGCTATAGGCTCTGGTGGGACATACATCATCGCTGTTGTATGATGTTACATGTCTTATGACTAAATACACATACAGAACACGAAGCTTTACAAAGACTTTACTTTGCTAGAAATATTTGTTCCACGAACAACATGAACTCCTAGAGGTATCTGTTCCCTCAAACGTGTCCTTACGTAACCCTCTTAATACCAGTGGTTTCTGACTAAAACTACCATTTTGTTGATTTTTTGAAGTACCAGTGCCTTTCGCACCAAACCACCGACGCTATTGTAGGACAGTACGCTGGTACACTGAGGTACTCCTACGAATGTAGTGAAATGTAGCAGCCATTTACAGCGTTCAAGGCAACAGTCGGCCTTGAGACACTCCTACATGATTGTAGGAGATTATGACACGTGGTACTTTATTATACTGATGAATTACATTGATAGTGACAGTAAGGTTATTGCAACTTAAATTTGAATTTGCATTACTGCTGTAATGGGTGGTATCGAAATGGAGCCACACGACCAGTACGTATTTTGGGCTACAGTTTATTAAATTTCAGGTTCATTTTTCGGGGCCATTAGCAGAATAATTTGTTTCATTCATTCTAAGTTCATGGAAATTTCTAGATGTGTGACTGTGTCTATGAAACGTGCGACATTATTTACAAATATGTCTCATGAAATGCTGGGTGGCTGAAAACAGTATGTCCCATTGCTTCCAAGGTAAAACTACAACTTTAAAACTGTTGACTGTTTACTATGATAATGAAAATGTTGTGAAAATTTTAAAATTATATTTTAAAATGGAACCACTTCCCTAAAATAGTCTATTCCTTACCTTTTATCAGTATCTTCTTGTATTCGTTGCTTCGTTGGTGTTCATGGAGGGCAGGGTGCATTTGTTGCAATAACTGATGCTTTCACGTTTCAAGGATGCTCAATTCAATTTACAGGATGTGCATGAATATGACGTACTACTTTATGCACATCAAACTGCCCGCGACACAGATTGCAGTAATTTCGAGGGAAGCAGTGGATGGTTGCATGACTTCAAACAATGCTACAGAGCTGTAAAACGTTAAGATAACGAAATTTCAAACAAGGCGTTAACTTGATGATGCACAGCAAACTGCGGAATCGGCGCGAAAATTTGTAGATGAGATAGACAAATCGTATAGTAGGGAATTTATCTACACCGACCAATCGGGATTTGCAGAAAAAAATTATATGAAAGGAACTCTGGACGTTAGAGGTACCAAGGGAGTTATATCAAGAGCAGTTAACATGAGTGCTTTAATGCCTTCGTATACAATTAATCTGACTGTTAGAGTGAACGCTCAATTCGCTGGGTAGGTATTTATTGTGCTGCGAGAAGTTGGAGGTGCTCTGCTCTCTCCGATTGGAACTATGAAGGAGTTCAACTTCGATCTTGATGGCGTAAACGTTTGTGATCATTGTGCCGCGCGATTTTGCATTTGGTGGTGATGGTGCAAGTTAATGGTTTGTTCTAAACATTTCTTGAATGTCGACAATGTTCATTTTGTGAAGTGTAATACACACATGCCATAGAAGTTGATCTTTGCACTTTCTGGAAACTCACTTTCTGTTGACCTCCTGATGCACATGTCATTAACAGCTAATATTATTCCTGTCATAATTGTAAACACTGAAACGTCCCCTTTGAACATTAATACAAGACTGTGCTTAAACTGACACACAATATTTTTAGCGCAACGCAATCTGACTTTCAAAAATCCCTACAAAAGAATGGCCCTGACTAACATTAACCTATACCTTTGACAAATCACTTGCTTCACCAAAAATCTCCGCTACTCGAACTACTGCAATACAGCCTTTGATGGCCCACCAATACCATTATTTCTACAAGGACTGCAGTGGGTCTGCACCTCTGGTGGCCCACCAATACCATACTCTCTACCAGGACTACAATGATGAAACGTCCCCTTTGAAAAATTGTACAGGACTGAGCTTAAACTAACACACAATATTTTTAGCGCAACGCAATCTGACTTTCAAAAATCCCTACAAAAGAATGGCCCTGAATAACATTAACCTATACCTTTCACAAATCACTTACCTCACAAAAATCTTCATTACTCGAACTACTGCAATACAGCGAGCGCCACTACTGCCAGCTAAATAAAAGATTCAAACTACGGAAGGCACTAACTACTGATAGGCATAGTTAGCAAATGAAAGATTTTAATAGACAACAAACAATGTATTTACCTTAATAGTCATAATATATAACACAACACTTTCAAATGAGTCTTACTGAAGATTGAACTAGCGACCATAAACTCAAGGAGTTCCTTGCGAATCACTACAGTAGTCAGTGCCACCTCATATAAATGTTATTATCGTTGCCTACCAATGAGTATAAATGCTGCAAAGTGATTAAATTATATCATACCCAATAAGATATCACAACCATAAGCAAAACAATTTTTGGAGGATGGTTAGTATTTCACTAGACATGGAACAAAAAATAACTTCAGTGTGAAAAATTGTGCACCATAGTCTTCTCACTATAGATTCCATGCTACCCTTCCACAAGATAACATTTATATGTGAGAAATATCAGCACTATATTGTGACCTATGAGGTGGTTATCAGAACTAGAAGAACATAACATCACAGTGTTACAACTACAGTATTCTACGTATTAAATACGTATTAGTAATCTGATTCTTATATATTTAAAGGGATAAACGTACAACATATTTTAATTTATACATGTAGCCCTAAGAAGATAAAATATTCTACACTGTACGTTGGTGCCTTAGCTTGCAGAGGGTAGTGGAAGCATATTTTCCTGCAAGACATGCTGTAGTCCTGGCACAGTCGCCAGCAGCTGCAGCAGCGCCTCCAACGTCCTAACTAGGAATTAGAGGCGCCGCAGCTTTTGTGCAAAGCTCCCGCAGCCCACACGAGTGCTTCGGTATTTGGCTGTCCACGTGGCAATAAACGCCGCCAGATATATGTTGCCTGGCGACCGGAGGCAGCAATACCGCGGAAACCATTATTACACTGTAATAGCCCAGCCCTGTTTAGGAGTTCAGCGGTAAACAAGATCCCCGCACTGCGGTGCTGTATTAATTCAGGCTTTTGTGTGGCCACCGCGCACATGTAGCTAAGGAAACATTGTCTGCCGGCGCGCGGAGGGAGAATCTGTTACGCAATATTACGGCCGTGGCTGTGCGGGCCACGCAGGCTCAGAGCTCTCAACGCCATCATTACGTTTCATTCGCCGTCCCCTACACACCGACAGGAATTCTATTGTTCTGATGAAAGCTCGTTCAGTGGACATCAAGACACTCAGAATGGATGAGAGTGTATTTGCCATTGTGGAAAAACTGTGACGAACATCGGCCCAAAATTATGCGAAATATTGCACTCTATTTCAGTTTCTAGTAGTAAAGACTGGGGCCTTTGACCCAAGTATGAAATGTGGTGGAATATGGCCATTGTCTCTCAATACCTCTCAGCTGATTCTGACTACTGTGAGTCCTCAAGTACCCACAGATAGACATCTTGCAGTCACATTGTAACTGGCGTAATTCAGTTGCATTTAATTTTGTTGGTCTGGCAGTGTAGCTAAGAGAGCTTGTGCTACCTATAGTGGTGTTCATGCAAACGAGAAATATGGGGATCATGTACTGTGTGTAGAATTTTCTTACGGGAGTGACAGGAGCAGTGCAGCGAGTAGTTTGATGCGGCCCGCCACGTATTTCTCTCACGTGCCACCATATTAATCTCAGAGTAGCATTTGCAACTTACGTCCTCAGTTATTAGCTAGATATATTTCTGTCTCTTTCTCCTTAGTTTTCGCCCTCTACAGCTCCCCCCAGTACCATGGAAGTTATTTCGTGACTACTTAACGTCCCATCATCCTGTCCCTTCTGCTTGTCAGTGTTTTCCATTCGTTCCTTTCCTCTCCGATTCTGCGCAGAACCTCCTCATTGCATATTTCACCAGACCGCCTACTTTTCAACACTCTTGTAGAGCACCATACGGTTCTATTCACTTCTGCTCCTGTTTTCCCACAGTCCATGTTTCACTAGTACACAATACTGTGGTCCAAAGGTACATTCTCAGAAATTTCTTCCTTTAATTTAGCCCTATGTTTGATATTAGTAGATTTCTCTTGGCCAGGAATGCCTGTATACCCATTCATAGACTGCTTTTTATGTCCTCCTAGCTCTGTTCGTCATGGGTTATTTTATTGTCTAGGTGGAAGAATTCCTTCATCTACTACGTGATCACCAGGCCTGATCTTAAGTTTCTCGCTGTTCTTATTTCTGCTGGTTGTCATTACTCTTGTCCTTCTTAGATTTACTCTCAATCTATATTGTGTACTCATTACTCTTGTAGTATCATTGCCACAGATACTACTACAACGCCGCGCCAACACAAGGTTCGCAGCCTGTCGTCTGTCGAGCACAGCGCACTCTAGCGGGCTGTGCAACTCGACGGAACTGGAGTGTGCCTCGTTCACTTCTTAGCTAGATTTCAACCTAGGCAGACGCTCTTTCATAATCGGCCCTCAGCCAGTAATGTTAACATGGATTCTCTGAGGAGGACCCATCAGGCTTAGTCCCTGAGAATATGTTGTAATTGTTAGCAGTAGCTGCTGTCCTACAAGCTACTAAAGATAAGTAATTTTCATTGTACTATGTGTTTCTTGAATAATAATCCTTCTCTGTAACAGTGTGCCGTACCGCATATTATTGCAACTTGCACTCCTTCAGCTCCTATCAACTTGGCCTCCTTCTTATTTGCATTTAGTAACGAGCTGAAAACACCCACGCGTTTTGTGCCTCTAAACAGTGAGACACAGTATCTCTGTTCATTTCATTCACCAGCTCCCACAATTCTTCTTCATTTCCATGGAGGATAGCAATGTCACCATCGAATATTATCGTCTATATCCTTACATCTCGAATTTTAATTTCACGCTTGAACCATTCTTTAAGTTCCGTCATTGCTTCTTCGATATATACACTCCTGGAAATTGAAATAAGAACACCGTGAATTCATTGTCCCAGGAAGGGGAAACTTTATTGACACATTCCTGGGGTCAGATACATCACATGATCACACTGACAGAACCACAGGCACATAGACACAGGCAACAGAGCATGCACAATGTCAGCACTAGTACAGTGTATATCCACCTTTCGCAGCAATGCAGGCTGCTATTCTCCCATGGAGACGATCGTAGAGATGCTGGATGTAGTCCTGTGGAACGGCTTGCCATGCCATTTCCACCTGGCGCCTCAGTTGGACCAGCGTTCGTGCTGGACGTGCAGACCGCGTGAGACGACGCTTCATCCAGTCCCAAACATGCTCAATGGGGACAGATCCGGAGATCTTGCTGGCCAGGGTAGTTGACTTACACCTTCTAGAGCACGTTGGGTGGCACGGAATACATGCGGACGTGCATTGTCCTGTTGGAACAGCAAGTTCCCTTGCCGGTCTAGGAATGGTAGAACGATGGGTTCGATGACGGTTTGGATGTACCGTGCACTATTCAGTGTCCCCTCGACGATCGCCAGTGGTGTACGGCCAGTGTAGGAGATCGCTCCCCACACCATGATGCCGGGTGTTGGCCCTGTGTGCCTAGGTCGTATGCAATCCTGATTGTAGCGCTCACCTGCACGGCGCCAAACACGCATACGACCATCATTGGCACCAAGGCAGAAGCGACTCTCATCGCTGAAGACGACACGTCTCCATTCGTCCCTCCATTCACGCCTGTCGCGACACCACTGGAGGCGGGCTGCACGATGTTGGGGCGTGAGCGGAAGACGGCCTAACGGTGTGCGGGACCGTAGCCCAGCTTCATGGAGACGGTTGCGAATGGTCCTCGCCGATACCCCAGGAGCAACAGTGTCCCTAATTTGCTGGGAAGTGGCGGTGCGGTCCCCTACGGCACTGCGTAGGATCCTACGGTCTTGGCGTGCATCCGTGCGTCGCTGCGGTCCGGTCCCAGGTCGACGGGCACGTGCACCTTCCGCCGACCACAGGCGACAACATCGATGTACTGTGGAGACCTCACGCCCCACGTGTTGAGCAATTCGGCGGTACGTCCACCCGGCCTCCCGCATGCCCACTATACGCCCTCGCTCAAAGTCCGTCAACTGCACATACGGTTCACGTCCACGCTGTCGCGGCATGCTTCCAGTGTTAAAGACTGCGATGGAGCTCCGTATGCCACGGCAAACTGGCTGAAACTGACGGCGGCGGTGCACAAATGCTGCGCAGCTAGCGCCATTCGACGGCCAACACCGCGGTTCCTGGTGTGTCCGCTGTGCCGTGCGTGTGATCATTGCTTGTACAGCCCTCTCGCAGTGTCCGGAGCAAGTATGGTGGGTCTGACACACCGGTGTCAATGTGTTCTTTTTTCCATTTCCAGGAGTGTAGATTGAACAGTAGGTGCGAAAGACTACATCCCTGTCTGATTCACTTTTTAATCCGAGCGCATCTTTCTTGGTGTTCCACTCTTATTATTCTCTCCTGGTTCTTGTACATGTTGTATATTACCCATCTTTCCCTGTAGCTTACTCCTATTTTTCCCAGAATTACGAATATATTGCACCATTTGATATTGTCGGACGCGTTTTCCAGATCGACAAATCCTATGAACGTGTCTCGATTTTTCTGTAGTCAGAGCTGGCCCAATGATGCCTTTACCTTTCCTAAAGCCAAACTGATAGTCATTAAACATAGCCTCGCTTTTTTGCTAACCTTTTATATATTACTCTTGCCAGCAACATGGATTAATGTGCTATTAATCTGATTCCACGAAAATTATCGCACTTGTCGACTATGGCAATCTTCAGAATTGAATGGATGGTGTTTGCGCGATGGCCAGATGGTGTACTGGCAGTCTGATATATTCTACACACCAACGGGAATAGTCGTTTTGTTGCCACTTCCCCCAACGATTTTAGTAATTCTGACGGAATGTTATCTACCCCGTCTGTCTCTTTTTATTTTAAATCATCCAAGCTCTGGTAAATTCTGATTTCAATACTGGACCCCCTATCTCTTCTGAATCGACTCCTGTGGCTTCTTCTATCACGTCACCAGACAAGTCTTCTCCCTCACAGAGGCGTTCAACTTACTTTTTTCCACCTGTCTGTTCTCTCATTTGCATTTAACAATATAACTACAATTGTACTATTAATGTCAACACCCTTGCTTTTAATTTTACCAAAGGTTGTTTTGATTTTTATATATGCTTGTAGATCTAGTGCATAGGCCTTCGTGCTCAGCCGTTAACACACAAATTTTCTAGCTATATAGCCTCATCATGTTGCGAAATAACGGTCACTGGATTACAACATGACGATCATTTGTTTTACGATTTCTTCACTTTTTTCATGCACCCATTTCGCCTTAGCTTCCCTGCACTTCCGATTTATTTTATCCCTAAAGGACTTGTATTTTTGAATTTTCCTGAACATTTTCATAGATCAGATGAAGTATTACTTCTGTAATCCATGACTTCTTCGCGGTTACCTTCTTCGTACATATGTTTTTGTAATGTCACTTATAATCCGTCTTGATTGAAAAAATTTTTATTCACATGACCGGTTTCGGTTCCTCTAGAACCATCTTCAGATATGAAATGACAGTGACACGAATTAACTATTTCACAAATGCAAACCTATTTCATCCTATCCGATCAACATGAAATGTACCAGAACGTACCTGAAATTTCGGTTACAGGAGTAACCCGTCCACACACAGGACCTTCACATGCTGAGTCACATTAAATTGGTTGGCAGAATTCACGTCGTTTATATTAATCATAAAACTCTTACCGACAGGTGGCGTCTGGTACATTTCTTACATTATATACACACATACTGTATGTGCATATGTAATGTAACAAATGTGCCAGACGCCACCTGTCGGTGTCTCGTGATTTCTCCTTTTGTGTTAACTTGTGAGCTTTTCGTGAGGATACATATATTCCTTTCTCTACAAATTCCCTCAATATGCACTTGTATAAGTGTCTTTTAGAAGTTCACTTCCTATTTTGACCGAGCGGGGTGGCGCAGTGGTTAGACACTGGACTCGCATTCGGGAGGACGACGGTTCAATCCCGCGTCCGGCCATCCTGATTTAGGTTTTCCGTGATTTCCCTAAATCACTCCAGGCAAATGCCGGGATGGTTCCTCTGAAAGGGCACGGCCGACTTCCTTCCCAATCCTTCCCTAATCCGATGAGACCGATGACCACGCTGTCTGGTCTCCTTCCCCAAACCAACCAACCAACCAACCAACTTCCTATTTTTAAGTCCATATTTTCTCTACTACCGTTGCGCGGCAAGAATGCTGGCACGTATATCAGCACGGTACCACAGTGTGGCAACTGGTCTCCTTATCCACCACATTTGAACCGTGCGGCAGACTTTATAACCGTACGTGTGTTACGGGCGTTGTTTTCAGAGTGCTTTTCTTAATCGTGCTTTTACGACCACCACACCCAGACAAAAGTAGTTAGGTTCTTAAAGAAGTCAAGAGTCACTTCCTTACTTGTAGATCTACGTAAGAAACACAGCTTAACGTTTATCTGCATGCGCCATGCCGTCTTTAGATACTTTCAATGTCCATCGCCGCAAGTCTGGAACAACTTTTCCTCCACAACGGGAACAGAATTTCCTTAGACCACAGTATCCACTTTTCTACACTGATCAGTTTGGACAAGAAGAGAATAGAAGCTTTCGAAATGTGGTGCTACAGAAGAATGCTGAAGATTAGATGGGTAGATCACGTAACTAATGAGGAGGTATTGAATAGGATTGGGGAGAAGAGAAGTTTGTGGCACAACCTGACTAGAAGAAGGGATCGGTTGATAAGACATGTTCTGAGGCATCAAGGGATCACGAATTTAGTATTGGAGGGCAGTGTGGAGGGTAAAAATCGTAGGGGGAGACCAAGAGATGAATTCACTAAGCAGATTCAGAAGGATGTAGGTTGCAGTAGGTACTGGGAGATGAAGAAGCTTGCACAGGATAGAGTAGCATGGAGAGCTGCATCAAACCAGTCTCAGGACTGAAGACCACAACAACAACACTGATCAGCCAGAACAGTATGACCATCTACCTAACAGCCGGTATGTCCAATTTGGCACAGATAACAGCGGTGACAGGTCGTGGCATAGGAGCAATGAGGCCTTGGTAGGTCGCTGGAGGGAGTGTACACCACATCCGCACATGCAAGTCATCTGATTCCCTTAAATTCCGGGGAGAGGGGTGATGAGTTGTGACGCCACGTTCAATCATATACCAGATGTATTCGATTGAGTTCATATCAGGCATACTGGGTGCCAGCACGTCAATTGGAACTCACCACTGTGTACTTCGAACCGTTCCATCACACTCCTGGCCTTGAGACATTGCGCACTACCTTGTTGCAAAATGGCATTACCATCGGGAAACATGATCCTCATGAAAGGGTGTACGTGGTCTACAGCCAGTGTAGGATACTCCTTGGTCGCCGTGGTTCCTTGCACGAGCTCCATTGGACCCATGGATGCCCAAGTAAATCTTCCCAGAATATAATGGAGCTGCCGGCAGCTTGTCTCCGTCCTGCAGTACAGGTGTCAAGGAGCTGTTCTCCTGGAAGATGACGGATTCGCTCCCTCCCAGTGGCATGGTGAAGAAGGTATCGGGATTCATCATACCATGCAACGCTCTGCCACTGCGCTAACGTTCAGCGCCGATGGTCACGTGACCATTCCAGTCGTAGTTGCTGATGTCGTGCTGTGGACATTGGTACATGCATGGGTCATCGGCTTGTAACGCCAGAAATGCATATCCTCCTATTTCCATCTATTGTACTATAAACTTGTTTTCCTTATTTTTGTTACCTGAATATATAACATTTCTGTGTCTTCATATATTGTAATTGTTTTACTATTTGTATATATATATTTATGCATTTATGTCGATGTATAAATGGTTTGTTTCGTAAATGTTATTTGTATTTTTACGCTGGGTCTTGCCTAGGGAAAACTGCTATCGAACGATTACATCGATTGGTCGTGTGAAGAATCAAAGTGTGTAGGATCTTTGGTAGTGTTAACTCTGCCGCGTGGAGCGCGGGCAGAGGGAGTCTGGCTGGGGTGGTGCAGTGGAGCAGGTGTGTTGTGTGAAGCTCCCGCGAGTTGCCGCGCTTTCGGGGTTTGGCAGAATGTAATTGCGCTCGACTTGCGATGATAGTTTCTGACATGGTGTCGCGGACGGGAAGCATTAGCTGGCGCACATAAAGAGCCTGTTTCGTCTGATGACCGTGTCGAGAAGAAGGCGCGCCAACATCCAGCTTCAGCAACAGCGACGGCCGACAATGAGTGACTGTCGCCACCTCCTCGATCGACGGCTTCAAACCTTCAATCAGCCAACAAGGAAGACTGGAAGCACGTAAAGTTTTAGAACTGTATGGTAGACCTCAGCTTTTCAAACTTTTAAAATTGTTGCATCACAAAATTACAGCAACTTAGCATGAACGTTTGTTGCTCATTGTTCGAATTGCATTACCAAGCAGCGTCCCTTCCTTTTCCGAAATGAAACCGAGTGTGGTTGAAATTCAAACGCCAGCATCATTCGATTTCACTGCTTTAATTTCAAAGTTCTGTTAAGGTATTCATAGCTGGCTACAATATTTAGATTACACAAGCACAAATTAAGAGTGAGTGTTTTGTTACCGTATTTTAGTTACCTGTGACTGCAGCTCAGCTTCGTACATACTAAATTTTACTATTGTTAATTTTTCAGAATCATTTAATTCAAGTTCAAAGTTAAATCTCTTATTTCTAAATTGCGTAGATTCAAGTAGCTTTTGAAATGATTGTTGAGGTAGTCCAAGACTAACCGTAATTTACTGAATTTCGATGTGCTTCAGAATGAAAACTCACTATTAACTTTAGTCACTAAATTAACTTTCGATTTTCCGGTTTTATTAATTCTTTTGCTAAATTAAGTCAGAGTGTAGCGAAATTTATTACTTCTGACAAACTTTCAGTTTTCACACTACACATGTCAACCTTCAGTTGCCACGCTTCTAGTGCTAATTATATGTGTAATAACCTTTCTTTTTCAAATACTATAGTAATTGTCCTTAGGACTGGCGACCGTAATTTCCCCCAAATCTCAAATATCTAATTACCGCTAGTTAATTGTTAACGTAACGGCGGCACATTTACTTTCTTTATTAACTTTACCCCTTTTCAAAATTAATTTCCACCAGTTTCATTTGCATTTTTCCTTTCATTTAGATGTAACCCTTTCCTCCCTCTTTACCGACAGATTAACTTCGGTGACGATTGCTTTTCCCAAATTTCCATTAGGTACACGCGGTTTAATTTTTCACCGTCATTAAGGTCGATAAGTGAGGGGGAGGTTACAGGCTGCGGAGGCCCATCGTTAGAAGTGTTAAGTGCAGTTTGCGTTCACACACACTTGTACTCTGGCCAGCGTAACAGTCTGATGTAGGCCCGCCACAGTTCGCCACCTGTCCTATTCCACCCGTCTGCCCAGCCTACGGCGTCCGTCATCTGTCACAAGCGACGGTCGACCAACCCTCCGACGTCTGGACGTGATTTCACTTGGTTTCGTCGCGTGCTGAAGGCACTCACCACAGCACTCTCCAGACACTGGACAGTTCATGTAGTTTCCGGAATCCTCGTGTCGAGCCACTGGGCCATCGAAATCTGCCCTCGGTCTGCAGAGACAGATCGCGCGCCTTCCCCGTTCTACAAGCGGACGGCAAGCTCACTGACAGTGCATGCACCGTGCTGGTGTCTGCCTAGCAGTCATTCGTCGCCAGGTGACGCTGCTATCACGTGGATGGGCTTATATTTATAGTAGGTCGGTGTTCAAAATGTTCTGGCTGATAAATACACTCCTGGAAATTGAAATAAGAACACCGTGAATTCATTGTCCCAGGAAGGGGAAACTTTATTATTCCTGGGGTCAGATACATCACATGATCACACTGACAGAACCACAGGCACATAGACACAGGCAACAGAGCATGCACAATGTCGGCACTAGTACAGTGTATATCCACCTTTCGCAGCAATGCAGGCTGCTATTCTCCCATAGAGACGATCGTAGAGATGCTGGATGTAGTCCTGTGGAACGGCTTGCCATGCCATTTCCACCTGGCGCCTCTGTTGGACCAGCGTTCGTGCTGGACGTGCAGACCGCGTGAGACGACGCTTCATCCAGTCCCAAACATGCTCAATGGGGGACAGATCCGGAGATCTTGCTCTGGCCAGGATAGTTGACTTACACCTTCTAGAGCACGTTGGGTGGCACTGGATACATGCGGACGTGCATTGTCCTGTTGGAACAGCAAGTTCCCTTGCCGGTCTAGGAATGGTAGAACGATGGGTTCGATGACGGTTTAGATGTACCGTGCACTATTCAGTGTCCCCTCGACGATCACCAGTGGTGTACGGCCAGTGTAGGAGATCGCTCCCCACACCATGATGCCGGGTGTTGGCCCTGTGTGCCTCGGTCGTATGCAGTCCTGATTGTGGCGCTCACCTGCACGGCGCCAAACACGCATACGACCATCATTGGCACCAAGGCAGAAGCGACTCTCATCGCTGAAGACGACACGTCTCCATTCGTCCCTCCATTCACGCCTGTCGCGACACCACTGGAGGCGGGCTGCACGATGTTGGGGCGTGAGCGGAAGACGGCCTAACGGTGTGAGGGACCGTAGCCCAGCTTCATGGAGACGGTTGCGAATGGTCCTCGCCGATACCCCAGGAGCAACAGTGTCCCTAATTTGCTGGGAAGTGGAGGTGCGGTCCCCTACGGCACTGCGTAGGATCCTACGGTCTTGGCGTGCATCCGTGCGTCGCTGCGGTCCGGTCCCAGGTCGACGGGCACGTGCACCTTCCGCCGACCACTGGCGACAACATCGATGTACTGTGGAGACCTCACGCCCCACGTGTTGAGCAATTCGGCGGTACGTCCACCCGGCCTCCCGCATGCCCACTATACGCCCTCGCTCAAAGTCCGTCAGCTGCACATAAGGTTCACGTCCACGCTGTCGCGGCATGCTACCAGTGTTAAAGACTGCGATGGAGCTCCGTATGCCACGGTAAACTGGCTGACACTGACGGCGGCGGTGCACAAATGCTGCGCAGCTAGCGCCATTCGACGGCCAACACCGCGGTTCCTGGTGTGTCCGCTGTGCCGTGCGTGTGATCATTGCTTGTACAGCCCTCTCGCAGTGTCCGGAGCAAGTATGGTGGGTCTGACACACCGGTGTCAATGTGTTCTTTTTTCCATTTCCAGGAGTGTATTTATTTGCACTACTCGACTTTGGTTCCTCAGTTTATAGCCATTTCTTAATTTAACTTCAAAACAATCTTGCTTCAACCCGCCCTCGTTCATGAGCACAGTCCTTACATGTTTGAGAAAATCACCAGTTGCATAAGCATTTATTTACAACTTATTATTTGCAATATAAATATCTTAACTATCGGTCTCTCGCTATTATAAGGGCCTCAAGCAAAAACAAATGGTCTTGTGCTTCTAGCACACCTAAACGCAAATCGTGTGTATGCGAGGGTCGTCTGGAAAGCAAGCTTTATAAAGTTACAGTACTGTTTTCCTCATGGTAAACGCGATTGTTTGATTACTTTCGCATTAAAATTTCGGAGCATCGTGAATAGTCGAAACCATCTCAAATTTTCTACGTGGATTTCTGTTTTTACCGCAAGTTTACTGTGATGGTGGTGGTGGAAGGTGGGAGGACCGGTATAATTTCATTTTCACGAGACCCAGAGCGCATCTGATAATTTAAAATCTTAATACTAACACTGATGATAATAATAAAGTATACACTGAGGCACCAAAGAAACTGATACAGGCATGCGTATTCAAATACAGAGGTACGTAACGGGCAAAATACGGCGCTGCTGTTGGCAACGCCTATATAAGACAAGCGTCTGGCGCAGTTGTTAGATGGTGAATGCTGCTACAATTGCAGGAAATCAAGATTTAAGTGAGTTTCATCGTGGAGTTATAGTCGGCACATGAGCGATGGCACGCAGCATCTCCGACGTAGCGATAAAGTTGGGATCTGGGAAACACCAAATCTTCGATATCGCTGCGGCAGGAAAGAGATACTGCAAGAATGAGACCGACGACTACTGAAGAGAATCGTTCAACGTGACAGAAGTGCAGTCCTTCCGCAAATTGCTGCAAGTTTCAGTGCTGGGCAATCAACAAGTGTCAAAAAGCAAATCATTCAACGAAACATCATCGAGCTTTCGGAGCCGAAGGCCCGATCGTGTATCCTTGATGACTGCACAACACAAAGCTTGGCACCTCGCCTGGGCTCATCAACACCGATGTTGGACTGTTGATGACTGGAATTATGTTGCCTGGCCGAACGAGTCTCGTTTCAAATTTTTTCGAGCGGATAGACGTGCATGGGGCACTTCTGCGTGTTCGCGGATGCCCTACCGGTGTGCCAGTTTCTTTGGCTCTTCAGTACGTATACAGTAGGCAAATGTCGAATAAAGAAGATTCTTTAACTGTTATTTCCGTATTCCTTCTTAGTTAGTCACATCCTCACATATATAGCTTTAGAGCTAAGTGTGTACCGTTTCTTATTCTCCTATTATCCCTATCCACTGATCTAGTTGCGCCTTTCATGTTAGCGGTTCATGTTCAAAAATGGTCCAAATGGCTCTGAGCACTATGGGACTTAACATCTGAGGTCATCAGTCCCCTAGAACTTAGAACTACTTAAACCTAACTAACCTAAGGACATCACACACATCCATGCCCAAGGCAGGATTCGAACCTGCGGCCGTAGTGGTCGCGCGGTTCCAGACTGAAGCGTCTAGATCTGCTCAGCCACAATGGCCGGCGGTTCATGTTCATTTCATTGTATGTTTTATTTATTTTTTGTTGTGGATTGGCAGGAGAGCCAACCCGGTATGAGAGGAAGCCGAAAGGCACGCGTTTTAGCCCACGCAGGCTGGCGTGAGGTCTGGAACAGGTCAAGGAAATTAGACTAGCAAAAACGGACGTAGCAGTGGAATACTTAACTTTAATCCATAAATGGTGAACATCGCTCTTGACGTTACATGTTGTACAGCATCAATAGTAACAGGTAATGGCGCCTTGCTAGGTCGTAGCAAATGACGTAGCTGAAGGCAATGCTAACTATCGTCTCGGCAAATGAGAGCGTAATTTGCCAGAGAACCATCGCTAGCAAAGTCGGCTGTACAACTGGGGCGAGTGCTAGGAAGTCTCTTTAGACCTGCCGTGTGGCGGCGCTCGGTCTGCAATCACTGATAGTGGCGACACGCGGGTCCAACGTATACTAACGGACCGCGGCCAATTTAAAGGCTACCACCTAGCAAGTGTGGTGTCTGGCGGTGACACCACACTTTTATCATAACTCCCTTTCCTCGGCTTGCTGCGTAGATCATACCAATTAAATAAAACTAGTGTGTGCTAAAGCTAGGCTCTTGTTATGGTGCTACATATATTTATCTCTCTCTATTCGTTCCTGTGATTCTGTCAGAGCATTAGTATATGCTATAAATGCTGGCCTTCTCCACCAAACAAAGTTCTTGTGCGAGTTCTTCTCAAGTGGTTTGCACTTATATCCTTCTGAAGCTTAGAAGTGGTTTTTCCTACTACTTTCAAAATTTATACCTTAGCACCCACTCATTCCTCTTAAAAATTAAGGTAAAACTAAACTACTGTGCTTGATAGTACTCGTAATTCTCTATATGTTCCGAATAGTTAGCCATTATTGGCGTCAAGAGCAATATTAGCATTGAAAGTCACATGGATTACGTATGTTTATGCAAACACAATGAAAAATCTTTTGGTGTCCATACATCTCTTCCATTCCTCTAAGGAGGTCAAATTTTTGTCCACTCATCTTCATCAACCTGTTGTATACCACTTTGCTAGGTTCATACCTATAGACTCCCGAACCGTCTAATGCGTACCTAATCTACAGTCATCAATATACACTGAGAAGCCAGAGAAACTGGTACACCTGCCTAATATCGCGTAGAGCCCTCGTCAGCAGACAGAAGAGCCGCAACACGACTTGGCATGGACCCGACCCATGTGTGAAGTAGTGCTGGAGGGAATTCACACCCTGGATCCTGCAGGGCTGTCCGTAAGATTAGGACATCTCTTCTGACAAGCACGTTACAAGACATCCCAGATACGCTGAATAATGCTCAGGTCTGGGCAGTTTGGGGGCCAGAGGAAGGGTTCAAACTCAGAAGAGTGTTCCTGGAGCCACTCTGTAGCAATTCTGGACGTGTAGGGTGTCGCATTGTCCTGCTGGAATTGCTCAGGTCCGTTGGAATGCAGAATGGGCACTAATGGATGCGGCTTATCTGACAGGATGCTTACGTACTGTACATGTCACCTGTCAGGGTAGTATCTAGACTTATCAGAGGTCCCATATTACTCCAACTGCACACGCCCCACACTACTACAGAGCCTCCACCAGCTTGAACAGTTCGCTGTAGACATGCAGGGTCCATTGGTTCATGAGTTTTTCTCCATACCCGTACGCGTCCATCCGCGAGAAAAAATTTGGAACGTCACTCGTCCGACCAGGCAATACGTTTCCAGTCAGTAACAGTCCAATATCGGTGTCGAGTGGCCCAGGCCTGGCGTAAAGCTTTGTTACCTGCAGTCATCAAGGGCACACGAGCGGGCCTTCGGCTCCGAAATCCCATATCGATGATGTTTCGCACACTGACATTTGTTAATGGCCCAATATTGAAACCTGCATCAATTTCCGGAAGGGTTGCACCTCTGTCACGTTGAACGATTCTCTTGATTTTTTGTTGGTCTCGTTCTTGAAGGATCTTTTTTTGGCCGCAGAGATGTCAGATATTTGATTTTTGCAGAATCCTGATGTTCACGGTACACTCGTGAAATGCTCGTACGGGAAAATCCCCACTTCATCGCTACGTCGGAGATACTACGTGCCATAGCTCATGTGCCGACTACAACAGCACGTGGAAACTCACTTAAATCTTGAAAACCTACCATTGTAGCTGCAGTAACCGATCTAACAACTGCGCCAGACACTTGTTGTCTTATATAGGAGTTGCCGACCGCAGCGCCGTATTCTGCCTTTTTACATATATCTGTATTTGAATACTCATACCTGTACCAGTTTATTTGGCTTTACAGTGCACTATGTTTCCAGATAATTGCAAATAAATTTCCTCGCTTGCTATCTGCTAGTCACAAATGTATCCCAGCCCTATTTCCCTTTTATAATCCAGTGTCATTTGCCACGTAAGTGTACTGAACCTACACAGGCATTGTCTCAGATGTTAGGTTTCTTTACATTTTCCTTCTATATGTAGTTCTTGAGGTCGTGGTATGCGAGTAAATAGCTTCCATCGCGTAGTATTCACATAGTGCGAAAAGGATTGCTATACATCAATCGCCATTTCTTATTTTTCTTTTGTAACGATAATGGTTTACAGTGTCTCTCTAGCAGTAGACTTTCGCAACCAGAGAATTGATTAACCCTACGCAGCTGCTTTTTCGCACCTTGGCTTTCTGTTAAAAATATTAACACTTGCCTTATAACAACAGAATGAAAAGGATACTTGTTACTTCCCATACAGCGGAGATGCTGAGTCGCAGAAAGGCACAAGAAAAAAAGGCACACAATTAGCTTTCGACCAACAAGGCCTTTGTCAAAGGTAGGCTACATACGCACACAGCAGCTGGAGCCAGACTGCGAGCATCATGGCATTATGGGAGAGACAACCAGGTGAGGGAGGGGTAATGAGGAGGCTAGAGTAGAGGATTGGGGGGGGGGGGGGGGTCGCAGGATAGGAGTGTGATGGGGCAAGGTGGAGAGTGGGGCCACTAGCTGCAGTCAGGAAGCCAGACAGTGGTTGGGGTAGAGAGTAGGGGAGGGGGGTAGCAGAAAACAGAAAAGATAGGTTGCATTCGTGGTATAGAGGGCTGTGTAGCGCTGGAATGGGAACAGCAAAGGGGCTAGATAGGTAAGGACAATGACCAACGAAGTCAGAGGTAAGGTTTACAGGAACATTGGATATATTGCAGCATATGTTCCCACCTGTGCAATTCAGAAAAGGCGATGTTGGTGGGAAATATCCAGATGTCTGTGAAGAGTCATTAAAATGAAGGATGTCGAGTTGGGTGGCTTGCTCAGCAACAGAGTGGTCCAGTTGTTTCTTGGCCACAGTTTTTCAGTATCCTTGATGCCGACCGACAGACAGTTTGTTGGTTCTTATTCCCACATAGAATGCAGCACATTGGCTGCAGCTTGGCTTGTAGATGAAGTAAGGGGTTGCCTCATAGCTCACATCCCTGTAATAGACCTAGATGCAATACCTGTCCCATATATCCCCCCCCCCACCATCTCCTACTCCTTTCAGAAACATCACCTATCCCAACAAAGACCTGTGAAACCAGTCATGTGATCTACAAACTAAGCTGCACCCACTGTACTGCGCTGTACATGGACATGACAACCAACAAGTTTTCTGTCTCCATGAATGGCTACCGAAAAACTGTGGCCTAGAAAGAAATGGATCACCCTGTTGCTGAGCACGCCGTCCAATACGTCCTTCACTTCAGTGGCTCCTTAAAGCCTGTGCCATCTGGATCCTTCTCACCAACAGCAGCTTTTCTGAACTGCCCAGGTGGGAACTCCCTGCAACATATCCGAAGTTCCCACAACCCTCCTGGTCTCAACCATCGTTCATCATTGTCTTTACCCATGTAGCCCTGTTCCCCATTCCTCAATCTGCTATCCCTCCCCTCCCCACCCAAGCCACCACCTTACCACCACCCAATCGCCTCTCCAGAAATGCCCTGCTGCTCGCACTCCAGCTGCCAGAGACTGTGGTTATGTGAGTATGGTGAGTAGCAACTATTCTTTCATTGTTACATTCCATCCTGGATTTTTCTATTATTAATACTCGCCTAACCTTTTCTTCAAGGGATACTTTTTACCTGGGCTTATACAGGATCGATGTAACCCACTAGTTCATTTCCTTGCCATTGTGTATCAGCTCTGATGGTGTATTATACAACGAAATGTTGTTAACGATTTACTCATCTCAAGAGATTATTCTTCAAAGGCAGAGGCTACCCACTACCTTACATGCTCAGCATCGGAGGGCATAATATGACCACGTCTAGTTCGATGTAATCGCACAGATTATGTATTCTGTATCTACATCTACATCTACATCCATACTCCGAAAAACCACCTAACGATGTGTGACGGAGGGTACTTTGAGTACCTCTATCAGTTCTCCCTTCTATTCCAGTCTCGTATTCTTCGCGGAAAGAAAGATTGTCGGTATGCCTCTGTGTGGGCTCTAATCTCTCTGATTTTATCCTCATGGTCTCTTCGCGAGATATATGTAGGAGGGAGCAATATACTGCTTGACTCCTCGGTGAAGGTATGTTCTCGAAACTTCAACAAAAGCCCATACCGAGCTACTGAGCACCTGTCTTGCGGAGTCTTCCACTGGAGTTTATCTATCATCTCCGTAACGCTTTCGCGATTACTAAATGTTCCTGTAACGCAGCACGCTGCTCTCCATTGGATCTTATCTCTTCTATCAACCCTATCTGGTACGGATCCCACACCGGTGAGTGGTACTGAAGCAGTAGACAAACAACTGTACTGTAACCTGCTTCCTATTTTTTCGGACTGCATTCCTTAGGATTCTTCTAATGAATCTCAGGCTGGCATCTGCTTCACCGACGATTAATTTTATATGGTGATTCCAGTCTTCGAAAGGGAGGTAAGAAGGAAATGACAAGTATTTTGGACAGGTCAGGAAAACTGCTGGTGAATCCTGTGGATGCCTTGGGCAGATGGAGGGAATATTTTGAAGAGTTGCTCTATGTAGGTGAAAATGCGGTCAGTAATGTTTCAGATTTCGAGGTAGAATGGGATAGGAATGATGATGGAAATAGGATCACATTTGAGGAAGTGGAAAAAATGGTCAATAGATTGCAGTGCAATAAAGCGGTTGGGGTGGATGAAATTAAGTCGGAACTCATCAAATACAGTGGAATGTCAGGTCTTAAATGGCTACACAGGATAATTGAAATGGCCTGGGAGTCGGGACAGGTTCCATCAGACTGGACAAAAGCAGTAATCACACCAATCTTTAAACATGGAAACAGGAAAGATTGTAGCAACTACAGAGGTATCTCTTTAATCAACGTTGTGGGTAAAATCTTCTCAGGTATTGTTGAAAGGAAAGTGCGAGTATTAGTTGAGGACCAATTGGATGAAAATCAGTGTGGGTTTAGGCCTCTTAGAGGTTGTCAGGACCAGATCTTTAGCTTACGGCAAATAATGGAAAAGTGTTATGAGTGGAACAGGGAATTGTATCTATGCTTTATAGATCTAGAAAAGGCATATGACCGGGTTCCTAGGAGAAAGTTATTGTCTGTTCTACAAGATTATGGAATAGGAGGCAAACTTTTGCAAGCAATTAAAGGTCTTTACATGGATAGTCAGGCAGCAGTTAGAGTTGACGGTAATTTGAGTTCATGGTTCAGAGTAGTTTCAGGGGTAAGACAAGGCTGCAACCTGTCTCCACTGTTGTTCATATTATTTATTGATCATATGTTGAAAACAATAGACTGGCTGGGTGAGATTAAGATATGTGAACACAAAATAAGCAGTCTTGCATATGCGGATGATTTAGTTGTGATGGCAGATTCGATTGAAAGTTTGCAAAGTAATATTTCGGAGCTATATCAGAAATGTAAGGACTATGGTATGAAGATTAGCATCTCCAAAACGAAAGTAATGTCAGTGGGAAGGAAAAATATAAACGGATTGAGTGCCAAATAGGAGGAACAAAGTTAGAACAGGTGGACGGTTTCAAGTACTTAGGATGCATATTCTCACAGTATGGCAACATAGTGAAAGAACTGGAAGCGAGGTGTAGCAAAGCTAATGCAGTGAGCGCTCAGCTACGATCTACTCTCTTCTGCAAGAAGGAAGTCAGTACCAAGACTAAGTTATCTGTGCACCGTTTTCAGTCTTTCGACCAACTTTGTTGTATGGGAGCGAAAGCTGGGTGGATTCAGGTTACCTTATCAACAAGGTCGAGGTTACGGATATGAAAGTAGCTAGGATGATTGCAGGTACTAGTAGATGGGAACAATGGCAGGAGGGTGTCCACAATGAGGAAATGAAAGAAAAACTGGGAATGAACTCTATAGATGTAGCAGTCAGGGCGAACAGGCTTAGATGGTGGGGTCATGTTACACGCATGGGAGAAGCAAGGTTACATAAGAGACTCATGGATTCAGCAGTAGAGGGTAGGAGGAGTCGGGGCAGATGGAGGAGAAGGTACCTGGATTCGGTTAAGAATGATTTTGAAGTAATAGGTTTAACATCAGAAGAGGCACCAATGTTAGCACTGAATAGGGGATCATGGAGGAACTGTATAAGGGGGGCTATGCTCCAGACTGAACACTGAAAGGCATAATCAGTCTTGAATGATGATGATGATGATGATGATTCCATCTTAAATCACTCCTAACGCCTACTCTCAGATAATTTATGGAATTAACTGCTTCCAGTTGCTGACCTGCTACATTGTAGCTGAATGATAAAGGATCTTTCTTTCCATGTATTCGCAACACATTACACTTGTCTACATTGAGATTCAATTGTCATTCCCTGCACCATGTGTCAATTCGTTGCAGATCCTCCTGCATTTCTGTGCAATTTTCCATTGTTACAACCTCACGATATACTACTGTATCATTCGCAAAAAGCCTCAGCGAACTTCCAATGTTATCCACATCCATGTTATTATCGGTCATCTCGATTATATCCACCGCTGGATTTGGATTTCCCCATTGCGGCTCCGCATTGACATTGGGGCCGGATTCGATTACAGGTAAGTGTGTCTTCGTTAGTTAAATTGTGGCTGATTTCTCTGGTGGTATTTGTGGTATCACCGCCAGACACCAAACTTGCTAGGTGGTGGTCTTTAAATCGACCGCGGTCCGTTAGTATACGTCGGACCCGCGTGTCGCCACTATCAGTGATTGCAGACCGAGCGCCGCCACACGGCAGGTCTAGAGAGACTTCCTAGCACTCGCCCCATTTGTACAACCGACTTTGCTAACCATGGTTACTGACAAAATACGCTCTCATTTGCCGAGACGATAGTTAGCATTGCCTTCAGCTACGTCATTTGCTACGACCTAGCAAGGCGCCATTACCAGTTACTACTAATGCTGTAAAACATGTACCGTCAAGAGCGACGTTCACCATTTATGGATCAAAGTTAAGTATTCCACCACCTACGTCAGGTTTTTCTACAGTCTAATTTCCTTGTCCTGTTCCAGACCTCGCCAGCCTGCGTGAGCTAAAACGCGTGCCTTTTGGCTTCCTCTCATAACCGGTGTTGGCTCACCTGCCAACCCACAACATTTTGGCGACGAGGCAACACTGCGTTCGTAACTATACTGCCCTGATTTACTTGTGTAATGGTTTCGCCACCATCTCCAGATGTTCTGTGATGTGTTGGCAGATGTGCCACCACCTTGTAGTTAGAGGAGGCCGAAATGCACGCTATAATCTAACGCAGACTGGCGTGAAGTCTGGAACAGGATACGTAATGAATGCTATAAAGAAAAGTACGTAGCTGCTGGAATACTTAACTTTAATCAATCATTTGTATACAGCATTCTTGATGATACAAGTGAGACTCTCTCTAGAAATGGTTAATGGCGCCTTGCTAGGTCGTAGCCATGGACTTAGCTGAAGGCTATTCTCACTATCTCTCGGCTAAGGAGAGTAAGGCTTCGTCAGTGTAGTCGCTAGCAAAGTCGTCGTACAACTGGGCGAGTCCTAGTACGTCTCTCTAGACCTGCCGTGTGGTGGCGCTCGGTCTGCAATTACTGACAGTGGCGACACGCGGGTCCGACATGTACTAATGGACCGCGGCCGATTTAAAGCTACCACCTAACAAGTGTGGTGTCTGGCGGTGACACCACATTCCTCCCCCGCAAATCGGCGAACGGTCGTGTTATAAGGCTTCCGCCCGCCGTGGGGAGGGCCCCATGTTGACGTATGCGATGAGGTGGGGAGCCTAACAACAGGCGAGGCTGTGCCACCCGCACCCGGCCATTCGGTCCGAGGGGAGCTAGGAAACGCCTGGAAACTTAGTCCAGGGTGCACGTCAACATGCGGTGTATGCGCCCGGAAAGAGACAGGAGGGGCCGAAGGGTCGACCTCCATTGCGTCGGGGTATCCGACGCGCGATGACGCCATGTAGTCCGGAGCGGGCAAGAGTTCCATGGAGGAGGACAGCTGGTCACGGGAAGCGATCGGCGGCGCGTGACCCAGGGAGGCGTTTGGCGGCTGCAGCGAAGCGTCCACTGCGGGCGGCGCCGGCGGGAGAACAGGTGGCGGAGGCAGCGGCGGCGGCGGCTGCGGTGCGTCGCCATGGAGCAAAATGGAAGGCATCGTCGGTAACACCTGGGGATGTGGCGAGCCAGCAGATGGGTCCCCAGGGCGCTGACCGGACGGCACCGTCGCTGAAAGCAGTCGGGGAGCGGCAGAACCCGGGCGATTGAGATGCCGACGCACCTCACCAGAGGCCCCCAAAACCAGATACATCGCGCGGCCGAGGCAGCGAAGAATGCGCCCGGCGAGCCAACGCCGTGAACCGCGATAGTTGCTATGGTATACAACGTCGTCTGGAGCCAAAGCAGGAGTCTGCCGCTGTACAGGAATCTGATGCTGCGGATGCAGCAAAAACATCAAGGTTCGATGAGGACGACCATGGAGCAACTCAGCCAGCGAGCGACCATCCCGGGGCTGAGAGCGATACGAGGACAAAAAGAGCAACAACGCGTCCTCCCGAGAATGCGACTCTTTCATCTTCAACATCTGTGACTTGAAAGTCCGGACCAAACGTTCAGCGGCACCGTTTGACTGAGGCGAAAACGGCGCGGATGTCAGATGTTGAATACCATTGGCCTTGCAGAATGACTGAAAATCTGCGGACATAAATTGTGGGCCATTGTCGGAAACAATAGTCTGTGGTAGACCTTCAATGCAAAAGATAGCAGACAACGCGTGGATGGTGGCAGACGACGTCGTGGAAGACATCCGGACAACAAATGGAAAATTACTGAATGAATCTACCACAACCAACCATCGAGCATTCCAGAATGGACCAGCAAAATCGATATGTAAGCGTT
This sequence comes from Schistocerca cancellata, assembly GCF_023864275.1. NCBI lineage: Eukaryota > Metazoa > Arthropoda > Insecta > Orthoptera > Acrididae > Schistocerca > Schistocerca cancellata. The sequence continues at coordinate 78,557,579 of NC_064627.1, read as the reverse complement.
GCCAAGGGGAAGTGGCTTTCGGCCATGCAAAGAATTTCCGCGGCGGTGCGGATTGTTGTTCGGCACACGCCATGCAAGAAGAGCACATATTCGTAATCGCAGCATCTATTCCGAACCAAGTACAGTGCCGACGAGCAAGTTGTTTCGTTCGCACTATACCCCAATGTCCTTGGTGGAGTAGCTTTAAGACAGAGGACTGTAACGAACGTGGGACCACGACCCGAGACTGATCATTATCAGAACGCAACAACAAAACACCATGTCGAACAAAAAGTCTCTCCTTGTGAGCCAAAAATCGGCGAACCAACGGATCCTCGATCCGTGACTTTGACAAGGGCCATTGCGTAGCAACAAAACGCAAAACGGTAGCAAGGACAGGGTCTGCAGCTGTGGCTGTAGCTACACGACGAAAATCAATCGGAAACGATTCGACCACATCAACTGTTTCCGCATCAATGAACATGCAAGCAAGTTCGGAAGATTCGAATGCTCTATCCTCAGTTACAGGCAAACGGGACAACGCATCGGCGTTTCCGTGCTTAGCAGTGGACCGATACAAGATATCGTAGCGGTACTGCGAGAGGAAAATAGACCAGCGAATGAATTTCTGCGCTGTACGTGGAGGTACAGGCTTGTTCGAATGAAAAAGCGGTGTCAAAGGTTTGTGGTCTGTGATGATGGTAAAGTGACGACCATACAAGAAATCATGAAACTTTGTAACACCAAACACGAGAGCCAAAGCTTCTTTCTCGATCTGTGAATAATTTCTTTGCGCAGACGACAGCATCATGGACGCAAAGGCAATAGGGCGATCATGCGAACCATCTTTGTGCGCAAGCACAGCACCGATCCCGAAATCCGATGCATCTACCATCAACAAAAAGGGTTTCTGGGGATCGAATGGCGTAAGGCAAGTATTAGAAAGCAACGCCGATTTCAACTGGCGAAAGGCGCGTTCGCATTCCGTCGACCAGACGAACGGAACACCCTTACGGCGTAAGCGATGAAGCGGAGCTGAAATGGAAGAGGCATGCGGAATATTTTTATGATAATAGTAAATTTTTCCCAACACACTCTGTAGCTGCTTCAAATTCTGCGGCGAAGGCAAGTCTTGTATGGCACGGAGGTGCTCTGGACTCGGATGTATGCCTTGGGCATTGATTACATGTCCCAGAAATGGCAAGTCACGAGCAAAAAACACACATTTGTCCTTCCTCAAGCGAAGACCATTTTGTCGCAATACCTGAAATAATGTTCGGAGATTGGATAAATGTTCTTCTTCCGTCTTTCCGGAGATCACAATATCGTCCAGATAGTTTGCTGCAGTAGGGACCGACGCACAAACAGTTTGTAAATATTTCTGAAACAATGCAGGGGCGGATGCACACCCGAATGGCAGTCTTTTGAATCGGTACAAACCAAGATGCGTGTTAACCACCAATACACGCTGGGATTCTTCGTCCAACGGTATTTGCAAGTACGCATCTGCTAGGTCCAACTTTGAATAATATTTTCCCGGGCACAGTTTGTCAAAAAGATCTTCCGGGCGGGGTAAAGGAAAAGTAGCAGTCACTAGTTGGGGATTCACTGTTGCCTTGAAGTCCACGCAAAGTCTCAATTTTCTGGAAGGTTTTTGCAAAATTACTAAGGGTGAGGCCCAGAGAGAAGCCTGCACACGTTCAATTACACCTTGTGATTCTAAATCGTTTAATGTTCTTGCGACCTCATCACGCAATGCGTGGGGAACATTACGCGCTCTGAAAAATTTCGGTTGCGCGTTTACTTTCAGTTCCAAATGTGCTTCATAGTTCTTAGCGCAACCAAGGCCCGGTGCAAAAATGTCTGCAAATTCCTCACATAGACGAGAAACACTGGCGGAAGGCACAGTCTGGTTCACTGATAGGACCTGATTGACTATAGACAAGTTAAACAACTGAAATAAATCGAAACCAAACAAGTTCACTGCAGAAGAAGAACGAAGAACGTAAAATGACACAAGTTTTGTTTGTCCCTTGTATGTTGCAAGAAGGCTGCACTGTCCTAACACAGGGGTATTCTGTCCTGAATAACTATTTAACTGAACATTTGCGGCACGCAACGGAGGTGCGCCCAGTTGTTTGTACGTGGCGTGATTGAGTAGTGAAACTGCAGCTCCGGTATCGAGCTGGAACGGGATGACGTTGCCATTAAGTTCCAAGTCTACAAAAAGTTTATTGTCCTGCTGACGACAAGAGCGACTGGCTCGTGCAATGTGAACTGTTTCTGGGACATAAGCACTGGCGACTTGACGGGATTTCCGTCGACGTCGACGCACACTTTTTGTGGAACGAACACAGTCACTGTTAGAGAGAGTAGCACTGGACGGTGTGGAATTAACTACATGAATGTCCATGGGCGAAGGCTCACGAGCCTTAGTGTCCTTGGTTCGATTCCGGCGCGAAGCACAGGTCCTGGAATGGTTGTGATAGTCCGATCTAAGCTTTTTCTGGCTAACACTTTGAACATGTCCTTTTTTATTACAGAAAAAGCAAATAGCTTGGCGTGACGGGCAGTTCTCACGCGAATGTCTAGTAGCAAACCGCGGGCATGATTTCACTGCATTTGCTTGCTTGCACGGGACACGTGGCGGCGCGGACGTGCGCGAGGGCAGTTTACATTTCTGTGCAGCTCGCCCGGCGGGCCGGTTAATGTGACACACAGCTGGCGAAGTTTCAAATGATTCCTGAGCAAAGTCAAGTGTCTTGCCTATCCAATATGTCTATCACTTGTTGAAGGGAGGGATTGACTAGTTTCAAAATCTGTTCCCTTATGCAAACATCAGAAACGTTCTGTGCAATTGCATCATGCACCATAGTATCTGAATAAGGGAGTCCACATTCACACTCAAAAGCACAATCCCTTGTAAGGCCTTGCAATGTTGCAACCCACTCCCGATTAGTCTGACCGGCCGTACGTTTTGTACGAAAGAAGGTATCCCTTTTTGCAACGACATTGACTGTTTCATTGAAATACGCATCTAATGCCGACAAAATTTCTTCGTAGGACAGAGTTGTTACTTCGCGTCGGGGAAACAATTTCACTATCACACGGTAGGTGGACACACCGACACAGGAAAGCTAAAACGGCTGCCGCTCATTACCTTGAATTCTGTAGGCGGCGAGATGGAATCCAAATTCGCGTGACCACTCCATCCATGTTTCCTGGGCGGAATCAAAATTACGGAACGTTGGTGCAACTGCGTGTTGTGGCTGCGGTAGCAATGAAGCGGCGGCTGCCACATCGGTTTGCAGTGCACGTTGACCCTGGACAAGCTGTCCAAGGGCATCCAATAAGGCCTGCGTCTGCTGATTCTGCAAGCGATAAAATTCGGACAGTACATCTGGAGATGGTGGCGAAGCCATGACACAAGTAAAGCAGATCAAAGCAAGTATGAAGAACAAAGTCCTTTTTTTTTAAGCCTCATCGTCAATGATGTGTTGGCAGATGTGCCAACACCTTGTAGTTAGAGGAGGCCGAAATGCACGCTATAATCTAACGCAGACTGGCGTGAGGTCTGGAACAGGATACGTAATGAATGCTATAAAGAAAAGTACGTAGCTGCTTGAATACTTAACTTTAATCCATCATTTGTATACAGCATTCTTGATGATGCAAGTGAGACTCTCTCTAGAAATGGTTAATGGCGCCTTGCTGGGTCGTAGCCATGGACTTAGCTGAAGGCTATTCTAACTATCTCTCGGCTAATGAGAGAAAGGCTTCGTCAGTGTAGTCGCTAGCAAAGTCGTCGTACAACTGGGCGAGTCCTAGTACGTCTCTCTAGACCTGCCGTGTGGTGGTGCTCGGTCTGCAATTACTGACAGTGGCGACACGCGGGTCCGACATGTACTAATGGACCGCGGCCGATTTAAAGCTACCACCTAGCAAGTGTGGTGCCTGGTGGTGATACCACATACTGTCGAAATTTTATCGCTTACAGAATCAGCTGACGCAGGCCTTACTGGATGCCCTTGGACAGCTCGTCCAGGATCAACTTCCATTGCAAAACGATGCGGCAGCCGCCGCTCCACTGCTAACGCAGCCACAACACGCCGTTGCACCACCTTTTCATCCTTTTGATGCTAGACTGGAAAGCTGGACGGAGTGGTCACGCGAATTTGGATTCCATCTCGCCGCCTACAGAATTCAAGGTAATGAGCGGCAGCCGTTTTAGCTTTCCTGTGTCGGTGTGTCCACCTACCGTGTGATAGTGAAATTGTTTCCCCGACGCGAAGTAGCAACTCTGTCCTACGAAGAAATTTTGTCGGCATTAGATGCGTATTTCAATGAAACAGTCAATGTCGTTGCAAAAAGGGATACCTTCTTTCGTACAAAACGTACGGCCGGTCAGACTAATCGGGAGTGGGTTGCAACATTGCAAGGCCTTACAAGGGATTGTGCTTTTGAGTGTGAATGTGGACTCCCTTATTCAGATACTATGGTGCATGATGCAATTGCACAGAACGTTTCTGATGTTTGCATAAGGGAACAGATTTTGAAACTAGTCAATCCCTCCCTTCAACAAGTGATAGACATATTGGATAGGCAGGACACTTGACTTTGCTCAGGAATCATTTGAAACTTCGCCAGCTGTGTGTCACATTAACCGGCCCGCCGGGCGAGCTGCACAGAAATGTAAACTGCCCTCGCGCACGTCCGCGCCGCCACGTGTCCCGTGCAAGCAAGCAAATGCAGTGAAATCATGCCCGCGGTTTGCTACTAGACATTCGCGTGAGAACTGCCCGTCACGCCAAGCTATTTGCTTATTCTGTAATAAAAAAGGACATGTTCAAAGTGTTAGCCAGAAAAAGCTTAGATCGGACTCTCACAACCATTCCAGGACCTGTGCTTCGCGCCGGAATCGAACCAAGGACACTAAGGCTCGTGAGCCTTCGCCCATGGACATTCATGTAGTTAATTCCACACCGTCCAGTGCTACTCTCTCTAACAGTGACTGTGTTCGTTCCACAAAAAGTGTGCGTCGACGTCGACGGAAATCCCGTCAAGTCGCCAGTGCTTATGTCCCAGAAACAGTTCACATTGCACGAGCCAGTCGCTCTTGTCGTCAGCAGGACAATAAACTTTTTGTAGACTTGGAACTTAATGGCAACGTCATCCCGTTCCAGCTCGATACCGGAGCTGCAGTTTCACTACTCAATCACGCCACGTACAAACAACTGGGCGCACCTCCGTTGCGTGCCGCAAATGTTCAGTTAAATAGTTATTCAGGACAGAATATCCCTGTGTTAGGACAGTGCAGCCTTCTTGCAACATACAAGGGACAAACAAAACTTGTGTCATTTTACGTTCTTCGTTCTTCTTCTGCAGTGAACTTGTTTGGTTTCGATTTATTTCAGTTGTTTAACTTGTCTATAGTCAATCAGGTCCTATCAGTGAACCAGACTGTGCCTTCCGCCAGTGTTTCTCGTCTATGTGAGGAATTTGCAGACATTTTTGCACCGGGCCTTGGTTGCGCTAAGAACTATGAAGCACATTTGGAACTGAAAGTAAACGCGCAACCGAAATTTTTCAGAGCGCGTAATGTTCCCCACGCATTGCGTGATGAGGTCGCAAGAACATTAAACGATTTAGAATCACAAGGTGTAATTGAACGTGTGCAGGCTTCTCTCTGGGCCTCACCCTTAGTAATTTTGCAAAAACCTTCCAGAAAATTGAGACTTTGCGTGGACTTCAAGGCAACAGTGAATCCCCAACTAGTGACTGCTACTTTTCCTTTACCCCGCCCGGAAGATCTTTTTGACAAACTGTGCCCGGGAAAATATTATTCAAAGTTGGACCTAGCAGATGCGTACTTGCAAATACCGTTGGACGAAGAATCCCAGCGTGTATTGGTGGTTAACACGCATCTTGGTTTGTACCGATTCAAAAGACTGCCATTCGGGTGTGCATCCGCCCCTGCATTGTTTCAGAAATATTTACAAACTGTTTGTGCGTCGGTCCCTACTGCAGCAAACTATCTGGACGATATTGTGATCTCCGGAAAGACGGAAGAAGAACATTTATCCAATCTCCGAACATTATTTCAGGTATTGCGACAAATGGTCTTCGCTTGAGGAAGGACAAATGTGTGTTTTTTGCTCGTGACTTGCCATTTCTGGGACATGTAATCAATGCCCAAGGCATACATCCGAGTCCAGAGCACCTCCGTGCCATACAAGACTTGCCTTCGCCGCAGAATTTGAAGCAGCTACAGAGTGTGTTGGGAAAAATTTACTATTATCATAAAAATATTCCGCATGCCTCTTCCATTTCAGCTCCGCTTCATCGCTTACGCCGTAAGGGTGTTCCGTTCGTCTGGTCGACGGAATGCGAACGCGCCTTTCGCCAGTTGAAATCCGCGTTGCTTTCCAATACTTGCCTTACGCCATTCGATCCCCAGAAACCCTTTTTGTTGATGATGGATGCATCGGATTTCGGGATCGGTGCTGTGCTTGCGCACAAAGATGGATCGCACGATCGCCCTATTGCCTTTGCGTCCAAATTGCTCTCGTCCTCGCAACGAAATTATTCACAGATCGAGAAAGAAGCACTGGCTCTCGTATTTGGTGTTACAAAGTTTCATGATTTCATGTATGGTCGTCACTTTACTATCATCACAGACCACAAGCCTTTGACATCGCTTTTTCACCCGACCAAGCCTGTACCTCCACGTACAGCGCAGAAATTCATTTGCTGGTCTATTTTCCTCTCGCAGTTCCGCTACGATATCTTTTATCTGTCCACTGCTCAGCACGGAAACGCCGATGCGTTGTCCCGTTTACCTGTTGCTGAGGATAGAGCATTCGATTCCTCCGAACTTGCTTGTATGTTCATTGATTCGGAAACCTATGACGTGGTCGAATAGTTTCTGATTGATTTTCGTCGTGTAGCTACAGTCACTGCTGCCGACCCTGTCCTTGCTACTGTTCTGCGTTTCGTTGCTACTCAATGGCCCTTGTCAAAGTCACGGATCGGAGATCCGTTGGTTCGCCGATTTTTTGCTCACAAGGAGAGACTTGTTGTATGACGTAGTGTTTTGCTGTTGCGTTCTGATAATGTTCAGTCCAGGGTCGTGGTCCCACGTTCGTTACAGTCCTCTGCCTTACAGCTTCTCCACCAAGGTCATTGGGGTATAGTGAGAACAAAACAACTTGCTCGGCAGCACTGTACTTGGTTCGGAATCGATGCCACGATTACGAATATGTGCTCTTCTTGCATGGTGTGCGCCTAACAACAATCAGCACCACTGCGGAAATTCTTTGCATGGCCAAAAGCCGCTTTCCCTTGGCAACGCTTACACATCGATTTTGGTGGTCCATTCTGGAATGCTCGATGGATGGTTGTGGTAGATTCATTCAGTAATTTTCCTTTTGTTGTCCGGATGTCTTCCACGACGTCATCTGCCACCATCCAAGCGTTATCTGCTATCTTTTGCATTGAAGGTCTTCCACAGACTATTGTTTCCGCCAATGGCACACAATTCATGTCCGCAGAATTTTAGTCATTCTGCAAGGCCAATGGTATTCAACATCTGACGTCCGCTCCGTTTTCGCCACAGTCAAACGGTGCCGCTGAGCGATTGGTCAGGACTTTCAAGTCACAGATGTTGAAGTTGAAAGAGTCGCATTCACGGGAGGACGCGTTATTCTTCTTTTTGTCCTCGTATCGCTCTCAGCCCCGAGATGGTCGCTCGCCGGCTGAGTTACTCCACGGTCGTCCTCATCGAACCTTGATGTCTTTGCTGCATCCGCCGCATCAGGTTCCTGTGCAGCGGCAGACACCTGCTTTTGCCCCAGGCGACGTTGTATACTTTCGCAACTATCGCGGTTCACGGCGTTAGGTCGCAGGGCGCATTCTTCGCTGCCTCGGCCGCGCTATGTATCTGGTTTTGGGGGCCTCTGCTGAGGTGCGTCGGCATCTCAATCAACTGCGCCTCTGTCGTCGCACGGGATCTGCCGCTCGCCGTCTGCTTTCAGCGACGATGCCGTCCGGTCAGCGCCCTGGGGACCCATCTACTGGCTCGCCTCAGCCCCAGGTGCTACTGACGCTGCCTTCCATTTTGCCCCATGGCGACGCGCCGCCGCCGCCGCCTGTTCTCCCGCCGGCGACGGCCGCAGTGGACGCGTCGCTGCAACCGCCGGGCGCCTCCCTGGGTCACGCGCCGCCGATCGCTTCCCGTGATCAGTTGTCCTCCGGCATGGAACTCTTGCCCGCTCCGGACCATATGTCGTCTTCGCCCGTCGGGTGCCCCGGCCCGATGGAGGTCGACCCTTCGGCCCCTCCTGTCTCTCTACGGGCGCATCCACCGCATGTTGGTGTGCACCCTGGAGCAGGTTTTCAGGCGTTTCCTAGCTTCCCGCGGGAGCACAGCCTCGCCTGTTAGGCTCCCCACCTCGTCGAATACGTCAACATGGGGTCCTCCCCACGGCGGGCGGAAGCCTTATGCCACAACCGTGCGCCGATTTGCGGGGGAGGAATGTGGTGTCACCGCCACTTGCTAGGTGGTAGCCTTTAAATCGGTCGCGGTCCGTTAGTATACGTCGGACCCGCGTGTCGCCACTATCAGTGATTGCAGACCGAGCCCCGCCACACGGCATGTGTAGAGAGACTTCCTAGCACTCGCCCCAGTTGTACAACCGACTTTGCTAGCGATGGTTCACTGACAAAATACGCTCTCATTTGCTGAGACGATAGTTAGCATAGCCTTCAGCTTCGTCATTTGCTACGACCTAGCAAGGCGCCACGACCAGTTTCTATTGATGCTGTAAAACATGTACCGTCAAGAGTGACGTTCACCACTTATGGATTAAAGTTAAGTATTCCACGGGCTACGTCAGTTTTTTCTACAGTCTAATTTCCTTGTCCTGTTCTAGACCTCACGCCAGCCTGCGTGAGCTAAAACGCGTGCCTTTCGGCTTCCTCTCATCACCGGTGTTGGCTCTCCTGCAAACCCACAACAGTATTTCCACTGTGAATTCTGAAAATTCCTTTCCATACTGAAGATGACTATTCGGCGGTGGTTCCTACTTGCTTCCACTCTTCTGATTATTCCAGTTACCAACATTTATTATCAAAAACAGTCTTTATCACAATTTATTTATTACAGTGACCGGTGTCGTCCACTACTGTGGTTATCTTCAGACCAATGAATAAGAACCTCCTATTTGGTGGTAAATCACTACTCACAGTGGTCCGAATAACGAGGGTGACACCTGTCATCATTCTACCTCTCCGATTATGATTTGGAGAGCTGCCGCCGGCCGGGTAAGGCGCTGATGTCAGGGCAGCTTGCTGGGTTTCAACAGAAGCTGGAGGTGCCTGGGGGTTCTCCCGTGATTGTTTCCGTTATACAATGGCTGGGTGGGCGTAGGCTGTCCTCCGCCCCACCATCTACATCTACATGATTACTCTGCAATTCACATTTAAGTGCTTGGCAGAAGGTTCATCGAACCACAATCGTACTATCTCCCTACTATTCCAATCCAGAACAGCACGCGGGAAACACCTAAACCTTTCTGTTCGAGCTCTGATTTCTATTATTTTATTTTGGTGATCAATCCTACCTATGTAGGTGGGGCTCAACAAAATATTTTCGCATTCGGAAGAGAAAAATGGTGACTGAAGTTTCGTAAATAGATCTCGCCGCGACGAAATACGTATTTGCTTTAATGACTTCCATCCCAACTCGCGTATCATATCTGCCACCTCTCTCCCCTATTACGTGATAATACAAAACGAGCTGCCCTTTTTTGCACCCTTTCGATGTCCTCCGTAAATCCCACCTGGTAAGGATCCCACACCGCGCAGCAATATTCGATCACAGGACGAACGAGTGTAGTGTAAGCTGTCTCTTTAGTGGACTTGTTGCATCTTCTAAGTGTCCTGCCAATGAAACGCAACCTTTGGCTCGCCTTCCCCACAATATTATCTATGTGGCCTTTCCAACTGAAGTTGTTCGTAATTTTTACACCCAGGTACTTAGTTGAATTGACAACCTTGAGAATTGTACTATTTATCGAGTAATCGAATTACAACGGATTTCTTTTGGAACTCACCTCACACTTTTCGTTTAGCGTCAACTGCCACCTGCCACACCATACAGCAATCATTTCTAAATCGCTTTGCAACTGATACTGGTCTTCGGATGACCTTACTAGACGGTAAATTACAGCATCATTTGCGAACAACCTAAGAGAACTGCTCAGATTGTCACCCAGGTCATTTATATAGATCAGGAATAGCAGAGGTCCCAGGACGCTTCCCTGGGGAACACCTGATATCACTTCAGTTTTACTCGATGATTTGCCGTTCATTACTACAAACTGCGACCTTCCTGACAGGAAATCACGAATCCAGTCGCACAACTGAGTCGATACCCCATAGGCCCGCAGCTTGTTTATAAGTCGCTTGTGAGGAACGGTGTCAAAAGCTTTCCGGAAATCTATAAATACGGAATCAACTTGAGATCCCCTGTCGATAGCGGCCATTACTTCGTGCGAATAAAGAGCTAGCTGCGTTGCACAAGAACGATGTTTTCTGAAACCATGCTGATTCCGTGTCAATAGATCGTTCCCTTCAAGGTGATTCATAATGTTTGAATACAGTATATGCTCCAAAACCCTACTGCAAACCGACGTCAATGACCATTACAATACTTATTCTGGGTATTATTATTGTTACTAGCCTTCATATCTTCGTTTACAAGGTCAATAAGATCGAGAACCGACAAATGTATTCTAAGATTTTGAGACCTCCCTCAGTCTTTCTCTTATGTGAAATGTAAGTTTTCCTTACATAATTTGTAGTACATCACCTGGGGCCATGGGTCTTATTTATATAAATCTCGAAATATTTTTTAAATAGCCTTACTTGATGTTGTATGTCTCTCAACTAAAAATCAGTTTCTGTAATCTTTCCTGCAATTTGCGCGACCAATATTTCGCAAGAAATTTGTTTTCAAATTGTGTTAATGTGTGATAGCTCTCTGCCGTCCCGGATGCCAGGCGTCCTCTTGTATAATATATAATACATACTGAATGTATTGTATTTCAGACCAAGCTGTAGGCAACACGCTTCTAAAAGCTTTACGAAAATAACTGGATGAACAGATTTCTTTTCTGCAATTGTCGGCATTTTAGAACATTTCCTTCAAGTGTAACTTATGAAATTGTGCCTCACCCCCATTTCGTGTAACAGTTTAGTGATACTATGTTTGTGCTAGCTACTGTTCCTTGCGCATAAACATTTCCATGGAAAACTGGACTACGTGATTCATCATTACTCTTACCTGTATAGCTACTATCATTCCTTGCTTGCTCCTTAATGTTATTGTGTTGCTATTTGTGTTTGCACACGATCCTTCCACTTAGGTGGATCCTGTGTAAGCGTTCTTTGTGTCTGACGTACCTCAGTTCATATCTTTAATACTGACGTATTCTGCTCTGTTTATACATCGGCAATCGTTTGCTCAACAGCCTGTCAATTAAAGTCTCTCGTAAAAATCGTCAACTGGTATTTCATGTTTTGTTGTTATGTCATCTACTTGTCTGACTACCTGTTGAATTGCGAACTGTACTGCTGTGTTTTCTAACCACGTTGTATCAAAATCATTTGTCAGTTTTTTAATCTGTTCTGCAATGTCTTTTACTGCAGCTTTCAGTTTTGAAATATCGTTAGTTATTGCTTCAAAGACGCTGCGTATCACTTCAATTATGCGATTTGCAACGTCTGTTTTCTGCATCTGAGTAAGATTACTAACATTGTTATTCAAAGCCTCTAATCCTGCTGAAGCGTTGTCAGGTCTTTGATTGATTTCTTCAAATCTTTTATCAAGTTTTTGATTGCTTTCATGAAGTGTTTGATTGAGTAAAGTTTCAGTCCTTTGATATAATTGTTCGAAAGGGTCAGGTGTACGGTTTGCTACTTCGGAACTAGTATTGTTCACCGGCTGTGACGTTGCGTCACTCTGTGGCGCGAAACATCTCCACCGCTACCCTGAACATTTTTAACGTTACTCTCGGATATAGTGTCTAAAGTGTTCTCTTCCGATGGACTTTCCATGGGTGTTGTTTTAAAAATAACAACGTGTCTGAATTTCCGAAATTAAGTAACCTTCTCTTTCTCATTCGTCTTACGTTCACTACGTGAAAAACTCTCAGTTGACGCTCAGCTGTAACTTACCTCTGCTACTGAAAAATATTTATTTGCTAAACAATTGCGTCACGCTAAGCGTGTCTTCACGCTACTGCAAGAATGTTTCCGCAAGTTTGTGAAACATTTAAGTAATGAAAATTTACCACAAAAACAATAAATTTTGAAACTACTAGCAAAGAAACCAAATTCTATGCGTAATACAGCGTGGGTCTCGAAAAAATCAATTGCACTCCCACATTTAACTTTAACAAGTGCTACGACTGTTCTTTACTTGACGTGCTATTTTGCTGCCGGCGGGGAAAATATTGCAGAATCAGCTTTTTCCCAGATTTTTCTTTTCTCGTTTCACTGCCTCAGTATTTTGGAAAATATTTCCTTATTACTCCAGTCTGCTCCGCGTCATGCGCCCAGGTGTATGTAGCATGAAACAAACAAATGTTTGTGACAATAATATTGTAGCTTTGTACACTTGTACATAAGAAATATGATAAATATGTATATATTTAAGTGATATAAACGGTCACCAGTGTAAGTTCTACTGTTTGAGTTGCGTTAGTGACGGGGATAAAAAAAAATGTTTACTGCTTAATGAGAGAAAAATAATTCAACAATGCTGAAAATCAGATACGCTCGCAACATGAGGATGATTCTCCACGGAATCCTTAGTCGCAGCACACACAATGTATTTAAATTAGCGAGAGAGGTACGGACGGGCTATTCCCAAGTTCCATATTTCATGATTATGGTTAGGAGTAAGATCCAGAAAAAAAAAGAAAAAAATACGTGTCTCGATTTATATCAGTATGCAGGAGGCAGAGAGCTTCTGTGATAAGCTGACTAGGAGAAAACTATTATCCGTTTCATGGTTTGATTGTGAAATCGGAAAGTAAAGGCTGCAATCTCTTGAAAAGGGCGAGAATTACGCATACTTAATTTTTACGTACGACACAAGTGACAATTTTGACAGAGACCAACTGAGCCAGGAACTAATCCGTTTTCACTTACACCCTTTCACAGCCACGAAGAACCGCTAAATTCTTCCGCCTCCTCTACAGTAAAAGGTACTATAGGACAATGACAATAGTGTACATCGATTTCTTCACTTGAATGGTTATTATTAAATAATGAACGCACATACTTCCTTCTGCCCAGACTCTATTCAAATAAGGATACCACACTGTGACAAAACAAGATCAACCTTAGGATATCTACTGTTTTTCTGCAGAGATCACAATACGCCATCTTGCACCGAAATTTTTTATTGTAACTCTTCAAGCAGAGCTGTGTCGCCATTTCCATGAGAACAGAGACGAGTGATGGTAGATAATTAGACGCTCCTCGACTTAATGATCAACCACGAGGCGGATTCGTTACTTTGATTGTGGCTGTTCATCCTCGCATGTGAATTTGTTGAAGGTGATTCTAGTACACGATTGGTAGACAATGAAAACTTTTGCTTTTATTCGTCGTAGTCGATGTTATTGGGGATCGTGCAACTGTGTCAATCATTATTTAATTAATTGAAACTACACAAGTTACTTATTTTTTCATACCGAGCACGACCAGTTTCGAGAATTTATTCTCAGTATCAAGTACATTTGTCCTCATAACTAATTTTGTGGTGTTTGAAAGTGTTGCTCTTGGACAATCGTTGACTTTTCTGATGTTATAATGCAATCTGAAAATGGTACAAAATAAACTTGGGATGTTTTTTATATGCTAATGTTGGAAATAGGATTCCTATCTGTCTGCTTACAGTTACTGTTCCCGCTACACTGTGCAGAATTCCACACACATTGCTAACTGTCTTTGAAATCAAAATAAGTTACAGAGGGATTTTGACTACAGTAGAAATTAATACACATCTGAAACAAAAGAAATAGGTAACTCTCAGACTCAGGAATGTACAAAATACAGTAGCATGTAAAACTTTCTCAAGTTACTACATACGACAAATTGGCAGGTATTTTCATAGTATATACACTGAATACGTCAACTGTTACACACATAATCAAGTCACTAAGTGAGCAATAGCAACACAGATAAGAAACGATGGACCCCACTCCAAAAACACAGAAAAAGATCTTACGATACTGCATCACGTCTAGAAATAGTATGCAGTTCATCGTAGGACCTGTGAATTTTTGTAGCAACAAAAAAACAAGGGAGGTAGTTCTCAACGACACAGTAGATAGTGGTTAATGGTTTTTTTTCAAATATTTCTCTTGCATATAATAACTGTAGTATTTGTCATGATTATGTTCATTTCTACATAGACTCTACTTAACATGTGAATTGAAATAGAATATCTACATCTACGTCTACATCCACATTCCACAAGCCACCTGACGGTGTGTCGCAGAGGGTACCTTGAGTACCTCTATCGGTTCTCCCTTCTATTCCAGTCTCGTATTGTTCGTGGAAAGAAAGATTGTCGGTGTGCCTCTGTGTGGGCTCTAATCTCTCTGATTTTATCCTCATGGTCTCTTTGCGAAATATACGTAGGAGGGAGAAATATACTGACTGACTCCTTGATGAAGGTATGTTCTCGAAACTTCAACAAAAGCCCGTACCGAGCTACTGAGCGTCTCTGTTGCAGAGTCTTCTACTGGATTTTATCTATCATCTCCGTAACGCTTTCTCGATTAGTAAATGGTCATGTAACAAAGCGCGCTGCTCTCCGGTGGATCTTCTCTATCTCTTCTATCAAACCTATCTAGTACGGACCCCACACCAATGAGCAGTATTCAAGCAGTGCGCGAACAATGTACTGTAACCTAATTCCTTTGTTTTTGGATGCATTTCCTTAGGATTCTTCCAATGAATCTCAGTTTGGCATCTGCTTTACCGACTATTAATTTTATATGGTCATTCCAATTTAAGTGGTTCATGGTGTGGATTCCTGTAGTCATGTCCTAGTTCATGAACCACGGGCAACGTATTAGTGGCCAAGTAAGTGATCCCGACAGTCGGGATACCAGTTACTTTGGAATAAGGCTGGGCATCTCGGACATATTCTGAGTCGTGGTCACCTTTGTGCTCATACGGCAAAGACTACCAAATCCACCGGTTAGTCCCTCAGCCGTTAGGGGTAAAACCCAATGGGACTCGGGGCAAGTAAGGCTAGCAACCTGCTTCCCTGGTACTTTAAATATGATGCTGGCAACAATCAGAGCAAAATGCCTCGGACCTTTGGAGGTGACTGAGTCCCACCTCTAACTGACAAACCAGTGACTCCTAAGATACGACTTGGCAAACAAATGGTAATGAGATGGGGAGCTATTAATATCAAAGGGGGCTACTCTGGGAAGAAGGCAGAGCTGGCAGAGGCTGCAAGTAAGATGGGGCTGCACGTTTTAGCTGTTAGTGACATTCGGGTAAGGGGTGAGAAAGAAGAGAAAGTGGGAGAATACAAGGTCTACCTGTCAGGAGTCAAAGCAGGAATAGCACAATGGGTTGTAAGGCTTTACATCAGGAAAGAAATGGAACCCAGCGTAGTTGCAATAAGGTATGTAAACGAACGACTGATGTGGATAGATTTGACAGTGTCTAGCAAGAAAATTAGGATTGTGTCAGTATATTCGCATTGTGAAGGGACAGATCAAGATAAGATGGATAGTTTTTATGAGGCACTCAGTGATGTAGTTGTTAGAGTAAAGGACAAGAACAGTGTTCTGCTCACGGGTGATTTTAACGCCAGGATTGGAAATCGAACAGAAGGGTATAAAAAGGTTATGGGTAAATTTGGAGAGGATATGGAGCCCAACAGGAACGGGAAACAACTCTTGGATTTCTGTGCCAGTATGTTCTTAGTAATCACAAACTCCTTTTTTAAACATAAGAACATTCACCGGTATACTTGGGAAGGCAGGGGAACCAGATCTGTCATTGACTATATAATAACAGATCAGGAATTCAGGAAGGCTGTGAGGGACACACGTGTATTCAGGGGATTCTTTAATGACACTGACCATTATTTAATCTGCAGTGAAATTGGGATTGTGAGGCCTAAAGTGCAGGAGGTCAGGTCCATATGTAGGAGGATAAGAGTGGAGAAACTTCAGGATAAGGAAATCAGGCACAAGTACATAACAGCGATCTCAGAAAGGTTCCAGTTAGTTGAATGTAGTCAATTACAGTCATTGGAAAAGGAATGGACAAGGTACAGGGACACAGTACTAGAAGTGGCTAAAGAATGTCTTGGAACAGTAGTGTGTAAAAGTAGGATGAAGCAAACAACTTGGTGGAATAATACAGTCAAGGCAGCCTGTAAAAGGAAAAAGAAGGCGTATCAAAAATGGCTACATACCAGAACCCAGGTAGACAGAGAAAGTTATGTTGGAGAAAGAAACAAAGCCAAACAGATAATTGCAGCATCCAAGAAGAAATCGTGGGAAGACTTTGGAAACAGGTTGGAGACTATGTGTCAAGCTGCTGGAAAATCATTCTGGAGTGTAATTAGCAGTCTTTGAAATGGAGGTAAGAAGGAAATGACAAGTATTTTGGATAGGTCAGGAAAACTGCTGGTGAATCCTATGGATGCCTTGGGCAGAAGGAGAGAATATTTTGAAGAGTTGCTCAATGTAGGTGAAAATCCGTTCAGTAATGTTTCAGATATCGAGGTAGAATGGGATAGGAATGATGATGGAAACAGGATCACATTTGAGGAAGTGGACAAAGTGGTCAATAGATTGTAGTGCAATTAAGCGGCTGGGGTGGATGAAATTAAGTCGGAACTCATCAAATACAGTGGAATGTCAGGTCTTAAATGGCTACACAGGATAATTGAAATGGCCTGGGAGTCGGGACAGGTTCCATCAGACTGGACAAAAGCAGTAATCACACCAATCTTTAAACATGGAAACAGAACAGATTGTAACAACTACAGAGGTATCTCTTTAATCAGCGTTGTGGGTAAAATCTTCTCAGGTATTGTTAAAAGGAAAGTGCGAGTATTAGTTGAGGACCAATTGGATGAAAATCAGTGTGGGTTTAGGCCTCTTAGAGGTTGTCAGGACCAGATCTTTAGCTTACGGCAAATAATGGAGAAGAGTTATGAGTGGAACAGGGAATTGTATGTATGCTTTATAGATCTAGAAAAGGCATATGACCGGGTTCCTAGGAGGAAGTTATTGTCTGTTCTACAAGATTATGGAATAGGAGGCAAACTTTTGCAAGCAGTTAAAGGTCTTTACATGGATAGTCAGGCAGCAGTTAGAGTTGACGGTAAATTGAGTTCATGGTTCAGAGTAGTTTCAGGGGTAAGACAAGGCTGCAACCTGTCTCCACTGTTGTTCATATTATTTATGGATCATATGTTGAAAACAATAGACTTGCTGGGTGAAATTAAGATATGTGAACACAAAATAAGCAGTCTTGCATATGCGGATGACTTAGTTGTGATGGTAGATTCGATTGAAAGTTTGCAAAGTAATATTTCAGAGCTAGATCAGAAATGAAAGGACTATGGTATGAAGATTAGCATCTCCAAAACGAAAGTAATGTCAGTGGGAAAGAAATATGAACGGATTGAATGCCAAATAGGAGGAACAAAGTTAGAACACGTGCACGGTTTCAAGTACTTAGGATGCATATTCTGACAGGATGGCAACATAGTGAAAGAACTGGAAGCGAGGTGTAGCAAAGCTAATGCAGTGAGCGCTCAGCTACGATCTACTCTCTTCTGCAAGAAGGAAGTCCGGACCAAGACTAAGTTATCTGTGCACCGTTCAATCTTTCGACCAACTTTGTTGTATGGGAGCGAAAGCTGGGTGGATTCAGGTTACCTTATCAACAAGGTTGAGGTTACGAATATGAAAGTAGCTAAGATGATTGCAGGTACTAGTAGATGGGAACAATGGCAGGAGGGTGTCCACAATGAGGAAATCAAAGAAAAACTGGGAATGAACTCTATAGATGTAGCAGTCAGAGCGAACAGGCTTAGATGGTGGGGTCATGTTACACGCATGGGAGAAGCAAGGTTACCCAAGAGACTCATGGATTCAGCAATAGAGGGTAGGAGGAGTCGGGGCAGACCGAGGAGAAGGTACCTGGATTCGGTTAAAAATGATTTTGAAGTAATAGGTTTAACATCAGAAGAGGCACCAATGTTAGCACTGAATAGAGGATCATGGAGGAACTGTATAAGGGGGCTATGCTCCAGACTGAATGCTGAAAGGCATAATCAGTCTTAAATGATAATGATGATGATGATGATGATGATTCCAATTTAAATCACTCCTAATGCCTACTTCCAGATAATTTATGGAATTAACTGCTTCCAGTTGCTGACCTGCTATATTGTAGCTAAATGATAAAGGATCTTTCTTTATATGTATTCACAGCACATTCACTTGTCTACATTGAGATTCAGTTGCCATTTCCGGCACCATGCATCAGTTCGTTGCAGATCCTCCTGCGTTTCAGTACAATTTTCCATTGTTAAACCTCTCGATGCACTACAGCATCATCCGCAAAAAGCCTCAGTGAACTTCCGATGTTATCCACAAGGTCATTTACATATATTGTGAATAGCAACGGTCCTACGTCACTCCCCTGCGGCACACCTGAACTCACTCTTACTGCGGAAGACTTCTCTCCGTTGAGAATGACATGCTGCGTTCTGTTATCTAGGAACCCTTCAGTCCAATCACACAATTGCTCTGATAGTCCATATGCTCTTACTCTGTTAATTAAACGACTGTGGGGAACTGTATGAAACGCCTTGCGGAAGTCAAGAAACACGGCATCTACCTGAGACCCGTGTCTATGCCCCTCTGAGTCTCGTGGACGAATAGCGCGAGCTGGGTTTCACACGATCGTCTTTTTCGAAACCCATGATTCCTACAAAGTAGATTTCTAGTCTCCAGAAAAGCCATTATACTCGAACACAATACGTGTTCCAAAATGCTACAACTGACCAATGTTATAGATACAGGTCTATAGTTCTGCACATCTGTTCTACGTCCCTTCTCGAAAACAGGGATGATCTGTGTCCTTTTTCCAATCTTTTTGAACGCTACGCTCTTCTAGAGATCTACGGTATACCGCTGCCAGAAGGGGGGCAAGTTCCTTCGCATACTCTGTGTAAAATCGAACTGGTATCCCATCAGATCCAGCGGCCTTTCCTCTTTCGAGCGATTTTAATTGTCTTTCTATCCATGTGTCGTCTATTTCCATATCTACCATTTTGTCATCTGTGTGACAATCTAAAAAGGAACTACAGTGCAGTCTTTCTGTGTGAAAAATCTTTGGTAAAAGACGTTTAGTATTTCGCACTTTAGTTTGTCGGCCTCTGTTTCAGTACCATTTTGGACACAGAGCGTCTGGACATTTTGTGTTGATCCACCTACCGCTTTGACATAAGATGAAAATTTCTTAGGATTTTCTGCCAAGTCAGTACATAGAACTTTACCTTCGAATTCGTTGAATGGCTCTGGCATAGCCCTCCTCACACTACATTTCTTTTCGTGCAATTTTTGTTTGTTTTCTAGGCTTTGGCTATGTTTATGTTAGCTGTGTAGTTCCCTTTGCTCCCGTAACAGTTATCTAACTCGGTTGTTGTACCACGGTGGCTCTTTTCCATCTCTTACGATCTTGCTTAGAACATACTCATCTAATGCATATTTTACGATGGTTTTGAACTTTGTCCACTGATTCTCAACACTATCTGTACCTGAGATAAAACTTTTCTGTTGAGCCGTCAAATACTTTGAAATCTGCTTTTTGTCACTTTTGCTAAAGAGAAAACTCTTCGTACCCTTTTTAATATTTCTATTTACGGCTGAAATCACCGATTCTGTAAGCGCTTTATGATCACTGATTCCCTGTTCTGCGTTAACTGTTTCAAATAGTACGGGTTTTTTTGTCAGCAGAAGGTCTAATATGTTCTCGCCACGAGTCGGTTCTCTGTTTAACTGCTCAAGGTAGTTTTCAGATGATGCACTTAAAAAAATTTCACTCGATTCATTGTCCCTGCCACCCGTTATAAACGTTTGAGTCTCCCAGTCTATATCTGGTAAATTCAGATCTCCACCCAAAACTATAACATGGTCGAGAAATCTACTCGAAATATATTTTCCAAATTTCCCTCAGGTGTTCTGCCACAACAGCTGCTGAGCCAGGGGGCCTACAGAAACATCCAATCAGCATATTTGAGGCTGCTTTAACCTTGACTTTCACACAAATTATTTCACATTTCTTATCTCCGTCAATTTCCTTCGATACTATTGCACTTTTTATCGCTATAAGCACGCCTCCTCCTTCACTGTCCAGCCTGTCTGCGGTATATATTAGAATCTGTGTTTAGAATTTCATTACTGTTTACATCTGGTTTCAGACAACTTTCCGTCCCTGGTACTATGTGAGCATTGTGACCGTTTATTAAAGAGTGCAGTTGAGGGACCTTTCTATAGACGCTCCTGCAATTTACTATTGCCACATTAAGATTGTCATTATCTGTTGCGTTTTGCCTACTGCTACCTTGTCACGTCTCAGGAGGCGTGTTTTCATGCCTAGGGAGGGAATTCACTAACCTAAAAATCCACATGTGTAACCCGCTACCCTCGTAGCAACACCTCAGTCTGTACCCAAACTGTTTGTACACTCGCTGTCACTCTATCTCTGTAACATATTTTGATGTCAAAAGGAAACAGTTTGAGCGGTGTGCGTGGTAGTAAGGGAAGGTATTTGTAAGCAGACAAACAGAAATAATGTTTGTAACATCAGCATACGAAAAATTTAGTAAGATTTATTTTGTCCGATTTTCCGTTTGCAGTAAACTTAAAAAATGTAACAACGGTACAACAGACGCCGAAAAACACACATACAAACAGCACGAAAAATACTTATGTAAACAAATACCCTCCACAGTGAGAAAAAATTCTTGAAACGCAGCGTGATAAGCATGAAAAACAAATGCGTAACTGGTAAAGCTTTTATTATCTGAAATCATGAAAATTGTTGTCTGTCAACGAGGCACCGAAAACAGAGCAACTCTCCTGACCAAACCTTGAAAGGCATCTGTTGGATTCCTTTCATGTTAATTTCTTAAATCTGTTGTCATTTACGGCATAAATTCCTCTTCTAAATTTACAGTGGTGTTTCTGCCTATCTGGGAGGAGACTGAGTAGTGGAACGTGTTACTTTTACAGATAAACAAGAACGATCTGTCACACTACTACACTTTAAAACACAGTTTACATGTAATTCATGTCACACAGTCTCATACGGAACCTACATCCGCTTTCTTTTATATACTGTATATGATAAGATACTGTCATCCCCCTTCCCTTCTGTGTGAGAGGATGAATGAGCAAATGTATTTCTAGTTGCATGCTTGAGGGTAGCAGACAAGATTGTCTGCTAGAGAACAGTAGGACCAACGTCGGAACAGGTAGCTACACTTTCTAAAAGCAAAGAGGTTTCTATCCTTAGTATGGTCCTGTCCGTCCCTTGTCATGTTGGTATAGGAAGCTGCCTCTCTGGCCACTTCCGTTTGTATTTGGGAGCCACCCTCAGGAAGGGACCAGGTCAGTCTGTCCGTGGCGAGCGTCTGCAGTGGTAAGATCTCCGGCTAAGAGCGTGTCTGCTAAGTCCGTAGGACAATGAATTTCTTAAGTTCAGCCTAAGTGAAAATTTAATCACCTTTATTTCAGGTTTAGCTCTAAAATATCTAATGTTATCTTAAATTGCAGCGCAGTGTAATTCTCGTGTGAAGTTCAGAATATATTCCGGTAGTTGCTTTGTCACTACTTTGTGAGTAAAGTGGAACCACGTGTTGATCAGTAACTCTAACTAAGATCATCAATCTTAAATGCGAATGTGTGTGAGATTATAACTTCTCGTCTTGACAATATTTTTCAATATAGCAACTTTTCTTTATGTTCTACCCACGTGGGGTGTACTTTGTGAGACCAGTACCACGTACTTATACAATTGTTTGACCCATCAAGTTAATAGTAAGACGTTAGTAACCAGTTCGAGGTTTTTCTTTTGTAAATTGCTTTCGATCTAATTTATTTTAATTATCAAAATTATTGTGGAGTTACACTCTTTGTGTAAACCAAGTTGACCACGTGAAGCATGTGGTGTAATCATCAAAGTAGCCCTCAGCTATTCTTTTCGGGAAGATTTCACAGAGAGTTAGTATGAATTTAGTATACCAGTGTGTGGTAATTACATGACAGACAGGATTGCGCTACGAACGTAACTTCTTTGGGTGAAAATTGAATCGGTTGGTAGTGGTTAATTTCCTCTTCCATATGTTTCAACGTTCTTTGTGTGTTATTTTATGAATGGAGTGTTGTATGCAGTCTCCCAATCTTGGCTCCATATTTGACGTGTTCTGTAAGATTACAAACTCACATTTTCACAATCCTAAATAAGGCACCAGTTTAGTTTTGAATCAAGTTTAATATGCTGAAATTTCAATGTTAAAATAAATTTCCAAATATAAACTGATATATTTCTTTTTATTTAAATTCTCTTTTATTTATATATATATACACTCCTGGAAATTGAAATAAGAACACCGTGAATTCATTGTCCCAGGAAGGGGAAACTTTATTGACACATTCCTGGGGTCAGATACATCACATGATCACACTGACAGAACCACAGGCACATAGACACAGGCAACAGAGCATGCACAATGTCGGCACTAGTACAGTGTATATCCACCTTTCGCAGCAATGCAGGCTGCTATTCTCCCATGGAGACGATCGTAGAGATGCTGGATGTAGTCCTGTGGAACGGCTTGCCATGCCATTTCCACCTGGCGCCTCAGTTGGACCAGCGTTCGTGCTGGACGTGCAGACCGCGTGAGACGACGCTTCATCCAGTCCCAAACATGCTCAATGGGGGACAGATCCGGAGATGTTGCTGCCCAGGGTAGTTGACTTACACCTTCTAGAGCACGTTGGGTGGCACGGGATACATGCGGACGTGCATTGTCCTGTTGGAACAGCAAGTTCCCTTGCCGGCCTAGGAATGGTAGAACGATGGGTACGATGACGGTTTGGATGTACCGTGCACTATTCGACGATCACTTGTGGTGCACGGCCAGTGTAGGAGATCGCTCCCCACACCATGATGCCGGGTGTTGGCCCTGTGTGCCTCGGTCGTATGCAGTCCTGATTGTGGCGCTCACCTGCACGGCGCCAAACACGCATACGACCATCATTGGCACCAAGGCAGAAGCGACTCTCATCGCTGAAGACGACACGTCTCCATTCGTCCCTCCATTCACGCCTGTCGCGACACCACTGGAGGCGGGCTGCACGATGTTGGGGCGTGAGCGGAAGACGGCCTAACGGTGTGCGGGACCGTAGCCCAGCTTCATGGAGACGGTTGCGAATGGTCCTCGCCGATACCCCAGGAGCAACAGTGTCCCTAATTTGCTGGGAAGTGGCGGTGCGGTCCCCTACGGCACTGCGTAGGATCCTACGGTCTTGGCGTGCATCCGTGCGTCGCTGCGGTCCGGTCCCAGGTCGACGGGCACGTGCACCTTCCGCCGACCACTGGCGACAACATCTATGTACTGTGGAGACCTCATGCCCCACGTGTTGAGCAATTCGGCGGTACGTCCAGCCGGCCTCCCGCATGCCCACTATACGCCCTCGCTCAAAGTCCGTCAACTGCACATACGGTTCACGTCCACGCTGTCGCGGCATGCTACCAGTGTTAAAGACTGCGATGGAGCTCCGTATGCCACGGCAAACTGGCTGACACTGACGGCGGCGGTGCACAAATGCTGCGCAGCTAGCGCCATTCGACGGCCAACACCGCGGTTCCTGTTGTGTCCGCTGTGCCGTGCGTGTGATCATTGCTTGTACAGCCCTCTCGCAGTGTCCGGAGCAAGTATGGTGGGTCTGACACACCGGTGTCAATGTGTTCTTTTTTCCATTTCCAGGAGTGTGTATATATATATATATATATATATATATATATATATATATATATATATAAATCACCGGTTATCGTATGACTATTAAAAGATTATAATTAATGTTAGTCTGGTTGGGAATTTGGTAAGCTAGACTGGATACCTGGTGAAACAGTTGCGCAGTAATGCAAGGTTAACTTCCCCAGACAGCTCACAGCTTTTAAACCGCTTTTATTGGCTATCAGCACCGCTTACACCACAAAATAAAGCAACAACGTTACACATTGTGATCCTGTTCTGCGATTCCGCTAGACTCTGGATTCTCTGAAACGTTAGATTGCGAGCGTTGTATAATCTTAATTTTTTTGCCCTACAGCGCTCAAACAACTTCTACGTTGTCTCTGAGCAGACTTTCAAAAGATTCACGGCGTTGTTGAGTGGCGTTGTGTTCTTTGCCTTGTTTTGTTTTTTATATTTGTTTGTTTTATATGTATGTGTTTTTTTTTCTCGCTTGTAAATTGCACTTACTTCGATCAAAGACATAAATTTGTTTTGCATGTGAAAAAGTGCGTACTAGGTTGGGTACCTTTCGTGTGACTGTCGTAATTTTTGGGGGATGCGTTTATTCTGATTAGTGTGTTGCGTACCGGGTGTAAATTGAACTAATGCAGACACGTAACCAAGCTAAAAGTAGGTGGTCCAACAACTTAAGCAACATGGACCATGGGGGTAGTTTGATTTCGAATATTAACGCGTCAGACGGTTCCGAAAATGCATTGGGGAATACTTCAGAGGAAATGCAAAACAGCATGAACGGGCTCACATCAGAGCCAGAAATTAATTTGCCTCCAACTAACCAAATTGATTTGGCAGAACTCATGAAAGCCTTATTGCAACAAAATAAAGAAAACGCAGATAAATCAGAAAAATCGTTCCGAGAACAAAAAGAATCATCCGCAAAATCTATCCGAGAGCTAGGCGAACAAATGACGCAGAAATCTGAAAAATCGATCCGCGAGCTAGGCAAACAAATGACGTAGAAATCAGAAAAATCGTTCCGAGAACAAAAAGAATCATTCGAAAAATCGATCCGCGAGCTAGGTGAACAAATGACGCAGAAATCAGAAAAATCGATCCGAAAGCTAGGCGAACAAATAGACGAAAAACTAATCCAGCAGACAAACAAAGTTGACAAGTCGATGCAGAGAGTGTCTGATGATATCTCACAAAGAATAAACAATATGACAAATGAAATAAAAAGTGATATTATGAAAGAATTAGGCCGTACATTTGAACAAATCGATGACCGTCTGCAATCCTTAGAACAGGGCAAGTGGAGTCGCGATGCGGAATCTAAAGAGAGCGAAGAACAGCTACTGAGGAATTTCCAAGCTCTGAGAGAAGAATGCCAAAGAGAACACCAGCAGGTACTCTCGAGGGTCCAAGAGGCGGAAACGCATTTTCCAACGTCCGTTAGCAACACAGTAGCGGACAACAGTCAAGCGATTCACACACTGGAACAGCAAGTAGAACAATTGAAGCAGACTGGGGAGGAGGACAACAGACAAATACATGATAAGATTGCGGCATTAGCCAACATCGTAGGCACGATGAAGATGACGGAGAGCGAGAACAATACTACACTGGTAGCAGTCGCAGAGGCTGAAGAAGTGCGTTCGCTTCTTAGATTTCAGAAGGGACAGTTGGAAGTGAACAGGCGGCACAAAGCTGTAACAGGCGAATTACAAGAACGCGTGGCGCATCTGGAAAACCGCATGGCGTGTGATTCCGAACTCGCCAATAGCACTAAAAATAGCCGTACGAACAGTGCAGAGAGGGACTCCGGCCACGAGGGAGATTTTGACGACACGGAAGAATGTATTTTGAGGGGCAGACATGAGAAAAATAGAAACATTCAAGGGCCTCGCCTGGAGGAAATGCGGGGATTTGATTTCAAACATTTCCTTACGGTGAGAAAGGTTGAGATATTTCGAAATTCGCAAAAAGGAATACATCCACGAGCATGGCTCGAGCAATTTGAGTTTTGTCTTCCCCCCGACTGGGCAAGTTCACATAAGATAGAATATATGTGTGGCTATTTGGAAGGCGAACCGGCGATTCGCATGAGGTCGGCAGCGCGTCACTGCAACTCCACTCGGGAGTTTCGACAAGCCTTTCTGTCCGCCTATTGGTCGGAAGCGGCACAAGATAGGGTCAAACATGGCATAATTATGCTGCCAAATTTGAACCAGTCTGGTTTCGGCAGCCCAGCACGCCTATTCGACCACATGCTGCAGGCAAATCAATTTTTATACGACCCATACGGGTCTGCGGAACTAATTAGGATATGCATCACCAAATTGCCGATGCACTTGCGCCACGTCATTCTTGCGGGACGATGCAAAGAGGACATGGAAACGTTTAAGACACTTCTCCAAGAGTTGGAATACAATACAGGAGAATGCCCGCCTAATCAGGCACAAAGTTATTACGGGGCACAGCAGCGCGATCGCAGTCGTGGCCGTAGTACTAATCAACGGCGTGACTGGTCGTCGCGACGCGAATGGAACAATAATCGGGACCGGCCGTATAGAAACTGGGGTAGCAGTCGCGAACACAGGTCGAACAACGGAAATGATCGAGGACGTGGACAGAATCGTGAACGCAACAGTTACGGCAACCAGAATCGATACTACGGTGAACACGGTGGGAATAGGACTATAGGCGGAGCACCTCATGATGTTGAAATTCGGCCAGCTAACCCTAGACATAATCCAGCAAATGGAAATGAACAAAACCGGCAATGACAAACGATCAGATCAGAAGGCGTCCAATCGGAACAAATGAGCGACATGGCAAATGAGTAGAAAGGACAGTGAGAAGTAGAGAGGACGGTGAGGAAAAAGAATTGATTAGTTTAAATTTGTGACGTATGCATTTTGAATAATATGTTGGTAAAAATAATGATAAAGATGTTTCTATGTGACTGATTGAATTGATGTTTTTAATTTTTTTTTCTTTCCTTGTGCAATTAGGATTTAGGTTGGTTCAAAGGTGAAGATAAAAGGTTTCTTTGTGGACGAGTGAAATGTTGTTTATGTTTTTTTTTGTGTAAATTGAAACGAGTCGCTCCTGAGAGAAGCAAGATCTATGTTGAATTAATGCGAAACTCAGGGGAATATCCGATCTGTGGGTATTATGGGTCAGGCAAACCCAGGTCCCCAGCTGTTAGTAGCCTTGTTTCAGATTTTCTGCTTTCAGTGCTACTATCTATCTATTACTATTCTATATCTGTCAGTATAAATGAGGATCTCTTACTATAGTATGCGTGCTGTATGAATATTTTAAGATAGGAGAACTCTGAGAAAGGAATGAGTAACTTTGGAATCTTGAAAAGAGGATGCGATAATACGATTGTTTAACCAATGGCTTCCCAATATACGCTAATATGTTAATATTGATGATATATGTCTTTTTTGTTCTTTATAGCTGAGTACGTAAAGTGCTGTCTGTGGATTTCGTAAGTCTATTGATTCCCTTCAAGGTGAAAGAAGAATTGTGGTTTGTGTAATTTACGTGGCCCTGAAATATTATTGTGGTAGTCAAATACGAGCAGTTTTTCCAGCAAATGGAGAATGGAACAGAAATATGGATCCTTTCTGTGGTGTGATTGATGTTGAGCCAAAGCCTGAAAACTTATTCTGCGTTAGTACTTGTCCTAGAAAAGCGACGTTTATGTGTTTTGCTGATGCTGTGAGCATTACAGTTTACTGTTTTCGCTGGTACGGGATGCACTGCAGCCTATATGATTTGTACTGAGGAAATTTCCCTCTTGAAGGTAGAGGAAGATTAAATAATTTTGATTATGGGACCGAAGGAAAGCTTGGTTTAAGGTAATAAGGATGAAGCAAAACATTTGTCATTTAAACTAAGTTCAATATGTTAAGATGAAACTGTTTTACAGAATAGAGGAGACCACAATTTTGCCATTCATGAGAAATGAATCCAGAATAACCACCACAGGCGAAATAACTGATTTGGAAGCGAAAGGTAACTTAAAGAATGAACGAAATCGCAGCAAAATGGGTAAGAAAATGTAATATAAACTGTAAAAAAAATATTTAACCTTCTCAGAGTCATCTGCGTGATTAACTCTTGTGATAACGTAATTTTAGATGAAATTGTCTTACTGTTTTATGTGTGAATATATGAGTATGATAAATGTACAACTGTGAGTCTCTTATCAGGTGTGTCAACTCATATAAATGTTTCGATTTGCAAATAATCATTGTTCTTTCTACTATGTATGTTTAAGGAACGTTTCTCCATGCTTATCATGTGACAAGACGTATGCCGCGAGCGTCAAGAAGAGGACGAATTAGAAAAATGTTGTAGTGGTATATACACGGTGTTGAAATAGCATTGAAGTAGCTTGTTGGCTTAACTAGTAGTGGATTGATGTAAAATTTTGAGTAATGCATGTTTATGGGTAGTTAGTTTGTAGAATAGACAACAGGTGTGCATGTGTGTGTGTGTAAATAACATGTGAACCCTAAGCTGTCCTGACCTATACTTGCACAAGGCATAATCCTATTCATTTTAGTGAATTAATAAGTAGCATTTGATTTATTAAAACGTAAGTGAACCACATTAGTGATGTGGATTTGAATGTTATATTGTCAGTTCATTTAATTTTTATATATATACTGTCAAGTCATTTCACTTTTATTTTTTATATTGTCAAGTCATTTCACTTTTATTTTTATATTGTCGATTCATGTAACTTTTTTATTAAAAAAAGAATAAGTCTCACTTTTGTTCTTAAAAATTGTCAAAGACAATACTAAATGACATTTTGTTATCACATAACTATGATGAACAATTTCTGTGAATGCAGTTGAGAACGTGAAAGCGAACCGGCTAAACTCTTACTAGACAGCGGGAGCAGCGAGGAGGGGGGCTAGTTGTAAACTGGCGAGTTTCCCAGCAGGACACGCTGTCAACCGGGCCACTTCGGGAGCGCGGTCGACAACAAAAGAAGGGCACGCGACAAACACTTTCCCTTGCACCTGGAGCTAATGGGAGGCCGCCCCGTGCGACACTTCCTGGAGGCGATGACCTGAGATGGGCGAGCGGTCCACCGCGCGGAAATCCATCTGCTGGCAACGCACCTCACGCACGCGACCGTGACGAGACGGCCGCGGTGAAACGACAGAAGACAGGGGAGAAAGGGGCGTGCAGCCTTTTGACACGTACTGTCCAGAGAAACTGGCAGACTTCAACGACGCCTGTCAACATTTCCTGGCGGATGCCCATTGTCAAGCGACAGTAAATCATAGTTCGATGTTCTCAGGTAGCTAAGGGTGGGACAAAGAAGAGCCATTAAGTGTCATCCTTGCCCAGGAATATCAACCTGGCGTGTCAAACGAGGATACCGAACGAATTTGACAACACAAACATGGAACCAAATCGAGATGTACGTGACATGGGCCACCAAGAGAAACTTCATGAGAGGGCAGAGACAGCGGGATTGCACGCAACAGATGGACAAAAATCCCTACTGACAGCTGCAGCGACGAACCCGCCCCCCCTCCCCCACCCCTTATATTGTGCCTCGGAACAGTGGCAGTACTGAGTGTGTCAGTGAACAGTGATTATACGGTTCTTAGTCCAGTGCATATACGTGTGTTTCTGTCACAGAAACTTTGACTTGTGTGTTTTGCAGGGGTTCGATTTATTGGTGTTTATTAGACTGACTCTTGTATTTTGCAGGTGTTCTATTTATTGTTTTTTTAGACTTTGACTCTTGTATTTTGCTGGTGTTTTATTTATTGGTGTTTTTTTTAGATGTTGACTATTGTACTTTCAGAGCTGTTTTATTGATCGATGTTTGTTCTTGTGTGATGTATTAGATTTGTGATATTTTGTTTTGTAAATTCATTCCTGTGCCATTGCTTCGTTTATCAGTCAGATACCTATTCATTCTCATTGGACTGTGATCGATTAGCCTTTGTATGGGGCATATTTATAGTGAAAACCCCGTAAGGGTAACAATCACATAATTATTGTAGTTTCAGTACAATGACACAGTGCTCATTGTTTGCTAACTAACTGAAATATAGTAGTGTGATTAAATTAGTGCCACAAAGTTATTTCAATTCTACAAATTATTAGTTTTATAAGATATAGAATTTTCTTGCGATAACCACTTTGTAAAACATGTTTTTTCTTTTTTTTTTTTTTTTTTGTTTTGTTTTTGCGGATTGTGCATTGTAATGTTCATGTCACACAGTCTCATACGGAACCTACATCCTCTTTCTTTTATATACTGTATATGATAAGATACTGTCATCCCCCTTCCCTTCTGTGTGAGAGGATGAATGAGCAAATGTATTTCTAGTTGCATGCTTGAGGGTAGCAGACAAGCCTGTCTACTAGAGAACAGTAGGACCAACGTCGGAACAGGTAGCTACGCTTTCTAAAAGCAAAGAGGTTTCTATCCTTAGTATGGTCCTGTCCGTCCCTTGTCATGTTGGTATAGGAAGCTGCCCCTCTGGCCACTTCCGTTTGTGTTTGGGAGCCACCCTCAGGAAGGGACCAGGTCAGTCTGTCCATGGCGAGCGTCTGAAGTGGTAAGATCTCCGGCTAAGCGTGTGCTTGCTAAGTCCGTAGGACAATGGATTTCTTAAGTTCAGCCTAAGTGAAAATTTAATCACCTTTATTTCAGGTTTAGCTCTAAAATATTTAATGTTATCTTAAATTGCAGCGCAGTGTAATTCTCGTGTGAAGTTCAGAATATATTCCGGTAGTTGCTTTGTCACTACTTTGTGAGGAAAGTGGAACCACGTGTTGATCAGTAACTCTAACTAAGATCATCAATCTTAAATGCGAATGTGCGTGAGATTATAACTTCTCGTCTTGACAATATTTTTCAATATAGCAACTTTTCTTTATGTTCTACCCACGTGGGGTGTACTTTGTGAGACCAGTACCACGTGCTTATACAATTGTTTGACTCATCAGATTAATAGTAAGACGTTAGTAACCAGTTCGAGGTTTTTCTTTTGTAAATTGCTTTTTGATCTAATTTATTTTAATTATCAAAATTATTGTGGAGTTACACTCTTTGTGTGAACCAAGTTAACCACGTGAAGCATGTGGTGTAATCATCAAAGTAGCCCTCAGCTATTCTTTTCGGGAAGATTTCACAGAGAGTTAGTATGAATTTAGTATACCAGTGTGTGGTAATTACATGACAGACAGGATTGCGCTATGAACGTAACTTCTTTGGGTGAAAATTGAATCGGTTGGTAGTGGTTAATTTCCTCTTGCATGTTTCAACGTTCTTTGTGTGTTATTTTATGAATGGAGTGTTGTATGCAGTCTCCCAATCTTGGCTCCACATTTGATGTGTTCTATAAGATTACAAACTCACATTTTCATAATCCTAAATAAGGCACCAGTTTAGTTTTGAATCACGTTTAATATGCTGAAATTTCAATGATCAATGTTAAAATAAATTTCCAAATATAAACTGATTTATTTCTTTTTATTTAAATTCTCTTATATATATATATATATATATATATATATATATATATATATATATATATATATATATAATCACCGGTTGTCGTATGACTATTGAAAGATTATAATTAATGTTAGTCTGGTTGGGAATTTGGTAAGCTGGACTGGATACCTGGTGAAACAGTTGCGCAGTAATGCAAGGTTAACTTCCCCAGACAGCTCACAGCTTTTAAACCGCTTTTATTGGTTATCAGCACCGCTTACACCACAAAATAAGGCAACAACGTTACAACCTAATCCACCAAAGAAGTTCAGTGACAGTGCATATTCAGTTCAAAGAAGTGTCTGACAAATGGGGTGAATAAGGGACTGTTTCTCGCATTACATGTGCAGGAGGTACGGTCAACATAGTACTGGCAGACGGCAGCAATCGTCGGTGCACGGGAATCGCGTGGTGTCTCAACCTGAGGGACTTGAGTCAACCAGGTGGGAGGAGCGGGGCAGTGACTCGGAGGAGGACTGCAGTAGCAGCAAGCGGCGTGCACGGCTAGGGGGAGAAGCAGCAGCGTACATCGAGCATGCGAGGTCATCCCGGGACCGCAGCCGCGACTGCCGGGCGGTCCTCGACCAGACTCGCGCCACCCCGCTGCTCGTGAAGTCGCGCGCCCTCATGCGTAACATTGTTGCGAACGCGAAACGAAATCTCAGTGGCCCGTCCGCAAGCAGTTTTTTACTTCGCACAGTATTTACCTCTGGTCTTGTCTTGAGATAACTGATCGGTGTAACATCAGCAACAAGACGGTTTCTCAAATCACCACCATTGCTTGTAATTGTTAAACCAACTTATTGTCAGGCGCACTTTAAAAACCTCTATACCTTACGATGCAGTGAAAACAGTTAATATAACTACTAGTAATGTAGTACTACGTCCTACTAATTACCAAATTTTAGTAATACCAACCTAAGTTCTTAAAAGTTTTTACTTTCTAACACCGATGTCAGTTGGTTATATCACAGCAGAAGTTTTCTCATACTGTACGACGTTAATCCTTTCTTCAGCAGGTAGGCCTTTCACTAGACTCTGGCTTCCGACTATTTCAGAGAAATTTTGTTAAAAAAATCAACAGTTGAAACTTATTACTTCGCGTACCAAACACAAAACTGTGTAATGTTCAGGACCGTATGAACCGTTCATTAAAAGCCTTGTAGTTTGGAAAATCTGTCTAAATTGCAATGAAATTGAGTATTTCGATAGCCTTCACGATATCCTAGTAGAAATTCATCTTGCTTCGAACGAAAATGTCAACAATACTATTAAGGAACTTTTGATGGGATTTGGAAAAATTTCAAACACTATTTCCCTGCTCTGTCTGATAATAACAACCGGATTCGCAGTCGCTTAATTTTGGAATCGACATCAAGTGTAAGTTGAAAAGAGCAGCTACTGGAAACTTCCAGTGACTAAGTTACAGAAAATATATCTTTATCAATAGTAAGTTTCTGGTTAAGCTAAAGATAGATTTTCAAATGCTATCGAATTAATCGGTAACATGATTATTTTCTGTCTCGTCCGCGTATCAGTGCGAAAAGGCAGTTCTGCCTTACACGTATATAACAAATAAGTTCCGAAAAAATTTCACAGTGAAAGTAATCTGAAACTATCACACGCAAAGCTCCTCAACGAATTGCGAGGTAGGATTGGGCAAGTCACTTCTATATCGAAAAGAAAAGTGTAAAACACTTCAATATTGCAAACTAGATCCAGAAATTTTACAAAAGCTGCATCAGCCGTTTTGATGTGGTACTGGTGAAATGTAAAGCGTTACACACTGAATCGCCAAAGAAACTTGTATAGGTATGCGTATTCAAATACAGAGATATGTAAACAGGCAGAATACGGCGCTGCGATCGGCAATGCCTATATAAGACAACAAGTGTCTGGAGCAGTTGTCAGATCGGTTACTGCTGCTACAATGGCGGGTTATCGAGATTTAAGTGAGTCTCAATATGGTGTTGGCGCACAGCATCTTCGAGGTAGCGATGAAGTGAGGATTTTGCCGTACGACCGTTTCACGAATGTACCGCGAATATCAGGAATCCGGTAAAACACTAAATCTCCGACATCGCTGGGGCCGGAAAAAGATTCTACAAGAACGGGACCGACGACGACTGAAGAGAATCGTTCAACGTGACAGAAGTGCAAACCTTCCGCAAATTGCTGCAGATTTCAGTGCTGGTCCATCAGCAAGAGTCAGGATGTGAACAATTCAACGAGACATCATCGATATGGGTTTCCGGAGCCAAAGGTTCACTCATGCACCCTTGATGACTGCGCGAAAGAAAGCTTTACGCCTCGCCTTAGCCAGTCAACACCTACATTGGACTTTTGCTGACTGGAAACATGTTGAATGATAGGATGAGTCTCGTTTCAAATTGTATCGAGCGCATGGACATGAACTGGTATGGAGGCAACCTCATGAATCCAGGGACCCTACCAGTCAGCAGGGGACTGTTCAAGATGGTGGAGGCTATGTAATGGAGTGGGGCGTGAGCAGTTGGACTGATATAGGGGCCATGATAGATCTAGATACGACTCTGACAGGTGACACGTACTGCATTCGTTCATGTGCATTCCGACGGGCAATTCCAGCAGTTCCGACACTCCATATTGCACCCCAGAGCTGCTACAGAGTGGCTCCAAGAACACTCTTATGAGTTTAACCACGTCCGTTGGCTACCAGACTCTCAAGACATGACCATTATTGAACATATCTGGGACACCTTGCAACGTGCTGTTCGGAAGAGGTCTCCATCCTCTCCTATTCTTGTGGATTTATAGAAAACCCTGCAGGATTCATGATGTCAGTTCCCTCCAGCAGTACTTCAGACGTCGAGGCCATGTCACCTCGTGTTGCGGCACTTTTGCGTGCTCTCGGGTGCCCTACACGATATTAATCAAGTTGGTTCAAATGGCTCTGAGCACTATGGGACTTAACATCTGAGGTCATCAGCCCCCTACAACTTAAAACTACTTAAAACTAACTAACCTAAGGACATCACACACATCTATGCCCGAGGCAGGATTCGAACCTGCGACCGTAGCAGTCGCGCGTTTCCGGACTGAAGCGCCTAGAACCGCTTGGCCACCACGTCCGGCTATTAGTCAGGTGTACCAGTTTCTATGGCCCCTCAATGTAAAAACATTATGGCTATTAAATCAATTGCTTTCAGTTCAGTTACTTCCATGTTATAGTAAGTACTTTCTTTGTGTTACTTCCATCATTTTACATTGCGCGCTACTTTTCTTTGTAAAGTGTGGTGTCACCGCCAGACACCACACTTGCTAGGTGGTAGCCTTTAAATCGGCCGCGGTCCGTTAGTATACGTCGGACCCGCGTGTCGCCACTGTCAGTGATTGCAGACCGAGCGCCGCCACACGGCAGGTCTAGAGAGACTTCCTAGCACTCGCCCCAGTGTACAACCGACTTTGCCAGCGATGGTTCACTGACAAAATACGCTCTCATTTGCAGAGACGATAGTTAGCATAGCCTTCAGCTACGTCATTTGCTACGACCTAGCAAGGCGCCATTACCAGTTACTATTGATACTGAGTCATGTACAGTCAAGAGCGATGCTCATTATTAATGGATTAAAGTATTCCACCAACTACGTCCGTTTTTCTAAAGTCTAATTTCCTTGTCCTGTTCCAGACCTCACGCCAGCCTGCGTGACCTAAAACGCGTGCCTTTCGGCTTCCTCTCATAATACGGTGTTGGCTCTCCTGCCAACCCACAAAATAAAGTATCAAGGACGCTCTGTTCCTAACCCATAAAACCTTCATGGTTCTCCAAGGAGTGCAGACGATTTAGAAAGTAATTCCGCATTCCGCACATGTGTGGCTAGTCAGCCCCCCAGTTCCCAGAGATGCCTGTTTCTCTGCTGCATCGAGCCCTGTTGACACCCGGGACCGGCAGGGTACCCGACGGGCCGCGGGCCTCCACGGCGCATCGCTGCCCACGGATTCTCTTCTGTTTCCGGTACAGCTGAGCTCGGCTGATGACCTCGTACCATTAACATGGACTCTATTAAAGTTAAGTAGCAGCTTCATGTAAATAGAGAACCGTGTTAATCCACGTGTGCATTGTGTTGTAGAAAGTGGATGCCGGCAACCCATAGCAACATCCTCCCCTTGCTTCCTTGCGGTACGAGACCTCACAGTGATGACGAAGGCGAGGAGGATCGGAAAATCCAGTAGAGATTGAAGATAATTAGCTTGGTCGAAGATTTGGTTGCTCCTCTTATGTTGTTGCTTGCAGGATCGCTCGTGTTCCAGTGCTTGGTTCAAATGGCTCTGAGCTCTATGGGACTCAACATCTGAGGTCATCAGTCCCCTAGAACTTAGAACTACTTAAACCTAACTAACCTAAGGACATCACACACATCTTTATGCCCGAGGCAGGATTCGAACCTGCGACCGTAGCGGTCACGCGGTTCCAAACTGAAGCGCCTAGAACCGCACGGCCACACCGGGTTCCAGTGCTTCTAATTCCTAATTCGTTGTTGTATTCTTGCATGTATTCCAGAAGGGGAGCAGCAGAACTAATCAAATTTCTCTTTTCAGAGGCTTCGCTTGCTTTTTGATATAAAGTATTTGTGAAAGCCAGGAATTCCTCGTTCCATCCACCCCCCGCCCCCACGCCTCAGCAGCAGACGGTCAATGCGACGCATCTAACACATGTTTTTCAGTTGCAGTACCAAAAAATTGCTACCCTAATGAAGATGGAACAACAACTACTGGCTGCACAAGCTGCGTCGGCCGCACACACATAACCGACCAACCAACCCAGTAAGTGCCGCCTTCCAGTACAGCACCGTTCCGACAATTTAAGGACACAGAAGAGGAATGTATTGAATACATAACTCAGTTCCAAGCACATTGTCAAGTTCATCGTGTTGAAGGTACTGTAAAGTTACGATCCTTCCTTTCGATTGCTCAAATTGATACAAAATACTGTAAAGTTTCTATCGCATTGTACTGTATTGTATGTTAACCGGGGACCTAGCAGCCGCAGTGGTTCGCAACCCCACGACGACTGCCGCAGTCCACCTCACACCAAACCCAGGGTTATTGTGTTGTTCGGCCCACGGTGGATCCCCCAGGGAACGTCTCACACCAGACGAGTGTAACCCCTATGTTTGCGTGGTAGAGTAATGGTGGTGTACGCGTATGTGGAGAATTTGTTTGCGCAGCAATCGTCGACATTGTGTAACTGAGGCGGAATAAGGGGAACCAGCCCGCATTCGCCGAGGCAGACCGAAAACTGCCTAGAAACCATCCACAGACTGGCCGGTTCACCGGACCTCGACACAAATCCGCCGGGCGGATTCGTGCCGGGGACCAGGCGCTCCTTCCCGCCCGGAAAGCCGTGCGTTAGACTGCTCCGCCAACCGGGCGGGCACTGTAAAGTTACAATACTTCCTTTCGAATGCTCAAATTTATACAAAAACTATTCCCCACTGCGTCTCCTTACGAACTCAGCTTTGACCAAGTAATCGTAGCATTAACTAAATACTATGACCAGCAAGTTTAAGTAGCTGCAGATAGATATCAGTTCTTTCGTTTACAGAAAAAAACCGGAACGGACGTACCGCCAGTGGTACACAGAATTAACGGATATGACTAAGAAGTGTAAATTTAAGTGTAGTTGTGGCAACTTTTACAGTGGTTTAATTCTACGCGACGCAATAAAATTTAATGTTTTAGATAGTACAATGTTGTGATTTGGCAGGAGCCAATTCACGGAGTTTGGAGGAAGCCGAAAGGCTGGCGTGAGGTCTGGAACAGGTTAGAGAAATAAGACTAACCAAACAAGAGTAACTGGTAGAATACTTAACTTTAATCCACAATTGGTGAACATCTCTCGTTACTGTAAAGGCTTCACAATATTAATTATCAAATGCTATGGCGCCTTGCTAGGTCGTAGCAAATGACGTAGCTGAAGCCTATGCTAACTATCGCCTCGGCAAATGAGAACGTATTTTGTCAGTGAACCATCGCTAGCAAAGTCGGTTGAACAACTGGGGCGCGTGCTAGGAAGTCTCTCTAGACCTGCCGTGTGGCGGCACTCGGTTTGCAATTACTGACAGTGGCGACACGCGGGTCCGACGTATACTACCGGACCGCGGGCGATTTAAAGGCTACCACCTAGCAAGTGTGGTGTCTGGCGGTGACACCACATACAATACGGGAACAGATCTTGAAGTACTCTGATTCATCACTTACACAAGTATTGCAAATCTTAGAGCAATATGATTCGGTTGCCATAGCGGCCGATATGTCTGACCAGGTCCCGGTTTGTCGGGCGGAGTCCCCCTGTGTTCGCGACCGCACCAAATAACCACGAGAACGAGCCCGTACACAGCCGCGCGGACAGCCACGTAGACATCGAAAGAGGCCTGTGAATTTAGTCTTTTCCTATATGTTTTGCTCGCCACAAAATACAGGATTGCCCATCACGTAACGCAACGTGTTACACGTGTGGGAAAAAAAGTCCATGTCCAAGCAGTTTGTTTGTAACGGTACTAAAACGCCAATTTTGCTCGCTCCCAGAAATAACAGTCTCGCGCACATGCAGTGAACGCTGTGTTTTCAAAACAACCGGTTCTGACAAAAGTAAGATTAAGGTTGTGCCTCATTCTTGCCCAAATGCTGTGCAATGACGTTCTAACAAATTATTTGCCTCATTATGAATTGCTGGCCGTCGTTGATCCTTCAGTTAGACACAGGCGCCTCAGTAACTTTGCTTAATCGTGCCACGTACGAACAGTTAGGCTCACTACTCCTTCCTAATACCTAGCAAGCACCTCACTGCTTACACCGGCAGGAAATTCCAATGCTCGGACAGTGCAGTTTGCCTGCCACTTAAAAATCTCGCAGGCCGGGGTGGCCGAGCGAATCTAGGCGCTACAGTCTGGAACCGTGCGACCGCTACGGACGGAGGTTCGAATCCTGCTTCGGGCATGACGTCCTTAGGTTAGTTAGGTTTACGTAGTTCTAAGTTCTAGGGGACTGATGACCACAGAAGTTAAGTCCCATAGTGCTCAGAGCCATTTAAAAATCTCACACTAGTACAGTGAACTTTACTGTGTTGAAATCAAGAGACAGTGAGAACATATTCGGTTTAGATGACTTTGATTTGTTTCGGCTTAGCATCCACGACAACGTACTTTCCATATCAGCTTGTTGTCCAAAACAAAATGTACCTAGCTTGCTTAAAGAATTTCCTGAACGATTTTCAGAAGGAATGGGAAAAGTTAATAACTCCGTAGCTCATGTTAATTTGAAAAACAATACCCGCCCGCCTCACTCCGATTGCTTTAATAGACAAAGTAGCCAGTGAAATGAGAGAATTGCAAGATAATGGTGGAATTGCACCCATTCAAGCTAGTCAATGGGCAAGTCTTCTCGTTTCGTTGCCTAAGCATTCTGCTCACATCCGCATGTGTGTTGACTTCAAGCCTATAGTCAACGCAGACATAGTAGTTGACTCCTATCCGCTACCTCGCCCTGAGGAACTCATGGACAGGCTTGGACCAGGATGTTACTTTTGTAAGATAGATTTGTGCGATGCCTATTTGTCAATTCCATTGGATGAGGAACTACAGAAAATGTTTGCTGTAAATACACATTCAGGAATGCTCAAGTATTTGAATTTGTCCTTTCGGAGTTCTTCAGAATCCGCCATTTTCAATGTTACTTGGAACAGCTGACTGCAAAAGTGCCATTTTCTCCAAACTGTCTTGACGATATTGTCGTCTCTGGTCGTACACCAGAGGAACACATTGCCAATTCGCATACTCTTTTTGAAGTGTTTTCAGAAGCAGGACTCAAGTGTCGTCTTGATAAGTGTGACTTTTTTCAAACTGAACTACATAACTTAAGTCATGTGATAAACAGTCAGGATGTGCACCCCCTCGAATCTCATTTGCCTGCAATCCGTGCCTTGCCTGTGTAAGTAGGCTGTTTATGTTTTCTTATTGGCAACGTTACGTAGCGCTCTGTATGAAAATCACTGGCTGTGCTGTGTGCAGTCTGTGGCTAGTTTGCATTGTTTGTCTGCCATTGTAGTTTTGGGCAGCTGGATGTGAACAGCGCGTAGCGTTGCGCAGTTGGAGGTGAGCCGCCAGCAGTGGTGGATGTGGGGAGAGAAATGGCGGAGTTTTGAAATTTGTAAGACTGGATGTCATGAACTGCTACATATATTATGACTATTAAGGTAAATACATTGTTTGTTCTCTATTAAAATCTTTCATTTGCTAACTATGCCTGTCTGTAGTTAGTGCCTTTCGTAGTTTGAATCTTTTATCTAGCTGGCAGTAGTGGCGCTCGCTGTATTGCAGTAGTTCGAGTAACGAAGATTTTTGGTGAGTTAAGTGATTTGTGAAAGGTATAGGTTAATGTTAGTCAGGGCCATTTTTTGTAGTCAGATTGCGTTGCGCTAAAAATATTGTGTGTCAGTTTAAGCACAGTCATGTATAATTGTTCTAAGGGGACGTTTCATACCTGTTCCTCCCAATGTGTCTGAACTGCAGTCAGTACTTGCCAAGATGACATAACACATTCGGTTCATACCGAATGCCGCTTAGATCGCGGCTCCATTGCATCACTTGCATGGCAAAAATGTGCCTTTCGTGTGGACTAAAGACTGTCAAGACGCATTTCAGAAACTCAAAAATTCCTTGCACAGTGACACATGTTTAGTACATTTTGACCTTGCCAAGCCAGTAGTTTTGCAATTCTACGCGTCTTCCTAAGGAATCGTCGCTGTGCCTTCTCACAGGATTGGTGCGCGAGACAGACCTGTTACTTTTGCCACAAAGTTGTTAACTCAGACTCAGTGCAATTACTCTCTCTCGTGGTGTATGGTGCGACCAAATTCTATCACTATCTGTACGGTCGCAAGTTCTTTTTAGTGGCAGTTAGTGGCTGACCACAAGCTTTCCAGTCCTTGTTTCATCCTCGAAAGCCGGTTCCTACACTCACTGTTCAAAAATTGCTTTAGAAGTATCAGTATGAAACTGTGTACAGACCTTCACCAAAGCATGGCAATGCAGCCGCCCTATCGCCTTCCGATTGGTCCAGACTCTGATTTCGATGCATCGATCGCATCTTGTTTCCAGATCGATGCGCAGGACTGTGAATTACTGGAATCTGTTACCTTGCACTACAGAACAACTGCACAGGCCACGGAAGTAGAACCATATCTCAAGATTTTGTTGCATTACATTCGCACGTCTTGGCCTGTTTCATTGAGCAGTATCCAGAACGGAGTTGTACGACGATGTTTTACACGTCGGGATAACCTTTCAGTACAACCGTGTCTGATTCTAGTGCAAAATGACAGTGGAAAATCGCGTGTGCCTATTTCCAAAGTGTTGCAAAAGGATGTCTTTCGATTGCTCCAATAAGGAAATCAGGGAATTGTTCGCTCTAAATAATTAGCGCCACGGCACTGTACGTGGCAGTGCATGGACGCCCATATTCAACAGATGACTATGTGATCGTGGAAGTAGTTGCCAGTGGGTAACTGATGAAAACAAATTTCTTTCAACAAATGGAAATTTTATTCCTAAAAACCTTTTCTTTATTAAAAAAAAACAGATTTAAAAATTATAATCGGAAAGCACCCTCTAAATATCAAGTTACAATTTATTCAGAGGCAGGAATAACAATTTTTTGTTTTGTTTTTGACAGTATGAGCTTTCGGGCTGAGAAGCTTGCCGCTCCCTTCTAACACGGCCGTAGTCACGACCGCTCACAACAACCTTTGAAAGACTACACTGGTGCAAATCTGCAACACACCAGATTACTTTAAATTAAAAATTTTTAACAACTCACACAAACACATAAACTATGCACCCCGTAGGAGGGATGGAAATAGTACAAGACACTCACATTAAAAAAATCACTTTCCACCGAAAGTGCAACTTGTTTTTAAAAGAAAACGGTGGAAGGGTGGTAACTTTATATACTAAAAAGACCATTTAAATAAAAACCCATGAAATTCAATCTTACATAAAATGTACAAACATGCTCTACATTACACATATACCGCCTCTCAAGATGATAGGGAAGATAAAAACATATTTCAGAAATTCGGCCTTTATACCTTAAGTAATAAATTCGTTAACACCGAATCCGACAAGCATGACAGAGGCAGCTATTAACGTACGCCAGACCGACAGACAGACACTAACTGCAAAACAAATGCAGACGGGAGACAGACGAGCAAGCTGGGGTCGCGAGGCTGACCAAGAAAACTAGTAGAATTTAAGAATTAAATGAAATAACATATCACGAATCGCTTAGCCTTTAATAAACTGCAATTTCTGGCGAAGACCTGGCGCAGCACTCCCAAAACGCTCTCCTGAACCGTCCGCTGCC
Source organism: Schistocerca cancellata (assembly GCF_023864275.1). Lineage (NCBI taxonomy): Eukaryota > Metazoa > Arthropoda > Insecta > Orthoptera > Acrididae > Schistocerca > Schistocerca cancellata. The sequence continues at coordinate 78,515,532 of NC_064627.1, read as the reverse complement.
AGCCGCTTCAACGGACGCAGGAGGACTCGCCGATCTCCCGTCTCACGGCGTCGCAGCTCGCACCGGCCAGGCCGATGTCGTGGGTTGACTGCTGTTGCTCTCGTGTCGGCCGCGAAGCCACTGCCCCTCGCTGTACGGCGCGGTCACTGGACGCACGTGGCGACCTCACATGCGCCGACGCTGAAGGCGGACAAGTCACCTTGTATCTCCGTGTTCGACCGACCAACCGATCGATCCAACCGCCAATGACCATCGCCTGAACAAACTCGAGCAGGCTGGCCGCCTAACACATGCTAGCATTCCGGACGACAGACAGACACTGACTGCCCCACACTGACCCTGCTGACCAACTGATCAGACTCTCTCAGACTGCACCGACTCAGACCGACCTCCTGCCGAGCTCATAGCGCCCCTTAAATGCACGTGAACAGGCAACCCTTCCTTTTTGTCACCAAAGGGAGACACCAAAGCTGCGATTGCCACAGCGGCGCCACCGCCAGAAACGGAGGGCGACTGCTTCACACTACGCGCTGTGGCGCGCTCTTCAAAACAGCAAATCTTACCACGACTCAGTTTGCCGGAAGTACTTGTGTCAGACAACGTACCACAGTTCACTTCACTTGATTTTGAACAGTTTTGTGAACGAAATGGCATTCGTCGTCTAACAAGTGCTCCGTTTCACCCCAGGCCAATGGAGAAGCAGAACGCTTCATACGCATTTTTAAACAACAGATGGTAAAACTTCGCAGGACCCACACACGGGAACAGGCGCTACAACTCTTTCTCGCCTCCGGTCGCTATCACTTAGGAGACGGACCATCACCGGAGGAACTTCAGCATGGTCGCTGCCATCGGACGCTGCTACACTTTGTAATGTCCCCACAGAAAATACCCTCTACCACGCACCAGTTAATCATTGCCAATCAAACCATCCACATTCATTCACTTTGGAAAAGTATCTGAGCTGATTTTCTAGTAATATATGCGCCGACAGCTCGTCGACGCCAAAGTATTTTCTAGTACGTTTATTCTTTGGAATAACAGAGATACATCTACATCTACATCTACATTTATACTCCGCAAGCCACCCAACGGTGTGTGGCGGAGGGCACTTTACGTGCCACTGTCATTACCTCCCTTTCCTGTTCCAGTCGCGTATGGTTCGCGGGAAGAACGACTGTCTGAAGGCCTCTGTGCGCGCTCTAATCTCTCTAATTTTACATTCGTGATCTCCTCGGGAGGTATAAGTAGGGGGAAGCAATATATTCGATACCTCATCCAGAAACGCACCCTCTCATACATGTATGTATTCTCCATGGTTGTTAGACTGGTAACTAGGACAGCTTCGGAAGTATCTGTTGAAAGATTGACGGGTTTCTAAAAGAGACATATTTGCTTTTCTTCTCGCTAAAGCGAGCTATTAACATTTGTGCCACTAGCGGGTTGTTTGAAGAGAAAGAAATTGTAACGGAAAATAATTAAGACTTGGAACCAACAGAAATCTGGACATGTAATGGAGATGGATTGAATATACAATTTCCTTCATAAATAAGGTTTGTGACCCCTTTTATTCTGGAGTGAATGAACGAATGAGTTCTTTGTCTGAATCATTGATGATCGCGTTGGCCCTGTAATTAGTGGGGAAGTTTCAGCTGTGTCGAAGAGAACCTGCAATCATCGGGTCTTTGTTAAATCGTCCAAAAAGGCTTGGACACATCTGGAATTCGAAATCTTTCGTAAAAGGAACGAATTGTTCAAACGGTTGATTTTCCCAACTGAATGCAGCGCTTAACAATAATAATAAATGTAAAGATCTCTTACAGCAAGCCAGCCGCTGAATACTAAGACGAAGGGCTCCACCAGAGATTCTATTTGGCTGACTTCACGTAATGAAATATTATATAAAAAACTGTACGTAGATAAAGGAGAGAGAGAGAGAGAGCGAATGAAAATTGGAGAAAATACTAATAATCCTCCATTAGTCTAATTTTTCGCCTGTCTTATCACGGATCAGCCTAAAGACAAAAGAGTCTGAGAGAGTCTGATCAGTTGGTCAGCAGGGTCAGTGTGGGGCAGTCAGTGTCTGTCTGTCGTCCGGAATGCTAGCATGTGTTAGGCGGCCAGCCTGCTCGAGTTTGTTCAGGCGATGGTCATTGGCGGTTGGATCGATCGGTTGGTCGGTCGAACACGGAGATACAAGATGACTTGTCCGCCTTCAGCGTTGGCGCATGTAGGTCGCCACGTGAGTCCAGTGACCGCGCCGTACAGCGAGGCGCAGTGGCTTCGCGGCCGACACGAGAGCAACAGCAGTCAACCCACGACATCGGTCTGGCCGGGGCGAGCTGCGACGCCGTGAGACGGGAGATCGGCGAGCCCTCCTGCATCCGTTGAAGCGGCTGGCAGCGGACGGTTCAGGAGAGCGTTTTGGGAGTGCTGCACCAGGTCTTCGCCAGAAATTGCAATTTATTAAAGGCTAAGCGATTCGTGATATGTGATTTCATTTAATTCTTAAATTCTACTAGTATATAAGAGGAGAGTATACTGTATAGATTGATGTGTGAAAGTGAAGGGATCTTAAAGGCAACAGATACACGTCTACACAGACAAGACATTACACAAAGTTAGCGGCAAGCTGCATGCATTCATCATTCAGCATCTATTCTTCTTACATTAATACATTATAACTTGCTACATCCACCCCAGCATTTGGCGCCGCCAAAGGTTCACAAGTATCGCTTTGGGCAACGCATTTTAAGAATTTATGGCAACTGTGGGCTTTTGGAAAGAGGCATGATCCAGGAACTCATTAGTTCTTGCATGTACTTGATTGCTGGTCCCGATGGTTTGCTGCGCCGCCACCAAACCAAATTCGTGTGTATCATTTGCCCCGTGATTCCTATGCTTTTCTTCCACCGGATTCGCAGCCTCACTGGGCCGCGCGGCCTTCGCAGCCGCCAGCTGGTGCCACCACGGCACCCTAACAGGAGCGGATAGACGATGCGTGGACGTGGACCCGTCGTCGCTATCGCTGTCATCGCCCCAGGACACGCCCTGAGGCCTGTACGTGCGCCCTGACAGCAGTTTGCCAGAGGATGTTTCTGTTGCCTTGCAAGCCACATGGTGGGGTACAGTCGGGAGTACGCCGTCGTCCACTGTCACGGGTCCTGGTTCATCTCTACGTCCAGCTTCCTGCCTTCCTCCCGGTATCTTTCGCATTATCTCTGCACGATAACTGTGAGGCATTTCGGGAGGGAGGGAAGGGGGGGGGGGATGTTGACGACGACGATTGTGCTAGCGTAGGCTGTCAGCAGCACGAAGTTCGATAGTTCAGGCGCGCCTATCACGAGAGAGGCCAGAGAGACACCGACATGCAACATGCCGCCAATGCTCTCTCAGCAGCATCTATTTAGGCCGCCGCCGCTGACCGGACGACCTCATTAACTCACACTCCAGTTTGCCGTCTGTCAATTATTCGCAGAGCGGGTCACGGTCTACGACGGTAAATAGCGACCAGATTAGTGTACATAGCGGAAATGTAGTGAGCCTTAAGTTTGTAATAGCAAGATTACCGTTACTGTCTGCAAGTGCACTATTACCGGCTCTGACCACTATGGGACTTAACATCCATGGTCATCAGTCCCCTAGAACTTAGAACTACTTAAACCTGACTAACCTAAGGACATCACACAACACCCAGTCATCACGAGGCAGAGAAAATCCCTAACCCCGCCGGGAATCGAATCCGGGAACCCGGGCGCGGGAAGCGAGAACGCTACCGCACGACCACCAGCTGCGGACACACTATTACCACTTGGACCACAACATGGGCTCTATTAATGTTAAGCAGCAGCTTGACGTAAATAAAGAACCATGTTAATCCACACGTGCATTTGTATTGCAGAAAGAGGATACCGGCCACCCGCAACAACATCCTCTCCCTTGGTTCCTTACGGTACGACACTCTACAGTGGTGACGAAGATCCTACACCTATCATATTTCCTAGGGCACTCCTGACCATACCCTTGTCCCTGATTACACTCGACGTCAGGTGCAACATACTGGGTTTTGTAACTTATGAAGTCTTCCAGCCAGTCAAATATCTGAGAATCTATTCTTTAGGCTAGTACTTTCGTTAAGTCTGCAGTGCGATACCGCGTCAAACTCTTCACAGAAATTTAGCAATATGAAATCTGCCTGTTAGCCTTCGTCCACAGTTCGCAGCATATAAGGGCAGTCTGAGCTTGCACGAGCGAGGCTTTCTAAATTCGTGCTGGTCCGTGAACATTAGGTTCCGTCTCAGGAAAATCCCTCACATTCGAATTGAGAATATGTTCAAGGATTCTGCAGCAGGCTGCAAGCTGATGGTCTGTAATTTTGTGGGTCCGTTGCTCTATCCTTCTCATATGTAGGGGTCACCTGTGCTTACTACCAGTGCCTACGACTTTGCGCTGCGAGAGAGATTTCCAAGAAATACAAGGTAAGTTAGGGGAGAATGCTATCGAGTACTCTTTAAAACCGAATTGGAATTCCTACCAGACTTGGCGACTAATTTTTTTTTCAGTTCTTTGAGTTGTTTCTCTACGTCGTATGTCGTCCATATAGAAGGCTGCTCGAAGGTCAATGGACGGTATGTTCTCCCATGTCAGCGGTTCCTTCAACGCGATATATAAAACTTTGGCTTTCTGTCTTCAGCTGCCACACCAGGGCAACAAGTGACTGAGCGGCTGCCGTAGATCCGTTTAGCGAATTTTCGTGAGACCAGAATATTCTCAGGTTCTCGGCCAGATCTTTTGCTAAGGTCTGGCGGTGGTTATTGTATTCTTCACGTTTAGAGCTTTTCACACACGCACATATCTCTTCTAACCTTTGCCTATCTTCATTTACGCGTTCTGTTTTTAATGAGAATGTAAGAACGTTTGCTTTCTCCTCATTTTCGAATTTCGTTGTTAAACCATGTTGAGTCTTTTCCGCCCTTAATCCACTTACTAGGCATATTATTCTCCAGAACATGATTTAGAATCTACATCTGCATCCATACTCCACAAGCCACCTGACGGTGTGTGGAGGAAGGTACCTTGAATACCTCTATCGGTTCTTCCTTCTATTCCAATCTCGTATTGTTCGTGGAAAGAAAGATTGTCGGTATGCCTCTGTGTGGGCTCTAATCTCTCTGATTTTATCCTCATGGTCTCTTCGCGATATATACGTAGGAGGAAGCAATACACTGCTTGACTCCTCGGTGAAGGTATTTTCTCGAAACTTCAACAAACGCCCATACCGAGCTACTGAGCGTCTCTCTTGCAGAGTCTTCCACTGGAGTTTATCTATCATCTCCGTAACGCTTTCGCGATTACTAAAGGATCCAGTAACGAAGCGCGCTGCTCTCCGTTGGATCTTCTCTATCTCTTCTATCAACCCTATCTGGTACGGATCCCACACTGCTGAGCAGTATTCTTTTTGCTGTTGACGAACAAGTGTACTGTAACCTACTTCCTTTGTTTTCGATTTGCATTTCCTTAGGATTCTTCCAATGAATCTCAATCTGGCATCTGCCTTACAGACGATCAACCTTATATGATAATTCCATTTTAAATCACTCCTAATGCCTACTCCCAGATAGTTTACGGAATTAACTGCTTCCAGTTGCTGGCCTGCTGTATTACAGCTAAATGATAAGCGATCTTTCTTTCCATCTATTCGCAGCACATTACACTTGTGTACCTTGAGATTCAATTGTAATTCCCTGCACCATGCGTCAATTCGTTGCAGATCCTTCTGCATTTGAGTACAATTTTCCATTGTTACAGCCTCTCGATATACCACAGCATCATCCGCAAAAAGCCTCAGTGAACTTCCGATGTTATCCATAAGGTCATTTATGTATTATGTCAATAGCAACGGTCCTACGACAGTCCCCTGCGGCACACCTGAAATCACTCTTACTTCGTAAGACTTCTCTCCATTAAGAATGACATGCTGCGTTCTGTTATCTAGGAACTCTTCAATCCAATCACACAACTAGTCTGATAGTCCATATGCTCTTACTTTGTTCATTAAACGACTGTGGGGAACTGTATCGAACGCCGTGCGGAAGTCAAGAAACACGGCATCTACCTGTGAACCCGCGTCTATGGCCGTCTGAATCTCGTGGACGAATAGCGCGATCGTCTTTTTCGAAACCCATACTGATTCCTAAATAGTCGATTTCTAGTCTCCAGAACAGTCATTATACTCGAACATAATACGTGTTCCAAAATTCCACAACTGATCGACGTTAGAGATGAAGGTCTATAGTTCTGCACATCTGTTCGACGTCCCTTCTTGAAAACGGGGATGACCTGTGCCCTTTTCCCTTGGAACGCTACGCTCTTCTAGAGACCTACGGTACACCGCTGCAAGAAGGGGGCAAGTTCCTTCGCGTACTCTGTGTAAAATCGAACTGGTATCCCATGAGATCCAGCGGCCTTTCCTCTTTTGAGCGATTTTAATTATTTGTATTTCCTTCTGTCGTCTATTTCGATATTTTGTCATCTGTGCGACAATCTAGAGAAGGAACTACAGTGCAGTCTTCCTCTGTGAAACAGCTTGGGAAAAAGACATCTATTTTAACTTTTCCCATAATTTCTCTACGTCCGTACTACTGGAATTAAGAGGTGTCAAGTCATAATGCGACTAAGACGCTAACAGCTGCTTGCCTGCTCTTTCTAACCTAAACACTCTACTAGCCACCTTGGCTGATCTATTGACCTTCATAATCATAGTACTATAACGACATCGTGAACACTAATCCCTGTCTCTATACTGATGCTGTCCATAAGGTTCGGCCTGCTTGTAGCTACAAGGCGTAAGATATTTCCGCTGCGTGTGGCGTGCCGAACTAACCGCTCAAGGTGTTCAAAATTAATTCTCAAGATTGTCTGTCTGTACCCTCTGACGTCCACGTCTATAATCGGTAGGTTAAAATCGCCTCCAACTAGTGTTTCATAACTGATCGTAGACTTTCTTCAAACGACTGTACAAACGTCACAGCAGAGTCGGATGGCCAGCAAAAGCATGCAACAGTTTACGTGGTTTCACCTACGCCTGTTATACGCGACCAGATGAGTTCACTGTCACACTCAACTTCGACATCAATGGAGAAAATATTTTTGTCAACCACAATGAACACTCACCCCCCTTATGGCCTATAATCTGTCTTTCCTATATACCTTCCACGACTCGCTAAATATTTCAGAGCTTTCTACTTTTGGTTTCACTCAGCTCTCGGTCCGAAGTATAATGTGAGCGCGGGAAATTCTCTGGAGGGCAGTCATTGAGGCTGCTGTGACGACACAACGCCACCTCACGGACCCCCTGCGTCCTCGTGTGTTACCTGGTATCATGGTGCCACTTTTCATCAGGACAAGGCTGTCTGCGCCTGTCTGTAACGACTGTCTGCGTGATATTGAGGTAACCAACTGCGTCCAACAGGGCAAGCAACAAGGATCAGTTACAGCAGCAGCTGTGCGCCAGCTTTCCACAGGAGAGGGTACGACTGCTGTGTGAGGCCTTTCCCAACCGAATCACAACATGCAGCCAGGCAAGAGGGGATGCGACGTGGAGTGTCGTACTGGTAAGAGGACTCATACTGCCAAGTTATTTGTAGATTTTGCTCGATAATGTAATCATTGGAATACCATCACGCAGCCTCTTAATTCGTGGTATTCCCTTTCTGCATGCTTCATGTTTTTTGCCACGGACTCTGATTTCGGTAACTTTACAGACCACTTGTATTGTATTGTATGTTAAGGGGGGCCTAGAAGTGACGGAGAGGCTTCGTCCCCGCCGCAACCGCAGTGGTCCACAACCCCACGACGACTACCGTAGTCCACTTCACCCCTCTGCCTCCCCACACCGAACCACTCTTTCACGGTTATTGTACTGTTAGTACCCCGGTGCCCCTCCCCAACCCCCCCCCCCCCCTCAATCCTCCAGGGAACGTCTCACACCAGACGAGTGTAACCCCTATGTTTGCGTGGTAGAGTAATGGTGGTGTACGCGTACGTGGAGAATTTGTTTGCACAGCAATCGCCGGCATAGTGTAGTTGAGGCGGAACCAGCCCGCATTCACCGAGGCAGATGGAAAACCGCCTAAAAACTTCCACAGACTGGATGGCTCACCGGACCTCGACACAAGTCAGCCGGGCGGATCCGTGCTGTGGACCAGGCTCTGCTTCCCAATCCGGAAAGCCGTGCGTTAGACCCCACGACTATCCGGGCGGGCACAGACCTCTGGCGTATTGGTTCCCAGCTGGTGTACGTAGCAGCACAGTGGAGACGATGACAGTTGTCAGGACTGATGAAACGAAATTTGAAATTTGTGGTAAGGTATTATGGGGCCATACTGCTGACGTCATCGGTCCCTAAGGTTACACACTACTTAATCTAACGTAAGCTGAAGTACGCACACACACACCCACACACACCCATGCCCGAGGGAGGACTCGAACCTCCGATGGGGGGAAGCTGGCCGGGCCGTGACAAGACGCCTGTGATCGCCTGGCTACCCCGCGCAGCAGCACAACTGATATTTACTTGTATATGTACAAAGTTGTCATTATGTAACCTGTCATCAGATACGAAGGTAAATAATGTAAAAAATCTCAGGAGCTCCTTTCAAGACGATAAAGATTAGTCATTCAAATCAAAAGGTGTTTATTTCCGATTCAGAAGAGGGAATTGATTGTCCATTATAATTATCCGGGCTGTTAAAACCACATGTGGGCCGTTCGGACTCTTATATAAAGAATTCGACACATTTCATCAGCAGATTGAATGGCATAGTGGTCCAGCCGGAGGACATATTGGTCAGCTTCGATGTGGTATCGCTGTTTACCATGGTTCCACTTAATGATGTAGTGGAACAGCTGGATCGAATTTTTCCTGCCGATATTTTAGAACTGTTTAAGTGTTGTTTGACGACCACATACTTCAAGTGGAATGAACAGTTTTATGAGCAAACGGATGGCGTGGCTATGGGAAGCCCCCTAAGTCCCGTAATTGCAAACTTCTTTATGGAGAAATTTGAAGAACAGGCCTTAGGTACTGCCAGCAAGAAACCAAATGTATGGTTCCGATACGTGGATGACACGTTTGTGTTGCGGAGACATGGTAGGGAGGAACTAAGCCGGTTCCACGAACATCTGAACACTATAAACTCAAGAATTCAGTTTACAGTGGAGGAGGAAGTAGACGGCAAACTACATTTCCTCGATGTGCTTCTGTTTAGAAACGAAAATGGTAGTTTGGGCCACTCAGTGTGCCGCAAACCCACGCACACGGACCGTTATTTGCACCGGGATTCGAACCACCACCCACAACAGAAGCGGGGTGTTATCTAGACGTTAGCGGACAGAGCTAGAAATATTTGTGAACCTGTGTTGCTCGACGCTGAGATGGAACATCTCCACAATGCACTAACGAAGAACGGATATTCGTCCGCCGAAATAAAACGTGCGTTGAGGCAGCCACGCAGAAATCATACTGACGTACAGGCTACTGCAAAATCTAAGGTTTTCCTGCCGTTTGTTAAACATGTAACGGAAAGAATAGGGAGGATCTTGACGAAGCGGAGTATTACCGTAATTTACAAGCCCACCTGGAAGATACAGGAATACCGTAGGCCTGCCAAGGACGCTCGCAAACCATTGGAAAAATCTGGAGTGTATAGGATCCCATGCAGCTGTGGTGATGTTTATGTGGGTACCACTAAAATAACTGTTTCCAAACGTTTGGAAGAGCACAAGGGATATTGTAGAAGAGGAGAAACGGAACGATCAACTGTTGCGGAGCATGCTTTCCAGCCAGGGAACCACAATATTCGTTTCGAGGAGACGCAAGTACTAGCGGCCACGAGCGGATATTACGAAAGGCTCTACAGGGAGGCAATCGAAATCGCTAAACACCCAAATAATTTCAACCGAAAGGAGGAAGGCGTCAAATTAAACGCTATATCGATGCCGGTGTTAAAGAAGATGTGTACCACTCGTCCACTACTGGGTGATGGCAACGGCGATCGACGGCGACGGACAGCGGCCAATTGTACTGACGTTTTCAAAACACGTGACGTCACGCCACGGCGCGGGGGCGCGCGGACACGGAATTTAGCGGCAGTCAGTAGCGAGCCAGTGTGTGTGTTGGACCTTCCATCGAGCTACGGACCCCCTTGAAGATGTCTCCCGCAGTCGGAGACGAAACGTTGGGAATCACCACAGAATTCATCAACCGACCACGGCGTAACAGCCCGGATAATTATAATGGACATGATATTTCCGGCCGTGAAAGTCTACATTTTAGTATAGGGAATTGATTCTCAGGTTAGAGAATAAACGACGTTGTTGACTATCCGTTTCCAAAAAATAGCGATCATCTGCGATATACGATGGCGCGTAAACGTTTCTATCATTTCAACTCATTTTCAAGCGCCGTTAGGATACGTCGCATGTAGACACGGCAGATAACTCGCCGTAGCGGCGAGCTGCGCTCTAGGGAAATGCGCCGGTAACAGTATCACGGCAACCGCCGCTCAGGCGTGCTTTTCCCGTGTTTACCGATATGCACGGCGCATTTTAACAGGTGTCGACCGAGCGCGGTAATGGCGCCAGCGATGAAATACGCGAGTGCCGAGCGGCTCGTCAATTACCGCTGTGGCCGTCCGTTCGGCAAACGGCCCTCCGACACCTGGCTCCGTTCGGACGCCCACACACCCACGCGCGCACACACACAAGCACGTATACGCACACACGCACGCGGACAGCGCGGCTTTTAGCCACTGGCGGTCGCTCGCCATCACCGCGCCCAGATGCGAAGCACTTATTTGTCCCGCGTCAACCAAATGTGTTAATGACGCAAATGAAGAGTTTTTAATTGCGTTGCTTTGTTGTCGCGACTCGCGATCGGGCCCGGCCGCCGGAAATCATTTATTATGCCCCGGCGAGAGCCGTTTCATTAAACACCAGCCACTGGCCGGCCTATCTGCCTGTTTGCGCTGCCCGCCGGCGCCCGTTGTCAATTGCTGGGCCTCGCGTTCCGAAACCTCGTTTCGGGCAAAATTTGAATGCCGTAATGTCGTCTCCCGATTGTTTCGATTCGAAAATCTCTCTGAATATTGACACCATATCTGCGATTCAAATTCGTTGGTGAAAGGCGATGACGAAAGGGCTGAAAAAGCTGAAAATTTAATATTCGTTAAAGCTCCTGAGGGCCAAATGCATTAGTCCGACACAAGAGAATGGAAAGTCATCTATAGAAGTATACCTATTGAGTTCATCCGTCACGAATTGGAAAACTTTTCAGTCTTAAAAGAAATGTGCAGTGAAAGTCAATCAAATGAGCACGATATCTTATACACCTTCGTTAAATTTTGATTGAAAATATTTCCAGTGGAGATTCATACCCTTACTAGTGCGGATTAACACAAGAGAAATTAATTTCATTCAATTAAAGAAATTGTCTCCGTGTCTCACAGATAATTATGACGCTCTCAGCGTGTGTAACAATATCTCTAATTTACTGAAAAAGAAAGCTCGTTCAGTAAACAGCAGCTGCAGTGCGGAGCTTACTTTAAAGCCAGAAATCAGCTTTATATGAATAGCTGCTGCACCAGAATACCGTACGCTTCCTGTACAAACATTCTCTCTCCAACGTATGTGAGAGCTAACGATCTGCGGTCAGTTGTACTTCCGACGGCATCCGTCGACGTCAATTATTCAAGCCACGACTCGGTAATTCTTCTGCGTTGTCTACAGCAGTCGAGTGAACCTACGTGGTGGCATCTGAAAGATAAGAAACTTTTAGTGCACTTAGAATTGTTGACTACTTATTACAATCGCACTGGGGGAATGTTTTCGAGGGTGTATTAGCAGGCGTCCACCCCTCCTGGAATCTCACTATATAGACTTTATACACGTTACAAAATTTTCGCCCCTCTGTAGCAACGATTGTCTGTGATTCCAGAAAACGGACATTCACTATTACTGAGCTCGGTGGCAAATAAAGTGATTAAGAAATTTAGTTCCATTTCTCTACGTCGGTGGCATTTTCCCCTATCTATTTTTTTCTGCTGTCGAACAGGGTTTTGTCAGCTGAATTGTCCTTTTCTCTGTTTCAGATTTTTAATTGTCAGTGGTATTTAACATTATTGGTATATGAAGAAAATTTTACTCGTTAATAATTACTCGTAGTTGCTTTAATCATAAGGAGGATGTAGTTTTAGGCCACTGAATAAAGACTGTAGAACATAAATAGATTTCTATATCACGAAAATAAGTACTTAAACTATGCTTACGAAATATGTTTACCACTTTTCTATCAAAGCAACTTACCAAAAAAGTTGAGTAAATACCTGTCAGTCATTTGATATAGAAAAAGTGTTTTGTAACTTTAGCTCTGGGGTTACTGTACATTCTCAAACTCACAGTCAGTTACATCGAAACTGGCAATTTTAAAATTTTCCTAGCCGACCGGTGTGGCCGAGCGGTTCTAGGCGCTTCAATCTGCAACCGCGCGACCGCTACGGTCACATGTTCGAATCTTGCCTCGGGCATGGATGTGTTTTATGTCCTTATGTTAGTTAGGTTTAAGTAGTTCTAAGATCTAGGGAACCGCAGATGTTAAGTCCCATAGTGCTCAGAGCCAATTTTAAAAATTTTCCTCCCTCTTGATAAATTTATGTGGACGCTAATGGCTGCATTGATTCTACAGGAAAGAGAAACGTATGTTAATGGTACATTAGTCAGGCATAATTTCGGTATGAGAGACTTCCTATCGTAATAGGATGGAAATGAACTTAATCTGAGTTTCTGTTACAGAAAACCTAAAGGACCTGGAGGTTCCATGTCTACCTTCTTGAAGACTCCATTGAACCAGGGAATGGAGGTTCACAAGTCATCATTAACTTCGTGAGAGGAATTGATCTCACTATACACAGACCTCGAATTCAAAATTTATGTAGACTTAGTTCTCCTCAGCCATTATTACATTGATAGTGAAGAGGTAAAGGGTTGAATGCTGTTGTTGCACCGTGGTTCATCATCATCATCATCATCATCATTTAAGACTGATTATGCCTTTCAGCGTTCAGTCTGGAGCATAGCCCCCCTTATACAGTTCCTCCATGATCCCCTATTCAGTGCTAACATTGGTGCCTCTTCTGATGTTAAACCTATTACTTCAAAATCATTCTTAACCGAATCCAGGTACCTTCTCCTCCGTCTGCCCTGACTCCTCCTACCCTCTACTGCTGAATCCATGAGTCTCTTGGGTAACCTTGCTTCTCCCATGCGTGTAACATGACCCCACCATCTAAGCCTGTTCGCCCTGACTGCTACATCTATAGAGTTCATTCCCAGTTTTTCTTTGATTTCCTCATTGTGGACACCCTCCTGCCATTGTTCCCATCTACTAGTACCTGCAATCATCCTAGCTACTTTCATATCCGTAACCTCAACCTTGTTGATAAGGTAACCTGAATCCACCCAGCTTTCGCTCCCATACAACAAAGTTGGTCGAAAGATTGAACGGTGCACAGATAACTTAGTCTTGGTACTGACTTCCTTCTTGCAGAAGAGAGTAGATCGTAGCTGAGCGCTCACTGTATTAGCTTTGCTACACCTCGCTTCCAGTTGTTTCACTATGTTGCCATCCTGTGAGAATATGCATCGTAAGTACTTGAAACCGTCCACCTGTTCTAACTTTGTTCCTCCTATTTGGCACTCAATCCGTTTATATTTTTCCTTCCCACTGACATTACTTTCGTTTTGGAGATACTAATCTTCATACCATAGTCCTTACATTTCTGATCTAGCTCTGGAATATTACTTTGCAAACTTTCAATCGAATCTGCCATCACAACTAAGTCATCCGCATATGCAAGACTGCTTATTTTGTGTTCACATATCTTAATCTCACCCAGCCAGTCTATTGTTTTCAACATATGATCCATAAATAATATGAACAACAGTGGAGACAGGTTGCAGCCTTGTCGTACCCCTGAAACTACTCTGAACCATGAACTTATTTACCGTCAACTCTAACTGCTGCCTGACTATCCATGTAAAGACCTTTAATTGCTTGCAAAAGTTTGCCTCCTATTCCATAATCTTGTAGAACAGACAATAACTTCCTCCTATGAACCCGGTCATATGCCTTTTCTAGATCTATAAAGCATAGATACAATTCCCTGTTCCACTCATAACACTTCTCCATTATTTGCCGTAAGCTAAAGATCTGGTCCTGACAACCTCTAAGAGGCCTAAACCCACTCTGATTTTCATCCAATTGGTCCTCAACTAATACTCGCACTTTCCTTTCAACAATACCTGAGAAGATTTTACCCACAACGTTGATTAAAGAGATACCTCTGTAGTTGCTACAATCTTTTCTGTTTCCATGTTTAAAGATTGGTGTGATTACTGCTTTTGTCCAGTCTGATGGAACCTGTCCCGACTCCCAGGCCATTTCAATTATCCTGTGTAGCCATTTAAGACCTGACATTCCACTGTATTTGATGAGTTCCGACTTAATTTCATCCATCCCAGCCGCTTTATTGCACTGCAATCTATTGACCATTTTGTCCACTTCCTCAAATGTGATCCTATTTCCATCATCATTCCTATCCCATTTTACCTCGAAAACTGAAATATTACTGATCGCATTTTCACCCACATTGAGCAACTCTTCAAAATATTCCCTCCATCTGCCCAAGGCATCCACAGGATTCACCAGCAGTTTTCCTGACCTGTCCAAAATACTTGTCATTTCCTTCTTACCTCCCTTTCGAAGACTGCTAATTACACTCCAGAATGGTTTTCCAGCAGCTTGACCCATAGTCTCCAACCTGTTTCCAAAGTCTTCCCACGATTTCTTCTTGGATGCTGCAATTATCTGTTTGGCTTTGTTTCTTTCTTCAACATAACTTTCTCTGTCTACCTGGGTTTTTCCTTTTACAGGCTGCCTTGACTGTACCATTCC
Source organism: Schistocerca cancellata (assembly GCF_023864275.1). NCBI lineage: Eukaryota > Metazoa > Arthropoda > Insecta > Orthoptera > Acrididae > Schistocerca > Schistocerca cancellata. The sequence goes on along the minus strand of NC_064627.1, from coordinate 78,500,522 downwards.
ACCAAGCTGTTTGCTTCATCCTACTTTTACACAATACTGTTCCAAGACATTCTTTAGCCACTTCTAGTACTGTGTCCCTGTACCTTGTCCATTCCTTTTCCAATGACTGTAATTGACTACATTCAACTAACTGGTACCTTTCTGAAATCGCTGTTTATGTATTTGTGCCTGATTTCCTTATCCTGAAGTTTCTCCACTCTTATCCTCCTACATATGGACCTGACCTCCTGCACTTTCGGCCTCACAATCCCAATTTCACTGCAGATTAAATAATGATCAGTGTCATCAAAGAATCCCCTGAATACACGTGTGTCCCTCGCAGCCTTCCTGAATTCCTGATCTGTTATTATATAGTCAATGACAAATCTCGTTCCCCTGCATTCCCAAGTATACCGGTGAATGTTCTTATGTTTAAAAAAGGAGTTTGTGATTACTAAGCCCATACTGGCACAGAAATCCAAGAGTTGTTTCCCGTTCCTGTTGGCCTCCATATCCTCTCCAAATTTACCCATAACCTTTTCATACCCTTCTGTTGGATTTCCAATCCTGGCGTTAAAATCACCCATGAGCAGAACACTGTCCTTGTCCTTTACTCTAACAACTACATCACTGAGTGCCTCATAAATACTATCCATCTTATCTTGATCTGTCCCTTCACAATGCGAATATACTGACACAATCCTAGTTTTCTTGCTAGACACTGTCAAATCTATCCACATTAGTCGTTCGTTTACATACCTTATTGCAACTACGCTGCGTTCCATTTCTTTCCTGATGTAAAGCCCTACACCCCATTGTGCTATTCCTGCTTTGACTCCTGACAGGTAGACCTTGTATTCTCCCACTTCCTCTTCTTCCTCACCCCTTACCCGAATGTCACTAACAGCTAAAACGTCCAGCCCCATCTTACTTGCAGCCTCTGCCAGCTCTACCTTCTTCCCAGAGTAGCCCCCACTGATATTCATAGCTCCCCATCTCATTACCATTTGTTTGCCAAGTCGTATCTTAGGAGTCCCTGGTTTGTCAGTTAGAGGTGGGACTCCGTCACAGCCAAAGGTCCGAGGCATTTTGCTCTGATTGTTGCCAGTATCATATTTAAAGTACCAGGGAAGCAGGTTGCTAGCCTTACTTGCCCCGAGTCCCATTGGGTTTTACTCCTAACGGCTGAGGGACTAACCGTGGTTCCACCTGGCAAATCATATGTCTCTTGCGACAGCTCATCAAAATGACGCCATAGGGGGAAAACTAGGTGTACTGGCACAAGAGAATATGTTCAGTACGCAGGAACCAGCATTCACCAAGCTGACAGTGCGGAATTCCCCGGACAGGGTTTCTGGAAAAAGAGATTGCGACACCTTGACACTACACCCAGGGCAGTGTAGTTGCTGATATCACAGAGGAACTGGAACACGGTGCCATGCTTGCTCAATGGCCATGCCTATTTTTGCAGAAACAACAGCAGATCTGGCCAGCATAAATATCACCACATTTAGCGTTGAGTCTGAATCATCACTAGCCAGTAGCTGAGGGGACGTCCACGCCAGTCTACTTACCAAGACAAAGGATGAGCGTCTGAGACCTGCCACCACTCTATTGCAGGCACACTCTGCGGTGTAAACTGCCGTACATCCTAACCTATCACAGGCAGCTCCACCTTCCACCGTAGCGGTCGCTCACTCGTGCCACTACACTGTGTTAACTATGGCTGCATACTCAGATGTGCGAATGTGGCAAAAATTACAAATCAGAGACAATCTCCATGATACTTGAGCATTGCTTGGAGGCCGGAAACGAGCACTGGCAGGAGAGTGTCTGCAAAGACATACAAAAAAAAAATGGTGAAGTGATGTTGGAAATTTTCTCTATTCCCTCTCAGCCCCCCAATCGCGGTTGCTGATTTTCCTCATTTGCACATGTGCATCCAGGTCTCCGGCTGTCGCTACTCCACGAGTAGAGCATCCACCAACGTCATCCGACCAATGGGAAGCCTGAACGCCACTATGTAGGAGTTAAACTTTGGTCCTGACTGACACTTATCTCCCAAAAAGATGGTAATAACCTTCGAAAGCTTGAGTTTTAACTCAGATTTGAATGTTCTGAACACAGAGAAAATGTAGTACAAGGAAGCCGCCAAAAAAATTTCTATGGAATAGCGAACATCATAGTATCTGGTGAATCTTTCTATGTCACTCCAAAAGTATTCACGTTGATCAATAACAGGAGCGCGCCAAGAACGAAACCTTTCGCGATACTATCTCTGAGTTAAGTTCGAATCACTTGCAAGTTTCTTCTTTCCTTAAGGTGCTCGTGTTTGGACCGAAGACGTTGAAGTGGAATATTAGTTTGTTGTCCATTATACGAACGTCACACGAGTAAAGTACTTTATTTATTCATACTTCAAAGTACTAATTAGTTGTTATATCAGTGCCAACTTGATAAATGTAGCTGACGAAAAGCGTACAAAATGTTCAAATGTGTGTGATATCTTATGGGACTTAACTGCTAAGGTCATCAGTCCCTAAGCTTACACACTATTTAACCTAAATTATCCAAAGGACAAACACACACATCCATGCCCGAGGGAAGACTCGAACCTCCACCGGGACCAGCCGCACAGTCCAAAAACGTACAGAGTAAGGAATTTAGTAACGAGATCGCATGTAACAAACTCGTTCTGAATATTACACGTCGTTGTAGCTGTCTGGTGATCGAGTGCTAAGGCACGCGCCTAGAAAGAGTCTCAGGATCGACTCCTGATTGGACTACGGTCATTTTCAGTTTCATTTGATGTAGCCTTCACTTGCAACCGACGTAAAGAAACGCCAGCAACAGCGCTTGGTTCAGATGCCACGTTGAACTGTAGGTCAATTTCCCCGATTCGATAGCTGGGGTAGGTTAGGGACGCTTAAGACGAATAAGTGATGTCCAGTTGAAAGACTTGTTTTCAGCCATTGAGCCTCATGCAAATATTGTTGTTGTTATGGTTGTTATGAACCATGGACCTTGCCGTTGGTGGGGAATCTTGCGTGCCTCAACGATACAGATAGCCGTACCATAGGTGCAACCACAACGGAGGGCTATCTCTTCAGAGGCCAGATAAATGTGTGGTTCCTGAAGAGGGGCAGCAAGCTTTTCAGTACTTACAGGGGCAACAGTCTGGATGATTGACTGATCTGGCCCTGTAACACTAACCAAAACGGCCTTGCTGTTGTCGTACTGCGAACGGCTGAAAGTAAGGGGAAACTACAACCGTAATTTTTCCTGAGGGCATGCAGCTTTACTGTATGATTAAATGATGATGGCGTCCTCTTGGGTAAAATATTCCGGAGGTAAAATAGTCACCCATTCGGATCTCCGGGCGGGGACTACTCTAGAGGATATCGTTATCAGGAGAAAGAGAACTGGCGTTCTACGGATCGGAGCGTGGAATGTCGGATACCTTTTTCGGGCAAGTAGGTTAGAAAATTTAAAAAGGGACATGGATAGGTTAAAGTTAGATATAGTGAGAATTAGTGAAGTTCGATGGCAGGAGGAACAAGACTTTTGGTCAGGTAAATACAGGGTTATAAATACAAAATCAAATAGGGGTATGGCAGGAGTAGGTTTAATATTGAATAAAAAAGTAAGAGTGCGGGGAAGCTACTACAAACAGCATAGTGAACGCATTATTGTGGCCAAGATAGACACGAAGACCAAACCTACTACAGTAGTACACGTTTATATGACAATTGGCTCCGCAGATGATGAAGAAATTGATGACATGTATGATGAGATAAAATAAATTATTCAGGTAGTGAAGGGAGACGAAAATTTAATAGTCATGGGTGACTGGAATTCGACAGTAGGAAAAGGAAGAGAAAGAAACGTAGTAGGTGAATACGGATTGGTGATAAGAAATGAAAGAGGAAGCCGCCTGGTAGAATTTTGCACAGAGCATAACTTAACCATAGCTAACACTTGGTTCAAGAATCATGAAAGAAGGTTGTATACATGGAAGAACCCTGGAGATACTAAAAAGTTTCAGATACATTATACAATGGTAAGACAGAGATTTAGGAGCCAGATTTTAAATTGTAAGAGAATTCCAGGGGCAGATGTGGACTCTGACCACAATCTATTGGTTATGAACTGTAGATTAAAACTGAAGAAACTGCAAAAAGGTGGGAATTTAAGGAGGTTTACAGAGTTTCAGCGAGAGAATAAGGGAACAATTGACAGGAATAGGGGAAAGAAATACAGTAGAAGAATAATAGGTAGCTTTGAGGAATGAAATAGTGAAGCCAGCAGAGGATCAAGTAGGAAAAAAGACTAGGGCTAGTAGAAATCCTTGGGTAACAAAAGAAATTCTGAATTTAATTGATGAAAGGAGAAAATACAAAAATACAGTAAGTGAAGCAGGCAAAAAGGAATACAAACGTCTCAAAAATGAGATCGACAGGAAGTGCAAAATGGCTAAGCAGGGATGGCTAGAGGACAAATGTGAGGATGTGGAGGCTTATCTCACTAGGGGTAAGATAGATACTGCCTACAGGAAAATTAAAGAGACCTTTGGAGAATGGAGAACCACTTGCATGAGCTCAGATGGAAACCCAGTTCTAAGCAAAGAAGGGAAAGCAGAAAGGTGGAAGGAGTATATAGAGGGTCTATACAGGGGCATGTTCTTGAGGACAATATTATGGAAGTGGAAGAGGAGGTAGATGAAGATGTTATGGGAGATATGATACTGCGTGAAGAGTTTGACAGAGCACTGAAAGACCTAAGTCGAAACAAGGCCCCGGGAGTAGACAACATTCCATTAGAACTACTGACAACCTTGGGAGAGCCAGCCCTAAGAAAATTCTACCATATGGTCAACAAGATGTATGAGACAGGCCAAATTCCCTCAGACTTCAAGAAGAATATAATAATTCCAATCCCAAAGAAAGCAGGTGTTGACAGATGTGAAAATAACCGAACTATAAGTTTAATAAGTCACAGCTGCAAAATAGTAATGCAAATTCTTTACAGACGAATGGAAAAACTGGTAGAATCCGACCTCGACGAAGATCAGTTTAGATTCCGTAGAAATGTTGGAACACGTGAGGCAATACTTCTTGGATTGACAAATTATTTCCGAACATTCTCCATAAGCTGTGCAGAAATTGGTCGGTAATTGACTAGATCATTAAAACAAGAGATTTCATTCCATTGGACATCAGAAAGTCAAGCAACATTCCAAAATGTGAACTGTAGCTGGACAAGAGCGTCCAGTAGCTTATGCATCTCACCAACTGAATAAGGCTGAGTGCAATTGTTCTGCTACGCAAAAGGATATGTTACATTTGATACACGCTATTTTGTATTTCGATTGCTACCTATATGGCCATAAATTTAAAATAGTTACAGATCATGCGTCCTTGAAGTGGTTATTACCACTAAAAGACCCTTCAAATCGATTAGCAAGATGAGCACTATCATTGAGTGAATTTAAATATGATATAGTTCGCGAGTCTGAAAAAGCGGCTACATTTAGTAGAGAAATTGCAGTGTTGCTAGTATCGGATTGAATCTAGCAGATTTGAAAACGGCTCAAGCAGTGGGTATAGAAAGCCAAGTGTACAGTTAATAACCACAATTTCTTACGCTGTAAGTCAACTAAATGCGGACGACACATCGTCGTTCCTGCAGCACTACAAACTGAAATGTTATTACAAGCACATGTCCATATGCTACGAGGACATGAAGGTAGAAGAGTTACTAACAGATGGGTCTCAGAGATATTTTTGTTGAGAACACGATGTGATTAAGTGGAGGAGTGTGCTAAAAACTGCATCCCACATGCTCAACGAACGGGTTTGTGTCACCAAATGATACGATTTGAATGATTACCAAATTAGTATAGACTTGTTTCAAATTGGAGGAATTAATTTGTTTGCTCCCTTTAATAGTACTTAAGTGGGTAACAAGTATGAAATGACGAAGATCGACCATTTTTTAAGATACATTGTAAAGATAGCAATACTAGATGAGAATGTGAGTACTGTAGCTCAGACCAAGGTTAACTATTGGTTACTTAAGTTTAGTGTATCAAAAAATATAGTCAAAGACCAAGTGAGAGGTAGCATGAGCCCCCTCTCATATTTCTATCTTACGATTCTCCTCTCTAATTGCATGCGGTGGAAAGTTGCTATTCCTTCACACGCGGACTTCCCACGCAGCGTCTCTCGTCACCCAGGTGGTCCAGTGACAGGCGGGCTCTGTTGACTATGAAAGGGTAAGCCGACAGGTGTGAGGGAGTCGAGTGACTGCTTTCCAGACGCCGACATTGTCAAGAGGCACGCCCGCAGGGCCTGAAGTAGCGGCTGGGCTAGAGGTTCCGTTACTTCGCAGAAACTTAGCGAAAACACTTTCTGGCGGGCTACCAGCGAGGCGTGGGAATGACTTGTGTACCCAGGCAGCTGTGGCGGGAAAATTCCCGCGCTTTCTGCAAAATAGTAATTGTGATTGGCTTGCTCAGGGCATAGCTCCGTGACGTAGCAAGATCGGCGCAGAAATTGGCGCCAAGAATCTCCATTGGTGGAATGGTAGCGTTCCGGCAATGGAGTGGAATTTTCCGCCGGTTTTCGAGTTGCTGATTGGAACGTTTAACCACGGCCACTGTCGTGGGGGCGGGAATGTTCTGTGTTCGGTTTTGTACGGGTGCTCTGGTGGGTAGTCGGCTCTCGCCTTTCGGTCGAGGATGTCGATGCAACCAGCCATCGGCTCTGGTACGCCAGATCGTGTTCTGGCAGTTAAGAAGACAGTTTGGTAAGGTATATCCGCAGCACCGGCAGACAGGGATTTTCCTAGGTGATAATCAGAGCTCAACAGAGCGCGCCTTTGGCTATGTGTTTTCTCTAAGATTTGAGTTGCAAGGAATTGGCTGCACATACCACTTCGTCATAATCCTCACAATCTAGTTTAGGGACAACTTCACATTCACAGCGTTTGTTTGAGTCTCCAATTTGAGCCAATTTGATGTATTATAAATGTTTCATGTGTTTTTGTTTATTATTTTGTGTTTAGTCTTAATAAATCATATTGTTATTTTGGACAGAACTTTCATTCTGTTAATCGGTAGAGCAACCCCATCATTCCTCACTATGTGTTAATGAAACCTTCGTTTATTTAACTTATTTATCAAATTAAATTATTGCAGGTGCCAAACTCTCTTTTACTCCACTGGCAGGGTTGATTAGAGTCAGTTCGCATATTTTTTTATCCTTGTGCAACAGCAAAAGTTGGAGTTAGAATAGGGGGGGGGGGGGCTTAGAGCATCATGTACATATGTAGATTCTAGAAGAATTGAGTGTTAAATACACTGCTAGCCCCAGCACCTCGCATAAAATGGCGACCCTTAGCCTTGGATCTTTCCTGGAATCTTCTGATAAGCAAGTATTATTAGTAGTAGGGACACTCAGACTTCTTTTTGCTTAATTTTTTTTTATTGATTAATACCCAAGTTTTTTTCTGGTAGTTCCGCGTTTAGTTTTAAGAAGCGGCGCATGAATACAGTTTTTGTTTTCAGTGTATATATTCTTTTGTTCATTGTTTTTGTGTTCCTTTGATGGTGTGTCCGTATCACATCACATTTTGTTGGGTTTGTGTGCAGTTTCTGTACCACAACAAATCGTGCGTATAGTTACAGCGTTGGAGAGGAGTTGTTAAAATTTTATGTCTATGTGTAAAAAAATATATGGAGTAGGTTAATTTTATTCTGCATTTTAGATAAATTTGTTTTTCATGAATGATAACGAGAAGTAAGGCACGACTATTATCGATCGAAGCTAAAACAAAAGAGGATATCATAATGGATAAGGGGCAGTTTACTGATGGGAATAGGTTCAGAGATGAGATGGGCACATTTTTAGCAGGTCAGGACGACAGACTCATTGATGAGGAGGGTGACTTGGACGCGATCATAGAGCAGCGACGCGGCCGTGATTATGATAGTGAGGTAGAGGATGAAACAGAGACAGGCACACAGGTCGAGACGGTAGCAGAAGTTTATAACCAAACGAACGAGAGCAGACAGGGGCCAGCTCGGCCACGTCAGAGCTCTAGCGCCCAGGTGTCCAGAGTTACATCACCCATGTGTGACGAGGATCAAAATGATACCAATACTGAGCTTCCTACGATCAATGAAAGAAGAAGCTGACGAACAACGTAAGAAGGAGAAGGAAGAGGATGAGAAACAACGTAAGAAGGAGAAGGAAGAAGCTGACGAACAGCGTAAGAGGGAGAAGGAAGAAGAGGAGAAACAACGTAAGAAGGAGAAGGAAGAAGCTGACAAACAACGTAAGAAGGAGAAGGAAGAAGCTGACGAACAGCGTAAGAAGGACACTGAGGCAATAACATCACGAAACGAATGAAAGAAGTAGAGAGTCGGATAGCAAAACTAGAGCGAAACGGGCACACGAGCACTGCGCATTCGGATACCAATGATGGAGTTCACGGAATTGTGTCTCCGAGGAAAAGCCCGCCGTGCTCTAGCCCAGTGACAGAGTGCGGAACTAACAATGCACACGCAGAAACAGAGAGTAATAGCTCCAATAATTGCAGCCCACTTAGAAGAGTGAATGCTGAATGCCACGTCCACTGTGATACAGAGGTAGCAAATCACAGTTATCAGCAAGATAGATCAGGACACTCAGCAGACGTGCAAGTATCGGAAACGAGTGACAACAGAAGTGCGAGGATCGGACAGGATTTTGATCACAATCACTTCCTGTAGATACTAAAATTTCAGAAGTTCAAAGATAATGGAGGGTCGATGCATCCGAAAAGCTGGATGATGCAGTTTACAAATTCATTACCGTCGTCATGGCCAACTCAGGCAAAATTAGAATTCATGTGTGGACACATCGAAGGCCAAGCCGCGGAAAAGATGCGGGGCGTGGCAGCGACGTGTCGGACTTATCAGGAATTTGTTGGTGCATTCCTGCGGACCTACTGGTCAAAGGAAACGCAAGATAGGATTAAAGAGGAAATAATATTTTGTCCTGAACTGGAAGTGTCCGGGCATAGGAGCGCAACAAAATTTTTTGATGATTTACTCAAGCAGAATCAGTTTTTAGATAGTCTATATAGCAACGGAGAAATCATTAAATTTTGATTTTCCAAATTGCCAGTTAGGTATCAACAGACACTTGTCGGGAAGTGTGGATCTGACATAGATGCATTCAAGAGTCTAATGCGCGAACTCGAAATAGTCTTCGATAAACAAGACGCAAAGGACAGGAAGAAGGCGCAAAATAACAAATACCACGGGCCAGCAAGGGAAGACGACAACTGATCGCATAATCGCACTGGTCAGTTAGGAAACCAGGGTTACGGAAATCAAGGTTACGCTATTCAAGGTTATGGAAACCAGAGACACGGAAACCAGAACGTCAGGGAACAGGGTCAATCTAGACAAGCAATCTGGGACAGGAGGAATGACGAACGGCAAAGCGACCGTTATTGGAGAGAGCGAAATCAAGGACAACAGGAGAACCAGGAGATTGAAATTAGACCCGCAAATCCTAATGCACGTCAGAGGAGGGGGAGTCTAACAAGGGATTGGCGCTAGTCCATAGGATTCCACCACATCTCTCACACAAAGAAGTTCGTGGAATAATAGTAGTTTAAGTGGTGTACATAGTAGAATAGGCAAATATATGAACCTTTCTTCGGGGAACAATAATCGTTGCATTAATAGATTAAGATTGTTAAATTATTAGCACGCTGCGTTTTCTCGCATAAGAATTTACTGCTGTTAACTTTTTTTGTTCGCGATCTCCTCTGTCGTTGCGATAAGAGGCACTACCATTCCATGAGCAATGTTTGTGTCCTTTCCTATCTGGTGTCCATGTTAACGGGTAAAGATGAGTGACGAGATGTCGCACAAACGGGCGCATACAAGAACGTGCTCTTAGAAGCGTTCTGAGAAGTCGTGATACGCTCCATAGCGGCCACAACCAGTTCGTGAGACGTTCATATCAATGCTTGCAGACACGCGTCAGTGCACTGCAAGATTGTGGTATATTGCGTGATTTCGAGGATGAATATGGGCAGTATAGTTTCTGCAGAGCTGCGCCAGCATCGTTGTCTTGCAAGTCGGGGTGAACCTGTGAGCGTTTGACTCCAGTGGTGCCCTAGACGATAGAAATGCGGGCATAAAGCCTACCATGCCAATGTGCTGGTTGGGGATTGAGCGTGCTGCTCATGACTGTCACAGATGAATAACCAAGGAATTATACTTGGAGATTCGTGACATACTCTGTATCTGGCGTGTGTTGGGCGACGGAATCCTCAATAGGAACCACTCCTGGCTTTGTCATATTACATTGCCTCTGGAAAGGTGTGCTTTGATCGCGAAAACCGCATCACATAGAGAAGGAAGTTGCAACTATAAATTTATGGTCGTGTATAGCCATGGCTAACCCAGTCTCTGGAGTTTCAGTGAGGCGTAGTGAGAACTCGGAGGCCATGTCGTACGGCGCGCACATCACTGTCGGCAATAGCGGCGTGCAGCGGGACATCTCAGCGGAACAGGAATTATGTAAGAGTGTTGTATAAGGTAAAAAGAAAATAATAATAATAATAATAGAGAGAGTACCATATACTAGGATAAAATAAACTTTACGATTTTACAATAACTAGATCCTTAATAGTGTGGCGGTGTTCAGCAGAGCGCGCCTGTTGAGATGCTATTTTTCAGGTCACCAAACCACAGACCCGAGATGGAGGGAAGACTGGCGAGCGAAAGTAGCATAGTTGCATGTTCTTTATAGCACAGTAAAACTTAGACCTGCATAACAACATAATTTCATCTACATCTACATCTACATCTACATTTATACTCCGCAAGCCACCCATCGGTGTGTGGCGGAGGGCACTTTACGTGCCACTGTCATTACCTCCCTTTCCTGTTCCAGTCGCGTATGGTTCGCGGGAAGAACGACTGTCTGAAGGCCTCTGTGCGCGCTCTAATCTCTCTAATTTTACATTCGTGTTCTCCTCGGGAGGTATAAGTAGGGGGAAGCAATATATTCGATACCTCATCCAGAAACGCACCCTCTCGAAACCTGGCGAGCAAGCTACACCGCGATGCAGAGCGCCTCTCTTGCAGAGTCTGCCACTTGAGTTTGTTAAACATCTCCGTAACGCTATCACGGTTACCTTATAACCCTCTGACGAAACGCGCCGATCTTCTTTGAATCTTCTCTATCTCCTCCGTCAACCCGATCTGGTACGGATCCCACACTGATGAGCAATACTCAAGTATAGGTCCAACGAGTGTTTTGTAAGCCACCTCCTTTGTTGATGGACTACATTTTCTAAGGACTCTCCCAATGAATCTCAACCTGGTACCCGCCTTACCAACAATTAATTTTATATGATCATTCCACTTCAAATCGTTCCGCACGCATACTCCCAGATATTTTACAGAAGTAACTGCTACCAGTGTTTGTTCCGCTATCATATAATCATACAATAAAGGATCCTTCTTTCTATGTATTCGCAATACATTACATTTGTCTATGTTAAGGGTCAGTTGCCACTCCCTGCACCAAGTGCCTATCCGCTGCAGATCGACCTGCATTTCGCTACAATTTTCTAATGCTGCAACTTCTCTGTATACTACAGCATCATCCGCGAAAAGCCGCATGGAACTTCCGACACTATCTACTAGGTCATTTATATATATTGTGAAAAGCAATGGTCCCATAACACTCCCCTGTGGCACACCAGAGGTTACTTTAACGTCTGTAGACGTCTCTCCGTTGATAACAACATGCTGTGTTCTGTTTGCTAAGAACTCTTCAATCCAGCCACACAGCTGGTCTGATATTCCGTAGGCTCTTACTTTGTTTATCAGGTGACAGTGCGGAACTGTGTCGAACGCCTTCAGGAAGTCAAGAAAAATAGCATCTACCTGGGAGCCTGTATCTAATATTTTCTGGGTCTCATGAACAAATAAAGCGAGTTGGGTCTCACACGATCGCTGTTTCCGGAATCCATGTTGATTCCTACATAGTAGATTCTGAGTTTCCAAAAACGACATGATATTCGAGCAAAAAACATGTTCTAAATTTCTACAACAGATCGACGTCAGAGATATAGGTCTATAGTTTTGCGCATCTGCTCGACGACCCTTCTTGAAGACTGGGACTACCTGTGCTCTTTTCCAATCATTTGGAACCTTCCGTTCCTCTAGAGACTTGCGGTACACGGCTGTTAGAAGGGGGGCAAGTTCTTTCGCGTACTCTGTGTAAAATCGAATTGGTATCCCGTCAGGTCCAGTGGACTTTCCTCTGTTGAGTGATTCCAGTTGCTTTTCTATTCCTTGGACACTTATTTCGATGTCAGCCATTTTTTCGTTTGTGCGAGGATTTAGAGAAGGAACTGCAGTGCGGTCTTCCTCTGTGAAATAGCTTTGGAAAAAGGTGTTTAGTATTTCAGCTTTACGCTTGTCATCCTCTGTTTCAATGCCATCATCATCCCGGAGTGTCTGGATATGCTGTTTCGAGCCACTTACTGATTTAACGTAAGACCAGAACTTCCTAGGTTTTTCTGTCAAGTCGGTACATAGAATTTTACTTTCGAATTCACTGAACGCTTCACGCATAGCCCTCCTTACGCTAACTTTGACATCGTTTAGCTTCTGTTTGTCTGAGAGGTTTTGGCTGCGTTTAAACTTGCAGTGAAGCTCTCTTTGCTTTAGCAGTAGTTTCCTAAGTTTGTTCTGTACCACGGTGGGTTTTTCCCGTCCCTCACAGTTTTACTCGGCACGTACCTGTCTAAAACGCATTTTACGATTGCCTTGAACTTTTTTCATAAACATTCAACATTGTCAGTGTCAGAACAGAAATTTTCGTTTTGATCTGTTAGGTAGTCTGAAATCTGCCTTCTATTACTCTTGCTAAACAGATAAACCTTCCGCCCTTTTTTTATATTCCTATTAACTACCATATTCAGGGATGCTGCAACGGCCTTATGATCACTGATTCCCTGTTCTGCACTTACAGAGTCGAAAAGTTCGGGTCTGTTTGTTACCAGTAGGTCCAAGATGTTATCTCCACGAGTCGGTTCTCTGTTTAATTGCTCGAGGTAATTTTCGGATAGTGCACTCAGTATAATGTCACTCGATGCTCTGTCCCTACCACCCGTCCTAAACATCTGAGTGTCCCAGTCTATATCTGGTAAATTGAAATCTCCACCTAAGACTATAACACGCTGAGAAAATTTATGTGAAATGTATTCCAAATTTTCTCTCAGTTGTTCTGCCACTAATGCTGCTGAGTCGGGGGGTCGGTAAAAGGAGCCAATTATTAACCTAGCTCGGTTGTTGAGTGTAACCTCCACCCATAATAATTCACAGGAACTATCCACTTCTACTTCACTACAGGATAAACTACTACTAACAGCGACGAACACTCCACCACCGGTTGCATGCAATCTATCCTTTCTAAACACCGTCTGTACCTTTGTAAAAATTTCGGCAGAATTTATCTCTGGCTTCAGCCAGCTTTCTGTACCTATAACGATTTCAGCTTCAGTGCTTTCTATCAGCGCTTGAAGTTCCGGTACTTTACCGACGCAGCTTCGACAGTTTACAATTACAATACCGATTGCTGCTTGGTCCCCGCATGTTCTGACTTTGCCCCGCACCCGTTGAGGCTGTTGCCCTTTCTGTACTTGCCCGAGGCCATCTAACCTAAAAAAACCGCCCAGCCCACGCCACACAACCTCTGCTACCCGTGTAGCCGCTTGTTGCGTGTAGTGGACTCCTGACCTATCCAGCAGAACCCGAAACCCCACCACCCTATGGCGCAAGTCGAGGAATCTGCAGCCCACATGGTCGCAGAACCGTCTCAGCCTCTGATTCAGACCCTCCACTCGGCTCTGTACCAAAGGTCCGCAGTCAGTCCTGTCGACGATGCTGCAGATGGTGGGCTCTGCTTTCATCCCGCTAGCGAGACTGGCAGTCTTCACCAAATCAGATAGCCGCCGGAAGCCAGAGAGGATTTCCTCCGATCCATAGCGACACACATCATTGGTGCCGACATGAGCGACCACCTGCAGATGGGTGCACCCTGTACCCTTCATGGCATCCGGAAGGACCCTTTCCACATCTGGAATGACTCCCCCCGGGTATGCACACGGAGTTGCACTTTGGTCTTCTTCCCCTCCCTTGCTGCCATATCCCTAAGGGGCCCCATTACGCGCCTGACGTTGGAGCTCCCCACTACCAGTAAGCCCACCCTCTGCGACCGCCCGGATCTTGCAGACTGAGGGGCAACATCTGGAACAGGACAAGCAGCCATGTCAGGCCGAAGATCAGTATCAGCCTAAGACAGAGCCTGAAACCAGTTCGTCAGACAAACTGGAGAGGCCTTCCGTTCAGCCCTCTGGAATGTCTTTCCCCCCCTGCCACACCTTGAGACGACCTCCCACTCTACCACAGGTGAGGGATCAGCCTCAATGCGGGCAGTATCCCGGGCAACCACAGTTGTAGCCCGATCAGGGGATGCGTGGGACGAGCTGGCCGTCCCCGACAAACCCCCATCCGGACCCTCACAGTGATGCCCATTGGCAACTGCCTCAAGCTGTGTGACCGAAGCCAACACTGCCTGAAGCTGGGAGCGAAGGGATGCCAACTCAGCCTGCATCCGAACACAGCAGTTGCAGTCCCTATCCATGCTAAAAACTGTTGTGCAATGAACGTCTGAACTAATCTACAGAGAGCGCAAACAAATCGACACAATTTGAACGGTTATTAAAATACGAGATTGCCTAGTAAATGCAGTAATGCTGCCACTTGTGCACTGCTGACGCACTGCTCGGCGGCGGAAGGAGACTACGCGATTTTACACTATTCAGGTACTAAAACGCGATGCTACAACTCTCAAATACTATAATATGCCCGAAATTTATGAATTAAACAATGCAAGTACCAAAAACATGCAAAGAAATTAAGAATTAAACTATGTAACAAATGAGTGAGCTAGGAGTATACGACTTGTTGCTGCAGCTGCTTATCCAACGGCGGCAGGGAGCACATAATTAAAAGACATAGAATGTAGATCGTTGGCAAATGGTAGTTAATTCTTGAGCATGTCTACTGTCGATCTATATAATTAATAGTAATATTAGTGCAGGCCCACACATTTAGCTGTTCATCCAGTGTAGTGTCACACACCATGTACAGTAGTGAGACCGGTCTCTATTTTGTTATAATGATAGCCATAGATTAATAGCTATAAAAGTAAAATAAGAGTGTCTGAAATGACAGACCATCAATGTGTCTTTATGTAAATTTAGTATAACATAGGTCATAAAAAAAAGTTAGGCATAAGATTTTTGTCAGAACTGTGCAGATGACGGGTATCGTGGCAATGCAGAGGCCAGCCAGCGCAAAAACAAGAGGTCTTTGGCCACCTGACGCGAAGGCCGCGAGAGCATCCGGTTCTACAAGCTGACAGTCACCGGGCCATATACCTGAGGGATTAGGCGGCAGACAGCCCTCGCCGGGCCACAAGCGAAAGTGAGGCTGGCCGTTGACACTGACACGCGACCCACACGCGACAGCCAGCTAGCTCTCTGGACGCGGCAGCCGTTTGCAGGGATTCCCTGCGGCAGACCATGTTGACGTGAGTACACGAAGAAGATCACATATGGTGTCATAACCGGCGTCTCATGTGCCTCAGGACAGAAAGGGACGCTATATACTCACCTGTTTGGGTTTTTACAACTCACTAGCATTGGCCGATCTGCATACACAAAGCAGTATTGTGCCACACTAACAAATGTATGGTCTCATTTCTAACTTCTCCTCTCTATTAGAGAGCAGTTTTAGCAATCGTCGCTCCTAGTTCAATCCTGTATGGATGACCTCACACACTTGTGGAGTCACTCCACGTGCCATCATCCCTCGTCGAACTGCAATATTGGGAAACGTAAAGTACTGTCCAGCGAGAGAAGAGACCTAGACTAGTGATGTATCCCAACAAGTAGACCTCAGAGACAATTAATCGACGTGAGGAGAGACTATCACTGTGTCTTCCTACCGTACTGCCATGATCATATGCGTGGGTCTGACTACAATCTCAACAGCGTACTGCAGACGCTCCAACACTCCCTATTGCTGTTGCAACAACGTAGCAACAACACCCGACGTTTAGCCCTATGTGATGTCAGTACTGTGGCCCCATCCCAAAAGCCCCCCTCCAATGGTCAAGAAATGGAACCACGTGCATCAATGCATATGACTCAACATACCAACCCCCTCAGAGAAACTAATGAATTTGTGAAGTGCTTCGAACATTTCTAACAATGTGATTTAGTGTCTCATTCTCAGCACAGTCGTGAACAGTGTGCAATGTGCACGCACAACTTAATGTCCCATGAACCTTGTTTTTTTTTTCTTAAATTTCTTTCTCTAGTGTTGTTTTTGTAATGTATGTGATACCTTGTATGTGTTTGTTTTACACTGTAATTCTTATTACAAATTACTGTATTGTTCTCCACACCATGTTTTTTTTGTATCTTGTATTTATTGTTGTGTGTATGCAAACAGTGTGCCTGAAGTCCCCATAAACTGAAGCAGATACCACCACTGTCATTGTGAATGGACCATCAGTTCAGGGAACATTTTGTAAAGGTTATTCTTGCTGCAGGGAGACAGAATGAATCGGAGGTGTGAGTGAGTTCAGGTTAGTATAATGATTAAAATTGTTGTAACATCTTGGGAATTTAATTGCGGAGCACTCCAACTCTGATTGTAAAGAATAAATTGCTCCATATTTGGCTCACATGTCCGGGCCATATTTAGAGAGTGAATGTCGGTGTGAATCGGTGTTTGGAAGGGGCTCCCTGGGTATGGATGTGTGATGTGAGTGTTAGTGTTCCATATTAAGAAGGTGGAGTTGGCTACATCATAAATAATCCTCCCTCTATGAGCTGCATTTTTCAGTTGCAGTGATTTTCTTTATACAATGCGGCATGTGCAGCTAGTTTGCGAGATTGTTCTTGGGCGATTGACTCACTACCTTGCTCCTAAGTGAGCCAACTGCTCATCAATTACAATCTAAAATGGCGTAGGGGCTATGAGAGGTGGCATGAGCCCCCTCTCATATTTCTATCTTACGATTCTCCTCTCTAATTGCATGCGGTGGAAAGTTGCTATTGCCGGCCGCGGTGGTCTAGCGGTTCAGGCGCTCAGTCCGGAACCGCGCGACTGCTACGGTCGCAGGTTCGAATCCCGCCTCGGGCATGGATGTGTGTGATGTCCTTAGGTTAGTTAGGTTTAAGTAGTTCTAAGCTCTAGGGGACTGATGACCACGGAAGTTAAGTCCCATAGTGCTCAGAGCCATTTGAACCAATTTGAAAGTTGCTATTCCTTCACACACGGACTTCCCACGCAGCGTCTCTTGTCACCCAGGTGGTCCGGTGACAGGCGGGCTCTACTGACTATGAAAGGGTAAGCCGACAGGTGTGAGGGAGTCGAGTGAATGCTTTCCAGATGCCAACATTGTCAAGAGGCACGCCCGCAGGGCCTGAAATAGCGGTTGGGCTAGAGGTTCCGTTACTTCGCAGAAACTTAGCGAAAACACTTTCTGGCGGGCTAACAGCGAGGCGTGGGAATGACTTGTGTACCCAGGCAGCTGTGGCGGGAAAATTCCCGCGCTTTCTGCAAAATAGTAATTGTGATTGGCTTGCTCACGGCATAGCTCCGTAACGTAGCAAGATCGGCGCAGAAATTGGCGCCAAGAATCTCCATTGGTGGAATGGTAGCGTTCCGGCAATGGAGTGGAATTTTCCGCCGGTTTTCGAGTTGCTGATTGGAACGTTTAACCACGGCCACTGTCGTGGGGGTGGGAATGTTCTGTGTTCGGTTTTGTATGGGTGCTCTGGTGGGTAGTCGGCTCTCGCCTTTCGGTCGAGGACATCGAAGCAACCAGCCATCGGCTCCGGTACGCCAGATCGTGTTCTGGCAGTTAAGAAGACAGTTTGGTAAGGTATGTCCACAGCACCGGCAGACAGGGATTTTCCTAGGTGATAATCAGAGCTCAGCAGAGCGCGCCTGTTCGTCTTTTTCTAACTTTGTTCTGTCTTGGGTAGCAGGAATTAATGTTGGGTTGGCTATGTGTTTTCTCTAAGATTTGAGTTGCAAGGAATTGGCTGCACATACCACTTCGTCATAATCCTCACAATCTAGTTTAGGGACAACTTCACATTCACAGCGTTTGTTTGAATCTCCAATTTGAGCCAATTTGATGTATTATAAATGTTTCATGTGTTTCATGTTTTTTTTATCCTTGTGGAACAGCAAAAGTTGGAGTTAGAATAGGGGGGGCTTAGAGCATCATGTACATATGTAGATTGTAGAAGAAATGAGTGTTAAATACACTGCTAGCCCCGGCACCTCGCACAAGGAACTAATTTCGTGTGTTACTTGATGAAACACTTCTGCCACCTATTGAAATTGAAGAAATTGATTACCAGTCCATTCCACCCACAAGCAAATGGTTGTACGGAGTGAGTCCACCATACCATATCCAAAATGTAGCTACATGAATAACGAACACTTGGACTGCGATAAATGTTTAAGTTAAGGGGTGCGTCTGTAAAACGCAGAAACCCACATATGACTTCACCCAGCACTGTCAAGTTGCACCTACCAACAGAAACATCGGCTGTACATGTTAATCGACTTACACCTATTGAGGGTAAAATTAATGTGTCACCACAAATACCAGGACCGTTACCACAGAAAAAGAAACTGTCACGTAGAATGAGAGTAACCCAGAGCATACTTTATGAGCTTAGGTCTGGGAATAAGTGATAAAGTAGCAGTGTATTGGGTATAATTTTGTGTTGGCCAGCCTAGATTAATATTGTTTATTTTTTCTTTTCACTTTGCTATAGTAGATTTCTATGATGTATGCTTTTTCTCCTGAGGAGATGCGGATTTCATGGTAATTCCTTTCTCCTAAATGTTATCAAAGATGACTTCACTATATATTGTAATAAGTGTAATGTTTGGACTATAGCTCCTGTCTATATCATCAGTTCGTACTGGTTTATCTGCGGGAATGTAGAAGTTTCTGGCAACCACTGCTGTAAGTTGGCAGCGGCTTAAGGAGAGAGCGTCGCGGCTTGCGAGGCAGGCAGTCAGTACCGAGCATTAGGCCGTGAGTAGTATTGTGGTTAGTTTGGCAGCATGGCGCTGTGGGACAACGGGGCGTGGCGTCTTCCTAATACGCAAACTGGTGCCTGGCTGGGGGCGCGGAGCAGACGGGGTTGCTGCCGAGGGCCGTCGCTTTTTTTCTGCACCCGCCTTAGCGGGTCCAGGGAAGAGGCGGAGTTGCTGCCTTGCTGCGCTATTCGAAGTGATATTTAACGGTGACCTACATTCACTGATCTAACATCTAAATATCTAGTGGGTTGGGCCTCCACGCTGTTAGGGCGTTAACGCCGTTTTGTCCAGTATTAATAGTTGCATCGATTAGGTGCCACGTCCGAGCTTGTTGCTTGGTTCTGACTGTGACTTCGCCGTCCTAAATGTAACGTTAAGAATATAGATATGAATCTAACTGTGATATCTTTTTGTGCTAAAGGCACATATTTCTTTCGGTAAGATCTCTGTTGACAGTTGGAAAAAGAATTTGGTTTGCTAGTTGTTACTGTGAGATTGTCCAGATAACGTGTTAAACAGAGTTCAGTACTGTCTGGCGGATTAATATTTCTAGTGTTTGTTTAAGCCATGCATAAAAGACGCTGATTTGAGAATATCACACTTAACAGATACAGGTGCAAAATTTGTATTCAGTGGTACGTTTAGGCTAAAGGTACTCTGTTCCTTCTGTAAAATTGTTTGGAACTCCAACACTAGCTATAACTGTGCAGATAATTTAACCAATAGTGCCCTTGTTCATGAACAGTATTAGTAATTGTAGTTTGTCCACAAGAAGAGAATTTGTAAAAGGGGAAAGGATTTATTGTGTTAATAAACGACAAGTGTTGGTAATCAGCATTCACTGTTTACCTGTAACTTGTTTACTGCCAATTTCTTTAATGTATGATAAGGGGAAAGGTTTATAGAAGTACGTTTTTGCCTAGTTGTAAAATGATTGCTTCCCTGCTTCTTAATTTGACCTTTTGGCAGTGAGATCTGAGCAATGTTGGTGTGAGTATTTTCCTTTATTATTAGATGTCATGCACGAATTTTTCAGAAGGAATGGCTCGCTCATCAATAGCAGTCTTTGTTGCTATTACCTGATTATTTGGTGCTAGTCTGAAATTACTTTTATAAAACTGAGCAACAATCGTTGCTAGAGGCAGGTGGGGGAAAGAAAATGGGGAAACAATAATATTGATGTTTAACGGCTGCTAATTTTTTTTAAAGGAAGGAAAGAATTTTTTTAGAGTGGACCTCTTGTAAGGTTGTCACCTTGCCGCCTTATTTAATGGCGATTTAACTGCTGTAAGTTCATCATGTTGGATGTTAGTGTCTCAATGTTTATGCTGATACCAGTGATGCTAGTTTTATTTCTTTTAGAATGAAGTAATTAAAACGTGCTTCCTCTATTGGTTCAGTGTTTACACTCCAGCATCCCCTTTGTCTTTCTTTCCTACCTACCAATATTTCGCACATTTGTGAAGCAGCGGTGATTAAAGCCCAAACGCTGGAAAATGGAATCTTGTTCTCACCACATGTTATACCACTACTGAGAAGTAATGCATCACTCTTCTTTATGCTTCTACAATAAAGAACCATCCCTATCCAGCCAAATGGATAATTATCGATAAATGGGTGAAATTGCAAACAAATGAACCGTTATTTATACCACAAGAAATGTGTTCTTACGTCAGAAGGAGATCATTGAAACAAAAGGGTCAAAATAAATGTAAATATGTAAGGTAATTAACCGAACCGAAAAGAGTGAAATTTGGGACGAATTTTATGAAAGTGGAAGGCTATATTACACTACCAAATTATTAAGGTAATGTGAGAGTAAAATTTTTTCTAAGAGCCGGCGTAATTCAGTCACACAAAAGTGTCGTCCGCTGCCAGCCAGGAAGCGTAAATTTTTGATCACCGTTACTGTGTCTGGAAAATGGCCACAGAAAATGGTTAAAACAGTGCAGACCGAACCACCTATGTTTCCGCCTTGACAGTACATAAGAGACACTGGGTAGAATGCAACGATGTTTAGTAAGAGGTTGGCTAAGCATTGAAGACCCTGTAACACATTATAGAAGCAAACGTAGTGTAACTGAAGACCGCTGAAAACTCGGGAGGAGCAGAATCAATTCGGTTATTACAAATGACATTGCAAAGTAGAATCTCTCCTCGGTGAGGTAAATACTCCACTTCTCACTAGCTTTCAGTACTCGGTCAGTGAGATCGATGGCATTCATGTCATTTGCACTCGATTTTTCATTTTGCTATGTTAACATCTTGTGTGTGAGGCTGTTCTAGAATTGGTCTTGCACTTGGTTCCCTACGAGACCATCAGCGATCAAGGTCAAGCAGAGTCCAGAAATTGACGTCCGCACAGTAGCCAGCGGTGATGGGTATTCAGGGTTTACCAACACCACTTCAGTCCAGGACAACAGCTGTCCTAAACTTGAATCACCGTGTCACAGATCTGAAAGCCTGCCATACTGGTGAATTGCCGGCCGAGATGGCCGAGCGGTTCTAGGCACTACAGTCTGGAACCGCGTGACCGCTAGGGTCGCAGGTTCGAATCCTGTCTCGGGCATGGATGCGTGTGATGTCCTTAGGTTAGTTAGGTTTAATTAGTTCTAAGTTCTAGGGGACTGATGACCTCAGATGTTAAGTCCCATAGTGCTCAGAGCCGTTTGAACCATACTGGTGAATTAGATTCAGCACTAAGGTCTACTACACGGCATCGGACGTCGTGGTCCATTTGAGGGGCAACGTTAGCAGTGATATAGGAGGGGTTGAGTACGGCATGTGAAACAAAACACATAAGTCGTGGTCACCGCTGCTTCCAAGCAGAGGTATTGACGGGGCGTGCCTACCTCGCCAGCGAGGCAGCAGAACCGCCGCATCAGGATGCCACAAACTTCCACTCCGAGCTGATGTAGCGTCCTCGGTAGCCGCAATTCCGCTATTGGGTTCAGCGGATTCTTGGTTGTTTGTCTGAAGTGTGGGAGCGGACAAAACAGCGAAGTGATCACTTCCATCGATTAGGGAAGGATGGGGAAGGTAGTGGACCGTGCCTTTTCAAACGAACCATCCCGGCATTTGCCTGAACCGATTTAGAGAAATCACGGAAAAACTAAATCACGATGGCCGGACTCAGGTTCGAACAGTCGTCCTCCGCTCAGTCATCGGGTTTTTCTCCGGATTAGGTGGTTGCCAGCAGATGCAGAAGAAGCATTACAGACTTATATTTTCGGTAATATATGGAAAGATTGACTGATCTGGCCTTGTAACAATAACCAAAACGGCCTTGCTGTGCTGGTACTGCGAACGGCTGAAACCAAGGGGAAACTACGGCCGTAATTTTTACCGAGGGCATGCAGCTTTACTGTATGATTAAATGATGATGGCGTCCTCTTGGGTAAAATATTCCGCAGGTAAAATAGTCCCCCATTCGGATCTCCGGGCGGGGACTACTCAAGAGGATGTCGTTATCAGCAGAAAGAAAACTGGCGTTCTACGGATCGGAGCGTGGAATGTCAGATCCCTTAATCGGGCAGATAGGTTAGAAAATTTAAAAAGGGAAATGGATAGGTTAAAGTTAGATATAGTGGGAATTAGTGAAGTTCGGTGGCAGGAGGAACAAGACTTCTGGTCAGGTGACTACAGGGTTATAAACACAAAGTCAAATAGGGGTAATGCAGAAGTAGGTTTAATAATGAATAGGAAAATAGGAATGCGGGTAAGCTACTACAAACAGCATAGTGAACGCCTTATTGTGGCCAAGATAGATACGAAGCCCACACCAACTACAGTAGTACAAGTTTATATGCCAACTAGCTCTGCAGATGACGAAGAAATTGAAGAAATGTATGATGAAATAAAAGAAATTATTCAGACAGTGAAGGGTGACGAAAATTTAATAGTCATTGGTGACTGGAATTCGAGTGTAGGAAAAGGGAGAGAAGGAAACGTAGTAGGTGATTATGGATTGGGGCTAAGAAATGAAAGAGGAAGCCGCCTGGTAGAATTTTGCACAGAGCACAACTTAATCATAGCTAACACTTGGTTTAAGAATCATGATAGAAGGTTGTATACATGGTAGAACCCTGGAGATACTAAAAGGTATCAGATAGATTATATAATGGTAAGACAGAGATTTAGGAACCAGGTTTTAAATTGTAAGACATTTCCAGGGGCAGATGTGGACTCTGACCACAATCTATTGGTTATGACCTGTAGATTAAAACTGAAGAAACTGCAAAAAGGTGGGAACTTAAGGAGATGGGACCTGGATAAACTGAAAGAACCAGAGGTTGTATAGAGTTTCAGGGAGAGCATAATGGGAATGGGGGAAAGAAATACAGTAGAAGAAGAATGGGTAGCTTTGAGGGATGAAGTAGTGAAGGCAGCTGAGGATCAAGTAGGTAAAAAGACGAGGGCTAGTAGAAATCCTTGGGTAACAGAAGAAATATTGAATTTAATTGATGAAAGGAGAAAATATAAAAATGCAGTAAATGAAGCAGGCAAAAAGGAATACAAACGTCTCAAAAATGAGATCGACAGGAAGTGCAAAATGGCTAAGCAGGGATGGCTAGAGGACAAATGTAAGGATGTAGAGGCGTATCTCACTAGGGGTAAGATAGATACTGCCTACAGGAAAATTAAAGAGACTTTTGGAGATAAGAGAACCACTTATATGAACATCAAGAGCTCAGATGGAAACCCAGTTCTAAGCAAAGAAGGGAAAGCAGAAAGGTGGAAGGAGTATATAGAGGGTCTATACAAGGCCGATGCACTTGAGGACAATATTATGGAAATGGAAGAGGATGTAGATGAAGATGAAATGGGAGATACGATACTGCGTGAAGAGTCTGACAGAGCACTGAAAGCCCTGAGTCGAAACAAGGCCCCCGGAGTAGACAACATTCCATTGGAACTACTGACGGCCTTGGGAGAGCCAGTCCTGACAAAACTCTACCATCTGGTGAGCAAGATGTATGAAACAGGCGAAATACCCTCAGACTTCAAGAAGAATATAATAATTCCAATCCCAAAGAAAGCTGGTGTTGACAGATGTGAAAATTACCGAACAATCAGTTTCATAAGCCACAGCTGCAAAATACTAACACGAATTCTTTACAGACGAATGGAAAAACTAGTAGAAGCCGACCTCGGGGAAGATCAGTTTGGATTCCGTAGAAATACTGGAACACGTGAGGCAATACTGACCTTACGACTTATCTTAGAAGAAAGATTAAGGAAAGGCAAACCTACGTTTCTAGCATTTGTAGACTTAGAGAAAGCTTTTGACAATGTTGACTGGAATACTCTCTTTCAAATTCTAAAGGTGGCAGGGGTAAAATACAGGGAGCGAAAGGCTATTTACAATTTGTACAGAAACCAGATGGCAGTTATAAGAGTCGAGGGACATGAAAGGGAAGCAGTGGTTGGGAAAGGAGTAAGACAGGGTTGTAGCCTCTCCCCGATGTTATTCAATCTGTATATTGAGCAAGCAGTAAAGGAAACAAAAGAAAAATTCGGGGTAGGTATTAAAATCCATGGGGAAGAAATAAAAACTTTGAGGTTCGCCGATGACATTGTAATTCTGTCAGAGACAGCAAAGGACTTGGAAGAGCAGTTGAACGGAATGGATGGTGTCTTGAAGGGAAGATATAAGATGAACATCAACAAAAACAAAACGAGAATAATGGAATGTAGTCGAATTAAGTAGGGTGATGTTGAGGGTATTAGATTAGGAAATGAGACACTTAAAGTAGTAAAGGAGTTTTGCTATTTGGGGAGCAAAATAACAGATGATGGTCGAAGTAGAGAGGATATAAAATGTAGACTGGCAATGGCAAGGAAAGCGTTTCTGAAGAAGAAAAATTTGTTAACATCGAGTATAGATTTAAGTGTCAGGAAGTCGTTTCTGAAAGTATTTGTATGGAGTGTAGCCATGTATGGAAGTGAAACATGGACGGTAAATAGTTTGGACAAGAAGAGAATAGAAGCTTTCGAAATGTGGTGCTACAGAAGAATGCTGAAGATTAGATGGGTTGATCACATAACTAATGAGGAAGTATTGAATAGGATTGGGGAGAAGAGAAGTTTGTGGCACAACTTGACCAGAAGAAGGGATCGGTTGGTAGGACATGTTCTGAGGCATCAAGGGATCACCAATTTAGTAATGGAGGGCAGCGTGGAGGGTAAAAATCGTAGGGGGAGACCAAGAGATGAATACACTAAGCAGATTCAGAAGGATGTAGGTTGCAGTAGGTACTGGGAGATGAAGAAGCTTGCACATGATAGAGTAGCATGGAGAGCTGCATCAAACCAGTCTCAGGACTGAAGACCACAACAACAACAACAACATGGAATAATTTTGAATATTGTTTCGTTGTGTCTAACGACGCTGCACATTTTCTTGGTCAGCTGCCGGACGAATTAGTAGGGGTTTCTAGCCTGCCAGGGCGGTCCCAACTGCACGTTAAAATTGTAACATTAACGTCTAAATTTAACTGCGGTGGTACACAGCGATTGGGCTACTTAACTCTGGCCTGACCGGAACTGGAGCATGGAACAACTTGCTGGAATCCGTGTCAGATATTGTGCAAGTGAAAATGAGCACTTGAATACGCATAAAAAGCTTGATTGCCGGAAGACACCGACAGATAACCACAAACACAGAATTACACTGGTGCCTGAGAACTGGGAAAGGAAACTTCCCCCTTGCGGACAGCAGTCCTAGCTCAACCTGCTCAGTTGTCAGTCCCACCACCAACAACCATGTTGTTGTGGTCTTCAGTCCTGATACTGGTTTGATGCAGATCTCCATGCTACTCTATCCTGTGCAAGCTTCTTCATCTCCCAGTACCTACCGCAGCCAACATCCTTCTGATTCTGCTTAGTGTATTCATCTCTTGGTCTCCCTCTACGACATTTACCCTCTGCGCTGCCCTCCAATACTAAATTGGTGATTCCTCTATGACTCAGAACATGTCCTACCAACCGATCCCTTCTTCTAGTCAAGTTGTGACACAAGCTCCTCTTCTCACCAATTCTATTCAATACCTCCTCATTAGTTACGTGATCTACCCATCTTATTTTCAGCATTCTTCTGTAGCACCACATTTCGAAAGCTCCTATTCTCTTCTTCTCTAAACTATTTATCTTCCACGTTTCACTTCCATACGTGGCTACACTCCATACAAATACTTTCAGAAACGACTTCCTGACATTTAAATCTATACTAGATGTTAACAAATTTTTCTTCATCAGCAACGCTTTCCTTGCTGTTGCCAGTCTACATTTTATATCCTCTCTACTTCGACCATCATCAGTTATTTTGCTCCCCACATAGCAAGACTCCTTTACTACTTTAAGTGTCTCATTTCCTAATCTAATTCACTCAGCATCACCCGAATCACTTCGACTACATTCCATTATCCTCGTTTTGCTTTTGTTGATATTCATCTTATACCCTCCTTTCAAGACACTGTCCATTCCGTTCAACTGCTCTTCCAAGTCCTTTGATGTCTCTGACAGGATTACAATGCCATCGACGAACCTCCAAGTTTTTATTTCTTCTCCATGGATTTTAATACCTACTCCGAACTTTTCTTTTGTTTCCTTTATTGCTTACTCAATATACAGATTGAATAACAACGGGGAGAGGCTGCAAACCTGTCTCACTCCCTTCCCAACCACTGCTTCCCTTTCATACCCCTCGACTCTCATAACTGCCATCTTATTTCTGTACAAATTATAAATAGCCTTTCGCTCCCTGTATTTTACCCCTGAAACCTTCAGGATTTGAAAGAGAGTATTCCAATCAACATTGTCAAAAGCGTTCTCTAAGTCTACAAACGCTAGAAAGGTAGGTTTTCCTTTCCTTAGTCTTTCTTCTAAGAAAAGTCGTAGGGTCAGTATTGCCTCCCGTGTTCCAACATTTCTATGGAATCCAAACCGATCTGCGACGTCGGCTTCTATCAGTTTTTCCATTCGTCTGTAAAGAATTCGCTTTACTATTTTACAGCAGTGACTTATTAAACTTATAGTACGGTAATTTTCACATCTGTCAACACCTGCTTTCTTTGGGAATGGAATAATTATATTCTTCTTGAAGTCTGAGGGTATTTCGCCTGTCTCATACATCTTGCTCACCAGATGGTAGAGTTTTGTCAGGACTGGCTCTCCAAAGGCCGTCAGTAGTTCTAATGGAATGTTGTCTACTCCGGGGCCTTGTTTCGACTCAGGTCTTTCTGTGCTCTGTCAAACTCTTCACGCAGTATCATATCTCCCATTTCATCTTCATCTACATCCTCTTCCATTTCCACAATATTGTCCTCAAGTACATCGCACTTGTATAGACCCTCTATATACTCCTTCCACCTTTCTGCTTTCCCTTCTTTGCTTACAACTGGGATTCCATCAAAGCTCTTGATATTCATGAAAGTGGTTCTCCATTCTCCAAAGGTCTCTTTAATTTTCCTGTAGGCAGTATCTATCTTACCCCTAGTGAGATAAGCCTCTACATCCTCACATTTGTCCTCTAGCCATCCCTGCTTAGCTATTCTGCTCTTCCTGTCGATATCATTTTTGAGACGTTTGTATTCCTTTTTGCCTGCTTCATTTACTGCATTTTTATATTTTCTCCTTTCATCAATTAAATTCAATATTTCTTCTGTTACCCAAGGGCTTCTACTAGCCCTCGTCTTTTTACCTATTTGATCCTCTGCTGCCTTCACTATTTCATCCCTCAAAATACCCATTCTTCTTCTACTGTATTTCTTTCCCCTATTCCTTTCAATTGTTCCCTTATGCTCTCGCTGAAACTCTATAAACCTCTGGTTTATTCAGTTTATCCAGGTCCCATCTCCTTAAATTCCCACCTTTTTGCAGTTTCTTCAGTGTTAATCTACAGTTCATAACCAATAGATTGTGGTCAGAGTCCACATCTGCCCCTGGAAATGTCTTACAATTTAAAACCTGGTTCCTAAATCTCTGTCTACCATTATATAATCTATCTGATACATTTTAGTATGTCTAGGGTGCTTCCATGTATACAACCTTCTTCATGATTCTTAAACCAAGTGTTAGCTATGATTAAGTTATGCTCTTCGCAAAATTCTACAGGCTGCTTCCTCTTTCATTTCTTAGCCCCAATCCATATACACCTACTATGTTTCCTTCTCTCCCTTTTCCTACTGTTGAATTCCAGTCACCCATGACTATTAAATTTTCGTCTCCCTTCACTTCCTGAATAATTTCTTTTATCTCATCATACATTTCATCAATTTCTTCGTCGTCTGCAGAGCCTGTTGGCATATAAACTTGTACTTCGTGTCTATCTTGGCCACAATAATGCGTTCACTATGCTGTTTGTAGTAGCTTACCCGTGCTCCTCTTTTTTTTATTCATTATTAAACCCACACCTGCATTACCCCTATTTGATTTTGTATTTATAACCCTGTATTCGCTGACCGAAAGTCTTGTTCCTCCTGCCACCGAACTTCACTAATTCTTACAATATCTAACTTTAACCTATCCATTTCCCTTTTCAAATTTTCTAACGTACCTGGTCGATTAAGGGATCTGACATTCCACGCTCCGATCCGTAGAATGCCAGTTATCTTTGTCCTGATAACGACGTCCTCTTGAGTAGTCCCCGCCCGGAGATCCGAATGGGGGACTATTTTACCGTTCGTAATATTTTACCCAAGAGGACGCCATCCTCATTTAATCATACAGTATAGCTGCATGCCCTCGGGAAAAATTATGGCTGTAGTTTCCCCTTGCTTTCAGCCGTTCGCAGTACCAGAACAGCAAGGCCATTTTGGTTAGTGTTACAGGGCCAGATCAGTCAATCATCCAGACTGTTGCCCCTACAACTACTGAAAAGCCTGTTGCCCCTCTTCAGGAACCACACGTTTGTCTTGCCTCTGAACAGATAGCCCTCCGTTGTGGTTGCTCCTACGGTACGGCTATCTGTATCGTTGAGGCACGCAAGCCTCTCCACCAACGGCAAGGTCCGTGGTTCATGGACATAGCGAAGAATAAAATTTTTCTGTTTAGAACCAACAATAGCGTCCTCTCTTTCAGTCACCCTGTGTGACTGTTGATGATGTCGGTGTTCTGGACCGTTGGAGGACATCCAACTCTTACTGGTACTGGGCTGGAGCACTTCTGTAGGCCTGTTTCAAGGCTGTAGTGGACGCTCTCTGACGGGCTAGAAACCTCAGCTAATTATTCAGGATGCAGACCAGAAACGATTGCGGCGCCATTAAATGCAATAAAACAATATTCAATATTATTCCACTTATTATCGTAAATGCAATTCGATGCTGATTCTCCTGCGTCGACTGATGACTACATAGTCTGGATAAGAACCCTCTAAATCCGTTATCGAACTCACGGCTACCTAGGACGGTACATCAACTGGGAGTGGAAGTCAATGTCACGCTGATTCAGTGGTTCTGCCGCCCGATGCCGAGGTAGCTACGCCTTGTCGGTAGCTCTGCTTGGAGATACCTGTAACCATGATGTACGTGTGTAGGTTCACACGCCATTTCTAGGAATAGTCAGTTTTATTTCATCCCTCTAATATGACCACCCACATTGTGCCTTCAGGTGGACCGCTATGTCAGATGCCGTGTAGTCACGCTGAACGTCGAACCTGGCACGCCGGTACGCTAGTCCTTCAGACCCGTGCGTCGCTGGAGTTCAGGCCAGCTTCTGCCCTGGACGGGAGTCATGGCAATAGACTCTCAGATAATCCATCTGCTGCAGTCACTACAGACGCCTACTACAGCGGCAACACCGCAGACACACCAGCAACGCGGGCTGCCGACACCGCCACCTTGTCTGGCCGACGTAAGAGTGTTTACAAGTACCACAATTGACAACGAACAAGTAGGTACGGCCAACGTCCATTTGTGGGTATCAAACGGCAGCAGAGGAAGGGGGTGCGACGATCAACGAACTATTTCCTGGCGATCATGTGTGTGCAAATAGTCCCGGAAATACCCTTTCACTCAGGGCTAGATAAGCCAGCGCCCGGCTGTTCAACAGGCAGTTCTAGACTTGCCGAGTGCGGAGAAGATTGGCTGGTTCAGCGGTGTGCCACCTTGACCATCCTCTCTTCTGCAACGATTGTGATACGTCGCTTCCGCCGTGTTAGGCTACCTACCAGCTGCTAACAGCCGACTTCGACGTGAAACAGTTGTACAGGTATAGAGTCAAAGGGAACTCTGATTATAGGAATTAGTTGTTATTTGCTTGACCCGCAGAAGGGATCCTTATTGTTTTGTTGGTTCTGAAGAGTGTTTCACTGTTGGTGGTTTGTTGTAGTTCCTTAACAAAAAAAAGTTGGCAGAACGAGTTGGTTCTTGCCCTGTAGATTTGGCGCCATCATTCGTAGCTGCTGACGTCGGTACTGGATTCTAGAGTCCATGAGCCGTGGCTTTGGATTGCTGATCGTCTCTTATGGTAGCAAGATAAAAACCAACAATCTCACACACAAGATGTTACCATACCACAACAAGAGAATCGAATGTAATTTACATGAACGCTATCGATCCTACTGATTGAGTTCCAGAAGCGAGTGGGTGTCATATATTTATGTTTCCGGGAAGATGTTCTGCTTTAGACGTCATTCGTAATGACCGAATTGATTCTACTCTTCCCAGGTCGTGAAATGCCTTCAGTTCCGCTACATTTGCTTAACGAATCTACCACAGGGTCTTTTCTGCTTAGTCAAACTCCTGTTACATGTTGTTGCATCCTACCTACTGTCTCTTATACAATATTACGATACGACGAAGTCAGTCAAATTTTGTTGCACAGCAGTGTTAAGAAAATCCTAACGTTTTAAAGCTACTATGTCAGTGGTTCCTGTACAGCGTGAAGCGAACACAGTACAGTTTTAAATGCACCATATAGGAATCAGAAGTTTGTCACAAGGATACCAATGGTCAAAAGACCTATATCCGAAATAAAATGAGTTTACAGGTAGAAAGTATAAATTCGAATTATTGAGGTGCAGAAGAGAGCCCGACGACAACTATCCTCCTTCTGCCTAGTATCTACTTGGCGGCTTGAAAGAGAAACAATGCGCTCTCCACAAATTTCATGAAATGCGTTCAGATTTAAATTTGATTACGCGTCCAGCGTTATGCAGGCCAGAAACCTACAGAAAAGTACGTGGATACCAGTTTTGAACGAAAGGACCTGGCTAGCACTCTCTTCTTTGTTATTATATACGGATGTTGTAGCAACACTCCTACGACATAGGTCCTATTTTCTTTACTTCTGAAAAACGACGACAAGCTACGATGCTATTTGGAAAGGGAAGTCATAGTTGGCCCCAGGTAAACGTAGTGTGATTCTCCGTTTCGAAATTGATTACATCCATTTTCATTGTAAACCCAAATTCAAAACTCATAACTTCAGAAATTATGTTATCATTGAAAGCTGGAAGCAATTTCTTTCAAAATAGCAGGCTGCGATTTGAACAGTTAATAGATACATACTGCAGTCTCGAAAAGAAAAATACAAAAACAAAATACAATTCCCATATCTACTTAGCAACTGAAATTTCGTGATGTACATCTTCCTTCTACAACCGTAGGAAATTCTATACCATTGTTATACTTCTAAATAAAAGAACAAAATTCAGTCTTATAATATCGCCGATGCCGCACAATTATAATGCCTCTGATTTACTTCTCCAGTTTTCAAGTTTCCATCGCTCACGATCAGATGTCACTCGCGTCTTTTTGTTGGATCGTCTCTCTCTCAACAGCGTCCAACACCAGTTTTTCGATGCATGAAAACAAAATATAAGGATAAAGCAATAATTAGCTTTTAGTCTCTTAATTCCTACCTGTTTTATAAAATACAATATTTATCTTAAATTTTAATTTCTTATGTGTGCTAAGAAAGTATCTGCATCTCTGAAGGAAAAGTACACATTACCAGTGGACTCTCAAATCCCCCACGAATAATAAGCTTACACACAAAAGTGTTACGTTAGAGTGTTCCCGTCACGGAAACACGTACATATTTGCATGATTCCATGGAGAGGCTGCTTTCATCACAGATGGAGTACAGTTGACCTGCTACGCGTCATTTGCGTATGAATTATATGAATGAGGGAGGTTTGATTCTTTACTGAGAGGGACCGACATTGTTTTTCCGCGTGCAGAAGGCAATGGGAACGAGTCAACCAAGTTGAACTTTAGAAAAACTTTGAAGCCGACTGAGAAGTCGTTCACGAAATGTCAGTAGAAGGAAGGAAGGTCAGGGTTTCCCATCCTGTCGAGGGCGAAGTCCATGTGGAAAGAGGTGTGCTGTGTCTTCTTCACTTTAATCATCCCTGAGTTTCACTCAAATGATTTTCTGAAGTCACGGAGACGCTAGATCCGGATGACGGAAGGTGATCTTGACCTCAGTCCTCCACAGTGCGAACACAGTTTGCGGAACAGGGGATCCCTCACTAGTGTCGGAACCTACGCTCTGCAGTACACAGGGACCAAAATTTTTCTTTTATGCGATTAGAAACTAATTTCAAAATACTTCCTGCAGATACCTGAGGATTACTCTGTTATCATATAACTAGCTTTCTGCCCGTAAGTTAGCCCACGTACACATAACCACATATATTCACACAATCACGCATTTCACACACACACACACACACACACACACACACACACATATATATATATATATATATATATATATATATATATATATATATATATATATATATATATAATGTAATTCACACGTATCTGTAGACATACTTCATCTTTATCTGCAA
Organism: Schistocerca cancellata; assembly: GCF_023864275.1. Taxonomy (NCBI): domain Eukaryota; kingdom Metazoa; phylum Arthropoda; class Insecta; order Orthoptera; family Acrididae; genus Schistocerca; species Schistocerca cancellata. Next base: position 78,467,517 of record NC_064627.1, on the reverse strand, counting down.
CAGAATTTCTTGCCGTTGTTTCTGAATCTTGCGCAAATTTGTAATTTTGGCCGGACGAGAAGCCGTGGACAATGGTTAACCATTTTGGTATGAAAATCGAAAAAAGACCTTCTACATTTATAAGAGGCTAAGCATTTTATCTCTTTTCTAAACATTCCTTCTTTATTTAATTGGATTAATGCAAGAGAAAGAGTTTAATGAGAAGTCGCGGAGACTTGAATGCAGTATTTATTTCAACTTGCGTACAATAGTCCGAAAACAAATGAGGTCGTTGTGGTCTTCCTTTGAAGGATCACTATTACACCATGCTACAGAGAAACATCTTTGATCTAATTCCAGTTCTTCATCTTTCCATGTTCCTTGTAAGCGATGCTCTCATTAACTTTCAGATTTATCAACGTACCTTTTCGCGATACGTTCCCATATAGCCTAATTCGATGGTGTCACTAATTATCTATTTGTTCGTAACAGTGTCACTAGTATTTCTTCTTGTTGAATTGGCCGACCCACCTTTTCGTTTGAGGCATACTGACAACAGTAACTGATACGAGAATTAATGGCAACATTTTCAGCCTCGAATATCTTTACTCAAATACGATCGGTTTCGGTGATCCACTGCACTATCAACACTCCTCTCTATTGGCAAATATTAATCCTCTAGCGAACTTTCTATATTGTCATGGCAAGGAATAAACATCGAACTCGGCATCTACAAACCTGCTCATTCGTGGAGTTCCCACTACATTCATCAATCTACACGCCAACCAACAGTTGGTAGGGATATTTTTACATGTCAGGGCTTTTCATCCCCATCCAGGCACTTAGGGATGGCGTCCTACTCGTTAGTGTTTCCGTAGGGTGTTCGGAAATTCTCGTTACAAACTTACAGGACTTGCCGAGGGGAGTGAGTACATAATATTTTGAAGAAGAACCCATGTCCGGAAATGTACAGTTTCACTTCTACGACAGTTCCATTTCATAAGTTTAAGTCATCCACTTTTGACTGAGTAACTGTAGTAGGCGTGATACAGTACAGTTATAGGTAACAATTCGAAAGGAAACATAAGAAAACATACATTTATAAATTAAGCACATTTGTTTGTGTTAAAGCTCAAACATTACGTGTGTACATTATTCTAAACCAAAGAGAGCCCAGCATACTATACGCATAGAATAGTACTGATTCACTAGAAGACCGTCTCGATGTGGCGCTCACCACGTTGTTACAGACACTGTACCTACAGAAGGATGTTCTGGTAGACACATTGTATCCCACCTGGTATCTCTTCAGTTTTTTGTGCAGAGGCGAGAACTCGTGCCAGCAGATCTTCCTCCGTCTCTGCAGGAGTCTCGCAGCGAGGCAAACGCCAGGAGGCATCACCTGACCGTTTGACGTAGTACACGTGTCTGCCGTATTCCATACGGGGACAGACAACTCTGAGACATTTCTGTGTTCCTCAGCAGATGCGGGCGCGTTACACATCTGACCCGAAATCGTCATAGAACGGAAACGGTATGTTTCTGGACATCGGTTCCTATTCGAAATACTGTGTACTCTCTGCCCTCTACATGTCCTAGACCCTTTTGACGGGGAATTCAGAACATCGTGTATAATTCAGTCGATCATAAGATCAGCACCGGCCACTGTGGCCGAGCGGTTATAGGCGCATCAGTCCGAAACCACGCTGCTGCTACGGTCGCAGGTTCGAATCCTGCCTCCGGTATGGGTGTGTGTGATGCCCTTAGGTTAGTTCGGCTTAAGTTGTTCTAAGTCTACGGGACTCATGACCTCAGATGTTAAGTCCCATAGTGTATAGCCATTTTAACCATTTTTCTTTAAGATGAGCACGAGATCACACTTGTATGTTTTTCGTCTCTATATCGCCATGCACACACTAATCACTTGATGCCACTTCAGAAACTCGTGATTTGTTTATCTCGTTCACCAAAGATAAACAATAATAACTGGAATTTGCAACGCCGCGTGGTAGCCGCGACTTGTCGCGGTTCGCGCGGCTCCCCCTCCCCCCCCCCCCCCCCGCCCCCGGCGGAGGTTCGAGTCCTGCCTCGGGCAAGGTTGTGTGCGTGTTGTCCTTAGCGTAGGTTAGTTTAAGTTGGATAAGTACTGTGAGTCTAGGGAACTATGACCTCTGCAGGTTGGTCCCATAGAACCTTACAAAATAATAATAATAATAATAATAAAAAAATTTGCAATTAGCTTCTGAGTATGACGTGATAGTTATTCTAATTATTGTTATCTGCTCGGATAACATCTGGAGCACGGTTCGACAAGAATATTAACGTCTAAACAGTATATCTTAATGAAAAGAATACGCCTCTTGCCACCAGGCTTCGTATGTGAATCGCGCTGTCCCATAGGTTTCAACTCACGCCACCGTTCTCACAGTCAGAGACCATTTGTCGCGTCGGGCGACGAGTATTTCGTAAGATCCTACCTTGTTGCTAGATTGCAGCGACTTGTATGAACAAAATATAATAACGTGTAGGTGAGACGTATGTTCTTACTTTACAGACGTATATCGTTTTAAGTCGGGAGGATCACAATTCGCAGTCGCAGCACATTCGCTTCAGTAAAATCGTCAGCGCCCTCGAAACAATCAACAGTACTGCAGTAGGGTCGCAGGAGCTGGCTCGACTTTCACCTTCACGAATTGGAGGTACTTCGGTATTTAAGTGAAAAGAACGCGGAATCGGAAGCAGCAAATCTTCTGCAAAAAGTCAAATAAAGGCGGAAGCCTGCAGTAGTGAGACCATTCCGGTCGGGAATACAAAGCGATCACAGAGATCTAAGGCGGGAGCAGCTTTGCAATTCATGGAGGAGCGCTGCGACGCAGCTACTTGCTGCCTGAGGAGGAGAGAGGAGACAGCGCCGCTATAAGAAGAGGCGACGCGGCACCAGCCGCTGTCTTCCGCACAGACACGCCGCGCGGCGCCGCCCTGTGTTTGCGAAACGAGCGTCAAAGACGAGCCGGCAACTTCCCGAAACAGCCCCGAGAACGTTTTTCGAGTACCGGCATCTGCTTTGAGCAGGTATGTTCTAATTAGTAATTTATAAGCTGAGTCGAGACTGCGTCGCTAACTTCATTACTGTTTAATTACCTTAAAAGTTTAATGTTGCTTCTGACAAATACTTGGTGCCGCCAGGGGTAAATTGGTTTTGCGAATTTCTCCGCGCAGCTGCGGCGTTGGTGGGATGCCGAACATGTCGCAGGCTCTGGTAAGGAGAAAGGACTTCGCCTGTCGAGAAGAAGCGTTGCCATCCTACGAGAATAAGGTGTAAAGCACTATGCCGACAGCCAACGGCAGGCGGCTAGGTGTTGGGAGGAATCTCTGTCTGTCCAAATATCTGATTGAATTTCCTCATTATGAAACATAAGAAGGAGCAATCTGTTTTCTCGATATAGACTTTGTAAAGCCAAGCCAATATACATAAATGATCTAGTAGAAAGTGCTGGATGCTCTCCGAGGCTGCTCACTGATGATAGCAACGCCAGAAGGTAGTGACGATTTGCATAGTGACCTCCAGAGGATTGATGGATGCTACAGATTCTATCAGTTGACCACGAACTTTAGGTTAATGTAACATATTGCGCATATATAGAAAAATAAATCCACTACTGTATAGCTACACTATTAATGACAAACCGCTGCAAACAGTATTTGCCGTAAAACATCTAGGAGTAACTATCCGGAACGACCGTCCGTGGTATAACCATACAGTGGGAAAAGCAGATGCCAGACTCAGATTCATAAGTGGCTTTTAAGGCGCATGTTCCATCGATTCTTGAAGATTGTTCATCTATCTGGGATCCCTACATCTATATTTATACTCCACAAGGCACCCAACGGTGTGTGGCGGAGGGCACTTAACGTGCCACTGTCATTACCTCCCTTTCCTGTTCCAGTCGCGTATGGTTCGCGGGAAGAACGACTGCCGGAAAGCCTCCGTGCGCCCTCGAATCTCTCTAATTTTACATTCGTGATCTCCTCGGGAGGTATAAGTAGGGGGAAGCAATATATTCGATACCTCATCCAGAAACGCACCCTCTCGAAACCTGGACAGCAAGCTACACCGCGATGCAGAGCGCCTCTCTTGCAGAGTCTGCCACTTGAGTTTGCTAAACATCTCCGTAACGATATCACGCTTTCCAAATCGCGCTGTGACGAAACGCGCCGCTCTTCTTTGGATCTTCTCTATCTCCTTGATTGGCGACTCCATGTTGTCTTGTGCACTACGACCAGGTAACAGGTATACTTGAAAAAAGAGACAGCATTGGTCGTATATTTTTTTTCTATTGCAAAATCGATTTTCTGTCACTGAGTGACCATCTTCAGTGCTATATTGTATAACAAATTGGGATGCACTGTCACTAAGCTTACGGCAATCACATAGACTCTATCTCCTCTGTCAACCCGACCTGGTACGGATCCCACACTGATGAGCAATACTCAAGTATAGGTCGAACGAGTGTTTTGTAAGCCACCTCCTTTGTTGATGGACTACATTTTCTAAGGACTCTCCCAATGAATCTCAGCCTGGCACCCGCCTTACCAACAATTAATTTTATACGATCATTCCACTTCAAATAGTTCCGTACGCATACTCCCACATATTTTACAGAAGTAACTGCTACCAGTGTTTGTTCCGCTATCATATAATCATACAAAAAAGGGTCCTTCTTTCTATGTATTCGCAGTACAGTACATTTTTCTATGTTAAGGTGTTAAGGGTCAGTTGCCACTCCCCGCACCAAGTGCCTATCGGCTGCAGATCTTCTTGCATTTCGCTGCAATTTTCTAATGCTGCAACTTCTCTGTATACTAAAGCATCATCCGCGAAAATCCGCATGGAACTTCCGACACTACTAGATAGGACTGATAGAAGAGGTAGAGAAGATCCAATGAAGAGCGGCACGTTTCGTCAACGGATCGTTTAGACTGCTCGAGAGCGTTACGGAGAAGCTCAACAAACTCCATTGGCAAACGTTGCAAGTGGAGGGGTTGTGAATCACAACGTCGTTTACTATTGAAATTTCGAGAGAGCACTTTCCGGAAAGTGTCAGATAACACATTACTTCCCTCTACATACATCTCCTGCAATGGCTATGAGGATAAAATGTGAGAAATTAGAGCCAATGCAGAGGCTTATGGACAATAATTCTTCACACGCGCAATTTGCGAGTGGAACAGTGTTGGAGGGCTGAATTAGTGGTACAAAATATACCCTCGCAACACACCATTAGGTTGCTTGCGGAGTATGATGAATATATAGGTGCAGAAAGATGGCGTGAATATTTATTTACTTTCAACGACAGGTTTCGACAGACATGGCTGTCACCTTCAGTTCTTCAAAAGTTTCCTTATAAAACGTGTTCATTGTGAGGTGGAACTTGGCACGAGGTTCCAACCCACGCTTGGTAACAAAAATTTTGATGAAGGTGACACGCAAGTCTGTCGAAATCGGTTCTTAAAAATAAAGAAGTATTTATGCGAGCTATAATTTAGAAAGTTTTCACTACCGATTTAGGAGCCAATCCCTACCGGATGAGAGCTACAGCGGGTGCGTCAACTTCCATTTCCACTTCACAGAAGTCTTCTCGTTTTCTTCACATTCCTTAACCGTAACTACCTAAAATATGCCATTCTTACACGTCCACTGCGTTACCTACGAAGGCTATTTTTCTTTCAACCTCCGTTCGGTTGTGAAATTAATAAAAGTCAAAATTCGGTGCAGCGTTTTTCCAGATGTGTTGCGTAGTGTCTCTAGTGAACCCGTCTGTCCGTCATTGGGCTGTCAGCATGTTGAAGGTTATCAACAGCGAAATGTGTGTAAATGAACTAGGGAAGAGATGGTTTCAATGGCGCTATTTATTCTACCTCCTGAGGCCTTTCAGTGTCTTTTCTGTGGTGCGGTGTAGCAACTAGATTAGTTCAGGGAGAGGTGGAGTAAATACTATTACAGACATGCAAATCAATATTAATTTATTAAAACTTGAGCATGCCAAATACCCAACTTTGGAAACAAGTAGTGTCGACATTGATGACACAAATTTCATACTCTCGCTGGCACTTTTAACACTGCAGAACTATCGTTTCACATCACAGTACAACTCTTTATAACTAAGTACAAAGCTCAGAAATAGTGTTCTACTAGCACGCAGCTGGATGTGTGCTAAGACGGTAATGTCGTCGTTAGCGATGGTTACCAGTGGTCTCTAATTACGAGGGCAGTTCAATAAGTAATGCAACACATTTTTTTTCTGAAACAGGGGTTGTTTTATTCAGCATTGAAATACACCAGGTTATTCCCCAATCTTTTAGCTACACAACACTATTTTTCAACGTAATCTCCATTCAATACTACGGCCTTACGCCACCTTGAAATGAGGGCCTGTATGCCTGCACGGTACCATTCCACTGGTCGATGTCGGAGCCAACGTCGTACTGCATCAATAACTTCTTCATCATCCGCGTAGTGCCTCCCACGGATTGCGTCCTTCATTGGGCCAAACATATGGAAATCCGACGGTGCGAGATCGGGGCTGTAGGGTGCATGAGGAAGAACAGTCCACTGAAGTTTTGTGAGCTCCTCTCGGGTGCGAAGACTTGTGTGAGGTCTTGCGTTGTCATGAAGAAGGAGAAGTTCGTTCAGATTTTTGTGCCTACGAACACGCTGAAGTCGTTTCTTCAATTTCTGAAGAGTAGCACAATACACTTCAGAGTTGATCGTTTGACCATGGGGAAGGACATCGAACAGAATAACCCCTTCAGCGTCCCAGAAGACTGTAACGATGACTTTACCGGCTGAGGGTATGGCTTTAAACTTTTTCTTGGTAGGGGAGTGGGTGTAGCGCCACTCCATTGATTCCCGTTTTGTTTCAGGTTCGAAGTGATGAACCTATGTTTCATCGCCTGTAACAATCTTTGACAAGAAATTGTCACCCTCAGCCACATGACGAGCAAGCAATTCCGCACAGATGGTTCTCCTTTGCTCTTTATGGTGTTCGGTTAGACAACGAGGGACCCAGCGGGAACAAACCTTTGAATATCCCAACTGGTGAACAATTGTGACAGCACTACCAACAGAGATGTCAAGTTGAGCACTGAGTTGTTTGATGGTGATTCGTCGATCATCTGGAACGAGTGTGTTCGCACGCTCCGCCATTGCAGGAGTCACAGCTGTGCGCGGCCGGCCCGCACGCGGGAGATCAGACAGTCTTGCTTGACCTTGCGGCGATGATGACACACGCTTTGCCCAACGACTCACCGTGCTTTTGTCCACTGCCAGATCACCGTAGACATTCTGCAAGCGCCTATGAATATCTGAGATGCCCTGGTTTTCCGCCAAAAGAAACTCGATCACTGCCCATTGTTTGCAACGCAGATCCGTTACAGACGCCATTTTAACAGCTCCGTACAGCGCTGCCACCAGTCGGAAGTCAATGAAACTATACGAGACGAAGCGGGAATGTTTGAAAATATTCCACAAGAAATTTTCGGTTTTTTCAACCAAAATTGGCCGAGAAAAAAAATGTGTTGCATTACTTATTGAACTGCCCTCGTATATAGAGGCTGGGCTGTTACGTGGGGACCAACGGCAGCTCCGCAAGGAAACAAGGAGGAGGAGCCTGGTCGCTAGGAAGCGAGATGCATGTCTCGATTACTTTACTCGTCCATAAGGTGCCTCTATTTTGTTGTATTTATATTGTCCCATGACAGAACGTGTTATGACTCAACGAAGGATCCAATCGTTACTCAGAGCCATTCAGTGACGTATAGTACAGTACGATGGAGCAGTACCAGTACAATTTCGCAGAACTCACTGACGTACACATTGTGTATGGGAAGTACGTTCGAATGCTCTGTTCTGATGAAAGGCTGTCCAGGGAACGATTGCCTAACAGGCTCCGTCACGAGGAGTGTTCATTTCTCTCGATCGATGAATGCGGGGAGAGGTTAACTGGAGAGAAGGAACGAGAGACGTGACAACATGAAGACAACTCGCTCACCCGACTTTGTAGCGGTGTTGGAATGTATTGCAGTGAACCCCACTACAGATACTAGCCACACTGCACGTGAAGAGGGCACTGCACACACTAGCGTGTAACGAGTACACTACGAACAATTTCGCCCATATCACCCGCAACGAGTCCATGCAATTCTTGTGACTGACTTTGCACCAGGGGACACATCGTGTCAGTGGTTACTCCAACAAAGATTGATCGCCCAGATTTCCTCCGAATCGTGCTGTTTACTGACGAGGCCTAATTTGATTGTGATGATGTTTCGATGAGCAGGAGTTGCCATGTCAGGGATCAAGAAATCCTCTTGCTGGAGCAGAGTTCCGTTTTGACGTGAATATCTGGGCCGGCACTGTAGGCGACAATCTCAGCGGGCCATATCTTCTACTCGTACCTGGCCGTCTGACCACCTGTACCTGAGGTTCCTTCAAAGAGTTCTAGCTCAGTTGTTGAACGTACTCTTGGAAGTTCGTAAGAGGATGTGGATATAACATGACGGAGTACCGGCTCACTACAGTGTGGGTGTCCTCAACCATCTCAATGCTGTATTTCTTGGTCGTTGGATTGGAACGGGAGGTCCTATCCCATGGCTTGCGACATCACCTGTCCTTCGCTTGTGTATGAGACCACAGTGGATACGGAGATGGAATAAGCCCGTGATGCGATTCGATACACACCAGAGATATTTGTAAGAGAGCGTTCAGAACCTTGTTCGACGGTGTCATGCTCGCAATGAGGTTGATGGCCATCAGTTTCAGCATATTTTATGAGGTACAATACAAATGGCACCTTCATTGTATCAATGATGGTATCTGCAGTTAGCTGTAACTAATGTGAATAAAAGAGTACACAGCAATGTGTGTATACTCATATTCTCCCCTAAAGCTGGCTTCTGCGACCCCAGGTTCTGTATCTCGAATTGTTCAGTGGAGCATACTCTATGTAGTGTTAAACGTTTGTTCGCTCTTACGGATACACGCTGTTTAATGTGTGAATATTGATGGGTTGCAATTTCAGAAATTCAGCTCTCATGGTCGTCGGCGATCAGATGGCGATCATGTGGCCTGTCTGTGCGTCCTCTGTTTTGAGTCTGCAGGTAACAACTGTGCTGAGTTTACGGGTTGACAGGGTTTGTGAGGTTCATTTTGAGGCACAAGCATGCGTAGCCGACGATTACACGTCCCTGTTGAAAGGCATCAGGTGTGAAGAGGGTCGTATTGTAGGCCTGCATGAAAATATCGACTGGTGGCTGCACATACTGATCACAAAGGATCGGTAGTGTATCTCTGCTCTCAGCTGCGGTCTTTGGAACACTCCCACACCCGTCTGCCTCTTTCCGGGATTCTTGGAGACTGCATACTAAAGACGTACGTTAGATCGAAGCATTGTGCGAGCAGCGACAGCCGACCGAACGTCATCCACGGACGAAATCCGGGCTCGTGTTGCATCTGCTGTATCATCAGAGACCACTGAAAACAGTCCACAGGCATCAGGATCATGTATAATACGTGCGTTTGTCTAGGGTACTACTGACACAACGACATTACCAAGCATAGCTACTGTAGTGTTGTGAAAGATTTGACAGGAGAGTGGAATGGCGCTCTGTTGTCTTAAGTGATAGGAGGAGGTTCCGTCTGTAAGCGATTGATGGCGTACACTTGTACGGCGTAGACTTGGTGAGCGGCCTATTCCATAGTGCATTCGCCATATGCATTCCATCCTGGGTTTCATGTTGTTGGGGGCCATCAGTTACGACTCGGGGACACATAAGTAAAGTAACCAGTGCTTACTATACTGTACAGGGTGTCATTCCCATAATACAGCCACCTCTTCGACTGGAAGATGATGTGCTTTTTCAACAGGACAATGCACCTCCACATGTTGCTGCTCTGACGCAACGAGCTACTCATGGTGCACAGCGATTGCTCTGGTCAACAAAATCACCAGATCTCGCGGCAGTTATGAAGGTGTGGGACATGATGGATCGGCAACTTATTCATTCTGTAGGGCCCGCCTTCTGCAGCAGCTGCCCTGGCCAGAAAGGTCACTTTCTTTTTAGTCATGAGTCTCCTGACTGTTTTGTTTCGACCGCCACGAATTCCTCTCCTTTACCAGCCTTCTCATTTCAAATTAGCTCTTGCAAACAAAGTTCCCAATTATTTGCTGGATGTATTCCAATCTCTGTCTTCCTCTACAGCTTTTACGTCTGCGGCTCCCTCTAGTACCATGGAAGTTATTCTCTGATGTCTTAACAGATGTCCAATCATCCTGTACTTTCTGTTTGTTAGTGTTTTCCCAACACTTCTTTCCTCGCCGATTCTGCGGAGAACCTCATCATTCCTTGTCTTATCAGTCCACCTAATTTTCAACATTCTTCTGTAACATCACATCTCAAATGCTTCTGTTCTGCTCCTGTTTTTCTACAGTCCATGTTTCACTGTCGTACAATGCTGTGCTCCACACGTACATTCTCTAAAATTCGTTCCTCACGCTTCTCTTGGCCAGGAATGCCCTTATTTCCAGTGCTGATCTGCTTTTTATGTCCTACTCTTTACGTCCATCATGGATTATTTTGCTGCCTAGGTAGCAGAACTCCTTAACTTCATCTACTTCGTGATCAACCATTCTGATAAGTTTCTCATTACTTTCGTCTTCCTTCGATTTACTCTCAACCTATATTCTGAACTCATTAGACTGTTCATTCCATTCAACACAATCCACAGTTCCTCTTGACTTTCGCTGAGGACAGCAATGGCATCAGCGAATCCTATCATTATAATCCCTTCACCTTGAATTTTAGTCCCACTCTTGAAACTGTCTATTATTTCTGTCATTACTTCTTCGGTCTGTACATTGAACAGTAGGAGCGGAAGACTATAACTCTGTCTTATTCCTTGTTTAATCCGAGCACTTCGTTCTTGGTGTTCCAAGCTTTTTGTTCCCTCTTGGTTATTAAACATACTATGTATTACCTATCTTTCCCTATAGCTTAACCCTATCTTTCTCGGAATTTCGAACATGTTACACAATTTTACATTACCGAACCCTTATTTCACGTCGCAAACCCTATTCTCGTATCTTCGTTTTTCTCTAGCCTTCCTTCCATTATCAGCCGCAACGTCAGAACTGCCTGTCTGGCGCCTTTACCTTTCCTACAGCCAAACTGATCGTGATCAACAGATCCTCATTTTTCTTTTCCATTCATCTGTATATACATAACTATTGGCGGAATCTCGGAAGCATGAGCTGTTAAGCTGACTGTGCAATGATTCTCGCACTTGTCGGCTCTTACAGTCATCGGCAATTTGTGGATAATGTTTTTCCCGAAACTCTAATGGTATATCGCCAGTCTCATACATTTTACACATCAACGTGAATAGCCGTTTTCGTCATATCTGTTGCCAATTGAAGAGGTATGTGGCATGAACAAAAGGGAAGTTACTGGCTGTCCAGGGCCTGCAATAACAACTGCCGAACTGCAGCAAAAAGCGGAAAGTGCTTGACATAATTTATCGTTTGCATGCGAGAATACAGGCCTGCGTTCCCGTCAGACGTGGTACACTGAGTATTAGGCGTGTGTCCGGGCACCCTTTACTGTGACATCGGTGTTTCATTTGGTTTGAGTTTGTTACAGGCATTCCCACGATGATGAAATACATGTCACCTTATTTGTCAATAAAATGACATCTTTGAGGGTATTGCACTTTTTTTCTGCCAGTGTATATACGAGGGTCACTCCAAAAGAAACGCACACTATTTTTTTCTTTAAATCCGTCTTTTATTTTACATGTTTGAAAGTTTTACAGTGGGTAGATACATCCTTTAGGAACAATATTTTCATTTCTCCACATAATTTCCATTCTTCTCAACTGCCTTACGCAATCTTGGAACCAGCACCTGTATACTCGCACGGTAAAATTCTGGACCAACCTGTTGGAGCCACTGTTTGGCAGCGTGCAAAAGGGATTCATCATCTTCAAACCTTGTTCCACGAAGAGAGTCTTTCAGTTTCGCAAAGAGATGATACTCACATGGAGCCAGGTCAGGACTGTAAGGCGGGTGTTTCAGTGTTGTCCATCCGAGTTTTGTGATCGCTTCGATGGTTTTTTGACTGACATGTGGCTATGCATGGTCGTGCAACAGCAAAACATCCTGCTTTTGCCGATGTGGTCGAACACGACTCAGTCGAGCTTGAAGTTCCTTCATTGTCGTCACATATGCATCAGAATTTATGGTGGTTCCACTTGGCATGATGTTCACAAGCAAGAGTCCTTCGGAATCGAAAAACACCGTAGCTATAACTTTTCCAGCAGAAGATGTGGTTTTAAAAATTTTTTTTTTCCTTGGGTGGATTTGCATGATACCACTCCATTGACTGCCTCTTCGTCTCTGCTGAAAAATGATAGAGCCATGTTTCATCACCTGTCACAATTCTTCCAAGAAATTCATCTCCACCATTCTCGTACTGTTCCAAAAGTTCGCTGCGTACCGTTTTTCTTGTTTCTTTGTGAGCCACTGACAACATCCTGGGAACCCACCCAGCACAAAACTTTTTTAACGCCAACACTTCCAGTATTCTGCAAACACTTCCTTCCCCTATCCCAATGTAGCGTGGCAATTCCTTCACTGTGATGCGTCTGTCAGCAGCCACCAATTCGTTAACTCTGTGCACATTGTCTGGAGTGTGTGCAGTACGAGGTCTGCCGCTGCGAGGACAATCCTCAATATTGCCGTGGCCGCTTTCATACGTAACCTGCTTGCCCACCAACTAACTGTACTGCGATCGACAGCAGCATCTCCGTACCCCTTATTCAACCACTTTTGGATGTTTCCCACTGTCTAGTTTTCACAGCACAGGAATTCTATGACAGCACGTTGCTTCTGACGAACGTCAAGTGTAGCAGCCATCTTGAAGACATGCGGTGACGGCGCCACTCACGGGAACAGGTTGAACTAAGTTTGAAAACAAGCGGGAAGGATGTATCTACACACTGTAAAACTTTCACACATGTAGAATGAAAACTGCATTTTTAGAAAAATAGTGTGCCTTTCTTTTGCAGTGTCCCTCTTAGTGCTGTATCCCATATGCTAGAAAACAATTGGGCATAGGTTATGCTAGTTATGTGGTGTTCCCTTCCTTTACCTATGTTGTAAATACAGGGTGATTCAAAAAGAATACCACAACTTTAGGAATTTAAAACTCTGCAACGACAAAAGGCAGAGCTAAGTACTATCTGTCGGCGAATTAAGGGAGCTATAAAGTTTCATTTAGTTGTACATTTGTTCGCTTGAGGCGCTGTTGACTAGGCGTCAGCGTCAGTTGATGCTAAGATGGCGACCGCTCAACAGAAAGCTTTTTGTGTTATTGAGTACGGCAGAAGTGAATCGACGACAGTTGTTCAGCGTGCATTTCGAACGAAGTATGGTGTTAAACCTCCTGATAGGTGGTGTATTAAACGTTGGTATAAACAGTTTACAGAGAATGGGTGTTTGTGCAAAGGGAAAAGTTCTGGACGGCCGAGAACGAGTGACAGAGCACTTCATCACTGGCCTCCAAGAAGCCGTGATCTTACCCCCTGCGATTTTTTCTTATGGGGGTATGTTAAGGATATGGTGTTTCGGCCACCTCTCCCAGCCACCATTGATGATTTGAAACGAGAAATAACAGCAGCTATCCAAACTGTTACGCCTGATATGCTACAGAGAGTGTGGAACGAGTTGGAGTATCGGGTTGATATTGCTCGAGTGTCTGGAGGGGGCCATATTGAACATCTCTGAACTTGTTTTTGAGTGAAAAAAAACCTTTTTAAATACTCTTTGTAATGATGTATAACAGAGGGTTATATTATGTTTCTTTCATTAAATACACATTTTTAAAGTTGTGGTATTCTTTTTGAATCACCCTGTACTTGTTCACGGATACAGTGTGAATGATAGTTCGTTTCAGTTCGCTTCCATTCGCCCCGTAGAAATAGGTCTTTGACGCGCGCTTAGTTGCGCGCCTTAAGGAACGTGTAGAGAGAGCGTTCCCAAACACATCACCGGCGAGACGCCTCCTGCCCTTCCGCACAGGTGGCTCGCGCCCCCTGCCCAGAGGCCCCGGCCGCGCGTCAGCTGTGACGTCGCCTCGGGCGTCGCCGGCTGCCGCCTCCAGGCACCGAGTATGGATCACGCGTCCCGCCGCCTCCGCCTCCACCTGGGCGGGGCTCCTGCTCGCCTCTCCCGCCCCCGACTGCTTATCGAAACTTCCCCCGCCACCGCGCCTGTTCGCGAGTTCGCTTAACACCGCATCGGAAATAAATTGGATTCACTTGGCCCCGTAAATCTTCCGCCTCGGACCCGGTCCGGACGCGTGCCGATACCGCACGTAAAACGCTGACGGCTGCTCGGGAGCCGGAGTTCTCGCTAACAAAAACCGCCGGGCGGCGGCCTCGCGAGGCGGCAGCGCCGGCCAACTTAGCAGTCCGCAGCAGAATTCCATTACGGAAAGTCGACCCTCTTTACATGTTCCAACGTGACCACATCACTTTCAGCACTTCTCTCGAAAAGAGCTGTGATTCGTCATTACCTATCGAACAAAAGCGAAGCGAAATTAATAACTTGTATGTATCAACCTTCTCACCGAACGTCACTTTGTATTTCGTGCTCAGTATTTGCGATTGCACCTTTCACTAGCGAGCTGGTATTAATACGAGGGCTATCCACAAAGTCCATTACGTTTTGGAATTAAAAATAAATAAAGTATTGGAAATTTTTTTTATTATATACAGATGAAAGCCACACTTAAATACTACTTTTATACATAGTTGCCATTTCAATTAAGGCACTTATCGTAGCGATGGACGAGCTTGGAAATTCCTTCGTCGTAAAATTCGGCCGCCTGCGCCTTCAACCATATAATGACTGTCTTTTGGGACAGAAAAGGTGTGATTTTTGTAGATTTCCTGGAAAGAGGCACTACAATAAACTCTCAAAGGTATTGCCAAACTTTGCATAACCTTAGAAGAGCAATACAAAAGAAGCGCAGGGGAAAGTTGGGCTCAAAGATCTTGCTGATTCACGACAACACCCAGTCCCACACGGCAAATGCCACTCGTGAAGTTCTCGAATCTTTTAAGTGGGAGTAGTTTCCTCATCCGCCGTACAGTCCCGACATGACACCGAGGGACTTCCACTTATTCCCAGCAATGAAGAAGTGGTTGGCTATGCAGCGTTTAGATGACTACGCACAGCTTCAAGAAGAGGTAACCACGTAGTTGAAGGCGCAGGCGGCCTAATTTTACGACGAAGGAATTTCCAAGCTCGTCCATCGCTACGGTAAGTGCCTTAATTTAAATGGCAACTATGTAGAAAATCAGTATTTAAGTGTGGCTTTCATCTGTATATAACAAAAAAAAATTTCCAATACTTTATTTATTTTTAATTCGAAAACTTAATGTACTTTGTGGATAGCCCTCGTATCAGTCTATACTGATTACTGACGTTGACAAAATTCTTTTAACTCACGTAGGTTAAAGTTCGAGAAAATTGCGGAAATAATGGTCGGAATGAATCAAGACAATGAACATGTGTCCATCAGTGTAGCAGCAGCAGGTGTTCCGGGTCGCCGAGACGTCGAGTGGCGTGCACTCACGTCTAACTCGTAAGGTCATCGTCATGTTGTAGTTGTTGTTGTGGTCTTCAGTCCAGTGACTGGTTTGATGCGGCTCTCCATGCTACTCTATCCTGTGCAAACCTCTTCTGCAACCTACGTCCATCTGAATCTGCTTAGCGTATTCATCTCTTGGTCTCCCTCTACGGTTTTTGCATCCAACCTTCTCTCTAGTAGTAAACTCGTGATCCCTTGATGCCTCAGGACGTGTCCTAAAAAACGATGCTTCTTCTTGTCAAGTTGTGTCACAAATTCCTCTTCTCCCCCATTCTCTCAGTACCTCTTCATTAGTTGCGTGATCTACCCATCTAATCTTGAGCATTTTTCTGTAGTGCCACATTTCGAAAGCTTCTATTCTCTTGTTGCCTAAACTGTTTATCGTCCATGTCTCACTTCCATACATGGCTACACTCCACAGAAATACTTTCAGAAAGGACTTTCTGACATTTAAATCTACACTCGATGTTAACAAATATCTCTTCTTCAGAAACGCTTTGCTTGCCATTGCCAGTCTACATTTTATATCGTCTCTACTTCGACCATCATGAGTTATTTTGCTCCCCAAATAGCAAAACTCATTTACTATTTTAAGTGTCTCATTTCTTAATCTAATTCCCTCAGCATCACCTGATTTAATTCCACTTCATTCCATTATCCTCGTATTGCTTTTGTTGATGTTAGTCTTATATCCTCCTTTCAAGACACTGTTCATTCTGTTCACTCCATGGATTCCAATTCGCTGCAGATCCTCCTGCATTTCAGTACAATTTTCCTTGTTACAACCTCTAGAAATACCACAGCATCATCTGCAAAAGCCTCAGTGAACTTCCGATGTCATCCACAAGGTCATTTATGTACGAGTATATTGTGAATAGCAAGGGTCCTACGACACACACCTGTGGCACACCTGAAATCACTCTTACTTCGGAAGACTTCTCTCCATTGAGAATAACATGCTGCGTTCTGTTATCTAGGAACTCTTCAATCCAATCACACAATTGGTCTGATAGTCCATATGCTCTTACTTTGTTCATTAAACGACTGTGGGGAACTGTATCGAAAGCCTTGCGGAAGTCAAGAAACACGGCATCTACCTGGGAACCCGTGTCTATAACCCTCTGAGTCTCGTGGATGAATAGCGCGAGCTGGGTTTCATACGATCGTCTTTTTCTAAACCCATGCTGATTCCTACAGAGTAGATTTCTAGTCTCCAGAAAAGTCATTATACTCGAACATAATACGTGTTCCAAAATTCTACAACTGATAGACGTTAGAGATGTAGGTCTATAGTTCTGCACATCTGTTCGACATCCCTTCATAAAAACGGGGGTGATTAATAAACCCACCTCGGCATGACCCGTGTTGATTTTGTACTTGTAACCTCGTAATCACGTGATCAGAAGTCCCTGTTCCTCTTACCACCAAACTTCACTAATTCCGCCTGTATCCAACTTTAACCTATCCGTTTCCATTTTTAAATTTTCTAACGTACCTGCCCGATTAACGGTTCTAACAATCCACACTCCGATCCGTAGAACGCCAGTTTTGTTTCTCCTGATAACGACGTCCTTATGACTAGTCGGGAGACTGTTTTACCTCCGGAACATTTTACCCGAGAGTATGGCGTCATTATTTAACCATACAGTAGAAATGCATTTGCTTTTAGCTGTTCGCAGTACCAGCACAGAAAGGGCGTTTCGCTTGACACTACAAGGCCAGATCACTCAATCACAAGGACTGTTATCCCTTCTTCTGAAAAAGTCGCCCCTGCAACTTTTTCAGGAATCGTATCTTTGCTGGCCTTTCGACAGATATCCCTCCGTTTTGATGGTACACGAAATATGGCTATCAGTACCGCTGAGGCACAGAAAGCACCCAGCCAATGGCAAGATCCATGGCTCATGGGGTAGAAATTGGTATTTGATTTATCGGTTAGAAACAAAAAAAATTATTTCTGTGTTTTTGATAAGAAATTGTTTATAAAAATAGGTCACTACGAAAGCTTTTTTGAAGCTAAGTTTCCGAGAATTTGTATTTGGCTTCAGAGTTAGAAATGAAACGATACTTGTGTTTGTTTGGAAATTCAACCCCAAAGGGGATGAGAAACGGGTTGAAAAGCTGTATGAAACTATTTCATTGTGAAAGAATTTAAAGCTAAACCTATAAAAATCGGTATTTGGTTTCTCGGTTAGAAATAATGAAGTACGTGTTTCATTGTTTCGGGAAAGCCAGTCCCTAATGGGGTGAAGTAGGGCCGGGCTGATTCACTTACTCATCGTCGCCTAGGCCGAAGTGATGAGGACAGAAATTTGAAATTTATACTGTAGGCATCGTTTAACATGAGACTGTTCGAAATGACGCTGTCAAGGGGGTGAAATAGGGGATGAAAAGCTATTTAGAATTATGCTGCTACACTCCTGGAAATGGAAAAAGGAACACATTGACACCGGTGTGTCAGACCCACCATACTTGCTCCGGACACTGCGAGAGGGCTGTACAAGCAATGATCACACGCACGGCACAGCGGGCACACCAGGAACCGCGGTGTTGGCCGTCGAATGGCGCTAGCTGCGCAGCATTTGTGCACCGCCGCCGTCAGTGTCAGCCAGTTTGCCGTGGCATACGGAGCTCCATCGCAGTCTTTAACACTGGCGGCATGCCGCGACAGCGTGGACGTGAACCGTATGTGCAGTTGACGGACTTTGAGCGAGGGCGTATAGTGGGCATGCGGAAGCCGGGTGGACGTACCGCCGAATTGCTCAACACGTGGGGCGTGAGGTCTCCACAGTACATCGATGTTGTCGCCAGTGGTCGGCGGAAGGTGCACGTGCCCGTCGACCTGGGACAGGACCGCAGCGACGCACGGATACACGCCAAGACCGTAGGATCCTACGCAGTGCCGTAGGGGACCGTACCGCCACTTCCCAGCAAATTAGGGACACTGTTGCTCCTGGGGTATCGGCGAGGACCATTCGCAACCGTCTCCATGAAGCTGGGCTACGGTCCCGCACACCGTTAGGCCGTCTTCCGCTCACGCCCCAACATCGTGCAGCCCGCCTCCAGTGGTGTCGCGACAGGCGTGAATGGAGGGACGAATGGAGACGTGTCGTCTTCAGCGATGAGAGTCGCTTCTGCCTTGGTGCCAATGATGGTCGTATACGTGTTTGGCGCCGTGCAGGTGAGCGCCACAATCAGGACTGCATACGACCGAGGCACACAGGGCCAACACCTGGCATCATGGTGTGGGGAGCGATCTCCTACACTGGCCGTACACCACTGGTGATCGTCGAGGGGACACTGAATAGTGCACGGTACATCCAAACCGTCATCGAACCCATCGTTCTACCATTCCTAGACCGGCAAGGGAACTTGCTGTTCCAACAGGACAATGCACGTCCGCATGTATCCCGTGCCACCCAACGTGCTCTAGAAGGTGTAAGTCAACTACCCTGGCCAGCAAGATCTCCGGATCTGTCCCCCATTGAGCATGTTTGGGACTGGATGAAGCGTCGTCTCACGCGGTCTGCACGTCCAGCACGAACGCTGGTCCAACTGAGGCGCCAGGTGGAAATGGCATGGCAAGCCGTTCCACAGGACTACATCCAGCATCTCTACGATCGTCTCCATGGGAGAATAGCAGCCTGCATTGCTGCGAAAGGTGGATATACACTGTACTAGTGCCGACATTGTGCATGCTCTGTTGCCTGTGTCTATGTGCCTGTGGTTCTGTCAGTGTGATCATGTGATGTATCCGACCCCAGGAATGTGTCAATAAAGTTTCCCCTTCCTGGGACAATGAATTCACGGTGTTCTTATTTCAATTTCCAGGAGTGTATTAAGGAAGTTTTGAAGGTAGAACTACGAAAATTGGTATTTGGTTCTTCAGACAGAAAGAAAAGTAAGTGTTAGGTGCTGAAAGTTTCCATGTAAATACCACCGCAAGAACGCAAAATGCAGGATTCAGAGAGACCTCTGTTTCCAGCTACAAGAATCGCTTTTTGGTTAGAATTACATTTGGAAAAGACCACATTTCTTTGGCGTTTAAGTACACGAAAAGCTTACAAGATGTTCCAATAACAGAAAAATTAGATTAAAGAAATAACAAAGAAAAAAATTCTTTACAGACCATACAGACTAAGGAAGCAAAGCAGCCCGCGACAAGCTTGTCAACGCATAAGAGAGAGTCGTTCTTTTCAGATGTAGAAATAATAAGTGAATCTTCTTTATCCCTCAAACGACTACAGTGAAACTGCAAAACAGTTAATCTACTTCGTTATTGTCCAATGGAATCAAAATACACTCCTTGAAATGGAAAAAAGAACACATTGACACCGGTGTGTCAGACCCACCATACTTGCTCCGGACACTGCGAGAGGGCTGTACAAGCAATGATCACACGTACGGCACAGCGGACACACCAGGATCCGCGGTGTTGGCTGTCGAATGGCGCTAGCTGCGCAGCATTTGTGCACCGCCGCCGTCAGTGTCAGCCAGTTTGCCGTGGCATACGGAGCTCCATCGCAGTCTTTAACACTGGTAGCATGCCGCGACAGCGTGGACGTGAACCGTATGTGCAGTTGACGGACTTTGAGCGAGGGCGTATAGTGGGCATGCGGGAGGCCGGGTGGACGTACCGCCGAATTGCTCAACACGTGGGGCGTGAGGTCTCCACAGTACATCGATGTTGTCGCCAGTGGTCGGCGGAAGGTGCACGTGCCCGTCGACCTGGGACCGGACCGCAGCGACGCACGGATGCACGCCAAGACCGTAGGATCCTACGCAGTGCCGTAGGGGACCGCACCGCCAATTCCCAGCAAATTAGGGACACTGTTGCTCCTGGGGTATCGGCGAGGACCATTCGCAACCGTCTCCATTAAGCTGCGCTACGGTCCCGCACACCGTTAGGCCGTCTTCCGCTCACGCCCCAACATCGTGCAGCCCGCCTCCAGTGGTGTCGCGACAGGCGTGAATGGAGGGACGAATGGAGACGTGTCGTCTTCAGCGATGAGAGTCGCTTCTGCCTTGGTGCCACGGATGGTCGTATGCGTTTTTGGCGCCGTGCAGGTGAGCGCCACAATCAGGACTGCATACGACCGAGGCACACAGGACCAACACCCGGCATCATGGCGTGGGGAGCGATCTCCTACACTGGCCGTACACCACTGGCGATCGTCGAGGGGACACTGAATAGTGCACGGTACATCCAAACCGTCATCGAACCCATCGTTCTACCATTCCTAGACCGGCAAGGGAACTTGCTGTTCCAACAGGACAATGCACGTCCGCATGTATCCCGTGCCACCCAACGTGCTCTAGAAGGTGTAAGTCAACTACCCTGGCCAGCAAGATCTCCGGATCTGTCCCCCATTGAGCATGTTTGGGACTGGATGAAGCGTCGTCTCACGCGGTCTGCACGTCCAGCACGAACGCTGGTCCAACTGAGGCGCCAGGTGGAAATGGCATGGCAAGCCGTTCCACAGGACTACATCCAGCATCTCTAAGATCGTCTCCATGGGAGAATAGCAGCCTGCATTGCTGCGAAAGGTGGATATACACTGTACTAGTGCCGACATTGTGCATGCTCTGTTGCCTGTGTCTATGTGCCTGTGGTTCTATCAGTGTGATCATGTGATGTATCTGACCCCAGGAATGTGTCAATAAAGTTTCCCCTTCCTGGGACAATGAATTCACGGTGTTATTATTTCAATTTCCAGGAGTGTATTTTGGGCTTCGTTGTGGACGAAGCTATGTATTATTCTGAGGACGGAAATAATAAGAAAAGAAAATCTGTGGAGACCCAGGAAATAATAAGAAAATAAAATCTTTGGAGATTCAGACGTAGCTTCGCAGTACAAACCTGGTTCTTAAACGCTAAGACTTCGCTGTGTGCTTCAATTGCAAGAGTCTTCTACCGCCTACTTTTCTGGGAAGTACAGCCTGTCAGCTTCACTGCGTAAGGTAAATTGTCATGACTTTTCTTGTTTTCCTACCCAGGTAATCCACATCCATATATTCGTACGAAACGGGTTTTCACTTTTAGATTTTACGCGCAGCTTCAGGAGATCCACGTTATATTTTCAAAGAACTTGCTGTTTGATAACCTTGGTTAGATAACTTTCACTGGAATCGCCGCTATGAGAAACAGTAGCGAAGACAAGGAGCCGCTTAGAAAATGCCTCCCTTCACCAAGCCATAACTTTTTAATAAATATTTATTGTTCATGAAAGGGTTTAAGTTGTTGATTATCGTCTACTCCAGGCTAATTCCAACTTCCTGATTAACAGGCCTGATCACTTAAGAAAATGTACAGAAACATTTTCACAGTCTTCTGCAACAACTACATATTTAGTTGGAACTTTGCGACTCGTTGGGTCATCATCGTGAAAAACATTCAGGAACGTGTTTCGTTCCTGATATTAATATCGTGTTCTGTCGACCAACAACGGAGAATTGAGTAGCCCAGTTGCAAAAGCGGCTGTCAGTTTTAAAAGATTTTCGGGAAAAGCCGAAAAATGTATCCTTGTTCTCACAGCGATATTACAACGGTGGTTAATGTCTGAAGAAAAAGAAAACAACACAGCGACCAAATCATAAATGTCTCTATAATTCTACATTAACCCATTATTAGTATTTTTATGTACACATTTGTACTTAGCCCGTTTTGCAACCGAATGGGCCGGTTAGCCATTTCCGCAACCACATCGGCGGCCATGATGGAATGCAGTCGGTTGCAAAACCGGCTGAAAAATTAATTCCGGTATTTATCTGGCTATGTCGGTAAGAATGGTAGACTACAGCAGTACACTAAAATAATGCGAAAGGAAGAAAATTAAACGAACAAACTGCTGAAATACTGTTTTATTTTAAATATTTAAAAGGATTTAAACCTTCACATATAAAACTAAACATGAACTACTATAAGGTACAATATTAATATTACTCATATTTCATCACTGAATTCAGTCTTAACACCTGTCATGAAAGTGGGAAATCTTTGGAAACAGCTGTTGGGAAAATGAAATATTGCAAAGAAGCCATCACAAGGTAAAATAAAGTATGCAGTGCTTAAGCTATGTTGGGGGAATCGTCGCCAGCTAAGAGCTCAAAATCAAGTCCTTCACCCTCGCCGTTTTGACATTCGTCTGTTTCCATGGTCTTCTGCTGCTGGAAAACATCAGTGTAGAATATTAGCTCTTTCTCCTCAGGCCTTGTCTCTCCCCAGTGTAGTCCTAAGCGCCGCTTGACGTCCATAATTTTAGCTTTTTTTCAGTGGAACGCCTTTTGGAATCTCCCCAGGAAGAGTTTCTTTCGTGATACGTCTGCCTCTTTTAAGAACAGATAGCGGCTCTCCACTTTAAAAATTGAAGAATATTACTCCTTGCACAAGACATAATTTTCTGTTTACTGTCTTCGTGATGTTAATTCTCTTCGACTTTTGAAACTGGAAGTCCCAGGAACCAGGAGCTTTGATGAATTCAGTGGCGATCTTCCAGACTCTAGATTTGCAGTCGTCCGACCCCAAATGCATCACTGTAGCGAATTCTTATATTATACCGACGTATACTGTAGGGTTTTCGATTAAGCTCTATTTTGAAAATTTTCAAAAATGTTCAAATGTGTGTGAAATCTTATGAGACTTAACTTCTAAGGTCATCAGTCCCTAAGCTTACACACTAGTTAACCTAAATTATCCTAAGGACAAACGCACACACCCATGCGCGAGGGAGGACTCGAACCTCCGCTGGGACCAGCCGCACAGTCCATGACTGAAGCGCCTTAGACCGCTTGGTTGAAAATTTTTTCTCCATGTTTCCAAAAACTCTATCAGCGGTATAAAAGAATGACCGACGATCAGGGACCACACTTCAAAGCTCTCTACGTGTACTGGAGCAGCGTACAGAAACCATTACATCAACATCCCAATCATTGTTGTATTCATGTTTTACCCATCGTATCCATCCGAAAAGAGGCGTAGTATGGTCACACCATGCAAACTGGTGTTAAGCAGTTGGTGACGAAGAGGTGAAGCAATCTGATTCGACCCGTTTGTAAATTCTTTTTCCAGCCAAGCATACGGGGCCACATTGTCTTTCGTCTGACTGCTCGTAGAGAAACCTCGGCGAACCGTGAAACTATATAAGTACATCAGTCTGGAATAACAAGCCGCCTGATCCGGGACTTTTGGAAGGACAAAATTTTTCTGGCAGTAATAACTTAAAATTAGTTGACCTTCGATGTCTTCCTTCAGTCTTAAAAAAAAAAAAAAACATCGATCCGAACTTTGTGAGCTGCAAGCTGAACCAAATTTTTCTTTTCCATAGATTGATTTCCTAAGGAAATCATGCTTTGTAGGGACGAGCATGTAGACCATGTGTCAATATAAGGTGCTCCGAAGCCAATATTAAAACTATTGCAGAATATTGTCCGGTAGCAGTCATACTTTACGTCCAAATCCGGATGTTTGTCACAGAACATTTCCCACGTTATTTTTACACTTAATCCACTGGGAAAATATTGGCGATGTAGCATTTTTCCTCTAGAATAGTGACTTTTGATCGGATTGAATTGTTCAATGTGTCTGACAACTGCATTTTTCCTATTTTCATACAACTTCGTTCTTCTGTCAGCTCCTCTTCTTTCAGCGGTTGCAGATGAGGAATCGTTTATTATACTCTGAAAAATTCGGTTGAGTCTCATTTTTTGATCTGTAAAATCTCCATGAAAGCCTCTCTGCTAACCCTGAGTTCATAGAAACTCCTTCACGTTTTCTTGGGAGTACAAACTCGGTAATTAGTTGCTTTCTTGATACTTCGTCTCCCCTAAGCTAAGATATTCGAGGAGATGACACAGTGAATGCTGTCGAATGTGGTTACTCTGCCATTCTCGGTTATTTTGTTCGTGAAATTTTTGATGGATCCGTTATAGCAGAGCCTCCGGAAAAAAATTAACTTATCGATATGCAACAATAAAAAAGCGCTATATGGCTCTTACAATCGTATTAATTGTAATCTTTGTCTTGTGGTATAAAAGAAAAGCACGAGTTTTGTTTCGTTGTATTCTGTGTCTTCTTGGTTATGAGGTCCTAGCTGACGGACACACGTAAATCACGGTCTGTAATTAATACAATTAACTGTAACATTATTATAGGTTTTGCTAAATATATATCCAAATAATTACTGTAGAGTGTGTGTTTTTTTAGTAGCAAGAAAGTACCTTTCCTATCCATGATTTAGTTACGTAATAATTAAATGTTGCCCTGGCCATTTTGTGTGAGTCCATTTTTGAAGCGACGCCATTAACGATAAAATGATAAAAACCCTTTCAGTAGTCATTTAATTCTGAAAGTATTGAAGTGATTAATCTCAATAAATACAAAACAGCGTCTTATAATATTTTCCAATTCAATTTTTAGACCAGAGGCACAGTTGTATTAAAATATATTTTCTATACACATAGGCAGCTATACTGGAACATCAAGCCTCACAAAAAAGGAATTAATTAACATTATGTTTAATTGGCTTATCGCGTAACGTTAAAGAAAGATTTTTTTTCATTCAAAGTAAGACGGATGTCTTCACGTTGGAATACGTATATTTCCTGCCGATAGCGCCCTGAGAAAAATTAGTCGTGTCTTTTAACAAATATAAAAGAGAATTTTTAACAAAACATTTCATTCCAAATTTAACAGAATAATTTATTTCATTCACTTTTCAAAAAGTTACGCAATACCGTCTTACGTTCTGCATAGTGAATTCTTTACATTTCAGCTTTCCACCAGGATATTTACAGTTAGGCATCTGTGGAAACTCTTTCGATTTTTACCTGCAGATAAATGAAAAAGGAAATTGAAAACCGACTAATAGCAGTTTTATGTCAATTCAACCAGAAGTTCAGTGTTTCTGTTTCCAAGTATATTGAATTTACAAGAAATGTGTTCCAGAAATGGTTAGTTAATGTGTCTAGGTCGTTAATTCCAACAACATTAAACCTGTAACGAATATTTCAATATTACTATAAGCAGTGGTCTTCCTTACCCCTTCCTTTTCTCGACGTTTCGTTTCCATTGCTGCACGTTCCTTCCTCACTCCCTAGAAGTGAAGCTCCATTATCGTCGGATTTGTCCAAATGTACTTCAGTAATAGAAATTTCCTGTTCATTATCCGTATCCATTTCGAACTGTGCCAGAATAAAACTGCCCACAAAGTCGTCTGAAGATACACAGTGGAACGAGTGTGATGGAGGTCTTTTTATCATATAACAAAGCCTTCTCGCAATGTTCTTAATACAATGTATCAATAGAAGCAAAAACATACAAGAATCTACCCAGTACTTCCAATCCAAACATTTTAGTCACATGTAGCTAAAAATCGGAACTTTTAAAGGGTGTTATGTGCGAGAAGACGATATGTACAGTTCTGCAACCGTACCCTTTGTCGGCTACCATTATCGGCCTCTTTTGCAACAGAATAGGATTTGGCCGATTTTCAACCTAACGCGTAGAAAACATAGCCGCCTTTGCATCCACACGCGATTTTAGCACCTCATTTTATTATGCTTGTAACCGTTTTTGAAGCCTGATCGATACATTATTACATAGACCGTGAAAACCTGTACAAGAAAGTGCCTCTAACTCAATTTTCGATTTTTGGTCACATAGCAGTTTTTGCAACTGGGCTACTCAATTCTATTATAGATTTTACAGTAATTTTTGGAATATATGTGGTGTTGCGAGTAATACTATTGTTTGTATTCCACTGTATTAGCTGCATCCTGGGATTCTAGGCAGGGTGTTCCTCAGGTTATGTGGTATTATGTGAACCCAAGGCACCCACTGATGCCGGCACTGACATCAGGTCTCAAATTCTACATTCGACTGCCCTCCATGTTCAGATCATTTAATTTCCTTGTCTTCTGGTCTGTAGGACCACTAACGTTTCCATCAAACATGACTAAGACATCGGTTAGGAGGTGTTACCTTTTACCGAGCTGGCATAAAACGAAGTCAGGCTTGTTCGTTTCTCCAGTTTTGTCGGGATGTGTCTGTCGACCCCGCAGGATATAATAATCATGACGTGCAGCCGACACTTGTATAACGTCCTCAATACTTTGTGTCACTCGTGGTCACAAAAGTGTTCTATTTAGTTGTGCGATTGTTTGACTAAGATGGCCGCATGGTCAGCCACAGAGTGATCGGGCTCCGCAAATCGGACACAGTTTTCTAGGTTAAAGTTGATTATTTACATCTACATCTTCATAGATACTCAGGAAGCTAACGCACCGTGCGTGGCGGAGGGCATCCGGTGTCACGATCAGACATTTCCTGTCCTGTTCCACACGAAAATAGAGCGAGTGAGAAACAACCCTCTATATACCTCTGCATGAGCCTTAATTTCTCGTATCTTATCTTCGTGGTCATTACGCGCAATTTATATTGGCGTCAGTAGAATCTTCCGGCTGTCAACTTCAAATCCCGGTTCTCTAAATTTTCTCAATAGTGTTTTTCGAAAAGAGCATCGCCTTCCTTTCAGGCATTCCCATTTGAGTTCCTGAAGCATCTCGGTAACAAAAAAATGGTTCAAATGGCTCTGAGCACTATGGGACTTAACTGCTGAGGTCATCAGTCCCCTAGAACTCAGAACTACTTAAACCTAATTAACCGAAGGACAGCACACACATCCATGCCCGAGGCCATCTCAGTAACATTTACGTTTTGTTCATACCTATCGGTAACACATCTAGCAGACCGCCTCTGAACTGCTTTAATGTCTTCCTTCAGTTCGACCTGGTACGGATAACAAACACTCGAGCAGTAGGCCTACTCAAGAACAGGTCGCAAAAGCGTCCTATATGCGGTCTCCTTTGCAGGTGAGCCACTCTTTCCTAAAATTCTTCCGATAAACGAAAGTCGACCATTTGCCTTCCCTACCACAGTTTTCACATGCTCGGTCCATCTCACATTACTTTGCAACGTTACGTCCAGACTGTGTCAAGCAGGATGCTAATAATACTGTATCCGAACGTTACAGGTTTGATCTTCCTTTTCATCCGCATTAACTTACATTTTTCCACGTTTAGTGCTAGCTACCATATCAACAGTAGTATATAGGTTGTTTCCGCAAGAGCGTTCAAAAATGTAGCAGTACATAGAGAATGTACCACTGAACAATCTGTGGTAGTGAACCTGGGGTTGGAGAAACCAGCTTAAGGAGATAAAGAAGCAAGCTTGTCTACCTCTTTGTCTGGCATTACTGTTTTCCAGCTTATTCACAACTAACACGCATACAGGTTTACAAGTACTGTGCTGTTTATTTACATGTAAATTCTTTAATTTCTACAAGGAAACAAGGAGGACGAATCAGACTATACAAAGTCGTGATGCAGATTTTGTTTTCTGTACGTGTCCATAAGGTGCCACTATTGTTACATTGTCGGCTTCTCTGTTCGTGAGAGGATGTGGATACAAGTTGACGGTGCACCGCCTCACTTCAGTGTGTATGTCAGCAAACATCTCAGTGCTGTATTGCCTGGTCGCTGGATTGGAAGAGAAGATCCTATTTTTCTTCTTCTGCTGCATACCCACTAATGGATGTTTGCGATCAAATTTGCCCATTCTTCTCTACGTCTTCCTGCAAATCGCGGGCGTTTCTTATTCCTGTTGACTACCTGATGCTGCGGAGCCATGACATTTTTCTCCTGCAAATTCCACTTTTGCTTTCAATCTACCCCTCGATTATCAGTTTAAGAAGGTGATACGTTTCATTTCATATCACATGGCCTAAGTAAGCTGTTTTATTACGTTTGATTATGGTTAGCATTTCGCTGTCTCTTTTTACTATTCTCAAGAACTCTCTTCATTTGTTTTCATTGCTATCTTCGGAATTTTAATTATTCTTCGAAATAACATCTCGAATGCATCCAACTTGTTCACAGTGTCTACTTTCAACGTCTAACTTTCCGTGCCATACGAAGTCACTGACCACACATATCCCTTCATAAATCTAACTCTGAGGTTAAGATCAAAGTCAGCGCTAGTAAACACTTCGTTAAATTTCGTTATTGCACTACGGGCCTTCTCTATTTTGCATCTGATTCCCATGTGCGATTGACAAATTTCGCACAACCACGTCCCCAAGTAGGTAAATCTATTCACCCTTTCTGTGGATTGATTATTAAGCATTAATTCTGCATTTTGATGTTCAACTGAACTGCGAGTGACTATCATAAATATGGTCTTTTTGGTGTTGATATTGAGACCCATATTCCTACTGTGTTCTCCCACTGTAGTCAAAGGATCTTGCAGATCGTTCACTTTATCTGCAATTAATACTGTGTCATCTGCGTATCTTATGTTGTTAATCGGTACTAAATTTTCTTTTGTACGTATCTTACAATCTCCAAGCGCCTCCTGGAATATATGTTTTGAGTACAGAGGAATGGTGAGAGTACATAGCCTTGTCTAACCCTTCTACAGATTTTTTGCCCTTCTGCCAACTGGCCGTCACTTCTGACCTCAGCAGTTTGATTCCAGTTCAGATTTTCTGTGCAACGAATGTCTTTTCCGTCTTTGTCCAGTCTTCTGTAAATGTATACAAGTTTATGGGGTTGCACTCTGTCAAACGCTTTTTCATTGTCTATGAAGCACAGTTCTACGTTCTTCCTCTGGTCGTAACACTTTTGAACAAATACCTGAATCGCAACCAATGCTTCCCTCGTACCTAGACTTCATCTCAATACAAGCTATGAATATCCCAAACCCCTTTCACACAAGGCTGTGATTCTATATTGAACGATCTTGATAAATATCTTCAGGGTGTCGCTTTTCAGGCTAATTCGTCTGTAGTCTCAGCATTTTATTGCATTCTTCTTCTTGGGCAAAGTGAAGTTTGACGCCAGCCATTCGTCAGGAAATTTATGCCAATTATAAATTTGATTGAATACTTTTTGAAGAATTGGGTTGCCGTTATCATCTATTCCATGACATGAATCACCTTGATTATTTCCTCTTAGGACATCTGAAGTCACTTGTGTATGAGACCTCAGTGGATACTGAGGTGGAATTAGCTGCCTCTGATGTGATTCGAAACACACCGGGGATATTTGTCAGGGTGCGTCAGAATCTTGATCGCCGGTGTCATGCTTCCATTCAGGTTGATGGCCGTCAGTTTAGGCACATTTTGTAAGATACAGTGCAAATAGTATGTTCATTATGTCAATTACGGCGTCTGCAGTTACTGTAAATAATGTAAATAAAAATGTACATAGTAATGTGATTTTATTCGTATTATCTCCTTTAACAGGCTTCTCCGTACCTCAAATAGTTCAGTGGTGCATTCTCCATGTCCTGTTAAATTTTTGCACGCTCATACGGAAACACCCTGTATGCTTTCGCGGGTACCGGGAGCGTTCTCTGAGCTAGTGCGCTTCTCGGTTAATTATTGTATACTGTACTTTAAACAGAAAGAGTGATTACCTGTAGCGCTTTCGTCCTTCGGGAATTGTCCTCCACGTGAGTGGAGAGAGGCATCGCTCTCTCGCTGAACGAGCGCGTGTCTGTTACGCGAGTCAGCTTCATCGTTTCTTGCCTGTCAGCACGCCGCACCGCGTCGCACAACTCGCCTGTGGCAACGGAATCCAACGGGGCAGCAGCAGCCATCACCAGCCGTCGGTTCTCGATTGAGAACCCGCCGCATCCCGCTAGATCGCGACGTCAGCAGGAGCCGCCACCAGCTATTCTCCCCGCTGTCGTCTAGGAGTGACGTTTCGCTCTCAATACATCATGATGTGAAGTAACTGGGACGCGTACATTACGTATGCTTGACTACTCTGGCACCATGCTCACGTAAAACCGTGGACACTGGAGAAAACTATATTGTCTATGCCGGCTGCAATCGCCGCTCGTCCAGTTAGTGAAACGGGAAGTTCAAAACTACACGGTGACATCTGAGGGCAAAAGAAATGAGAACATACCAACGGGCAAGAAGACAGGAGTAATAACGCGTAGTACTTCTGCCGGGATGGCGGCAAATATGGGTACGTCGACTGAAGATAAAATTGTGGTACGCTACGAGTTGCATAGTGACCCAAGGCAGGAGAGGGTATCTGCATCACAGCCTGCCTCAGTAACAAATAAAATATGGGCGCTTGTACTATCAAAAGCTAAGCTACAAAAATTTAGCGATAATATCTTTGGGTATACTGATGGCTCTCGGACTGACCGAGGTGTCAAGTCTGCCTTCGTCATTGGTACCGACGATTTCCGGTATCGGCTTCGGGAGCACTGCTCAGTATTAACAGCAGAGCTCTTCGCTCTGTGCCAGGCAACGCAGTTCAGCCGGCGACACAGGATTTAAAAATTGTGTTATTTGCTCCGACTGTCTCAGTGCCATTCAGAGCCTCTGTCTGCTGTACACAGTCCACCCCTTAGTTCAGCGAGTTCAGGAAAGCTTTCACTTGCCCAATCTTGGTGGAGCCCCTGTGATAATTATGTGGGTTCCTGGTCTGACGGGCCGCTAGTTCTTTCATTCCCTCTGATATCTGTGTTGCTGTCTGTTGGCAGATGGCGTTCCTTTGGCATCACCACTCGTCTTCCCTTCATGGGAACAATCTCCGGGTTATTAAGCCTCTCCCAGGAGCTTTGACGATCTTCTCTCAGCCCTTTCGTCGCTAGAAGATCATTTTAGCTAGGTTGCGTACTGGACACTGTCGTTTCACCCATTGCCATTTATTAAGTGGTGATCCCCCGCCATTTTGTGCCAATTGTCATCAACTTTCAACGGTTCGCCATTTCCTGAGCGAATGCCATTTTTTATATTTGCCGTTTGAGTTATCGGCCGTTTTACCAAACGAAGCGCGGTTTTTCGACCGCATTTTAGTTTTTCTTCGTCTTACCAATACGGTGAAGGACATTTAATTGTTACTTCAGGACCTCATTTGTCTCCGTTGTTATGGACCTTTCTACAAGAGGAATCCCCTGTTTTTAGCCGTCTTTCATTCCGTCTATTGAGCTTAATGTGTAGTCGCTTTTAACTCCTTTTTCGTCTTGTGATTTACGGTTATGACGTAGGCACGTATGAAGTTAGCCATAAAACAAAACAGACAACAACAGCAGACAACCGAAAAACTAAGGGAACAAAATGAGCTTTCGACTGCTGCCAATACCCTGGACGCACAGGACATGATTCTACGCCTTGAAGCGGTAACTGCCGACCTCAGAGCTCAGAATAAAAAGATGAGATCCCAAAGTTTGTCCGTCCCTCTGTCTTTTACAGCAATGGTAGCCGCTGGCTCAGCTGGAAAGCCGAAAAAGAAAATGCAGGACTGTACAGCCCAAGCAAAACCAAAGCATACAAGTGCTATATTTGTCAAATTTACTCAACCATGCATTGTTACAGAGACTGTGGTGTAATATGCGCTGTACCACGCAGCCGCAGTTGCACTACATGTTGACATTGCTTTTAATGTGCCTTAACGCATGCGTGTATGCGCCTTAGCATGTTCTGCCTGACACGTTCACATCGCCCAGGCTGCATCCGACCAGCGTCGAAGGCAGCATGAATACGCTGCTCCAGTGTCTCCACATCTGCAATGGGATACGTTTTAGATAGCTCCACAACCAGAAATCGCTCGGGCTGAGGTCCGGTGAAAGAGCAGGCCTTGCAACTGGACTCCCTCGTCCTATCCATTGACCAGGAAAAACACGATTGAGATGCGTCCGGACGTTAAAGGCGAAGCTGCTGGAGCACCATCAAGTAGCAGCCATACAACCCTTAGAATCACGAATGGCACTTCTTCCAGCATGGGAGGCAAAGTCACCCGCAAGAATCGTCTCTAGCACCGAAAGCATGCATGTTGTTGTTGTTGTGGTCTTCAGTCCTGAGACTGGTTTGATGCAGCTCTCCATGCTACTCTATCCTGTGCAAGCTTCATCATCTCCCAGTACCTACTGCAACCTACATCCTTCTGAATCTGCTTAGTGTATTCATCTCTTGGTCTCCACCTACGATTTTTACCCTCCACGCTGCCCTCCAATACTAATTTGGTGATCCCTTGATGCCTCAGAACATGTCCTACCAACCGATCCCTTCTTCTGGTCAAGTTGTGCCACAAACTTCTCTTCTCCTCAATCC
Source organism: Schistocerca cancellata (assembly GCF_023864275.1). Taxonomy (NCBI): domain Eukaryota; kingdom Metazoa; phylum Arthropoda; class Insecta; order Orthoptera; family Acrididae; genus Schistocerca; species Schistocerca cancellata. The sequence continues at coordinate 78,434,698 of NC_064627.1, read as the reverse complement.
TATTCAGTACTTCCTCATTAGTTATGTGATCTACCCATCTAATCTTCAGTATTCTTCTGTAGCACCACATTTCGAAAGCTTCTATGCTCTTCTTGTCCAAATTATTTACCGTCCATGTTTCACTTCCATACATGGCTACACTCCATATAAATACTTTCAGAAATGACTTCCTGACACTTAAATCTATACTCGATGTTAACAAATTTCTCTTCTTCAGAAACGCTTTACTTGCCATTGCCAGTCTACATTTTATATCCTCTCTACTTCGACCATCATCAGTTATTTTGCTCCCCAAACAGCAAAACTCCTTTACTACTGTGTCTCATTTCCTAATCTAATACCCTCAACATCACCCGACTTATTTCGACTATATTCCATTATCCTCTTTTTGTTTTGTTGATGTTCATCTTATATCCTCCCTTCAGGACACCATCCATTCCGTTCAACTGCTCTTCCAAGTCCTTTGCTGTCCCTGACAGAATTACAATGTCATTGCCGAACCTCAACGTTTTTATTTCTTCTCCATGGATTTTAATACGTACTCCGAATTTTTCTTTTGTTTCCTTTACTGCTTGCTCAATATACAGATTGAATAACATCGGGGAGAGGCTACAACCCTGTCTTACTCCCTTCCCAACCACTGCTTCCCTTTCATGTCCCTCGACTCTTATAACTGCCATCTGGTTTCTGTACAAATTGTAAATAGCCTTTCGCTCCCTGTATTTTACCCCTGCCACCTTTAGAATTTGAAAGAGAGTATTCCAGTCAACATTGTCAAAAGCTTTCTCCAAGTCTACAAATGCTAGAAACGTAGGTTTGCCTTTCCTTAATCTTTCTTCTAAGATAAGTCGTAAGGTCAGTATTGCCTCACGTGTTCCAGTATTTCTACGGAATCCAAACTGATCTTCTCCGAGGTCGGCTTCTACCAGTTTTTCCATTCGTCTGTAAAGAATTCGTGTTAGTATTTTGCAGCTGTGGCTTATTAAACTGATTGTTCGGTAATTTTCACATCTGTCAACACCTGCTTTCTTTGGGATTGGAATTATTATATTCTTCTTGAAGTCTGAGGGTATTTCGCCCGTTTCATACATCTTGCTCACCAGATGGTAGAGTTTTGTCAGGACTGGCTCTCCCAAGGCCGTCAGTAGTTCCAATGGAATGTTGTCTACTCCAGGAGCCTTGTTTCGACTCAGGTCTTTCAGTGCTCTGTCAAACTCTTCACCCAGTATCGTATCTCCCATTTCATCTTCATCTACATCCTCTTCCATTTCCATAATATTGTCCTCAAGTGCATCGCCCTTGTATAGCCCTTCCATATACTCCTTCCACCTTTCTGCTTTCCCTTGTTTGCTTAGAACTGGGTGTCCATCTGAGCTCTTGATGTTCATACAAGTGGTTCTCTTTTCTCCAAAGGTCTCTTTAATTTTCCTGTAGGCAGTATCTATCTTACCCCTAGTGAGATACGCCTCTACATCCTTACATTTGTCCTCTAGCCATCCCTGCTTAGCCATTTTGCACTTCCTGTCGATCTCATTTTTGAGACGTTTGTATTCCTTTTTGCCTGCTTCATTTACTGCATTTTTATATTTTCTCCTTTCATCAACTAAATTCAATATTTCTTCTGTTACCCAAGGATTTCTACTAGCCCTTGTCTTTTTACCAACTTGATCCTCTGCTGCCTTCACTACTTCATCCCTCAAAGCTACCCATTCTTCTTCTACTGTATTTCTTTCCCCCATTCCTGTCAATTGTTCCCTTATGCTCTCCCTGAAACTCTGTACAACCTCTGGTTCTTTCAGTTTATCCAGGTCCCATTTCCTTAAGTTCCCACCTTTTTGCAGTTTCTTCACTTTTAATCTACAGGTCATAACCAATAGATTGTGGTCAGAGTCCACATCTGCCCCTGGAAGCATATCCGAACATAAGTTCATTTTTGTTCCGCAATCCCTAGAGTTTGTACACGGCAGAGAGAGAATCACCCTGTATATACAATTCGAGGCACTAAGCTCAAGGAGCTCGTAGTAGTGCAAAAGTGTTTCAACTGCTGCGGCCTAGGATATCCTCCGAAAACGCTGTGGCCAGCATTTGTGGCCGAGCGGTTCTAGGCGCTTCAGTCCGGAACTGCGCTGCTGCTACGGTCGCAGGTTCGAATCCTGCCTCGGGCATGGATGTGTGTGATGTCCTTAGGTTAGTTAGGTTTAAGTAGTTCTAGGGGCCTGATGACCTCAGATATTAAGTCCCATAGTGCTTAGAGCCATTTGAACCTCTTGAAACGCCGTGACAGAGAACAGATCTGTGCAAAATGTGCGAAATCAGGCCACTAGAGGGCAGACTACCGCAAAGAAACCGTTATTGGGTGCATTCTGTGAAAATATCGAAACAGGGTCTGTGACAAGGCTGGGGGACCTGAAAGTCCACATACACTCCTGGAAATTGAAATAAGAACACCGTGAATTCATTGTCCCAGGAAGGGGAAACTTTATTGACACATTCCTGGGGTCAGATACATCACATGATCACACTGACAGAACCACAGGCACATAGACACAGGCAACAGAGCATGCACAATGTCGGCACTAGTACAGTGTATATCCACCTTTCGCAGCAATGCAGGCTGCTATTCTCCCATGGAGACGATCGTAGAGATGCTGGATGTAGTCCTGTGGAAAGGCTTGCCATGCCATTTCCACCTGGCGCCTCAGTTGGACCAGCGTTCGTGCTGGACGTGCAGACCGCGTGAGACGACGCTTCATCCAGTCCCAAACATGCTCAATGGGGGACAGATCCGGAGATCTTGCTGGCCAGGGTAGTTGACTTACACCTTCTAGAGCACGTTGGGTGGCACGGGATACATGCGGACGTGCATTGTCCTGTTGGAACAGCAAGTTCCCTTGCCGGTCTAGGAATGGTAGAACGATGGGTTCGATGACGGTTTGGATGTACCGTGCACTATTCAGTGTGCCCTCGACGATCACCAGTGGTGTACGGCCAGTGTAGGAGATCGCTCCCCACACCATGATGCCGGGTGTTGGCCCTGTGTGCCTCGGTCGTATGCAGTCGCCAAACACGCATACGACCATCCGTGGCACCAAGGCAGAAGCGACTCTCATCGCTGAAGACGACACGTCTCCATTCGTCCCTCCATTCACGCCTGTCGCGACACCACTGGAGGCGGGCTGCACGATGTTGGGGCGTGAGCGGAAGACGGCCTAACGGTGTGCGTGACCGTAGCCCAGCTTCATGGAGACGGTTGCGAATGGTCCTCGCCGATACCCCAGGAGCAACAGTGTCCCTAATTTGCTGGGAAGTGGCGGTGCGGTCCCCTACGGCACTGCGTAGGATCCTACGCTCTTGGCGTGCATCCGTGCGTCGCTGCGGTCCGGTCCCAGGTCGACGGGCACGTGCACCTTCCGCCGACCACTGGCGACAACATCGATGTACTGTGGAGACCTCATGCTCCACGTGTTGAGCAATTCGGCGGTACGTCCACCCGGCCTCCCGCATGCCCACTATACGCCCTCGCTCAAAGTCCGTCAACTGCACATACGGTTCACGTCCACGCTGTCGCGGCATGCTACCAGTGTTAAAGACTGCGATGGAGCTCCGTATGCCACGGCAAACTGGCTGACACTGACGGCGGCGGTGCACAAATGCTGCGCAGCTAGCGCCATTCGACGGCCAACACCGTGGTTCCTGGTGTGTCCGCTGTGCCGTGCGTGTGATCATTGCTTGTACAGCCCTCTCGCAGTGTCCGGAGCAAGTATGGTGGGTCTGGCACACCGGTGTCAATGTGTTCTTTTTTCCATTTCCAGGAGTGTACATGCAGTTATATGAACGAGAAACAGAACGCACGGGAAATGAAATCACGGACCACGTTCACTAATACAGGTTATAACCACACTGGCGATACAACTATCCGCACCTCAAACAGAGATACAGACTATAAAACAGAAACTATAGTCAGGAGTAAGTATAAGTCACCGTCAACCAGAAACAGAGCACGGCGTCGCATGGTAGCCTGGTGGCAACACATGGGACTTCTTCGAAACGTGGACCTAGATGTGGGTACTATAATGACTGAAGCGGACTTTCTCGAAGAGCTCTACGAAATAAATCTGCCGGCCGGAGTGGCCGAGCGGTTCTAGGCGCTACAGCCAGGAACCGCTAGACCGCTACGGTAGCAGGTTCGATTGCTGCCTCGAGCACGGATGTTTGTGATGGCCTTAGGACACCTGTATGAAGTAGTTCTAAGTTCTAGGGGACTGATGACCTCAGAGGTTAAGTCCCATAGTGCTCAGAGCCATTTGAATCTAGAAACAGGCAAACTGCCGTCGCTTCATTCGAATGGTACAATTCAGCAGAGATACTTTCATATCACGCAGTATACCGACAATGCATGTATGCAAGGTGCCACAGACTGTTACGTAGCCAGGAAAAGCAAGTATGAAATGTATCAATGGGTTATCTTTGAAACCGGGGTCTTACTCAGACTGGAGCAGCTGGAAGCGGAAATCTTCCGTCTAGATACTGATAATGCACACACATATGTAGTCACACCGAATCATCAAAGTAATGTTTGTGGTACTCAGTACCTGAATACCGAAATTAACCAAACAGCGATACACCTGGACACATATACGCTTCACATTCACAGTAACACGTCTCAAAATAGTAACAAAACACTAAGCCTCAACACACTCACACCAAATACACCGAGATTAAAACCAGAATACAATACAACAAAACGTAGACCACACATAAAGCCAGTTCGCTTTGATTGTGAAGCATCTACAGACATTCAACACATTCAAGTACTTGTATTAAACAGCTCAGCAAAATGCAAGTACAATACAAATAAATCAAAGGTTAAAAGCAATGTCAGTAACAGTTAGTCGGTAGGAAGGGAACAGTAGTGTAAATACCACAAATAGGTACAAAGACACGATATCCACATGGACATACAAAACACATGAAAATACAAACACTGTAAACAAAGACAATCCGCAGCCGTCTGTGTTACGTATGTTATCAGTACGTGCACAGTATCCCAAGGTAATGCCAGAAAGAGACACAGATTTCACAGACAAACTCGTAACTGGTAAAGAAAACCATTTGGATGTATCATCAGACACAGATCAGTTATATGGACGTGACATACCAAATGCAATAGATTATGATGACATTGAGACAAACCTACGTATCAGTGGACTCGAAAATAAAGATATATTTTAAACGGAACTGCTCCCAGGTACGCGCCTCAATCATACATACGAACACACAGTATGCTGCCCGAGCACTGAGCAAACAGATCATATAATCCTCCGAACTGTGAACCTCCCAACTGACAACGGTCAGCTCTGCTACCTCTTGGGAGCAGCATTTACACGGAGGAGGGAGGGCTTGCACTTAGAGGAAGTCTACAAAGACTTTGAAAGAAAACATGGACGCGTCTTTTCAACGCCAACGGGACTACATCTCAGTATTTCGCTTACAAGAAGTATCCATTCTGAAGACTATACAATTAAATTGTATGAGTACCTTAGTACGCATCGAACTTAACAGTACTCTGGATGATTTACTCAGTCTACAGGAACAATACGTGCGTCGTGGAAAAATTCCAGCCTTTCCAAAACAGTACTTAAGAATCACAGAGATTAAAAACGCAAAGACTGCAATCGTAGTAATAAACATTACCTTCACGGTAACTAAGATTGTACAGCTTTGTTCGGAACACATAGCCACAGCTGAAACCATTCACGGATGATACATATGGAAACTCACTTCAACTTGCGCACAGTATTCGTACGACATTAAACCTTTTGCAGACTTAATCAGAGGAGCTGTGAAATTTTCCAGAAACAGAAAACTATTTATGCTCACAGACTTAAAAGCCGCTCTACGCTCTGGTATAGGATACAACAGATGCGAAAGGACATATAATGGTTGGCAACATAAATAAGTGCAACCTCTTTGTATTTAGGAAGGGAGCACAAGCACCAATATATTGTGGTAACGCTGGAGGAACAGGCACAGCACTAGGAAACAAAAACACACTAACATGCATAACACAATTGGAAATACTGGACAGAGCAACACTTCGTGACCCCCAGTACCACAATCATACACACAGATACATGTATGAGCACAAACATCACGACCTCAGATGGTCAGGATTTACTTCTAGGCACTGCAGATGGGCAGAAAAATAGAGACACAGTAGAATGTTTTCCACTACACGCTATCCAAGGCAGCATAGACTACAGGAAGCGTGTTGTGACAGACTTACTTCAAACAGCGTTGTCGCCAGGCATCCCACGAGCGAAAACCGGACAGAAACATAAACTGCCGTGGTCTACAGAGTTGACAGGACTACGGAAAGATTCAGGTGACAAAAGAAGATACTATCACAGAGCCAAGGGAGCACAATAACAACTTGGACTTTTTAGCAAGGGAGCACAAGCACCAATATATTGTGGTAACGCTGGAGGAACAGGCACATCACTAGGAAACAAAAACACGCTAGCATGCATAACACAATTGGAAATACTGGACAGAGCAACACTTCGTGACCCCCAGTACCACAATCATACACACAGATACATGTATGAGCACAAACATCACGACCTCAGATGGTCAGGATTTACTTCTAGGCACTGCAGATGGGCAGAAAAATAGAGACACAGTAGAATGTTTTCCACTACACGCTATCCAAGGCAGCATAGACTACAGGAAGCGTGTTGTGACAGACTTACTTCAAACAGCGTTGTCGCCAGGCATCCCACGAGCGAAAACCGGACAGAAACATAAACTGCCGTGGTCTACAGAGTTGACAGGACTACGGAAAGATTCAGGTGACAAAAGAAGATACTATCACAGAGCCAAGGGAGCACAATAACAACTTGGACTTTTTAGCAAGGGAGCACAAGCACCAATATATTGTGGTAACGCTGGAGGAACAGGCACATCACTAGGAAACAAAAACACGCTAGCATGCATAACACAATTGGAAATACTGGACAGAGCAACACTTCGTGACCCCCAGTACCATACCGTGAACCTAAACAGAAATACAAGGAAGAACTAAACATAATAACACAAACCCACTCGGACAAATTTGTTAAGACACAACTACGTAATAACATCTAGGGAGAACCGTTTAAGTTACAGACAGGACGAATTAAGGCCCCAACAGTTCTGCCAACATGAAAACGGACAGACAGTAAGACAACGTAGGGCTGGAGATGCTCGGCAGAATTTCTGCTGAGGAAACTCCTCTCTGATGACGAAGAAATACACTATCAACAACACCATACGTGCTTACGTGACAAAATAAGCAATATTTACGAAAATGACGGTGTTACCATCCCTCTCGCCGGTAAAGAGATAATGCTAGCGATAAAATTAAAAATAGAAAGGCTCCCGCCCCTGAGGGAATATTTTTGGAAACTCTAAAAATACTGTCACACACATCACCCCAATTAGCTAAGGTACAGGAATGACTGGAGTGACTTCCTTGTAACCTGCACAACCACAAAGGCACCTCTTTGGAATGAGTCCACACCAATATGGTTTTAGGGCAGAAAGTCAACAGATGATGCAGTCAACACCGCAATAGAAATAATACACACAGTCAATGATAAATATGAAGTTGCAATTTTAGTCGAAATCGCAGGTGCATTTGTTAACCTTTGGTGGCCTGCATTGTTCGCTAGGCTGAGGTAGACGCAACTACGAATTGCCCTGTGTAACTGCTTACTATATTATTGCGAAAATAGGATAGCACAACGGGTAACAGGATATCGGAAAATAGTCAAGAAAATAACGAAAAGATGCCCGGAAAGCTGTGAACCAATATTGTGGAACATTGCTGTCGAGCGAGTCGCTTATGCAAATCACTTGTTAGTTGTTGTATCAGCAAATTCACGGTCAGTCGTTCGCTACGGTAAATCCGTTTAATAATCAGAAAGGTGCAGCTTTGAAATCCTGCTCTCGTTTACGCAATGGCTCCTCTTTGGCTATCCTGTTCGTGTCAGGGCCCATCGAACACCGAATTCTTCCCGTGGTGTTGTTCACAGTAGGCTGCTCGATGGTCTGACCGAGGCAGAAATCCAAACTTACCTCTCTGATCAGGATGTCATTGCAGTCCATTGAGTGATGAACAAAGTAGGTGCCTCCTTAGAGGCCATACGCGATCTCCTTTTCACTTTTGATAGAGTGGTTCTCCCGCGAAAGATTAAAGCAGGTTATGAAGTTATCAGAATCAGACCGCATATCCCGAAACCGAAATCGTTACAAACTGGCTTAAGGGTCCTGTCGTCGCCCAGCCAAACGTGTAACCCGTGGTAGAGATGCTCACGAAGGTGATTGTCCGCTTCCTCCTCTCCACTGTATCAACTGCCATGGCAAACACGCCGCCTCCTCCTGCGGTTTTCCCGTGTATCTCGATGAGAGGGCTGTCCAGGAGATCAGGGTGAAGGAAAAAATGTCGGTCGCTCGCTATTTGTCGGCTTGTCGGAGACCCTGCGTTCTACCATCTGGCACCTACAGCACTGTTCTTGCTACGGCTCCACGAAGGACATCGCCAAGCAGACATCCGACCTCAAATTTAGCCCCACGATTGTGAAGTCGCCCAGCGTAACAACAGCGTCCTCCTCCAGCTGTGCAACACGCCACCAAACTTTCGCCTCACGATGCGGATTGACCAGATACATAAGCGACAGGCCAGAAAGGACAGAACGAAGTCTCCCTTGAAGACTTCCTATGTCCCTCCAGCCAAACAACATCAGAGTCTTCCTTTGCTAACCGTAAAGGCTCCAAGAAGTTAAACAACCTCTTCGACGGTTGGAAAGACGTCCCCATGCCGCTTGCCCAGCCCGACGTCGCCTGGCAACCGCCACCGCTGCGGCGTTCCAGCCGCCTCGCGCTTAAAGCGGTACCCTACTCTCCGGCTGCCGGGTCCCACTGCCTCCTTCAGGAGGACTTAGCTGCAGATCAGCCTACGGCACCGGGCTATATTGGTATTCTCGCCCCCGCGGTTACCCGTGCCACACCAGCTTTTCCAAGGGGGGAGGGGTGTTATACTGGAGCCAAGGTAGCCCCTGAGGGCCAGCGACCAATATAATACACAGAGGACGAGATTGTCTATGCTCAAAGGAGTTCCCAAAAGCACCATGGTAAACACCGCCTGTTTACACACAAGATAATGGAAACAGACATTCCGAGCACTACTTCCTGCAGGGAGAGCTAGAGCCACCGCCTGCAGGAAGTATCACTACGCCGGAATCTGATTGGCTGGAGACAGCCTTTTAGGGGCTAGAACCAGGCCTGAAGTTCAGTTCACGCTGAATGTACTGCAACCGTCGAAATTTACGTCTTCGTCTCGGATTTGGACTGTTACTAGTGTGTGAGTGTGTTATGACGAACCTTTGTGGAAAATAAGAAGTGAACTTCTGTTTGCCTCAGTTAGGTGACTTTTTTCGTTATTGTTACCTTTCGTTTGTATGTTCAGCCATCAATCTTATGAACTTACATCAATAAACGTTGTGTTGTGAAAAACTGCGACTACAGTCCCGGCACTTGCCTGGAGTGATCAAGGAAACCACGTAAACCGCAGTCAATATTGCCGGAATTGAACCCAGGTCCTCCCGAATGCCAAGCCCGAACGTTGCCGCTCTCCCTCCAGGCTTGATGTATCTTATCACTGATCGCGCCGGCGGTCAGGCTGTTTGTAAACCGCGAAGATTGAAACGTAATAGCGTGATCCGGTATGGCCCAATGGCACATAATAAGGCACAGATGATCCTGCCGGTAGAATGGCTTCCTACAAATGTCGCAAGAGTAGCGCCGCTCTTGGTTCAAATGGCTCTGAGCACTATGGGACTTAACTTTTGAGGTCATCAGTCCCATAGAACTTAGAACTACTTAAACCTAACTAACCTAAGGACATCACACACATCCATGCCCGAGGCAGGATTCGAACCTGCGACCGTAGCGGTCTAGCGGCTCCAGACTATAGCGCCTAGAACCGCTCGGCCACTCAGGCCTGCAGGGCCGCTCTTGAATGTACTGCATGGACTATTGGAGAAGAGCCGCGACCAGTGGGACATGAGTCCGAAAGGGTCACATCTTGGCTGGCCGACTCCTGGGAGCAGCAGCGGCGAATGATGTATATCGTGGGACGGTGGTGGTGGCGGCAGCGGCGGCGGCCGTGGGGGCGGAAGCGGAAGCGGGGGCGGGGGCGGATGAGTGGGGGCGGCAGCATCCGCCCAAGACGGCAACGTCAGCAGCGCTGTTTCGCCGTCTGTGCCACCCTGGGAGTGGCAGCGATGGCGGTGGTTTATATTGCTATCGTGCCGAAAGTGCTTGAGAGTGACGAGTGCTGATATAAAACGCAGCTACCATTTAAAGCTGACCACTGCGTATGTTGGCAGCGAAGGTAGTTTTCACCTAAGAGAGCAGCTGTCAGCACGTTCCCTGTGTGTGATATGCCTTAGGCAGTACATCTACGTGACTACTGTGTAATGGGCACTTGAGTGGCTGACAGAGGGTTCATCGAGCCATTTTCGCTTTATTTCTGTATGGTTCCATCGATCAGGAAACAAGTGTTCCTAGCACTCTAGCAAAGATATGGGCTGCAAAAAGACAAATACACTGAGATAACCGAGTTTGGCAAAGGGTAGGTCATTGTTACGGAAAGACTGTGAACAGGTATCTCGAAAATTTCGAAGTTGGGCGAATGTTCACGTGCTACTGTCGTGAGCATCTACGGAAAGAGGTAGGACAGCGAATCTACCACTCGGCGCTAAATGGTTGGATGGCTACGATTCTTCACAGAGCGTTGGAACCGGAGGCCTGTCTGCTATGTAATGTAGGACAGATGGTGATTGGTGGCATCTCTGCCGGAATGGCACAATGCTGGTGGACGCGCAAGTATTTCGGAACACACCGTTCATCGTACATTGTTCAATATGGAGCTCCACAGCAGACAACCCCTATGTATTCACATTCCGACCCACCGTCATCATCAATTATGATTGCAGTGGGGTCGGGGCCATCGGGATTCAAGCGCTGATCAACGGAAACGTGTCAGATCTTCCGGTGAATCGCGTTTTTGCTACACTAGGTCGATGGTTGTCTCCACAAACTCCGTCACCGAGGTGAACGGCGGCTCCAAACGTGCGGCGCCCCACGAACGCATGCCGGTGTGAGCAGTATTATGCTGTGTGAGGCATTCCCCTGGGCTTGCAAAGGTAGTAATCTAAGACACGCTGGCGGCTCCGAACCACTTGCTTCCCTTCATTTGATATCTTCCCAAATGGCGATGTCATCTTTCAGCCGTTTAATTGGCCATGTCTTGGAGCCAGAACAGTGCTGCAGTGGTTTGACGAGTATTATAGTGAACTTAAATTGATATCTTGGCGACCAAATTCACCTGATGTTAATCCCATGGAACTCATCTGAGTCGCTATCGGGTGCCATCATCGCGTACGCAAATCAGGAGCTCGTTATTATCCGAATTACACAACCTGTGCGCCGATATCTAATGCATATACCTCCACAAGCCTACCAACAAACTTTCTGATGTTTGATACGCAGGACTGGCGTTCCCAAAGGCGGACATACAAGCTGTTACGCAGGGGACCATAATGTGTGGGCTAATCACCGTATCTCTGGGTGCGACCCCTTATTTCTCTAATTTTACTGCAGTGATCTTTACTCCCTCGTGTATTTGGGCGTCAACATAATATTTTTCGCTTTCTTATCTGGGAAGGATACCACACCTCATAGCAGTACTCTAGCAGAGGACGGACGAGCATAGTGCAGACAGTCTCTTTAGTACATGTGTTGCATCTTCTAAGTGTTCAGCCAATGAATAGCAATCTTTGCTTTGTCTTCCCTACAACATTGTCAACATTGTGTATGTGATCGTTCCAACAGAAGCTGTTTGTAATTGTTATCCGTAGGCATTTAGTTTAATCGACAGCCTTTAGAAGAGAACGAGGACATTAGTGTTTAACGTCCCGTTGACAACGAGGTCATTAGAGACGCAGCACAAGCTCGGATTATGGAAAGATTGGGAAGGATATCGGCCGTGCCATTTCAAAGAAATCATCCAGGCATTTTCCTGAAAGGATTTAGGGAAATCACGGAAAACCTAAATCAGGATGGCCAGAGACGAGATTGAACCGTACTCCTCCCGAATGCTAGTCCAGTGTGCTAACCGCTGCACCACCTCTCTCGGTAGCCTTTAGACTTGTACGATTTATGGTGTCAGTGGATTCCTTTCAGTAGTCATGTGGATGACCTCCCATGTTTCATTCTTTAAGGTGAATTTACACTTTTCGAACTAGTGAAATATCTCTTCTAAATCATTTTGCAATTTTTTTTCTGTGGGTTCCTACCCACTCGTCTCGTATAGGGCACCTGGGGAGTTGTTTGCTCGGATAGCTAGACAATTCAAGTAAATCATATCAATGAAGATTATTACAGTAAATTTAATTGACAATACTTATCTTTGCCTTTTCACAATGAAGTGTTGCAAGCAATAGGCGACAAGCAAATAATCAATGTTCTTCGATGTATACAATTTCCATGCAAGCAAATCACACAAGTTCACAAGTCACTGCTATAGAGTTTATATCACAGCTCGTGTTCTAGTGCAGCTCTTCTAGTGCGGCAGAGGCTAGCTGGAGGGCTGCTTACATTCTCTTCGTGTAGGCGCCGCGCCTGTCGTGGTGTCGTCCTGGTCAGCGTTCTATTGGCTGACGTCGTCTCACAGCCTTCTCTGGTGTTTCGCTCAGGCCGACGTGCCGACGCTTGATGTTACGCCGGAACAGTTTCGGTCTTCTGATGACTTCACTAAACGATGAAAGACAGCATACACCACAAAAAACCTAAGACAGCTTCTCAGTATGTCTCCTGCCTCATTTAGTTAGATAAGGAGCAGCACAGGGCCTATAAAACTTCCTTGGGAAACGTCAGATATCACTTGTTTTAGTAGGTGACTTTCAGATATTGTGAGCTGCGACCTTTCTGACTGGAAGTTACGAACCCAGTCGCGCAACTAAGACGATATTCCATAGACAAGCAATTTGATTAGATGTCACTTAATAGGAAGCGTATCAAAAGCCATCTAGATATCTAGAAATACGGAACCAGTTTGAGACCCCATGTGGATAGCATACATTATTTCGTGAGAATAAAGAGCTCGTTGTGTTTGACAAGAACGATATTTTCTGAACCCGTGCTGACTGTGTGTCAACAGATCGTTTCCTTCGAGGAGCGACTGTCGTGAGACAGGGGGCGGCTCCTTCACTGCTGGTGTCCAGATGTATTGAAATCCCTTCTTCCGTAAATGATTTAGTGCGTACAAAACGTAAGGAGCCTGCGGCAAGAACTTACAGTCATAGTTGATTTTGACCAGGATTAGTTGTACTCCTGACAGATTCTCTGGGTGGAGTAAAGGAGTTGTGGCGCCTATATATCTACTGGCTTCATCGCTTGTCTGCTGTGCCATTGTCCTAGACACCCAAATTCTGCGTAAAAGAACCTGTGCTTCTCTAAACGTCGCCACAATCATCTGAACTCCAAGGTTGTAAACAGGGTACTGAGACTTTGCATATTATCTTTTTGGAAAGCTCTTCTGACGATTAGATCATCTAAACACACGGCTCAACAAAAGTTTGGAATGCTTTCGCAAAATGTAGTCTACGATACTACGAATCTTATTGACGAAGGCACTTCATGCATTATTCAGTTAGAGCCGGTATGCTGGACGATGTCTAGTATTGGCATACTTCGTGACCGTTTGTCGGTCAAGTAAATATACGGCTGCCTCAGCGGCACACCGCCAGCAACCCAGCATCAACAACAGGTGCCACGCAGAGGCACACAATACCTTGACAGAGTGAGCATAGTGGCTTTACTTTCAGGAGGTCACACACAGAAAGATGTTACTTATCGATTACATGTCGCTCAATGTAGTGCGTCTACGACGTGCAAAAAGTACAGAGATATAGGAAATGTGGACAATAGACCTCTCACTGTTGTCCTCGTATAACAACACCATAGCAGGATCATTTCCTAAAACTGTCTGCTCACAGGCGCCCAACATCAACCGCCGGAAATATAGGAAGTGACTTCTCTTGGGCAACAGGGATTAGTATCTCAGAGCAGAGAGTGCGTAGAAGATTGCATCAGGGTGGTCTCCATAACAGAAGTCCAATGAGAAGTTTTGCACTGGACCAGCGGAACCGACGCAATCGAAGGACCTGGGCTCTTACAGGTAAACATTGGATCATTGCAGAAAGGAGTACTGTCATGTTTGCTGACGGGTCCAAGATTGGTTTGCGACCGGGCGCCGGCCGGGGTGGCCGAGCGGTTCTAGACACTACAGTCTGGAACCGCGTGATCGCTACGGTCGCAGGTTCGAATCCTGCCTCGGGCATGGAAGTGTGTGATGTCCTTAGGTTAGTTAGGTTTAAGTAGTTCTAAGTTCTAGGGGACTGATGACCTCGGAAGTTAAGTCCCATAGTGCTCAGACCCATTTGAACCATTTTTTGCGACCGGGCGCTAGACTTGTTACAGTTTGTAGAAGCGATAGACGGCATCAGCAACGCCGATAAGTTCAGGAATTCCAACCGGTTGCAGGTGTAGATGTAATGTTATGGGCGGCAATTACGATGGGATATCAGACGCAGTTTGACTGGTCCCCGATACTTCCAAGAAGTCGTACAAATGATTGTAAGGCCCTACAGACGTGAAGTCTGTGACAACTTCACACTAATCGTTGACGATGCTAAATCGCACCATACTCTGTGTTGTGGCGTAACAAGACAGCCACGCCACTCGGAAGTAGCCGAAATGCACGCGTTAAATTCAAGCAGGCTTGCTGAGGTCTGAAACAGGATACGTAATGAATGCTATAAAGAAAAGTACGTAGCTTCTGTAATACTTAACTTTAATCCATCATTTGTATACAGCATTCTTGATGATACAAGTGAGACTCTCTCCGGAAATGGTTAATGGCGCCTTGCTAGGTCGTAGCCATGGACTTAGCTGAAGGCTATTCTAACTGTCTCTCGGCAAATGAGAGAAAGGCTTCGTCAGTGTAGTGGCTAGCAAAGTCGTCGTACAACTGGGTCGAGTGCTCGTACGTCTCTCTAGACCTGCCGTGTGGTGGCGCTCGGTCTGCAATTACTGACAGTGGTGACACGCGGGTCCGACATGTACTAATGGACCGCGGCCGATTTAAAGCTACCACCTAGCAAGTGTGGTGTGCGGCGGTGACACCACACTCTGGCAGTATCTCGGTGTCTTCAAAGAAGCAACATCAACCGAATGCACTGGTCAGCACAGTCTGAAGACATGAATGCGACTGAGCATGCCTCGGACCTGTTGAAGACGGCCATTGCACACCTTCCGAATCCATCTGGTGATCTTCAGAACCTCACTGAAGCTGTCATTGAGGCATGGGATCTCAAAGCCCAAGATAAACTTGACGTTCTCATTGAGAGCATGCGCCGCAGAATGGAAGAATCACCCGTGTGCGGAGAGGACACACTCACTAATACAGACTGATGATGATCATGATGAAATAAAGAGTTTCACCATTTCTGTTTTCAAGATGTACACTTAGAAGAGAGCCTGCTTTGTTCTGTAATGATTTTTGGTAACTAATCGAAATCTTTCTTTTCCTCAGAAGCAATTTTTTTTTTTTAATAAGGTATCATACAAACCTTAGTGGGTGTGCTATAAGAAGTCATCGGACTAAATTCTGATATTCCAAACTTTTGTTAAGGTGTGTAATTCGTGCGTGCCGGAAGACGCCATGTTAGCTACTCCAAGTGCTTTTGGAAGACATGGAAGATCGACGCTGAGGCGATGATCGAAAACAAAGTGGAACGTGGATACTGTAAGCAACGTCATGACGTCAGCTGAAACCAGTACGGAAGAGAAAAACTCGATTTTAGGTGTAACCCACAGTCACACAGAATCCAAAAGCGAGGAAACAGTAGTATTCTAGAATCTGCGTACGAGGAATTGAGTAACGACATTCGAACTGCCGACCTACCCGCTAGGCTCAGCCCTCGTTTCCCATAGAGTGATGACGGCTGTCCTCATCTGAAGTGTTTGCCGACTAATTCGGCGACCGAGAAGGAGGTACGTACAACACAAATAAAAGCAGACGAAATCCGCGTGTCTATCTAAATATCTCTGGAACAGTGGGATATTATTGCAAGGAGTCTTAAGCTCTTAAGGCAGGATCCGTTATTATTGGAAGGGGTCCTAAATGAAATGCGGGCCTGGTCGTTGAATATGCAGGAACGGGGATCAATTTGAATTATTTCCTCTCCTACCGCATCAAACGTGATTCTGATAACCGAAGGGAATTGAATGTGAGATAATTTATTGGCTGGTCCTAAAAAATGAGTCGTGGTTTGCTCCTATGTTTGTTGTTAGTGAACAAAAGTGAACCATTATCATCGAACAGCTTAAGGTAGCATTCTAATGAGATGGCTGAAATGTTGTAATTTGTACAGTTTAACTGTGTCTGTCTTGTGATATGGCCGACTGCTTTACGCACTGCGCCCACGGTGGTCGGCGAAACTGTAGACTGCGCTTCTAAGCGAGACACTCGGGACTCTTGCTGTGTCATTCACTAGGCAACTCCAGGATCCGAAAACCCGAGTCATGGCGCTGCGTCGCCTCGGCGACCGCCCTACACGTTACAAGAGGGAGCCACCATGAACACACAACTCCGGGATATTTTAACAAAACAGGAACAAGATGGATACGCTAGCTAGGACTCTTCTTTCCCCACGCCTCCAGCCGCGCCATCAATTAGAGTGTCAGGGTGGACAGTCGGTCTCTCCCGTCAGAATTCCAGTGGGTTTAGTCGACAGCCTTTCTTCCTCAGTCTCCAAATTTCAGCTCCATAGGGGAGCGAACTCCATACAAAACATTTTATTAATCTTTTTCTAAAAACTTTCTCCGCGTTCCTCCATACACTTCTCATTTTCTTATAAAATGCCTCTTTCTCCATTTCCAGTCTAGTTGTAAAATGTATGCAGTTCTGCCAGTCGGTTTCTATCCTGCTTCCGAGATACACTGACAGAAATAACACCTCAAAATAATTAACGTACTGTAATAAAATTTCGGAAACATTTTTTACTAGAGAACATACTTCAAGTGATTAACATAACAAGATCGCATAGTAATGTAAGTGTGAGATAAGCCATTGCAAATGTGAAATGCTGACACATTAGTAACCGTCATAGTCGCCAGAATGTTGAATGAGCACACGGAAACGTACTTGCATTCTGTTGTATAGGTGGCGGATGTCAGTGTGCGGGCTGGAGTTCCAATCCTGCTACGCTTAATCGGCCACTATAGGGACGATTGAAGATGGTTGTGGATGACGCTGGAGTTGTCGTTCGATTAGGTCCCACATGTGCTCTACTGGAAATAGATCTGGTGACCGAGCAGGTTAAGGCAACATGTCGACACTCCGTAGAGCATGTTGGGATACAACAGTGGTAAATGGTCGAGCGCTATCTTCTCGGAATACATCCACTGCAGTGTTCCTGATGAATGACAGCACAGCAGGTAGAATCACCCGACTGATATACAAACTTGCATTCGGGGCGCATGGGATAATCACAAGAATGCTCCCGCTGTCGTAGAGAATCGCTCCCCAGGCCACAACTCCAGGTATAGGTCCAATGTGTATAGTATGCAGACGGGTTGGTTGCTGGCCCTCAAACGACCTCCTTTTAACCTACACGTGGCCGTCACTGGCACCGAGGCAGAACTAGCTTTCATCAGGAAACACAACACATCGCCACCTTGCTCTTTCTTCAAACCGTTAATGTCGCACGTGGTCAGTGGTACAGATGGGGGATCCGCTCCTGAACTGATTCATAGAGTTGAATCTTTCAAAGGAGTGAACAATCAGTGATTCAGAAAAAAAGAACGGTAGCTCCAGACGTTTCCCACGGCAGAGAGAGAGAGAGAGAGAGAGAGAGAGAGAGAGAGAGAGACGGAGCATATCAGCGGCGCCTCTGCTGGTCAGAGCACAGTGCACGCCACACAACACAGCCGGCGCTGGCCTCTGCCCTGCTTCTACCTTGGCTGCCTGCATTGTGCAGTGCCCCACTGGATTTTGTGTTTCACATATACCGTGCCGTCTGTGCGTCCTCTGCTGCGTGCAGTGTCTGGTGCAATTTAACTTACCATCGCACTCTGTCGGCGATCGTTTCAGTCGCACGTCCTGCCCTCTGCGCAGTTGATGCGAGCAACAGGACAGAGCCTCCTAGTGGAGAATGTAAGAACTACTTGCAACAACCCGCTCGCAAGAGAACGGACGATTTGTCTCGGAGCAGGTGACTGGTGGCCGTTCACCGCTCCCCCCACCCTCGGAACTCGCCCGCTCAACGCTCACCCCACCGTTCTCGACTCTAGCCAGAGCGATGAGCAAAGCAACTCAGGTGCCACTCTGGTCTCTGCGGTCTTAGCTCACGCAGTAATACAGCTCGCGGCTCGACCTACTCGACTCAGCACCTCTGCATCGGAGTTTGTCTCTACTGGATATTGTTCTTCGTAGTAATACCGCTATGTATATTACATTATTGTGTTATGTATACATCATTTGTTTTTATTTTATTTTTATTTTTTTAAACTGATCAGATTAGGTTCCTGACGTCTCCTCTTACTATAGGATTTTTATTATGGACACTCGAATTTACGCTTTAATTACGAGCGAACCGATAAACGTATCGCAAAATGTGATACACCAATATTTTCCTTGTTTTATTCTGCATAAGGCTATATGCAGCACTTTCGTTTTACAGTCAAATTTGTATTTTTTTTTCTTATTCTGGTACGGATTTTGCGATTTTAGGCGTCTCCGAAAGGAAACGTTCACTTTAAAAATATATGGCTTGCGATGTATTTGTACGAGGTTAATGAAATTGTAATACATTATAGCCAAATATATTGTTAATGTAAATCTCAAGTTACAACATTTTCTGATCACCCAAAAAAACCACGCTAGTGCAAAATAAATCAATAATCAAAAACTTTGTCATATCGTGGAAATTTCAATAAACAATACAAAATTCTTACTCATTATCTGTGTTACTTCAAAATAGGATCAAATAAGATCAAAATACAGGTATAGTACTGGAATAAACCAAGTTTAAAGGGCAATGTGCCTTCCATTTATTTTCTATTGTGAATGAGTGGTGAGTCATGAAAAAGAGCTAGTCCATTTCAGGGAGTGAACAGTTCTGATCCAATCTCTGAAAAGAACAGTTTTGCCCATCTCTAGTCAGTGGAACGTTCGCTACAGGGCGTCTGCCTCGGAGCTGCCGAGTAACCGACTTGTAACAGTTGGCTGTGTCACTGTGGTGCCAGCTGCTGCTCAAATCGTTGCTGCAGATGTGGCAACATGAGCCAGAGCTGTACACCGAATACGGTAGTCTCACCTCTCGTTAGTGACAGGTGGCCGTCCGGAACCGGGTCTTCTTGCGACCGTACATTCCCGTGACTACCGCTTCCAGCAATCACGTACAGTGCCTACATTCCTGCCGACTCTTTCTGCCATATCGCAGAATGAACATCCAGTTCTCGTAGCCCTATTACATGACCTCGTTCAAACTCAGTGTTGGTAACGGCATCTTTATCGCCTAAAAGCATTCCTGACTAACACCAACTCACCACGTACAATCTCTAAAGTGACTAACGCTCACGGCTTGTAGAGCGCGTATTTAAAGAAAACTTGATTTGCATCCTCATAGGGGCGCTACTAGTGCCACTCTTACGCGACTGGCGCAAAATTAGACTGGACATCGTCTTTGAGATGTACACTCCTGGAAATTGAAATAAGAACACCGTGAATTCATTGTCCCAAGAAGGGGAAACTTTATTGACACATTCCTGGGGTCAGATACATCACATGATCACACTGACAGAACCACAGGCACATAGACACAGGCAACAGAGCATGCACAATGTCGGCACTAGTACAGTGTATATCCACCTTTCGCAGCAATGCAGGCTGCTATTCTCCCATGGAGACGATCGTAGAGATGCTGGATGTAGTCCTGTGGAACGGCTTGCCATGCCATTTCCACCTGGCGCCTCAGTTGGACCAGCGTTCGTGCTGGACGTACAGACCGCGTGAGACGACGCTTCATCCAGTCCCAAACATGCTCAATGGGGGACAGATCCGGAGATCTTGCTGGCCAGGGTAGTTGACTTACACCTTCTAGAGCACGTTGGGTGGCACGGGATACATGCGGACGTGCAATGTCCTGTTGGAACAGCAAGTTCCCTTGCCGGTCTAGGAATGGTAGAACGATGGGTTCGATGACGGTTTGGATGTACCGTGCACTATTCAGTGCCCCCTCGACGATCACCAGTGGTGTACGGCCAGTGTAGGAGATCGCTCCCCACACCATGATGCCGGGTGTTGGCCCTGTGTGCCTCGGTCGTATGCAGTCCTGATTGTGGCGCTCACCTGCACGGCGCCAAACACGCATACGACCATCATTGGCACCAAGGCAGAAACGACTCTCATCGCTGAAGACGACACGTCTCCATTCGTCCCTCCATTCACGCCTGTCGCGACACCACTGGAGGCGGGCTGCACGATGTTGGGGCGTGAGCGGAAGACGGCCTAACGGTGTGCGGGACCGTAGCCCAGCTTCATGGAGACGGTTGCGAATAGTCCTCGCTGATACCCCAGGAGCAACAGTGTCCCTAATTTGCTGGGAAGTGGCGGTGCGGTCCCCTACGGCACTGCGTAGGATCCTACGGTCTTGGCGTGCATCCGTGCGTCGCTGCGGTCCGGTCCCAGGTCGACGGGCACGTGCACCTTCCGCCGACCACTGGCGACAACATCGATGTACTGTGGAGACCTCACGCCCCACGTGTTGAGCAATTCGGCGGTACGTCCACCCGGCCTCCCGCATGCCCACTATACGTCCTCGCTCAAAGTCCGTCAACTGCACATACGGTTCACGTCCACGCTGTCGCGGCATGCTACCAGTGTTAAAGACTGCGATGGATCTCCGTATGCCACGGCAAACTGGCTGACACTGACCGCGGCGGTGCACAAATGCTGCGCAGCTAGCGCCATTCGACGGCCAACACCGCGGTTCCTGGTGTGTCCGCTGTGCCGTGCGTGTGATCATTGCTTGTACAGCCCTCTCGCAGTGTCCGGAGCAAGTATGGTGGGTCTAACACACCGGTGTCAATGTGTACTTTTTTCCATTTCCAGGAGTGTAGAAACACGGCTACCAACTTTTGTTTCTGTTGCACAGCTCCTCCTTGGTGTTTTATTTAAAGCTTTGCACATATTCTAATTTCTCTGTTCAGCATAATCTGCACGCTTCTGTTTCCTCCTAGTGCCATTGCTTTTGTCTTCTTTGGACTGATTTTCATCACACAAATCCTTCCTTCAGCTTTCTTTTTCTTATGTTACTCGGAGGACCATTTTGTCCGTGAACCTCAATCACTACAGTACGTTCATGTTCCTCCAGTTTTCATCAAATTGTCATTTAACGGGTAGTAGTCAGTCGTATTTCTGATTATAGACTGAAAATGTTAGGAGGCAGACTCCAGACTTGTCTTACTCCTTTTCCTAGTTCTATCCAGCTGGTACCCTCACTTCGATTTGCGGTTTTTGATTTAACCATAATAAGTTTATAAGTCGTCTGGCTCCCCGGTCCAGTCTCTTTTTCCCTCCTTATAGTTGCAAGCTTGTCCCAAACCAGATTATCAGATGTGTTTTCCTGGTCTACAAAGGATGTGTATAGATCTCCTTCTTTTCAATAAACTTTTGCCTCAAAATTCGCGAGAGTAAAACTGCACCTTTCGTGCCTGTGTTCCGTCTAAACCCCAAATGCTCCTCTGCCTCATTCCCCTCCATTACCTTTCCCAGTCTTTCATTAATGATTCTCAAGATAATTCTGGTTTTATGTAAAATGAGGCTAATTGCCCTGACCTCACTGAATTTCTTGATTCCGTGTTTCTTTGATATTGAAATCATTACTGTTGTTAGAAAGTCCTCTGGCCATTCACCACTGTCATTTTTTCTGTTACATAATATCAACATTTCTCTAAGTCCCTGGAATCGGTTCTGTACCTACCGCTTTTCCAATTTTCATTGCAGCTGTTATGCCCTTTAGTTCTTCCACTATGACTGTTGCTCCTTTCCCTTCGCATGTTCAATGATTGGAGCCTCAGCGTTATTGGTTTGTGATATACGTCACGTAACTCTTTTAAAAAGTGCCGGCCGCTGTGACCGATCGGTTCTAGGCTCTTCAGTCTGGAACCGCGTTGCTGCTACGGTCACAGGTTCGAATCCTGCCTCGGGCATGGATGTGTGTGATGTGCTTAGCTTAGTTACGTTTAAGTAGTTCTAAGTCTAGGGAACTGATGATCTCAGATGTTAAGTACCATAGTGCTTAGAGCCATTTGAGCCTTTTTTTTTTAAATAGTCTTCCCATCTTTCTACAACGTCCTCGCTGTCTGTGCACAATAAATTGTCGTCTTCACTGAGAATTTTCGTAGAAGCACTTCCTGGTCTGTATCGAGGTCATACTGCAGTCTTTACACTGTTGTACGGCAAACGATATCTTCACTTTGTTCAAATAACTTACGGGAATGCAACGGATGACGTTATCGATTAGCAGCCGACATCGCGACAGGACCACACTCTGCCATTTTCAAGGTAATAGTGCAGCTTACTCACACTGCAGACTGATAGTTGTCATAATCCGACTCAACGTGAAGAGGTACTTCGTGTCTTGGTTCAAAGGGCCCATGTGACCTCGAACCCTGAGAGTTTGTCGCCTGAGGTAGCCCATCACCCTTCGTCAGAAAGTTTATAGTGAAAATCAGATGTGTATTGCACTATCGACCAACTGTGCACAAAGTGAGTGATGATAATACTTAGCTGGCACCAAAATCTACGGCCTTAATAGCCTTTCGAACAGGATTGCTCGTATTTTGCGGGCTATGATGTAAAGTGTTTTTTCCGACTAGCATCTAAGATTGGGGTCATTTCCGTAAAGGATGATCTTGGGTGTTTTGGGTGTCTACCGCATTCTGTAGTTGTGGCATATCATGTATTATTAAACTATTACTGTGGAAGACCCGTGTACTGAGCGTAACCGTCTCACAATCTTAGAACATTCGAGCAAATCCGCCATTGCGGAGTATTGTCTTGGCACCAGTCATCCTGTGGAATATAGCAACACGGAGACCCTGGAATGCATTTCCAACTTTTGGGATAGTGTTATTAACGAAGCAGTTCTAATTATATTATCAGTTAATAATATAAATAGAGATAATTGTTTTGGTTTAAATTATACACGGAACTCTGCTCTCTCCATTGTCAAAAGCAGAGGGTCAGAGTTAATGCTACCTCACTCGTTGATTAATTTCGCTGTCGATAGCTTCTGACGTCGCGTCAGTCATCTTTGATTCATGATGGCACTGGTGTTCCTTGTGTGAATGATTATAAATGTGAGTGGGTTATCTTTCCGAAATCTTTATGCAAACCAAGGTTTTAAGTTCCTTTACACGGTGCTTAACTGCTGCTGTTTTGCCTTGAAAATGGCAGCGTGTGCTGCTGTCGGAATACCGGAGATTATCGACGGCGTCACAACGCTGCATTCCTGTATGTTATTTTAACATTATATACGCCGGTAGAAACTCATGTGTCACAGTTATCTGCAGTTCTTCAGTTGCGTCGCACTCCTCTTTATTCCCAGTCTGCTCTGTTTCTGTACGTAGTTCTTTATTCAGCCTTCAGTAGATCTTCCACACACTTCCATTGTTCTAGTTTAACTTCCTTCTCTTCACCATCTTCGATACCATTTCCCGTGTCACCCGTGGATTTATTGGCCATTTTATGTTTACATATCCTATAACCTTCCACCCTCCTTTTACGATTCCATCTTTCAGCATATTCCAGTACTCGTTGACATAGTGTGGTGATTCTTTGTCTCTTACAGTGTTAGTAAGCTCAAGTGATTGCATTTCCGAAATCCCTTATTCGCTGGATCTTATCTTCTGTAGCTTCCTCTTCCTCACCATAGCAGCTTTATACAGTTTTCTCGTTTTTATTCATATTTATATCATAAGTAAATTACGGTCGCTATTGATATTTGCATCTGGTAATACGTGCACTTTCTTCATTCCGTTTCCGTACTTTCTTCTACCAGTAAACATTCGATCTGGTTTCTCCATTTGCCCTCTGGTGATTTCCAGGTGTAGATCCTCCTCTTCTAACGTATTTGTCATTACTGGCTTTCTTTCCCTGGCAGAAAGTCATTAAGCTTCAGACCTTTGTCAGTCCTCCTTGCATGACTATGACTGCCTGCCATGAATTTCTCATTCTCTTCTTCCACAACGGGATTTCAGTCTCCTATTCTGCAGGATCCTTGATTACCATCCATTATTTTCTGTTTTATGCTGTGCGTTTCCTCTACGATTTGGTCATAATGTTCTGAATTTGGCATATAAACCTGAATAGCCTTTCCAGTCTTCCACCAGTAACTCTGTCACATAGTCTACATTATCCACCCACTTAATCCAGTCCTTTGTCATAATTACTCCCACTCTATTCCTTCCTTTTATTTGTTCTCCTCAGTAGTACATTAAATACACTCTAGGGGAAAAAAAGACGCACCACGAAAGAGTTATGCAAACTGCTCACAAATAGACAAACATACAGGTATCGAGGGAAAAAGCAAAATTTTAAGCTTTGGCAGCCAGTGGATCTAAGGGGATAAGCAAAATAATGTGAATAGTGGTTGGAATGGTTGTGTTTGACGGTCAACAACGGAGGTAAGGCACGTGTCGTTCTGGACTGTGCATGTTCAATACGGACTAGGCATCAGTGCAGGTTATTTACAAGTAGTCCACACTTCGTACTTGCATTCAGAGGTCGAAGTCGACGTGCAACGAAGGACCTAACAGAGTTCCAAAGAGGACAGTTTGTGGGGGTTCGATTAGCTGGAGCATCAGTAACCAACACAGCCAACTTATTAAATGTTTCAGGAGAAACTGCTTCAACAGTCATGACAGCCTACACAAAACACGGAAAGACGTCATAGTGTAAACGTAGTAGTGGGCACGCTAACACGAATTGTGTAGAAACAACGCAAAACTACGGCGGCTAAAGTGACTACAGTGCTCAAATGGACATCTTCGAGACCCTGGATCTATCGACACTGTCCGCCGAGAACTCCATAAAGCGGATATTTATAGACGAGCTGTTATACCGTAACCATTAGCGACGACAACCAACCCAAAGAAGCGTAAAGCATGGTAGCAGAAGCATAAATCCTGGACGGCTAATCAGTGGAACCACGTCATATGATCCGACGAGTCAACATTTTCGTCATTTCCAACATCGGGCGGGGTTTATGTCTGGAGAAATGGTTCAAATGGCTCTGAGCACTATGGGACTCAACATCTTAGGTCATAAGTCCCCTAGAACTTAGAACTACTTAAACCTAACTAACCTAAGGACATCACACACACCCATGCCCGAGGTAGGATTCGAACCTGCGACCGTAGCAGTCCCGCGGTTCCGGACTGCAGCGCCAGAACCGCTAGACCACCGCGGCCGGCTATGTCTGGAGAACTCCAAATGAAATCTGCAATCCTTACTGCTTGATTTCAACGGTTAAACATGGAGGTGGCAGTGTGATGGTGTGGGCAGCCGCATCACGGTATTCTGCTGGTCCCATCATTACTCTCAAAGGCCGTGTTGCAGCCAAGATTATGCGAACATTTTAGACGATCAGGTGCACCCCACGATTCAGATGTTGTTCCCTAACAATGATGCCATACTTCAGGACGATAATGCACCCATTCACACAGCCAGGGCGGTACAATCGTGGCATGCGGAGCATGCAAATGAACTGCAGCGTCTTCCCTGGCCACCACAGTCCCCGGACTTGAACATTATCGAACCCTTGTGGGCGATATTGGAGCACAGACTCCGGAACATATTTCCGCCTCCCTCGTCACTACAGGAGTTAGAAGAGGTTCTGATAGAAGAGTGGCATAACATTCCACTGGAGATATACAATCATTATTTGCCAGTATTCCAAGAAGAATGGGAGGTCCAACCCCTTTTTAATAAACGATTCCCAAGTAATAACAGGTGTTCACATTATTTTGCCTACGCCCTGTATGTGTGACACCGCAGCGCAATTTCACCTCGCAGCAGGTGAGAATAGTAAACAGGGCACATGTCGATACCAAGGCGTAATCAATTTGCGAAATTTTGTTCCTTGTACTGAGTCTACCTTTTGTGGCGGCGTTCGTAGCGACAAACACTTCGCTGTAGAAACGGCTTACGAAGTCACCGCCACACTTTTAATAGCGGGCCGACCGGTCCGCTGGAACAGTGAACAGGAAGATGAAATCCCAAACACTCTGATTAAATAAAAGTCGGTACTTATCTTTATTAACGAAGATACAGAAACACAGTAGTGAACTCCGTGTCTACAGAAATCTGTCTAGTTCGAGTCGGAGCGGCTAGGTCAGCGTCGGCTGACGACAAACAACGACTCTGCTGCGATTAACACACAACTGACTAGCAAGTACACAAATCGGTGGCGAGTATACCACTGAGTGGCGAATACAGGACTGTCCTAGTGCTCGCGACTCCAGCGCTTAAGAAGCCAGAAGCCAGCGGTGGCGCGCGCAGACTTGCGGCGATTCCCTGTATCGATGGCGCTGCTTATGCGGACGGCGTCCGGACTTTGATGCTGCCAACCTTTTGGCAGCGGGCTCGGTTGGCATTACTGGCTAGGATAAAACACTACCAGTAATTATGCCTCACAGACACGCGCGTGTACAGTATACTGAGATGTCAGCGTTTGAGAGAGAACGTATACTTGGGACCAAAGAATTCCGTTGGATTAATCATCGAATCAGTCGACATCTGAACAGTAGCGATGGAACTGGTTGAACAATGGCCTAACACACCGTCAAGAAGGACACATAGAGAGCTATCGCCAAAGAGGAATTCAGAGCCCAGGATTCTATACTATCATCGATCCGACGTGCAACTGGTGCTTCAGTGATCACAAGGACCATTAAAAGGCTGCTCACAGAAAGGGAGCTGAGCTCATGTCACCGCTTGCACCAACAACCACTGATCTCTATACGCCAACAAATCCGTCTGCAGTGCTGTGGACACTTCCGGCCTGGAATCTCATTAACTGGAGGAGAGTCCTCTTCAGTGGTGAGTCTCGCTTCGAGCTGAGCCCCGACGACCAGCGAAGACGTGTCCGGAAATTTCCCAAGACTGGTGGGTTACCAGCCTGGCTGTCTTCTTCCATGCGGCCCGACAAACAGCAGTGACGGTCTGGGGTGGTATTTCCATCCATAACAAGACCCTTTTGGTTGTCATCGAGGGCACGCTTTCAGCACAGAGGTACGTCGACGATATTCTACAACCCGTTTTGTCTCCCTTTAGGCAACCTATCCTGGGTTCACATTTCAGCAAGATATTGCCATCCTGTATACGGCGAGAGTTTCTACTGATTGTCTTCGCGCTTGAGAAATCCTGTCTTTGCCAGCAAGTCGAAGGGATCTCTCCCCAGATCAGAACCTTTGCAGCATCACGGGCAGGGTACTTCGACCAGCTCGTGGTTTGACGATCTCCCTCAGGACATACAAAAACTCTATCAGTCAATGCCAAGCCCAGTAACTGCTTGCATAAGCTCCACAGGTAGATCACTACGATATTGACTTGCTCAATTTGTGAAGATCTTTCTCTTGAAACAATCGTCCAATTTTTCTGAAACTGTAATCCTTTGTCTGTCTGTACATTTACCGATATCCGTCCCATTTGGCTAATTTATTCGGGCTGCATCTCTCTTTCTATTCAGTGTATGAGCACATTAAGAGGTAGGTGCACAGAACCATTAAATAGGAAGTATAGAGAAGTTGCTAAAATCGTATAGCAACAATAAATAATATGGTAAGTTTCATAATGTGGGCGTCAGAGTGGAATTTTTGTTTAGAGAGATCATGTGAACGGTATAGTTGCAGGGTTAACGTCTCAGATTGGGAAATTGGGGAAGGGGAGTTGTTGAGTTTGTCGGTGGAAAGCCTTATATAAAGCCTCTCTTTGTCGATAATGTGAGGCATGATAAAATTTTCATGTAGATGTGAGAAATTATGCAGAACGTGTCGAGCTATTAAATTTGTACGGCGCGACGGAAACAAGAGGGATATGATATTCAGGCTAACTGAGATACAAGTCGAGTGCCGTCATTGGTATGTGTATGTTAAGAATGGCGAAGGGGAGGAGTGATATCCAGATATTTGTCCATTTGGAGATTCAGTAGTTTCACTCCCTTTCGAGCGCTCTGTGAAACTAAAGTGGGGTTTCCGGGTGGAAGGCTTGTCTGAGGCATGTTACTGTGTAACTGTCTCGTTGCTATGTAAGTAGCCCGTTTGTATGTTGGCAGCGCTATAGGCTGAGTTAATATCGCTGAAAGCGCTCTGCGTTCTCGGCAAGAGATTCTGTGGTTGGACGGACTAGTAGTTAGCGAGAGGATGGGGAAGTGTATGGACATGATATTCTTAGTGGAGACTCTATGTTGGTAGAACATGCATTGTAAAGTGTGATGAAATGTTGTGTTTATAAGATAACACGCAAGGAAATGTATGAGGATGTATGTATGGTTGAAATGTTTGGCCAGTGGAATTATTCACAACTATAATTTTTGGAACTGGATGTCACGTGATTAAGGTAAAATATTCTAAATCCATTGTTTGCTCTTCAACAAAATCTCTCTTTTCCTAACCGTATGTCGCCTAGTAGTTATAGTCTGTGGTAGTTAGAATCTTATCTTTTTTGTTTTTTAGCTAGCTGTTGTTGCTATTTGCTGTAGTTCGTCTTATGAAGACTTTCTATGAGCTAAGTGACTAATGAAAGGAATGGCGTTTCCACTATCGGAATTCGTGATCGAAATGAGTTTAGGCAATTAATAGAGTTGGAGGTAGTTTCATATTTCTTTAATTTCAAACTTTTTGGATTTGTATTATTTTTCGGGTTTCTTGCAATTCAGTGCCAGTCTTTTGTGTTAATTTTAGAAAGTCATGTTATCAATGTGTAGCAGTCAGATTGCCTTGGGCTTGTATGTTGTGAGTAATAAATGAATAGGTCAAGTCTGAGTTGTCTTTGTCAGGGATAATTCTGTAGGTCGGTGTTTTATAAAAAAAAAAGTAATTAATGAGGTAGTTTCAGCTAGCCAATTGCCACGTTCTTACTCATCCAGCACCTGTAGTAGGCAGGTATAGGAACGAAATTTCGTAACACGTCACTTACAGGCTGCGCCTGCGTTCTACCTGTGGTGTCACCGCCAGATACAACACTTGCTAGGTGGTAGCCTTTAAATCGGCCGCGGTCCGTTAGTATACGTCTGACCCACGTGTCGCCACTATCAGTGATTGCAGACCGAGCGCCGCCACACGGCAGGTCTAGAGAGACTTCCTAGCACTCGCTCCAGTTGTACAACCGACTTTGCTAGCGATGGTTCTCTGACAAAATACGCTCTCATTTCCCGAGACGATAGTTAGCATAGCCTTCAGCTACGTCATTTGCTACGACCTAGCAAGGCGCCATTACCAGCGACGTTCACCATTTATGGATTAAAGTTAAGTATTCCACCAGCTACGTCAGTTTTTTCTACAGTCTAATTTCCTTGTCCTGTTCCAGACCTCACGCCAGCCTGCGTGAGCTAAAACGCGTGCCTTTTGGCTTCCTCTCATAACAGTGTTGGCTCTCCTGCCAACCCACAACATTTGGCGACGAGGCAACACCGCATTCGTAACTATACTGCCCTGATTTACTTGTGTAATGGCTTCGCCACCATCTCCAGATGTACTGTCCGAATTTCATCGCTCACAGGATCAGCAGACGCAGGCCTTACTGGATACATTTGGGCAGCTGGTCTGGGGTGAACGTCCAATGCAAAAGGATGCGGCGGCCGCCGCTCCACCGCTAACACAGCCACAAAACGCAGTTGCACCACCTTTTCGTCCTTTTGATGCGGCACTGGAAAGCTGGACGGAGTGGTCACGCCAATTTGGATTCCATCTCGACGCCTACAGAATTCAAGGTAACGGGCGGCAGTCTTTTTTGTTATCCTCAGTAGGGGTGCACGCGTACCGTGTGGTAGTCAAATTATTTCCCCGATGCGATGTAGCAACTCTGTTCTATGACGAAATTTTGTCTGCATTAGATGCATATTTCAAAGAATCAGTCAATGTAGTTGCCAAACGGTATACCTTCTTTCGTACAAAATGTACAGCAGGTCAGACTAATAGGGAGTGGGTTGCAAACTTGGAAGGCCTTACTAGGGATTGTGCTTTTGAGTGTCAATGTGGACTCCCTTATTCAGATATTATGGTATGTGATGCAACTGCACAGAACGTTTCTGATGTTCGTATCCGGGAACAGATTTTGAAACTAGTAAATCCCTCTCTTCAACAAGTGATGGACATATTGGATCGGCAGGCACACGTGACTTTGCTCAGGAATCATTTGAAACTTCGCCACCCATGTGTCAGGTTAACCGGCCCGCCGGGCGAGCTGCACGGAACAGTAAACAGTCCTCGCGCCAGACCGCGCCGCTGACACCCAGCTCTCAACCACGTGTACCACGCCGGCAAGCAAATGCAGCGCTAAAATCATGCCCGTGGTGTGCTACTAGACATTCGCATGAGAATTGCCCGTCACGCCAGCCTATTTGCTTTTACTGTAATAAAAAAGGACATGTTCAAAGTGTTTGCCAGAAAAAGCTCCGATCAGAAGCTCATAACCATTCCAGGCCCTTTGCTTCGCGCAGGAATCGTAATCGAACCAATGATTCCCAGGCCCGCGACACTTCGCCCATGGAAATTCGTGTAGTTCATTCCACTCCGCCCAGTGCCACTCTCTCTAACAGTGACTGTATTTGTCCCACAAATAGTGTGCGTCGACATCGCAGGAACTCCCGTCAAGTCGCAAGTGATTTTGTACCAGTGTCAGTTCACGCTGCACAAGACAGCCGGTCTTGTCGTCAGCAGGACAATACACTTTTTGTGGACTTGGACATTAACGACAAAGCGATACTGTTCCAGCTCGATACCGGGGCTGCAGTTTCACTGATCAATAAAGACACTTACAAACTGCTGGGCGCACCTTCGTTGCGTGCCGCAACTGTTCAGTTAACTACCTATTCAGGTCACGAGCTCCCTGTGTTAGGACAGTGCAGCCTTCTTGCAACATACAAGGGACAAACAAAGCTTGTGCCATTTTACGTCCGTCGTTCTTTTGCTGCAATGAACTTGTTTGGTTTCGATTTATTTCAGTTGTTTAACTTGTCTATAGTACATCAGGTCCTATCAGTGAACCAGACTGTGCCTTCAGCCAGTGTTTCTCGTCTATGTGAAGAATTTGCAGACATTTTTGCACCGGGCCTCGGTTGCGCTAAGAACTATAAAGCACATTTGGAACTGAAAGTCAACGCGCAACTGAAATTTTTCAGAGCGCGCAATGTTCCCCACACATTGCGTGATGAGGTCGCAAAAACATTACACGATTTGGAATCACAAGGTGTAATTGAACGTGTGCAGGCTTCTCTCTGGGCATCACCCTTAGTAATTTTGCCAAAACCTTCTGGAAAATTGAGACTTTGTGTGGACTTCAAGGCAACAGTGCATCCACAACTAGTGATTGCAACTTTTCCTTTACCCCGCCCGAACGATCTTTTTGACAAACTGTGCCCGGGTAAATATTTTTCGAAGTTGGACCTAGCAGATGCGTACTTGCAAATACCGGTGGACGAAGAATCCCAGTGCGTTTTGGTGGTTAACACGCATCTTGGTTTGTATCGAGTCAAACGACTGCCATTCGGGTGTGCATCCGCCCCTGCAATGTTTCAGCAATATCTACAAACTGTTTGTGCGTCGGTCCCTACTGCAGCAAACTATCTGGACGATATTGTGATCTCCGGAAAGACGGAAGAAGAACATTTAGTCAATCTCAGAACATTATTTCAGGTCTTGCGACAAAATGGTCTTCGCTTGCGGAAGGACAAATGCGTGTTTTTTCCTCGTGACTTACCCTATCTGGGACATGTACTCAATGCCCAAGGCATACATCCCAGTCCAGAGCACCTCCGTGCCATACAAGACTTGCCTTCGCCGCAGAATTTGAAGCAGCTACAGAGTGTGCTGGGAAAAATACATTACTATAACAAATATGTTCCCCATGCCTCTTTCATTTCAGCTCCGATTCATTGCTTACGCTGTAAAGGTGTTCCGTTCGTCTGGATGACGGAATGCGAACGCGCCTTTCGCCAGTTGAAATCGGCGTTGCTTTCCAATACTTGCCTTACGCCATTCGATCCCCGGAAGCCCCTTTTGTTGATGGTGGATGCATCGGATTTCGGGATCGGTGCTGTGCTTGCGCACAAAGATCGTTCGCACGATCGCCCTATTGCCTTTGCGTCCAAATTGCTCTCGTCTGCACAAAGACGGATCGAGAAAGAAGCATTGACTCTCGTATTTGGTGTTACAAAGTTTCATGATTTCTTGTATGGTCGTCACCTTACCATCATCACCGACCACAAACCTTTGACATCGCTTTTTCATCCGACCAAACCTGTACCTCCACGTACAGCGCAGAAATTCATTCGCTGGTCTCTTTTCCTCTCGCTGTACCGCTACGATATCTTGTATCGGTCCACTGCTAAGCACGGAAAAGCCGATGCGTTGTCCCGTTTGCCTGTTGCTGAGGATAGAGCATTCGATTCCTCCGAACTTGCTTGCATGTTCATTGATTCGGAAACCGATGACGTGGTCGAATCATTTCCGATTGATTTTCGTCGTGTAGCTACAGCCACAGCTGCCGACCCTGTCCTTGCTACCGTTCTGCGTTTTGTTGCTACGCAATGGCGCTTGTCAAAGTCACGGATCGGGGATCCGTTGGTTCGCCGATTTTTTGCTCACAAGGACAGACTTTTTGTACGACGTGGTGTTTTGCTGTTGCGTTCTGATAATGATCAGTCCAGGGTCGTGGTACCACGTTCGTTATAGTCCTCTGTCTTACAGCTTCTCCACCAAGGACATTGGGGTATAGTGAGAACGAAACAACTTGCTCGTCAGCACTGTACTTGGTTCGGAATCGATGCCGCGATTACGAATGTGTGCTCTTCTACCATGGTGTGTGCCGCACAACAATCAGCACCACCGCGGAAGTTCTTTGCATGGCCAAAAGCCACTTCCCCTTGGCAACGCTTACACATCGATTTTCTGGTCCATTCTGGAATGCTCGATGGTTGGCTGTGGTAGATTCATTCAGTAATTTTCCTTTTGTTTTCCGGATGTCTTCCACGACGTCATCTGCCACCATCCAAGCGTTATCTGCTATCTTTTGCATTGAAGTTCTTCCACAGACTATTGTTTCCGACAATGGCCCACAATTCGTGTCTGCAGAATTTCAGTCATTCTGCAATTCCAATGGTATTCAACATCTGACGTCCGCGCCGTTTTCGCCACAGTCAAACGGTGCCGCTGAACGTTTGCTCAGGACTTTCAAGTCACAGATGTTGAAGTTGAAAGAGTCGCATTCTCGGGAGGACGCGTTATTGCTCTTCTTGTCTTCGTATCGCTCTCAGCCACGAGATGGTCGCTCGCCGGCTGAGTTGCTCCACGGTCTCCCTCATCGAACCTTGATGTCTTTGCTACATCCGTCGCATCAGGTTCCTGTGCAGCGGCAGACACCTGCTTTTGCCCCCAGGCGACGTTGTCTACTACCGCCACTATCGAGGTTCACGGCGTTGGCTCGCAGGGCGCATTCTTCGCTGCCTAGGCCGCGCTAGGTATCTGGTTCTGGGGGCCTCTGGTGAGGTGCGTCGGCATCTCCATCAGCTGCGCCTCTGTCGTCGCATGGGATCTGCCGTTCCCCGTCTGCTTTCAGCGACGGTGCCGTCCGGTCAGCGCCCTGGGGACCCATCTACTGGCTCGCCTCAGCCCCAGGTGTTACCGACGCTGCCTTCCATTTTGCCCCATGTCGACGCGCCGCCGCCGCCGCCGCCGCCGCCGCCGCCACCGCCGCCTGTTCTCCCGCCGGCGACACCCGCATTGGACGCGTCGCTGCAACCGCCGGGCGCCTCCCTGGGTCACTCGCCGCCGATCGCTTCCCGTGACCAGTTGTTCTCCGCCACGGAACTCTTGCCAGCTCCGGACCGTATGTCGTCTTCGCCCGTCGGGTGCCTCGGCCCGATTGAGGTCGACCCTTCGGCCCCTCGTGTCTCTCTGCGGGCGAATACACCACATGTTGGCGAGCACCCTGGCGCCGGTTTTCAGGCGTTTCCTAGCTCCCCTCGGTCCGAATGGCAGGGTGCGGGTGGCACAGCCTCGCCTGTTGTTAGGCTCCCCACCTCGTCGCATACGTCAACATGGGGTCCTCCCCACGGCGGGCGGAAGCCTTATGCCACAACCGTCCGCCGATTTGCGGAGGAGGAATGTGGTGTCACCGCCAGATACCACACTTGCTAGGTGGTAGCCTTTAAATCGGCCGCGGTCCGTTAGTATACGTCGGACCCGCGTGTCGCCACTATCAGTGATTGCAGCCCGAGCGCCGCCACACGGCAGGTCTAGAGAGACTTCCTAGCACTCGCCCCAGTTGTACAACCGACTTTGCTAGCGATGGTTCACTGACAAAATACGCTCTCATTTCCCGAGACGATAGTTAGCATAGCCTTCAGCTACGTCATTTGCTACGACCTAGCAAGGAGCCATTACCAGCGACGTTCACCATTTATGGATTAAAGTTAAGTATTCCACCAGCTACGTCAGTTTTTTCTACAGTCTCATTTCCTTGTCCTGTTCCAGACCTCACGCCAGCCTGCTTGAGCTAAAATGCGTGCCATTCGGCTTCCTCTTATACCGGTGTTGGCTCTCGTGCCAACCCACAACACTACTCCTCTACGATATTTTGCTCTTCAGGTACAATTTCTGGCTGAAGTGTGTTTTTGATCTGGAGATGACGGGTCAGTTTTCGCTTAACCCCTATAAATGGGTAGTGGTCGGAGCCGACAACGTTGATTTCAAGGGCGGCGTGTGCTTTCTGGCAGCCGTTGCAGAGAAATTTTCGAACTCCTGGCAGGAAGAACCATCTTACAGAAGCGCTGTAAGTGGCAGTAGGGAATGGCCATTGGGAATGCCTACATCTTGTTCCTCATTCTCACTGGCTGAAAGGGCTAAATTTGAAATAGGTACAGATGGTGTCGTGTGACCCTGAGGCAGAGGTAGTGGTCTAATGCGTATTTTTAAAGTCAGAAAGTGAGTGATGGTGTGTCCTCGCTATTCTCCCTGTACGGAAAGAAAATGAATCTTTAATGAACGATATGCATTGCACGAGGTTTCGGAGAAGCCAGTGAATTACATTTGTTTCCGTGAAAATTCGAGAGTGATGTTTCTGTATGGTCTTTCCCCTTACCGGCGTTGAAGTTCGTTACGAGCCATTTGGCGGCGGTGTAGGATCTGTAATTGATGCCCAGATCCGAGTCCATCGACTGGATCTCGGAATCTTTCTCCTAGTAATTCGATCTGCAGCGCTTCCATTATCGACATTCGTAGCAGCGAGAAGTTTAACCTCGTCTCGGGGGCCAACGCGAGGATGGTGACTCTTACAAAGACTGATTTGATAGTGTAACAGAGCAGAAAATTAATCTGGGTACGCCAATTAACGGCTCCGGTTAAATCAACGGACCAGTACGTCGCGTAATTTGTCTCGCGCGTCGCACATCGGCAAGAGCACGTGACATGGATTCTGGTGGGTTCCAGCGGCGGCCGCGGAATCTCTCCTCATGACGTCAGAGAAGCACCGAGAAAGGACACAAGGAACATTTCATCACCTTTACAGTGAAAAAGAAACATAGTAGTTTACGTATTTTAATAAATTTAACACAATGTTGCAGTTATTAACGATCATATTTCCTGATTCATTTTAATATTCATTTCACACAAAAATGAGTTGTACTCGATAGCTTCGGTCTATCCAGCAGCAGAAAAAATAGATCCTTGGGTGAACCAAGTCTTGCGTAAGCAACATACAAATGTCCCGGAAAAGGCATGTCGATGATACAAGCAACCTACTGAATACACCGCTGTGTTTGAATAGTAGGTTTCTTAGTCGCCAGTTGGTTTCAAACCCCACTTTACAATCACTGAGATAAAACATCATTGGGACTGTCATCAGTCACTCAAGAAACATCGAAAACTATATGTTCTGCACTTAGATCGATCGCTGTGTCGGCCTCTCTCAGTATCATCCTCACTCCTAATAATACTAAGGGAACCATAATCCCACAAAGTTGTATGATTGGTAATAATTCCAGCACAGAGTAAATTTGGTTGAAACATCTCGACTGCTTCCTTATCTATTTTTACATATCATCCCTATTCCCGCACTGCTTGCATTCTCGTCTACAACATGGTTACGGCTGTTCTAGTAAA
This sequence comes from Schistocerca cancellata, assembly GCF_023864275.1. Classification (NCBI taxonomy): domain Eukaryota; kingdom Metazoa; phylum Arthropoda; class Insecta; order Orthoptera; family Acrididae; genus Schistocerca; species Schistocerca cancellata. The sequence continues at coordinate 78,398,143 of NC_064627.1, read as the reverse complement.
ACATTTTGTTCAATTACCAACTTTGCTTGGGATTAGTTCTGTGGTTACTGAGACATGCTTACATAGTTTCTCTGTCTCACTCCCACCCCGCCCCATAAACGAGGCTCTACAGGTGTATCAACCCATTAGTAATTGTTTAGCAGCACTGAGTCATATTAGCTGAGGTCGCTGCCTTTTTAAATAAAATGAGCATTGATTACCGAAAACTAAAGCTCAGAAAAAGCTCGAACTATTATTGTTTGTCTCAGATGAACAGTCACTATAAGGGATCTAAATGGCAAGTTTAAGTTCGCAGTACAAGAGTCATACCTGGGGACCTAGAATAACCGCCTGCCTGCTTACCCATAACGTTCTGGCTCTCCGACCTTCGACAACACCAAAGACCACCAAATACTAAAAGAATTAATACTGTCTCAGTTTCATGCGGCACTTAAAACATCATATTCACTTAGTAAATTAACACACTGTAACAACATATCCAGTCAGTAAAGTAAACGATTTATACTGAAGTAAGATCCTAGTATATTATGCAGATAGATTAACAGTACAGGTTCTGCTCTTAGTACTAACAATTTGTAGACAGTCTATGAAAAATGTAGGTAACTGTAACAACTACGGTACAAATCTACATAGGTCACACTAGAACGATTACAAAGCAAAGACTGACCAAATCATTTCATTACATTTTTTTAGTTTCTGCAATACATTGGTGGGTTGATGATTCCGCTGCATACTACACGTCATTTCTCCAGGTACTGCATTCCCTGAAGTCGAAGAGAATTTATGACTCGGACATTCTTTTGCAGATTAAATGAATCAAATTTTACCTAAAACTATTCATAAAAGATTTTCCCCTTTCTTCACCCATTCGACATCACTTAGCAACAGTGTGAAATCAATATTTTCCTACCTTCTAAGGTTACTTGATAATAATTACGAAGTCACTGTAAGACAGAGCGTCAACTGTGTAAAGTGGTTAAAAAAATATCTCTACTGACAGTCGTTGTCGTGGCAACTAAGATATTAATGTGCCAACATACTGAGACAAATATATTTGTAGTTGACTCATAATTACGATGCAGTGGTCGCTTGCAGGTAATCTATATTGCGTAACACATTCACAGCGTCTTGGTTTGGACGTTAGTAGATCGTAGTGGTAAGAGGGTAAAAAGATAAACAAAGCTCTCAGCTTGTCTTCAGGCGATATAACACCGGTTTACTTTTCGCTGTAATGTTTTTAAAAGTAAAAGAAAACAAGCAGACTAGCTTTTCGTCACACTGGCTACAACAATTTTTTCGTCTGTCAGTACGTCCATTGAAATCATAAGTGCATAGTCGTAACTTAGAGTCGAACCAACTCCCCAGTGATTAATTTCAACTGGGTTAATAATTCCACAAATAAATAAAACTCTACCTCAACTAAGAACGAAAAATATTTTTAGTTGTAACCTATTAATTACAACGAAATTCCTCATTACAAAGAAAATTAGTTTTGAAGAATCCTTGATACTTTTTTTCTCTTACAATGTTATTTTTTATAGCGTTATACTGTACAACGTCAGTCAAAAAATTAATACAAATGATGTGGCCTTAACAAGTATATCGACATCTAAATTTAAATCTGCAAACACACTAAACACACTCGACAAGCGAACGTACGGTGAATGACGGAGGGCAGAACTGGTCATTTACTTTCCTGTTCCACTCGCAAATAGAGCGAGGGATAAGCGATTGCGTATACATACTCTGACGAGCCGTTGTCCCTCTGATCATATGTTCCCGGTCCTTCCCTAAATGTACTTTGACGGCAGTAGAACCCTTCTGCAGTCAGTTTCATATTTCGATTCTCGACAGTTCCGCAACAGTGCCTCGCGAAAAGAGAGTCGTCTTCTCTCCAAGAATTTACATTTCAACTGACGAAACATTCCCGTAATACTTGCGTGCTGTCCGAACCTACCGGTAACAAGACTAGCAGCACGCCTCTGAATTGCTTGGATGTCTTCTTTACATCCGACCTGAAGAGAATCCCAAACACTCGAGTAGTGCTCAAGAATGGATCGCATTGGCGTTCTATACGCAGTCTGCTTTGTATTTTATTTTCTTTTTTTTATATATTTACGACTCTATTTCAGAAGGGCAAAACTAGGGAGCAAATCTCCAAGGTAATGGAACGTGTCAGTATATGAAATTACAACATAAGAGTAGTAACAGATAAAAATAAAATGTTTATGAATCCAAAAAATGTCAGTCAACAATATAACATAAGAATCAGCTTAAATTTTGAAGGAACTCCTCAACAGAATAGAAGGTGTGACTCATGAGGAAACTCTTCAGTTTCGATTTGAAAGCGCCTGGCTTACTGCTATGAATTTTGAATTCTTGTGGTAGCTTATTGAAAATGGATGCAGCAATATAATACACAGGAAGTTTCATATCAGCGCACACTCCGCTGCAGAGTGAAAATCTCATTCTGGAAATATAATACACACCTTTCTGCACAAGAGTTAAGGGAGTGCGATCCAAATGCAGATTGGATTTCTGCCTAGTATGAAATGAGTGAAAGCTGCTAATTCATGAGACTAAGCCGATTTTGTTAACAAGAAATGACAGTAAAGAATATATATGCACTCCTGGAAATTGAAATAAGAACACCGTGAATTCATTGTCCCAGGAAGGGGAAACTTTATTGACACATTCCTGGGGTCAGATACATCACATGATCACACTGACAGAACCACAGGCACATAGACACAGGCAACAGAGCATGCACAATGTCGGCACTAGTACAGTGTATATCCACCTTTCGCAGCAATGCAGGCTGCTATTCTCCCATGGAGACAATCGTAGAGATGCTCGATGTAGTCCTGTGGAACGGCTTGCCATGCCATTTCCACCTGGCGCCTCAGTTGGACCAGTGTTCATGCTGGACGTGCAGACCGCGTGAGACGACGCTTCATCCAGTCCCAAACATGCTCAATGGGGGACAGATCCGGAGATCTTGCTGGCCAGGGTAGTTGACTTACACCTTCTAGAGCACGTTGGGTGGCACGGGATACATGCGGACGTGCATTGTCCTGTTGGAACAGCAAGTTCCCTTGCCGTTCTAGGAATGGTAGAACGATGGGTTCGATGACGGTTTGGATGTACCGTGCACTATTCAGTGTCCCCTCGACGATCACCAGTGGTGTACGGCCAGTGTAGGAGATCGCTCCCCACACCATGATGCCGGGTGTTGGCCCTGTGTGCCTCGGTCGTATGCAGTCCTGATTGTGGCGCTCACCTGCACGGCGCCAAACACGCATACGACCATCATTGGCACCAAGGCAGAAGCGACTCTCATCGCTGAAGACGACACGTCTCCATTCGTCCCTCCATTCACGCCTGTCGCGACACCACTGGAGGCGGGCTGCACGATGTTGGGGCGTGAGCGGAAGACGGCCTAACGGTGTGCGGGACCGTAGCCCAGCTTCATGGAGACGGTTGCGAATGTTCCTCGCCGATACCCCAGGAGCAACAGTGTCCCTAATTTGCTGGGAAGTGGCGGTGCAGTCCCCTACGGCACTGCGTAGGATCCTACGGTCTTGGCGTGCATCCGTGCGTCGCTGCGGTCCGGTCCCAGGTCGACGGGCACGTGCACCTTCCGCCGACCACTGGCGACAACATCGATGTACTGTGGAGACCTCACGCCCCACGTGTTGAGCAAATCGGCGGTACGTCCACCCGGCCTCCCACATGCCCACTATACGCCCTCGCTCAAAGTCCGTCAACTGCACATACGGTTCACGTCCACGCTGTCGCGGCACGCTACCAGTGTTAAAGACTGCGATGGAGCTCCGTATGCCACGACAAACTGGCTGACACTGACGGCGGCGGTGCACAAATGCTGCGCAGCTAGCGCCATTCGACGGCCAACACCGCGGTTCCTGGTGTGTCCGCTGTGCCGTGCGTGTGATCATTGCTTGTACAGCCCTCTCGCAGTGTCCGGAGCAAGTATGGTGGGTCTGACACACCGGTGTCAATGTGTTCTTTTTTCCATTTCCATGAGTGTATATTGAGAAGCCAATGTCAGAATACCCAGACTCGTGAACAGAGGTCAACCAGAGGTTCGCAAACCTACGCCACATATTGCTCTAACTGCCCGTTTCTGAGCCAAAAATCGCCTTCTAAAATGGGAAGAGTTACCCAAAAATTCAATACTATATGATATAAACAAATGAAAATAACCAAAGTAGATTAACTTGCGTGCGGAACGATCACTTACTTCAGATATCGCTCGAATATTAAAAATGGCAGAATTCAGTCTTTGGACAAGATCCTGAACATGGATTTTCCATGACAGTTTACTATCTATCTGAGCACCTAGAAAATTGAACTTTTTAGTTTCACTAATCATATGCCCAATCTGTGAAATCAAAATGTCGGGCTTTGCTGAATTGTGTGTTAGAAACTGTAGAAACTGCCTCTTACTGTGATCTAGCGTTAGTTTATTTTCTACAAGCCATGAACTGCACTATTTGAAACAGAGCCAATGTTGTACACAACATCCTTTATTACCAAGCTAGTGCCATCAACAAACAGAAATATTTTAGGGTTACCCGTAATACTAGAGGCCATATCATTTATACAAACAAAGAACATGAGTAGCCCTAACACTAATCCCTGGGCTAGCCCCAAATTTGACCATCCCCCACTCACACACCACATCACAGCCATTCTCAACACCGTGAATAATGACAATTTGGCGTCTGCTGTTAAAGTAAGAGGTGACCCAATTGTGAGCTATTCCCCGTATTCAATAATGGCCAACTTCTGGAGCAATATTTTGTGATAAACGCAATCAAACGCCGTACTTAAATAACAAAAATATGTCTAGCGTTCGAAACCTTTAGTGCATGCAGTACCTCACAGAGGAAAGAGAATATAGCATTTTCAGTCGTTAAACCACTTCTAAAGCCGAAATGTAGTTTTGATAGCAAATTATGTGATATGAAATGATCAATTATCCTTACGTAGACATTCTTCTTAATAACTTTAGCAAACACTGATGGCATGCAAACAGGTCTGAAACTGTCTAAATTATCCGTTTCTCCATTTTTATAACGGAGGTTTGTCTACTGACCACTTTAATCGTTCAGTAAACTGTCCATTCTTAAATGAAAAATTACAAATATGTCTCGGTACACGGTTAACGTGTGCAGCACAGTACTTTAATATTCTGTTAGGCACACCATCACATCCGTGAGAATCCTTTGTCTTCAGTGATTTAATTATTGACTCAGACTCCCTCTTATCTGTATCACAGAGGAGTTTTTCAGACATAAATCTCGGAAAGGTATTTGCCAAGAGAGTTATATGATTCCCTGTAGAAACAAAATTTTTATTTAATTCACCAGCAGTGCTCAGAAAATCATTTGACTTATCAGTAACAGAAATATTTTTCTAAAAATTGACTTTATATCGTCGACTTTGTGGTACTGGCCAGACGCTTCCTCCACAGTTGACCATATGGTTTTAGTTTTATCGTGCGGATTAGCTATTCTATTTGTACACCACATACTCTTTGCCTTCCAAATAACATATTCGAGCACCTTACAATACTGTTTGTACTGGGCTACTGTAGCGCGATTGGGATTACTTCTGGCATTTTGATACAATTATCGCTTTTTTCTGCGTGATATACTTATGCCACCAGTCATCCACACAGGCTGCGTTTTACTGATAGTACTCAACTTAGAACGTTCTAATGGAAAGCAACTCACAAAGAGTATGAGAAATGTGTTAAGGAGAGCATTATATTTGGTTATCGGCAGTATAAACATCCTGCCACTCTTGTTCCTTAACGAGGTTTAAAGAACTCTCTATTGCCGTTGGATTAGCTTTCGTAAATAGTTTTTAATTATATGTCACATTTGTTTGAGTACAAAAGTCTTGTAGTGTTAAAGTTTTTCATTATGGTCCGAAAGGCAGTTCACCCTTTTTCTAACAGAATGCCCATCCAGTAATGAAGAATGAATAAAAATATTGTCTATGGCTGTGCTACTGTTTCCCTGCGCTCTGATTAGAAATACCACAGTCCGCATTAGATTAGAAGACCTACCAACATCCTTTTTCTTGCACATCCGCATACAAAATTAATATTGAAGTCAGCACATATAACAAATTTTTGGTAATTCCTATAAAGCTGAGCTTGAGCAGAAATGCTTTGAAGTCAGGGTTAGAAGATCTATAAACAACCACAACTAGAAGTTTAGTTTCAGTAAATTCAACTGCCCGTGCACAAGATTCAAATACATGTTCTGTGCACTGCCGTGATACGTCTACGGAATCAAATGGAATACTGTTTTTTAGGTACATGGCCACTTATCCACTCCACAAAGAAACCCTTGAAAAACAGCCAGCTAATCTGTATCCTGGAAAAGGAAGCCTCTGTAGATGAGCCACACTTTTCCAAAATTTTCGCAATAAACCCAAGTCGACCATTCGCCTTCCCTACTGCAAGCCTCACACGTTCGTCCCATTTTGTATCACTTTGCAGTGTTATGGTTCGATATTTATTCTATGTGACAGTGTTAAACAGCACACTACTAATACTGTACTCGAACATTCAGGGTTTTTTTCTACTTGTCCAAGATAACTTACAATTTTCTACATTTAGAACAAGCTGTGGTCCATCGCACCAGAAATAAATTGTCAGCCATCTGGTATCCTGCTACAGTCACTGAAGGACGAACCTTCCTGTACATCAGAGAATCACACCGAGCGAGGTGGCACAATGGTTAGGTCACTGGACTCGCTTTCGGGAGGACGACGATTCAAACTCGCATCCGGCCATCCAGATTTAGGTCTTTCGGGATTTCCTAAACCGCTCCGCCAAATGCCGAATGGTTCCTTCGAAAGGCCACGGCCGGTTTCTTTCCGCATCCTTGACACAATAGGATATAGTGCAGCGTCTATAATGACCCCGATGGCGATGGGGCGTTAAACCCAATCTTCCTTGCTTCCTTCATTCCTTACCATAGCGTTATCAGCAAGCAGCCGTAAATTGCTGTTCATTATATTCGCCTGGTTATCTTACTCTAACAGGATAATCACAAGATGTTCGCTCTTTTAAAACGCATTTCACAAAGATATCTATCCAGAGGCTGATAGTTAATTAATGGCTGATTTGCAGCGCTTCTCTGCCATTTTTGAAATACTGCGTCTGTCACCTCTCTTTGTTACTCCTTGACATCTGGTATCAGAAAGACGTACTGATAGGTTGCTTGTAGCGCCACTAGGATGCGCCGACGTTCGCATATGTTCTCGAACATGAATAGGAGAAAATAAATCGTCAATATTTGCTCTTATCGGCTTATCCCAACCAGTGCAAGTACATCTATGATGTACATGTTTTTCATGCTCGAGCAGCATGCATATAGGATCAAAAATAAACAGTAGAAAACAGACACGCAAAAAAATGGAAGGAATTGGTAGACACTGAGTAGACTAGATCTAAAATTAATATTTTTGTGGGAAACGAAAAAAAAAACATTTGTAAGTGGACCGTTACAACGCATCAAGTACACTTGAAGTAGCCCTACATGTACTGGAACTATACATACAAGTTCAGCTGAACGGGTTGAAGGAAAATGTTTCATGAAACCCATCCGTCGACATGTCCTTTATTATCACTATCGGCTAAAATCGTCATCGCATTATTTGTGTATCATGCCATGCCATAACAGTATGGATGTGTCACCAATGATGCCCTATGAGAACTGATGAACCTCAGAAGAACATTAGGAAGTGGTACTCAAATGGCAGTCACACGTGAAAGCATGGTTGTAGGAGAGTCTTATATTGGATGGGGAAAATAAAACTGGCACGGAATATATTTATAACACTGACGTAGTGTAGACCTTGTTAATGAACCGGAGAAACACCTGTCACAGAAAGTACTGGAGCCGTCATGTAGATGCACCACTCGCTTGCTGTCACGTGGTTGTTCATATGCGTCTCCCGCAAGCTCCGCCCCGACTACTTTTCTGTATCATTAGGTGTGAGCGAGTGAGTGAAAGGGGCAGAATCGTTTAGTGACCAGTTGAATACAACACGAAATGGTGCTCATAATAAAATAGCTCGACTTCAGAGTCGAGTATTATGCGAAGCACAATTCGTGGAGCCGTTTATGCAAGAGCTTAGACAGGAAGTCTTTGGGTGTGTTCTCCAACAAAACGTGCAACACAAAACGTACCGGCGGCTAGCACCAGTGGTCTAGGGGCAAATAGCTCCACCTCGAGGACCGAGCGGTAATGTTGTTAGTTCACCGTCTCACTGCAAAGTCGCGCTCGCCTGGACCGCTTTTCATGAGCCTTGTTTATGTCTCGGTGTGTGTCAGTTCATCGTTTGGTTCGTAGCGTTAGTTGTGTATGTCCCTGCGTAGTCCACTTATAATGTCAACTATGTATTACAAGTGTGGCCTAAGAAAAGGTGTTTTCACCTTTAGTTTTGACAAATCCACGCGTTCCTTGCAGCCCGGATCTTTGGAGAGTTACGACTCGCTCATTTACACAATTCACGTAACATCTGATCAGGCTCATACTGATTATTTTGATTCTGATAATTTCTTATTTATAAAATTTTTGTATCCATTGTAAGGAGACAGGTTGCTTTTGCGCCCTGATTCTCTAGTGCAATTTAAGCAGTCGTTGTTCCGTAAGTAAGGTGCTTCTTACTAACGCGGAACTGGATTATATTAATACACGAGCGTTCAGACTCCCACCAGAAGTTGACTACAGTTTACTGTACAGATGTTGCTCTTTTACAGTGTTGTGAGGCGTATACGACGCGAAAGCTGGTCCACTCAACACCGGCTGCAATGTTGTGCCTGAATCCGTTCAGTGGAGATGGTAGTCAAACGTAACAGTCCTTCACATTTACAGGTCTGTGGTTATTGCATTCGTATACCGTATAGAGGGCAACTGAGTACATGCTTTCCCTGCAGTGTAAGTGGCCACCTCAGGTCTATTTGTATTGTATTGTATTTGTATTGATTCATATTCGAAGAGCGTCGAAAATTGACGTCAGTTAATCTAGTTTCTTTTCTCATGAGGTTGCAGCCACGTCTTCCCTGGATGCAATGGAACAGTAGAGGGATGCACAGTTTACTATTCCGACTTTCCGCCTTTACACTCGCAGCACGGTCCTGAAATTGTTTCTGCCACGCTGGCAGTGTCCGCAGGGCAACATGAGAGACGCCCTATGCAGGATGGTGAGGAGACGGATACGTCTGCTCCTCAGCTGCATCCGTCCCTCAAGCAACTTTGTCCGTTGATGTAGTGCCGAGTCCTGCATTCCTCATAGGTCGATTGTACGAAAACAGCTGCTGAGCTCTCTAGTGTTTCTACTAGGACTCCTCCCGCGATTCAGATAACCTCTATGGAACCACCCAATGGAGCGGAAATCTTTGAGCCTCCAGTGATTCATGAGCAGCAAACAGAGGAGCCCATAAAAATAACGTGTTCCCTTCATGTCAGCCAGTCAGGTGACTTCGGAACACTCTCCAGTTGATATGACTGGTGGCCGGGAAATCTTACTTGTCGACGCAGACGTTATGATGCCTGACCTCTGTCTTGTGCGTCCATCAGAACTGCAAGCATCGCACCCTGCGGAATGCGTCTCTGCGGCTGCTTCTATGTCACCTACTTTGGTTACCGTTCAAGAACTTCCCACCTCCTCGACTGCCGACGCTGTATTGACTCACAGTCGTTGAAAACAACGCATCCGACCTGTGCGCGCGGTGGCTCGTAAAAGGAAGTAACGACAGGCGGGACTGCTAGCCCCCACCCTCTGAGTCGTCAATGGACTGAGCAATATCCCATGATTGGTTGGTTTGGGGAAGGAGACCAGACAGCGTGGTCATCGGTCTCATCGGATTAGGGAAGGATGGGGAAGGAAGTCGGCCGTGCCCTTTCAGAGGAACCATCCCGACATTGGCCTGGAGTGATTTAGGGAAATCACGGAAAACCTAAATCAAGATGGCCGCCCGCGGGAGTGAACCGTCGTCCTCCCGAATGCGAGTCCAGTGTCTAACCACTGCGCCAACTCGCTCGGTACAATATCCCATGACACACACTGATGACGTAATTAATTTGGTCAGCAATCGAATTTCTTTAGTTGTTAAAGTATGCAGGCTTATGTGTTCCTTCCTCTGAATGTTAATAGGTGGAATCGGACCTGCGGCTCACTTCGTTGAATCAATTTATCTACGTTACCCGTGCGGAGGTCGGACTCCTTCAAGATGTAAAATTTTCTCCCGTTTCTCTCCATGATTTTTAAACTGTGCTTTAAGTGGACCCCGAATGTTCCACGGGGACTGTCTCGTTTTTCAGGGAGGGCAATCCCATTCAAGGAAGTGAACCTCATGAGAATGGTAGGGGAATAGGACGTATTTTCTTTGCCAGACCTTGATTCTCCTTTATGCACCATACCGTACCAGGCACACTGTGGACCGTTCCTGGTTTTATAATGAAGATATAATTTGTTTGATACGTAAATGTTCTCTGAGTATCTTGTTAGCAGGTTATTTAAACTGAGTTGTTTCCTGTAAATCAGCCTCCAAGTTTTAATTCCTGTTGTGAACTGCAAGATGAGTTCGCTCCTTGGAACTGCCAGATGTTTGGGTCTGTAAATATCCGACTCCTATCAGATTATCGTATTTTACTCTCATATCTAGCAGTAGGCATTGTATTTTTAATTTATCTGATTGGATGCGTGTTAGAATTTAGGCTGTCGCTGCCATTCCCGCCAATTTCACGGTCCACTGTGCAGTAACTCTTGCTTTAAATGACTCGCCAAAGTTAGTGAAATTGTTTCGATCGCCTTGGACGCCGAATGTGACGCACGTGGAGGATCCATCTCTCAACGAGGTGATCCAGGAAGTGTGTGACCGTAGCCTCTGTTCAACTAGGCTGTTGAAATGGCTCTGAGCACTACGGGACTTAACAGCTGCGGTCATCAGTCCCTTAGAACTACTTAAACCTAACTAACCTAAGGACATCCATGCCCGAAGCAGGATTCGAACCTGCGACCGTAGCACCCGCGCGGTTCCGAACTGAAGCACTTAGAACCGCTCGGCCACCGCGACCATCAACTAGGCTGTACTCTTCTATTTTGGAGTGGTGCGTTCAATTGCAAATCCGAGGCTCCGTCAAATGTTGATGCAATTCTTCCATGATAAAGCACGGGAATTCCTAAGGACCCATGAATTTTACTACTCTCTTTTATAGGACCTAAAAAAGTACTGAACATGGTTCGCTACTGATTCCAGATGTCAGACGTGTAAAAGGCGCATTTGTTACCATTGAAGCAGTGTGAAATGGAGGAGTAAAGAAACCGATCCAAATCACATTCCATTGTAGCAGATGACTGACTTCTCTATGTCATCTGATTCGACGAGATTCGTCCTTGAAGTGCATGCATCATTTCTCTGAAGACAGAGGACAGCAATTTTATGATGGCACAAAAGGACATATTCTACATAAGTTCTACGTTGGACTGTGTGATGTACTCCTTCCTTTCGATATGTCATCCGATTTGTTGGTCGGGCTCTGCGTTGTAGGTCTACTCCTCTTCATAGTGCTGCTTTTCTAGATGCCTTTCAACGCGACGATGTCTATGATCTTATTGTCAGATCGCCTTCTCGTAACTCGTCGGGGTAGGATGATCCGCCTAAGCAGTTTCATGAGCGCTTTTGGCCTTCGTTGAGTACCACTTTTCCATTGGATTTCAACGAAGCGTTGAGAGGAGGGTTTGTGACTCTTTTAGAGTTGGCAAAAATGTTTTTATACCTAAAATTTCTGGCCAGGCAATGTCGTCAGGTCATATTGGTAGCCGCCGTTACTTCTGTTCCTGTTACTGGGGTATTTGTGGATTTTCACAGTCCGTTCGAACGGGTTAACCATGGCTTCCTGCTGCAGTTACTGGAAGTCGTTGTGTTCACAGCTGAAGACAGGAGGCTCTCGTCTAATTCGTGTACTGGTATCCAAGCTTCGGTGGTTGTCAATGGTCAACTGACACCACCGATAACCACCAGTTGCAGTTTACCTCAGGTAAATCCGCTTTAGACGTCATCATTTTATCTATAATTTGAGTCGATTCTTCGAAGAATCGTCTTTAAGTTGCAAGGGTGGACATTCTTGGGAGAGGCTAGCCTAGTGCACACATGCGCGGACGATGTGATCGTGTTACTCCGTGCTATCGCTGAGATTCCATTGTTCAAGGCTACGATGGATGGCTTTGGCCTTCTATCTGGTGTCCGCATCGACGAAAGCAAATGTCGATTAACGAAATGACAGGGTTTTGATATTGCTGTCATTTCGTGGGCGACGGTGGTCGATAGACATAAGTCTTTAGGAGTCATCATTGATTATTGTTCTCGACTCCAAATTGCTCCACTTAGTTGGAAGTCGTTTACGGAGAACATACAACGATCAGTTCTGCCAAATGAAAGACGTTCTCTTACCTGCTTCAGATAAGTCGGATTCTAGGTACCTACGTTCTGTGCACAGCATATTAAATCGCTCAGATCTATCCCCTTACCAAGACTATGGCGTGTGCGTTCTTTCGGGGGTTTGTGACTTTCCGATATTCAAAGGAAAGCGTCTGTGTTATTTGTTCGGCGCACCGTGCTGACTTCGGTTCACGCAATCCACACATTCACGCCGCGGTTGTTTTACTGTCTGCGGCCGGATAGTCCTGATCCGCCTGTCGATGCTGGTGGAGTAAATTTCCAGTTTAAAATGTGAATGAATTTTTACATCGCTGTCAGTTATTTGGGAGCTGATACTCTACAGAGGCTGCATCTCTCTACGACATTTATGTTAACGCGTGTGACAGCGATTGACCTATGGCGCCTGTTGAATGGGTATCACCGCAAACATCTTGGAAGACCGTGTGGTCTCATTTCATCCCTCCTGTTCTACCGTCGGTGGCGGCGTTCTCGTGGTATGAAGCAGTACACAGCTTATTATCCACCAATGAGCGCCTATTTCGTGTTGTGCTTAGTGCCACGAAAAGGGGTAATAGCTGTCCCACCATAGACACGCTACAACATAGCTATACCTGTCATGGTACGAAGCGAACTGGCTCTGGCATAAAAAAACAATTAGCCTTTCTAACTCTATCGGTTGAGACTGCCTTATCGGCTGATATACTACTGCGTCCAAACTCCTCCTCCTTTCCAAGGGCAAAGACGAATGCAGCTGCATGGATGTTGGGCCACTATGTTCATAACACAGTAGCGGCGGGCACGATATGGTGCCACTCACGTTCCACCAATATATGCCCACTGCACAATGGAAGTGCTTTCATCTGTCACGGTATCACGACCTACATTTTTAAAATTATTTTTAGAGTAAAGTGGCGGTACCATGTAGGGTTAACTCTGATTTTGTTTTATTCTTTTGTTGGGTAAGGTTTGTAACGTTAAAAGAAAAAAGAAAGCAAAGGGGTCAAGGCGTTGGACTGCCAAGCTCCTGGTCCTAATTCGATTCTCGATAATAGCTATTTTTATATTCGATACTTTTCGGTGTGCTTGATGATACTGTGACGATGGGAATACCTTTCTTTCATATCGTCTTTGACTATTAATCAAAACTTTGCCAGTTTCGGATCGAGCCCGACCACTGCTTAAATTCTGAATAATAATCATCAGCAATGGCGGCCGAAAGCTCATTCTGGCAACGGCCTTGTCAAACAGGTTGGAGGACCGAATAGATGTTCACGGCACTCTCCTGCCCTCTGGGTGAGAAACTGCGCCTAAAAGGTGGAACAATCAGCAATGGTCAACGGCATGAGGTTTCAGAACACAAAGGAAACCACGACATTAAAGAAACAAAGCGTAATGTGTATCCACAGGACATGAGGCTAGTAATTCAAAAAGTGTCATGATGATCCATTCATTGCCCATAACATTCCGGATTATTCCCTCGTTCGCATCTCTGGAGGAGACTGCCAATGGGGAGGTAACCATGACAAAGATGGAATTATGAACGAAAGGATAACATTCTACGAGTCGGGGCGTGGGATGACAGAAGTTTGAACATTCTAGTAGGGAAGCTAGAAACCCTGAGAAGGGAAATGCTACGTCTTATAAAGTGGGCGGTTAGTGAAGTGAAACGGAAAGAAGACTAGGTCTTCCCATCATCATTGAGTATAGGGTAATAAATATAGCAGCAGAAAATGGTAAAACGAGAGTAGGATCCGTTATGAATGGAAAGATAGGTCAGATAGCGTGTTACTGTGAACAGTTCAGTGAAATTGTTCTTCTCATCAGAATCGACAGCAAATCAACGCTGAACACAACAGTTCAGGTATACATGCCGATGTCGCAAGCCAAAGACGAAGAGGTAGAGAAAATATATGGGGATATGTTTTTGTTGTTGTCGTCAGTCCAGAGACTGGTTTGATGCAGCTCTCCATGCTACTCTATCTCCCAGTACTTACTGCAACCCACATCCTTCTGAATCTGCTTAGTGTATTCATCTCTTGGTCTCCCTCTACGATTTTTACCCTCCACGCTGCCCTCCAATGCTAAATTTGTGATCCCTTGATGCCTCAGAACATGTCCTACCAACCGGTTCCTTCTTCTTGTCAAGTTGTGCCACAAACTCCTCTTCTCCCCAATTCTATTCCGTACCTCCTCAATAGTTACGTGATCTACCCATCTAATCTTCAGCATTCTTCTGTAGCACCACATTTCGAAAGCTTCTATTCTCTTCTTGTCCAAACTATTTATTGTCCATGTTTCACTTCCATACATGGCTACACTCCATACAAATACTTTCAGAAACGACTTCCTGACACTTAAATCTATACTCGATGTTAACAAATTTCTCTTCTTCAGAAACGCTTTCCTTGCCATTGCCAGTCTACATTTTATATCCTCTCTACTTCGACAATCATCAGTTATTTTGCTCCCCACATAGCAAAACTCCTTTACCACTTTAAGTGTCTCATTTCCTAATCTAATTCCCTCAGAATCACCCGACTTAATTAGACTACATCCCATTATCCTTGTTTTGCTTTTGTTGATGTTCATCTTATATCCAACTTTCAAGACACTGTCCATTCCGTTCAACTGCTCTTCCAAGTCCTTTGCTGTCTCTGACAGAATTACAATGTCATCGGCGAACCTCAACGTTTTTATTTCTTCTCCATGGACTTTAATACCTACTCCAAATTTTTCTTTCGTTTCCTTTACTGCTTGTTCAATATACAGATTGAATAACATCGGGGAGCGCTACAACCCTGTCTCACTCTCTTCCAAACCGCTGCTTCCCTTTAATGCCGCTCGACTCTTATAACTGCCATCTGGTTTCTGTACAAATTGTAAATAGCCTTTCGCTCCCTGTATTTTACCCCTGCCACCTTCAGAATTTGAAAGAGAGTATTCCAGTCAACATTGTCAAAAGCTATCTCTAAGTCCACAAATGCTAGAAATGTAGGTTTGCCTTTCCTTCATCTATTTTCTAAGTTAAGTCGTAGGGTCAGTATTGCCTCACGTGTTCCAACATTTCTGCGGAATCCAAACTGATCTTCGACGAGGTCGGCTTCTACCAGTTTTTCCATTCGTCTGTAAAGAATTCGCGTTAGTATTTTGCAGCTGTGAGTTATTAAACTGATAGTTCGGTAATTTTCACATCTGCCAACACCTGCTTTCTATGGGATTGGAATTATTATATTCTTCTTGAAGTCTGAGGGTATTTCGCCTGTCTCATACATCTTGCTCACCAGATGGTAGAGTTTTGTCAGGACTGGCTCTCCCAAGGCCGTCAGTAGTTCCAATGGAATGTTGTCTACTCCCGGGGCCTTGTTTCGACTCAGGTCTTTCAGTGCTGTGTCAAACTCTTCACGCAGTATCGTATCTCCCATTTCTTCTTCATCTACATCCTCTTCCATTTCCATAATATTGTCCTCAAGTGCATCGCCCTTGTATAGACCCTCTATATACTCCTTCCACCTTTCTGCTTTCCCTTCTTTGCTTACAACTGGATTTCCATCTGAGCTCTTGATATTCATACAAGTGGCTCTCTTTTCTCCAAAGGTCTCTTTAATTTTCCTGTAGGCAGTATCACCCCTAGTGAGATAAGCCTATACATCCTTACATTTGTCCTCTATCCATCCCTGCTTAGCCATTTTGCACTTCCTGTCGATCTCATTTTTGAGACGTTTGTATTCCCTTTTGCCTGCATCATTTACTGCGTTTTTATATTTTCTCCTTTCATCAATTAAATTCAATATTACTTCTGTTACGCAAGGATTTCTACTAGCCCTCGTCTTTTTACCTACTTGACCCTCTGCTGCCTTCACTACTTCATCCCTCAGAGCTACCCATTCTCCTTCTACTATAATTCTTTCCCTCATTCCTGTCAATTATTCCCTTATGCTCTCCCTGAAACTCTGTGCAACCTCTGGTTCTTTCAGTTTATGCAGGTCCCATCTCCTTAAATTCCCACCTTTTTGCAGTTTCTTCAGTTTTAATCTACAGTTCATAACCAACAGATTGTGGTCAGAGTCCACATCTGCCCCTGGAAATGACTTACAATTTAAAACCTGGTTTCTAAATCTCTGTCTTGCCATTATGTAATCTATCTGATACCTTCTAGTATCTGTAGTGTTCTTCAATGTATACAACCTTCTTTTATGATTCTTGAACCAAGTGTTAGCTATAATTAAGTTATTCTCTGTGCAAAATACTTCCTCTTTCGTTTCTCTCCCCCCAATCCTTATTCACCCACTATATTTCCTTCTCTGCCTTTTCCTACTCTCGAATTCCAGTCACCCATGACTATTAAATTTTCGTCTCCCTTCGCTGCCTGAATAATTTCTTTTATCTCATCACACATTTCTTCAATTTCTTCATCATCTGCAGAGCTAGTTGGCATATAAACTTGTACTACTGTAGTACGCATGGGCTTCGTGTCGATCTTGGCGACAATAATGCGTTCACTATGCTGTTGGTAGTAGCTTACCCGCACTCCTATTTTTTTATTCATTATTAAACCTACTCCTGCATTACCCCTATTTGATTTTGTATTTATAACCCTGTATTCACCTGAACAGAAGTCTTGTTCCTCCTGCCTCCGAACTTCACTAATTCCCACTATATCTAACTTTAACCTATCCATTCCCCTTTTTAAATTTTCTAACCTACCTACCCGATTAAGGGATCTGACATTCCACGCTCCGATCCGTAGAATGCCAGTTTTCTTTCTCTTGATAACGACGTCCTCTTGAGTAGTCCCCGCCCGAATGGGGGACTATTTTACCTCCGGAATCTTTTACCCAAGAGGACGCCATCATCATTTATCCATACAGTAAAGCTGCATGCCCTCGGGAAAAATTACGGCTGTAGTTTCCCCTTGCTTTCAGCCGTTCGCAGTACCAGCACAGCAAGGCCGTTTTGGTTAGTGTTGCAAGGCCAGATCAGTCAATCATCCAGACTGTTGCCCCTACAACTGCTGAAAAGGCTGCTGCCCTCTTCAGGAACCACACGTTTGTCTGGCCTCTCAACAGATACCCCTCCGTTGTGGTTGCACCTACGGTACGGCCATCTGTATCGCTGAGGCACGCAAGCCTCCCCACCAACGGCAAGGTCCATGGTTCATGGGGGGAATATAGGACCGTCAATTCAGTACGTAAAGGAAGATGGAAATCTAATAGTCATGGGGGACTAGAATACGGGATAGGGGATGGATTAGGCGAAAGGGTAATGGGAAAAATGGGGTTGGTAGTAGGAATCAAAGAGGAGAAAAACAAATAGGGATGTGCAATAAATTTCAGCTAGCAAGAGCGAATACTACATTCAAGAATTGCAAGAGGGGAATTAGTTTTGTAAATGTCCGGAAGATACCGGAAGATTTCAGGTAGATTACATCATGGTCGGGCAGGGACTCTGAAATCAGATATAGGATTCTAAGGCGTACCATAAATTAGTTATGATGAAAGATAGGATAAAGTTTAAGAGACTAGTCAGGAAGAATAAACGTGGAAAAAGTGAAGTTCTCCTAGGCTATAGATATGCAATAAGGAGTAGTTCAGCAGGCAGTTCAGATGAAGAGGAATGGATATCTCTAAATAGAGCAATCACAGAAGTTGAAAACAAAATCAAAGGTACAAGGAAAGTAACCGCAAGGAAGCCGTGGGTAACGAAATTAACGAAATAAATATCTCAGCTGATCGATGGCGAAAGGAAGTACAAAAATGTTCAGGGACATTCACGAATAGAGAAATACAAGTCACGGAGGAATGAAATAAATAGGAACTGCAGAGAAGCTAAGGCGAAACGGCTGCATGAACAATGTGAATTAATCGAAACTGACTCAGCACACAGAAAAGCGAAAACAGCCTTCGTTGTAATTAAAAGCAGGAGCGGCAGCATTAAGAGTGCATTGGGCATTACATTGTTAAAATTTAAATGCCGTGTGGCTAGGACCCCGCGTCGGGTAGACCGGTCGCCTGGTGCAAGTTGACGCCACTTCGGCATCTTGCGCGCCGATGGGGATGAGATGATGATGATAAGGACAACACAACACCCAGTCCCTGAGCGGAGAAAGCCTCCGACCCAGCCGGGAATCGAACCCGGGCCCGTTGGTGCCTCATTCAGTCGCGCTGATCACTTTTTTTTCTTTTTTTTATCAGCAGCTTGGCAGTCTAATGCCTCGACCGCTCTTTTTTTAATTATTATTTTTTTATTTTGTTCAGTATAGTCTGTTGCGTTTGGTCTGTGCAGACGTCACATGGCGCCCGTTCAAGATGACCATTGATTCCTTTACTCAGTTTCTTTTATGACAGAGGACAATCGGCCCTCTGACGGAACACGCTGAGCTACTGTGCCGGCACCACTCAGCTACAGGGGGCGGATTCCAATGTTAAATGCTGAGGAGAGAGCAGATAGATGAAAAGGGTATACTGAAAGTATCTGTTAAGGGGAACGACTGGTCCGATGACGTGATAGAAGAAGGAAGAAGAGGCGATAGGGAAGATGTTGGAGATCGAGTATTAGAATCAGAATTTAACAGAGCTTTGTAAGACTTATGATCAAATAAGGCAGGAGAGATGGCTAACAGTCCATTGGAATTCATAAAATCACTGAGACAAATGACAACAAAATGGCTACTCACATTGGTGTGTAGGATGTATGACACTGGCGATACACCATCACTTCCAGCAAAAAAAAAAAAAAAAAAAACCATTATCCCCACAATTCAGCACCATCAGCTTAACAGCTCGTGCATCGAAGTTGCTGACAAGAGTAATGAACAGAAAAATGGAAATGAAAGTTAAGAATCTATTATATGACGATCAGTTTGGCTTTAGGAAATGTAAATGCACCAGAGAGATAATTCTGACGTTGCGCCTCATGATGGAAGTTAGACCGAAAAAAATCAAGACACATTGATAGGACTTGCCTGCCTGGAAAAAGTTCGACAAAGTAAAATGTTTGTGTTCTGGCGTAACCACAAGCACCGGAACGAATATTCGAAAAGAAAGACCGGAGAGGGCGGCGAGGAACGTCGGCCAATGGTGCGTGGAATTGGACCGCACCGCACCAAAAGCGACACTTGGAAGAAGGGAATATAAACGCTGCTCCTGCCTGCCTCGGCCGCTCAGATCGGCACCTGGTCGCGGACGTTAGTTATCAGTGACACGTTTCAACTTGCCTGAACATTTCACATGTGAAGGACTCTAGATTATGTTGAATGTCGCCTCTCGTTTGCGAATACTACTCGTAAATCTCAAAGGTAAGTATTGCCAACTGCTTTATAGAAATAAAACTACTAACGTTATTTGTTTGAATTGTTGTGTAGCATTCTGAGAACGCTGCATCCCTTAGGCACCCTATTAACGACGAGTGGGCAAGACCCCTCAGTTAGAAGCTGTAGAAATGAATTAAAGTTTCTGCCACAGTCAGAACTTGAAACCAGATTTCCTGCGTAGTAGGCAGATGTAGCAGTCAGTACATCACTATAGCAGCATAGGTAACATAGCTGCACGCACTACCCTAATACAATGCCTTCCTTAACACGAACTTCACGCTTTCATTCTATTTCCTCTTCTTAAATTTAATTCATTTCTTCACCTTATATCATTATCGAAGATAAAGCTAAGACTCATATGTCTCAGGGTCTCTCTTTGTCGTTCGTAAGGGCCACTTTTCGCTTTTGCCTTGCCCTGCACCGAGCTACTCTGCTGTCACACAGAGGCAGGAAAATTTTATAGAATGGAGAAAGTCCTATGTACCATTCGCTCGCCCTAGTATTTAGAATGTTCTTTGAATAGTAGATTTTGACTAGGAGCGATGGTTACGTCTATTATCTTTTTACGCTGATGCTCCAATTGTGTTTTAATGGACAATAATTTTACAGGTTGTAAGCAGAATTCTTCCTAACATCATGCCAGTGGAATGCGATAATTGGAGTGCTTCATATGGCGCTGTTCTGTCGGCTGCCCCATGGAGGTCAGATAGAGAGAGAGAGAGTATTTCTCCGAAAGGTCCCAAACAATAGCATAGCCATGGCACCGATCTGGCGCATCCCTGATCAAAACACAAAGTTTTCGTGAGGAAACGGCCACCAGCCGTTCGGAAAATAACGAGCGTCCGTCGATTTGGCCCCCGAGACCTGACATCAACAGATAGACCCACCAGTCACGTGACGGGACCCACCTGCAAGTGCCTGTGACCGGGTGCTCCCCTGCCTGTTGACCATTCGCTGCTACTGTGAGCGGCTGGCCTCATCTCTGCAGAAGATTTCCAGCCAAGGCTTTCTGCTGCTGCAGCTCGTCTCCAACATGAAATGAACAGAATTCTGATGTGCTTGCATCCCATACCCAATTACGTCCATGTCGGTACATAGCATGCGATTGCCAAAATTGCATGGCAGAGTAATACTGTTTGGAACGATCGAGGGCCCGCTGTTTTGCAAAGGAATATGTGGAAAACTCTGAGCAAAAGAAGGGACAGGATGAAACGACATCTATCGAAACATCAGGGAATAACTTCCATAGTAGTAGTGGGGGTGAGAGCTGTAAGGGAAGACACAGATTGGAACACATTTCATAAATAATTGAAGATGTAAGTTGCAGCTGCAACTCTGAAATTAAAAGGTTGGTACAAGGAGAAGGATTCGTGGTGGACTGCATCAAGCAAGTCAGAAGACCGACGACGCAAAAGAAAAAAAAATCCAAACAGCTTCTGCAGCGAAAAAGAGCAGTATCTCTCCGGAAAGGGTTCGAACACCAGGAAACATCGATCGAGTGATAGAACGGCTGGAAGACAGTCCGGTGAAATCGCAACGGCATTCATCTGTTCAAGTGGGAATTAAGAAATTGGTGTGTCAGAACATTATGTAAAAGTACGTAAACCTGTGTGTTACAAATTTAGAGTTATGAAGGAGTTAATAGCTTCGACACGAATTTTCGTGTGTTGAGTTCTGCCGGTGATTTGTGATTGAAGCATGATCACGACTTTTGGTTCCTTAATTTTTCATTAACTCTGATCAGGCCTGATTCAGCCAGTCAGCATACGTGAGCTCATAAAACATGGACCAATATGAAGGAGAAAATCCCCATCCATACTTTGAAGAACTATTGCAGAATCTCACGATAGGTGTTTCCTTCGGAACTATCTGGTACACGCATCGTAACATGATTCTCTCATCAAACTTTTAACCCTAGCAATACAAATACCAAATCGTTTTCGGTAAATCATACCACATGGGGAGAGGGGATACCTTATGCCCACCACAAAAGAAAGTTATGTTGACTCTTGTTAACTTTTATCAATAACTGTTATTCATAACATACTTTTTTAAAATATGTAAGAAAAAATATGTAAGAAAATATGTAAGAATGGCCCTGAATATGAAAAGATGAATATGAAATATGTTGTTTAAATTCCCAGTCACTCCTAAGACTTAAAGTTTGGTATTAAATATACTGCAGAATCTAAAACAACTACAGAATTTGGTATAAGAAATCATTAAACTATTGTTTTCAAAATTTTGAAATATAAAGTATATAAATACATTATGATGATTTCTGAAGGTGGACATATATTCCCCTTCATCCTTGGTATTGCGAGGATTAATGCAATCTAGTATACCTAGAAACTTTTTAGTTCTTATGTGGATGTACGACTGCATGGCAAATTTCAGCAAGAAGGACCAACAGTACACAGTGCGTTGACAACAGCACAGAAGAGGACAATCAGCGCACACAATGTTCACCTTGTCGCTCGCTGTGGTTTTTACCTCTGGTACAAAATGAACGATCATGATTACTCACACACTGTAAAAAGCACAGAAAACTAAAAGTTGTACTACTGCTGCTCCTCAGATGTAGCTGCTAAAGTGTCACGCAGACTGATAATCCTAGCACAGCACACTGCATAGGCATGGCCATTAGGAGTAGGTCACTGCGGTCTCTGGACAGGAATTTGCCGACATCAGCATCAGCACTTTCTTATCTGTGGTGTCTTATGACAGCAGAGACAATGGCGAATACCATATACTGCTGACAGCAGCAACAGCACTTACTTATCTCCAAGGCAATTCCATCAATCGTGACATCTTGCTTCATGCCAGGCCAAGGAGGTGAGGAGGTGATGGCCATCACCCCCCTCCCGTCCCCCATGCAACAGCAATCTGCGTGGAGCTTTCTCCACACTGAATATCCCAGTTCTACAGCCAGTGGCGTACAAGTATAATTTCCATACTGTGCACCCCCATGCCCCATGTCACCACATGTCACCACATGTTCCTGCTTGGCAGTCAAATCTGGAAAAGTATTTGGACTGACGAAAATTTCATCGCCTATGTCTGCATTACTGACTTCCATAAGTTCGTTTAAAGAAAGGCTCACTAGACAGATTGGTAAATTTCATTTGAAGCTGTAAATCATTTGTCGTGAAATATTGGAACGAGTAGACAAAATATTTCTCAATATGTAATTAAAGACCAACATTTCCTTGTACAGTGTAAATAACGAATTAGTAATTCGTAATTCTCAAACGAAGTTTTATCTAAAATAATACTGCAGAAAGCCTGGAAATGCGAAGTAGGAGCAAGTCCTGTTTCACATTGTAGCTGCTCCTGTAACCAGCAGATGGCTGCACTGTAGAAAACAAGTGCATTTGTCACCAGCTGATGGCCGGACTGTAGAAAACAAGCAATGTCTGATCTTTGAACCAGATTTCTTTGAGGGTATTACCATCACCAACAAATGGCTGCACTGTAAAAATGTTGATAGTTCTCCTTCGAACCATAGGTATTAGTACTCACTCTCATCACCAGGTGACTCAGTTGTTAAAAAACGCAGCAGAGTCATGAATTACTTTCCCCATCTAACATGCTGAAAAATTCTAAAATTTCCGCAAATTACTTAAGCAGCACGAAAAGTACAATGTTTACCCTGAGTAGCCAGAATCTAGTTTAGGTTAATATATGAAAAGACGCTGTAAGACTAAAATCGGTTATTGTGATGTGATCTCACAATATGTCAAAAAAAAGTCTGCAGTATGAAATGGAGTGGAAGTTACACACATACACATACACAAATTCGCCAAATTACTGCTAAAAATTCCAAATTATGTATCCCAATTTAGACACTTAATAGCAGTTGATATTTGAGAATATAGGCCAAGTAATTCGATGCTGTAAAACTAACCTTACCAGCCTTATAATCGCAGATCTGGAGCACTTCAAATCGATCTTCCTGCCACAGTCAAATCGCTTACAACACATCAAAACCGGGTAACATATGGTGAATGATGGTGCTTTCGTTTGTTGGCAGTTTACTATCACTCAGTTATAGCAGTTTCCACTCATTGCATTCAGACACTCAGTCTGGTAGTTTTCTTTTGTGCTTGTATGTTGTCTCCCTGTCAGTTCTGCTAGCTTTGTACCAGAGACAGCTTGGGCTGTAATGGTTCAGGCAACACTGTGTTCCTGCTTTTTAAGGGCCCTTCTTCACGTGGAGTACAGACTGTTGTATTAAATACTTCCCTGGTTGAGTCTGAAGGCGGAAAATAAGAATTGACTAAATAAATAGAAAATTGTGTTAAAAATAACTTATTTTTGGACTACATGATAGTATTTTGTGGACGCAACCAGCCTCGTGTGTATGCCACTGCCATAGCTGGTTATGTGCATTTTCTTGTGATAGCGGCTCCAGACAGCTCTTAGCACTCACTCTAAGCGCAATACATGTAACGTCCCTCCTGACTCCTGACATTCTCTGTAAGCACGCCACTGTATGATCACCTTCCATTGCTATATATGCTAACACATATTGAAATTATGTATATCATAAGAATGTCACCACTTTTTTCCGTAAGCACAGCCACCTCTCAGTGCTGTTCTCATGATTCCTGGGTGACCTTGGAGATAAGGAAGTTCTGGTGTTGGTGTCAGCGAAACATGACATTCACAGTTGTCTCATCTGTCATGTGGCATCACAAATAAAGTACTGGTGCTGACGTCATCGGATTTCTGGCCAGAAACTGCAGTGTCCTGACATTTACAGCATCCTCTGTTTCGTTCATTCACATCTGTAAATAAATTCACTGCAGGCGTTTTATTTTCTCAATCTCTACATGTTCGTCACTTGTGATGGGATCGTCATACAGAAGTGAGATGATATGATACGTAAATAACACACACAATCTGGTGAAAATTATTTGGACACCTATTGATGGACATCAATACGTGTTGTATCACCTTTCGCCCTTACGACAGCTTCAACTGTGTTGAGGACACATTCGATGCGGTGTCTATTTAGAAAAGACTGCCCATTTTTCCACGAGGCTCTATGGCAGTGATGCTGGACTCTTGGATCTGGAGCGAAGTCAACGTTCTGACTCATCCAAAAGGTGTTCCACTGGGTTCAAGTTACGACTCTGCACAGGACAATCCATTTCAGCAAAGTCACTCTCCACGAACCATTGTGCATCACAGAAGCTGTATTATGAAAGGGTACATTGTAATGCTGATACAATCTTCAGTTCCGAACGCTTCGTCTGGTCTATACAGTACAGAATGCTGTAAAATGTGCTCATATCTTCCCGCATTTAGGATTTTCTTAAGTTCAATAAGCTTACCAACCCTAGTCACGA
Organism: Schistocerca cancellata; assembly: GCF_023864275.1. Classification (NCBI taxonomy): domain Eukaryota; kingdom Metazoa; phylum Arthropoda; class Insecta; order Orthoptera; family Acrididae; genus Schistocerca; species Schistocerca cancellata. The sequence goes on along the minus strand of NC_064627.1, from coordinate 78,372,990 downwards.
AAAATACGCTCATACTATGACACGACCTCTTCCTCCTTACTTTGCTGTTGTGATTATGCATAATAACAAGTAACAGTCTCCAGATATTCAGCAAACTAAGTCCTTCTAACAGAATTTTACGAGGTAACAAAGTGATTCATCGCTCCAAATTACTTGTTTCCACTCATCCACTGTCTAGTGGAGCGGCTGTTCACACGCCTGAAACGTTGCTTAGCAGTGACTGAGAAACGTTGTGGCTGGTGAGAAGCTGCTCGACCATTAGCACCCCACTCCTTTCAACGGCCTACACGCGGTAGCACACTGCTTGTAGCACTTTGAAAATTGCGAGTGACTGTTTTTGCTGATTTCATTCAGTCCGGAACCGTGCTGCTGCTGCGGTCGCAGGTTCGAATCCAACCACGGGAATGGATGTGTGTGATGTCGTTAGGTTAGTTACGTTTAAGTAGTTCTAAGTCTAGGGGACTGACGACCTCAGATGTTGAGTCCCTTAGTGCTTAGAGCCATTTGAACCATTTGAACTGATTTCATGCGCGATTTTTAACAAGCACTCTCCACAATGCTTGGAGGTCCCTGTCCGTCAGTAGATGAGGTCTTCCTGCATAAGCCACGCATTTATGTAGTCAATGCTGAGCAACATTTCAGGGTGTGAAGAGCGACGAAACTGGACAGTGGATTATGAAAGCAAGTGATTTTGAGCGATGAATCAATGTAAAATTCCGATAGAAATGCGCTTCCCGTTTCCACTTCGCTGTCATAGCACTAACACTCTCCTGGGACTGCTTTATAAGGGTCTAAATGTCCCTGATGCAGGGTTACTCAGGCGGTATCCAATTCCTAGTCCAGTTTGGAAATCACTGAGCTCTCCTAACAGAGCCACTCTTCTTTTACTGCTTCTCTGCTGACAACACAGCAGTTCGCTGAATTTTGTTCTGGAAACATACTCTAGTCTTTGACTAAGCCAAGTTTCTGCAATACCTTTGGGGTCCTGGCCACTCGTCTCTTATAGAGTGCCTAAAGGATGCTTTCTCGGATAAGCAAAGCACTCTGTCTTCAGACCACAAGTGGCCCATCGGGACCATCCGACCGCCGTGTCATCCTCAGTGGAGGATGCGGATAGGAGGGGCGTGTGGTTAGCACACCGCTCTCACGGTCTTTATGATGGTTTTCTGTGACCGGAGGCGCTACTATTCGGCCCAGTAGCTCCTCAATTGGCATCACGAGGCTGAGTGCACGCCTAAAAATGGCAGCAGCGCATGGCGGCTGGATGGTCACCTATCCAAGTGCCGGGCACGCCCGAAAGCGCTTAACTTCGGTGATCTCACGGGAACCGGTGTATCCACTGCGGCAAGGCCGTTGCCGCTTTCTCGGATAGCTATATAATAATTCAACCAAGTCACATTAATCGTTTTTATTACAATAAAGTGGATTGACAGTGTATGCATGTATGTATGTATTAAACCGGGGAGCTAGGAAAGATGGAGAGGCTTCGTCCCGCCGTAGCCCACAGTGGTTCAGGACCCCACAACAGGCCACAGCAGTTCACCCACCTCACCGCCACCCCACATCGAACCCAGGATTATTGTGCGGTTCAGCCCACAGTGGACCCCTCCGGGAATGTCACATACCAAACGAGTGTAATCCCAAATATTTGCATGGTACAATATTTATGGTGTACGTGTTTGCGCAGCAATCCCCGAAACAGCGTAACTGATGCGGAATAAGGGGAACCAGCCCTCATCCGCCGAGTTAGATGCGAAACCGCCTTAAAAACCATCCACATGCTGGCCGAGACTGACAATACTAAACTTTGGTTTACAGTGGTATCGCAAGCGATGGGTGAGGTGCAAATGTCCGTGCAAGTAATGGATATGGATCACAAGATCCGGCTATCGTAGTGCTCTGTTATAAAATTGAACTCCGCCCGTACAGGCCATGAAGACCAATCGGTACCGTCCGACCGCCGTGTCATCCTCAGCCCACAGGCGTCATCGGATGCGGATATGCAGGGGCATGTGGTCAGCACACTGCTCTCCTGGCCGTGCGTCACTTTCCGAGACCGGAGCCGCTATTTCTGAATCAAGTAGCTCCTCAGTTTGCCTCACAAGGGCTGAGTGCACCCCGTTTGCCAACAGCACTCGGCAGACCGGATGTTCACCCATCCAGTGCTCTCTTCTGGTCGGGGTCTACTAGTGTCTGTTTCCTACTTCTGTGCTCTTGCGTTTTTCATCTTCGTGTCGTCGCTTTTCGTTTACGCCGGAACAATACCCTTCCTTCCGAGAGTGTTAGTCCAGTAAGTTTTGCAGGATAACTTCTGTGAAGTTTGGAAGGTAGTAGACGAGGTACTGACGACATTGTCAGCCGCTCGTGGTCTCGCGGTAGCGTTCTCGCTTCCCGAGCACGGGGTCCCGGGTTCGATTCCCGGCGGGGTCATGGATTTTCACCTGCCTCGAGATGACTGGGTGTTTCTGTTGTCCTCATCATTTCATCATCATCCAGGAAAGTGGCGAAATTGGACTGAGCAAATATTGGGTAATTGTACGGGCGCTGATAACCACGCAGTTGAGCGCCCCACAAACCAAAACATCATCATCACCACGAGGTACTGACGGAAGTAAAGCTTTGGGGAGGGGTCGTGAGTTGTGCATGGGTAGCTCTGTTGGTAGAGCAGTTGCCTGCAAAAGGCGAAGGTCCCGAGTTCGGACCTCGGTCCGGAACGCAGCTTTAATCTGGAGGAATTTTCAAAAAAATGGTTCATATGGCTCTGAGCACTATGGGATTTAACATCTATGGTCATCAGTCCCCTAGAACTTAGAATTACTTAAACCTAACTAACCTAAGGACAGCACACAACACCCAACCATCACGAGGCAGAGAAAATCCCTGACCCCGCCGGGAATCGAACCCGGGAACCCGGGCGTGGGAAGCGAGAACGCTACCGCACGACCACGAGATGCGGGTGAGGAATTTTCAGTACATCAGAGTTCGCCTCCTCTTATGGTGGGTCCACTGCTTGTGACATTTGGTGATCGATACATACGGTGGTCCAGGTGCTTTTGAGCAGATAGTGTATGAACTTTCGTGCTGTGATGATGGTTATTGGCCGAAAACGATGGTGAAAGTAAAGTGAATACAAACATCTGCGTGCCATGTATTTCATAAAGCACATAACAGCTGTTTACTGTCGCCTTCGGAATATGTTAAAGGTGACTAAAGGCGGTCAGCCAGGGAGCGAGTGCAGGTGGCGAGTGGGCTGGCGCCAGTGCTAATTGCTGGCGTGACGGGCGGCCGTCGCCAGCCGAGTCCCGCCCCTCCGCTTATCGGCCTCGCAGACCGCCGGTCGGCGCGCAACTACTCTCGCCAGCGCTCGTAATAACGAGGCTGGCGCCACTTCCGCCCAGCCCACGACATCCCGTAGCATGCACGGAAGTCCTTGTCGTTCAGCTCAGGAAACTGCGCCCAAGACTCTGTTTCCGTAGTCACAGAACCGAGAACGAATCGTATAATGGGGTGCTGCAGTTATAAATATGCAGGACATTGATATATTTCCCCATTGCATGTCTATCGACACTTAGCAGCCTACGGCACTTGCCTGACAGATTACTGTAAACAAAAAGGTTGGACTCCAGTTCCGCCCTACTGCGCAATCGCTTACTCGAATCGCTTATTCGAAAAACTCGAATGTTAATGAAGTCTACGTGGCAGCAGTAGAAAGGGCGAATCAAAAGTGAAGTAGCTACGTCATGGTGTTGTGGCGTCATTCTAGGCCGGGGGCTTAAAAGTCCCGGTTTACCTGCCGCAGGGAAAACGCTTGATGATGCCTTTTATTATGGGTAACAGTGCATCAGTAATAAGTTCGATAATTTTGACTGTGATATCATCAAGTCTGATGCTGCTCGTGCAAATCGCATTATGGATATTTTGATGGTAATGCCAGTAACACGGTTAGTTGAATTCTTCACAGCTACCATGCCTTACGGCCGAGCCGGCCGCTGTGGCCGAGTGGCTCTATGCGCTTCAGTCCGGAACCGCGCTGCTGCTACGGTTGCAGGTTCGAATCCTGCCTCGGGCATGGATGTGTGTGATTCCCTTAGGTTCGTTAGGTTTAGGTAGTTCTAACTCTCGGGGACTGGTGGCCTCAGATGTTAAATCCCATAGTGATTGGAGCCATTTGAACCTTTTGAGCTTATAACCGTCAAATAATATAAGACTTTTCTTTTGTTAATTAAGTTTTCTCGGCGGATGGTACATTGCACCATTCCAGCATTTCTCGGACGTGCATACGGGATAACAATATTTCTTCTTCAATATTTGGTATGATAACCGTTGAAATATCTCCGGTGAACCCGTGATTGAATTAAAATCACTTGACCAAATAATATAGTATGGAATAAATTGGCGTGAATCAGAGATAAGACATAAACCTTCAGTAAGAGATTGAACTTCACGCGTCTAACAAGGAGACCACACGGAGAAAAACGACTTTGAAATTTTCCGAACATATGTAATACGCGAGTACAAGGATTATTTTTCGAAATGCAATGTGGTTCTGAGTTACACTGTCCTCTCCTCTTGGAGGTGGGGATGGGGGGGGGGGGAGGAGTTACGATCGCAGCAGCTGCAAAATTTTTAACACTGAATATTTCCAGCCCAATTAAAATTCATAAAAATATCGATAACGCTCGTGACTTGTCCGAATCATTGGTTCGAATCTCATTTAGAATATTATTTTTTTACCCTCAGTTGGAATGCCTAAGTCATTTAAACAGAAAATTCATCAAGTATATTCTAATCAACACATATCTAATTGACATTTTTATTAAAAATACTTGTCCTCATATTTATAATCACATACTGTACACAAAAATCCTCATTTCATTCGAAATATAAGGTCCTAATTAGTGATACTTTATAAAATGATGTTAACAAAGGTGGTTGACATTTTTATTAAAAATACTTGTCCTCATATTTATAATTACATACTGTACACAAAAATCCTCATTTCATTCGAAATATAAGGTCCTAATTAGTGATATTTTATAAAATGCTGTTAACAAAGATGGTTGATTAAAGAACAACAAAATTCAATTATTTTTCGTCTACAGTGTTTTACGCTTCAAAGAAACGCTTGTTTGAAAATTTTACAACAGCCACGAACCGAATCAGAAAAATCCTACTTGCCGAATTATTGGACTTACTTTCATGAGTTAAGGACGCTCGTAAAACTTCAAACACGATTTTCTCGAAGTTCTTTTAGAATTGCGATGAACTGCTTTCATGACTGATACTTGATTTCAGGACTCCACGTACCACAAATACACTGACGGAGAAAAAACCGCAGCAGCAAAAAGTAATTAATGTAGAGTATTGAAATTATTTGATTACATTTGACTATCTAACATATTTAAGTGGTTAACATTGTGAGATGGCAGGTTCACGTAAACGCGAGGTTGAAGATATGAAATGATGGTACTTATTAATTAATGTGCCTCCAGAGTGTTGAATGCAAGCATGCAAAACGTGCATGAATTGTGTTGTACTGGTGCCGGGTGGCAGTTTGTGGGATGGAGTTCCGTGCCAGCTGCGTGTGGTTGGTCAATACAAGGACGGTTAACGCTGCTTCTGGATGACGCTGGAGGTATGGGTTCGATGATGTCCCCTATCTGTTCGACTCGAGGCAGATCTGGTGATCGAGATGGCCAAAGTAACATGTCGGCACTTTGTAGAGTATGCTAGGTTAAAACAACTCTATCTGATCAGAAAGCATCGCCTGGAATGTTGTTCGTGGATGGTAGCGCAACAGGTCGAATCACCAGAGTGGCATACAAATTTACCGTTAGGGTGCGTAGACTAAGCAGGAGAGCGCCCGTGCTGTCATGAGGAATCGATTCCCGGACCAGGTATAGGGCCTTAGTATATACAGGGTGTTACAAAAATGACCAGTATATTTGAAACGGTAATAAAAACTAAACGAGCAGCGATAGAAATACACCGTTTGTTGCAATATGCTTGGGACAACAGTACATTTTCAGGCAGACAAACTTTCAAAATTACAGTAGTTACAACTGTCAACAACAGATGGCGCTGCGGTCTGGGAAACTCTATAGTACGATATTTTCCACATATCCACCATGCGTAGCAATAATATGGCGTAGTCTCTGAATGAAATTACCCGAAACCTTTGACAACGTGTCTGGCGGAATGGCTTCACATGCAGATGAGATGTACTGCTTCAGCTGTTCAATTGTTTCTGGATTCTGGCGGTACACCTGGTCTTTCAAGTGTCCCCACAGAAAGAAGTCACAGGGGTTCATGTCTGGCGAATAGGGAGGCCAATCCACGCCGCCTCCTGTATGTTTCGGATAGCCCAAAGCAATCACACGATCATCGAAATATTCATTCAGGAAATTAAAGACGTCGGCCGTGCGATGTGGCCGGGCACCATCTTGCATAAACCACGAGGTGTTCGCAGTGTCGTCTAAGGCAGTTTGTACCGCCACAAATTCACGAAGAATGTCCAGATAGCGTGATGCAGTAATCGTTTCGGATCTGAAAAATGGGCCAATGATTCCTTTGGAAGAAATGGCGGCACAGACCAGTACTTTTTGAGGATTCAGGGACGATGGGACTGCAACATGGGGCTTTTCGGTTCCCCATATGCGCCAGTTCTGTTTATTGACGAAGCCGTCCAGGTAAAAATAAGCTTCGTCAGTAAACCAAATGCTGCCCACATGCATATCGCCGTCATCAATCCTGTGCACTATATCGTTAACGAATGTCTCTCGTGCAGCAATGGTAGCGGCGCTGAGGGGTTGCCGCATTTGAATTTTGTATGGATAGAGGTGTAAACTCTGGCGCACGAGACGATACGTGGACGTTGGCGTCATTTGGACCGCAGCTGCAACACGGCGAACGGAAACCCGAGGCCGCTGTGGGATCACCTGCTGCACTAGCTGCGCGTTGCCCTCTGTGGTTGCCGTACGCGGTCGCCCTACCTTTCCAGCACGTTCATCCGTCACGTTCCCAGTCCGTTGAAATTTTTCAAACAGATCCTTTATTGTATCGCTTTTCGGTCCTTTGGTTACATTAAACCTCCGTTGAAAACTTCGTCTTGTTGCAACAACACTGTGTTCTAGGCGGTGGAATTCCAACACCAGAAAAATCCTCTGTTCTAAGGAATAAACCATGTTGTCTACAGCACACTTGCACGTTGTGAACAGCACACGCTTACAGCAGAGAGACGACGTACAGAATGGCGCACCCACAGACTGCGTTGTCTTCTATATCTTTCACATCACTTGCAGCGACATCTGTTGTTGAAAATTGTAACTACTGTAATTTCGAAAGTTTGTCCGCCTGAAAATGTACTGTTGTCCCAATCATATTGCAACAAATGGTGTATTTCTATCGCTGCTCGTTTAGTTTTTATTGCCGTTTCAAATATACCGGTCATTTTTGAAACACCCTGTATATGTAGCACGCTGACATGTGGGTTGCAGGTCCTCAACTGAGCTCCTTCTAACCAACACACTGCGGTTACTGGCACCGAGACCGAACCAGCTTTCGTCGGAAAACACAACAGACCTTCACCTGACCGTCCAGTGAGCTCTCGCCTGACACCACTGAAGTCGCAAACAGCGGTGGTTTGGGGTCAGTGGAATGCACGCTGCAGGGCGTCTGGCTCGGAGCTGTCCTTGAAGTAACAGATCTCTAACAATGGTTGTGTCACTGTGGTGCCAATCGCTGCCCAAATTGCTGCTGTTGATGCAGTACGATGAGCGACAGCCATGCACCGAAGACGACGGCCTTCCCTCTCGGCAGTGCCACGATGCTGTCGAGAGGCTGGTCTTCTTGCGAAGAAACATTCTCGTGAGCACCGCCGCCAGAAATCAACTACAGTGTCTACATTCCTGCCAAGTCTTTCTGCAATATCGCAGAAGGAACGTCCAGCTTCTCGTAGCCCTAATATACGACCTCGTTCAGACAAGTGAGGTGTTGATAAGGGCGCCTTTGTTGCCTTAAAGGCATTCTTGACTGACATAAACTCACCACGGCCAAATGTAACAAATGCTCACCACCGTTACCGCGTGTATTTGAAGTAAACCTGATTTCTCTCCTCATAATGGCACTAGTAGCGACACTCTCAAGCCACTGGCGCGAAATCTGAATATACATTATCTTTCAGATGTAGAAACACGCTTCTCCGCAGCTCGTGGTCGTGCGGTAGCGTTCTCGCTTCCCACGCCCGGGTTCCCGGGTTCGATTCCCGGCGGGGTCAGGGATTTTCTCTGCCTCGTGATGACTGGGTGTTGTGAGATGTCCTTAGGTTAGTTAGGTTTAAGTAGTTCTAAGTTCTAGGGGACTGATGACCGTAGATGTTAAGTCCCATAGTGCTCAGAGCCATTTGAACCATTTTTTAGAAACACGCTTACCAACTATTGTTTATATCGTAAGAACGTGTGGCTTGTTGTTGCGATTATTTTTCCGACAGCGTAAAAAAAATTCCAAAATCCGATTGTTGTGTCGTCTCCTCGTAAGATTAAAAGATAGCAGGTGACTGTTCAGCAGGTCTACAGTGCTTATGAATTACGTTCTTATTTATTAAACTGGATGGCGTCTGCTGGAATGCCAGACAGCAAAGCCCCCGAGCAATAATTCGTCCGAGAACGCAGACATCAAATGAGTGCTTTACATGGTTTGCGGAGCTACACTCTCAGAGGAATTCTTGGGTGCCTGCCATTCCTCACACTGTACGTCGTTTACTGTCAGACACATTCCATGCCGTGTATTCATGTGAGCGTCGGTAGAAAATTGGCTATCTCAAAGAACCTATGGCCATTTACCTGTATGCTGGGATAGTACAGTGCTGGGTGGAAACTGTAAGGCATACCTTAGCTAGCCGCTGAACTTTGACGTGATCCAACCAAAAGGAAAGCTCGGCGAACGGAATGTGTTAGCGAGGGCCGCGTGGTCGGCAGACAAAGGGTCTCACTCGTCTGCACAAACTGTCCTTCCGTGCTACTGTGAGGAAGTGCTCGTCTGTTTAGCACAGATGGCTTGGGTTGTGATACTAATATGGGCGTGCTGAAGCGACTTCGTTCTGGATTATGGTCACGTTGTTCCTGTGTTTCTTGCTTGCGCTGCATTTATGTGACGGTGCACTTCGTGCTCTCACAGATTCTGGAACATTAATTTTGTTTCCACGAACTAAATTTCCATCGTATTTAACGTACGTGACGTTAAGTCTTTGTTCGAGATCAGGAAGTCGTTAGAACCATTTGCAATCGATACCGGTAGACAATTTTCATTCAATCACCAGAATTTCTAGGTTTTTTAGCTCGTTGCTTTTCCACTCCTTCGGACGTTAAAGCTTATATACGATAATTTAGTTTGTTGTATATGGACGGTCATGTAAAGGTATGTGGTTTCTGTCTGGAACAAAAGATTTTTATTGGGTTTCTGAAAAATATATTGAGTGTGCAGTAATTTGATATTCTTACGACTTTATTTTTCACTCATTCGATCTTTATTCAAGTTAACCCTTCACTTGTTTCAGATCTGTAGATGTGCTCCATTAAGAACTACGTTCTAGAACGTACTAGGTTCACTTTAACTACATTAAAGGTCGAGAGGCAATAAACAGCCTTCAACTGTGATGGTATTTTTGTTTTAAATGTACTCTTGAGCTACGCAAGAATGTTCGGTTTGGTGTGGATGTTGAAGGCACGTGGTTGCAGAGATGGACACTTTGAGGTAAAATTCTGTTCCCACACTAGACAAAATATTTTCCACTATTCCACTGTGCTTTGAGAAAGCTCTTACCACTAATAAATATAAATCAAAATTGGTCAGTCTGCGTTTATTGACATACGAGTCAAATTCTGTATAAGGGTGTAGTGTTTCAGGGCATTAAATCCGAGGTCGTAGTCTCTTACTAACCCACTGGTTAAAGTATAAAGTAGTGCGAGGCTTCAAAGACGCCATAGGCCCTACACACTAATAGATCATAATTCGTACACACTGTTGATTTTCTGACACGACGCTTGCTATCTTTTATTCTTGCACGCGTATAGAAGGACTTTAATGTGGCTACTCTTTTATCTCAGCCTCTCGCACATTTGTTCCAGACCATATAATCACGTAAGTGGTTTTATTCAGTCGCCAAGTCACTCTGAAGATTATTGCATCGTTGTCAGCAGAGATATCGGCACAAGAAATTTTGCTAATCCAGATCCTCTTCCGAAATATGATGTAACTGTGTTTGTTTTGTTTCCAGTTCTTAATAATTTACAAGTCACAACGGTTAAATAGCTTCGGTTTTTAAGGTGATTGGGTGTGGTCTATTATACCAAACGAGTAAAAGACGACGGCCACGACCTCATAAATTCGAACATACCATCGTGGGGGAGCCCCTTCTCTCTATGCAGCCCAAAAAAGAAATAATAAATAACTCCAAGGAGTAAGCACGTAGCAAACCAACTACCAGCCTCACTGCACTACGACTTAACCAGAAAAAGTGTTACGTTGTTACGTTCAAGAAACGTCTCAGATGCTACAATTGTAGTGAGTACGGGTATCTGGAAACAAACTGTCACAGCGAGAAGGAAACCGAAGGAGAAACTTCGACCAAGATAGTAAACTGCCGCATGCATTTCTCGAAAGCAGCAGCAGGTAAAGGCACGCGGACGGAATGATATGTAAACTCAGGCGCATCAAAGTACACGTCCAAATACACAGGGTGCCGAAGTCAGAGTTAAAACAGCGACAGGCTCGCCAGTAGAAGTGGATAGTTCTTGTAAATTATTATGGGTGGAGATGACACTTAACAACCGAGCTAGGTTAATAATTGGCTCCTTTTACCGACCTCCCGACTCAGAAGCATTAGTGGCAGAACAACTGAGAGAAAATCTGCAATACATTTCACATAAATTTTCTCAGCATGGTATAGTCTTAGGTGGAGATATCAATTTACCAGATATAGACTGGGACACTCAGATGTTTAGGACTGGTGGTAGGGACAGAGCATCGAGTGACATTATACTGAGTGCACTATCCAACAACTACCTCGAGCAATTAAACAGAGAACCGACTCGTGGAGATAACATCTTGGACCTACTGATAATAAGCAGACCCGAACTATTCGACTCGGTAAGTGCAGAACAGGGAATCAGTGATCATAAGGCCGTTGCAGCATCCCTGAATATGGAAGTAAATAGGAATATAAAAAAAGGGAGGAAGGTTTATCTGTTTAGCAAGAGTAATGGAAGGCGGATTTCAGACTACCTAACAGATCAAAACGAAAATTTCGGTTCCGACACTGACAATGTTGAGTGTTTATGGAGAAAGTTCAAGGCAATCGTAAAATGCGTTTTAGACAGGTACGTGCCGAGTAAAACTGTAAGAGACGGCAAAAACCCACTACGGTTCAACAACGAAGTTAGGAAACTACTGCGAAAGCAAAGAGAGCTTCACTGGACGTTTTAACGCAGCCAAAACCTCTCAGACAAACAGAAGCTAAACGATGTCACAGAAAGCGTAAGGAGGGCTATGCGTGAAGCGTTCACTCAATTCGAAAGTAAAATTCTATGTGCCGACTTGACAGAAAATCCTAGGAAATTCTGGTCTTACGTTAAATCAGTAAGTGGCTCGAAACAGCATATCCAGACACTCTGGGATGATGATGGTATTGAAACAAAGGATGACACGCGTAAAGGTGAAATACTAAACACCTTCTTCCAAAGCTGTTTCACAGAGGAAGACCGCACTGCAGTTCCTTCTCTAAATCCTCGCACAAACGAAAAACTGGCTGACATCGAAGTAAGTGTCCAAGGAATAGAAAAGCAACTGAAATCACTCAACAGAGGAAAGTCCACTGGACCTGACGGGATACCAATTCGATTCTACACAGAGTACGCGAAAGAACTTGCCCCCCTTCTAACAGAGGTGTCTCTATAGAACGGAAGGTTTCAAATGATTGGAAAAGAGCACAGGTAGTCCCAGTCTTCAAGAAGGGTCGTCGAGCAGATGCGCAAAACTATAGACCTATATCTCTGACATCGATCTGTTGTAGAATTTTAGAACATGTTTTTTGCTCGCGTATCATGTCATTACTGGAAACCCAGAATCTAGTCTGTAGGAATCAACATGGATTCCTGAAACAGCGATCGTGTGAGACCCAACTCGCTTTATTTGTTCATGAGACCCAGAAAATATTAGATACAGGCTCCCAGGTAGGTGCTATTTTTCTTGACTTCCGGAAGGCGTTCGATACAGTTCCGCACTGTCGCCTGATAAACAAAGTAAGAGCCTACGGAATATCAGGCTAGCTGTATGACTGGATTGAAGAGTTTTTAGCAAACAGAACACAGCATGTTGTTATCAATGGAGAGACGTCTACAGACGTTAAAGTAACCTCTGGCCTGCCACAGAGGAGTGTTATGGGACCATTGCTTTTCACAATATATATAAATGACCTAGTAGATAGTGTCGGAAGTTCCATGCGGCTTTTCGCGGATGATGCTGTAGTATACAGAGACGTTGCAGCATTAGAAACTTGTTTCGAAATGCGGGAAGATCTGCAGCGGATAGGCACTTGGTGCAGGGAGTGGCAACTGACCCTTAACATAGACAAATGTAATGTATTGCGAATACATAGAAAGAAGGATCCTTTATTGTATGATTATATGATAGCGCAACAAACACTGGTAGCAGTTACTTCTGTAAAATATCTGGGAGTATGCGTGCGGAACGGTTTGAAGTGGAATGATCATATAAAATTAATTGTTGGTAAGGCGGGTACCAGGTTGAGATTCATTGGGAGAGTCCTTAGGAAATGTAATGCATCAACAAAGGAGGTGGCTTACAAAACACTCGTTCGACCTATACTTGAGTATTGCTCATCAGTGTGGGATCCGTAATGCTCGGGTTGTCAGAGAAGATCCAAAGAAGAGCAGCGCGTTTCGTCACAGGGTTATTTGGTAACCGTGATAGCGTTACGGAGATGTTTAGCAAACTCAAGTGGCAGACTCTGCAAGAGAGGCGCTCTGCATTGCGGTGTAGCTTGCTGTCCAGGTTTGAAAAGGGTGCGTTTCTGGATGAGGTATAATATATTGCTTCCCCCTACTTATACCTCCCGAGGAGATCACGAATGTAAAATTAGAGAGATTCGAGCGCGCACGGAGACTTTCCGGCAGTCGTTCTTCCCGCGAACCATACACGACTGGAACAGGAAAGGGAGGTAATGACAGTGTCACGTAAAGTGCCCTCCGCCACACACAGTTGGGAGGCTTGCGGAGTATAAATGTAGATTTAGATGTAGGTGTATTGAGAGCTTACATGTAAAAGGAATAGAACCTTTACTTGTAGATGTTTCCAAGACCCCATTTCTAATGGCCTCGTTGTCAAGAGGAAATTGAACACTAATCTTCCTTCCTTCTTTCTCATGGGAAACAAGTTAGGTAGAATTCAAGTGGCGAGTTGAAGTACGTAAACTAAACATATCTCTACTCTCTGTTAGTATCGAAATAGAAGGAGAGCATTAGATTTTATTTGAAATGGAAAGCTGCCGTATTTACGGAATATCCAGAAATGCGGTAGCTAATGCGTTATCTGCAAATGTAATTTACCAATTAGACCAATCTCACAATCGGAATTTTGAACCAAATCATTGCAACTCAAACTTGTGCCGTAAAAGACTTGATCAGTTTGTTTTGAGGCCAAACGAGACTTTCTACTGCCAGAGGCAGGAAAATTTTCGAGCCAGTACGCTTACATTTGTGTGAGCCGATGTAAAATAGGTGAACTGGAGGGTTAGATATTTCCTGGCGCTAATTCACAACTACTCCAGGAAAAAGTTCATATTCTCCTAAATAAATATCAAGTACCGCAGCAGACTGGAGACTAAAAACCTAGCTGAAAAAGATTAATTGGGAAAAGGATTTGTACTCTACGAACAGATAATATTATAGCGGTCATCTGATTAGCATGGCGAGCAAGGGGGGATACAACATCAGACTACAGAGCCGTATACGCCAGAACAAAGCGGAGCAGCTGAGATTTATAGACGTACAATAGTAAAGAAAGCTAGGTGGCTGCTCTTGAAAGCAAATTTGTCAGGTAGATTTTGGGCATAATCACTCTCCGCTGCAGTCTACCTGATCTACTGCTAAGGCACTAAAAACCCAAATCTCCAGAAGAAGCGTGGACAATCGGGAAGCCTAATCTTCGACACCTAAAACTATACTGTTTAAAATAATTATTGGAACACCTGTATTAACGTCCGGTATGTTAAACCTGCTTTGATGCAGGCGTTACCTGTGGTCTTATTACAAGGCTTGAGATCTTCGCTTTCATAGGCGACAATTAAAATAATTCGTCCCCTGTTGGCTTTGTTCTGCATTACAGTGTCAGTTCACACCTCAGAAGGACGTGAGTATCGGAGTTCTAGTGTTTTATAGTGTGTTACACTGATGACAGTTGTTATTTTTGGGCGTTATGTTCATGAGACCTGGTAGTCAAGGAAGGCAGGATTCGGTTACGATTGTGGACGTGGCCCCAATTAATTACTATTAGTTCCCTTTTGCAATTACATTTATTTTAAAACGGGAATTCCAGACTCAGCAGTAATTAAAGATGTTGTTTGTTGTTGTGGTCTTCAGTCCTGAGACTGGTTTGATGCAGCTCTCCATGCTACTCTATCATGTGCAAGCTTCTTCATCTCTCAGTACCTACTGCAACCTACATCTTTCTGAATCTGCTTAGTGTATTCATCTCTTGGTCTCCCCCTACGATTTTTACCCTCCACGAGGCCCTCCAATACTAAATTGGTGATCCCTTGATGCCTCAGAACATGTCCTACCAACCGATCCCTTCTTCTGGTCAAGTTGTGCCACAAACTTCTCTACTCACCAATTCTATTCAATACTTCCTCATTAGTTATGTGATCTACCCATCTAATCTTCAGCATTCTTCTGTAGCACCACATTTCGAAAGCTTCTATTCTCTTCTTGTCCAAACTATTTACCGTCCATGTTTCACTTCCATACATGGCTACACTCCATACAAATACTTTCACAAATGACTTCCTGACACTTAAATCTATACTCGATGTTAACAAATTTCTCTTCTTCAGAAACGCTTTCCTTGCCATTGCCAGTCTACATTTTATATCCACTCTACTTCGACCATCATCAGTTATTTTGCTCCCCAAATAGCAAAACTCATTTACTACTTTAAGTGTCTCATTTCCTAATCTAATACCCTCAACATCACCCGACTTAATTCGACTACATTCCATTATCCTCGTTTTGCTTTTGTTGATGTTCATCTTATATCCTCCCTTCAAGACACTATCCATTCCGTTCAACTGCTCTTCCAAGTCCTTTGCTGTCTCTGACAGAATTACAATGTCATCGGCGAACCTCAACGTTTTTATTTCTTCTCCTTAGATTTTAATACCTACTCCGAATTTTTCTTTTGTTTCCTTTACTGCTTGCTCAATATACAGATTGAATAGCATCGGGGAGAGGCTACAACCCTGTCTTACTTCCTTCCCAACCACTGCTTCTCTTTCATGCCCCTCGACTCTTATAACTGCCATCTGGTTTCTATACAAATTGTAAATAGCCTTTCGCTCCCTGTATTTTACCCCTGCCACCTTTAGAATTTGAAAGAGAGTATTCCAGTCAACATTGTCAACAGCTTTCTTTAAGTCTACAAATGCTAGGAACGTAGGTTTGCCTTTCCTTAATCTTTCTTCTAAGATAAGTCGTAAGGTCAGTACTGCCTCACGTGTTCCAGTATTTCTACGGAATCCAAACTGATCTTCCCCGAGGTCGGCTTCTACTAGTTTTTCCATTCGTCTGTAAAGAATTCGTGTTAGTATTTTGTAGCTATGGCTTATTAAACTGATTGTTCGGTAATTTTCACATCTGTCCACACCAGCTTTCTTTTGGATTGGAATTATTATTTTGGAATTATTAAAGATATCACACGTTATTAATGATAGAATAAACAACTGTGGAATTAATAGTGCTTTCAGTGCGTTACAATTTACCAAATGAGCATAAAATACAGACACAGCAAATAATGTTTTAAAAACAAGCCAATGTGATCCCAATTAGAATTTGAGGCAAGTAACTACTGTCACGGCTGAAGGATTTTAACGCCAAGAACGGCAATTATAAAAAAATTGACAAACATACTGTAAAACAGCAATTCAATAGTAAAGGTTAATTTAAAAAGACAGGCAACAGATCACCAAACGGGTGAGACACAATGATGGTACACTGTGTAGAACAACCATTTAGATCTGCTGTAACACCAAGAACGGCAATTATGTAAAAATTTTAGAAACATACAGTAAAACAGCAAATACAATCATAAAAAACAAGGGCCTGTCACAGACGGGCATGAGGAATCGACCTCTGAGTAGGTCCGGCAAAAAACACTTTCGCGAGCGATGAGACTGGCAGTCAAGAGTTGCATTCCGTTCACAAGATGGTAACTCAGACTAGTGGCAGTCTAACGAATCGGTAATGATAATCTTGCTGAGGCTACCTGACGTCCAATAAAGCAAATGCAAAGATGTAAAAACATGCCAAAGCTGGAACCGGCCGTCTGGACTCAGTCCGCAGCATACTGCGCTTAGAGCGCCCGGAACGAGAAAGGATTCTATAGCACCTGAATAGAAGAATCGCCAACGAACATACACAATCAAGAAAGCTGTCAAAACTACACGCCTCACCGGACAGCAACGGCAAGGAGAGGAAACGTACACTGCCGTTACACACACTAACCCCCAGGACAGGTAACTGGGTCGTCAGCGGCCACGAGGCAGGAAAAAAATAGCGCTGGTTGAACTTACATACAGTAACAAACTGAAAGCAATAAATGGTAATTAGAAGTCCACGAAAGCTAATCAGATCCGCCTTCCCCAAGCACTCCATTCGCTGCTCTTCGCCTCGGTAGCACTACGAGCAGTAACACGAACCCAAGTCACTGGAGAATCGCAAGATCTCACAGTGATGGGAGTTTCTCTACTTGCATCCAAATGAACTCGAACCTTGCAGGATCCGGTTTACAAGGATTCATGCACCCTCGTGACCACAGGCCTTCGATCCGGCAGTCCATACACACCACCAACGGTCCAGGTGTGTTCCTCGCACCGCACGGACCTCGCTCCTCCTGAGTCCCGAACGGACTCGACCCGGAAGAACCACAACGTGGCCCCAAAGGTAGCGCCACACTTACTACATATCGATAACCGCCGCTTCTGCCACTAGTGGACAGGCAACGCTTGCGAAACCAAGTGGCGCCAGTCAACACGAGAAGAAGACAAACAACCACAACAGTGTCAACTAAACGATACGGTCTGGCATCCAACAGAGGACGGAAACCTACAAGCGGAACCAACGCGAGCCGCAGCACGGCTCAGTTCAACCAATCACATACCGTGTGATGTCTAATTGCAGCGGAAGTTGCGAGGGCCCTCTGTTTGATCCGAAAGAACAGACTTTCGCCTGTGTTGCTGCAGATGCCAACGCTTCTATCTGTGTCATCCACAGTTTGTAGACACGCTCTAGGGAGACAGGTCAGCACAAAAGGCGAGTTGCACAAGATCACCGACCCATTACAATTCTACGTGATGACCGATATCCGTGCCGGCAGGTGTGGCCGAGCGGTTCTAGGCGCTTCAGTCTGGAACCGCGCGACCGCTACGGTCGCAGGTTCGAATCCTGCCTCGGGCATGGATGTGTGTGATGTCCTTAGGTTAGTTAGGTTTAAGTAGTTCTAAGTTCTAGGGGACTGATGACCTCAGATGTTGAGTCCCATAGTGCTTAGAGCCATTTGAACCATTTTTGAACCGATATCCGGTCATCTACGCGTTGCGGCATCGTACGGATACCACCAGTGCAATGCAGGACAATCTTAGAAGGGCCACTGGATCCGCTGTGTCCTATTAGTCTGTAATGGACAGGTTACGGGAACAGACCATAAGACCCAGCTTGACGAGACAACGTCCTGGTGCTCGCCTTCAGTTTTGCGTTCCCACTGTAAGTGACGCGCACTTAAGTGGTGTTTATGAAATGAGTGGAGCCCTGAGCTATACCTTGATGGCTAAAAGAGCCAAACGCATATGTAAATTCTATCTGACATTAAAATCAAAGTAAGGGTTGTCATCAATTCTAGCCACATGACAAACAAAAGGTTCCACTGAGTTGGAAAATTAATTAATTTATTCATCAGAAAAAACTCATAAAAGAACATTCATTGTAACGTCACTCATAAAAATGGGATGCAATTATAAATATGATCCAGTGAATGTTCCGATGAATCAAATTCTAAAATAAAGTAAAAATGTGTGAATTTTGTGATTAAGACCAGTTTGCAGCAACATTCCTGAAAACAAGATCTGTTCTTAACGAGTGTTAGAGATATACTGAATTTTACATAATATACAGCTCTGAGAGTCAAGAGTTGACAAAAGGCTTAAAATAGCCTTAATACATTATACAACAATTAGATATGCAGATAATATTTATGATCGCTGCACAATAAGAAATCTCGTGTCTCACAACAAAAAAGAGTACAAGGTCCTGGAAACTGCCGTTTCTATGGCCCAGTCCGTCTCGTGATTCTGAAATCAGTCACTAGATTAAAACACCGACCAAAAAAGATGTGTTCCTAGGGATACTATACTGCAGGTGCAACATTCTCTCGTACCAGTGCTAACCGCTTTCCTGTGCAGCGCTCATGGAGCGAATACACTGATAAGCCAAAACATATGACCACTGTGCAACGTGAAGATGGATGCGGGCACGTGGCGCAGTAAAAAAAAGTATGTAAGCAGACTAGATACTGACGGGTGATCACCATAGAGAAGTTATTGGCTCAAAATGGGGAAAGCCATTGACATAACGGACTTTGACAGATTATTGTGCAGAGCCTGTTAACGAAGATCTCGAACGTTCACTTGCTACTTTCCTGACCATCTACGGAAAGAGGGAGAAGGACAGCGAAACTAGCATTAGGCGCTAAATGGTTGGACAGCCACGACTCTTTACAGGACGTACAGTTAGAAGCTTATCTGCTCTTTAAACTAGGATGGGTGACATCTGGGGCATCTGTTCCGAAAGAGCACAATTCTGGTGCGCGCTAAAGTGTTTCGATGCTCACCGTTCATCGTACATTGTTGAACATGGAGCTGCGCAGCGGAACACCCCTACGTGTTCTCATGTTGACCAACGACATCGTCAGTTACGATTGCAGTGGGCACGGGACCATCGGGATTCGGTCGACGATCAATGGAAATGTGTCTGTTCATCGGGTGAATCACACAAGTCGACGGTCGTCTCCACAAACGCCGTCATCGAAGTGAACGGCGGCTCGAAACGTGCGGCGCGCCACGAACGCAGGTTGCTGGAAGCAGTATTATGCTGTGGGAGACATTCTGCTGAGCTTGGTACTAATCAAATACGCGCTGACAACTGCAAACGACCTGCATCCGTTCATGTCTGATGTCTTCACTCACGGCGATGTCATCTTTCAGCAGTATCATTGTCCGTGACTCGGAGACAGAACCGTGCTGCAGTGGCTTGAAGGGCATTAAAGTGAACTCACGTTGATGTCTCGGCTACCAAATTCGCCTGATGTAAATCCTGTGAGTCCCATCCGGGTCGCTAGAGGTCGCCGTCACCACGTACGCAAATCAGCAGCCCGTTATTTACGCGAATTACTTGACCTTTGCGTAGACGTCAAATACTACACACATCCAGAAACCTACCAACAGACCGTCGGATCCCTTATAGACAGAATCATCGACGTATTTCGTTCCAAAGACAGGTAAACGAGGTATTAAACAGGCGTTCATAACGTTTTCGCTCATCAGTGTATAGCAGTTCCTCCTCATTGACTTGGAGCTACTTCCCGCACTTGCAGAGGTGAAAAGTGGGCACTGTCATTATTGTTACAGATCCACGGCGGTTTAAGAAGAGTCTGTCCACAGTGAAAACCACAGCATTTAGATTCCACATGAGATCCAGAAAGTGCTATTTCTAGCTCCGGTCGCGGGTTCGAGTCCTGCCTCGGGCATGGGTGTGAGTGATGTCCTTAGGTTAGTTAGGTTTAAGTAGTTCTAAGTTCTAGGGGACTTATGACCTAAGATGTTGAGTCCCACAGTGCTCAGAGCCATTTGAACCATTTTGCTATTTCTATTAAGTGCAGAGAGTTCGTTGGTTTGAGTAAATTTATTGTAGAGCCTGCGCACCAAACACACATGTGCACGGTCATCGATAATATCTCCGCGGTTCCAGAAGAGGACTACAAGATACACAGACACATTTCAGTTGATAAAGTATCTCTGTAAGTTTCCACATCACATTATAAATCCTAAATGGGGTATTAGTCAAACTTTTGCCATACATTTCCCATCACGCCATTGTCGATATCAGCGACGGCATTAGTTATCCTTCCTTGCAATCTTTTAAATTAAATGGCAGTGGAGGCACGAACACTCCATCTTTAATGTAACCGCATAAAAAGAACACATCTGGAGTTAATTCAAGTGAGCATGAGAGCCTCTAAAAAAGAGACGATTCTTGTCTAAGACAACACTGAGGCAGTTAGTAACTGAGATAATCACAAAAGTCTAAATGAAAGGGTGCCGGAGCACCATCTTGTTGCAAAATTGTGTCTCGACTGTCTTAGTGAAATTGTGGCGTAAGCTGTTCCTTCAGCATATCAAGTTACACGAAAAGAGTCACAAAGTTCTCCGTGAAAACTAAACCCCGTGTGTGAGGAGGGGTAGCTGTGATTCCGCGTGTACATACACTGGAATGCAATATTAAAAGAACCGTGATCAGAAAATGGAGTTAGGCGCCGTATGCAATTATGCAAATTTCTTTTTAAAAGGTAATTCAATACGTCACGCAGCGGAAAACGTCTTATGAACGCTGAACTTAATAAGGTGTAGACCACATGTAAAAGTCAAGAATCATGCTTGGAAGACACCGTTCAACCACCGTACAACGCAACGTTTTTGTTAAGGGAGACATCTAACTATTACATGAAAATGCAAGTTTAAAAGACACGCTGTTTATTTCCCCTAACACCATTTATATAGAAACACTGTAATATCGTAACAACGAATGCAAAGTAGCGACAGTTATGTCCAATTCCGATCTTGTATCAGCCTGAGATCTCGTGAAGAAAGTTACCAATGGTCAAGCGAAGAGCATATGAGGAAGTGCTATTGGAAAGATGACCGTTCAGAGATGCAAAATGCATCCGGGAGACCAATCAACTACCTCTGCAGAGTTAAGAAGTATTGCACAACCTGAACCATACCCCGAAGATTCATTGCTGCCCGAATCTCACCAAATAAACTTCCAATACTTGGCATTGTGCGCGGTGGCTGAGGGCGGCTGTTAGTGGCGTAATGCACCATTTGCATGTGTGTCGCTGTAAAGGCTTCAAGACCGTCACTCGAAGAGTCAGAAGGCAGGGTCCCCCCTTCTATACTACTGGCCATTAAAATTGCTACACCAAGAGGAAATGCAGATGATAAACGAGTATTCATTGGACAAATATATTATACTAGAACTGACATGTGATTACATTTTCACGCAATTTGGATGCCCAGATCCTGAGAAATCAGTACCCAGAACAACCTACTCTGACCCTAATAAAGGCCTTGATACGCCTGGGCATTGAGTCAAACAGATCTTGGATGGCGTGTACAGAAACAGCTGCCCATGCAGCTTCAACACGATACCACAGTTCATCAAGAGTAGTGACTGGCGTATTGTGACGAGCCAGTTGCTCGGCCACCATTGACCAGAGGTTTGCAATCGGTGAGACATCTGGAGAATGTGAAGGCCAGGGCAGCAATCGAAAATTTTCTGTATCCAGAAAGGCCCGTACAGGACCTGCAACATACTGTCGTGCATTATCTTGCTGAAATGTAGGGTTTCGCAGGGATCGAATGAAGGGTAGAGCCACGGCTCATAACACATCTGAAATGTCACGTCCACTTGTCAAAGTGCCGTCAATTCGAACAAGAGGTGACCGAGACGTGTAACCAATGGCACCCCATACCATCACGCCAGGTGATACGCCAGTATGACGATGACGAATACACGCTTCCAATGCGCGTTCACCGCGATGTCGCCAAACACGGATGCGAACATCGTAATGCTGTAAACAGAACCTGGATTCATCCGAAAAAATGACGTTTTGCCATTCGTGCACCCAGGTTCGTCGTTGAGTACACCATCGCAGGTGCTCCTGTCTGTGATGCAGCGTCAAGGGTAACGGAAACCATGGTCTCCGAGCTGATAGTCCATGCTGGTGCAAACGTCGTCGAACTGTTCGTGCAGCTGGTTGCTGTCTTGCAAACGTCCCCATCTGTTGACTCAGGGATCGAGACGTGGCTGCACGATCCGTTACAGCCTTGAAGATAAGATGCCTGTCATCTCGACTGCTAGTGATACGAGGCCGTTGGGATCCAGCAACAAAATATTTTCACATTCGGAGGAGAAATGTGGTGGTTAGAATTTAGTGATAAGATTCCGCCGCAACGAAAAAAGTCTTTGTTTTAATGATGTCCACCCAAATCCTGTATCAGTTCAATGACGATCTCTCCCATATTTCGCCATAATACAAAACGTGCTGCCCTTCTTTGAACTTTTTCGATGTACTCCATCAATTCTACCTAGTAAGGATCCCACAACGCGCAGCAGTATTCTAAAAGAGGACGGACTAGCGTAGTGTAGGCAGTCTCCTTAGTAGATGTGTTAAATTTTCTAAGTTTCCTGCCAACAAAACGCAGTCTTTGGTTAGCTTTCCGGCAACATTTTCTATGTGTTCCAATTTACGTTGTTCGTAATAGTAACTCCTAGGTATTTAGTTGAATTTACGGACTTTAGATTTGACTGAATTATCTCGTAACCGAAGTTTAACGGATTCCTTTTTGCACTCATGTGGATGACTTCACACTTTTCTTTATTTAGGATTAATTGCCAATTTTCGCACCATACATATCTTCTCTTCTTCTCCTCAGCGATCAAAGGCCCTGTAGACCACGCGCTGCATCAACTATGCCGGCCGTTGTGGCCGATCGGCTCTAGGCACTTTAGTCCGGAATCGCGCTGCTGCTACGGTCGCAAGTTCGAATCCTCCCTCGGGCTTGGATGTGTGTGATGTCCTTAGGTTAGTTAGGTTTAAGTAGTTCTAAGTCTAGGGGACTGATGATCTCAGATGATAAGTCCCATAGTGCACAGAGCCAATTTTTGCATCAACTATCTGCTTCCACCGCCGTCTATTTCTCGCAGTCTCTCTCTACCCTGCGGAAATTCCTAATGCTGCGATGTCCTTCTCTATGTCAACTTTCCACCTCGTACGAGTTCGGTCCAGTGATCTTGTTGCCTGGGGAGTTCCTTTAAATGCTTTTCTGGTGATTCTGGTGTTCCATTCTATTCATATGTCCAGCCCATTACAGTTTCCTACTTTTTAATTTCTGGATGATGGTGGCTTGCTTCAATAGCTGATAAATTTCATTGTTCTTTCGAATTCTCCATACGCCATTCTCCAACACGGGTCGCCAGATTTTTCTCATTACTTTTCTTTCGAAAACATTAAGTTTTTCTCTTTCATTCTTTGTAAGCGTCCAGCTTTCTGAAGCGTACAGTACTGTGGGGCAGATGATAATGTTGTATAATTTCATCTTTGTGGTGATTGACAAAGCTTTACCTTTGAATGGGTTGCTTAGTGAGTACAGAAATCTTGACCTTGAGGGTATTCTTTCGTTTATATCCATTGTTATTATATTTTTACTGTTGAAACGTGATCAAGGTATTTAAACTGAGGAACCTTTCCGAATTTATGTTGGTGAAGTTGAAAGTAGGGGTTTGGGTTTATGTTTATGTTCTAAATGTTCAAATGTGTGTGAAATCTTATGGGACTTAACTGCTAAGGTCACCAGTCCCTAAGCTTACACACTACTTAACGTAAATTATCCTAAGGACAAACACACACACACATGCCCGAGGGAGGACTCGAACCTCCGCCGGGATCAGCCGCACAGTCCATGACTGCAGCGCCATAGACCGCTCGGCTAATTCCGCGCGGCGTTTATGTTTATGACGACCTATTTCCATACATTCTGTTTTCTCTTGGTTAATCAAAAGCCCCATTTTGCTGGCACTGTGCCTGGGCGATCTGTACGTGTCTTTCATTTCTTCTTCAGTTTCACTCAGCGATACTATATCATCTGCATAAGGCAGGAGTTTTACCTCACTGTGTTCGAATCGGAGACCACTGTACAGATGTAGATTACCCTCCCGAACCACTTTCTCTAATGCGAGGGTGAAGAGGGCACATGAAAGAGCGTCTCCTTGTCGTAAGCCTGTTTCAATTGGAAAGGTGGGGGATATGGATCCTCTGAACTTCACTGCTGCCTGGGAGCCATCCATGCACAGTTGCATCATACTAAATTCTCGTAAAGTGTTGTAGAGGCTGTCATAGGCTCGCTAGAAGTCAATGAAGAGACAGTGGATGTTTTTGTTGAATTCCCAGTTTTTCATCACACAGATGTCTTTTCTAAATCGTTCTACTCAATACAGCACTGAAGAATAGCTAATAGACATATAACAATGAAACTTCGGCAGTTACGCGTTAAAGACAGTCGTGTGTAGGGATGCCACCTGCATTTCACTCCAACACGTCACTGGCGAGAATTTACGAACGTTCCGGAATTTTTTGAACAGACCTCGTGTCTATTTTCTGTATGTATAGTGATTTTGGCTCAGCCATCTTTTGAAACCCCGGAGGTACTTACGAATAACGTTGTACAATGGAGCCTGACACAGTACCCAAATGCTTATCAGATCAGGCACGGTCTGACGGCAGAGGTTTGGCGCGGCGCCGGATTACGTGGGGCCCCTCCGGACTCACGGCTGGCTAGCTGCTGCGACCCACCGCCGATACGAATCTCTGCCTCACCTGTGGCGCCCCGGTCCTCCTGTTCTTTCTAATTTAAATGCAAATGCGCAGAATTTACAGACGACAACTGAAACTTCCCATTCTGGACGAAATTAAAAACATATAGCGCGCGACTCCCGCCGCCGGACCGGCTCGGTATTTAGCACGGCGCGCACGTGCCTCGCGTTTCGCACGCAGAGCCTCCTCATCAGGCGGCGGCAGCGGACGCAGCGCCCGCTAATGAATTTCGACGGAGACGCCTACTTTCTTTGTCGGGCCGGGAGCAGCGGGCGGAGCGATGAGCTGGCGGCAGATCCGATTATCTGCGGAATATTGCGCTCGGTAAACCTCTTACGGAGCGGCGGGCATAGCTAATAACGGCGCGCGGCCCCGGGCCCCGCCTCGGCGTTAGTTACCCGCCGGGGCTTTAGTCCGCCGTGACGCAAGCGGCCGCTGGCGCCAGTCCGGCGCGCCAGTTCGCGGACTCGCCGAGGCGGAGCAGTGTGGAAATTAAAACTTGCAAGCTCTTCCTTCTACAACCACAAAGTCTTTAGCGAATTATTTCTCGCACAATGCATTCTCGGATGAATTGTTGCGCCTATCGTTGCTTTATCATGAGCGGCATTCCTGTGTGAGCCTTTGTCTACTGTATAGGATTATTCCATTATTTCCCACTCTGTGATTAGTCAAATATGAAACTCACTTTTCTCTATCTCCTAAATGACATCTTCCTCCCACATTTGCTGCTCCAAACCTCCCAGTTCTTTCCGACATTTCATTCAATATCCCCTTAATCACTCTGTTCTTAGCTCTCAGCACATGTTCTCTCCATTCTAGCATTTCAATCCTTATGTTCCTGACAATGTCTGATTCGTTATATACGAAATCTGACCAAAAGTATCCAGAAACTTATCAGATGACATTAATACGTTTTGTGTCCACTCTTTGCGCTCACGGCAGCTTGAACTAGGCAGTTGACCAATCCAACGTGGTGCCTCAATGACTGATGAGGAATGGCAGTCCGCCCGATAGCTAAGTGGACAGCATGACGGAATGCCGTCCTATGGACCCGGGTTCGATTCCCGGCTGGGTCGGACATTTTCTCCACTCAGGGGCTTGGTGTTGTGCTGTCTTCATCATCATTTCATCACCATCTGGCGCACAGGTCGCCCAATGTGGCGTCGAATGTAATAAGATCTGCACCAAGGCGGCCGGACCTGCCCTGCAAGGGCCCTCCCAGACCCGTACTTTTCGACTCTGTAAGTGCAGAACAGGGAATCAGTGATCATAAGGCCATTGCAACATCCCTGAATATTGAAGTAAATAGGAATATAAAAAAAGGGAGGAATGTTTATCTGTTTAGCAAGAGTAATAGAAGGCAGATTTCAGACTACCTAACAGATAAAAACGAAAATTTCGGTTCCGACACTGACAATGTTGAGTGTTTATGGAAAAAGTTCAACGCAATCGTAAAATGCGTTTTAGACAGGTACGTGCCGAGTAAAACTGTGAGGGACGGCAAAAACCCACTGTGGTTCAACAACTAAGTTAGGAAACTACTGCGAAAGCAAAGAGAGCTTGAAACGTCCCCTTAGAACAATTTCTGAATGACTGTGCTGATAAACCTCTTACACTATTTGCTTTTCAAGTTTGAGTGTGTCGTATTTGCGATGCTTTCTACAAAGGAATGTCAATAGCGAAGATAATGGCCTCCCTTTTTTTTTCTACCTGTGCCTCTGAAAAGGCACACACTAATGGCTTTTTCTCCAGGCGTCTGACACAGCTGGGTGCCCACGACGCATTACGTACAGGTGGTCACTAAACATTCTTACGGAAATATTTACGACAGTAGTTTTCGCTACAGTGACAGTCTCATATAAAAATATTTCACAGGTCAAGAATTTGCGTTACAAATCTGTAGAAACAAAATCCTGTAAATATAACAGTGTCCAAAAAATTTTCGTCGGCATTGTGGTACATTCACACATTTACACACATTTCATAACTCTTAAAGTAGTATTCTTGGTTTCCAACATATTGTTATGTTCTTTAATGATGTATTTTGTACCTTTGTAATTGTATTCTTATGTTATAAAATTGTAATTGACACCAGTTCATTATATTATTAACTTGTAAGTTCCATTTCACTAAACATGTTTCTGTTGGTCATAGTATATGGACACTATGTGAGAAGTAGGGACTGTTAGTGTTTGCACGTGTGTTAATAATTCAGCAAGGGGCTGGATAACAGCATTTCTTGGTCTAAGGATAATTCCAAAAACTTTGTGAGTGCACAAGTGGTGGTTATGGACTTGCTATATTATGTGCAAGACTCTTCAATGGTGATTGTGCAGCTGCACAGTCACAACAGATGGGTGCTAGGCAATCTCTACAAGGACTACAGTGGGTCTACACCTTTGCTGACTCACCAATGCCATTATTTCTACAAGGACTACAGTGGGTCTGCATCTTTGATGGCCCACCAATACCATTATTTCTACAAGGACTGCAGTGGGTCTGCACCTCTGGTGGCCCACCAATACCATACTCTCTACCATGACTACAGTGTGTGTGCTCTGTGATGACCTACCTACCAATATTCTTCAAAACGTCGAATGACTCTACTGTGGGTTTGCTCTGTTGTGGCCCTTTACCTGTCTGCATGTCAAGAGTCAGCACTGTCTTTCCGTTGGAAGGACAACACTACTTCTTCAAGACTGCATGGAAAAACCACTACTTCCGTGTGCATTTTCTTTTACTGCTCAGACTTTGAGAAAAACACTGCAATTTTACTGTAATGAACAATCTGGACTGTCTTTATGGACTGTGAGAAAATTTTAGCTTTTGACCAACATTGTATCAATAAGTGTGTGCATTTGATATCTTTGTTATTGTAATTATGAAAAATTTTATCAAATCATTATTGGCCACTGCCCAAAACAATTTGTAAAATTTTTTGTGGGGAGCATGGGGGCAATGTAAGTAGGCTGTTTAGGTTTTCTTATTGGTAACGCCACGTAGCGCTCTGTATGAAAATCACTGGCTGTGCTGTGTGCAGTCTGTGCCTAGTTTGCATTGTTGTCTGCCATTGTAGTGTTGGGCAGCTGCATGTGAACAGCACGTAGCGTTGCGCAGTTGGAGGTGAGCCGCCAGCAGTGGTGGATGTGAGGAGAGAGATGGCGGAGTTTTGAAATTTGTAATACTGGATATCATGAACTCCTATATATATTATGACTATTAAGGTAAATACATTGTTTGTTCTCTATTAAAATCTTTCATTTGCTAACCATCGCTATCAGTAGTTAGTGACTTCAGTAGTTTGAATCTTTTATTTAGCTGGTAGTAGTGGCGCTCGCTGTATTGCTGTAGCTGGAGTAGCGAAGATTTTTGTGAGGTAAGTGATTTGTGAAAGGTATAGGTTAATGTTAGTCAGGGCCATTCTTTTGTAGGGATTATTGGAAGACAGATTGCGTTGCGCTAAAAAAATATTGTGTGTCAGTTTAAGCACAGTCATGTATAAATTTTTCTAAGGGGACGTTTCAAGCTTAACTACAAGTTTAAACGCAGCCAAAACCTCTCAGACAAACAGAAGCTAAACAATGTCAAAGTTAGCGTAAGGAGGGCAATGCGTGAAGCGCTCACTGAATTCGAAAGTAAAATTCTATGTACCGACTTGACAGAAAATCCTACGAAGTTCTGGTCTTACGTTAAATCAGTAAGTGGCTCGAAACAGCATATTCAGACACTCCGGGATGATGATGGCATTGAAACAGAGGATGACACACGTAAAGCTGGAATACTAAACACCATTTTCCAAAGCTGTTTCACAGATGAAGACCGCACTGCAGTTCCTTCTCTAAATCCTCACACAAACGAAAAAATGACTGACATCGAAGTAAGTGTCCAAGGAATAGAAAAGCAACTGGAATCACTCAACAGAGGAAAGTCCACTGGACCTGACGGGATACCAATTCGATTCTACACAGAGTACGCGAAAGAACTTGCCCCCCTTCTAACACCCGTGTACCGCAAGTCTCTAGAGGAACGGAAGGTTCCAAATGACTGGAAAAGAGCACAGAAAGTCCCAGTCTTCAAGAGGGGTCGTCGAGCAGATGCGCAAAACTATAGACCTATATCTCTGACATCGATCTGTTGTAGAATTTTAGAACATGTTTTTTGCTCGCGTATCATGTCGTTTTTGGAAACCCAGAATCTACTCTGTAGGAATCAACATGGATTCCGGAAACAGCGATAGTGTGAGACCCAACTCGCTTTATTTGTTCATGGGACCCAGATAATATTAGATACAGGCTCCCAGGTAGATGCCATTTTCCTTGACTTCCGGAAGGCTTTCAATACAGTTCCGCACTATCGCCTGATAAACAAAGTAAGAGCCTATACAATATCAGACCAGCTATGTGGCTGGTTGGAAGAGTTTTGAGCAAACAGTACACAGCATGTTGTTCTCAATGGAGAGACGTCTACCGACGTTAAGGTAACCTCTGGCATGCCACAGGGAAGTGTTATCGGACCATTGCTTTTCACAATATACACTCCTGGAAATTGAAATAAGAACACCGTGAATTCATTGTCCCAGGAAGGGGAAACTTTATTGACACATTCCTGGGGTCAGATACATCACATGATCACACTGACAGAACCACAAGCACATAGACACAGGCAACAGAGCATGCACAATGTCGGCACTAGTACAGTGTATATCCACCTTTCGCAGCAATGCAGGCTGCTATTCTCCCATGGAGACGATCGTAGAGATGCTGGATGTAGTCCTGTGGAACGGCTTGCCATGCCATTTCCACCTGGCGCCTCAGTTGGACCAGCGTTCGTGCTGGACGTGCAGACCGCGTGAGACGACGCTTCATCCAGTCCCAAACATACTCAATGAGGGACAGATCCGGAGATCTTGCTGGCCAAGGTAGTTGACTTACACCTTCTAGAGCACGTTGGGTGGCACGGGATACATGCGGACGTGCATTGTTCTGTTGGAACAGCAAGTTCCCTTGCCGGTCTAGGAATGGTAGAACGATGGGTTCGATGATGGTTTGGATGTACCGTGCACTATTCAGTGTCCCCTCGACGATCACCAGTGGTGTACGGCCAGTGTAGGAGATCGCTCCCCACACCATGATGCCGGGTGTTGGCCCTGTGTGCCTCGGTCGTATGCAGTCCTGATTGTGGCGCTCACCTGCACGGCGCCAAACACGCATATGACCATCATTGGCACCAAGGCAGAAGCGACTCTCATCGCTGAAGACGACACGTGTCCATTCGTCCCTCCATTCACGCCTGTCGCGACACCACTGGAGGCGGGCTGCACGATGTTGGGGCGTGAGCGGAAGACGGCCTAACGGTGTGCGGGACCGTAGCCCAGCTTCATGGAGACGGTTGCGAATGGTCCTCGCCGATACCCCAGGAGAACAGTGTCCCTAATTTGCTGGGAAGTGGCGGTGCGGTCCCCTACGGCACTGCGTTTGATCCTACGGTCTTGCGTGCATCCGTGCGTCGCTGCCGTCCGGTCCCAGGTCGACGGGCACGTGCACCTTCCGCCGACCACTGGCGACAACATCGATGTACTGTGGAGACCTCACGCCCCACGTGTTGAGCAATTTGGCGGTACGTCCACCCGGCCTCCCGCATGCCCACTATACGCCCTCGCTCAAAGTCCGTCAACTGCACATACGGTTCACGTCCACGCTGTCGCGGCATGCTACCAGTGTTAAAGACTGCGATGGAGCTCCGTATGCCACGGCAAACTGGCTGACACTGACGGCGGCGGTGCACAAATGCTGCGCAGCTAGCGCCATTCGACGGCCAACACCGCGGTTCCTGGTGTGTCCGCTGTGCCGTGCGTGTGATCATTGCTTGTACAGCCCTCTCGCAGTGTCCGGAGCAAGTATGGTGGGTCTGACACACAGGTGTCAATGTGTTCTTTTTTCCATTTCCAGGAGTGTATATAAATGACTTAGTAGATAGTGTCGGAAGTTCCATGCGGCTTTTCGCGGATGATGCTGACGTATACAGAGAAGTTGCAGCATTAGAAAATTCTAGTGAAATGCAGGAAGATCTGCAGCGGATAGGCACTTAGTGCAGGGAGTGGCAACTGACCCTTAACATAAATAAATGTAATTTATTGCGAATACATAGAAAGAAGGATCCTTTATTGTATGATTATATGATAGCGGAACAAACACTGGTAGCAGTTACTTCTGTAAAATATCTGGGAGTATGCGTGCGGAATGATTTGAAGTGGAATGATCACATAAAATTAATTGTTGTTAAGGCGGTTTCCAGGTTGAGATTCATTGGGAGACTCCTTAGAAAATGTAGTCCATCAACAAAGGAGGTGGCTTACAAAACATTCGTTCGACCTATACTCGAGTATTGCTCATCAGTGTAGGATCCGTACCCGATCGGGTTGACGGAGGAGATAGAGAAGATCCAAAGAAGAGCGGGGCGTTTCGTCACAGGGTTATTTGGTAACCGTGATAGCGTTACGGAGATATTTAGCAAACTCAAGTGGCAGACTCTGCAACAGAGGCGCTCTGCATCGCGGTGTAGCTTGCTCGCCAGGTTTCGAGAGGGTGCGTTTCTGGATGAGGTATCGAATATATTGCTTGCCCCTACTTATACCTCCCGAGGAGATCACGAATGTAAAATTAGAGAGATTCGAGCGCGCACGGAGGCTTTCAGATAGTCGTGCTTCCCGCGAACCATACGCGACTGGAACAGAAAAGGGAGGTAATGACAGTGGCACGTAAAGTGCCCTCCCCAACACACCGTTGGGTGCCTTGCGGAGTATAAATGTAGATGAAGATGTAGATGTATTGTCCACAAATCATTGCTTAATGTATGCTGCTTTATGCACTTATGCTGATACAAACTGTCATAGTCTCTGAACTGTTGCTCTACTGTACGAATTTCTCAATGCTATAAAATAGGCGATTCTCCCGCTTTCATCGTAACAGGACGCAGCCTAACCACGACAAACTCCCTCATACAGTAACACGACCTCCTCCACATCTCATATTACACTTGTCGACAGGGAACGCTCTTCAGGCAACCGCCAAACCCTGACCTTTCCATCGCATTTCCACAGTTCATAGCGTGATTCATCTCTCTAAATCCTTCATTTCCAGCCTTCCATTGTCCAGTACGTCGTTCTTTACACCAACTCAAGCGTCACTTTTGTAGCAGTACCACCGATTACCTTAAAACGGCAATCGATGCTAACGTTATACGTCTGCAAGGAATTTTTGAAAGCTGTGACCGTGAGATAACCTAATGAAAACCGAACAATCAAACTGGGATTCGTTTCCGAAACACGCCAGCAGGGTATAACTACCAGTAAACAGGTGGGTCAGGAACAGACGCTCTCCCCACACAAAATCAACATGTAACATTACATATTAGAACCGGTCGCCAACCTAATAAGGCATCCTTGTGACAATAAAATTGATAAAGCAGAAGGAAGTGCTAAGGCTAACCCAACTTTCCTTGACACACACACAAAACTCTTTCCTTATATCTATTCAGTGCAACACAGTAACCTAACCTTGCAGATAAATGTACTACTAACAAACAGATTGCCAATGCGATAGTAAACAGTAACATATGTCTCTCAACGATACGTACCTTAAATGAACTAGGAGTAAAAGTTTATAAAACCAATTACCTACGCAGATGAACCTAGTAGCAATACTGAACAGTGAAAACCTTGAAATGATTCTGAATTTACATCAGGGGGTCTGCTGATGATCATAATCAGTAATTTAAATGCTTAGTACAGGGTCTTTGTGCCTCTATATTAACCAACTTGCATCATAATACACTCCTGGAAATTGAAATAAGAACACCGTGAATTCATTGTCCCAGGAAGGGGAAACTTTATTGACACATTCCTGGGGTCAGATACATCACATGATCACACTGACAGAACCACAGGCACATAGACACAGGCAACAGAGCATGCACATTGTCGGCACTAGTACAGTGTATATCCACCTTTCGCAGCAATGCAGGCTGCTATTCTCCCATGGAGACGATCGTAGAGATGCTGGATGTAGTCCTGTGGAACGGCTTGCCATGCCATTTCCACCTGGCGCCTCAGTTGGACCAGCGTTCGTGCTGGACGTGCAGACCGCGTGAGACGACGCTTCATCCAGTCCCAAACATGCTCAATGGGGGACAGATCCGGAGATCTTGCTGGCCAGGGTAGTTGACTTACACCTTCTAGAGCACGTTGGGTGGCACGGGATACATGCGGACGTGCATTGTCCTGTTGGAACAGCAAGTTCCCTTGCCGGTCTAGGAATGGTAGAACGATGGGTTCGATGACGGTTTGGATGTACCGTGCACTATTCAGTGTCCCCTCGACGATCACCAGTGGTGTACGGCCAGTGTAGGAGATCGCTCCCCACACCATGATGCCGGGTGTTGGCCCTGTGTGCCTCGGTCGTATGCAGTCCTGATTGTGGCGCTCACCTGCACGGCGCCAAACACGCATACGACCATCATTGGCACCAAGGCAGAAGCGACTCTCATCGCTGAAGACGACACGTCGCCATTCGTCCCTCCATTCACGCCTGTCGCGACACCACTGGAGGCGGGCTGCACGATGTTGGGGCGTGAGCGGAAGACGGCCTAACGGTGTGCGGGACCGTAGCCCAGCTTCATGGAGACGGTTGCGAACGGTCCTCGCCGATACCCCAGGAGCAACAGTGTCCCTAATTTGCTGGGAAGTGGCGGTGCGGTCCCCTACGGCACTGCGTAGGATCCTACGGTCTTGGCGTGCATCCGTGCGTCGCTGCGGTCCGGTCCCAGGTCGACGGGCACGTGCACCTTCCGCCGACCACTGGCGACAACATCGATGTACTGTGGAGACCTCACGCCCCACGTGTTGAGCAATTTGGCGGTACGTCCACCCGGCCTCCCGCATGCATACTATACGCCCTCGCTCAAAGTCCGTCAACTGCACATACGGTTCACGTCCACGCTGTCGCGGCATGCTACCAGTGTTAAAGACTGCGATGGAGCTCCGTATGCCACGGCAAACTGGCTGACACTGACGGCGGCGGTGCACAAATGCTGCGCAGCTAGCGCCATTCGACGGCCAACACCGCGGTTCCTGGTGTGTCCGCTGTGCCGTGCGTGTGATCATTGCTTGTACAGCCCTCTCGCAGTGTCCGGAGCAAGTATGGTGGGTCTGACACACAGGTGTCAATGTGTTCTTTTTTCCATTTCCAGGAGTGTATATAAATGACTTAGTAGATAGTGTCGGAAGTTCCATGCGGCTTTTCGCGGATGATGCTGACGTATACAGAGAAGTTGCAGCATTAGAAAATTCTAGTGAAATGCAGGAAGATCTGCAGCGGATAGGCACTTAGTGCAGGGAGTGGCAACTGACCCTTAACATAAATAAATGTAATTTATTGCGAATACATAGAAAGAAGGATCCTTTATTGTATGATTATATGATAGCGGAACAAACACTGGTAGCAGTTACTTCTGTAAAATATCTGGGAGTATGCGTGCGGAATGATTTGAAGTGGAATGATCACATAAAATTAATTGATGTTAAGGCGGTTTCCAGGTTGAGATTCATTGGGAGACTCCTTAGAAAATGTAGTCCATCAACAAAGGAGGTGGCTTACAAAACATTCGTTCGACCTATACTCGAGTATTGCTCATCAGTGTAGGATCCGTACCCGATCGGGTTGACGGAGGAGATAGAGAAGATCCAAAGAAGAGCGGGGCGTTTCGTCACAGGGTTATTTGGTAACCGTGATAGCGTTACGGAGATATTTAGCAAACTCAAGTGGCAGACTCTGCAACAGAGGCGCTCTGCATCGCGGTGTAGCTTGCTCGCCAGGTTTCGAGAGGGTGCGTTTCTGGATGAGGTATCGAATATATTGCTTGCCCCTACTTATACCTCCCGAGGAGATCACGAATGTAAAATTAGAGAGATTCGAGCGCGCACGGAGGCTTTCAGATAGTCGTGCTTCCCGCGAACCATACGCGACGGGAACAGAAAAGGGAGGTAATGACAGTGGCACGTAAAGTGCCCTCCCCAACACACCGTTGGGTGCCTTGCGGAGTATAAATGTAGATGAAGATGTAGATGTATTGTCCACAAATCATTGCTTAATGTATGCTGCTTTATGCACTTATGCTGATACAAACTGTCATAGTCTCTGAACTGTTGCTCTACTGTACGAATTTCTCAATGCTATAAAATAGGCGATTCTCCCGCTTTCATCGTAACAGGACGCAGCCTAACCACGACAAACTCCCTCATACAGTAACACGACCTCCTCCACATCTCATATTACACTTGTCGACAGGGAACGCTCTTCAGGCAACCGCCAAACCCTGACCTTTCCATCGCATTTCCACAGTTCATAGCGTGATTCATCTCTCTAAATCCTTCATTTCCAGCCTTCCATTGTCCAGTACGTCGTTCTTTACACCAACTCAAGCGTCACTTTTGTAGCAGTACCACCGATTACCTTAAAACGGCAATCGATGCTAACGTTATACGTCT
Source organism: Schistocerca cancellata (assembly GCF_023864275.1). NCBI lineage: Eukaryota > Metazoa > Arthropoda > Insecta > Orthoptera > Acrididae > Schistocerca > Schistocerca cancellata. Next base: position 78,337,454 of record NC_064627.1, on the reverse strand, counting down.
GCAAGGAATTTTTGAAAGCTGTGACCGTGAGATAACCTAATGAAAACCGAACAATCAAACTGGGATTCGTTTCCGAAACACGCCAGCAGGGTATAACTACCAGTAAACAGGTGGGTCAGGAACAGACGCTCTCCCCACACAAAATCAACATGTAACATTACATATTAGAACCGGTCGCCAACCTAATAAGGCATCCTTGTGACAATAAAATTGATAAAGCAGAAGGAAGTGCTAAGGCTAACCCAACTTTCCTTGACACACACACAAAACTCTTTCCTTATATCTATTCAGTGCAACACAGTAACCTAACCTTGCAGATAAATGTACTACTAACAAACAGATTGCCAATGCGATAGTAAACAGTAACATATGTCTCTCAACGATACGTACCTTAAATGAACTAGGAGTAAAAGTTTATAAAACCAATTACCTACGCAGATGAACCTAGTAGCAATACTGAACAGTGAAAACCTTGAAATGATTCTGAATTTACATCAGGGGGTCTGCTGATGATCATAATCAGTAATTTAAATGCTTAGTACAGGGTCTTTGTGCCTCTATATTAACCAACTTGCATCATAATACACTCCTGGAAATTGAAATAAGAACACCGTGAATTCATTGTCCCAGGAAGGGGAAACTTTATTGACACATTCCTGGGGTCAGATACATCACATGATCACACTGACAGAACCACAGGCACATAGACACAGGCAACAGAGCATGCACATTGTCGGCACTAGTACAGTGTATATCCACCTTTCGCAGCAATGCAGGCTGCTATTCTCCCATGGAGACGATCGTAGAGATGCTGGATGTAGTCCTGTGGAACGGCTTGCCATGCCATTTCCACCTGGCGCCTCAGTTGGACCAGCGTTCGTGCTGGACGTGCAGACCGCGTGAGACGACGCTTCATCCAGTCCCAAACATGCTCAATGGGGGACAGATCCGGAGATCTTGCTGGCCAGGGTAGTTGACTTACACCTTCTAGAGCACGTTGGGTGGCACGGGATACATGCGGACGTGCATTGTCCTGTTGGAACAGCAAGTTCCCTTGCCGGTCTAGGAATGGTAGAACGATGGGTTCGATGACGGTTTGGATGTACCGTGCACTATTCAGTGTCCCCTCGACGATCACCAGTGGTGTACGGCCAGTGTAGGAGATCGCTCCCCACACCATGATGCCGGGTGTTGGCCCTGTGTGCCTCGGTCGTATGCAGTCCTGATTGTGGCGCTCACCTGCACGGCGCCAAACACGCATACGACCATCATTGGCACCAAGGCAGAAGCGACTCTCATCGCTGAAGACGACACGTCTCCATTCGTCCCTCCATTCACGCCTGTCGCGACACCACTGGAGGCGGGCTGCACGATGTTGGGGCGTGAGCGGAAGACGGCCTAACGGTGTGCGGGACCGTAGCCCAGCTTCATGGAGACGGTTGCGAACGGTCCTCGCCGATACCCCAGGAGCAACAGTGTCCCTAATTTGCTGGGAAGTGGCGGTGCGGTCCCCTACGGCACTGCGTAGGATCCTACGGTCTTGGCGTGCATCCGTGCGTCGCTGCGGTCCGGTCCCAGGTCGACGGGCACGTGCACCTTCCGCCGACCACTGGCGACAACATCGATGTACTGTGGAGACCTCACGCCCCACGTGTTAAGCAATTTGGCGGTACGTCCACCCGGCCTCCCGCATGCATACTATACGCCCTCGCTCAAAGTCCGTCAACTGCACATACGGTTCACGTCCACGCTGTCGCGGCATGTTACCAGTGTTAAAGACTGCAATGGAGCTCCGTATGCCACGGCAAACTGGCTGACACTGACGGCGGCGGTGCACAAATGCTGCGCAGCTAGCGCCATTCGACGGCCAACACCGCGGTTCCTGGTGTGTCCGCTGTGCCGTGCGTGTGATCATTGCTTGTACAACCCTCTCGCAGTGTCCGGAGCAAGTATGGTGGGTCTGACACACCGGTGTCAATGTGTTCTTTTTTCCATTTCCAGGAGTGTAGATGATACAGTAAATAGTTCGTTCTTAACTCAGTTTGACGCAACTAAACAGAATGCAAATCTAATTACACTGGCTCTGAAGGAGCCTTTGTACTGATTCATTAAGTAACCAGTATAGTACATGAGGACCTCAAACTTTCATGATTTTTTAAACCATGCTCACTAACAAAACTACACCAGTATGTATGAGAAATGGTAAGTATTGTTATCAGTAATTATTAGTTAAGTAAAGCACAACAGACTATAACTCTTTAAATAATGTGCTTTCATAAGCAGTCTTTTGACATACTCAGAATTATAATTGGTTGTGTAAATGACAACACTACATTAAATTCATGTCAAAACACTTTCTCATAATATATTAGGGCACCCGGAAATTAGTTCACTAGGCTACGATTCCTATCGAAGTTTGTGATCTGGGATAATCACGAATGTAAGACAGAATTTTTAGTATTTATTGTTATAAAATAAACCAAATTTCACAGATACCTGGTCCATTTACAGAGCGCCAAATATAAACACTGTAGTGGAAGGCTGATGGTACTGGTGGCGTAATTTGCAGTGGCTTTTAACCTGGTGGCGATGCAGTCGTAGAACACTGTTGGCCCCCACTGTTACTACTTGTCTTCTTGGAATTTTATTTATAGGGCCAAAAACCGTGCAATGATAATGGTATCACCAAATGCAGCATCCGAGGCCCATAAATAGCTCTTCTGGCCTCAAAACTCCAGGATTATGAGGCACAATGATCAGCTACTTCTAGCGAGGTGTTAACCACAGCACTGCTCAGCCCAGATTCCTGACCCATCGCAAAGGACGAGTTGCCACTTGCACGCCAGCCACACCTTTTCCACTCCCCCAGGCTAATTCCGTAGCTGCTGGGTTTCCCCACATCTTTTACATTCAGCCCTGTGTTTCCTAACTACGGACCAAGGCATTTATAGTACGTTGCATAACTACTATCCCATCAGTCACTCAAATGCACTTGCATAATTTGAACAAGATTCAAAAGTTTGACATACTTGAAATATGTACACACACTCAAAGAATTTCCATGACAGATACAACATTATACATAAGCAATGCTACAAATTGACAAAGAAATATCGATACAGATACAAAATAGGTCAAAAACACATGTTACAACTTATCGTTAAGTAAACAAATAAGTGGCTTATGAGGAACAGATCGATCATTGTAAACCATGTTTCTTAACTCCCTACCTTTTCACGGTGGTGGCTGGACTGCTGGTAGGGCATTACAATTCACGAGTGACTCGTCTGGCCGATTTCATTCGATTTCTTACAATCACACTCCGCACTGCTCGCCATTCCTTGTCCGTCCATGCATCAGGTCTGCCTTGTCTCGGCTTAGCTGCGTTTGGTCACTCGCTTTTCCACTTCGCAATTACATCGTCGGCAGTCGATCTGGGCAGCTTTGGAGGGGCTGCTCACGAGACATCGACGGTGACCAGGCCACGTTCGAAGACACTCTGCTGACACACCTAGCCTGATGTTACTGCTGCTCTACTGACAACACAGCGCTCCCTGCTTCTTTCCATACTTACAGGGCCTCTAGTGACGTTTCGCGGTGATTTCTGTACTACACAGGGACATCCAGATAATTCTGGTCAGATAGTACAGATTTTGTCCGAAGATCTTTCTTCCAAATATGACCAGTCACCTCTCTTCGAACTTTGTCGGTGTCCGTGTTTCAGTACCGTATGTCAACACTGTTCTCTCTAAAATTTATGAAACATTACTTAGATTTCTGATCTTTTACGAGGCCATAGCAGCACTTCTTGCCGGACAACGTTCGTTTTTCGATATCAGAGCTGACATTTTACTTGTGATACAACGTAGGAGTAAAACTACACACGACATCAAACTTATATGAATTAATTTCTACGTATTGGTATTCATTTCGATGGTGTCTTGTTTACAGCTACGCTCACACTTTTTCTAGAATTGTCTGTAGGTTCATCTATCTTGTAAAGGCTGCTTTCAATACTGTTCTTACACTTGCAATTACACTACTGGCCATTAAAATTGCTGCACCACGAAGATTACTAGATACAGACGCAAAATTTAACCGACAGGAACAAGATGCTGTGATATGCAAATGATAAGCTTTTCAGAGCGTTCACACAAGGCTGGCGCCGGAGGCGACACCTACAACGTGCTGACTTGAGGAAAATTTCCAACCGATTTCTCATACACAAAGAGCAGATGTCCGGCGTTGCCTGGTGAAACCTTGTTGTGATGCCTCGTGTAAGGAGGAGATATGCGTACCATCAAGTTTCCGACTTTGATAAACGTCGAATTGTAGCCTATCGCGATTGCGCTTTAGCGTATTGCGACATTGCTGCTCGCCTTGGTCGAGATCCAGTGACTGTTGAATATGGAATCGGTGGGTTCAGGAGGGTAACACGGAACGCAGTGCTGGATCCAAAAAGCCTCGTAATCACTAGCAGTCGAGATGACAGGCATCTTATCCGTATGGCTGTAACTGATCGTGCAGCCACGTCTCGATCCCTGAGTCAACAGATGGGGACGTTTGCAAGACAGCAACCAGCTGCACGAACAGTTCGACGACGTTTGCATCAGCATGGACTATCAGCTCGGAGACAATGGCTGCCGTTACCCTTGACGCTGCATCACAGACAGGAGCACCTGCGGTGGTGTACTCAACGACGAACCTGGGTGCACGAATGGCAAAACGTCATTTTTTCGGATGAATCCAGGTTCTGTTTACATCATTATGATGTTCGCAACCGTGTTCGGCGACATCGCGGTGAACGCACATTGGAAGCGTGTATTCGTCATCGTCATACCGGCGTATCACTTGGCGTGATGGTATGGGGTGCCATTGGTTACACGTCTCGGTCACCTCTTGTTCGCATTGACGGTACTTTCAACAGTGGACGTTACGTTTCAGATGTGTTATGACCCGTGGCTCTACACTTCATTCGATCCCTGCGAAACCCTACATTTCAGCAGGATAATGCACGACCGGTAGTTGCAGGTCCTGTACGGGCCTTTCTGGATACAGAAAATTTTCGATTGCTGCCCTGGCCCTCACATTCTCTAGATCTCTCACCGATTGCAAACCTCTGGTCAATGGTGGCCGAGCAACTGGCTCGTCACAATACGCCAGTCACTATTCTTGATGAACTGTGGTATCGTGTTGAAGCTGCATGGGCAGCTGTTTCTGTACACGCCATCCAAGCTCTGTTTGACTCAATGCCCAGGCGTATCAAGGCCGTTATTAGGGTCAGAGTAGGTTGTTCTGGGTACTGATTTCTCAGGATCTGGGCATCCAAATTGCGTGAAAATGTAATCACATGTCAGTTCTAGTATAATATATTTGTCCAATGAATACCCGTTTATCATCTGCATTCTTCTTGGTGTAGCAATTTTAATGGCCAGTAGTGTATATCAATATCATATGCATATTCCAGCACTTAAAATTATTTGTTCAGGACAGTCCCCGCTCGTATTGATGCCCGAATCTGTTATCACGTTTTCCAAGGCTGCATTAAACAGAACGCTGCGTGATCAGTATTCCTATTTTAATACACCTTTTGTGATCGCAACACTTAAAGACATATCGTGTACCTCAATTTTACCCGAGGTCTTTTCTATAAGATCTTTCACTAATGCGATCAGTTTATTAGGAATCTCTAATACTTCCTGCTGTGTACTGAGATACCACACAGAAAGAGTTTGCGGCAGTTGTACCATTGACTTCCATCCGCAGCTGGAATATAGCTGCGCGCAAACCGGCCACGCAGTCAGCAAGAATGACTCCTCTGGAGCGGCAGCGCTCCTGGGAGACAGACGCGCGCTTAAGTAACCATGCAGGAGCAGAAGTTGTAGGTCACTCAGTGTTTTGCAAGGGTGTTCCTGCAGAACGTCCGTCGTGTCTTCAAGTCTTGGAGTGGGACAAAAACAGTGACAGATAGATAGACAGTGCTTAGCCTTCAGTAGAAACAGAACAGTGAATAGAATTATCGTGTATGGACTGTAACCGCCTGCTTAGAGATTTAACTGAGTGCTGTTAATTTGGAACTGTTCATCGAATACCACATCAAGAAAGAAGATTAGTTTTCTTGCGACTAGTATTCATAGAACGTCATTTAGTTTGCGTCCATGGAACTTTAGTCATCGGAGGACAGATGTAAGAAACTTCTAACTGCTGTAATCAGCGTTGCCAAAGTTGACTGATAATTTTTCCTTTTCAGTATTCTCTGTTGCTTTCATTGCGTGTGTGCCGCTCTAGAAGCCGCTCACCCGTCATACCAGGACATATGTCATATGTATTAGTCTCTTTCAGCGGCAGTGAGATTTTCATCAAAGTGGACGCCACCAGTCCATAACATCTCCTCTGCTACGAGTGTATACAGTTCCCGTCTGTCAATACCGTCATAGGCTGATCTGAAGTCACTGAAGAGATGACGTATAACATTCAAAAATTATTTATACGTTTTTCTAGTATTTCCCGTATCGTGAATGTCTGATCAACAGTAGATATACTGTCTGGTGAACAGTAGATGACGAAATCCACACTGACTGTCACCAACAGCATTTTAACTATATAAGGTGCAAGGATTCTGAGGAAGGTGTTGGAGAATAATTTGTATGCAATCCAGCTGGGAGCAAATTCCTTGCCTTTGGCAAAGCAGTCGAACCCTACAAGGAGAACCACAATTAGCAGGAGCGGATGCTACGGCGTGCTGCACAACACTACCCACAAAATTTTTCTCTACTTTTAGTCATACTTTTTTTAAAGTCACAAGGTTGAGAATAGTGATGTCCTGACAGTAAGCCGAAAAGTGAATTCACCCGACACCTTTTGCTGGCCAGAGCAACAAAATATTTGGAGAATTGTGAACTCGTAATTTTTTGAGTGTGGCTTTGGAGTTTGTTTATGACGATATTTTTATGATGCGCGTGAGAGACATACGCACTCTGAACTGGAAGAGGCATTACAATGTAAAAGGATTCAGATGGTGTCTGAAGAGATCATCAAGTGTGATGCAAAGCAGAAATTTGTGAATCTACAAAACTGTCTGGGGCTATGATGCTAAAATTTGGGATCGATTGACGAGTGGGTAATTGGAATATGTGGCAGTACTAACAGTATCTCATTTTCGTACGAAAATGAAATAGTTATACGAAGCGATCCTGAATATTATGAACTGACTGAGTGAAAAGTTACGTGAAATGAAAATGCAAGGGGTGTAAATGAAGTAGTGACAACATCGATAGAACGCAGTATTTAATGAAATAACAACTACAGTTGATTATAATCCTTTAGTGCTGACAACCGCAAATAGCATTACCTTTTGCCGAACGCTGGAAAGCCGCTGGGGATCGCTGGAAAGCCTTTGTGTGTTGATGACAGCGACGGAGAGACGTACTGCACACAGTGCAGGAGTCACGTCAGGAATTTTGTTTTCACCGACTTCGGAAACAGATGGAAGTTGTAAGGATTAGTGCTATCTTTGTTATCACATCTTATCGATATTGTACCCAATACTTATGGCTGGATTTTGGACCATTCGGAGTCGAGGGCGCTTTTTCTCTGAGGGAGCATTGTTTTGCCGTATAATGAAAACAGTGTCCCAGCGCTAGCGGTCACGCAACGTCTTGGCGTGGGCAAAAGCGTGGTTGTTGAGTTTCTGTAGAACGCTCGTCACAACGTTGAGTATAAATAATGTACAAAATTCAGTAGAAAGTTTTAAGTCACTTTGTCGAAGAAAAATATTTCAGTTATTTCGTTGAAAAGGGCCCGGGGTTAACTAAGAGGATTATGGTTGACGCAATGTCACGTGTAAGAATCAGTAATTCTCGTGGAGAAACGTATTGCTATCAGAACGTAAATGAAATGGTTTCCATGATCAATAATTAATCTGTTTAATTAATGTCAAAACGCAACGTTTACTTCCGTGTGCATGTGCAATAAACATTACGGAGCCGTGCCGGGTTTCGTCGTGTCGATTCTCCTCTAGAGGTCGTATGCTTTCGGCGGTCGTGATACGGTCGCGAAGTGGTGGGCAGGGAGTGAGCGAGCGAACGTAAGTAGTGAGGGGCAGTTAGTAACAGCATGTGGTTGGTGGCGACGGCGAATACGAGGTGTGGCTAGAAAAAAACCGGACTAGTACTGGTGAAACAATAAAACGAATGCAATAAGGCTGAAAGTCGCGTGGCCTGTCACGTGACTCTAGCTCCGCCTACTGCTCGAGTTTCATCTGCCTCCTGCACTCAGTCTGCCCGTAGCGTCTGTTTTAAGTAGTTGACGTTTTGTCTGTGCGTCGGAAAATGTTGAGTGTACAGAAAGAACAGCGTGTTAACATCAAATTTTGTTTCAAACTAGGAAAATCTGCAAGTGAAACGTTTGTAATGTTACAACAAGTGTACGGCGATGATTGTTTATCGCGAACACAAGTGTTTGAGTGGTTTAAACGATTTAAAGATGGCCGCGAAGACACCAGTGATGACACTCGCACTGGCAGACCATTGTCAGCAAAAACTGATGCAAACATTGAAAAAATCGGTAAACTTGTTCGACAAGATCGCCGTTTAACAATCAGAGTCTGAGTGTCTGAGTTAACAGTAGTTGACAAGGAAAGTGTTTGGCAGATTCTTCATGAAAGTTTCAACATGAACAAAGTGTGTTCAAAAATGGTTCCAAAGTGTATCACAATTGAACAGAAGGAACGCCGAAGAATGATTTGTTCTGACATCCTGGAAAACATTGAAAGTGATCCCACCTTCTTACAAAATGTTATTACTTGCGATGAATCGTGGTTTTTTACTTACGATCCCGAAACTAAACGCCAATCGATGCATTGGAAAACTCCTGGTTCTCCACGACAAAAAAAAAGCACGATTGTCAAAATCTAAATTCAAGGCAATGATGATTGTTTTTTTTTTTTTACATCAAAGGGATTGTGCACATTGATTGGGTACCAGAGGGACAAACAGTGAATCAGAATTACTACATTAGCGTCCTGGCTACCCTACGTGAGCGAGTACGGAGAAAACGGAACGATTTGTGGAGAAAAAAGTCATGGATCCTTCACCAAGACAATGCCCCAGCTCACAGTGCGTTGTCAGTGAAGACGTTTTTGGCAAAACACAACATTCCCATCTTAGATCATCCACCCTACTCACCTGATTTGGCCCCCTGTGACTTTTTTTCTTTTCCCTAAAGTCAAGTCAGCTTTGAGAGGAACTAGATTTGAGACTGTTGAAGCAGTAAAAGAAAAAGCGACGGAAGTAATGTATGGACTTACCGAAAATGATCTGCAGCATTGCTATGAACACTGGAAAATTCGTATGGAGCGGTGTAGAGACCGAGGAGGAGAGTACATTGAAGGAGATAACATGAAATTGTAAATAATTGTAAATAAATGTTTTTTCCAGCATCAGTCCGGTTTTTTTCTAGCCGCACCTCGTACTGTCGTTATGAAAATGCCATTCGGGTCGGCGCTGGCTGTGTTGGGGTGGACTGCGTAGCGAAGAAGTTTGGCGGTCGTTAGCCCATACATGTTGCTGGGGATCCTGACTCGTGATCTATCTTTCCGACATTGCTGGACGCGGACTTTAACTGATGTAATAAGGTAATGTCACTGTATGTATGTCTTTCGCAGGAGATACATTTTTGCCCTCTGTGTTGCAAGTGAGATGAACATGAGACAGTTTACTGATTGATTTTCAATCACGGTACTGTGTGCACAATTTATCTTGAGCTTCGCCACTACGAATCTTGTTGTACTGTAGGACTGAATGTTGTACTGAATGACTGTAGTAATTCGTGTTGGAGTATGACTGCGTCGATATTCTGGTTTACCATTTAAACGGGGCTTACTGTGTATTATTTCTTGATCTTAGTGTTTAGTCTGTTTCAGAAAGCACTGTGTATCACTAACATACCGATGCACCACGGATGGTCATTCAGCCAGATCTTTTTAAGGAGTGTTTGTAATCTCCCCACGGAAAATTACCCTCTAACACGCACCAATTAATCATTGTCAATCAAACCATCCACATTCATTCACTTTGGAAAAGTATCTGATCTGATTTTCTAGTAATATATGCGCCGACAGCTCGTCGGCGCCAAAGTATTTTCTAGTACGTTTATTCTTTGGAATAACAGAGATACATATATGTATTCTCCATGGTTGTTAGACTGGTAACTAGGACAGCTTCGGAAGTATCTGTTGAAAGATTGACGGGTTTCTAAAAGAGACATATTTGCTTTTCTTCTCGCTAAAGCGAGCTATTAACATTTGTGCCACTAGCGGGTTGTTTGAAGAGAAAGAAATTGTAACGGAAAATAATTAAGACTTGGAACCAACAGAAATCTGGACATGTAATGGAGATGGATTGAATATACAATTTCCTTCATAAATAAGGTTTGTGACCCCTTTTATTCTGGAGTGAATGAACGAATGAGTTCTTTGTCTGAATCATTGATGATCGCGTTGGCCCTGTAATTAGTGGGGAAGTTTCAGCTGTGTCGAAGAGAGCCTGCAATCACCGAGTCTTTGTTAAATCGTCCAAAAAGGCTTCGTACACATCTGGAATTCGAAATCTTTCGTAAAAGGAACGAATTGTTCAAACGATTGATTTTCCCAACTGAATGCAGCGCTTAACAATAATAATAAATGTAAAGATCTCTTACAGCAAGCCAGCCGCTGAATACTAAGACGAAGGGCTCCACCAGAGATTCTATTTGGCTGATTTCACGTAATGAAATATTATATCAAAAACTGTACATAGATAAAGGAGAGAGAGAGAGAGAGAGAGAGCGAATGAAAATTAGAGAAAATACTAATAATGCTCCATTAGTCTAATTTTTCGCCTGTCTTATCACGGATCAGCCTAAAGACAAAACGGGAGGCCCTTACTTTACTGTATAGATTTATGTGTGAAAGTGAAGGGATCTTAAAGGCAACAGATACACGTCTATACCGACAAGACATTACACAAAGTTAGCGGCAAGCTGCATGCATTCATCATTCAGCATCTATTCTTCTCACATTAATACATTATATGTTGAACGTTTGGATCCATCAAGGACGTGCAATTATTATAAGGCTAATTTATCATTTTATGCCTTTCCTTGACTGTGGTTTGAGTGTCGTTTGGTTGTTGCTACGAGGCAGTGACAATTTGTTTAACGTGTTTTGGTACTAATTTGATGTTGTTTTATCTAATATTTTTCTAAGTGCACTGCCTTGGGTTTATTAGGTTAGGATTATTTATTTAAAAGAGTTTAAGTTGTAGCGAGTTCTTTTAATGTTTTGGGACGAGCGATTTCTTGGACTGTAAGTTCGTACGACTTGCTCTATCTCTGAGTCTGGGCTGTATGTTTGACATACGCCTTTTGGCCCTTGCGTGTCTATCTTATTTAGTAGGCTCCAGCGTTCCGTGTATACTGCAGGTACACACAGTAACAGTTGCCTGTTTTGAAGTTAATTCTGTTTGAGGGAGTACATGTGAGACAAAGTCGGTCTGAGACTTGTGTACCACGCACTACTGGTCTGGCCGACAGTTGGTAGTCGAGCAGGGTAACTGACAGCGGTTCGCGCTGCCTATTATGTACAGCGTTCGCGTCCGTACCTGGTTGGCGCCTGGAGCTCAGATATACACTCCTGGAAATGGAAAAAAGAACACATTGACACCGGTGTGTCAGACCCACCATACTTGCTCCGGACACTGCGAGAGGGCTGTACAAGCAATGATCACACGCACGGCACAGCGGACACACCAGGAACCGCGGTGTTGGCTGTCGAATGGCGCTAGCTGCGCAGCATTTGTGCACCGCCGCCGTCAGTGTCAGCCAGTTTGCCGTGTCATACGGAGCTCCATCGCAGTCTTTAACACTGGTAGCATGCCGCGACAGCGTGGACGTGAACCGTATGTGCAGTTGACGGACTTTGAGCGAGGGCGTATAGTGGGCATGCGGGAGGTCGGGTGGACGTACCGCCGAATTGCTCAACACGTGGGGCGTGAGGTCTCCACAGTACATCGATGTTGTCGCCAGTGGTCGGCGGAAGGTGCACGTGCCCGTCGACCTGGGACCGGACCGCAGCGACGCACGGATGCACGCCAAGACCGTAGGATCCTACGCAGTGCCGTAGGGGACCGCACCGCCACTTCCCAGCAAATTAGGGACACTGTTGCTCCTGGGGTATCGGCGAGGACCATTCGCAACCGTCTCCATGAAGCTGGGCTACGGTCCCGCACACCGTTAGGCCGTCTTCCGCTCACGCCCCAACATCGTGCAGCCCGCCTCCAGTGGTGTCGCGACAGGCGTGAATGGAGGGACGAATGGAGACGTGTCGTCTTCAGCGATTAGAGTCGCTTCTGCCTTGGTGCCAATGATGGTCGTATGCGTGTTTGGCGCCGTGCAGGTGAGCGCCACAATCAGGACTGCATACGACCGAGGCACACAGGGCCAACACCCGGCATCATGGTGTGGGGAGCGATCTCCTACACTGGCCGTACATCACTGTTGATCGTCGAGGGGACACTGAATAGTGCACGGTACATCCAAACCGTCATCGAACCCATCGTTCTACCATTCCTAGACCGGCAAGGGAACTTGCTGTTCCAACAGGACAATGCACGTCCGCATGTATCCCGTGCCACCCAACGTGCTCTAGAAGGTGTAAGTCAACTACCCTGGCCAGCAAGATCTCCGGATCTGTCCCTCATTGAGCATGTTTGGGACTGGATGAAGCGTCGTCTCACGCGGTCTGCACGTCCAGCACGAACGCTGGTCCAACTGAGGCGCCAGGTGGAAATGGCATGGCAAGCCGTTCCACAGGACTACATCCAGCATCTCTACGATCGTCTCCATGGGAGAATAGCAGCCTGCATTGCTGCGAAAGGTGGATATACACTGTACTAGTGCCGACATTATGCATGCTCTGTTGCCTGTGTCTATGTGCCTGTGGTTCTGTCAGTGTGATCATGTGATGTATCTGACCCCAGGAATGTGTCAATAAAGTTTCCCCTTCCTGGGACAATGAATTCACAGTGTTCTTATTTCAATTTCCAGGAGTGTATTTATAAGACGAGTGTCGTCCACTGGTCTGGGGTTCATAACCCTGAAAGGAATTTTTGTATAATTATGTAATTCTTGAAACTTCCTGGCAGATTAAAACTGTGTGCCCGACCGAGACTCGAACTCGGGACCTTTGCCTTTCGCGGGCAAGTGCTCTACCACTTTTTTTTATTCTTTTCTAAAATAAATGTATCTAGCACCGCATCGTGCTCTGAGAAAAAGAAAACAATATCTCGGCACTTTCCTACACCGAGGTAATGTATATGGGGAAAACGAAAAAAAAGTGCTTCATACAGGATCCAGAAGGGTGTGTCGCTACTCTCCTTACGCTTCATCATCCAGGTACGTCTTCACGTATATCATGTTGTTCCACCGAGAATCGAACTTAGTCATGTCAGCTCACTCAATGGGTATCTTCTCCTACCTGTTGATGATCCAGCTGCGTGGAGGGTCGCGTAGGGCACTCACTAAGGCCACTGAGCTACCGAAGCACGACTCACGTCCGGTACTCACAGCTTTACTTCTGCCAGTACCTCGTCTCCTACCTTCCAAACTTTACTTTATGTAATTCTTGCCTGGTCTGTCCTTTTTCAGGCGTTAGCTAAGTTATATTTCAGACGAAAGACTTGCATGTTTAAACTTCCTTATTCTATTTAGTCAGTTACGAATGCACTTGCGAAGTGTGTAATTTATTGTGTGTAAGTCACTTTTCTCACTGTTCAGTTTGTCTTCAGTCTAGTCCTCGAGATGCTTAACATCGAAAAAATTTTCTTGTAATCTCATTACTATAATCCCATGACATTTGCATAGAAATAAACAGGCCTCTGATCTGTAACGATTGACCGCCATTTTTCTATTGTTAATCATGGTACGATAACCCAATGAAAGCTACGTAGCGTAAATCGGCTACGGTCGTCTGATGTGTAAATAGTAATCACTGTAAAGACAAGCTGTTCAGAGTTATTATTTAATCCTAATTTGATTCCTTTACGATCTGTATCTGTATGAGAATTATTGTCTTAAGGATAAACTTGCGCAGTTTCAGATATCTGATAAGCACTCAGCTGCCAAATTTTTCTTGTAATTGTTATCTGAATTAATCATTTACGTGAATGAAATTTTGTGTGCAATGAAAGGTGAATGAAGATCTCCCTGTTCGCAACGTCCAGTTCTTCCACTGAGTCCTTTATGGCCGTTTTACTAACCGCTTATGTATCCCCTTATAAATGACTGTTAAATGAGACAGGGTGAGCGTAGGAATTGTTAGGGAAGTGTGTTATGTGCAAAAGGAACAATAATCCAATAGTTATTTGACTTGTATTATTATTTCAATGTGACATCTGCCATTCTTTACTCAAATAACATCGATATTTGCAAGTACAAGAGACACGTATTCGTACTTGGCGCATGGTCAGGTCATTTTCGCAAAGAAGCGTGAACTGTATGTAAAGCACCGATACTGTAATCCGATAGCGGCATATTTAAACTTGAAAAAAAAAATACATTAGAAAGAGAGTAATGAGGAGCCATGCGAAGTGTCAAGGAATTACGTCTGGTGAGTAGTGAAGGTTTTTCAAGACCTCCCAATGCCGCCGTTGCAATAAGAACTTGACGTTGCCTGCGACATGACAACCTGCATCGTCATGCTGCGCGATGCGCGAAGGTCTCGTAACGGACGTGGACGTTTGCGCGGCATAGCCATGCGCAAATCACACTCCAGAATTCGGAAATAGTAGTCACTGTTGACGGTTTCTCCCTCAGGCATCCTCGTAGCAGAATGCCACAATCAGCGTAACCTTCTGCAGAATGGTTTCCTCTCCATAGTTCTGAGGACGTGGCGAACCTAGATGACGCCATTCATTCGACTGACGCTTTAATTCAGGCTCGTAGGCTCTCATCGGTGGCGAAAATACCCTACAGAAACGCGCCTCTTGAGGTTTCTGTCCAGCTCGATGCGAGCCGAAGTATACTGGAACGTTTCTGTACGTTGGTGAGTCGATGAGGAACTCATTGGGTCCCAGCTGCCCTCACATTAAGGCATTTCTGTTATATAAATGCTAGGTGTCTGCTGTTTCCGACATATAATTAATTCGCCTCGATAGCCAATGGATCGACAACCTTCAGTGCGGAGGCACATATACTTTCGACCTTAATTGGGAATCTGAAGTTAGTGAGCATAGAACATGGACCAGGACTGCGATTAGGTGGTGCTGTGTGGGAATAGAGTCAGCCAGGGAACGTGCCGACATAGTCCGCGCTTGTACGATAAACACTGTACCGGGTGCTGCAGTGGTTAACGCAGGAGACACCGGATTTGAGTTCCGGTCCGCCAAACTCTTTCACTCTTGGCCGCAGAGTCCGGATGAAGTCCCGAAGCAGCTGACATCATGAGT
Organism: Schistocerca cancellata; assembly: GCF_023864275.1. Classification (NCBI taxonomy): domain Eukaryota; kingdom Metazoa; phylum Arthropoda; class Insecta; order Orthoptera; family Acrididae; genus Schistocerca; species Schistocerca cancellata. The sequence continues at coordinate 78,321,972 of NC_064627.1, read as the reverse complement.
TCCTTCCCTTTCATTACTTCTCTTCGCCCTGCACCTTCACTTTACATGATTGACACATTTCATCAACATATGTCACTCTATTAGATGACTGAGGCGAACCTCTACGGATAATTCCTGGACAATCTATCGATCGTCTAACGAGAACGAGATCACGATGTTCTTCGTAATGGATGTCCGGCCTGTACGAACTCATTCCAATCCACACGAAGCGCCTTAACCCTACATGCGAGAGGCCTTTACGTTAATGCGTCCTCGCCACGTTTTTTCCCACAGAAAACCTCGATTTTGGTCCACGAAATTTGATCACTTTTTGAAAATATGCTTTATACCAGTGAAATAGACACAATTCACTTAAACGCCACAATGCACACCACGTCCGCCCCCGGTAGCTGAGTGGTCAGCACGACAGAAAGTCACTCCTAAGGGCCCGGGTTCGATTCCCGGCTGGGTCGGAGATTTTCTCCGCTTAATAATCATCATTTCATCCCCATCGACGCGCAAGTGGTGTCAAATCGAACGGTCTACCCGACGGGAGGCCCTTGTCACACGACATTTATTTAATACGCACTGCACACCAACACCACCTGACCACTCCACATCCTATTTCCACTTCTGCCATCTCCTTCGATTGCCACCACTACGTTGCCACTATCTTATTTACAGTCCTCGTACTTCCGCACTTGAATTACGAGGAGCGTTCAATAGGTGATGCAACACTTTTTTTATCAGTCCGTCTCATTTCCACAAAGCATTCTTCGTGAAAGTTATTAATTTCTGATAACGCCATGTATCACTAACATACAATCTGCTCTAAATACTAACACTCTCTACTCAATAATTCTCCAGATCAGTGCAGTATACTACCAAGGACGGGTCACCAGCCAGACAAGCATCCGCACAGTTGCCCCCTCTCACACATACTGCTTCACAACACTTGCCGCGCAATGGTGCACATCTAACCAGACCTAGTGTGTGAGACCAAATACAGACATATATTTTGCATCTTCCTGGGATACTTGTGATATATATATATATATATATATATATATATATATATATATATATATATATATATATATATATATATATATACACTCCTGGAAATGGAAAAAAGAACACATTGACACCGGTGTGTCAGACCCACCATACTTGCTCCGGACACTGCGAGAGGGCTGTACAAGCAATGATCACACGCACGGCACAGCGGACACACCGGGAACCGCGGTGTTGGCCGTCGAATGGCGCTAGCTGCGCAGCATTTGTGCACCGCCGCCGTCAGTGTCAGCCAGTTTGCCGTGGCATACGGAGCTCCATCGCAGTCTTTAACACTGGTAGCATGCCGCGACAGCGTGGACGTGAACCGTATGTGCAGTTGACGGACTTTGAGCGAGGGCGTATAGTGGACATGCGGGAGGCCGGGTGGACGTACCACCGAATTGCTCAACACGTGGGGCGTGAGGTCTCCACAGTACATCGATGTTGTCGCCAGTGGTCGGCGGAAGGTGCACGTGCCCGTCGACCTGGGACCGGACCGCAGCGGCGCACGGATGCACGCCAAGACCGTAGGATCCTACGCAGTGCCGTAGAGGACCGCACCGCCACTTCCCAGCAAATTAGGGACACTGTTGCTCCTGGGGTATCGGCGAGGACCATTCGCAACCGTCTCCATGAAGCTGGGCTACGGTCCCGCACACCGTTAGGCCGTCTTCCGCTCACGCCCCAACATCGTGCAGCCCGCCTCCAGTGGTGTTGCGACAGGCGTGAATGGAGGGACGAATGGAGACGTGTCGTCTTCAGCGATGAGAGTCGCTTCTGCCTTGGTGCCAATGATGGTCGTATACGTGTTTGGCGCCGTGCAGGTGATCGCCACAGTCAGGACTGCATACGACCTAGGCACATAGGGCCAACACCCAGCATCATGGTGTGGGGAGCGATCTCCTACACTGGCCGTACACCACTGGTGATCGTCGAGGGGACACTGAATAGTGCACGGTACATCCAAACCGTCATCGAACCCATCGTTCTACCATTCCTAGACCGGCAAGGGAACTTGCTGTTCCAACAGGACAATGCACGTCCGCATGTATCCCGTGCCACCCAACGTGCTCTAGAAGGTGTAAGTCAACTACCCTGGCCAGCAAGATCTGCGGATCTGTCCCCCATTGAGCATGTTTGGGACTGGATGAAGCGTCGTCTCACGCGGTCTGCACGTCCAGCACGAACGCTGGTCCAACTGAGACGCCAGGTGGAAATGGCATGGCAAGCCGTTCCACAGGACTACATCCAGCATCTCTACGATCGTCTCCATGGGAGAATAGCAGCCTGCATTGCTGCGAAAGGTGGATATACACCGTACTAGTGCCGACATTGTGCATGCTCTGTTGCCTGTGTCTATGTGCCTGTGGTTCTGTCAGTGTGATCATGCGATGTATCTGACCCCAGGAATGTGTCAATAAAGTTTCCCCTTCCTGGGACAATGAATTCACGGTGTTCTTATTTCAATTTCCAGGAGTGTATATATCACTTCAGTAAATCCGTAGAACTGTACGTTAATATAGCAAGAAAGGCTAGAAACATCGTAAATAATCGTTGAGCAACCGTTTATAATGTGTTTCTATTTAATCATTCAGTGCCATAAGGGCCCAATACAACTTAATCCCCGTATACACGACCACGACTGGCAGAAGGACATTAAGCCGAAAAATTTGCGCCGCGCCCAATTCACCTCGCGCGGCGCAAGACGACTCGGCGTGGCGTTGTATACGTTCTGACGTAGGGAAATCCACTCCACCACCAATCAAAAACAAAGAAGAGCAAACGCACATTTTCGGAAGAATATCTTCATTTTAAATATATTTTATGTTTCTTTATAAAGAAATTTTAAATTAATGCAAAAATTTTACGTTTCATGGTCCACTCAAAAAGATTATTCATATGTTATTACCTTAAAAATTGTTTTATTAAAAAGAATATTCGCCAATAATATATACGGCGAAATAATAACAGATGCACAATTGTTATAGGTAGAGGGCACTTTTTACTGTTACCAATCAGGTTACTCTTAAATACTGCGATATAATGTTTTAACAGATTGAAATTTACTTTACTTATGACAGTGAACTGTGTGTTCTGTACGGACAAGTTACTCTGTAACTACAACATATGGTATGTTGGCATTTAAAACGTTCCAAAATTTCTTTTTGTAAACTAAGATATTGTTATCACTAATTGTATCTCTCTTATTAATTACATTTTTAACATTGTCTAACAGATCTGAAGATGGGCAGCTAGCCCGAAACCGGTAATTGAAAATAAAGAATAGCGATCGAAGACTGAAACGCCATATTTTACTTAATGAACGATCGCGGAATTCCCAGTGAGACAACCATGTCTAGTTTTGATAAAATTATATTTATTCATTTATTTCTGTAGGAGGTGCAAAATATTCTGATGAAACTACAAATATACTTGGCCAAATTCTAAAGCGACACTTATGAGGCATCGCATTTAGGGCAAGAAATTGCCGAGTGATTCTTACACACTGACATCCACATTTTGAACAATTATCAATGTATTTTCTGTCCACAGAGTTTCACAAAATGGACGCCGTCCTCTTATTTTCGTCTGTGATTTAGATAAATGAACTTGGGAACCAATATTGTGTACTTTTCTACCAACCGGTTGCTTTCATAGTTCTGTGAGAAATGCCTATCTTATGTAGTTAGCACTTTCTGCCCAGCTTGGTGTAACGTGCAGCCAGATTAGAAATGCATTCTGCGCTCCTATATCAATCATGTTGTAAAATATTGTCGTTGGTCATCTTTTGTTCATCTTCTATTTAGGGTACGTTCTAACCAGCTTGTCCACTGCATCTACTCCTGACTTTGCTTTATTATAATTAAGAATATTTATTGGTTAGGGTTCTTCATGATCTTTCACTTCCTTTTTTGAACGCATTGCACTACGCCTCATTTTTAAAAATACGAAACTATCTGTGAATGCTCTTGGAACTCAATATGGACGAATATTTGAATCGACCTTTGGTCTGAGTGAAAGCTACCAGTAATTCTCCTTTATTTCTTCTACTTGTTCCTGAAAGTGTGTAATCGACATCAAAAATGCTGTCGCCAAACTAAGGCATGTGAAAAAATTGACTGCTGTTAAAATTTCTGGCGCTGTTTTCTAAGCCTATCGCCATACCTAAAGCAACTCTCTCGCCTTGACCAACTTCAGATGATTCATTTTATTTGACAACGAGTGTAGACCTGCAGATTGAGAACGTACAATGTAGCGGTATCACATACAGCCAATAACTTCAACCCATATTTTCATCGACCAAGTGGACATCTAGCACGAAATGTGGCAAGTTGTTCGTCAATTGCTACGTTGCAGACAGGAGCATGAGCACTTTGGAACGTCTTTACACACATTTCAGACGTTTCTCTGATGGGAACCAGTTCCTCAGGGACACGGCTGCGGTGTCTCACATGCTTGCCGTCAAATCGGATGCATCTTCAAAGTTGCGTAAAACGATTTCTAGCCATTTCCTACCTAAAAATTAGTCTACCATCTTCTTTATTCAATATATTTTTAATTTGCTTTATTGTGCGCCTTGTCAAAACCTGCTGTGGTCAATACACCGATAAAGCACTCCAGTTCAGCGGCATTTATTGGAGTCCTTCTACTACTGTATTCAAGACTTCTCTCTTTATTAGGCCACTTTAGTATTTCATCAACTATGTACCTACTATGAAATACTTGAAAATCTGATTGTATAGTGTCCACATTTTTTACTGATAATTTTGTAGGGCTTGGATTTACTCGCATTGTCTTGTATCCTTCATCTCATTTAGAAGTTATTCTCAACGCGTTTTTGTGTCACGCTTCTTCTTTGTATTTTTACCTATCTCGAACAGATAAAAAAATATATCGTGGCAATAGACATTGCCTCACGTATGTAGTAACTTAAGATACACTAATTACTTGCCTGTAAGAGTCAGAACTATGTGTCAATCCCTTTCCAGGCTGGCCGTGTAAGACCGGTGGAACACTTTTGTGTTTGCATATGAAAAGTGTCGATGCAACCAAAATATGTTCACAGATACACATAACGTTGACATATGATAATTTCAATGAAATTATCACACGTACTGTGACGATTTCATAGCATTACTTTTCTCGATGGCATATTGACATCGTTGGAACTAAAAGAAAGAAAACAGTAAGCATCAAGAGTAAAATGAAGAGTTGTGCGCTGGAATGTAAGACGTCTTTCAAATTACAGCTTGTACATTCCTACTCACACTTCTTTCCTGAGGACTGTGGGTCTGTAAGCTACAAGAAATTAGACGCGTCCACCGAGAAATTTTCAGTGCGGAAGAAAGACAAAACAAAATTAATATTTTGATACGATATTGTATGTCTTCTTACATAAGCGAATGTGAAGAGCGTAGCTCCCTTAATACCACTGATCACATAAATCATTTTTTGTTCTCTTGTATAGCTCGCATTGTAGCAAATTATAAATTTAGAAAATTAGGTTCAATAGAAAATACACTGATGCAAGGTTGAATCACTAAGCCTTCCATGGAATTTTTCCAAACAGAAACGTGTAATGGTAAAGTAGCTTAATAAAAGAGCTTAATTTATTTACTCATGACCACATGAGTCCATCCATCCGAAAACCACGAATTTTAGCTGTTAGTGGAATCATACATGGGAAAAATTGAATTTAGTCGTGTAGTGTCGTTCGCATATTTACCATTCATCCGTACACTGGTCTAACGTATACGGACACCTATAGTGCGACAGTTATGGAACTATATGAAAGAAATGTAAATTAGTTACAAACTACGGTATGCACACACTTTATTCAACATTTGAACGTCACCGTAGATACTCGGATTTAGGTTATGATATGTTCGATATGACTGCCATCATTGCAGACGATGCGGTGCAGACGAGTAGCGAAATGCTGCATGACCCGCTGAAGTGTGAACATCGGTGATTACCTCGTAAATGGCTGTTTTCAGCTCAGCAATAGGTTTTGGGGTTATATCTGTACACATTGTCTTTAGCATAGCCCCACAAAAAGCAGTCGCAGGTGTCCAGATCCGGAGAACACTACGGCGAATCGAGACTCATGTCAGAATGCGATCCCCAAAGTGCTCCGCCACAACATCACTCTCCTGCTTCGAAGGGGTCGAGCTCCGTCTTGCATGAACCACATCTTATCGAAATCAGGACACCTTTCAGTAATGGGGATGAAATCATCTTCCAAAACCTTCACACACCTTTCGGAAGTCACCGTGCCATCGAGGAATACAACACCGATTACTCCGTGACTGGTTACCTGTTGAGGGTGAAGAGACTTTCCGGTCGCGAAATGCTGATTCTCAGTCCCCCAAATGCGCCAATGTAGCTTATTGACGAACCCATCCAAATGAAACTGGGCTTCTTCGTTAAACCAAACCATACAGCGCATACTCATTCCCATCACGCCCCGCGGCCAACCATGCAGTTTGAGTGTCCTAACGTAATCCATCCAGAAGATACGACGATTTTATTTCGTATAGTTTAATAATTGTCACCCCGTTTTGGTGATCATTAATGCGGAGTGTGTCCACCCTTAGCCTTTACGACGGCTAATGTTCTGTTGGGGACACCTTCAATCAAGTATCTGAATGTCTGTGGAGGAATGGCTGACGTTCTTGTTCAAGAGCCGAAACCAGAGGCAGTAGTGATACTGTACGCCACGATCTGCAGCGAAACTCATTTTGTAATTCATCCCAAAGGTGTTTTATTGGGATCAGGTTTGGATTCGGGGCAGTACAGTCCATTTCAGGAATGTTAATTTACACAAACTGTTACCCGAATCTTCACTTAAAACTTCCGGGCTGATAGGCCGTGGTCGAAGTATAAAACACTCTCCTGACGTTTCGTCTCCGACAACGGGAGACATCCTCGGAGGTAAAGCGCCGCTTTACCTCCGAGGATGTCTCCCGCAGTCGGAGACGAAACGTCAGGAGAGTGTTTTATACTTCGACCACGGCCTATCAGCCCGGAAGTTTTAAGTGAAGACAATACCGGCCGTGAAAGCTTAGATTGTGTGATGTTACCCGAATGATGGTGCTGCACGACTGGCTTCTCTGTCATGCTGATCAGTCAGGCATCGCCTCCAAACAGTCCTCCAGTATACGCGGTACACAATGCTCCAAAATGAGTTCATTTCCTTCCGCATTTCGTGTTTTCTTAAGCTCGGTAAGGGACTCGAACCGTAAACACGAAAAACACCCTCATACGTTAACAAGGAATCCTCCTTACTTAACTACTGGCAGTACACGTGATGACAAGCAACGTTCTTCAAGCATTCGACAAATACAAATTCCTCCATAGAATTTCCGGACGCTATAGCATGAGTCATCATACCAAAAAGCTCGTTTCTAGTGTTCTGCTGCCCAATGGAGTGTCGCTTAGCATGTGACTGCGGATATTTATGGCTTATTATTAGCCGCTCGACCACTGTACGCCAGTCTCTTTAACTCCACAAGCACAGACTCAGGATACGCCACATTGGCTTCCCGCGCAGACAGCTGGCGAAACGCCGAGACGTCATTTGGAAATTGGGAAGCTAGAACCGGAGAGCAAGAGCACTTCACGTGTTTTGTTAATGCAACAAATTTCCAAAGCCATGCGTTGATATAAATAAAATGCAGCCAGTCTGGCTGAGCGGTTCTAGGCGCTTCAGTCTGGAACAGCGCGACCGCTACGGTCGCAGGTTCGAATCCTGCCTCGGGCGTGGATGTGTGTGATGTCCTTAAGTTAGTTGGGTTTAAGTAATTCTAAGTTCTAGGAGTCTGATGGCTTCAGATGTTAAGTCTAAATGGCTCTGAGCACTAGGGGACTAAACATCTGTGGTCATCAGTCCCCTAGAACGTAGAAGTACTTAAACCTAACTAATCTAAGAACATCACACACATCCATGCCCGAGGCAGGATTCGAACCTACGACCGTAGCAGTCGCGCGGTTCCGGACTGAGCGCCTAGAACCGCGAGACCACCGCGGCCGGCAGTTAAGTCTCACAGTGCTCAGAGCCATTTGAACCATTTGCAATAATGCCCCATAAAAAACTGCGGTAGTCGTTTACCATCGATTTCGACCAGACAGGACAACTGTAGCACAAATGGGTCTCGCGCTGTAAAAGAACTGATCGTGTTAACGTGAATAATACAAGGACATGCTGAGATCATTTCCTTCCTGGAGAATATGAACGGGACTCAAAAAATGTGCTTTTGGGTTTTCCTCTGAAGAAAATAGCTAAACGTGACTTTTTGCATCACTACTCTGCATTTCGTAATTAAGTGGCTGGCAGACGGATCATCGAACCATCAAGTTATTTATTTACCATACCACTCTCAAGCAGCTCGGTAGAAATACGGTCATTTCAGTCTTTCTGTGCGAGATATGATTTCTCTTATTTTATTACTATGGTCGTTTCTCCCTATATAGGTGCCCGCAAACAGAATGTTTTCGCTTTCGGAGAAGAAAGAAGATGACAAAAAATTTCATCAGTAGATCCTGCCAAATTCCTGCCTCTCTCCCCTGCTTCGCAATAATACAGGGCTATTACAAATGTTTGAAGGGATTTCATAAATTCACTGTAGCTCCATTCATTGACATATGGTGACGACACACTACAGATACGTAGAAAAACTCATAAAGTTTTGTTCGGCTGAAGCCGCACTTCAGGTTTGTGCCGCCAGAGCGCTCGAGAGCGCAGTGAGTCAAAATGGCGACAGGAGCCAAGAAAGCGTATGTCGTGCTTGAAATGCACTCACATCAGTCAGTCATAACAGTGCAACGACACTTCAGGACGAAGTTCAACAAAGATCCACCAACTGCTAACTCCATTCGGCGATGGTATGCGCAGTTTAAAGTTTCTGGATGCCTCTGTAAGGGGAAATCAACGGGTCGGCCTGCAGTGAGCGAAGAAACGATTGAGCGCGTGCGGGCAAGTTTCACGCATAGCCCGCGGAAGTCGACGAATAAAGCAAGCAGGGAGCTAAGCGTACCACAGCCGACGGTTTGGAAAATCTTACGGAAAAGGCTAAAGCAGAAGTCTTACCGTTTACAATTGCTACAAGCCGTGACACCCGATGACAAAGTCAAACGCTTTGAATTTTCGGCGCGGTTGCAACAGCTCATGGAAGAGGATGCGTTCAGTGCGAAACTTGTTTTCAGTGATGAAGCAACATTTTTGCTTAATGGTGAAGCGAACAGACACAATGTGCGAATCTGGGCGGTAGAGAATCCTCACGCATTCGTGCAGCAAATTCGCAATTCACCAAAAGTTAACGTGTTTTGTGCAATCTCATGGTTTAAAGTTTACGGTCCCTCTTTCTTCTGCGAGAAAAACGTTACAGGACACGTGTATCTGGACATTCTGGAAAATTGGTTCATGCCACAACTGGAGACCGACAGCGCCCACTTAATCTTTCAACAGAATGGTGCTCCACCGCACTTCTATCATGATGTTCGGCATTTATTAAACAGGAGATTGGAAAACCGATGGATCGGTCGTGGTGGAGATCATGATCAGCAATTCATGTCATGCCCTCCACGCTCTCCCGACTTAACCCCATGCGATTTCTTTCTGTGGGGTTATGTGAAAGATTCAGTGTTTAAACCTCCTCTACCAAGAAATGTGCCAGAACTGCGAGCTCGCATCAACGATGCTTTCGAACTCATTGATGGGGACATGCTGCGCCGAGTGTGGGAGGAACTTGATTATCGGCTTGATGTCTGCCGAATCACTAAAGGGGCACATATCGAACATTTGTGAATGCCTAAAAAAACTTTTTGAGTTTTTGTATGTGTGTACAAAGCATTGTGAAAATATCTCAAATAATAAAGTTATTGTAGAGCTGTGAAATCGCTTCAATCATTTGTAATAACCCTGTAGAAAACGAACTGCTCTTCTTTGTAATTTTTCGATGCCTTCTTTAACAGGCCGTCTCTTTAGTACACCTGATACGTTTTCTAATTGTTCTGCCAATAAATCGCAGTCTTTGGTTTGCTTTTCCCCTAACATTATCTTTCTGGTCGCCACAATTTAAGTTATTCGTAATTGTAATCCCAAAGTGTTTATCTGAATTTACAGTTTTTAGACTCGTGTAATTTATCTTGTAATCGAAGTTTAAGAGATTCCTCATGGTACTCACGTGGATGACCACACTTTTCATTGTTTAGAGTCAATTGCCAGTTTTCTTCTGCAGTAAAACAAGAGATTAGAAAATGTTTTACAGCAGGCCGGATTTGACTTTACATTCACAGTTGCCCGCATCTCGTGGTCGTGCGGTAGCGTTCTCGCTTCCCACGCCCGGGTTCCCGGGTTCGATTCCCGGCGGGGTCAGGGATTTTCTCTGCCTCGTGATGGCTGGGTGTTGTGTGCTGTCCTTAGGTTAGTTAGGTTTAAGTAGTTCTAAGTTCTAGGGGACTTATGACCACAGCAGTTGAGTCCCATAGTGCTCAGAGCCATTTGAACCATTTTTTGAACATTCACAGTTAGCCAGTCTCAGACTAAACTCTACTGGATTCAGATTACACCGCCGGTAATGTCGAGATCTCCGTAATATCCAGAAGTGGGCTCACTTCTCGTTCAATTGACAGGTTCAATAAAATAAAGGAGTTTTAAGTAACACTTTGCTGTTTTCATGAGCTATATGTTGCTAATTGTGACGGAACGATGCAAATGATCGTTTTTACAATAACTTCTAAATTCCCCGAAATGTGACACAAATTGGTTTCTCTATACATAAGGCCAAGAATCTTCATTAGAATAAGTCGTCTGAAAAACATAAGCTAAAAGACGAAAGAGAAAAAAAAGAAGCCTGACCCGATGAAAAATTTTCAGTGGGCTGCCTCGTGATTTTCCTGAGCTATGGTGAATATTTATGAACGCTGTAAGATCTGCTAGCTCTTTTAAACTTTTTGAAGGGGGCGTAAAAATATTCATTTATTTTCATTTTTGATTGAGTTATCAGCACTTAACAATATACAATTTCTGAGCCTGGTATTAAAACTCTCGCGCACCGCGTGGAACAGAATTCCCGCTGATGTCATACGTGTTAGGCAATAGCAGCGCAACCAGCCGCGATGGCCTACCGGATTGTTTCTAGTTGCCTTGAGCTGGACTGCTGGAGCACCTTGTAACTCAAGGGTGATTCCTTCCGCTCATTTCAACCACCCTCCACAATGCTGGACAGTCCCTGTCCATCAATACATGAGGTCTGTCGGGTCTTGATTTACAAGCGGACTTCCCCGCCGATTTGATTCATATTAACAGGATATGTAGGGCACGAGAAGGACTTCAACATAGGTAACTAGCAAGACGCATCTCTCAACCGTTTTCTAGAGAATCGAGTTTGAACATTTTACGCTTTCTTACATACATCGTGTGGTCGCTAGTATCCAAGGATTCTGCAGACGAGCGAGAAAGTGCTTAGTTTCATAAGCGCGATCTCTGTGGATTGAATCTCACTTCACGTACTCTTTTATTTCATTCCTCGTAATTCAAAAAACCTGTCGTGAAATTGTGTGATAACAAAGTACCGCTTACGAATGCAAGCGAAGTTTATTTTGCAATAGACACTCTGAAAAAACATGTATATCAAGAGATACGGTGCTCATTAAAAGTGCTGTATGTCGCAATTATTATTATTTCCCATATTTGTGTGATCAGTATCATCCTGATTCGTACAGTGCTCCATAGGTTACGTATTGTACTTGCTACAGATGTAGATAAAAATAATATAAATATAATGACTATACTGATTTGTTTGAAAGTTCTCGTGTATCCTTTTTTTCTTCAACTGTAAGGTGTCAAACAAATAACACACCTTACACTGAATTCCTGAAACAATCCTGGTTAAATAGATATCACGCAATATAGTTATGTGAAACTGTACGAATTTTATTGATAGGCAAATCAAACAAACAAGCCGACATTTTCTGAATATAAACCACTAACACTCACACTAGTAATTGCACTCAAGTTATTTCCCTGACCCGATCAACGAGACGCAGTTCTGAGTAAGGGAGAATTTTACTATGGAAACCTCTGTCCCATGTTAGGCCGAAACCTTCATAGTGGGACATTTAGTGGGCACTATGTGATCACTGCTTAGGCCGCCGGCAAAAGCCTCCCTTCTCCCTGCTTTTGACGACGACACTTTGGGAAGACTTTCTTGGAGAACACGGCTGGTAATGGCGTATCAACAACCAGAGAAATCCAACTCAAAAGAATGGAGACTCACTGTGGGCACCTACGTAAAAAGGTGAATGGAGGAAAGCTGTTCGTCTCAGTATTACGTAGCAGAAGCTAAACTCTGCCCTACAAAAGAAACGATTTCTGTGGTAGGCTGCAGAAGTTCTAGTCGGTGGAATTAAAACAATTTCGAACGCTCTGATTGACTAGAAAAAAAACCGCCTGGCCAACAACTCCGATGTAGGCAAATGCAGACAGAAAAATTCGCTCTTCTCTTGCAGCAAATCGTCGAGTTCTTGAGCAAGGCGACTCGCGCAGTGCTGAGACGACTACGAGAGTAATTATGTGAACATTTGTTCACCGGCTTGTCTTAACTCTTAAGGAGTTAAACTGCAAAGTCTCGTATTATGGAGAATTGCACGGAGCACTGACAGTTAACGCTTGCGACTGATTTTACGGCAACGATATACGCGCTACTCCAACCACATAGCGTGTACCATGTCACTTAACATGGGTAGAGAATGACTAGGAGTCTCAGCTTCACCGAAGACGTAGAAAATATATCAGACTGGTGTTTAACAGTCGAGAGAGATTTGGAATAGGTTTTCAGGTTCACAGCTCGAGCTGATAGCAGCCACTGCCGCCGCCAACGAAAGGTAAATACGCGCGCTCGGGCTACGCTAGCAAGTGATATTCAATTGACACTCGGAACTGCGGTCGTCTCCGTCTCTCCTATTTTTTCGTACATGACCTGTAGTTAAACATATTCGCTATTGCCGGGTGAGCTGTGTACGGCTCCGTTCATGCCGTTGGTTCTTTGGCATTTTTACATCGAGTGGCGTCTTGTTTCTTCCTTACTGGCGTAACCAAGTTCCTGACTTGCTGCCTTGAGTCGCAGCAGCGCTTATCGATACTAGTACTGTCGTACTATCTTTGGTGTGACAGCTAGTATTTCCGGGTGGTAGTGTGTGTGGTAGTGACTCGGTTGGGACCGAGCAGCAAGGAGGTATCGGAGGCCAGGGCCACTGGCGGTGTGCACACGCTGTCGGATCGAGAGGCGCTAGCTGCGAGAGAGACAAGTTCGTTGCCTACGGTACCTGGACGCTGAAGTTGAGTGATCAGCTAATCTGTTATGAAACCTCAACCATTTTCAGACCTATTCATTCATTTGCGGGTTGTTGCCCCCTTGGCCGTTCAGGCTAACAGCATTCTATGATGTGTTGGAGTCGTGGAAATCTTGCACCGTCTTCCTATGTTGTGATTAATTATTAAATTGACTGTTACTTATCAGTGAAGTGCACCAGCGGATTTTCTCCCCTGTGGACTTTAACACTGCAGTTACCTGCCCTGGTCGTTAGCGTAGTTTGTAGGCAGTGTACCTTTTCCTCGTCGTGTTGTTGCTGTCCAGCACCTCCTGTAGTTCGACAGCAATTTAAGTTGTTTAGTTCATATTTGCTTAGAGTGCTTATTGTCCCTGTGGCTGTTTTTGACGCCAATTTCTGGGGGCGTATTGCTGTTCGTATTCTCCATCGGTGTGCCTTTGGTCGGACGGAAAGGAATTGATTAAACTGTTGATCGGTCCTTGGGCCTTCCTTAGTTTGGGTTGCCATCCGATTACCCAACTTTAACTCTTGGCTGCCTCTCTCACCTCACTTTACGTTTGAGCTACCTTCCCAGGCCAACCTTTCGAACACTTCTGAGTACCACTTGTTGCGCTTGTTTTAAATTGTGATTTTCATTTTAGTTGTTGTATTGTGCGAGGCGGCCGTGTATTAATTCAGTTTTTTTAATTATATAAAGGCATTCCTCCATGTTAAAATTTTGAGCATTGATTTTTTTAGAAAAAAATTTCTTTTCTTCTTAGAAATTGTTCTATCTGAAACTGTTTGTAATCCAGGCCCTAAGCCGTTAGTTGTTCCATGTGTTATGTGTGGACTTCGGCCGAGAATTTGTGTGAACCCCTTCATAAGGCATTCAGCCATGTGTATTCTCTAAAGGAAAATTTTTATATGGAGCAAGGGGTGTACTCTAAATTATTCATCTGACTTGTTGTTCAGGCCTTCAGCCGTTGTTTGAAATTAGTTTGTGGCCTTCAGCCGTCCAAGAAGTTAATGAGACTTCGGCCATTCTGTTGTAAGTTTAAAACGAAATTTTTTTGCTTAGAAAAGTTGTTTATTTATGTGCCTTGGTAATAGTTCTCCTTCAGACGTGTAGTGTAGTTCTTTAGCCGTTAACTGTTTTCATTGCATGTTTTTTAAAGAATTTCTTACCTTCTATTTTTAATTGCTTTTGATATCTAAGCCAGGTCTTATCCATTCTTATGTTTGCTGAATGGTTTTGGGCCTTCAGCTCAGAAAGCATCTCAAGTTTTCTTTAACTAGGCCTTCATCCGTCTTGTTCAGTTGTGGTCTTTTGAACCAAATTGTAAATAAGTTGTTCTTAGAAAAATAAAGTTGCGTGTTTGATTGTGCAACTCACAGTACAGTTTACGGCCCCATCCACTACCATAACCTTATCATGTGCTGCAATTGGTAGCAGAGCGTGGTTACAGTTGTAATGTTGCCATTACTGTCACTGTTCGTTGCAATTGTATTTCTGTTAGTGTTGTACAATATTGTCTCGGTTGTTTCAGGTGACTTATTCTAGTGGCGGTCAGGCAGTGCCCGGAGACCGTCCTGTTGAGGTTCAAATGGCTCTGAGCACTATGGGACTCAACTGCTGTGGTCATAAGTCCCCTAGAACTTAGAACTACTTAAACCTAACTAACCTAAGGACAGCACACAACACCCAACCATCACGAGGCAGAGAAAATCCCTAACCCCGCCGGGAATCGAACCCGGGAACCCGGGCGTGGGAAGCGAGAACGCTACCGCACGACCACGAGATGCGGGCTCCTGTTGAGGAAGGACCACCTTTTTCATGAGTTGGCGATAAGGCGCCAGTCTATTGAGGGCAGTGGACTTAGTGGCCCGTTTGCGTGCTACCGTTCTTCCCCCGATTGGCGACACGCCGGATGTGATGTGTGAGACAGAAGCAGCCTTTGAATTTTTTTTAAGGCTATTAGAGGCCTTGAGGACACCATTTGTGTTTTGGTTGGCGCTCAACCTAGTGGCAGTCAGTTAGACAGGGTGCGGGCACAGTTAGTCCATCTAACCAATCGGTTAGCGGATTTAGGCATGTTAGGCTTGGAGGATTATCAAAAAAATTAACCGCCGAATTGGGGTCTTTGGTTAATGCATTGCAGTTTAAGCTTACATGCTTAGAACTAGATGGGAAGAGGACTGAAGAGCGGGACTTGCTGTATCAAGGGGGAACCGGGAGCCAGCCTAGGAGTGGTGTTGTTATATCCTCCGAGACGCAGCGTTTGTTAAATTGCCTAATCCTCTGGTGTATTTCTTTCGGGATATTACTGAATTAGCTATAGCCAACCCTCCGGTTCGCGGATTGCTGGATTTTAGTAAAGGGTTCATTGTCCAAATTGACGCTTCTAATGCGGGTATTTCAGCTGTCCTCCAGGAGTTCGAAGGTGAGAGGCAGCCATTAGCCTACGCATCTCGTCAACCAGCGCCGAACTTAAATATTGTGTCTACAAGTGTGAGGCATTGGCCGTTTTGTTGACGCTGGAGAAGTACCGTTTTTACCTTGAGTATCGTGTATTTCAGCTGGAAACAGACAATCAAGCATTAAGCTGGATGTTAACCAGGCGACATAAGAGGCATGCGGGGAATC
This sequence comes from Schistocerca cancellata, assembly GCF_023864275.1. Taxonomy (NCBI): domain Eukaryota; kingdom Metazoa; phylum Arthropoda; class Insecta; order Orthoptera; family Acrididae; genus Schistocerca; species Schistocerca cancellata. Next base: position 78,305,978 of record NC_064627.1, on the reverse strand, counting down.
GGCATTGCCGAACAGAACAGTGACATGAGTAAAAGCCTTCGTTGAAGGTCGGAAAACTGAGGCAGACATGCATCGGGCAGGTCGTCCTGGCATCTCTGAAGAAGAAGTGCATGCTGTTGCCGCGTCAGTGGACAGTGATCGACACCACACGATTCGTGAACTCGCCGACGAAACCGGATTAGCGATTAGCGTATACGACTGTGCTTCGCATACTGAAGGACCGCCTGGGCATGCGAAAAATTGCATCACAGTGGGTTCCACATGACTTGACGGAAATGGAGCAATGGATGCGTTACGACGCTGCTCAGACGCACTTGGAGCTCTATGAGCGCGAAGAAGAGGCTTTCTTGCGCCGTATCGTAACACTGGATGAGACATGAGCCACATCGTACGAGCCAAAACTGACACGCCAGTCCAGTGAATGGCGTTATTATTTGTCGCCGCAAAACTCGAAAGTGCGTCAGATCACCAGTATGGTGAAAGTTGTGGTGCTTTTCGTGTACGGCTGTGATGGTGTTATCCTAACGCATTACGTTAGTCCAAGGCAGACCGTCAATGCACAGTATTTCGGTTCGTTTTTGGAGCATCACCTACGACCAGCTCTGCGAAAGAAGCAGCGACGCTGTCTGCGGGACCCATCCATCATGTTTCTCATTTCAGTCTTTCATCACAATATGAATTCTTTAGACGATGACCGGTTTCAGTACGTAATAACCATCGTCAGATCTTTTTTACACCATCTGAGGATAGTCATTATGGACTGAAACCGGTCACCGTCTAAAGAATTCATATTGTGATAAAGACTGAAATAAAAAACATTTGACAGTATTGGATCACTGTTTGTATACGCGACCATATCGCAGTTGGTGAAACCCATCCATCATTTTGCACGACAATGCGCGGGGGCATACAGCGTAAGCGATGGCTGCTCTGAAACTTCCTGGCAGATTAAAACTGTGTGCCCAACCTATACTCGAACTCGGGACCTTTGCCTTTCGCGGGCAAGTGCTGGACCATCTGAGCTATCCAAGCACGACTGACGCCCCGTCCTCAGAGCTTTACTTCTGCCAATATCTCGTCTCCTACTTTCCAAACTTTACAGAAGCTCTCCTGCGGTCTCGGTCCGGCACACAGTTTTAATCTTCCAGGAAATTTCATATCAGCGCACACTCCGCTGCAGAGTGAAAATCTCATTATGGCTGCTTTGTTCGGTCGATGGGGCCGGGAAAGAACTGTACCATCCACTCCCCAAACATAAGTTCAAATGGTTCAAATGGCTCTGAGCACTATGGGACTTAACAGTTGAGGTCATGAGTCCCCTAGAACGTAGAACTACTTAAATCTAACTAACCTAAGGACATCTCACACATCCATGCCTGAGGCAGTACTCCAACCTGTAACCGTAGCGGTCGCGCGGTTCCAGACCGAAGCGCCTAGAACCGCTAGGCCACATCGGCCGGCCCAAATTTAAGTCCTTGTGACTTTGATTTGACTCCGAAGATGAAGGAACCACTTCGAGGCATTCGCTTCAGACCTGTTCCTGAGATTCGACTGGCAGTAGACCTCTCCATTCGCACCATCAACAGATCATGCTCTGCTAACGGCATATTACGCGTTCCACATCGCTAGCAACGGGTTCTACACAACGCTGCTGACTACTTTGTAAGACAGTAACAGGTGCAAACATGCAACTGTTTTGTATGAATAAATAGTTTCCGCTATTTAAGTTCTAACCCTCGTAGTTGCAAGACGCGTAAGTGAGGCTGGCGGTCAGTATGGCCTGCTGGGCTGCGATCGCCGAGCGGCCGCGGCGAACAGCAGTGACGCGCGGGGCGGGCCCGCTGGCAGCTCAGCGATGACAGCAGGTGACAAAGTCGCGGCGCGTCACGTGTCACCGAATTACGGCCGCCACTCTGTGGCGAGCGGTGAGCGATCGCTTAATCCGACACCGTTTAACAGCGGCGGCCCGCCGGCCCCATTATGCTGCCGGGACAGCAGGGCGCCGGGTCGCGATGATGGCGCGTCCAGTCCACGCCGACAGCGTCTGCCTTTTTTAGTCGCCTTCTGCACCTGCCCCGAGGTAAAAAGACCGGACGATTACACTGATGCAAAACATAATTAATGTACGGCAATGAAATTTCAGGAAACGTTTGTCTGGGTAAAATATTCAACTGATTAAAATTGTAAAAATGTAAGCAGGTGGTAAACCATGGCAAATGTAGAATGCTCGTATATTAATAACCGGTGTAGCCACCAGATTGTTGAATGCTAGCATGCGAACTTGCTTGCATTGTATTGTACAGGTATCGGATGTCAGTTTGCAGGATTATGTTCGATGACTGTTCCACTTTGTCGGTAAACACGGTTAATGCTGGTTGTATATGACGCTGGAGTTTTTGGTCCTATGATGTCTCTCACGTGCTCGACTGGCGACGGATCTGGTGATCGAGCATTCTAAGTAAACAAGTGAACAATATGTAGATCTTGTTACCCTACAACAGCAGTACACGGGCGAGCATTATCCTGTTCGAAAATACATACTGCAATGCTCCAGAATGAGATTTTCACTCTGCAGCGGAGTGTGCGCTGATATGAAACTTCCTGGCAGATTAAAACTGTGTGCCCGACCGAGACTCGAACTCGGGACCTTTGCCTTCGCGGGCAAGTGCTCTACCAACTGCGCTATCGAAGCACGACTCACGCCCGGTACTCACAGCTACTGGCAGAAGTAAAGCTGTGAGTACCGGGCGTGAGTCGTGCTTCGGTAGCTCAGTTGGTAGAGCACTTGCCCGCGAAAGGCAAAGGTCCCGAGTTCGAGTCTCGGTCGGGCACACAGTTTTAATCTGCCAGGAAGTTTCATACTGCAATGCTGTTCATGAAAGGCAGCATAACAGGTCAAGTCATCAGACTGGCGTCAGTGTGCGTGGGATAACCACAAGAGCGCTCCGGCTGTCACACGAATTCACATCCCAGACTACAACTCCAGGCGTAGGTCAAGAGTGTCTAAAACGCAGACACGTTTGTTGCAGGTCCTCAGCTGACCTCATAACCTACACACGGCCATTACTGGCACCGAGACAGAACTAGCTTTCATCGGAAAACTCAACATACGTTCACCCTGACTTCTAACGAGCTCTTGCTTAAGGGGCTCCGGAACGCCCTATACTTGCAATGTTAAAATAACGCTTATAAATTACATCTTTCCTCACAAAGTATTTGAGGTAGGAAGTTGAACTTTTTACAGATTATTTATTGGAATATGGGCTACAACTTAACACAGGGATTTTACAAAATTTTAGTTCAGTTATTAAAGATGATTTTTTTTTCAATTGTAATGAAAATTCACAACATTTTTTTTGCAATTTTTTATTTATATATTCAAAAATATATAGTTTTTTGGAAAAAGGCTGTGTTAAATTATGCAGAAGGTACTGTGTAACATTTACTGAAAGCTTGAAACAAATATGTTTGGAAGATCCTTAGAAAACATGTAATTAATATGAGAAAATAAAAGTTTTGGGAATCGAGCGACAAAGATTGGATTAACTTTTTAGTGCATTCCAGGTCCATAGGATGGATTATCTTCATCCACTGCAAACTCCTCCTCCAGCTTCCTCTTGTTCCTCCTCCTGTTTACTCTTGCTTGTATTTCTAGACTCTTTACAGCCCTGTCAGCAGCCCGAAGGCGTTCCTCGTCTAAAGCAAGCATCGCTCGTACCATGTTAGAACCTATCTTCATTCCCATATTTCTAAATACCTTGCACCTTACAATGTTGCCATCATTGAAAGTCGCAACAGCAACTTTACTTTTACTCATTATTATACTTCAACAAAACAGAGACTCAAGAAACAGAATTATTTGCGAATATTTTCGAGATAACGACAGAGTAAATAAACATGAAACAATCGACAATCACACCAGCGATATATATTGAACCATCACAGGTTAGCCACAACACATACATTATCTTACATCACTAAAATGTACCTGATGTTCACGGACGTTAATAATAACACCATTTGACAGCAGTTTAACAGCGCCACAGTGGGTCCCGCCCATGTAGAACACATTTCAAAAAAAAATTTAAAAATAGTTGTAGTCTTCGGAATTGAATAAATTATATATCTATTAAAATGTAATAGTCTGCAGATTCAGAAAACGCAAAAAAGTAAAAATTGAACTTTCCATGATTTTGAGGCTTTCCGGAGCCCCTTAACACCACTGAATCGCAAATTGCGGTGGTTTTGGGTCAGTGGAAGGGACACTGCAGGCCATCTGGCTGGGAGATGTCTTCCAAATAACCGATTAGTAACAATTCGTTGTGTCACTGTGGCGCAAACTGCTGCTCAAATTGCTGCTGCAGACGCATTACGATGCGCGAGAGCCATACGCCGAACACGATGTTCTCCCCTCTCGGTTATGCCACGTGGCCGGCTGTAGCCCGATCGTCCTACGACGGCACGTTCTCCACCGCCAGTAAGCATGTACAGCGGCCGCATTCCTTTCAATTCTTGCTGCAGTATCGCAGAAGGAACATCAGGCTTCTCCTAGCCCTAGCCTAGCTCACGATCAAACTCAGTGAGGTGCTGAAAAACAGCGTTTTTGTCGCCTTAGTAGCCTCCTTAAGGGGCTCCGGAAAGGCTCAAAATCATGAAAAGTTCAATTTTTACTTTTTTGCGTTTTCTGAATCTGCAGACTATTACCTTTTAATAGATATATAATTTATTCAATTCCGAAGACTACAACTATTTTTAAATTTTTTTTGAAATGTGTTCTACATGGGCGTGACCCACTGTGGCGCTGTTAAACTGCTGTCAAATGGTGTTATTATTAACGTCCGTGTTCATCAGGTACATTTTAGTGATGTGAGACAAAGTATGTGTTGTGGCTAACCTATTTGCAGAGACTTAGCAGCACCTGAACTGTTGAAAAAGTGTATTCACGGAAAAACTCAAAACCCCAATGAAAGTGTAAATAGTGTTATATGGTCGAGAATCCCCAAGACTGTATTTGTTGGAATAGAAACACTTCACTTTGGTGTGTATGATGCTGTTGCGACTTTCAATGATGCCAACATTGTAAGGTGCAAGGTATTTAGAAATATGGGAATGAAGATAGGTTGTAACATGGTACGAGCGATGCTTGCTTTAGACAAGGAACGCCTTCGGGCTGCAGACAGGGCTGTAAAGAGTCCAGAAATACAAGCAAGAGTAAACAGGAGGAGGAACAAGAGGAAGCTGGAGGAGGAATTTGCAGAGGATGAAGATAATCCATCCTATGGACCTGGAATGCACTAAAAAGTTAATCCAATCTTTGTCGCTCGATTCCCAAAACTTTTATTTTCTCATACTAATTACATGTTTTCTAAGGATCTTCCAAACATATTTGTTTCAAACTTTCAGTAAATGTTACACAGTACCTTCTGCATAATTTAACACAGCCTTTTTCCAAAAAACTGTATATTTCTGAATATATAAATAAAAAATTGCAAAAAATGTTGTGAATTTTCACTACAATTGAAAAAAAATCATCTTTAATAACTGAACTAAAATTTTGTAAAATCCCTGTGTTAAGTTGTAGCCCATATTCCAATAAATAATTTGTAAAAAGTTCAACTTCCTACCTCAAATACTTTGTGAGGAAAGATGTAATTTATAAGCGTTATTTTAACATTGCAAGTATAGGGCGTTCCGGAGCCCCTTAACTAACTCAGCACGTGCAATCTCAAACGTAACTAACGTTCGCGACCGTTACAGCGTTTGTTTAAAGCAAACCTGATTTTCATCCTCATATTGGCGCTGCTTCCGCCACTCTCGTGCGACTGGCACCAATCTTGCATAGACATCATCTTTCAGGTGCAGAAAATCCCCTACCAACTTTCGTTTTGTCACACATCTCCTTCTAGGTGTTGCGATTCCTTTCTTCCGTCAGTATGTCAGATGACCTAATAAGGAAGCATTACATTCTGCAGTGATCTGCTTTTATTTACCGTCCTAAGTGACTATACTATCATATAAAACGAAATTAAATGATCCGGAAGGGTTGTACAAAGCCTGGTGGAGGATATATAGAGTCAATATGATCATTTTTTTTGCCTGTTTCATTCACGTATTGAGCGATGAAAAATGCCTAGTTTACTCTGTATTTGTGCTCAGCGGCTTCTCATGATCCTTTTACAAGATGTTCATGGCAGCAAAATAGTCGCACAGTCATGTTCAATACCGTACGGGTTCTCTTAATCCTAGTAACGTACACCTTTGAAATTGTCACACGAACTGTACACCACGGTCACAGTGACCCTCACTTACTTGCTGGAGAAACTGACTGAGTATTGAATGTTTCATATTGTAATTCGGTTCTCACATACTAAAAGGAATTTATTTCATCACTGACAAAAAAATGGTACCAATGGCTCTGAGCACTATAGCACTCAACATCTGAGGTCATAAGTCCCCTAGAACTTAGAACTACTTAAACCTAACTAACCTAAGGACATCACACACAGCCATGCCTGAGGCAGGATTCGAACCTGCGACCGTAGCAGTCACGCGGTTCCGGACTGAAGTGCTTAGAACCGCACGGCCAGAGCGGCCGGCTCATCACTGACAAGTACCTATTCAATCAATATTATATTTAATGCCTCCAAAATTCGAAACTAACTAAAAACTGTCATAGAGGCTTTTCAGTGATGAAACTTCAAAGTGATCCGGATCTAAAGGTTTTATTTGCATTTTAATCAGACTATTACGCTATTCATTTAATAAAATGCACATATCACACAAATATACTGTGATATTCTCAATTATTCACAAACCCGTTCATTCAGTAATCCCAAACTCTTGAAGTAAGAACTAGAATGTTTTCAGCAACTGACTGGATTCTTCTACTAGGGAGAGTTGTGTTCCAACAATAACCATTCTTGCGGTGGACAACTGTACTTCCTTGCCCGCATCTCGTGGTCGTGCGGTAGCGTTCTCGCTTCCCACGCCCGGGTTCCCGGGTTCGATTCCCGGCGGGGTCAGGGATTTTCTCTGCCTCGTGATGGCTGGGTGTTGTGTGCCGTCCTTAGGTTAGTTAGGTTTAAGTAGTTCTAAGTTCTATGGGACTGATGACCATAGATGTTAAGTCCCATAGTGCTCAGAGCCATTTGAACCATTTGAACTGTACTTCCTTCATCGCTGTCTGAAGATCCGGCAGACTGACCAGATTCAGCACTGTCCATAACTGCTGCAGCAGCGTCTGCTTCAGCATAACTTTCATCAGGAAAGTCACTTACGTCACTTTAACGATTTAGTTCTTGTAATAATGATTGCAGTATAGTGAGCGTCCTCCGTTAGTAAAATGTAATTCCTAAGTGCCATTTTCATATAAATGTCCATCACAGCCAGCGACAGATCAGTTACATAACGTGTACTCCAGGGTCACAATCACCCTCCAAAAAACAATTCTGTCAAAATAATTAAACAAGAATTCCTCACATCTGTGCATTTAATTTCTCCATTAGGCCTCACTTAATGCTGAAATACATTATTGGCAACAGTCTGTGTACGTCTGGTGGGGCATGGAGAGTAACAAACAAAAAGAGCTCCAAAGTCGTAACGACTTCAGAGAAGCCCTCCTATCAAGGCACTAAAGAGCAGCGATAGGGTAAACAGTTCAAGAAGAAAACTGTTCAGAAATGTGAGATTCCGGTAGCCCCCACACCACCAGTCCCTACCAGTTCCATGTCTGAGGACGAGAATTAGGTTTTAGCATCCCCGAGGACCTAGATCTTGCTGACGCCTCAGCTACAATGGAAACGGATACAAGTACTCAGTCAGTGACAGCAAGTGACCCTAAGGCGTAAGCTGCCTTCTTGGTCTCTTCATGGCTTCCCAGACTACAGAATACGTCATCCTCCAGCGGAGTTGCGGCGGTTTTTTCCACCACATGCATCAGCTGTGGCAACTCTTAAGTATCACATCTTCTCTATGCGTTCCCCTTCAGGAAACCTGGTTTCTAGCAGTGCGGAGCGCCGCCCTTCATGGCTATCAGTGTTCTTACAAAAATCGTTATGACAGTAACAGGAGGGCAGGTGGTGTACGAATATGGCGAACCTGCGCCTCTTCAAACACCTTTAGAAGCCCTGGCTGTCAGGGTGAGCTCAACTCAGGAAATTACCAACTGCAATACCTACCTTCCTCCAGATGGTGACATACCACAACATGTATTGGCTGCACTAATTTCTCAACTCCCACACATTTCCTGCTTTTGGGTGATTGCAACACCCATAACTCTTTATGGGGTGGAACCAAGATTACGGCCATGGTAAAGATGTCGATAATCTGTTAACTATACTCGACCTTTGCTCCTAAATAGTCATATTAGTGTGGCACATGCCACGTACTCGGCCACTGATCTCTCCATTTGCAGTTCTGGCCTTCTCTCTTCCATCCACTGGAGAGCTCACGACGATTTGTGTGATAATGGCTACTTTCTGCTCTTCCTGTTTGTACCCCAATGTCACTCGCCTGGACGTTTGCCCACATGGGCTCTTGCCATGGCTGACGGGAATGCTTTCACCTCTGCTACCGCCTTTGGATTTGCACCGTGATCCGGATCATTAATACTACCATTGTTTCTGCAGCTGAACCGGCAGTCCCTTGTCCCTCCGGTTGCCCCAACTGACATTGTGGTCGCCGGAAATTGCAGCAGACATTAGAGACTTTAGGCAGACCCTCCTACGTCAAAAGTGGCAGCTCATTCCCTTCAAACGGCTCTGTACCCAGGCCTGTCAACTAATCAGACGATGAAAGTAGGAGTGTTTCGAACGATACGTCTCCAACATTGGAATGCGTACTTCTCTTTCCAGGTTTGGACTAAGATCGGGCGCCTTTTGGATGTCAGGCCCCTGCAGGTATATCTGGGATTTCCACGAATGGAACTACCTATACCAACCCAGATGCAATTGCAGAGGGTTGTGCTGGGCACTATTCTCAAACCTCTTCATCTGAGAATGATCACCCCGCTAGTGGAACGACAACTCCTAACGTTCACTACACGTCAGCCTGAGTCATATAATGCTCCATTCATGATTGGGAATTTATAAGTGTTCTTGCACACTGTCGCAACACGTCCCCTGTGGCACACTTCATCCGTACCCAACATCTATTAGCGCATTACCAGCGCCACCTCCCTGCCATCTGGAACACTTTTTGAGCTATGGTTCATTTCCGTCGCAATTGCGAGATAGTATCATCGTTCCAGTGCTAAATCCTGGCAAAAACCCGTTATATATCTTCCTATTAGCCTCACCAACGTTCTGCGCAAACTGCTCGAACGTATGGTGAGTTGGCAGTTGTGTTGGCTCTGTGAGTTTCGTGGCCTTCTGGCGCCGTCCCAGGGCAGTTTTCACCAAGGTCGCTCCACCACTGACAACTTCGTATACCTCGATTCTGCCATCCGAACGGCCTTTTCCCGCCGTCTTCATCTTTTTGCCGTCTTTTCTGACCCCACGAAAGCGTATAACACCCTTGGCAACATCACGTCCTCACCTCATTACAGGAGTGGGGTCCCCAGGGTCCACTCCCCAATTCTATACAGAATTTTTTGTCGCTCCGCGCCTTCAGAGTTGGAGCCGGTCTTTCACACAGTCCTCTCAACATCGAGGAGAATGGAGTCTTTTAAGGCACTGTATTGAGCATCCCACTCTTTTTAGTGGTCATTAATGGTCTTGTAGCAGCTGTGGGGTCTTTAGTATCACTCTTCCTGTATGCTGATGACTTTTGCATTTCCTTTTGTTCGTCTACTATTCGTGTAGCAGAACGACGACTGTAAGGCACCATGTGATAGGCGCAGTCATGGACCCTCACTCACAGCTTTTAGTTTTCAGCTACCAAGAGTAGCGTCAAGCACTTCTGTCGCCGCCGTACAGTTCACTTGCACCCACAACTTTATCTTGATGACTATCTCCTTAATGTAGCGGATTGGTTTACGACGCCTGCTTAACTTGGTTTCCCCATATTATTCTGCTTAATCAAAAGTGTTGGCACCATCTTAACATTTTTCGATGTGTGAGTCATACTGATTGGGGTGCAGATGACTCTATACTGTTGCACTTGTAAAAAGCCCTTCTATAGTCCTTCAGTGACTGTAGTAGCCTGGCATATGGTTCAGCATCACCCTCAGCATTGTGGATGCCGGACCCTGTACACCATTGTGGCATTCGACTTACAGCAGAAGCATTCCGAACGAGCCCAGTGAACAGCCCATCGTGGAAGCTGGGGTTCCTCCATTGAGGATCAGGCGACAACTGATTGCCCATTATGCTGCACACATTCACAGCTCGCCTAAACATCCAAATTAACGTCTCCCTTTCCCTAATACTACGATCCATCTCCCACAATGGCGGCCCAGATATCTCCTCTGGGCCTACTATTGTAGACCTCCATTATGTATACCTCGACCACAGCTTCGTCTCAACATCCCACAAGCCCCAAACGACTCAGTCACCCTGCGGTCGTCTGCTGCCTGTTTCTCTGTATTTTTGACATCACCCAGGCTCCAGAGGTAGTTTAGACGGATGGTTCAATGGTTGATGGTCACACTGGAAACGCTTATGCTTATTTAGGACATCTAGAACAGCACTCCTTGTCAGATGGCTGCAGTGTTTTCACTGCAGAGCAGGCAGCCATCTCTCGCGCTCTTGAGCATATCCGTTCCTGTGCTGAGCTGTCCTTTCCCATTTGTAACGACTCCTTGAGCGCCTTATAAGCTCTCGACCAGTGTATCCCCCGCCAACCTTTGATGCTGGCCATCCAAGCGTCCTCTTATGTCCTTGAACAATGCGGATGGTCAGTGGTCTTCGTATGGACCCCGGGACACGTCAGAATCCCGAGAAATGAACCTGTAGACAGGATAGCCAAGGAGGCTACTCGTAAACCGAGTCTTGCAGTCGCCATTCCGGAATCTGATCTTCGAGCGCTATTATGCCGAAATGGTTTTGCCCTCTATGACTTTGCTGAACAAGTTACATTTGGTAAAGGAGGAGACGAATGTGTTGCTGACTTCTAGGTTAGCCTCTCGCAAGGACTCCATTTTTCTTTGCCGCCTCCACATACTTCGCCGACACATGTTAGCCTCCTACATCGCGAGGAACCATCTCAGTGTCACTGTGGTTCACTCTTGACAGTGGGCCATATATTGTTGGTCTGTCCAAATTTAGCCTCCCAGAGACGGAATTTTAAACTTCCTGACGAACTGCCTATGGTGTTAGGTGACAATGCCTCAGCGGCTGATCAAGTTTTAAGTTTTATTCGAGAGCTGGGTTTTCTTCATTGACACTTAGGATGGACGTGTGGCCTTCTCCCCCAGACCTCCTCCCTACCTCCATTTTAACTGTTCCTCGCCTCATCTGGTACTGTCCGTTTGACTTGGTTTTCGTCTTTTAACCATTTGTCTTTTAACCATTTGTGTTTATAGGCTGGACATTTGTGTGCAGAGTGGCTGGTTCATACGTTTCTTATTCTTGCCATCAGCCGGCCCTCGTCATCAGCTGTATCAGTCAACCAATAACTATTTAATATTACCTTTACTGTTCACTGTAAAGTAATCTGCTTACTTAGTACAACAATTGAAGATCCCGACAACGTAATGTTTTCTCACAAGAATTCAAAGTGAGATCACCCTTGGAAGAAAAGTAACCAACCTCCTGCTTAGCCTTCTGTTTTGTCTCTGGTGTACTGACGTTCTCGAAAGCAAATTGAAATCACCAGATGTAGCAGCTAAAGGAAAAATAATCTATAAATTTTTCTTTGCTTGTCATTAATAGTCTGTGACTGCGTGTGGCTTAAGGTGCAACGCATGCATGACAAAATATTCTAAACTTTTCTAAGATTGATGGAGGAGGGTTTCAGTTTAAAGGAAAGCAATCTTAAAAAAAAGAACTTTCGGTATTCTCAAAAAAGATTGTACAACCTAAGAAGACTCTAACAATTACCAAATTCTCTCATTACAAAAATTACCGACATTTCAATCAGTTGTGTAATTTGTGATACAATGAAAACAAAAGGTATCAATTTAACAGAAATCAAATGGTTCAAATGGCTCTGAGCACTATGGGACTTAACATCTATGATCATCAGTCCCCTAGAACTTAGAACTACTTAAACCTAACTAACCTAAGGACATCACACAACACGCAGTCATCACGAGGCAGAGAAAATCCCTGACCCCGCCGGTAATCGAACCCAGGAACCCGGGTAACAAAAATCCTGAATATTATTAGTTACCTAAGGGACAAAGCTTTCCTTTAATTGATATTTCTGACAAACATACAATTCATTGGCCGGCCGAAGTAGCCGTGCGGTTAAAGGCGCTGCAGTCTGGAACCGCAAGACCGCTACGGTCGCAGGTTCGAATCCTGCCTCGGGCATGGATGTTTGTGATGTCCTTAGGTTAGTTAGGTTTAACTAGTTCTAAGTTCTAGGGGACTAATGACCTCAGCAGTTGAGTCCCATAGTGCTCAGAGCCATTTGAACCATACAATTCATTCTTGCGCATTCATGGGTTACCTTGGAATATTCTTCTAAAAACCTTATCCTTCAATAAACTCGATAAAATAGTTTTGTAAAAAAATTTCATCTCTATAATAAAGTATTCGAGGTAATTTCTTCCAGATTCGCAAATATCAGATGTCCTTCTTTGAAACTCAACTTCTTGCTTCTATGCCTCTAATAAGAACGCCCCAGCGCCGCACAGCTGACTGGCAAGCAAGCGCATCACACACTACATTAAACACAGAGTCAAGGGTCTTATCCACTAGTCGTGCAGCGCTCTCGTGCATCTTTGTTGCAAGACAGTATAGGTGAAATTTTTACAGTGGCAGAAAACATATTCAAACCTTACAACCTTACAACCTCACAACCTAGAGCAATAGACAGTCGATCTCATCACAGGTTCAGTTAAGCCTCTGGTTTAGACTCTCCACTCGGCTCTAAACCATAGCACTCCGATCGGTCTTCGGAATGATTCCGATTGGTCTTCAAAACGATGCTGCCTAGCTGCCAAAAGGCTGCAGAAAGAGCACAGAGTAGCCTCAGAACCCAGGTGGCTGACGGAGTTGGTGAAAAAAACAAGCAGCAGCTGGCGGAAACCTGTGCTCTTATTTGTTGCTGCGATTGCTTCCGGTAGACACAGGAGGTGCACATATACTCTGTTTAGCTCCTGTAATGCCATTTCTCTAAGATGAGCCGTGACGAGTCCCTAACATTGGAAGTGCCTACCAGTAACGGCCCTGTCTTCCCCCCTAGGTGGCTGCCCTCGCCGCTGAAGGAGCAGCAGAGGCAATTCCTGTTGGCTCTATCGCATTATCAACTGAAATCTATCCAGTAGAGGTACGGGGCCAATAAACATTTCATGGTTAAAATTTATTTAGCACATAATTGAAAAATAAAAGATAAAAATCGTTCTTTCATTGTGATAAATAATACACTTTTACAAGCAAAAATATTTTCAGCTGGATGCTTTAGGAAGTAGGTGAAGTTGTTGTTCAACAAAACCTGACGTTTTAATTTCACATAATGGGCATACGATTAGTGAAACTGAACAGTTCAGGTTTCTAGGTGTTCAGATAGATGGTAAACTGTCGTGGAAAGCTCACGTTCAGGATCTTGTTAAAAGACTTAATTCTGCAATTTTTACTATTCGAAAGATATCTGAAGTGAGTGATCTTTCGACACGAAAATTAGTCTACTTTGCTTATTTTCATTCGTTTATGTCGTATGGTATTCTTCCCATTCTAAAAGAATATTTTTGGCTCGGAAACTGGCGGTTCGGGCAATAAGTGGTGTAAGTTCACAAACCTCTTTTCGACCCCTGTTCACGAGTCTGGGTATTTTGACATTGGCCTCTCAATATATGTATTCCTTACTGTCATTTCTTGTTAACAATATTAGCTTATTCCCAATAATAAGCAGCTTTCACTCAGTTAATACACGGCAGACATCAAACCTGCATTTGTATCGGACTTCCTTAACCCTTTTTACAGAAAGGTGTGCAGTATACTGCTGCATCCATTTTCAATAAGCTACCACTTGAATTCAAAAATTTTGGCAGTAATCCACGCGCCTTCAAATCGAAACTGTAGAGTTTCCTCATGGGTCACTTTTTCTATTCTGTCGAGGAGGTCATTGAAAAAGTAAGCGTCTTCTTTTGTACTGTTGATTGCGTTTACTTAAACTTATGGATTGACTTTCTTCGGGTTCATAAACATTTTATTTTTATCTGTTATTATTTTCATGATGTAATTTCGTGTACTGAGACGTTCCATGACCTTACTGATTTACTCTTCAACTTGGTCCTACGGACCTTGGCCTGTAAATAAACAAAAAAAGAAAATGTGTCCCATGAACCTAAGTAGACTCGTGTTTTCCTGAAAACCTAGAATTTTCAGACTTTAATTTTTTATTTTAGAAAGATTTTTTCAGGATGACAATTATGGAAAAAAGTATAACAAATCTTTACCAGAACCTATTTATTCTGATGACAATGAAAAACACGAAATATTGCAAACAATCCTATATTTGATCTCTCAGGGACTCAGCATTCGTTTTCTGAGTACGAACTTAGCTACCCTGTGGCTCCTGAGCTGGGGACTGGTGAGCACCGCCAGTCTTCGTTATCCATAACCTCACGGCATGCTTCAGCGACGACTGTATGGCGCGGGGGTGGAACATTGTGTGTCTCAGGGAATGGGGATCTTGGCTTGACTGCCTGGATCACGAGGATGGTGAAAACCTCTACAAAAATTCCATTACGCTCAAGGTGTGCTGTGTGCTGATGAGATGCATGGCAGTTGAGGTGGAACAGTCGTTACTGGGCAACCTCTGAGAAATTTGTCGCACCTCAGTTGTACAAAACTTCCCTAGGCTCATGGGGCTCTGTCTAGATGGACTTTTATTTCCCCAGCTTCTCGTGGGACTAGCATGGATTCTCCAAAATCTACTCTTCCTGTTCCGCTGGTAGGTAGCAACAACCAGTCAAACAAGAGGACTCGAGCAGCCAGGCCTCCAGATTTGGGCATTACACTGTGAGTATCGAGTAACAGAATATATGCTGGTGACTGGATTGTATTTCTTATAATTAAATGCAAAGAGGGAAGCTCTGAGAAAGTTCCACCGTTTACAGACGGAAAGGGTTAGAGGGAATCGCTGTAAATCCAAAATCTTTCAAGCACTTGCAAAACGGGACCTTGTTGAAAAAAAAATAATTCCCAGCAAGTGAAGAACATCCAGAAAGGTCAGTGCCTCGGGGAATATGCGATAGTAAATAAACTGCACAACACCTTGAACTATAGAAAAGGTGTTGTGACCCGCGGTGATCTGGTTGATATGCACCAAGAACTGAAAGCTGAGTGGACCAGGAAGGCAACGTTGACGTACAGCACATAATAAAACAGATGGACGGCAGTATCGTGAAATCGGTCTCATTTATACAGATTCTCAACAGCACAAAACTTCCAGAGCTCCTTAAGGCTGCTTTCCTCCGCCTCAACATGTGGCCTTATTTCCCTAACCCAACGCGCTTTGTTACATGCCAGTGCTTTGTGCCCACCACCTCAGGTTGTGAGGGAGCAGCCATTTGTGTCAAATGTGGTAGGCCCGTCCATGAAGATAATGATTGTTCATCTCCTCCAAAACGTGTTAACTGCTCTGGCCATCTCCCTGCCTGGAGTAGAGACTGCAGTGTCTTTCTTGAAGTAAGAAGGATACTGGGAATAAAAATAACCAAATGTATCTCATATCGAAAGGCCAAAAAGATCTATAAGGCCATGCAGCTCCCAAAGTTTGCAACCTGTTTTGCGTCTGCTCTTAAACGGCCAGGTCAGGAGACCAGTGGTGCTACCCAAACGGAGACTGCTAATGTCAGCATTAGCACATGTGTTTAACAGTGCACTTGTGCCGCTTCAAGTTCTTCAGAACCTAGACATCTTCCAAAAACGATAGACAAGTCTGTTGCCACTAACGTTGCAGAGCTGCGTCCTCCTCCACAGGCTCAGTCTGGTCAACCATGCAGCAGTGCTACTACCTCTACCATTGCCGTGGCTTTGGCTCTGAAGCCCACCCAGTGCAAGAAAATCGAAGACCAAGCGTCCACCGCGGACGGTGTCGTGAAGTACACAGTCCGTCGATGTCGACGTCATACTATCTTATGGCTCTATTGACTCTCCGGTAGAACTAATGGACCTTGATGTCGGACTGGGGAAATCATATCGCTCCGAGGCTGAGCCCCCAGCCATTACATGCTCCCCCTCAGGATGAATGACAAAGTGAAAGGGCAACCCCTGAGATAGATGGTTCCTATATTACAATGAAACGTTAATGCGTTCAGGACACATGTGAAGGAATTGAAACCGATAGAGCAGGAACGCCCCCTGAGCCTGTGTTTACAAGAAACACGTTTCAATTTTTTTGGAAATTTGTGGTAATGTCTTATGGGATCAAACTTCTGAGGTCATCAGTCCCTAAGCTTATGCACTACTTAGTCTAACTTAAACTAACTTACGCTAAGGACAACACACACACACACACCCGTGCCCGAGGGAGGACTTAAACCTCTGCCATGGAGAGCCGCTCGGACTGTGACAAGGCGCCTCTGACCACGCGGCACGTTTAAAAACCACTCACAGCTCTGTGCAAAGTGGCTATACCAATCACAAAAGAATGGAGTGACTGGGGAGAGAAAGACAAGGGAGATGTTGCTGTGTTTGTCAATAACGTGCACTACTGCTCTGCTCTCCCCAAGGTTACTGACCTCAAGCAGTTGCAGTTGAAATTAATGTGTGTTGGAGGATCACTGTTTGCTCACTGTGTTTACCTCCGAAAGATGTAACAGACTCTGAGTCTTTCACAGATCTTATACAACTCCCACGGCCATTTGTCCTACTTTTCCACTCCGCATTCACCCAGTGGATGGTGATTTACCTGAACAGAAGTCACGTACATGGATGTTCAGCAGGGCTAGCTGGACGCTATTCAGCCAGCTGACTGTGTTAGAACGTCGCAGCAGCGTCCAGGAGTGGGTGGATCACACCACACGAGTGCTCCATCATGCTGCTGACTTATCCATCCCAGAGTCTTCAGGTCATCTTAAGAGGCGAGCTGTGCCTTAGCGGACAGAAGAGTGCCGCCCAGCCATCTTCGACGATTTAAATGCCACCCTAGGCAGACAACCTCATAAACTTTCGAGTCGTAAAAGCCAAGGTTGGTTCAAATGGTTCAAATGGCTCTGAGCACTATGGGACTTAACAGCTGTGGTCATCAGTCCCCTAGAACTTAGAACTACTTAAACCTAACTAACCTAAGGACATCACACACATCCATGCCCGAACGTAGCAGTCGAAAAGCCAAGGCTAGATGCATTAATAAGCAGAGGGTAAGAAGGTAATGTCAACATTTCCTGTTTTCTATCAACCACTCCACTTGCTCCACGAAAGTTTGAAAAGCCATCCAAAGAATTTCCGGTAAATCCAGTAGTTTACCAAGGGCAGCAGCGCTGAAACAACGGTGTCTCCAGACAACACCCAGAAACATCGCTCAGACCCTGACAGAGCAGTTTGCATAAACCACTACCAATTCCAGACAGGATACGGCGTTTACCCGCTACCGTGAGGGTGTAGAGAGGGGAAAGTTGGACTTCAGCTCCAATATCTCTGCGGCCTATAACTCCCCTCTCTCCATGTGGGAACTGGACTCGGCGCAGTCTGAGACTCATGGTAAGGCAGGCTTTGGCATTTGACTGTAATGCCAAAGTAAATACTTCGTCAATGTTTTAGTCTTATATGGCAGACACGTCACTTCCTCAACTTGTGAAGAGAGCTAATTCTGATATCTCTCCTCAAACCAGAAAATGACCGAACATATCCCAATAGTTATTGGAGTACTGCCTTAACGAGCTGTATAAAAAAGACCATGTAGCAAATGGTTAATCGTCGTCTGGTCTGTTTGTTAGAGACGAGGCAACTCCTTGGCCGCTCTCTCTGTGGATTCCGGAGATTACAGTGCACTGCCGACAACCTGACCATGCTAGATGTAGCTATTCACCAGGCTTTCCTGCATAAAGATCATTGCATTGTGATATAGGAGTGCAAATTTCCACAGCGATATGTACTAATAAGGGTTTCTCGGACTTCCAGCCGCGTCAAGTGGTTTTAAATCCACGAGCTTTCGGCCGAGTACTCCTCGGCAATTGTCAAATGGTGACTGTCTTCCGGTTGCTGCTGCCGGCCTTATACAGGGTTATTACAAATGATTGAAGCGATTTGACAGCTCTACAGTAACTTTATTATTTGAGATATTCTCAAAATGCTTTGCACACACATACAAACCCTCAAAAAGTTTTTTAGGCATTCACAAATGGTCGATATGTGCCCCTTTAGTGATTCGGCAGACATCAAGCCGATAATCAAGTTCCTCTCACACTCGGCGCAGCATGTTCCCATCAATGAGTTCGAAAGCATCGTTGATGCGAGCTCGCAGTTTTGGCACGTTTCTTGGTAGAGGAGGTTTAAACACTGAATCTTTCACATAACCCCACAGAAAGAAATCGCATGGGGTTAAGTCGGGAGAGCGTGGAGGCCATGACATGAATTGCTGATCATGATCTCCACCACGACCGATCCATCGGTTTTCCAATCTCCTGTTTAAGAAAAGCCGACCATCATGATGGAAGTGCGGTGGGGCACCATCCTGTTGAAAGATGAAGTCGGCGTTGTTGGTCTCCAGTTGTGGCATGAGCCAATTTT
The DNA here is from genome assembly GCF_023864275.1 of Schistocerca cancellata. Taxonomy (NCBI): domain Eukaryota; kingdom Metazoa; phylum Arthropoda; class Insecta; order Orthoptera; family Acrididae; genus Schistocerca; species Schistocerca cancellata. Next base: position 78,287,196 of record NC_064627.1, on the reverse strand, counting down.
CCGCGGGATACGCGTGAAACTTGCCCGCACGCATTCAACCGTTTCTTCGCTCACTGCAGGCCGACCCGTTGATTTCCCCTTACAGAGGCATCCAGAAGCTTTAAACTGCGCATACCATCGCCGAATGGAGTTAGCGGTTGGTGGATCTTTGTTGAACTTCGTCCTGAAGTGTCGTTGCACTGTTATGACTGACTGATGTGAGTGCATTTCAAGCACGACATACGCTTTTTCGGCTCCTGTCGCCATTTTGTCTCACTGCGCTCTCGAGCGCTCTGACGGCAGAGACCTGAAGTGCGGCTTCAGCCGAACAAAACTATATGAGTTTTTCTACGTATCTGTAGTGTGTCGTGACCATATGTCAATGAATGGAGCTACAGTTAATTTATGAAATCGCTTCAATCATTTGTAATAGCCCTGTATAGCCACGCTGCCTTCCGTGACGTCACTGGTACCCGCTCCGGCACCACATATGGTAACGTTTGCGTTGTGCGGCCGCCGCGCCCGCTTTAACCTTCCGATGGCCGGGTCCCACGCTGTGCTTAGCTGCAGGACGCCGCCTTTATTGAGCGTGTTGTCGCAAACTTTTATTTCGATCGCTTCTGTTATTAAGCTACCCGAAAACTGTTACTCTGCGTGATAAGAGATGTCTCATCGAATGCAATACGATGACCGTTTTCTAATGCATGCTCTGCTACCCCTGGTTTCTCTGGGTACCGTAGACGAAAACACCTCCCGCGTTCTACACAGCGCTGTCCAGTGGTCCGCACAGTCTGTCCGATATAGCACAGTCCACACACACACGGTATTTTACATACTCCTGGCTTGCTGAGGCCTACGTCGTCTTTCACAGCCCTCAAGAGTTGTCGAAGTTTTGGTGGAAACCTGAAGACCGAATCGATTTTATGCCTCTTTAGGAGCCGACTTAATTTTCCTGTTATAAAGCAACCGAACGGCAAACTTCTTAGAGTCCTCCTTGGAATCTTTCAGCTTACGTATTTTCCGAAAGCTAGCTTGCGAAATCTGGTGGTTGTCGTAGCCGTTTTCCTTGAATACTTTCCGTAAGTGGCTCATTTCCTTCGGCAAGTTTTCAGAATCTGAGACGGTTTCGGCTCGATGCACTAAGTTCCTGAGAACAGAAATTTTCTGAGACGGATGCTGATAGCTGTTGGCGGGTAGATATCGGTCTGTGTGGGTGGGTTTCCGGTAAGCGCCGTGGCTGAGACACCCATTTGCTTTGCTGTGGACGAGGACATCAAGGAACGGCAAGGCACCATCTCTATCTCCGTCGTGAATTTGATGTTGTCATGGATACTGCTGATGTGGTTCAAGAATTCTCCCAGATTTTCACGTCCATCTCCTCTATAGAACGTTTTAGTATTACCTTAGCGCTTATGTTAACATTTTCGCTATTTTATCGACATCCGTTTATTTTAATACGTGCGAGAGAGCTGACAACCTCGCCATTGAGCAACTGAAAGCTCCAAACGCAACCACACACACACACACACACAGAGAGAGAGAGAGAGAGAGAGAGAGAGAGAGAGAGAGAGACAGAGACAGAGAGTTTTCATTTGAAGATGACACACACCAATTTTTCTACGTTCTGTGATGTTTTCTTCGATATATGTGTCCCAGTACGTGAAAATTATGTACAAACCAGTAAAATTATTGAGGTGCGAAGTAAACTTTCAAAACAATATCTATGATATGTAAGAAAACGCAGTTAGTTACTTCAGACATTCTTGGAATGGAGAAGATGGTGATTTGATCCCACTTTCGTGAAACAGCAGACTATAAGCACACGCCGCCCCATTTGAGTGCTCACAACACTCCACCCCATGGTCTGTAGTACTTTTCTCCAAGTTCTGAAAGCATCTCGCTACATCATAGCACTACACAGATACAAAATATAGACGTCCCAACGTTCAAAACTGCACATTACTTTAGTGGGACATATTTATCCCATCAAGCACGTAATGGTTAACCACATACAATCTTCCTCGCAAAACAGCTCCAGATCTGTGGCCGTTAGACCAGCCACCATTACGTGACCACTTCAGGAATGTAAGTACAGAGTAATTATATAGTTTGTTTGTGTGGCCATCAAAATATGGTTAAAATGGCTCTGAGCACTATGGGACTTAACATCTGTGGTCATCAGTCCCCTAGAACTAAGAACTACTTAAACCTAACTAACCTAAGGACATCACACACATCCATGCCCGAGGCAGGATTCGAACTTGCGACCGTAGCGGTCACGCGGTTCCAGACTGAAGCGCCTAGAACCACACGGCCACAGCTGCCGGCTGTGTGGCCATCCTCCGCGGGAAACATATAATTATATAGTGTACAAAACAGTTCAGGAAAACATTACATGTAAGTCGGGAAGAACAACGTAACAAATGATACAGTATATGAAGGGAAAACTTTCAAAATTTTCTGTATAATGTTTATAGATGATCTATGTGCCACCTGTTGTCACAAGACGCAATTATAGTCTGTTGTCTAATTGTGCCCGTACCCGACACACCATATTAGGGCCGACGGTAAGAATAGCTGCTGCGATGCGGCTCCCAAGTTTTCGTGACTCTGTGGTACAGGTGGCACGTAAACGCGGTCCGCGATGAAATGCCACCAGAAAAAGTAGCAAAGCGTCAAGTCCGGCCACCGTGGCGGCCACTGGAGTAGCGCAAGATCACTCCTGCAGCAAAACGGCACCTCCAGCCTCATTCACGCAGTCTCATACACATCTGTGGAAATGTGGAGGGCCACCATCTTGTTGGATGATGAAATTCCTGCTACCAGTTTCAATTTGTGGCATGGGCCACACTTGTCGCATGTCGGCATACGTCTGCAGGGGCTGCAGCTTGGACGTATTAACTCTTAACCCATTTCTGCCTAGCGTAACATATACACTGAAGCGGCAAAGAAACTAGTACACTTGCCTAATATCGTGTAGGGCCCCCGCAAGCACGCAGAAGTACCACAACAAGACTTGGACTCGACTAATGTCTGAAGTAGTGCTGGAGGAAACTGACACCACGAATCCTGCAGAGTACGATAGGCTTAGAACCTCTTCTGAACAGGACGTTGCAAGGTATGTCAGATATACTCAGTAGTGTGCGTCTTCATATTTTCGCGGCGCAAGGATTGTTACATAAAATTTTTGGGCGTGCAGACCCGTAAATTCGACTTCTTGTAATATTTCGGCTGTATGCCGTCCAACCATCTTCAGAGTGAGCCGAGGTAACTGAGATTCCAGCATTTGCTCCATCATTTTAAACCCGCGGATCGCACCACTGCGCATGGGGCCAAGGATACACATAGCCCCAGTGTTGTTGATCGGCAGCAAAGAGGTATGACATATGCAAGAAATTAGACATATGGCTGCGCGGTCGATACATAGTGTGATATCGATATATCACTGCTAACTGCACTGTCGCGACGTCTTTGTGAGTTTATCACAGGAAGTGTCGGATTCCATAATTATCCCAAGCTGAAGCCGCTATTTCCATTAATTAAATTCGCCGCCAACAGAATTTCAATTGCTTCTTTCACTACTGAGTCCCAGAAAGATGAAGTTGAGGTTAAAATTTCGACGTTATCGTACACCATAGAGGGCCCAGTTTCAATACAGTGCTCTGCCACCGCAGATTTATTAGGTTCTAAGAGTCGAGTGTACCTGCGGTGTTCTGTGCGTCTCTCCTGGACTGTAAGTGTATGAACGGCCACACTCACAAGGAATCGTGTAAATCCTAGGCTTCCGAAGCACCAAATTATCTTTAACGCAACCCAGTAGCGCTGCTGTCTTTGGTTGGGGACGAAAAATCACTTTCACTTTGTGTTTACTGAGGATTCATCCTATTTCTGACGATAGGCTTCCCACGTATGGCAGAAAAGCAGTGGATTTAAAACTTTCCGTGTCTTCTTCTGCGTTTCTTACACGCACTGTTGGTTTCATTTGTAGCGCGTTACGTATCTGCTGTGGAGAGCACCCGTTGGCTTCAAGAGCTGTTTACCAGAGCTCTGAGTAAACTCATGGTGGCAACTATTTGCACGTAAATATAAATCCGTGTGGTTCGTTTTTCGATATACTGCATGTCCCAAAGTCGGCGTCGTACTAAAACATCCAAAAATGAAAGGCATCCATCTTTTTTTTTGGGGGGGGGGGTTGCGTGTTCCATTGTTCAATCCCACGGTACGGTAGCCGTTATGATGTGGAACGTGTCAAGTGCACAAGAAACGCACATATGAAACAAAATTCTTTAATATATTTTACAATACAGAGTTAAAGATTAATTTTTCTATTATTTACCCCATTCCCTTAAATAGCACAAAATGCATACACCATATTTATAGATTTATTTATTTCTATTCAAGAATTCATCTATGGTATAGAAGGACTTGTCAAGGAGATATGATTTCAATTTATTTTTGAAGGTATTTCTGCTGTCTGTCAGACACCTTATTTAATCTGGCAATTTGTCAAAATTTTTATAGCAGCATATTTTATCCCTTTCTGTGCCAAATATACGTTGAGCAATGGATAGTGTAAGTCTTCCTTTTTTCTGGTATTATAATCATGAATGTTTTTTTTTTTAAACTGGTCCAATTTGTTGAGAACAAATTTCATTAGTGAGTAGATGTATTGTGAGGCTGTTGTACGAATTCCCAATCTTTTAAAAAGATGCCTAGAAGATGTGCGACTATGAACCCCACACATTATTCTAAGCACTTTCTTTTGAGCAGTGAATACTTTTCGTCTAAGTGTTGAGTTACCCCAAAATATTATTCCATATGACATCAGAGAGTGAAAGTATGCAAAGTTTGTTAGCTTACTAATTTCTAAATCCTCAAAATTGGCAGTAATTCTGATTGCAAAAGTTGCTGAACCTAGTCGCTTTAGGATATCCAAAATTTTCCAATTAAGATTCTCATCTATATGTATACCCAAAAACTTAGTATGCTCTACCCTGTCTACTGACTTCTGTTGATGTGTTATATTTATTGAAGGAACTGTACTTTTTCCAACAGAAAATTGAATGTACTGTGTTTTTTCAAAGTTTAGAGCAAGCCCATCTGCAGAAAACCAATTAATGACTTTTCCAAAGACCTTATTTGTATCATTTTCAGTTGGAATTTCTTTTACTGGCTTAATAATAATGCTTGTATTATCAGCAAACACCAAATTCTTCCTGTTTCAGATAGGAAAGGAGGTCGTTCACACATATCAAGAACAAAAGGGACCCATGATTGAACCCTGTGGAACACCTAAGGTAATTTCACCCCAGTTAGATGAAGTAGCAAACTTATTTATATCACTTGACCCATATGAGGAAACGTTTTGCTTCCTTTTCTGTAGGTATGACTTAAACCACTTATATGCTATTCCATTTATACCATAGAATTGTAGTTTTTGTAACATAATGTCATGGCTTACACAATCAAATGCTTTGGACAATTTCCGTCATGAACTGAATTTGTCTGTAGATCGAATTCAGATGATTTAAAAATTCTTTTAACTTCTCTTCACCAAGGGGCCACACTATAAACATATCATCAGCATACCTCCAAATCACAGTGGGTTTGAAGCTAGGAGATTTCAGCGCCTTCTCCTAGAAGTCCTCCACAAAAAAGTTGGCCACCAAGGACGACAAAGGACTACTCGTCTGTTCATAAGATTCATTATCGAAAAGAACTATGTCGAGGTCGAAACATAATCAAAAAAAGCTGAAATCTCTTTATCAAGGTTTTGCCAGTGAGACAAAATGATTCTTAAAGAGGAACCTTTGTGAACAACAACACTACATCGAAGCTGGCTAACGTATCAGACTTGTTAGGTTTGAACAATTTTAGTTTGCCAATGAAGTCCAAAGAGTTACGAATGTGATGTGAGCATTTTCCCACTAGGGGCCTTAATAACGTCGCTAAATGACGTCACAAACGTAGGTTGGAAAGCCGATTTTACTCACTATCGGACGCAGAGGAACACCATTCTTGTGGATCTTTGGAAGTCTTTAAAGCCTTGGAGGAACCGCACCACTTAATTTCAATCTTTGTACAACTTCTTCTGGAAAGGGGGAGGACGTGAGGGGTGTCGCATTATCCTGCTGGAATTTCTCAAGCCCTGCCCGAATGCACAATGGACATGAATGGATGAAGATGATCAAACAGGATGCTTACGTACGTGTTACCTTTCACAGTCGTATGTGGACATATCTGGGGTCCCATGTCACTCCAACTTCACTGGTCGCACACCACTACGGATCCTCCACAACCTTAAACAGTCCTTTGCTCACATGCGAGATCTATGGATTCATGAGGGCGTCTCCATACCCGTATACGTCCGTCCGCTCGATACAATTCGAAACGAGACTCGTCCGACCACGCAACATGTTTCCAGTCGCCAACAGTCCAGTGTCGGTGTTTACGGGCCCAGGCGAGGCGTAAAGCTTTGTGTCGTGCAGTCATCTAGGGTACACGAGTGGATCTTCGGCTCCGAAAGTCCATATCAAGGATGTTACGTTGAATGGATCGAACGCTGACACTTGTTGATGGCCCGGCTTTGAAATCTGCAGCAATCTGAAAAGGGTTGCACTTCTGTCACGTAGAACGATTCTCTTCAGTAGTTATTGGTCCCGTTCTTGCAGGATCTATTCCCGGCTGCAGTGATGTCGGAGATTCCTGATATTCACGGTACACCGGTGATTTGGTCGTGCGGGAAAATCCCTACTTCATCGCTACCTTTGAGATGCTGTGCCCCATCTCTCATGCGCCGACTATTACACCACGTTCAAACTCGCTTAATCGTGATAACGTGCCATTGTAGCAGCAATAACCGATCCAACAACTGCGCCAGACATTTGTTGTCTCATTTATTGTCGTTACCGACATCAGCACCGTATTCTGCCTGTTCATATATCTCTGTATTTGAATACGCATGCCTGCACCAGTTTCTTTGGCGCTTCAGTCTATGTTACATAACATTCTACCATGGTTATCTCTTGCTTGGAACAGTTAATTTTTGGAGTATCTGTTGTTGTATGTCTCCCAGAGAAGAACATTCTATTGTTGATACCTAGGCTGGTTTCTAAGAAATGGCTCTGAGCCTTCGACCATAGATACTAGTAGACTGGCCTTGCTGTGCAGAAGCTATAGGGCTGGTGTGGCTCCAACATAAACCACGTGACTGTTGGCAAAACGTGGCGGAAATTCAAATCAGCGGTCTGCCATCCTATGTTTGTATCGTATTTTAAACACATTTCTCAGTTGACTGCAAACGCTTCCAACAAAAGTTACTTTTTTATTTGCGAAAAATTATGTCAGAACTACATTTGACCTGGATTTGTTCACAGTACCATTTATAAAATCTAACAAATACATCGAACGCCCCTCTCGTGGCCAGCGGGACGAAATTACTATAAACTATCAATTAAAGTAAAATGTCGTTAAAATTCTTTTAAACGGTAAGAGTGGGCTCGTGTCAAAACTTCTAACATTGGATTTGCCGCGTTTTGAGCTCTAGTCACTTACAAAAGAAAATGGGATATGGGAATTACGTCAACTATAGGTGCCAAAATTGTCGACTTTAGGAGCAGGTCCATTTTAGAGTATCAATTTTAGATGCACTCTAAAGGTTCAGTTCCTATTATTTTTACAAAAGTTTAAACTATCAGTTTAAAAAAATGATATTTTAGATGAAAGGTGAGACTTTGAAGTTTCAGAAAATAATTTTGGATCCTACATTTATTTAATAGTATCAGAAGGTAGAAAAAAATTCTCTTCATGTGTCGACTATAGGTGCTCTTACGTTATTATAATCTCACTTGTATATACAAAAAGGCGCGTATGTGCAAATGGCTTTTCCATTTCAGGGCCTGTATCCAAAGCTGCCTTTGGTTTTCATCCTTAGGGAACCTATGAGTAGGAACGAGAAACAATTATACTTACTTCTGTAACCGAATTATCACAGATACTTTCGAAAATGGAATAGGAGTCTGACTTTACAGGCATCACTTTCAACACTTTAATTTACGTGATACTCTGTTTCAAGTGTAAAAAACATAAAAGTCACTTCAGCAGATTTCCATAAACGCATCTGCACCATCATTGGAACACTTACACGTGAAATGTAATGCCATTTCCCCCGACAAAACGCTGAGTACAGCCGTTAGCGCAACACGAAACAACCATGTTTTGCCAACATTCACGTGACTTTAGCCCTGAGATGTTGGAGCCACGAAAATGACGTCAGAGCCAGTCTATTATATTTATGGTCGAAGCTCTGAGCACTATGGAACTTAACATCTGAGGTCATCAGTCCCCTAGAACTTAGAACTAGTTAAACCTAACTAAGCTTAGGACATCACACACATCCATGCCCGAGGCAGGATTCGAACCTACGACCGTAGCGGTCGCGCAGTTCCAGACTGAACTGCTCGGCTACACCGGCCGGCGGCTGGTTTCTGCCAGCAGAAAGTAGGAAGAGGACAGCGTTTAAAGCCTTAATTCCCGAAAGCTTTTTCTGAATACGATTATGTCAAGGAATAATATGTATGTGTTATTTTGTCTCGAAATTTATAATACAAATTTTAAAACTTTTGCTTGATTTTAATGTTAAAAGTTCCTGAAATCTGTTATATAGGTTAACCACAAGACGTAATTCATTATTATGGTTCCTAATCCAAATTTCAATTGTGTGTTACGCATATGCTACCCTAAGAAGAGCAGCCAGTATAATAAATTTATCCTGTATCAGATGCCTGTCTGTGATTGACATCCTGACTATTATTGAAGAGGATGAAAAAGAAGAAGATGTCGCAGATATATTTATTGAACTTCCTGTAGCTATTATGGAATCGGATGAAGATGCTGGAGAACAAGATGAGGGCAAAAAGGTTATTCTGGACCAAGACAACTTCGTGCCGGTGCAGAAGCGGTTTCGACTAACAATAACAGTTGCGGTGATGAACCTGAGACTGATTACCCTTATGGTGATGAACCAGGCACAGCATCAATCCGGTTTGATCTGTGAGCCGTTACTCCAGACAACAGAAAAAAAGAAATGGGGGGGGGGTGACGGGGGGGGGGATGGAACTGACAAAATGGACGAAAATATAGCGTTATATAGAGTGAGTATGTCCGCAGCTCGTGGTCTCGCGGTAGCGTTCTCGCTTCCCGAGCACGGGGTCCCGTGTTCGATTCCCGGCGGGGTCAGGTATTTTCCCCTGCCTCTAGATGACTGGGTGTTGTTGTGTCGTCTTCATCATCATCATTCATCCCCATTACGGTCTTAGGAAGGCAATGGCAAACCACCTCCACTAGGACCTTGCCTAGTACCGCGGTGCGGGTCTCCCGCATCGTCCCCTACGCTCTGTCAAGGTGTATAGGACTTCATCATCAGACTGAGTGTCAAAGGAAAGAAATGGCGGTGGCCAATTTTCACCTCGATACTGAATGTGTGTGTACAATTCGTGGTTTCTTGCAGAAATGTAAGTATGAATATGCCACAACTGCAGTTTCGGTGCTACATTGTGAAATGCTACCTGAGTTCCAAAGCAACAATTGCTAGAAGTCCTGGTCGCTGTGCAGGCGATTCATGCCAAAACGGAGTGCTGCGCGACGTCAGATATGGCGCGAAGAATCATCTTGCAGCTACGGTGCCGCAGAAAAGAAGGGGGCGATCTGCCGCAGGAACAACGTGCTGCAAATGTGATGTTGGTTTGTGCTTGCAGTGTTTTATACCATATCGCAGAAAATGATTGCTGTTACCTGAGCCGGCCGGTGTGGCCAAGCGGTGCTAGGCGCTTCAGTCTGGAACCGCGCGACCTATCCTGCCTAGGGTTTGATGTGTGTGATGTCCTTAGGTTGGTTAGGTTTAAGTAGTTCTAAGTTCTAGGGGACTGATGAACTTAAATGTTAAGTCCCATAGTGCTCAGAGTGATTTGAACCATTCTGTTGCCTGAGCACAATATGACATACACTGAATTATTTTATTTACTCTCATGTATTTCATTTAAAATGTATGTTATACCCAGTGTGGCATGTATGTTACGCGCTCATTTGCTTAACTTATTAATTAATTTTTTGTTTAGATTGTTGTAGTATGTTTCATTGATTACAAATATCTGATTTGTAATGTTGAAATTAATTCAGGCACAAATCGTAAACAAATGTCTTTATTTGTAATGTTCAGATTAATTCAGGCAAAAATCGGTTAATTGCAGCATTTGGTAACACGACACTCCTCACACGGTCCGGCTCCCACTGTCGGTCCCGACAACGCCCGGTCAGCCAGAATGTTCTGCATCTCACAAACAGCCATCCTTCCAAAATTTCTTGTAGCACTTCACCGTACTGTTATGAACTTGTGGTGTCCTTTGGAACGTGCACGGAAGGCTCTTTGCACACTCAATATCCACTGCCAAGATACAAATTCTAGAACATATACTGCTTCCTTTGCCTGGTTCGTCAACTTTTCCAGCAACTACGGTCTGTGTCAGCCCTTTGTGCTGTTTTCCGTAGGAACTTGAGGGCACAATTTTCAGAGCTTTGAGAGTTCTTTTAGGTCATGTTTGTCCATTTACCTGTACTGATCTTTTAAAATGCTTCACAAACTTTATGATTACCCTCTTTTCACAAAATTACCCTCTTTTCACAATTCTTGTAATGGGAGCCTAGCCTCTAAATTCGAGTTAACCTTCACAACGCTTAATTACAAAACATTCAATTAATTTTGATCATTACTAGTGAAGTTAAATAAAATAGTGATATGTCCATTATAACAACTAAAATCTTTCATCTTCATGACCACCGTTTTCAGTAATTATTAATATGAACCAATGGGAGAAATTTTCATTGGGACTATCCATATATTTGAATGGGCCACTCAGGTTCCTGTTATTACCAGACCGATTATCTGTAAGTAATTTCGCAACTTTTTACCCCACTAAAGGCGTCACTACATACCCCAAGAAAAAGATTTTTGCTACCGGCAGGGACTGCTTCGTTATGGCAAGATGCGATTTCTTTGATAACTACAAATGATGTACTCAGTGGATGTTTTCATTTGTATTTAAATATCGAAAGTCTATTAATACTATCTACTCAAAATTCCTCATGAAAATCTGTAGTCTACTGCTAAAAATCTGAAGCTAAAATTGGTATCCTGTAGAAAGATATGAGCTGTTTTAACACCTGGCTCTAATTTCCTTCTGTCAGGAATACCAGTAGGTGTCTTCAGAAAACATTCAGATAGAGCAAGGAGTTTTATTTCATGAACAAAACTGAGTATAGACTTGGTGTGGACGGTTTTCATAAAGTCCTTTACGGATTCCAAAGCCTCATAAAAGTCGAAGGGAAGAACCTAATGGATGGTGTACGGTTGGTAGATGACATACGAATACATCCGTATGCACTCGCGTGCTTAGCTGCAGTCCATCGCACCTGGCGATGACGGCAGGGGTCCATTGTCCAGTGTTGAATATCTGGCAGACATTGATAATGATGACGACTACGAAAGAAGCTAGATGGGGGACGATGACACATAACCAAATTAACGGACAGTGGACGGACGGATTAATTTGTTTCCCGCATCCGTAGAGATAAAGAAACACTGTGACGATGACAGGCGAAGAATAGACGTGTACCCTTGAAGACATTTGGGTTGGATACGTCGAGGGGAAGTATTTATCCGCTTTTCAACGTTTCATTGCTGCTGGTGTTGATAACTTTTGGGACGGATAAATCAGGAAGTAAACATTCGTTTCACGTTTTAATAAACTGGGATGTTACGGAACAATATTTCATGCAGATCTTCAGGAAGGTAAATAGCAGTCATTGTGCCAAAGGTAGTAATTAGTAACATATCCAACGTCGACGTACATACGTCGTGCAGGCGTTTGTATTAGCAGCTGGGAATATCAAACAGTGCATAGTACATTTATGCAGAGAGGACTTTTTTCGCAAGATTCCGTTGGAGTCTCAAAGCAGTGATAGTACTTAGAGATGCGAAATTAGACTAAAATTGAGATGATCTACGGTGGAGCAAACCTACCGGTGGTACAGAAAGCACTGTCACATTCAGCTGCCTGAAAAAAGAGTCAAGCACTCAGGACACATGGTCAGATGGCAGTGTAACTTCCTACACGTAGACAACATCGGCAGATATGCAATTATCGGTGTTGCAATTCTCTGTGGCATATAGAACGGTCACAGGAGTTCATTAGTATTGTTCGTCTTTATTTCTGTTGTCAGGTCTGGTTCAAAATGGCTCTGAGCACTATGGGACTTAACATCAGAGGTCGACAGTCCCCTAGAACTTAGAACTACTTAAACCTAAGAACATCACACACATCCATGCTCGAGGCAGGATTCGAACATGCGACCTTAGAAGTCGCGCGGTTCCGGACTGAAGGGCCTAGAACCGCTCGGTCACAGCGGCCGGCTATCAGGTCTGGTTGGACATGCAGGGTGATTCAGCTGCCACTACCGATGTCATTCTATGGAATCTGCCATGTTAAATCTGGCCTTCAAAAACCACCCGCGAGATTTTCATATACTGTTAATCGCTACGTACTATTAGTCCTACTAAGAAAATGAACAGAACCTTTTTGCAGGAATTTTTATGTATTGCGATACGTTTTCACTAGAGGTCACGGCTTTCAGTTATTCTGGACAAAGGTACAAAAGTGACCTTCAAATGCACCTCCAACCCCACACTCATCCTTCACCAATCAGAATGACTAGTATTTGTTCATGGCACGTTATCACCTTACACAAATTTCCAAATACAGGAACTATTCCCGATATTCGACCTTTTTCAGTCTCAACATTATTAATTTTAACGTGCCTGTGAGGTTAGCGAAAGATACACGACTTTCCTAAATGTTACGTTAAAAATTACGTTGACAGTTCGATACAGACTTATCCATTACAACCACAGTATTTTGGCAGTCATAAGGTCGGAAATAAAATCCATGCAGAAGAAATAAAAACTTAGAGGTTTGCCGATGACATTGTAATTGTGTCAGAGACAGCGAAAGACCTGGAAGAGCAGCTGAACGGAATGGACATTGTCTTGAAAGGAGGATATAGGATAAAAATCAAGAAAAGCAAAACGAGGCTAATGGAATGTAGTCGAATTAAATCAGGTGATACTGAGGGAATTAGATTAGGAAATGAGACAGTTAAAGTAGTAGATGAGTTTTGCTATTACGGGCGCAAAATAACTGATGAAGGTCGAAGTGGAGAGGCAATGGCAACATAAGCGTTTCTGAAGAAGAGAACTTTGTTAACATCTAACATCAAGTATAGATTAAAGAGTGAGGAACTCATTTCTGAAAGTATTTGTATGCAGTGTAGCCATGGATGATAAATAATTTAGACAAGGAGAGAATACAAGCTTTCTAAATGTGATGCTACAGACGAATGTTGAAGATTAGATCGTTAGATCACGTAACTAATGAGAAGGTACTAAATACAAATGGGGAGAAGAGGAATTTGTGGCACAACTTGACTAGAAGAAGGGATTGGTTCGTGGGACATGCTCTGAGACATCAAGGGATCACCAATTTGGTACTGAAGGGCAGCGTGGGGGATAAACATTGTATGAGGAGACCAAGAGATGATACACTAAGCAGATTCAGAAGGATGTAGGCTGCGGTACTTACTTGGAGAAGCTTGCATAGCATAGAATAGCATGGAGAGCTGCATCAAACCAGTCTCCGGTCTGAAGACCACAGCAACGACAACATGGTCTGATGAATACAACGATGTAATTATTCATTTTATGCTGTTAAAATTCACAATATTGTTAGGTAACATTTACACAAATGTCAGTTTTACAGTTTGTAAATCCTCGGATAAGCCGGTGGCGTTATAAGAGCAGTCAATGAAAACCAAATGAAGTTTAATGTGGGAAATAATTCATGCAGTCGCAGACTTTTTACACTGATGGGAAGGAATGCCCTGAACAACATACTAGAAATCCTGACAGGTGGTGCTGAGTGAGAGAGCGGGGCTACGTTTGACGGTCAATTTTTTCTGTTTTTCTTGAGTAATTCGCAGACTTCAGCCAGTAATGAAAATGTATCCCAGTACAAAATTTGACTATTTGTGTATTAAATTTCTTAAAAAAAAGGTCATGTTTATTTTTTCTGGAAAACTAATAGTTTTCGCCTAGCGAACGAGAAAATATGAAAATCCCGCGTGTGGGGTTTTAATGTGTTACGGATTGCGTAAAACGATGTTGGTACAGACAGATGAGTAACCGTTGTTGAGGTCCACGAACAGCGACCGATGTTGAGTGCTCACTTTTAAGGTCATGAAATTGCCGTGTACCATTCAGACACAACGCTATCAACACATTTTGTAAGGTGATTCATTGTGGGTCTTCATTTGGTTGTCTGCTCAAATCGTCCAGTATGCAGATTTCCAGGACATTCGGATGTGACCAATATCGTGACGTTCGACTGCATGAGCACGCCTGGGCGAGCGTCAAACTTCCGCTCGACTACGTCGGGCCACCCCAAGGAAGGCTCGCCGCGTTTTGGTCGAAGCCCATCATGACCCCTACACCTAGTATCCGACAACACGTAATCGATTCACTATGACATTCTGAGTCATTCTGCGTCATTAGTAGGAGGCTAGCAGCGGACTAGGGAATCACGGTCCCGTATGTAGGCTGCATTAGTACCACAACGCTAACGACTGCGCTTGCAGTGGTAGCGTGAACGGGAAGTATATGCACTGTTCATGAATGGCGTCGTATTGTGTTCAGTGATGAATCGCTGTCGTGCACTACCACGGATGATCATTGTCGCCGAGTACGGCGGCAATCTCGTGCGAGGTCCCCTTCTTCAAATGTTTTGGATAGGCAAAGCGGTATTACTGCTGCCATCGAGCTGTGGGCAGTAATCGTGTACGACTTCAGGTCACTGCTGACAGTGGCTGAGGAAACTCTGACGCCAAAACGGTACATTATGGACGTCCTGCGTCCTCATATGTCATTTCTCATGCTACAATATCGTGGTGACATTTTCAACAGGACAATGCTCGTCCACACACGCCACGTATCTCTGTAAACTGTCTGCGTGTTGTTGAGGTACTCCTGATGCCTGCAAGATCGACAGACCTGTCCCCGACAAAACATGTACGAGACCAACGTGGCTATCCTAGTACCAGAATCCAGGGTAGCAACCACGAGCTACAACAGTTGTGGGCCAGATAAAGATGACAGAAAAGCTTTATGACAGACTTCGACTGAATCAGTGCCATCATACAGTCTATAGGGAGCGCAATGCCTTACTATCAGTAATGGGGTCGTACTGCCAAGTTCTTTGCAAATTTGACTCGAGTTCGCAATCACTGAAATAATATCACATACTCTGTGAACCAGTGAAGATCCATTTCATTTGCTCCTCCCCTTCTGGGTGCTATACTTTCTCTGTCAGGTAGTCTATTTCATAATCTCAGCACAAATTTAAAATTTCTCACAGAGATTAGCAGGTTTTTCGGAACGGAGGTTTAAGATGTCTGAATCACAGACGAACTGTTAAATACAAGTAGGCAATCAACGACAACCCTGTAATGTACGGTAATGTACGGTCTCGAGAATATAACAGCCTTCTGACACGACAACCCATAACATCAGAACAGGCCGGAACCTGTGCAGTAGACCATGCTGCGTGCCGGCCGGTTACTATGGCAACCGTGACGCCACTGGTGACCTGTGAGGCCCTGAAGTGGAGCAGGCCACGTGCTGCCCTGCCTATGCTATCTCGCCCTTCAGCGGAAACGTGATCTAATTATCACGAAAATGCATATAGAAATATCAGTGTTTAGGATCAGAATCAGATTCGAAAGTGCTTACAGTTTTGGAATAAAGAGTGCTTCCATGCTTATTTCGACACGCAGTCTTGACACCTATATCAACGGAAACCTATTCCGTATCTTCTTAGGGTATAAATTTAGTGATTTCTACCGAATGAGAGGCTGTTTGTTATTTGCTAGACGCTTTAACTTGCTTCATTCTTGAACATCTTCTATGGCGATTTCGTATTGTCATGTCAACATACGCGGCGCACTGAATCTGCATCTAGCTGTCCTAAGCAGTTCAGCGTGCCCTCATCTTGTCGGCGGCATGCCTATTTCGCAGTTATACTGCCCGATTTTCAACAGTGCGACGTCTAACCGTGTATTAATAAATAATTCTTTTAAATATCCTGAAGTATATTTGTGAAATACGCCCGTTAGTTCTACGAAAATGACACCCTGGACTATTTAAAACACCCAGACACAGCTCAATTGCCGCACGACGGTGCGAAGGCCCGCTCGAAATCGTGACTAGAGAGGCTTCGAAAGCAAATGACATGGATCACACGTAGCGACCAAAGAACACCATTAGATTTAGTTGCAAACAAAAAGATTTACTCTGAGGAGATAATATTCCATTTCACGGGTCAGGAATGACAGAACATGTATAAAAGTGACAAAGAAACATGTTTATAACTAGTTTGGATTGTCCCTTTTGCGTGTGTGGCCAAATTAGGGGGTCAGTACAGCGCAAAAATTCTGCAGTCAGTACAACCGTTAATATTTCTGAACACTCTGTGATGCTCAAATGTGCAAATGTTCAAATGTGTGTGAGTTCTAAAGGGACCAAACTGCAGAGGTCATCGGTCCCTAGACTTATACTCTGCCGAGCGGGATTAGCCGAGCGGTCTCGGGCGCTGCAGTGATGGGCTGTGCGGCAGGCCCCGGCGGAGGTTCGAGACCTCCCTCGGGCATGGGTGTGCGTGTTTGCCTTGGGATAATTTAGGTTAAGTAGTGTGTAAGATTAGGGACTGATGACCTTAGCAGTTAAGTCCCATAAGATTTCACACACATTTGAACATTTTGCTCTACTTAAACTAACTTAAACTGACCTATGCTAAGAACATCACGCACTCCTATGCCCGAGGGAGGACTCGAACTTCCGGCGGGAGTGGCCGACTCTGTGATGAAGATATAATATTGTAAGACGTGTCGTTTAGACAAAAAAAGGGTGCCGCAATACACCGAGCGCTGTACCGCTCTCAGAGACAGAAGAAAATGCTGTTGCTGAATATATCTCTTTTCTTTCACTGAATGAACGTGTCATTATTTAGCTGGACTCTAATTTCACGCCGGCCGCTGTGGCCGAGTGGTTCTAGGCGCATCAGTCAGGAACCGCTTTGCCCATACGGTCGCACGTTCGAATCTGGCCTCGGACATGGATGTGTGTGATGTCCTTAGGTTAGTTAGGTTTAAGTAGTTCTAAGTCTAGGGTACTGGTGACCTCAGATGTTAAGTCCCATAGTGCTTAGAGCCATCTGTAACATCTTATTTCACGTACCAAAGTAACTGTAACACTAGAAACACAACACATTACCATGATTAATATGCTGAAGGAAAACTGCTGGCATTAAAGTAGCATCCAGTTATCTTGAAATGGCTGAACGCAGGTCCTGTATGGTTTCGAAGTGCATCTTATACCATTCTTCCTGCAAGATATTAGCAAGTTCAGGTAATGATGATGGCTGTGGACGGCTGTCACACACACTTCTCTACAAACTAGAGTACAAAGGGTCAACAATGTTGGTATCTGATAACTGTGGCGGCCAGGTGAGGTGTAAAAGTTCATACTCGTACTCTCAAAACCAGTCCTGTAACTTTCGAGCTGTGTGGACAGGGACCCTGTCTTCTTAGGGCACAGCATCATCATTAGGAAACAAACATTGAACCATGGTATTGACCTAATCAGCCAAAATGGTCACGCAGTCCTTGGCAGTACTGCGAGCTTGCAGAGTAACCACGGGGCCGATGGAATATGATGATGTGGCTATCCAAGACATCATCGAAACTCCACCATGTTTCATTTTTGCTACTTATTCTCGGCCAGAAGTTGCAAACATCGTGAAACAAAGCTCATCCGACCAAATGACGTTCTTCCATTGATCCATGGTCCAGGAGATGTCAGAACTATGGATTCTTGTTACCAAATTTTGCACACTGATGAGAGCTTTTGTAATTCCAGCCCGCCGTGGAGTTCCCTTCTTACGGAGCGCACCTCGCGTGGTTTTGGTGCTGACAGGGTGCGCGAGGGAGATGTCCAGCAGTACAGTGACCTCTGCATCTGTTGCTCTCTTATTTTTCGTCGCAATCGTATTTAACGACCACCTGTCACGATCACACACCTTCTTCCGTTCTGAATTGGCGGAAGATTTTTTTCCGCTTTCCCTGTATCGGTGTAAATCTTCGACACGGTGCCTCTTGAAACACCAAACATTTCGGCTAACTTGGTTACGGAAGACAGAGTAATGCGAGCACCACCAACAATTTGCCCACGTCCGAATCCACTTTCAAGGAACCCACGAGTGCGAGGTCGCAAAAGGCCAATCATGTTTACAGCATTCAACGCCCCACATATTGCCTCCTATGCAGCCACAATATTGGCTACTAATGGCAACAGATGGCGGGACTCGAAATATCCAATGGAGAGAGCAGAAGAGTCTGCGGAGCGTAGTTGAACTGCTTAGTCGTCGAGTAAGTACAAATGGTTCAAATGGCTCTGAGCACTATGGGACTCAACTGCTGTGGTCATCAGTCCCCTAGAACTTAGAACTACTTAAACCTCACTAACCTAAGGACATCACACACACCCATGCCCGAGGCAGGATTCGAACCTGCGACCGTAGCAGCAGCGCGGCTCCGAACTGGAGCGCCTAGAACCGCACGGCCACCGCGGCCGGCGTCGAGTAAGTTATGACTGTTCTACAGTACTAGTGGTGTTGACACAAAGCAGATTATGCGAACGATAAACAAAGCAAACATTGCATTATATCTACAACAATAGTCGCCGAAGTTGACATTTGTCAGAAAGGAATCCAAAGCATTTTGCAGAGTGAGAAAGAAGTGGCAAATGAAATGTTAGCATTTCAGCAAGATGAGCCAGCGGACTGAGTTGTGTCGTATGCGCTCGACTGTGCGGACAATGTACATAAGGGGTTCAATGACGACGACACGTCCTTGAAAATGAGAGTGATACGGAAGCAGGTGTCTAATCATGTAGGTCATCATCCTTTTGGGACAGGAAGCCACAAATGCCGCCAACAGTGAAACATAGTAAAGGACAATCGTTGTCCACAGAGCGGGTAGTAAAGATAATTACGTACGTGGAACATCATCCGCATCATAGTGAAAAAACAATAATGAACAGATTTCGAATAAGTCCGCAGTAATTTGGCAGTGAAATGCATAAGAGAAATTAATGATATCCAAGGGAGAACAAGTTGCACATGTTACAAAAACTGGTGTTTGCGCTTTGCAAGGATGCTAGATACAATTTACAGGTAGTTCATGATAGCAGGCTACTACGATACGCACATCAAACTGCACGCGATGCAGAATACACTGTTTTCAAGGGACGTAGTGCGTGCTTGCATATCTTCAAAAGGGTTACAGAACTGGAAGACATGATAACGAAATTACAAATAAAACATCAACTAGACGATGCACAGCAACTGCAGAATCGACCCGAAAATTTGTAACTGAAATAAACCAACGCATCCCATCGCTCAATAATGAATCTGTTTTCAACTCCGACCTATTGGGATTTGAAGAGGAAATGTATATGAAAGGTACCCTGGAAATTAGAGGCACTTAGAGAATCGTATCAAGATCAACTAACATCAATGGCTTAACGCATTCTTATAAAATTATGTCGATTGTTAGTCTGGATGGTCAATTGGCTGGAAAGTTATCAATTATTGTGCTGCGACAAGTTGGAGGTTTTTTGCCTCATGACTTTTTCTAGTGTGCGTGATCTTGCAAGGGCAGTAAGGAATATTTTAAAAATGTTCAAATGTGTGTGAATTCCTAAGGGCCCAAACTGCTGAGGTCATCGGTCCCTAGACTTACACATCACTTAAACAAACTTGTGCTAAGAAGAACATACATACACCCATGCCCGAGGGAAGACTCGAACTTCCGGCGGGAGGGGCCACGCTATCCGTGACATGGCGCCTCAAACCGCGCCGCCCCTCCGCGTGGCGGGGAATAACCCTTCTTAAACTTTCGATGATGATATACGTAACTCATGACGCTGGAGGAGGGATACTTACCTCTGAGCGGATATGATTTGTTAAAGTTCAAGAAACATACCTAATCATATTTCTCTGTTAGTTAGATATCACACTGCAACACCATCCATTCCATCTCAAAATATTCTATCAACATGTCTATATTTTTTTAAAAACGTGTCACATAACTACAAAAATTTAGATCTTCTTTTACATCCTAAAGTGTATTTACAAATTCTTGTATCAGGTCCAAAGGTATGGCTGTTTATTTCATCTTGGCGTTACAATTATGTTTCAATTTATCATAGCATTACATGAATATATTTTTTCGATCGTTTGACAGAAGCAAAGGACTTGGAATAGCAGTTGAACTGAATGGACAGTGTCTTGAAAGGAGGAGGATATAAGATGAACACCAACAAAACCAAAACGAGGATAATGGAATGTAGTAGAATTAAGTCGGGTGATGCAGATGGAATTAGATTAGGAAATGAAGAACTTAAAGTAGTAAAGGAGTTTTGCTATTTGGGGAGCAAAATAACTGATGATGGTAGAAGTAGAGAGGATATAAAATGTAGACTGGCAATGGCAAGGAAAACGTTTCTGAAGAAGAGAAATTTGTTAACATCGAGTATAGATTTAAGTTTCAGGAAGTAGCCATGTATGGCAGTGAAGATGGACAATAAATGGTTTGGACAAGAAGAGAATAGAAGCTTTCGAAATGTGCTGCTACAGAAGAATACTGAAGATTAGATGGGTAGATCACATAACCTATGAGGAGGTATTGAATAGAATTGGGGAGAAGAAGAGTTTGTGGCTCAACTTGACAAGAAGAAGGGACCGATTGGTAGGACATGTTCTGAGGCATCAAGGGATCACAAATTTAGCATTGGAGGGCAGCGTGGAGGGTAAAAATCGTACAGGGAGATCAAGAGATGAATACGCTAAGCAGATTCAGAAGGACGTAGGTTGCAGTAAGTACTGGGAGACGAAGAAGCTTGCACAGGATAGAGTAGCATGGAGAGCTGCATCTAACCAGTCTCAGGACTGAAGACCACAACAACAACAACACTGACAGAAGCTCACTTCTTGAGCCGCATTGATACATGCTTTGAACGGCATGCACCCCGCAAGCCGCGGCTTCGACACCACTGATTGTAAATGATATTTTGGTAAGAGGGAAAACCATCAAACACGCTACTTATGCTTTGAAAACAGGCAAGTCGACATGGTTCCAGTACGATTTGCTTTATACCGAGCGAGTTGGTGCACTGATTCTCACAATGGAATCCCACACGGGAGGACGACGGTGCAGATGTTCGTCCCCTTCTCCTGATTTACGTCTTCTGTGACTTCTCTAAACCGGCTCAGACAAATACAAGGGTGGTTCCTTGGAAAGTGCACGGCTGATTTCCTTCCCCAACCTTGAAAAAATTCCGAGCTTGTGCTCCGTTTCTAGTGACTTCTATGTTGACGGGACGTTAAATCCTAACCTTCCTTTCTTCCTACAGTTTGCTTGTACGTGTCAGTCAACCACATCTCTGGACAAGCGACATAAAGCTTGCTTATTTCTGGTGGTACAACGGAACAAAATTTTTCTTTAAAATCTTTATTCAGTTCTGCTTTTGCTACTTTGTGACTACAGTTTGAAGTGACGACCTGTTCAAAATGGCTCTGAGCGCTATGGGACTTAACTGCTGAGGTCATCAGTCCCCTAGAACTTAGAACTGCTTAAACCTAACTAACCTAAGGACAACACACACATCCATGCCCGAGGCAGGATTCGAACCTGCAACCGTAGCGGTCTCGCGGCTCCAGACTGTAGCACCTAGAACCGCTCGGCCACTCCGGCCGGCGACGACCTGTTCATTAACGTAGCCTGAGGTCTAGGTTAGTTTGTAGAAGCTGATAATTTGGTTGTGAACTGGCGAGGCCAATGAACCCTTTCATTCGTCATATGCCACGGCATTGATGTTAGTGTGATGTCACGTATTCTCTGCTGTGATTGGGTAATAGAAGAAAATCGTGCAGCATATTGTTGATTTGCGTGTTTGCAAAGCTTAAGTTGTCTATATGGGGACTTTCGTAATTAAAGTCGCGTGTTATGAAAGTACTCGTCTCAATCTGAAAGTCATCTGCTACTGACACCTTTCATCCTGTGTATTCATACGCCTATTAATAAGCGCTCGTATGTCTCAACTTCACCTGCCACGTAGCCGTCTGTAAGATTAACTTACGACATTGCAGTGTCCGTGTTATTCTGAGCTAAGGAACAGACAGTACGGTGATAGAACTGTCACGAAATACATTAAAAGTATTCACAACTGCGAATATGGACAGCCATCAATTATAGATTGGAATGACGACAGTAAAAATTTGTGCCAGACCGGAAATCCGAATTCCCGCTTATCGCGAGCAGTGGCCTTATGATTTGGCTATCCGCCCACGACTCACGACCAGACCCAAACTTCCATATGTGTCAACCATGCATGCAATGCAATGTTCTTTTGGACATACATGCGTGTCCAAACGAACTTTGCATCATAATTCGGAATGATAAAGGCACTGCAATATCATATTTATCCACCGACACAAGGCAAGCAACTTTCAAGAAAAATATCTCACTTGTGCGGGAATATACGTAATGATTGTACGAGTACACTGTTAACGACATATAGAAGTTTGGGTCTGCCCGGGAGTCGTGAACGGGAACCCAAACATTAAGACGACCGATCGCGATGAGAGGGAATTCAGAGTTAAGAGTCCCGTCCCGGCACAAACTTTCACTGTTGTCATTCCACTCGAGAGCTGACGGTTGTCCATACTCGCAATTGCGAATACAGCTAATGTAGATTAACTTGCATTTGGCTGGAATTGCAAGGCATGCCTTAAGCAAATCGCTTAAACTACTAGAAGAGTCGGCCAATAGTATTGATTGGAGGGCGGACTAAATGGGGACCGCGCCTACTTGTCATCACCGATTTAGTCCAAATGTATGATATGTGCAGGACTTGGCAAAAAATGAAAGTAACGGAAGTGAGAGTTCCAGATGGCCTAGTGTTTAGAAAGAGAAATAGCATTTTTGGACCCGATCGTGTGAGGCATGACCCATTTACATTGGCTTTGCCTGCAAGCAGTGGTTACCACATCGGAAAGACAGCAGAACTGTAATTTAAGAGTTGAGGACTGCAGCCACTATACAGAATCCTCTTGGTATATATTGTTTTGAACTTGTATTCTATCTGCACTGCAAATGAGTCAAAATAACGCTCAATACATTGCATTTATAAAGATTTTGCTAAGAGACATGGATAGGAAACAAAAATTCGGGATTCCAAATAAGGTAGGATTCCCCTCAAATACACTCCGCTAGTGGAACCTTCCGATTTCTGTTTTTAGCTTCAGATGAAGAATTTGATGAAAATTCTTCAAAATTGCTCTTACCGTATCGAGATGGAATAAGAATCACATCCCGATAAGACTGTGTTCAAAATGTTCAAATGTGTGTGAAATCTTATAGTACTTAACTGCTAAGGTCATCAGTCCCTAAGCTTACACACTACTTAACCTAAATTATCCTAAGACAAACACACACGCCCATGCCCGAGGGAGGACTCGAACATCCGCCGGGACCAGTCTCACAGTCCATGACTGCAGCGCCTCAGACCGCTCGGCTAATCACGTGCGGCTAACACTGTATCACAGTACATTGCTTTGTACATCATCAGCTATACTTGCCAATATTTGGCGATATGATGTGTTATGTTTGTTTTGGTGCCAGATCGTTCCATGACAAAGAATCTTTTATGATTGTAAATTATTTTGTTTTTCTGCAGAAACTTTAAACCAACGATGCAATTGTAAAACTGTTGCGTTTCTAACGGTTACGCCGGCCGGAGTGGCCGAGCGGTTCTAGGGGCTACAGTTTGGAACCACGCTACCGCTACGGTCGCAGGTTCGAATCCTGCCTCGGGCATGGACGTGTGTGATATCCTTAGGTTAGTTAGGTTTAAGTAGTTTTAAGTTCTAGGGGACTGATGACCTCAGAAGTTTAGTCCCATAGTGCTCAGAGCCATTTGAACCATTTTGTGACTGTTACAAAGTGCCGAGGAAATTACTGCTCACTTTGCTTTTACGATGAACATCACCACAGCACGTGTAAATTATTAACTGTAAAATAATGGTAGTATCTAATTCTATATAACGAGTTATGTACGCATTAGAATCCCGCCTGGAAATTTATTTGCTATCCCAAATGATCCCATACTTTTCATACTATCTGAATCTTAATAAATACAGTGTATTGAGCGTTATTTCGATTTACTTGCGGTGCAAGTAATATAAAAATTGAAAATAAAAAGGAGAAAGATAGTTACTCCGTAGGGACTCGAACCTACGCCCCTCAGATTAACGTTTTGTACTCTGCTCATTGCACTATCCGCTGGTGGCGCCAGTCTGTTCCAAATAGCTGATCTCTCGCCCGACCCACGCCGAATATTCTATTTTTCCTAAACACTTGGCCATCTGGAGTTACCACTACCGTTAAGTCCATCCCTGTACTATAAATTACGAAATTTGGAATGACGAGTAGGTGTGGCTCCCTGTAAGCTAGCAACCGCCGCATCGCCAGTGGACAAAGGAAACCCAAATGTCAGCCATGATGAGAAGAGTGTTCTGCGTAGTTGGGAGTACATTATGTCGGTATCAAGTGAACTCTAAAGCGGGAAAATAGTGGTTGTGCTCGTACGCTGGGTGTTTCTGTAACAAAGGTAGTCAAAGTGTTAGGCTTGTGAAGAGGCAATTTATCGAAGATTTACACGTCATACAGGAAAAGCGGATAAAAATCACCCGCTACTCACAACTCGGACGAAAGAGTGTGTTGAGTGATCACGATAGATTTTTACTGAAAAGAATTGTGAGGAAAAGTAATAGGACGACAGCTACAAAAGACACTGCGCAACTTAATGTCTCACAGAAGGGGACCTCCATAAGCAGAAAACTGTGGTGGCGGTACTCACGCCCCAGAGACTTCACGACTTGGTTAGGACACGCGGCAACCAATATCTAGATTCTAATCATTACCTGGGGCTGCAAGCTCCTTATGTCTTTGTTTTCCACCCACTAAATAACATTATACGCTTTAATGTTATTAAAAGGGCGGTCATTTTTCCTTGTCTTTTGCAAATGCATGATGATAAAAAGTAACGTGGTCCATTAAAGGCCACTTGTGTGTAGCACATGAGATTTTATATTTATTTTCTGCACAGTATACATTGATATAGTTACAGTGTTCACATAATATGGAATTCTTTCGAAGTTTTCGGCGTTATGATCTTTCTACAAATTCTGACAAGTACTCACTTAAGAACGTCGTTCTAGAACGAACTGACTGCGGTTTCATAATATTTGAAGACGAGACAGAAGAAACAGCGTTGTGCAGTGATGCAGCTTTGTTTCAAATTTTAAATGAAATTTTCAGCTATGTTCGTGTTCCAGTACAACTTCATCTCTAGAGGCGGGAGTGACGGAGGCTTCCATATTTTGCTATTACAGTCGTCCATGTCCTTTCTCTTTATTAGGCGTTGTACAGTACATACAGCGTATACAGGTGCACTGCACAGATTCCCCTGTTAGGAGTAACTGACATACGCAGACAGCGAGCAGCTTCATGAGATATATTATAACGGTAATGACTTGCTTTAGCTTGTTTAAATTCCCATTTCATTATTCCTTTGCGGTATGAGAAAATCCTTGTCACTAGGAAATGTACGATAAAGTTAATAGTACCGAGTATTCATCAGATTTCATACAGAGGGGAATGTTTCGTGGCATTGAACCTGGTCTCCATATAGTATCTTATGAACTCATACGTTAAAATCTGAAGTAGTGATAGACATTAGAATTCATTTCACGTTTCTATAAAAGCAAAATTTTCAGCAGGTATGTTCCTGGGAAAGTGCTGTCTGTGATTAAAAGTTTTAATGCAACAACTTCAGTAAGATAGCAATGCGTGATAAGCGCATGCTAACATCGGGTGACGCATCACTTCTGGTGACACTGTAACGTACCAAATTATTATAAGTTGTCACCTTGCATTGAAAAAACTTAGCTTGCCGTGGAGCCGGCACGAGAGATGTTAGCCCCAAACTCACACTGCTGACGCTGGCTACTGGGCCGGGCGAGAGGTGTACTTGACTAATGCTGCGTGCAATACGTTACACATACTCTCTGTGAATCTGAAAAAGTACAGTCAAATATTAATCGATCTTTTTCATCCTTAATATAGCAAATTCCATGGATAACGCAACCATACTGTTAAAATTTCAAATCAATAACTTCAATACTTTCGGAGATATAAATTTATAACAATGGTTCAAATGGATCTGAGCACTATGCGACTTAACTTCTGAGGTCATCAGTCGCCTAGAACTCAGAACTAATTAAACCTAACTAACCTAAGGTCACCACACACATTCATGCCCGAGGCAGGATTCGAACCTGCGGCCGTAGCGGTCGCTCGGTTCCAGACTGTAGCGCCTAGAACCGCACGGCCACTCCGTCCGGCTACAAATTTTTACCTAAAACACATAATAAAGTGCTGGCTTAACAAAACCGAGTTAGGAACAGTAATGTGTTCATCTACAGTATCAACTGAAACTACAGCCAAGAGGATACGTCCATATAATTTAATTTTTCTGGAATTTTTGTCAGTTTCATTGCCACAGATTTCTTTCGTACATTATCAAATTATTGTTTAGTTGTGTTTTGGTTATGTGAGTGTTTTGGAAAGACCGAGAGAGTGAATGGAAAACATACGTAAAGTCAGAACGTGATATTTCATTAATACTATGTAAATGTAAGGGTGAGAAAGTTGTGATGTAGGGGAATTTGTGACGTATGTCCAAGTGAGCTTGATTTTGTAAAGGGCAGCCAGAAGTGGCGCTGAATATTAGATTTATTAACAATTTATTTTGTGGAAAGAATCTTATTTTGTTTTCATTAAATTCTATCTAGTTTGGGAATTACGAAATTTATAGTCTTCATTACGTGTGGTAATATCATTGGCTGACATAAGAAATACCGCATGTATAGAAGAGCTCGAGATGACCGGACTGGTTGCTTTACATACTAGCTGATAGGAATTCAGCATTTCACTTGCAGATCAAATTTGCAGCAAAATGAAGAAATCTGAGCGTTTGATCCGTTCTCGTGTAGTTGATGAAAAGCGACTACGTTATGCACTATTTTGGGAAGGTCTGAGCTTTGTGAATTATTTTAGGAGATTTCGCATGCGAACATTTCAAGTCGTAAATAAACTCCGCGTGGCGTGTTTCGTGCAAATTATTGGACATTATGGTGAGCACGTCTCTACAATAAGACTTCTGAACGATTGACAGTGTCAACTCACAAGTAGTCGCGGGTCATTGACTGTTTAGGACTTTTAAAATATCGGGTCGGACTAAATATCTTCTGGCTGCTTTTGGGAATCAACGTGTTACAGAGAAATTCAGTAGCATTGCATAATTGGTGTCGGGATATCAAATATGGACTTCACAGATTTTTTCCTTGTTTGAAAAATAATAAACCCACTAGAAGGAAATTTTTTACTTTTTTTAAACGATTAATGCAAAAATCCCGTACAATCGATAGTGCAACTGATGTTCAGATGCCACCCATTGACTGAAGTTTAGTGACCTTTGCGTTGTAAATATTTAGCCTAATTTTGATCAATGATACTTTTGTCGGCTAAACTAGTATCTACCATCGCAGAGTGCAGGGGCAGACAACCTGAAGCATATCCAGGTAGGTGGACAGATTGTTTAAAGGATAGTGAGAGAGCGACGTGCCCCTTCGCAACACGATGACGATGTAATTGGTAAGCAGTAGATTATCTAGGAGAGAACGCCCGAGAAAACTATCTTATCCCAAGCTCATTTCCAGTATCGGGTTACACAACCAGTGTCAGATTACACACTTGCGCCACTCATAATCAAGGTCAACCCCACCCTTCCCCTCATCCTGGAGAACCACTGGAAACTGATGCACGTCATCCAGAGGAATCCCCACGCATCTTAGGCAATTGTACGAGCTACACTCCTGGAAATGGAAAAAAGAACACATTGACACCGGTGTGTCAGACCCACCATACTTGCTCCGGACACTGCGAGAGGGCTGTACAAGCAATGATCACACGCACGGCACAGCGGACACACCAGGAACCGTGGTGTTGGCCGTCGAATGGCGCTAGCTGCGCAGCATTTGTGCACCGCCGCCGTCAGTGTCAGCCAGTTTGCCGTGGCATACGGAGCTCCATCGCAGTCTTTAACACTGGTAGCATGCCGCGACAGCGTGGACGTGAACCGTATGTGCAGTTGACGGACTTTGAGCGAGGGCGTATAGTGGGCATGCGGGAGGCCGGGTGGACGTACCGCCGAATTGCTCAACACGTGGGGCGTGAGGTCTCCACACTACATCGATGTTGTCGCCAGTGGTCGGCGGAAGGTGCACGTGCCCGTCGACCTGGGACCGGACCGCAGCGACGCACGGATGCACGCCAAGACCGTAGGATCCTACGCAGTGCCGTACGGGACCGCACCGCCACTTCCCAGCAAATTACGGACACTGTTGCTCCTGGGGTATCGGCGAGGACCATTCGCAACCGTCTCCATGAAGCTGGGCTATGGTCCCGCACACCGTTAGGCCGTCTTCCGCTCACGCCCCAACATCGTGCAGCCCGCCTCCAGTGGTGTCGCGACAGGCGTGAATGGAGGGACGAATGGAGACGTGTCGTCTTCAGCGGTGAGAGTCGCTTCTGCCTTGGTGCCAATGATGGTCGTATGCGTGTTTGGCGCCGTGCAGGTGAGCGCCACAATCAGGACTGCATACGACCTAGGCACACAGGGCCAACACCCGGCATCATGGTGTGGGGAGCGATCTCCTACACTGGCCGTACACCACTGGTGATCGTCGAGGGGACACTGAATAGTGCACGGTACATCTAAACCGTCCTGTGGTTCTGTCAGTGTGATCATGTGATGTATCTGACCCCAGGAATGTGTCAATAAAGTTTCCCCTTCCTGGGACAATGAATTCACGGTGTTCTTATTTCAATTTCCAGGGGTGTATAATGTAGGTCATCTGCCCTACACACACACCTTACACAAGTGGAATGGGTCGTGAGGTTACTTGATACTGGTCACGTGGCATAAATTGGAGGGAAAACCCTGGACGAATTGGAGCACATTAGAATGACCGGAAAAATCCCCCTTCCCTCTGGATTGATAGGCTCCAGCTGTCCCCTACCCATTATCATCGTTTTTAACTAGCTTAATTTTGTAGGCATCTTTCTGTGAGGTCAATGTATCATGGGCAGAAGTTTAGATGTTTTGGAAACAATAATTCAGTCTTCACACATGAGACATCACCAGGATGCCTCAGTCTGCACATCATAAGCCTCCATATAATGCAGTTGTCTAGTAATGTCTGTTCTTCCAACTGCGTGCATGTAAGTAAAATGTATTGTATGGTCTACACTTCCCAAAGTTACCGTGAAAGTAATATATTAAATCGTTCGCTAACATCTTTCGCCCCAGAGCATGTCAATTAGTGTAGAAAGATCATGGGTATTGTAAAGAATATATGCACATTGCATTCCGCCTAGAGACATCAGTAGGTCTTCCCGTTTGCATCTAAAAGTATACTGTCGTGTGTCACTTCATACACAACAGTAAGGAGAAGTGGGTTGCAGAATGCTGTGGCAAATTGTGTCATAGGAAAGCTGGACAGGAAATTATTAGCGAACAAGTAACACAGCAAACAAAAGATTTGCTTAACTTGTAAGTCTTCAAACATGTGAGAAGTCGTTATAGATAATGAAACCAGAAATAGAGCGACAACAGGGGGGGAGGGCTGGATGAAAGTGACAATGAGGCTACTGCTAAACTCCCGCCGGCGCCCTAACATATTCGCTGAGCCTGATCAGAAACACCAGCTGAAAAACTGGCAGAGGGCGCACATCCACATCCAGAACTGGATCAGCAATCGGAGGCTTCTCAACGGCTGCAAAGGGATCCGATTACCATAGGGGACAACTGACGGGAGGAGGGACCCATCCCCAGAAGATGGTGGTTGTCGAGGAGGCGAGAAAGCGTCGACTTCATTAACTCCAGCACTGACGCCGGCGGCGCGGATCCCACGGGAGTGATGGGGAGGGGGGTGGGGGGGGGGGGGTGAGGGCAGCGATGACGGCAGAGGGCGCTCGAGGTGCAGAGCCGCTAGAGGCACGGGTCACCGACCGTGCTCCATTGGGTGCACTGGATCCATCACTATCGGCGTCTCGTGGAAACTTGTAATTCCTTTGCCATGGCACTCATGGAGTGGTATCGATACGTGGTACTAAAAAAAAAATAAACAAATAAAAAAAAACTTCGTGTGTGGTGTATGATGTTCCAATGATTTTGAAATAATGATGTTGATGTAGAAAAGCAAGAGTACTAATTTCAAAAGTGGTACTCTGATTCTCAAACATTGCATTTGAGGGGCAAAGTCCAAATTTGTTGACGAATAGATCTGTTAGTGAAATATAAAAACCAACGTCATTACAAACTCATTTGGCATCTAGGTAGTTGCAAAAATTGGTGGATAAAGAAGTATGAATAATGTGAAAGTGTCCATGGAATGGAACAGGATGCAACAGGAGAGTCTCTTGAATCTCAAGACATGATGCTTTGTGTAACCTCGTCTCTTATGATGTGTATAACAACGTGACTGCATCCCTGTGTGATATTTGAAATTTACA
Organism: Schistocerca cancellata; assembly: GCF_023864275.1. Taxonomy (NCBI): domain Eukaryota; kingdom Metazoa; phylum Arthropoda; class Insecta; order Orthoptera; family Acrididae; genus Schistocerca; species Schistocerca cancellata. The sequence goes on along the minus strand of NC_064627.1, from coordinate 78,256,299 downwards.
GTCAATTGGCCCTAATGGAAAAGCGTTTGTATCCAGTCATGATTTGGCAAACATGATTTGAGTATGCAGAATGCTGTAAGACTGGTTAGGCACTGTGAATTTGTTGTCTGCTATGCATCCAGAATCGGACTGGCGGACGATCACACTCCACAATTCTTCGAACGTGTTTACTTTCCAGTTCTGTAGGCATCATTTGTCTTGATACAAACAAAAAATTGTATAGAGAAAGGGATAAAAGTGACTATATCCTGAGGAACTCTAAAATAGTTCATAGAGACTGCGGAAAATAACAATAATAAATTAATTTAAGATAGGAATTACATATGGAATATGAAATATTACATGCGTCATAAGCATTTTAAGCTGTATTCTACAATAAAATAGTTGCTATTTTTACAGACAATAATACAGTTTGTAGAAGGAGAAAGAAGCTATTGTAAAGTTGATTGTTGGCATTTTCTCATTATGATTGGAGTCCGCTACCAGCTACATAAAGGCTATTACGAGACAGTTCTGGATAAGTGTCACTCTTAGCATATGCAATACAACTCCGTGAAACGTCATCCTGTGAGTGTAAATTGAGAGTACTGCAAATTTCTGCGGTGTAATTACCTATAGCCTAATATTTGTGACCTTCCAGGGTGATTCAGGTTCAGTTTTAAAGATATTTCCACTGTGTACGACACGAACATTGTCTAGTGGTAACTTACTGTTGCTGAGTCTGTTACAATTGTTGTAATTACATTAACGTGTTCTGATGTTAGAGATTGGGCAACGAATCGTCCACTTGACACTCACCGTAGAAAGTATTTCGAAAATGTTAAGATAGTTTCAAAGTACTTAAATAAAAAGAGTGTCCCTATTTTGTAAATAATTAAAATTAATGTTGCTGTTCGTTGGTCATGTTGATAATGTTCCAGAGACATTCGCACACCTGCTGAAGGCGATCTTTGAAACGAGAATGAAGCTCTGAAAGACCTTAGGACCTGAAGAAGAAATTTTTAGCGAGAGGGTATCACGGTGCAGCGTGTACTGGTGAGACAATATGAGGGTAGTTGGTGTTGGTGTATTTGGGTGTCGGACAGTTTGTCTGAAGAAGCATGGGGTTAGGTGAACTGAAGGGAGGCCAGGCTATGAGTTACAAAAGTATGTTCAGCCTATTGAAGGATTTCTGATGTACGTTAGTATGTGGGGTCGGTTTGTTAGTATAGAATCAAAAGTTTGGCTGAGGTATTTTGGTGATTAATTCACGAGGACGAAGGTTTGTGGGAGGTTCGCCTATAGTTACTGCTCCGGTTTTGAGGAGTTTATCATTTATAACCAACTATTTCATTAGACTACACACTGATTGAAAGAGTGAAAATTACATAGTGCAGATATTCACAGTTAAGATATGGGGAAACCAGAAACAATTACAAACAGTGAAAGGAAAATGTGCAGGAAAGAACATAAAAACCCCAATAAAACCAAAGCATGTTGTAAGTAGGCTGTTTATATTTTCTTATTGGCAACGTTACATAGCGCTCTGTATGAAAATCACTGGCTGTATTTGTGCAGTCTGTGGCTAGTTTGCATTGTTGTCTGCCATTGTAGTGTTAGGCAGCGGCAGCTGGATGTGAACAGCGCGTAGCGTTGCGCAGTTCAACAGATGGCTGCTGGCCATCTCTACAAGGACTGCAGTGGGTCTGCATCTTTGATGACTCACCAATACCATTATTTCTACAAGGACTACAGTGGGTCTACACCTTTGCTGACTCACCAATACAATTATTTCTACAAGGACTGCAGTGGGTCTGCATCTTTGATGACTCACCAATACCATTATTTCTACAAGGACTACAGTGGGTCTACACCTTTGCTGACTCACCAATACAATTATTTCTACAAGGACTGCAGTGGATCTGCACCTCTGGTGGCCCACCAATACCACAATCTCTACCAGGACTACAGTGGGTCTGCTCTGTGATGACCTGCCTACCAATCTTCTTCAAAACGTCGAATGACTCTGCTGTGGGTTTGCTCTGTTGTGGCCCATTACCTGTCAGCATGTCAAGAGTCAGCATTGTCTTTCTGTTGGAAGGACAACACTACTTGTTCAAGACTGCATGGACATCCATTACTTCCGTGTGCATTGTCTTTTACTGCTCAGACTTTGATAAAAGAAACGGCAGTTTTACTGTGATGAATGATCAGGACTGTCTTTATGGACTGTGAGAAAATTTTAGCTTTTGACCAACATTGTATCAATAAGTGTGTGCATTGGATATCTTTGTTAGTGTAATTATAAAAAATTTTATCAAATCATTATTGGCCACTGGTCAAAAAAATTTGTAAAATTTTTTGTGGGGAGCATGGGGGCTATGTAAGTAGGCTGTTTATATTTTCTTATTGGCAACGTTACATAGCGCTCTGTATGAAAATCACTGGCTGTGCTTTGTGCAGTCTGTGGCTAGTTTGCATTGTTGTCTGCCATTGTAGTGTTAGGCAGCGGCAGCTGGATGTGAACAGCGCGTAGCGTTGCGCAGTTAGAGGTGAGCCGCCAGCAGTGGTGGATGTGAGGAGAGAGATGGCGGAGTTTTGAAATTACATATATTATGACTTTTGATTATATTAAGGTAAATACAGTGTTTGTTCTCTATTAGAATCTTTCATTTGCTAACTATCCCTATCAGTAGTTAGTGCCTTCTGTAGTTTGAATCTTTTATTTAGCTGGCAATAGTGGCGCTCGCTGTATTGCAGTAGTTCGAGTAATGAAGATTTTTGTGAGGTAAGTTATTTGTGAAAGGTATAGTTTAATGTTACTCAGGGCCATTCTTTTGCAGGGATCTTTGAAAGTCAGATTGCGTTGCGCTAAAAATATTGTATGTCAGTTTAAGCACAGTCGTGTATAATTGTTATAAGGGGACGTTTCAATGTGGTAGCAAGGAAGAAAATAAAAGCTGACTGATGCTGCTGAAACTTCAGCTAAACATGTCTGGGGAATAGAACAAAAGATAGAATTGTGTTTAGCTCAAGCAGAACGCCCTCCACATCAAATAACCTTACAAAAATGTAGTTGAACGATCCGTTGCTGTTTCTTGAGGGCTGGGAAAGCAGAGCCATCAGCTTACTGGAACCCAGAAGGGCGACGACTACCAGCCATATCGGTAGTGTCCCTCCTTCTGAGTCGCAGTTCCGGCCTCAGCAGTCCATGTTCCTTCGTGTATTTGGCGACGTTCGGAGATGGCAACGGTGTGTGGGATCTGAGGTGTTTTCCTGTTCCAACTCGATCATCAGTGGTCCGAAGGGGTTGCACAGGCGGCATCGGAACCAATCCACTGTGGGGTTCCTGTGGCCCTTTTTTTCGTTCACAGATCCAACAAGCCAGGGCATGAAGCAACCATCGTCACAGTCGCAGACGTCGGCTCTGGCACCACCGTCGTCTCCGCAGCGGGAGACGCCCCTGGGCGCCGACCTGGCGCCGCCGGCAGCGTTGCAGGCGTGCGGGCTGCCAGCAACAGGCTCCCCGTTGGACGCCCCGGAGGGACCAGACGTCGTCTCCAGCTGCCCGTCTGTCGCATTGCCAGCCCCTGCCCCTACGGCCGCCGACGGGGAGCGCTCTGCGGCTGGTTTCCACGTTGGCGTTTCCAGCCACGTGCAGGGAGCATACGGGAGTTCGGGTGAGTACACGGTGCGGACGGAAGTGCCGTCACATAACGCCAGCAACAGCGCCGGCGTTCTGTCCTCCCTTGCCGTCGTGTCCCATCTCCATACCCGAAGCAGGGGTTAACGTTTTGGGCGAGGGGGTGGGATGGGGGGAGGAAGGGAGGAATGCGGTGTCGTCGAGTATCGAGAGCGGCACAAGCAGTATCGACCATTGCAGAGATACTGCACAGCGAAAAGCTATCGCATGGCGCCAAATGAGATGCTAGGAAGAAACTGTGTCTGCCGTAATTGTCAGGTGGCACTGCCCTGAAATAGAGTCGCCCTAGTCCAGAATAGCAGTTCTCTCAGAGATCGTACCCTGACCGCTTCCAGGAAGTTCCTGTCAGAGTAACGTTATTGTGCAGCAGACTCGTTGTGACAAGGCCCGTGTCAACTGTCGGGGAGTGAAGGGACTTCCGTGTCCTGTAAACTGTGCTTCCGCGCCAACGCTATGGCAACTGTGTCAACAAGTGTCTACGAACTTGTGTTTTCTAGTGACTGTAGTGGAGCCACTGTATGGCCACTCTGAACTTGTATAGATAAATTCGCCGCTCAATAATCGTGGCTCGTTTAGTGTGTTCTGAACAGTGTCCCAATATGCAATTTCATAGCTACAGCCGAGCATGGAGAGCAAAGATCAGTTTTATTGTAACTAATGAAGCGTCTATTTTTCAATGTTTTGTTGTGGCGTAGCAAGAGCCACGCCACTCTGAGGTAGCCGAAAGGCACGCGATGTAATGCAGACGGGCGTGAATTCTGGAACAGGATAACTATTGAATGGTAGCAAGAAAAGTACGTAGTTGCTTTATACTTAACTTTTATTCTCTGATGAATACAGCGTTCTTCTTGAGACATTTATACTATAACTCTCAAAGTAGGTAAGGCTAATGGCGCCTTGCTAGGTCGTAGTCATGTGCTTAGCTGAAGGCTATACTAACTGTCTCTCGGCAAATGAGAGGAAGGCCTCGTACGTCTAGTCGCTAGCAATGTCGTCCGTACAACTGGGGCGAGTGCTAGTCCGTCTTTCTAGACCTGCCATGTGGTGGCGCTAGGTCTGCAAGTACTGATGGCGGCGACACGCGGGTCCGACATGTACTAATGGACCGCGGCCGATTTAAGCTACCACCTTGCAAGTGTGGTGTCTGGCGGTGACACCACATGTTTTATGACTAACTGTATTATTACTGGCTACCTCAATGTCCAGGAAGTCGGACACAACAATTAGTAAACCGAGGCTCACCAGGAACTACCAAGTTCCTAGCAATGCTTGAAGCAGAATCGAACAGTTTGTTTCCATTGTCAGCTATGGGTCTTGTGCAAGGCTGTGTGGTAAGAAGCAAGTGTTCAGGCAGTAACACGATGGATGAATTAACTACTTAGAGGATTTCGTTAATACTGTGGACATAAGCTTGAGGCATATGGTATTTAATGGCTTCCTGGTGCTTTGCTAAATTTGACGATGCCGTATGGGTGTATCTAGTTACAACTTAGCGTGGGAGAGCAATCTAAATGACGGGACTGAAGGAGAAAAAATGAATCTTGTGAAGCAAATGTGGGTCAGAAACGATAGATACGAGGGTTATTTGGAAAGTAAGGAACGATCGGTCGCGAAGTGGAAACAACAGTGAAAATCCGATAACGTTTGGCACAGGTTTCTTGGGCAGTGTCTCCAGTATGCCCGTCGATCGAATTACGTTCTTTTTAGTTCTGAGCACACGGATATAACATAAAAATACCTAGAAAATAGTGTCTCCCGCCAAGTACGAGGGCCTGGTGACAGATTTCGCCGGGACCTATGCAGCCAACTTTACATAACTGTCGTGCGTTTTCTTCTTCAAGACAATTCTCAGTCGCATTCTGCAGGGGCAATGAAGATGTTCCTGCATCGTTTTCAATTGGAAAAGTTTGATTACCCACAATTTTCTCCCTCTCATCTCTGCTCACATGAAGCGCTGGCTATGAAAACAACATTATGGCACCGACAACGAGCTGTAGGCCAACGTAGAGAATTGGCGGAATGCACTGCGGGTGCCTTCTATAACGAGGGTACCGTAAAGTTGGTACAACGCCACGACAAACGTCTAAGTCGGATCGGCGACTATAGAGATAAGTAACTGGAAGTTGTAGCTAACTGTTGGAAATAAATAGTTTTGATTTTCACTGTGGTTTCCATTTCGCGACCTATCGTTCCTTACTTTCCGAATGGCCCTCGGGTGTGGGCAGATTTGTCTAATGTATTGTCTAATGTATAAACCGCGTTAAATGATTGATATCATCAGAGTTACCAGTGGACTCTTGCAAGACTCTTGATGCGATAGCAATCTAGAAACTTGTGAATGGCCTTTGATATTTCGTGTTCAAGGACAAGGCTTTGTACTGAGAACCATGAGCAAGACGGGTGTGCGAGCACTTCCAATCGTATGGAGGTGTCATACATTGATCATCTCAAGCAACAATCGCTCCCGCCAGAGTACGAAATAGGTCGGAAGAAGGTGGTTGTGGATGTGATACGGATAGGAATATGACGTCCAATATATTAGTGGGTCAGTTAATGGGTGAAATTTCGTTAAAAGCATAGCGATTACGCTTTCGGTGGGCGTACTGAACTATGGAGCATCCGGACACGTTTGATCTCCTGTTGTCCAAGAAGTTCATCGATTCAGGCCTACGGAAGAGGTTATCCGTATCGTGTAGGACAAAGAAGGGAATGCGGATAACGTTTATTTATTTATTTACACGTCGAGTTCCGTAGGACCAAATTGATGAGCAAATCTCCAAGGTCATGGAACATGTCAGCACATGAAATTACAACGTAAAAGTAATAACAGATAAAAATAAAATATTTATGAACCCGGAAAAAGTCAATCTATAAGTTTAAGTAAACGCCATCAACAATAAAACAAGAATCAGCTTAATTTTTCAAAGAACTCCTCGGCAGAATACACTCCTGGAAATGGAAAAAAGAACACATTGACACCGGTGTGTCAGACCCGCCATACTTGCTCCGGACACTGCGAGAGGGCTGTACAAGCAATGATCACACGCACGGCACAGCGGACACACCAGGAACCGCGGTGTTGGCCGTCGAATGGCGCTAGCTGCGCAGCATTTGTGCACCGCCGCCGTCAGTGTCAGCCAGTTTGCCGTGGCATACGGAGCTCCATCGCAGTCTTTAACACTGGTAGCATGCCGCGACAGCGTGGACGTGAACCGTATGTGCAGTTGACGGACTTTGAGCGAGGGCGTATAGTGGGCATGCGGGAGGCCGGGTGGACGTACCGCCGAATTGCTCAACACGTGGGGCGTGAGGTCTCCACACTACATCGATGTTGTCGCCAGTGGTCGGCGGAAGGTGCACGTGCCCGTCGACCTGGGACCGGACCGCAGCGACGCACGGATGCACGCCAAGACCGTAGGATCCTACGCAGTGCCGTAGGGGACCGCACCGCCACTTCCAAGCAAATTAGGGACACTGTTGCTCCTGGGGTATCGGCGAGGACCATTCGCAACCGTCTCCATGAAGCTGGGCTACGGTCCCGCACACCGTTAGGCCGTCTTCCGCTCACACCCCAACATCGTGCAGCCCGCCTCCAGTGGTGTCGCGACAGGCGTGAATGGAGGGACGAATGGAGACGTGTCGTCTTCAGCGATGAGACTCGCTTCTGCCTTGGCGCCAATGATGGTCGTATGCGTGTTTGGCGCCGTGCAGGTGAGCGCCACAATCAGGACTGCATACGACCGAGGCACACAGGGCCAACACCCGGCATCATGGTGTGGGGAGCGATCTCCTACACTGGCCGTACACCACTGGTGATCGTCGAGGGGACACTGAATAGTGCACGGTACATCCAAACCGTCATCGAACCCATCGTTCTACCATTCCTAGACCGGCAAGGGAACTTGCTGTTCCAACAGGACAATGCACGTCCACATGTATCCCGTGCCACCCAACGTGCTCTAGAAGGTGTAAGTCAACTACCCTGGCCAGCAAGATCTCCGGATCTGTCCCCCATTGAGCATGTTTGGGACTAGATGAAGCGTCGTCTCACGCGGTCTGCACGTCCAGCACGAACGCTGGTCCAACTGAGGCGCCAGGTGGAAATGGCATGGCAAGCCGTTCCACAGCACTACATCCAGCATCTCTACGATCGTCTCCATGGGAGAATAGCAGCCTGCATTGCTGCGAAAGGTGGATATACACTGTACTAGTGCCGACATTGTGCATGCTCTGTTGCCTGTGTCTATGTGCCTGTGGTTCTGTCAGTGTGATCATGTGATGTATCTGACCCCAGGAATGTGTCAATAAAGTTTCCCCTTCCTGGGACAATGAATTCACGGTGTTCTTATTTCAATTTCCAGGAGTGTAGAAAGAGTAACCCTTGAGGATACTCTTCAGCTTCAATTTGAAAGCGCGTGGATTTCTGATAATATTTTTGAATTCGAGCGGTAGCTTATTGAAAATGAATGCAGCAGTATACTGCACACCTTTCAGCACAAAAGGAGGTACGACCAATGTGCCAGTTTGATTTCTGCCGAGTATTAACTGAGTGAAAGCTGCTTATTCTTGGGAATAAGCTAATATTGTTAACAAGAAATGACAACAAGGAATATATATATTGAGAGGCCAATGTCAAAATACCCTGAGTCGTCAACAGGGGTCGACAAGAGGTTCGTGAACTTATACCACTTATTGCCCAAACGCCCGTTTCCGAACCAAAACTATCCTTTTAGAATGCAAAGAGATAACCCAAAATATAATACCATATGACATAAGCGAATGAAAACAAGAAAAGTAGACTAATTTTCGTGTCGAACGATCACTCGCTTCAGATACCGTTCGAATAGGAAAAATGGCGACATTAAGCCTTTGAATAAGATCCTGTACGTGGGCTTTTCATGACAGTTTAGTATCTATCTGAACTGAATTTGAACTGCTCAGTTTCATTAATCATATGCCCATTTTTTGAAATTAAAACGTCGGGTTTTGTTGAATTGTGTGTTAGAAACTGTAAAAACTGAGTCTTACTGCGATTTAGCGTTAGTTCATTTTCTACAAACCATGCACGTAGCTCATGGACTACATTATTTGAAACCGGGTCAGTGCTGTGCTCAACATTCTTTACTACCAAGCTAGTGTCGTCAGCAAACAAAAATATTTTAGATTTTAGAGTTACCTGTAATACTAGAGGGCATATCATTTATATAAATAAGGAACAGGAGTGGCCCCAACACTAATCCTTGTGGCGCCCCGCCACCCCCACCCCCGCCACTTACTGTACCCCAATCAGACCCCACATCACAGCCATTCTCAAAATTGTGGATAATGACATTTTGCTGTCTGTTGCTAAAGTAACAGGTGAACTGATTGTGAGCTACTCTCTGTGTTCCGTAATGGTCCAACTTCTGGAGTAATATTTTGTGATCAACAGAATCAAACGCCTTAGTTAATTCAAAAAATGTGCCTAGAGTTCGAAACCTTTTGTTGAAACCATCGATTACCTCACAGAGAAAAGATAATATAGCGTTTTCAGTTGTTAAACGACTTCTAAAAACGAACTGTACATTTGATAGCAAATCGTGTGAAATAAAATGATCAATTATCATTGCATGCACAGCCTTTGGAATAACTTTAGCAAACACTGATCGCATAGAAATAGGTCTGAAACAGTCTACATTATCCTTTTCTCCCTTTTTACAAGGTGGCTTTACTACTGAGTACTTTAATCGTTCAGGAAACTGACCATTCCTAAAGAAAAAATTACAAATATGGTTAAATACAGGACTAACATGCTCAGCAAAGTACTTTAATATTCTGTTAGGCACTCCATCATATCCATGATAGTCCTTACTCTTCAGTGATTTAATTATGGACTGAATCTCCACCTTGTCTGTATCACAGAAGAGTATTTCAGATATAAATCTCAGAAAGGCATTTGCCAAGAAAGTTGTGCAATTCCCTGTAGAAACTAAATGTTTTTTTAATTTACCAGCAATACTCAGAAAATGATTTTTAAATACTGTACATATATCTGATTTATCAGGAACAGAAATATTTTTACTACGAACTGACTTTATATAGCCGACCTTGTGCAGCTCACCAGACACTTCCTTCACAACTGGCAATATGGTTTTAATTTTATCTTGTGAATTAGCTATTCTATTTGCATACCACATGCTCTTTGCCTTTCTAATAAGCACCTTACGATACTATTTGTAATGGGCTACTGTAGCTTGATTGTGACCAGTTCCAACATTTTGATATAATACCCGCTTTGCTCTACATGATATCCTTATTCCACTAGTCAGCCATCTGGGTCCGGCTGGTGTGGCCGAGCGGTTCTAGGCGCTACAGTCTGGAACCGCGCAACTGCTACGTTCGCTGGTTCGAATTATGCCTCGCACATCGATGTGTGTGATGTCCTTAGGTTAGTTAGGTTTAAGTAGTTTCAAGTTCTAAGGGACTGATGACCTCAGATGTTAAGTCCCATAGTGCTCAGAGCCATTTGAGCCATTGAGTCAGGCATCTGGGCTGCCTATTACTGCTAGTACCCCGTTTAGAACGTTCTAATCGAAACCAACTCTCAAAGAGCACGTTAAATCTGTTTAGGAAAGCATTATATGTATAATCTATGTTATCGGTACTATAAACATCCTGCCAATCTTGCTCCTTGACAAGGTTTAAAAAACTCTTTTGCTGTTGGATTAACATTACTACACTGTTTGTAATTATATGTGACATTTGTTTGACTACAAAAGCCTTTTAGTGTTAAAATTTGTGCATCATGATCTGAAAGGCCATTCATCCTTTTACCAACTGGATGCCAATCTATTAGGGTTGGATGGCAGGTTCATTGTAGAGGTGGATATAGAGTTGGCGTTTGTTTGGGGGGGAAAGAAAAAATATACGTTCAAGTCGATTTCCTCGTTCTCTAACCGGTTGTAACAAACATCTGCTGTGTAACTTACCGGACACCATTCTCACAAATGGATAAAGGAAATATGATTACTGCCCTCTGCTCGGAAACTCTTTATATCCACGTAGCAACTCTTTTTTATTCCATTAATCTTGGAAAGACACAGACAAAAGGGGACTTAATCTCTTTCTTGCATACTTTGAAATGCTATCCGTGAACATTGATACAACTTTCATTCCGCTATTGCGTTCTGTTCCTAATGACCAACTCCACTCTGTATCATGTGCAATTTTTCCACAGTACAGGTACGGATATTCTTTCCCTCTCTCTCTACGGGAGATCGACAAACTAGAGCAGTGAACTGCCCCAAAAACAAAAAGACAGTACTAGAGATCAGACATTGTGGAAGCCGAGAATTAACTCCATTTCTTCCTGTGTATTTCTCGTGGAATTCTATGGCTAGAATTCAGTAGGCCCTGAAAGGAAAGTGGTTTGTCATAATTGATGATTGTTTGCACTAATATGGACTCATCTTTTTGCAGATCAGGTGGCTAATTCTCTAAGGAAGCATAGCCAGTTGATAACATCGAGTGGCACTGTAATCCGCAGTAAGGGATGACAGTTTTGCGAGACCCATCACAGAATTGTACTGGTGCCAGAAGATTAGCTGCCAAAAACTCCTCCTCGCAGTGTAAATGGCATGGCAATGAAATGAGTCGTATATCAACAGAAACCATGACGTGACTCGTACGTTACCACTGACATCTATAATTTGGGGCTCGAAAGTCTGGCGGTAAACCCAACAATTACAGCTTAACCACGTGCAAACGTTAGAGAATTACATGGACAGTAAATTTTTCATGTAGCATGCTGTTCCCATCTGCGCCCGGGGTTATCGAATGATTATTGAGTTTCGTTTGTGAGTTAGACAACTGTTCTGTAATCATGGCGGCAGTGTGTAGCGTCTCATACGCCATAAACACAACCCTCACGGGATCACCTTGTTGTCCACCTGTCTCTGTCTGTTCGAGTGTTAAGATTATTTTTCCTAAGGAACACGTGGAGGTATCAAGTTGAAATTTATGTCACGTAGTAAAGTCTGCCGTCGCAGAGTTATGTATTAAACTTCAGCTTCTAAATCAGTGTCGTTGCAGCCCCTTATCACTTAGAGGGTCTGCACAGCAGACAAGTAAGCTGGGCTGCCGACCCCCCTTCAAGAGCTCAGATCGAAACATCGCCAGACAATAGACTTTCGGCATGAACACGGAAATAATCGTGAAAAGCCATGTAACAGAGATCCACCACTAATGTGACTACGTGTAGCACTCTGCCGAATATGCGTTGCAAGCACGCCAGAGTCAGACATGCAGTGTATGCCTATAGCTAGGACAGCTCCAGCCAATGCCTATTCCTACTCTAGCATAGTAGACACTCGTCATAGCTTTCAGTAGAAAGGTGTATCTTTGTAATTGTGTAGAGTGATATTTTGCTTATTATTTTCTTTTCATTGTCTTGTACTCTTATCTGGCTTTGCCACCACAAGGACTGTTGTGCTTCTTGTTGTTCTTGCGTTTGGAAATTAGTGCACGCCCAGAAGGCGTTTTAGTAATAATAAAGCGTGTTCAAACTTCATCATTAGTTCTTTCCTGCCTACCAGGGGGCACTACAAACAGTGCACTCAAAAGATACGGAGAGTTCGTCCTTGTGTACGTTTAAGTGTGTTTTCGCACCAGCGCTGTCAGCTCCTTTTGCTCCCGTGGCGTCCAGGTCTATTTTATTCCATGTGAAGGTATAGTGAGTTATTCTTTTGATATGCCGACCCGTCATGAGCATCCCAATTCTCTGGAAATCTACGATAGTTTAGTATATACTTTTCGTTTAACTTCGGATCAAGTACACACAGCGTATTTTGATACTGCTATCTATGTTTCCTTTGTTAAGTAGGTGAAACCCTTACAGGTCTGATAATTACTGTTTAAAAGTGGTCCTCAGTTTCTTTCCCGTCACAGAGATGACACAGTACAGTCCTCCTTGCGGATGCTGACGTTGAGTCCACGAATTTTCGTGTGTTCATACTGCTTCCCGAGGAAGATAATGTTTATCTCAAAAACGTTTCACTTAAGTATGGTGAGCTCAAACACATTTGCCTTGAGTACTGGTCCAGCCAGCAAAGACTTCTGCATTACATCGGCACTCGTTCTGCAGAAATTCAGGTGAAACAGAATATTCTCTCATTTACAAGTGGGCGGTTGCCGTATACACGTGACATACAGTGGCGAGGTGGGGACGTGCTTTTTATCTACATCTACATACATACTCCGCAAGCCACCTTACGGTCCATGGCGGAGGGCACCCTGTACCACTACTGGTCATTTACTTTCCTGTTCCACTTGCAAACAGAGAGGGGGAAAAACGACTATCTATATGCTACCGTATGAGCCCTAATTTCTCATACATTATCTTCGCGTTCGGCAGTCAGCTTCTGATGCCTGTTCTCTAAATTTTCTCAACAGTGTTTCTCGAAAACAACGTCGCCTTACCTCCAGGGATTCCCATTTACGATCCCGAAGCATCTCCGTAGCACTAACGAGATGTTCAAGCATACCGGTAACAAATCTAGCAGTGTGCCTCTGAATTGCTTCAATGTCTTCCTTTAATCTTATCTGGTGATGATCCCAGATACTTTAACAGCACTCAACAATGCGCCACACCAGCGTCCTATATGCGGTCTCTTTCACAGATGAACCACACTAATATTCCCCCTCCCCTCCCCCCAATATACCGAAGTCGACCATTCGCCTTCCCTATCACATGAGTGGTCAACTTCATACGAATTGTCCTGTTTGTTTTGCGATATTTTCTTGAACAGCAGCGCATGTTAACGGTGGCAGACCTCGAACTCTCTAGCGTTGAATCAGGGTTTGGGGTTGGGTTGTTTGGGGAAGGAGACCAGACAGTGAGGACATCGGTCTCATCGGATTAGGGAAGGATAGGAAAGGAAGTCAGCCGTGCCCTTTGACAGGAACCATCCCGGCATTTGCCTGGAGCGAGTTAGGGAAATCACGGGAAACCTAAATCAGGATGGCCGGACGCGGGATTGTACCGTCGTCTTCCCGAATATGAATCAGGGGCCGGGCAGTCTTCTGTTAGGGATGCCCACCGGACGGATTTGAGTTTCTCAGTTGGTGATTTTCTGCTGTTACAAATGAAGACGGGTTCTGGTGTGGCTGCCCCTCACACGTACGCTGAAGTGATCCAAAACAAGAGCTGCCGTTCACAGGATAGGGATACTAATAATGTTACTATACATTATTGCACTGCGTGTGTTATCCTCTTGAAATACGATGCAGAGTTCTTTTGGACACTAAAGCGTGTCCAAAGGGACATTACATTATAATTCAGAACAATACAGCCGCTGCAATATCGCATTTATCCGCCGACACCGCGCAAGCGACTTTCAATTAAAATGGCTCACTTGTACGGAAATATACACATAATGGATGTACGTGTACAGGTTGACGTCATACGGAAGTTAGGATGTGATCTTGAGTCTTCCATGGACAGCCAAATGGCAAGGCGACCGCTCGTGATAAGCGGGAAATCCGGGTTCGAGTCCCGATCTGGCAGAAATTTTCATTGTCGTCATTCCATTCTACAGCTGATGGTTGTCAGTGTTCGCAGCTGAGAATACATTTAATGTACTGTTGATGTTGTTTCCCCTGTCCAGTCCCCTCTCTTCCCCTCCCCCCCTCCTCCAGTCCCCCAAATCTCGTGCATCTGCTGATACACTATATGATGGAGATGCACTCAAGATTAATGAGCTGGGAGTTGAAGTGAAGGGTTTATAATAGCCCTTTCTCTGCATGTAACTTCTTTTTTTTCATGAAATGCTAGTTCTAAGTGATAGAGCAAGCACTAGTGAAAAAGGGCGATTGTAATTTTGAATGAAATGTCTTACAAAATCGGCGGAGGCTGTATTGGCGATCGATCTTCAACATGAAGATGTGTGACCGTGAGACGACACCTATAAGTTTTGCGTCAGATCTGACCCTGTAATAAAATGACGTTGAAACAGGGACATCTGACTTCGTATTTAGGTTTCTGAATGAGGATGGGCTCAGTTTCTCATCGTACAGTGAGCAAGGAAGGCTGCGACAATGCTGGCGGATCAAATGCATCATCGTATTAAGACGACAGACATAGAATATTAGTGTCAAGTCATTTACTGAAAGACATTTAAAGATCAGACTAGGGCAAGGAATTAATTCTATAATAATAATTCATTAAAGTAAATATTCATTACATTATAATTTAACTCGTGTATTCCATTACTACATGACATAATCCTTTAGTCCACCTGTTCGTGAGGAACGCTACGAAGCAATAGAATAGACGACGATGCTGAGGCACTAGCGTAGTATGGGTTCTGGTGCCTCTTCAATTTCCTTCGTATTTCCTCTGAACCTCTCCAGCGTTCGGAACACTTGATGTCGATTCGCTTGTTCCGTTCGTTCCAGTTGCTGAGTCGCAGCACCCTCTCTGACTATCAGAATCTTCCGTCGGTTCTTGGCAGAACAACATTATAACAAGTCTGGTTTTGTTCTACAGTATCAATTTTTATTTTGTTAACCGGTTTTCGGCTCACAAGGCCACCTTCAGACATTTACTGAGCACTGTCACCAAAGAAGCTACAATGATTGCAAACAATATTGGAAGAGAAGTAACAAGTCCAGACTGAAGCAGCAACATACAGTAAGTAACATCTTCGACAGTGTGGTGGTAAAGCAATGAAAAAGTAAAAAATTGAACAGTAGATAAATAAAAATCAAGTAGACAGAAATAACTTTCACACAAAATAGGAACAGCATGCCTACATAAAAGTTTCTATTAATAAACAGAACTAATAAAATAAAATATAATTAGTACTTGACAAGGCTACATCAGGAGGTGCAAAACATGGAGAGTGACACACAAACCAATTAGAAGAAGAAACAATTATCAATGTAACTATAGAATACATGAGGAACTTTAGCAAAATCAGTAAGATAAACAGAAATAAATAAATGCAGGAAAATTGAGGAGTTTGAAGGAACATACAGTAAATGCAATCTTTGAGAGTGTGGTGGTATTACATTTTAACATTAACATTGTATTCAAAACTGTGGCGATGCAGCAGTTTGCATTAAATAAATGAAACAAGTAAAACATAAACAATATTTGCTGAGACAACTATAAGAGATGGTAAACATGGACAGTAATACATGTACCATTTAAAAGAAAGCCTTAACAATTGAAACTACAGTCTATATGGATTACGTAGACAACTTCATTAAAACAAACGAACTTAATGAATACAGGAAAACGGGAATACGTAGGAACAAACAGTGTGGGAAGTAATGAACAACAGAGACGAATATGTGACGTTTTGGAGAGCGGAAGTGTGAACTGTGTCTGGTCATTTAGGATTAGATCTGGACTGTGAGCTAGATGTTTGTTAATTCCTGGGGCTTCCAGCAGGTTGAGTTTACGGCGTTTGTTTGCTAAGTGAAGTGCATGGGACACTGGGCGGTAGTTGTGACCCTCACTCAGTACATGTTCAGCAAACGTGGAGTCAGAATTCTGCAACCTTCAGCTGCGTTCATGTTCAGCCAGCCTAGTGGCTATGTCTCTGCCTGACTGACCAATGTAAAATTTGTCACAATGAGAACAGGTGATTTTATATACCCCACTGTTGAGTAATAATTGGATCTTATCTTTGCTATTAAAAATACACGGGGCTGTCATGTTCTTAACATAATAGGACAGCCTGTACTTGCAGGCTATCAGTGTTTTCTGTGATACCTCACCTAGACATGATAGACATCATAGTTTACTCAATTTCTTGCAGACAGTAGATGGGGAAGCAGGTGGGGCATAGCGGAGAGATAAAATTTTCCGTTTTTGTTTCCTGTGCCAGATGTGGTCAATAAGAACTGAACTGTAGCCATTGGCTGTGGCAATAAATATTATTGTATCTACCTCTGCTTTAAAAACATCTCTGGACATGGGCACAGATATGAGACGGTGTACCATTGAGTGGAAAGCTGCATGTTTTTGAGCTGCGGGGTGTTGTGAACAAGAAGGTATTACTGTGTCTGTAGTTGTAGTTTTTCTATAAATGCCCGGCCGGTGTGGCCGTGCGTTTCTAGGCGCTTCAGTCTGGAACCGCGTGACCGCTACGGTCGCAGGTTCGAATCCTGCCACAGGCATGGATGTGTGTGATGTCCTTAGGTTAGTTAGGTTTAAGTAGTTCTAAGTTCTAGGGGACTGATGACCACAGATGTTAAGTCCCATAGTGCTCAGAGCCATTTGAACCATTTTTTTCTATAAATTTGGAAATAACGTGCCTGTGTACACCATTGACAACAACATTTTGTTGACGTGGGTCGGTCGCTTTTGCTGGGGGTCATTCCGTGCAGACAACTTCCTATTCAATCCCACCCATGACTGACTAGGATGTGGTGAACAACCCTCACACTTCACCGGTGGCCTGGGATAACTTCCCACGCAGCCGGCGTAAACAAGGGATCCAGCCGGATCGTGCGGTTGCAAGGAAAAAATTGAGGCATAGCGGTTCGATAGGATGCGGCACTAGACCCCCCTCCCTCAGATTCGTCGACGGATGAGGCGATGGACTGTGACGGTCGAGGGGTGGAACAAGTTGCCATTTTCTTGTGTCTCTTATTCTGATTGATGACCTAATTTACACCTACGTATATTGCCCTAAATGTTAACAGAATTGACGCTATCTAAGTTCGTCTTCATTACGTCACTTTAACTATGATTCCTGTGTTGATAGTGTGGCTTTTCAAAAAGTTTTGTTCAGCATTTTTGCTCTTCCTGGATTTCAGGCTGATTTTATGTGGCCCTAGAATGTGCGACAGGCCCGCCCTTTTTTTTTTCGTGGGGGTTTCTCCACTGCCGATGTTGAAGTACTTGATTCTAGTAGTGGGGTAAGGTGTCGTCATTCTGACCATACCTTCGTTGTTTCACGTGCAGCATCTTGTTCGTATCATATAATGATGTGTTGGCAGTTTTACAAAGAGGTAGTTATCTACCTTTTGCGCAAGAATCTTCGATGCCTCATGTTAGGTGGTGTATTCAAATGTGTTTTACGTCCTGGCGATCAGTCCCCACATTATAATTTTTGTTATGATGTAAGTTAATTGGTCTATTCGATGCCTTTGCGTGACGGGTAAATAGACGGCTTTTACCGCCTCCTCTTGTGGCGGTTTTATTTATCTGATTGTTTACATGATAGGATTCTTGCGATTAACGTTATCCCCGTTTCCTTTTCCGACCACTATGCTGTGACTGCCACTGTTAACTTTGAACGGAAACCTGCGAAACTATTTCGGACTCAGTGGATGCAAAAAATCGAAGCTTCGTCAGTATTTAATAACATACAGTGCTGCTCGACCGACGGACTAAAGGAAAACTTACGAAGTTTATTACACTCTTCTGCTTGAACTATGGGCAAACGCCCCTCTACCATTCTCCGCATTAAAGCAAAGTTTTTGCAGCTTTAGCGGCGTCAGATATAGACTATTCATGTCAAATCTAAACCTCGCTCGTTTGCTGAAGGGAAACTGACGTCCTTGTATCACCTGATTCGCAATCAGTGGCGACGTCGCCGCTCCTGAAGACCACCAGGTGACTGTCCTAGGTGGTATTGTTTGCATTCTCCACAAATATGACATTAACCTATACGCAGTGTGTGTTTACGTGAGTCTTCTTCCCGGTGATGTTCAGGGAGACCTAAGTGGACGATCACGCTTGTTCAGAACGTTCAATTTCTGGCCGCCATTTAAGCAGATGATATGCTTGTACTTCTTGCTGCCTCTCCCTCCCGTATATCACCTCCTCTGGATGGTGTTATGTCTGTTTTGGCTTCTCTTGAATGCATCGTTTACAGCGACAGTAAACGAAGATCTGCAAAGGATAACTGTTCCCAATATCTTGAAGGAGCGTAAAATAATACTAACACCGAAACACCCACACCACGTCATTGTGGATTCCTTTCGTCCCCTCACTTTGCTAAACTTTGATTTTAAAACTGAATGCGAGGTTATCTCCTCTGTTGGCGAACATGATCGGAGAGCACCAGAGATGCCTTCCTAATCGCTCGGTTTTGTCTCCAGCAGCGACGTATCAGGCTGTGATTTCAGCTGCAGCAATCACTCTTGTTCACTGTACCCTTGTGTTTATGGATTGTAATAAGGCGTTTGACGGTGCTTCTCACAGTTATTTGATCCTTGTCTTGGACGTAGTCAGTTTCACCCATGAGGCCCGTTTAGTTCTGTTCCACATGTTTCAGAACACCGAGGCGAAGACACTTGTTACTGGGCAGCTTACGCCGCTGATTGCTGTCAGTCGGGGTGTGCCCCAGGACATCCCGTTTTCCATGTCCATAGTTGTTGTATCTCTAAAACCGCTGCTTCGCTGTCTCTCACTTCAATTGCGTGTAATGATTCTGTCTGGTGCGACCATCACGGTTCGGTCGTTTGACGACGATGTGGTGGTACTCCTCCATCGTAGAAGGAGTTTCCCTTCCTAGAGGCGGAGTTCGATAGTTATTGTCTGGTTTCTTCTGCACAGCTGACTGAGGGCAAAGTACAATTCTTCCGATTCGTGATTCCAGTAATACTGTTGTTCTGTGGTTCACTATTGTTGACTGGCGTACGTCATTGGTGGGTCATCATCGATCGTTGTTCTACTGAAAGGCTACACTTAACATGAAAACTGTAATTGACCAAATCCAGCGGAGCATACTGTAACACGAGCGCCGCCAAGTTACATTTCTCCAAAAGTTCGCAGTTTCGAGTATTGTGTCAGAAATTTTCCATTGCCCTTACACGCAAAAAATGCAGCAATTATTTCGCTAGATTTTACGGAAACGTTACATATTAGGTTTTGCTACGTAATCATGACCTCTCCGGCATCTACATCTAAATATACATCTATAATCTTCAAACCACATTGAGGTGCATGGCAGAGGGAACGTCAAACAGTACCAGTTATTTGGGTTTCTTCCTGTTCCATTCAAGTAGAGAACGGGGAAAGAGTGATTGTTTGAATGCCTCTGAGCGTTCAGTAATTTATTCGTATCCTCCCGATCCCTATGTGTGCTATACGCAGGCAGCTGTAGAATATTCGTAGAGTAATCCTTTCAAGCCGGTTCTTGAAACTTCGTTAATAGATTTTCTCGGGATAGTTTACCTCTATCTTCAATTGTGTTCCAGCTCAGTCCCTTCGCCGGCCGGCGTGGCCGAGCGGTTCTAGGCGCTTCAGTCTGGAACCGCGCGACCGCTACGGTCGACGGCTCGAATCCTGCCTCGGGCATGGATGAGTGTGATGTCCTTAGGTTAGTTAGGTTTAAGTAGTTCTAAGTTCTAGGGGACTGATGACCCCAGATGTTAAATCCCATAGTACTTAGAGCCATTGGAACCATTTTCAGTCCCTTCAGTATCTCTGTGACGCTCTCCCACGGATCAAACAAAACCTGTGACCATTTGTGCTGCCCACCCCTGTAGACGTTCAATATCCCGTGTTAGTCCTATTTGGTACTTTTACTTCCCCAGTATTCTACAAATAAACTGAACCAAGGTCTGAACCTATGTGATCATTCCATTTCATATCCCTACAAAGTGTTACACCCAGGTATTTGTTTGAGTTAGCCGATTCCAGTAGTCACTCATTGATGTTATTGTCATAGGATACTACGGTTTTGTTTTGTGAAGTGCACAATTTTACATTTATGAACATTTAGAACAAGTTGCCAGTCTCTGCACGAAGTTGAAATCTTATCAAAATCTGACGAATCAAAATCTTCTTTCAGATGGTACTTCATTGTAGATATCTGCATCATCTGCAAAAAGCCTGGTTTTTACTATTAATATTGTCTGCCAGGTCATTAATATACATCATGAACAAAAAAAGGTACCAGCACACATCCCTGGGGCATACCCGAAGTTACTTCTACATCTGTCGATGACTCTCCATCCAAGACAACATTCTGTGTCCTTCCTACAAAAAAGTCGCTCATACAGTCACAAATTTCACTTGATACTCCGTATGATGTTACTTTTGACAGTGAGCGTAGGTGTAGTACTGAGTCAAATGCTTTTCGGAAGTCAAAAAATAGTGCTTCTACCTGGTTGCTTCGATCCAAAGCTTTCACTACGTCATGTGACAAAAGTGCGAGTTGGGCTTCACATGATCGATGTTTTCGAAATCCATGCTGGTTTGCATTGAGGAGGTCATTCTGTTCAATATACCTCTTTATGTTTGAGCTCAGAGAATGTTGTAAGATTCTACAGCAAATCGATGTCAAGGATATTGGCCGGTAGTTTGCTGGATCACTTCTAATGCCCTTCTTGTATTAGGGCGTGACCTGTGACTTTTTCCAAGAATTTGGCATGTTTATATGTTACAGGAATCTCGATAGGTTATAGATAGAAGAAGGATTAACTCAACCGCAAAATTCATTATAGAATCTGATGGAATTCCATCGGGGCCTGAAGCTTTGTTCAGTTTTAACAATTTCAGCTGTTTCTCAACACCACTGACTCTTATACTTATTTAATGTGTCTTTTCAGTGGTACGAGGATTAAACTGGAGCAATTCTAGTGGTTTTTCGTTTGTAAAGATTTTGGTTACATCAGGAGATGAACCTGGTGGGCGATAGAAGGATCCGGTTATCATTTAATGTACACCTCTGATACTGAGTCATGCCCAAACAGATTCTTGTCTGCTGTGACAAATAATTTCCATTTTCCATTTGCCTACCATTTCGATATACAGTTTTCCGCAAAAATCTCACTGCTGTCAATTCCAGACGTCAACCAGCTTTCTCTACCAAGTTTTATACGAGCTGCACTGCTTTTCATGAGCGCCTTTAACTCTGGCACATCAGGATCAAAGCCTCTACCTTATAACTTCGTAGCACACTTTGATTGTTACCCAGGAGTCATATGCTTTCACAGTTCGGCATCGACCAAGTCTTGCTCCGTCTGTTGAAGTTGGCACTTGAATTTTAAACTAAGACACGTTAGAGAATTTTACTTTGCCGTGGGCTATTTAGGTTCCCACCTGCTGTAGCGTCTACTTACGACCCGGTCTTTGCTCGCTCGTTGGGAGGGTGTCATCTGTTCCAATCACATAGAAGTATTGTTACCTTGGCTCCCCTGAAAGATTGTGTGGATTAGTGTTAGTCTACAGAAGAATGGTGAAGATTAAATGGGTAGAACACATAAATAATGAGGAAGTATTGAATAGGATTGGGGAGAAGAGAAGTCTGTGGCACAACTTGACCAGAAGAAGGGATCGGTTGGTAGGACATGTTCTGAGGCCTCAAGGGATCACCTATTTAGTATTGGAGGGCAGCGTGGAGGGTAAAAATCGTAGGCGGAGACCAAGAGATGAATACACTAAGCAGATTCAGAAGGATGTAGGTTGCAGTAGGTACTGGGAGATGAAGAAGCTTGCACAGGATAGAGTAGCATGGATAGCTGCATCAAACCAGTCTCAGGACTGAAGACCACAACAACAACAACAATGTTAGTCTTCCGGTTCATTCGATTGTAGTGACCTCTTCTGAGTATACAGGGTGATTCACGAAGATATGCAAATATTTCAATATGTTATTCTACAAGTAAAACTAAAGAAAATAAAGTTCATATAAACGTATAGTTACGGAGTTACGGCTAACATGAAGCCATCACAAAACTGCACGAGGTTAAAGAAAAAGCACAATTTCCACTTATTTTGTTGCCTTACTAACTGACCAGCATAGATTATATGGTGATTTAATTTTTCTAGCTCGCCTCCAGTTCTTCTGATGGTTAGGTAAGAGCCCTCAACAGTCCCCCCCCCCCCCCCCAATCCAGGTATTATATGTCATGTAGTAGTGGGCGGTAGTTCATGGAGGTGGTGAGTATTTTGTAAATAATATTGTAAATAATAAAGAAAGAAAACAAAATTCAATACTCTTTCTTAGTATTTCTCAGTTCTGGTTATTGATTAGGCCTGTTTTACCGTTTTCATCTCTGAATACTTGGAGCTTATCTGCATGTTCAAGAGGAATGCAGTTGCTGTCATATACGGGGTGTTCTCTCCGCATTGTTAGCCGCGCGTACCGTAGGACGCAGTGAATATACCGAAATGAAACTAAGTGAAATAAAAGTTATTAATTTATTGAATATGCAATTTTACTGGGAGAAACGAAACAGTGGAATGTTGGGAGAGTCCACTTGAAGGGAAGTAACCCAGGCAGGCGAACAATCATACGGCACCTGCGGCTAACAATCATACGGCACTGCGGAGAGACTTTTTGATCACCCCGTATGTATTGGTATAAGATACCGTGTGTGGTTAGGTTTGTTATTATTTACATTGCACATGTACCCAGAATGAGATTTTCACTCTGCAGCGGAGTGTGCGCTGATATGAAACTACCTGGCAGATCAAAACTGTTTGCCGGGCGGAGACTCGAACTCTGGACCTTTGCCTTTCGCGGACAAGTGCTCTACGAAGCACTTGCCCGCGAAAGCCAAAGGTCCCGAGTTCGAGTCTCGGTCCGGCATACAGTTTTGATCTGCCAGGAAGTTTCATTGCACATGTAGTTTCACGGTGTTTTGCAATATACAAAATTCGCCAATGTGGCTTTATCTGATGTCAATAAATGGCTTTCTATGGCTTTCAGCCGATCTATTTTCGGCAGTTATGATGTATTTCAGATTCGAAAAGTCGTCATATGGCATTTTTGGATGTATTATGTTTGTACTTTTGTAGTTCCACGATCTATATAATTAATGCACAATGTTTGCATTTAATCAAAGACTATAATGTACCTCCTGTTCAGTTGATACTGCTATTGTTCTGTAGTTTTTACCTTTGACATAGTGATGTCTTCGACTGTACCCTTCATTATGTTTCCTGATTACATCGGTAAGTGTGTGACTAGCTGTCATCGTGAACTGTGCTTCTTCATTAAATCTGTTATACACAGCTATTATTGTAAAAACATTTGTAATACTGTGGGCTCAAAAGTGCATATTACTCTTATTATGATATAACTTTCCGTCCATTATTACAAGTAGGTAATACATTATTTAGCCTTCTATTTAACTGTAAACAGTCTATTATCTATTGACTTGATTTATTCTTTTAGGCTTATGATTGATATCGGTACTTTGACGGAAACTAGTAGCGAAGCGCATTCTGCAAAATAAAGGACACCATGAATTTTAACAAGAATGTACCCGGTATCACAATTCGTCAGTGTTTCCATTATTCGAATCTCAACAGATTCCTTAATGATGCTTGAAAAGCACGCGCATCGTGTGCGATCGTAGGACGGAACAGTGGGGGGAGGGGGGGGGATGAATGGGGGTAGGGATGCTGGACGCGGAGGGCCGATTGAGCGCCCAGTCAAAGGGAGAGGGGGAGGAGATGAAAGCTCGGTGCCGGCCCCCAATCAGTCAGTTCATCAGCGCACCTCATGACGGCAACGTGTCCCTTGCAGAAACATTGTGCCCATTGCACACTGACAACCGGTAGTTCACGCGTGAACTATTTCGACGTGACGTGTGCTGGGTAAAGCTGAAGAATCACACGTGCTCTTATAAACGACATCCGGCATCAAATGGCTCTGAGCACTATGGGACTCAACATCTGAGGTCATAAGTCCCCTAGAACTTAGAACTAATTAAACCTAACTAACCTAAAGACATCACACACACCCATGCCCGAGGCAGGATTCGAACCTGCGACCGTAGTAGTCCCGCGGTTCCGGACTGCAGCGCCGAACCGCTAGACCACCCCGGCCGGCCATCCGGCATCGATTTACCTTTTGTGGACATACGGCGAACTGTGTTGGCCCCAGAAACTGTTGGGTTTCCTTACCGGATCTGTTGACACCGCCTACACCACTGACATTGTTGTGTGACCTGCAGCTTTGCTTCTTTCAACCACGAAGAATAACACAATAATGTGACTGCATGGTCATTTTGTATATTTTGTGCTTGCTGATGACGGGGGAGAATATCATTTGGCGTTTCGCCAACATATGCATTCTGCATACTGGCGAGCCGACAATTGCCCCACTCTCACGGACCTTTGCTAACTTGCTCACCGCTAAGTTTTACCGGCCGGGATTGTCTGAGGCCGCATGTGGCTGCCGGATTCTTGATATGTTGCACAAGTACACATCTACACTCATGTGAGAGAGGACTTCACTTTAATTAACTTCTCATGGTTGGGATTCACAGTCATATCATATTTCTTGAACGACATCATAGTCGCCGTTGACTGTATAAAATATTTATTATTACGATTGCAATTTCGGCCTTATGCCCATTTTCAAGTAACACTGCAGAAGTTACATTCTGTCGGAATATAAGACTGTCTGACATGTGGAGCCATATGTTGTCAGTGCACCTGAGCTTGTGTGTGTGATAGATTATTAGAACAATGGTAACATTGGCAGTACAGTACTTATTTCACAACATCTTATCATGTAATAAGTGTCGTACTCATCGGAACTTGTGGGACTCTCACAGTCAAAAGGCTGCATTTTGACGACGACATGTACTCATGTCAGATAGTCTTATATTCTGACAGAATGTAAGTTTTGCAGAGTTACTTAAAAATGGCCATAAGGCCGAAATTGCAATCGTAATAATAAATATTTTATACAGTCAATGGCGACTATTATGTCTTCCCAGAAAAAATTAACTTTCAGTAATGGTTGATGTGTGGTGGAAACGTAACGGTACGGATGACATGTATTTAAAAGAAAAAACAGTTTAGCATAATTAGTAAAGTCGCTACAGAACCGAGGTTACATTGGTATGGACTTTGTGTCTCATCGTATTCAGAGTTTTATTTTTTAATTTTGTTGTTTATTTTTATTCCACATTCGCATTTCTTGCATCATTGTGGGACTTTCTTGTGAAATAAATAGTAATAATTTTGTAATAAGAAGAAAAGGTGGTAAAGTAAATAAATTGATTGGGCGTTTGACTTCTAGCCCAAAGGTTAGAAGCTCGTATCCCGGATAGGTCACATTTCCTCACCCTGCTTTTTTTTATTTATTTTTTATTTTATTTATTTATTTATTGTTCCGTGGGACCAAATTAAGGAGAAGTCTCCATGGTCATGGAACGAGTCAATACATGAAATTATAACATGATATTAGAAACAGATAAAATGAAATATAAAAAAAACATATTCAGGTGACAAGTCGTAAATTTAAATGAAGACAATCAACAATGTAACACTGGAATTTGCTTAATTTTTTAGCTCTTCCAGGAGCTCCTCGACAGAATAGAAGGAGTGAGCCATGAGGAAACTCTTCAGTTTAGACTTAAAAGAGTTTGGGCTACTGCTAAGATTTTTGAGTTCTTGTGGTAGCTTATTGAAAATGGATGCAGCAGAATACTGCACTCCTTCTGTAAAAGAGTCAAGGAAGTGCATTCCAAATGCAGATTGGATTTCTGCCTAGTATTAACTGAGTGAAAGCTGCTAACAATTGGGAATAGACTAATATTGCTAACAACAAACGAAATTACGAGGAAAATATATACTGTGAGGGCAATGTCAGAATTCCCAGACTATTGAATGGGGGTCGACAAGAGGTTCTCGAACTTACACCACATATAGCTCGAACAGCCCGTTTTTGAGCCAAAAATACCCTTTTTGAATCAGAAGAATTACCCCAAAAAATATACCATACGACATAAGCGTATGAAAATATGCGAAGTAGACTACTTTTCGTGTTGAAGTGTCCCTTATTTCAGATACTGTTCTAATGGTAAATAAAGCAGCATTTAGCTTCTGAACAAGATCCTGGACATGGGCTTTCCACAACAGCTTACTATCTATCAGAACGCCTAGGAATTTGAACTGTTCCGTCTCGCTTATAATATGCCCATTCTGTCTGATCAAAATATAGGTTCTTGTTGAATTGTGAGTTAGAAACTGTAAAAACTGAGTCTTACTGTGATTTAGCATCAAATTATTTTCCACAAGCCACGAACTTATTTCATGAACTACATTATTTGTTACTGTTTCAATATTACACACAAGATCCTTCACTATCAAGCTGGTGTCATCAGCAAACAGAAATATTTTTGAATCACCTGTAATACTAGAAGGCATATCATTTATATAAATAAGAAACAGCAGTGGCCCCAGCACCGAATCTTGGGGAACGACCCACTTAACAGTGCCCCATTGAGACTGAACATCACTACCACTCTCAATATTGCGGAGAATTACCCTCTGCTTTTTGTTCTTAAAGTAAGAGGCGAACCAATTGTAAGCTACTCCCCTTACTCCATAATGGTCCAACTTCTGCAGTAATATTTTGTGGTCAACACAGTCAAAAGCCTTCGTTAAATCAAAGAAAACACCTAGCGTTCGCAACCTTTTATTTAATCCGTCCAAAACCTCACAGAGAAAAGAGAATATAGCATATTCAGTTGTTAAACCATTTCTAAAACAAAACTGTACATTTGACAGCAAATTATGTGAATTTAAACGCTCCAGTAACCTTGTATATACAACCTTCTCGATAAATTTAGCAAACACCGATGGCATAGAAATAGGTCTAAAATTGTCAACATTATCAATGTCTCCCTTTTTATAAAGTCGCTTCACTACCGAGTACTTTAATCGGTCAGGAAACCGACCACTCCTAAAGGAAAAGTTACAGATATGGCTGAGAACTGGGCTAACATACATAGAACAATACTTCAGTATTCTGCTAGATACCCCGTCATATTCATGAGAGTTCTTGGTCTTTAGTGATTTAATTATTAACTCAATCTCCCTCTTGCCAGTATCATGGAGGAGTATTTCAGGTAACAGTCTCGGAACACTTTTTTCTAAGAGCGCTATATGATTCCCTGTTGGGACTAGGTTTCTATTTAGTTCACCTGCTATATTCAGAAAGTGATTATTAAATACTGTACATATATGCGACTTATCAGTAACACGGACATTCCCACTACGCACTGATTCTATATCCTCCACCTGTCTCTGCAGACCAGCAACTTCCTTTACGACTGACCATATGGTTTTACTTTTATCCTGAGACTTAGCTATTCTATCTGCATACCACATACTTTTTGCCTTCCTAATAACATTTTTAAGCACCTTACAATACTGTTTGTAATGGGCTGCTGCATTTAGATTTTGACTGTTTCTAACGTTTTGATATAAGTGCCACTTTCTTCTACAAGATATTCTTATCACTCTAGTCAGCCCCCCAGGCTGCCTGTTTGTGCTAGTACCCTGTTTTAAACGTTCTAACGGAAAGCAACTTTCAAAAAGCATGAGAAAAGTCTTGAGAAAAGCATTATACACTCCTGGAAATTGAAATAAGAACACCGTGAATTCATTGTCCCAGGAAGGGGAAACTTTATTGACACATTCCTGGGGTCAGATACATCACATGATCACACTGACAGAACCACAGGCACATAGACACAGGCAACAGAGCATGCACAATGTCGGCACTAGTACAGTGTATATCCACCTTTCGCAACAATGCAGGCTGCTATTCTCCCATGGAGACGATCGTAGAGATGCTGGATGTAGTCCTGTGGAACGGCTTGCCATGCCATTTCCACCTGGCGCCTCAGTTGGACCAGCGTTCGTGCTGGACGTGCAGACCGCGTGAGACGACGCTTCATCCAGTCCCAAACATGCTCAATGAGGGACAGATCCGGAGATCTTGCTGGCCAGGGTAGTTGACTTACACCTTCTAGAGCACGTTGGGTGGCACGGGATACATGCGGACGTGCTTTGTCCTGTTGGAACAGCAAGTTCCCTTGCCGGTCTAGGAATGGTAGAACGATGGGTTCGATGACGGTTTGGATGTACCGTGCACTATTCAGTGTCCCCTCGACGATCACCAGTGGTGTACGGCCAGTGTAGGAGATCGCTCCCCACACCATGATGCCGGGTGTTGGCCCTGTGTGCCTCGGTCGTATGCAGTCCTGATTGTGGCGCTCACCTGCACGGCGCCAAACACGCATACGACCATCATTGGCACCAAGGCAGAAGCGACTCTCATCGCTGAAGACGACACGTCTCCATTCGTCCCTCCATTCACGCCTGTCGCGACACCACTGGAGGCGGGCTGCACGATGTTGGGGCGTGAGCGGAAGACGGCCTAACGGTGTGCAGGACCGTAGCCCAGCTTCATGGAGACGGTTGCGAATGGTCCTCGCTGATACCCCAGGAGCAACAGTGTCCCTAATTTGCTGGGAATTGGCGGTGCGGTCCCCTACGGCACTGCGTAGGATCCTACGGTCTTGGCGTGCATCCGTGCGTCGCTGCGGTCCGGTCCCAGGTCGACGGGCACGTGCACCTTCCGCCGACCACTGGCGACAACATCGATGTACTGTGGAGACCTCACGCCCCACGTGTTGAACAATTCGGCGGTACGTCCACCCGGCCTCCCGCATGCCCACTATACGCCCTCGCTCAAAGTCCGTCAACTGCACATACGGTTCACGTCCACGCTGTCGCGGCATGCTACCAGTGTTAAAGACTGCGATGGAGCTCCGTATGCCACGGCAAACTGGCTGACACTGACGGCGGCGGTGCACAAATGCTGCGCAGCTAGCGCCATTCGACGGCCAACACCGCGGTTCCTGGTGTGTCCGCTGTGCCGTGCGTGTGATCATTGCTTGTACAGCCCTCTCGCAGTGTCCGGAGCAAGTATGGTGGGTCTGACACACCGGTGTCAATGTGTTCTTTTTTCCATTTCCAGGAGTGTATTTATCGTCTACTGTATCAGCGCTATAATCATCTTGCCACTCTTGTTCCTTTATAACAGGGGCGGGCAAACTTTGCACGCGGCTCATGAGCGCACAGCGCTGCACGTGTGCTGCTCGCGTGCAGGCGTCGACCGGGGCTGTGGAGACAGCCGGCAGGATGCGGCAGTGTAGTGCCAGGCTAAGCTGCGGACGTTGGTGCGTAGCGACCACTACGTAGTCAACGTTGTATTTCAAGAACCGGAAAATGCAGAGTGAAACAAGCAAACGGAGAAGTGGAGATTTGCTATCTTTTAAAAAGTAATGGGAGAATCATTTTTTCTTTGTGCAAAAACGTGAAAATTCAAAATGTTTAATATGTGGCAGTATTCTCGCTGGTCAGCGGAAGTTTAGTATTGAAGGCCATTATAACAAATTTCACAAGGACGAGTACAATTTATTGTCGGATTCTGAGCGGATGGGAAAATTGACTGAGCTTAAGAAGAGCGATCTGACGGTACTAGATGAATCTGTCGTAGTTGCTGTTGTCACGAGAGATCTGCGACTTCCTTTCGTCATTCCTCTCATGTAACTGATTTAACATTTTATGGAGCACCGTTTTCAATTTTTCAGGACGACAACAATAATAGCCCAGCGGTACGAGCTTAATATAGTGAGAGCTGGAATACCATTTGCTGAATTAGTAAGTGTCGGTTAAGAGCAAACATCAGTGATGAAAATTTAAGTAACTGCTTGCGTTTGTCTGTATGTAGAAATTTTGTTCCACTCCACCTGTGATAATTAAATAAAACGTATCGTAGGTAATAGATACTCTTTCAAAACACGACATCTTTCAAGCACTCCTATTAACCTTATTTTGTTCCACTCCACCTGTGATAATTAAATAAAACGTATCGTAGGTAATAGGTACTCTTTCAAACCACGATATCTTTCAAGCACAACTACTACTAATCTTATTCCTACATTCAATAAAGCAAGCTAGGAAACAAAACGCATTGCAGAGGAAGGAGCGGACAGAAGGTATGGTGGGGAGGGGAGATAAGCGGGTGGCCAGCTTACCCCTGCGTGCACGCAGAACACCTGTTAACTGCACGCGTGCAAGTGCACCGCACACGTGCAGGATTCCTGCCTGCCCCTGCTTTATAAGGTTTACAAAGGTCTCTACAGCAACTGGATCAGCTTTTCTGAACAGCTGATGCCTATATTTACCACATGATGCAGCATAAAAATCTTTTGAAGTTAAAATTTGCGCATCATGATCTGAAAGGCCATTCACCTTTTTCCTAACAGAATGCCATTCTAGTAATGAGGAATGAACAAAAATGTTGTCTATGGTTGTTCTACTGTTCCCTTGCACTCTCGTTGGAAAGAATACGGTTTGCATAAGATTATATGAATTAAAGAGGTCTACCAGCATCCTCTTCCTTGCAAAATCACTTATACAATTAATATTGAAGTCACCACATATAACTAACTTTTTGTATTTCCTATAAAGTGAACCAAGAAACTCCTCTAGCTTTAGCAAAAATGTTGTGAAATCGGAGTCTGGGGATCTATAAATAACAACAGTTACAAGTTTAGCTCCGTTAAATTTAACCACACCTGCACAACATTCAAACACCTTTTCAGTGCAGTACTTTGAAACATCAATTGACTCAAATGCGATGCCGTTTTTCACATACATGGCTACTCCCCCACACCGAAAAGAGCTCCTCGAAAAGCAGCCAGCCAACCTGTATCCTGGTAAAGGAAGCCTCTGAATTATTTCCTTATTTAAGAAGTGTTCAGATATACCAATAATTTCAGAGTCAACATCTATAAGCAGTTCACTAACTTTATCTCTAATACCTTGTATATTTTTATGAAATATACTAATTCCCTCATTATTCGGATACCTAAGCTTTGTCAAAAGTGATTACCTTGTTAGAGAGACTTCCCTTAAGCAGGAATACCTATCAGCTGACTTCAATCTAGAAAAGGTGCAGCTCTAACACCCACTACTGCAGGAATTTTCCCATGAGTGATCCCACCAACCCCACCTATGCTGTCACCTATAAGCTTTGCCAACCTCCCCTTCCCATACCTGTTGAGGTGCAGACCGTGTCTAGTGAAACCCGTCCTGCTGATAGACTCCACCGACACCACTGAAATGTGACCCATGCTTCTGTCATCAGCGCACCCCCAAGTCTCATGTTATTACGCCTGACGGCTGTATTAAGATGAGGCCGATCGTGACGCTGAAACAGTTCCACGAAATGAACATTCGTGTTGCCAGTCTGAGTGGCTATTTTTCCAGGTCACCATCTATGTTATACTCCCCATCCCTATGAATACTATTACCAGCCCCACCCACAATCACTACCTGATCCTCTTTAGTAAAATCCCTACATATCACCCCTATGTTAACAGTCACTTGAGCCAACCCTGCATTAGGCTTCACAATGCTGGTGACCTGGTACTCACTTCCCAGCACTTCCTGCAACTGCTGGCCTACACCTCTGCCATGAGAACTACCTAACAGCAGAACCTTCTTCTTCCTCTTCGATTTTGCAACTGTTCTAGGCACAGTAACTACTAAGGTCTGCTGCATACTTCCTACATCTACAGCTACTAGAGATTCCTCTCCACTAGACTCTGACAGTTGGTCATATCTATTGTAAACACCAATAGTAAAACTATCTGAAAATCTTCTTCTCCTAGCAGATCTCTTGCCAACAGCCAGCTCCCATTCCCCAACCCCCTTCACCCTCCTCATCCTATCTAGCTCCTCCTGTGCGTTTTTCAACTGCACCTGAAGGGCACAGGTCTTACGCTCCTGCTCCTCTATCAATTTACTCTTGCTACATAACCTGCAGTTCCAGGAGAGGATCTCACCAGAATGCCCACTGGCTTCCCCACTGCATTCCCCCCAGTGAAAATACTTCGAACAAGTCTCGCACCGCAATCCACTACTCACGAACCTACGGCAAAGCCCACACTTCTCACTCATGGTAAGAGGAAACTGTAAACTCATGGTAAGAGAGGAAACTGTAAATCTCGGTCTTAGAAACTGAGATGTCGAGTGATCGAGTCTCGGTCGGCATACGGACTTTTCAGGTTTCGTTTTAACCCAGTCTTCACCTTTCGACTGTTTGAGGCCTCGTCAGAAACAATGTTCCGATTCCACGTTAAACTTTAGGTTCCCTTTCCCTAGTGGGATAACTGGGTGAGGCTAGGGACATTCAAGTCGCCAAAGTGGCGGCCAGTAGAAAGACTTGGATCAGGCCATTCAACCATACGATATTATTACTATCATTATTATTATTATTATTTTCCATTTGCGCCATCTAAGAGCTAAGGCCAATTTCAAATCTTCCTCCTTTGTTCTTCTTTCTTCTTCCTCTAGTATTCTTTCATCTTATCAGCATATCTCCTTCTCCTCTCCTCAGAACATTTTGACCCTGTCTTCTCCCTTCTGCCCTGGATTCCTTAAAAATCTCTTTTTCTGTTGCATCTTTTTTTCACTTATGTTGTTTCTTTCCAAATCCGTCCTAACTTCTTGAGCTCAGGCTAGTGTTGAGTTCTTGTCCCGAATACATTTAAAAATTTGTTTGGTTAACCTGTTGTAGTTCATTCTATAAAAATGTCCAAAAAGTAGCAGTCGCCTTTTCGGTAGCGTTTCATTTACGTTTTCTATGTTGCGATGTACTTTATCACTTCTTAATTTCCACCCATCTGTATTTCTTAACAGACAGAGTACTTTTCGAATGATTCTTCTTTAAAGTTTGTGTCATTTGTAATTCAATACTAAATATTCTGGATTTATTGTTGTGTTGTAGTGCCGTATTTTCAAATTTTTAGACAGGCTTTCTGTTGTAAATCTTCCTGGTTATACCATATGCTCTCTAAATTTTACGTACTCTTTCTTCTACAGCGATATTTTCTAAGCCATTTTCTTGAATCTTTTCTCTCAAATATTTAAATTTAGTAACCGTTTTAAGTGTCTAGTGTCTGTTACTGATACTTCAGGACATATTTTTATGTTTGTCATACCTTTTGTTTTTTCTACTGACATTCTTATATCTGCTTTGTTGGCTGTTTCTTCTAAGAGATTGATTTGTATTTCTGCGTTTGTTAGGTTTTAGAAAGAATAGCAAAATCATCCGCAAATACTAGACATTGAGTTTCAATAACCCAGTGTTATCAGTAGAAGCTTATGTTCTTTTAGGTTTTATTTCCATCCTCTTATGATTTTATCTAGCATACAGTTGAAGAGGAGTGGAGGCAGGCCATCACTTTGCCTTACACGTGTTTTTATTTTGAATGTCTTAGATATTGCATCCCAAAACTTTTCTTTTAACCTGATGTCTGTGAGCGTTTCACGAATAAGGTTTGCTAGTTCAGATTTAATGCAAGATTCTCGGATCACCCTATCAACCGAATCAAATACCTTTTTAAAACCTATAAATGTTGCTACTAAGTCCTTAGAGATTTTAAGTCTGTGATGGATTATGCACTTTAGATTGAAAATCTGTTCTGAGCAAGGACTGCCCTTCCTAAATTCACTCTGATATTCTCCCAAATGGCT
The DNA here is from genome assembly GCF_023864275.1 of Schistocerca cancellata. Classification (NCBI taxonomy): domain Eukaryota; kingdom Metazoa; phylum Arthropoda; class Insecta; order Orthoptera; family Acrididae; genus Schistocerca; species Schistocerca cancellata. Next base: position 78,222,307 of record NC_064627.1, on the reverse strand, counting down.
ATCAACTCTTGCTTGTACCTTGTTTAGTAATATTGTTGAAAATATTCCATAACCAAGTGGCAATGAAGAGATACGTCTGTAATTATTTACGTCATGCTTATCACCTTTCTTGTTGAGTAATATTGTTGAAAATATTTTATAACCAACTGACGGCGGAGAAATACCTCTGCAATTATGTACAGTTTAGACATAAAAACTGACCGCCGGCCGGCCGCCACAGAGGCTAAGTCCGAGTCGTTCACTTAAAGTGGCCAATAAAACTGACTGCCCCTGACAAGTCCGGCCATCTGCACAATCTGGCAACACAGTAATATGCGGAAGTGTCAAGAGGAAGTGTTGTCTACTTCCGCGATGTTGTTGGACTGTGTGAGCCCGTGGTCTAGTGGAAAGCCGGCATGGTAGCTCAGTGTGCTCGGTCAGAGGGTTAGCTGCCAGCTGTAACAAAAAAAACTGAGCGAATAGATCAACGAAGAAACTGAACTGGTATCATCGGACGTCCGCCCCGAAAAAATTCAACGAACAATAAAGAACAAAATGAGATCTAAAAAAAAAGTGGAAACAGTCGTGCATTCTAAACTTATGGTCGCCTGTTCGCGTCCAACTGTAGGGATACTATTTTTTTCATTTTTTTACATTTCGGCCCTCGTCTAAAGTTATGAGTCTGACTGATCATCGAACATAATTCGCCTCACATTCTACCCACCAGCAATAACAAGAACTTCCACAAAAAATTCCGCAGAACAGCTCATGGCTGCGACGTGATCAGAACAGCTTACGCTCGACCGTTTCCTCGCGCTGCAGCGGCTACCGGCCACCGGCCAGACGCCACCCGCCGCCTGAAATACGGCGCCGCTCAGGTGAACGCGGCGCGACGCCGTTAGCGTCAACTGTCATTTTCGATTTTGAAGCTCTAGTTATCATCTTACAGTTACGCATTGGATTTTGCATAACTGAAAATCATGAACTACGGTTAAGCATTGTAAAATTGAGTCGCAAGTGGAAAAAGGTGTAACATCAGCAACACAATATATACTTTTGGTATAACAGAGGGGTGAATGCAGAGGAAGCAGCTGTGTGTGGAGCGAGTGCTTTTGGGGAAAATACGCCAGAAAAAGATATTCTTGTTTCAACAAAGATCGTTCTGGCGTGAATGATTTACCACATTAAGGAAGTCTCAACTACTGATATATGTGATGGATTACCACTTAACCATCAAGCGACGTTTGCATTCAACAGGGAAGGTTCAGAAGTCTGATGTAGGAGAACTGCTTGCTCTAATCCGAAACAACAAAAATCAACGGAGTGACTGTTATTGAACGTCATCAGGTCGCTCATTGAGCATTCCTATGCAGTACTGTTACTGCTAACGAGTTATGATGCCTTTATCGTTAACTTCCTAAAAAGAAATGAAAGGCTGAGTCCCACCAAAAGACATAAACTCGAACGAAGGGTAGTGTGAACATAATAGTTTACATCTGATGTCTCCAAAAATGTGTTTTGGGCTACGAATTCTGCTCCAAGGGGTGTGTGCATCACAGTAGGAATTTGTTGCCGACAACTGAACACCTTTCGGTCGCAGTGTAAGAAAATCGACCGACAAAACTACATCACCTGTGCTACTGCATGATAACGCACTCTGTTGATTTGAGAAACAAAACGATCCAGGAGATTGATAGGAAAGTCGTCTCTCAGGCACTTTTACTGATAGGGATGTCCTCTCACAAGCAGTTGTCCCTTTCGTCATATACTCGTAGAATTTTACGTTTCCCGTGCTTGATCGATCAACCGTCAAGGCAATTCATTTCTAGACGAAAATACTCTTCAAACCATATTGGTTTAATGACATCGTTAGAAGCAGTAGGTTTCTACGGGCGTGGAATTTGTAAACTACTTTAGCATTGTCAGATTGTTTTAGATATCGAGAAAGAAAATTCTGCTGCTGATTAATTTCTCTTTGATGATTACTGTTGCGTTCAGTAAACTAATGGAAAATGCAATTAAAATATTCACTTTGCTAACACAAATTAAATTCAGCTTACTGCAGAAACATCACGACGGCAGTATATCATAATAAAGCATTATGTATCTGTAAGACGATTGCGCCTATTTTTACACTAATTAGTAGGATATTACCGACTTTGGACTTCAAAAAGTCCTGTATATACTTCATTTCCTGTACCATTCACAAGTATTTTGGAAATGTGGCAGTTCATAGATAACATTATGTATTGACAACAAAAAATATGTCGGCTGAAAACAAAAGTGGCATTAGGAATTTTGCAGTACCACAAGGTTTTCTCTTGGACACAAACAGGTATTAAAAGTAGTAAGATAAATTTTTCTCGAGCGTTGTCTTACGATTCCCTTATTTAGTTTGTACCTACCTGCTTGAAGCTCTGCTACGAAAGAATTAAAAATCTGGCTTTCAGTGAGTCTCGAAAGGCGAACGAAAGCAGCTCTCACCTGGTAGCCAAGCATTTTACCGGAGAACTGTTTTTTTTTTTCTTAAGTGGGGAGACATCGTTTTGAGGTTGAATTGTAGGCAAATGTCAGTCAGACGTGTGCCGTTGGTGTAAGTTTCTCGGTATGATGAATTTGTACCAATGATTTTTCTATAGGTTTTTCTGTCCCAAATAGAGAGTTGAAGTCTCCCTTTAGTATTTTCACGTCTCTTGGTGAATTTTGTTCATAGCTTTTTCGAGTGTGTTACAGAATGTTTCTTCATTTTCGGTGTTTTTCTTATTTTCGACGTTGGTGGGGGCATGTGCATTGATGAGTGTGTATTTTTTATTGTGGCTCTGAATGAGCATAGTCATAAGTCGATTGTTGATCGGTGTGATTTCTTTGCCAGAGTTGATGATAGATCTGTGTTCGAGAAATGCCATGCCGAAGATTGGTGCGCTCGTCGCTACCTTTTGTTGTGTTTTGCTCTTGAAGTTGCGATGGTTCCCGTAATGCAAGGTTTCATTGTCAGTTAGTCGTGGTTCTGGAACAGCAAGCATGAGAATTTTTTGTCGGTCGATTTCTTATGTGAGATTATGAAGTTTTCGTGTTTGGTTCAATGTATCGTGTTTGGTTCAATGTAAGACGCAAAAATTAACTGCAGAGCTTCCATGCACGCAGTAGTAGCACAGAAGGGAATATTATGTGTTGGAAGCGTATATTTCATTTCCTCTTCTCATATCAATGCCCTTGTTTTAGTATGAGGTGAGAATTCAAACACGAAAAACTAAAGTTCCTGAGTAGCATATAAGTCATTTCCTCATCTCATATCACAGCTTTTGTTTTACTATGAAGTAAAAAATAAACTGTGTAGTGTTCTGAAGCATAATATGATACCAGATTCTTATCGTAGGCGCTATCGTAAAAGCAAAAAGCCTGGAGCTGTCCATCGTTTTGTCCAACAGTATGTTTCCTTTCATTCATTACTAACGCTCGGAGATTCTTATTTAAGAACTTGTGAGTATCAAGTTCTTCAGCAGAATAAGCCTTTCGTTATTGTGCTAATTCCAGTATGGGAAAAATTCAACAAAGACAAGTTCTCCTAGAGCAGTGAGGATAGTTGGACATGTCTGTATTCAGCAGTGACTACCAACTGCCACAACACTTCACAAAATTTTGCTCGAGCGTTGGCTTACGATTCCCTTACTGAGTTTGTATCTGCTTGCTTGTAGGTCGGCTACAATAGAATTAAAAATTTGGGTTTCAGTGAGTCTCGAAAGACGAACAAAGGCAGTGTACATCTGAGAGGCATGCGCCTTACATGTCAGCTAGCGACCACATGGGATATCTCTGCCTTACGTATTGGCTCAGTAGTCGCTACGGCAGGTAAAACGCAACATAAGAGACGAGAGTAGTTGTATTTCCCGTGTAGAACGACTTCCCGTGACTCAAAATCATTAACTGATATCTTTGTGTCACATTTCAAGAGAAAATCACATTATTCAATTGAAATGACATGATAATGTCAAGTGAAATTAGCAAGATAGTTCTGTGCCATCAAGGAAGTAATTCGTCGGTCACAGAGCTGCCAAACATATTCTGCGCTGTTGCCAAGTTTCAGTTATACTGTCAGGAATTATACCAGCTGATTTGTTCTATGAGTGACCTCTTAAGTGAGTATAGCTTCGTCTCAGAGTTGCGGGTGGCAAGGGCCGCAATATCCTCATTATATGTCAATGAGTCTTATTCGCATTTCTGTGACTAGGTTTAGGCGCTAGAGTGTACTTACTTGTAACACATCGATGCAATGAGCGCAAACTAAATGTCATAAATTAATAACTGCGGCAATTATTTTTGTTTTACTGTCTTAATCGGACTGAAACCTTGAAAGCGCTTTCACCAGACGCGATCACAATTTTTGGAGATTCTCCAGTGGTTGAGTTGGCAACGTATCTTTGCTGTACAATATTGTTATTGAGATTACTGTCAATGGCACATCCGCCAGAAGACAGGCATGGCCTGTGTGGTGTCACCGCCAGACACCACACTTGCTAGGTGGTAGCCTTTAAATCGGCCGCGGTCCTTTAGTATACATCGGACCCGCGTGTCGCCACTATCAGTGATTGCAGGCCGAGCGCCGCCACACGGCAGGTCTAGAGAGACTTCCTAGCACTCGCCCAGTTGTACAGCCGACTTTGCTAGCGATGGTTCACTGACAAATTACGCTCTCATTTGCCGAGACGATAGCATAGCCTTCAGCTACGTCATTTGCTACGACCTAGCAAGGCGCCATTATCAGTTACTATTGATGCTGTAAAATATGTACCGTCAAGAGCGATGTTCACCAATTATGGATTAAAGTTAAGTATTCCAGAAGCTACGTACGTTTTTTTACTAGTCTCATTCCGTGTCCTGTTCCAGACATCACGCCAGCCTGCGTGAGCTTAAACGCGTGCCTTTCGGCTTCCTGTCATAGTGGATTGGCTGTCTTGCCAATCCACAACAGCCTGACTTTTTATTGTTATCTTTTCTGACGGATATTAACGGCCGGTGTGGTCGTGCGGTTCTAGGAGCTTCAGTTTGGAACCGCGTGGCCGCTATGGTCGCAGGTTCGAATCCTGCCTCGGGCATGGATGTGTGTGATGTCCTTAGATTAGTTAGGTTTAAGTAGTTCTAAGTTCTAGGGGTTTTATGACCACAGATGTTACGTCCCATAGTGCTCAGAGCCATTTGAACCATTTTTTGACGGATATTCTGCCTTTGTTCGAAATGTGAAGACTTAAGGTGAATTCTAACATTCCATATGGCGAAAATTTGATGATTCTATCCTTACAGCTATAACATTCAAAAAACAGTTACAATAAGCGGCAGAAAAGCGCCTGTGAACCCACAATTAATAATGCAGTGATAATTAGTGGAATCTGACAAATTCCAACTGTCATGTGTAATTGTGAAAAACTACTTTTCTCATCTGCACAGCACTGCAGTATGAACTCAAGGGTTTCATAGGACTCCTGTACTTAATTTCGTTATGATCACTGAGTTGCCAAACATTTTCCGAATAGCACTTAAGATAAAAATGTGTGTGTGTGTGTGTGTGTGTGTGTGTGTGTGTGTGTGTGTGTGTGTGTGTGTGTCTGTCTGTCTGTTCTTTTGGACATTTCCGAAAGAACAGATACTACGAATCGAAATAGATAGCCTTGTTAATCAATGAAATATCGAAGGACAGATGTCCAGGCTGTCATTGGCGTTAAAATCGAACAACGGCATCATATGCAAATATGTGCCTGACCAGGTTCGAACCCGGATTCGTAGTGTCTTTTCTTTCGGACATGTCCGAAAGAACAGACACCACACATATATCCATATTCAGGCTGTTTCAGGAGGAATAGTAGATATTTTAGTAGGTAGTAGTACAGACGAAATGCATAAAAAATTCCAAATAAATGCGTCCACTTTTTATTGAGTACAGAGATACAGCTGTTAGTACTAACAAACTCAAAGGAAAGGCAAATGAGGACGTTCTAAGTTGTTTTACAAAAATTCCCCCGCCAACTTCAATGCACATTTGACTTCCCTTGATAACACCATGTGTAGCTCTTATGAGGACGTCTTTGCGTTCTTTTATGAGGGCTGCACTATTCATAATCCGAAAGATCAAATCGGCTCTTGTGTTTAATTTTTCTTTGTAGACTTCTCCTTTAACCATCCCTGCTGGCAAAAATCCAAAGAGATAAGGTCCGGGGACCTTGGTGGCCAAGAAAAGTGCCCATATCTACTGATTCATCTTCCGGGAAATGTTAGGCTTGGATACTTGTCAGCTCACGACTAGCATATGCAGGAGCCCCATCATGCTGGAGGAACATACGCATTCTCGTATGCAAAAGAACCTTTTCCATTAACTGTGGAAGCTCATTTTCAAGGAAGTGTACACAACCGGGTCCTGTAAGGACCAACATACGAAACGAAAATGCATTGAAGCCAGCTATATGTACTCAATAAAAATTGGACACATGTTATATGGCATTTTTTCTGCAATTTTTCTATACTACCACCTCCTACTATATTTACTATTTCCTCCTGAAACATCCTGAATAATTATTCAGGTCTCTATCGGTCATCGAAAGTTTTCAGTGCTAGACACACGTCATCGTCCGAACCCTCGCGGGAATACAGTATGGCCACGAGCGAGTCGAATAATGTAAGAGATGGTGGGGACGAGTGGAGGGGGGGGGGGGAGGCGGGGAGGGCGGAAGGTACCGCGCATGTGGTATGCGGCAAAGATGGGAATTCGCGTCTGACGAGGAGCGTGTGTAGATAGGTGCTGCAGAGAGGTTGGCTGCTGTGTACCGACAGTGCCCACCATAGTAGCTTCGAGTCCTCCCTCTGACATGGGTGTGTGTGTTGTCCGTAGTGTGTTGTCCATGGGTGTGTGTGTTGTTCATGGTTTAAATTAGATTAAGCAGTGAGTAAGCTTAGGGACCAATGACCTAAACAGCGTGGTCCCATAAGATCTTACCACAAATTTACAAAATTTTAAATCGAAAATACTGCATCTCTGTTCTTACAATAGTACAATAGGTGCGCACTGGTTAGATGTAACTGAAGAGAGACTCCAACTCGGATTGTGGTTAATGGCGAGTCCCAAGCTCATGGCTACGAACAATTGGGAGCGGAAACTTAATGTCATCGGACCCTTGTTGAAGGACCATGTGATCGTTAGACAGACTGCAGAGAATTCAGTTTATAAACACATACATACTTAGCAAAATATATCATATCGCAGCAGTCTTAGCGATACCGCAGGTCACCGCACATAAAATACTAGCTGCAGCGTGTTGGTATACTTGGAAACAAAATATATTCAAAGTATCCTTCCACACGGCGACTTTGTAGAGGCAAAACGGAGGACTTGGAATTAAAGACGTTAAATCTAGATGTGACGCACTGTTTCTAACTCGTGCTTTTATAGTAATACATGCCACTAAGACAGGCATCACGAAACTTCTGTTCTTCTCGTTAGATACTGGGGATAGGAACGCTCCTGTTAATGTAGCACATTTAGATGCCAGCCGACATTACGTCCGTAAGTACTATGTCGATTGCAGCTGTATAAGACTTCTACCAGCACAAACCAACACTAGAACCGCCTATGATTATATTACCAGACATGGTCTTCACAACCCAGTTAGGGTAAATTAACCTTCTAAAAACTGGATGAACGTCTGGAAAAATATCAACAGTAAAATTCTACCAACTAGGGTCATTGCAGTATGGTACGACGTTTTAAACGAAACCATACCCACAGCGGAACGGTTATGGAAAATCAAATTGAGACCATCTGCATACTGCGACAAATGTCGGCTTGTAGAAACTGTAGCGCACATCCTCTTATGTGAAAATAGAATCAGAATTTGGAACTGGACTGGGAAGAAATTAGCACTATCAACAGAACCGCAGAAAGTCTTATACCGATAACTGAAGCTTTACAACCCGACTGGAAATGTCACCCGTCCGCAAAGAATAACAGTTTTTCGTAGCTTTTGGGACAGTTTGTGCTTTACGTGTTAACAAAACAAGCTTCGAACTTAGAAGAGTACAAGTTTTATATTGCAGAGGAACATCTTAAGCTGAAGAAGAATAACAAATATAAGGAATGGTTTCAAAATTTTTTGTCCATTGCTTTATGTGGGCCACAAAGACGTGGACAGTTCTATTGATTAGAAGCAGAATACTATTCTTTCACCTTTTTTATTCCTGGAATCTTCTTTTACGTTGGTTCTAAAGTCAGAACGGTTCTAATTTGGCGAAACCCCTCCGGCTCCAAAATTTCTTTCATTTGTTGAAAAATATGTGGTTTCTTTACAGACCTCATATGTATCCAGTGCATAATAACTCAAATTGTGAATATGTTTCTGAATGAATGTTTCTTATGTATTTTTCCGTCATCCTTTTGACTGTTACAAGTTATGTTCTACACAGAACGCACGCCATTGGAGGCTTCAATCTGTAATTTATTTTACCTTAATTACTACTTCAATTTTGTTCTACAATTTAAGGCACATATGGAAAAAAAACATGGAATATATGGGAATAATGCAGCTACTCAGTAGACAGGTATGGGGGAGGCATTGGGGCCAGCTCTCGGATCTTCGACCCCTGCCCTGTTTGCCTCCGCCTACCTGGTGTTGAAAGCCTTCCCAAACTTTTTTAAAAAGATAGTGCAGTGGTCAGCGCGTCTGTCTAGTAAGAAGGAGGTCCAGGTTCGAAGCCCGGTCGGTCACAAATTTGCATCTGCCGTAGTTACTGTATTTCAACACGCTGTGACAGTGTGGACGTTCTTCCTTCGATATTTAAGATGCAATTGTTTTTTGAGCCAACAGAGGTGATTTGCGAACATTTGCCTTGCCATCAATGTAACGGGACTTCACCGGCATCCAACCCTTAGCCATTGCTTTGTGACGACGCTAACCCATGTCATATACGTGCGAATCAGGTTGTAGCGCATATTTAGTCAAATAACGAATGGTCAGTATACAAGTATTTACGAACAGTGGAAGCAGGATTGCAGCGAATTGATCACTTACCCAAGTGCAACGTAGGGTACCTGTGTAATGAGTCATTCCAGCTGCAATACTGAGGGTAATATTTGTTAAGCAATTCAATGCAGAACTAATATAATACCCGCACGATGATCTCTGTAGTCACACTGTATTATTAGCAGCTCACGGATGGAGTATTACGTTCGTTAAATCAGATTACTCAAGCTGATACCAAATAAAGAGAAGCGACGACGCCACCACACTATCTTTACGTAAGTAGGTAGTCAGCGCTAAATTATGTGCGCCACCAATAACGTCACTGTAAGCAGTTTGACAATAACACCACCACAACTACTGACGACCTCTACCATTATCAACACAAAGTTGTAACTCGCAGTGATTACAAGTTGCTGATGTTTGTCAAGAATAGCGGCAAGCGCATCATAAATGTGAAGTTCCATTTGCATTACGCCTAGGACGGAGAGAATCCTAAATAACAGTAATAGGTCACTCAGCGAACAGAAGAGTCGACGTATTGTCTCAACTTCTTGCAGTTTGATATTAATGCAGTTCCCGAAGGTTTCACAATAACGGGTTCTTTTGGCTATCCGAATATCCATATGGAAATTATCAAAGTGCAACTGCTAGAACGCCCAAGTACCTTAATAACACGTCATTCTGGATTGAATACAACTCGGAAAGTGACGTTAATTTGACGTTTCCGTCCATCTCCTGACGTCTTACTGAATGAAGGTTCAAATGGGTCCGAGCACTATGGGACTCAACATCTTACTTTGTTTTTCAGGTGACAGTGCGGAACTGTATCGAACGCCTTCCGGAAGTCAAGGAAAATAGCATCTACCTGGGAGCCTGTATCTAATATTTTCTGGGTCTCATGAACAAATAAAGCGAGTTGGGTTCAAATGGTTCAAATGGCTCTGAGCACTATGGGACTCAACTGCTGTGGTCATAAGTCCCCTAGAACTTAGGAATACTTAAACCTTACTACCCTAAGGACATCACACACATCCATTTTAGGCAGGATTCGAACCTGCGGCCGTAGCGGTCAGGCGGTTCCAAACTGAAGCGCCGAGAACCGCACGGCCACATCAGCCGGCGCACTGAATGTAGACTGAAGTGCACACACAGTTGTGTTGCCTGCCGCATGGATTCTGTGAAGTGTTTTGGCAGCTGGCAGTCACTGCTGAATACAGACATGTCAAAATATCCTCACTGCTCTAGGAGAACTTGTCTTTGTTGCATTTTTCCCATACTGGAATTAGCACAATAACGAAAGGCTTATTCTGCTGAAGAACTTGATACTGACAAGTTCTTAAATAAGAATCTCCGAGCGTTAGTAATGCATGAAAGGAAACATACTGTTGGACAAAACGATGGACAGCTCCAGGCTTTTTGCTTTTACGATAGCGCCTACGATAAGAATCTGGTATCATATTATGCTTCAGAACACTAAACAGTTTATTTTTTACTTCATAGTAAAACAAAACCTATGATATGAGATGAGGAAATGGCTTATATGCTTCTCAGGAACCTTAGTTTTTCGTGTTTGTATTCTCACCTCATACTAAAACAAGAGCATTGATATGAGAAGAGGAAATGAAATATACGCTTCCAACACATAATATTCCCTTCTGTGCTACTACTGCGTGCATGGAAGCTCTGCAGTTAATTTTTGCGTCTTAGATAAATTTTGGTATCATCTCACATTGCTTTGTGAGAAAGTTCCCATATTTTTGGGATTCAAATAGAGTGGACATTTCACCACCGGTAAATATTCTGATACCCGTCGCAATTCCTCCATGGCACTTGTGAATAGGGTCTCGCGTTTGGTACTATAAGAACATGTAGTGATGTCCGCTCATTGCAGTCAAAGGCAAGGTGATTTCTTTCTGTTTATGGCGAAGTGTCTGTTGCAGTGTCCACGCTCAGCCAACATAAACAAATCGCGGAGGCATTGCGCACTGCTAATCGCTGCACTTAACGAGCCGCGACAACAAGAGCGCACTGTCTCTACTAACGATATTATGGAGTTAATACATCTTAGTTTCTTAACGTAATATGCAGGACGTGGGTTGGGTAAAAATTCATATTATAACTTACCATCGCATTGAAATACTTTACAGTCATATTTGATGCAATATTTCTTTTTGGTTGTCTCTCTAATGTTAAGAGTATTGATTCAGATTGTGCGTGAACACGAAAGCAAACACACACACACACACACACACACACACACACACACACACACAGTCACTGATTCCAGTGAGGGTGACGACTACTGTGTGTTGAACATCACATACTATAATGAAATCCTCAGTTGGCGTCAAGTGGATGAGATTTTTCAATTACCTTGCATTGCAAGAATTGTAAGGAGGAGACTGAAAGGAAATGTACGCTAAAGAGCTGCGACAAAGCAAAGCTTGACCGATTCTCAGATAATTGCCCACATGAGTTTTGAGGACGAGTATACTTTTAGTAACTAATCCACCCACCATCATTACGTAAGAATTCTCGAAGGCGTAGGGGCATTGATCTCATTAAGTCATCGCTAGTGTAGCGTCATGGTTTACTTCCGACCATACGTTTTCTAAGGTCGCTTGCATTTGTAGGTCCACATGGCAATGACCTTATTACCTCTGCCCACATATTCTCTATCTGGTTGATGTTCGGTGGTCGTGTAACAAACGGCAACAGATTTATCCTGTATTGGCCCTGAAACCAATCTTGCACTGCTCTGCTATGATGGATGGGGCTCTGCTCCTGTAAATAAATTGTTATCTCGTTACTTCATACATTTATGTTCAAATAACGTATTTGTAATAAGCACATTGTATTAGTATTTTCCATAGCGTTTAAGAATTCAGGCCCTGTCATAGAAAAGTGATCCAGGTTCAACAGTCCGATTAAGAATGTGATTTACCCAGTATATCGTGTGATGAGTGCCGTAGTCGGATATCCACATTAAGACTGACTGGCTGAATCCGATTAGAACGATCTGGTATTGAAATGAAATTAGAGAAATCGGATAATTAGAAAGTCTGAGGCTACTCAATCCGTTGTACACAAAATCCAGACGCGTCTCAGTGAAAATCACCGGTACTCTGGTCACCGTTTGTTAGCTCAGTGAGCTCGGCTGAAAATATTTTCTTCCAAATGCTTCAGCACCCTCTGGTCCTGTCTGGTCCTGGTATCACCCAGGCCATACCAATGAAACAAAAACAAACGTGAACTGTGCAAGCAAAGTCAACTTTACCGCAGGCATTTCTCGAACACAGATCTATCATCAACTCTGGCAAAGAAATCACACCGATTAACAATCGACTTATGACTATGCTCATTCAGAGCCCCAATAAAAAATACACACTCATCAATGCACGTGCCCCCACCAACATCGAAAATAAGAAAAACACCGAAAATGAAGAAAAATTCTGTAACACACTCGAAAAAACTATGAGCAAAGTTCACCAAGAGACGTGAAAATACTAATGCGAGACTTCAACTCTCTATTTGGGACAGAAAAACCTATAGAAAAATCATTGGTACAAATTCATCATACCGAAATGCTTACACCAACGGCACACGTCTGACTGACATTTGCCTACAATTCAACCTCAAAACGATGTCTACCCACTTTAGGAAAAAACCAGTTCTCAGGTAATATGCTTGGCTACCAGGTGAGAGCTGCTTTCGTTCGCCTTTCGAGACTCACTGAAAGCCAGATTTTTAATTCTTTCGTAGCAGAGCTTCAAGCAGGCAGATACAAACTAAATAAGGGAATCGTAAGACAACGCTCGAGAAAAATGTGTCTTACTACTTTTAGTACCTGTTTGTGTCCAAGAGAAAACCTTGTGGTACTGCAAAATTCATTATGCCACTTTTGTTTTCAGCCGACATATTTTTTGTTGTCAATACATAATGTTATCTATGAACTGCCACATTTCCAAAATACTTGTGAATGGTACAGGAAATGAAGTATATACAGACCTTTTTGAAGTCCAAAGTCGGTAATATCCTACTAATTAGTGTAAAAATAGGCGCAATCGTCTTACAGATACTTAATGCTTTATTATGATATACTGCCGTCGTGATGTTTCTGCAGTAAGCTGAATTTAATTTGTGTTAGTACAGTGAATTTTTTAATTGGGTTTTCCATTAGTTTACTGAACCCAACAGTAATCATCAAAGAGAAATTAATCACCAGCAGAATTTTCTTTCTCGATATCTAAAACAATCTGACAATGCTAAAGTAGTTTACAAAATCCACGCCCGTATAAACCTACTGCTTCTAACGATGTCATTAAACCAATATGGTTTGAAGAGTATTTTCGTCTAGAAATGAATTGCCTTGACGGTTGATCGATCAATAGCGGGAAACGTAAAATTCTACGAGTATATGACGAGAAGGACAACTGCTTGTGAGAGGACTTCCCTATCAATAAAAGTGCCTGAGATACGACTTTCCTATCAATCTCCTGGATCGTTTTGTTTCTCAAATCAACAGAGTGCGTTATCATGCAGTAGCACAGGTGATGTAGTTTTGTCGGTCGATTTTCTTACACTGCGACTGAAAGGTGTCTCAGTTGTTGGCAACAAATTCCTGCTGTAATGCACACACCCATTGGAGCAGAATTCGTAGCCCAAAACACATTTTTGGAGACATCAGATGTAAACTATTCTGTTCACACTACCCTTCGCTCGAGTTTATGTTTTTTGGTGGGGCTCAGCCTTTCATTTCTTTTTAGGAAGTTAACGATAAAGGCATCATAACTCGTTAGCAGTAACAGTACTGCATAGGAATGCTCAATGAGCGACCTGATGACGTTCAATAACAGTCACTCCGCTGATTTTTGTTGTTTCGAATTAGAGCAAGCAGTTCTCCTCCATCAGACTTCTGACCCTTCCCTGTTGAATGCAAATGTTGCATAATGGTTAAGTGGTAATCCATCACATATATCAGTAGTCGAGACTTCCTTAATGTGGTAAATCATTCATGCCAGAACGATCTTTGTTGAAACAAGAATTTCTTTTTCTGGCGTATTTTTCCCAAAAGCACTCGCTCCACACACAGTTCAAATCTTTCTAGCTGCTTCCTTTGCATTCACCGCTCTGTTATACCCCCTTGGCAATTTTATCAGTTACAGGTCATATGTCCTGTGGACACACATTACGTGTCTTCAATGCACTGCTTCCACTGCATTCTGAAAGATCCTAAGACATCGATCCCCAACATAGATATTGGACATATTGCTTCCGGCAATCAATGTTGCTGTATCTGTTTCCAACGAAAATCTTCTCTCTGCGCACATGGTATACAATTCTTGACATACTGATCCACATCTACTTTCCTACCTCTTCACCAATATCTCTCTGTAACTCTCCTATTCGTCGCTCTACACTCTCCATGACCAGATAACACGTGATCATGTGCTTCCTTTAAAACCTCATCTCTCAGTTTCGCTGGCACTGCCACCCTTGGCCGTAACTTCGTTTCCCTGCACAGAAGACCGCCATACATATTAAGTTGTGGCTGTGTCTGATACAATTTACAATCGCTCTCAGCGTCCTGTGATTCTTGCCATACTGCTAGGTCACAACATATGACTTCCACTTTTTCCACCTTCCTACTTAGTGCATCCGCACTACCATGCTTCTTCCCAGGCTTGTGCACCACCTTGTAGTCGAACTCACTAAGCCTCACAGGCCACTTAGCAAGTCTAGTGGACGGATCTTCAACCCCAACAACCACTTCATTGCAGCATGATCTGTCACTACCGGAAATCTTCTCCCAAATAAATAACATTTAAAATATGTGATTCCATAGATTACACTAAGCATCTCCCTCTCTGTTGTTGAGTAATTCCTCTCTGCTGCATTCAACTGCCTAGACGCATAGGCTATAGGACGTTCTTTCCCATCAATTTCCTGACTAAGAACACACCCTAATGCTTGATTTTTAATGCATCGCATCCTAGAATAAACTCATTTTCAAACTATGGAAACACAGTAACTGGACTTGATGTTAACACTTCTTTCAGTTTGTCAAAAGCTTTCTGACACTCTACTGTCCACTTAGATTTCACACCCTTCCATAACAGTCGCGTCAATGGCTGTGCTAAATATGCAAAATCTTTCACGAACTTTATGTAGAAATTGCAAATTCCGACGAATGATTGCACTTCCTTAACTGTTTTCAGCTCCTGAAAATCCCTCATAGCCTGTACCAACCTCGGATCTGTTCACACTCAGCCCTTACTGATGATATGACCTAAATATTTGACTTCTTCCAATGCAAAATGACACTTCTCCAGGCTTAGCGTCAAACGAGCTGCTCTTATCCTCATAAGGACTTCCCTTAACCCCTGTCTATGCTGCTCCATGCTACTTGAAAAAGCTATAATGTCATCCAAATAGACAAGACACTACCGTGGTTTCAACTCCCTCAACACACTGTCTAGCAACTTCTGAAACTCTGCCGTGCGTTTTTCAGACCGAATAGCATTCTGATGTACTGGTAATGGCTTCCAGGTGTAGAGAAAGTAGTTTTTGGACGATCCTCTGGAGCCACCTCTAACTGCTAATAACCACTTGTCAAATCCATCGTAAAAAAATACTGACACTCTCCTAAGTAATCCAAATTCTCCGATATGTTTCGAATGGGGTATGCGTCCGTTACTGTCATATTATTGAGGTATCGGTAGTCACAACAGAACATGTATTTCTTAGTTCCGTCCATAGACTTTTTAGGCACAACGACAATGCCCGCTCCCCTGCAACTATTACTGTGCTCTATAATACCGTCCGCAAGCTGCTGATCAATGAAATCATGCACAACTGGCTGCAAATATATCGGTATTCTGTATGGTTTACGGTAAACAGGTGCTTCCTTCCAAGCAATCCTATGTTGAACTAATGGAGTTGCTGGTAAGGGTCCTCGCGGGAAAAAGATATTCTTAAATTCCCACAACAATTCTTCCATACGCTCTTTTTCTCCTCGTTTCAAATGCTTAACTTCGTTACGCAATGCAGTTCTATCGGCAGTTAGTGGTTGATCACTACGCCTACCTCTCGAACACCAGTCTTCGTCATGTGGTATATCCAAATTCGGTAGTAAAACTCCTTTTCCGAAATTCGCCTCTACAGCGCTAAAATTATCCAAGTTCACGGGAACTACTCGCCCATCGTTTCCCTCTTGTACCTTGTACCTTCCTTTTTTTTGACAGACTTCCATCTTCATTCTCAAGGACAGACACAAATTTTAAAATAGAGAAGTTATTTCTTTTTATGTCTGAATCTGCTGAAGCTCCGAAGCTAAATATCTCAGCTAACTTCTTACCACTCTCCTATTTGTCTAATTATTAAAGACCTTTTAGTCTGTCTGCGAATCATAAAACAAGGCTTTCCCTGTTATAAGAAATATGCCTCACAGTAAATTAAAACACACGGACAAAACAAAATAGAAGAGACGGAAGATGTAAGGTATAGCGACAAATCGGTGTATACGTAAAGTTGACGACACAGACAGATTATGTCGCACTGAATCATAGGCACCACACACACAACAATGCCGGTAATGCGCATAAAAGAGTGCGCCTGCTGTATTCATTGTTCGCAGCAAGATACTGTCTTTTAATGCAATCGCTGTGGATTGAGTTTAGAGCGAGAAGCAACTTATTGTTTACTGTATACTGTAATAACTGTCGAACAAAATAAACAGTTTTACTCATACATTACAAATTTCCTTTTCCTCAAAACGATCTGGATGATTCTAGTTCGTGTAGTTGTAGTTCTACTGTACATCATTAGTTCTCTGGAGTGTATTACCTTAAATGTAGCGCAGCAGCAGGTGGAGTTATGATCTCTCTGTTTTTCACACGACACCAGCGCCGAATCACAGAGCACCTGGACGTACATTAAAAGCTCCCTGGCGGACGAACAACCTGCGGAACATCAGCGAGCACCTGCGAACGCGAACCAAATAGGACGCTATGCTATTCGCTCACCTTTTTTTCTTTATTGTTATTTCACTCCCCAAAATGGGGCGGGCTGGCAGCTGCACAATATGCCGCTCTTCAGCCAAGAGAGTTACAGAAAAACATAGTCAAATGAGAAAAGAACACATAACATAGGGTGGTATAAATTCATGAATGAACCAGAACAAAAATATATGAGTATAAATGGTAGATTTAAAAACAACATAGACGAAAGCCACAAAAACAGGTGGAGAATGTGCACTGTGAGTCGACACGAACTAGAAAATCCTGCTTTGCTGATGCTCATTTACTTTGTTTCATTCTGGTATAATCCAGCTTTAAGGAGCTGCCTGATTAGAATGCAAAATTATAGGCACATTATATTATACGAGGCGCGTTCAGTAAACAATGCAACACTTTTCCTTCCACAGGTTTCGGTTGGAAAAATGCAAAATTTTCTGTGGGGCATCGTGGAATGTTCCTGCTTCAGCCGCTGTGGTTTCATGACATTCCAGTAGATGGCAGCGCTATACGTAGCCTTCAAACTGGTGTCTGTGACGGAGGTGTGTTTCAAGCAGAGAGCTGTCAGTGAGTTTGTTTTGGCGGAAAACAATACCATCGCAGATATTCATTGGCACTTGCAGAATGTCTACGGTCGCACAAACACGTCCGCTCTCCCATGTACCGGCCGGCCGCACAAAGCTGTGTCTCCTGCAATGTTCGAAGAAGCGGGCACTATCGTTTGAGCTGATAGGCCAATCACACTTAAATACATGTCTGCACAACTGGACTTCTCTCCATCCTCACCCGACGCATCCACCAGCATTTCACACCAGCAGCGCCCCCTTCCCGCTACCCAATGTGGCTTTCGGCCGTCCTTCTCTGCCGATGACCTTCTCCTTCATCTCTCTCACCTCCTCTCCGAACAACTAAACTCCAACATCTTCCTCTCTCTCGACCTTGAGATTCCCTACGATCTTGTATGGCATTCCGGTCTCCTCTTCAAGCTCCAATAACCTTCGCCCTACCTGTTAAATACATCTGTCTGATCGCCTCCTTTCTTTCCCACCGTCCTTCCTATGTCACCATCGATAACACGGATTCCTACACCTTCTACCCCTCCGCCGGTGTGCCCCAAGCTTCCGTCCTCTCCCCTCTTCTCTACCTTCATTACACAGCAGACATGCCCCGCTTACACCTTCTCCAGTACGCCGATGATACCGCCGTTCTTGCGCTCGCCCCAACCCTGTATTGCTCCCAGCACCTTCTCCCATCTTGACCAGTTCACCACTTGGTGTAACCAGTGGCTGCTCAAGGTCAATCCTTCCATGACCCAGGCGATCAATGTAGGCAAAACCACCCCTTCCTTCCGTCTCCTGGATTTCTATCTCACTATCTATGGCCATCCTATCAACCTCACCCCCACCCTCAAGTATCTTGGTGTCACCCTTGACCGTCGCCTCTCCTGGACTCCTATCTCCGAACGATCCAAGCCAAGGCACGCTCCCGTCTGGCCGCACATGTGGTCTGGACCCCTCCACCATCCTTCACACCTATAAATTCCTCATCCGTCCTATCCTCTGTTACACCCATCCCGCCTGGATCGCCGCCACTCCTACCTTCTACAAATCCCTTCAAATCCTGGAACGCCATGTGCTCCACCTCGACTATCGCATCCGCCTCCCCTCCCCCACACGGATCCTCTACGACTTAATTCCGTTCCCACACCTCCTCCTTTGCATCGAACGGATATGGATCCTTTACACCTCCTGCAAACTTGATCCCCCTCATCTGCTTGTCTCTCCCATCCTTTCCCACCCCTGTCCACTGCCACACCTGTACTTTCACATCCCACTCGCTCTCCATCTCTCCACACTCCATACACCTTGCCCAAGGTGCCTTCCGCCATCTCGATGATGCCGTCATCCCCTCCATCTACCCCTCCTACCAACTTTGAACTCCCCTTCCTCCCCCAGTATTTTTCCTCTAGGGCATCCTCTTTCCCTTCTCTCCCTCTTCTCTTCCTCCCTCCCTCCCCTCCTCCACTCCCCAGGCTTCCGCCGGACAGAGTGGCTGAGAGATTCTAGGCGCTACAGTCTGGAACCGCGCGACCGCTACGGTCGCAGGTTGGAATCCTGCCTCGGGCATGGATGTGTATGATGTCCTTAGGTTAATTAGGTTTCAGTAGCTCTAAGTTCTAGGGGACTGATGACCTCAGAAGTTAAGTCCCATTTTGAACCCAGGCATCCACACATACCCCTACCCTCTCCCCTCCCCCTTTCTTCTCCTCTCCCTCTGGCATCAACCCCCTCCCCCTCTCCCTCCTACCCTCACCTCATCCCTCTGGCAGGCCCTCGTATTTTTTGTGTGAACAGTGCATCTTCGTGCACTGGAGATCGTCGCCGCGGTGCTCGTGTTTTTCGTACATCAGTGTCTGTCCGTTGGAGCTCCTCCGTTCCCGTGTGACATTCTGTATTCTCCGCTGTGTGCAGTGTTGAACCTTTGTTTCTTTTTTTCTTTTTTTTATCCGAGCAGTGCGTCAGTAAACGACTTTGTTTATTTTATTATGTGTCTCCCGTTTTTGCTTTCCATATATGTTTGTTTTTCTGTATTCCTGTTGTACGGTATGTCTTTTCTATGGCCGAAGAGCAGTATAAATAGGGTGCTGCCGGCCTACCTTGTTTGTAAGCTCTGAAAATGACAATCAAGAAGCCGTTTAAAAAAAAAAAAAAAACGGCTCTCTATTGGTAGCGCTGACGCACTTTTCCGCTATTTGGGGTACTCTAAGGTGTATGTCCGCTGCATTCGTCGCCCCCTAGCAGATGACAATAAAAATCAACGAAGGACGATCTGTGCGGAATTGCTAGTATGTTACGACGGTGATCGTGATAATTATTTGTCGAACATCGTCACAGGCAATGAAACGACGTTTCATTACTTCTGCACAATAACAAAGGTTTAATTCATGGAGTGGTGTCACACCATCTCTGCTGCGCAGAAAAAGTTTAAAACGGCTCCCTGAGCTGGTAAAGTCATCGCGACGATCTTCTCGAATTCCGAAGGCGTCATTCTGTTTGATGTCCTCCCTCACGATGCAATACCCAGGAAACTGAAGACACGATATCAGCGTGCTCGCCTCCACAAAAATGCAAATGAACTTCTCATTTCTCAATCACAACGCAACTCCTGAGACAAGACGGTACATTCGACAGGAGCTCACAGAATTTCATTGGACTGTTTTCCCTCATTCACCCTAGAGTCCAGATCTCGCACCTTCCGACCTCCATCTGTTTGACCCAATGAAGCACACACACTGCTGGAAGCTGTACGTGCATGTTGAAGAGGTAATTGATACAGCAAGATGTCCGCTCCGACGTCGACCCTTATAGTTCTACCAAGCGAAAATACGGGCTCTCCCAGAAAGCCGGCGTAAGGCCGTCACATTGAACGGAGATTATGTAGAAAATCAGGGTTTTGTAACCGTAAGAGTGGTTAATAATATGGTCTATTGGAACCCTGAATGAAACAAACCCGCTTTCAGAAAGAATGTGTTGTATTACTTATTGTACGCGCCTCTAGTTTCACCGCACTAGTTAAGGTGTTCTGTCACAGGTTGCTTGCTGTGACGTTCTTGCCTCAGATGAGTCTCGTGTTCCGTTAGGTGTGCACCAGTACATCACCTTCTCTCAACAAAATTCACACTCCAGGCGTCTGCAGTGTATTCGCAGCATTCTTTGTGGAGCACAGAAAAACTCTGGTTTCGTTGCTGCTTTGGTAAATGCTCCCTCGGCGCTGATCTTTCACCTTACTCTCTCGACGATCTGCATGTGTGTTAAGTCACGTCATTTTTTCTGTTATCGTAGTCATTTGATCAGGAAGAGGATCATTGATTCTTCAGTTTCTCCTTTAAGTGCAGAGTGGTAGCTGAGAAAGCGTGCTCGCTTCATTATCGTGAGCAGAGCGGAATTATTTTGTTGTCGGTGACGAGCTTTTCGATTTGCATAATCAATCGCCGTAGCGGCGTCAGAGATGCGATGTCTTTGATTCTATTTTGTTTTTTTTTTACTTGTTTAGTATTCTACGAAGTCATCAGCGGCATCCTTACTGTGCCCAGACCGGATGCATTACTAACTAATTGTTCGTAGAGCCTGGCAGCGATAAATTGCGTAACTGTGCGGGCTTTGGGAGAGACGTGGTCGCTCAGATTACGCTATCCCGTCTGCCACAAAGAGTGTTACAGCAACCAGCAGTGCCGAAAGTGGCGAGAGCTGACCCTACAGCTGTCTCTGCAATTCAGAATCCAGTCTTCCGCTGACTCCAGCGCCACGACATGGCGTCCACAGGTACAGTGCGTTACCGGCGGTATTTGGAGGTGTATATTTATGCAGCTTTTGTGTTAGTGTTGCTCTGTTCGAAGACTGGTTGGATGCATATCTTAACGCTTGTCTACCCTGTGCAATTCCCTATACTCCAGAATAGCTACTGCAGCCTGCACACACCTCAACCTACTTACTGTCTTACTTTATTAGAACCACAGCCTCCGTCTCCAACTTTTACGACCCCAATCCTCCCCCCACCCCTCTCGTTGGAGGTCATCTGTCTCATCGGATTGGGGGACGGGAAAGGAAGTCGGCCGTCCCCTTTCAAAGGGACCATCCCGGCATTTCCCTGGAGCGATTTAGGAAAATCACGGAAAACCTAAATGAGGACGGCCGGACGCGGGACTGAACCGTCGTCCTCCCAAATGCGAGTCCAGTGTGCTAGCCACTGCGCCACCTCGCTCGGTATCCTTCTCGTCTCTCTGCTTCCAAAGTGATGATTCCTTGATCCCTCATCCTACAACTGGTACTTTCTTTTAATAAGGTTATGCCATAAATTTCTTTTCTCCCGAGTTGGATTCAGTATATAAGTAGTTATTTAGTCTGTCCATTTTTCTTCAGCATTATTCTGTAGCACCACGTTACAAAATATTTTAATATTGCTTGCGCTGTTTATCGGCCATACTTCACATCTGTACAATGTTACACTCGGCACAGATACCTCCATAAAATAATTCCTATCATTTACATTTCTATTCTATTTTGACAAATTTATCTTTGTCAGCTACACTTTTATTGTTATTTCCAGTCTGCATTTTATATTCTCTCTGCCTAAACTAATGTAACTTATTTTGTTGTCCAAAAAGCAAAACTCAACGACTACCTACAGCGTTTGATATGCGAATTTCCTCAGTGTCGACTGATGTAATTTCATCACATTCCATAATCCCTGTCCTACTTTTGTTCGTGTCAATCTTTTAACCCATTTCCAGGACAAAATTCATTCCGTTCAACTGGTCTTAAAAGTACTTTATTGTCTCTGACATAATTACGATTTCATCATCAAGTCAAGAAGATTTTACTTCCCCCAATGACCTTAAAGTTCCTTTCAAAAATTCTCCTTATTTTCTTTGACAGTCTACTCAGTGTGCAGACTGAGTAGCACCGGGGATAGATTAGAACACTGTCGCACAACTATCCCAACTGCTGATTCCCTTTCATAGTTTTCATCTCTTATAACTGCAGTCTGGTTACTGCACAAGTTGGAGATAAACTTTCACTCACTATATTTTATCCCTACTGTCTTCTGAATGTCAAATAATGTAGAACAGTCAACATTGCCAAAAGTTTTCTCTGTATCTACAAATGCTATTTGTGGCGGATTCTACTAGTATTTCGACTCTTCTGTAAATAAAGCGTGTCAGTGTATTCGTACCTGTCAGTACCCGCCTTGTTTGGAATTGCAATTTTATTACATTCTTCTTGAAGTCTGTGTCTATTTCGCTGCCTCCACACCAGGAGGAAAAATTTGCTCATAGTTGACCCTCCCTAACATCTCAGTAACGTTTAGGGAATTTCGTCCATTCCATTGCCTTTGTTTGGGTCTTGCGCTAGTCTATCAAATCCAACTCATAGTATCGTACGTCTCTTCCGATCTTCACTTACGTCCTCTTTGCTGTGTCCAAGACAATGTTATTGAAATCGTAATCCTTGGAGATTCACTCAAAAATGTGAAGACAATAAAAGTATTACAAGTAACAGTTTATAGGTTGCATGGTTTGCAACACATTAGAGGAAATTATATTTGCAAGTTGCTTGAAATTTTTATTCAGTAAACGGAACTTGTTCTAGAAGTCCTTTTAAATATTTTAAAGAATGTGCTTAATATCTCATCTAGTCAGCCCAAAGCATTTCTTCAACATTACAGTAATAAATTTTGTCCAGAAGTAAAGTCCTATGTAACGTCTTTAAAACACTCCATAAAATACATTTGAAAACTCCATTAAACGTTACATGTGTCAGAGGTGCAACTGTATTCGTGAAGGCCAAATTTCGATTCCTTTTCAATGTTCTCTCCCTTCGGTTGGTGGCACAACAATGTAGTATTTAAAAGTGAAAGTGCACAACTTACGGTTTACTCTAATGATATTCGCATAGTGAAATGAGGATATTTTTACGTGATGATTGTCTAATAATTCTAAACCTAATATCCGTCAAGAAGAAGAGAATTCGAATCCTATTTAGCTTATAATGTTCAAGTAAGAACTCATGTACGGAAACTTTTCTTTCCTGTATAACAAAGTGTATGAAATGGGTTGAGCGAATAGGAATAAAATCTGAAATCCGTGTATTCAGTATTAGGACTGAAATTATGTTCTTTTGTAACGCGTAATGTCTGTCAGTCCCTGAAGACCTTTAAAAAATGTACACCAAGCCTAAACAAAACATTATTAAACCTAGAAAATGTTACAGTTTTTACTAGTCGTATTTCCGTTTAGGGCACCTACCTAGGGCTTTTCTAAACAATAGCTACAACACAGCACATCTACGTTTGTAGCTTAAAGCTTCAGACAGATTACGGCGTAACGTAGGAAAATGTATTAGACATACTGACCACTATGCAAGTAGGTGACTCGCAGCTCCGACTAGCCATCACAGTTAAACCATTTAAAAGACACATCAAAATGAATTACATTAAAATCATTAAGACATCATGAGGAGACACATATGAATGGTAGTTCTTAACATTCAGTAAAAAGCATATCGAGGTTACAAGATATTTAAATCCAGAGGTACAAATGGTCGTTTTAACTATGTGATATAAACCATTGGTTAAGCAAACAAGCTACAAATCATTTGAAAAGAGAGGAAATACAATCAAAAGACAATCTGTCTCCAAGAGAAAGCTGATCATTTGCTAAATGATCTTTGTAGCCAGGAAGAGAATGCTTACACATTTCTCTCTTTTCTAAAAATTCGTTTTGCACCTTGTATCCATTATGTGCATGATTTCCACATTAAGTAACGAAAGCGGTGGGGTAAGTCCTTTTCAACTTTAAGATTTTCTTCAGACGTTGATTATAAGCATTCTCGCCGTCTATATTCGATTGATAATCACAGAACCGAGTCTTAAATGCTCTTTCTATTTGTCTTATATAAAAGCTTGGGCATACGCTGCGCTGAACTTTGTATACCCCTAATTGTAGATATTTATCAATATGATGTCTCTCGTTACGTATAAAAAGATTAGTGAGATTATTATTGGTGAACGCCCCACTGAAGTCGTACTTTTTTAAGCTTTTATATAGGACAAACAGGAAGGGCGTTTACGACTCAGTTCCGTGAACATTTATTGAGTAAAGAACTCGAGAAGTCTTACAAGTCAACTCTGTACAACATTTTAAAGCTGAAAAGCACTTACACCCACTGCTTTCGTTACTGAATATGTAAATCTTGCACATTGTGGATAAAGGGTGCAAAATGAATATTCTAGAAGAGATTGGAATTTATAAGCATACCCGTCATGGCTCCAAAGATCTGCTGAATGAGCAGCTCTCTCTTGTCAACAGATTGTTTTCAAATGTTTTGTAACTTACCTATTTGCTTAACCAGTGGTTTATATCACAAAGTTAAAACGACCATTTGCACTTATCAATTCAAATTACTTATAACCTCGCTATTCGCTAAATGCTTTTTACTGCATGTTACGAACGACCAGTTCCAGCTGTTTGCTCCATATTTTTTTATGTTTCGACTGCGATGGCTAGTCGGAGCCGCGGGCGACCTACTTGTATAGTAGTCAGTGTGCCTAATACGTTTCCGTACGTTACGCCGTTATCGGGTTAAGGTTTTAAGTTACTAACGTAAATGCGTTGTGTTATTTACGAGAGCTACAGGCAGAGGTCCTAAACGGAGAGAGAACCTGTAAATACGCACTGGGATCTCGCGCTCGCCAACGAGTCGGATGTTTCAGCCGGGGCGGGCCCACTTATTCGCCTCACTGAACTGTTAAGAGTCTCGTCTGATCCCGAGCGATGTCAAGATTTTCTTGATGCTTTCCTGAAAATGCTACTCCAAGAGACGTGCCTGTTTCTGGAGGAGACCGGGCATTCTGAGAAATGAGTGTAGACGACTAGTGAAGCTCTCAAGCGAATGGAATATGCGTAGCCGGGAGTAGAACCGTTGCTAGTCAACCGAAGCGTCCGCTGTCGGGCGTTCGTCTTTGAACCGTTGTGTAATGATGTCATATTTTGGCGGCGTACTTAACACATGGAAATGGAGGAGATGCGTGACACCCGAGCACATTAACTTTCCTTTCCGAAGTACGGTCTATTGCCGGAATATATTAAACTCGAAAACTCCATGAAAATGCGTAAGCTGTCTCATTCCCGTGGCGGTGATGATTTTATGCTGCTGTGTCACGAGGAGACATTGAAACGACTGATCGGCGGGGAACCTAATTCGAAAACGCAAGGCAGGCCACGTGGGATCTTTTACTTGACTTATTGTTGAAACACTTCTCTCGCGAGGTGGGTGCCAGAAATCCTGTAGTTAATACTGATTGATAAGGTTTATATTCTTATGTATGTTATGTTGATTATGGTTATTACAAAAGGAGTGTTGTTATGCTTTTTAAACTTTATTTGACAATTGTCAGTTGGGTAGATATTTATTTGTAATAGTTTTTGAGTTGGTTGGAATGTACGAGGGCAGTTCAATAAGTAATGCAACACATTTTTTTTCCTCGGCCAATTTTGGTTGAAAAAACCGGAAATTTCTTGTGGAATATTTTCAAACATTCCCGCTTCATCTCGTATAGTTTCATTGACTTCCGACAGGTGGCAGCGCTGTACGGAGCTGCTAAATGGCGTCTGTAACGGATGTGCGTTGCAAACAATGGGCAGTGATCGAGTTTCTTTTGGCGGAAAACCAGGGCATCTCAGATATTCATAGGCGCTTGCAGAATGTCTACGGTGATCTGGCAGTGGACAAAAGCACGGTGAGTCGTTGGGCAAAGCGTGTGTCATCATCGCCGCAAGGTCAAGCAAGACTGTCTGATCTCTTGCGTGCGGGCCGGCCGTGCACAGCTGTGCGAACACGCTCGTTAGAGATGATCGACGGATCACCATCAAAAAACTCAGTGCTGAACTTGACATCTCTGTTGGTAGTGCTGTCACAATTGTTCACCAGTTGGGATATTCAAAGGTTTGTTCCCGCTGGGTCCCTCGTTGTCTAACCGAACACCGTAAAGAGCAAAGGAGAACCATCTGTGCGGAATTGCTTGCTCGTCATGTGGCTGAGGGTGACAATTTCTTGTCAAAGATTGTTGCAGGCGATGAAACATGGGTTCATCACTTCGAACCTGAAACAAAACGGCAATCAATGGAGTGGCGCCACACCCACTCCCCTACCAATAAAAAGTTTAAAGCTATACCCTCAGCCGGTAAAGTCATGGTTACAGTCTTCTGGGACGCTGAAGGGGTTATTCTGTTCGATGTCCTTCTCCATGGTCAAACGATCAACTCTGAAGTGTATTGTGCTACTCTTCAGAAATTGAAGAAACGACTTCAGCGTGTTCATAGGCACAAAAATCTGAACGAACTTCTCCTTCTTCATGACAACGCAAGACCTCACACAAGTCTTCGCACCCGAGAGGAGCTCACAAAAATTTAGTGGACTGTTCTTCCTCATGCACCCTACAGCCCCAATCTCGCACCGTCGGATCTCCATATGTTTGGCCCAATGAAGGACGCAAACCGTGGGAGGCACTATTCGAATGATGAAGAAGTTATTGATGCAGTACGACGTTGGCTCCGACATCGACCAGTGGAATGGTACCGTGCAGGCATACAGGCCCTCATTTCAAGGTGGCGTAAGGCCGTAGCATTGAATGGAGATTACGTTGAAAAATAGTGTTGTGTAGCTAAAAGATTGGGGAATAACCTGGTGTATTTCAATGCTGAATAAAACAACCCCTGTTTCAGAAAAAAAATGTGTTGCATTACTTATTGAACTGCCCTCGTACGTCCTTACCGCAGTGGTAACACCGTTTCCAGTCGGCTCAACGAAAAAGACCTGTCTGGCTTGGTTAGCACTTGGACGGGTCACCGCCGAGTGCTGTTGCAAAACGGGGCCCACTCAGACCTTGTGAGGCCAGTCTGTTGAGGAGCTCCTTCACTGAGACGTAGCAGCACCAGTCACGAAAACTGATAGCGACTGGGAGAGCAGCGTGCTGACCACGGGCCCCTCCGTATCCAGTGATGGCCTCTGGGTTGAGGATGACACGGAGGCCGGTCGATACCATTGGGTCTACAAGGCTGGTCTTAGGGTGTTTCTTTGGTTTTTGGAATGCATATTGATAATGTTAAACATTTTTTATTTCTTGTTTGTCGCTAGCCTATGTTGTTTGTGCCATGGTGTTATTATCCATGAGTATACAGGGTGTTACAAAAAGGTACGGCCAAACTTTCAGGAAACCTTCCTCACACACAAATAAAGAAAAGATGTTATGTGGACATGTGTCCGGAAACGCTTAATTTCCATGTTAGAGCTCATTTTAGTTTCGTCAGTATGTACTGTACTTCCTCGATTCACCGCCACTTGGCCCAATTGAAGGAAGGTAATGTAGACTTCGGTGATTGTGTTGACATGCGACTCATCGCTCTACAGTACTAGCATCAAGCACATCACTACGTAGCATCAACAGATTAGTGTTCAACACGAACGTGGTTTTGCAGTCAGTGCAATGTTTACAAATGCGGAGTTAGCAGATGCCCATTTGATGTATGGATTAGCACGGGGCAATAGCCGTGGTGCGGTACGTTTGTGTCGAGACAGATTTCCAGAACGAAGGTGTCCAGACAGGAAGACGTTCGAAGCAATTGATCGGCGTCTTAGGAGCACGGAACATTCCAGCATATGACTCGTGACTGGAGAAGACCTAGAACGACGAGGACACCTACAATGGACGAGGCAATTCTTCGTGCAGTTGACGATAACCCTAATGTCAGCGTCAGAGAAGTTGCTGCTGTACAAGGTAATGTTGACCACGTCACTGTATGGAGAGTGCTACAGGAGAACCAGTTGTTTCCGTACCATGTACAGCGTGTGCAGGCACTATCAGCAGCTGATTGGCCTCAACGGGTACACTTCTGCGAATGGTTCATCCAACAATGTGTCATTCCTCATTTCAGTGCAAATGTTCTCTTTACGGATGAGGCTTCATTCCAACGTGATCAGATTGTAAATTTTCACAATCAACATGTGTGGGCTGACGAGAATCCGCACGTAATTGTGCAATTACGTCATCAACACAGATTTTCTGTGAACGTTTGGGCAGGCATTGTTGGTGATGCCTCGATTGGGCCCCATGTTCTTCCACGTACGCTCAATGGAGCACGTTATCACGATTTCATACGGGATACTCTACCTGTACTGCTAGATTATGTGCCTTTACAAGTACGACACAACATGTGGTTCATGCACGATGGAGCTCCTGCACATTTCAGTCGAAGTGTTCGTACGCTTCTCAACAACAGATTCGGTGACCGATGGATTGGTACAGGGCGGACCAATTCCATGGCCTCCACGCCCTCCTGACCTCAACCCTCTTGACTTACATTTATGGGGGCATTTGAAAGCTCTTGTCTACGCAACCCCGGAACCAAATGTAGAGACTCTTCGTGCTCGTATTGTGGACGGCTGTGATACAATACGCCATTCTCCAGGGCTGCATCAGCGCATCAGGGATTCCATGCGACAGAGGGTGGATGCATGTATCCTCTCTAACGGAGGACATTTTGAACATTTCCTGTAACAAAGTGTTTGAAGTCACGTTGGAACGTTCTGTTGCTGTATGTTTCCATTCCATGATTAATGTGATTTGAAGAGAAGTAATAAAATGAGCTCTAACATGGAAAGTAAACGTTTCCGGACACATATCCACATAACATATTTTCTTTCTTTGTGTGTGAGGAATGTTTCCTGAAAGTTTGGCCGTACCTTTTTGTAACACCCTCTATATGCTGTTACAATGTGTACTACCAGTCGTACGGCGTGAATGGCTTCTGTTTCCGTTGTAGCTTTTGCTTGTTGGTGGCTGTTGTGAAATTAATTTTAGCAACGCAGAACAAATAGTACAGTTACAGCGCGATTAATTCCTGTTGCAAAAGATTTTAATTGGGCTGAAATTATTGCTCAGCTAATGACACAATTTCTACGGGCACCGTTCGGATTTTACATGCAAAAACAGCCATCCTCTTTCGAATATTACGTTTAAAAACCGTCACCCATAAATAACGCTGGACTGGAGTGAGAGTGATGTTTGAAATTTGGCCCACTTTCGCCTTAAGACAAGTTTTATCCGTTTGAAAGTGTCGTGGTTGTTTCGATATTACGTTCAGAAATACTGTTTTCTTGGAGGTTTTTGAAGAGCGCCACTTCTATGGACTACTTTAAACTTGTACAAATAAGTTATGACCTTGCACTAAGGTAGAGAGGCCGGCCGGTGTGGCCGTGCGGTTCTAGGCACTTCAGTCTGGATCCGCGTGACCGCTACGGTCGCAGGTTCGAATCCTGCCTCGGGCATGGATGTGTGTAATGTCCTTAGGTTAGTTAGGTTTAAGTAGTTCTAAGTTCTAGGGGACTGATGACCACAGATGTTAAGTCCCATAGTGATCAGAGCCATTTGAACCACTAAGATAGAGAAATGGATAAAGTCGAAACTATTTCGTTTATCGCATAATCTCTGCCCGTTGTAGACATACGAAGTCTTAACGTAGAGCTAAATGAACAGAAACAGTTTAGAGTGAATCAAATAAATAATAAAGTATTACGATATAATAGCAAACTCGTTTTAAAATATCTAGATTAATTCGGATTATAAGTGCAAAAAACAGATCTACGTTTCAGACTTTTGCGATTCGGTTCAACTTTTGTAAGAAGCTCGACAAATACATGTAATTTGTGGTCGTTCTGTTATTTTGTGAAAGCTATATCCATTGCCACGATGTAAGCAACATTGTTCGGAAGACAATAAAGAAACCTACACCAGATCAGTCTTCGCCCGAGTCAACAAATCTCTACTTCGGTTGCCAAGATATGGCAGCCTAACGTCAAAAATATCGTTGGGAAAATTGGAAACCAGAATGAAAAATTGTAGCGGAAAAAGGCTAATATGTCCTGGGCACAGTTATGGATGAAGGGAATTGGTCCTTCGACTTATCTGACAGCTTCGAATTCATTTAAACAGAAAATTTTAACACATTCGCGCTTTTTAAAGTTTTAATCCTACTTCCCCACCGCAGTGAACTCTCTTAGACCCATCCCCCGTTAAATGTATGGTTAGGTGTGTAAGAGCAAATAGACAAAAATTTATATGCTTCCAGAGAATGGGATGCATCTACAATAGGTAGTATCCCGGATGAGGATACATGCACCCTAAGCATTATTGACACATGTCATATTGCACTACATGACAAAAGCCATGTTGGAAGACAGGATGGAATGTGTTATGTTATACGACAAGACATAACGTATATGTTACACTACTTGACATGATGCATATTATTACATGACATGGGTATTCATGTCAACAAGTAAAAAAGCGCGAATACGTCAAAATTTATTGATTTAAATATCTTTGCAACTATCAGACAAGATGAGATGCTAGTTCCTCTTTTTTACACCCCTAACTCTGGCCAGGACTCATTCGTCTTTCGTGTGCTATGTTAGGAGCATTTTTCGTTCTGGTGCGAGCAGTATATCTATCGTTTTGAATTTTTTATTTATCGTTTGACAACCTGTGCCCGATCAAATAAGACGGCGAAAGTGAAAGTGAAACAGATTCGCAACTTTTCGATGACCACTTTCACGAAAGAGTGAATTTCTTTTGTCGGAATTAAGAACTGTTTTAACAACTAAAATTATTAACATTTTCCCTTGGGCTGCCAAACAATAATAGCTACATTTGAAGACGTCCTGTACTGTCTCTACAGTGCCAGTCGTAATGGTACGTGTAGAGGTCTCTGCCGAAACATGATATAGGGCAACACATGAATTTGAAGAGATTAACATTGTTGTGATGCTTGTATTCTGTATTCTGTACATAAATGTACAGCGTTTACCTACAAGAAGTTCCTTTCTTAATGGCATTGAACATTGAATGTACAGGATGTAGGGACTGCGAGAGATTATCCACATCTTGCTGAGGGCATCTACAGCACGGCAGAAATCACTAATTATGCGTTCCTCATCTTGATGGATGCTGCAGTAGTCGAAGTAACTGGAACAAGGCACTGTCTCCAGAGTCAGATTCTTCTGCTCTTCGATCAGTTCACACACCTGCTGGTTCTGTACTATGAAGACCCTGTATTTACTCAAATATATAAGTTCTGAATGCACTCTGCCCAAATCAGCGGTACTGTTAAGAGTCCTTCACTTGCTATCACTTTCTTTTTCAGCGTTTGTGCTGAATGCTGGAGTATTTGCATTAGCTCTAACAGTTGCGATTCCGATATTTCCAACGTTGGCACATCAGACACCGTGTACTACAGAAACAACTTATCCTTATGGGAAACCCGCAGTAATTGTCAAAGTAAGTGATGTAATGTATTGTCAGATTAAAGTTAATAGTAAGGTGAAATTAATAGCTCTAGACTATTCCAATTCATCTGTTCCATTTACAGACAACCGTTACATGCAGTCCAGATCATGATGGCCACAAAGCAGGCGTCTGTTCGAAATACGATATGGAGGTCACGAATCATATTATAATAGCGCATCACAGTCAGGAGACAGAGGTGGTGACGACAGGTAAGAGAAACTCAGCTGTTTATGATCGCCAACGCTCTTTAAACAATAAAGTATTATACACATTTTTAATAAAAATAACTATTATTAAATTAATTTGCCGCGTGTAGTTGTCTGCACAAAAGTGTGTTTCTCATTATCGTGTTATTTATAGTTACAACCTACAATTCAATTCTCATATCTATTGACATATTTTGGCCTTACTTTGCAGCTCTGTTCCACATGTGTAAATACACCAGCGCTCTTACACAGTTTGTATAAAATTTCTTGTTCTGGTCGTGAGCATAAGCCTATTGGAGAACAGACAGCCACTCGCAACTGATTACACTCGTGAGGGCTGAAGCTTCTTGAACAAACTGCTTAGAGAGCTTCATCTACCATGCCCTTCCTCTGATTATAAATATAGCAATCTGGTAAAGTAAAATATGCATTATTTTGAGGAGATGATGGTTGACAGTTTTTAGGATATGTACACAGCTATATTACTGAAAAATTTACGACACAACCCGTTATATTTATTAACAAACCATCTTTTGTTCTCTGCAACACAACAGAAAACCAAAATAAAGTACATCGCATCATCATAAACGAAAACTGTAAATGTAGTAGTCAACAAAACCTCCTCCGACTTCAGTGACCAGCCACATGAGAGAACTGCGTTAACAAGCGACCTTTAGAATAGAACACGTCGTCAAAGGTGTGGTAACGACTGCAACCAGTCGTGTAACAAATTTTTGAGTAATACAGGTGTGTGCAATAATCAGTTTTTAGGAAGGATAAACATGTTCAAAGAAACTGAGATTACTAGATTTGATCTGAAATTGTTTAATTACTAATACATGAAAAACAATTTACATTTACAACTGTTAGTAAATTCTGGAATTACAGATGCATACGTCAAAAGAAATATTTGCTTGATTTATCAGCTCCATAGTAATAAAATAAGAGGAACAAAATTTATAAATAAATTAAAATTGTGATTTTTGTGCTACAACGTACATATCCAGTTGTATAAATGTCAGGCTACATATAAAGCACACAGTACAAACCCCAGACATTTATAAAATTAAATAAATATATTTTTCGGAAATATGAGCTTATCGAAACTATTTTGACTAGTGGCTTGTCTCTTACAGTATTCGATCTTTCACTTCAGTTTCTTGTCTGAAACATGTTTTATTGCACTACTGACTAATGTCGCACATGAATTTATTTCACACCTGCGATCGATGTCTTAGCGAGTGTATTTCCATATATTGAACACAACTGTTGCGTCCATTATTATTAATCTTCACAGTGCTTACAGTCCTCATTAGGGAGCGCTCAAATTTCGTCAAGCAGCTCCAGAAATTGTACATCCGAGCACGAATATTGCAAACTATATCTGTGCCAACAGCATTCTGTGATTCGTAGTTATGGCTCTCGAACTCAGCTAATATCGCACAGGTATGTCTTCAGACATCTCGAGAATACGTTTTTTCTTTTTTTTTCAGAATGCTCCACAGTGACCTATTTTCGGTCGATCGCATGCAGAGTATAGGACTTCGACGAAGATGCGAGAGCACACTCGATTTCGGACAAGGTTCACAAACTGTGCAAACGTGTGGGACCTGAGTTTCTCCTGGCGTATACAACTTTCAGGAATTCAGCAAGGTAACAGTTTCAGCGACCGCCGATATTTCGGCAGGAGAACCCCCCGCCATTTTCAAGGCAAACTGCAACGGACAGGCGACGTACATGCAAGTTTAAAACCTCGGTACTTGGACTGAAGCAGGAAAGATAACACACACACTGAACACTAGTGCCACCAAAGATGACCAAAGTCAGAGCTATCGATAGTGAGACTACGAATTCGCAGGTGACGTAGCACTGACTCTGTTTCTTGACAAGGGAGAGAGCCGGATTCCAGAGTTTAAACAAAAACCCCCATCCCACGTAACCAGGTTGCTCGCTAATTTAATCTGAACTGCCTTCTTAATAACACTGTCCCAATAGCTGGATGTGCATGCCAATATCTCGGTGTTATATAATAACATTGGATGGCCAGTATCTAAGCAATGTTCGGCAATAGCTGATCTACTTGGCTACTGTAATCGTGTATGCCGCTTATGCTCAGTGTATCGGTCCTCCACGGTCCTGATAGTTTGACCAATATATGCCATGCCGCAGCTACAACGATCGGCGGTCGCTGAAAGTGTTACCTGGCTGAATTCCCGGAAGTTATTTGTAAGTTGTATACGCCAGGAGAAACTAAGGTCTCGCACTGTTTTCCTCTACGGGGAGGAAATGTATCGGTGTTTACGTAAGTTGGATAAACTTCGGAGCTGTCGAGTTAGATTTCAATGTGCTTTGTCGTTTTTATTGAGGTGTCGTGACGAAAATCATGTCCCAACATTTGCCAAGGTTGTGCACCATATTAATTCTCCTGCCGCCAGTCGCATCAAGCAACGTGCTGGCTTGGCTCTTCTTCGTGAAAGGATTCGTTTTACTCGTCGACGTTTGGATTCTGTTTCCAAAGAATTGTATCGTTTTCATTTTATGGTTGCATCGGAATTATCTGATTTCACTTGGTATTGGTTGCACAGTGCCTCATGGACTCAAGCTGACTGGGAATACAATTCCGTTACTGCCCGGCATTTGGAAAAGTTTGAACGTTTCCATCGCGCGGAGTCTGATGATATATCTCGACGTTCTGTGATGAATCTCCCCGAGAAATCTTTTGACGACGCAACCTTATCCGTGCTTGGGAAGTGTTTAAATTTTGCACCCACTCCGAAGATTTTGCCGGTAGTTGATTACATTAGTTCAATTGAAAAGGCAACTTGCAAACTACCTGCTGATGCTGCAGAGGAGGTTACGAGGGAGGCATGCCGTGTGTTGACTAGGGCTCGTCCACCCAAGAGTAATGTAGAAGCAGCAGAGAGGGCTGCTTCACGGTCTCTCAAAGTTGATCGTGATATTGTTATTTTACTTGCGGACAAGGGCAGTGCCATCGTTGTTTTAAATAAACAGGATTATGTACAAAAGATGAAACATTTACTATCTGACTCAGCGTATCGCAGAATCGATGCTGACCCCACAGAAAGTGTTGAGAGAAAGACCAACAGCGTCTTGAAGAAAAGTGGTTTGTCGCAGGACACTATCAAGAGTCTTAACACTTATAGTGCTGTTCGTCCTAGGTTATATGGTCTTCCGAAGATTCACAAGGAAGGGGTTCCTTTCCGTCCAATAATGAGTAACATCGCCGCTCTGACGTATCGTGTAACCGAGCATCTTGCTTCTGTGTTGAGCCCACAAGTAGGTCGGTGTGAACATTATATCAGGAACCCCGCTGACTTTTTACGCCGTTTGGAAGGACTGCGGTTGAATGACTCTGATATTTTAGTGAGTTTCGATCTAGTCTCTCTCTTCACTCGTGTTCCTCTGTCTGATTCGTTGCGGTTAATTGAGGCTATGTTTGGTGTTGAATTAACTAATCTCTTTCGGCATGTGTTGACATCCACTTACCTTTTATTCAATGACCAGTATTACGAGCAGACAGATGGGGTTGCGATGGGTAGTCAGTTGTCTCCTGTGATCGCAGATTTGTTTAAGGAAAACGTCGAGGAACGTGCATTGGAGTCGGCGCCTTTGAAACCCGCCTGTTTCTTTAGATATGTTGACGATACCTTTGTTGTTTTCCATCATGGTAGGGAGAATTTGAATTCCTTTCTAGAACATCTGAACTCGATCCACCCGAACATTCGTTTTACGATGGAGATGAAAGAGGGTGGTTGCCTTCTCTTTCTTGACGTGTTGGTTAGGAGGAAGGATGATGGATCATTGGGACATGCAGTCTACAGGAAACGTACTCACACCGACTTGTAGTTACAGGCTAATAGTTGTCATCATCCGGCTCAGCGTGAAGGGGTACTTCGTACCTTGGTACACAGGGTACATGTCGTTTCTGACGCTGAGACTTTGCCAGCTGAGCTGTCCCAACTTGAAGTTACATTTCGTCAAAATGGTTATAGTGATAGACAAATTGAACGTGCATTGCGCTATCGACCCATTGTACATCGGGCGATTGATGATAATTCTGAGTCGACACCTAAGTCTACTGCCTTTTTGCCTTACGTAGAAAACACTTCCAACAAGATCGGTCGTATTTTACGTAAATACGATGCGAATTTTTTTCCCGACCTCCATCTAAAATTAGAGCGCTTTTGAGTTCTGTTAAGGATGACCTTGGTCTGCGTAAGCTGGTGTTTATCGTATTCCTTGTAGCTGCGGCATGGCATATATTGGTCAAACTATCTGGACCGTGGAAGATCGATGTACTGAGCATAAACGGCACACACGATTACAGCAGCCAAATCTGCTATTGCCGAACATTGCTTGGATACTGGTAACCCCATGTTTTATAATATCACCGAGATATTATCATGCACGTCCAGCTATTGGGACAGTGTTATTAAGGAGGCGGTTGAGATTAACCTCGTTAACAGGGATGGAGGTTTCTGTTTAAACTCTGTTTGGAGTCCAGCTCTCTCCCTTGTCAAAAAACGGAGGGACAGAGGCAATGTTACCTCACCTGCGAATTCGTAGTCTCACTATCGATAGCTCTGACTTTGGTCATCTTTGGTGGCACTAGTGTTCAGTGTGTGTGTTATCTTTCCTACTTCAGTCCGAAAACAGAGGTTTTAAATTTGCATGTACGTCACCTGTCCGTTGCAGTTTGCCTTGAAAATGGCGGGGTGTCCTCCCGACGAAATATCGGCGGTCGCTGAAAGTGCTACCTGGCTGAATTCCCGGAAGTTATTTGAAAATGTGCAAACGTGTTCCCCTCCTGTAGGCCCCTTCCTACACCACCTCCTCGCTGTCCCTGGCCTTCCTCGTCCTCTTTTACCCCGTCGATCCCAGCAGAAAGCTAGTCTCTCAATGGAGCATCCTGGCTTTTTCGGATGGTGTGTCCGAACCGGCTCCACTTTATTCTCTCTATTTGGATGACAATAGGTTCTTCTCAAGTTCGATTCTAAAGGTCTTAGTTGAATATAACTTTTGGCCAAAAGATTTTTAAAAAAATTATCCTTAGACATCGACTGAGGAAGACTGGCAAACTCTTGGTGGTTGTAATGTTAATCTTCCTAGTTTCACACGCATATAGCAGCTCTCCTTTCACGTTTGTTCTAAATACGAGGGCTATCCAGAAAGTAAGTTACGATCGGTCGCGAAATGGAAACGACTATGAAAATCCGATAAAGCTTTGCAAAGATGTGTTGGGCAGTGCCTCTAGTATGACTCTAGGTAGAATTATGTCGCTCTTTTCATTCCTGAGCTCTTAGTGAGCGCGTAAAGATGTTATAGAAAATAGTGTCTCCCGGCAAGTACGAGGGCCTGGTGAGAATTTTCCCCTGAAGCTATGCAACCAACATTACATAACTGTCGTGCGGTTTCTTCTTCAAGACAATTCTCAGCCTCATTCTGCAGGGGCAATGAAGATATTCCTGATTCGTTTCAATTGGAAATGTTTGGTTACCGACAGTACAGCCCGTAATTGTCTCCCACTGACTTTCATCTCTGCTCACATGAACCGCTGGCTATGAAGACAACATTTTGGCACAGACAACGAGCTTTAGGCCAGCATAGAGAATTGGCGGAAAGCACTGGCGGCTGCCTTCTATGATGAGGGTACTGGAAAGTTGGTACAACGCTACGACGAATGCCTGAGTCAGAACGGCGACTACGTAGAGAAGTAGCTGAAAGGTGTAGCTAACTGTTACAAATGAAACATTTCTGATTTTCACTGTGATTTTCATTTCGCGATCAATCGTAACTTACTTTCTGGACAGCCCTCGTATATGTAGTTTACTTTTTGAATTAAAACACACGCAACACTTGTTTAATGTTCTACAATATTTATTATTCATTTTACAAACCGTTTTAAGGCTGTTACGCCATTATTAGGTACAAAGATAAATACATGGTGCAGTGAAATATTTTAGGATCAAAGATTTAAAACTAGTGCATTTAAGAGTACCTCATTTTCCGGAGATGAAAAATGTTAATATTAGATCAGAGGAAGGAACATGAACTATCTTGAAATAATGGAAATTAATAAATATATATCCATCTGCCCATGCTTAGTACTGAATGACCAGACTCAGTTGCCTAACTTGTTATTCTCCTAGCCCCTTTGACTGATTTATTGACTGTAGCATCCATAGTCGCTACGATGACATCGTGGTCACTAATCCCTGTCTATATATTGACGCCGTAGATAAGGTCGGGCATAGTAGTAGCTACACGTACAATTTTTTTTTTTTTGCGTATTGGCTGTCGAACTAGCTGCTCAAGACAGTTTGTGAGAAACTTGTCCAAAGGGACATCACAAGACAGCCTTCCTCTACCGCCTGCAATGAATCTCTAGACGTACCAATCTACACGCGGTTATTAAGTCGCCTCCAATTAATATTGCATGATCTGTTCATTCCGCGCTATCGAGTGTAGACTTTCTTCGAATGATTCTAAAATTGTCTTAACGGAATAGGGTGTCCGGAAAAAAAAAATTGCTCTGAGCACTATGGGACTTTACTTCTGAGGTAATCAGTCCCCTAGAACTTAGAACTACTTAAACCTAACTGACCTAAAGACATCGCATACATCCATGCACGAGGCAGGATTGGAACCTGCGACCGTAGCGGTCGCGCGGTTCTAAACTGTAGCGTCTAGAACCGCTCTGCCACCCCGGCCGGCGTCCGGTAAAAACATCGTATAATTAACTAGAGTTCACCTATAACTGTTCACGCGTCTGTATAATTTCACAGTCAGGCTCAGTTTCTACCTCTATAGACACATATTTTTGCCGACACCAGTGAACACTGCCCCTAATATAGCATCTCAAAAAATGGCTCTGAGCACTATGGGACTTAAACATCTGTGGTCATCAGTCCCCTAGAACTTAGAACTGCTTAAGCCTAACTAACCTAAGGACATCACACACGTCCATTTCCGAGGCAGTATTCGAATCTATCGGTTCCGAGAATAATTTGAATGCGATAATTTTCCTGGAGGAAAGGAGATGTAGAAACTTTGCTGCAAATAGTTAGTCGATTTACTGTTAAAATTTTGACAGCCGAAGTGTCTTAATTGTGTGTGCAGTCTATTTCGCTCTCTGTGTATCGACCGCTGAAAGTTCATCAACCTCATACTAGCATCTAGCCTGAGAAACATCCATGTACGCTCCACAAGTAGTCTGATACCCAAGTAGCTGCTTCCTTTCTGTAGCGCACCTCTGACCTATTAAGGAGAGTTCTGCAGTTCTCTACCCCAATACCAGCTCCGGAAATCTGCAGCCAATACCGTAACAGAATAAAAAGAGCCTTTGATTGAGTCCCTTCACTCTCCTCAAACCCGAAGGACCCCGATCAGTCCTGGGAACGATGCTGAAATTTATGAGCTCTATTTGCACTGTACGAGCGATGACAGCAGAGCATCACTTCGACCAGCCGCCGGTGCGAACTGTGGACGGGCTCAAAACCGTCCTCCTCCTGTGGTCCCCGGCAGACCGAATGTACATTGGATTTCGTTCTGGTCCTGCACGCTATTTTCGTGAGAGGCTGCATGATGCACCCAACATTAGAGCGCCCAGTAACCAGCAAACTCTCCCTCTCGTGCGCCTGTTCGGATGCTGCCGAAGGAGACGTCACCTGTCTACTCACAGGGTGAATGGGCGAGGCCAGACAGTCTGCCTGCACATTGACTCTGCATCTTGGACGCAACCAAGAGTTAAATTGTCGCCACCTCGGACGTGTTAGCTAAGACTGACGTGGCGCTCTACGAATTTTGTGACGTCACTTCCTGCTATATCACGTTGAAAAGTCACTTCGCCACGCGGAACACAAATGAGTTCTGCGTGCCACCTAAGGTGGAAACAATAAGATGCAAGAACACTCTCTATATCGAAAGCAAATCTTTTCAGGCGCCGTATTGTATTTGTCGAGTTCAGCTGAAATGCATATTTGTTGGGTTTTATGTTACAATCTTTCAGTGTCCGCACATATGCTGTTCCCAAGCACCAGCACATTCAACCTCTCAAGAATGCACTGTTATTTGTACGATTTTTTGTAACACAGCGACGGTAAACGTCATATCGTTAGTTAAAGAATTTTCAAATTGTTATTTTCGAGTTATACCTCGCCTATTATGAAACTAAGCCGATTGAATGCAATGTCATATTGAAGATTCTTAAAAGACGTGTCATTCTTGGTCTGATTTTTTTATAAATGAATGCCAGTTAATAGCACACGGGCGATTAAATGTTTCTTCGGAGGACCGTAACATACGATATAAGATCGTTCATTGCAGAACTTCAGTGTGGCGTAGTTGGAAGGCCGTAAGTTGCAAAGTAGTGTGTAGTGGGTTCACATCCCTCTGTATCCAAATGTTATTTACTTATTTTCATCTTCAGTTTTCTAAAAGGTTGTGATATTAGAAATAATTTTTGTGTTATTTGATCTTATGCAAATATAAGTGAACTCTCTGTCAGGACTGAGTTTGTTCCATATTGTGAACTATTATAAGTTGATATCGTTATTGACTGAACATGTGTCTTCCATTTCTGTCTTATTACATGTTGAAGGATATTGAAGGACTTATGTGTACTACAGACAGAACAACATGACTACCGTATGGGCAAGGGTGGACATCTGAGTTTTAATGGAGCCAACTTTGGAATTTTACGCACGTCCATGTTCAAACTGTAAGGAATGTTCTGTGAAGCGCGATGAACGGAGAAGACGACGGTCAGCTCTGTTACTGTCGTAACTCAAAAGCGGTGGGCTCGGAGTCATACATTATCACGAGAACAACTGCAAACACAATTATGATTTTCTTACGTGGTCCTAGTATGACACAACACTGATAGTATTCCCTCGCGATGTGTGGATTTCGCATCTGACCTCACCATTCTCGTGCTTGTGTCTGCAAAATTTTTGGTTCATGGCAGTTCAACGATATTCCGTCCCTGGTGACTAACGTTGTAAGGAGATATACGTTCCATGGCCAACGAGCTGCATAAGTACTTCGCAAGCATTAAAATTCCATTGTTTAGATTCAGGTGTCATCTTCTAAGCATCAGACTCCTACCATATGAAAATGTGCCCCATCGTACACGTTGTGACCAACAGAAAAATTACATATATTTACATACGCTGCATCGCCATACGCCTCGCTCTCCACATGACACGTGTCTCCAGACGCAGCAGTTGCCTACCTAGCAGCATCTGCTCTTCCACCTACGTGCACGTGGGTAAAATGTGTCGTGTGGTCCACGCTTATAAAGGTTGCCCTGAAACTAACGTCGTAAACAGTTCGTTACCATCTTTTTGACCCGGAGCGTAGCAACTGGGACAGACAGGAAATTGCTACCGTAAAAAATGTATGCACATCGCACCATACGCAGCGCCGTCGAAAACTACACGAAGTTTCATATACGGTACGCAGTGTGCCGGACAACTGGGGATAAACTTACAGTGCTGATACTGAAGCGCAACTTTATGAATTTCAGAGCAGCCTGCGTTATTGATGGGTAGCCCCGACGGTCAAATATGATACCCAGTGGCTTTATTAATTCATGTAGGTCGTTGCGAAAACTGTAGGATAAGGAAACCTGTGTAATATGAAGGTGTGCGTCAGATGGTATTGGAACAGAACATTCTCATAAATTCCGTCAGCTGAAGTGATATGCACAGGTCAGTTCTGTTGTACATGGCTATGCGATTGGATCCGTGCTGATGGTTTGAAATGTACAGCGAACAGACACTAATGAAACGGTGTTTGTATTTGGTCATGACAGTAGCACAAAAGAGCTGCGTTTAGAGAACGCTGTAAGTCCGGAAGTAGACTGTGTGTTCGCTGTCTACTATGGATCCGGAATCAGGCTGTTGGACGACCAATTTTCAAAACTTTTCAGTAGTGATCTGTTGCTGCTTTTATAAGTGTTTTGAGACGAATAAAAAAATTGTTTAATGAAAATGCAAAATCGACAGTAATTGTCTTTTAGTTGTTGATAACATTCACAGGGCCTGGGGAAAATAACATAAACAAATTAAAGGTAGATAGCAACTACACAAAACTTCGAACTGACAGATAAAATATATATAACAGAAAGTAAGTGTTGATTTTTACAGAAAGCGTAAGCATTTTATCTGTATTCTGTAGTAAAATAGATGTGTTTACAGAAGTTCCCACTCTTCGCTCAAATGCCTGCAATAACGACACCGTGGCAACGACTGGAACACCTAGGGACGTTCGTGCTGGATATACGAAATATGATGGTGTGGGTTATTACAAAGTGCCTCAGTTACGTGCGACTTGGTCTGAGGCGAAAAGTATTTGTGAAGAAGACGGTGGCCACATGGTGATTATTAATTCCAAGGAGGAGGAAGAAGTCATTAGAAAAGTGATTTGCGGCCAGATTCTGGCGAGGGTTGGATTCCGCTACGAGCCGCAGAAAGGCTACTACGAGACAGTTCTCGGTAAGTTGCAACTGCCTTCAGTAAATAGGAATTTTAGATTTATGTAAGTATGAAGATTATTCCCTTGAAACTCACCACACAAACAGCTATTGTCACATTTATAAAAGCCTACCATTTCTTCATAATATGTTTTCTAGCTTCGAGGGGTGTCCACAGATTAAATTTTAAAGAGATGTCTATTGAATACGACGCGGCCATTACCTAGTTGTACATTGTTGTTGATATATCTGTTATTATTGTTGTAACTGCATTCCAACGTGCTGATTCCTGACACGGGGTGGGGGTGGGGGGGTTGTACTCTTCTCACTCTTCCTCAGAAGTGTTTAGAAACGTATAGAAAGTTTTAAAGTACTTAAACAAAAAATATGCCCATTATTACAAACAATTCAACCGACTTTGGTTGTTCATTGATCACGTCGAAAATGTTCAGTGCTTATTACAAAAATCACGAGCTAAAGGCGATCTTTATATTGAGGATGAAGCACTGCAAGCCTTATGACCTGGACCATTAGCTAGCAGTGGGAAGGGATGTTGGTGTTGCGTGTAGAGGTGTGGCAATGTGAGGAGCGCTGGTGTGTTGGTATATTTGAATGTGTGGAGTGGGAGAGTTTGCAGGAAGAGGCAGGGGATATAGATAAACAGGATGGAGGCCATGGCATGGCTGACGAGAGTGTGTTCAGCCTGTTGATGGATATGTGTTGGTATGCGGGGTCTGTACGTTAGTTTACGATCAAACAGTGCCATCAGCTTAATGGAATTCAGGAGACCAATAGCAGGGGCTGGTTTAAGCACATCGCCAATTTTAATGACTTAAGAGAACCAAAGATGACAGAGCTTTGATCGGTGCCTGCAGCAGTAAATCATACTGTCAGTGGTGGCCAAAGATGAGCGATTAGGCGAAATCGATGGAACAAAGGGCACAGAGTTTCGGGAAATGTGAAGCTGAATGCAATGTCTACAACGGTTATAGCGTTAATGTACGTCAATGCACACCAAAATGACGAAATTTGAGTAATTAAACTAATCGGAGGAAGCCGCCTGGTGGAATTTTGCAAAGA
This sequence comes from Schistocerca cancellata, assembly GCF_023864275.1. NCBI lineage: Eukaryota > Metazoa > Arthropoda > Insecta > Orthoptera > Acrididae > Schistocerca > Schistocerca cancellata. The sequence goes on along the minus strand of NC_064627.1, from coordinate 78,178,629 downwards.
GCACAACTTAATCATAGCTAACACTTTGTTCAAGAATCATAAAAGAAGGTTGTATACATGGAAGAAGCCTGAAGATACTGACAGGTTTCAGATAGATTATATAATGGTAAGACAGAGATTTAGGAACCAGGTTTTAAATTGTAAGTCATTTCCAGGGGCAGATGTGGACTCTGAGCACAATCTATTGGTTATGAACTGTAGATTAAAACTGAAGAAACTGCAAAAAGATGGGAATTTAAGGAGATGGGACCTGGATAAACTGACTAAACCAGAGGTTGTACAGAGTTTCATGGAGAGCATAAGGGAACAATTGACAATAATGGTGGAAAGAAATACAGTAGAAGAAGAATGGGTAGTTTTGAGGGATGAAGTAGTGATGGCAGCAGAGGATCAAGTAGGTAAAAAGACGAAGGCTAGTTGAAATCCTTGGGTGACAGAAGAAATATTGAATTTAATTGACGAAAGGAGAAAATATAAAAATGCAGTAAATGAAGCAGGCATGAAGGAATACAAACGTCTCAAAAATTAGATCGACAGGAAGTGAAAAATGGCTAAACAGGCATGGCTAGAGGACAAATGTAAGGATGTAGAGGCTTATCTCACTAGGGGTAAGATAGATACTGCCTACAGGAATATTAAGGAGACCTTTGCAGGAAAGAGAACCACTTATATGAATATCAAGAGCTGCGATGGAAACCCAGTTCTAAGCAAAGAAGGGAAAGCAGAAAGGTGGAAGGAGTATATGGAGGGTCTCTACAAGAGCGATGTACCTGAGGGCAATGTTATAGAAATGGAAGAGGATGTAAATGAAGATGAAATGGGAGATATGATACTGCGTGAAGAGTTTGATAGAACACTGAAAGACCTAAGTCGAAACAAGGCCCCGGGAGCAGACAACCTTCCATTAGAACTACTGACAGCCTTGGGAGAGCCAGTCCTGACAAAACTCTACCATCTGCTGAGCAAAATGTATGAGACAGGCGAAATACCCTCAGACTTCAAGAAGAATATAATAACTCCAATCCCAAAGAAAGCAGGTGTTGACAGATGTGAAAATTATCGAACTATCAGTTTAATAAGTCACAGCTGCAAAATACTAACGCGAATTCCATACAGACGAATGGAAAAACTGGTGGAAGCCGACCTCGGGGAAGACCAGTTTGGATTCCGTAGAAATATGGGAACCCTTGAGGCAATACTCACCCTACGACTAATTTTAGAAGCTAGATTAAGAAAAGGCAAACCTACGTTTCTAACATTTGTAGACTTAGAGAAAGCTTTTGACAATGTTGACTGCAATACTCTCTTTCAAATTCTGAAGGTGGCAGGGGTAAAATACAGAGAGCAGAAGGCTATTTATAATTTGTACAGAAACCAGATGGCAGTTATAAGAGACGAGGAGCATGAAAGGGAAGCAGTGGTTGGGAAGGGAGTGACACAGGGTTGTAGCCTCTCCCCGATGTTGTTCAATCTGTATATTGAGCAAGCAGTAAAGGAAGCAAAAGAAAAATTCGGAGTAGGTATTAAAATCCATGGAGAAGACATAAAAAATCTAAGGTTCACCGATGACTTGTAATTCTGTCAGAGACAGTAAAGGACTTGGAAGAGCAGTTGAACGGAATGGATAGTGTCTTGAAAGGAGGATATAAGATGAACATCAACAAAAGCAAAACGAGGATAATGGAATGTAGTCGAATTAAGTCGGGTGATGCTGAAGGAATTAGATTAGGAAATGAGACACTTAAAGTAGTAAAGGAGTTTGGCTATTTGGGCAGCAAAATAACTGATGATGGTTGAAGTAGAGAGGATATAAAATGTAGACTGGCAATGGCAAGGAAAACGTTTTTGAAGAAGAGAAATTTATTAACATCGAGTATAGATATAAGTGTCAGGAAATCGTTTCTGATAGTATTTGTATGGAGTTTAGCCATCTATGGAAGTGAAACATGGACGATAAATAGTTTGGAAAGGAAGAGAATAGGAGCTTTCGAAATGTGGTGCTACAGAAGAATGCGGAAGATTAGATGGGTAGATCACATAACTAATGAGGAGGTATTGAATAGGATTGGGGAGAGGAGAAGTTTGTGGCACAACTTGACTGGAAGAAGGGATTATTATAATTAAATAATACCGAATATTTGTTTTTGTGATCTGTGTTATTGAGAAACGTGGGATATGAAATCAAATCTCATTTAGTGCAACGCTATTGCCATCTAAATACAGTGATACTCTTCATAGTAATATTTTTAGAAACGTGTAGATAGATTTTAAGTACTTAAATTTAATGTATGTCCGTTATTACATATAAGTAAACGTAATTTGGTAATTCATTTATATTTCTGTCATCAATGAATATTTCCGCCGTTGGAAGTGGATGTTGATGAGAGAAAAAGTTATTAACTCATAATGCGGTGAAACCGATCATTCACCCAACATGTAAGACAAATTGTTCTGTTTTAGTTTCATTGAAGTGCAGTAAATCACCGGTTGTCAAGTAATGACAATTCTCACTCACTGAAGCAATCTTAGAGTAAAAGTTTCAGTCCAACGATATACTTTCATTCTTTGTAATTATTGCTGGTTAAATAATATACAGCTACATATTTTTCCAAAAGGGTAAATTCGCCAACATGTTGTTGCACACTACCTACGCGAGTGATCATCTACACGCTGCTACTTCTACAATTAGAAATGCTGTGCGGTGCACATGTTTTAACATTCCACTTGTATATTACTTACTTTAGTGGACTCATTGTTAAGGAGGTTTCAAATATTTCTATATCCATCACATTGATAATATATTACTGTTGCAAAGGCCTTTCTGATACTGAGTTGTTTCTGTTAGTTAAGTCTAACTAGAAGTGCCTGAGATGTATGATACGTAGTAAGTGACTTTCGTGAACTTCACAGTAGTGAAAGTTTGCAGGAGGACAAGCGTGTAGTGATTTAGTCTTTCACCGTGTGTCATTAATGTTTAACATCAATAAACTACCTATTCTATTTAATTTGAACTGTTTACTGTAGGACATACACTATGGTGTAATAGATATCCATAACCTTAAGAATTTCTTACTCAAAAACGTCTTAATTGCATGCTGACAATAGTCCATGTGAAACTCTGTGCTTGTGAAATGTTACCCTGACACAGGACACTAATTAAGAGCCGGACACACGTCTAAGATCTGCGCTGTAATTTAATATGCAGTTCTTTAATGGATAACGCCAATGACTGAAGGTCCTAGCTACAAATCTTAATGAAGACGATTGTACAGAGAAGTTATTTCATGTGGTTGGAAGGATTTGACACGAACAGTTTATCGATGACTAAAGTAATCAAAATATACACTCCTGGAAATGGAAAAAAGAACACATTGACACCGGTGTGTCAGACCCACCATACTTGCTCCGGACACTGCGAGAGGGCTGTACAAGCAATGATCACACGCACGGCACAGCGGACACACCAGGTACCGCGGTGTTGGCCGTCGAATGGCGCTAGCTGCGCAGCATTTGTGCACCGCCGCCGTCAGTGTCAGCCAGTTTTCCGTGGCATACGGAGCTCCATCGCAGTCTTTAATACTGGTAGCATGCCGCGACAGCGTGGACGTGAACCGTATGTCCAGTTGACGGACTTTGAGCGAGGGCGTATAGTGGGCATGCGGGAGGCCGGGTGGACGTACCGCCGAATTGCTCAACACGTGGGGCGTGAGGTCTCCACAGTACATCGATGTTGTCGCCAGTGGTCGGCGGAAGGTGCACGTGCCCGTCGACCTGGGACCGGACCGCAGCGACGCACGGATGCACGCCAAGACCGTAGGATCCTACGTAGTGCCGTAGGGGACCGCACCGCCACTTCCTAGCAAATTAGGGACACTGTTGCTCCTGGGGTATCGGCGAGGACCATTCGCAACCGTCTCCATGAAGCTGGGCTACGGTCCCGCACACCGTTAGGCCGTCTTCCGCTCACGCCCCAACATCGTGCAGCCCGCCTCCAGTGGTGTCGCGACAGGCGTGAATGGAGGGACGAATGGAGACGTGTCGTCTTCAGTGATGAGAGTCGCTTCTGCCTTGGTGCCAATGATGGTCGTATGCGTGTTTGGCGCCGTGCAGGTGAGCGCCACAATCAGGACTGCATACGACCGAGGCACACAGGGCCAACACCCGGCATCATGGTGTGGGGAGCGATCTCCTACACTGGCCGTACACCACTGGTGATCGTCGAGGGGACACTGAATAGTGCACGGTACATCCAAACCGTCATCGAACCCATCGTTCTACCATTCCTAGACCGGCAAGGGAACTTGCTGTTCCAACAGGACAGTGCACGTCCGCATGTATCCCGTGCCACCCAACGTGCTCTAGAAGGTGTAAGTCAACTACCCTGGCCAGCAAGATCTCCGGATCTGTCCCCCATTGAGCATGTTTGGGACTGGATGAAGCGTCGTCTCACGCGGTCTGCACGTCCAGCACGAACGCTGGTCCAACTGAGGCGCCAGGTGGAAATGGCATGGCAAGCCGTCCCACAGGACTACATCCAGCATCTCTACGATCGTCTCCATGGGAGAATAGCAGCCTGCATTGCTGCGAAAGGTGGATATACACTGTACTAGTGCCGACATTGTGCATGCTCTGTTGCCTGTGTCTATGTGCCTGTGGTTCTGTCAGTGTGATCATGAGATGTATCTGACCCCACGAATGTGTCAATAAAGTTTCCCCTTCCTGGGACAATGAATTCACGGTGTTCTTATTTCAATTTCCAGGAGTGTAGTTACTCCTAATATATTATTAATGAATATGAAATTATTCATCAAATCTTTATGATAACTCTTACTAGTGCATTTGTCTATTTGCGCCATTCCTTCTGTGCTAATAACAATATGAAAATTATGCGCGAAACTCGTTGACTACAAAACCAGTTCCTATACCCCAATAGTTATTGATGAACTCACACATTCACTCGCCCCGCGGGGTAGCCGTGCGATCTGGGGCGCCTTGCTACGGTTCGCGCGACTACCCACGCCGGAGGTTCGAGTCCTCTTTCAGGCATGGGTGTATGTGGTGTCGTTAGCGTAAGTTAGTTTAAGTTAGATTAAGTAGTATGTAAGCCTAGGGACAGATGACCTCAGCGGTTTGGTCCCACAGGAACTTACCACAGATTTCCAATTTGCCATGCATTCCCTACAGCAAAGCCGGAAATGACACAGGTGATCGTACTAATTGCTCCTAGTGCAGATCAACAAAAGCCCTATCACGCCAGTGCTGCTCATTATACTGATCGTAATTGTTCACCGACGCAATGCAAAAAACCGCCCTCGTTCAAGTGGCTCTGCGGTAGAGGGGAAGGTTCACGCTGTTGTTGTTGTTGTGGTCCTCAGTCCAGAGACTGGTTTGATGCAGCCCTCCATTCTACTCTATCCTCTGTAAGATTATTCATCTCCAAGTAACTACTGCAACCTACATCCTTCTGAATCTGCTTAGTATATTCATATCTTGGTGTCCCTCTACGATTTTTACGCTCCGCGCTGTCCCTCAATACCAAATTGGTGATCCCTTGATGCCTCAGAACATGTCCCACCAACCGATTCCTTCTTCTAGTGAATTTGTGCCACAAACTCTTCTTCTCCCCTATTCTATTCAGTACCTCCTCATTAGTTACGTCATCTATCCATCTAATCTTCAGTATTCTTCTGTAACATCAAATTTCGAAATATTCTATTCCCTTCTTGTCTAAACTAGTTATCGTCCATGTTTCACATCCATAAATGGCTATACTCCTAACAAATACTTTCAGAAACGACTTCCTGACACTTAAATCTATACTCGATGTTAACAAATTTCTCTTCTTCAGAAACGCATTCTTTCGTATTGCCAGCCCACATTTTATATCCTCTCTACTTTGACCATCATCATTTATTTTGCTCCCCAAATAGCAAACCTTATCTTCTACTTTAAGTGCCTAATTTGCTAAACTAATTCACTCAGCATCACCTGATTTAATTTGACTGCATTCCATTATCCTGGTTTTGCTTTTGTGGGTATTCATCTTATGTCCTCCTTTCAAGATATTGTCCATTCCGTTCAACTGCTCTTCCAAGTCCTTTGCTGTCTCTGACAGAATTACAATATCATCGCTAAACCGCAATTTTTTTTATTTCTTCTCCATGGATTTTAATTTCTACTCCAAATTTTTCTTTTGTTTCCTCTACCTCTTGCTCAATATACAGACAGAATAACATCGGTGATAGGATACAAATCCTTTCCCAACCACTGCTTCTCTTTCGTGCCCCTCGACTCTTATAACAGTCATCAGGTTGCTGTACAAATTGTAAATAGCCTTTCGTTCCCTGTATTTAGCCCCTGCTGCATTTAGAATTTGAAAGAGAGTATTCCAGTCAAGACTGTCAAAAACTTTCACTAAGTCTACAAATGCAAGAAACGTAGGTTTACCTTTCCTAAATCAATCTTCTAAGATAAGTCGCAGGGTATTGCCTCACGTGTTCCAACATTTCTACGGAATCCAAACTGATCGTCCCAGAGATCGGCTGCTACCAGTTTTTCCATTCGTGTGTAAAGAATTGGTGTTAGTATTTTGCAGCCGTGACTTATTTAACTGATAGTTTGGTAATTTTCACACCTGTCAACAACTCTTTCTTTGGGTTTGGAATTATTATATTCCTCTTAAAGTCTGAGGGTATTTCACTTGTCTCATACATCTTGCTCACCCAATGGTAGAGTTTTGTCAGGGCTGGCTCTCCCAAGGCTGTCAATAGTTCTAATGGAATGTTGTCTACTCCCGGGGCCTTGTTTCGACTTATATCTTCCAGTGCTTTGTAAATTCTTCACGCAGTATCATATCTCCCATTTCATCTTTCTCTACGTCCTCTTTCATTTCCATAGTATCGCCTTTGTGTTGACCCCCTACATATTCTTTCCACCTTTCTGCTTTCTCTTCTTTGCTTCGTACTGGTTTTTAATCTGATATTCATACAAGTGGTTCTCTTTTGTCCAAAGCTTTCTTTAATTTTCTTATAGGCAGTGTCTATCTTACCCCTAGTCATATATGCTTCTACTGCCCTACATTTGTCCTGTAGCCATCCTTGCTTAGCCACTTTGCAATTCCTGTCGAACTCATTTTGAGACGATTGTATTCCTTTTGCCTACTTAATTTATTGCATTTTTATATTTTCTCCTTTCTCCAATTAAGTTCAATATATCTTCTGTTATCCAAGGATTTCTACTAGCCCTCACCTTTTTACATACTTTATCCTCTGCTGCCTTTACTATTTCATCCCCCAAAGCTACTACCCATTCTTCTTCTACTCTATCTCGTTCCCCCGTTCTTGTCAATCGTTCCCTAGTGCTGTCTCAAACTCTCCACAACCTCTGGTTCTTTCAGCGGAAATCTCTTGCAATTTAAAACCTATTTCCTAAACCTCTGTCTTATCATTGTATAGTATATCTGATACCTTCCAGTGTCTCCAGGCCTCTTCCACGAATACAACCTTCTTTCATGATTTTTAAACCAAGTGTTAGCTATGATTAAGCTATGCTCCGTGGAAAATTTCTACCATTTGGCTTCCTCTTTCATTCCTTACCATCATTCCATATTCACCTACTTGTCCTTCTCTTCCGTTTCCTACTATCGAATTCCAGTCCTCCATGACTATTAAACTTTAGTGTCCCTTCACTATCTGAATAATTTCACCCGCGCTCCTAATTTTTTATTCATTACTAAAACTACTCCTGCATCCTGGTTTTGTACTTATAGCCCTGTATTCACGTGATCAGAAGTCTTGCTCCTCCTGCCACCGAACATCAGTAATTCCCACTGTATCCACCTTCAAACTATCCATTTCCCTTTTTAATTTTCAAACCTAACTATCCGATTAAGAGATCTGACATTCTACGCTCCGATCCGTAGAACGCCAGTTTTCTTTCTCGTGATAACGGCGTCCTCCTGAGTAGTCCCCGCCCGGAGATCCAAATGGGATCCTATTTTACCTCCAGTATAATTTAATAGTTTTACTGACATTCAGAGTAGTCACCAGCATTGTGTATAACCCGTTGCCAGCGATGTGGAAGTCTTGGGATACTCTTCGCAGTGCCAGTTGTGTTGACAGTTCGAGCGGCGCAGTATATTGCTCGACGAATTTGTAGCAGTTGTTAATTTTTGGAACACAGCCGACGACGAGCTTAGAAACAGAGGTGATGACGTTTTCTGCAGGACCTGACCATCATTTTGCAGGACAATGCCCAAGCACGTACAGTGCAAGCTCTTACTGATCTGTTTGACTTATGGGGCTGCTAGGTGTTATACCACCTACTGCATTCCCCTTACTTAAGCCCTCGTGAGTTCAACTCGATTTCTAAACGGAAGGAAACACTTCACGGCGTTGGCTTCAGAACTGCTAGAAATGCGTCGAGCAATATACTCGCGGTAGCGTTCTCGCTTCCCGGGCACGGGGTCCTGGTTTCGATTTCGGGGGCGGTCAGGGATTTTCACCTGACCCGAGATGACTGGGTGTTGCTGTGTCGTCTTTATCATCATCATTCATTCCCATTACGGTCGGAGGAAGGCAACGGAAAACCACCTCCATTAGGACCTTGCCTAGTACGGCGGTGCGGGTCTCTCGCATCGTTCCCATACACTCTGTCAAGAAGCATGGTACTTGTTTCCGTTCTTTACATTGTTTCTAGCTCACTACCACCTAGATTAAATGTTGAAAATGTGGCAAAATAAACGCAAGTCTGCAAAATTTCCGTATGTTGCTTTAGCTGTGGACGCCAGTGTATCACTTCACCTATATTGCCTTACATGCCCACAACATCACCAAACAGCGTTCAGTCCCACGATCGGCAGTGAACATCGTGTTTGGGTAAGTAGTGTCTCTCAAATCGATTCAGCATGAGGTTACTGGTATTCCGTTTGCTCACTGCTCTTCTTCTGTGCCTTCAGGTGAACCACTCGACTCCGTTGGCTACATCAACTGGGACGAGAGCGCTGGTCCACCGTCCATGGAAGGTGAATGCGGCGCGGTGTGGGAGGCAACGGGCAAAGTCAGGAACATCCGCAGCAAAGTCCCGCTCCCGTTCGTCTGTGAGCTGCCGGCGTAGCAAAGGCCTTTCTTGTCAGGTGCTTCGGGATTCATTGTGCTACTGTTGATGTAATCTCTTTTGTCAAATAAACAGAAAGTACTGTCTCGCGCATATTTCCGAGTACGTGGATATATGTCTCCTGAAAGAAAAAGCCCTGAGTAAGTACCCAATAAATGACTTAGACTGGTGAAAAGTATAAAAATGCAACACCATCAAGGACAAGGTCATTTTATTGACCAGGTTGTAGGAGTAGACGACAACAAATTCAGACCGAATAGCAGGTAAAGAAACAGTCACATCAACACACAGTCCACCTCCTCTGGCGGCAATGCAGGCGTGTATTCCCGCATACAAACGATCATAAAGATGAGAATAGCCCAAGTCTCTTACTTCCTTTGTTGACATTGTGAAATGTTTCTTCTGGAGAACGAGTGAGCTCCCGCTTCACCATGTTCTACAGATATTCAGCTGATATGAAACTTCCTGGCAGATTAAAACTGTGTGCCCGACCGAGACTCGAGCTCGGGACCTTTGCCTTTCGCAGGCAAGTGCTCTACCAACTGAGCTACCGAAGCACGACTCACGTCCGGTACTCACAGCTTTACTTCTGCCAGTACCTCGTCTCCTACCTTCCAAACTTTACAGAAGCTCTCCTGCGAACCTTGCAGAACTAGCACTCCTGAAAGAAAGGATATTGCGGAGACATGGCTTAGCCACAGCCTGGGGGATGTTTCCAGAATGAGAATTTTTTCACTCTGCAGCGGAGTGTGCGCTGATATGAAACTTCCTGGCAGATATTCAGCTGGAGATATTCAGCTGCCGAGAGATATGGTGATCTTGCTGGCAAGGCCAGTTGTTGAACACCACAGAAAGCAAATTACATCGCAGCAGCCGTATGTGTACGTGCACTGTCCTGATTTGCCAATAGCACGGGGATAATGATATGCGTAATGTAGTGCGCACCGGTTGCTTTGACCAATAGATAAATCAAACGTGAACGCGAGTGGTAACTGATGGACCCTCGCACAATGGAACACGGAATGGGGCCAACGCACTCCGGACTAGGCAGCTCATCGGATGTACGCCATACGCGTCTAAGGCCATCACTCGCGTACAGACAGAATCCACTGTTATCAGTCACGACAACAGAGCGCCATTCTACACTCCATTCGATTCTTTCACGGTACCAGAGTAGCCAAGTTTGGCTGCGTCTTGTGTCAGCTGTGGTCTGGCCAGAGGCACACGTGCTCTTAGTCCTGCTGCAAGCGGATGGTTTCCAACTGTTCTCTGTGACACAGCAGATCCAATATCTGCCCAGAGTTCTTCCCTGGATGATGTTCGGTAGGCCACTGCTGCCCCTACGACGAGCTAGTCTTAATGTCCGTTTGTAATACGTGGTCTGCAAATGTGGCAATGTTCCACAAACCACTGTTGAAAGGAGAAACACTTCGCCGACACACTGTGCTCAACATATGCGGCAATCCATTAATATGTCCATCCACCTTCCCGCAGACCAAAACTCCGACGCCATTCAAATCACTGGAGTTGTTCACCAGCAGTACATACTCATCTGTGGGGCCCGGTTGTACGCTAGAATATATGTTGCCAATACTGTTCATCTCTAAACTCGATAGGGTCACTGGTTGCAGAATCAAAACAGAGGGCACTCATACATCTTTTCTACTGATGTGTTTTCTTTTCACACCTTACCATCGTCAATATCCTCTAGAATCTGCGTACACTATTCTTTCACCCAGACTGCATATTCAGCCTCAGCTTTGAATTTCAACAGCTAAATATTCGTGGATGCCATAACAGATGTTCCCATAACATTTTATTTCTTCTGGAAAGCGTTTTCCATCTACATTTACGTTTCTTGTTCTATTTATTATTTTTAGTACACTTTACAGCCGGTGTGACGAAGGAAAATGAGTTAATATTGTAACCACGAGTGTTGAACAACGAGAACACTGGAATCGTTTTCATAAAGGGTGAACACGGTAGTGAAAGTAAAAAGCAAATACAAGTGAATCGATGATGAGATTGATGAGTGGTTCACCACTGAAATAAGATGCGCAGCCCTTAGCATGTATACAGTGACGAAACTTGTGTCGTACCTTTCGACTTTAAACTCTATCTTAAATTGAAACCGAGCGGGGTGTCAAAGTGGTTAGCAAACTGGACTCGCATTCGGGAGAACGACGGTTGAAACAGGCGTCCGGCCTTCCCGATTCAGGTTTTCCGCTATTTCCCTAAATCACTTCAGGGAAATGCCGGGATCGTTCCTTTGAAAGGGCACTGCTGTTTCCTTCTGCATTCTTTCCTAACTCTATGGGACCGTTGACCTCACTGCTTGGTCTCCTCCCCAAATCAACCATAAATTGAAGAAATCCTCCAAGCAGTAGTTGTAAACTTTCAGCAAAATACTCCTCTAGTGGCTGTGTTGCCTAATGTGGTAAAATTTTAATGTAGTCTTTTCTAGGTGAAGAAGCCAAGTGACGAACTTCTTATTGAATAATTAATATAAATATATGATAATCCACCGTTAACAGTTACCTTGTGTGAAAGACTTACTTCATCATTAGTACGTACAAGGTTTGAAAAAAATAATTCAAATGTCTCTGAGCACTATGGGACTTAACTTCTGAGGTCATCAGTCCCCTAGAACTTAGAACTACTTAAACCTCACTAACCTAATGACATCACACACATCCATGCCCGAGGCAGGATTCGAACCTGCGACCGTAGCAGCAGCGGGGTTCCGGACTGACGCGCCTAGAACCGCTCGGCCACAGCGGCCAGCTACAAGGTTTGAAATCACATGGAAATGAAAGGGAGATCCTAAGGTAATAAAAAAAAATTCACACTGTAGGGGAGAATACATGACACAAAAAGCCAGGAAAACCCAGTTACTCCACACATGGCGGATACCGCGAAGCTACCCGAGTATGCTCTGACGGACGAGGGGCAATGTGGAACGTTGCTACAAGGCAGCAGATGCAACAAGGCACGGTGTACCTGTAGACATGCAATACACAGTAGTGCAGGGATGCGACTGCGGAGTGGAAACACAAAGAAACAAGACAGCTAAACCAAGACCAGACATACCTCCCGTACTGACGGACAGAGACTGTCGAGCATTACGGAAAGGTGGCTGGCAAAAATCACACGAAATCAGCGGAAGGAGTCTCTTGCGAGTTCCAAATTGCTGCCAGCAGTACTGATAGCACAATGCCTGTGCTTAGGAGAGAAGAAAGAGTCGGGTATAATGATCGAGCAGCTCCTGATGAGTCACACGTTACCGTGGTCAGCGCTAAGCGGCGTCACTGCACCATGGCTGACTAGAAGAATGCTTCACACTGTTCCCTGTGGCAGTCCGGTGGAAGGGGTTGGGTTCGGCGAACGCCTGGAGAAAGTTAGTTGCCATCAGAGCCCACAGTGATGTACGTAGGGGGTGGTGTAAGAGTAGGGCACTATTGTTCGTGGTTACGTTGTGGTCCCTATTTTGCGCTTAATAAACCGATAATTGCTAAGGGATGTGGACACATGCTTCACTATTGTGTACTGTGTACAGTAGAGGAGCTCATCGAAAAAGATTACCGTTTAGCAGCGTGGGAGCACACCCTTTCATAAAGCAGCATTTTTGACGCAACTGACTGTGGACAATAAATTTCCTGAAATGGACTTGCCTTGGAAGAAACGACATTTTGTATATCGATTGCGTGGTTGATTCTCTTGTAAAAATTTTTTTCTTTATTTATAAACACAGTGTCATGTTAATGACACAGTCATAACCGGTTTCGGCCATACAATGACCATCTTCAGATGCTAAACACGGCATACACTGAACACAGCACAGCACAGTGTATGCCGCGTTTAGCATCTGAAGATGGTCATTGTATGGCCGAAACCGGTTATGACTGTGTCATAAACATGTGACTGTGTTTATAAATAAAGAAAAATTTTTTACAATGAACTTGATCTATACAGAGTCCCGACCTGAACTGGGGGAACCACTTTTCAGTTGGAACGTCGGTTTTGCTCGACACTCCAGCACTACACATCTCTACTTCTCTGGTTTCGGCTCCTGCGCAGGCATACAGACACCTCGCTGACCCATGTTCAGCAGATTCCAAGCCGTCGTAAAAGTGAAGGATGGACACGCGTCATATTAATAACCACTAATAGGTGTCCGGAGGGTTTTGATCAGATAGTGCATGCTCAGCGTTCTGTTAGAAGGAGAACATGCATGTGATGACTACGTGTAGGGGGTTTATTTTGTGCAATTTGGATTTGATTTACTCAAGACATAAAATGAACGAGTGTAATTTATCATGTGGAAAAAAATTCGTTTCGTTCATTCAACCGCTAAATAGTTAACAAGTATGGATGGTTATTAGGAAAACGTAGAAGTGCATCTTTTAGAAAACAGACCTAATCAAACAGCCGAATGCAGAAGCTACGACTTGACTCTCGCTCATTTGAACAGGTTAGACTCGATTCTGCGAGTATTGCACCAATTGAGGAAATCAGTAGTAGCGATTTTTGAGTTATGTGCCTTTAGCATAATATGGGGAAAAGATGTTATTCTGAAGGTAGCGGCTGTGCTATCCCGCTCTTGGCCCTAAGCGACCTTGCGGCAGTCATTTGTTTTCCATTGAGTATTTTATCTAGTTGATAATCATGTTATACTTTCACATTTTAGTTTTTATTCTTGTGACAATTTTGTTTGACGAGAGTATCTTTGCTCAGACGTTTATAACCATGGTGTGATTACATGTATTCCATGTAAGTTTTTTATTTTGATGAAGTTGCCCTAGTGCAATCGAAACCGTGGCCAATTGACAAATATTTTATGCAACCGATGTGGCTTTATATACATTCCGTAATTAAAGATGAAGCAGCTAGCATGAAAAACATAGCCAAGAAACAGGAATCTATGGATGAAACACTCGAGGCGGTAAGCAAAGAGATACACTCCTGGAAATTGAAATAAGAACACCGTGAATTCATTGGCCCAGGAAGGGGAAACTTTATTGACACATTCCTGGGGTCAGATACATCACATGATCACACTGACATCACACTGACAGAACCACAGGCACATAGACACAGGCAACACAGCATGCACAATGTCGGCACTAGTACAGTGTATATCCACCTTTCGCAGCAATGCAGGCTGCTATTCTCCCATGGAGACGATCGTAGAGATGCTGGATGTAGTCCTGTGGAACGGCTTGCCATGCCATTTCCACCTGGCGCCTCAGTTGGACCAGCGTTCGTGCTGGACGTGCAGACCGCGTGAGACGACGCTTCATCCAGTCCCAAACATGCTCAATGGGGGACAGATACGGAGATCTTGTTGGCCAGGGTAGTTGACTTACACCTTCTAGAGCACGTTGGGTGGCACGGGATACATGCGGACGTGCATTGTCCTGTTGGAACAGCAAGTTCCCTTGCCGGTCTAGGAATGGTAGAACGATGGGTTCGATGACGGTTTGGATGTACCGTGCACTATTCAGTGTCCCCTCGACGATCACCAGTGGTGTACGGCCAGTGTAGGAGATCGCTCCCCACACCATGATGCCGGGTGTTGGCCCTGTGTGCCTCGGTCGTATGCAGTCCTGATTGTGGCGCTCACCTGCACGGCGCCAAACACGCATACGACCATCATTGGCACCAAGGCAGAAGCGACTCTCATCGCTGAAGATGACACGTCTCCATTCGTCCCTCCATTCACGCCTGTCGCGACACCACTGGAGGCGGGCTGCACGATGTTGGGGCGCGAGCGGAAGACGGCCTAACGGTGTGCGGGACCGTAGCCCAGCTTCATGGAGACGGTTGCGAATGGTCCTCGCCGATACCCCAGGAGCAACAGTGTCCCTAATTTGCTGGGAAGTGGCGGTGCGGTCCCCTACGGCACTGCGTAGGATCCTACGGTCTTGGCGTGCATCCGTGCGTCGCTGCGGTCCGGTCCCAGGTCGACGGGCACGTGCACCTTCCGCCGATCACTGGCGACAACATCGATGTACTGTGGAGACCTCACGCCCCACGTGTTGAGCAATTCGGCGGTACGTCCACCCGGCCTCCTGCATGCCCACTATACGCCCTCGCTCAAATTCCGTCAACTGCACATACGGTTCACGTCCACGCTGTCGCGGCATGCTACCAGTGTTAAAGACTGCGATGGAGCTCCGTATGCCACGGCAAACTGGCTGACACTGACGGCGGCGGTGCACAAATGCTGCGCACCTAGCGCCATTCGACGGCCAACACCGCGGTTCCTGGTGTGTCCGCTGTGCCGTGCGTGTGATCATTGCTTGTACAGCCCTCTCGCAGTGTCCGGAGCAAGTATGGTGGGTCTGACACACCGGTGTCAATGTGTTCTTTTTTCCATTTCCAGGAGTGTATATATATATATATATATATATATATATATATATATATATATATATATATATATATATATATATATATATATATATATATTGATTACTATTTGTTCTTTCTTTACACTATATACCTCAAATTAAACTTATGGTACGTACATGTGTTACAGTCTGAATAGTAGAAGCCAGTTAGTTATTATAGCACACACAAGTTATAGAGATGAAAGCTGTATTTCTTTAGTACACTGCTGCAGTATATATTACAAAATAGACTCAACAGCTATCGTGAGGACCCAGAAACTAATCTATCAGTAGAATGAGATCAACACTGACTAATTATGTTACAAGAAAATATAAAAAAACTTTTAAATACTGACACTTGATAATATAAATATTATTGCAAACCTGCACTTAATTTTTACTATCCAATAACTATTCTGAATAATCCCAATTTTATTCATGTAACTTTAATGCTGTACTGAGATTTTAACAACAAAGGCATTTAAGTAAAGCAATTCAGACCTTTCTATGGCGGTTATACTTTAGTGAAACTTGAACTATTCATTTAGGAAAAACATGTGAAGTATTTCAGGAACACGATTTACTGCAAAATAAAGAAATCTGCTATTCTCAAATATCAGAAACCATTGCGAGAGAACTCAACTACCTTTCAGTTCATTAAAACAGGATAATCAGGAATATAGCAGCGCTTGTAATAAGGCACTGTCTAGGAAAATTACTAAGGATAAAATACAGGTGCTAGACACAAAGTTTAAAGAACACAGCATAATGTAAAGCATGTGGTGACTCTTCGCTTACAGCTCCAGACTGTGTTGGCTTCCATCACACAGCTTGGGGCTGTTGCCAAGGAGCAACACTGGTTGGGGGGGGGGGGGTCGGACGCAGGGATGTGAGAGACGTCGAGCACGTCCCACGTGTCCCCCGTTCGGTCCACTGCTGTGGCCGCCCCAGGTACTGCCTGCACTGAGGTTGACCCTTCACCTGTGGTCGAATGGGAGATCATTCCAAAGTCTACCAGGCAGCGAAAAACATTCCTAGAGGCCGATAGTAGGGCCTCATTGGTTTGTTTGACGAAAAGGTTTCGAGCGTTATCTGTGGCTGACGATGCTTCTGAACCGGATGCAGTCGTCCACCCTGTTCCAGAGGAAGCTTCTCGGCCAGCAAGGTCTGGTCGTTCACAGAGGGTGGGTTTGCTGACAGTTGACAACTCCAAAACGTTAGGCTCGTAATGGGTCCTCTTGGGAACATGGCTGGAAAGGCTGCTTCTGGATGCCATGAAGAGTACATGTTGCAGACAACTGTAGGTGGTGGCTAATGTCGGTACTAATGACGTATGTCGCTTTGGATCGGAGGAGATTCTCTCTGGTTTTGAGCGGCTTGCGGAAACAATGAAGACTGCCAGTCTTGCTTGAGAGATTAAGGCGGAGCTCACCATCTGCAGCATCGTCGATAGAACCGACTTTGGTCCTTTGGTGCAGAGCCGAGTGGAGGGCCTGAATCAATCAGGCGGTTCTGTGACCGTGTTGGCTGCAGATTCCTTGACCTGCGCCATCGTGTGGTGGGTTGCTGGGTTCCGCTTAATAGGTCAGGAGTCCACTACACACAGGTTAAAAATGGCTCTGAGCACTATGGGACTTAACTACTAAGGTCATCAGTCCCCTAGAACTTAGAACTACGTAAACCTAACTAACCTAAGGACATCACACACATCCATGCCCGAGGCAGGGTTCGAACATACGACCGTAGCGGTCACGCGGTTCCAGACTGTAGCGCCTACAACCGCACGGCTACTCCGGCCAGCACTGCACACACAGGAAGCGGCTACACGGGTAGAGAGGGCTGTGTGGAAGGGAGTGGTCCATTTTTTAGATTAGAGGTCCTCGGGTAACCACTCAAAGGGCGTCCGTCAAAAAGGGTACAGGTAAAACACAGTAAGGTAGTTGTAGAAACGATCGGTATTGTGGTTGTAAATTGTAGTAGCTGTGTTGGGAAAGAACCAGAGCTCCTAGCCGTAATAGAAAGCACTGAAGTTCAAATAGTCATAGGTACAGGAAGCTGGCTAAAGCCGGAAATAAGTTCAGCAGAAATTTTTTCTAACAACATAACAGTTTTCAGAAAGAATAGATTAAATACAATTGGTGGTGGAGTATTTATTGCTGTCAGCAATAGTTTGCCTTGTAGTGAAACTGAAGTAGATAGTTCCTGCGAAATAGTATGGGTCCAGGTTACACTTCACAATCGGACTAAACTATTAATTGGGTCGTTTACCGACCCCGGCTGAGACGATATAGCTGCTGAACAGTTCAAAGAAACCTTGAGTCTCATTTCAAATAGGTACCCCAATCATATGATTATAGTCGGTGGTGACTTTAATCTGGACAAATAGTGAGTATCGTGACGAATACAGGGATAAGCAACCACAAGGCAGTAGCTGCCAGGCTGAATACCGTAACTCCTACAACCATCTCAAAGAAACGCAAAGTATATCTATTTAAAAAGCTGATAAAAATGCTATTAACACCTGTTCAAGAGACAGTCTGCACTACTTCCGATCTGATCATATATGCGTAGAAAAGTTGTGGAATGATTTCAAAGAGATAGTATCGACAGCAATTGAGAGATATATAACACATAAATCAATAAGTGATGATACTGATCCACCATGGTACACAAAACGGGTCAGATTCCTGTTACAGAATCATCGAGAAAAGCATGCCAAATTTAAAAGAACGCAAAATCCACAAGACTGGAAAAGTTTTGCAGAAGTTTGAAATGTAGCGCGTACTTCACTGCGAGGTGCTATACATAATTTCCATAACGAAACCCTGTCTCGAAATCTGGCAGATATCCCAAAGAGATTATGGCCATACATAAAGCACACCAGTGGCAATATGCAATCAATACCTTCACTGCTCGATAACAACGGTGAAGCCACTGATGACAGTGCCACTAAAGTAGAGTTTCTAAAGACGATTTTCCGAAACTCCTTCACCAAGAAGGCGAAGTAAATATTCCTGAATTCCAATCAAGAACATCTGCCAAGATGAGAAACATAGAAATAGATATCCTCGGTGCCGCAAAGCAGCTTAAATCACTTAATAAAAGCAAGGCTTCCGCTCCAAATTGTATACCAGTCAGGTTCCTCTCAGAGTATGCTGATACAATAGCTCCATATTTAGCAATTACATACAACCGCTCGCTGCCAGAAAGATCCGAACCGAAAGACTGGAAAATTGCTCAAGACACATCAAACTGATTCCATATTTTTAGATTTCCAGAAGGCTTTCGACACCGTTCCTCACAAGCGTCATCTAACCAAACTGCCTGCCTATAGAATACCACCTCAATTGTGCGACTGGATTCGTGATTTCCTGTCAGAAAGGTCACAGTTCGTAGTAATAGACGGAAAGACATCGAGTAAAACAGAAATAATATCCGGCGTTCCCCAAGGAGATGTTATAGGCCCTCTACTGTCCCTGATCGATATGAACGACATAGGAGACAATCTCATTGGCCATCTTAGATTGCTTGCAGATGATGCTGTCTTTTACCGTCTTGCCGGCCGGAGTGGCCGTGCGGTTCTAGGCGCTACAGTCTGTAGCCGGAGCGACTGCTACGGTAACAGGTTCGAATCCTTCCTTGGGCATGGATGTGTGTGCTGCCCTTAGATTAGTTTGGTTTAATTAGTTCTAAGTTCTAGGCGACTTATGACCTCAAAAGTTAAGTCGCATAATGCTCAGAGCCATTTTTACCGTCTTGTAAAGTCATCAGAGGACCAACACGAATTGCAAAATGATTTAGATAAGATATCTGTATGATGCTAAAAGTGGCAATTGACCCTGAATAAAGAAAAGTGTGAAGTTATTCACATGAGTACTAAAATAAATCAGCTAAATTTCGATTACGCGATAAGTCACACAAATCATAAGACTGTAAATTCAACTAAATGCTTATGGATTGCAATCACAAATACCCTAAATTGGAACGATTACATACATAATGTTGTGGGTAGAGCCAAGACTGCGATTCATTGGCAGAACAATTAGAAGGTTCAACTGGTCTACTAAAGAGACTGCTTACACCACGATTGTCCGCTCTATTCTGGAATATTGCTGTGCGTTGTGGAATCCGCATCTGATGGGACTGACGGATGACATCGAAAAAGTACAAAGAAGGGCAGCTCGTTTTGTATTATCGCGAAGCAGGGGACATAGTGCCACAGACATGATACGTGAACTGTAGTGGCAATCTTTAAAAAAAAGTCGTTTTCGTGGCGACGGGATCTTCTCATGAAATTTCAGTCACCAGTTTCCTCCTCCGATTGCGAAAACATTCTGTTGGCAACCACCAACATAGGGAGAAATGATCATCACGATAAAATAAGAGAAATCAGGACTCGCACAGAAAAATTTATGTTGTCGTTTTCCCCTCGCGCCGTTCTAGAGTGGAGCGGTAGAGAGACAACTTGAAGGTGGTTCATTGAACCCTTTGCCAGGCACTTTATTGTGAATAGCAGAGTAGTCACTTAGATGTAGATGGCCAAATGTAGCACGTTCCAAATGCTTTACAAAATCTAAAGCATGCAGAACGTGATACCTGTAGCTAAGTGAGTGAAGTGCAGTAAAATTAACGTCATTGGAGACCGCCTACTTAGCTGGGTGGTAATGTTCTTGCCTCTGATGCACTGGGCCCGGGTTCGATTCCCGGTCGCCGGCCGCGGTGGTCTCGCGGTTCTAGGCGCTGAGTCCGGAACCGCGCGACTGCTACGGTCGCAGGTTCGAATCCTGCCTCGGGCATGGATGTGTGTGATGTCCTTAGGTTAGTTAGGTTTAAGTAGTTCTAAGTTCTAGGGGACTGATGACCACAGATGTTAAGTCCCATAGTGCTCAGAGCCATTTGAACCATTTGATTCCCGGTCAGGTCGGAGATTTTCTCCGTTCGTGGACTGGGTGTTGTGTTGCCATCCTCAACATCGGCCGCAAGTCGCCCAATGTGGCGCTCAATCAAATACGAAGTAAGACTCGCACTTGGCGACCGAACTCGAATGGGACATCCCGGCCAACTATGCCATACGATCATTTCATTTCAGCGTTACT
Organism: Schistocerca cancellata; assembly: GCF_023864275.1. Taxonomy (NCBI): domain Eukaryota; kingdom Metazoa; phylum Arthropoda; class Insecta; order Orthoptera; family Acrididae; genus Schistocerca; species Schistocerca cancellata. The sequence goes on along the minus strand of NC_064627.1, from coordinate 78,158,027 downwards.
GGAAAACAGTGATTATGTTTTTTTCAGAATGCTGTGTGCACCAACAACTAACCAACGAATACTAATAACGCTACACAACTCACACACTGCTGCAAACAATCAATAAATATGTACCATCTGATAACGAATCGCTACACGGTTCGATACCGGTAATAAGATAATAAAAACTAAAGAACAAAACAAAAGGCAGCCGGTTGCAGTAATTTCAAGAAACCTTGATTCTTCACAGTCGCAGTAATCCTCATCCATAATGGATGAAAACTTTACTAACACAGATGTTACCTCAAAGAGCGTGTGTATGCAGAAGTCTCACTAATCATAGACAGACAAAGAAATTAGAAGAGTATAGATAATACAGATACTGATGATACATACCTGCCAGTAATGCTGGTGGTGATTGAAGATAGAGAACTACTTGCTGCTAGAGATTCTGGGAGCGATCTCTCCGCTTTCAAGGAACGTGACATACGCATTAGTGGTAGAAAAGGATGATGTCCGATGTTAGCACCACCATGCTTCAGAATCGTAAATTCTGTAGGGAAGAGAAATCAACCTTTAAAGAAACAATTTTCACTAGAATTCCCGAAGGGCCATTTCATGTTTACATACAATATGATTGGTATTCTGAAATTATGTATTCTGACTCCACTGGCTACGAAGTGCAGTAACCATTTGGGTCAAGAGAAAGGACTACTCACGACTAGATCTGATAACAGGCAACGGTAGCACTAAAAAGAGTGGGCCGCGACACACTATATACGTGATTAAAATATAAGATACAGTGCTCGCTAGCCGAAAATACAAGAGCAGAAAAGACAGTACCTGATTATAGTCCCACCATTCAAAAAGTCAGGGAAACAGAACCATATTATTGTGGAACTAGCAGAGAAAAAGAACAGTTAATTCAGATTCTGTATAGTTGCTCACGGTTGCAATTACACAGTCTGAATAATGAATCCTAATATGCCACTCTACAGTAAGCCGTGTACAATTACGTTCTCAAAGACAGAAGTAAGTTCAACAAATGCTGGATGGTGGCATTACAGAGCCAGCAGTAAGCCGTTAGAATAACACCACGGCGGCTGTCTCTAATAAAGGAAGAATACTGCTGTTAGCTCTAAACTTTCACAAGTCGAATGAAATTGTGGCGGAGGAGAGATATCGGCCAAAATTAGTATATTAATTGCTACAGTGATTCTGTGGGTATAGATATTCACTATTCTCCATCCTACATCTGGGTGTTGGCACATTAAGTTACCACTGAATTACCGATAATACACAGCTTTTCTGTGCGGATGTTACCTTTAGGGCTCAGCCTCTAGATCAGAGTCTGTAAGGGCTCTGCGCGACGTGTCGGGTCGCTGCCTAGAGAGAAAGGTCACAGTGTACTTAGACGATCAAATAAATTCAGCCAAAACGTGTTGGGAAAGCCACTAGTTACTAGAACAGGAAATTAGCACGGTGAGCAATCTTATTCAAGAAAACAAAATTAAAGAAAATCACTCCTATTAAAGGCAGACGTATACCTCGATTTAAAAGTTATAAAATATTGTTATTTTGCATCACAGGAACTCTGGGACAGGACTTCAGCCTTGGCTGTAACTTGATGAAACATGATTTGGCTCAGGGACTACAAAATACTGGGTGCATGATATGTCCCGCGGGGTAGCATGTGCATTAATTATAGGATGTTTTTACCAGTAAAGATATTAAGTTATGGATATAGCAGTACTTAAGTGTGAATGTACCAGGACAATCGTAGCACAAAGCTGCCTGAGATACGAGGAGATGTACTAACACTGGACCCCAGTCGTAACAAACATATGTGAATTCTATGTTGAGACGTTACTGAACAACCTTCCGTTTGCTTTTAGAATGTTGACAGGCTGGAATTGAGAGCTGGATAAAGTAACCAGGAGAAACTTTAATTTTTCATAGTACTTCTGCGCCGTATTAAGAGCTTCGAAAACATTATAACTTAGCTGTTATGTCGGTGTGGGATACGGGGATGACCATCTGCTTGTATATTCGGCGCACTACTAACGTGCCTGGTAACTTTAGTGAATGGGACAGTATAGTTTGGTCGTCGATGATTTCTACAGTTTCTAGCGGGAAGCATATATTAGGGGTTTGCGGCCTGTGTAAACAGTTAACTGGCTCCCTTCAAGGATATGGTGAAATATTTCGCTGGTAGTATACTGTAGGTACATTTATCTGTCATATGCTGATCCGCAGGCATGTGAAAGTGATAAATTGATGCTGCGAGAATCTGCAATTAACTTACAGTTAATTGTTGTAAGGCAGCTGCTGTTTCAGTTGAGGACGTATCTACTGGGACAGGTAGAGTTGCGGGTGTGGACGCGTGAGATGGGCAGCACCGTTAAAAGCCGTGACTGTTGCAGCTGTCCGCTGTTCCGAGGATGAGTCGAATGAAAAGCTTAAATATTTTTTAAATATTAGATATGGTGCAGAAGTGGTAGAAATCTGTATTACTTTTCAACTTAATCTCCCCCACGCTCAATGCAAGTCCTCCAGCGCTTACAAAGTGCAAAAATTCCTTTAGAAAAAAATTCTTTTGGTAGTCCGCTCAACCACTGCGTGTCGTACCTCTTCATCAGAACGGAACTTCTTTTCTCCCATTGCGTCTTTGAGTGGTCCAAACATATGGAAAACACTTCGGGCAAGGTCTGGTGAGTATGGTGGAGCAGGAAGACACTCAAAATGCGGGTCTGTGATAGTTGCAACTGTTGTATGGGCAGTGTGGGACCTTGCATTGTCATGTTGCAAAAGGACACCTGCTTACAGCAATCCACGTCGCCTTGATTTGATTGCAGGCCGCAGATGATTTTTTAGGAGATCTGTGTATGATGAACTGGTGACAGTGCTACCTCTAGGCATGAATGCTCCAAAATGACGCCTTTTTCGTTCCAAAAGAGAGTCAGCATAACCTTCCCTGCTAATGGTTCTGTTCGAAATTTCTTTCGTTTTAGTGATGAGGAATGGCTCCTTGCTCGCTCTTTTCGTTTCCAGTTGGTGGAAGTGAACCCAGGTTTCGCCCCAGTAACGTTTCTTGCAACGAACCCATCACCTTCTCGTTCAACACGCCGAAGAAGTTCTTCACAAGCATCAACACGTCGTTCTCTCATTTCAGGAGTCAGCTGCCCTGGCACCCATCTTGCAGACACTTTGTGAAACTGGAGCACATCATACACAATGTGGTGTGCTGACCTATGACTAATCTGTAAACATGCTGCAATGTTATTCAGTGTCACTCGTCGGTTTCCCTTCACTATGGCTTCAACTGCTGCAATGTTCTGTGGAGTCACAACTCGTTGTGCCTGACCCGGACGAGGAGCATCTTCCACTGAAGTCACATCTGCGAACTTCCTACTCCATTAGTACGAGGTGCATTCAAAATATAAGGCCTTCGATTCTTTTTCTATTTCACTACTCACCCGAAATCGATGAAACTGGCGTTACTTCTCGACGTAATCGCCCTGCAGACGTACACATTTTTCACAACGCTGACGCCATGATTCCATGGCAGCGGCGAAGGCCTCTTTAGGAGTCTGTTTTGACCACTGGAAAATCGCTGAGGCAATAGCAGCACGGCTGGTGAATGTGCGGCCATGGAGAGTGTCTTTCGTTGTTGGAAAAAGCCAAAAGTCACTAGGAGCCAGGTCAGGTGAGTAGGGAGCATGAGGAATAACTTCAAAGTTGTTATCACGAAGAAACTGTTGCGTAACTTTAGCTCGATGTGCGGGTGCGTTGTCTTGGTGAAACAGCACACGCGCAGCCCTTCCCGGACGTTTTTGTTGCAGTGTAGGAAGGAATTTGTTCTTCAAAACATTTTCTAGGATGCACCTGTTACCGTAGTTCCCTTTGTAACGCAATGGGTAAGGATTACGCCCTCGCTGTCCCAGAACATGGACACCATCATTTTTTCAGCACTGGTGGTTACCCGAAATTTTTTGGTGGCGGTGAATCTGTTTGCTTCCATTGAGCTGACTGGCGTTTTGTTTCTGGATTGAAAAATGACATCCACGTCTCATCCATTGTCACAACCGACGAAAAGAAAGTCCCATTCATGCTGTCGTTGCGCGTCAACATTGCTCGGCAACATGCCACACGGGCAGCCGTGTGGTCGTCCGTCAGCATTCGTGGCACCCACCTGGATGACACTTTTCGCATTTTCAGGTCGTCATGCAGGATTGTGTGCACAGAACCCACAGAAATGCCAACTCTGGAGGTGATCTGTTCAACAGTCATTCGGCGATCCCCCAAAACAATTCTCTCCACTTTCTCGATCATGTCGTCAGACCGGCTTGTGCGATCCCGAGGTAGTTTCGGTTTGTTGTCACACAATGTTCTGCCTTCATAAACTGTCGCACCCACGAACGCACTTTCGACACATCCAGAACTCCGTCACCACCGGTCTCCTTCAACTGTCGATGAATTTCAATTGGTTTTACACGACGCAAATTCAGAAAACGAATGATTGCACGCTGCTCGAGTAAGGAAAACGTCGCCATTTTAAGTACTTAAAACGGTTCTCATTCTCGTCGCTGGTGGTAAAATTCCATCTGCCGTACGGTGCTGCCATCTCTGGGACGTATTGACAATGAACGCGGCCTCATTTTAAAACAATGCGCATGTTTCTATCTCTTTCTAGTCCGGAGAAAAAAATCAGAGGCCTTAGATCTTGAATGCACCTCGTAGACTTGCTGCTGTGAAAAACATGCATCACAGTACTCAACCTTCATTCGTCGATGAGTTTCAATAGGTTTCACACCTTCACTACGCAAAAACCGAGTTACAGAACGCTGTTATTCCCTGGTGCAAGTCGCAAGTGGTGCGGCCATCTTTATACTGATATGCGACGGTATGTGTGCATCTGCACTATGCTCCCACCGACAGTCCATTCTGCCTGCTGTTTGTAGCACGCATAACAACTTACAGGATAACGGTGCGAAATTTCGATTTGTTATTAGAAATTTAAGGTTTTCGTGTGACTCAGCCTCGTACGTGACACCCGACTTCCGAGAACGTTTAAGCGATTCACTGCGTGGAGCAGCAGTTATTGCGGACTAATCCGCCAGTACAAGTGAACTAGACCAAGAATCACAGGACGCTGAGGATTGTTGGGGGGACTTAACATTGTGGTAATACTTGTGACTCTTTCCTTTCCCGCTGATTGAGTTGCCAGAAACTGCACTAGTGCTACATTTCTAGAATGACACGTTATGATGGATTAACGAGCAGACCGAGTTGACGTAATCATGTATTTATCAGATGAAGGTGGTACAGATGATCGGTATAGTCGTGAGAATGTCGTCAGTCTATACGTAGAGGAACACTAGATCACCTTTGTGTCACCTGCGAATCGCTGAAATACAGAATGAAATTTTCACTCTGCAGTGGAGTATGCGCTGATATGAAATTTCCAGGCAGGTTAAGACTGTGTACCGGACCGAGACTCGAACTCAGAACCCTTGTCTTTCGTGGGCAAATGTTCTACCAACTTAGCGCGACTCACGACCCGTACCCACAGTCTTGCAAGTTTCGCAGGAGAACATGCGTGAAGTTTGGAAGGTAGGAGACGAGGTACCGTCGGAAGTGGAGGTGTGGGGAGGGGTCGTGGGTCGTATTTGGGTAGCTCAGTTGGTACAGCACTTACTCACGAAAGACAAAGGCCTCGAGTTCGAGTCTTGGTTCGGCACACAGTTCTAATGTGCCTGGAAGTTTCAACCACTGAAATATTTGTACGGCGTTATAAAGTCCTAATTAAATATGGATAATTCCAAATGGTCTGAATGTTGCGCAATATTCGATTATAAAATATTCTATGAGGAAATTTCTGCAATGTAGAAAGCGTGGAAGAGATCGAGCATCGAAAACAAGTGATTGCCATTGATACTCACCGTAAAGTTTTCAATGTACATAACAAGATAGTGGTCTGTTAGTGGTCTGTCACTGTTCGAGGGTGGAGGTGACTGTAATTGTTACCTTTATTTGGTACCGGATGGTTATAAATAAAGCGCAGTTACTCGCAGAGGTTCTGTGTGTGCTGTAACTATCTTACGGCAGCGAAACTTAGGTACTGGTATTGTAATGCGTTAATGGGGAACCGACTTACGCTGGAAAAAAAAATTGTCCCAATTTTGACCACCTGATGCAGACACGGTACTGTGTATGCAAGAGAGACGTACAGAAATGTTTCCATATGTAATGGATTAGGAATGGGGCGTGGGCAGGAAATATCAAATAAGAGAAAAATGGTGTAATGTTTATTTTATTATTATCAGCTGATTACACTATTTGTTCTATATGAGCACCGGAGGCGTTGATGAGGTGCAGTACAGTGTCAGATTTGCACCTCTTGGCCATAATAGGAACTCATTTCCTCTAGCGTGAATCAGTTCCGCATTAACGCATTGGCATATCTACCAAGCTTCTGATGAGGCGTATTTGGTGACGAAGAAACAAAACCGAGTTCACTCACGAGTTCCTCAAATCATTGTAATTCGTTTCTGGCGTTTTAAAAATGACCTTTATCCTGCTGGAATGTGCCATCATCGTCGGGGGAGACATCAAGACTCATTCGAATTACAAGCTGCGATAGACTCGTGAGATGTACGTTGTTCTTTAGATTACTACCACATGTACCCTGAAGCCCAACTGAATGTTCCCCATAGCACCCGCGGCGCGGTGCGTCTATAGAATAGCCGTTTGGCTGGATAACGACGTATGTGGGCTCGATCGCCGACCTCGTGTAACAAGAAACGTGATTCATCCGATCAGGTGATGCGTTTCCATTGATCCACGGTACAATCTCGATGATCCCATCCTCCTACAACCAGCATCCGCTGGATAGTGTACTCCGAAACACTTGTGCCTGCACCAACATTGCACTGTGCCGCCATATCAGCCTCAAATGGCCGTCTGTCCCGCTTTACATAGCGCGCTATTCTCCGCACTCCGCGTTGCGTGATGAGGCGCGGACGTCCAGCACCTTGTCGTCAGAACATGGTGTCCCCACATCAACCACTTTCCGTAGATCTTCAGGAGAGGAACACGCGAACAGGCAACCAGCTTCGTTATTTCCGAGACGCTTTGAGACGTCTCATCGCAAGATTGATTCGTCGTCCGTTTCTGTTCCGCCTGTTAGCTTCAGCTGGCGGGTCAGGTGACCGCAGCGAAGTGAGGCGTCACTGAATCTCGAGGTGGGCAGCGGCCCATCAGTGCAAGCACTGGAGTGGAAATTGTACAGTTTCCATCCTACTTGGTACCGTTTCTCGTCGACATTTTACTTTATTATGAGACATCACTCTACAGCTCCGACAAAAAAAGCATCGGAGTGAAGACTAGAATATGAGAAAGTCAGCAGCAATTTCATGATTGCAAGCTGTTACAGGTTCGTAAAGTATAAACAGCAAAAAAAAAGAAAAAAAAGGAGAGAAAAAAAGCAGACTCAGACTCATCAGATAATAAGTCATAAAGGAGATATAGGAATTTATATAAGGCTATTAAAGTGTTCTGTGTGAAACTAAGCATCGAACTCGAATGTTTCACGGAATCGACAAACGAGGCAATTATACAACATACGTAATGATTGCAAAAATAAAAAGATCGATTAATCGATTAATGGTGTACACTGCTTTTTCTGCGGGAATCAGTATGACAACTCAGCTTGGAAATCATATCAGACAGAGGCAATACACTCTCACTTTAAGAAGAATATAATAATTTCAATTACATAGAACCATTACTTTAATAAGTTAGTTTGCAAAAGATGTTATTATCAAAAGAATGGAAAAAGCCGGTAGATGCCGACGTATTGGAGGATCAGGTTGGGTTCCGCAGAAATGCAGGCACACACGAGACAATACTTATCTTAGAATGCAGTTGAGGAAAGGCAAACCTACGTTTATTGCATTTTTATGTTTACAGAAGGCTAGTGACAATATTAGCTATCCTACATTCTTTGAAATTTAGCAAGTGGCAGGGATATAATACAGTGTGAGAAAGGCTACTTACAACTTGTACAGAAACCAGACCGCAGTTACAAGAATCGCATGGCATGAAAGGGAAGCAGTGGTTGAGAAGGGGTGTACCACATCTCTTGTGTTAACCTGTCTGCACGTTGAACAAGTGGTGGTGGAAACCAGGAAAAATGTGGAAAGGCGATTAAAATTCAGGGAGAAGAAATAAAAACTTTCAGATTTCCCGATGACATGGGAATTCTATCAGAGACGGTAAGAGATTGGAATGGCAGTTAAATGGAATGTTTGTAGTATACATCTACTTTACTACTCGGCAATTCACAATTAAATCCTTGGCAGAGGTTTCATCCAACCACTCGGACAATTTCTCCAGCGTTCTACTCTCGAAAAGCGCGCGAGAAAATCGAGCCCTTCAATCTTCCCGTGCGAGCTCCGATTTTTCTTATTTTACTACGACGACGATTTCTATCCATGTAGGTTGGCTCCAACGAAATATTTTCGTATTCTGAGGAAAATGTTGGTGACTGAAATTTCGTGAAAATCTCTCGTCACAAGGAGAAACGTCTTTGTTGTAATGATTGCCACTCCAACTCGAGCATTTTATCCCATATTTTGCGACAATACGAAAGAAGCTGCCCCTCTTTGGGCTTTTCCGTTGTCCTCTGTTTTATACCGAATTCATACCGTGAAGCAATACTCCAAAAGAGGGCCTACGAGGTTAGTGTAGGCAGTGGCTCTACTATAAGTATTGCATCTTCGAAGTATTCTACCAACAAAATGCAGGAAACAGATTCTAAGACGAATACCAACAAGAGTAAAACAAAGATCCCTTATTGTATGATTATATGATAGCGGAACAAACACTGGTAGCAGTTACTTCCGTAAAATATCTGGGAGTATGCGTGCGGAACGATTTGAAGTGGAATGATCGCATAAAATTAATTGTTGGTAAGGCGGGTACCAGGTTGAGATTCATTGGGAGAGTCCTTAGAAAATGTAGTCCATCAACAAAGGAGGTGGCTTACAAAACACTCGTTCGACCTATACTTGAGTATTGCTCATCAGTGTGGGATCCGTACCAGATCGGGTTGACGGAGGAGATAGAGAAGATCCAAAGAAGAGCGGCGCGTTTCGTCACAGGGTTATTTGGTAACCGTGATAGCGTTGCGGAGATGATTAACAAACTCAAGTGGCAGACTCATCAAGAGAGGCGCTCTGCATCGCGGTGTAGCTTGCTCGCCAGGTTTCGAGAAGGTGCGTTTCTGGATGAGGTATCGAATATATTGTTTTCCCCTACTTATACCTCCCGAGGAGATCACGAATGTAAAATTAGAGAGATTAGAGCGCGCACGGAGGCTTTCAGACAGTCGTTCTTCCCGCGAACCATACACGACCGGAACAGGAAAGGGAGGTAATGAGAGTGGCACGTAAAGTGCCCTCCGCCACACACCGTTGGGTGGCTTGCGGAGTATAAATGTAGATGTAGATGTAGATGTAGAAGGGCTATAGAGTCAAATTAGGCGATGCTGAGATGGTTAAACTAGGAAATGAAACATTAAAAGTAGTGCATGTTTGCTATACGGGCGGTAAAGTAGAGAAGGTATCAAATACAGACTGGCTATTGCAAAAGAGTAATTTGATAAGATATAATGTAACTTTAAGTGTCAGAAAGTCTTTTTTGAAGGTATTTGTCTAGAGAGTAGCCTTGTGCTAAGGTGAAATGTGGACGATAATCAGTTCAGACAAGAAGAGAACAGAAGTTGTGGGGCTATAGAAGACTGCTGAAAATTCGATGCTAGATCGAATATCTAATAGTAAACTACTAAATCTAAATGGGGAATAAATAGATTTGTGGCAGTACATCTTGACTGTAAAATAGATCTTTTGTTAGTACATATCCTTAGTCTTCAACGGGTGGCCAGTTTGGTAGTAGTGTAATGGAGAGAAGTGCCGTAGGTGGTGGTGGAATGGGGGGGGGGGGGGAGATGGAGGATGGAAACTGTACATGAAGCATAGGCATGAATACAGTGATCAGGCTCAAATGAATATAGGTTGCAGTTGTTATTAAGAGGTAAAGAGATCTGCAATGCACATACTGGTGTGGATGGCTCCATTGGACATGTATTTGGACTGTAGACCACAACAACAAAAACTTAAGACAGGCGGTGGGGTGTTCCAGGCGCCCATTAATGACTTCTTCGTATCACAATGTCTGCGCAAGCCAAGGTGGCAGTCTAGCTGTCCAGGACGGTCAGCCCCTAAATAACTACCTCTAGAAGGTTCACAAAAAATTACATGCAAATTAATAGAAGGAAAAGTGAATTCTTACTACATCGTAATTTCACTTGCTAAATATAAAATACGTACCACTTGCAGCCGGAAGTGTTTCATTCGTGATCGTGGCGTCAGCAGCGTGTGCTGACTGCAGCACGAGTGTGAGGTTGGTGGAGGCTGTCCAGTGGTAGGATCGAGCTGGAGAATGAGGGCAAAGCCACATCTTCACGCTACGCACACTCCTTACTGGAGTGCTCTTCATGTGGCACTGTTTACTGGTGTCTCAAACCATGCGTGTTATATCAGCGACTTGTGTCATGTGAACTTAGGGCACCACCCTCAGCGGAGCTCACTCCTAACAGTCCTTTTCTTCCGGCCGGTATCTTTGGCGAACAGGTACGCCTGTGGAAGATCATACTCGCCAGAAAAAGGCTTCAGAGGCATCCCCTTGTACCTTACTTGTCGTCATTTACTTCAGGATCGATACAATTGCAAGAATACTGTACAGTTCTATATGCTACCGTAAAAATAAAATTTCGTCGCCATCTCAAAGCGGTTTTTAGTTCCTGCGCGGTTCGGGGAGAGGGTGTTCGTTGAAAAACACGTCATCCCGGATGACCTCTATAATGCCTATACCCTATAGAGGTAGACTATTCCATACTTTCAGTGTCTTCACTTTCCATTGCGTCCGATACCTCAACGGTCGTGTGTGTGTGGGAATTGTCGTCCATAAATAGAAAGTCAGGCCCTACCGCACTCCTAAACAGACTTATATGATCCTGAATAATCTTCCTGCAATAGCACTGTGCTCTAAGATATGCACGGGTGTTGGGCCATTGTGCATAATGAGTGCCCACGCCATAGCTCCTAGACCGTACCAATGACGTTCATAAACATTCTGTGATGTGCAACGTGTTCCCCCTTCTCTCCATACTAACTGGAGGCCAGGATCACTTGACACAGTGTAGCTAGATTTGTCGGAGGACATCACTGTGGACCACTGTAGCTGACCCCAACCAGCATGTTCCCTACACCAACGAACTGTTGCTCGACAATGGCGTGGTTGAAGAAGGATACATTTAACAGGCCTCGGGGCGCAGAAACCAGCCGGACTTCTTGCCGCGAAATGATTCTGGCAGAGACACTTGTACCAGTAATGGCTTTAAGGCCTGCAGCGATGTGCCTGGAAGCAAGTGCGAGAAAACACTCTTGTTTTTCGCCACTAGGACTACGTACCGATCCTCTTAGGGTTAATCGCGAGGTGACACTTTCAAAAACACCCATTGCTGTGAACAGAGTAGAGACTCTTTGATCGGCATCTATCCCTCCAACTGCTCGTCCAAGATCGTAACGACTCAAATGATGTCTTGCAGACATGTTTCCGTATCACTCGGAACGTCGTGCTAGTCGGTTCTGCAGGAACCTTAGTCCAGGATATTACTGTCTGAGAGGTCGAACTTATACACTGCGTTCGTGCACAGCTTCGCTGCAGTTAACACATCCCGGTATTTACGTGTTCTTTCGGTATCATTGGTCGGATGCTCCATAGCAATTGTCGGTTATTCCGTAGCAACTGACGGTCGTTCCTTAGCAAGTGTCAGTCTTTCTGCAGCAATTGTCAAGCAGCAAACAGCTTCCCTGCTTCCTTCATAGATTTCTACTGTTTAGGGTTACAGATTTCTACATTCTGAGATAAAAAAATGAATTTAGTTTGAACTAAAAACAATCACCCTTAGTATAAACCACTATCCAAAACACTATATAGTAACGTGGAAAAATTATTATAAATCTTTGAATGCATAAATGTTATTTCTCAAAAATCTTGTTAGCAAAGTACAAAATCAGTGAAGGTGCGCGTTTACTAGGAGGAAATACGTAGGTACACCACTTACGACCTACAGATTTTTAGGGAACAAAGAAGGAAGGGGAAAATTTATTCCAAACCTTCGATGAAGTATCAAAAATAATATTCCAACTTTGAATATTCTTACAAACTTTTTCATAAGACTTGCAGACGTATTTCTAAGGAAAATAGATCAAGTTTGACTCACTTAGGATGCTTGTACAGAATCACACCACCGCAAGCGCTAGCGGTAGTTGGAACAAAACAGATATCTGCGTTTCCGGTTCCGACAATGCTCGCTCTGTGTTTTGACTTCAGTCGTCGAAGTCGGCGACAACTGCGCAACGTAATTTTCACACAGTGATTTGTAAAGATTCCCCAAAGAGGCCTGCTATTTATGAGTGTTATAGGTGTTTTATTGAAACTGGACTTTTGGTAAGACATAGCAGCCGGCCCGGGTGGCCGAGCGGTTCTAGGCCCTACAGTCTGGAACAGCGCGACCACTACGGTCGCAGGTTCGAATCCTACCTCGGGCGTGGATGTGTGTGATGTCCTTAGGTTAGTTAGGTTTAAGTAGTTCTACGTTCTAGGGGACTGATGACCTCAGAAGTTAAGTCCCATAGTGCTCAGAGCCATTTGAACCATTTTAAGACATAGCAAATTCTCAGATTGTCCCCGTGTGCCTGACGACCTCTGAGAACAAGTGAGACGGAGCTTTCTGAACAGTGCTACAGAACTGACCCACGTGCTTCTCGACAACCGGTGTTTGGTGTGTTTTAAGAAAACAGTTGCGTCTCTGACATCCAGTCTTTCCTAATAATTTCCAGACAAGTTGATGGGACGAGATGCACTAGCTGCATTGCCCTCACATTCACCGGACTTTACGGCTCTTGACTTTTTCTTTTAGGGATTTCTCAAAGAATCACGTTTGTTCCAGTCTTACTGACCTCTCTAGAATAGCTCAGAGCTGGAATATGGCAACTCAAAGAGACAAGTCTGACATGGTGCAGCGACTTTGGTGAGAGGTTGTCTTCATCTAGGCTGTCTGCCGCGTAACCAACCTAGTCAGGAATAAGGTAAGAAAACCTTGATGTATTATGCTTTAAAGTGACACGACTACTATGTGTGTAATTTAAGTGAATAGATGAATATGCTTTCTCAGAGTCATGCGGTCCATTTTGTTACAGTCCAGAGGTACGTTATGCAGTACCGCAGAAATTCTTGTTCGTCAAGTTCCACGTGCATTGCAGACAGGCCTATCGTTACGCCCGGCTGGGAAGCTAGGGTAGGGTAGGGTAGGGTGAGGTAGGGGTTATGCGGTGGTGTGGGGGTGTGGGGGTGTGGGGGTGTGGGGGTGTGGGGGTGAGCCTGCCGCCCTGGCAGCCCCGCCCTCGCGGGCCGCTAACCACCGCGGGGCCGCATCGCGTGACCGCTTGCGCAGAAATCACTCTGCCTAATTAGATCGGCCGCGCAAACAAGAACTGCGCATTACTCTAATGACCAGCGCGCGGCACGGCTCCAGGCGGCGGCGAGGTGAACCACAAGGGCCGAACACGGTTTGCGTAACATTCGCAAAACTCACCGCAGATATCCATTTGAATCCATCTTGTTCCATCGTCTCTGTGTGTACCCGTTGCGAGTAGCATTGCTTAAAATAGTCCTTCTTATTCCAGTATAATGTCGAATAACAAACAACGTCAATATCTTTCATATTTGGGGTACCCTGAAGAGAAATTTATACTGGTTTTTAACAACTTCAGTTCTGTACATCTCGAAAATAAGTGCCAAGGAATGTATTAACGAGACATGAGTTGTAACAGCGACGTACTTACGTTTCTTCAAGCTAAGACAGAAACAAAGAAGTCTCCCGTCGATCACAGGTGAAGAAAACACTAACAGTGGAAAATGCTCCTATCAAAGTACATAAATGATAGCGTGCTTCCGTTTCAAGGAATATCTCACTGAAAAGTGGGGCACCAGCTGCGTCACTCCACGTTCCTCAGTGCCTTTAATATTTTTCTCAAAATTCGTGACATGTGAACATATTCGCACTCTTTTTAATGTGCAATCCGCCTAACGCTCCCACAAGCTCCCAAAATGGTAACTCGCTCATTCCCACTATTCCACTGCTGCAAGTCCCTCATACCCTCCCATTCCTACTTGCCCATTATCACTCACTCATTCAGCCGAACTCGTCCTCATTATATCTTTGTGTCTCTCAGTCGTTGTCTTTTGTATCACAGCCGTAGTTCGCTTCACTCTGTCATTTTCTCTCCCTTGCTGTCTCTTACTGGTAATATCTCATTCTCTCTTTCCTATTGCTGCTGTCTCTTCTAACTGCACTGTCTCCCTTTTCCTCACTCTCATTGGCAAACACTCTGTCTCGCATTAACACTGACTTTCACCTGCTTCCACTTTCTCTTTCTCTTTATTCCTCTTCCTCTGGCACTCTCTCCTTCACTACTTGCCTAGCACTGTTTTGGAACTGTCACCTATATTGCACTGCCATTGCGTCCCCCTTTTTCTCACACTGTCATTGTCTCCTTCGGTCTTTCTATACCACACCCACTGTCTATCATTTTCTAGTATTTATTACTTTTCCGTCTACGACCCACTGCCACTGTCCCTTTGTCTTAGCATGAGAAATCGCGAATATATTCGCAGCTCAAAATGGTTCGAAAAGTTTGTAATGCTGCTGAGGAAGACAGTATGAGGCAGCTGGTACCATACTTTTCAAAATGGTTCAAATGGCTCTGAGCACTATGGGACTTAGCTTCTGAGATCATCAGTCCCCTAGAACTGAGAACTACTTAAACCTAACAAACCTAAGGACATCACACACATCCATGCGCGAGGCAGGATTGTAACCTGCGACCGCAGCAGTCGCGCGGTTCCAGACTATAGCGCCTAGAACCGCTCGGCCACCCTGGCCGGCCAACTTTACAGTCAGGGTTTCAAAACAGGAGCTGACTACACTTTTTGTGCTCCAGCACGAGCAGTTTTCCACTGCTTGCCTTCTGTTCCCCTCTACATCATGGCATGTGACTCGTATGAAAAGAAATTAATGAATCAGTAAAATTTTTAAGATTTACATAGGTGAAACTGAAATAACACAAAACTAATTTCACACCTCAAACCGGAATTTATGTCTACAAAAAATCTGCATGTGCTTCAGTACTATAACATGAACCTCCGAGTTCACTTCTGATGATAATAGATACTTTACAGCATATTTTTTCCATGCTGCGACACTTCAAAAAATGGTTCAAATGGCTCTGAGCCCTATGGCACTCAACTGCTGTGGTCATAAGTCCCCTAGAACTTAGAACTACTTAAAACTAACTAACCTAAGGACAGCACACAACACCCAGCCATCACGAGGCAGAGAAAATCCCTGACCCCGCCGGGAATCGAACCCGGGAACCCGGGCGTGGGAAACGAGAACGCTACCGCACGACCACGAGATGCGGGCTGCGACACTTCAGAAACTATATTTTCTCCTCACACCTGATATTACACGCGTGTACAAGTAGGGTAATTTTCAACCTCTCTGTCTCAGAAACGGTTAAAGATATCAACAAAAATTTCAAGAGTGTCTGGAAACTGGATCTTAGGAACATATGGTAAAAATTTAAGCTGTTTGCTGTGCATTGCCGTGTTGGAATCCTTGTCACGGTTTTTGTAGCGGAAAACCATATTATTCGGTTCTTCTCAGGAGCCGTCCATAAAGTAAACTGCGCCTCCGGAAGTCCCTAAAGGCACGTAATAGACCATACTTATTCAAAACGAACCAACCGATGTCCTATATGTGTCTAATTTGAAGGAGGTGTGTACTGTTCTAAATTTTACCCTATACTGTAGGATACTTACAGTAAGACAAGCCTTCTTTTGTGTTTACAAATGGTCCCCAGCCGAAGGGCTAGACAAAACATTTGACCCTACCTTCCTAACAGTATTAGGAATCCAGATATGAGACACGGAAAAATCCCATTTTTATGTGCGGCATTTTGTTACGTATTAGGTAGCACATTCTGCCGCATACGTATCGATACAAGTAGAATTCGTGCTATTAAAACCAAAAGCATAATTATGGTGAACCCCGAGTGGGGTGCAGATGCAGTTGTGCCAGTGGAGCGGTGCTTGAAACGAGTAGGGTTCAAATTCCAATCTGTCCACCTTGTTTTGGATTTTATGTGGTTTCGCTAAACTCTTAAGGCAGTTATCGAGCTTGTTCCTTTGTAAAATAAATTGTGGTCTATCTCCAATGATATCGTCATTGACGCAACGGTAAACACAAATTTGTCTTCCTCTTTTCTTTCCTTGTTAGGGTCAACGTTGTCTACCTTGGAGTTAGATTTTCTAGACATATTCAGCACATAATGAGCCAAATTTCTGTCCCAGTCGACGACCTGGCACATACACTGCAGCAGAACTTCCTCTAGCTACTATACTGGTACGAGGTCATTGGTTTCGATCTGCTTATGCAAGGAAAAAGTAATTGCTAAGTGGGCATTATGTAGTGTATTGGTTGTTAACCTCAAGCTTCACCTTCCGAAGAGCTTGTCAACATTTTCCAGTAATTGTCTGACACTCTAATGCAGAATCTGCAAACAGCACTCCATTGAATTAAAAAGAATTTTGCATAGAGTACAATTTAATTATCAGTAGCCCTTGCTATAAGTATACGGTAAGAAAGTTACCACATGAAGGAGCAGTAAACATTTGAATGTTTCAGATAAATCACATAATCGTAAGTTTCAAATTTAGAAACCACGTTTTAAACTGCAAAATATTTCCAGAAGCAGATGTGGACTCACCGAAATTTACTGGTTATTAATTGCAGATTAAAACTGAAGAAAATGCGGAAATATGAGAAATTAAGGACCTGAATCATAGAAGCACTGACAGATTCAGAGTTTATTGAAATTTCACAAAGTACCAAAGTTTCAATGAAACAAGGAAAAGAAATAGAATAGCAGACGAATCGATAGCTTTGAAAGATTAAAAAGGGAAGGCACCAAGGATGAAACAAATAATAAGAGAGATCCCCGTAAAAGTCCTTGCATTGCACACGAAAAATTGAGTTTATTAATTTTGACCAAAGGGGAAAACATAAAGTTGGGGCAAATGAATGAGCGAAAGCAAATGCAGACGTCCAAAATGCAACACTGACTGAAAGTAGTAAATCGCAAAGCAGGAATGCCTGGAGCATCAGTGCAAAGCTGTAGACGCTTGAATTCATATGAAAAAGCTTCTGTCTCCTAAATGAAATATAAAGAAACGTTTGAACACCAGAAAAATAGCATCGTGAATATCAAGAGCTCAGATGGCACAACAGTACTAAACTAAGAAAAGAGGTCTGAAAGGTGAAATACAGTCATGGAAGGGCTATACAAAGGAAATAAACGTGAAGACAATATTAGGGAAAGGGAAGAGGTAATAGGTGAGGCTGAGATGGGAGATATGATATTGCTAGAAGAATCTGATAAAGGCTTTACGTCGAAACAAGGCCCCGTGGTGTAGATGACATTCCATCGGAATTATTAAGATTCTTGGAGAACATACCTTGAGTGTGCTATATCCGCCTGCTATACGAGATATATGAGACAGGCGAAATATCCTCAGACTTCAAGAAAAATGTAATAATTCCAATTTCAAAGAAAGCATATGATGACAGCTACGAAATTAGCGAAAATCTTACAGAAGGATAGAAAGAACTGGGAGAAGCCCATCTCAGGGAAGATCAGTGTGGATTTCGTAGAAAAGTAGGGACACGCGAGGTAATGACGACCCTAAGACAGACGACATTAATAGCATTTGTAGATTTAGTGACAGCTTTTGATAATGTTGACTGGACTACACTCTTGAAATCCGAAATGTAGCGGCGATAAAACGTTGGGTGCAAAAGGTTATCGAAAACTTCTGCAGAAGGCAGACAGCAGTTGTAAAAGTGTCTCAGGACATCAAAGAGTAGCAATAGTTTATAAGTAAGCGACATTGTAACGTATGCCAGATAATACGTAGTCGATGCTTTGAGGAACCTGTGAAGGAAACTATTCTGACTGCCATAATATAGAATATCGGATTAGTGATACGAGAACCAGATAAGGATATAGTGACAAGCTCCTCCAGACAGTTGATTACCAAAAGTGAAAAGACAAAACAGAACATCGAGGAAACAGGCAAGTGGAGACGCTAGGACTGACAGATATACTCCAACGACTATTCCAAAGAGAGGAGGCTGGGAACATAGTGAAACAGAGACCAAGTATGCTACCAGTAGTGCGAGACGATAGAAAAACGACTACACTAGTGGTCTTTGTATCACGAGGCAGTTGTATTTACATAGTCATCCCGAATACTGGTTGGCCATTGGCACCGTGACATGTGATGGCTGGTCTTGGCTATCGATGCTCCATCGAGCAGCCGAAGTCCATCTTCATATTTTCCAAGTAGCTTACAAAGTCGCCGGATTAGGAAATCACA
Source organism: Schistocerca cancellata (assembly GCF_023864275.1). Taxonomy (NCBI): domain Eukaryota; kingdom Metazoa; phylum Arthropoda; class Insecta; order Orthoptera; family Acrididae; genus Schistocerca; species Schistocerca cancellata. The sequence goes on along the minus strand of NC_064627.1, from coordinate 78,139,421 downwards.
TCCCTTCCCCCTGAATTGAGTTCATACAGCCGGAAGACTGGGACCTTGTTTTGGGAGGTGTGCTGGTGGTGTGTTTGATGTGTTGGCCCATTGGTTTGTGGAGCTTGGAATAGACATCTTCATGCTGGCTCTTGGTAATGTTGGCGTTATTCGACGTGATTGCATAGGCAATGTGGACATCTCCACACTGGTTAGTTAGTTGGTTGGTTACATGTTTCATTGATCATTTGAAAGGTTCTTTTATGATGTGGAACGAGTCAGTTTACATGTTATGCGTACATGATTAAAGATAACATTAAATGTGACATTATTATATTTTATTCCTACTCATGCAACTACACTTGAAACAAGTTTCTTTTCTTTACTAGCTATCAGTTTTTAAGCAGAAACTCTTCAGTGGAATAGAAGAAATTGTCGAGGAGAAATGATTTTAAATTAGATTTGAATCTTGCTTCGTTACCTGTCGGACATTTTTCGTTATTGGGCGAATGATTAAAAATTTTTGTCGCTGCATATGGAACTCTTCTCTGTACCACTGACAGCTTAAGCAGTTGGTAATGAAAGTCATTTTTCGCTCTAGTTACGTGGATATGCACACCATAGTCCTTCTCAAAATGTGACGGAACGTTAACGACGAATGTCATGATCTAAAATGTGTATTGTGACGGAGCAATTAAAATGCCTAGCTTCTTGAAGAGGTACATACATGACGTCCGTGTGTGAAAAACACATATCAGCCTTACTGCTCGCGATTGTACAATCAATAGCTTCTTTCTAAGTGAGCTACCCCAGAAAATTATGCCGTACAACATGATTGAGTGGAAACATGCAAAACATGTAGGAGTTCGATATGTTTCTTGCAAAGATTAGCAATTATAGTATGAGCAAACTTGATTATTTGAGAAGCTCAGTAAAGTTTTCATCAGTATCCACACCCAAAAACTTGGAACATTATGCCCCACTTACTGACTCCTGCTTGTTTGCTACATCAGATGTTGGTATAATTATATTTGTGGTACATAACTGGATGTAGTGTTGCTTTTAAAAATTAAGGTAGAGTCTATTTGCAGAGAACTATTTAATAATTGTTTGACGGGCGTCTTGGTTTTCTGTGCATCACTGGTGCTTGTGGCGGTAGTGCTGTTCGTGTGGACGGAGTTGGTTTCTTATGATTGCACTCCAACCCCTTTAACGAGTCGTCTGTAAGTGTGGACTATACTAACTGGTGTCCACACGTCTTTTGCTGTGTAGAAGTGTGCCCATATCGCCACATCGCGATGTATAAAGTCCTAAGTGACTGGTTCTGGGTTCCTGAGATTGTGATGCCAACAAATGGAAGAACGTTCGCGTTGAAACTTCCTGGCAGATTAAAACTGTGTGCCCGACCGAGACTCGAACTCGGGACCTTTGCCTTTCGCGGGCAAGTGCTCTACCATCTGAGCTACCGAAGCACGACTCACGCCCGGTACTCACAGCTTTACTTCTGCCAGTAGTTTGGAAGGTAGGATACGAGATACTGGCACAAGTAAAGCTGTGAGTACCTCAGTTGGTAGAGCACTTGCCCGTGAAAGGCAAAGGTCCCCAGTTCGAGTCTCGGTCGGGCACACAGTTTTAATCTGCCAGGAAGTTTCATATCAGCGCACACTCGGCTGCAGAGTGAAAATCTCATTCTGGAAACGTTCGCGTTGTCTCTCATGGACGAATTCTGCTGGATGACACTGTGGCCAATGATGAGGTCAGGGAGCGCGCGTGTGCTGTGGAGGTACGTTCCCACTGCTTTAAACACTTGCTGCTGAAATGACAGCTGCATACACTCCACCTCACCTTCGGAGGTCGATGGTCTGGAGAGGTAAGGATGAGCTTTGAGAAGTGTAACGCTGCGGTGCATAGGAACCCTTTAGATCAGATCCGAATTGTGAACTTGCTGTGTGCTGTCCCATTTTCACCACAACGTAGTGTGATATTTATTCATTTCGTTGTTTATCGCTAATTCCTTTAAAGTACGCCTCATTTGATAAACAGGTGTGAAAGGAAAATCTTTTCTACGCACTCTTTACAAGCCATCGCAGTATTGATTCTGTTCGTAACTACCCACGATTATATTTGATATGATGCTCCACTAAACTCTGTGAATCACTGTGTTTTGCGCTATCAGTTATATTTTAAATTAAGAGTTTTCCACGTTAACATACTTTACAGTTATTTTCGGATAATCGGAGCTAATATCATTCATTCTTTTTCATTATTACCTTGAAGCATTAAAGTTCTACTTTGGAGAGCTCCAGGACAAAATATTTTAAAACAAAAGCCATACATTTTTCAACTTTGATCACTACACACTATTTGAAACTTCTGTGATATAAGTAATCACTTGGTTATCCTCTCTTTTCTTCATTTTCTATACTCTTAATCCAGTACCTACAAGGAGACGGCATAGTTATTACCAGTTCTAGCAATGTTAACGCTGGGAGGTGGCCGGATATCTATTCAGTAACCACCCATTTATTTCCCGTGGCGGAATTTGTGTATCCCAACTGAAACTGGTAGTGTTGTTCACATGAAAGTGTGAGAATGTTTTAGAAATTTCTTGCAATTGTATGACGGAGGCGGGACGTGGGAACCAGCCCGGTATTCACCTAATTGGATGTGGGAAACCACCAAAAACAACGTCCAGGCTGGCCAGCAAACCGCGCCTCGTCGCTGGGCGGATTCGATCTGCGGTTGGCGCCCCTGCGTGATTCCCGAAAGCAGCGTGCTAAGGCGCAGCACTGTCTGCGCTAGTTAAGAATCTCTTGGTTAAAACTTACATGTTATACTCATCTACAAATACACTATGCGAAAGAACGATTCAATGCCTCGGGTAACGGAAATCGGAAGATGTGATGTACATGCACAAACAAATGATGACAATTTGAGAAAAATTGGATTATTGATTAAGGAGATTAAGCTTCACAAATAACGAATGTAAATAACGTGTTTGTCCAGCTCTGGCTCTTATACAAGCAGTTATTCATCTTGGCACTAATTAATAGAGTTGTTGCCTGTCCTCCAGAGGAATATCGTGCCAAATTCTGTGCAATTGCCATGTTAGATCGTAAAACTCCCTAGCTGCTATGCTCCAACAGTTTCCGTTTAGGGAGAGACCCGGCGAGTTTGCTGGATCACAAGCAGATCACAAGCACGAAGACAGGCAGTAGTAACTCTCACAGTGTGCAGGCGGGCATTATCTTGTTGAAATGTAAGTGCACGGTGGCTTGTCATGAAGGGCAACAAAATGGGGAGTTGAATATCGCTGTAAGGGAGCTGTGGATGACAAACAAAGGGATCCTGCTATGAAAAGGAATGGCACTCCATACCATCACTCCTGGTTATCTGGCCGTATAGCGGGTGACAGTCAGGTTGGTATCCAAGTGCTGTCTGGAGAGCCTCCAGACACATCTTCGCTGGTCATCAGGGCTCCAGGCCGAAGACGTGTCTGGAGACGCCCCAGACAGCGGTGCGATACCGGCTTGACTGTCGCACGCCATCGGCCTCACGACTAGAAGAGATGGTCTCCCGAATTGATAATGTTTGATGCATTATGCGCGGGGCCTCCAACCAGCTTGGGATCGTGTTGATCAAACGGACCAATTGGACATAATTTGGCATGATATAATTCAGATATGGACTCAAATCACAATTTGGTAGTTACTGAAAGTAGGCTGAAGTTCAAGAGGAAATGGTTCAAATGGCTCTAATAATTATGGGACTTAACATCTGAGGTCATCAGTCACCTAGACTTAGAACTACTTAAACCTAACTAGCCTAAGGACAGTACACACATCCATGCCCGATGCAGGATTCGAACCTGCGACTGTAGCGGTGGCACGTTTCCAAATTGAAGCGCCTAGAACCGCTCGGCCACAACGGCCGGCTGATAGTAAATCGGAGAAAGACAAAGCAGTGAGGAGTAGAAGAAATGAGAAGAGCGAGAAGCTTATCGTAACTGGAAATCACGAAGTAAGTGAAGTAATTCTACCTAGGCAGTAAATTAGTCTATAAGGACGTAAAAAGCAGACTAGCATTTGCAAAAAGAGCATTCCTGGCCATGAGAAGTCTACTAGCATCGAAAGTAGACCTTAATTTGAGAAAAAAAAATTCTGAGAGTGAACGTTTGAAGCACAACATTGTTTGGCAGTGAGACAGGGACTGTGTGAAAACCAGAGCAGAAGAGAATCCAAGCATTTGAAATGTGGTGCTACAGAAGAATATTGAATATTATGTAGACTGATAAGGTAGTTAAACACAGACAAGGAGAAGGGACAGTTGCTGAAACAACTGTTAACATATTAGAGAATAACTTCCGTGGTATTAGAGCGAGCTATCCCCGAAGGTTAGCCGAGAGCGCTAATGCGCTGCTTCCTGGACTTGGGTGGGCGGGCTGGCACCATATCGAGTCCGCCCAGCGGATTACCGACGAGGGCCGGTGCGCTGGCCAGCCTGTATGTGGTTTTTAGGCGGTTTTCCACATCCCGCTAGGTGAATACCGGGCTGGTCGGCACGTCCCGCCTCTGTTACACGATTCGCAGACATTCGCACTATTTTATAATTTACAGTAGACTCAGACAGCTGGTGAACACTGATTCTGTCCCAGGGGGTAGGGAGTGGTGGCAGGAAGGGCATCTGGCCACCCCTTCAAACTAACCTTGCCAAATTCGATCGTAACCAGGCCGACCGTGCGCACATGACAGGACAAAGGCGTCAGCGATAAATAATACTAGAGGGCAACTGTAGAGATACACAGAGATTAGGATGCATCCAGCAAATAGTTCAGGGCTACCTCGATGTGAAAAGGTTGGTGCAGTAGAGGAATTCATGGTGGACTGTATCAAATCATTCAGATGGCTGATGACTCAAAAACGAATATTCCTCAGGACTACAGCCAACAACTCTGTCATTCAATGGCTAGCCAAATATCTGCTTGCAAAATAGTTAGAGGTGGACCAATGCGTTGTTGACTTCCTGTTTGTGGAGGTTTTCGTCTTGAATGAATCACAGAATTTTTCTGAAATTTCAACCATTTGTTTCTCTGTAAATGTACATCACATCGATGTCTTATAGTGTTACTTCATAGACAAATGAAGTAAAATGAATCACGCAGTTATCTTGATATTGATTTCAAGTAGATTTATTTTCCACCAGATATACAATATACGGAAGTTGATTCTAGCGTGGATAAAATGAGACTGTATGCAATATAAATTATATTGTTTATGTTTCATTTATTTCACTCTGCAATCACAATCGCCACAGGAGATGTGATACAGTCCACGTTGCAAAGGGCTGCCGTCGACCAAGTGAGTACTGAATCCAGTGACGTGGAAATCTCATGCTGCAAGGTGAACAGTCTTCAGCGTTTGCTGCATCTTCGTAAGAGAAGAAAAAACGCACAATCACTCCACAGTTTTCCATTTAACAAAATATTACTAAGGTAATAAATTAATTACGTGCTGTACCATCCAGTAAATTGTGTAGCTAACAGTGTTCTCGGCAATATTCCACAATTTCTGCATCTCTCCAGTGGACACAATTGCTTGGAAATACAAGGTTCATTCAATAAATTACTGGAAAAGTTGTAGAAAAAATACCAAACTAGGACAAATTTTGAGATTCCTTGATAGTTTTTGGTGGTGTCCTACAGGTTTTATCCGCTGGGCCTGGTACGCCTGTCTTGAGAACGGGATGTTGGGAATCAGCGAAACAAGATGACGGCACTCTGGCAGGTTTGCACCAAGCTGGAGTATTACATTTCTGACGGGTCGTAAACAATCGAATTCACGGTCAGATGGCAGTGCAACATGGTGAGATATGTTTAACTCAAACACAAGTGTACGAGCGTGCAGATAACTTCAAACGGGGTGTCAAGTCTTCAAGATTCGCTACCATCGTATGTGAAGTCACGTAGAACAATATTAGGATAGTTAATGTGTTGATACGGGAAAAAGGGTGGATTACAGTGGATGGTATTGCAGCTATCCAACGATCGTGTCGCAACAGTAACACCGGTTCCCGTGAGATCACTGAAGTTAAGCACTGTCAGGCTGGGCTAGCACTTGGGTGGGTGACCGTCCAGGTCTGTAGAGCGCTGTTAGCAAGCGGGGTGCACTCAGCCCTTGTGAGGCCAGCTGAGGAGATACCTAGTTAGAAGTCGTAGCTCCGGTCATGAATACTGACAACGACCAGCAGAGTGGTTTGCTGACCACATGCCCCTCCATATCCACATCCTGGGACGCCTACTGGCTGAGGTCGGTACCGTTGGGCCGTTACAGGCCTGTTCGGGTGGAGTTAAGATATTGTAGCAACGATGAACATTAACGTAGGATCAGCCCACTATATCGTTCACGAAGTGTTGATGTTCGAGAAATTGTTTGCGAGGTGTGTTCCAAAATATTTAGCATCAGAACCAGAAGAAAGGCACGGCAGTACGACTAGAAACGGAAGGTATTTTTTCACTGTATCGCGCAGCAGATGTAAGTTGTGTGTACTTACGTTTCACTGATTACAGTGGCTCAAGGTTCGCTCATGATGAGTCCAGGCAGCTTTGCATAACAGGCTACGCACACGGCCCCAAGAACTCTCTACATGTGGAATCGAGGAGCTTGACCAAGGCTGACATAAGTGTACACAACTTGATGTGGATTTCGTTAAAAAATAAGTAAGTGTTGTATTGCATTCTCGTAACAGATTCTCCAAAACAATTTTTCCAGTTTTCTACCGAACGACCCTTGCAAGGCGCAACAGTTCGCGACGCCGTGATGACCATTTCGAGTAGTTGTGCAGCAGCGCGTAAAAATGGGCCTGCCAAGTCCAGATGAATGCATTAATAAGGCTGATGGGGTCCGGATCAAGAGGCGAAAGGCCGATGCCAGTCACAAGCTGAGCACTTGGCTTCCGCGTCCTCTTTTGAGCCTGGGCAGCAAGCGTCTCGTTTCCATAGGGTCTTCATCTGCGACGTCCGCCATTGCCGATGATGAAGTGGTTGTAGGAACTGTGGCTGCAGCGTGACCGGAGTGTCAAACCGAGCATATCGCCTCAGTGTGATGATTGCTAAACGGTGGTGTAAGTAGGAACAGATGAGGAGCTGTGAATTTTGGCCTTTTGACATATACGAGGGCTACCAGTGGAGTATGTGGGGCGTGACTTTGTAATGGTTCTCTGACTGGTATTCATGCTCAAAGGCGATGTGTCATTGAGGCCGAAAAATGTGTCGCCATACGCTATAAATCCTAGACGACTTGAAGACGTAGGCCAAAGCCACAGGTCGCGGGGGTGACTAATTGGTCGAAGCGTCCGTCGTGAGAACACCGTCGATTGAAGTTCATATACATTCGTAATGGTGTGTAAAGAAAGGATTTTTGAAATGATCTTAAATGTAACGTGCAATAGCAATTAGGTCCAAAATTATCTGTCGAAAACTGTCTTAGGGAGGAGAATCAGTGGAAAGCTTCTACGCTGCAAGCGAGGGGAGAAACGTGGCTACGACTGAGACCACGATGGCGACCGGCGACCGGGTGTCGGGAGGTGGGAGCCACCAGATGCACGCTCCAGCAAACATTCCAGAGCGGCGCTACACAGGAACAACCGTGAGTTTGAGTGAAAAAAATTTGCTCGTAACTGTGAAGTGACTCGAAGAGCATTATTTGTCAAGAAACAGGGCAAATAAACGGATGCTATTGAAATACTGTGCGATTATATTATGGGCTGTAGTGAGTGAGTGGACAGAGACTGACGCAGTGATCTAGGCTTCTCATGTGCAGAGAAGAACCGCACCCACATTTGGTAGCCGTAGGTGGACAATGAATGGCTTTTCTTTCGCACAGACAGTCAGTTTTGTTGCCAAATGGCAATAGATCAACTGGAACAGTATATAACTTCTAGCGAGCATCATCCTGCTGTACAAGATCCCAGGTAATTGACAAGGTTCCCGTAATAACAGTAGGTCCTAATATTGAAATCAATTTTGTGATTATTCGGGGAAGAGTTTTGTGTTTTTTAAAGTTGGGATGCAATACAAAATGAATGACATTTGAAGATTTTGTTTCTGATTATAAACATTCAGAACCATCCCGGTTCCCTGTTAGCAACCAAATCGATCCGGGAAAGGTGAGTGCAGTTTTACAGCGAGGAAAAGCAACTGTCGTCATCAGCTACGATCACAAGGTAAGAAGCCTTAAGTATTGTAGAATACGAAAACTTGAGTCAACAATGTCCAACAGATTCTGTTTGGTGAAACTACGTCCAACTGACTCAGTAGATATCCAGTAGTTTAGCAAATAACCATAATTTTTGTGCTAAAATTAAAAGGATTACGAACGCTCCAGACTCCACCCGAATCGCGCACGAATTGCGTGCGGGGAAAGAAAACATGGCGAACTGGAATCGGTATTCGGTACACCGTGTCACTGACAACCAGCTCCGTTGAGAATACCAAAATGGAGGAACAGCAAAGCTGACGAGTCGATACGAACGTGCGCGAAAGAGAACTTGTTAGTAACGAAACATTTACGACCGTAACGGAATGGTGCTTTGAGTCTCGTGGAATACTCACTATTCAGTAACGAATGCATACGGCACACAACAGCCCTGAAATAAACCTGTCGCATGTTGTCTCAGAAGACATAAAATCAAGCTCTGTAAACGAAATAAGGTTGGGCAGTAGGCGTTCTGCGCCACTATCGGCGGACGATATGACGTCACTGAGGCACAAACGGAGCCTCTGGAACAGGGCTGTAAGATTTGAGCCGCATATTTATATCAAGCATTTCTGGAATACTTCAGTGTATATTGAAATAATGAAATGTACACTGTTGTTGTGCTACTGCTTGGACCTTTGTACTACATTCTCTGACTTTCCCAGCTATTAAAAGGACAGTGGTGAATTGAAACTAATTCAAGTAAATATCATATCCAAACAGATACACAGCGCAGGAAGGACATAATAAGGTTTGTTTGGCAGTTTTCTTCCAGATTGAATATTCGAAAGGAGTACATAATTTCCTAAATGGCTCTGAGAAAAGTTTCAACGAGAAAAGGAGATGTAGATAACGCACTATTTACATTTTGTACGCATCACAAGTTTAAAAAACCTTCACTGAAGACAGTTGCTAAGAGGTTCTTAGGATAATTCCGAAATCAAGTTAGGCGGCAGTCACTCAGATGCTTGGTTACTGTAGGAAAGATGCTACACAAATCACGTTACAAGGCCTACACTCGGCGACTGAAGCTCTTAAGCAAGTCAAGAAAGCCTTTCCAGCAGAAAAAAGAGAATCTACCGGCAACACATCGAAAGTTTTCCACTAAAATGAAGTTACACTGACAAGCATTTGAAGTATTTAGATGCCAGGCTTAACATTCTAGCGATGTATAAGTTGTTTAAGGAGAAACATCGTCAGATAAATGTCACATTTTGCAATATTTTTCAAGAAAAATTTCGGTTTTATTTCGGATCCTCTGAATTAGACCGCTGTTGCATATGTGAAGAACTGAACGTGAGAATGTGAAGCTCTGACCTTAACGGTGTTGCGAAGTGATGTGCCACTGCAGAGATAATTCTTAGCTTAAAGAAAAAGCTTAAATGACAGACGAGCTCCATGTACCTTCTATTAGTTTGAACTACAATGCAATATGTCCGTATTCCATATGTTGCTGTCCAGAATACATCTTATATGGGGCTGTTGAAAACACGTGTATTTTGTATTCATGTGATTAAAAAAGTAATGCACACGTGTATATAGCTCATAAAGGTACTGGAAAAAAAGGCTCCAAAGAAGTATGGACATCCCTCTATAAGATTTTGCAGAGCGTTACTCCGGCAGTTCACTGAATTACATCCTGACAACTGTGGAGCACAGGATAAAAATCGTGTTGCATCGAGATTGTTATTGATACTGACTGACTGTAAATGGTTCGAGAAAATTGAACACTATTTCCCTGTCAGCGGACGTTACTTTCTCCTTCCTGACATGGATTTCTACATGATCGAAACAGAACTTATAAAGCATGACACATTCTATAAGTTATACGAAACAACAGACCTCATAATGAATTCCAGGCCAAAAATTTATCGTGACCGAAACTGATGCCATAGATATAATGGATTTCAAGACCTGGTTGCAGTAGTTTTACAAGGCGACTTGTGTTTCAGCTGAACTTTGTTATAACAGCGTTCCAAGTGATACATGGTACTTACTGTAATTAAGGAAAACGTGGAAGGAAGGACCCACCAATATAACTTTCTTTCCACACAAACTGTTTTTTTTTTTTTTTTTTTTTTTTTTTTTTTTTACAATTCGAACAAATTTAGAAAAGACGACCGGACCTGCAGGCCCGCTCGTTATCGGGTGAAAAGCAGTGTACACTACAACACTGGACACAGTTTCTCTTATCAAATGCCCTTCTGCAACACATGGAAACTATATAAGCACCAATGACGACAAGAGTGATTCACTTACTCAAAACAGATGACGTAACTTTTAATTTGAAAGCTGTATGTCGAGAGGTTCGGGTTCAAATGGTTCAGATGGCTCTGAGCACTATGGAACTTAACTACTGAGGTCATCAGTCCCCTAGAACTTAGAACTACTTAAACCTAACTAACCTAAGGACATCACACACATACATGCCCGAGGCAGGATTCGAACCTGCGACCGTAGCGGTCACGCGGTTCCAAACTGACGCGCTTAGAACCGCACGGCCACACCGGCCGGCAGAAGTTCGGGATTAAGATGAACACCTGTGCTCAAAGGTTAAACAGATTAGGAAACAGTATGACAATGATAAGGCTTACTTCAAAGCAAGCAACCTCTTAATTTCAATCGGCAACCAAGGTGCGACTGGATCCCAACCCGTCCCATTTGACAATCTTATTTTGACTAAGGCCCTGATGACAGTTGGCTGTTAACATTTTCCAAGTAAAACGTTACTTGTGAACACTTATTAAAAGAGAACGCACTCGGTGGAACCACAAGTTCCAGTTAAAAATGTACCAATAATAACCCAGTCTTTCAAAGACAGCAACGCACAGCTTAATACAACAGGTTGTTCAGATTATAATTAATGCAATTACAATCAATGAGTTGAACCGGTTAACGTCTAAATCTAACCATAAGGCCCCTGTTTTGTCTAATGGCAACCTGTGCCTTAGTACAATTGTTCCGGCTGTATTTACGACTAGGAGCTGATACATCAGAACACTAATGACCGGGTATAAACCAGAAAGCAAACAAATTTTCAAACGACACCTAGTGTTTTAGTACAGTACTACGGCCTATATTTACGACCAAAAGCCGACCGAGTAAAATTCTGAGGGTCGGGTACAAACCAGAAAATAATTAGGAGGGCAGGTAGCCAATGACACAAATCGCCACGAAGATTACAGAATATCATTCCCCTTTATCAGCAAGCAGGTCCGTGGATCCACGGTGCGTCGCGGCGGTTGCTGAGTGGAGCCGATGAAAGCCAGGTAGAAGAGGCGGCCAGGCCACGAGTAGGCGGCCGACACGAATGTTGCCAACGTTTTTTAATTTTTAATTTTATTTTTATTTTTTTCACTTGCTGCTTATGTTTTCTGACGCACCCTCTGATTTCTTATGTTGGGTCGTTATGTGCCAGTTGGCCGTTGTGACTGGGTTCGGGGTCCGAAGTGGCCAGTGAAACACCACCCCGATTCACGTCCATACTGACACCGCCACGTGGAGGCAAGTTCTATTTGTTTTTGTTTCTAGACATATGATTTTCTGTGCAGCATTGAAATAATACTATAATTAATATAATGGAAGTAGAAAAATGTTACATAAAAATTGGTATACAAGAAGAATTTAAAAAAGAAGATATGGAAGAGTATAGAATGAGAAGTTCCCGTCACCTGGTTGTGGGTGGCAGCAAGGGTCTTCTAATGTACTTCAGGTCTCTGGAAGCCACTCTCAATTCCCTTTCTATGTCTACCATTCTTAAGCTAACATCAGTATAAAAATAAAGAAAGAAAATACAAGGTGGCACTCCACGTTTAGCCTACTTTGTTCATTCTCGTTGAATGCTCAGCAATTAGCACCTCCCGGCTACGCAAACTACCCGGCCTGAACGTTGGTTTTCCCCGATCTGTGTTAATGTATCCGTCGGGTTGCGCTGTTTGTACTCGACGATGACCCCGGTGAAGTACTCAGCTCTCCGGTATCTTCGCTCTGCGCTGGCCCTCATAGCGCAGCTTGTGGTTTGTGGCCGCTCGGACCTCGTCACCACCTCTTGTCGCGACGCGACCGCCAATCCCCAAACTTGGTGCCTCCCTCTCGGGCCAGCGAACTCCATGTATATATTTTTTTTTTTTTTGGTATCTGTGGGCTGTGTCCTCAGAAGGTCTTTGTTTGCCGATATAAACATGGAGAGATACGGGAGATACGGGAAGATTTCAATTAGATTACATCATGGTCAGACAGAGATTCCGAAATCAGGTACTGGATTGTAAGGCATACCCAGGAGCAGATATAGACTCAGATCACAATATAGTAGTGATGAAGAGTACGCTGAAGTTCAAGACATTAGTCAGGAAGACTAAGGAATGACGAGATACGTTTGAATTTCTCTAACGCTATAGATACAGCAATAAGGAATAGCGCGGTAGACAGTACAGTTGAAGAGGAATGGACATCTCTAAAAAGGGCCATCACAGAAGTTGGGAAGGAAAACATAGGTACAAAGAAGGTAGCTGCGAAGAAACCATGGGTAACAGAAGAAATACTTCAGTTGATTGATGAAAGGAGGAAGTACAAACATGTTCCGGGAAAATCAGGAATACAGAAATACAAGTCGCTGAGGAATGAAATAAATAGGAAGTGCAGGGAAGCTAAGACGAAATGGCTGCAGGAAAAATGTGAAGACATCGAAAAAGATATGATTGTCGGAAGGACAGACTCAGCATACAGGAAAGTCAAAACAACCTTTGGTGACATTAGAAAAAGCAACGGTGGTAACATTAAGAGTGCAACGGGAATTCACTGTTAAATGCAGAGGAGAGAGCAGATAGGTGGAAAGAATACATTGAAAGCCTCTATGAGGGTGAAGATTTGTCTGATGTGATAGAAGAAGAAACAGGAGTAGATTTAGAAGAGATAGGGGATCCAGTATTAGAATCGGAATTTAAAAGAGCTTTGGAGGACTTACGGTCAAATAAGGCAGAAGGGATAGATAACATTCCATCAGAATTTCTAAAATCATTGGGGGAAGTGACAACAAAACGACTGACTGGTTTGATGCGGCCCGCCACGAATTCCTTTCCTGTGCTAACCTCTTCATCTCAGAGTAGCACTAGCAACCTACATCCTCAATTATTTGCTTGACGTATTCCAATCTCTGTCTGCCTCTACAGTTTTTGCCCTCTACAGCTCCCTCTAGTACCATGGAAGTCATTCCCTCATGTCTTAGCAGATGTCCTATCATCCTGTCCCTTCTCCTTATCAGTGTTTTCCACATATTCCTTTCCTCTGCGATTCTGCGTAGAACCTCCTCATTCCTTACCTTATCAGTCCACCTAATTTTCAACATTCGTCTATAGCAACACATCTCAAATGCTTCGATTCTCTTCTGTTCCGGTTTTCCCACAGTCCATGTTTCACTGCCATACAATGCTGTACTCCAGACGTACATCCTCAGAAATTTCTTCCTCAAATTAAGGCCGGTATTTGATATTAGTAGACTTCTCTTGGCCAGAAATGCCTTTTTTGCCATAGCGAGTCTGCTTTTGATGTCCTCCTTGCTCCGTCCGTCATTGGTTATTTTACTGCCTAGGTAGCAGAATTCCTTAACTTCATTGGCTTCGTGACCATCAGTCCTGATGTTAAGTTTCTCGCTGTTCTCATTTCTACTACTTCTCATTACCTTCGTCTTTCTCCGATTTACTCTCAAACCATACTATGTACTCATTAGACTGTTCATTCCGTTCAGCAGATCATTTAATTCTTCTTCACTTTCACCCAGGATAGCAATGTCATCAGCGAATCGTATCATTGACATCCTTTCACCTTGTATTTTAATTACACTCCTGAACCTTTCTTTTTATTTCCATCATTGCTTCCTCGATGTACAGATTGAAGAGTAGGGGCGAAAGGCTACAGCCTTGTCTTACACCCTTCTTAATACGAGCACTTCGTTCTTGATAGTCCACTCTTATTATTCCCTCTTGGTTGTTGTACATATTGTATATGACCCGTCTCTCCCTATAGCTTACCCCTACTTTTTTCAGAATGTCGAACAGCTTGCACCATTTTATATTGTCAAACACTTTTTCCAGGTCGACAAATCCTATGAAAGTGTCTTGATTTTTCTTTAGCCTTGCTCCCATTATTAGCCGTAACGTCAGAATTGCCTCTCTCGTCCCTTTACTTTTCCTAAAGCCAAACTGATCGTCACCTAGCGCATTCTCAATTTTCTTTTCCATTCTTCTGTATATTATTCTTGTAAGCGGCTTAGATGCATGAGCTCTTAAGCTGATTGTGCGATAATTCTCGCACTTGTCAGCTCTTGCCGTCTTCGGAATTGTGTGGATGATGCTTTTCCGAAAGTCAGATGGTATATCGCCAGACTCATATATTCTACACACCAACGCGAATAGTCGTTTTGTTGCCACTTCCCCCAATGATTTTAGAAATTCTGATGGGATGTTATCTAACCCTTCTGCCTTATTTGACCGTAAGTCCTCCGAAGCTCTTTTAAATTCCGATTCTAATACTGGATCCCCTATCTCTTCTAAATCGACTCCTGTTTCTTCTTCTATCACATCAGACAAATCTTCACCCTCATAGAGGCTTTCAATGTATTCTTTCCACCTATCTGCTCTCTCCTCTGCATTTAACAGTGAATTCCCGTTGCACTCTTAATGTTACCACCGTTGCTTTTTTTAATGTCACCAAAGGTTGTTTTGACTTTCCTGTATGCTGAGTCTGTCCTTCCGACAATCATATCTTTTTCGATGTCTTCATATTTTTCCTGCAGCCATTTCGTCTTAGCTTCCCTGCTCTTCCTATTTACTTCATTCCTCAGAGACTTGTATGTTTGTATTCCTGATTTTCCCGGAACATGTTTGTACTTCCTCCATTCATCAATCAACTGAAGTATTTCTTCTGTTACCCATGGTTTCTTCGCAGCTACCTTCTTTGTACCTATGTTTTTCTTCCCAACTTCTGTGATGGCCCTTTTTAGAGATGTTCATTCCTCTACAACTGTACTGCCTACTGCGCTATTCCTTAATGCTGTATCTATAGCGTTAGAGAACTTCAAACGTATCTCGTCATCCTTAGTACTTCCGTATCCCACTTCTTTGCGTATTGATTCTTCCTGACTAATGTCTTGAACTTCAGCCTACTCTTCATCACTACTATATTGTGATCTGAGTCTATATCTGCTCCTGGGTACGCCTTACAATCCAGTATCTGATTTCGGAATCTCTGTCTGACCATGATGTAATCTAATTGAAATCTCCCGTATCTCCCGTATCTCTCCATGTTTATATCGGCAAATAAAGACCTTCTGAGGACACAGCCCACAGATACCAACTCTTCCTCATAGACAGATAGTCGATACTACCCTTGAGCTAGCGGCGTCAGGCTGAACAGTCTACTAACTTAATGGCGCCACGGATCACCAAGAGATAAGATAATCCACTTTATTTTCAGTAATGTGGTGCATTTTGCTTACAGCGCCCGTGTACATTCGTAATACATTTGCTTATTAGTGATTATTAAAGTCACTGTCGAACGCATCTATTAAGAGAACAATACCAAAGTACTGGTAAGCGCGAAAGGCACTAAGAGGATTCAAGTCGTCAGGTTTCTTTATTTGGACACTTTTCTATTTTTTCACAATGTGAAACGAATGCTGATATTCACGCTAGTATTATGTGTTAGTTATATTCATTTCTCACGTGGAAAGAAAGAGTGGTTTCAATGCAATTATGGTCTTATTAATTTTCTCGGACTAAGTTCGAATGAGTAAGGTCCTCACAGTATGTGGCCATTGAGTTATCTACCTACGTAAGTTCCAGAAAACAATTTTATTAGATAATATAACTGAAACATAGACACTTACAATTTTTTACTCACACTGCATACCATTGGACTCTTTTTTATCGAAGTGTGAGAAGAATGTTGATGCAAGAGGTTAAAATTCTGCCAAATAAAAGGAGGACATAACAGCCTGCCAAATGCGATTTGCAAAAACATAACCCAGGTCACTTACCGTGGCTTCCCACGAGAAAAGGTGAGAAGTAGTGTGGGAAATAAGTCACACCATTGCAACTACATCCATGGAATCTCGGTAGATAGATAGAGTTCCAACGTCGTCAAAGAAACAATCTTAGAGGAGTTTCACTTCTGTCATTAATCTAAGTTCCTACACGTTTAATATTGTTTACTTCTATACTACTGGAATGGTACATGCTATTTTCTTGTTTCGTGCCGTTGAGCTGTCTGGCTTTTTTTACTTTATCTGTTGGTAACAGCCAACGCTGACATATA
Source organism: Schistocerca cancellata (assembly GCF_023864275.1). NCBI lineage: Eukaryota > Metazoa > Arthropoda > Insecta > Orthoptera > Acrididae > Schistocerca > Schistocerca cancellata. The sequence continues at coordinate 78,122,880 of NC_064627.1, read as the reverse complement.
AATGCTCGCATTACGGCGTAAATTGTAATTACTTCTAGACGAACAATCGGAATACTCGCGGTACGTGTGGCATACACGCCCCTATTGATAGCAATTTGCAAGGGCAAAATGACGTATCCAGGGTCCTGGAAGTAAATTAATTCAAGTTTGCTGGCTGTTTCTAGACTGAAGAGCCAAAGAAATCGGTACAGGCATGTGTTTTCAAATACAGAGATACGTAAATATGTAAATAGGCAGAACATAGCGCTGCAGTCGCTAACACCTATATAAGACAAGGGTCTGCGGCCGTTGTCAGATCGGTTACTGCTGCGACAAGGGCAGGTTATCAATATTTAAGTCAGTCTGAACGTGGTGTTATAGTCTGCGCACGAGCTATGGCAAACAGCATCTCCGAGGTAGCAATGAACTGAGGATTTTCCCGTACGACCATTTCATGAGTGTACCGTAAATGTCAATAATTCGGTAATACATCAAATCTCCAACATCGCTGTGGCTCGAAGAAGATCCCTCAATAACGGCACCAACGACGACTGGAGAGAATCGTTCAACGTGACATAAGTGCACCCTTTCCGCAAATTGCTGCAGATTTCAATGCTGGTCCATCAACAAGTGTAGGCGTGCGAACCATTCAACGAAACATCATGTATATGGGCTTTCGGAGTCGAAAGCGCACTCTTGTACCCTTGATGACAGCACAACACAAAGCTTTACGCCTTGTCTCGCCGGCCGTGCGGTTCTAGGCGCTTCAGTCTGGAACAGCGTGACCGCTACGTTCGCAGGTTCGAATCCTGCCTCGGGCATGGATGTGTGTGATGTCCTTAGGTTAGTTAGGTTTAAGTAGTTCTAAGTTCTAGGGGACTGATGACCACAGATGTTAAGTCCCATAGTGCTCAGAGCCAAGCCTTGTCTGGGCTCGTCAACATGGACATTGGACTGTCTATGACTGGAAACACGTTGCCCGGTCGGAAGAGTCTTGTTTCAAATTGTATCGAGTGGATCGACGTGTACGAGTATGGAGACAACATCATGAATCCATGGACCCTGGATGTCAGCAGGGGACTGTTCAGGCTGGTGGAGGCTCCATAATGGTGCGCGGTGTGTGTAGTTAGAGTGACAGGGACTCCTGATACGTCTCGATACGATTCTGACAGGTGAAACGTACGTAACCATTCTGTCCGATCACCTGCATCCATTCATGTCCATTGAGCATTCCGATGGATTTGTGCAGTTCCAACAGTACAATTCGACACTACACATGTCCAGAATTGCTACAGAGTGGCTCCAGAAACACTCTTCTGAGCTTAAACACCAAATTCCAGGCATGAACATTACTGAGCATATCTGGGATGTCTTGCAACGAGCTGTTCAGAAGAGATCTCCATCCTCTCGTACTCTTCCGGATTTATGGCAGCCCTACAGGAGTTTTGGTGTCAGTTCCTTCCAGTACTACTTCAGACATTAGTCGAGTCCATGCCATGTCATGTTGCTGCAGTTCTGTGTGCTAATGAGGCCCTTATCCGATATGAGGCAGCTGTACCCATTTCTTTGGCTCTTGAGTGTAGTTCTGAAAGCAAGTCCCTTATATATTTTCTTGTAAATGCCGGCCGCGGTGGTCTAGTGGCTCAGGCGCTCAGTCCGGAACCGCGCGACTACTACGGTTGCAGGTTCGAATCCTGCCTCGGGCATGGATGTGTGTGATGTCCTTAGGTTAGTTAGGTTTAAGTGGTTCTAAGTTCTAGGGGGCTGATGACCACAGATGTTAAGTCCCATAGTGCTCAGAGCCATTTTTTCTTGTAAATTTCGAATCCATGTTCTAGTGACTGTAGCATTCGCAGCGTCTTTCCTACAGCATTTCCACAGTCAGGCCCTTTACAGACTTTTAACGCGAGAGAAAGAGTGAAGCTCTGCTTAAGTCGCATTTGTGTTACCATTGCCAGGAATGGCATAAAATTCCTCTGCTTACACGCACCTATAATAATTTAACTTAAAAATTAGTCACTGAATAAAAGTAACTGCTGTGTACATAGTTCCGCGTAGTCAGCACATATACAATTTTCCCACTAGAGCGCGCCCCGGTAAGCACAACAGCACAGGCGCAGCGCTCGTCCGTCTCCGCACTACGAGATGGCGCTGCCATAGAGACGGACCAAATTCTGCTTCCGCCGATCCACGTATTAGTATGTGGTGGTGGTGTTTAGTGTTTAACGTCCCGTCGACAACGAGGTCATTAGAGACGGAGCGCAAGCTCGGGTTAGTGAAGGATTGGGAAGGAAATCGGCCGTGCCCTTTCAAAGGAACCATCCCGGAATTTGCCTGAAACGACTTAGGGAAATCACGGAAAACCTAAATCAGGATGGCCGGAGACGGGATTGAACCGTCGTCCTCCCGAATGCGAGTCCAGTGTGCTAACCACTGCGCCACCTCGCTCGGTCATATTAGTATGTAACGCAGCCAATGAGATTGCTGCTAACGTAGAACCTTTTCTCCTCACAGATCACACTCGCGCAGTGATACATGAACGTGCGAGTTATTATAACGAGTGTAGAGACCTAGCCATGAAGATAAATGTATGGACACTTTTGTCAAGTATCAGTGATACATGTGAGAATAAGATTAACGAACCAATACCAAAGGAACTTCAGATTGTCAGCTGTAAATAGCATCCAGAACCAAATTAAGTAATTTTTATGCTTGTTATTAATTTAATAAATTTGTGTGAAAATTAATCAAGTTCTGTTTAAAGTCAGTCACCGGCAATCTGCTACTCTAAGCGTGCAAGTGGCATTTCTATCGTCTGACCTAACGGCAGACGATAAACCTGCCACGATAAGACCACGAGACATATTGCTGACACTCGTCCACTTTGTTGGAGCGACAAGTCAGATAATCTGATGGTGTGTGTACTGAAGGTCTTACAGTACGCACACCACAAATGGTTCAAATGGCTCTGAGCACTATGGGACTTAACTTCTGAGGTCATCAGTCCCCTAGGACTTAGAACTACTTAAACCTAACTAACCTAGGGACATCACACACATCCATGCCCGAGGCAGGATTCGAACCTGCGACCGCAGCGGTCGCGCGGTTCCAAACTGTAGCGCCTAGAACCGCTTGGCCACTCCGGCCGGCACGCACACCACAGTAACGAAGCAAAAACACAGACGAAATAACGCATCCTTCGACATAGAATTACCAGTGCTCAAAGTCCCACAGTGACGTCATACGCACACCAGCAGAATTGCGTCTCTTTCTGCGCCCCGCATCCTGTGCTCCCGTGTACAAAGTTACCGTGCGAATCGAATGAAAGCCGAACGGAAGCGAGTGGCCTGCGCCTAATTTGGAAGTGCTCTGCAGGGAGGTGTCCCCTGTGCCCCACTGCCAGCCGCGCCTGTCGTTGGCAGTCCCACACACTCCCGCTACCACTCGCAGGCGAGTCCTCCAGTTCTGCCACACGGAGCGTGGCAGCGGGCGGCGCCCGAGACGGGGCTACACTGGCGGCGACGGCGTCCCCGGCGCAAGTTGCCGCGTCAGCAGCACAATGGCGCGCTTAATTAGGCGAAACGGTGCGCAGTCGCCTGCGCGTATCGAGTTGCGTGCGCCGCGGCGCGCGGCACGCAGCGCGCGCCACGCACTCGCAAGCTGGAGTAAACTTGTTTGGCTCGGGGCGCAGCCGCCCCCGCGGGGCCCGGCGACCAGCACACGGCGGACCAACTCCGGCAACGGCGCAGGCACGCCGCTCCCGTGCTCCGGAGCAATTTGGAAGATCTTGTCGCAACTCAGACCGCCCGGCAGAAACAGAGGAATTCACTCACCGTGCGAAACGGACGGGGAGCTTCTCTAATGGGATGTTGCGTAACGTCTCACACTCCGGAGGTGTGTGTGTGGAAGTTTCTCTGTGGACTTCGACGCTGTCCAGTTACGATCTCACACGCATGCTTTATCTTTGTGAAGAAAGTAAGCATTGTAATGAATTTGGCCGTGTATCGGATACTATAATACTGCTTTGCCGCGTATCGATTACTACAGTACTGCATTGTACGCTCAAACACGTAGATGAAGAAATACGCATCAGACTACTGTCTTTGATATTTATATCAATAGAATTTTTTATGTTCAATTTATAATCTCGCACATTGTTAGACGGATGAAAGGTTTCTCACATGTTGGAGGCCAAATTATGAACATAAATTACAACCACCCACACATCTAAAGACAATATCTCCAGAAGAAATTTAATTGTTGTTAATAGTTCATTCAGGACGATAGTGACCACGTCTTGTGTAAAAAAAACAACCGATAAGTCATCCAAGGAATACAGGACGCTACATAATATTCAAGCTTTATGTATTTTAAATAGTTATTACCTTTCGATAATTTTTATGTCAATGAAAAGAAAACATAATTCATTTTAGACTATTCAAAACTGTTGAGTTTGAGTAAAATTAAAGTATTAATTACGTAAATTGCGTCTCATGGGAGTATTCTACAAAACCTCTAATTCATACAGATACTGGCCGTATTCTAGTGTTTGGATATCTATGACTCTGAAGCAATACAAAAAAACTTGAAAAGTTTTGTTTAGAAAAAAAAAATGAAGTTGTATTTTAGTCTTTACGATTATCAACAACCACCATCATCAATTTACTTGAACTCTTGAAAACAGAGCTCGCATCTCGTGGTCGTGCGGTAGTGTTCTCGCTTCCCACGCCCGGGTTCCCGGGTTCGATTCCCGGCGGAGTCAGGGATTTTCGCTGCCTCGTGATGGCTGGGTGTTGTGTGCTGTCCTTAGGTTAGCTAGGTTTAAGTAGTTCTATGTTCTAGGGGACTGATGACCGTAGATGGTAAGTCCCATAGTGCTCAGAGCCATGTTTAAAACAGAAAACCGGAATTGTATTTATGTAGAATATGATTATTACCAAAAACGGGGAGACATTACGTGAAGCTTTCCAGTATCGTTTAACATTTAACGCTAAATTTCCACCGCTACCAGTGACCTACATCAAGAAGTCCATACGTAAAAATAGGGAGGGCATCATGTTTGTTATGGAAAAGCGGAGTGTCGCTTGTCGGATGTACACTCCTGGAAATTGAAATAAGAACACCGTGAATTCATTGTCCCAGGAAGGGGAAACTTTATTGACACATTCCTGGGGTCAGATACATCACATGATCACACTGACAGAACCACAGGCACACAGACACAGGCAACAGAGCATGCACAATGTCGGCACTAGTACAGTGTATATCCACCTTTCGCAGAAATGCAGGCTGCTATTCTCCCATGGAGACGATCGTAGAGATGCTGGATGTAGTCCTGTGGAACGGCTTGCCATGCCATTTCCACCTGGCGCCTCAGTTGGACCAGCGTTCGTGCTGGACGTGCAGACCGCGTGAGACGACGCTTCATCCAGTCCCAAACATGCTCAATGGGGGACAGATCCGGAGATCTTGCTGGCCAGGGTAGTTGACTTACACCTTCTAGAGCACGTTGGGTGGCACGGGATACATGCGGACGTGCATTGTCCTGTTGGAACAGCAAGTTCCCTTGCCGGTCTAGGAATGGTAGAACGATGGGTTAGATGACGGTTTGGATGTACCGTGCACTATTCAGTGTCCCCTCGACGATCACCAGTGGTGTACGGCCAGTGTAGGAGATCGCTCCCCACACCATGATGCCGGGTGTTGGCCCTGTGTGCCTCGGTCGTATGCAGTCCTGATTGTGGCGCTCACCTGCACGGCGCCAAACACGCATACGACCATCATTGGCACCAAGGCAGAAGCGACTCTCATCGCTGAAGACGACACGTCTCCATTCGTCCCTCCATTCACGCCTGTCGCGACACCACTGGAGGCGGGCTGCACGATGTTGGGGCGTGAGCGGAAGACGGCCTAACGGTGTGCGGGACCGCAGCCCAGCTTCATGGAGACGGTTGCGAATGGTCCTCGCCGATACCCCAGGAGCAACAGTGTCCCTAATTTGTTGGGAAGTGGCGGTGCGGTCCCCTACGGCACTGCGTAGGATCCTACGGTCTTGGCGTGCATCCGTGCGTCGCTGCGGTCCGGTCCCAGGTCGACGGGCACGTGCACCTTCCGCCGACCACTGGCGACAACATCGATGTACTGTGGAGACCTCACGCCCCACGTGTTGAGCAATTCGGCGGTACGTCCACCCGGCCTCCCGCATGCCCACTATACGCCCTCGCTCAAAGTCCGTCAACTGCACATACGGTTCACGTCCACGCTGTCGCGGCATGCTACCAGTGCTAAAGACTGCGATGGAGCTCCGTATGCCACGGCAAACTGGCTGACACTGACGGCGGCGGTGCACAAATGCTGCGCAGCTAGCGCCATTCGACGGCCAACACCGCGGTTCCTGGTGTGTCCGCTGTGCCGAGCGTGTGATCATTGCTTGTACAGCCCTCTCGCAGAGTCCGGAGCAAGTATGGTGGGTCTGACACACCGGTGTCAATGTGTTCTTTTTTCCATTTCCAGGAGTGTATATAACGTCTCCATGCTCTTGGTTCAGTTTCGAAAACTATTGCAACTGACAGCTGGATAATACATACGACTCCAGAAATTGTACCACGCATACCACCAACATCTTCTCATATTGCATGCCTATAAATTTAGCACAAAGTGCTTCTTGATGAACAGAACAACGCTTCGCGTCTGTCAAGTGTTGCAATTTTTTGCTCTTTCACTGTCAATTAAATCTTTAAATTATTTCTGCATGGAACTGTAACATACACTCCTGGAAATTGAAATAAGAACACCGTGAATTCATTGTCCCAGGAAGGGGAAACTTTATTGACACATTCCTGGGGTCAGACACATCACATGATCACACTGACAGAACCACAGGCACATAGACACAGGCAACAGAGCATGCACAATGTCGGCACTAGTACAGTGTATATCCACCTTTCGCAGCAATGCAGGCTGCTATTCTCCCATGGAGACGATCGTAGAGATTCTGGATGTAGTCCTGTGGAACGGCTTGCCATGCCATTTCCACCTGGCGCCTCAGTTGGACCAGCGTTCGTGCTGGACGTGCAGACCGCGTGAGACGACGCTTCATCCAGTCCCAAACATGCTCAATGGGGGACAGATCCGGAGATCTTGCTGGCCAGGGTAGTTGACTTACACCTTCTAGAGCACGTTGGGTGGCACGGGATACATGCGGACGTGCATTGTCCTGTTGGAACAGCAAGTTCCCTTGCCGGTCTAGGAATGGTAGAACGATGGGTTCGATGACGGTTTGGATGTACCGTGCACTATTCAGTGTCCCCTCGACGATCACCAGTGGTGTACGGCCAGTGTAGGAGATCGCTCCCCACACCATGATGCCGGGTGTTGGCCCTGTGTGCCTCGGTCGTATGCAGTCCTGATTGTGGCGCTCACCTGCACGGCGCCAAACACGCATACGACCATCATTGGCACCAAGGCAGAAGCGACTCTCATCGCTGAAGACGACACGTCTCCATTCGTCCCTCCATTCACGCCTGTCGCGACACCACTGGAGGCGGGCTGCACGATGTTGGGGCGTGAGCGGAAGACGGCCTAACGGTGTGCGGGACCGTAGCCCAGCTTCATGGAGACGGTTGCGAATGGTCCTCGCCGATACCCCAGGAGCAACAGTGTCCCTAATTTGCTGGGAAATGGCGGTGCGGTCCCCTACGGCACTGCGTAGGATCCTACGGTCTTGGCGTGCATCCGTGCGTCGCTGCGGTCCGGTCCCAGGTCGACGGGCACGTGCACCTTCCGCCGACCACTGGCGACAACATCGATGTACTGTGGAGTCCTCACGCCCCACGTGTTGAGCAATTCGGCGGTACGTCCACCCGGCCTCCCGCATGCCCACTATACGCCCTCGCTCAAAGTCCGTCAACTGCACATACGGTTCACGTCCACGCTGTCGCGGCATGCTACCAGTGTTAAAGACTGCGATGGAGCTCCGTATGCCACGGCAAACTGGCTGACACTGACGGCGGCGATGCACAAATGCTGCGCAGCTAGCGCCATTCGACGGCCAACACCGCGGTTCCTGGTGTATCCGCTGTGCCGTGCGTGTGATCATTGCTTGTACAGCCCTCTCGCAGTGTCCGGAGCAAGTATGGTGGGTCTGACACACCGGTGTCAATGTGTTCTTTTTTCCATTTCCAGGAGTGTAGTTTCAAAGCAAATTTGCAGTAACCATCGCTTATATGATTGCATAATATATACTGAGAATAGTGATTCCGCAGTACTGCCTTTACCATTCAGTTTTAAAGGCTTGTGGCGATAGATCACTGGATTGCCTCTTTCTCTGCAGAGAGCCACTGGACCTGTGAATATTCTTCGTACTATGAACAATTAGCGAAGTGTTAACATCGCTGATACCACGATTCTACCAAAATGAAGAGCGTAGCAGCTACCGAAAAGTACCGCACCGTGCTACCAAATGAAATGTCGCGGTGCACAGAATACTTTCGGGAAGGAACGAACCAAGGCGATACAGGGGTAACCTTGGCCCGCACGCGGCCCCGCAGACCCAGCCGTGTGTTGTTTGCCGCGCCGTGGTCGGCCCTACATTACGTGTTCCCGTACAATGCTCTTCTTGATCCCCCATCAGAGCCGGCCGCTGTGACCGAGTGGTTCTAAGCGCTTCAGTCCGGAAACGCGCTGCTGCTACGGCCGCAGGTTCGAATCCTGTGTCGGGTATGGATGTGTGTGATATCGTTAGGTTTAAGTAGTTCTAGGGGACTGATGACCTCAGATGTTAAGTCCCATAGTGCTTAGAGCCATTTGAACCATTTGAACACTATCAGAAAAGAGTATTAGTTAAAGACCAGATGTATCCAGTGTAGACGTAGTTTTAGAGTACATAGCAAACTAGAATTTTTCAAGGTGTGACTAACTGTATAGCCATTACTGAATGTTTGAAACGCATAAACATTGAACTAACGCATTACACTATATGGGCGAACCTATAGATGTAACTGATACAGCGAAGTATTAACAGAGTGAGAAATGTCGATAAACATTGAATTAAGTTTCCGTTTTAGGTTATCACATCCACTAGAATATTGTTGTCAAAATACGTGTGATTTAACCACAATCTGATCTTGTTGTTTTGTGGATCTGTAGAAGATAAATGATGCTAGATGAATAGTTATTTTAACTGGAACCCCAACTGATGACCTCCTGTGGTTCTGAAGTGATGTATGCCTAGCCTCTTTATCAACTGAGTGATACACTAATTAGTCAAATTCGTCCTCTGTCGCTGGTGATGGTTTTTGGGGCTCAAAACGTGCAGTTGATGATGATAAGAGAATGGCGGCAACACTTTCTGCAGAGTTATTCCTTCAGTGAAACTGCCTGTGGCCAACATGTAAACCTGTCCATCAGTGTTAAGAGATAGTTGTAGCCTTGAAAATAAGGTAATGGTACCACTAGACCAACACTGGTTGTGTGTTTCGAAACATTTCCTCGCTGACAGTGAATGCACGTTTTTACCACAGAACGAGATAGTTAAACGGCGGTATCACAACATCAAGGTAGTAGCAAAAGTCCAAATTTCAGATAACTGAATCAAAAAGTCATCAATAATCACAGTGGGTCAGGTCAATGATGTGATTCCAGAATGTAACACCAGTGCTGAGAAATGGCTTACCTGATTTTTCTTTATATTTCCAACTGCAATTTTCAACATGAAGCATCACATGACTACATGTAAACCAGTAAATAATGAAAATCACTCTATAACATCTGTTTTCATCCACCCTGAAACTATAACGTCTTCACATTTATTCACAAAACACAATACATAGAGGAAATTTTTCCAAGCTATCTACGATGGAGCATATCTGGTACATTCACGCTCTGAAAAGCACATTCTTTCTCTGAGGCCAAACGACTGTCCCCATCTATACCCTGTGAGAAATATAGACCCCGCATCACCCATTTGAGCATCAAATGAACAACCAGCTCTCCTCATCAAACCTCCTGGGGGTTATCATCAGATTCAACAAACTACACGTTCTGCAGACATAGTGTACTTCCCCATGAAAATACTTCAAAGTTGTCAGTATAGGCGGAGCAGTATATGACTATAAATGATCCAGTGAGATGTAAGTCTGTTAAAAGTGTTGGTACACACGTGACTAGTGCTGTATACCTTCATGACGCGAATGCTTCACGCGCTACGGCAGTGTCACTTGGGTTGGCTTCTCGGCAGGCGTTAAGTGGCGGGACGATGGCCTACCCTACAGAGAGGGACATCTCTGCCGCCCTACTTTGCATCGCCTTTAACATGGACGGAAATAGAACGTTACTCTGTAACATTCCGACGGCCTTATTTCTATGTGAGCAGCACAGACCAACAAGTAGAGCCGTGCACAGTATTTACAAAGAGCGTCAGTGGACAACAGTCAGTAACCAGTCTTTGGCAGCCACCGTTCGCCTAACAGTTCGTCGTATCGCGTTTGGTCTTGGGAGAATTTCTTCGAAGTGTCTGAAAAAAGGATAAAGACTTCCATTCAGAGTGATACTTCTCAAATATTGAACCTGACGTCATATCTCCTATATATAGGTAATTCCTTAACTAGCAGTATGAACTTAGAGTCTGAACAGACAATCAGTTGTTGATTAGTCGGAGCCTCCTTGGAAGAACTGACATAAACAATTTTAAGCATGTTTATTTTATACTGAGACCTAACAAACGTCGTTCCCAATGTGTATCCCAAACAGAGCACAATACAGCAAATATTATTCATTGCTTTCTGTTTATTGTATCCAAAGATAGATTGTTGGAAAATATATGACCATTCATTATACTTTTGCGTAGTTCTGTGTAACAAAATGGGTGATAAACAGCAATTCATGTTTTAAATCATTTCTCCTAGATAACTCCTTCTATTCCATGCAAAATTTCTGTTTGAAAACTGGTAGTCACCACACAAAAAAAGAAAAAAGAAAAAGAAGAAGAAGGAAATACAACTAGTATGTAAGTGCAGTTACATTCGCTAATGATAATACTAATCATTTATACATATCCTGCAAATTGACTAAATGCACATCAATACATAGAAAAATCATGCGAAAGATGTATGGAACATGCAGATAGCTAACTAATTAATGGGCAACCTCTCATTAGCGGAATCCATAGCCATGCAGAATTTTTTTAAGGGTATTATATTCGCCGTTGACAGTAGAGGCTCTTAACTAGAGTTACTGCAACAGATTTTGCCTCAGAAAGAGTCAAACTTTAAAATCTTCCTCCATGTCTACTCGCCATTGTCAGAACTGGCCCTTCCGCTTTGTGAATATAGTGAAAAGATCCAGTTCTGACGATCACAAGTACACATGTCGGAAATTTTTAAGGTTTGGTACGTGTTGAAGCAAAATATTTTGCAGGACCACTTCATAATTGCTTCAAGGCTGTAGCTCCAGTTGTGAAATAAACAATCTCTGCAATCAACCGCGAATATGACGTCCATTAAAAAATAACAAACTAATAGTTACTTTAACTGTAACCATACAATTATTATTATCAAAAGAGATGAGTAGTTGTGTTGCTATAAGTAAAAAGAGAAAAAGAGTTTAGCTTACAAATATTTCTACAGCTGTTTCCTTTACGTTTACATGTTCTTAAAATTTATGTGCCGTATATAATGACAAAAATTATGACTCATACTTTTTGATGCCAGTGATTCTCGATGGATAAAGCAGAGTATCCAAACAGCATGAGGAGCCATTTACGGATCAGAGCTTGCAGTCTGGCGTAACAGCCACCAATACTTCCACCTCGATCTGTACACACATCTAAGCAATTTTCCCAGATATTGTTGTGTTCTCCCATAAAATTATTTCAAAGAAGTCTGTTACTTTTTTTCCAAGAGTTATTTTCCTGGAGCCTAGAAGACATTGATGAAATTGGTTGTCATCTATAAACCGCACGTTACAAAATAGATGTGCGTCTCTGTGATTGATTGCCTGTAGCTTTACCTAAATGAACAGAAAATTTGCTCTTATCTTTGAGTTTTTCGACCAACTGGTCACTAATGTCGTCAGCCATATCGCGTATTACAAGACTAATGATATTGTCTGACATAGCAACACTTGCCAGTAGCTTGGCAGCTAACTCACCTATCATGTTACATACCGTGTCCAGAGCAGGTGGTGAAAATAGGGTCTTCTGCATTGATGCATCGTTTTTTGCTCTTTGCTACACCATAGGCAGTTTCGTAAGATGAAATAAGAGCCTTGGAATTGTAACTTGTTTAGTGAAAGCTTCTTTTCTGTCATTTTTTAACTTGTACCAAAGGTTTAGTCGTGTTTTGGATACCATACTACAGTGATTTCAATCCAGGTGTCATTTCATTTCCTTACGAAGTATGCTTTCAGTAGCTAGGAAGTTCAAACAAATGACAGATGGTGGTCGTTATTCCATTTCCAATAGTAGGACATGTAAAACTGGAATTCCGGTAACTTTCGTCATACTTCCTGCAGTTCAGTCTATTCAGTTCGTTAGAACTGCATCGTACATTATAAACATCATACCTAGTCCATACATTTAAAAATTGGTCAACGCTGAAAGAGAAGAACAAATCACAGAAGACAAACAACAATCGAAAGCGGTCTGCATTCGACGATACTAACTTTCAAATTGATTTTTACGATTCGACTTTCATCTGCCAAGCTGAGATAGTAGCAACACTTAACACATACCGTTTGGTAAAGGCGCAAGCGTGAACTATTGCGCTTAATTAAATACCTCTGTCACAATGTATAACGATATTCCTCCTTGTGGACTGCCACAGCTACTAAAACTGTATTATTTCAGTGAGAATGATTGCAAGCTTACACCAGCTCTATTGAATGAAGAGTAAAAAGCTATTTCTTTTGGTTCCATCTATGTAAAGCAAAGTCTTGGAAAAATCAATATCTTTTACACACTGATGTTATACCAATCTTTGCTCTCCGATAATTGTTCTACTTGAGAAACATGCATCACTAGATTGCCTTTTTCGTCTTGCTCTGGCATCGACACAATACGAATGTAACATCTACAATATCTGCCTTTTTGCCAATACTAATTCAAGTGTTTCATTTTAAACCTGTTACATTCCATAAAGTGACAAACCTCTCAGTTTTAATTAAGCCGGTTAATGAATTTCTGGACTTTTAATTCAAGTTGGAAGCACTTAATTTGGTGGCGCAGCCATCAGGTGCCTTACGGGTTCCAGTTATTTATTTTATGATTAAAAATTTGACACTGCATCTTAATTTGAAACCCGATTAACCTTTTACAAAATAAATTATTTTGTACGAACGTTAACTACTTCCACAGTCATACGTCACCGCGCATGCCATTAACCAACAATGACCATTCGGCCTGAAGCTCATTGCATTCGAATTCGTAAAGTGAATGAATATGATGCCAGTTGAAGTAAAAAATTAATATTTAGAATAACGTCAACAACACATGAGTATATTTGCACTTTCTCTCTTTTTTTCGCCTTTGGAGTTGATCCTTTGAGATTTTCTGATAGCGTATAATATGGAAAACTGATCGGTTTGTACGAAGGGAACCACTTCGGCGTACTGGCACCCTAGATATTACTAATAGCACACACGTCGTTGCTTTGCTCACGGAGCAAATAGACTAAATTATGTTTTCAAAAAAGCTCCGCGACGCCGCTAATGTTAGGTCGCCCCTCGGAGCCGCGACGGACAGCCTGGAAATCCCTTCTGTACCGTGCACTTGTGCGTACTCTATCTGCATATCTAGAAGTGATAGGCCAAGGTAGACACTAAATCCACATGCGAGACTGTTGGAGAAAGTTCAGCACCAACTGGGCATAAAGTTATAATTGGACCCTTCCATTAATCATCACACTCATCGTCAGATGTAATTCAAAACTTTAAAGAAAATGTTATTTCGCTAGTATGTTTAGTCATTATCTTTACCAGAGGAGACCTTCGTTGCCGAACAATATACCGGGTTTCCAGAATGAGATTTTCACTCTGCAGCGGAGTGTGCGCTGATATGAAACTTCCTGGCAGATCTTTCAGGAGTGCTAGTTCTGCAAGGTTCGCAGGAGAGCTTCTGTAAAGTTTGGAAGGTAGGGACGAGGTACTGGCAGAAGTAAAGCTGTGAGTACCGGGCGTGAGTCGTGCTTCGGTAACTCAGTTGGTAGAGCACTTGCCCGCGAAAGGCAAAGGTCCCGAGTTCGAGTCTCGGTCGGGCACGCAGTTTTAATCTGCCAGGAAGTTTCAATATACCGGGTTAATTATAGGTTTTCAAGTGATGGGAGTAACAAGATACCGCGTGAATCAATACTGAACGAACTCTCCTTGTGAGCAGTTTCTTGAACAGATAGATTGGAAGCCCTTAGTGATGGAAACATACTGGATCTAATAGCAATAAATGGACCAGATCTCTCTGAAGACGTCCACATTGTAACTGGTATCAGGCAGTTCTAGCAACAATGAGTATTTTTTCTTTGAAGCCACCAGTCTAATGACTGTTTCGATGCAGGCCGCTATGAATTCCTCGCTTGTGCCAGTCTCTTCATTTCAGAGTATTACTAGCATCCTACAACCTGCGCAGCGCTCGTAACGCGGCCAGGGGATTCTTTACCTACTGACTCACATCAACGATGTGCCTCGGAAGCAGATCGTTGATGCAGCGCGTGGTCTACAGGGCCTGTCATCGCTGAGAAGATAGAGAGGAAACTAGCATCCTACAGGGTGTGGGGGCGGCGGTCGGACAACAATATGAAAACAATAAAGACATAACACATTGTCACCGAGCGAGGTGGCGCAGTGGTTAGACACTGGACTCGCATTCGGGAGGACGACGGTTCAATCCCGCGTCCGGCCATCCTGATTTAGGTTTTCCGTGATTTCCCTAAATCGCTCCAGGCAAATGCCGGGATGGTTCCTTTCAAAGGGCACGGCCGACTTCCTTCCCTAATCCGATGAGACCGATGACCTCGCTGTCTGGTCTCCTTCCCCGAAACAACCAAATAACACATTGTCATTGTCAATACAGTGTAGGACAACCGTTGGCATTCAAAACAATTTTCAGTCGTCTCGGAATGGATACAGACAGGTCCCACACGGTTTTCTTCCCGCGAAATAATGGAACGTTTAGATAACAATGATGGGGGTGTATAGCGATCACGCGCTCTTCACTCCAAAGTAGACCACAAAGGCTCAGTAATACTGAGGTCCGATGTGTGGTGTCACCGCCAGACACCACACTTGCTAGGTGGTAGCTTTAAATCGGCCACGGACCATTAGTACATGTCGGACCCGCGTGTCGCCACTGTCAGTGATCGCAGACCGAGCGCCACCACACGGCAGGTCTTGAGAGACGTACTAGCACTTGCCCAGTTGTACGGACGACTTGGCCAGCGACTACACCGACGAAGCCTTTCTCTCATTAGCCGAGAGATAGTTAGAATAGCCTTCAGCTAAGTCCATGGCTACGACCTAGCAAGGCGCCATTAACCATTTCTAGAGAGAGTCTCACTTGTATCATCCAGAATGCTGTATACAAATGATGGATTAAAGTTAAGTATTCCAGCAGCTACGTACTTTTCTTTATAGCATTCATTACGTATCCTGTTTCAGACCTAACGCCAGCCGGCGTGTGTAAACGCGTGCCTTTCGGTTACCCGTCACTGTGGACTTGCTGTCTTGTCAGTCCACTACACGATGATTGTGGTGGCCATGGCAGATGGTGCACACAAGGCCAGCCAGCACGATGCGAACGGTGTGGGCAAGTCCTGTCGTCTTGAAACACCACATCACCATGGGATGGATGTTATCAGCCAAAGTAATCACATATTCCTTGGCACTAAGGCAAAGAACCCAGGGCCCATGGAATACGGCGATATGTCTACTCAAATCATAACCTAATCCCCACCATGTTTTACTCTTGCGACGTAAATTCGGCCAGAAATTGAACAGAGCGTGCAACACGACTCATCCGACAAAATGACTTTCTTCTAGTGCTCCATCCTGCAGGCTCTGAAGCACCACTATTTTTCCGTGTCAGACATTTGCATCACTAATGAGTGGTTTTTGAATTCGCCCGTCAGTCCCCTGCTTATGCAGCTCTCCTCCTGTTGTTTTGCTCCTGTTTTGCGACTGAGACATTCAGATCTACAGTGACTTTTGCAGCTGTCGTTATCTTATTTTTCGTTAGAATCCTCTGACCGTCTGTGACGTTCACTCAGTACACGCTTTCGTCCGCGTTGTGACTTAACGGACGATGATTTTCCGTTTTCCTGTACGCGGTGTGAATCTTCAGTATGGTGCTCTTGGAACAACAAACACTTCGGTTACCTCGGTTACGGAAGCACACACCACATATGAGCACGAAAAATTTTCCCACGTTCGAATTCACTCAGCTCAGACGTAATACACTCACGACTCCACAGAACGCTGTTCTGAACGCGACTGACACTTACAACGTATTGAGGACACAACACTGCTGACGTTCTTTGTCAAATACAACAGCGCAACCCGCAGGCTTGGACAGCATCTCCACTTGTGTTCAAGCATGCATTTCTCTGAGTGTTTCCGTATTTATGTCCAACGTCCGTACGTTCTCAGTTACTTGTTGGGTGTATTCCACTTTTAAGGAAAGATACTCGGTCCGTTCAAAGATAATTATCAAAGGAAAACACACAGAACAAACCTCTGATCTACGATTACATACTCTAACGTTAGTTAGTTTCATGGGAGAACTCTCCCACTCTTTTGAGATAAAAACTGATATACGGAAAGGACATGGTCGCTCCCCCCTGCTGTTTAACTGCACATAGAAAAAGTAGTATGGGAGTGGAACGCTATGATCCGTAGTGGAATCCAACTGGAAACAAAATACAAAGTCATCGAAGTCAATTGTGTACCCTTTGCAGATGATATGGCCGTACTGCTCCAAACCTGGGAAGAAGCCAAAGAGCGGACACTTGATCTACAAATACAAGCTGAAAAAATAAGTCTGAAGATCTCCTCTGAAAATACCAAGATAATGACAGACACAAAAGACTGCCAAAACGTATTAAGGTGGAAAAAAAATAGAGATAGTCAAAGAATTCGAATATCTGGAGCATGGAACAGCTGCAATGCCATCGAGTAAAACGCTGTAAAATCTAGGACAAGTTAAGTTGAAATGGTCTTCCATCTCACCAAAAACATATATAACAAAAAATCCGTCTCATGGAACGAAAAATAAGACATACAATACAGTAAACAAACCGGAAGCACTATATGCAGCCGAAACCTTGCCCATCACCAACCATGGCACTGTTGAAAGGCTGGAGATCAAAGAAAGGAGGATATTATGGAAAATCCTTGGGCTCATACTCCAACAAACTAATTCACGTAAAATATGAAACCCTTTTCCAAAGTACTGAAAAACTCTGAGACTCAATGAAGAAAACAATAATTGATTTTGATGTACACATCATCAAAATGAACCCAAATAGATGAATAAAAAAATTTTACTGCCTCCCAAACAACAACAAACATAACCGAATTTCTTTACGGGAATGGCGAACGAGTTAAGAGAACTCCAAATCACAGAAAGTATGCCCATAGATAAAAACCGCCAAAAAAACAAAGATTAGAAAGAGAAGTTCCAAATCGAAATGAAAACCAATCAAACAATCCAAATCTCTGAGGAAGAAAGGCAAGCAGTATCAGAAAGAACGAAACTGTACTGGTCTAATAGAAAGGTACACGATATTAAAACTTGATTGATTTAGCGTACGCCAAAGTAGGGTGAGACGAAAGGAGAAGAAGAAAATTATAATGTTCAGTGCTTGGCCTAACTGAATTGTCACCGCAAGCCACTAACAGTAAGATACCAATAAACTGGGGACGGTTTCATTGATGTGAGTTCCGACTTAGAGTAAACTGGAGATGGATTTTTAGCAAGTGATGCACACCCGATTCCTGGGTTTACACTTTCCCCTATAATACATAGTGAGTGATTCAGTACCAAGCCAGTACCAAGACTCTCTTGTTGCAACCCTTGTTCACAGTACGAGCAGCCCTTAGCGGCTCGCCATCTCACAACTATTCATGACGTCGCCTCTCCGGCTTAGATCTTTTTTAATGTGCGACTTGTAAGTACTGCATCTTTTCCAGTCAGTACAAACTTTAATTTTATTAATGTATTATACACCCAATATGTTTTAGAACAGTTAGTCTAACTCTGAAGACGACGCTCACAATAGCGTCGAAACCTGGTCAATTTTGACTTAATATATGTGACCGAGGGCTTATTTGTTCTAATATAATAAAATAAAATTAGGACAAGGAACGTTAACTGAATACCGACCCATGTGGTAATATCAGGAGAAACGAAAATTCTTTGAAAAATATTGTTACGGTAATTTTGTTTAATTATTTCGAACTGTTTACTTAAAAATGTGGAAAGTTTTGATACCAAGTGTGTAGTTTGACTTATCTTGAAGTCTACGCAAATTATAACAAATAAGTGTATATGACTTTTCCTTTTTTTCGCAATAAAGCAACAAGAAGCTGCAAACTTGTCGTATAATTGTCCTGTTAATGTCCTGATGTATCATATATGATATCGACTACAAAAAATTCAATTTGCCTTCAAAAATAATTGGAGGGCTATTCATTGTTCACTAACAATAACAAAACCAGTTGACGCAATAACATCCCACTCGAACTTTTGAACTTTTAATATATGCTCGGGATTGAAAAGGGTAGAGGTTCAAGAAATTAGACGCCATTCGCAGTTTAAAAAAAAGTTAACCCCAGAAAAAGCGATATTTGTTCGGCCAAACAAAATCAATTAAGGCCTTCCATGCAAACAGGACAGCTGAAACCACCTTGCGACTCTCGATTTTCGTCTTCCGCAAGCTGTGTCACATTTGTTGGTTGTTTTTCCTCTACGCTGCTACCGCCTCAGTCTGCCACTACCTTCTAGATACCGCTGCCTAGACAGGTACTGACGTGCTAAGGAAATCCCCTCTTCACCTGCGCGGGCGACACCTGCAGTGGGCAGGTCTTAAGCCGCACTGCCTCGCGCCCCGCCGACCTTGTTTAGCTTTCATCGCAGCGCCGTAAACGGCCGCCACTTGTTGCTGCCGGGACAGAAGGCGTGGCCGCCCGCCGTCCGCGCTCTTTATTGCGGCGGCAGCGGCGGCGGCGGCGGCAGCGGCAGCCGTACCTCAACCTGTCGCGCGCGCATCCACCCACGCCCTCACAGCCGAGAGCGACGCCGGCTGCTGGACCGCCGCCGGTCCCCCGTTGTTCTTTTGTTTCCCCTCATGCGGCGGTGCTTTATCCCAAGAGCGACGCTCCACGCGGTACAGTAGCCTCATTTGGGCTGTATGCTCAGAAGGCATTAACACAGTCGAGATTCGCCTCAGGCATTCTAAATGTGGCAACTGCACTACTACTTCTGACACATTTTTTTCGAAAATCATAGCTTTGACTCTTTGAATGCAATAAATTTATGTGATGTTTTATCTCAAACATTGAAACACAGTTTATCCATTCTTAAAAACCTTATTATAAGGCATTAAAATTAGAAACTGTACAAAATGTTTTTCTAAGTATTGTTTTTGTTCCGAAAAAGTATTGTACCCACCAGTCTTACACATAATTTGTGTGGTTGTGGTATCTTATGAAACACCCAGGCACGGAAACAGATACATTACAGTGTGGATGCCAACAGGACATTTTTTCTTATGTTTCTCACCGGTATCGGAGCGCAATTTGCAGACATGTTGTAACACTACCGACCCTTACAAAACTTGCAATCGCCAATAATGTTAACCTTCTGTGAACGGTTTAGCCTGACCGTGACTGTATCTAATGACAAGGAATCGGAATATAATTTTCGTGCCGGCCGGAGTGGCCGAGCGGTTCTAGGCGCTACAGTCTGGAACCGCGCGACCGCTACGGTCGCAGGTTCGAATCCTGCCTCGGGCATGGATGTGTGTGATGTCCTTAGGTTAGTAGGTTTAAGTAGTTCTAAGTTCTAGTCGCGAAATAAGTGAGACAGTAACAACAGCAAAGCAAACGGGTTTTCAGCTGACGTTCTCCTAACACAAAATTAAACTGTAATTATATGTGCATGCGGTCGCCAGCCTAATTTGGCAATGCGGTACAAGTTTTTTTTTGCGAAGCAGAAATAAATTTCAGCTAAGAAAACTAACCCCACGTGATATCCTAACTAATATCTTCTAACACAGTTACTCTCAATATTATACAACAACTTACCCCAGCAAACAACGAAACAGCTGATCCTTATGCAGAACACATAATGGCCGATAAATGCAGCAACGCACATTTTCTCACGATAACACTCACTATTGGCAAAAACTATTATGCTATATAATGAACAAATGCAGAACGGCGTATGAACCTACTAATGAGGTGTGACCGACAATAGCGTGAACCACTTTTATTTTAATTAACTATTATAAAAAAATCATGATTTGAAACTATACTGATTAATATGGACTTCAGAAATTTGCACATGAAGTTACTCTACATAAATAGACAGAATTTCTTTTTTATTTGCGATTTTACCCCGTAGGATCACGCTGCAATTTCATTTCTTCTTTGTCTGAAGTTTCCTCTTCCTCCAGTACTCATTCATATGGACGCTTTGGTGTCGCTTCTCTTCATCCGCCCAGGCTCTTCCAGTCTTCTTAGTTCTTTCGACTTGAAATTCTTCCAAATTTTCAATCATGGTCCGAAAAGAATCCCTATCTAACATCTGAACTTCCTGAATGTTGAACCTTTCCATATCTTTACGAGCTTACTTAATCCATGTCGTTGTTGTCTTCTTTTTTCACAGGTAATCAAATATCTTTTTGGTTAATTTTGGTTTTGCTCATTCTGTACAGGTGTCCTAGGAATGATAACCTCCTCTTTCTCATGCTCTTAGAGATTTTCTCCACCTTTTTGTGGATTTCATTGTTGCTCCGAAGTTTCCAGCCGGTTTCAATCTGGGTTGGACCGATGGTTTTCCCTAATATTCTTTTTTTGTAGTATCTCCACCTTTTACAACTTGTAATTCACTGAGAGGCATTCGCTGGCGTAGAGGCACACTGTTTTTACTACAGAATGGTAGTGCTTTATTTTGGCATTCCAAAGGTGCACTTTTCGTTGTAAACGTTTTTAGTTAATCTCTAAGTTCTCTCCATTTTCAGATCCGGCCCCCCACAGCAGCTTTCACCAGTCCATTCTCTTGTATGGTTTCACCGAAGTATTTGAATCTTTTTATCCTCTCAATCGGTCTAATTTCAAAGAGTTGTTGTCCATGTTTGTCACTTGTAATGACTTTGTTCTTCTGTTTCGATACCCTAAGTCCTGTCTTACCAGCGATCCTTTCTGGTGGGTTGATCTGTATGGCCACTTCTTCTAAGTGTTCTGAAAGCATTGCAAAATCATCAGCGAAAGCCAAGAAGTTGACCTTGATTCCACCCGATTTTCTTCCTAGGCAAATTGGGCTAATCCCTTGACTTTCACCATCGGAATTCCAAATTCTCAGAATCTTATCCAGGACACAGTTAAATAGTATTGGTGATAATCCATCGCCCTGCTGCATACCTGTCTTGATTTCAAATGGTTGGGACTATTCTCCCATAAACTTCACTTTGGAAATTGTGCCTGTTAATGTTTCTCTGATAAAATTTGCCATCTTGTTTTTGACCCAAAATTTTCTGATGATCCTATGTAGGGTCTCTCTGTCCACCGAGTCAAAGGCTTTTTTGACGTCAAAGAAAGAAACTACTATATTTTTATAATTCAGCATTCTTTGTCGGATTGTTGATTTCAAATTAAAAATTTTTGCAGCACAGGAACGGCCTTTCCTGAACCCACCGTGGTATTCTCCAAGTTGTTTATCTAGGATTCCTTCAGTTCTATTTAGCAGTATCTTTGAGAGGATTTTGTAGCTGACTGTAAGTAGTGACACGCTTCTGTAGTTGTTTACATCATGTTTGTGACCTTTCTTATGGAGTTCGTGGACCAGTGCCGTTCTCCTTTCATCTGGCAGTTTTTCTGTCTCCCATATTTGCTGGAAGATTCGGTGTAGGTCGTCTAGGATTTCCTGTTCTACCCATTTCAACATTTCTGCTGATTCTGAGTCTTCTCGGCTGGCCTTGTTGTTTTTGAGACTTTTTATGGTTTCCTTCACTTCTTCTTTTGTTGGTGGCATATCATCTTCTAGGTTCTCAGAGACAGTACATTTATTATTTATAAGAAAACTTTTGGTGCAAAATAAGTGATTGTACTGATTGCCACACTTGCTCAGAAGAACCCTTAACTTTCATTCACCCCACAAGTTAATTAGCTTTGGGGTCCCTTGAACTGATATGGTTTGATGATGATGTTTGGTTTGTGGGGCGCTCAACTGCGTGGTTATCAGCGCCCATTGATATGGTTTGAAAACCATAATCAATTGTAAATAGTACCACATAAAATTAAAAAAAGATGGTGAATACCTTTAATAACGACTTTAAGTATAATGGATAATGCAAAATTAGTTCAACAGTTAACAAGGGGACCTATCAACTAGTCTCTCTTTGGACTCAAGAAACTACTTTAAAACAACGTGTACAAAGAAACAAAATATTACGTGTTTACAAACCTGTTCAAAGTGAAATAATAGTGCTGTCTTTTTCTATCTTTCACTTACTTTATATTTTTCTCATTGATTTACTGGCAGCTTCCCATTTAATGAAAAGCGCTTTTTATGAACACACTTTAGGAAACTTTATGATGAAAAATTGTGTAGAGTAAATAGTTTACTGCTGTATAGAAAACAAAGCAAACTTCATGCTCCAAAACGTTAATAAAACTGCAAAATGTTTTACGGCCAAAATTTTGATTTCAATGAAACAGAATTAATTCACTTGGAAAGGAACATGTCTAGGAATTTGACGTGTGCAGTTCTGCTGAAGGTGGTGGCGCATTTGGAAAATTGCAGTGGCTATAAAATTGGCGGTTCTTGGTGTTAGCCGCGCCCTGATACAACTCTTGTCGGCGTCGTAAATTTAACCAAACAGGGCTGACAATGATACCATGATAGATAGACCACTTTGCGTTCCATCCGAGGCTAATTTACATGCTCGCAAGCTCTTCTTGCCTCAATTAATACATTCAACTTAACAACTCAGTTGACCACTCAGTACAACAGTCAGAACTCGTAATGCCGCTCCCCACAAAGGAATCAAGTGCCTTGCGCGCCACGTCCACCGTCTCCAATCCTACCAAACTACTTTGGGCTTTACTACAGGTTTTACATTTAGCTTCCCCACTTATGAACTACTAAAATATACACAGTTTTTACAGATTATCACATTCACAGAGTATTACACATAAAAGCAGAAGTACAGTTGCAATATAATCTCTTAAAGCGTCAAAATTATTACATATTTACGCAACCAAAGATCTTGATTGCGCAGATACATTAGCGCATAATGTCAGCAGAAAACGTATACGAAAAATACATAAATCTATCAATTACTGGGGTCAAAAAGTATTCAGTGCGAAATATTTCTCAGTAGGCAAATTATCACCTACTAAGTCTGCTCCGTCCAGGAACTGGAGAAGAATTAATCTCTGAACATACCGCCGAAATGTGGAGTCATTACAACGTTACAGTTGTCCAGGTTTACAAAGGGGTGACATTATGTATAATTGTAGTTTCTTGTAACCCAAACAATCTGACAAGAATGCCTTAACGATATACGTCTGCAGTAATTCGTATCGGTTTGGGACACGGATGTTACCAACCGCACTAAAGGTGTGGTTCCAATGCGGTGGTTGTGGCTAGCGCAGCCGCGCGATCCACACCGTACGATGTGAGGCTGAGTTCTCAGATACGCCTGTTCAACTCCAAATGCCGTGACTATCGATCGCTAAATGACGTCATGGAGCACGGTACTAGCGAGAAATACGCTTTTCCGATGTTCAAGCGGTAAAACCGCTTTAACATACACAATACTATGCCACTTCCGTTTCTTCACTTTCCTTATGAAAAAACGACGCTGCTACTTCTCACTATCTGTGATTTTTTACTTGTGTAACATATGTTAACCAATTTTTACGAAAGTGTATGATTAAAAATCTGATTTTCTTTCATGTGGTAGACTAAGAAAATGTATGAATAAAAAAAAAAAGCTGATTTTCTTACATGTGGTACAGCAATATTGTAGCTTTGTAGTGAAATGATCTCTTTCCATAATTAATAACTATTATATGAAATTATGCAATTTCTGAAGCGGGTCTTATTGCTTTAAATCTTTTTTGACACATAAAAGTGATAGTGTGTAACGTACCTTTGGCTATGTTTGAAACCATAGATTACTGCAAGTGAAATATGTCTAAAAGCACAATAGAGATTTAGAATTGGTAGTGACACTCATAGTTGTGTTCTTTCAGAAGTACATTCGTGTCACTGAACAGCGTTATAATCACGACCGCAAGCCGTCGGTGTTCAACATGGATTCGGCGTTCTGTCAAACACTGGAAGATCAAAATCGAATTATTGTCGATATATGTAAATCCTGTATTGGACTATTGTATGGTTTTGAATCACCTGTGAAAGAAAACTCCAAATTTATACGAATCTTTACCTCCATCTTTTAAATGCCCAGTCACCTATTGTGGTCCTACACTAGCTCAAATTTCAAATTACAAAAAGCTGGCAATTAAGCCTTGGCCGCATCTGGGATCACCTGTGAAGCCACAGATGCCAATGCACCGCTTTCGGGATTCGGCGAGGCACGCTGAGACACTGTCCAGCGGGTTACACATTACAGAGAACAGACATCGAGTCACAGCTTTGGTTCCCGCGAAATAATTGTCAAGAAACAGTAGAGCGGAGTAAATACATACCCTCTATCCATTCAGTGTAAATCAACCAATTCAGTTAAAAAGTAACGTCTTTAATTTGACGACGTCAGTAATATGTAATCTCTTTAATTGATTCAACTTTGGGTTCTTGGTGAAACATTGTATGAGGGGCGTTGAGTAAGTAATGCAACATATTTTGTTATTTTCTAAAAGCAGGTTAGCTTTATTCAGAATTCCAGTACACGATATTATTCCCCACTCTTTTGATGCAGGACATTTTTAACACAATCTCCGTCCAATGTTGCGGCCTTACGCCACCCTACTGGGAGGGGCTCTACCAGTAGACGTCGAAGCCTATATACTGCTGCATCAATAATCTCCACATCATTTACGAACTGCTTCCTACGGAGTGCATCCTTCATTAGGTCAAGTAAATGGATCTCAGAAGATGTGAGATCCTGGCTGTAGGGTGGATGAGGAAGAACAGACCAACAAGTTTCCTGACCTCCCTCCGGTGACCACACTTGTGCGAGGTCTTGAGTTATCGTGGAGAAGGAAAATTTCTCTTGCATTTTCTTGACGACGGACACGATGAGCTCATTTCTTCAATTTCCTGAAGGTAGCACGTTACACTTCAGAGTTGATCGTTCCACAGTGAGGGAGTACATCAAACGGACTAACACCTTCAAATTCCCAGAAGACCGTAGCCACACTTTACCGGCCTAGGGTGCGGCTTTGAACTTTTCACTCAGAGGAGAGGTGCCGTGGCGCCACTCCACGGATCTCCGTTTTGTTCCCCATTCGAAGTGATGAACTCGTTTTTCATCGCCTGTGACGATATTGGACAAAAATTGTCACGACCAGCCTCGTAATGCGCAAGGGACTCCGCACAGACGATCCTCCATTCCTGTTAATGGCCTTCTGTTAGGTGGTGTGGTCACCAGTGGACACACGATTTTGAGTACCCCAACTGGTGGACGTGTGTGCCAGCACTTCCAACAGAGACGTCCAGTTGTGCAGCGAGCTTTTTGTTTACGATCCGTTGATCACTTCGAATGAGACTGTCCGTACGTTCCAACATTACCGGAGTCACTGCTGTGTGCGGCCGGCTGGTACACGGGAGATTCGACAGGTTTGCGCGACGTTGTTGCGGTGATGACAGACACCTTGCCCAATGAGTTACGTGCTTTCGTTCACTGCCAGGTCTCCGCAGAAGTTCTGCAAGCGCATCTAAATACCTCCGACGCTCTGATTTTCCTCCAAAAGAAACTCAATGAGAGTTCTCTGTTTGGAACGCTCCTCCGTTACTGTCGCCATTTTGAACGCTACGTATAGTGCTGCCACCTATCGGAACTTTATGAAACTATAGTGAGTGATGCGGGAATATTCCTTGATGATTCACAATAAATTCCACATTTTTCAACCTAAACTGGCCGAGAAAAAATGTGTTGCACTACTTATTGAATGCTCCTCGTGTATTGTACTTTATTATTGGGATAAGTTATGTACTAGATAATGGGCTTATAACCCGAAACCTATGTCATACAGTAATAATGAAGTTTGTGAAACAAGGCTAAAAATGTATTTCGTTTAGTTAGCACAATACGAAATCTCTCGTAGGAGCAATTACACGAACATTTACATTATAGGTCTTGTAAGAGCCCGTGCACATACACCTACAAAACATTTACTTGTGTCTGGTTTACGGAAAAATATTATTGTAGTTTCGTTCCCTTAGTCAAACCAAGGTAATTTTCCGTTGCTTAGCAGGCGAGTGCCGGAACTGGAAGTCACTTATCATACGACCCCAATTGTTACTTCTCCGCTCCATTCTAATCCCACTGGGTACTGGGTTAAATGAACGAATTGTGAATGAATAAAATTAGCTAAAAAGAAACGGGTAGTCCTCAGCACATACTTTAAATGTCAAGTAAGTCATCGACTTTATTTTGTATACACAGAGGAATACTCCCTTCACACAATAGGATTTAATTTTTTTTTTTTTAATTCATGTCTGGGTTCTGAACAAGTTATCGGGAATATTCCCTTGGTTGTAAGGCAAATATTTCCTAATGTTTCCAACTGGGACTCCATCAGCTCCACTACCAATTCAATCCTCTTGGTATTTGACAAATAAGTCACTGAATGAGTATGTGTCATTGCTTCCATCCCCCCTCCCCCTCCCCTCTACCCACAACACGTACATGTACATCCCCAAATCAATAAGCATCCAACAGTGCAGTCGGTAGTAGCACGTTAATAATAATCATTTTGTAACCAACAATACACCCAGTTCTACTAACAGAAACCGCTTCCTACAAGTAGATTTCATACGCATGAAAACTGTATGTTTAGCTGAATTTCGTATGTGTGTTTTAAATTCCACTTTATGCAGGAGTATATATTGGTAGCTTATGGACAATTTCGTCAGCAGTAAGGAAGAACAGGAGACAGGTATGTCAGGCAGCGTTGGAGGTGGACTCCTTAATTTGCATAACACATAGACCATAAAAGAAATCATCGTTTGTGTAATGGTGGTTACAGAGAAGCTCATGACTGGCAGGCTGCAGACAAAACTAAATAGAGGGGAAATAAGATCAGCACACTGTAACAGGACAACATATTAGATAAACTCTAATCTGCTTTAAAGGATGACACAGAGTGGATGGATTGGTCGGTTGAGATGGAGTTGTAACGAGATGTGATTTAATGGTAGACTGATGATGCATTCCACGCGCACAGAGAGAGAGGGGGGGGGAAGTTGCTGCAGATTATTTGACCATGTTTTTCCCTATGTTCCGTCAGGATGCATCAGTTGTGTGACATAGCTTGCATTCAACTTGTATACAACCGCTTGTTCTGTGTGGGTCTTGGATCAGTATCTACTTGCGATCATAAACAGTAAACCTGTCGGTCATCAGAGGACTTCTATCTCACGTGTGATGAAACGTGACAAATTTAAATGAACCAAGATTTATGTGATGTACTCCATTCCCGTGTAGCATGTTAAGTGTGAAATCGATACTTCAGTTTCATAAATAAGTTAGCGATCGGTGTTTTTGAGACACTGCAATCCCCTGTGTATATATCTGCTTGACAGATGTGCTGTTTACAGAGTTAGTAGCGGCATGACTTCTAATTTCACATTCGGACACTGCTGCTGCGCGTTTCTCATTTTATATAGGACTGATGTGGGCATAGTATAATTTCTGAACCGTGATCGGATGTGGGTAGTGGATGCTATACATCTCTGGAAAGCTATATTGTGCATGAATCACACAGAGCCACTGTTTGAAGCCAGTAGCTTTCTCGTTTTACGGTTCGATACCATAGTTTATTGTAGAGAAACCTGCAAGAAGAATGTACGTCATGCGCTGGAAATATATTTCTTACATTGGAATATTAACAATGCAGCATCCCACACAACTGATAGGTTGGAAACTCAAGCGATTTAACATTATAGCCTGTTTTAAGTGCTGAACGTTGTAGCCTTAGGAGTACATGTGTTTTTGTTCTCTCTTACCAGGTACAGATCCTAGACCCTAGAACCATACTTTAGAGTTGGTAGAGTAGCTGATATACGTGAAACGCTTCAAACTTCGTCTGGAGCTCCATCTGCCATTACATGACAACACTTTCAAATCTGTAACTATACACCGATAAGGGGTGCTAACCTTCATGACATGGGAGAATCGGAAGAAATCTTGTATACTTGGATGGGCGAGGACTCGGCTAGCTCCATCCATTCTTGAGACATGGAATGTAGCGGTCTACTTCCGGTCATCTACAGATTACATCAGAAATGGTGCTGCGGGGTGGGCTGGTCAAAGACAGTGCAGGGAGGCATTTTCGTCTCTAATTTTATCCTAAGACTGCGAGAATGCTCTGTGACTCCCATCCGCACAGAAATAGATCGTAAATTATGCACTACGCACGAGGTACTAGAAATTTTTAGAGCACTGTCTAGTGTACTTTGATGATGTATGTGTTCGATAATGGACAATGAATGGATGTACTACACAGTCATCTATCTACATTCGCAATGATACTCGCAAAGTGGAGAAGATGATGATGATGATGTTTGGATTGTGGGGCGCTCAACTGCGTGGTTATCAGCGCCCGTACAATTACCCAGTCTTTGCTCAGTCCAATTTCGCCACTTTCCTGGATGATGATGAAATGATGAGGACAACACAAACACCCAGTCATCTCGAGGCAGGTGAAAATCCCTGACCCCGCCGGGAATCGAACCCGGGACCCCGTGCTCGGGAAGCTAGAACGCTACCGCGAGACCACGAGCGGCGGACAACAAAGTGGAGAAGCAGTGGTTTAGTTGTGATACTGAAATTGAGAAACATGCTGACACATCATTAGTCGGTATTGAAATTACTGTAATATTACTAAAATTGTTCACACAGTCAGCTGTATTGCTAATTAT
Source organism: Schistocerca cancellata (assembly GCF_023864275.1). Taxonomy (NCBI): domain Eukaryota; kingdom Metazoa; phylum Arthropoda; class Insecta; order Orthoptera; family Acrididae; genus Schistocerca; species Schistocerca cancellata. Next base: position 78,093,587 of record NC_064627.1, on the reverse strand, counting down.
TTCGGTACATCGATGGTGTCTGATCCATCCCATCCGTCCACTAAAAGGCTGTTGGTTACAACGTAATGACTGACCGATAACGCTTGTTTGAGTTGGAGAAAGAGTTTTGTAGAAGGGAACACAGAGCCATCAGCTATTCCATCACTGTGACAGATGAGTTTAAATTTAGAGTTAGCCCAGTTGACCTATCTTCCATCCAAAATTCAAGCTTCCAGGGGGGGGGGGGGGCTTCGCAGGGGGGTATGGCACTTTCCCACCACCTTAGGTTACAGTACTCGTGTCAACAGCTGACGTCATGGCAGCCCTCTTGAATGACATCGATCGTGTCACAGTGTGAGGTCTAGTCGTCTGCGAGAGGCAATGGATCAGATCGTGTTAATGTCAGTGTAGAACCTGACACAGACCAAGTCGTGGCTGAATAACAGATTGTATGGCAGTTTACAAAGTGTGTGAGAGGAGAAAAAGAACGATGTTTCGAACAACGACACAGTGTCACAGGGAGTGTCTCTTGCGACTTATAGTATAATCTGTGGGATACGGTCATCTTCCTACAGTACAGGTGATGAAACGTTAAACTGGTCTGTGTAGTTGATCAACACCTGTGTATTTAATAGGATTGTCACATGTGCCCAATGCCGGCATGCAGATGGCATTTGTTTTCTGTATATGAGAGGAGAGAGATGCGGCAAGAATCGACTTCTATGCTGGATGAAGTTAGTGGAGCTTTTATATTTCGTAATTTTTCTCTGTTGGGTGGTACAGAATAACGATGATAGCATGTTGGGCTGATAGATGTGAATGGGACCTGAGGGACGTGGATCTGCTTCAAACTGCGGTATCTGTACGTAGTTTGGGGGCGCACCATACTGCGTCCATTGCCACTGAATGGACAAAACATGGTCCTGTCGCACTATCTCAGGTTGCTCTGTTTCAATACGGGTTGCAGGAGGGGGTGGATATGGCTTTCTCCGACTTCTTCCCAGTTCCAACTTAAACTGGAACGATCACATACACAAAGCTGCGAAAATGGCAGCAGTCGCAAGATGCGTAGGGACTGACTAAATCCACATTGGAATTTTACTGTAGCAAACACATTCGAGAAAGGTGACTCGTTTCGAGATACGAGAGTGCCAGAAATATGATTCACTTGTGGCTGTAAGGTGACTCGTTTCGAGATACGAGAATGCCAGAAATATGATTCACTTTTGGCTGTAATTATTAGAGGATTTCTCCATAGGATCCAACACAGGTATGAGGTTGAATGAAAAGACTTGATTCCAAATCTCTAGCAGATAGCATGACACTAGAGATCTGAAAAGCTAGTGTATATTTCTTACGACCTCAATCAGCACACCATCTACTACTGCTTGCAGCAGTTTCATGCCACATTCCTTAGCCGAATCACTTTCAAAATTCAGCCATTTTATGACGCGGTTGCATCGTGGACTATGTGTAACCGGACTGCTACAATCACTGTCTAGATATTTGTCTGGAAAAAACCACGTGATTCCTAGGTAATCGCATATACGGCATTATAAAGTCAGTATAGCTTTTAACATAGATACTTGTGTGCACATGTAGAACCAAGACCGCTTGTGACAGTAACGTGCAGCAGTTGTTGGGATCAGGTTTCTTAACATCTGGCAGTTTGTAAGACGATTAAACCTCTCTTTCTAGGACACGGTGGTAGCACTCGCAAAAAAAAAGAAAAGAAAAAAAAACTGTCTCAACCCATCATTGATTTTCGGTCACTATTATTTCGTATCGCCAGCGATCAGTTATTGACGAAGTGTTATACTTAGTAGTAGGGGGTGCGTGATAGATTCGCCCTGAGTATGTGTTTGTATTCCAATATGTACAAAGGAACTGACTATGTCTATTTGTAAGGAATGTATGGATTTGACGTCGAGTACTGTTATAGCAAAGGAAGAGTATCTCAAGTCATAAGAATGGGACTGAAGTTTTTATTTCCAGAGCCACAGCCATCAATAGAGTGTATTTCTGATACTTCGCTCTTTGTCGAATGGCATTCAACTGAGACCGCGATCATAAGATTTAGTTGTAAGTACAGGGATAAAATATACATGTGACCGTTGTATTAGGATGATGGTTCTACCAGCGTGACCTTGGCGTGTAGCGCCGGTGACCTGTGCAAGGATGATTTACGTTTCCCATTAACACTAGGCGCTGTCCAAATGGAGAGGCCTGTTGGAGTGCAGGAATGTAGATGACTTAATCGTGTTGTCCTCTAGACGACCGAATAGCGAACTGATACTTACTATATGTTGGATAGCTTTCGTGATCATGTGGAAATATGAGAAGATTGAATAAGGAGGTGTGTTTGCACTGGAACATTGTTCCCTCCCATGTAAATTGTTCGGTTGACTGCTTCTGCACATTTCGCACCTTATTTAGTTGAGAGAAGATCGATTGTGGTGTGTGCTTGTAGCATGCAGAAGACACATTTGCCAGTTCCCTAGGCATGAGAAACACCTTAGTTGACCTTGTAAATTATAGGGATGATTTGGAAACTGCTACATCACTGACACCGGTATTCGCGAGTGGAACTATCAGTTTGTCATGTCCCACTGACGAGCCCTGAGAGGGAGTAGAAGGACTGCAAGATTGCGCATCAAGGAACTTAACTGACAGGAGGTCTCGTGGTCACGGGTTGCCTGCTGTGCACCTGTTCCAGTGAAAAGAGGGCCGTAGGGTGAGTTAGGGTACGGAACGCGGCTGGGATCTCAGTTTGCACTGGATGCAATCATAAATTCGTGCATGCAGGTATATACACTGGAAGCACCCATGGCACAACCATTCTATACACAGGCTTGTATACAACATTGACTAACTGACTTCTTAGTAGTGTAACTTCTCATAGTTTCCTGAGTTAAAGTCGCAATATCGCAGAGGCGGGTGCGCCGGACTAAGTGTTGACTTAGTTATGCAGCACTGCACTGCGATCTCTCAGCATTAGAACTCCAGCTAAGCCATATCCGACCGACCGACCTGCTGCTCCTTCACTGCCATCACTCCCACCACTGTCTCAACAATTTGGCTGCTAGCCTTTTTACAGGGGTAACGCACACGACACCACTTGCTCTAGAAGTTTCCAGTACTCTTGAGCATTGCGTGTGTATCTCGTGCAGTAGCACGTGAGGCCTACATGACAAACAGGCTGTACGACGCTGTCGAAGGGTTGCGTCCTACGACAGCTCTCTAGCCTTGTGATGCGGCATAGTCTGCTCTTGTTAGTAGAGTCAAGAATACACATAAGCCACGTCCAGTCACGTCTGCATTGCTGGTAACAAGAATTTGCAAGCCTACATCTCACTTGAGTTTTAACTCTATTTTCTACCATTCGTGACAAGTTCTCTCTATTTTTTTCGAGTTTCTGCATAAATGTAGTCGCAGACGTGACGAGTTTCTAGATAGTGAATGTTTTATAGCATGCCCCACCTAGCTAAAGTTTAGGGTTTGTAGAGAAATAATTTCCAGTCTATATCTTCGGAATTGTGAAGGGCGAACAATCGGTAGGAAACTGCTGTACACGCCGCGCGGGATTGGCCGAGCGGTCTAAGGCATGGCAGTCATGGACTGTGTGGCTGGTCCTGGCAGAGGTTAGAGTACTCCCTCAGGCATGGATGTGTGTGTTTGTCCTTAGAATAATTTAGGTTAAGTAGTGTGTAAGCTTAGGGACTGATGACCTTAGCAATTAAGTGCCATAAGATTCTACACACATTTGATTTTTTGAAACTGCTGTGTACTTGATATCGAGAAGTGACACGAAAATGGTATAATATTATGGCAAACCATGGTAACATACATATGTTCTAGTAATCCCAGTGTGGTGTCACCGCCAGACACCACACTTGCTAGATGGTAGCCACGGTCCGTTAGTATATGTTGGACCTGCGTGTCACCACTATCAGTGATTGCAGACCGAGCGCCGCCACACGGCAGGTCGAGTCTAGAGAGACTCCCTAGCACTCGCCCCAGTTGTACAGCCGACTTTGCTAGCGATGGTTCACTGACCACATACGCTCTCATTTGCCGAGACGACAGTTTAGCATAGCCTTCAGTTACATCATTTGCTACGACCTAGCAAGGCGCCATATTTAGTTACTATTGAGATTATACTGTGAATCATGTACTGTCAAGAGCGGCGTTAATCATTAATGGATTAAAGTTAAGTATCAAACTAATTTCGTCCGCTTTCTGAATTCTAATTCCTTGTCATGTTCCAGACGTCACGTCAGTATGGTCCTCCCCTCCTCATGCCAGCCTGCATGAGCTAAAATGCGAGACCAGAAAAGGTAACACATTTGTGCCAAGGGGGAATGAGCCCGAATTTGTAGAACAGTTCTGAGAATGACTTCGGTCCATTGAGGGTGCTCTGGTCACCCGTTGGGGGTTGATGACCGCTGACCTCACCTGGAAACATCTAGTGCTTCAAGGAGTGCATACAGTGCTGTCTGTCTTTGCGGTATATGTAAGAATGATGTAAAAGGGCTCATTCTGTATGGCACAGGATACAAATTGTATGTTTACTACATCAACATGGTATATGGTGATATATTGCTGGGTTGGAGATCTGTTTTGCACTCTAATATTCAGGCTCCTGTCTTCAGTAGGGTTGTAGTTGTTGTTGTGGTCTTCAGTCCTGAGACTGGTTTGATGCAGCTCTCCATGCTACTCTATCCTGTGCAAGCTTCTTCATCTCCCAGTACCTACCGCAACCTACATCCTTCTGGATCTTGGTCTCCCTCTACGATTTTTACCCTCCACACTGTCCTCCAATACTAAATTGGTGATCCCTTAATGCCTCAGAACATGTCCTACCAACCGATCCCTTCTTCTAGTCAAGTTGTGCCACAAACTTCTCTTCTACCCCATCCTATTTAATACCTCCTCATTAGTTATGTGATCTACCCTTCTAATCTTCAGCTTTCTTCTGTAGCACCACATTTCAAAAGATTATATTCTCTTTTTGTCCAAACTACTTATCGTCCATGTTTCACTTCCATACATGGCTACACTCCATACAAATACTTTCAAAAATGACAACCTGACACTCGATGTTAACAAATTTCTCTTCTTCAGAAACGCTTTCCTTGCCATTGCCAGTCTACATTTTATATCCTCTCTACTTCGACCATCATCAGTTATTTTGCTCCCCAGATAGCAAAACTCCTTTACTACTTTAAGTGTCTCATTTCCTAATCTAATTCCCTCAGCATCACCTGACTTAATTCGACTACATTCCATTATCCTCGTTTTGCTTTTGTTGATGTTCATCTTATAGCCTCCTTTCAAGACACTATCCATTCCGTTAAACTGCTCTTCCAAGTCCTTTGCTGTCTCTGACAGAATTACAATGTCATCGGCGAACCTCAAAGTTTCTATTTCTTCTCCATGGATTTTAATACCTACTCCGAATTTTTCTTTTGTTTCCTTCACTGCTTGCTCAATATACAGATTGAATAACACTGGGGAGAGACTACAACCCTGTCTCACTCCCTTTCCAACCACTGCTTCCCTTTCATGTCCCTCTACTCTTATAACTGCCATCTGGTTTCTGTACAAATTGTAAATAGCTTTTCGCTCTCTGTATTTTACCACTGCCACCTCCAGAATTTGAAAGAGAGTATTCCAGTCAACATTGTCAAAATCTTTCTCTACGTCTATAAATGCTAGAAACGTAGCTTTGCCCTTCCTTAATCTAGCTTCTAAGATAAGTCGTAGGGTCAGTATTGCCTCACGTGTTCCAACATTTCTACGGAATCCAAACTGATCTTCCCCGAGGTCGGCTTCTACTAGTTTTTCCATTCGTCTGTAAAGAATTCGCTTTAGTATTTTGCAGCTGTGACTTATTAAACTGATAGTTCGGTAATTTTCACATCTGTCAACACCTGTTTTCTTTGGGATTGGAATTATTGTATTCTTCTTGAAGTCTGAGGGTATTTTGCCTGTTTCATACATCTTGCTCACCAGATGGTAAAATTTTGTCAGGACTGGCTCTCCCAAGGCCGTCAGTAGTTCTAATGGAATGTTGTCTACTCCGGGGGCCTTGTTTCGACTCAGGTCTTTCAGTGCTCTGTCAATCTCTTCACGCAGTATCGTATCTCCCATTTCATCTTCATCTACATCCTCTTCCATTTCCATAATATTGTCCTCAAGTACATCGCCCTTGTATAGACCCTCTATATACTCCTTCCACCCTTCTGCTTCCCCTTCCTTGCTTGAACTGGGTTTCCATCTGAGCTCTTGATGTTCATACAAGTGGTTCTCTTGTCTCCAAAGGTCTCTTTAATATTCCTATAGGCAGTATCTATCTTACCCCTAGTGATACTCGCTTTTGCATCCTTACATTTGTCCTCTAGCCATCCCTGCTTAGTAATTTTGCACTTCCTGTCGATCTCATTTTTGAGACGTTTGTATTCCTTTTTGCCTGCTTCATTTACTGCATTTTTATATTTTCTCCTTTCATCAATTAAATTCAATATTTCTTCTGTTACCCAAGGATTTCTACTAGCCCTTGTCTTTTTACCTACTTGATCCTCTGCTGCCTTCACTACTTCATCCCTCAGAGCTAACCATTCTTCTTCTACTTTATTTATTTCTCCCATTCCTGTCAATTTTCCCCTTATGCTCTCCCTGAAATTCTGTACAACCTCTGGTTCTCTCAGTTTATCCAGGTCCCATCTCCTTAAATTCCCACCTTTTTGCAGTTTCTTCAGTTTTAATCTACAGATCATAACCAATAGATTGTGGTCAGAGTCCACATCTGCTCCTGAAAATTTACAATTTAAAACCTGGTTCCTAAATCTCTGTCTTACCATTATATAATCTATCTGATACCTTTTAGTATCTCCAGGATTCTTCCATGTATACAACCTTCTTTCATGATTCTTAAACCAAGTGTTAGCTATGATTAAGTTGTGCTCTGTGCAAAATTCTACCAGGAGGCTTCCTCTTTCATTCCTTCCCCCCAATCCATATTCACCTACTACATTTCGTTCTCTCCCTTTTCCTACTACCGAATTCCAGTCACCTATGACTATTAAATATTCATCACCCTTCACTATCTGAATAATTTCTTTTATTTCATCATACATTTCTTCAATTTCTTCGTCATTTGCATAGCTAGTTGGCATATGAACTTGTACTACTGTAGTAGGCGTGGGCTTTGTATCTATCTTTGCCACAATAATGCGTTCACTATGCTGTTTGTAGTAGCTTACCCGCATTCCTATTTTCCTATTCATTATTAAACCTACTCCTGCATTACCCCTATTTGATTTTGTGTTTATAACCCTGTAGTCACCTGACCAGAAGTCTTGTTCCTCCTGCCACCGAACTTCACTAATTCCCACTATGTCTAACTTTAACCTATCCATTTCCCTTTTTAAATTTTCTAACTTACCTGCCCAATTAAGGGATCTGACATTCCATGCTCCGATCTGCAGAACGCCAGTTTTCTTTCTTCTGATAACGACATCCTCTTGAGTAGTCCCCGCCCGGAAATTACGGCCGTAGTTTCCCCTTGCTTTCAGCCGTTCGCAGTACCCTCACAGCAAGGCCGTTTTGGTTAGTGTTACAAGGCCAGATCAGTCAATCATCCAGACTGTTGTCCTTGCAACTACTGAAAAGTCTGCTGCCCCTCTTCAGGAACCACACGTTTGTCTGGACTCTCAACAGATACCCCTCCGTTGTGGTTGCACCTACGGTACGGCTATCTGTATCGCTGAGGCACGCAAGCCTCCCCACCAACGGCAAGGTCCATGGTTCATGGGGGGTTCAGTAGGGTAGCAGTGTAATTGAGTAAGAGTCTTTCCAAATTTGACGATCTGTAGGCCACTTTGCAGGATGCAATTGCAGTGCAATATGGTGATCTGTACAAAATTCAATCAAAATGCTCTATTGATTCACAAGACATTCTTTGTGCAGGGATGTATTAGCGCCTACAAACTGATTCGAACCAGATGGAGACAAGGTATGTACAGTAAGTTCTGAGAAATCAAGTGCTCAAAGACAGGTTGAAGCAGACCATCCATCTCTGGCGGGGATGCCGTCGCTCATCCGCCACTGAGGCATTAGGACATCTTGAGACATAATTATGGCCATTTATTTTTCTCTTCTGTAAGACAGTGCTTCGAAATCTGTTTGCATAATTGTTCTGATTTCCCCCCCCTCCCCCATCTCTGCTCAGAGAGTGCTCTCTTTCCAAACAACAAGAATGCTTTTGTGATTAATGGTGTTTTCGTGAACGTGCACAGGCTATTAGCAGTGAAAACATTTAACGTTTCTGAGATGTATATTCGTAGCACTATGAACATTTTGAAGAATGCGTCAGCCACGCTGGGTATGCATGCATGGCTAGACACAGCTCGCATGTCCCATTAGGATCGCTAGGACCAATGCACCCTGTGCTATTCTCTGATATCAGTATACACAGGTAACGTGTCGGCAACAAAATGGTTCAAATGGCTCTGAGCACCATGGGACTCAACATCTTAGGTCATAAGTCCCCTAGAACTTAGAACTACTTAAACCTAACTAACCTAAGGACATCACACACACCCATGCCTGAGGCAGGATTCGAACCTGCGACCGTAGCAGTCCCGCGGTTCCGGACTGCAGCGCCAGAACCGCTAGACCACCGCGGCCGGCGTGTCGGCAACAGTAAACACATGTGCTGCCCAGAGACGTCTCATGTATGGAACCAGTGTCAGCGCGCCTTGGAGTTCTGTGATGTCAGTAAAAGACTCAAAGAACTCTTACTATTTTCCTGGAAAATACACCCAACGTTCAACTACTTGATGTAGGCAGCAACCGCGTGAGGGTGACGGCTCACACTGGCTTGTATCTGATGGCAGCTCATGGTGTCATCAAATCATGCATTACCTTGGAGTGTCTACACTCTGCAAATAGTTCTTCATTCCAGTCCAGTCACCTCAGCAATGGTGCCTAGGTGATCACATATTTTGAGAGTAATTTCTCACGTGGCTAGTATGAAAGGAATGCATCCACCTCACCCTTGAGGGACCCGAACGGGCACCAGTGCATGGGTTGGCATATGACGGCCGCATCACTTTGTGGGGGCTGTTGGAGCATCCCAACTTTGGGGAGCATGTGCAGTAGCCTCCTGTGTTGTCCAGTGGACATGGGGTGGTGGGCAGTGCCTGGGCATGTTGTTTGTGTGTCTGTTGCATTATTTTGCAAACAGGTCTGTAGGCTGTGCTATGCATTATTTGGACAGTTTACAAATTGATTTCGTGTCTGCACATCAGTGTACTCCATTATTTTGGAGGAGTTTTCATGTCTGTGTGCTGTGTACTGAAATTATTTCGGTAATTTAGGCCTTGTTTGTGACTGTGTGACGTGACCCCAAGCATGTCAGACCATGTGCTTTCCATCAGTGTGATAACTATACTATCTAAAATCCATCCCTAAGGAGTGATCCTTTTAGTAGAACAATAAGTTAAGTACCCGTCAATCAAAAGGAAAGATCCTTTTAGCAGAACGATAGGTTAAGTACCTGTCAATCAAAAGGAAGGATCCTTTTAGCAAAAAAATAGGTAAAGTACCTGTTAATCAAAGGAGAACAATAGGTTAAGAACCTGGCGATGAAAGGAGAACAGTAAGTAAGTACCTGTCAATCAAAGGAGAACAATAGGTTTGCCCCTGAGTGCATACTTGCCAGTGATGCAGGTAATCTACACTAACAAAATGGACTGAAGCTGGCCTAGTCCCTCTACTCACAGCAAGCAAGGCAGGTTGGAACAGAGAGTGGCAAGACGTGGACTTAGGCTGATATCGATAGATATGTCTAGGCAGTAGATGAGTTAGTTTCAGTGTGGTTAATTTGAGGGAAAAGAAGGGTCAGTTGGAAGAGAAAACAACAAGAGAGAAATGACATATGATACAAGTGGTGTAAGGAGTTTGTTTTGACTAAGTGAGCAAAAATATTGTGCAGTCTGGTTATGATGTAGCAGGAGATATTTTTTGTCATAAAAACTAAACTAAACTCCGCCTGAACAGGCCATGAAGGTCCAGTGGTACAGACCGGCCGCCGTGTCATCTTCAGCACACAGGGGTCAGCGGATGCGGATACGAAGCGGAATGTGGTCAGCACACCGCTCTAACGGCCGTATGTCAGTTTCCGAGACCGAAGCCGCTACTTCTCAATCAAGTAGCTCCTCGGTTTGCCTGAAAAGGACTGAGTGAAGGCCGCTTGCCAATAGCGCTCGACAGACCGGATGGTCACCCATCCAAGTGCTAGCCCAGCCGACAGCGCTTAACTTCGGTGATCTGACGGGAACCGGTGTTACCACTGCTGCAAGGCTGTTGGCATTTCGTGTCATAGCTAAAGTGAAACGAGAAAGAAAACAATAAAACTATGTTTCAAACATATTTCATCTGAAAACTTTGACAAATACACTCCTGGAAATAGAAAAAAGAACACAATGACACCGGTGTGTCAGACCCACCATACTTGCTCCGGACACTGCGAGAGGGCAGTACAAGCAATGATCACACGTACGGCACAGCGGACACACCAGGAACCGCGGTGTTGGCCGTCGAATGGCGCTAGCTGCGCAGCATTTGTGCACCGCCGCCGTCAGTGTCAGCCAGTTTGCCGTGGCATACGGAGCTCCATCGCAGTCTTTAACACTGGTAGCATGCCGCGACAGCGTGGACGTGAACCGTATGTGACAGCGAGGGCGTATAGTGGGCATGCGGGAGGCCGGGTGGACGTACCGCCGAATTGCTCATCACGTCGGGCGTGAGGTCTCCACAGTACATCGATGTTGTCGCCAGTGGTCGGCGGAAGGTGCACGTGCCCGTCGACCTGGGACCGGACCGCAGCGACGCACGGATGCACGCCAAGACCGTAGGATCCTACGCAGTGCCGTAGGGGACCGCACCGCCACTTCCCAGCATATTAGGGACACTGTTGCTCCTGGGGTATCGGCGAGGACCATTCGCAACCGTCTCCATGAAGCTGGGCTACGGTCCCGCACACCGTTAGGCCGTCTTCCGCTCACGCCCCAACATCGTGCAGCCCGCCTCCAGTGGTGTCGCGACAGGCGTGAATGGAGGGACGAATGGAGACGTGTCGTCTTCAGCGATGAGAGTCGCTTCTGCCTTGGTGCCAATCATGGTCGTATGCGTGTTTGGCGCCGTGCAGGTGAGCGCCACAATCAGGACTGCATACGACCGAGGCACACAGGGCCAACACCCGGCATCATGGTGTGGGGAGCGATCTCCTACACTGGCCGTACACCACTGGTGATCGTCGAGGGGACACTGAATAGTGCACGGTACATCCAAACCGTCATCGAACCCATCGTTCTACCATTCCTAGACCGGCAAGGGAACTTGCTGTTCCAACAGGACAATGCACGTCCGCATGTATCCCGTGCCACCCAACGTGCTCTAGAAGGTGTAAGTCAACTACCCCGGCCAGCAAGATCTCCGGATCTGTCCCCCATTGAGCATGTTTGGGACTGGATGAAGCGTCGTCTCACGCGGTCTGCACGTCCAGCACGAACGCTGGTCCAACTGAGGCGCCAGGTGGAAATGGCACGGCAAGCCGTTCCACAGGACTACATCCAGCATCTCTACGATCGTCTCCATGGGAGAGTAGCAGCCTGCATTGCTGCGAAAGGTGGATATACACTGTACTAGTGTCGACATTGTGCATGCTCTGTTGCCTGTGTCTATGTGCCTGTGGTTCTGTCAGTGTGATCATGTGATGTATCTGACCCCAGGAATGTGTCAATAAAGTTTCCCCTTCCTGGGACAATGAATTCACGGTGTTCTTATTTCAATTTCCAGGAGTGTAATTTCAGAGCAGAGCCGCGAGGGGTAGCCGAGCGGTCCAGGGCGTCCTGTCATGGTCCGAGCGGCTTCCCCCAAGCGGCTTCCCCCACCAGGGTTTCTTTCTTCCGTAAATGAGCAATGAAATGAACTATCTTTTCAAAAATATGACGTAATGGCATGCGCAGTGAACAGTAATAATAAAATATAAGGGAAACTGCATAGCTAGAACGCACCAGTAGACCCAGAAGAAGACCGCTGCAATCGTGGACGAAAAGTTGGTTTCCTCCAGCAGTAGTTTTACACAATTTGACGTGGTACCATACCCAGAAAACTTTTATATCGACTTATCTGAATATTTACATTTCCGCGGTCGTGCAGTGGTTGAAAGGTGGACTAGCGCGGTCAAACACAGGAGAATGAGTTCCGTGTTTCGGTGTGTGTGTGTGTTTTTTTTTTAAGTTTACGGGCGCTAAACAGCGTGGTCATCAGCGCCCAAACGCATAAAAACAGGAACACATGCAGTGAAGGGACTAAGACAAACAGCGAACAAGGAGAACGGCTAAAACACACAGACCTGACGCAGTTCCAAATCCTCACACACAGAGGCAAAACGAGAGGAGAAGGGACACACTAAAAAGGAAAGGAAACACAAGGAAAAGAGAACAGAAACCGAAGGGAAACAAGGAGGTAATCGTGACTGGCTGACCTCTTACCTAAAACCTGGGTGAGCCAGTCACCCAGCAGCACATTAAAACCCTCTCCCTAAAATCCGAGGCAACAAATTGGACAGGACACAAAACCGTAAGACCTTAACTACAGTCGTTGCGTCATCTTGTAAAATAGAGGGCAAATCCGGTGGCAAGGAAACCACCGCCCTCTGGTCAGAGAATAAAAGACAGTCAAGTAAAATGTGGCGGACAGTAATCTGGACGCCACAAGAACTGCAGATTGGGGGGTCCTCCCGCCGGAGTAAAAAACCATGCGTTAAGGGACTGTGCCCGATGCGGAGGCGAGTGAGGAGAACCTCATCCCGCCTGCATGACTGGTAGGACGTACGCCATGACCGCGTGGTAGCCTTGACCAGACGCAGCTTATTGTCACCGACTGCCAGCCACTCCTCTTCCCACTGACGCATAACATGAAAACGCAGGAGGGAGGTAACAGCATGAAGGGGGACGGCACATTCAATAACGTGAGGGAGGGAACATGCATCTTTGGCAGCCACATGCGCCAGTTCGTTTCCCCTAATACCCACGTGCCCCGGCACCCAGCAGAAGGACACCTCCTTCCCCTACCGTTGCAGGTGGAGGAGGGCATCATGGATGTTCTGGACGACTGTATCCGCTGGGTACAAGTGTTGCATGGTCTGAAGGGCACTCAGGTAGTCAGAACAGATGAGGAACTTAAGACTGGGAACACACCTCATCTGCTCCAATGCCCGCAAGATCGCAAACAATTCGGCATCAAAGATGGTAAACGCCGCAGGAAGCCGTAACTTGACGACTCGATCAGGGAAAACAACAACACAACCAACAGAGTCCCCCTGTTTAGAGCCATCAGTAAATACTGGTACATGATCGGGATGCTGGTTTAAAATATCATAAAATAAGGAGATAAAAACAAACGCAGGAGTGCAACTCCTCCTGTACTCCGACAAGTCTAAAAGGACCCGTGTTTCGGTCTGCTTTTGTCATCTTCCGTGCCAGTGTCAGTATGGTCGCTTTGCAACTCAATAGAGATTTCCAGTATTTTACTTATCGAACATATGATCAAAATTTCTTAGGAGTTTACGTTAGGGATGTCGGTGAAATTACAGTTTGTGATTGGTTAATTTGTGCCTGCATAGCTCGTCTTACGCTCATTTGTCAACAACGTGCTTGCGAGGTTAGCTGGATTCACAATACCAGGAAGCTGTTTAAATGGGACAACGATGGCCTCAGAATGCGCAATGGACATCGACAAGAAATCCGACTTCCACACAGCGCTTCCTCCGCATCCCAGACGAGAGCTCCCAGTAAATGCGCTGAGTTCTCACTCCCAGACCTCCCAGCAGTTTCTTTAATGTGCTTCGTTATCCTTATAAGGCTGCAGCTTGCAGTGACTAACATACGCAGTGTTAGTGCAGGCTTTGCTCAAATATTGCCACATCCCTAACAGGCGAGGGAACCTGTACTGAACTGAGTTCTTAAAGACGCAGTAAAGTGTGTTTGTGATTTTTCTTAATTACAAATGTTATCATCAGGTACAAACAAAAGTTTTAATATTCTGCCTTACTTACTAACCCGTGCTCATGCTTTAAATTTATTACTGGTGCTATACGATTCGATGTTCATAAATTAATTTCTTAAAATAAAAGAGAAATCCTCTTCAGAAAACCCAGTCAATAATCCCTTTCAATAGATTATTTTTATTTTCGGTGATTGATGTAAGTTTACTAAGATCAATAATAATACATCTTTATGAGATGTATTAATTAAATGGAAAATAATTAACATGTAAGAAGTACCATAGAACGAGATACTGAAGTATTTGTATCTCGAGTAATGAATTTGTCCCAAACAGTTATATATCCCAGTCTACAGCTGATGAACTATAAACTACAACTGTCTACGTTCCTTATCGTAATTATAGTGGTAGACGTCTGTTAGTTATACCGTTGTATCCATTGAAACTTCTGTTTCTACGACAAACATTTGTGATTTGCCACAAAAAAGTGCTTTTGAGAGGCACAGAATATCGCAACAGGCGGTGCTTTGTTATTCAGCCCACGTGGAGTATAAACAAGAACATACGGAGAATAGAACGGGAAAAAGATGGTCGGAGGAACGCAAGAGAGTGAACGTATGAAGAGAATTTGGAAAGAACGAAGAAAGAAGAAGAAATCAAGACTACTCAGGTTCAATCGCTCTCTCAAAAGGGAATCATCGAAAATTTTATATATATATATATATATATATATATATATATAATTTCTGTACTTCAGAATAGTGCTCCATCTTTTTAAGAACAATGTACTCATACTTAGAGGTCTAAAATCCAAAGCTTGACTCTCTAAGTACAAGTACATTGTTCTTAAATAAATGGAGCACTATTCTGGAGTACAGATATTTCTAAAGAACTTTGAAAGATACTGTCAGCAGTGAAGAAAATCTGTAATTACTCACAATAGTGCTATTTTACAAAGGAAATTAACATTTATGTTTTACAAGCTCTCTTCCTTAGTGATGAGTCACATATATCAGATATGCTGGTGCATAATAAATGACAACAGCTCCGTAGAATATTACTGGAAATACCATCAACTCGGTACGAATCGTTGTTTTTGAGACGATTTATTATTGTTCTTAAACTTTAGATGCCCAAGTACGTGGCAGTATCAGAGACTAAATTTTATGGAAGTGCTTTCTCAAGAAATTACTTTGAGTTTGCTGCTGAAGTCCTTGACTTTACTGTTTTACAACGTTAAAGAATCGATTCTTAAAAACGCTTGCCGCCTGTCAGTATTATTGTTTATAGCCTTTCCATCAAAATCGATAGAAATGTTATCTTTTTCTGTGACTGTTTGTTCTGCGTCTGATTTTATTGTGTACCATATCCGTATTATTGCTTTGAAATATAATGTACGTACTTCTAGACGTTTTAGCAACTTTTCATGGCAAATGGAATACTGCTTTTAGTAAAGATCTAAAGCAGAATCTTCAATATATTTTCTTATTAACAGATATATTTCTCGTCTTTGGTTTCAAGATCCTCTATTCATATTAGTGGTCCATTGACTTTTTGGTTTCACTTTTTCATGTAGTTTCTTCGAACGCTATTTTTTAAAATAAATCCATGCATTAATTATGGATTACGGTATATGTGAGATAGATAAAAGGGTGCTGGGGTGAAAGTCATTGGGAAAAACGTGTCAAACTGATTTTGAAATCATCTGTGCTGATGTCATTAATTATCCAGTCTGCTTGTCATAGCAGCGTCTTACTCAAATCTAAGAGCACATTAACTACCGGGTATATGTCTATTTGTTTCTTTGACCTAAGGGATAAAGGTATAAGCAATCAGTGTTCTACTACATTCATCCAAACGTGATGGAAAGTTGATTACTGAATTCAAACTGTGTGATCACAATAACGTCAGTACACAATTTTTCTTCCCAGAATTCTATGTAAATCTATATATAAAAATCACCACACCCCATTGTTTGCTTCCTTGTCGCGAGTAACAAAAGTGCAAGCTGTTTTATTACCAACTCTGAGAGAACTCCAGTGCACAGAGATACACAGTCAAGGATCTGCGCTAAGGTGATGGTATAGACGTTTGTCCGTTTCTGTTTTAGTCTCACAGGAAATAAGTGCGAAGTGCCGGGTTTAGTCCGTTTCCATGAGCAGTGCTAATACAGTGCGGGAGATGCCGCCTCGGGGACAGGAAGACCAGTTCCGACTACGGGAACACTCCACTGACCCACGCGCGGTGACCGCCTGATCCATAAAATTACCCTCGGGCTGACAGGCCGAGCTCGCTTTATTATGAATTCATCCTCGAGGGAAGGCAGCTAATATAGCTGGGAGGTCGGGCGGGGGCGGAACGACAAGCAGCCATTACATAATGGATTACACAACGTCGGCACGATGGGATGGAAAGGGGGGGGGGGGAGTCGGTCAGAGGAGTGGCTGGAGCACCGCGATTACAGCCGCTTGTGTAAGCCAGTCCCCTCTACTAGGACCCAATGCGAGAGGCGAACACTAATCAGAGCTTCATTCTTATGCGTGAGAGCCGTTCTCCTTCAAGAGCCGTTCGCCTTCACCTTTCCGTTTTGGCCATCACAGGACCACATTAAATAGGTTCCACTACATTTCTTCTGAATTTTAACCTTGCCCAATGTTCTTTCATTATCACGTTTTGCAAACTCCTTCGCTCTTTTGTCCACGGTAATTTTGCACTAGGTCTAATTCTGCTCTGGAAACCTGTGACAGTTTGAAATGTAGATTAGAACGTCACCATGTTGTAAATGTAGTGGACTGACAAGACAGCCAGTCCACAGTGACGGGTAACCGAAAGGCACGCGTTTAATTCACGCAGGCTTGCTTAAGTCTGAAACAGGATACGTAATGAATGCTATAAAGAAAAGTACGTAGCTGCTGGAATACTTAACTTTAATCCATCATTTGTATACAGCATTCTTGATGATACAAGTGAGGCTCTCTCTTGAAATGGTTAATGGCGCCTTGCTAGGTCGTAGCCATGGACTTAGCTGAAGGCTATTCTAACTGTCTCTCGGCAAATGAGAGAAAGGCTTCGTCAGTGTAGTCGCTAGCAAAGTCGTCCGTACAACTGGGCGAGTGCTAGTACGTCTCTCTAGACCTGCCGTGTGGTGGCGCTCGGTCTGCAGTTACTGACAGTGGCGACACGCGGGTCCGACATGTACTAATGGACCGCGGCCGATTTAAAGCTACCACCTAGCAAGTGTGGTGTCTGGCGGTGACACCACAGTAAATCTCTGGATCTTGTAATCTCATTTCTCTCAGATCTCACTGTAGCTCTTGGATGCAGCGTACTTGTGCCGTCTTTTCCCCAAGAAATTGTATTGTTTGATATGTCAGCTTCCCACGGTCCATTATCAGGGTGCGCCCGCACAACATGCGCCTCTATTTCTTCATGACGTTCGATGTTCTTTCTATCTGGGTACAAAGTTGTTGGTTTATTCACCTTCCTTATTGACAGTCTCCAGTTTTTCTCGCTCCTAATATCCTTCTGAAAATCTTCCACTCTACAACTTCTAATCTCTTAAGTACTCCTGTTTTTACTAGGTTCAGATTTTCGCCGCGAATAAGGCTTCAACGCCAATCACTGTATGCTATTGTCTCGGTTTTGCGTTGATCGAAACATTCTCCTTATTGAAGATGTTCGTAGCTCGTATGATAAATTCGCTTCGTTTATTCGTGCTGCCATCGTTTCCCTTCCTTGCAGATCAGTTTCTTCTATCTGTTCTTCTGGGTATTTAAATCTCTCCGCCTTCCATCTTTTTTCTTCCTATTGTTAATCATCTAGAAGCTGTCTTAAAGTTTGTGATGTATTTTGTCCCCTCGACAGAGATCAATAGATCTTCTGTAGTGCATTATTTCTCATCAAATATCAACATTTTCAAAACTTTTACATTTCTCTTTATTACTGCAGCCTTTATCGTTAGTTCACGATTAACGGAAATGCTACTTCCAAAACTGCTGCATATTACTGATTTTCTTTTTTCCGACTTGCGTAAGCTTAATGCAGTTTAACAGTGTTTGTCACCTAACGCGTTTTCCGTTAATTTAAAAAGCATCTTCAGTAGTGTCTAGTGTTTTTCTTCTTACTTACTTGTTCTGTAGTCCACTGTTTCTGAATTCGAAGTTGAAAGACATTTGGTTTCATCTTTACCATTCGCGATTCGTCGGTCTTTACGAATCTGCTCTTCCTTTTGCTGTATTTTCAGTTTAAGCAGCTCACTTACTTGCTGCAAGACTTTGCATATATTAGCTTCAGACAAATGTCACTGCAGTTTTACCTGTTCCGCACTCAACACGGTATTTTCGTGGTTTCACCAACTCAAAAAGTATTTTTGTGAAACTTCCTGGCAGATTAGAACTGTATACCGGACCGAGACTCGAACTCGGGACCTTTGCCTATCGCGGGCAAGTGCTCTACCACCTGAGCTACCCAAGCACGACTCACGCACCGTCCTCACAGCTTTACTTCTTCCAGTACCTCGTCTCCTACCTTTCAAACTTTACAGAAGCTCTCCTGCGAAACTTGCAGAACTAGCACCCCTGAAAGAAAGGATATTGCGCAGACATGGCTTAGCCACAGCCTCGGGGATGTTTCCAGAATGAGATTTTCACTCTGCAGCGGAGTGTGCGCTGATCTGAAACTTCCTGGAAGATTAAAACTGTGTGCCGGACCGAGACTCGAACTCAGGACCTTTGCCTTTCGTGGGCAAGTGTTGTGGGGACGGGGCGTGAGTCGTGCTTGGGTAGCTCAGATGGTAGAGCACTTGCCCGCGAAAGGCAAACGTCCCGAGTTCGAGTCTCGGTCCGGCACGCAGTTTTAATCTGTTTAATCTGCCAGGAAGTTTCAGATCAGCGCACTCTCCGCTGCAGAGTGAAAATCTCATTCTGGTAAGTATTTTTGTGCGTCATGTACTCGGCAAAGTGTTTTTCTGTGTTCACCAACTCAGCCGAGTGTTTTTCTCTGTTTCTTAACTCAGCAAAGTGTCTTTCTTTGTTCATTACTCAATATAGTGTTTTCGCGTCTTCATGAACTCAGCACAGAATTTTGTGTGCTATGGAACTCAGTTCAGTTTTTTATTGTGTTGATGAACACATAGAAATCCTGTTGTGAAGGCAGAATACGTGAAACTGCAGTAATATTTCTATGGAGGCAGTTTTTCTACAAGTTTTACAAAAATGAAGTGAATAGCAAGAAACGGAAATACGTAAAAAGGAAACCAGATGCGTGAAAGCCGAAATATCGCGAAAGAAGTTACTGAAACCATGCCTTTTTTTCAGTTTCAATTTCTTCTAACAAAGAGAGATAAAACAGTGTACTTCAGGACACGTAACAAAGAGGAAAATCAATGACCAGTGAAGATTCTTTGTAAATACAAGCGAAACGTGGCTGGTGAAAAGTACTCTTTACGTTAGAGTGGGAGTAAAACGGAAGAAACAATAAACCTATTGTGGAAGATGGCTGTGGAAATAAAACATATTCTGCATACTTTCTTCCCATCACCGAACACAACAATCAAAGAAATAAAGGGCTGCACCGATATTTCTCTTGGAAAAGATTGTGCATAATAAACCTGTACGAAAAGGAGAATAGTGAGGCAGGCACATATATTGGCGAGACTGCCTAATTCAGTGGAGGGTAAGACACTGGTCTCATATTCGTGAGACGGTGGTTCGAATCTTAGTCCAGCCATCCAGATCCCGGTTTTCCACTGTATACCTACCTCACTGGAGGCAAATTTGGGGTTGTTTCTGTCTCAAATTACATGAGAGATCTTTTTACATCTTCCCTTAAGCCATGTTTTTTCTCGGCGAACTAGCTGCTTTACTTGCAACTCAGCTAACCATACCAACGTCTTCACCACAAGCTACTGCTCTGCTTCGACAGAATCACTGGACTGCTTCCAACTCTTGGTATGATGAGTTGAACTCTGTTTGGACTAGTGAAAGGGCAGCTGCAGTAGTTGCACCACACCAGCGAAGGAAATGAGTACCCAAGAGCACTGATGCTGCTTGCGGGACCTCTGCTTTGTGTAAACACAAGTGGCAGATGGAAGTATGTAAACACGAAAAATACAATTGGTTACCATCCCTAACACTACGTAGGAAAATCATTAGCATTTAAAACAGCTTCCGGTTATCTCGGAATCGATAAATACAGATCCTGTATGGTCTTCAAGGGCATCTTATACCCGACTCCATAAAATATATCGCTCTGTGGCATTCTGTTTGTTGCAGTATACGGACGCATCTATGCGTTCTAGCTCTAAGCGATACATTATTAATGTAAATAAGCACTAATCATACTTCCATTAGACTACGTTATTGTATAATTTTTATATGTTAATCACATATACGACGAATCGCGACTTAAATGAAATTCTGTAGTCCTAAAATTTTAGCAGCAGTAAAAAACAGAGCCTAACAGTATGTTTCGGGTCAAGAAGGAAGCGCCCACAGCGAGACACAACGTCGAATATCAACTAATTTTCTCCAAATTCCGACTGCCTTCATGCAAAATGGGAAACCACAAACACGAGGTAGCTGGAATAAACACTTAACAATCCATATTCTATCAATTACTAATCGTGGCTGAAATGCCCCGTTCAAAATGTATTATTTACGTTCTTAGTCTTTTTCATTTTCACTCGGCGGTGTAGAGTGGCCTGTTTCAGATACGGCCCATTGTGGAGTCATGATTCCTTTCAGTCAGTTACCAGGAGGGCAGGTTTATGCTTGTTCGTTGGGCACTTCCATTAAAACAGCGGCAGACAGCACTTCTCGTTCTGCCCGCTCAGACAACGTTCATTATAAATAACATTTTTCTCTTGCGCTTCACCATTGTCATTACTGGAACAAGCTCAAGCTACTACAGCAGTTTCAACAATTCAAATAACTTAATGCAGAAATTAAAGCACAAAAACATATATAACATTGCTTTTTCTAAAGGAGTTAGCATATGTTATCAAGTATGTCTTTTAGTAACACTAAATACAAATTAACAAATTTCATATTGACAAACGTAAGATAGTTTCCCCCATTTAATGAGACATTGTGCAAAAAAATATTTTTTTCCCATTTTCCTTGAGACAACCGCCTGTCAGCACACTAATTCCCTCTCCAGTCTTCTCGAATTCTTACTGTCTTAAAATAAGCCAATATTATAAGTACTTAACACCACAATACCATGAGTTTAACTTCGTTCCTTCTTCCGTTAAAGGCTTTCAGTAGGGTAATGCAACCGGTTACTCTCTAGATCTTCTTCTGTCCTTTGCCTTATAGAACATTCTCCATATTAATTAACAGGAAACACCTCGTGAATAATACTTCTTGTTCTCCTTCATATTAAACAGTCCCACTATAATGCCACTCATTAATATTGGTTAAAATCACTGCCCCCTCCAAGGTGGTGGACATATGCACTCCTATCGGCTCTCCCTCATGTAATCTAGTTTTATCTAATCCATTTACTTAATCTATGGAGCCTTGGAAACCTGGTACGTCAGTAAGGTTTCTAACAATGACCTTCTGCCTTAAGAAGAAAGAATGATCTTAATAAAGTATGACTGTGTTTAGAATTCAACAGTTCATTCACATACTTCGCCAAATTCATATACCTCTGAAATGAAGTCTGAGATCACCATTTCTATTAGTATATTCACAAGGACTTAAAAATTCCTAACTTAACCTACTTTTAGCCTCTCCTCACCAGAACGTCTTATAAAAATTATTTGAAATCCATCAGAAATCGTATATTTGTCAGAAGACGTAAACCCCAACGTGCAGTGCCACCTTTTTGATAGTCCATAACAAATCTAATTTTCCTCTCCTCTGCCCATCTCTTCGGGATAAAACCATGAAAAGTTTAAAAAATATAGTAGGTTGTAAATCTCCAGCTGGATCATATGGAGCAGAATTATGTTGTATCAATATGTTGGCTTCTGTCATAACTCATTTAACACAGCGAGCAACATTCAATCTTTGTTTTGCTTTATACCTTCAATTACACCACCGCTTGGTCTGGAACATACTTTTGTCTCACATATTTACATTATACTTAACCACGTTTACTCTCTCGTTAAGTACAGATTCTACCACCAGGTATGTCTATAAACAGGGTTTCCCTTCTTTAGATTTTGCCTCACCATTTTCCCCACTGTACCTACCTGTTCATATCACTACTTTATTAACTTAAACTACAAGGTGTATTCTGTATTGACATGCGATAAGTCAAGAGTCTTTTCACTCTCAGATTTCTCCTTTAAATGAACAAATAGCTTCGCCTTGTTCCTTATTTATTTCAGCCGGAGGTTTTTAATTTTGCCATTGAAGTCAGTCATTTATTTACACACTACTGCCAAATCTGCAGATAATTCCACTTTAAGCTCACCTATTCGTTCATGACAAGCTTCTATCTATTGCCCAGAGAAATCATCACAATTATTTAACTCATAATCGTTGTTTCCAAATCTAATATTATTTACTGTCAGTCATTTGAAAATTTCCTGGAATCGACACGGAGCGTTTTCAACTCCTGAGTCGCTATTCTGGCTCCTACTAGCCTCACCCATCTTATTCTCCACTGAAATTTTATCTGCTTCAGACTCGCCATCTTTCCTCTGCCATGACAATATGACTGAATACTTAAAAATACTCGCATCCGAACCTTCTTGTTTCTCCATGGTACCAACACTATCCCATTCATACTCTGGTTATGAAACAAAGAGATATTTAACAAGTTTATTGTATACTGTTACAAGGACGTAGATGTGATTGCACCCACTGCATGGATCACAGGTGGACACGAATGGAGGCCAACTACGTCTCGATGCTGGAGTTACGACCTTCCGTTGCAATGACCTCGCATGATACGATATTGAGAGCGTGACGATATGTCAGAGATTGATCCCGAAGACTGGTAGAAGCAGAGTAAAGCCTGTTTCTGCTTTATTAGAGGTCCACGAGACTGTGGTAACTCCTGGTGATAACATAAAGTCTTTCATGTCGCTGCAACGATAAGAGCGAGCCATAGCCCACTGAGTCACTTTTGAACATGCATCGCCTGTGTGCTGCTCAGAGTAACTGAGTTTTGATCATCGAATGTGCCTCTGAACAGCCGGTGTTGTGCAGCAGCAGAATCCCCCCAAGCATTGCAGCAGAGGCAGTGAATGATGAGCAGCAATTTCGTGCGTGTCCTGCTGCGTGTACGTATAATGTCAACTCGAAGTCCTAAAGTTTCTCACAAATAAAAATCAAAAAATAAACTACTCTTGTATTGGCAGATTTCAAATTAATGAAAACTGAATCCTGTCAGAAATGACACGAGTGTGATTGTTTCCTAAGTGTGTCTGAAAGTAATGGATAACCCTCGTCCCAAACGCTAATGTTTGCAATAAGTTATAGATCTATGTATTTAATTATAATTGAGTAAGCCATCGCTGTTAATGAGTATGACGGATATTACCTTATAAAAACTATTACTACCAGCTTAAAATATTTTAAGTAAGCATCTGATTCCATAATGTGAACATTCTGCTTCTCCGCCAGAGCCTTTCCTCAAACAAATTAATTAAAAACAGAATTTCAAAGAATAAACTACTGTCCTAACTAGTGAACGTTCATTTTAATTTTTCGCTTCAAAATTATAAATCACTTTAAACGAAATGTAACTGTTGCAAGGACTCTTGTGCCCTTCACACAATATAAAATATGGTAGGAGGGAACACAGCTGTTGAATTATTCATGAAATATATAAACACTGTGCCTTGTTTTTTCATTAATCGTCTGAATACAAAGCAGTGAACAGCTTTCTGATGTTGCTGAGCAACAGTCATACAATATTTTTTAAAGGAAAACGCTGTCATTTGACTTTTTTATCATTTATTTATTGTTTAATGACACTGACAACATGTTTAGTGTTCAGAAATGTACATTAATACATAAAACTAAATATATGAAATGGCATAAAAGGCTGAAACCTGGATTGTACCTAAATAAACAATAACTAATCAAATGGCGCTGTGTTCCTTAAAAAGAAAACAATACAGCGATATCAATATTTGTAGCCTGGCACAACCAAATTCGTCAGGGTCGCTCTAACACGAAGCAACTACTGTTAAACGAGTGCTGTCTGCGGATGTTGCCTTGTTCTATTCCTTGCCCATTCTTGACGCCCTTAGTTGCGTCCACGTCAGTGCTCTTGATAGCTACCCAGTCGCCCAGTATGTTATTCTGGGTGATGGCTCAAACATTATTTGCAAGCCAGTACTATGAAACACATCTTAACACAGACCAATAAAAGGAATTTCCGTGATTTTTCTCCCAGCAAAGAATTCATTTTTATACATCCTCTTTCTTTTGAAATGGATATTTTACAGGGAATTCAAAAAGTAGTTATAAATGGACCGCTACAGCTTCAATAGTTTCGCCTTCACATGTTACATGATTAAAACAATAATCTTATAATATGGATCGTCATCTGACCTACCTTAATAGACTGGTAATCAATGACACCATTGTCTTAAGAAAAAGATTCAAAATGAATCATATTACGGCAGCTGCAGTCTATTAAGAGTAGTTAGCAGGTTTGTAAACAAAATGTACTGGAGGAAAGAAACGTTCATTGTGCCTATTAGTTGCAGGATTTCTTCAAATTGGAATTGTTAACAAAAGTGGCGGAGTTATCTAAGACTCCAAAACTCTTATACATAGTAGTCCGACGAAAACCACCGAAATTTATTGGTGTTTACGCTATATCGGATAGAAATTTTGTAGAGCAGTCCTCTCAGCTGAAACAAATCGAAATCAATTTTCCTGTTTTTATGTGATACAGCCAAGACTCTATGCTGAAATGCGAACGAGTAGGAGAACTTGACTCAGCAGTAAAGTGGTGCACCTCATCGTTAGCGTGGCTCCGTGTAGGGTCGGTTGCACAATGTCAGTCCACTTGCTGATCTGGACGAAATGGAACGAATAAAAGAAATTATTATTTTTTCAATTTATGTTAGGGATTGAAAACCCATGAAGTCAATATTGCACATGAAATCTTCTTTATTTGGATTGATTACTACTTCCGGCTAACAATCTAGCTATTTTCATATCTAATATATAAAACATTTTTCTTGTGTTAGTATCATGCAACAATTTACAGAACTGCATATAATATTGTAGCAGGGTTCAAGAGTATATTTACAAATTAATTACGTAGTACACACCATAAAATATTATTGATTAGCATTGGTGCCGTTACGGCTTCACGCGTCGTTCAAACCTTTCTTAAAATGACATAATTAAAGACTGTTTTTCATCATTCATGTCCATTTTCATTGGTCAGTGGTATAACATTTAAAAGTTTATATTAATATAGAGAAGAAGAAGTGAATGTAAAACAATATTTGCATAACGCACTATGCACTAAAATCAATAAATGTAAACGATATCATCTTAACAAAGGTGTTATGCCGCTGCAACTTAGTAACTATCACAAGCAGTATTTACATCATTTCTTAAGGGAGATGTCGCTGCGACGTGATACATGTGGACAGTGGTTCAAAATGGTTCAAATGGCTCTGAGCACTATGGGACTTAAATACTGAAGTCATCAGTCCCCTAGAACTTAGAACTACTTAAACCTAACTAACCTAAGGACATCACACACATCCATGCCCGAGGCAGGATTCGAACCTGCGACCGTAGCGGTCACGCGGTTCCAAACTGACGCGCTTAGAACAGTATGGCAGCTGATGCCCATTATAATTACAACACTCGCAACATTCGCCATATATATAATATACACTGTGGCGAAATGGCGACTGACACGTCGCATGAGGTGAAGACCGCTAGGTGGCTTTCTTAGATCGCTTGATTTATATAAAGTCAGCATATTCCTGTCATGAGAGTTATTGTCGTTAATCCTGTTGATTTAACAATAAGACGAGCTGTATTGATATCAACTATCTAGTTTTCGTGTTTATCATTTCAGCACAGTACTATTTTTTTGTTACTACCACTAATATTTTTCTGAAGTTGCAACATAATAAGAGAAGCCTTTTTTTTAGAAATAATCGAACAATTGTATAATTTTTTTGTACTCAATTAAAAAATAAAATGAGAACATTAATCACCTAGGAAAAAAAGAGGAAAAAAAGAACATAACTATAAAATTATACATGAATAAAGTGAGTCACTTTTCACTGCAGTAGTGACAATGCGGTGGCTTATTTATTCATTTAAGAAGGGAAAGTCTTTACACTAACTTCTAATTTTACTAACAAACCAGGTTGGCTGAAATGCATATTGTTCGGTGTCATTTACCTCCACAGCATCAGGCTGAAACACATCTCTAACTTCTGTTCAAAATCTGTGTAGAACTGCACCAGTCACAATAACATTCCCACAGCTGTTTGCTTTAAATCACATTGTTTTCGTAATAATCTGTAAAAGTTTCTTCCAAACACCGAATGCACGCTCTCTTACACACTTGGTAGCAATATGGGCTCTGTTGTAGCGCTCTTCGGCTCCTGTGCGGGCTCGGACCACAGGCAGCATAATATGTTTGGAGAGAGCATATCCATTATCTCCAACAAGCAACCCATCACATTGTCCATTTCCAAATTCTGCAGCAACTCTACTATTGTCCCACATGCGTGTATTATGCTTGGAACCCGGCTAACCGCTTACCACGTTCAAAATCTTCATATTGCCATCACAGATGATTTGTGTATCGATAGAAAAGAAATTCTTGCGATTTCTGTATAGTTCTGCTTGTGCTCCGGAAGGACAAAGTGTGGGTATATGTACACAATCTATGGCCATATGAAATTTGGGAATCCACCAGTTCGATATAATTCCGTTTTGTTCTTTGATATATTTTCTTGGCTCTGCGGCATGGGCACTTACAGTGGCTTTATGGCAATTAATCCGTTTATGACACTGTTAAAAGCTCTTCCAGCAGTAGTACGATGGTCATTAATGAGATACCCTGCTACAATTTGATGAGTACCTGTTGGAAAGATTCGCAGACCACAAACGAGTTGCAGCGTAGGAAACAAAGCACGGTTCCTGTCAGAATTATGCTGCAATAACGGCTCAAACATACCAAGCAGCAACTGAATAAGATTCCTTACGAAGCCCAAACTGCTCTTTGAAATCACTGTCGTTATATGGCAGAAACTGGTCTCTTCTCTCCATTACAACCCTCATTCTCGGGATGTTCACCTCTTCCACCATCGCCATATATTCTTCGTAGTCCAGGTAATCCATAGAATTTGACACTTAAAACTCAGTACTCAAAGATCGCACCTTGCTCTCTTACTATACTCCTACTACTGCATAGGAGTAAATTTTGGTCTTACTTCCTCCGTAAGTTATTAACGTATTAGTGTACTCTTCAGTGGTGCTCCCCACAGCAATGGCGCAAATAAATTTACTTCTAAAGTAAATAAAAAAGTTTACTCCTGGAGTTCAGTACTATCGCCTGGAAGTCGCCGATTTCCTTCCCTCTTAGTAACTTACTACTTCAGTTTCAGTTATTCCTGTTTGGTGCTCGCCACCCTTAATGGTCTTCGAGTCAAAAAAATTCAAAAACTAGTGACGCATTAGTCACCATTTCTCCCCAGTACCGGCCACACATGTTTATACTGTGTACATGGTATATGTTGCATTTATTATAAGTTATAATGCGCTTAGCTGCCGTACTATTCAAGTGCATCAAATAGCAGAAACGTATACATCACAATCTCTGTTATGTAAATACGTACATACTGATTGTGTCAGTTACTAAGTTTTAATGGCGCAACACCTTTGGTGAGACGAAGTCTTTTACACTCAGTGATTTTAGTGGATAGTTCCTTATGCAAACATTGTCTCATTTTCATTGCCTCTTCTCTATATTAAAGTATATTTTCAGTTTCATGACAGTCGTTCAGTTACACTATGAAGAATGAAAAGGGTTTTTTAATTATATCGTCTATGGATGTTACCACTTTAAGAAACACTTTTAACGGTTTGTGAATCTGTAATGGCACCAGCACTAACAAGGAAGTCTTGTGGTATGTACTCTGTAATGAATTCGTGTATATACTCTTGCAACCTCATGCAGTGCTTTGTGCAGTTCTGTAAGCTGTCGTATTTTGCTAACACGAGGAAAATATTTTATATCTTAGATCTGAAGATGATTATATTGTTAGCCAAAACCAGTAATCAATTCAAATAAAGAGGATTTCATGTATGGACTTGACTTCTTGGGTTTTTGGTATCTAATACAAATAAAAAATTTAAAACACATCACAGATATGCAGGTTGACAACGTCAACAGACTTGAAATAAATTATTACTGGTCCACAAATTTTTCATTTTCAATTTTCGCAGACACGAAAGTAGCCATATTTCATAAATTTAGATATCACGGTTAAAATTGTTACCTAGATCAAGGTTATAAGAAATTATACACATGTGTGGCGAAATGGCTACTGATGGCAACTAACTTCTGACACGCTGCAAGAGGTGAATGTTTTACAGTCACACTCATGGGACATTATAAGAGCAGAATGCAAAGCCATTGTCCCAAGGGCCCTCTGCCAGAACTGAGTGAGGTACACGACCTGGCGACACTGCTTTACACCATGACCCATGCGCGCAAGATCTTGTGACGTGAGCATTGTCGAATGTAGAAACCACTATTTTAACTGCTGTTTGCCAGAGCTGCGTGCTCTCGTGTCACATTAGTTCACTCGTTATTGAACGAATGTCGTGGCAGTGAATGTATGTAAGGTGAGGTGCTGAAATTGAAGAATATTGCTATTGCACATGAGTACACTTTTACAAAATTTCACCTTACCTGCAGTAACAAACCTGATAATTTTTGGTACATTTGTAGTTCGAGAAGCCAACCTCTGATTAAAGCAGTGAACCAAGCATACGACATGTATGTAGTTCGAGACTAAGATAAATCGTGGTCTCCACACGTGTGTTGGACCTCGGTGCATGATAAAAACGTCTCCATGAAGTTTGGCGTGCCTACTACACTCCTGGAAATGGAAAACAGAACACATTGACACCGGTGAGTCAGACCCACCATACTTGCTCCGGACGCTGCGAGAGGGCTGTACAAGCAATGATCACACGCACGGCACAGCGGACACACCAGGAACCGCGGTGTTGGCCGTCGAATGGCGCTAGCTGCGCAGCATTTGTGCACCGCCGCCGTCAGTGTCATCCAGTTTGCCGTGGCATACGGAGCTCCATGGCAGTCTTTAACACTGGTAGCATGCCGCGACAGCGTGGACGTGAACCGTATGTGCAGTTGACGGACTTTGAGCGAGGGCGTATAGTGGGCATGCGGGAGGCCGGGTGGACGTATCGCCGAATTGCTCAACACGTGGGGCGTGAGGTCTCCACAGTACATCGATGTTGTCGCCAGTGGTCGGCGGAAGGTGCACGTGCCCGTCGACCTGGGACCGGACCGCAGCGACGCACGGATGCACGCCAAGACCGTAGGATCCTACGCAGTGCCGTAGGGGACCGCACCGCCACTTCCCAGCAAATTAGGGACACTGTTGCTCCTGCGGTATCGGCGAGGACCATTCGCAACCGTCTCCATGAAGCTGGGCTACGGTCCCGCACACCGTTAGGCCGTCTTCCGGTCACGCCCCAACATCGTGCAGCCCGCCTCCAGTGGTGTCGCGACAGGCGTGAATGGAGGGACGAATGGAGACGTGTCGTCTTCAGCGATGAGAGTCGCTTCTGCCTTGGTGCCAATGATGGTCGTATGCGTGTTTGGCGCCGTGCAGGTGAGCGCCACAATCAGGACTGCATACGACCGAGGCACACAGGGCCAACACCCGGCATCGTGGTGTGGGGAGCGATCTCCTACACTGGCCGTACACCACTGGTGATCGTCGAGGGGACACTGAATAGTGCACGGTACATCCAAACCGTCATCGAACCCATCGTTCTACCATTCCTAGACCGGCAAGGGAACTTGCTGTTCCAACAGGACAATGCACGTCCGGATGTATCCCGTGCCACCCAACGTACTCTAGAAGGTGTAAGTCAACTACCCTGGCCAGCAAGATCTCCGGATCTGTCCCCCATTGAGCATGTTTGGGACTGGATGAAGCGTCGTCTCACGCGGTCTGCACGTCCAGCACGAACGCTGGTCCAACTGAGGCGCCAGGTGGAAATGGCATGGCAAGCCGTTCCACAGGACTACATCCAGCATCTCTACGATCGTCTCCATGGGAGAATAGCAGCCTGCATTTCTGCGAAAGGTGGATATACACTGTACTAGTGCCGACATTGTGCATGCTCTGTTGCCTGTGTCTGTGTGCCTGTGGTTCTGTCAGTGTGATCATGTGATGTATCTGACCCCAGGAATGTGTCAATAAAGTTTCCCCTTCCTGGGACAATGAATTCACGGTGTTCTTATTTCAATTTCCAGGAGTGTATTTAGCGCGGATCGACGCGTTGCATTGGACTGGTATTTTTGTATGGTGCCTCGCTTCATAAAAGGAATCAGTACCAAGAGAAACGGGAATATTCAGTACCCTGACATCACATTTGTAATTCGCTTTGCATTGGACTGGTATTTTTGCATGTTGCCTCGCTTCATAAAAGGAATCAGTACCAAGAGAAACGGGAATATTCAGTACCCTGACATCACATTTGTAATTCGCCCTGTGGCTCATGGCAGAAGATTGTCAGCTCCTGTTCCTCCACGTGTATCGCTATCACGCAGCGATAGCGGTAATCTCGAACCGACTCATACAGCTTCAAATATCCAAATATCCACCAGTGACATTCACCATACATTTACACAAACGTCGTCATTTCGAGTGCCACACACAGTCGCACATCGTGAACTGAGTGATCTGATTAGGAGTTTAGATAAGCATAAATCCAATCTCTTGCCCTCGTGTCTCCAGCAGACTTTGCTGACACAGTACATGTGTCTGTGTTTCGGGAGTGTCAGAAAAAACTTGAGTGTCATTTCGGTACCGAAGGCGACATTACATTCTGCAGTGAAATTAGCGATGTGTTAGAAGAGCTGAACATTACATACAAACCAGACGAGTAGAAACTCTTTATGCAAGGCTCAAAAACAGACTGGAAGGCAGTAGCTTTGCACAATAGTAATAAAAAAGGCCTCCCATTCTTGTCTCATATGATTCCCTAGCCAAATATTACATGCTGAAATCCGCTGTAAATTGTGTAATGAGTGGCTGGTATTTGGAGATTTCAAAGTTACTGCGACGCTGTGGTGTTTCCAACAGTGGTTTCACTAAGAATTGCTGCTACCTATGAGACAGGGCCAGTCACACTAGAGGAAAACATTGCGCACAAGGGGAATGCCCTCCACACACATTTACTTTGCCTGGGTATCAAAATATCGCCGAAGAAATCCCAGTGAATCAAAACAAAGTTGTTCTGCAATTTTGCACATTAAGTTCCGAGTCATGACAAAATTTATTAAGACTGTCCACAGGAATGAAGCAGCATTTCATTGTTTGTGTAACAAGTTTCCATGACTCAGTGGAGAGAAGATCACAAAGGATTGGTCCACAGATTTCCTGGCTGTTGGGAGCACACACTACGTTTCCATTCTAACCCATGATCAGCTGCATGAGCTGCATTTCTTTCGTAACAATTTTGGGAAGCAGGAAGGCGAAAATTACAGGGATCTTGTGGACGAACTCATTCCTACTTCTAAGGTCATTGGCTGTAACATGACCCTGCTTTACCACCACTCTCGGCGGGTCATCAGAGAACTTTCGTGCATTCAGTGATGAGGACGGCGGGTGCTTCCACCAGCACATCTTGTAAGTAGGCTGTTTAGGTTCTTATATTGGTAACGCCGCCGCCACGTAGCGCTCTCTGTATGAAAATCACTGGCTGTGCTGTGTGCAGTCTGTCTAATTTGCATTGTTGTCTGCCACTGTAGTGTTGGGCAGCGGCAGCTGGATGTGAACAGCGCGTAGCGTTGCGCAGTTGGAGGTGAGCCGCCAGCAGTGGTGGATGTGGGGAGAGAGATGGCGGAGTTTTGTAATTCGTCATGAACTAATATATATATATATATTATGACTATTAAGGTAAATACATTGTTTGTTCTCTATTAATATCTTTCATTTGCTAACTATCCCTATCAGTAGTTAGTGCCTCCCGTAGTTTGAATCTCTTATTTAGCTGGCAGTAGTGGCGCTCGCTGTATTGCAGTAGTTCGAGTAATGAAGATTTTTGTGAGGTAAGTGATTTCTGAAAGGTATAGTTTAATGTTACTCAGGGCCATTCTTTTGCAGGGATCTTTAGAAAGTCAGATTGCGTTGCGCTAAATAATATTGTGTGTCAGGTTAAGTACAGTCGTGTATAAATTGTTCTAAGGGGACGTTTCATATGTCGACCCTTAGCCTAGGATACCTCACTGGAATCTTCTGATTTTTTCTTGTAGTTTGTGTAATTAGTGTAGATTTTGTTTATTGCTAGCGCGTAAATGTAGAGAGAATCTCCTTTATAGTTGTAGCCTTTCATTGTTGTACAGTAAAACAGTTGTGGCATGCATGTAGATTTGTACCAAGTATTTCGCAGCTGCGCTTGCAATTAACTAGATATTATTTTCAGTTCTATGTTAATGTGTTCTCTTATTTTTGCTCTTCAAATTGTGTCTTTTTGTGTTATCGTGTGAAATATTGTGTGAAAAACGTAACACTAGGCTCCAAAGCAAACTGAGAAATGACAGTGAAGCCCAAAGCAGTGTGTTAACGCCACCGAGTAATGAATTAACTAATGTTCAAAGTAGTAATTTGGTAATTGTACATAGGGAAATGGAGCGGGCTGCAAACAATGGTGTAGACAGTGAAACAATTAGTGGACAGGGAAGCATTATCGATCGATCGGTCGGCAACAGCTTGCCTCAGGAATCCGAAATGACAGGACACAATCTTGCAAATACTGTAGATTCAGGTTTTGCGTCCTCACCCTTTTCTCAAATAAGTCAAGACACATTTTCTGCTTGTCAAAATGTGAATGTTGCCGGTGCAAATTCACTGCCGAAAAGCACTGAGGAACATGTTTCAGACACCAGTGCATTGTTATTACAGTTAATGCAACAAATGGGACAAAAGCTTCAAAAGTTAGACACAGTGGAATATATGCTTGAACAAACACGTGAAGATTTAACTACTGAGTTACATAAAATCGAATCGAAATGTCAAAAGGTCTGTAATGACGTAAAAACACAAATTTGTGAGCATTTTCAACCTATTTTTTCGCGGCATGAAAATGCATTACAGAATCACGAAGCAGCCATAAAAGAACTGCAAACCATTGTTCATGAAAATCATGAGACCCTGCAAGCTAAAATGGACTCAGTTGCATCTACCGATTCGGTTACGCAACTTGCAAAAACTCAGGAAAACTTAAAGGACACAGTAGAAAGACACACTGAGGAAATGTGTTCACTATCGGAGAAAGTAGCCGAACTTTCGGATCAGGTCACTAACTTATCTACAAAGGTAGATGATGATCTGAATGACACAAGACCCGTAGCCTTCACTGACACAGAAGAGTATGAACAAATAAGGAAATTCAAACAAAATCAAAATCAAATCAATACGCAACACCAAAGAGAAATCCGGGAAGTACAAGATCAGCTGACACAGGTAATACAAGAATTACGTATTTCAGAGGACACTCGTGCCCCAATACTGGAAGAGGGACGTAGAAATACGGAACAGCCACAAAATAATAACACAGGGCAGTTCGGAAGTTATGAAAGAAATTGGCAATGTGCACCGAATTTTGAGATGGAACCGCCGATACGACGTAACAATGACCGACATGCTACTCGCCGACACGATGATTTTGAGTATAAGCTGTTCATTACTACACGTAAATTCAAAACGTTTAAGAATTCTGCCAACGACATTCATCCACAAGCGTGGCTCCATCAATTCTCTCATTGTTTTCCTCCCAACTGGTCATTGGAGCACAGGTTAGAATTTATGTGTGGCTACTTGGAGAATGAACCAACTGTAAGAATGCGATCGGTCATTCACGATTGTCACAGTGAAGGAGAATTTTACCATGCGTTCCTCTCAGCATATTGGTCACAAGCTACACAAGACTGAGTAAAACATAGCATCATGATGATGAAACACTTTGAACAATCTGAATTTTCCAGTCTTGTCAAATATTTTGAAGACATGTTGCACAAAAATCAGTACCTGTCAAACCCATACAGCCCCTCAGAACTCATCCGCATTTGCTTAATCAAATTACCTGAACATTTACGGCGTATTATTTTGGCAGGACGTTGCAAAGACGACATTGAAGCTTTTCAGGGACTCTTACAAGAATTAGAAATTGACACAGACAGTCGCGGGATGCGAAAACAGGAAAACAATCACTACAGGTCACAATTTCGTGATGATAGAAACAATAACTGGACACGACAATTCTATTCTTACCACGTAAATCGTGACCAAAAGAGACACCACCCATATGACAACCACTGGCAGAGTAATAGTTACAGAGAGAGATCGCATTTCCGTAGTAATGAATATGACAGAGACACTCATAGAAACAGACAATTTGCCAACCAGAACAATTATTATCACGAGAGACAGAATAATTTCAGACGCATCAGTTCAGCGCGCAGTTACGATTCAGTGAGAAATTCTCCACCACGTGACCGACACGAAAGAAACTGTGTAAACTACCGACAAAACGACAGATCTGAATTCCATCAGAACTGGCGAGCTTTAAACAGAGCTGGGCCCTCTCGGCAAGGCGAATTTGTGGAAGTTAGGCCTCCTAATCCCAGTAACAACGCGCGGCAACAAAGAGACAGACAATGACTCACACCTCAGGCATACATGTGCGCCGGCTGGCTCCGAGAAAAATAACATTATATCTGGTACTGCTAATGAGATTCTAATGCAATATTTTGGTTTACTTGAAAATACGTTCTGGATTTTAAGTACTTTCTGTGAGATACCAGATGACACAGTGGTTAGTTTATGTGACAGCTACACGATTATATCACGATGCTACTAATGAGTGACAATTTACAATGTTGCTTTTGCGGTGTTTCTGTTTTATATCTGCACTGTTTTTCTGTATTATTCTGGAAAGTAAAACATGTTTTAGTAGTAACTTTTGTGGTATAGCTACAATGAGACAGCCTTTTCTGTAGCACAACAATACGTTACAGCACAGTAATTTCTTCATCACAACAATAAGTGTAATAACTAAGATATCTATACACAAAGCATTTCACTTTTGTTTATCATGAGGTAAGTACATTGGCTTCTGCAGAACTTAGCTTTCGGAGGAAAATAACTACAACACTTCCACAGAGATTATCTTACAACAAGATGCACATGTAGCGCTACAGGACACGCATTTCAGTGATTAATTTTGTACTTAAAACATTTATTTTTAAAGATTTTTGAATTACAAAGAAAGTTTTCCGTGATACATTTCATTCCATTGCTGTAATCTGTAACACCTGAGGGTATAATTGCATTAATCCTCAGGGGGGTACACGCTTACTTTGTGTACCATGTGTTTGGCAAGCACAAGGAACCCTAGCTAATATGGTATTAGCTTATACAACTTTACACATCGGTACCATATTTCTCTAAAACATAAATTACACAGCTATCTGATCATTTAACTGAGAGATAAACATGTTTTTTACTACGTCAGTGACAGATGTTTAAGTGATTACACCGTTCGATAACTTCACATTTATGAAATTGTATTTTGTCTGTACTTTGTGAACTGTTCATATTTTTTCGGAACCATTGTGATACTATGAGAGCTTTGAATGATGTATTTGGTATGAGATCATGATTTTAAAGTACGTTTGAGGTAGATGACACTACTGAAATGAGCAGAGAATTTTCTTTAGGTTTTGAAATTATTGCAGAAAGCTACGACGTTTTTGAGATTTGACTGAAAGAATCGTACTTTAAGAGTTATGAAATGTACGTAAATGCGTGAATGTATTACAATGCCGACGAAAATTTTTTGGACACTGTTATAGTCATAAGATTTTGTTTCTACAGATTTGTAACCCAAATTCTTGACCTGTGAAATATTTTTATATGAGACTGTCACTGTAGCAAACTGATGTCGTAAATATTTCGGTAAGAAATCCAAGTGACCTTGACGTAATGCGTCTTGAGCGGCCAGCTGTGCGTCGCCTGGAAAAAAGCCATTAGACTACAGTGGGTCTGCTCTGTGACGACCTACCTAACAATCTTCTTCAAAACGTCGAATGACTCTGCTGTGGGTTTGCTCTGTTGTGGCCCATTACCTGTCAGCATGTCAAGAGTCAGCACTGTCTTTCCGTTGGAAGGGCAACACTACTTCTTCAAGACCGCATGGAAATCCACTACTTCTGTGTGCAATTTCTTTTACTAATGAGACTTTGTGAAAAGCAAAAACTGTAATTACTATTATGATGAATGATCAGGACTATCTTTATGGACTGTGAGAAAATTTTAGCTTTTGACCAACATTCTATTAATAAGTGTGTGCATTTGATATCTTTCTTACTGTAATTATGAAAAAATTTTTCAAATCTGTATTGGCCACTGCCCAAAAAAATTTGTAAAATTTTTTGTGGGGAGTGTGGGGGCTATGTAAGTAGGCTGTTTATGTTTTCTTTATGTAAGGAGGCTGTTTATATTTTCTTACTGGCACTGTTACGTAGCGCTCTGTATGAAAATCACTGGCTGTGCTGTGTGCAGTCTGTGGCTAGTTTGCATTGTTGTCTGCCATTCTAGTGTTGGGCAGAGACAGCTGGATGTGCTGTCGTAAATATTTCCGTAAGAAAGTTAAGTGACCACCTGCACGTGTGTCGTCGGCACACAGCTGTGTCAGACACCTGGAGAACAAGCCATTAGTGTGAGTGCCTCGTCAGAAGCACAGGTAGAAAAAAAGAAAGGGGAGGCCATTGTCCTCGCTATTGACATTTCCTTGTTGAAAGCATACTGTGGAGCTCGTAATTTATGATATTTACTGAAATGCCTAATGAAACGATGAGAAACATTTCACGGCTATTGTCTTGCTAGTTGAGATAAATGCCATATGGCTTGCTTTATGTATTTATTTACACATTTTGTTTAATATCAAGTTTCTAGCTGCACTGCAGCATTGGTTAAAATAAAATTTAATATATGTACTAATATAGTTATTTTATGCCTACAGATCCAATCAATAAGAAATTTATGATTTACTTCCAAGAAAACGAGGGCACATAAATAGACATTTCCCTTCACAGGAATTGCATAAATAATTTCTTTACGATTTGGTAACTTATCTGCTAGTGTAAGTTCTCGTGATGCATCACTTTAGTGTTAAGATGTGACATAGGTATTAAACATGGCCATTTTTAATGTAATATTTTTTCTGCTTGAGCTTTGTCATGTATAGATATTATAAGTTTTATATTTTTATATATTTTATCTTTGCTGCTGCTGTTTGCCAGGCATAGTGCTACTGAATTTTAAATTGTGTTACTCTGTTAAGCTAGTTTTACTACTGACTTATTTTTCTTGTTACTGCATATTGGCTCATATTAGTTGTAATGTTGTATTGCTTGGTAATTTAGATTTACTGTAGCTTGCTTTGCAATTTTCCATTTTTTTTGCATTGCTATTTGTGTTAATTTGTTATGTGCTGCTGCATTGCCTCGTCCCTTAGTTTAGCATCTGAGCTCAGTAGATTTAAGTAGACTTAACTGATATATTGAAACGTCCCCTTAGAACAATTTATACACGACTGTACTTAACCTGACACACAATATTATTTAGCGCAACGCAATCAAAACGTAGCTGGACGAGTTAACGGCGCCCGAACACATTTCAATCAAGGCGCCGTCCGCTGTATTGCCGCTCGTAGTAGCATTTAAAAAAAAATTAAAAAACCGACAGGCAACCAAACCAAAGGATATAACACAAACCCTCTTATTTCAGAGTTACGCTCCCCCTTCCCCTCTTTAAATTTAATACCCTTGACATATGCAAGACCTCAAACAAATAGCATGGAAAATTGTACACTTCTTAAAGCTCATGGTTCTTTACTCTTACAGGCAGACCCCAGTAACAAGCATAAAGTCTGGAGAAGTTAACGGCCTGCCGAACCAAGAGCATAAATACCCATAATACAAGACACGAAAGTCACGGCCCCTTCACCTACCTCTACATTTATACTCCGCAAGCCACCCAACGGTGTGTGGCGGAGGGCACATTACATGCCACTGTCATTACCTCCCTTTCCTGTTCCAGTCCCGTCTGGTTCGCGGGAAGAACAACTGCGGAAAGCCTCTGTGCGCGCTCGAATCTCTCTAATTTTTCATTCGTGACCTCCTCGGGAGGTATAAGTAGGGGGAAGCAATATAGGCGATACCTCATCCAGAAACGCACCCTTTCGATACCTGGACAGTGAGCTACACCGCGATGCAGAGCGCCTCTCTTGCAGAGTCTGGCACTTGAGTTTGCTAAACATCTCCGTAACGCTATCACGCTTACCCTGTGACGAAACGCGCAGCTATTCTGTCGACTTTCTCTGTCTGCTCTGTCAACCCGACCTGGTACGGATCACACATTGATGAGCAATACTCAAGTATTGGTCGAACGAGTGTTTTGTAAGCCATCTCTTTTGTTGGCGGACTACATTTTCTAAGGACTCTCCCAATGAATCTCAACCTGGTATCCGCCTTACCAACAATTAATTTTATGTGATCATTCCACTTCAAATCGATCCGTACGCATACTCACAGATATTTTACAGAAATAACTCCCACCAGTGTTTGTTCTGGTATCATATCCTTCTTTCTATGTATTCGCAATACATTACATTTGTCTATCTTATGGATCAGTTGCCACTCCTTGTACTAAGTGCATATCCGCTGCAGATCTTCCTGCATTTCGCTTCAATTTTCTAATGCTCCAACGTCTCTTTATACTACAGCATCATCCGCGAAAAGCCGCATGGAACTTCCGACACTATCTACTAGGTCATTCATAGTTATTGTGAAAAGTAATGGTCCCATAACACTCTCCTGTGGCACGCCAGAGGTTACTTTAACGTCTGTAGACGTCTCTACATTGAGAACGACATGTTGTGTTCTGTTTGCTAAAAATTCTTCAATCCAGCCACACAGCTGGTCTGATATTCCGTAGGCTCTTACTTTGTTTATCAGGCGACAGTGCGGAACTGTATCGAACGCCTTCCGGAAGTCAAGGAAAATAGCATCTACCTGGGAGCCTGTATCTAATATTTTCTGGGTCACATGAACAAATAAAGCAAGTTGGGTCTCACTCGATCGCTGTTTCCGGAATGCATGTTGATTCCTACAGAGTAGATTCTGGGTTTCCAGAAATGACATGATACGCGACCAAAAATCTTGTTCTAAAATTCTACAACAGATCAATGTCAGAGATATAGGCCTATAGTTTTGCGAATCTGCTCGACGACCCTTGCTGAAAACTGGAACTACCTGTGCACTTTTCCAATCTTTTGGAACCTTCCGTTCCTCTAGAGACTTGCGGTACACGGCTGTTAGAAGGGGGCAAATTTCTTTCGCATACTCTGTGTGGAATCGAATTGGTATCTACATCTACATCTACATCTACTTCTACATTTATCCCGTCAGGTCCAGTGGACTTTCCTCTGTTGAGTGATTTCAGTTGCTTTTCTATTCCTTGGACACTTATTTGGATGTCAGACATTTTTTCGTTCGCGCGAGGATTTAGAGAAGGAACTGCAGTGTGGTCTTCCCCTGTGAAATAGCTTTGGAAAAAGGTGTTTATTGTTTCAACTTTACGCCTGTCATCCTCTGTCTCAACGCCATTATCATCCCCTTCAAACGGAGACAGAATAAATCATAAGTTACTCAAGTAACATTACAAGCACCCTGTCTTAACACTAAATAAGACCTGCGCACTATCCTAGAATGACTCATGCAGCCCTCGCACTACTCATGTCTATTACTCCCGTTACTGAGCAGTGTTTTACACTCTTAACACCACTACTCAACATAAACCGGTACCAAGAGTGAATTCCTTATTACCGCCACGGCGGGGATAATCACATGAAATCACTGTTTCCGGCTGTTTCCGGCTGTGAATACAAATTACAATCAGATTGATCACAAAACACAACTTGAAAGAAATAGGCAGAAGCCCACCGTTAGTAGTAGCAAACGACGAGAATCCATATAGCGTACATAGGCATCCAGCATCACGTAGTACAATATACACACTTGCTAGTGCATTGCAAACCATCGCCACCAGTCCATCTCGACACACTCCTCAAACCATAACACAGCGCCGCGAGCAACCAACGCTCCTCCGTAACGGTCACTACAAGACTCGCCAACAGAACTTATGCCCAAGAAACGGGAAAGCACCACTACTAAAGCCCCGGAGCGGAAAACCAAGAGAACCATAGCCGGAAGTGCCGAGCTTAATATAGGGGCCAGAAGAGGAAAACCAGGGAGAACACGGGCATTCCAGCTCGAACGGGATTACTGTCCGTACTAGATAAGAAAATCACTGGCGCCTGCGACTACCGCACAGCTCTCCGAATATAGTAGTTCACAACTGCAAAGAGTAAAACGGACAGGTAATTGAGAAGGCTGTGGGAAATGATTTCACATTCAGTGTTAGACTACTGCCCAAAATTTAAAGCTAATCACATAAACAGGACATATTGTGTTGACAGGATGTCGGAAGAATCACTGAACAAGCTACAGCTCAATCACAAGACATTTGGCATACAGCGGTGCCCGAAATAGAACGTTAGGAAAATTCTGATAGCTAAGATACACATTTGCAAGAGAACACAATGGGAAATATCTTCCATAACAAAAGAAGCTGTAAATTGGGATTATGGTAACTAACAATCGCAAATGCTGCACGGCGACGTGGCACGCTCTCTACGAGATGGTTCAATATCTCAATTGGCAGTCGATCCCATTTCTCAGCAAAAGCAGTGTGGGTGTTCGGAAGTGTCTTTGGTGAGGACTGACAGAATGAAATTCGCCGCCCTGATGTCAGCCGGGCTTATTCTATAGTATTCGGATCCCGGGACTTCGCTGGCGAGTCCATAAGACGAATATCTTCACCTTCACGAAATTCATCCATCAGAGCACCTCGATGTACAGTTGCGTTATCATCCGTAAAGATGAAGTCTGGGCCAAGTGCACCTCTGGAAAGGCGGACATGGGGTCACAGTACCATATCTCTGCACCCGTGATATTTAGAGTATTCCTCCGACGACTAAAGAAGCTGTACAGCTCTGTACGGTCATTCAACACGATGCCTCGCCACACCACGACGCCATCACCACCAAACTGGTCTCTTTCTACGATGTTGCCGGGATTGTATCGGCTACTAGGATCTCTCCAGAGTAATGTACGAATAGTCTTGCAAACTGACAGCATATTCCTGTAGTCATCCGTGGTCCAATTTTGATGATGCCGACCCCTCAATACACGGGCTCGACTCTGTGCTGGGATGGGCGGGATGCAGGCGGCCGAACGTCTGAAAAACAGCCCTGCTGTTCTGAGCCTCCATTGCACAGCTCCGGGGGCAGCTGCAAGCTCTGCAGTCAAATGCTTGCAGGAGTACTCCGATTTCGTCGGGCACTTAAGGCCAGATATCGATCCTGCTGAGTGGTGGTTAGTTGCGGTCGACATAGCAGTGGCCTACAAGTAACGTCTCCTGCGTCTCGAGACCGTCACCAAAGCCTTGAAATGACACCTCGTGGCTCGTCCGAGGATAATGAGACTTCATTCTGTTCTGCTTCCAGGCGGCCGAGTATTCTACGCAGCAAAATAGTGTCCGAAAGGCGTCTTTGTAGCACAACGTTGTCAGCATCACCAAGAGACGTGAGTGGTCTCATGCATCGTTTGTGTCTATCCTTCGGTTACACCGCCATTCACAGCACGGAATATTTGTTTCCTGTACAAAGTGAACAAGTAGGCTTCATAGGAAAATATTTATGGTGATGTTGGGTGATTGCTTATCTTGTCTCTTTTCGTTTTCGTGTTTTCGCGATTATGCTTAAGTTATAGACACTAGTGTACATATTATTACCGTTTGCTGGTATAATGCTGAAGTGTGGGCCTGGAAACCATTACATCGTCGGATCGAATCTTGACCGAATACTCGAATTTTTCAGTTTGTCCTTACGTTAGCCTTCAATTTCAATTCGCAGCCAAACTACAGAAACTTTGAATTCCGCGTTAAACTGTGGGTCCCCTCTCACCAGTATGATTACTAGGTTAAGTTAGTTGCATTTCTAAGTGGCGACCTGTTAAAAGAATCTGCAGTCAGGTAGCTGGGCATCCCTTCTGAGAGACTTCCCGCCATTCATGAGATACGACTTTCACTTCCTTGCTTACTATTGTTAGTTATTAAAATTTAGCTTGGTGTTCGGGGAAACTGAATTGTAGATTGTGTGAGACAAATGGGTGTGTACAAGAGGAAGAATGTCATCATAGTGTAGGTCAGACCTGGAACGCCACAACCACTGCAGGTAGTCAGTATCTTACTGCAAACCCGTAGGTAAACGTCGTATGATCAGTGGATCGTTTGATAAAATCAAGACAAGGTCTAATATTTCAGCACCTCACAATGCTTCTTTGAATTATGGGACTGTTGGTGGGCAGGAGACCAACTACTGTGGTATCAGTGGTGGTGCTGCCGGCAGGTAGGAGAGGTGGCACATTGCCGGTTGGCAGTGTCGTCGCCTTTACAACCGTGAACTTTGGGAGGCGTGACCTCATCGCAGGGCTTCCGACTACAGATGTTTCAGTGTGGTTTCTACAACCGTCAGTAGTGGGACTAAGTATGTACTAGGACACACTGCATTTTTACCAAATTTATTCAAGATGGTGGTGATGACGTCATCCAAGATGGCGGCATGTAGACATAGCAATAGGGCATGACGTCATCCAAGAGGGCGGCTTTTGGCGGGAAAATAGGCCAGTTCTGCTATCTCCACTAACCCAACCTCCAGAAAAAATGGCGGGAATTTTGTATTTTCACGGGAAAATAAACCAATTTGGCTATGTCCACTAACATAAGCCTCCAGAAAAATATGCGCAAAATTGAAATTCCAACAGGATAATACATGCAAAACTGTACTTGTCTTTATTATCATTTATTATCATTCATTATCATTTATTATCATTTATTATTATTTACTACTATTTATTATTATCAAATGGCCTCCACTACAAATTTATCTCCAAATTCTAATTCCAGAACGATAATGGCTTCAAAACCTTACTTTTCTTTATTATTATTCATTATTATGCATTATCATTTATTAAAATTCATTATCATTCATTAACATTTATTTTAATTCATTAACATTCTAACATTCATTATCATTTATTATTATTTATTATTATTGACCTGCCTCCACTAGAAAATTCCCTCCAA
Organism: Schistocerca cancellata; assembly: GCF_023864275.1. Lineage (NCBI taxonomy): Eukaryota > Metazoa > Arthropoda > Insecta > Orthoptera > Acrididae > Schistocerca > Schistocerca cancellata. The sequence goes on along the minus strand of NC_064627.1, from coordinate 78,050,038 downwards.
ACTCAAATTCAAGCACAATAATGGCTGCAAAACTGTACTTGTCTTTATTATAATTGATTATTATTCATTATCGTTCATCATTTATTATTATTGTTGTTTCTTATTATTGGCCTACATCCACTAGAAAATTGCGCCAAATTCAAATTCCAACACGACAATGTCTCAAAATCTGTACTTCTATTTATTGTTATTATTTATTATTTATTAAATATATCCGATTTTCTCGGCGAGAAAGCCATTTGCTTTACATCCATAACAAAAATCTAGCACACGTTCAAATCCCAACACTATAATCTATCACACGTACGAACTTTCGAGGTAACTTAACCTTTTCACTGGTAGCACATCACAATTGCGTCAAATAATAAATAACACTTATACTAACCTAACTCATGTCTTTGATTTTGTAGGGGAAAGGGACTGAAGTCTTTATTTCAAGCAGTACGGTCATCACGTGTTCTCCAACACAATCAGTACACATGTTCGAGATCCCAGTGCAGTCGCCACGACGTCCACAGTACAACTGAATTAGTTGAAGTCGTCGCCGCACCTGGCCCCGTCTCCCAGGCGCCACGGTCGCCGAGAAAGCGGCTGCATAGCCCCAGGCGCCACGGGTGAGGTGTCTCTGGCCAAGCCCCGCCGGCCAGCGCGCGTGCTGCTGATGCCTATGGTGGGGCGAGGGGGCGGCCCACGCTAGCTGCTGGACCAGCAATCGCTCCCACATCGTAAACATGTTTTTCGCTGGAAATGCTGGAACTTGCCGAGTTTGACGTCACAGCAGTCCCTTTTCCATTCACCAAGTGTATTCGTCACCTCTGCACATTTCCGTCCAAAATTTTTTTCCTCAGAGCTGAATCACACAACGGTCAGCCGTTCCACAAAGAATGCCCTGCCACACTTTTGGTGCGAATGTTGTTTTCCTGGCCACATTCAAACCTGTCTATGCCGACCATTCACCGTCCACCACGTGTCTTTGTGCGACCAAGAATGCTGTGCTACTTTTGGCGCCTATGTTTGCTCGACAGTGGAATCTGTCATGACTGTATAACAGCATGTTGGGTCGCCACGGGAACGCTCGCTAATTAACTCTCTCTCGCACGCTCGTTATAAGTGGACACACGCCGTGCCACCAGGCCGCCACCCCGCTTACGTTACACACCCTCCATACACGCGACGGACAGAGTCTTCTGTAAATATGCTCACTCCCACATCGCTCAACTAAGCTATCAATTACATAAGTACCTAATTCCATATCAATTTTAATCATATTAAATAATTCAATTTACAATTTTTGTATAAATATGCAAATGTGTTCAACTACATAATTTCAACTACTTTTCGAAGACCAGACCGCCACCTCTTCCTAGAAACCAGTGCCGAGTTTGAATTCGGGCAGTAAAGAAAGGTCACCTCCGCTTTCTCTAACCTAAGAAAAGTGTTGGAAAGGAAGGGCACTTGTACTAATCTCAGCCACCCCACCTCCACTTCTTCCTAGGAACCAGTGCCAAGTTTGAATTCTGCCAGTAAACAAAGCTCACTTTCGCTTCTGCCACCAACCTAAGAATATTGCTGCAAACGTAGCTCATCACAACTAAACTAATCCACCAGGATTCAACCTATTCCTATGCATTACGGGTAAAAGGACTCACCCTGCACTAGGCCCATGGATGGAGGAACGAATTTACTTGATTTAGGAATTGAGTATATGTATTACACCGACATGTCCCACGCCATACAGACCTGCAAAACACTCCTACATAACTCATTTATAATGCTTTAAACACACGCTCGCTAACTGTAAACAGTTAAAAAAACACATAGCACACCCTACAGACATGCCAACGGCTCGTAAATAAGCTAAACATTTACGTCTAAATAGCCAAACAACTCCTAATTTTCGGAAATAATTTCAGTGCATAGGCTGATGGAAGGAGGAATGAGTGTACTTTATTTATTTGGGACATAAATTTTTGAAACTTTTGCGTCTCATAGGTTTCGATATGTAAGGCTGACCTAAGGAAGGTTCTGAACTCCAGTAGTGCACTACACTTGCCAACACAACCACACCCATCAAGATATTCATTCCAATCCAGTCCTGTAACTCCTCTACAGATAAATTTGTCCACTTATTTGTTGACTCACTCACAGTCTGACCAGATTGCCGTTTTCCGCAAAAACTGCTCAGACTGAGCTGTGCTCCTCGGGAAAGTAAGGAAGGACTGTACTCTATTTATTTCAAGCCTTTTTATTTAGTCGTGGAGTATATTTGTCACAAAACACCCGCACTGATCCCACTGTGGTCATCTGACACAGGCCACAAACACGTAAACGACTCCTACTTTCACCACACAATAGCAGACTGCTCTTAAATAATGCAGTCCACAAACATCCGCAGACGAGCACTGTACTCTTAAACTCACCAAGTAAAGCACAGCACAGTGCACAGACATGCTCGAAAAATGGTGCAACAGACGCGCCCAAACACCTCCAGCTGCCAAAGTGACCAAAAGTCTCTGCTCGGCCTCCCCCAAACATGGCCTCCTCACAGTCGCATTCGCGCCTAACGCTGGAGAAAATTCATATCACCTATATGCCTTAGATTACGCTCCAAGCCAGGCCGCATGCCGGTGCAGCCGGTGTAAGGGGGGATTCCACAGCCTCCACCCAAGTTCAGCTTCCGTGCCCACTCATGACAGCCGACCAGAAAGGGCACTCTCCTCTGACACATGTGAAAGCTGCATTGTTCTTCCCATGTTTACCGCCGGTGTCTCAGGTCTGGACCTGCCCTCACGTCTATTGTCAGAATAGCCCATAGCTCTTTGAGACACGCGATTAACGACGCCGTGAAAACACTATAGTGACGGAAAACCTATCACTCTGATCTGCGCTGCAGGGCGTGTAATGATTGACAACACTTTATTTATTTTTAAAACAACTTATTTAACCATACAGTATATCTATCACACTATCACAAAACACCCACTCAGATTTGCCCTAGGCCATGTCGCACAGCCCACAGATATGCACCCAATCATAATTTCAGTACACGCAATAGCAAACTACTACTAAATAATTCTTCACACTGATGTGTAGATGCCCTCAGTACTCATAAACTATCCAAATAACGCATAGCAGACTCTGCAAATCCGCTTGCAAAATAACTCAGCACGAGTGCGCAGGTACCCCCTCCGCACCCTGTCCAAAGGATCGTGAAGTCACCCATCCGTCTCATTCAGACCTCGCACAGCCCCTGCTCGGCTTCCGCAAGCGTGAGTTGGCGCAGTCGACAGACTGTTCAGCTGTCAAAGTACAGACAGACGTCCGTGCAGGTCCGCGATCCATCACAACCCCTAGCCGCGACCACCGAATGTTGGTGAAAGTCAACTTTATATCAACGTAGCATAATTCCAAAGTGCAGCCTCCATATGCTAGACACATCATAGCACAAGTACACGTCTTTACCTCCTATGACACACCGAGCATTGCACCTGACACGACATTACACGGCCCTTTAACTAAACATCCTGCTACCGCTCGATTTGGAGCTATTTTTCCGCTATTAACCCTTGTCACTAGTGGTCGAATATCACTATCTATAGATTTCATAAATTTACACATTAAAAAAATTCTCGTGCCACGATTTAGAGACTCCTGTATCCGAACACATACCATAATTCAACAACTGTCACTTGCTCTTATCTAATAACTCATACATCAGGTCTGGTGGGGGGGATTATTTACGCAAAAAGGTGTCGAACTATGTTGTGTATAAATATAGCTCCGTTCTTGTTCTTCTTAACTGTATGCTATTAAATTAAGGCACTTTGTGAGCTGTTGCTATAGATAGATATGGTGTGCTAAGCTCCAAGACTTGGTTACATTTCGAGAAATGTGGTGCACTTGGAGGGGGTTAGGACTAGGAAAGCTCTATTCAGTCAATATATGTGGAGTGTAGCTGTATTCATCTGCTCGGTTGAGGAATAATTGGGTAGTGATGTTGTGGGGTAGGTTGGTCAATGCCGAGGTGAGCATGGACTTTTAACGTAAGATGGCGAGATTGCTCTTTGACCGCCATATGCAGAGAGATTGATCGAGTACTATGCACGAGGTCTTAGAAATATGTATAGCATTGTATGGTATACTTTGATCGTTTTTATATGTTCGAGAATTAAGTGTGAATGGACGTGCTAAGCAGCCATATGAATGTTCGCAATGATACTTGCAAAGTAGAGGAGGTATGGTTTAGCTATGATACTGAAATTAGGAAAACAAGCAGTCACATGACATGGACTTAATGTAAAATTTTTCGCGATATCAGCTGTGATGGATAATATTACTGTGGATCAGTGGTGTCTTATACATCCCCTCCGTGCATTGGGTATGACATAATGATTGACTGGCAATGCTTGTTTGGGTTGGGGAACAAATTTTGGTTGATGGACCGAACCTTCCAGGGTTGTTAGCACCGACCGCGGTGATGCTGTACTCGTGTGCAAAAATGATCAATCACTAGAAATGGAATGCAGAGTTATCAACTGTTCGGTAACTGCGACATATGAGTTTAAATATAGATGTGGTTAATCACTTTCGAGGGGTAGAGGGTAGTTCGGAAAGTCGCCACAACGCCACCAGGCTCTTCTAGTTTCCTTGTGTTGTGGGTGTCCTTTATTTAAAATCATTCAATGTTATGCTATCAACTGTAAGAATATGATTTACAAGGTGCAAGGTATAGTTTCCTGTGAGAGGCCGTGCATGTCCGTGTTAATGTCTGTTTAGAATCAGACACTGACTTCGAAGTCACGGCAGAAAGACGAAATGTTTGGCAGTGTGCAAATGCATGTTAGAAAACACTGTTTGAACAAGTCTCAGAGGTAGCTTCTCATTCGCTTAGAGTATGGGTGATCAAACTTTAAAGTGGTCTCTGCAGCGTCTGTATATTTAATATGATCTTGTTCTTATAAGCAGCTGCAGTTTGAGGTGTCAGACTTGGTGAGTTGTTAGGAATTTTTGGATAGTCGCACACCGAGTTATTCGGGGAGAGTATTGTGAGTTCCGTTTGTCCACCCTGGAGGTGGATCGCATTGGTGCCTTCGTGACTTGTAAATATGATGAGCTTTTAAAGCAGGTAATTTTTTTTCACTGTTTGATGGTAGAGAATAAAGATGATAGGGTGTTGAGAATCTGTTGTATTGTATCTAGTTTGGGACGTGCAACATTGCGCGTATTTCCGGCGAATGGTCAAAACAAGGTCCTCTTGCAGTAACTAAGGTTGTTCTGTTTCTATACAGGCTGCAGAAGGTAATGGATATGTCTTTCTCCAACTTAAAATTGCAGAGATCGGATGGGTGAAGATAAATGCATACTCATCTATGCTTAGAAAGGGAGAACGCGTTTTTTATTAAGTGAATTCTGGAAGGAATGAAGATGGTCTTATATATGCTAGTGTTTAAGATTTGTGAGTGGAAATTGTCAGCGAAGGGAGAATGACATCGGGTTCGCTGGTTGGGGGAGACACTGTTTACATGTCCTATAGGAGATGCAGGGGCAGGTAGAGATCTGCGCTATTGAGGAATCCATTTGTGCACTGTATGTCGTTAGACAATAGCTGGAGAGCAGGTATAGAGACAGCCCACTTCAGCAATCTGGACTTGGGGCTGAGTGGACGGCTGTTTAGATGGACAGATATGTGGCTTTGACATGCCCCGCTGGCGCTCGGACGCTCACTTTGTAAGGTGCTATGGGTTTGGTTTGAGCATTTAGTACTAGTTTTGGTGGTTATTGGATTAGGAACTGTAATATTGAAGGTCATGTCCTCAGCAGGAATGCTGTGTAATTGAGTAAGAGTGTTTACGTATTTGAAGATATGTTTCGCGCTTGGAGATGTTAAGTTGATGGCTCAATTTAGGTACCACTGTAAAAAATAGCTGTCTGCAGCTGAAAGAAAGAAAGAAAGAAAATGGGGTGCCTCCCCCCCCCCCAAGACCTAATGGATAAGTTATTAGATTAGATAAGAGCAAGTGATAGTTATTGAATTATGGTACGTGTTCGGATATAGGAGTCTCTAAACGGCAGCGTATCAATTTTTTTAATGTGGAAATTTATGAAATCTATAGATAGTAATATTCGACCGCTAGTGACAAGAGTTAAGAGCGGAAAAATAGCTCCAATTCGAGCGGTGGTAGAATATTGGGGCCATGGTAATAATATTTAATTCAAGTTGGAGGTGGTAAATATGGACCAGGCTTTGAATATTGGTGTGAGTGTGATATGTGCTTGGTGGTCTGTATAAAAGTTTCACTCTTTTATTGGGTTTGGTATTTCGCGGGGGGGGGGGGGGGTGTAAAATTAATTTTACTCTTGAAAGTGCGAGAAAGATGAGTTGATTGGTGTTTAGATAGAGGCTACGTTTGTAATTCGAAGAGAGGGGATGAGAATAGTAAATTGATTTATGAACTTGGTTTGTGGGGTGATATATGAGCGTCAAGATAGGGTTGAGAACGTTTGCGTACATTGATGGTGGAGGTGGGAGGAGTAAATTAGATCTTTTTTTTTTAAAAAAAATGATGTAAAGTAAGAATAACACTGAGAAGGTTTTAGATGGCTGGTCACGCACGAGGCGAGAGCAGGGATGTATAGTTATGTTTAGTTAAAGGGCCGTGTAATGTCGTGTCAGGTGCAATGCTCGGTGTGTCATAGGAGGTAAAGACGTGTGCTGGTGCTATGATGTGTCTAGCATATGGAGGCTGCGCTTTGGAATTATGCTACGTTGATATAAAGTTGACTTTCACCCGAATTCGGTGGTCGCGGCTCGGGGTTGTGATGGATCGCGGTCCTCTGACAGCTGAAGAGCACGTCGACCACGCCAACTAACGCTTGCGGAGGCCGAGCGGGGGCTGTGGGCGGCCTGTAATTAGACGGTTGCGTGACTTCACGATCCTGGGGACAGGGTGCAGACGGGGGTACCTGCGCAAGTGTGCCGAGTTATTTTGCGAGCAGATTTGCAGGGCCTGCTATGCGTTATTTGGATAGTTTACGAGTACTGAGCGTACGTACACATCAGTGTGAAGAATTATTTAGTAGCAGTTTGCTATTGCGTGTACATAAATTATGATTGAGTGCATGTGTCTGGGCTGTTCGACATAGCCCAGGGCAAATCTGGGTGGGTGTTTTGTGATAGTGTGGTAGATATACTGTATGGTTAAATAAGTTGTTTGAAAAAATAAATAGAGTGTTGTCAATCATTACACGCCCTACAGCGCAGATCAGAGGGATACGATTTCCGTCACTGTAGTAAGTGTTTTCACGGCGTCGTTAAACGCGTGTCTCAAAGAGCTATGGGCTATTCTGACAATAGATGTGAGGGCAGGTCCAGACCTGAGACACCGGCGGTAAACATGGGAAGAGCAATGCAGCTTTCACATGTGTCAGAGGAGAGTGCCCTTTCTGGTCGGCTCTCACGAGTGGCGGCGGAAGCTAAACTTGGGTGGAGGCTGTGGAATCCTTCCTTACATCGGCTGCACGGTCACGCGGCCTGGCTTGGAGCATAATCTAAGGCGTATGGATGATATGAATTTTCTCCAGCGATAGGCGCGAATGCGACTGTGAGGAGGTCATGTTTGGGGGAGGCCGAGCAGAGACTTTTGGTCGCTTTGGCAGCTGGGGGTGTTTGCTGGCGTCTGTTGCACTATTTTGCGAGCATGGCTGTGCACTGTGCTGTGCTTTATTTGGAGAGTTTAAGAGTACAGAGATCGTCTGCGGACATTGTGTACTGCATTATTTAAGAGCAGTTTGCTATTGTGTGGTGTAATTAGGAGTCGTTTACGTGTTTGTGGCCTGTGTCAGATGACCACAGTTGGATCAGTGTGGGTGTTTCGTGACAAATATACCCCATGACTAAATAAAAGTGCTTGAAATAAATAGAGTGCAGTCCTTCCTTACTTCCCCGAGCAGCACAGCGTAGTGTTGTTGTGATGCCAAGTGTACTGCCCTACTGGAGTTCAGAAACTGCCTTAGGTTAGCCTTAAACATCGAAACCTATGAGACGCAAAAGTTTCAACTGAGTTGTCCCAAACAAATAAAGTACACTCGTTCCTTCTTCCATCAGCCTATGCACTGAAATTATTTCCGAAAATTAGGAATTGTTTGGCTATTTGGACGTAAATGTTTAGCATTATTTACGAGCCGTTGGCATGTGTAGGCTGTGCTATGCCTTATTTTAAACTGTTTACAGATAGCAAGCGTGTGTCTAGAGCATTATAAATAAGTTATGTAGGAGTGTTTTGCAGGTCTGTATGGCGTGGGATATATCGGTGTGAGATATATACTGCATTCCTAAATCAAGTAAATTCGTTCCTTCATCCATGGGCCTAGTGCAGGGAGTATCTTTTTACCGGAAACCCGTAGGAAGAGGTTGAGTCCTGGTGGCTTAGTTTAGTGGTGATGACCTACATTTGCAGCAATTTTCTTAGGTTGGTGGCGGAAGGGCAAGTGAGCTTTGTTTACTCTCAGAATTCAAACTTGCCGCTAGTAATTAGGAAGAAGTGGCGGTCGGGTGGCTGGGTTAGTACAAGTGCCCTTTCTTTCGACCACTTTCCTTAGGTTGGTAGAGAAAGCGAAAGTGCCCTTTCTTTACTGCCCGAATTCAAACTCCGCCGTCCGGTCCTCGAAAAGTAGTTGAAATTATGTAGTTGAACACATTTGCATACTATATGAAATTGTAAATTGAATTATTTAATATGATTAAAATTGATATGGAATTAAGTACGTAGGTAACTGATAGGTTAGATGAGCGATGTGGGAGTGAGCAGTGAGCATGTTTACAGAAGACTATGTCCGTCGCGTGTATGGAGGGTGTGTAACGTAAGCGGGGTGGCGGCCTGGTGGCACGGCGTGTGTCCACTTATAACGAGCGTGCGAGAGAGAGTCAACTAGCGAGCGTTCTCGTGGCGACCAAACATGCTGTTATACAGTAATGACAGATTCCACTGTCGAGAAAACATAGGCGCCAAAAGTAGCACAGCATTCTCGGTCGCACAAAGACACGTGGTGGACGGTGAACGGTCGGCATCGACACGCTTCAATGTGGCCAGGAAAACAACTTTCGCACCAAAAGTGTGGCTGGGCATAGTTTGTGGATCGGCTGACGGTTGTGTGATTCAGCTCTGAGGAAAAAAAATTTGGACGGAATTGTGCATAGGTGACGAATACACTTGGTGAATGGAAAAGGGACTGCTGTGACGTCAAACTCGGCAAGTTCCAGCATTTCTAGCGAAAAACATGTTTACGATGTGGGAGCGATTGCTGGTCCAGCAGCTAGCGTGGGCCGCCCCCCTCGCCCCACCATAGGCATCAGCAGCACGCGCGCTGGCCGGCGGGGCCTGGCCAGAGACACCTCACCCGTGGCGCCTGGGGCTATGCAGCCGCTTGCTCGGCGACCGTGGCGCCTGGGGGACGGGGCCAGGTGCGGCGACGATTTCAACCAATTCAGTTGTACTGTGGACGTCGTGGCGACTGCACTCGGATCTCGAACATGTGTACTGATTGTGTTGGAGAACACGTGATGACCGTACTGCTTGAAATAAAGACTTCAGTCCCTTTCCCCTACAAAATCAAAGGCATGAGTTAGGTTAGTATAAGTGCTATTTATTATTTGACGCAATTGTGATGAGCCACAAGTGAAAAGGTTAAGCTACCTCGAAAGTTCGTACGTGTGATAGATTATAGTTTTGGGATTTGAACGTGTGCTAGATTTTTGTTGTGGATGTAAAGCAAATGGCTTTCTCGCCGAGAAAATCGGACATCTTGAATAAACAATAAATGATAATAATAAATAGAAGTACAGTTTTCGAAACATTGCTGTGTTGGAATTTGAATTTGGCCCAATTTTGTAGTGGAGGTAGGCAAATAATAATAAATAACATTAATAATAATAAATTATGAATTATAATTAATAATAATCAACAATAATAAAGACAACTACGGTTTTGCAGCAGGTCAATAACAATAAATAATAATAAATGACAATAAATGATAACAAATTATACTAAATGATAATGAATGATAATAAATGGTAATGAATTATAATGACTGTTTATAAATGGTAATGAGTAATAATGAATAATAATAAAGAAAAGTAATGTTTTGCAGCCATTATCATGCTTGATTTTGAATTTGGAAGGAATTATCTAGTGGAGGCAGGTCAATAATAATAGATGTTAATAAATAATAATAAATGATAATAAATGATATAAATGATAATGAATGTTAATAAATGATAATAAAGACAAGTACGGTTTCGCATGCAATATCCTGTTGGAATTTGAATTTCGCGTCTATTTTCTTTGGAGGCTTAGGTTAGTGGACGTAGCCCAATTGCTCTATTTTCCCGCCAAAATTCAAAATTCCCTCCATTTTTTCTGAGATTAGGTTAGTGGAGCTAGCACAATTGGCCTATTTTCCCACCAAAAGCCGCCATCTTGGATGATGTCATCGCCGTCATCTTGAATAAATTTAACAACAATGCTGTGTGTCCTTGAACATACTTAGTACCACTACTACCAGCATAGGATGCCGCATAGCCTATGAGGCTCTGCCGACCAGTTTGTAATGAGAACTTCTCTTTATTAAATGCATGGATAAAATATTTATCGTCAAATAGTACTGGCTACACACATGGTACACATCCATCATTAACCTTTTTACTTTCCCATCCATTTTTTTTCCTTTTTCGTTTTAATTCTATTTTCTTTCAATAAAATTACTGTGGCAAATGATGAAACTTCTTGTCTAATTTTATGAAATGTAAATTCTCACTTTTTTACTTTTTTGAAGAGGTAGGCCAAAGGAGTCCTTTCCAAAAGCATTTATTGCTCTCTCCTTCAGTTTATTTAATAGGAATTATACTTGCGGATGTTTCTGAATTATTGATGTATTTATTTTCCTACGCCAATTTGCGACAGCATTCGTTGTCCTCTGACAGTCCTTAAAACATTCCACATTTCAATTGCTGTTCTAGGATTTTGCATCCATGGACTGATCACATAATGTGCGAATTCAATGAACTTCTCTCCATTGGGCATTTTCTGTATTATTTTCATCCACACTTCACTAACACTGTTTGGTGGAAGATGTGCCACAGCAGCAGACATGCGGCAAAAAAATCGGACTCCTTCTTTATCCATTTACGTATGTTAATCCAAGTTGTTTTATTCGACGGACATTAATTGAAGTGAAAATTGCAGACATCAGTTGAAGCGAAATGAACGTTGACATTTAATCCCCTAATGCTCGAATAAATGTCTAGATGAAAGATAAAAATCAAAAATCTTGGTGCTTTAGACGTGCCCGAAACACTAAGGTGAATGTAGCACTTGTCGGAAGCGTTAGTAGCTTCACCAACAACCAGCATCTACCGACACTGGCATTCAAAAACAGATAACATTCCAGTTATTTGCTCGGCATTGGTATAATTTGAATTCGCAACACTCGGCCTAAGCGATTAATTATAGTCATTTCTAAGCCTGGCAGCAAACTGTGCGGTGGAAAAGATCTCCGGTCGGAAAACCTACAGTGCAAGAACTGCTTGCGCTCGTGAGTCTCAGAGTCGTAAACATCACGGTCGGGTCTGAGAGTCCAGGTAGCCCGCTGGGCGCGGTGTATCCCAGCGAGACGTGTCGCCGGCGGATAATGGGACACAAATTGCCGGCTTTGAATTTCGAAACCTGTCGTTTCAATTCGAGCCGCGTTTTATCGCCGATCCGCGCCGCCTAATGTATTATCTACTGGGCTGCGAAAAGGGGTTGGAGAGGTTGCGTGTGTGTGTGTGGGGGGGGGGGGGGGGGGACACATGGTACCCCCACCATTTCGATAAACGGGCCTCCCCATCGCTAGCGTCAACGCGAACTCGCTGTCACGCGCTAAAGACGGCTGCGGTGTATGGTTCAACAGCGTCTGGTACTCATAAGACGTAAGGTGTGTAATAGCTAAAAGTCTTTTTGTGTGCTTATTACGTGGAACAAGTGTCTGAATGAAGAAACTGTCCAGATTTATTTATTTTAAATGGCATTAACTGGTAATGTAGATTTCCTATTCCACAACTTCCGTGTAGACGTTCGTTGTCCAGGGTGCAGGGCCATAGCTTCATACTTACGTTTGAGGCGATCTTTCAGCTTTATAAATAACTGGCTGTTACGCGCGGCTGTCCTCGCACAACAGATGTTATGGTGAGCGACGTTGAGTAAGCAAGCTACTCTGTGTGCAACTGTCAGCTGTCCTCACGAGTCGAATAGGTTTATTTCTTCCGGTTTGTTTTAGAGTGCAAAAAAGAACTGGCGTCATACGCGCCCAAGCCAAAGCTATAAAACACGAAAACAGAGAAGAGTTAAAAAAAACGACTACGCGTCAGTCCCGATTGACGTAAGAGACGACAGCTAAAAACAGCTTGTTACTCAAATTAATTATCGTGTAAATTTATGCTATGTTCATGAGTAATTATACAGATAGCCCATGGATCGCTATGACATTCGGAATCCCTCACAAATTACCGGTGCTGAACGCATGCAAATTATGTTTAAAATGTTTTGAATGAGACTGGTAGAAAAGGCTAAAAGCATAATATAAGCAAAAATCATTAGATAAACGACAAGTTAAAATTTAAGACATGTACATCAACGATTCTATTTGATGAGAAAGTTCCTGAACCGTAATTGTATTTCATATTCGCAAAGAATTATGAAAGTAATTGACATAGCATTTATATTATCAAATGGTAATTTAAAATATGGTGTTTTATGTAAAACTACTTATCAGAAGCGCGGTACAGCGTGTTTCAAAAATAATTTTCGTATTTCCAACGTATATCCACAGAGGGAAAAAAATTGTAACAGCAAGGAGTTGTGTGACAGGAACGAAACTTGGTAGGCTTGTTTCTACGTCTGAAAGATGGCGTCTCTTCGTGTCTGCTGCATAGGAGTAGTGCTGATAGCACCACTATGAGAAAGCAAATCAGATTTGCTTTAAATACACGCTGTAACAATCGTGAGCGTTAGTTGCCTTCAAGAGTGGAAGAGGTGAGTTCATATTAGTCAGGATAAATTATCAAAATATAACAATATCTGTTTCTGGTTCATTTACTTTTTTTATAATTTTATTTTACCTTTAAATTTTTCGCGGATGGGTACTAAATTTTATGTATATGTAAAGTAAAGTGAGTTATATTTGTGGTTGAACATCTTTGTATTGTATGTGAGTAATGAAAGTAAAATACTATGTAACATGTTTATTGTGTTAAATACGTTTCTGATGACCTTTCTTATTTAAAAATAATTATGCATTGTTGCTAATATAAATTTGACAATTTAAGAAATGGTCACACTTAGCAACAATACAAGAAATAGGAGTTATGTAAAACCCAGTGTGCTTTTGTTTAAAAAGAAAGTGGCCCTTGGGAATGGAAACGGCGGCAAGGGCGAATTGTCGCACTACCTACATCAAATGCAGGAAGTAAGACACACAGTCTGTAGGCAGCAGTGATTGAGGTAACACCTTTGTGGAGCAAGAGAAGCTTTGATTGGAAAATTCACACAAAATGCATCGGATGGAGACTGCAAATGGCTTATAGCATAGCTGCGAGTTGTTGGGCTAATGTCAGGGGCAGCTACTGTATAGGTTTGCAGGTTTGCGCTAGCCCTCAAGGAATATTTTTTTTCAACTGTGTTTGCCTTCTGAGCGTTCAATACTAGTGGAGAGGTAGCGCACCGTTTATCTCTCTTGAAATGCCCGGGCTCCAAATGCCGAACGCAGCAGAGTTGGACGGAATGTGCCGACGGTGACAGCGGGTTGCACTGTGGCTGCAAACGCGTACTTGGGTGTCTCAGAGGGGATGTGGGGTGCGGGGGCAGCGCTTGGCAACACTGTACTCGTATGCGGGCCTTGGTGTATAAACACCTCACCCAGACCACCCTGCCAGCCACAGAAAGAGGGCTCGAACTCTTCCGAAGGGAAACGGAACTATCACATCTTCGACAAAAGCGGGGTTCTCGCGCCATCTTACCAGTTCAGGTGTACCTGCGAGTGAACTATTTCCTGTGCGTTGTGTTAGTTACTTTAGTGTGTGCTACAGTGATTATCGAGGCTCAAGTGATAAGTGAATACGTGAAATAGTGAATTAGGTAGTTTCATTGCTTTCTGAAACCCTTCAGTTCATGGAAGTTTGAAGAAAAATTTGAAATCAAGAGGCTAAGTAGGCCGATTCCTGCTTTAACAATTTCGCAGACCGTTAAAACGAGAAGTCGCCAATTGGCTCTGAGCACTATGGGACTTAACATCTATGGTCATCAGTCCCCTAGAAATTAGAACTACTTAAACCTAACTAACCTAAGGACAGCACACAACACCCAGTCATCACAAGGCAGAGAAAAATCCCTGACCCCACCGGGAATCGAACCCGGGAACCCGGGCGAAAGTCGCCAATTCAATAGGAAATATAACTCTGAATTATACAACGAGCATGAATGGCTGTGTGGTTGTGATACGAAAAATGCCTTACTTTGTTTTCCTTGTTTATTATTTGGAGGAGATCTTTCATGGTCTAAACACAGAGTCTGTGACATTCAACACCTTCATGACAAAATTAGAAAGCGCGAACTTTCTTCAGTCCATGTAAATAACGTTTTGAATATGGCAAGTCTAGGCAATGTAAATATACCTACCCAATTAGACAGTGGGTACAGAAGGTCCGTGGCATCACATAACCAAAAAGTTACCTATACTAGGTATATATTGAATCTAATTATTAACTGTATTCGTTTCTGTGATGCATTTGAACTTGCCCTTAGAGAACATGATGAGACTGAAGATTTCTTCCAATCCAGGTGTTTTTTTGTTCCTTGATTAATTTTAGTGCAGAACTAGACTGTGTATTAAAATCGCACTTAAAGAAAGCCACAGTTTTCAAAGGAACCTCAAAACCATCCAGAATGAACTCCTCCAGTGAATGCTTGAAGTCGGCCAAGAAGAAACTAGAAAGGAAATTAAGGGTGCTGAGTTTTTGGCCGTAATAGCTGACAAAAGCAGTGACGTAGCCTATATTTTCTACATGGTAATAGTGTATAGGTACAGTCGTGTTCAAAAGTATCCGAACGACCTGAATTGCATTTCGCCTGATTCGCATGCAACCCACATGACGCAGCTGTCTAGCAGGTCCTCTAATCGCTCCTTGGTACAGTCGTTTGACTATTGAAAATGGTTCCAACAAGTCACCACTAGAAAACACTGCTCTGTATCGCAATAACTCAAGATGTAAAGTAATACTACGATACTACAAATATCAGGGAACACCTTATCACAGGTAAGACTGTCCTTAACGCTTGTAAGCTCACATTTACTACGATAAACGCATACCTGAAATGTTACCACTCTCATTTTTACGTCAGATAGGTAATGCACGTAGTAAGTTCGTCGTATTCATGATTTCCTCTTCAAAGTAACATACCTTACTTATTATGTAACACAAAATGACATTAAAAGTTTAAGTTATTCACGAGCAGCTAGTTGTGAATATGTATGAACTTCAAATGACACGACGAAGCGTCTCGTTCTGCATATGGATTCAAACCCAGGTCATGCAGATTAAGCAAAGATATCGTGACTGACGGAAACTAACGGTCATTCCTGATTATGCATACAGAGAGTGATATACCTCGATTTTAGACAGTATCAATTAGCAAATACCAACTTTAAATTACATAACGCAAACATTTTTAACGGACGCGAATTCCTACCCAGTACCTATTGTCCGTGTTAACGAACTACGAGAGATGTTAAATATTGCTTCTTAACAAGTAACTTACTTGCAATGCCGTGAGGTAAAGCTTTGTGTTGGACAGGGATTCGAACCCAGAACCTAATCTACTGGCTATCGAAGCACAATCAACTGTGACATATCGGATTTTCTCGGCAGTAGCTAGATGTTTTAACCGAAATGACGAGACGAAACATTAAATTTTTCCTTCCCAGGACTCCAACCCGGTACCTATCGCTGTTATATTCTAGAGAAAACGAACGTTAAATATGGGTTTGTTGCACCAGCAGCGACATGTAAGCATATTTGAACTAGAAATAATATGACGAAGGGTTCAGTGCTGACTGGGAATAGAGCTCCACACATATCATTGTTGACTACACACAAAGAGACGTCAGCTACCGAATTTTTCTCCACCAGCAGCTCGGAATAACGTCTTGAATTTACAGTGATCTCGCAAATAGTTCTGTCTCTGTCTGGGAGTCAAAATCGTCAAATATCGTTAGTGTTGACAACGAATGAAAATACATTGAAAATCGAAATTATTATCCACCAGCAGATAGGCGTTGTCATGCTAGAGCTTGATAATACATAATGAAATCTTTAGTGCCGGGCCAGGATTCGAACCCATTCACGCGCAATATGTGGAGAGGTTGAAGAATCTGCAGTTTTGAACAAACAACTAATTGTAGCCGACCTGTATTGTCACGAAGGGATCAAATTCCGCGTTAAGGGCGGTCTGAGTTGCATTCACAGTTCAGAACCAATTTTATCGACATACAGAAGCTCAGATAAAATATGGAATAAGTGTCCTGTGAGCCTACATAGCGTTTGTTTCGTCACTAGAAATAAATAACTAGTATAAGAAAGGTTACTGGTGATAGAGTTTATACATGTCGCCACTCCAGACTTTATTGTGGCTCAATCTAACGTCTACTTGGTAGAGGAGGAATATCATTTTTAATGTGAATTTCAGACCACAATGCCATTATATCTTCTTCACTTGGTATAGCCAGAAGAGAATGGAATCTGCCTCTCCCTATCTAAAATCATTGACCAAAGCTGGAATCGAACCCATACCATAATTATATGAACCTATCATCATCCCAACAGACCACCAAATCCGTTTCTCAGTGCCTCATTTTTCTATCTAACGCCGTTGTGTCACACTGGCTTAGACATCTGACACACAGGCTCCCTGTATCAATTTGCAGCATGTTCAGTAAATTCATTTACTTGGTTGACCGAATCAGCATGAACTAGCTGCCTCGGCTACCCAGTGCATACATTCAACTTTATTTTGTAATCGCCAAAATAAAATCACGTAACTGCCACCAACACAGAACTTCCAACAGTGTAGGATGCAGAAATTTAAATAGAAAGTGTTCCTTTCCACTTGAGCTACTCTATTGCGCTATCTGTTTGTTGAAAACGTCGTGCAATGCAAAAGAAAAGGCATAACTGTTTGTCTCTCTTAAGTATTCTCCTGGCCATATGCATTATCCCACAGCGCTGTGGAATGCAGAAGTTCTGGGGAACTTGACGTCTGGAGGTGCTGCAGCTATGTCTCAGATAGTAGCGTAATGGTAAGTATCGTGCGCGGTTGCTAAGAGCTTGTGAGTTCGAGTACACTCACTGCTATATTTTTTAAAACGCAATTCTGCTGTCTGTTAAAGTTATTAATCTATTGGAACTTGTAACATAATTCCCTTCACTTCTCAACCCAAAATAGTCGCGTGTGTGGAAAGGGCAAACTTCCACGACATTTTATTCTTTTCAAGTTTAATAGACAACCAGGCAGCAGATGCCACTCGAAACTTTTTTTTATGTACGGGTAGAGCGCATCGTGCCAAATTACGTCGGAAAAGTGTTTTCTACATTACCTTGTCGTCTGGTAGTGGAATTTTATTCTTCTTAAAACCTTGGTTGACAGCTTTAAGTCAGAACAAGTTTTATACATGCATGTAATCAATAAACCGCATGTGCATTATCAGACTGTTATAGATAACATCAGAGAATTCGCATATATCGTTGATGATTAATTTCTCTCTCATGTTTACTCAAGAGGTATGCAAATGTGGCGTTTCATAAATAAAGTTATGTATTCCTAGAAACGCAAAATTTGCTTGTCAGCAGCGGAAAGAGGCGTTACCTGTTGTGGAGCATTGTAAATTTTTAACCATTGTACCGAAAGTATTTTCTTGCGATTTCCTTATCGATGTTTGATATGACTGTTTGTAGCTCTTTCAGAGAAGGGATAAAAACGCTATACTCAGTGAGATTTTAACTGCGAACCATAACAGACGCTTTTTCACAGGTCAGCTGGTAAAGAATATGTCTCTTAGCTTCCTGTTACGAGACCAGTTGTGTCTAGAACTCGAAAACCACTATTTGAAGGACGAGATTAGTAGCGATTTCCACGTGCTGCGACTTTCCTGGGCTGAAAACCGTAAATTTACAATCTTTTGTTACATCTCGAGTGATAATAACTCAGATTATTCAATGGACATGACAGGTAAAATCAAGTGAACTTTGAGGCTTAATTCCGTGCACACCAGGAAGTAACTCTTCGATCACAGAGTTGCCAAACATACAGTGCCTTGTTGCCAAATCTCAGTTACAAAACCAGCAGGAAGACGACGAACCGATGTGATCCTACAGCGGGCTGGGAAGTAACCATAGCTTGTGTCTCCAAGTCGCGGCTGCTGCGGCCTGGAATACGTAATGCGTCTGATTCACATTTCTGTAACTAGGTTTAGGGACTGGAGCGTAGTTACTAATAATGCTCAGAACTGACTGCAAACTAAGCATCAGAAATGAGTACCTCTCATAGTTGTTTTTATATTTCTTTCGTAAGTGTACTCAAAACTAAAAAACTCATTCACACACGTTTTCGTGCCTCGCCGATAGTCGAATGTGTGTGTGTGTGTGTGTGTGTGTCTGTGTGTGTGTGTGTGTGTGTGTGTGTGTGTGTGTGTGTGGGTGTCTTTTACAGAGAGAGAGAGATAAAAATCAAAAAGAATGAGAGAGAGAGAGAGCGAGAGAGAGTAAAAAATTGTAAAGAAATTGAATCATGGTATGTAAAGAAATCTTTCATTAAAATGACACGTTCCACATCATTACGAAATATCGTATTCATGATCTATGAAACAAGAATTAATCTAATGTAATCTAATCTAGTCATATCATACTGATGACTAGCATGAAGAGTCATGAATTACCGAAATTTTTGCCAATACCAGTAACCAAATAGTAACTTGAAAATAAAAGTCGACAATTATTGTAATAAACCGGGACTTCTATAAAGACCCTTTCGTCCCTGTTAACTAGCCACAAAAGATGTCTGATATACCTCTGTTCTGAAGTAACAAAGTGTGCATGCATTAAAGATGAAGTGCATGATGTGAAGTTCTGTGACGGAGTTAGGAACCCAACACGTAATCGGATTGTGAACTAAGTAAAATCAAATGTTACGTATTGGTTTTTCTTACCAGCTGCTAGGTGTTTGGATTAAAATAAGAATACAAACTTTTGTGTCCAAGCGACAATCGATCCTGCACACCTACCGTGCATCCACGAATATAGCTTAAGCATCAGTTGTTTACTCACCAATAGTAAGATGTGTGCGTGTTTGACCAGAAATAACGGCACCTATTGTGATTGTTGGCAGCACATGAACAGAAATTAAAAATGCACGTTAATTTTCACTAACAGGCACGTTATAGGGCTTGAAATGAAATTATGAATATTTTTGCACTGTATAAGGATTCGAACCCACATACTTGCCGTTGGAGGAGACCTAGAGAAGATTGCAGTCTTGAGAAAAGGAACGAAATGATTGAACTATACTGTTCCGAGAGATTCAGATCCTCGAAAGAGGAGATACGAATTCGAATCACAGTGCAGCACCAAATTTTTCAACGTCTCTATTTCATTCAAGTACAAGTAAAGTAAGAGCCCTATTCCTTTAATTGCTATCGGTTCATCAAATAAAATAAAATTTTCTAATGTAAGTAAGTTTACTGGCGACTGCATTTCTGTTTACCATGACTTCCGCTATGTCGTTTCCCAACGTAAACCGGCTCTGCCCACTTTTTAGAGAAAGGAACGTGATGTTTAATGAGGATTCTTGATTATAACGTCTTTCTGTTGATGTTACCAGGGCTAAAGTAAATCTGTTTGTGCCTCTTAAAAGTAAATGCCTGACCCCACGCATTGCACCTGTGATAATTCGTTCCGCCAGACCATTGTGGCTACATTTCCCAGCCCCATGAGTGTGCTGTAACAGATGATGTGCTTATCTTACAAAATATAGTCATGGTGGAAAAAACTCGAGTCTATTAAATAGTTAAGTAGAAGCAAGCTTCTGAAGCAGAGATTATGCTATTCTCATGTCAGCAGGATGTAAAGACTCTTCTAGGCATCACAGGCTCTCCGTGAAGCCATTTTGGAATTTTCACAAATTTTGCAAATTTCTTAGTTCGAGATAATCCACTGAGAAGTGTGAAGTTACCGGATAATTCGATTATTACCGTCATTATTACTATTATTTTCTTCATACCGCTGCTGGAACACTGTACTTGAAGATCTTTTGATGCCTTTTGCTCATTATAGAAGTAGTTTCCCAAGAACAGGTTCTTTCCCTGTCTACGGAATCCTTATCATGTTAATATTAAACATCAGTAAATACTCGTAGATTACATTAAAACTGAAGCAATTGATGGCGACGTTACTTGATAACAAAAACACGCTGCCTTTCGTCTTTTACTTGCGCCTAGATATGGCTATGGGGTACTGCCAAAGCATAAGGCAAGAGATCTTACTGCCTTCCGATATACGTCGCTGTCAATTCTTCCATATGATTTGGTCGACATGACCTGTTTCAAGTTGTGTATGACAGACAATGTTTTAGAAAATCTACTGTTTTCCTTTGCAATAAACAGAAAGATTTTCATTCTAAGCTATCCAAGTACAAAATTTTTGCAATATTAGTTCAAATTTAATATTCGTTTCTATGATGTAGGAAAACTCGCACCCGACTCGTTGTCCTTATACTTAGTTCAAATGGTTCAAATGGCTCTGAGCACTATGGGACTTAACATCTGTGGTCATCAGTCCCCTAGAACTTAGAACTACTTAAACCTAACTAACCTAAGGACATCACACACATCCATGCCCGAGGCAGGATTCGAACCTGCGACCGTAGCAGTCGCGCGGTTCCGGACTGCGCGCCTAGAACCGCTAGACCACCGCGGCCGGCCTTATACTTAGTCGCTGACCATAAATTCTAGCTCAGAGTGACACCAGATTAAGTAACCTAATGTAGCGAAGACTGTTTGCCAGTGCTCTTTCTCACCGAAAAATACGCAGTTCACTTATTGGGCTCCATAAGTACACTGTAACAGTAATTTCTGTGTGTTGCAATGCATACTCATTGTAGAACATAGTGGTGCTCTCTCTTACACTTCTGTATACAATATGCCTGGCCTAAATGGGCCTTTAATCATTACAGGCCCTGGGTAGTGCAACATCATACTGACAACGGTAATGTGCTTATACTGACAATCTGACTGTTAGTTTTACCTGATTTTGTAATCATTTAAATAAAATAACCTAACCTTCCAGTGGGAGACATTTCGTCCCCCTTTTCCTTCTGTGAATTTTGTCTGTAAGCTTTTTGCCTTCCAACCAGTGAAATGCGATAGAGTACGGCCGGTAAACGATTCACAAACCACGATTTAGTGCCGTTAAGACGATTTATTTAAACGTCATAAGACTGCACATAGGTGCAATCGATTTCGAGGTGCAAAGTGTTTGTTATCTTACTTTTTTGTGACAGGTGGGTATAAGTGATTTCCACAGACTTTTTATTGTACTGAAATAATCTTTTGTCACAACGAAACAAGGTAAGTTCGTATAAATTTTGTAGGGAACTGTAATCGTGATGGAAGATTATATACCTGAATGTTTGACACAACGGGTAGGAGAAAACGCTGCATATTAACCAAACCCCGCGCCTCCTCTCCGTATCCTCCTGTGACACGAGGACGGGATTCCCCTTGCATACCGCTACAGAGCTGTTCCTAGCACAGCTGAGAATTGGCAGCATCGTCACAAACATTAGGTAACACTGTGACAGTGCAATCACTTCCGCGTATGGTACTGAATTGACTCGCTAAATTCACTTGATATTCCCTTTCCATTTGAATGACTCGTGCTATATAATCCTCATGTAAACTAAGACACTGAGGCAGAAAATTCAATTTTTTGCCTAAAGTAATGCTATTCTTCACATAAGTGACAACTTTTATTATCTTTCACGATGCGTTATGAGGCTGAGCGACCAATACCATGATGAGAGTGGCGTAAAGGTAGCAGTGTGTCCGTAGCCCGGTGGTACCGCCCGTGTCTCGTGTCAGAACGGCTCAATCAGTCCGACCATCTGCCTCTGAACACCGCATGCGTCTGAGTTTTCTGGGACCCATTTACTGCCTACCGGCGGGGGCTGAGGCACTGCATTGTCTCGCCTTCTGCCGACAACGTCTGCTCCACTCTGCAAGCTCGATCATGTAAAATGCTTTAATGTTGTTGAGAGGTGACCCATAAAATCTGTCTACGATTTGTGTTTCACTCTTGATAGCAAAGAAGGCACAAAACCGATTCTATTTGATGAGTATTTTACTACACTAGAGTGCAATACATCAATGTGGCACACAATTAATTTCATTGTTTCTGATCCAGTGCACTACCATTAAAGCGTCACATTCTTTTCTGTTTCATTGCACAGAAGGTTCTTCAAATAATTTATTATTGTCATGGATTCATATGTGTTAGTCAAGGTACAGAGAGTAAATGCAACAGAATGTGTTTGGTTTCTTTATTTGATTCTCTATGGTAAATGGATGCAAAAGATTGTGTCAATACCTATCAGAACCTGCTCTATAGCTACTCAGGCAAATTGCTTGTTTTGAGGTCTATACCTAAATTAATGGAGAAGTGAACGCTGTTCACAAATGATACTTAAAATATTCAGTGGATTTAAGGCGACAAAATTGCCCATATTTGAAGCTACCCAGAGAAAAAGTAAGCTGCTAGAGCCACTGTTAGCAAATGTCTGCAGGGAGTTCCTAATTGCTACTGTGGAAATTTAGCATAGAGGCCCTATAGTAATCAAGAGGTTCATTTCACTCATACTTATCACCATGGCATGTGAGTCTTAAGTGAAGAACAATATTGAAATTCGTATCGCTGATGGTCGATTCGAATTTCTTCAGAGACGCTGGTACTGCGAAGCAGCTTGGCAGAGGTTTTCTTGAAGTGAAATGATCAGTATAAAACGTTTGTGCATTAGTATCTAAATATTTTAGCATTTAAGTTTGTTGCTTACAGAAAATAAGTTTCTATATGTCCCCCCTGGAAAATGTTTTTTTGCGTCCTTGAAGTTACCTAATGGCGTTTTTTCTTTTAAAAACATAATGTATAAGGGTGCAGTAGTCAAAAAGAAATTCAAGTGTCTGCACCAACATTGTTTACGTGGAGTAATATTTATCTGAAGAACCAAATTAAACATTAGTAAGAAAGTGGGCAAAATTCATACTTCTGGTTTTCCAATACTTCGCCGTTTCATTGCCTGGATAGGCTGGAGACCTTTAGTATATGTTTTAAACCATTGAAAGAACTTGAAACTGAGTTGTCCTAGCTTCAGTATAATATTACTCATAGTGCGTTTCTATTTAACTGCAGGGTAAAATCTCAGGAAAAGAATTGAATAGTCTGATTTACTTACCCATTAGACACAACACTCAGTCAAATCCTGTAAAAAGGGTAACACTATTGATTAGCTTTTCCTATTAAGAGGACTATCCTCACATAGGGTACTTTATTTGAAAACTAAACTAAATTTTAATAAGACGGTTATACCAAGGAGGACTATTTGTTCTGTTGGGATATAGTATACGTGGCAGCATAGAGAGAGAATTTCCTGTTATTTTGGTAAAAGCATCCTAAATTACAATAGTAAAGGTAGGGTTGTAAACAGCTCACTGAGCTTGGACGAGGTCATGTACTTGGGCCGCGAGAGGCTGCATGTTCCTTCTGCGATACTGAAGGAAGACCCGGAAAGAATGTAGCCACTCTAGATGATCCTGGCTGGCAACAGTGGTCACGAGAACGTACAGTCGCAAGAAGAGAGGGCTCCAGATGGCCACGTGGCATTTTCGAGAGCGACGATCATCGTTTTCGGCGTCTCGCTCCGGCTCATCGTACTGCATCTGCAGCAGCTATTTGAGCTTAAGTTGGCACCACAGTGACACAAGTAACTGCTACAAATCGGTTACTTCAAAGACCCCGAGCCAGGCGCGCTGTAGCGTTCATTCCACTGACTCTTCACCACCGCCATTTGCGACTTTAGTAGTGTGAATCGAAATCTCGTTGGAGGGCAGAGTGGAAGTGTGTTGTGTTTTCTGATGAAAGCTGGTTCTGCCTCGGTACCAGTGATGCCTGTGTGTTTTACGACCAATGCAAAACCTCGGTAGAGTTTCATTCAGATATTTACGCACTCGGCGTCTCCAATGAGGTGGTGGCCAGTCTTGAAAAATGAAGTTGCCTTCGTTTAGCCTCGGAAACAAACTGTTTTGTAACATAGCGACATACTGCTGCTCGTTAGCTGTATTTCCACTGAAGAAGAATGGACCGTAAACAGATGAGTACGACATCGCACAAAACACGTTCACTTTGGATGATTCTCGTACACGTTCAGCGTGTACATGTGGGTTCTGTAGGCCGCAAATTCGAAGAATGTGTTTGTTTACTTTCTCACTAAGGCAGAAAGTCGCTTCATGACTGAACACGATGCGCTGTGCGAAAGTGTTATCATTGTCAATAGCATCCTTAAGGTCGTCGTAAAATGTTACACGTTTGCGTTTGTCGTGATGGCGTAGGTCCTATAATACCTGTAATTTGTACGGCTACGTTATCAGTCAACGTCTCAAGACATACCATTTGGTTGTTGTAGGCAGTTTCAACTCCCCACTGGCATGATGAGTTAATTTTGTATAGGTACGATGGAAAGGGTTTGAATTCGTGCGACGTTTTCGTCGGAAGCACGATAGTGGCCAGAACCCTTTACTTCACATACACATCCTGTGTATACAAACTGTCGATGCCATCTGTGAATGTTCGATCCATTCGAAGGATCACTTTGGTACCTGAGCGTTAAATGTCTGTACACTATAATCACGGTATTACAGTTAGCGATCTCCAGAACGCAAAATGATTTCTGCTGTGGACTAGTCATTATGCAACATCTGACGGTGACCCAAGGTCCCAGAACCCCACAAGTGATCTGCTGTGAACAGCGAACGATTTGAAAGGCGGCCACTGTCGACGTAAACTTTCGAGCATTTGGTTCTAGCATACCTTCCTTTGCGTTATGTCACAAACATTAAGTCTCAATTAAGCATGTAACTGCAAGATAGCAATTAATTTATGAATCAACGGCAACCGGTCACTGTTTACCGTTTTGTTTTTCATGTGCCACAAAATACACCATGGCTGTTTGTTCACAACCAAATGCAGCTTAGTACGTTAGCACGAGCGCGAAGTGCAGCATGTCGTTGTTTATTGCTGCACATTTTTGAATTGAAATGTATTTATTTTCGAGGCTCACATCCACCATTATTGTCAACGATATCAGCAACTGTGAAAAAAGGAATGTAATCTCAGTGATGCATCTTTCCTGAAAAAAATAAGCGCTATGACTGAAAGTCCACAACACAAAGCATCTAAACATATGAACGAGTCTGTGAAAGATAATACTGTTACTTTCCCCGAATTAATTCGTGCATTTAAACGCTACACAATTTTCACCAGTTTTCTTCACGTACACTAGAATGTGTTTTTGTTACAACTAATAAATTCTGTATGTGTGAACCAACAAATATATAAAGATCGATCTGTATCCAAACAAGACACAGTACTTTTACCAGCAGTATGTCATCCAGTCGAAGATTCAAATATCCCGCGCCTACAGCTCCCTCAGTGAGTCTAGTTATATTTCATTACAAGGCCTTTCTGGTAACTAAGCGAACAGTAGACACCCGACAACTAGCGGCGATGAGTACAAGCTATACAGTATATGCGTTCCTCCAATAACAGCACCGTATCTCAGCGGTCGATAATTTTGACAACACAATGCTTTGTAATACCGATACGTACATTCCTTTTGAAACACCCTGTATTTCGACCTCCTGCCTCGATTTAAAAACACCACTTTCTTCACAACTTTTTTTTCTAAAAATGTTTCTGAATTAATTCTCATATCACATTCTGAATGATCTGTTGATGGAAGCCATCCCATACAAAACCTGCTATGTCACTTAATAAGAGATATGATTCTGATTTCCTAATGTGTTAGTGAAGATGGAGATAATTTCTAAAAGAGAAACCAAATACGAAAACCTATGTCATGGAAAGGAAAGCTTATAAAGTGTAATGATTGATATAAAAAGGGACACATAATTTCAAGAAATTTTGTACAGTGTGCGAAGGTGTCTCTCATGTTACAATGTACCCTCCTGGAAATTGAAATAAGAACACCGTGAATTCATTGTCCCAGGAAGGGGAAACTTTATTGACACATTCCTGGGGTCAGATACATCACATGATCACACTGACAGAACCACAGGCACATAGACACAGGCAACAGAGCATATACAATGTCGGCACTAGTACAGTGTATATCCACCTTTCGCAGCAATGCAGGCTGCTATTCTCCCATGGAGACGATCGTAGAGATGCTGGATGTAGTCCTGTGGAACGGCTTGCCATGCCATTTCCACCTGGCGCCTCAGTTGGACCAGCGTTCGTGCTGGACGTGCAGACCGCGTGTGACGACGCTTCATCCAGTCCCAAACATGCTCAATGGGGGACAGATCCGGAGATCTTGCTGGCCAGGGTAGTTGACTTACATCTTCTAGAGCACGTTGGGTGGCACGGGATACATGCGGACGTGCATTGTCCTGTTGGAACAGCAAGTTCCCTTGCCGGTCTAGGAATGGTAGAACGATGGGTTCGATGACGGTTTGGATGTACCGTGCACTATCCAGTGTCCCCTCGACGATCACCTGTGGTGTACGGCCAGTGTAGGAGATCGCTCCCCACACCATGATGCCGGGTGTTGGCCCTGTGTGCCTCGGTCGTATGCAGTCCTGATTGTGGCGCTCACCTGCACGGCGCCAAACACGCATACGACCATCATTGGCACCAAGGCAGAAGCGACTCTCATCGCTGAAGACGACACGTCTCCATTCGTCCCTCCATTCACGCCTGTCGCGACACCACTGGAGGCGGGCTGCACGATGTTGGGGCGTGAGCGGAAGACGGCCTAACGGTGTGCGGGACCGTAGCCCAGCTTCATGGAGACGGTTGCGAATGGTCCTCGCCGATACCCCAGGAGCAACAGTGTCCCTAATTTGCTGGGAAGTGGCGGTGCGGTCCCCTACGGCACTGCGTAGGATCCTACGGTCTTGGCGTGCATCCGTGCGTCGCTGCGGTCCGGTCCCAGGTCGACGGGCACGTGCACCTTCCGCCGACCACTGGCGACAACATCGATGTACTGTGGAGACCTCACGCCCCACGTGTTGAGCAATTCGGCGGTACGTCCACCCGGCCTCCCGCATGCCCACTATACGCCCTCGCTCAAAGTCCGTCAACTGCACATACGGTTCACGTCCACGCTGTCGCGGCATGCTACCAGTGTTAAAGACTGCGATGGAGCTCCGTATGCCACGGCAAACTGGCTGACACTGACGGCGGCGGTGCACAAATGCTGCGCATCTAGCGCCATTCGACGGCCAACACCGCGGTTCCTGGTGTGTCCGCTGTGCCGTGCGTGTGATCATTGCTTGTACAGCCCTCTCGCAGTGTCCGTAGCAAGTATGGTGGGTCTGACACACCGGTGTCAATGTGTTCTTTTTTCCATTTCCAGGAGTGTATAACTTAGGTCAAGACGTAAAATGTAGAATTAATATGAACCACTCGATTTGGAATAGATTTATTAGTCGGATTTTGTCTCGGAGTTCTGAAAAGCGCTGCAAGTTGTATCAAATTATGTCACACTATGGAGCATCGAGGTATGCGGTTCGTACTGTGAGTGCTCACACTGGTGCCATTACCAAGCAAACTTATTTCATGCCGCTCCCGATTTAAGTTCTCTGTCGCAGTTTTGTACATGCACCGTCCAGCCACAGTAATGTGACGACTTGTCAAAAGCCTGAAAAACAACCTTTTGCAATGCGGAACTCTGCAAGACGTGCAGGAAGAGAGTCGACAAGGTTCTGGAAGATACCGACAGGAATGTGGAGCCAGTGCTGGGGCCAGCTGTACACGGATTCTCGGTTGAGGATTGATTTCGCGAACAGCCCGTTCGAGGTGGTCCCACAGACTATTAAATCGGTTTAAATACGGGGAGTTTGGTGATCAAGAGAGTGTGGTTAACTCATTCTGATGCTCTTTCAACCACTCACGTACATTGCGCGCCGTGTAATACGTTCTACTGTCCTGCCTTCAGTCCAGAACCGCGCTGCTGCTACGGCGTCAGGTTCGAATCCTGCCTCGGGCATGGATGTGTGTGATGTCCTTAGGTTAGTTCGGTTTAAGTAGTTCAAAGTCTAGCGGATTGATGACCTCAGATGTTAAGTCCCATTTGCTCAGAGCCATTTGAACCATTTTGAACCATTCACTGACCTGTTGTTGAATGACATCATGCTGAGGAAAACAAATTGCATGTCGCGGTGGACATGGACCTCAAGGTTAGATGCACAGATGCACTGTGCCTTCTAGAATGGTGAGAGCACCTATGGAATGCTACGACAACATTCCCCAGACAACAATACTCCCTCCTACGACCTGAACCGTTCCGACGATTGTTGTAGGATGTTTGATTTCAGGCGTTTCACGGTGATGAGGGTATAAATGGTGATTCATCCGAAGAGATCACTTTGCCGATGAACAAGAGTCGGGTTGGGTGCATGAACCAGGGACCTGTTGCCAAGGCCCAAGTACAACAACGTTCACTGACCAATCGTTGAGGAGACACTGTTGGTAGCCCCTTCGTTCATCTGGGCGGTTAGATGCTTAACAGTTACATGTTTATTCGATCGTTCACATCTCCCCAGATGACTTTCAGCCCTGTTATTTACGGCCAATTGTGCACCACAATTGCCTGAGCTCCAGTTTTTCACAGAGTCATTTTGCCACTCAGAGTGTACTGTAACCACAGCTGCGTGCGAACAGTTTACAAACTCAGCAATTTTGGAAATGCTTCCATCTTTGGCCTGAATGCCAATGATCATTTCCTTTTGGGTTCCACTTCCACATTACAACAACAGCTGCAATGTTTGTCCTGTGTCCCAGACACACTTTATATACCCTCCACTGATAGTGCTGCCACTTGCGTCTGTGAGTGGTAATTGCACGTTGACGTTGAACTTAGACAGTGGTCACATTAATGTGACTGGATCATGTACATACACATGCATAAGATTTAAAATGCACGCTCTTGTCTCAGAAATAAAACAGTTCCAATACCGAAACTCAACCAAGTTTTTCTGGAAGTCATCAAACACATGCGACAACTGGGAATCCCATCGCAAAGATCCGCATTTGGTGACTCTGTCTGCCACATCCCCAACTCGTTTGGAGATAACGGTCGAAAAGGAGGAAGTCTGTATCAACCTGTGCTGCTCTCAAGAGTTGGGAACGAAAGAAAGAGAGAGAGAGAGAGAGAGAGAGTGAGAGAGAAACGTGTTTTGGGTGCTGTCAGTAAGCTGCTTCAGATTTCAGGTATGTATGCCGGTGGGTTCTTTGAAAAGTGCGTGACCGATTTCTTGTCTGGTGAGAGCTACATTTCCCATCATTTGTGGGACACTGCGTCACCATCATCTGAGTTACAGTGGGACAGAAAGTCCGTTCCGGTCAGGTAGAAACTCCAGGTCATCCTTCCATCCCTCCCACGGGCGCCCGACATCCCTCCGACCAGTCGATTAGCAGAGAAAAGCTTTTTCTGATTCGTCTTTTGTCTTCCATTCGCAAAGGGCGCTCTCTGTGATTGCGTTTTTGTTCCTACAGTTTATGCTCCATTGGACAGATGGCCGTTGACGTTTAGAGCGTGAAACGTCTGGAAGCAGATGGGTCCAGCCTGGAGAAGGGAGTGTTACGGTCTGGGAAATGTACCTGTTCCATTCCCTGGGTGATCTCAGCAATTTGGAAGCGCAATCAGTCCTTGGGGACGCTGTCCACCTCAATCTGCAGTTTGTTCTTCCTCCTCACATTGGCATCTACCAGAAGGACAATGCAATGTATAACACAGCTCGCAACGTATGTGAGTCGTTCGAAAAGCGTCAGGATGGGTTTATCGTACCCTCCCCCCCACCACCCTCCCCCCCCCCCAGACACCAATGTTCCCTCATTTAAACCCAGTCATTGAGAGTCTGGGAGACCACCTCGAAGTGGCTGTCCGCGCCGTGAGAATCATTGTACTGCTCGCCATGACACTGGAGTCAAGCACGGTTTCACAACCCTGTTGGTACCTTCCAGAACCTCACTGACATCCTACATGTATCGAGCTACAAAACGTGGTTATTCATGCTTTTGACAGGCAGTCTCATTGATGTGACTGTACATTTTTGAAAATTTAAAGCAAGTTTACAATCTTTTCACTACTTTGAAGTCTTAGCAAGGTCAGGCTAAACATATATTCGGTTTCTTAAAGACTGCATTTCGTTGTAGTTAGCTGCATGGTCTGCTAGAAGTCTGAGGTCGCTATTAACATTGTCGAGAATGTCATTAACATACGGTTACTACAAGGACAGCAACACACCTTTCACTAGGGTACACCTGAAGTTATCTCTACATCCATCGTCGACTCTCCATTCATGATGACTTTCTATTCCACCATCCCAAAAAATCGTCAATACAGTCGCAAATTTTGCTCGATGCCATATACGATCGCACTTTTGATAATAAGAGTAGGCGCAGTGCTCAGTAGAATGGTTTTCGGATATCGAGAAATCCTGCATCGACTTGACTGCTTTCAGGACGTCATGTTATGAAAGTGTCAGTTGGGTTAGACATGATGCATGTTTTCGAAACCCATATTGACTGGCATGGAGGAGGAGATTGTTCTCTTCGAGAGAGATCATTATGTCTCAGCTCGGAATACGCTCAAATATTTTACTTATAGCTAATACAGGTGTTTCCTGGCAATTATTATTCTGATATGCGATTTGGGAATGGAACAGGGGAAGAAGAACAGATAGCCATGCGAGACGCTTCGTAACATGGCTGTGTAGATGTAGATACAGACGGGTTCATACTTCTCCTCTGCAGATGGGGATAACATTGGAGAGGGGTACAGACGGCGTGAAAGACTTTTAGAGTTTGCATTTGATTGTAACAGTAAAAGATTGTGGCGTTTAGATGTTCAGAGAGGCGTGGAAGGGCAGCGGCTCGATTCATTACAAGGGAGAAACTGACGAGAGCGTCGGCAGACAGATGGAGGCCACACCCGCACAGTTTCTCACGCTCCGTCGGTGGACCTGACAGCTCGTGCCGTCGCCTGCCGCCAGAGGCGCTGCCTGCCACGGGTCTGGGTCTGTGTCGCTCTGCTGCCTTTGTGCGGCGCCCCGACCGCAGCTGACACACAACTCTTTGTGGCTTTTACGCCCGTTACGGGCTGATGCTGCGATTCGTGTCCTGCTGTTGACAGCTAAATGACCTCCGATGGAAAATCAGTTATCGGTGCAAACTCTGCGTCACCAGAGACAGCTCCGCTCAAACACAGCTCTGAAACCGCTCAAAGCGATTCAAATGTCAGCATTTTACTCGTCAGATTTTGCCTTTCCTCTATACCGAATGAGCTCGTGGGAATAGAACGAGGATGGGTATACGCCATACGTAGCGTTGGACGCTCGCTACACTGTACCTAGAATCTGACAAGGAAACCTCCCCATTGCACCCCCCCTCAGATTTAGTTATAAGTTGGCACAGTGGATAGGCCTTGAAAAACTGAACACAGATCAATCGAGAAAACAGGAAGAAGTTGTGTGTAACTATGAAAAAATAAGCAAAATATACAAACTGAGTAGTCCATATGCAAGATAGGCAACATCAAGGACGGTGTCAGCCCAGCAGTGCCGTGGTCCCGTGGTTAGCGTGAGCAGCTGCGGACCGAGAGGACCTTCGTTCAAGCCTTCCCTCGGGTGAAAAGTTTAACTTTTTATTTTCAGTTTATGTGACAAACGCTTATGTTTTCATCACTTTTTTGGGAGTGATTATCACGTCCACAAGAAAACCTAAATCGTGCAAGGTAAAAGAATCTTTTTACCCATTCGCCAAGTGTACAAGTTAGGAGAGTCTACAACATATTCCTTTCATGTGACGCACATGCCGTCACCAGTGTCGTATAGAATATATCAGACGTGTTTTCCTGTGGAGGAATCGGTTGACCTATGGCCTTGCGATCAAATGTTTTCGGTTCCCATTGGAGAGGCACGTCCTTTCGTCTACTAATCGCACGGTTTTGCGGTGCGGTCGCAAAACACAGACATTAAACTTATTACAGTGAAGAGAGACGTCAATGAACGAACGGACAGATCATAACTTTGCGAAAGTAAATATAGTAAACTTTTCAGCCGAGGGAAGACTTGAACCACGCACCTTTCATTCCGCAGCTGCTCACGCTAACCACGAGACCACGCCGCTCTTGAGGTCACACTGTCCTTGATGTTGCATATCTTGCACATAAACTACTCAGTTTGTATATTTTGCTTATTTTTTCATAGTTCCACACAACTTCTTCCTGGTTTCTCGATTGATCTGTGTTTAGTTTTTCAAGGCCTATCGAATGTGCCAACTTATAACTAAATCTGAGGGGGGTGCGATGGGGAGGTTCCCTTGTGAGTGACGTTGTTTACTGCAAAGCCTATAGGACAGACGCACTGCGCAATACACTCACAAAGACAGGTAGGAACCATCGAGTGATGCGTCGTGACAAGACGATGGCGCAACGGCTGCTGCCTGTAAGAGCTATCTGTATAACAGACGCATCACCCTTTCGCATAATCACAAACGTACACTACGTGGTCGAAGGTATTCGGACACCTTATATAATGCGGAGCTGACCGCTAGATGCCAGAGATGCGAAACCCTGGGTATAAAAGGAAATGGGGGAGGGGGGGGGGAATGTTTTGTCAGTCCTTCTAATTCCTATAATCAGAGTTCCCTTAGACTTTATACCTGTACAACTGTTCCATGTCGAAGTCGGCTGTTAGCAGCTGGCAGACAGCCTAACACGACGTACGCGACGCCTCACAATCGTTACAGAAGAGAGGATGGTCGAGGTGGCACACCGCTTGACCGGTCGATCTCACCCTCACTCGATGAGTCGGGAACTGCCCGCTAAACGGCCGGGTGTCGGCTTATCTAGCCCCAAGCAGAAGGATATTTCCGGGACAATTTCCACACACGTGATCGCCAGGAATTAATTTGTTGATCGTTGAGACCCCTTCCTCTTGCCTCTAATGGACGTTGGACGCACCTACGTGTTTGTTGTCAACTGTGGTACTTGCTTGTAAACACTTTTGAGTCGGCCAGACTTTGCAGCGGAGCTGGCAACCTGCATCGCTGATCTGTCTGCTGTGTTGCCGCTGCCTTTGGCGTATGTGGTGACCGCAACACAGAATGTGAATGTTCCGAGCAGAGTTCAAGCCGTCATGAAGTTGAATGGTGGAGACGACCCATATTAAGGTCCGCTAAAGGCTGTATGGATGCTTTTGATCAGATAGTACATTTTCATATACAGCCACCAGGTAATAAGGATTGATGAGAACGGTTTTCAGTGGTACTTAGTATACCCATACAGTCAAGGCGATGCAACAGCTGAAGAAATAAATGGACATCTTGCGCCTGCTACCAGATCAGTTTACAAAATTTATCGAAATAGTTAGAAAAGTAGCGATCAGCACTGTCAGTAAAGTTTCCTCACATCAATCTACAGTAATATCAATGTTAATAAGTGTCAAGGCTCAATTGGAAAAGATAAATATTGATGTTTTGATATTGGAGACTGAAATGTTAAGATTTTTTTCTTTTTGCCCTAAGAATGATTGCTTCAAAGTCATTTTGTATGTTAAATTAGTGCAGTCGCTACAGCATTATTACTTGACAACCCACAGTATACTCCTAGATTTATCTCTTAACTAAATGAGTATCTGACATGACCTAGATTTGTTTTTATTACTTTAGTCCATACCCTGCTCCCTTTGTCCATCTCCTCTGCTCTCCTCTCTTTGTCAACCTCAACCACACCCCACACTCTGCCTGTCTCCCCCATCACCTCTCTCGGTCCATCTTCTAAGTTCACTCTCTCTATTTCCTCCTCCCCACTCTCTCTGTCCAGGTGCTCCTTCCCTTCTGTCAATCTCCTCCTCACCTCTGTGAGGCCATCTTCTCTGGCTCCATTTATTTTGCTCCTCACACATTTTATCTCCTCCTTCTTCTCACTACTTCCCCCCCCCTCTGTGTACCTCTTCCTGCCCTGCTTCTGTGAAGCTACCCCTCCTCTCTCTCTCTCTCTCTCTCTCTCTCTTTCTCTCTCTCTCTGTCTCTCTGACCATGTCCCCTTCCCTTTTTTTGACCATTTCCTCCTCTCTGTCTCTCTGTCCATCTCCTCCTCAACCCAATTCCTTTCCCTGGCCATTTCCACCTCCCCATCTCTCTGTTCATCTCCTCCTCAACCCTTTATCTCCTTCTGGTCCCTCGCTCTGTCCATTTTCTCCTTCTCCTCTCTCTTTCCGTCTCCTCCACCCTTCTCACTGTCCATTTGCTGATTCCTGTTCTCTCTGTCCATCTCCTCCTCTACCATGTCTGTCTTCATATTTCCTTAGGCCCCTCTGTCTGTCCATCTCTTCCTCTGTCCTTCTCTCTTGCGTGTTATCACTCCACCCTTAATAGCAGGTTGCTGGTTCATAACTGCACAGTATTTCTTTAATGATAGTAAATAATAAGTCTATCAAGTTTGACTGAGTCAAGAGTTTAGAAGTTTTACACCCCTTGCTTTGACTGCAAAAGCTCATAGATATATTTAATTTATTTCACTCATATCTACTAGTGAACTGCGCCCTGCTGTTTCGTTTTGGCATAGCTCAATGTTTATATCTCCTGAACTATGTGTCATACAATGACATAATTCTATAGGTACATTAAGGGCAAGCCGGTCGGAGTGGCCGTGCGGTTCTGGGCGCTACAGTCTGGAACCGGGCGACCGCTACGGTCGCAGGTTCGAATCCTGCCTCGGGCATGGATGTGTGTGATGTCCCTAGGTTAGTTAGGTTTAATTAGTTCTAAGTTCTAGGCGCTTGATGACCTTAGAAGATAAGTCGCATAGTGCTCAGAGCCAAAGCCATTAAGGGCAATTTGTTGATACTATATGCGAAATGTTGCGAATAGATTTAGTAGCAAAGAAGTAATAGATTTAAAAGTCATGCAAGATGCGACAGTTTTTCACGCTTCACGCTTCATGGTGGTTATAACGTCATATCCCGTAAACTATGGGTCGTAAAGGTAAAATTTTGCAGATACGTTCAACGAGGCCATTTGTATATGAATACTGTCTGGAAACCTTGTCATGAATACACTTAGTAGTAAAGAAGTAATAGATTAAAACATCATGCCCGATTTGACACTTTTACTGCATGAACCGAGAAAATGCAATAAGAAATAAACTTTATCAATTTAATCACTTTTTGGGTGCTGGCAGCAAGCAAAAGTTTCGTAGAAGCTCGAAATTATCTCCAAGTCACTAAGCGATATCATTCTAAAACACTAATTGATTAAATTCTGGGTATTCATATGTCGTGGCCTACACTTGTTTTTCTCCCTCACCGATTTCGTAGGTTAGTAGTTGTTACCCCACAATGATTCTTCGCAGGCAGAAAGTGATATATGACCAAGTTTGGTTGAAATCGGTCCAGTGGTGTAGGGCGAGACGGGAGAATATACATACATACACAGCTACATGCACATGTATATCCACTTTACGAAGTATAGCTGACGCCTATCATCAAGTGTCTGCCGGTTCATGTTATGCAATACCCCCAAGACGCTCTCCCGTAGTCAAACAAATTTAGGGCCATTCCTGCAACCCTTTCTTGTATGCAAGCAATATCCTCTGCTAGTCCTACTTCATTTATGTCCCAATACTTTTCCACACATTTTGAAATTGGTCGCACTGGAGTAATGTAAGTTATTTCTTTCGCAGGATAACAGCATATTCCCAGTATCCTACCAGTGAATCCAAAGCTGCCACCTGCTTTACCTATTTATGATCATTCCATTTCATAATCCCACATACACACAGGTATTTGCATCAATTAACTGACTGCAGGTACGATCCACTGATGTTACGGTGGCAGCGAATCATACTTTCAGGTTTTGTGAATGGCGCAATTTAACATTTCTGAAAAGTTATAGGAAAATTTCTATATATCACAAAGAAAACTATAACATGTACAAACGTTATATGTAAAGGTGCATGGCCACTGCAAATAGAATTACGCTCATATTACGCGCTTCCCTTGAGTCTAAGTAGTAGTCTGCAATTACTAACCCTCTAATCAAATAAATGACTCTCTCATTTTACGTTACTTTTAAATGTTTAATCCGTTTCCCTCGCATTAACATTTTAATCGTGTGCACTTTCACTTTGATTTAGATAACATTTACAAGCATATCCGTCACCAATGATACAAAGTTACGAACAAGTGATGTTAATAAACTGTATCTAAGTTATCGATTTTCCTCGTAGTTATTTACTTTGCATGTCAACCATCTGGAAAAGTATTTATTCTATTCGCTAGTCAAAACTGCACTACTTCCACAGCAAATTTTAAAAGGATGAGAATCAGAGCATTATTAACTCGTGGGAGATGGGGGGCTTCGTAGGCCTACTGACTCAATATTTCAGTGTTATATCCACGTCCTATGATATATGAACTTGAAATCAAAGGTAGCTGTTACTGCTTTCACAACTGAGTGGTTATAGAATTTGTTAATTAAAATTAATTTAATTGATTTTATTCTCCATGTGCCTTGGAAACCCCTCCATCCTGTCGGTAATACAACGGAAACATTACAGGTGAGTGAGACTTGGGTTTTAAATATTTAAAGCGAAACGAACTTTTGCGTTGTTGTCTTCAAACATTTTTTTGTGACGTCGACGGTTTATATTTTTATTTTTTCTGTTGCTGTTAAACAAATAACATGGATAGGCAACGTTTACGTGGTAGTACTATTCAAAGAGTGCTTGAAGAAGTCTTGAATAAATCAACTTTAGATGAAAGCGAAGTGGATTATGATGTGGAGGAAACTGAAACTGATTCTCCATCTGAGAGCGAAGATGAGGTTCAGCCCAACACACCAGATGCTAATGATATCAATTGTGATAAATTCATTGCTAGTTGTGGGCGCGAGTATGTTACAGAGCCACCTCTAGAATATCGGCGTTCTGTACAAAATATGTTGTAGGAAAGAACGAGACTAAGACAACAAGCAAAACCTGAGTCTCCGAAAGAGGCTACAGAGCTCATTTTTATTCCTCCTCAGATAAAACTACACACAAATGAAGTGGCTTCTCGACAAGGTGTTCAGCACACAGATGAAGGTGAGTTATTTTTATATAGGGCTCATACTAATCATGGGTTCAAATCAAGACAATAAGATACGGTATCTGTCCAAGATTTATAGTCTATGCTTCAGGGCTGAAAAGTGTGTTGTCGATCAGCGAGTCGTACCAGATTTTTCGGATTGACTAAAGTATTGAGGTTTGATGATAAGAATACAAGTGAAATTCATCACCTAACGGACAGATGTGTTCCAATGAAAGAAATTTTTGAAAGCTTGAATTCTTCATTTCTATTGTATTTCATTTCTGGCCTACACACAACGGTGGATGAGATGTTGTCTATATTCCGCAGTCGTTGCCCACTTAAGGTATTTCTAAAAGGATAACGTGGAAAATATATTCTAATTCGAATGCTGTCTGATTCTGAGATTAGAATGTGATCAGCATGGATGTCTGTACAGGAATGT
Organism: Schistocerca cancellata; assembly: GCF_023864275.1. NCBI lineage: Eukaryota > Metazoa > Arthropoda > Insecta > Orthoptera > Acrididae > Schistocerca > Schistocerca cancellata. The sequence continues at coordinate 78,012,093 of NC_064627.1, read as the reverse complement.
CTGGAAATGCACAACATTTAAATAGAACAATGGATATTATAACGAGTCTAATAAAAGCAACTGACAAATAATGTCGCTACGTCACGAAGAATCGGTACTACACTTCAGAGGAGGTTGCCGAGACTCCGTGGAATGATATTCATCTCACACTTGTTGACACCATGCGATCGAACAGACGGCACATTCTTGAAGAGATGAAGATTACAACTGGCCGCAGTGTACGCTCATCCCTTTTTTTTTTTTTTTTTTTTTTTTTAATACTGACCCTCAGACACAGAGGCCACCAATTACTCTTGTATCAACTTTAGTCCGTGAGCAACGAAAATGTGCTTTTGACATATAACTCAGAAGGGATGATTAGTGAACACTCGAAAAAGACTAACATAAGCCATTTTTTATAACTCGACAAAAGGAGACGTGGACATCATAGAACAGATGGCTAGACATTACAGCACGAAGAGAGGAACAAGAAGATGACCTATGTCCCTCTTCTACGCACTCATTGATATAGCAGCAAGAAATGCACATTCAGTCTTCCTTCTCAAATTCGCAAATCCGAAAAAGAATTTCCTAAACTGCAGAAGAGTTTTTCTCGCTAACTTAGGTCTTGAGCTAATAAGGCCTCACGATTTACAATCTGCTTCATATTCACCCATAATTCCTCTACATCTACTTTACTGGATAAGTGATGTCAGTTCACATTTAGCCGGCCGTTGTGGCCGCGCGGTTCTGGGCGCTACAGTCTGGAACTGCGCGACTGCTACGGTTGCAGGTTCGCATCCTGTCTCGGGCATGGATGTATGTGATGTCCTTAGGTTAGTTAGGTTTAAGTAGTTCTAAGTTCTAGGGGACTGGTGACCTCATAAGTTAATCGGATAGTGCTCAGAGCCATTTTCAGGTCACAGTTAAGTGAGTTGCCAACAACTGCTTACGTGCTCTTTCTAGCATACACAATCTGCTAGCCTTCCTGACTTACTTATTTTCTTTCGTAATCATAGTTGCTATAATGACGTCATGGACACTCATCCCCATTTCTGCACTGAAATCGTCGATTAGGTCCGTCCTATTTGAAGCAACAAGCTCTAAGATATTTCAATTGCGTGTGGCCTGCCGAACTAGTTGCTCAAAACAGTTTTCAGCAAATGCGTTCAAAAGTATTTCGCATGACTGTATGTCTGTAGCCCAGAAAAGGATCCATAGACATTCCAGTCTATATTCTGCAGGTTAAAGTCGCCTGCAACTAATATTGCATGATCGCGGTATTTACGCGCTACTGACCGTAGGCTTCCTAAGGAAGACTCTAGAACTGTCACCGCTTTGTCGGGTGGCTGGTATGAAGTCCAACAGTTAACTTTGTTTCACCTCAACCTGTTATATGCTACCAGATAACGTCACTGTCACACTGAACTTCGACCTCAATGGAGAAAATATTTTTTTTTCTTTTGGTCAACTGCAGTGAATACTCCACCCTCCTATGACCTCTAAGCTGTCTTTCTGTTATACCTTCCATGACTCCCTAAATATCTCAGAGCTTTCTACTTCGGGTTTCAGAGCGCTATCAGTCCCTAGAATAATTTGAGCGCGAGAACTTTTCCTGGAGCGCAGTATATTCGGGAACTTTATTGCGAATACTTCGTCAGTTTGAGAGGTAGCATGAGCCCCCTCTCATATTTCTATCTTACTCTGAGTAATTCGATTTTCCTCTCTAATTGCATGTGGTGAAAGTTGCTCTTCCTTCACACACGGACTTCCCACGCAGCGTCTCTCATTACCCGGATGGTCCAATGACAGGTGGGTTCTGCTGATCTTGAAAGGGTTAACCTGATGGGTGTGAGGGAGTCGAGTGGATGATTCCAGACGCAGACATTGCCATAAGAGCGGGGGCGACACGTCCACAGGCGCCTGACAGAGCGGCTGGGCTAGAGATTCCGTTACTGTGCAGAAACTTTGTGAAAACACTTTCTGGCGGGCTACCAGCGAGGCGTGGGAATCACTTGTGTTCACAGGCAGTCTTGGCAGGTAAATTGCAGCGTTTTCTGCAAAATCATAACTATGATTGGCTTGCTCAGGGGATAGCTGCGTGACGTAGCAAAATTGGCGCAGAAATTGGCGCCAAGTATCTCCATTGGTGGAATAGTAGTGCGTTGGCAATAGAGTGGAATTTTCCACTGGTTTTCGAGTTGCTGATTGGAACGTTTAACCACGGCCACTGTCGTGGGGGCGGGAATGTTCGGTGTTCGGCTTGTATGGGTACTCTTGAGGGAGTCAGCTCTCCCCTTTCGGTCGGAGTAAGTTACAAGACTGAGCTCTCGCTGCTCTGGACAGCCTGCCTTCCGTTGGCTGTCTAATATACTTTCATTTAATTATAACTGTTTGACGAAGTTGCTGGAGTTTTGACTTCAACGTAACTTTCCGAGTGTAGTTGGCAATTGAGCGGTCTGCGACAAGCGGCCTATGTTGTCCGTCTTGAGCAGTTTTAGTTAAAGTTGACTGTATCAGAGTTACTGTGTGACTTCGCTTGCTAAAATCACTCACTGTACCGTCAGTGATTGTGTAGCGAGCCTTCTTCGTCTCCCTCAGAGGCGTATTTGTGTTGCTAGGAAGTCTTTAGTCTGGAGCAACCAGGCCAGGAGAATTTGTTTTGGGCTATACTCGAAGACATTATCATCACCACGACGGGACGTCGAAGCAACCAGCCACCGCCTCCGGTTTGCCAGATCGTGTCCTTGCAGTTGAGAAGACAGCTTGGTAATGTATGTCCGCAGCACCGGCAAATCGGGGAATTTTGCTATGTGACAATCAGAGCTCAGCAGGGTGCGCCTGTTCCCGTCTTTTCTAACGTGGTTCTGTCTTAGGTGTCCACTGTCTGAGTTCTCACTACTGTAGCAGCTATTAATGTTGTGTTGGCTGTATGTTTCTCTTAAGATTTGAGTTGCAAGGAATTGGCTCCACATACCACTTGGTCATAAATGTCACAATCTAGTTTATGGACAACTTCACCTTCACATCATTTATTTGAGTATCCAATTTGACGTATTGTAAATGTTTCATGTGTTTTGTTTATTATTTTGAGTTTAGTCATAATAAATCAAATTGTTATTTTGGACAGAACTTTCCTTCTGTGGATCGGTAAAGCAACCTTTTCATTTCTCACTACGTTAATGAAACTTTCGTTTATCAAATTAATTTCTATCAAATTAAATTATTGCAGGCGCCAAACTCTTTTCTATTCCACTTGCAGGGTCGATTACAGTCAGTTCGCGTTTCTTCTTAATCCATGTGCAACAGCCAAAGTCGGAGTTAGAAAAGGGGGGCCTTATAGCATCATTTCCATATGAAGATTCTAGAAGAGTTTAGTGTCAAATACACTGCTAGCTCCGGCACCTCGCAAGTTTGCTCATAAAATTTTGACGTTCGAAGTGTCTTTACTCTGAACGTCTTCTGACTTCCGTTGCTGCGTATCGACTGGCGAGTGTTCATCAGAAAACTTCAAACTACCGTCTAGCCTAAAAAAACCCTCATGTGCACTTCGCAAGTACTCGGCTACCTGAGCAGCTGCTCTCTTTGTGTGGCGCACGCCTGACCTACCCAGGGAAGTTCCACAAATCTGCGTTGGATTTTCTCTCTTTATCAAACGCATCTGGTGAGGAAACCAGTCTAACGAGAAATTTAAAGTATTGGTCGTGCTAGAGTTATGTAAGTCAACGGCCTTGCCGCAGTGATAACACTAGTTCCCGTCAGATCACCGAAGTTAAGGGCTGTAGAGCTGGGCAAGCACTTGGATGGGTGGCCACCCAGTCTGCTGAGCGCTGTTGGCAAGCGGTGTGCAGTGAGCCCTTGTGAGGCAAACCGAGGAGCTACTTGATTGAGAAGTACCGGCTCCGGTCTCATAAACTGACATACGGCCGAGAGAGCAGTGTGCTGACGACATGCCCCGCTGTATCCGCATCCCGTGACGCCTGTGGGCTAAGGATGACACGGCGGCCTGTCGGTACCGTTGGACCTTCCAACGCCTGTACGGAAGGAGTTTAGTTTAGGGTTATGTAAGCTATCTGCTTTTTAATGGACTACATTTCCTGAGGATTCTTCTGATGAAACTCATCCTGGCAATTGCTTTGGATATTTTAAGGATATGACTGCTTCCAGTGATTCTTCTGCAATCGTGCACTCTTACTGTAATCGGTATTACTGTCTATGTATACGCAGTACGTCACATTTGTTTATGTTGAAGGTCCAATGCCACTCCGTGTACTACGGATCGAACGTCTGCAGGTCTTTCCGCATTTGGGTACAATTTTCTAGCGTCACGACTTCTATATATACACCTGCACCATCCGCGAAAAGCCTCATGGAACTTCCGATGTTGCCTACTAGGTCACTTATATGCACTGTGAAATGTAATCGTCATGTAACGTTTCCTTGACGCACGCTCGAGGTTATTTTTACGTCTGCATACTTTTCTCCTTTGAGAATGACATTATGTGTTCCGCTTGCTATAAACTTTCCAATTCAATGACGCAGATGGTCTGATCTTCCGTAGGGTCGTGTATTATTCATTAGGCGCCGGTACCTATTTGTATAAACATACTGTGAGAGTAAGATACCCCACTACCACTACTGTTGGGGGTGCGGATGAGAAGGAGTGACGTAAAACTGTTTGAAAATGACTTTTTGGTATTTATTTTCTGTATCTAGTTGACTTAGAGTACTCTTAAAAGTATGAAGTGCAATTTATCTCTTATTTGTGCTGTTCAGTGCGTCCAATAGCTCGCGAGAATGAGCACTGCACCGAGCTAATAGTTCTGTGGAAGGGTCTTGACACCTAAGATCACGGCCCACAGCTGAATACCACAGATGAAAAACAGATAGAAAAGAGCACAGAATTAGGTGTACTTATGAGCAATACATGTCGTACATGTATATGCTGAACTTCTCCTCCTAAGCCACTGGATTAGTTTTAACAAGTGCTTACTGTCTACAAAGAAATAATGTGGAGATAAAACCAACGTCCCATTTGACTGAGAAGTTGAGGAGGAGAATGAGAGAAAAAGACAGGGAGGAGATCGTTAGACAGGGGGGATGGACAGAGGGAGGCAGAAGGTGGAGTGGAGGAGATTGGTAAAGGGTGGGAGGAGACTGTGTTGTATGAGAGGTTTGTGTGGGAGTAAGACCAGCCTGATATATTCTTTTACAGTGGCTACACATGTGTATAGGCATGCCTGAGAGAAGGCTGAGATGGATACTGGAGGATATGGAAAGGCAGAGATCGGAATGGGATGGACAGGATAGAGAGGGCAGGAGGGAATTAGTAGGGAGACAAGGGTCAGGAGGAGAGGTAAGGGTAGAGAGAGAAGGGGAGTAGGAGATGGAAAGGAAGAGAGGGTGGAGGATGAGGTGGTCATGTAGGGAGGTGAGGAGGTGATGGGCAGAGAGAGATGAGACTAGAAATTCGTCCAAGAGGTGTGTGCATTTTATGTGACACTCGTGTATGCAGAAAAAGCTGTGGGGAAGGTCTAGTATGTACTGTACACAAAGCTGAGAGTTTGTTTGTAGATGGTAAAGCTCCTCCCAGGCCCCTGGACATAGCATCTCATGCCTTATAGACATGACTTGCAGGACAGCCTCCACATCGGAAGCAGGAAATTGTTTTCCATCTGTCCAGCACAACAGGCTTATTCAGATGAGGTAGTATGTCTGCTTTATCAGTGTGCTTTGGTGGCAGCCTACACATCATTGGGAAAAATGGCTTCCAAGGCTCTGTCATACAGGCTCTGCTGCATGAGAGGCGTGTTGTAGGAGTAATATCAGCCGGCTTTATCAACCTCTTTTGCATGGCAGACAGATATCAGCTATGGCCTGAAGATGATGTACTGAATCACCAGCACTGGTTGCCTTAAAATAACATCTAAATGATGGCTGCAGTTGTTTAATTTTATTATGTGCCTGGGGAAAGTTGGAGATGGATAGAGAAGGAGATGGAGAGACAGAGGGGAGGGGGGCAAGACTGGAAGTATTGGGACAGAGAAGCCAGGACAGAATGAATGGGGATAAACGGGAATAAACAGAGAGCGAGAGAGAGGGGGAGAGGGATGTGGACAGAGGGAGCAGGCAGAGGAGATGGCCAGAAAGTGAAGAGGGGAGACAGCGAGGTTTAAGTAGTTCTAAGTTCTAGGGGACTGATGACCTCAGATGTTAATTCCCATAGTGCTTAGAGCCATTTGAACTATTTTGAAGAGGGGAGAGACGATGGGCTGAGAAGTGGGATGAGGGGATGGATAGATATGGAGGCTAATAGATGATAGGCAGAGAGGAAAGGAAGAGACAGATCAAGAGGTGTGTGCAGTATGTGACATATATGTACACCGGTGAAGCTGCAGGGAGGAGGCTAGTTTATTATAAAAGTGCTTGTATGTGTGTTTTACCCATCTCGTAATGATAAATTTCAAATAAACTTAGTACACAAACCTCATTGCATGGAAGGAAGTCTATGGGTATAGGAACTTGAATCGTGAACTTACTTTCAAAACTTTTTCTTAAGAATTTACTTCATTTACTAGCGATTCATCAAGAACATTAACACATTTAATCACACTATGTGAGCGTGGAAGTAGTTGCCAGTGGGTAACAGATGAAAAATAATTTCTTTCAACAAGTGGAATTTTATTGCAAAAACCCTTTCCTTTAAAAAAAAAAACATTTAAAAATTATAATCAGAAAGCACCCTCTAAATATCAAGTTACAATTTATTCAGAGGCAGAAATAACATTTTTTTTTTTGACAGTTTGAGCTTTCGGGCTGAGAACCTTGCCGCTCCCTTTTGACACGGCCCTAGTCACGGCCGCTCACAAACACCTCTGAAAGACTACACTGGTGCAAATCTGCAACACACCAGATTACTTTAAACTAAAAATTTTAACAACTCACACAAACACATAATCTGTGCACCCCGTAGGAGGGATGGAAATGGTACAAAACACTCACATTAAAAAAAATTACTTGCAACCGAAAGTGCAACTTATTTTTAAAGGAAAACTTTTACGTTGGAACGGTGGCAACTTTATATACTAAAATGACCATTTAAATAAAAACACATGAAAACCAGTCTTACATAAAATGTACAAACATGCTCTACATTATACATATACTGCCTCTCAAGGTAATAGGCAAGATACAAACATATTTCAGGAATTCGGCCGTTACACTTCAGGCAATAAATTCGTTAACACCGAATCCGACAACATGACAGAGGCAGCTATTAACGTACGGCAGACCGACAGACAGACAGACACTAGCTGCCTAACAAATGCGGACGACAGACAGATGGGCAAGCTGGGGACGAAAGACTGACCAAGAAAGAAAGTAGAGTTTAACAAGTAAATGAAACAACATCTCACGAATCACTTAACTTCTAATAAACTGCGATGCCTGGCGAAGACCTGGCGCAGCACCCTCCAAAACGCTCTCCCGAACCGTCCGCTGCCAGCCGCTTCAACGGACACAGGAAGGCGCGCCGATCTCCCGTCTCACGGCGTCACAGCTCGCACCGGTCAGCTCGACGTCGTGGTTTCACTCCTGTTGCTCTCGTGTAGGCCGCGAAGCCACTACCCCTCGCTATACGGCGCGGCCCACTGGACTGACGTGGCGACCTCACATGCGCCGACGCTCAAGACGGACAAGTCATCTTGTGTCCGGTTCCAGTACGCGACCGAACAACCGATCGATCCAACCGCCAATGACCTTTGCCCGAGCAACTCGAGCAGACTGGCGGCCTAACACATAGTAGCACTCCGGTCGACCGACAGACACTGACTGGCCCACACCGACCCGGCTGACCAACTGAGCAGACTCGCCCCCTAGCGAGCTCATAGCACCTCTTAAATGCACGTGAGCAGGCTACCTTTACCCTTTCCCACCATAGGGAGACACCAAAGCTGCGATTGCCACAGCGGTGCCACCGCCAGAATCGGAGGGTGACTGCTTTACACTACGCTCTGCGGCGCTCTTCAAAACAGAAACTTTTACCACGGCTCAGAACTATTTCCCATTGGGGTGGAGATGTGGGTGTAAACGGGGTGATGTGCGAGAGGGTCAGGAAGGAGTAGAAGGACAGAGAGAAGAGGGAGTAGTAGATGGATAGAGGAAGAGAAAGAGACAGAGAGAGAGAGAGAGAGACAGACAGACAGACAGACAGAGAGTGACAGAGAGAGAGGATGGAGATAATGGACAGTCATGGGGGTAAGTAGGAGATAGGGGTAAGTAGGAGATGGATAGAGGGAGAGGCGTCGAATGAGTTTGGCAGATAATAAGAGGGAAGGGGATACGGATAGAGATAGGGGGAGAAGAAGATCTGTGTAGTACATAGGATTTCCTAGGAGCAGTGATCGATGTTCAGGGAAAGGAACGATCTTTCAATGTAAAAAAAATTCTAGTCAATACGGACTCTAAAATGCATACTTTCGGACCAATGAGCCCTTCTTCTTCGAAATTGTTGAAAAAAATTCTTCGACTGTAAGCTCTTTGGTTTTCGTATGTTGGAACAAGGTAGTAGGGACCAAAACAAGAAAAAAAGTGCAGCAAACCGGTAAGGAAAAATGTGAAGAAGATACGAGTGTAACATGCCGTCGACAGTGTGGCCATGAGAGACAAATTACAAGCTCGGATTACGAAGGGATGAAGAAGAAAATAGGCAGTAAATTTCGCAATGAAATTATTACGCTATTGCCTGAAGCGATTTGGGAAACCACGGGGAACCTAACTCTGTTTAGCCGAAAGGGGAGGGGTGGAGGGTGATTTAAAGATGCTTCATAAACAACATTCAGTTGTGCTCACACTGTGAAGACTGATTGTTGTTGCAACGTAGCATGAACAGATGGGAATTTCTACGGGGGTGCAGGGGAAACGTGATCAAGTAAGTTATAACTATTGCTAAGCTAACTTTAATCAGTAGAAAACAGTTGTTTCTTACATCGTTTGGCGCTGCAGTGGTCGGGATGGCGAGGGACTGGCTGGGACGTATGGGGCTGACGACGTTCTGAACGACCAGTAGTGTACTCTCGGCGTAAGCTCGAGGAGCTATGCTTCAGCTGTTGCTGTAGACCCATTAGTGTTGGGAATGTAGGAGGTGATCGCAATTCAGGAACTAAAAAATTACAAGGCATGTGGTGAAGACCACGTATTTGCAGAAATCTGGAAGAATGCTAGAAAACCTGTGGTCATCAATATCCACCAAAATCTAATTACAATGGATCACTGAGGAAATTCCAGAACACTGGACCTCAGGAATAATTCATCCATTATTTAAAAAAGGAGACAGAACCAACCCAGATAATTACAGAGTTATAAACCTTCTGGACAGCAAATACAAAATTTTCTCCTGTATAATTTACAGTAGGATCAAAAACATTATGGAACCCCAACTTGGAGAATATCAAGGGGGATTTGCATGATACAGAAGCTGCTCAAACGACATTCTTAGCCTGAAACTAATAACGGAGTATTTTAAGTATTGAAACAAAGTTATTCATCTCATTCATAGATTTTTAAAAAAAGCATATGATAGGCCCACACTTCTAAAAATCCTTAGATCATGTGGCCTCCATCCTAAACTGGTAAGACTAATCAGCTACCTTTACCTAACACAAATTCGAGCGTCAAGCTTAGAGGAGAAATGTCAAAAGCTTTCACAATAAAAACAGAAGTAAGACAAGGTGATGAACTGTCCCCTTTGGTTTTCAGTGTGGCCTCGACTACATCATGACAATTTGATAAAAAGAAAATCCATGTAAAATCAAAATTGGAGGAAAATCAGCAATAAGAGAAAACGGCCATGGGTTTGCTGACAATTTAGCTCTCTTAGCCCATGACATGGAAGAAGTTCGTACTCAGATCACAAGTCTCCAGAAAATTGCTTCAAAAATATGATTACAAATATCCTGTGAGAAAACAGAAATCATGCCCATGAAATCTCTTTGAAGAGAAAAAAATCTTCATAAATGATCAAGCAATTAACATAGTTCCACAATTTAAATATCTTGGAGAAATTATTTTGCGCAACTTGGATGAGGAAGCAACATCGGTAAATAGAACTAACAAAATGAAAAAAAGCGCAATTTATAACCTGGTCAGCATATAATAAGAAATGCCCGTCAATAGACACTAAGATCCAACATTACAAAACTATAACTCTCCCAGAAGCAACGTATGCTTGTGAAACTCTGTTCCAAATTAAAAATGAAAGAACAGATCAACTACTCAAGACTGAACGAAGAATTATCAGTAAATGCATCAATAAAAAATACCAGGTTGATGAAGTCAGGAGAATCCTCCCTAATGAAACTGTCTGTTGTGAGATTGACCCAATCATCAGCACAATGAAGAAGAAAAGAATCTCATATTTCTTTCATGTCTTACGACTGCCTGACAATACTATTTTAAAACACCTAGTGATGATGAGTATCGGAATGAAGACAGAAGAACAGTGGGTCAAAGAAATTCAGCAAGATCTTGATGCAGTCCGACTCAGAATTACTGATGTAGAGAACAAAAACAAAATTAACATTCTATTTACGAATCATAAATTTTCAGCTGAAATGATGCAAAGAAGACCGGTAGAGATTTCAGACGAGTTAAGAAAATTGCGTTCAGAACGAATGAAAAGTTACTGGGCTGAGCGCAAGAAGCAAGTAGTCTAATCTTCAAACAGAAAATGAACATGGAATGACTCGAGTGATCCAATGTAGCCTATCAAGTTAATAATAATAAAAATGTAGATATCGCTTCACAGAACATGTTGAAACGTAGTGATACGATACTACGTATTATGGTATGGACATAGAAGATTCGAATATCTTGCATTGAAGATGGTGACAAAGTGGCCGAAATCAATCTGCAAAATAAAGAATTTCAATATTTACGTCTGACGCTGTCATTTATCAAAAATATATGTCTTCACATTGTTCTTGTTGTCATCTTATAAATAAAATTAAGCTGTTCCCACCTGATTAGGAGCAGAGACTGAGTGAATACCACAACCTTGACACAGTTTCCACATTGTGAGCAATGTGTATGCATAGTTTCACTCGTACACCTTAACCTTATTTACGACACGTGGTCGCCCTCAGAGACTCGATAGAAACCCAAAATGCGTACAGTTCGTTTTTGGAAAAAATCCTCTCGGGTGACGAGACACAATGTTATCCGTATGAACATACCACATAACAACAAAATGCCGAATGGCTTGAAGGGTCAGCGCTTTGACGACATAATCGGCATTCATGCCAATGTAGCGTGTCAGTTGAATAAAATTACAAAAACAGATTTTTCTGGAAGTTTCAAGTGACTGTGTAGTCGTTCTGTGCATTGTACTCAAGAGGGAAGAGACCATGTACAAGTAGAACACCTGAAGCATTCAAAGCACCATCTTAACGTTTCTCTATTCTTCAAATAGGAAGAGGAAATAGATGAAGCTGCTTTGTTTCAATATTGGCTTAATATCAATTTAGATTATTTAGTTACAACAAAAGTTACACTGGGAAGGGTAATAAAATATATAACCTTTGTTATTGATTTGGTATTACTGAGTGAAGACTATGGAATCAAGATGAATGTGAAGAACATCGAGACAGCGATTTATACAAAGTAGTCAATGAATATGAAGTCGGAAGTTTGTAAAGATTTAGTGAAACATGTTTATTACTGTACATAGAATGCAAAGTCGCCAGTTATTGAGGTATAAAACAATAATAATTAAGGCAAACGAATTGTTTCACAAAAGCAGGTGCATTTTCTATGTTTAATTAAATAAATATTTAAGGAAAGGTTTAATAGAGTGTTTCGTATGGAGTGTTTCCCTGTATGGTGCCGAAACATGGGCACTATGGAAGAGACAGGAGGAATGTTTAGAGGCTTTTAAAGTGCGGGTCTGGAGAAAATTGAAAACAGGTTGTGAAATTATCTGATGAAACATGTAATGAAGAGTTATTAGACAGCTTGAAGGAGAAAAGATAAATACTGGAAGCAATTAAGAAGGGCACAAGAAACTGGCTGGGACACCCAATGTGAAGAGACTGCACACTAAGGGATGCATTAGAAGAAATGGTGAGTACAAAAAGTACCATAGTTATAAGGTACCAATGAACTGACAAAACCAATATAAATGTCTCACAAGCAGTAACGAAAAGGAAGACGGAAAACCAGAAGAACTGGACAATGCTGGTCTTGTAGTAAGGGACCTGCCTGAGGGACATATGACATCACTGTGAACATCGTCATCAGTAAGCTTAAATTGGAAAAGAGATGCAAGTAGTTGGAAACAGTATTTTTTTTAAACTGTGCGTAAAGCCAAATTCATGCTGATGGTTTTAAATGCATCACAGTCATTAACTTTCACAGGTCTTAAAATGAGTTTTACTTTTGTTTTAAGCTTACTGCTTGGTTAAAGACTTAGCTACAGCTATGGCTAGACCAGAATGCAGGTGAGCGAGCATGCCCCAGCCCACTAATTCGCCTTACTGCACAATAGTTGGTTTTTAAGAACTGTATCGACTAATCTTGTCCTGGTGTATGAAATGAATTGTCGGAAATTCATTCACACTGTATGGGACCGCCCAAATTGACGACATTGTAAGTGACATTTAAAACAATTGCCTTGTTATTTAAAATCCCTCAGGTAATGATTAGGCAACGCAATGTATCCATTGAAACCAAACAGGTACCTCTGCGACCCGTGTCAAACTCTACTTGCGCTCAAAGCCAATAAATTTCATTGAACGATTTTTGGGTAGTTATTGGACTTAGTGGTCCCAAGCCTCGTGCACCAAAGACCAAGACTCAGAGTCCCTCCATTGCTATGAGTCTCTTTAAGCCTTCGCCACTAATATTCTAGTCCACAACAGATAATCATCTTAGCAGAGTATAATTTGAAAAATCTGTGGTGTCACCGCCAGACACCACACTTGCTAGGTGGTAGCCTTTAAGTCGGCCGCGGTCCGCTGGTATACGACGGACCCGCGTGTCGCCACTGTCAGTGATTGCAGACCGAGCGCCGCCACACGGCAGGTCTAGAGACACTTCCTAGCACTCGCCCCAGTTGTACAGCCGACTTTGCCAGAGATGGTTCACTGACAAATTATACTCTCATTTGCCGAGACGATAGTTAGCATAGCCTTCAGCTACGTCATTTGCTACGACCTAGCAAGGCGCCTTTATCAATTGCTATTTATGTTGTGATGCATGTACCGCCAAGAGAGATGTTCACCAATTGTGGATTAAAGTTAAGTATTCCAGCAGCTACGTATTATTTTTACTAGACGCAACTCCTTTAAGTGTTCCAGACCTCACGCCAGCCTGCGTGAGCATAAACGCGTGCCCTTCGGCCTCCCGTCCTAGTGGATTGGCTGTCTTGCCAGTCCACAACAAAATAACTGTAAATAGCAAAGACATACAGCAGGAGCTACTGATGATAAGTTATGAAATGAGGACAAAAAGGATTAAAACTACACCTGCACTTACTTTCAGTTACATTGTGTTAAAAAGAGACGTTGTCTAACTTTATTTTACCAGACGAATTTCAAAGAGGAACCATGTCCTCACATTAAGAGGCGATTACATTGTGTGTTTCAGATGTTGAAACACTTTGTTTCTGAGTGCGAAATTCTTTATTGTCATAGTTGCAATTACCATAACAGAATTAATGCGTAGATCTGTTTCTCATATTTACGAATGAGTGTGTACCAGCAATTTTCGAATTTTCAGACATATATCACGAACGCTGAAGTGGCACACCGTAATGGTGGCTGCCTGCACCGTCGAGCGAAGCGGCTGGCGGCGGCCCGCCGCCACTGTATCTCAGCGTGAAGGATGCGCCGGCCTTATCGCGGCCCCTGAGCAGCACCCAGCCCGAGAGCGGCGTGAGGAGCGGTGGCCCGCCGGTGACCCGGCGGGGGCGGACCTCGTAAATCAGGCGCTGCCTGCAGGCTGCCGCCTGTGGCCGAACTGGCGACCGTGACAGGATGCGGCCGCTCCGCATGGCCGGTTCAGCTGCGTGGAGCACCGCGTTCTCCACAGCAGCTACATCTGTTGGCTGTAACTACTGAGTGCTGCTGAAGTTGAATGATTACATGATATTAAAAAGATAATGGCAACAATAAAAGTATTAGCTATTCTAGTAATTCCACACTCACATGTTAGTTTATTTCAGGCTATATTTATTCACCTAACTGTGTGATTCATCACTGATTAATATAATTTGTATTTTTACCACCTCCGTTTTGTAAAGTTTCCTGGGATACACTGTTTGGGTTTTAAGGGCTTTGATTCACTTTATAGTGTGTCTGCCCAGGAATTTCTTCTTCGATCGATGAGCCTCTATCCAGTCTCTATTATTTTGTAGCCTATCTTGGTTTTTCACACACTCAGACTGTGGGCTCCAGTGCTTCTTTCTTTATAGGTGTTGTTACTGGTTTTATCATCCAGGAAAGTATCGAATCCATCTTCGAAGCTTTCTTACCTTTACGTTTAATCAATGCTCCTTTTCTTCCATTGAAACCAACATCCATTGCCCTGCAGTGCCAATAACTAGCTGACGTCAAGGTAGCCTTTATAACTGAGCCGATCGTTTACTCAATGATTGCTGTTGTAACAGTACACGGTATTTTAGTTGCTGCAACGAAATCATCACCTATCATAATTCACACCATATTACATTGTCAATCTTTGACAAATGAACTTGATACTCTACGTAATTGGACATGTTTCTGATCATTTTCATGTCATTAAGTGAAGTTGTTCAGACATGTTCCTGCCAAAATGCAATAGTAATCGAAAGCAAAATGTAAATAAGAAAGCCAAGGCAGTATCTGTATAATAGACAATCACTGATAACCTAATTAAGTTCAATACAGGTATCATTTGGTTCCAATTCAGCAAATATAGAAAAAAAGGGTTAAATCTATAGACGGCAGTCTTGATACTTACACACTAAATAATGTAACAAAAGGCAAAAAAGTAAAAGCCCACCGTCTTGCGATAGTACCTATCGGAGAATGTTGTGAAAATATTGCTACACTCTTGCTCCATATGATAATTCTAAGAAACATGAGGAAAAAAAGGAAACAGAATAGTCAACCATCCCGCCGTGAGAGATTCCACAGTTATAGTCGAACGAAATATCCATAGAAAATTTTAGCACCATCTGGGATTGTCTAAAGTCAAAGAATGGATCCAAAACATCAACCCGGTCTGTTCTAGATCGATCTAGTGCTGAAACTGAAGACAAGAGAAAAACGAAACATTAAACTAAGGTTTCAAGAATTCATCCACGAGGATACTGCTACATCGGTACCTGACCACTCACACTCTTACAAACACAATAAACTGAAATAAGTTCCCGCAGTATTGAAGAAAAGACCATTAACGTTGAATACGAGCTTATTATGTGGCTCTGTTTAAGAAAGGGCAAGACAACAGCCCTACAAAACTACAGTCTACAGTCTAAAATCGTGCATCTATTACTGGATCCCGGACAAAATCCTAAGCTCAAATATTGTGTAATTAAAGATGGGAGAGAAGCTGCTGCTATCAGAGAATCAGCACAGGTTCAGGCAAACCAAATCCTATGAATCACAGCTTGTTTTATTGGCACTCAAAATCTTGCAAACAGTAGGCACTGAATAATAGGTAGAATACATTTCTTTCATTTCCGTCAATCATCACAAAAAGTTAGTCCTATAACATCCGGATTGGTCAGCAATGACCATCTTCAAATCTGCAGCAAAACATGAGAAATTTTAGTGTAACCAGGAGGCAGTTTACATCTTAAAACAGTAAATGTGCCATAATGTAAACTTTCATAGACATAGAAACGTGCGCTTAGAACAGGTATGTCGTAGCACACCTGCTTTACAGCATGTCCTTATACACCCCTGGAAATGTAAAAAAGAACACATTGACACCGGTGTGTCAGACCCACCATACTTGCTCCGGACACTGCGAGAGGGCTGTACAAGCAATGATCACACGCACGGCACAGCGGACACACCAGGAACCGCGGTGTTGGCCGTCGAATGGCACTAGCTGCGCAGCATTTGTGCACCGCCGCCGTCAGTGTCAGCCAGTTTGCCGTGGCATACGGAGCTCCATCGCAGTCTTTAACACTGGTAGCATGCCGCGACAGCGTGGACGTGAACCGTATGTGCAGTTGACGGACTTTGAGCGAGGGCGTATAGTGGGCATGCGGGAGGCCGGGTGGACGTACCGCCGAATTGCTCAACACGTGGGGCGTGAGGTCTCCACAGTACATCGATGTTGTCGCCAGTGGTCGGCGGAAGGTGCACGTGCCCGTCGACCTGGGACCGGACCGCAGCGACGCGCGGATGCACGCCAAGACCGTAGGATCCTACGCAGTGCCGTAGGGGACCGCACCGCCACTTCCCAGCAAATTAGGGGCACTGTTGCTCCTGGGGTATCGGCGAGGACCATTCGCAACCGTCTCCATGAAGCTGGGCTACGGTCCCGCACACCGTTAGGCCGTCTTCCGCTCACGCCCCAACATCGTGCAGCCCGCCGCCAGTGGTGTCGCGACAGGCGTGAATGGAGGGACGAATGGAGACGTGTCGTCTTCAGCGATGAGAGTCGCTTCTGCCTTGGTGCCAATGATGGTCGTATGCGTGTTTGGCGCCGTGAGGTGAGCGCCACAATCAGGACTGCATACGACCGAGGCACACAGGGCCAACACCCGGCATCATGGTGTGGGGAGCGATCTCCTACACTGGCCGTACACCACTGGTGATCGTCGAGGGGACACTGAATAGTGCACGGTACATCCAAACCGTCATCGAACCCATCGTTCTACCATTCCTAGACCGGCAAGGGAACTTGCTGTTCCAACAGGACAATGCACGTCCGCATGTATCCCGTGCCACCCAACGTGCTCTAGAAGGTGTAAGTCAACTACCCTGGCCAGCAAGATCTCCGGATCTGTCCCCCATCGAGCATGTTTGGGACTGGATGAAGCGTCGTCTCACGCGGTCTGCACGTCCAGCACGAACGCTGGTCCAACTGAGGCGCCAGGTGGAAATGGCATGGCAAGCCGTTCCACAGGACTACATCCAGCATCTCTACGATCGTCTCCATGGGAGAATAGCAGCCTGCATTGCTGCGAAAGGTGGATATACACTGTACTAGTGCCGACATTGTGCATGCTCTGTTGCCTGTGTCTATGTGCCTGTGGTTCTGTCAGTGTGATCATGTGATGTATCTGACCCCAGGAATGTGTCAATAAAGTTTCCCCTTCCTGGGACAATGAATTCACGGTGTTCTTATTTCAATTTACAGGAGTGTATAATGAAGCCATAGTGGCATCGTCACAGAGTATACACAGTATCAGCTTAGCATCGTCGTACGTATTTGAAATGTGATGTAAACTAGACCACAATACCGCCGGAGTCATACTGTTATTGACTACTCTTCATAACAAACTGCTGTACAGTAGCCACAACATCAGTGGGCCGGCCGGGGTGGCCGAGCGGTTCTAGGCGCTACAGTCTGGAGCCGCACGACCACTACGGTCGCAGGTTCGAATCCTGCCTCGGGCATGGATGTGTGTAACGTCCTTAGGTTTAAGTAGTACACAAGGTATAAAATGAGAGCACATTGGTGGAGCTGTCATTTGGAGTAAGAAGATCCATGTGATAAGCATTGAGACATGATTATGACAGCACGAAGGAAATTAACAGGAATGGTAGTTGGAGCTAGACACATGGGACGTTCCATTTCGTTAGGGAATTCAATATTCGGAGATTCACAGATCGACCGTGTGTCGAGAATACTAAATTTCAGGCATCACCTCTCATCACGGACAACACAGTCGGTCCGCAGCTCGTGGTCTCGCGGTCGTGTTGTGGCTTCCCGAGCATGGGGTCCCGGATTCGATTCACAGCAGGATCACGGATTTTCACCTGCCTCGAGATGACTCGATGTTTGTGTTGTCCTCATCATTTCATCATCATTCTTGAAAGTGGCGAGATTGGGCTGAGCAATGGTTGGGAATTTCTATGGCCGAGCTGTTCTGGGCGCTTCAGTCTGGAACCGCGGGACCGCTACGGACACAGGTTCGAATCCTGCCTCGGGCATGGATGTGTGTGATGTCCTTAGGTTAGTTAGGTTTAAGTAGTTCTAAGTTCTAGGGGACTGATGACGTGACATTTTAAGTCCCATAGTGCTCAGAGCCATTTGAACCATTTTTATTATTCCACTCTCGAAAAGCGCACGTAACAAGCCAACACCTATGTCTTTGTGTGTGAGCTCTGATTTCCCATATTTTACTATGATAATCGTTTCTCCCTATGGAGGTCGCCGCACCAAAATATTTTCGCATTCGGAGGAGAACATTGGTGAATGAAATTTTGTGAGAAGATCCCTCCGTAACGAGGAACGCCTTTGTTTTAATGACGTTCAACCCAAATCCTGTACCATGTCCATGACACTCTCTCCCCTATTTCCGATAATTCAAAACGTGCTGCTCTTCTTTGAACTCTCTCGATGTAATCCGTTAATCCTATATGGTAAGGATCCCACGCCGCACAGCAGTAGACCAAAAGAGGATGGAAAAATCGTGGGTAGGCAGTCATTCGTTTGCCTTTCCATAACATTTTCTATGTGTTCTTTCCAATTTAAGTCGTTCGTAACAGTAATTCCGAGTAATTTAGTTGAATTTACGGCTTTTATATTTGATCGATTTATCGTGTAACCGACCTTTAGCTCTCATGACCTCACACTTTTCATTATATTGGGTCAATTGCCAATTTTCGCATCATACAGATATCTTTTCTAAATCGTTTTGCAATTTGGTTTAATCTTCTGATGACTTTACTAGACGATAAATGGCAGCATCATTTGCAAATACCTAAGACAGCCGCTCAGATTGTCTCCTAAATCGTTTGTATACGTAAGGAACTGCAGAGGGCCTATAACACTACTTTGTGGAACACCACAAATCACTTCTGTTTTACTCGATGACTTTCCGTCGGGTACTACGAACTATGACCTGTCTGACAGGAAATCGCGAAACCAGTCGCATAACTGAGACTATATTCCATATGTACACAATCTGATTACAAGCGGACTGTGAGATACAGTGCTGGAAATCTAGAAATACGGAATCAGTTTGAAATCGTTTGTCAGTAGCACTAAACTCTCAAAACCTGTGTTTATTTTGTAACAATAGACCGCTCTCTTCAAGGTGATTCATAATGCTCGAACATAATATATGAGGGTCGTTCAATAAGCAGTGCCCCACATTTTTAAGTCATTAATATCTTAGACAAACGTCCTTGTTGATGTTTCACATTTGACGTTTGTTCTGTGCGCTGGTGAAGTTTCGAACCGTCCTGGCAGACGACTGAGCCGTAGTACAACGTCAAAATGGCGTCTACATACGACTCACGTTACAAGCAGCGTGCTATTATTGAACTCCTGTGTGCAGGAAAAGAAACCATGATAAACATCCATAAGCGTTTGTGTGCAGGGCGGTGCTGCAGTTGACAGGAGTACACTCGGGCGACAGCTGAAGAAAGGTACAGACTCAGGAAATGTGGAGAGGTTTACATATTGAATAAAGTGGGTGCACGCCATGATCATCCACGCACGGGACGTCCTGTCACAGTGACTGCTCCAGACATGCTGGGTCGTGCGGATGCCATTATTCGTGCCAACCGGAGCATCACAATTCGACATTTGGCTCTACACTTATCGTTCAGCATTGGAAATGCCTCTTCAATGATCGATACTCTCGGATATTCAAAGAGGAGCTCACGATGGGTTCCACGAACGCTCACAGTGGACCGCAAGACTCAAAGAAAGGCCATTTCATCTGAATTGTTGGAGCATTTTGAGACCGACGGAGAGGCCTTTCTGTCACGGATCGTTACGGGGGACGAAATCTCGGTGCACCACTTTGCGCCAGAAACTAAAAGGCAGTCCATGGAATGGCTTCATCCCCATTCACCACAAAAGAAGAAATTCAAGACAACCCACTCTGCTGGAAAAATCATAGTGTTGCCAAGAGTGCCATCAATTCAGAGGCATACGTAAAGACTCTGAATAAACACAAGAACGGTTTCTGACGTGTTCGTTCGGACAAGAATCCAGCAGAAATCTTGCTCAAACACGACAATGCACGCCGACACACACGTCTGAGAACGCGGGAACACATCGTCAAATTGGATTGGACATCATTGCCTCATTCACTCTACAGTCCAGATCCGGCACCCTCGGACTTCCATCTCTTTCGGCCGGTTAAAGATTCTTTACCGGGAACACACTTTGAAGTGTGTGTCGAGTGAGCGGCTGGGTATGACTATTAAGTGTGGAGCTATTGCATCAGCATACTCAGAAAGGAACCTAACTGATGTACTGTCTGGACCGGAAGACTTGCTTTTATTAAGTGATTTACATTGCTTCGCTACTCCGAGAATACATACTTCTAAGTTAATCATGTTGACAGCTGCTCTTGATTAGAATTCTGGAATATTTACGTCGTCTTCTTTGGTGAAGAAATTTCGAAAGGTTGTGTTTAATAACTCTGCTTTCGCAGCACTGTCGTTGACAGTATTTCCATTGCTATCGTGCAGAGAAGGCATTGATTGTGTCTTGCTGCTAGTGTACTTTACATACGACCAGAATCTCTTTGGATTTTCTGCCAGGTTTCGAGATAGTTTCGTGGTGGAAACTATTATCAACATCTCGCATTGAAGCTCGTCCCAAGTTTCGAGCTTCTGTAAAAAATCACCGATCTTGGGGATTTTGCGTTCGTTTAAATTGGCCATGCTGTTTTCGTTGCGCCGGCGGAGGTGGCCGTGCGGTTCTGGCGCTGCAGTCTGGAACCGCGGGACTGCTACGGTCGCAGGTTCGAATCCTGCCTCGGGCATGGGTGTGTGTGATGTCCTTAGGTTAGTTAGGTTTAAGTAGTTCTAAGTTCTAGAGGACTTATGACCTAAGATGTTGAGTCCCATAGTGCTCAGAGCCATTTTTCTTCGTTGTTTCTACATCAGTGTTCTGATCAGTTTTGTGTATCAAGGGGGAATCAGCTCCTTCGTTTGTTAATTTATTTAGAATAAATCTCTTGAGTTGCTGTCGATACTATTTCTTTGAATTCTACACTTACTTCGTTAATTTGGAGAAAGTGGATATTGTCTCTCAGGAAGGCGTCAACCGAATTTTTATCTGCTTTCTTGTTTAGGCATATTTTTTGGAGTATTTTGAAGGTATTCAGTCTCGCTACGACAACCCTGTGTTCACTAAAACCAGTATTTGTGTTGATGCTCGTTATTAGCTCAGGATTATTTGTTACTATAAGGTCAAATGTGTCTTCACTAGATATCGCCATCGTAAGTCTACACATATTAGTGGATTATAAGATTGTACACAGTGCAATAAAATGAAGAATATTGTAGGCAAAGTCTATCGTGGAGTCACTAAGTGTGTAAGTCTTCACGTTACAAAAGGCAATGAATCAAAAGCCCCAAGTAAAGTTATATTCAAACTTGTTAGAAAAGGAAGCGGTTAAATGACAAAATGAAATTCTGGTACGTTCTGTGGTCATTGTAGACGAAAATAATAGCATACACAAGAACAAGGTTATGCAGCTAATAAAATAAAACAAAATTGATATAATAATTAGGGAAAGAGGCGAAATGGATGAAAACACAAAACTTAAGCGAATAATTAGAGCTCTATGTTGACGTAGGCTCCAGAATGTAGCATAGGTGAGAAGTCTGGGAAACGTAACCGCCAAAGGGTCTTTCACACCGTGCGACACGTCGTTCGAAGAAAAGTATGAGAAAATATTGTTTGAGTGACTTAATAAGCCTATCTTGTGAATAAAGCATATTACGTGAACAGAGAAGGGACAACCAAAAACGGGAGTAGTCGGTGGGTTCCGTCTTCCTACATTTCCGTAAGGCATTCGAGAGCATCACTTTGTCGAATCATAACAATAATACGCTCGTAAGGAGTATCTACCTTTAGCGACATGATACTCGTTCATAATAGTTTTGACTAGTACAACCGAAAACATTATCCTGGACGGGAATAATCCTATAAAAACCAAATTAGTTTAAGGAAACGTAATAGGAGCACTAATGTACTAAATATATATAAATTATTTATAAGGTGCGGTGACCAGAATAAGTTCCGTTCGCTGACGATACTGTTTCTTAGACGAAAGTAACGTTGCCTTAATATCACCAGGGAATGAACGATTTGGACAGTAATTCATCTTTCTGTGCTCAATGGTAGGTCTCTTCAAATGTACATGAGTGTAAGGTAACGCACTTAATGAAGAGCAAGCTAATCTTAGCCATGCAGTAAATGAAGCAGCTTGTCAAACGCTTTAGTGTGTAGCTGTATAATATATTCGAATGGGATCTATACATAGGTAAAGTAATACAGAAGCTCAGTTGGGCAAGTTTTGCACTTGGAAGTATTCCGCACTAGGATGATTTTGAAGACTTGTTCCTGTAGTCTTATATGGCAATGCACCTAAAGCGAACATCGTATTTGTTGAGGAAACACAAGCAGTGCAAATACTGCGTAAAGGAGGTGATCATACCCATTGCAGAGATCTTTGCGAGGAGCTTGTAATTTTTTGTACGAACTTTTCAGTTATTTATTGTAGATAATAAAAATGAAATACAGCTGAATTACATATTGTACAGACACAGTACGAGTCATAAAAGTAACATTTGGGTACACTGGGCACATGCTTCCGTCTGTTCTAGAATTCATCGTGGAGTTCCCTAAAAGAGTTTCCACAAGTTCCTTACATAAAGTAAGAAATGGACAAGCCCTGTCAACAAATTAAAAATATACTTAAGTTGCTACTCGTTCTAAAAATAGTTGGTTGCGTAGATAAAACGCTCAGAAATTTCTATTAGCTACATGGCAGACAACAGCGTACGTTTTAAGAATGCAGGGCAAGTAGTAGCACACTACGGACCGCCGTTGATCAATAAAGAATAGACAAACTCCTTACACTGAAAAGTCCCAGTCTAGTGATACAAGTATGAAGCTAGTAGAAGGAGATAAACAGAAGTTATTTAATAGCTGAGGAAGCACTTTTTTTTATTTTTTAGGTGTAGTGGCTCTTCTTCAGATTCATTGTTACGTTTACGCTGTATAGCCATGTCTGCGGAGTTGCCTGACAGACAGTTGTAACAACAGCAACCACAACATATTTTCAATCAGGCTCACAGACGGTTCCACCTCTGACAGAGGGTGGTAGCGTAGTACCACTACTATACAATCAAAGTTACGTCCACTGAACTAGAACGTGACAGTCTCATTCCACACATGGGGAGTATTTAGAGGGTCGTGCTCCCAACGACACCGGATTGTCTTTGAGTTGTTTTCGACTGTTAACGAGAGCTCTAATGTAGTCTCCGAGTACCTGCTTCCCGGACTTCCCTGACGACGCTCTAGAAACCAGCGACTCTCGACAGGACTTATACTCTGGGACTAGTAAAGCGATTTGTTTAAGACTTTGTGTCTAAGTGGTCATTAGCGGACTTGGATGGTTTACACCGATAAGAGTTGTAACTGTACCTTCTTACTGTATTTACAGTATAATAAACCTGGTGACTCATTTTTGTCACTAAGTAATTGTGCAGCCACATTAATAAATTGAGACAAAAACTTTATACATAATACCGCACATGGCTAAGATACTCAGAGTACTTGGCATAGCGTAAACAAAAACTGTATTAAGCAGTTTAGTCTTAAAGGTACGGAATTAAGGAAGTGATACATGGATGAACGGAAAGAAAAGTATAGTAGTATTTTAGGAGCCTCAGATGCAGAATTAGGGAACGATTGAATAAATCTGGGAAAAGGAATGCAATAAGAGGCGAATGGAAAGCTTTGAGAGATGGAACAATGACGCCGGCTCAGGTACAAATAATAAAAAATGCATGCCGCTGTATAAATTCTAGGATAAAATACAATATGATCATAGTTCGTGAAAAGAGAAAATATTTTTAAAAATGCAGGAATGCAAGTAAGCAAACGGGAATAAATAGCTCTAAAGTTTGAGATTGACACAAACTGCAAAATGGCAAAGTAAGAATGGGTAGAAGAGAAATGTACGACAGCAAAAGCACTCATGAGAATGGCGAACATAGATGCCACCTACAGAAAAATTAAAGAAAGCTTTGAAGAAAAAGTAATCACTGACCAGTATATTAAGAGCTCAGCTGGCAAGCCGGAACCAAGAGAAGAAAGGAAAGCTGAAAGGTCAGGCAGTTCCATCGCTGCCCTCGGTTGTTGGCCATGGGTAATTACAATCACGAATGCTTCTGCTCAGTTGATTGATCAGCCACATAGCCACAGGTCAGCTATTAGAAATTCCGCTGTCTACCACTGCCCTTGAGCACCCGAGCTGAGACACAAACAAATCTAAAGGCCACCTGTGTAAGGGGTCGACAAAAATGTGAAAACACAAAAACACAACACTCTATAATACTTAATACGGTGTAGAGAAATCGTTGTCATTCAAAACAGCTTTCAGCCTCACAGAATGGACAAATCCAGGCCTCTATGCTTTTATGTGGCGATTTTGTTTCACACTTCCTGCGAAATTGTGGTAAGTACACGTAGCGATCATGGAGGTGGATAGCGATCACGAATTCTTCTGTCCACAGTAGATCACAAAGGCTCAGTGATATTGCTAACTAGTGACTAGTGGCCAAAGAAGAAGTGACTATTCATCCGCAAGATCATAAACCCAATACTGGACGATGTGAGCCATCGTCTTTGAACAAGATAGCACAGCTGAGGAACAAACACTGTACCATAGAATGGACCTAACCAGCCAACACAGCCTTCACACACAGCGGCAAGGAGGGACGGGCTGGGCTACGGAGAGGTGCAGCAACTGTCATCGTATGAAAGCTGGACAGGAGCTGAGATGATTAGCGAACAAAGTAACATAACAGACAGAAGGTTTACTTAACTTGTATTTCTCCAAGTGTACGAAGACTCATTACAAATAACGCAACAAGAAACACAGACCAACGATCACAGTGTCGACAAGGAGGAGGCTCTCTGAATTAAGTTCAAACAGTGGAGTTGGAGCCTTGACCAGGTGGCGTCTGCGTAGCGCCTTGAAGCGAAGAGGCTCAAAGTGGGGTCTGTGGCTGCCGCCGCCCGTCCTTAGACCGCTCCCAGTACAGAGCAGCCGCCGGAGTGTCTCAGCTGGCGAGCAGTGCTGGCCACGTTGGGTCCTGCAGGACTGTTGCCGGTGTCTGACACAAACTTGCAGTTTCGTTGCCAACTCTGACGCCCATGCGGTGGTGTCGATACGTGATACCAGTCAAAATGATCACATAATCATCGTCAGTAATGCGACTTTCCAGAGTAAATGAGGGCCAGAAATTGTGAACAACGTGGAGTAAGACTCATCAAACTAAATAATTTTCTTCCGTTGTAGTCAAGGCTTCATAGCTTTGGGACTTAGTTTCCCTGTTATAGGAATTTGCATCACTAATGGGTGATTTTGTAATTCCAGATCGCCCGGAAATTCTTAGTTTATAGAGCGTCTGTCGTGCTTATATTTCGTCACTATGGAAAGACGTCTACAGACGTTAAAGTAACCTCTGGCGTGCCACAGGGGAGTGTTATGGGACCATTGCTTTTCACAATATATATAAATGACCTAGTAGATAGTGTCGGAAGTTCCATGCGGCTTTTCGCGGATGATGCTGTAATATACAGAGAAGTTGCAGCATTAGAAAATTGTAGCGAAATGCAGGAAGATCTGCAGCGGATAGGCACTTGGTGCAGGGAGTGGAAACTGGCCCTTAACATAGACAAATGTAATGTACTGCGAATACATAGAAAGAAGGATCCTTTATTGTATGATTATATGATAGCGGAACAAACACTGGTAGCAGTTACATCTGTAAAATATCTGTGAGTGTGCGTGCGGAACGATTTGAAGTGGAATGATCATATAAAATTAATTGTTGGTAAGGCGGGTACCAGGTTGAGCTTCATTTGGAGAGTCCTTAGAAAATGTAGTCCATCAACAAAGGAGGTGGCTTACAAAACACTCGTTCGACCTATACTTGAGTATTGCTCATCAGTGTGGGATCCGTACCAGATCGGGTTGACGGAGGAGATAGAGAAGATCCAAAGAAGAGCGGCGCGTTTCGTCGCAGGGTTATTTGGTAACCGTGATAGCGTTACGGAGATGTTTAACAAACTCAAGTGGCAGACTCTGCAAGAGATGCGCTCTGCATCGCGGTGTAGCTTGCTCGCCAGGTTTCGAGGGGGTGCGTTTCTGGATTAGGTATCGAATATATTGCTTCCCCCTACTTATACCTCCCGAGGAGATCACGAATGTAAAATTAGAGAGATTAGAGCGCACACGGAGGCTTTCAGACAGTCGTTCTTCCCGCGAACCATACGCGACTGGAACAGAAAAGGGAGGTAATGACAGTGGCACGTAAAGTGCCCTCCGCCACACACCGTTGGGTGGCTGGCGGAGTATAGATGTATATGTAGAATCGGGTTCAAAAATCATCTGTCACGATCACTCAACATTTGTTCGCGTTGTGACTTAGCGGACGACATTTTTCCGCTTACCCCTGTATGTGAAGATGAGATGGGAGAGACAGCACCGTGAGAAGAATTTGGCAGAGTACTGGATGACCCAAATCGATAAAATCGTACATTAGCGACATCCCTCATAATTTTTGACATCCTTTGGAGAGCCAGCCATGCCAAAAGTAATGCACATGGTGTGCGAGATATAAGAGACAGTCGAAATGGTGATATTCCAAGAAAACTGTAATAATTTGATTTCCTTGGAAGGCGGGTGCCGACAGGTGTAAACATTACGGAAATACAAATCAGTTTAATAATTCGTGGTTGCAAAACACTGACTCGAATTATTTAGAGAGGAATGGAACCCAGTTTCATTCTGGAGACGCACAGAAATGTACGGCCACATAGGCAATACTGATTTGAAAGATAGGTTAAAGAAACGCAAAGCTAAATTTATACCATACATTCTTCGAAATTTTGAAGATAGGAGGCGAGTGGAATGGTTACAAGATGACGTCCAAGAAAAGTAAATCAAGAATAATGGAATTTAGTCGAATCAAATCAGATAATGTTGAAGGAATTAGATTAGGGAATAACAGATTACTTACGCTATTTAGGCACTGGATGAAATAGGAGGTAAATAAAATGCAGACAAGTACTAATAAGAAAAATATTTCTTGAAAAGAAAAATTTCTTTAACATCGAATTCTTACAGCTGTCTCCGACCACTGTTGTCAGGTGGTCCTTTCTGGTAGTGGTTAAATGTGTGTGGAAATCTGCAGGATTGATTCTGCGGTACCGCAACGTGTGAGGAGTCAAAAATGCTTTATCAAAAGCAACATTATTTATTATTATACTGAAGAGGCAAAGAAACTGGTACATCTGCCTAATATCGTGTAGGCGACCCGCGAGCACGGAGCAGTGTCACAGTACGACGTGGCATGGACTCCGCTAATATCTGATGTACTACTGGAGGGGCTTAACACTATGAATCTTAGAGGGCTGTCCATAAATCTGTAAGAGTACGACGGGCTGGAGATCTCTTCTAAACAGCAGGCTCCAAAGCATCCCAGATATGCTCAACAATGTTCATGTTTGGCGAGTTTGGAGACCAGCGGAAGTGTTTAAACCCAGAAGAGTGTGGTATCGCATTGTCCTGCTGGTATTGCCTGTCGGAATGCACAGTGGACGTGGATGAATGCAGGCGATCGGCAGGATGCTTACGCGCGTATCACTTTTCAGAGTCGTATCTAGACGCATCGGGGGTCCCAAATCACTCCAACGGCGCACGCCCTACACCATTACAGAGCCTCCACCATCTTGAACAGTCCACTGCTGACATGCAGGGTCCATCGATTAATGAGGATGTCTTCATACCCGTACACTTCCATCCTCTCGTTACAATTTGAAACAAGACTCGTCTGACCAGGAAACATGTTCTCAGTCATCAACAGTCCAATGTCGGTGTTGACGGGCCCAGGTGAGGCGTAAAGCTTTGTGTCGTCCAATCACCATGGGTATACGAGATGGCCTTCGGCTCCGAAAGCCCATATCGATGATGTTTCGTTGAGTGGTTCACACGCTGACGCTTGTAGATTGCACAGCATTGAAAACTGTAGAAGTTTGTGGAACGGTTGCACTACAGTGACGCTGAACTACTCTCTTCAGTCGTCGTTGGTCCCGTTCTTGCAGGATCTTTTTCCGTCAGCAGCGATATCAGAGATTTGATGTTTTACCGGATTCATGATATTCTCAGTACACTCGTGAAATGGTCGTACGGGGAAATTCATACTTCATTGGTGCCTCGGAGACGCTGTGTCCTATCGCTCGTGCGCCGACTACAAGTTCAAACTCACTGAAATCTTGGCAACCTGCCGTTGTAGCAGCAGTAATCGATCCAAGAACTGCGCGAGACGCTTGTTGCCTTGTATAGGCAATGACGGCCGCAGCGCGATATTCTGCCTGTCTACATATCTCTGTATTGGTATACGCATGCCTATACCAGTTTCCTTGGCGTTTCGGTGTGTTGCGTTTCATAGAGCACTCCGATCATAAATGCCCAGTCACATGCAGGATGACAGATATTGAAATATACGAAAAGAGACGTAAATTAGGTACAAACTATGGCGTGTACCCACTTTATTCAACATGTAAACATCACTACAGATGTTATGTTATGACAGATGTTATGTTATGACACGTTCGATATGCCTGCTATCATTGGCGATGATGTAGCGCAGACAAATAGCAAAATTCCGCATGATCCGCTAAAGTGTCGGAACGCTGGTGCTGTCGATGAATTCTTGAATGACTGTTTCCATCTCAGCAATGGGTTTGAGGCTACTGCTTTACGTCCTGTCTTTAATACTGCCCTACAAAAATAAGTAGCATGAGTCCAGATCCGGAGAATATGGCGGCCAATCGAGGCCAATGCCAGTTGCCTCGGGTACCTCCGAGCCAGAATGCGGTCCCCATAATGCTCTCCCAGGACATCAGACACTCTTCTGATTCGATGGGGTCGAGCTCAGTGTTGAATGAACCACATCTTGTCGAAGTCAGGATCACTTTGGATGATGGGAATGAAAGCATATTCCAAAACCTTCACGTACCGTTCGGTAGTCACCGTGCCATCAAGGAATATCGCACCGATTATTCTGTCACTGGACACTGCACACCACACAGTCTCCCGTCGAGGATGAAGAGACTTCTAGATGGCGAAATGCGATTTCTCAGTTCCTCAAATGCGCCAATTTTGCTTATTGACGACCCATCCAAATGAACGTGGGCTTCGTCGCTAAACCAGACCATATTTACAGGAAAGACTTGTTCGACAATTCTGTGGACAATCGTGTTGGAGGAAGCCAACAATTGCTCCATGGCGCTGGGGCTTAGTGACTGATGGACTTGAATTTTGTATAGGAAGAGATGCAGGTCTTCAACAATGATTTGCCGCAGTCTCCTGGTTGATTGCCACCTGTTGTGCAGCTCGTCTCGTCGATTTCCTCGGGACAGCTTGTCTCCTCAGTGTTTTCAGGCGAATCAAATTCTTGGTTTTTAGTACTGTTGGAACGGTTGTCTTCAGCTTGAACTCGGTCGCAAACGTCTTTTGAGCCGCAGTTTGGCTGTTATTACTTGCAAAGTAGGCCTTCACAGGCGCTATAAGCTGAGGCACGCTGTACCTGACATTTTCTCTTTTAAATGGCCGATAACAACAAGGCGCGTGAGCATGCGCATATTAATTCCCATCAACCCCCGCGGCCTACCGTGCTGTTTGAACGTCTTAACGCAAACCGTTCGGAAGTTATGAGGATTTTATTTAACGTAGTTCAACAACTGTCACTGCACTGTCACTGCAACAGAATACAGAGTACTCCAGGAGGAATGGTCAGTATTCAAGCATATAACAGGTGCTCTCATTTGGAGCAAAATAATTGATATAGATTCATACCCTATACCGTATGGTTTCCAACACATTTAATGTACATCGTTATCTCTGGAACAGATGGCTTTACACACGACTGGTTTGGATGATGCTTTACGAACAGAATTCCGAAACCTGTGCTGAATAATTCAAACAATGTTTGGAAAGGTAGAAAACTTTACTGACTAGGAAGAAATATCAATGGGAGTCACACAGGGTTCAACTTTTGGGTCCACTCCAGTTTCTATGGCAGAAAGATACCCGAGCAAAAAGGTCGAAAGTAACGAGGTAAGTTGGGCTACAATAAGACATAAAAATGTCTGGGTAGATAAAAACATACTTGCACAACACTAGCCCAAACATAAATGTACATTAAATTTTGCTGTTTATTTATCTGTCGTGTTGTTCTGCCGGATATGTCCGACTGAACAGACACCACATTGTGATACAAAGGCCGTATACAGGGTGTAATTTTTAAGGTGACAAACCAGATAAACTAGAAAAATAAGCGTGACATGAAAAAATGTGTAGAATCCAAAGCTGATTATTTTCGAGGGGGACATCTGCTGGTGCTAAAATTAGCCCACCACCCCAGCCCCCTGGGAATAGGATGGGAGGCAACTTTAAAATTTCAAATATGAACCCCGACTTTTTATTGCAGAATAAGATTTTACGCAAGAAACTACGTACATTTTATTTTAAACATTTGTTTTGATTCTTGGTAGTTGGCGCTGTAATTCAAGAAAATCCATGTTCTCATTTTTGTGTGGAAAATGGTTATGGATAAATAAAAAATACTTATTTTCTTCGTAAATTTTGATTCGGTAAAACTAAAACTCTCCCTCTCTCCCTATAGGGTGAGATTTCAGACAGAGAAATTATAGTTTTACAAATGTTGACCCAAATACTGTATTAATTTTTTCGACAGATTCGGATAAGTTTTGTTTGTTTCGTGGTAATTAACTAACTAGTCAGATTATTTGTTTGATACATAAAAGTTGCGTGGCCTCATGAATCATCTAAAGCTTGCACCGCGAGTATTGCAGAAATGGAAAGTAATCTGATTAGCGGTTTTCACAGAATGTATCGGTAGTCAAGGGCTCATATGGTTAGCCACTCAACATATTGTAATAATACTTAGAAAGTGTATTTTTGTTCAAATATACAATTTATTAAGTGGAAAATTGGCTATTGACACTAACAAACTAAAAGTAGGGTACGTTAGAATGTTTCTGGTGTTTGTTGCAGGATTCTAGTGCGAGTCATTTACGAGATATCGTATTGTGAAAACATCCTACACCGACACTTTTACAATACTATTGCCAGCACACAATAAAGAAGAAAGTGCATACACTAGTTACGTGGATTCTCACCAGTAACGAGACAATAGACTGTCACTGATTGTATTCAAAGTGACCACCGGCAGCGGCAATACACGCTACCAGTGTGCTAGCATTTCAGTGGAGATATCCGAGCAGACTATAGTAATATGTCGTGGCATATCATCGAGTGTAGGTTGTATGTCCTTGTAGACATTGTCGTTCAGCATTCTCCACAGAAAACAATTTACAGGCGTCAAATCCAGGGAATAGGCCGGCTAAGGTACAGGTCTTCTGCGTGCAATCCAACGATATGGAGAAGATTCGTGAAGAGATGCTGTAGTACTTTGTGTGCTATGGACTGGACAGCCATTATGTTAGTACTACAGGTTCCTCCTAGTCTGCTGAGGAGCATCTTCTAACATCCGTGTAACATGGCCTGTTAGGAGACTGCGATACTTGAGCGCGTTCAGTGTTCCGTCTACGAAAAACAGGCCTGTGAGCTGGTGCTTCACTACCCCACACAACACGGTTACGCTGCATTAACGCTGACGTTCCATCTAGGGAACAAATGGGGATTGTCAAGAGAAAAATGGTGCATGTTTCTGCGGTTTACCTGACCATGATTGGTAAATGTGACTTCATCACTAAACAAGATACGTGATGCATCTTTTTTTTTTATATATAAAGGATGGGGCCCCTCCACGCCCGCACCAACGTGGTGACCAAACCAAAAGTTCTACTGTCACGTCCGTAAGCATGTTAGTTTTTGAATCAGGCGTCACAGGATGCAGGCTGTGATGTTATCCATGCGTCTGGGTAAGATTACTCATTAACATGGTCCATCAGGAGATAGAAGTGGTCGAAAACAATTGAAGGGTAGCGGTTGTAAGTGCAGAGGAAAAAAAGTGCCAAGGCCAGCGCCAAGGGGAAAAAAACCTCTGCGACTGTAGGACGGGTAGTAAGGGCAGTAGCGGCTTGTTAGCTGCGACAGAGCATGCAAGGTGAGGGAAGGTTAACGTGAGGTATCGTGCATCGTTACCTATGTGCTGCGTGGTCGTTAGCTGGGTCAGTCCGGGTGCTGCGGCTGGGCTCGCTTGTAGTCTCCTGGGCCGGCCGCAGTGCCTTTCTTCCTGTAACATAAGAGTTCGGCGCGGCAACGCATGCGTTGCTGTTAGGCTGCGCCTTGTCGTCGGTGACTTGGCGCAGCTTCATCAGGCTGGTGCAGAACGGCGACGATCGGCTACCGTTCAGCGTCCTCCTCTACTGCACGGCGCAGCCCTTCCGTAAAGTAGCTTCCATGAGCTCCGCTTGTTCGGAGAGCTGCGCCAGTTCAGCGTCGGAGGAAGTATTACCATTCGCTCGCGCTTGTGCGATAAAGGCTGCCCTTTTGGCTTCTCGATCCCTTGCGGGACCCGCTCCCGCAGCAGTCGGCGTTGCCACCGGTTCAGCTGGGGCGGTGGTTTTCTTCTTTGCACCTTTGACCTGCGTTGCTGCTGGGGCAACCGCTGGGACAGGCGCGCGAACGTCCTTCTGCGAGGTCGCTGGAGTGTTCGCAGGTACGACTGCGCTGGGGCCTCGGGCGAAGACTGCTCGCAGTTGCCTCAAGCCTCCTTCTCTGCAGCCACGGCGGCTGCGAAGGCAGCCCTCTCCGCCGCCATGACGGCTTTGAGGGCTGCTGTGGCCTCCTTCACGGCGGCGCCGAGTTCGAGGTCACACTTCTTCTCGGGAGAGCGAGCTGCGTCCTGGCTGCCCGTTTACGAGCGGTCGTCCCTGCCCCTGGCAGGTGGATCTGCTGCTGCGCCGTCCCTCAGCTGCGCCGGGCTGTTCTGCGCCCTACGCCGTTTCCGACGTCGTCTTCGCTTCTGCCGCTGCGTCGGTACGGCCGCGGCCGCCTCGCCGCCCCCGGCACGGCTGCGGCTTGAGAAGGCTGCACAACCGCGCCAACTGGCGACGTGCGGGCCGCCACACCGGACACAAGTCGGTAGAGCGTTGCTGCCGCGGTCGCAGGCGCGGCTGTCGTGCTCTTCTGAGCACTTGACGCACCGCGACGCGTTGCGGCAATACTTCGCAACATGGCCCTCGCCCTGGCACCTGAAGCACTGGGGCAGAGGGTCCATGTCGGTCGGGAGAGCCTCTGTCGTCACCGGGAAGCCCAGTAACTTCCGCAAGTCGAAGATGTCGCTCCCGCCGTCGACCGTTTGCACGGTCACGGCATAGAGCGGCGCCCTCTTCCTGTTGGTCCGGTTGTGCAATTTTGCGGTTGCACAACCAAACCCAGCTCGCAGCAGCCCTTCCCGGACCGCTGCCTCGTCACAGCACCAAGGTAACCCCCTGAGGAGTTCCTTGCTCGTCTTCATCCTTCCGACGGAAGGTGCCTTCTTACGCGCCGGCGGCGCGTCGACGACGTGGTCGGCCACTGCGACCTTGATCGCCCTGTGGTCGGCCACGTTTGCAGCTGGAACGCAGATCAGCGAGTCTGTATTGACAGACTCGTAGACCACCTCGTTCTTGGCGCAATTCGTGATGGTGTCGAACAGCGCTGTCCACCCGCCTTTGCACTTGACGTACAAAGGGGGGACAGGCCGCGACTCGTCTTCTCGGGAGTTCCTCGCATGGTCTGCAGACTCAGTGAGTTGCACAACCGAAGGACACTTCGTAGCGGCAGGTTTCCTCTGCGCACCCTTCTTTCCCATGCTGCGAGGCGCGGAACACGACAATCTGCACGCGTTGTAAAAACAACGCACGACAATTTGCTCTCCGCGGCGCCCACAGCACAGAAACCTCTTCACGAGCTCTCAACGGCCGAGTAAGCGAAGCGCGCAACGGCAGCGATGCGCTCGCCTCGCCAGCTCAGGCCGCTCTCTGCGTGATGCATCAGAAGTATCCTTTCTTAATGACCACAGTGAGAAGTTAACACGGTTCTCATAATGGTTTCCATGCAGCTCTTGATGGAGAGTGATGTCACAGGGAAAGAGCCTATGTCGATGGGGAATACCTAGGACACTTCTCTAACTCATGTCACTTCCTGGTGCCATTGTGCGGGAGCTAACGAGTGGATTAACTGCAACAGCAGGAAGAACAGGAAATTTGGACCTCTTCTGTCGTCATTTGTCTGCTTCTGTTACTTTGGCTAGGTGTCACATTACCGCTTTAAAGTAACTGGTTGAAAGAATTGTTACATAATTGCTGATATGGTTGAAGTCTATTTGGATATCTTACCATGTACACCAACAAGAACGAACTGCATTCTTCCTACACTCTGCATACACCATGAGCATGTCGGTTTCTTCTGCACTGGTAAATCTCATCGTCCATTCACGACCTCCATCTTGGACTGTCTCGCACTAATTCATTAGCAAGTGCCAGTGCACTCAGGGAACACAAGAACACACTGTAAGCAAACATGACATCGTGCATAGCAACTATGCAGGTTGAACGGCTCAAAGAAACCTTCGTGTGGAACGTTGCACAATACGATATTTCTTCAACCACTCGCAGTAAATTCCTGCAACAAACACCACTGAATTAACTGCCTCGGCCATCAGGATACGTTTCTTATTTGAACTAAATTCTCGGTTTGTCAGACGCTACTAACATCCATTAAGCCCTTTGCCTGCAGGTTTCGGATGAGTCCCACAACTGTTCGGACGCAGTGTGCATCCGCATTGAAATTGCCGTATTCCGTCTATGCTCAATTGCTATCTATATATGTGTGTGGTGTGTGTACAACAGAATAGAAAACATTTTGTGACACAGCGGCCGAATATCTGGAGAAGATTTTACGAGAAAAGAAGACAGCAACTGCAATTGGGTATTTGAAACAAATTCAACAACTTGACTAAGAGAAGAGATCGGTTGATAGGACACAACAAGACGCATCAATTAATCATCCGTTTGGTAGTGGAGGGATGAGTGGGGATTGAAAATTGTAGAAGTGGGCTAAACATTGAATACAGTCAGCAGGTTGAGATGGAGGCAGATTGCGGTGGTTATTAGACGTGAAGCGGCTTGCAGGTACTAGCCTCACATGGGCTGCAGCATCAAACCAGCCTTCCGGTTGAAGAACATATTATTAATAGTTTAAAGGCTACATACGCTACACCTATGGAGTACATCTATTTTGCAAATTCTTGTTTAAATGAAATTAAGTTACTGCTATCAGAGATGAAGCTCTAAGTTTGCCGAAACCGCTACAGTCATCTGCTGTTGACTATTGGCATATTACAGTGAATGAGCGGAACGGTATACAGATGATGTACAGAGTCCACGCCGAAATACGCACATGATGTACCGCACAGGAAGTCTGAATTGGAGTGCGGTGAGTGATTGAACGTGTACTTCCAGTATAGGTCCGTATGATGGTCAAGGATGTTCACGCAGGCGACCAGACACACGCTCCGATGAATATTTCTGCTGCTTGTTCGTCGTTTTTCGGCGACAGTCAAAGCAATACCATCGATGTAGTATCCATGAAGTATTCAAACATTACGGGATTCTTTTTCCTATTCATCTGCATTAATTTACATTCATCTATTTTAGAGTCAGCTGTCATTCTTTACACCAATCACAAATCCTGTCCAAGTCATCTTGTATCCTCCGAAAGTCACTCAACGACGCCACCTTCCCGTACACCACAGCATCATCAGCAAATAGCCGCACATTGCTATCCACCCTATTCCAAAAAAAAAAAATTATGTAGATAGAAAACAACAGCGGACCTACCACACTTCCCTGGGGCACTACAGATGATATCCTCTCCTCCGTCGAACACTCACCATCGAGGACAACGTACTGGGTTCTATTACTTAAGAAGTCTTCGAGCCACTCACATACTTGGGAACCAATCCCATATGCTCGTACCTTAGTTAGGAGTCTGCAGTGGGGCACCGAGTCAAACGCTTTCCGGAAGTCAAGGAATATGGCCTCCGTCTGATATTCTTCATCCATAGTTCGCAAGATATCATGTGAAAAAAGGGCGAGTTGCGTTTCGCAGGAGCGATGCTTTCTAAAGCCGTGCTGATGCATGGACAGCAACTTCTCTCTCTCAAGGAAATTCATTATATTCGATCTGAGAATATGTTCGAGAATCCTGCAACAAACTGATGTTAAGGATATTGGTCTGTAATTTTGAGGATCCGTCCTTCTACCCTTCTTATATACAGGCGTCACCTACGCATTTTTCCAGTCGCTCGGGACTTTACGTTGGGCAAGAGATTCGCGATAAATGCAATCTCAGTAAGGAGCCAATGCAGTATAGTACTCTCTGTAAAACCGAATTGGAATCCCATCAGGACCAGGCGATTTGTTTATTTTCAACCCATTCAGCTGCTTCACAACCCCAGGGATGTCTATCACTATGTCCTCCATACGGGAATCTGTACAACGGCGGTATGTTTGTAAGATCCTCCTACGTGAAAGATTTCTCAAATGCTAAATTTAAAATTTGAGCTTTTGTTTTGCTGTCTTCCGTTGCCAGGCCTAACTGATCAGTGAGTGAGTGTATGGAAGCCTTCCATCCGCTTACCGATTTTACGTAAGACCAGAATTTCCTTGGGTTTTCAGCAAGATCTTTTGCTAAGGTATGACGGTGGTAGTGGTTAAATGCTTCGCGCATCGCTCTTTTTACAGCAGCACGAATCTCTACTAACTTTTGCCTGTCCTCATTCTCTCGATCTTTCTTGTACCGCGAACGCAACTGCCTTTGCTTCCTGAGCATTCTCCGAATTGCGCTGTTAAACCACGGTGGGTCTTTTCCGTCCGTAACCCACTTTTTCGGCACATACTTGTTCAATGCGTGATTTACAATGTGTTTAAAATTTGCCCATAATTCTTCCACGTCGTACCTGAAGTAAACGAAGTCGATTCATTTACTATGTGGGATGCTAACAACTGCTTATCTGCTCTTTCTGGTAAGAATACTCTCCTAGCCTTCTTGACCGACTTTTTAACTTTCGTAACAATAGTCGTAAATACAACGTCATGATCACTAATCCCTGTCTCAACAGTGACATCGTCGATGAGGTCTGGTCTGTTCATGGCTACCAGATCTAAAATATTTCCATTACGCGTTGGCTGTCGATTTAGCTGTTCAAGACAGTTTTCGGATAATGTGTTCAAAAGTAATTCACACGACGGCTTGTCTGTACCACCTGTAATGAATCCATAGGCATCCCAGTCTAGTCGCCTTCGACTAATACAGCATGATCCGGGTACTTTTGCGATACAGAATGTAGACTCTCTCTGAATGATTCTAGAACTGTCACGGTGGAACCTGCTGGCCGGTAATAACACCCCATAATTAATTTTATTTCCCCTAGCCCTGTTAAACGTGTCCAGATAACTTCACAATCACACTCTACTTCGACCTCAGTAGATACTATATTTTTGTCAACTGCAATGAAGATACCACCTCCTACGATGTCTAATCTGTCTTTCCGATACATGTTCCAACCCTCACTAAATATTTCAGAACTTCCTATCGCAGGGTACAGCCAGGTCTCAGTCCCGAGAATAATTTGCGCGCCACACGCTTCCTGGAGGACACTAAATTCAGAAACTTTAGTCCGAAAACTCTGAAATTTTACTGCTAATATCTTGATAGCTGAAGTGTCTTTACACTGAGCGCGTCCCGATTTCCCTGCCTGCACGTCGATTGGTGAGTGTTCATCAGGACACCTCACACTACTGCCTAGCCTAAAAAAAAAAACCATGTGCACGGCGCAAGTACTCTGCTACCCGAGTACCCGCTTCCTTTGTGTAGTGCACCCTTGACCTATCTAGGGGCGTCCTACAATTCCCCACCCAATAACGCAAGTCTATAAATCTGCAGCCGAGACCGTCACAGAGTCGACGAAGCCTCTGTTGAGACCCTCCACTGGGCTCCAAACCAAAGGACCCCGATCCACTCTGGGAACGATGCTGGAAATAGAGCTCTGCCTACACCCAGCGTGCGAGGCGAGCTGTCTTCACCAAATCGGCCAGCCGCCCGTACGAATTGAGGATCGTCTCAGTACCCAAGTGACAGGCATCATTGGTGCCGACGTGAGCAACTACTTGCAGACGACTGCACCCCGTACGCTCGATAGCCGCAGGCAAGGCCGCCTCAACATCTTGGATGAGGCCCCCCGGCAGACAAACCGAGTGCACGTCGGATTTCTTTCCAGCCCTGTGCGCTATTTTCCTAAGGGGCTCCATCACCCGCCTAACGTTGGAGCTCCCAGTAACCAGCAAGCCTTTGCTCCCGTGTGCCTGCTCGGGCCCAGCTGAAGGAGCGGCCACCTGCCCACTGACAGGACGAACGGGCGAGGCCAGCCGGACAACCTCCACATTGGCCCTCCGCCTCGAGCGACGCGAACGCGTTGCAGTCCGCCACTCACCCTGAGGTGACCGCGGCCCCAACGCGCCGGGTACACTACAAGGTGCCTCGGCGGCTGAGTCAGCGGACGCAGCAAGCGACACCTGGGGTGTCTCAAGCAACGCGCCAGACCCTCTGCCGTCGCTGCACCTCGAGGCAGCAGCCTGAAGGCGGCTGACCGTTGCCAACAGCAAGCTCAGCTGCTCGCGAACCGAAGCCAGTTCCTCCTGCGCCCGCACACAGCACGCTCACGCCCTATCCATCCTGCTGCTAATATCTAACGACTCCGCGAATTCATAATCTACAGCTATCAATAAGCAATACTACTCCTCTCAAATACGAGAATACTCAAGGATTTTATGTAATTAAATATACAAACGCACAAACACTCGCAAAGTAATTAAGAATCGAGCTACAAAACAAATATGAAAGCTAAATGTGCTACTCGCTACTGCACTGCTGCTGCACTGATACTTCACCAGTGGCTGCTCAAGGCTCACTGTTAAATGTTAAATTGTGGCTTACATGAACTATACGCACGTAACCTAACCACAACTGTTTCAGTGTATTGAGTGAGTAAATAACACATCATACATGTTACCTGCATATCCAGTGACACCATTATTGAAAACGTACCCGTAATTAATCGTCTTCTTTTAATTACTTTCTATTGTCTCTGTTACTTTTTTTTTTTTTTCTGGAACAAACAACTGTCATTTTCAAAATTACTCATTTCAAGTTTTCTGAACACAGAAGATTTGTATGATGTAACCAAGACCAAAGCTCACAGGCGGAAATTTCTTTAAATGTCTTTACTAAGAGCAACGTTCGCGCAAGGATAAGATTTATTTATTTGATTTCGGAAGATCTGTCATAGAACAGGATCTGATTATCCTGATAACTGAAGATAAGATGTCTGGACTATTTCATACAAAGCTAATGCAGATAATTAAATCATTCGCTAAACCACCCAAAGTTCAATAAAGTAGGAACAACAGACGAAAGAGCCCTGACAATTATATTTAACAATAAATGAAGAACATTATTCATATTTATTTGGTGATTTCTATTTGCATCGAAGACTTTTTCCGATGTTAATTGCAGCAGCGCTTTTGTTCTAATACAGAATTAATTTATTATCACTAGAAAACATAATAACAACAACATTAACGGTAATTCAATGAATATTCATAACGTTAGACGTGGCTTTTCACGACGGCTGTGGAAGCCAGTATAACAAGTTGCGTGATCCCGTTTGGTAACTATCCAACTTCTGTTTCGGTGGAATTGAGCGAACTTGCTGGGCACATCACTTCACATTAAATTGCTCTTCAAGAAACACTGAAGTTTGTTATACGTTTGTAAGACGTAGGGGTCTCCTGACCATCAGTGCTTACATATTCCGCCCTCACAATCATGTTCTGCACATCAAGACGCTTCATTCGAACCCAAACTCGATGAGATAAAGTCAATGTTGTACAAATTCAATTGACAAGTGAGCGCACCGTGGTTGAAATACTCGAGGCTGGCGTGCACACAAACATTCCTGACTCGACAGTCACAGAGGCTTTTAGTTCGGGAGAGAGGCCGCACAACGGGGCGCCAGGCCCTTCAGAGGACGACCCAGGCTATGTCGGCCGGTGACCGCCCATGTAGCGGACAGCGTGGGCCCGAGTGGAAAGGGGGGAACAACCCCGTGTTCGGCTTCAAAGCAAATTCCGCTACATTGTGTGGGAGTAGCCAGCCTACGAATTCTTTACACATAGCACGCAGTTTTGGAGATTTTCACAGGAAGACTGCAAACGCCAAACGCCAAGGCTACAAGTTTCCGGATTGGTCACCTTAACCGAAACGTCAATGCTGATTGGCAGACGATATTTCTGACGCTTTGAACTGAAGGAATAATGGAAGAGACCGAAATATATACCCCTTCACGTCTGGCGTGGAGAGGTGAGGTTCCATTGTCGCTCTTGGAGCGAGAACACATAACGAGAGCGTGCGCGCTCGTACGTGGACTTGAAAGAACGAGGAACAAGTCTCTCCTCAGTACTTCACTGGGAGAGTGAATCAAAGGGCAACTCTATATTGAGTCCTTGCAATTAAGCATTGTTCACTGTGTTGGCTGATACACTTATTGTGTCGTGTGTCGAGTTATAGTTAAACGCCTGTGAGTGAATTTTGAGTGGCATCACGGTGGACTGGTTATCTGACCGGTGTACCACGCCAATAGTTAGACTAGGGGCGAATAGGAATCCTCGACTTCATCAAGGCATAGGGGGAGTTTGATTGGCGAAGGACAATTCAGATAGAACGAGAGTTATCTTATTTGTCATCAGCAGGCGGTGCAGACAGCAATCATCGCAGCTTATGGTATTGTGCACTACAGCCATTCCAAGCCCCATATTTCCTCCACAACAATACACTTCACTGAATTTCACATGCGACAGACTCGACCATACCTAGCAACATTCTAAAGGATAATTATTCAAGTTGAGTAGGCATGCCTCTCAGCCATTCTGCAAAGTTAACTACCATCTTATACTTTGTGGAGAAATTTCATTAGCAAATCCTATCCTTGAAAGGTAACTTCACATTCCGGAAAAGAACCAGGATATAACTTGTTCAATTCATAACTAAAAGTGTCATTGTGATTTCTCAGAATTTTTGAAAAATAAATAATTACTTTCGTTAGTTTCATGTTTTTCTTACACTAACTAGCACTACTCCAGTACCCAAGTATCCCACTAGTTACGTAAGAAATTTTGTGAATTTTTGTGTCATTTCCTTACAGCGGACGACTCCAGAAGATATTTTTTCAGGCATTTCTCTTTAGAACGTTAGGAGCGTCTGTCTGACTTCTGTAGTAGTGTGGGGGTGGAAATTGCATCTTGCAGGAGCTACAGGGTAAAGGGTACATCTCAGATTAATCCGTTGCGCAGAATAACAGAATAACAGATCAACCCCCCACACCTCAGACGTTAATCAAACAATTCTGCTGAAGTGAACATTGTGTGACCAACAGTACAAAGAGTACAGTAAATTGTGCATGAAGTTTCAGCTACTGAATGTCAATTTCTATTTTCCACTTTATTTTCTTAATTACATTACAAATGTTCTTCAGTTAGGTAGGAAATGCACTGCTTGGGAAAGGCCACAGACATTTGTATTTTAATATGCTTTCATTACTTCACTCTCTTGTTTGTCTATTTGTTCAGTAGATACTTTGAAACTGATTTTAAACTAACTCCCCAATGAGCTATAGGCTTGAAATTTTGAACACAGCTGAGAACTGGATGACAATGTAATATTAAATCGCTTTCTTGTCGGCCTGTTCGGCAGGGGTGGGGATGAAATCGTTTGGTAAAACCTTGCATCGTGATTGCCTTGCAGGACTGGCATGCTGTCATGGTAGTATCGAAGTGTGTTCCAGGCAGTATGCAAGAGGGAGGACCGGGGGAAACAGCTGAGCAGAGTAAGAGAATATGGACAGAGAGAAGCAGGTGACGAAATTAGTGCAAGACATGTGAGTTATGTGTAGAATTGAGAAGGTGTAGCTAAAGAGGCAGTATATACACTCCTGGAAATGGAAAAAAGAACACATTGACACTGGTGTGTCAGACCCACCATACTTGCTCCGGACACTGCGAGAGGGCTGTACAAGCAATGATCACACGCACGCCACAGCGGACACACCAGGAACCGCGGTGTTGGCCGTCGAATGGCGCTAGCTGCGCAGCATTTGTGCACCGCCGCCGTCAGTGTCAGCCAGTTTGCCGTGGCATACGGAGCTCCATCGCAGTCTTTAACACTGGTAGCATGCCGCGACAGCGTGGACGTGAACCGTATGTACAGTTGACGGACTTTGAGCGAGGGCGTATAGTGGGCATGCGGGAGGCCGGGTGGACGTACCGCCGAATTGCTCAACACGTGGGGCGTGAGGTCTCCACAGTACATCGATGTTGTCGCCAGTGGTCGGCGGAAGGTGCACGTGCCCGTCGACCTGGGACCGGACCGCAGCGACGCACGGATGCACGCCAAGACCGTAGGATCCTACGCAGTGCCGTAGGGGACCGCACCGCCACTTCCCAGCAAATTAGGGACACTGTTGCTCCTGGGGTATCGGCGAGGACCATTCGCAACTGTCTCCATGAAGCTGGGCTACGGTCCCGCACACCGTTAGGCCGTCTTCCGCTCACGCCCCAACATCGTGCAGCCCGCCTCCAGTGGTGTCGCGACAGGCGTGAATGGAGGGACGAATGTAGACGTGTCGTCTTCAGCGATGAGAGTCGCTTCTGCCTTGGTGCCAATGATGGTCGTATGCGTGTTTGGCGCCGTGCAGGTGAGCGCCACAATCAGGACTGCATACGACCGAGGCACACAGGGCCAACACCCGGCATCATGGTGTGGGGAGCGATCTCCTACACTGGCCGTACACCACTGGTGATCGTCGAGGGGACACTGAATAGTGCACGGTACATCCAAACCGTCATCGAACCCATCGTTCTACCATTTCTAGACCGGCAAGGGAACTTGCTGTTCCAACAGGACAATGCACGTCCGCATGTATCCCGTGCCACCCAACGTGCTCTAGAAGGTGTAAGTCAACTACCCTGGCCAGCAAGATCTCCGGATCTGTCCCCCATTGAGCATGTTTGGGACTGGATGAAGCGTCGTCTCACGCGGTCTGCACGTCCAGCACGAACGCTGGTCCAACTGAGGCGCCAAGTGGAAATGGCATGGCAAGCCGTTCCACAGGACTACATCCAGCATCTCTACGATCGTCTCCATGGGAGAATAGCAGCCTGCATTGCTGCGAAAGGTGGATATACACTGTACTAGTGCCGACATTGTGCATGCTCTGTTGCCTGTGTCTATGTGCCTGTGGTTCTGTCAGTGTGATCATGTGATGTATCTGACCCCAGGAATGTGTCAATAAAGTTTCCCCTTCCTGGGACAATGAATTCACGGTGTTCTTATTTCAATTTCCAGGAGTGTATTTAAGTACTTATTTAAATAAGAAATATAATCCAATCAAAATGTGTAAAATACGTTGAGAAATTTCCTAGATATGACCACTAAAAAGCAGAAAACAATTATTTATGCAAATGTTTTTAAAAATGTTACAAGTTTTAAATCAGACTGAAAAATATAAAATAATTTTCCTAGCCCCATCCAAATGCCTAACCCTATACACAGAGTCCTAAAATGTGTGGTTACGAATGTTTAATAGCCATGACAATTCTCCTAAGATTTAAAACGGGGCGCATGCAGTACATAGTTAATGCATGAATAGTTCACCACCTAGTCCGATTTAAAACGCGTTATATTAAAAATTTACTTTCATTGTGTCTGAGTTTACACAGAACCATAGTTTGTCGCTATTTATTTCTTGACTGCAGTAAAGTAACTACACATCGAGTTGGTATGGATTATTCGCCTGGTATACTGCTCTCACAGGGATTTGCGTTTGGAGGTGGAGTGGAGGAGACTACACGATGGTCGAGCACCAGCTGACATACTCCTACACACAGCGTGTTACCAGACAGCGCGAGTCGACTGGGAATTGTTCCCAGGATAGCGTAAAGTCGAAATTCCCACAGTTCTGTGTGCATGCGGTGCCGTGGTTTCCTCGAGGAAACTGTCACGTGACGCTGGAGCACAGCTATCGAAACACGCATTGAATGATGAAACAGTGGACTCTGCTGGGTAAGTGGA
This sequence comes from Schistocerca cancellata, assembly GCF_023864275.1. Taxonomy (NCBI): domain Eukaryota; kingdom Metazoa; phylum Arthropoda; class Insecta; order Orthoptera; family Acrididae; genus Schistocerca; species Schistocerca cancellata. The sequence goes on along the minus strand of NC_064627.1, from coordinate 77,967,683 downwards.
CGTGTGGGCGGCGTGTTTCGGGCCGATTTCTCCCGCGGCAGCGTGGGGTGAGAGCGACGACCCTGGACAGCCCTGGCGGCACGTGCCCGGCGACACAGTAAATATTCAGTGGCGCGTTGCCACGGCGACAGCGTGCGGGGGCGCGCCGCTGCAGGTGGCGCTCCCGCCACGGCAAACGCCCGGCGCCGACGCGTTTTTCCGGACAGCACTCTGCAGGGCTCGCATTCACTTTTAGAGCCCTGCAGCTTCGTCTATCTTTGCAAGAATGAAAAATCTTTTCGAACGCGCTATCCAAAAACCTTTCAACAAATTCACATAATAATGATTGATCTATTATTTTTTGCTTACTTTGTTCACATAATAATGATTGATCTATTATTTTTTGCTTACTTTGTTTGCAAAACATTTCTCTATTTTATCTGAGTTGTACGAAATATCATTCGTGACGTCCGTAGTACTCCTGGGCAGGAGATGTTAACAAAGAAACTTCTTATGCAGGTGATGTTTTAGAAAACAGGCGTAAAGTATCATATCAAAATTTCTCGTAGGATAGGGGTCGAACCTGTATTTCACGAATATTCAGTCCCGTACACTAGCAAAGCACATCTCCAGAACAGACCCAGAATCTCGTTGTCACACGGTGAAAATGGCTCTGAGCACTATGGGACTTAACATCTGTGGTCATCAGTCCCCTAGAACTTAGAACTACTTAAACCTAACTAACCTAAGGACATCACACACATCCACGCCCGAGGCAGGATTCGAACCTGCGACCGTAGCGGTCACCCGGTTCCGGACTGAAGCGCCTAGAACCGCACGGCCACACCGGCCAGCTGTCACACGGTGATTCGGCCCTACTGTTTCAACTGTTTTAATGTATCATCTTACACGTATATCATCACTGTCATTGCATCAGATATCGACAGCCTACATCAGTATACAAACCCTGGATAACGTGCATCGCGAAGGATATCTGGCATCTCTACTAATCATTCCATGTCCTGTTGGGAAATGGAGCTCGGGAAAAACTTTTCTACGCCTGCGTACCAGCTCTAATTTATCTGATATTTATCTGATTCCATCTTAGTGGTCCTTGCGCGAAATGTAATTTGCGAGCAGTGGAACCCTTCTGCGCCCAACATTAAGTGCGAGGTCTGTAAACTTTCTCAATAGCATTTGAGGAAAAAAAAACATCGTCTTCCGCACATGGATCCCCATTTGAGTTCACAGAACATTTCTGTAAATTTGCCCATTGATCGAACCTGCCGGTACCATATCTACGGGCATACTCCTCAATTGGTAAGATGTCTTCCTTTAATGCGACCTGGTGGCAATCCCGGACACTCGATCAGTATTCAAGAATACGTCGCATTAGTGCTCTATACTCGGTCTCCTTTTTGTATGACCTGCACTTTCACAGAATTCTCTCAATTAAGCGAAGTCGACTGTTTGTCTTCCCTAGGACAGAGCTTACGTGCCCGTCCAAATTCATGTTGCTTTGGATCGTTATGCCTAGCTATTTAATCGGCATGTCAATCAGCGCACCATTAATGTTGTATTCAAACAATATGGGATTGTTCTTCCTACTCATCCACACTAACTTCCACTTTTCTATATTTAGAGCAAGCTGCAGTTCATCGCACTAACAAGAAGCTCTGTCTAAGTAATCATCTATCCCCCGACATTCACTCAGCTACGACACTTCCACGTACTATACAGCGGCACCTGCATATCGTTGTATATTGTTACGTTATCCGTCTGATCGTGAGTACATAGACTGAAGTGCCAAAGAGACTGGTGTAGGCATCCGTATTCAAATACAGAGACATGTAAACAGGCAGAATACGGCGCTGCGGTCGGCAACGCCTATATAAGATAATAAGTGTCAGACACAATTCTCTCCCCTGAGTCCTTTTGCTTTCCCCTCCACTGCCTTCCCCACTCTTTCTCGCGTCCGCTCTGCCCCCCCCCCCCTTTTTCTATGTCCTCTTTCTCCATCAGTTCCTCCCTTTTTTCTTTTTCATTCCTCCCCCCTTTTTTCATCTTTTTCCATCCTCATCGGTCCGGGTCCCCCCTCCCCCCCTGCCACCATCTGCTGCCGTGTGACCTCTATAGTGCTGTTTCCAGTGAATGTTCAGTGTTGTGCGTCCCCTGTCAGTGTTGCGAACAGCCACCATACTGTCGCTCGTTGTGTTTTTTATCTCGTGCGAACGGATGTAATCTCCCCACGGAAATTTACCCTCTACCACGCTATAATTAATAATGGTCAACCAAATCATCCACATTTATTCACTTTTGGAAAGTATCTGATCGGATTTCTAGTAATATATGCGCCGACAGCTCGTCGACGCCAAGGTATTTTTCTAGTAAGATTATTCTTTGGAATAACAGAGATACATAGATGTATTCTCCATGGTTATTATAGAGGGAGAAGGAGTACAGCTTCGGAAGTATCTGTTGGATGATTGTCGGGTTGCTAAAAGAGACATATTTGCTCTTCTTCTCGCTAAAGCGAGCTATTAAAGTTTGTGCCACTAGCGGGTTATTGGTGGATAGAGAAAAACGGTAAACGAAAATTAAGTAAGACTTGGAATCAACAGAAAACGGAACATGTAATGGAGATGGATTGAATATACTATTTTCCTCAGAAATAATGTTTGTGACCCTTTTATTCTAGAGTGAATGACGAATGAGTTCTCTGTCTGAATCATTGATGATTGCCTTGGCCCTGTAATTAGTGGGGAAGTTTCAGCTGTGACGAAGAGAGCCTGCAGTCACCGAGTTTTGATAAAATCGTCCAAAAAGGCTTCGTCCACATCTGAAATTCTAAATCTGTCGTAAAAATGAACGAATTATTCAAACGATCGATTTTTCCCTACTGAATGCAGCGCTTAACAATAATAACAAATGTAAAGATCTTTTCCAGCAAACCAGCCGCTGAATATTAAGACGAAGGGCTCCACCAGAGATTCTATTGGGCTGATTCCACGTAAATGAAATAATATATTTAAAACTGTACACAGATAAAGGACAGAGAGAGAGAGAGAGAGAGAGAGAGCGAATGAAAATCGAGAAAATACTCAGAATCCTCCATTAGCATAATTGTTTGCCTGTCTTATCACGGATCAGCCTCAAGATAAAACAGGAGGCCCTAACTGTATTGTACCGATTTGTGTGTGAGAGTGAAGGGGTAATAAAGGCGACAGATACACCTCTGTACAGACAAAACATTACACCAAGTTAGCGGCAAGCTGCATTCACATACTTTCATCAATTACAGTAGAATTCATTATAATGGCTACCGTGACAGGACTCGAACCTGCAATCTTCATATCTGATGGCAAATTATTACAAGCTGGTAAATGGCGTATTATTTTTCCGCTGCGGAAGGCCAAACAAAGTCCGTTGGTGTGTTTGTATACCTGAGACGCAAATAGAGAAACTTGTATGGTTCACTCATTTAACCTGGGGACATTTCGGTGCGACAAAATGTGCAGACAAGATAAGTGGGTACTGTTATTTTCCCAACATAAAGCGCAGAGTGCATGAGGTCTTAAAGAGATGCAAAATCTGTCAAAAAACAAAGCCGGATTCAAAAGGGACTAAGCACCCATTATGCTCTATATTAGTCCAAGAACCAAAAGAATTAATTTCGTGCGATCTGTGTGGACCGTTACCTACTTCAAGAGGTGGTGTTAAATATGTGTTGGCATTTCTCGATGTGTGTACGAAATACGTAAAGCTATACCCGATAAAGGCGGCTACAGCCAAAGTAATTGTATTAAGATTGATAAGGGATTATCTTCCACATGTTGGTACACCTAAGGCGATCATAATAGACAAATGCTAAAATATTCACGGGACTCCGATGGAAACAGACTTTGTCTCAAGTCGGTGTGAAACACATACTAACATCATTTTACCACCCACAAGGCAATTTGGTTGAGAGGATTTTTAGAGAATTCAATCGATTTATGAGGACGTATTGCCATAATAAGCAGACTGCGTGGGCAAATTATGTGGAAGAGTTTGAGCAGATATACAATAACATGCCCCACTCCTCAACTGAATATACACCTCGTGAATTGATGTTAGAAGCAAAAGAGGAAAACTTCTGGACTGACCATATGCCCAAAACTCAGGAAACTGAGTTGCCTTGGGAAGAAAAAATAAGACAAGCTATCATAAATATGACGAAAAAAGCTGATAAGAGAAAACAACAATATGACAAATTAATCAAGAGGATACAGACATACCATGTCGGAGAGAAGGTACTAGTCGAAAGACATACCAAATCATCCTTAATAAAGAAAAGTATAAAGAAATGGGAGTTACTATATACTGGCCCATACATTATCCTACAAATTCCGAATCCTGGGGCTTATCTGTTAGCATACCCGGGATCGAACAAAATAAAAGGGTTATTTTCCCATAACGACTTGAAAAAATTTAATGAAGATTAGAAGATAGGGAGCAATGGTGTTGCGAGTGACAGAGATGAACGCTCGTAAAAAACATAACAATAAACTGTGTGTGTTTAGTGTTAGGAAACTTTAAATTGAAATAGTTAATCAGTGACATAGATTATAGAAATAGTGACTAACTATTACTATCAAGTGTTGTAAAGAAGATAGTGGAGATAGGCTTCACCTGTGGTTGGGGTGAACATAGAGCTTTAGCATTGCTAATGTCATCAAGATTTATAAAGGATCTAACTGACCTTCAAGAAGAATGAAATGTTTCCCGCAAATGACGCTGAATAATCAAAAGAGATTCCGAGTGAATGTTCATATATAATCTCAAGTGCACGCTGAGATGTGTAAACGTGTGAAGGGATGTGTTGAGGTAGTGAATAATGAGTGACGGTTAACGCCGCAAAGATAATTTCCCGCGCAAAACAGTTGACGTCGGCGCGAGAGTTAAAATCGATATAGACAACACAGATATGCTTTGTAAGAGACTCGCACCAAACGCGAGGGTAAACTGATTCATGTTGAATTTTAAAAAGAAAAGGTGTTATAATTATAAGTTAAGAGTTTTTAATTTATTAATGAATGATTAAAGAAAGTAATATTCATAGAATTAGTAGTTATTTAATGATTCGTGTTCGTTTGGGAATTTTGTTTGAAAAATCCATTTCCATATATGTGCATGTATGAACGCCGTATGAATTAGTGAATAAATGAAAGAAGTGAATCCGCATTCCTCAATGCTAATAACTTTTACATCACAGCAATCAAGCGGAGAAATAGATGTATTTAGAATAAAAAATTTTGAGTATAGATAAATTATATGACTTTTCAAGAAAATGATGGATTATGTCTTCGTATAAAAAGAACTACACTTTCCATTATTCGATGATTTGAATCCAAAATCTATTGTAAGTTGCATGAATCCTTTAAATTACGAAGAACAAATCAGTGATAGAAAATATGTCAGAACTTTTGGACTTATAAGCACAAGTGGGGATGCAAAGTCAAAAAGAGTATTCAAACGAGAGTAAATATGATGATGCTTTTGGGCAACATCATTAGTTAATGGCTTAATTCCTTGAAGTATGTCGTAACAAAAAGGATGCATGAAGCCCTAAGGATTTTGCTTTCAAAAAGGAGAATCTTGGACGGTGCAACCTAACCAGTTCTCTTACAGGAAGAGTTTCCCTTTGGTCATTGCTAATTCTTTTGGAATGAATGTTGCATGTGAAGTCGAGTATCCCTGTCCCTTCTACTCTTCCCATTGTGGGCCGCGTAGAAGACCAACTACAAAGGGGGCCGCGTAGAAGACCGACTACAAATGTGGACGTCGGGGACATGCAAGACCCGGGGGAGTTTTAGCACCGCAAGATATTGTCCTAGGAACAAGATTGTAAAACGAAAATTCACGTTATTTATTGTAAAATGTTTTGGTTTTTTTTTGCTAGAGGCACAAACCACTCTTCTCAAAATAGTGATATAAATTGATCCCTGTCTTTTCTTTAGAGATCTATTTCAAAATTAATTTTTTTTCTTCTATAGGCTTTCCTATCTTCTATGTACCATACGCTGGGGTCTAGGCTTAAGAGGTTTTCCAAGGTTTCCCTGCTTAAGAAAGTTCCCGAATGGGTAGACCATGATAACAGTCTCATGAAAGATCATCTTCCTTGTTTGTGCACAGCAAACATAACACCTAGATGCACATAAAAGCAATACAGCGGCGGTACATGTTTCTCCATTTTTTCTGTTTTCAACATTTCTTTTCTTCGTCTGTCTTAAACATAATATTCTCTTTTTCAGTCGGAGGACTGACAATCATCACTTCCGGGTTATCCACACTAATAGATAGCTCGCGAAGTGTGTTCGGTAAATCAAAATTGAGCTCACAAACTTCGCTCGCTGCGAGGGGCATTGTAATCTCCCCACGGAAATTTACCCTCTACCACGCAATAATTAATAATGGTCAACCAAATCATCCACATTTATTCACTTTTGGAAAGTATCTGATCGGATTTCTAGTAATATATGCGCCGACAGCTCGTCGACGCCAAGGTATTTTTCTAGTAAGATTATTCTTTGGAATAACATAGATACATAGATGTATTCTCCATGGTTATTATAGAGGGAGAAGGAGTACAGCTTCGGAAGTATCTGTTGGAAGATTGTCGGGTTGCTAAAAGAGACATATTTGCTCTTCTTCTCGCTAAAGCGAGCTATTAAAGCTTGTGCCACTAGCGGGTTATTGGTGGATAGAGAAAAACGGTAAACGAAAATTAAGTAAGACTTGGAATCAACAGAAAACGGAACATGTAATGGAGATGGATTGAATATACTATTTTCCTCAGAAATAATGTTTGTGACCCTTTTATTCTAGAGTGAATGACGAATGAGTTCTCTGTCTGAATCATTGATGATTGCCTTGGCCCTGTAATTAGTGGGGAAGTTTCAGCTGTGACGAAGAGAGCCTGCAGTCACCGAGTTTTGATAAAATCGTCCAAAAAGGCTTCGTCCACATCTGAAATTCTAAATCTGTCGTAAAAATGAACGAATTGTTCAAACGATCGATTTTTCCCAACTGAATGCAGCGCTTAACAATAATAACAAATGTAAAGATCTTTTCCAGCAAACCAGCCGCTGAATATTAAGACGAAGGGCTCCACCAGAGATTCTATTGGGCTGATTCCACGTAAATGAAATAATATATTTAAAACTGTACACAGATAAAGGACAGAGAGAGAGAGAGAGAGAGAGAGAGCGAATGAAAATCGAGAAAATACTCAGAATCCTCCATTAGCATAATTGTTTGCCTGTCTTATCACGGATCAGCCTCAAGATAAAACAGGAGGCCCTAACTGTATTGTACCGATTTGTGTGTGAGAGTGAAGGGGTAATAAAGGCGACAGATACACCTCTGTACAGACAAAACATTACACCAAGTTAGCGGCAAGCTGCATTCACATACTTTCATCAATTACAGTAGAATTCATTATACGGACTCCCGTGTTTTTTAATTGAACCAGTCTATTTACTGTGTGTCTTCATGCGCATGGTCAACGCCGTGATTTTATATTTTAAATTCCGTAACTTTCGGCCACTTTAGTGTTATTAACAAAGTCACACTTTTATCGCCTTTTTATATTGTTTGCTATTTTACCATTGTTTGTTTGACTCTTTTCTCGGCTGTAGAGCAGCGTATTAACCTGCTGTCAGCCCGGGAGGGGGGGGGGGGGAGGAATCGAAAATGAATAAAGGAAAAAAAGACGCAGTTATGAGATGTGTTACTGCCTCTACAACGGCCGGTTATCAAGATTTAAGTGAGTCTGAACGTCGTGTTGTAGTCGGCGCCCGAGCAATGGGACACAGCATCTCCGACGTAGCGATGAAGTAGGGATTTTCCCCAACAACCATTTCACGAGTGTAACGTGAATATCAGGAATACGGTAAAACATCAAATCTCCGACATCGCTGCCGCTGGAAAAATACCCTGCAAGACGACTGAAGAGAATCAGCAGATTGCTGCGGATTTCAGTGCTGGGCTAACTACAAGTGCCAGCGTGCGAACCATTGAACATCATCGATATGGGCTTTCGGAGCCAAAGACGCCTTCGTGTACCATTAATGACTGCACGACACAAAGCTTTACAGCTTGCCTGGGCCCGTCAACGGTGACATTGGGCTGTTGATGACTGGAAACATGTTACCTGGTCAAACGAGTCTCGTGTCAAATTGTATCGAGGGGTTGGACGTGTACGGGTATGGAGACAACCTCATGAATCTATGGAACCTTCATGTCAACAGTGGCCTGTTCAAGCTGGTGGAGGCTCTGTAATGGTGTAGGGTGTGCACAGTTGGAGTGATATGGCACCCCTGATGCGTGAGACGACTCTGACAGCTGACACGTGAGTAAGCATCCAATTATATCCGTTGTGCATTCCGACGGACTTGGACAATTTCAGCAGGACAACGCGACACCACACATGTCCCAAATTGTTACAAAGTGGCTCCAGGAACACTATTCTGAGTTTAAACACTTTGGCCTGCTACCAAACTCCACAGACACGAACATTATTGAGCATATCTGTGATGCCTTGGATGTGCTGTTCAGAAGAGATCTCCACCCTTTTGTATGCTCACGGATTTACGGACAGCACTGCAGGGTTCATGGCGTCAGTTCCCTCCAGCACTACTTCAAACATTAGTCGAGTGCATGCCACGTCGTGTTGCAGCATTTCTGCGTGCTTGCGGGGCCCCCACACGATATTAGGCGTGTGTACCAGTTTCTTTGCTCTTTATGCATGTAATCTGAAATAAAAAAAAATTATGGGACAGCGACATGCACGTACACAGATGGTAGTAGTACCGCAAACACAAAGTATAAAAGGGCAGCGCATTGGCGGAGCTGTCATTTGTGCTCAGGTAATGCATGTGAAAATGTTCCTGACTTGATTGTGGCCGCGCTACGGAAATTAACAGACTCTATATGTGATATGTCAGTTGGAGACAGAAGCATGGAACAATGCGTTTCGAAATTCGTTAGAGAATTCAATGTACTGTGATCCACAGTGTCAGGGGCGTGTCGAGAATACCATATTTCTGGCATTACCTCTCACCACTGACAACACAGTGGCCGGCGGCCTTCAGTTAACGGCTGAGAGCAGCGACGTAGACGTATAGTTACCAGTACTAGCAGGCAAGCAACACTGCGTGAAATAATAGTATAAATCACTTTGGGACGAATGACGAACGTGCCCGTTTGGACAATGTGGTGAAATCTGGCGTTAATAGGCTACGACAACAGACGACCAACGTGAGTGCCTTTCCTAACAGCATCTGCAGAGCCACTCGTGTGCTTGTGACGTATCTGTTTGACCTAAGACGAGTGGCAAACTGTGACCTGGTCAGATGAGTCTCGATTTCAGTTCGTAAGAGATGATGGTAGGTTTCGAATGTGGCGCAGACACTACAAATCCATGGGTCCAAATTGTCAACAAGACACCGTACTAGCTGGTGGTGTCTCCATAGTGGTGTGGTATGTGTTTACATGGAATTGACTGGGTCCTCTGGTCCAACTGAACCGGTCATTGACTGGAAATGGTTACTTGGAGACCATTTGCTACCATTCGCCGACTTAATGATCCCAAAAAACGATGGAATTCTTCTTGATAAAAATGCGCCGTGTCACCGGACCACAATTGTTCGCGATTGGTTTGTAGAGCATTCTGGATAAATCGACCAAATGATTTGGCCGATACGAATCTCATCAAACAGTTACGGGACTTAATCGAGAGGTCAGTTGGTGCACGAAATCCTGCACCGGGCAACATTTATGGAATTATGGACAACTGTAGAGGTATCACGGTTCAATAGTTCTGCAGTGGACTTCCAACGACTTGTTGAGTCCATGTCACATCGAGTTGTCGCACTACGCCATGCAAGAGGAGGTCCTACATGATGTAAGGAGGTATCGTATGGCTTTTATCACCTCTGTGTTCAGGTAAAATTACGTCTCCTTCATGTGTAGTAATCAATATGTGTATGTTGTTTTGGAAATACAGCTGGACTCCCTCCCCTTACGATTTGTGAAAACAGGGCTACTACGAGCAATTGAAAAGCAAACTGTCATAAAGGTTGCTTTTGAGGTGCTTCAATAGAAGCAGAGTGTATTAGAATCGACAACTATCACTGTTTACAGTACCGGGAGGAATGAATCACTTGGAGAACTGCAACCACAGAGGGGACGCATTCCACAGCCAGTTTTCGTCGGGTAAGCAGCTGATCGCTTCTCTCTGGTGGCAGCGTCAGCTCTAGGTGCGCTGGGTCAACTCGAACCAGAATTGGACAGAACTGAAATAAGAAAAGGTGCGCCTTCCCACGGCAGTACCGCGAAATATGCGATCTAAAATACATTTGAACACGTTTGCTGTACTATTGAGATAGTAGGAGAGCCATTTAGAAAAGTGGAACTGCAAAATTCCCTTTGCGTGGAACCAGTTTTGTAAATGGCTCTCTTACGACCTTAATTGTGTAACAAACGAGCTCAAATGTATTTTTGTGCACATATTTCAGAGTGTTTAGTGGACGGTCATTTCTTTACCGTGCGGCAGTTCCACACATTAGACAATTATTGTGCCATAATACACAATGCCATGTAATAGAATCCCATGCAGACATCAGTCCACATAGTTATGATGTACTGATATCCAGCAACCGAACGTCCAGACATATTTGTTAAAGCACGAGACTTTTAGCGAGTTTATGGCTGTTCTTTGGAAACTTTGAAATGGAGGCAACAGGGGAGATAAGAAGCTTTTTATGGAGGGGTGAATCTTTTTTCTTCTTCTCCCAAGTAACTTTGAAGTCTCTGATTGGTCATATCGGTGTATACAGAACAAGGGCCGCTCTCCCAGCTTCGAATGCCAGGCTCCAGCTCGTGATTGCCTTGTGCCTAAGTGGGGGGAAGTCTCAGATGTGCTTTGCTACCGAGCTGAGGAGAAAGCGGACAGAAAGAGAAGAGATCTGACTCTTATACTGGCGCTTCGCTAGTAAAGAACTGCAGGTCTCTACCTAAACGGTGAAACTTGTGTACTTTTGCTACTGTGCCACTTAGAGCCTGTGCCAGTCACCTTCTGAACAATCAGAGGTACCGCTACTAGCATCAGGTACACAACGAGTGAAACGTGGGTGTACTTATATGTCTTGAGTCAGCCGTCTAAACATTTGACGTATTCCGTCACGCATAGTTGTGGCACGGAGTCACATTGGTTTCGCAGACCAGCGGGTTCATCTGCACACTGGAATCCATTGGGACTTCAGAGACTCATAGGAAAGTACTTGCGTTCCGAATTAACTGAATCCGAGACCGCGTACTTGGATTTGTCAGCCGTGCGCCATTAATAACAGATCGCGGCCGTCCATGACTTCAGTCACCGAACGCACTGTGGTGTGCCGCCCTGACCAGCAGGAGGGTAAGATACTCGCTGCTACGGCGTAGGGCTCCAATATATGTTGCACAGTTCCCTGTTCTTTCGAACCATATTTTTCTTCTTGGAATAGTAGAATACAGATGCTTGATAGTGGCGTAGTTTTCGTGCCATAGCCCGGATTCACGTGTATGAAGTCAGATAAAGCGATTAGTGCTCCGGTTAGTGTCGTATGTCGATCACCAGCTGATCACTTTGTCCACCATAGACCCCATGTTAGTGAAAACGTTTGTCAAATAAAAATGTTTGTGTGACGTTTCTTTAATCATTTTTGTTGTCTTATGATGAATAAACCTATTGTCATTGAGATCACAACTTCTCCCTGAGTTCTGATTAACAGTACCTTCCCATTTTATCATTGAAGTCTAGTTTTGAAACGTAAGAAGAAGGTATTCAATTGGAGAACCGCTGCCAGGATCTAGGTGCTTGACACTTCTGTGATGTTGTCAGTCTGCGTACTTCCCAAACAGGTCCAGATTATGAGGAAATAAAAAACAAAAGAAGAAAAGAAAAATATGGTTCATTAGTATGCTGTAGATATTTAATGCTCTGTGATGTTTATCTGTTTATTTGTTTTATTTATAGTGCATTTGTGTCAGCGACTTCTGTGTCATTTGTCGACCGATTTCCCGTCGTTGCTAACGGCGTTGTCGTATTATTTTTGTGGTGTTTACTACTGTATTTGGTTGTTTTTGATTCTGAATCTCGTGTACTATTGTCATTGTATTGTACTGCGAATATCTTGTGAGTTAGATAATACAGTTGTCCATGTGTTGCACAGATAATTAAAGTTTGTTGTTGATAGAGAATTTGAATGATAACGAGAAGTAGGGTTAGACAAGTAGGTTGGTGCTGAACGGTGTTAGCAACAACGATGACGTGCAACAAGGAAAATCAGGTTGACGGAAGCGATATGGCTTTTTTTGATGGGCAGACAGCGTCAGATCGGGTGTGATAGAAGATGTGTGAGTATCACAACATATCGATGAAGATGTGCTTATTAGAAATCCGGACAGAGAAGACAGGGCGGTATCAGAACGCAGTGATGCGGATACAACACCACAGAAATCATGTATGAGTTCGGTCGATCACGATATTGAGGAAAAGGAAGAGGACTTTAATCTGGTGGCTCTTTTAATGGGAATGGAGAAGAAACTTGATGGACTAAAAGCAATGGAGGAGAACATTAATTAGAGGAGGACGGACATAAAAAATATCGGTGCTCAGGTAAATCAGATGCGAGAGGAACACAAGTCATTGGCAAATAAACTCCAGGAAAACCTACGTAAAGTATCACCAAAGCAATCAAAGTTTTAAAGATTGCACGTGATGCTAGGAAGACGGCAGAGAGTGCCAAGACAGTTGCAAGTTTCGCAAGACGAGTAGCAGCTGAAGCATCGAAAGCGAGTAAGCGCATAGGATTGCAAGGACGAGAGGCGGTGATCAATTTGAACAAGAAGGTCGAAAGCGTGGAAAAGCGGCAAAATGACGCGGAGCAGCACATCGACACAAAAATACGTGAAGCCACGGATTTTGATGCGACAGCGGCCATGGACAAATTAGAATCTGAGCTGCGCAAATTAGGGACTGGTTCGGATGTAACAACTGCAACACAATTGAGCGAGACTGAAGAGGTACGGACTCTCCTTTCGTTGAAATCGCAACAGGAAAGGATCAACGCTCGCGTGGAGAAGAAATTGGAGGAGGCGCTAAGAAAACAAATTCAAATGCGGCCAAGCCCGAGCGCAACAGAACCAGAAACAAATTCAGACGGGACGGATAACTGCATACCGTTAGAAGTGAGCAGAGGACATGGTGAGATTTCGCATTTTCTCGAACCCGAGGAGGGAGCACAAATGTGGGGATGTCGAACGAGCACATTCAAAGGTCTGATATTTTCCATAGGACGGAAGTTGTTGGTGAAACGCCATTTGATTTTCAACCCTTCTTACAAGAACGAAAATTCGAAATTTTGCAAGATGAGGGTAATTTTACTCATCCACCTACTTGGATATCAGAATTTGACCTCTCTTTACCTTCGAATTTGCCTTTAAAATGCAAGCTGGACATTATTTGCTGACACTTGCAAGGTTGAGTTGCGGAGAAAATGCGCTGAATATCAGCAACTTGTAGATGTTACCAGGAGTACATGGGCAGCTTTCTAAATATCTACTGGTCCAAGGAGACGCAAGAGCGCATAAAATACGAGACGATTGTTGGGAAAGATTTCGAGAGTTCAGGGTACAAAATCGTAGTCAAGTTCCTTGATATAATGATTGACAAGAACCAGTATCTTGACGTACCATGCTCTAACGGTGAAATCATTCGTAATTGTTACACCAAACTTCCGTCAGCATATCCACAAGTATTAGCTGGCAGGTGTAATGTGGAGCTCAGTTCTTTCCTTAACACACTTTACGGATTAGAGTGCGCATTCCGAGCAGAAAAGCACAGAGGAAAGTCTGACAGATACGTCGCAGACTCTATGTCGAGTCCACAATATAACTTTTACAATAATAGGAACGGAAATGAGCGGAATGGAGCGCCTTACGGAAACCACGGTCGGGAAATTTCGGGGGGTAATGAAGTTGAACATCGAAGAGACTGCAATGTACTACGCAACAGAGGCTGGAATGGAAGGAGGAATGAAGGCTACGGACCACAAAACAATGGATGGCGAAACCATGGTTCCGGTTTCAATGACCGTGGGCGCAAATGAACAACGGAGGAAACGGAAGTGGAGCACAGATCGAGGAAACTGAGATTCGCGGACTGAACCCAGGTAGAGGGGCGCGACGAAATGCTAACCAACGCCACTGACCTTCTGAACAAGCCACAGACAGTTCAATGGTTGGTGACAGCCAGTAACACCACAGCTCTTATGCTGTATGGATTTATTTTGCTTTATTTAATGTTACATTGTTGATCTTCTGCAAATGTGTTTGAATCGATAACATAAAATTGTGTACTCTTTTCTTTGTCAAACCTTTCGTGTCGTGATTTGATTCTATGCAAAGTAGTGTATCTGAAATTTATATTCTTTGTCCCATTTGGAGGGAACAAAACTTACTATATATGATTGTAATTTTGTGTGAATAATTTTTTGTAGAGATGTCAATATGTGTAAATGTTTTGTTTTATTTAATGTATTTGTTTGCTGTTATGTAAACTGCTGACCTTCACTTAGGGTTCTTAGTTAATTTGTATGTAAAAGGTGTAGTGGTTCCCCTCGGGAACGGAACTGTGTAGCGCGCGCAAATTGTGGTTGGCCTAGGTGGAAAAGGTGGAACTGATAGTCAGTCGGGGACGAGCCAGCAGTCGGAGACGAGCTACGAGTCCGTGCACTGCTATTATAAAGGTGCATATTGTGCTGATTTAGAGAGAGAGGCTTTTTCTGCTTCTTTCCAAGGCCTCGGATGGGTGGATAAATAGCTGGAACTATTCTGGAATTGGTATCTGTCGTCGCCACCAAGAAATGACAGAGTCCAGCAATGGTGTCTGCGAATCCACCTACCAACATGCAGTTGCCACCACGTTGCGCAATCACTGTAACGTAATACTATAATGATGTACAGTGAAGGATCAGCTTAATGGATGTGTTATTGTGCTCAAATATAAGGTAATTTATATCTGAATTTATGTACCTGCCCTGATTTTTTTCCTTATCATAACACCTCTCAGGTTCCTCTCCTTTTGAGCTAAAGTGATACCCGAGTGTCCCTAATGAAAGAACATTTATGAGCAATGTTATGCTAATTAATGCCTCTTGAACTTGTTAAAAAGAAAGTTAAAGTTAATGTGGCAATAGAGTGAGTTAAAGTCAATGATGCTTGCTGAAAACAATTTTTCTAGTAAAACTGCTTATTAAAGTGCTGTTGCTAACTTCAAAATTAAAAGTTCTTAAGACTGAGGCTTATAAAGTAAATGAACACATTGTTGCCTGTAGTAAATTCTAAAAGGTGAGTCAGTTTCTTGCAATTTTGTCAACATTGTGTTTCGTTGTAGTAAAAGTGGGAAAGCTGTAGTTGTGAAACGTTACATTCTCATGTTTGCTAAGTGTTTGTCTCTCTTGTGTATTAGAAGTGCATATTAATAGTAATGTCATAAAGGCCATTCACTTTATGTAAGCCTGAAAGTAATAGGGTGTTTCGGTATCTCTTATAATTTAGCAAATAGTTTGTGCTGCTCCAGTTGTAAGCTTCAATCTTAAAACATATGTGTGTCAGAGTTCATTGCACTCGCGTGTGGCTAAGTCTAGGTTGCGTTTGTCCATTATAGTTACTTATACCTACTTTCATAAAAGAGAACGTTAATCTTTCTCTTGCCTAATTAGGCTGTCGACCGTTTCCCTTATTCTATAAACAGTATAGCTAGGCAAAATTTTGTTTGTCACTATTCCAATATTAACGTAATTCTGACTTTCATTTCCGATAAGCCACCCCCGTTAGGAACAACACGGTCAACTTAACAAAATTCCTCTCAGAGGGTAACACTGCTCTGTTGCTTTGTGCCATAGTTGCTTTTACAAATTAGTTTTATGTCACAACCTGTTTCTGGCATTGAGGTTATGGTACAGTAGTAGCAGACAGGAGTGTTATAAGCCGAACATAAGCATTGTAGCATAAGTTTAGTTATAATAATTTTAAACGTAACAGTCATTTCTTTAGATCTTTTTGTCATTCACCATGGTAATTAGCATAGGAACTTCTCCCATTACTGTTAGTTGTAAGAGTTGGCATTGTTCGAATTTCACTGTACAAGTATTTCTTCGTAACATGTAGCAAGTATATAGATGTACAGTTGGTCATCCCAGAGCTGAATAAATTACAATTGTTGAGCGTAGAAATGTGCCGATTTCACGACGGAAACTTCGTTCTTTGTTTGAGTCCTATTTCGCGCGAGTTAATGTATTCTCATAGCAGTTTTGCAGTTTGCACGGAATGACAGAATCAGGTGTCACCACAACGATAGAATTTAATATCTTCGAGTATGAAACAAGTGAACGAGTATTGGGGACGGAATGCTACTCGTAACATCTTAGAGATCAGCTAAAATCATATTTGTTTTGTTTGTAATGTGTGCATCGCAGTACACGCCCTTCTACGATCTGATATATATTTCGTAGTATAGTGTGTGAGAGGAGTGTCGTTGAGATTAGTTTGCGAGATTCTTGAAGGCATTTTGCAGGATGGTCGTGCATTGTCCACGCAATAGGCGTGTTGACTTTCTTGTGTATTTCGCTGTGGTTTGCGACCAGAGCCCAGTGCAATGTGTCTTCGCTGTGGGCTGATTATTGTTATCGCCAGCTGTGCGATGTATTTGTGGTGTGTTTTTTGTCTGTGGATGTCGCCTTTGGTGCGATGTTTCTCGTGAATGGGATATTTTATTCGAGTTTGGTTACACACCTCTCTCTCACACCTTTTAACTTTCCCCTCCTTGGGGAAGTGTTTTGAGGAGTTTGTAGCCCATTTGGCTTTTACTCCACTGTGTGAGTTGTGGTTGTGTGATAGTCAGTAATCGAGACACCACTGATTGCTGCTACAGAGAAGGTCCTGCCACACTGAGGGTGCTGTCTGTACTGTACATGCCAAGAGAAAGGGGCAATCCGTCTTGCCAAACTCATCCGACATAGTTGCCACATCTAACCTGTTACATGACATGTGTATTGCAGTGTTTTCGTGTGACAATTGTATATCTAAAAAAACTGGAGTCCCTAAAGACCTTTGAGAATGGAGCTGTAGGAAGCTTTGTTTTCATGTATGTTTCTTTTATATACGTTTTATATGTGCCTTGCTCTTTTCATTTTACTAGATCACATGTATTCTCTGCGTTTTATTATCAAGTTTTATATTTTTTAATGCACTCATGTATTATTTTTCCGTTTTGTGTAAGGATTCACTTGTTTTATGACAATCATATGTTATTTTGTTGTGTTGACACTTATATCTTTGCATTTAAGGGACATACTTACACATTTTAGAGAAATAAGATGCACAGATGACTTTCCCTTGATTATAGTAGCCTTAATATTTACGTATAGACACACAGGCCGTTGCCAATACATGTCATGTGGAAATAGCTCTTACTGAACGAATTGCTAATGTGAAGTCTGTAAGTACTGCTAGCCCTACGCTGATATACACCATGTTGTTTGTGATATTCCTACACCTGTTGTGGGGAGTAGTTTCTGTTGGAAACGTAATAATGGTCCATCGTGTTTTCATTATAAGGTGTGTTTTCGCATTGTATATAGGTTTGTCCTTCTCAAGAAAACAGGTTTAAATTCGCCAAAATCATGGTTAAGGTTGTTTTAAACCGACAAGTAAAACTGGCAGCGCGTAAGCACGCTATTAAACACATTGACAATAAAGAGCAAAAATTCATAGGCCCTGAATAGTGGCAAACGTAACAAAAGTGGGTGGCATCAATATATAAGTGCAATATAAACCAACAAACAAAACTATATGCACAAAAATTGTATAACAGAAATTTGAGGAAATGGATCACTCACGAACACTACCGGCAGTTGTATGGCGACTTTTTTTTTTTTTTTTTTTTTTTTTGCGAGCAGCGTGGTCTGAAGCCATCTAAGAATAAGTATGTCTTCCAAATTTTTCGGTGTGTGACTGGCAGTCAGTAGGTGTTCCGCAAACGTAGAGTTATGTACGTCAACTGCTTTCGTTTCCAGACAGACACGCCTCAAAACTCTGTTGTACTAAGATACTGATGCCCCCGACTTCTGTTACGTTGCCACTATTCAGGGCCTATGAATTTTTGCTCTTTATTGTCATTATATTTAACAGCGTGCTTATGCACTGGGAGTTTTATTTCTCGTACGATGATGATAATGATGTTTGGCTGTGGGGCGCTCAACTGCACGGTCATCAACGCCCGTACAAATTCCCAGTATTTTCACAGTCCAATTTTTTTTTCAACCTCCAATCTAGCCACTGTCACGAATGATAAGGGTGATGATGAAGCACCCAGTCTCCAGGCAGAGAAAATCCCCAAACCGGCCGGAAATCGAAGTAGCAACGCTAGCCACTAGATCACGAGCTGCGGACTTCTCGTACTATGATGTACTGGAGATGATACTAATTTCATTGCTGTCTTTATGTTTATAATAACGTACTTATGCTCAGACATGTATGTTTCGTGATTTCCGCACGATAGTGTACTGGTAGTCCTATAAGGATTTTAACTTATACCAGTATATTTTTTGTATGTGTGTTTTTCAGCATCTTATTCTATACTTGTTGATGCGCATTGCGTATTTCTGTTAGTAATTTGCATGTGCTTACGCTTATTGGCTGCTTGTACCACCAGGTGTACATGTTCATCGGCGCATGCGGCTCAGATGTTTTCCTGGTATCCATGCTGCCCACTCTCCCTCAGTTGACGTGAAGCTACTGACATGGTCTGTTATTCTAAGTGATTCGTTTTACTGGTGTGACAAGCCATTGATACTAGGGCCCTCAATTTTTAGACATGCACATACAGACCGGTACCGATACATGTCATGTGGAGGCAGATTTTACTGAACCAATTACTAATGTGAAGTTTGTAAGTACAACTTGTCCTATATTGATATATACCATGTTGTTTGTGATATTCCTACACTTGTGGGGAGTAGTTTCTGTTAGACACGTAAAACTGGTCCAGGGCGTTTTCATTATAAGTTATGTTATAGCAATGTATACAGGTTTGTCCTTCTAAAGAAGACAGGTTTAAATCCGTTGAAACCATCGTTAAGGTCGTTTGAAAACCACCATTTATTGTAACTGCTTGGCTGTCTATTATACCTGCAGCCTGGAGTCTATTACTCGAGTAGCAGTAGAACTGACCATTATCCAGTGTCCAATAGCAGAGGCTGTCCACTGACAGTCAACCCCAAAGATGAACCTGCAAGAGTAGCCCTCTAGATCTGCTCCAATATCCACGCAGATTCTGGTAAGGACACCAGCAGTTTCTGCTCCTCACTCCAGGGCATAGACCGTGGGTTAACTATTACTGACAATACACACCATTTTAATGGGAGGTATCTTGTTTCCAGAGAGAGACCACAAAGACACAGGGGGCATAACCAACGTAGGTGTACATCCTGGTGTACATCCAGCTGGCTTTGGGAAGTGCTGATGGCAACATCAAGAGCGCCACTAATCTGGTGTCAGTGCCCACACTATTGAACCCTAACTGAGAGGATACCACTGATCTTTATCCAATCTCCAAGCCACGCCAGACTCACCATGTGCCCTGGGTAGTTCTGCTCCTGCAGACCAGTGTGCGGCATATGGCTAGCCACAATCAATTGTAGACGTTTCATGTCTGAGTCTCGCCATGCTTCGTCTGTCTCAAATTTTGTACACTGTCATTGGCATATCAGTGACCTGGACTCTGCTTACATATTAACATTTGGACTAACAGGTGATTAATGTGCACTGGTCTCTTCCCTATATTGCATTGTAAACTCTGCTTATGGACAAACTTTAAAACTTACGAAAGAGCGCTAACCCTGCTTTCTGCTCCATATCACTCCTGATCTGTATGTGATATTGCTTGTACTGTGGGGTGTATGTCCATTCCTCACATCAAATTCGTGCATAGGCTTTCCCTAGCATATCAAGCAAGTAAACTTTATACCCTACACCTTAAGTTCTATGAGTATTTACTTTCCTTCAAAATCCACAAGCTGTGACAACTTTTATCCCTTGTACAGGTAATTCTGTAATTTTCATTTTAATCATTTCAATATTTATGATGCATTAATTTCACTTAATGACCCAGAATCACTGCTGTTCTCTTGTTTTGGATGCTTGCGTTGGTCGTTGGCTAAGGAACTTGCGTAACTTTGTTTACTTCCTTTTCTGTAAATGCTTCTTTAATATACTTCTTTAGTCATATCCAACCAGTAGCAAAAGTGATCCATTATATGTGGCTGTTTGCGATTGGACAAAGTATGAACTCCTCTCAAATTAAATTCGTCATATGTGCTTCGACCTCCTTCTGGTGTGTGTTCACTGTTTTGGCTATTATGTAACATTCTGTGTTTCATGCATTCATACCTCACTGAAATGTTCCGCTTCATCCTGTTGCTTGGCTGAAATTACATCGTGGTAGCCCATTTTCTTCCCAGCTCTGGCGTGCGTCCTTCCTTTCCCTGTGATTTTTTTTTTTTGCTTGCCGTAACTTTAAGAGTATCTGCAAACTACATATTTTCCCCCCAATAGCGTTTCGAAAATGGCTCTGAGCACTATGGGACTTAACATCTGAGGTCATCAGTCCCCTAGAACTTAGAACTACTTAAACCTAGCTAACCTAAGGACATCATACACATCCATGCCCAACGCAGGATTCGAACCTGCAACCGTAGCGGTCGCGTGGTTCCAGACTGCAGCGCCTAGAACAACTTGGCCACACCGGCCGACAATAGTGTTTCAAGAATACTTCGTCACTCCCAAATTCAATACTAGAGAATCTTCTGTCTTAAAATATTGCACTCCTAGCACTGCTTTCTATGCTTTTTGACCAGGAATGATTCAAGAACGTTTCCACGAATTTATGGTATGTTTTATGTAAAAGTACCAAACGTGTTTCCCACGATATCCTTCGAATCTTTTGGCAACTCACTTGATGTTTTTTGGTTCTCGCCAATGCTCCAGAATAATTCCTTCAAACTGCCAAATGAAAGTCAAATAATGACTACATTGCTTTTATTGAAAAATTGCAGAATGCATACAGGCACTAATCAGTTACCATAGAGGAACTTTTCCGCTTTGTCGTTCGTACCGTGTTTCTAATCTTTGTCTATTTTCCCCTTTTAATTTAGTGATGTCATTATTGCTCCTCTTTCACGAAGTTTCTCAACATTTTATTCAATTTCTCTCAATTTAATCTAGACCACATTTGTGTTCCCTTCACAATTTGATTTTACGCTAGAGATCTTACCGCTAATCTTATGTTCCTCATTCAGAATCAAACCTGAACAACCTCAGAGTCTAACCGATTTACACATGCTTGATCAGCTCCACTTTTCTCATTACAGGAATTAATTTATTTTGGCAACCCATCGCTTATGCTCTTGTTATGTTCAGTAAGATTTATGCTAAATTTTTTTTTCTGTATTTATTTATTCCTTCGAGGTTTGACTCTCTTTATTGATTTTTGTAAGATCATCTCCTTCTGGCTTCTGATTTGAAACTTTCAAACTTCTATAATTTTCACATCACCCGGGTACAGTATTTGATGCATTTTTATTCAGAGCTTGTAAGTTATTATCTGTTTAACATCGATTATTGACAAAGATAGCATTATTGAATTCGTCCTTGATTCCAGTAAAAATTTTTGATTTTGTCTCTTAATATTACCCTTTTCAGTATTTCGCACGTTTCACAGAGTGTCATCTGAAGCAGTGCAATCCATGAAAACGTTATTTTGCTTCGTTCGTAATGTCAACGTTAGATACTGCATATATCATCATAAATTATTAGTTCATCATGCTCAGTCATGACAGGAAACTATTTCTGTTGTGGCTGTGGCCCCCTGTAAAGTTTTGTGGTTCCTGGCTGGATGATGAGAAGGTGGTATGATAGGTAGGTGGCCGCTTTCCTCTCACTGCAACACAAATTGCAGGAAGCAATTGAGTACTTAACTTCGGTGACGTCCAGTCTGAATAACATGTACTAATTCTTGAATCTTATCAGTTTCCATATCACAATGATATACAATGACTAACGTTCCATCAGAGGTAAGTAAGTTGCTGTGGAAGACTAGAGCACAGTGCGACGTACTGAGCTACTGACTGAGACACTGAGGCAGCTCCGTCTGCAGCGGCGGCCTGTATACACGCTGTCCAGGGGGCGTTATCGGCGCGAACCCTGGGGGTATGTCAAGGTCTTCTCTTGTCGTAGGCGCGGTTAGTTCAGCGCCTGCTATACAATGTTTCCTAGTGCTTACTGGTGTACTGGCGAAGGCGTACGCCACCACAATTTTTAACTAGCTATCAGGTGTAACCTGTAGCTTACCTGAAGGATCATTGCTTTCACGGCTAGCAAGCAATCCTTACCTACTATTAAAAACATATTGCTCTTCATTTGCCATTTTACAGTTAATAACCTTAATTACAGTTTTACTAAGAGTCCACAGTAAAAACACCACTACAGCGTACTCTATTGTTAAATAAAGTTCGCACCGTTTTCACTTCCAGCAACTATGTTCATTTAACTCAGTTTTGCTTTCCGTGGCTGGTGAGGCACACAAGCCTTACGTGTACACAAGTCTGCTGCAGCAACGGCGGTGCTTCCAACTTAAGTTGCCATGGGCGTTACCTGAAGTCGTTATGTAATGAACATTTTGTGGCAGTAACGCTCACATGATTCACGTCACGCACGTACCGATATTTCCTTAATATAGTTTTAGCCTTGTGGCATTTCTCGATACAGCACAAATAATAATGTGACGCATGTATAGTTCTTTGCACAACTGTACACAGTTCGCTTTTATTGTCACGACAGTCCATTGTTTTAAATTGTAATTCCGCGCCTCAAAAACTCAAATTTACCCAGTAGCAATTTAATATACAGTGAATAATTAGCACGCTATTCCCAGAAGAGATTAAATGTATGGCGAATAATTAGCACTATATTTCCCACTAGAGGTTAAATGGTCGGCTGATAAATGGCGCATCATTACAGAAAATGTGTGACGTTCCCCTGTCTGCGTTGCCACAGATAGCGCGTGACTCTCCCTACCTGTATTGGAATAGCCGAACTTGTAACTGACCTAGTGGTATCTCGCCTCACCATAACGAAATGCTAGGCTTGTAATAGTTATGCGTTGATGATATTTTGAGACAATCGTTAAAAGAATTAGAGTTTTGCACTCACAACATTAACCAACGAAATTTTCTAAAATTTGCTGATGATGAACTTTTTAGAGCTAACTGTGAGGACACCATTCAAAAAGTCATGTACAAATTAAATATTACTACTGAGGTCTGTAACTTAGAAAACTCAATCAAAAATACAGCTTCAAGATCCACTTTCCAAAAAGAAAAAAAGCGTCAAGACCCACTCCTAACCAGTATTGTCATAAAAAGCAAAATAAAACAAATAGACGGGGGTGAATGAATGCAACTTCTTGAAGAATACCATACACACAAAAGATAATGGCAAATAGGAAAAAATTAAAAATACGGTTATATTAATGGGAGTGTATACCGAAAACTGAATGAAAAGACGAGGAAAGAAACTCTACTTATGTCACACAAAACTGGCGTCAATACTTTATGGCAGTGAGACCTGGACAATAACAGCTGGAAATGAACGACAAATACTGTCTGCAGAAATGAGGCTTTTAAGAAGAGCGGTTGGCTATAGACCACCTTATATGTTAAGGAGGGTGACAAACAGATCAGAAATAGGGGTGTCAAATCAGGCACCTTTCAGCCGTCTAATTTCCAAAGTGTTATTTTATTTGGCTACCAGTTTCGGCGATGTACTTCACTATATTCGGGCCCGTGACCGGCGTGTAGGAAGACTCCCACCTACAAGTCGCTGAGTTGGCCTGAAGATGTCATAGTACATCGCCGAAACTGGTAGCCAAATAAAATAACACTTTTGAAATTATACTGCTGAAAGGTGTTGATTTGACATCCTGTACCGAACAGCAGAGAGCCTCAACCATCTCTGAAAAGATAGACGTACAGAGGTAAGAAATAGGTTTTAAAGGAACAAATGGATAGATCATCTCACAAGAATGGATGATTATAGAATGCGTAAAATAATAATTTTCTACCAATAGGAAAAGATGACCAGGCAGAGCAATAGAGAGACCTAGAGAGATCAAACAGTAACTACTAAGTAAATTAAAGTCGTTTGATATGAATGGCTGGGAGAATCCGAAAGCAGTTTCACCCGCCTAACAGGAAAGATTTTTCCTATGCTTCGTTCCAGCAGGCACATTCTATTCGCGAAGTATGAGGGCTGTGTATGTAAGTGTAGGTGACCTGAGTGTGTGTGTGTGTGTGTGCGTGTGTAGTGTAGTGTAGTGTCATGTTGGTGTTGGAGATGATGAGAGCAGGAAGATGATGAAATCCAGTGCCGGCACGGAGCCTACTCTTCAGGAAGACCACTGAGGGGATCGCCAAGCTTAATGTTCGCATAAGTAGAAGGATCACCATCAACAGTGCCGCATACCTTCACTACATGAGACCCTACGCTGTGGTTTGGAACTGAGTTGAGGCCATTGGCGGAAAGATTGGTGATCAGGGACTTTATACCTCCATCCCCTCTTCCCTAAAGACAAAGGGAACCAGACGGTCACACATCCAACTACTAGCCACGCCTGATGGCACTTAACATCGGCGATCTGACGGGGACCGGTAGATCCAACTCCGGACGGTCGTTGACAAAAGGTAACCAACCACAGATAAAAGGGCTACTGAACAAAAAGAAGTAACATGCAAATGCCTAATCTACATCTACATCCATACTCCGCAAGCCACCCGACGGTGTGTGGCGGAGGGTACCTTGTGTACCTCTATCGGTTCTACCTTCTATTCCAGTCTCGTCTTGTTCGTGGAGAAAGGATTGTCGGTATGCCTCTGTGTGGGCTCTAATCTCTCTGATTTTATCCTCATGGTCTCTTCGCGAGATATACGTAGGAGGGAGCAATATACTGCTTGACTCCTCGGTGAAGGTATGTTCTCGAAGCTTCAACAAAAGCCCGTACCGGGCTACTGAGCGTCTCTCCTGCAGAGTCTTCCACTGGAGTTTATCTATCATCTCCGTAACGCTTTCGCGATTACTAAATGATCATTTAACGAAGCGCGCTGCTCTCCGTTGGATCTTCTCTCTCTCTTCTGTCAACCCTATCTGGTACGGATCCCACATCGGTGAGCGGTATTCAAGCAGTGGGCGAACAAGTGTTCTGTAACCTACTTCCTTTGTTTTCGGACTGCATTTGCTTAGGATTCTTCCAATGAATCACAGACTTGCATCTGCTTTACCGACGATGAAGAACATTCTTAACCGTTCGATCGAATGATTTTACCACTCAGATCGCCCGACATGAATCCAACCGAACATTTATGGGACAAAATCGAGACTTCAGTTCGTGCACAAAATCCTCCTCCGAAAACAACTTTGCAGTTATGGACGGCTATAGATGCAGCATGGCTCTATTATTACTGCAGGAACTTCCAAAGAATTATTAAGTCTCTCAATACGCTGGCAAAAGGTCGTGCGACACGATACTAGTACGTATACCACAACTTTTGTCACCTCAGAGTGTATAGGATAACTATTTGCAGACTTGGCGTCAGTTTTTAGTGGGACTCAGCAGCAGTGTTTTTCTGAAAATTTTGACGGACAGATCAGAGAACACTCCCTCCCCCCCCCTCCCGCTATGTTCCCTGAGAGATAAAGTTAAATAACCCTTAAAACTTAAACTAAATTAACTAACAATCGATCAACATTTTAAAGACACTTGAGGGAGCACTTAAAAAAAAAGAAAAAGAAAAAAAGAAACACAAGGACAAAAATTTCAAATCAAGAGGTGTCAGGGCCACAACCCAGAGGGAATGTCTTGCAAATTGTATTGTTTATTGCTAAATTACACTACAATAAATGAGCCGCATTTCACATGTATGTAGAACTTATAATTCAAAGTTCATATATTTATTTCCTTACACCAGGATGACGCCAACAATAGTCATCCTCGGCTATATAACACTGAAAATACTAAATGGCTGGCTTCTAAAGCAAAATAAACAAGACTCTAACACTCAAACAACTATAAAACACATCAGACCCACGCCATTTGCGAGATAGCTTTAAAAATTATTTTAAAAAGAAATCAAAGAATGTTTCATGTGTACGATCGTGTAACAGAAATAAAATTTACGTAGAACCACAATCTGCAGATTAGAGTTAGGAAACAGAAATTCACTTGAGAACTGCAAAGGCCCAACAAGCTTAAACATTGCAAGCTCAGTTAAATCAGTTCATGGTTCATATTTATAACCTTACAAAAGAAATCAAATTTATGCAGTATCACGAACTAGAGATAAGATATACTGTACATAGCAGCTATTCACTTAACGAATGCAAAGATCCACCAAGTTTAAGAATTCTGAGCTTAAAATGTAAAATACGTAACAGCTTTGAAACACCCAAATTGACACTATTAGCGATGACTTAAGATGATTACTAAAACAGGAGCGACCAAAACATTCTCAGTGCGAACAAGTCCGAGAATTGCAATCTATCCGCATATAAGGACAGGTGCTCACCATGATCAAACGTGCTGTGAAGTACAACTCAAATGACTCCAGTAATCTCGCTCGCCATCCACCCTGAAGCCCAAATTAAATCAGTACAGTGCCGCAATCTCCGCAGCACGGCAATTTCCTACATCAGAGCGGAAAGACGGCCACAGTTAAGCAGACTGCGATGTTTACTTCTGTAGAAATGCACAGACTCTCAACAGGGTGGAGCCAACAGCTGTGGTAGCTTGTCGTTATCAAGGATACACAGCAACAAGTTCACGTAACTTCACTAGCACTGCTAATCACATATTCCGTCCCACATACCGCTGTCCCCCACAGCATGTACCGCCGCTCACGACTACTCTTCCAGGACAGTCACCTTCAGGCTCCATTGGCGGTCCGGACACACACTCACCGTCGAGACCGCCTGTCCACGCTCTTCAAACCTCTGCGGCCCTACCCTGACCCTATCGACGAGGAAAACCTCGAGCGTAAACAAACTACCGCTGCCATCGAACATAGACCATCCAAATGTTCCCCAGTAAAACCAGAACAACCGGGAGGGGACCCTCCACACCTTAACATTAACATTGTCTTTCCTATCAGGCTTTATTTGACAAATGCGGACCTGCATACGTTTCTTGGTTTTAGTATGCTGCATCCAGAAACTGACAGGAGATATTTCTTCCACTACTTTACACGAACCCACAAAACGGTGGACCATCTTCTATGTAAACCCGTTACTACACTCCTGGAAATGGAAAAAAGAACACATTGACACCGGTGTGTCAGACCCACCATACTTGCTCCGGACACTGCGAGACGGCTGTACAAGCAATGATCACACGCACGGCACAGCGGACAGACCAGAAACCGCGGTGTTGGCCGTCGAATGGCGCTAGCTGCGCAGCATTTGTGCACCACCGCCGTCAGTGTCAGCCAGTTTGCCGTGGCATACGGAGCTCCATCGCAGTCTTTAACACTGGTAGCATGCCGCGACAGCGTGGACGTGAACCGTATGTGCAGTTGACGGACTTTGAGCGAGGGCGTATAGTGGGCATGCGGGAGGCCGGGTGGACGTACCGCCGAATTGCTCAACACGTGGGGCGTGAGGTCTCCACAGTACATCGATGTTGTCGCCAGTGGTCGGCGGAAGGTGCACGTGCCCGTAAACCTGGGACCGGACCGCAGCGACACACGGATGCACGCCAAGACCGTAGGATCCTACGCAGTGCCGTAGGGGACCACACCGCCACTTCCCAGCAAATTAGGGTCACTGTTGCTCCTGGGGTATCGGCGAGGACCATTCGCAACCGTCTCCATGAAGCTGGGCTACGGTCCCGCACACCGTTAGGCCGTCTTCCGCTCACGCCCCATCGTGCAGCCCGCCTCCAGTGTCGCGACAGGCGTGAATGGAGGGACGAATGGAGACGTGTCGTCTTCAGCGGTGAGAGTCGCTGCTGCCTTGGTGCCAATGTTGGTCGTATGCGTGTTTGGCGCCGTGCAGATGAGCGCCACGATCAGGGCTGCATACGACCGAGGCACACAGGGCCAACACCCGGCATCATGGTGTGGGGAGCGATCTCCTACACTGGCCGTACACCACTGGTGATCGTCGAGGGGACACTGAATAGTGCACGGTACATCCAAACCGTCATCGAACCCATCGTTCTACCATTCCTAGACCGGCAAGGGAACTTGCTGTTCCAACAGGACAATGCACGTCCGCATGTATCCCGTGCCACCCAACGTGCTCTAGAAGGTGTAAGTTAACTACCCTGGCCAGCAAGATTTCCGGATCTGTCCCCCATTGAGCATGTTTGGGACTGGATGAAGCGTCGTCTCACGCGGTCTGCACGTCCAGCACGAACGCTGGTCCAACTGAGGCGCCAGGTGGAAATGGCATGGCAAGCCGTTCCACAGGACTACATCCAGCATCTCTACGATCGTCTCCATGGGAGAAACGCAGCCTGCATTGCTGCGAAAGGTGGATATACACTGTACTAGTGCCGACATTGTGCATGCTCTGTTGCCTGTGTCTATGTGCCTGTGGTTCTGTCAGTGTGATCATGTGATGTATCTGACCCCAGGAATGTGTCAATAAAGTTTCCCCTTCCTGGGACAATGAATTCACGGTGTTCTTATTTCAATTTCCAGGATTGTACATTTGCTTTCGGCCCAGAAGCTACACACGTACTGTATCTGAATCTCACACATGGAGGTTACATTCGCGGCACCCGGCATTGTACCTCCATGCCTGTCTCTGACGCACTCGTGCAGTGTTACGCCAGACCGGGTACCATTTGAGAAAGTCAGTCTTCTTTGGCAGGAGATCAACAATCGCCCACAGGCTGGAAAGGGGAACTTGACGGAATGGCTCAACATCAACTGGGCAGGTGTAAGCCTATGTGCTTCATGAAGCTGATCCCATTAAAGGCTAAGCTCAACCACTTTGCCGACATATCCCGTCAGGATTGACTCTTGGGGTGATATATGATTGAAGCCGCCATTAAATTGCAGTTGAAGGGATCGGCGGAGGACGGCTGGCTGTAGTACTGTATGGCCCTAACATTCTAGATAGCATAGTAAAAACAACAGACTGGGGTGGAATGGCCGTCCGCTGTAGTCGAGCTGTTCTAGGCGCTTCAGTCCGGAACCATGCGGCTGCTACGGTCGCAGGTTCGAATCCTGCATCGGGCATGGATGTGTGTAACGACCTTAGGTTAGTTCGTTTTAAGAATGTTCTAAGTCTAGGGGACTGATCACCTCAGATGTTAAGTCCCATAGTGATTAGAGTCATTTGAACCATTTTTAGGGTGGAATATACTGGTGAGGTCGTTAGTGGTTGCGCAAGCCGTGATTCATCTACTGAGGGTAAGCCATACAAATGGACAAAACTCATCAACATTCGCAAAGATATATCTATAACCATCTGAGGCATGGGGAAAGGAACAACATAATATACAGCTTACCCGTAGGGATGCCCTCCCGTGAGGAACACAACAACCCATGCTGGGTGTTCGAGTTCGGTTTAGCCGTCTTAAATAGCTCGCACTGCACCGTCGAGTTCTTAACGTCCTTTACCAAACCATTCCAGGTAACACGCTGTTTAAATAATTCTGGATTAAAGTCAGGAATTCCCAATACCGGTTCATTGGTAAGTGCTTTCTTCAAAGCACCGAAGGCCTCCTGCTGGGCCGACAACAAACAGAAACGCCCATTCTCCTTCCAGAGCTGATTCAGTGGGGCAGCTATTAGGGAAAGAGTAGGAACATGCTTCGTAAAAAGTTACCATCCCACTAAATCGCCACACTCCTTTATCTCTGGAAGGTTTGAAGTTATAAATGGCTTGATTTTGAAATTGATCACTCGTCACATCTACACGTGACAAAACGTTACTACAAAACAATGTTTAAGACCTGAAGATGCAGCTGAGACTATTGAAATCGGTTGTCTTGAATAAAAAATATTTGGTGCGATCTTGGCTTTTTAATAGTTTTTAACAACTAAAACAGATCGCCCTTCAGCACTCTCATAATGAGAAAATTCAATCACAAGATTAAACTCATACAAGCTGTAATGGGTGCAAAATGCGATGACACCTTTAGGTTCCTCAGATAACGGTATCTGGTCGTCCTGCAATGCCAAATTGAGATCAATGATATTAAAAAATCTTAGCACCTGAAAACCACGAAAACCAATGACTTAATTAAGCTACGGAGACCGGTTCAAGTACAATTTTTCCATTAAGAGCCTTGTAATTAACAACTGGCCTCTACCCTGGTCCCCCGGCCTGAGGCACCGGTAAAATCGTCGAAACATAAGGCGACACTGATGATCTAATACCGTCTTCCTACAGAAGATCCTACAAAAGATCCTATCAGCCAGATCATTATGACCACCTACTTAATAGTCAGTATATCCACCTTTGGCACGGTTAACAGCGGCGACGAGCCCTGGAATGAAAGCAATAAGACCTTGGTAGGTATCTGGAGGGAGGTGGCCCATATCTGCACAATACAGTTCACCTAATTCCGGGGAGGGGTGCGATGAGCACTGACGCCACGTTCAGTCACATCCCAGATGTGTTCGATCAGGTTCAGATCTGGTGAGTCGGGACGCCAGCACACCAACTGGGACCTGTGTTCCTCGAACCACTCCATCACACTCCTCGCCTTGTGAAATGGCGCATTATCTTCTCAAAAAACGTCGCTCTCATTGGGTAACACGGTAGTAATGAAGGGGTGAACATGGTCCAGCACAGGCAACGTGCTGGCCGACGCCCTTCACTTAACGGCCGAGAACAGCGCCGTAGGAGTATAGATGTCAGTACTACACACAAGCAACAACATAGAAATCAATGTGTGACGTACGACAGACGTATCAGTTAGGACAATGCGACGAAACCTGCCATAAGGGCTGTGGCAGCAGACGAGCTACCTGAGTGCCTTTGCTAACGGCGCATCGTCTACAGCACCTCTCCTGGTCTCGTGACCATATCGGTTGGACCCTAGAGAATTGTAAAACCGTGACCTGGTCATATGAGTCCCTATGTCAGTTGGTAAGAGCTGATGGTAGTGTTCCACTGTGGCACAGACCCCATGAAGCCGTGGACTCATACAGGCAACAAGGAACTATGGAAGCTGGTGGTGAATCCATAGTGGTGTGGGCTGTGTTTATATGGAATTTACTGGGTTCTCCGACCCAACTGAACCGATTATTGATTGGAAAATGTTATTTTCGGCTACTTGGAGGCCATTTGTAGCCATTCGTGGACTTCATGTTTCAAAACAAAGATGCACCATGTCACTGGGCGACAATTGTGTGCCATTGGTTTGATGAACATCTTGGACAATTTGAGTGAATGATTTGGTCACGTTTCCCGACATGAATTCCATTGAATAAAAATGGTTCAAACGGCTCTGAGCACTATGGGACTTAACCTCTGGGGTCATCAGTCCAATAGAACTTATAACTACTTAAACCTAACTAACCTAAGGACATCACACACATCCATGCCCGAGGCAGGATTCGAACCTGAGACCGTAGTGGTCTCGCGGTTCCCGACTGTAGCGCCTAGAACCGCTCGGCCACTCCGGCCGGATTCCATTGAATATTAATGGGACGTAATCGAGAGGCCGGTTCGTGCACAAAATCTTGCACCAGTAACACTTTCGCAGTTATGGACGGCTATAGAGGCAGCATGGCTCGAGGACTTGCTGGGTCCATGCCACGTCGAGCTGCTGTACTACGCCAGACAAAAGGAGGTTATTCCATGAAATTTTTCTCTCCTCAGTTTAGATCAGTGCATTGGAGTTTCCATATTTATATGGTGTAGTAGCGTTCCGGTAGGCAAAGGTACTTGTAAAAAGTAACTGTCGATACATCAATTGTCAGTAGAGGCATTTCAATCTGTTTTTAGATCTTGTTGTCTCTGCTGAGTATGCGTGTTTTTCACTGGTTATATTTTGCGTACTTTCAAACCTGAGAAGTGTCACAGTCGGGTAAAGTTCTCTTTTGCGGTGCTCTGCTAGTACTTTCTAAGTGATCTTGTGTGCTTTGTATTTTTGAGATGTCACATCAATTTTTTGCACGGTACAATTGGGATAGAGACTGTGCATTTTGTGATCGGACTCAAGGAGAATTGACTGCGGTCTGTAAACAGCTGGAACCTGCATTGGCCAAGATCAACAGGCTTCTCGTTATTGCTCAAAGCTGCAGCGACATCGGGGAGCCAGTGACGAGACCTGAAACGTCTGTGGTGGCACTGGAATCCCCTGGTGACCTGGTTCTCACTGCGTCTTCCGGGACGGGCAAGGATGCTAGTGTGTATTTTTGCTGGGGGATCTTGTCTGCGACGTCGAGGAGACCCTGCCGGCGGCTGTCGAGTGGAAAAGGTGCAACTGGCTGCATATAACGACACATGTCGGCACGAGTGACGCCTGCCGCTCGGATTTTGAGGCCCTCCTCGGCTCCTTCCGGAGTATGGCTGGTCTGGTGAAGACAACTAGCATCGCATGCGGCGTGCAGGCTAAGCTTTCTATCTGTATCATCGTACGCAGGTTCTATCGTGGTGCCCTGGCTTGGAATGGAGTGGAAGGTCTAAGCCGACTCTGTGACTGTATCGGATGCAAATTTCTCTATCTCCGCTATCGGGCGCACAATTAGGCTTCCCCTTAAGAAGTCAGGCCTGCACTACACGCAGGAAGTCAGTACTAGGATAGCGGAATATGTGTGGCGTGCACATAGGGGTTTTTTAGGTTAGAGAAATCCCCTTCGGGAGACAAAATGCGTGCCAAAATCTAAATCAGCCACACCGGTCTCAGGGGAAGCTCGTCCTTAGAGTCGGGTGTAGAAAAGGTTAATACGGTATTAGTAAATTGCATGATCATACAAGGTAACGTCCCAGAATTACTATCACTTACTGGAGGTAATAATGCCCAGAATGTATAAGGAACAGAAAGTTTGTTGAAATTGGAAGTGAATAGCAGCGAAATCCTATTTTCAGCTGGGAATATTTATCGTAAGGATAAATTAGTCGTCACTGGTGGCGGTGCATTTTATTGCAGTAAAGAACTCGATAATATTTAGCGAGGTTATCACGGATCACAAATTTGACGTAATGTGGATGAAGTTAAGCATCACAGATCGGGCAAAAATACACTCCTGGAAATGGAAAAAAGAACACATTGACACCGGTGTGTCAGACCCACCATACTTGCTCCGGACACTGCGAGAGGGCTGTACAAGCAATGATCACGCGCACGGCACAGCGGACACACCAGGAACCGCGGTGTTGGCCGTCGAATGGCGCTAGCTACGCAGCATTTGTGCACCTCCGCCGTCAGTGTCAGCCAGTTTGCCGTGGCATACGGAGCTCCATCGCAGTCTTTAACACTGGTAGCATGCCGCGACAGCGTGGACGTGAACCGTATGTGCAGTTGACGGACTTTGAGCGAGGGCGTATAGTGGGCATGCGGGAGGCCGGGTGGACGTACCGCCGAATTGCTCAACACGTGGGGCGTGAGGTCTCCACAGTACATCGATGTTGTCGCCAGTGGTCGGCGGAAGGTGCACGTGCCCGTCGACCTGGGGCCGGACCGCAGCGACGCACGGATGCACGCCAAGACCGTAGGATCCTACGCAGTGCCGTAGGGGACCGCACCGCCACTTCCCAGCAAATTAGGGACACTGTTGCTCCTGGGGTATCGGCGAGGACCATTCGCAACCGTCTCCATGAAGCTGGGCTACGGTCCCGCACACCGTTAGGCCGTCTTCCGCTCACGCCCCAACATCGTGCAGCCCGCCTCCAGTGGTGTCGCGACAGGCGTGAATGGAGGGACGAATGGAGACGTGACGTCTTCAGCGATGAGAGTCGCTTCTGCCTTGGTGCCAATGATGGTCGTATGCGTGTTTGGCGCCGTGCAGGTGAGCGCCACAATCAGGACTGCATACGACCGAGGCACACAGGGCCAACACCCGGCATCATGGTGTGGGGAGCGATCTCCTACACTGGCCGTACACCACTGGTGATCGTCGAGGGGACACTGAATAGTGCACGGTACATCCAAACCGTCATCGAACCCATCGTTCTACCATTCCTAGACCGGCAAGGGAACTTGCTGTTCAAACAGGACAATGAACGTCCGCATGGATCCCGTGCCACCCAACGTGCTCTAGAAGGTGTAAGTCAACTACCCTGGCCAGCAAGATCTCCGGATCTGTCCCCCAATGAGCATGTTTGGGACTGGATGAAGCGTCGTCTCACGCGGTCTGCACGTCCAGCACGAACGCTGGTCCAACTGAGGCGCCAGGTGGAAATGGCATGGCAAGCCGTTCCACAGGACTACATCCAGCACCTCTACGATCGTCTCCATGGGAGAATAGCAGTCTGCATTGCTGCGAAAGGTGGATATACACTGTACTAGTGCCGACATTGTGCATGCTCTGTTGCCTGTGTCTATGTGCCTGTGGTTCTGTCAGTGTGATCATGTGATGTATCTGACCCCAGGAATGTGTCAATAAAGTTTCCCCTTCCTGGGACAATGAATTCACGGTGTTCTTATTTCAATTTCCTGGAGTGTAGTATAAGGGTGCTTTTATAAACCGCCTGGATCAGGAATTGTAGTGAACATCGTTAGTAGTTCTCCTTGAGCAGATGGAGATCCAACTCGTGAAGGTAACGTCTTCGACCCCCAAGAAACAAAGACGCGTAGTTATTGATTCAGTTAACGTAGAGTAAGGTATAAGTGATGATAAGGCTTTGATAGGAACTATGGCAAAGAATTTTACAAGGAATGTTAAGAAATGTAGGAAAGTATTTTTGCTTAGCAAGAGTAACAGGTTATAAATTTCAGAGTATCTGATAATTCGGCACCAGATATTCAGTGATGAGGACGAATATGTGGAGTACAAATGCAAGGAATTGAAAAGTGTTGTTCAATTTGGGTTAGAGACGTATGTTCCGAGGAAGGTCTTAAGGGATGGCAAATACTCGCCGTGATCTAATAGCCTTGTTAGGAAATTGCTGAACGGAGCGAAAAGAGCGTAAGTAGAGCAACGAGAGAAGCGTTCAGTTACTTCGAAAGTAAAATTTTGTCAACGGATTTGAGAAGAAGCCATAAGAGGTTTTGGTCTTATGTAAACTTAATGAGTGGTTCGAAATCGTCTATTCATTCACTCAGTGACCATACTGGCACCGAAACGGAAAATAAGAGAAGGCTAAAATACTAAATACTTTCTTCCTAAACCCATTCGCTGTGGAGTATCGCAACTCGATCCCTCCTTTCAATCATTGAATGAACGCCGAAATGACAGGTATTGAGATAAGTGTCCAAGGAATAGAAAAGCAACTGGAATCACTCAACAGAGGAAAGTCCACTGGACCTGACGGCATACCAATTCGAGTCTACACAGAGTACGCGAAAGAACTTGCCCCCCTTCTAACAGCCGTGTACCGCAAGTCTCTAGAGGAACAGAAGGTTCCAAATGATTGGAAAAGAGCACAGGTAGTCCCAGTCTTCAAGAAGGGTCGTCGAGCAGATGCGCAAAACTATAGACCTATATCTCTGACGTCGATCTGTTGTAGAATTTTAGAACATGTGTTTTGCTCGAGTATCATGTCGTTTTTGGAAACTCAGAATCTACTATGTAGGAATCAACATGGATTCCGGAAACAGCGATCGTGTGAAACCCAACTCGCTTTATTTGTTCATGAGACCCAGAAAATATTAGATACAGGCTCCCAGGTAGATGCTATTTTTCTTGACTTCCGGAAGGCGTTCGATACAGTTCCGCACTGTCGCCTGATAAACAAAGTAAGAGCCTACGGAATATCAGACCAGCTGTGTGGCTGGATTGAAGAGTTTCTAGCAAACAGAACACAGCATGTTGTTATCAACGGAGAGACATCTACAGACATTAAAGTAACCTCTGGCGTGCCACAGGGAAGTGTTATGGGACCATTGCTTTTCACAATATATATAAATGACCTAGTAGATAGTGTCGGAAGTTCCATGCGGCTTTTCGCGGATGATGCTGTAGTATACAGAGAAGTTGCAGCATTAGAAAATTGTAGCGAAATGCAGGAAGATCTGCAGCGGATAGGCACTTGGTGCAGGGAGTGGCAACTGACCCTTAACATAGACAAATGTAATGTATTGCGAATACATAGAAAGAAGGATCCTTTATTGTATGATTATATGATAGCGGAACAAACACTGGTAGCAGTTACTTCTGTAAAATATCTGGGAGTATGCGTGCGGAACGATTTGAAGTGGAATGATCATATAAAATTAATTGTTGGTAAGGCGGGTACCAGGTTGAGATTCATTGGGAGAGTCCTTAGAAAATGTAGTCCATCAACAAAGGAGGTGGCTTACAAAACACTCGTTCGACCTATACTTGAGTATTGCTCATCAGTGTGGGATCCGTACCAGATCGTGTTGACGGAGGAGATAGAGAAGATCCAAAGAAGAGCGGCGCGTTTCGTCACAGGATTATTTGGTAACCATGATAGCGTTACGGAGATGTTTAACAAACTCAAGTGGCAGACTCTGCAAGAGAGGCGCTCTGCATCGCGGTGTAGCTTGCTCGCCAGGTTTCGAGAGGGTGCGTTTCTGGATGAGGTATCGAATATATTGCTTCCCCCTACTTATACCTCCCGAGGAGATCACGAATGTAAAATTAGAGAGATTAGAGCGCGCACAGAGGCTTTCAGACAGTCGTTCTTCCCGCGAACCATACGCGACTGGAACAGGAAAGGGAGATAATGACAGTGGCACGTAAAGTGCCCTCCGCCACACACCGTTGGGTGGCTTGCGGAGTATAAATGTAGATGTAGATGTAGAACTGAGCACGGGAATGCAGCTACAGTCGGTTACCGGTGAAAAAAGTATCTACAGTAAAATGTCTAGGAGCAACTATACACAGCGACCTTAAGTGGAATGATCTCGTAAAACAAATAGTAGGAAAAGCAGACGTCAGACTGAGATTCATAGGGAGAATCTTAAGGAAATGAAACTCAACCACGAAGGAAGTGTCTGGTAAGGGGCTTGTTCGACCTATTCTTGATTATTACGTATTAGTCTGGGATCCTTACCAAGTAGGTCTGATAGAAGACATAGGGAAGAACCAATGAAATGCGGCGCGTTTCGTCATGGGATCGTTTAGTCGGCGCGAGAGCGTTGCAAAGATGTTCAACAAACTCCATTGGTAGACGAAACAAGAAAAGCGTTGTCCATCACGGAGAGGTTTGCTACTGAAATTTCCAGAGAGAGTTTTCCGAGAAGAGACGGACAACGTATTACTTCCTCGTACTACTTTCTCGTGTAATTTCACGTCAAGATGTCCGCAGCTCGTGGTCGTGCGGTAGCGTTTTCGCTTCCCGCGCCGGGGTTCCCGGGTTCGATTCCCGGCGAGGTCAGGGGTTTTCTCTGCCTCGTGATGACTGGGTGTTGTGTGATGTCCTTAGGTTAGTTAGGTTTAAGTAGTTCTAAGTTCTAGGGGACTGATGACCATAGATGTTAAGTCCCATAGTGCTCAGAGCCATTTGAACCATTTTTCACGACAGGAAAATACGAGAAATTAGTGCTAATGCAGAGGCTTACCGATAATCATTCTTTCCACGAGCCTTTCATCACTGGAACGGGGTAGAGGGGATCAATTACTGGCACCAGAAGTACCCTCCACCACACACAATTAAGTGGATTGCCAAAGTATGATATCGATGTAAATGCTATTTTGTAAATATTACGAGCTACATCGGAACATATGAAATAGAAGTGGAAAGAAGTGCTGATCGCAAATATTGTAAGTAGGCTGTTTAGGTTTTTATATTGGTAACGCCACGTAGCGCTCTGTATGAAAATCACTGGCTGTGCTGTGTGCAGTCTGTGGCTGTTTGGCATTGTTGTAATATTCGCAATTGTATTGTTGGGCAGTTGGCTGTTAGCAGCGCGCCCGCTAACTATGCCTATCAGTAGTTAGTGCCTTCAGTAGTTTGAATCTTTTATTTAGCTGGCAGTATTGGCGCTCGCTGTATTGCAGTAGTTCGAGTAACGAAGATTTTTGTGAGGTAAGTCATTCATGAAAGGTATAGGTTATTGTTAGTCAGGGCCATTCTTTTGTAGGAATTATTGAAAGTCAGATTGCGTTGCGCTAAAAATATTGTTTGTCAGTTTAGTGTCGATCAGGTTAAGTAAAGAGCGAAATGTCTGAGTACATTCAGTTCTGCTCAGCTGTTTGAAAATCAAATAACGTTGGGGATTTATCAGCACAATAACTCATTAATTTTTCTAACGGGACGTTTCAATATTTCTGCCACCTGTTTGAATCTCGAAGTTTGGTAGATTCCTTTGACGGCAATCTGAAGACAACTAAAGAATAACGTATAGCAACATATGTGTGTGTGTGTGTGTGTGTGTGTGTGTGTGTGTGTGTGTGTGTGGGAGGATGGGGCGAGATCAAGAAGAACTTCACTCTAAACTGCTTTAAAACACATGTAATCGATGGCTGAAAAGAACTCCTTTCTCTAAATTTAGAATTATATGTAGCAGGGGTTTCTTGACGGGATGGTCATAACGAAACATTGTTTTAACGTGTAAAACAATATTGCTCTAACAACGACCGATTACGGAAATGGTAAAAAAGATTTATAAATGGTAATGCATCAGGAGGTGTTAAAATCGCATTTCCAGCCAAGGAGTATTCCAAATGCAAAATTGCAGTGAAGGTAGGGAACTCTGTCACATGCCTTTGCGACGTATGGGTGCACATGTGTGTGTGTGTGTGTGTGTGTGTGTGTGTGTGTGTCTGTGTGCGTGTAAGTGTATGAGCCTCTGTGTTTGTACGGCTGCTCTTCGTTGGTGAACATACCTTCGTGTCTGTGTGTAACTGTGTTAGGTCCGGTGTGTTCTCAGTGTCTCACCACGCTTCGATTGCGCTTTTGTGCGCACGCAGCGTTTTCAAACTTTTGTTTGATTATTCGTAATCAAATGACAGTTGCGATTGGCTAGAAAATAATAATTATGGCGTAATTGACCGCCTACAGCTACAACTGCGATATGGACGGCTAATACTAACAGACGCCAATTAGCGCAGTTCAGCTGGCAATCACTTTTGCGCGCCCGAATACACATTTTAATTAAAAATTAGAACAGGACTGTCAGCTTCAAAGGCCGGCACGTTCAAAAGGGCGACATTCTATTGAATAAACTGAAAATCAAATGACGTCACGACTGGTCAGCTTGAGAGAGCTATGAACGACAGAACATATGAAGACTGGTAATGGAAAGCGTTCTAAGAGCCAAATATCCCAACTGCCAGGAGAATAAAAATACGATGTATCTCGGTTTTTACATAACTGATTTGTATCCAAAAATATTTAGAAGATATCCTGATGCCACAAAAGTATGCCGCTCACCGCATCGCCGCAAAAAATAATGAAACAAATTAGAAAAGTAATAACTATACGAAGATCGTTCTGAGTCCTATACCAGGAAACCGAGTGAGTCTAAGTGCCAGTAAGAGAGCTTTTGCCTAAGTACCATTAATTCTGGGGTACCACCTTTCATTTGTGGTAACACAAGTACAGAAATACAGCTAGTATAACTACAGTTATTATAAAGCGACCCTCATGTCTATGAAATTTCGGAACTCAGTCAGGTAGCCCCGCCTGGCACAAAGATCATGCACCGTGTAACAAATGTTAGAAGCACTTTCTCTATGACTTGGCACTCTGAATCAAGTCTACGGACATGCAACAGGGTACCGAGGACGCTATAGGACTGAAAACGCATTTTGTGGAATAATCACACTTAGAACTTTTCCATTTCGTTTCTTCACATGGCAGGCAAGCAGTTTCTGTTCTTTATGGGGCATTCATTAGAACGGCCTTTGTAAAATTTCTGTTGGGCGGTACCTTTTCTCTCTTATAAGGGTACTGTACGAACTTCCCCTCACCCATTTGATTCATATTCACTGTGTGTGCACAGCATGATTAGAACTTCCACAAACGTAAACAGGAAGACTCAATTCTCAGCCGTTTCCAGGAAAATCGAATTTGAAAATTTTATACGTGCTCGTATACTTCGTATGATTGCAAATATTAAAGGATTCTTCAGTTGCATAAACGCGTGGTCTGTGAATAAATTAAATAAGCTTTCGAACTACATCCATCCGTGTGTAATAAAATTAGTTTCTGAAACGCCATTTTTGGAAAATAAGGTGTATACAATGTTCCGTCAGAGTATTATTTCTCAACGTGCCTAATTATTATATTTAAACATTTATTTAACTTATATTTGGTTATGTGTAAAATTAATATTTCACGTTTTACATTCTTTTTTTAGTACGCCATTCACAAAAGTGTATGTATGTTGTTAACTGAAAATAATAAGTAACGCACTATTATGA
Source organism: Schistocerca cancellata (assembly GCF_023864275.1). NCBI lineage: Eukaryota > Metazoa > Arthropoda > Insecta > Orthoptera > Acrididae > Schistocerca > Schistocerca cancellata. Next base: position 77,927,052 of record NC_064627.1, on the reverse strand, counting down.
TACAAAATCATTGCAATAAAAATAATCTGAAAATAAATCCTGCAGATATAACGTTTTCTTACACCATGTACATAAAATGAACGAAATTTCCTCACATAATATACACGACCACCCCATGAACCATGGACCTTGCCGTTGGTGGGGAGGCTTGTGTGCCTCAGCGATACAGATAGCCGTACCGTAGGTACAACCACAACGGAGGGGTATCTGTTGAGAGGCCAGACAAACGTGTGGTTCCTGAAGAGGGGCAGCAGCCTTTTCAGTAGTTGCAAGGGCAACAGTCTGGATGATTGACTGATCTGGCCTTGTAACAATAACCAAAACGGCCTTGCTGTGCTGGTACTGCGAACGGCTGAAAGCAAGGGGAAACTACGGCCGTAATTTTTCCCGAGGGCATGCAGCTTTACTGTACGATTAAATGATGATGGCGTCCTCTTGGGTAAAATATTCCGGAGGTAAAATAGTCCCCCATTCGGATCTCCGGGCGGGGACTACTCAAGAGGATGTCATTATCAGGAGAAAGAAAACTGGCGTTCTACGGATCGGAGCGTGGAATGTCAGATCCCTTAATCGGGCAGGTAGGTTAGAAAATTTAAAAAGGGAAATGGATAGGTTAAAGTTAGATATAGTGGGAATTAGTGAAGTTCGGTGGCAGGAGGAACAAGACTTCTGGTCAGGTGACTACAGGGTTATAAACACAAAGTCAAATAGGGGTAATGCAGGAGTAGGTTTAATAATGAATAGGAAAATAGGAGTGCGGGTAAGCTACTACAAACAGCATAGTGAACGCATTATTGTGGCCAAGATAGATACGAATCCCACACCTACTACAGTAGTACAAGTTTATATGCCAACTAGCTCTGCAGATGACGAAGAAATTGAAGAAATGTATGATGAAATAAAAGAAATTATTCAGATAGTGAAGGGAGACGAAAATTTAATAGTCATGGGTGACTGGAATTCGAGTGTGGGAAAAGGGAGAGAAGGAAACGTAGTAGGTGAATATGGATTGGGGCTAAGAAATGAAAGAGGGACCCGCCTGGTAGAATTTTGCACAGAGCACAACTTAATCATAGCTAACACTTGGTTTAAGAATCATGATAGAAGGCTGTATACATGGAAGAACCCTGGAGATACTAAAAGGTATCAGATAGATTATATAATGGTAAAACAGAGATTTAGGAACCAGGTTTTAAATTGTAAGACATTTCCAGGGGCAGATGTGGACTCTGAGCACAATCTATTGGTAGATTAAAACTGAAGAAACTGCAAAAAGGTGGGAATTTAAGGAGATGGGACCTGGATAAACTGAAAGAACCAGAGGTTGTACAGAGTTTCAGGGAGAGCATAAGGGAACAATTGACAGGAATGGGGGAAAGAAATACAGTAGAAGAAGAATGGGTAGCTTTGAGGGATGAAGTAGTGAAGGCAGCAGAGGATCAAGTAGGTAAAAAGACGAGCGCTAGTAGAAATCCTTGGGTAACAGAAGAAATATTGAATTTAATTGATGAAAGGAGAAAATATAAAAATGCAGTAAGTGAAGCAGGCAAAAAAGAATACAAACGTCTCAAAAATGAGATCGACAGGAAGTGCAAATTGGCTAAGCAGGGATGGCTAGAGGACAAATGTAAGGATGTAGAGGCTTATCTCACTAGGGGTAAGATAGATACTGCCTACAGGAAAATTAAAGAGACCTTTGGAGATAAGAGAACCACTTGTATGAACATCAAGAGCTCAGATGGAAACCCAGTTCTAAGCAAAGAAGGGAAAGCAGAAAGGTGGAAGGAGTATATAGAGGGTCTATACAAGGGCGATGAACTTGAGGACAATATTATGGAAATGGAAGAGGATGTAGATGAAGACGAAATGGGAGATACGATACTGCGTGAGGAGTTTGACAGAGCACTGAAAGACCTGAGTCGAAACAAGGCCCCCGGAGTAGACAACATTCCATTGGAACTACTGACGGCCTTGGGAGAGCCAGTCCTGACAAAACTCTACCATCTGGTGAGCAAGATGTATGAAACTGGCGAAATACCCTCAGACTTCAAGAAGAATATAATAATTCCAATCCCAAAGAAAGCAGGTGTTGACAGATGTGAAAATTACCGAACAATCAGTTTAATAAGCCACAGCTGCAAAATACTAACACGAATTCTTTACAGACGAATGGAAAAACTGGTAGAAGCCGACCTCGGGGAAGATCAGTTTGGATTCCGTAGAAATGTTGGAACACGTGAGGCAATACTGACCTTACGACTTATCTTAGAAGAAAGATTAAGGAAAGGCAAACCTACGTTTCTAGCATTTGTAGACTTAGAGAAAGCTTTTGACAATGTTGACTGGAATACTATCTTTCAAATTCTAAAGGTGGCAGGGGTAAAATACAGGGAGCGAAAGGCTATTTACAATTTGTACAGAAACCAGATGGCAGTTATATGAGTCGAGGGGCATGAAAGGGAAGCAGTGGTTGGGAAGGGAGTGAGACAGGGTTGTAGCCTCTCCCCGATGTTATTCAATCTGTATATTGAGCAAGCAGTAAAGGAAACAAAAGAAAAATTCGGAGTAGGTATTAAAATCCATGGAGAAGAAATAAAAACGTTGAGGTTCCCCGATGACATTGTAATTCTGTCAGAGACAGCAAAGGACTTGGAAGAGCAGTTGAATGGAATGGATGGTGTCTTGAAGGGAGGATATAAGATGAACATCAACAAAAGCAAAACGAGGATAATGGAATGTAGTCGAATTAAGTCGGGTGATGTTGAGGGTATTAGATTAGGAAATGAGACACTTGAAGTAGTAAAGGAGTTTTGCTATTTGGGGAGCAAAATAACTGATGATGGTCGAAGTAGAGAGGATATAAAATGTAGACTGGCAATGGCAAGGAAAGCGTTTCTGAAGAAGAGAAACTTGTTAACATCGAGTATAGATTTAAGTGTCAGGAAGTCATTTCTGAAAGTATTTGTATGGAGTGTAGCCATGTATGGAAGTGAAACATGGACGGTAAATAGTTTGGACAAGAAGAGAATAGAAGCTTTCGAAATGTGGTGCTACAGAAGAATGCTGAAGATTAGATGGGTAGATCACATAACTAATGAGGAAGTATTGAATAGGATTGGGGAGAAGAGAAGTTTGCGGCACAACTTGACCAGAAGAAGGGATCGGTTGGTAGGACATGTTCTGAGGCATCAAGGGATCACTAATTTAGTATTGGAGGGCAGCGTGGAGGGTAAAAATCGTAGGGGGAGACCAAGAGATGAATATACTAAGCAGATTCAGAAGGATGTAGGTTGCAGTAGGTACTGGGAGATGAAGAAGCTTGCACAGGATAGAGTAGCATGGAGAGCTGCATCAAACCAGTCTCAGGACTGAAGACCATAACAACAACAATATACACGACACAAAACACAATATAAAATAAAATTCAGCAGAATTTCAAATTGTGCTAGGTGACGCTCTGAATATCTTTATTTGTATGAGGCATATTTCAGTACATAGATAAGCCTAGGGGCAGAGAAGCGTTATGTACTAGTGACTGCAGATGGGTTACATTGTTTCTCAAGGAGAGACTCAGATCAAAATCATTCACAGAATTAGGTCTGGAAACCTTCTCACAAAGGTATTCCAACATCTCACAACTGTACCTGTGCCATCGAGCCCTTTGGGGTCATCAGATGAACATGTTTCTTGTCCACGATTATGATGGTCATAGTTTTAAAGGAAAATAATAGTGAGTTTGGACCGAAAACACGAGTGTCTCTTTTGGAAACCCTAAATGCCCTCGTCGTGACAGTTTAGAGGTCTGTTAAATAAATGTCTGACCAAGTCAATGGTATCTGAAAGATGTTTTCTTTGACAGTGTGGGAGAAAAATTTGTGATTCATAAGGCTAAGTACCTGAGGACAAGAAACTTTTTCATCTGGGATCCCTAAGGGCTCGACAGCTAGTACAGTCGTGACATGTATACGCTGTTCCATGTTGGAGGAAGTTTGTGAGAAAGTTTTCAGATCTGGTTCTGCTGAATGATTTTGATGTGAGTGTCTCCATGAGAAACAATGTAGCCCATCTTCAGTCACTGGTACATTACGCTTCTCTGCGCCAAGGCTTACCAATGTACTGAAATATGTCTGATAGAAATAAGGCTTCAAGAGGAATATAATAATCCCAGTTTCAAAGAAACCAGGTGCAGACAGACGTGAAAATTACCGATCAATCAGTTTAATTAGTCACGGTTGTAAAGTGTACTGACACGAATCCTTTACAGAAGAATGGAGAAACTTCTAGAAGCCGACCTCAGGGAAGATCAGGTTGGATTGTGGTGTCACCGCCAGACACCACACATGCTAGGTGGTAGCTTTTAAATCGGCCGCGGTCCGCTAGTATATGACGGACCCGCGTGTCGCCACTGTCAGTAATTGCAGACCGAGCGCCACCACACGGCAGGTCTAGAGAGACGTACTAGCACTCGCCCCAGTTGTACAGCCGACGTTGCTGGCCATGGTTCATTGAGAATTACGCTCTCATTTGCCGAGACGATAGTTAGCATAGCCTTCAGCTACATTTGCTACGACCTAGCAAGGCGCCATTACCAGTATAGATATTGAGATTCTATTAATGTATCATCAAGAGCGATGTGCTACAAATGTGGATTAAAGTTAAGTATTCCAGAAGCTACGTACTTTTCTTTATAGCATTCATTACGTATCCTGTTTCAGACCTCACGCCAGCCTGCGTGAGTTTAAGCGCGTGCCTTTCGGCTTCCTCTCATTGTGTCTAGGCTGTCTTGTCTAGCCACAACATGGATACCGGAGTAGAGGTAATACTGACTCTGCGACGTGTCATAGAAGATAGGTTAAGGAAATGCACACCTACGTTTATAGCGTTTGTAGACTTAGACAAAGGTATTGACCATGTTGACTGGAATACTCACTTTCAAATTGTAAAGGTTACAAAGATAAAATATATGGAGCGAAAGGCTGTTCACAATTAATACAGAAACCAAATGGCAGTTATAAGAGTCGAGGGCACGAAAGGGAAACAGTGGTTGAGAAGGAAGTGAGGCAGCATTGTAACCTATTCACGATGTTATTCAGTCTGTGCATCGAGCAAGCAGTAAAGGAAACAAAACAAAATGGAGTAGGAATTAAAGTCCAGGTAGAAAAAATAAACACTTTGAAGTTTACGGATGATATCGTAATTCTGTCAGAGACAGCAAAGCACTTGGAAGAGCTGTTGAACGAAATGGACACTATCTTGAAAGCAGGATAAGGAACGAACAGCAACAAAAGCAAAAGGAGGATAATCGAATGAAGTCGAATTAAATCAGGTGATGCTGAGGGCATTAGATTAGGAAATGAGACGAAGTAGTAAATAAATTTTTCTATTTGGGTATCAAAATAACTGATGATGGTCGAAGTAGAGAGGAATGGCCAGAAAAGCGCTTCTGGAAAAGATAAATTTGCTAACATCGAGTATAGATTTAAGTGTCAGGAAGTCCTTTCTGAAAGTAGCCACGTGTGGAGGTGAAACATGGATGAAAAGAAGAGAATAAAGCTTTTGAAATGCGGTGCTACAGAAGAATTCTAAACATTAGATGGGTAGATCACATAACTAATGAGGAGGTGCAGAACAGAATTGGGGAGAAGAGAAATTTGTGGTACAACCTGACTGGAAGAACAGATCGGTTAGTAGGACAAGTTCTGAGACATCGAGGGATCACCAATTTAGTATTGGAGGGCAGCGTGGAGGATAAAAATCGTAGAGGGAGACCAAGAGATCAATGCATCAAACATATTCTGAAGGATGTAGGTTGCAGTAGAGGTGAAGAAGCTTGCACAGGACAGAGTGGCATATATAGCTGCATCAAACCAGTCTTTGGACTGAAGACCACAACAATAACAACAACGAATAAGGATACTGAGACAGTCATGTGGAACAATTTGAAATCCTGCTGAAATTTATTTTGTATGGTGTTCTCTCTCGTGTATATTATACACTACTGGCCTTTAAAATCGCTACACCACGAAGATGACGTGCTACAGACGCGAAATTTAACCGACAGGAAGAAGATGCTGTGATATGCAAATGATTAGCTTTTCAGAGCATTCACAAGAGGTTGGCGCCGGTGGCGACACCTACAACGTGCTGACATGAGGAAAGTTTACAACCGATTTCTCATACACAAACAGCAGTTGACCGGCGTTGCCTGGTGAAACGTTGTTGTGATGCCTCGTGTAAGGAGGAGAAATGCGTACCATCACGTTTCCGACTTTGATAAAGGTCGGATTGCAGCCTATCGCGATTGCGGTTTATCGTATCACGACATTGCTGCTCGCGTTGGTCGAGATCCAATGACTGTCAGCAGAATATGGAATCGGTGGGTTCAGGAGGTTAATACGGAACACCGTGCTGGATTCCAACGGCCTCGTATCACTAGCAGTGGAGATGACAGGCATCTTATCCGCATGGCTGTAACGGATCATACAGCCACGTCTCGGTCCCTGAGTCAACAGATGGGGACGTTTGCAAGACAACAACCATCTGCACGAACAGTTCGACGACGTTTACAGCAGCATGGACTATCAGCTCGAAGACCATGGCTGCGGTTACCCTTGACGCTGCATCACAGACAGGAGCGCCTGCGATGGTACACTCAACGACGAACGTGGGTGCACGAATGGCAAAACGTCGTTTTTTTTCGGATGAATCCAGGTTCTGTTTACAGCATCATGGTGGTCCCAACCGTGTTTGGCGATATAACGGTGAACGTACATTGGAAGCGTGTATTCGTCATCGCCATTCTGACGTATCACCCGGCGTGATGGTATGGGGGTGCCATTGGTTACACGTCTCGGTCACCTCTTGTTCGCATTGACGGCACTATGAACAGTGAACGTTACATTTCAGATGTGTTACGACCCTTGACTCTACCCTTCATTCTATCCCTGCGAAACCCTACATTTCAACAGGATAATGCACTACCGCATGCTGCAGGTCCTGTAAGGGCCTTTCTGGATACAGAAAATGTTCGACTGCTGCCCTGGGCAGCACATTCTTCAGATCTCTTACCAATTGAAAACGTCTGGTAAATGGTGGCCGAGCAACTGGCTCGTCACAATACGCCAGTCACTACTCTTGATGAGTGGTATCGTGTTGAAGCTGCATGGACAGCTGTACCTGTACACGGGATCCAAGCTCTGTTTGACTCAATGCACAGTCGTATGAAGGCTGTTATTACGGCCAGAGGTGGTTGTTCTGGGTACCGATTTCTCAGGATCTATGCACCCAAATTGCGTGCAAATGTAATCACATGTCAGTTCTAGTATAATCTATTTGTCCAATGAATACCCGTTTATCATCTGCATTTCATCTTGGTGTAGCAATTTAATGGCCAGTAGCGTATGAAGACATTTCTTTCATTTTATGTGCATAGACTAAGAAAACGTTATATCTTCAGCATTTATTTACAGACATCATATGAATTCAGAAGATAAAATAACAATCTAGATATAAAAGAAGTATAAGTAAAATAAGCATTTAGACATTTAACTGGGTATGTCGAAAATACTCTGACAGCACATTGTGTACAGTTTATTTTCCAAAAATGACGTTTCAGGAACAGCTCTATTACACATGAATGTATGTAGCACAAAGCTTCTTTAATTTGTCTTGTAAGAAAACTTTTCATTTCCCAAAATTATTAATAGTGGTGAGGTGTTTTTCAAACCTTCATATTGTTACAAACTTCGATTATACAGTTTTCGAGAACGTGAATTACACAACAACTTTTATATGAGAAACATATTTTATGTATCATGTTTTCGATGATAACCCCTTCAAACATAATATGCCACATTACCTGCCGGGTAGTGATTCATCCCTTAAAAGTGAAGCTGAACACAAACAAAGAACTACGTGTTGCATTATTTTGCACCGTCTACACACCCGCCAAGTTACATCAAAATCGTTTATTGACTCTTGGGAGTGTACTCTTGTAAGCGCTCACTAGCTAGACGGTGGAATTCTTGAATACTAAGCTCGAACTCGAACCCGTTCTTCTGTAAAATGGTTCAAACGGCTCTGAGCACTATGGGACTCAACATCTGTGGTCATCAGTCCCCTAGAACATAGAACTACTTAAACCTAACGAACCTAAGGACATCACACACATCCATGCCCGAGGCAGGATTCGAACCTGCGACCGAGCGGTCACGCGGTTCCAGACTGACGCGCCTAGAACCGCACGGCCACACCGGCCGGCTCTTCTGTAAAACGATTGACAATTTCGTCTTCCTGTTGCACGTATGTCGAAGTCCTAGTCATGCCCCTCACGTCCTGTCGATATAAATCAAATAATTGAGAGTAGGTTCGTACAGTTGTTAACTCGTTACTGACATTTCCTTTTGTCCGGTACAGCTTGCTACGTCAGTGATTCGTTTGTAGAGTCAGTGGAAAGAGGGGAATGGTACACAGGCAGGGGATGGTACACAGGCAGGGGGAGATACCGGGCCTCCCAAAAAGGCAACCGACAGCTGTGCGGGAGCTAACCCGCAAGCGATGAAAAGCGGCCGGTTGCGCGCTAGCGCGCACTTGTTCGCATCGCCGCCTGCTCTGCACTGTATGATTGTCGTCAAACCCACAGTGGACTCTTGGCCACTGCCACTGGTTTTCTCTGTGGCGGAGTGTGGGCCCTTTGGAACAGGCCCCCTTCAGCCTCAGCAACCGGGACGTGGCAGCTAGCGCTGTTTAGCAGACAGCCGAGAGACACGCAAGTAGCAGTGGCCAGCGCGCACCATCTTGACTCCTGTGGAGCGGCTGGGGTCTCCATAGCACAGCGGCCCATAAGCTGTGCGCTGCTCAAGGCCTTAGCATGGGCGGTGTAGGCCAGCCAGCGTTCAACGCGTCTGGCGATACGTGAGTGCCGTTGCGGCAAGCATTTCGGGAGGCGCGTGCAGCTGGCACTGGAAGCGTGTAGCGGGCAGTGGGGATGCAACGCAAACCAGTTTCAGTTTCTCGAGCGTGCAGCGAGGGGTGACTCATGTCGTTTCGAGAAACTAGCAGAGCCACCAGAAATTTGGCAATAGATTCATTCCTAGTATAAAACAAGATCCATATGAAGGAAGATATGGTGTGAAATAGCAATGATTTTTAACATTGTGAATATTTTTTTGTGTCATTCTGTTCGGGCAGAAGTAGAATTTAAACATGTCTCGCACATTTCCTGCCACTAGGGATGGTAGATGCAATTGTTAACTATGTAATACTACTTTCTTTGGAAAAAATTAAAAACAAAGAAAATTTCTGATGGGACGCGCATCTTGAGATTACACAGAAAAAAAAGCACTCCGTCTTCAGGCCACAAGTGGCTCATAGGGAACACCCGACCGCCGTGTCATCCTCAGTTGAGGATGCGGATAGAAGGGGCGTGTGGTCAGCACACCGCTCTCCTGGTCGTTACGATGGTTTTCTTTGACCAGAGCCGCTACTATTCGGTCGAGTAGCTCCTCATTTGGAATCACGAGGCTGAGTGCCCCCCGAAAAATGGCAACAGCGCATGGCAGCCTGGATAGTCACCCATCCAAGTGCCGGCCACACCCGACAGTGCTTAACTGCGGTGATCTCACGGGAACCGATGAATCTACTGCGGCAAGGCCGTTGCCCACACAGGAAAAAGCATGGCCATAATATCAAACATACACAACTTGCGCTAAGCAATTTTATTTACCAGACACAATTTAATACAAAGAGAGCTAGGTGTTTAACAACCTCAGCACAATTACAATAAAACATGAACATTTATTTAACCAATGTATAAAGCGTTAATTAAAGTTGCTCTTGGCACAAACATTTGATAAAACCATCATGGCAAACGCAAACCGGCAAGACTAGGCTATACAATGAATTCCCTTTGCAATAATATTTCATACCAAAGGAATAACGTAAATAAAAATTACAAAACCCAAGGAATAAATTGTAGCTTCTAAAATCTTAATGCTCCCTACTGAAGGCAGCCGGTGCCCAAACTTCTGACTAAAGAATAATCAGGTAGTGCCAGTACAGACAAACACTAACTAAAATAAAAGCAATTAATAAAAGAGATTATGGAATAGGAGGCAAACTGTTGCAAACAATTAAAGGTCTTTACATGGATAGTCAGGCAGCCGTTAGAGTTGACGGTAAATTGAGTTCATGGTTCAGAGTAGTTTCAGGGGTAAGACAAGGCTGCAACCTGTCTCCACTGCTGTTCATATTATTTATGGATCATATGTTGAATACAATAGACTGGCTGGGTGAGATTAAGATATGTGAATACAAAATAAGCAGTCTTGCATATGCGGATGACTTAGTTGTGATGGCAGATTCGATTGAAAATTTGCAAAGTAATATTTCAGAGCTAGATCAGAAATGTAAGGACTATGGTATGAAGATTAGCATCTCCAAAACGAAAGTAATGTCAGTGGGAAAGAAATATAAACGGATTGAGTGCCAAATAGGAGGAACAAAGTTAGAACAGGTGGACGGTTTCAAGTACTTAGGATGCATATTCTCACAGGATGGCAACATAGTGAAAGAACTGTAAGCGAGGTGTAGCAAAGCTAATGCAGTGAGCGCTCAGCTACGATCTACTCTCTTCTGCAAGAAGGAAGTCAGTACCAAGACTAAGTTATCTGTGCACCGTTCAATCCTTCGACCAACTTTGTTGTATGGGAGCGAAAGCTGGGTGGATTCAGGTTACCTTATCAACAAGGTTGAGGTTACGGATATGAAAGTAGCTAGGATGATTGCAGGTACTAGTAGATAGTAACAATGGCAGGAGGGTGTCCACAATGAGGAAATCAAAGAAAAGCCGGGAATGAACTCTATAGATGTAGCAGTCAGGGCGAACAGGCTTAGATGGTGGGGTCATGTTACACGCATGGGAGAAGCAAGGTTACCCAAGCGACTCATGGATTCAGCAGTAGAGGGTAGGAGGAGTCGGGGCAGACCGAGGAGAAGGTACCTGGATTCGGTTAAGAATGATTTTGAAGTAATAGGTTTAACATCGGAAGAGGCACCAATGTTAGCACTGAATAGGAGATCATGGAGGAACTGTATAAGGGGGGCTATGCTTCAGACTGAACGCTGAAAGGCATAATCAGTCTTAAATGATGATAATGATGATGATGATGATAAAAGAGAACCTTGGCGTTTAAAAATTGCTTCGTAAATACGCACATAAAACTTTGCTTTATAGAAATGTAAACCTTTACAACTCACACACACGGTACAAATAACAACATCTTGAATGAACGAAAAGGACAATTAACCAAGCGGAGCCTTAATGAATCTGATCACGCACTAATGACAGAGTGCCAGTCAACATTACAAGATCGAAGCCATACGTCAGGCCCGAAGTACGTTCGTCAGAGTGGCGGAGGAACAGGGTGCCAAGCTTAACGACCTGACGGAGCCAGAGACAAAGAGCGAAGCAATACTGGACTTAACGACGTGACCGAGGAAGAGGGCCTCCACATCGAGTGGGCCAAACGAATCACAGTTGCGCTGGCAACGGCGGAGTCGTCGAGCTCCGAAGCCACGCCCCACCGAACCGGACGAAGTGCACTGCGCTCCACGTAACTGAAACATAAATCAACCACAACAGCAAACGTGCATTTAGACAGTCATACTACACAAGATATAAAACAATAACATTTAAAACAGGAAAGCTCGCATAGAAACGGTTTTTACTCAGCAACTTAAGCATTCATTTAAACACCATAAAGCAATGCGATAGTAACAGCTAAGGTTACCTTAAAGACAAGGCCGAGCAGAACTATATTTTCATGAAACATTGTGTGATTTCACGAGACAGCATCGTCTTTACTTGTATTTAAAAAGCACGGTTAGCACTACCTTAAACATACAATCACTAGATAATGAGCAGGCCGGCCGCGGTGGCCGTGCGGTTCTGGCGCTGCAGACCGGAACCGCGAGGCTGCTACGGTCGCAGGTTCGAATCCTGCCTCGGGCATGGGTGTGTGTGATGTCCTTAGGTTAGTTAGGTTTAAGTAGTTCCAAGTTCTAGGGACTTATGACCTAAGATGTTGAGTCCCATAGTGCTCAGAGCCATTTGAACCATTTTGATAATGAGCAGCTCACCAGTCTTGCCTACATACACTCCTGGAAATTGAAATAAGAACACCGTGAATTCATTGTCCCAGGAAGGGGAAACTTTATTGACACATTCCTGGGGTCAGATACATCACATGATCACACTGACAGAACCACAGGCACATAGACACACGCAACAGAGCATGCACAATGTCGGCACTAGTACAGTGTATATCCACCTTTGGCAGCAATGCAGGCTGCTATTCTCCCATGGAGACGATCGTAGAGATGCTGGATGTAGTCCTGTGGAACGGCTTGCCATGCCATTTCCACCTGGCGCCTCAGTTGGACCAGCCTTCGTGCTGGACGTGCAGACCCCGTGAGACGACGCTTCATCCAGTCCCAAACATGCTCAATGGGGGACAGATCCGGAGATCTTGCTGGCCAGGGTAGTTGACTTACACCTTCTAGAGCACGTTGGGTGGCACGGGATACATGCGGACGTGCATTGTCCTGTTGGAACAGCAAGTTCCCTTGCCGGTCTAGGAATGGTAGAACGATGGGTTCAATGACGGTTTGGATGTACCGTGCACTATTCAGTGTCCCCTCGACGATCACCAGTGGTGTACGGCCAGTGTAGGAGATCGCTCCCCACACCATGATGCCGGGTGTTGGCCCTGTGTGCCTCGGTCGTATGCAGTCCTGATTGTGGCGCTCACCTGCACGGCGCCAAACACGCATACGACCATCATTGGCACCAAGGCAGAAGCGACTCTCATCGCTGAAGACGACACGTCTCCATTCGTCCCTCCATTCACGCCTGTCGCGACACCACTGGAGGCGGGCTGCACGATGTTGGGGCGTGAGCGGAAGACGGCCTAACGGTGTGCGGGACCGTAGCCCAGCTTCATGGAGACGGTTGCGAATGGTCCTCGCCGATACCCCAGGAGCAACAGTGTCCCTAATTTGCTGTTGCTGGGAAGTGGCGGTGCGGTCCCCTACGGCACTGCGTAGGATCCTACGGTCTTGGCGTGCATCCGTGCGTCGCTGCGGTCCGGTCCCAGGTCGACGGGCACGTGCACCTTCCGCCGACCACTGGCGACAACATCGATGTACTGTGGAGACCTCACGCCCCACGTGTTGAGCACTTCGGCGGTACGTCCACCCGGCCTCCCGCATGCCCTCGCTCAAAGTCCGTCAACTGCACATACGGTTCACGTCCACGCTGTCGCGGCATGCTACCAGTGTTAAAGACTGCGATGGAGCTCCGTATGCCACGGCAAACTGGCTGACACTGACGGCGGCGGTGCACAAATGCTGCGCAGCTAGCGCCATTCGACGGCCAACACCGCGGTTCCTGGTGTGTCCGCTGTGCCGTGCGTGTGATCATTGCTTGTACAGCCCTCTCGCAGTGTCCGGAGCAAGTATGGTGGGTCTGACACACCGGTGTCAATGTGTTCTTTTTTCCATTTCCAGGAGTGTATATCTGCTGATCATGTATCAAGTAGTAAGGAACAAAGGTGGAATCCTTAAGTCCCGCTGTCATGGCATGTGTGACTTAACTTGCCATGGCACAGTCGGGACCAGACTCACACATATGAGCGGGCGGGCAGCTAATCTAGGCGACGCTTCGGCAAGCTCTTCTTCTCAGCGTTCACTCCTTGGTGAGTACGAGGGTGAGTCATATGAAAACCTTAAGTTTCTAATAACAAATCGAAATTTTACACTGTTATCCTGTAAGTTGGTAAGCGTGCTACAAACAGCCTGCAGAATGGCCTGTAGGTGACATCATAGTGCAGATGCATACATACCGTCACAGTATCAGTATAAAGATGGTCGCCCCACTTGCGACTTGCACCAGGGAAGAACAGCGTTCTGTTATTCGGTTTTTGCATAGTGAAGGTGTGAAACCTATTGAAATTCATCAACGAATGAAGGTTCACTACGGTGACGCGTATTTGCCACAGTAGAAAGTCTACGAATGGAGTAGGAAGTTCGCAAATGGTGTGACTTCAGTGGAAGATGCTCCTCGTCCTGGTCAAGCACAACGAGTTGTGATTCCACAGAACATTGCAGCAGTTGAAGCCATAGTGAAGGAAAACCGCCGAGTGACACTGAATGACATTGCAGCATGTTGACAGATTAGTCACGGGTCAGCACACTACATTGTGCATGACGTGCTCCAGTTCACAAAGAGTCTGCAAGATGGGTGCCACGGCAGCTCACTCTTGAAATGAGAGAACAACGTGTTGATGCTTGTGAGGAACTTGTTCGGTGCTTTGAACGAGAAGGTGATGGCTTCCTTGCAAGAATCGCTACTGAAGACGAAACCTGGGATCACTCCACCAACCGGAAACGAAGAGAGCGAGCTAGGAATGGCGCCATTCCTCAGCACCAAAACCAAAAATTTTCGAACAGAACCATCAGCAGAGGAGCATTATGTGGTGTCACCGCCAGACACCACACTAGGTGGTAGCCTTTAAATCGGCCGCGGTCCGTTAGTATACGTCGGACCCGCGTGTCACCACTGTCAGTGATGGCAGACCGAGCGCCGCCACACGGCAGGTCTAGAGACAGATCCTAGCACTCGTCCCAGTTGTACAGACGACTTTGCTAGCGATGCTACACTGACAACTACGCTCTCATTTGCCGAGACGTTAGTTACCTTCAGCTACGTCATTTGCTACGACCTAGCAAGGCACCATGACCAGTTTATATTGAGATTATATAATGTATCAACAAGAGCGATGTTCTCCAATTATGGATTAAAGTTAAGTATTCCAAGAGCTTCGTACTTTATTTATTAGACTCAACTCCTTTAACTGTTCCAGACCTCACGCCAGTCTGCGTGAGCTTAAACGCGTGCATTTGGGCTTCCTCCAAACCCCGTGAATTGGCTCCTGCCAATTCACTACACATTACATGCCTAGAGGGACCACTGTCACCTGTGCATCACACACAGATCTCCTAAAAATCATCTACGGCCTGCAATCAAATCAAAGCGACGTGGATTGCTGTCACCAGGTGTCCTTTTGCAACATGTCATGCAAGGCCCCACACTGCCCGTACAACAGTTGCAACAGTCACAGACATGCATTTTGAGTGTCTTCCTCATCCACCATACTCACCAGACCTTGCCCCAAGTGATTTCCATATGTTTGGACCACTCAAAGACGCAATGGGAGGAAAGAAGTGCCATTCTGATGAAGAGGCACGCCACGCGGTGCCTGAGAGGTTGCGCGGACTACCAAAGGAATTTTTTTCTATAGGAATTTATGCACTTGTAAGCGCTCGAGGACTTACACTGAGCGTGGGGGAGATTATATAGAAAAGTGATACAGCTTTGCACCACTTCTACACAATAAAATATTTAAAAAAAATATTTAAGGTTTTCATTTGACTCACCCTCGTACAAAACCAAACACCACGCGTCGTGCCAGAACCCAGCTTCACCGCCGTCTCCGGCCGTAACACCCCACTCGTAGCACGCGCAATGAGCATGCGCACCACGGAAGGGCCAACCCCCCGACCCCGTAATACCTCGCAAACGACAAACCACACAGTCCCCTGGTTGCCTCGAAGCTGCAGACGGCCGGACCCGAAATGAACAACTGACCCACGGCAGGCCAAAGGGAAATCGAAAAGAAAGATGACACTAGCGGGACGGAAGTACAGGCGCCAGCCGCCAGCATATCAGCTGAGTTCGCTTTTACTTACATCAAGGGACTTACAAGTTCTTCCTCTGACGTTTAGCTGATGGAAAGTCGTGCAAGCTACTCTCAAGCGTGCATCGATCTTCTTCAAATTGTAATCACATGCAGATTCTCGTGTATCCGTGGAATTTATCAGGATGTATTTCCTTCCGGTCTCAAATAGTATAACAATACGTGTGACTGTATTGTTTATCCGGTTCTCTGCAGAACGCTACTACACACAGCGGAACAATGAACTGCTACTCACAAGGGAAACGCCCCATCGCATCCCCCTCAGACTTTGTGATAACATGGTCCAGTGGGCAGCCCATCAAAAACTGAACACCGATCGAGCATGAAAACAGGAAGAAGGTGTACGGGACTGTGAAAAAAGAAAAATAGAAACAATGAACTGCCCAACCATATCAAATGTAACATTGAGCGAAGAACAGAAGCAACGGCTTCGTGGTTCACGTAAACAAACAAAAATTTAAGAAAACAAAAAAAATAATTAAAAGCAGAACTGAAAAAGGAATTGTAAAGAAAAAGAAAAGAAATTTGGTAGACCCGAGTTCCGAGACCCATCGTGCCATTTTTTTTTTTTTTAATTTTTTTTCACAAGTTTCTGAACTGTCCGTCCAGTCATTGAAATGTCTTGGCAGTTGTCATACGATACGTTGTTTATAGAATACGAGTCATGTGGTAACAATACGCTACCGTCGGAAGTAAACGTAATGAATACTGAGAGCAGGCGAGATACCACATATACGTCTCACAGAATGAGAAAAACATTTGAACGGATGTGAACTACGTTACAGCAAGGAAATTCAGAAGTAAAAACTTCCAAAACGTAACGCAAGTAGAAAAACGTTAAAAAACATATGTTTCTGCAGAGCACACTCAAGCTGTGTGATTATGAAACTGATGCGTTTATTTGTTGCACCTTATGTGACAAACTGTTATGTTTCCATCATTTCCTTGGGAGTGACCACATATACATTCGTACTAACCGAGCACATATATCAGGCAAGGAGTCATATCTCACTCACTTACCAGTTACACAAATTAGGTGCGTCTATAAGCGATTCCTATCATATGATACACGTACTATCACTACTGCCGCGTATGACACACCAGACCGGTTTTCCGGTGGAGGATTCGGTTGAGTTGTCGCCTTGTCATCAAACGTGTGCGGTTTCCATTCGAGACCCACTTGCTGTCTGCTGTTAATAGAGTAGTTGTGAAGAACCAAATGTCATCATAGGGCCGTTCCTTACACCTCGCTGTTGCAAACGGCCGTTACACCACGAGACACATACACAGTCCGTCACGATGACCACTTAACCACGACGCAGTCTATCTAACGCTTTCCTCTATATTGCACTTTTTGACCTTGGACCGTTCATTGGTTCTTTTCTTTTTTCCTTTCTTTTTGTCGCAGTTCAGTACAAATTCTCCGTGTTTTCATGCTGGGTCTGTGTTCAGTTTTTGACGGGCTGTCCACTACTCCGCCTTACCACTACATATGAGGGGGCGACGACGGGGAGTTTCCCTTGTGTTAACACCGCAGCGTCGGCTAGCCTTCTGACGTCATCGAGCGTTCTGCCCGCTCCCGCTACGCTGCACTCAGGCCGCAGTCTAAAGGGAACGCGTCGTATCAAAAATGGTTCAAATGGCTCTGAGCGCTATGGGACTTAACTTCTGAGGTCATCAGTCCCCTAGAACTTAGAACTACTTAAACCTAACTAACCTAAGGACATCAGACACATCCATGCCCGAAGCAGGATTCGAACCTGCGACCGTAGCGGTCTCGCGGTTCCAGACTGAAGCGCCTAGAACCGATCGGCCACATCGGCCGGCCGCGTCGTATCAGCAGCACCGTTCCAGTCCATGAAACATTCTTCGATGAAAGACTTGTTTCATTACTTCCCCCGCTGAAATAATCACCTTGCGTCCTCTCCACCGTATATATCAATCTGAGTCTCATAGTTCTTCAGCAACTACTGTCGCTTCGTTTTGGACTCAAATACTCATAGAATTCCGAGCACTATTTGAACATTATCTAGGATTCCCTGCCGCAACATTTAGAAGCTAAAATTTCGACCAAACGTTGTAAGACTTTTACGGAAGTCTGGCAACAACAGTCTCGCTAGCAGTGTTCACAGCTATTCTTTCACTGATACTTAATGTGCCTTGTTGAACTCTAAGCACGAGGAGTAAATACACAGGCGCTGCTGATCATCGTCTTTGACGTCACCTCCTGGTCTCACCGCAACTTCGCGGCTGTTGACTAAAGCGCCAACCAGAGCAAGCTGCCAGCCGGGGCCCACGACCAATACGGGCTCCGAAATCGTGACGTCACAATAGTCGTTGTGCCCGTCATGCATCGGGAACGCTCCGCTCTGTGCACGGTCACCGGTAAATCAGTAAGTGAATGAATAGGTGCCAACTAGAGATGGGCAAACTGAAACACGTAAATGGCTCTGAGCACTATGGGACTTAACATCTATGGTCATCAGTCCCCTAGAACTTAGAACTACTTAAACCTAACTAACCTAAGGACAGCACACAACACCCAGCCATCACGAGGCAGAGAAAATCCCTGACCCCGCCGGGAATCGAACCCGGGAACCCGGGCGTGGGAAGCGAGAACGCTACCGCACGACCACGAGATGCGGGCGAAACACGTAAATGTTTCGAAACAAATGAAACAGTACAATGTAATGTTTCGATACGGTGTTTCGAAACAGTGAAACAGTTTGTGTTTTGTAATCTAATAAACCTACACATTTTATCATCTTGAATGTCTACTGTATAAGTATGTCCATATAAACACAAATGAGGTGCGAGAGCGCTAATAATATCGCAGAAAGTATATAACTATCACTTAGGCGTCTTGGCAGTTTCGTATTTCCTGCAGCAAATGCGCTGCTTTTGTGTCATGTGACTTTCATACTTTTCAATTGGCCGAGGAAAGCCTTAGCTGAAGACAGAAGAACCACCACGAACGGAACTGGAGGTGGGAGCAAACTGCAGAAACAACAGATATGCTTCTGGGATTCCCACATTCCATTAGTATGGCTAATATACCCATCCTGCTAATTTCCATGCACACAAAGGGAATCATTGTGGATAATAGACACAGTATAGACTCACAAATAACGCCAAATAATTCGAATAAATAACAAAATATAACAGAAAAAAAATTGTGTTTCAAGGTGTTTCGAACCGTTACTATAAATTTACGATGCTTCCCGTTCACCATTATACTATCAGTGATATGTCAAACAGATTGCCTGCAATTATACCTACATCAAATTTATGTACATGTCTAATAACTGTCACTCTACGCCTTTTTTTATTTAAAATGTTGTAGTCTTACTTGCGTTTCTTAATATGATCACTGTACATAAACAGAGAAGCGTATGTTATAAAAAAAGTGTAATTTAACTCAATGATTTTCACATATTTATTATTTTGAATGTGAATGGTAGGCGTTGTTTTATTGTTTGGTTAGTGTTTATAAAGCAGATGTTACGCCATTTCGGAATAGGACAGTCAGCTAGAAACGAAGCTTTATTTTCGGATATCTTAAGCTTCATGCTATTGCTTGTCAAAAGATTTCGACACTCTTGAAAGTGTTTCATGAAGTGGTATGTTGTGTTTCAGTACCTGTTCCGAGCCCGAATCTCGTCCGAAACAGAACGGAATGAAACATCACTGTTTCGATACAATTAGTCCGTTCCAGGCACAGGTGGACTGAAACAGTCTTATTTTGAAACAACGATACAGTTTCTGTGTCTGGCTCGAGATCCGAGACAGGGGCGGAATGAAACACCACTGTTTCGAAACAGTGAACCATAGCCGTTCCGAAACACTGAAACAGTTCCAGGTATCGATACACTGTATCGAAACATAGAAACAGTGGCCAAGTCTAGTGCCAATTAAAAGGTCTTAACTTTGTCGTGTGCTAGCTAGTACTTACATTACTTAATCATGTAATTAAGAATTGTTGAAATAGTAACTCGCATTCCGCTGGAGACGGCCTCTAGCACTCGTTAAGACCCGGTAGTGCTGCACAGTGTGTCGTAGTCCATAGAGCCAGTTTGTCTCGTTGGCCCCCTGCCAGTATCCGTGACGTCACCGCTGTTCCAGTCCCAGTCCGTCGTGCCCTGTGTGCCAACTACTGTCTGCTGGTAGTTTCCTGCCGCCATCTGCCCATTCCCAAAATGGACTCTTGTTAGAGGAGACGATTGGTTAAAGAGAGTGGTGTCGCAAAGGTGTCTCTCGCGCGAGTGCGGAGTCTTGTGCAGGTTGCAGACAGCCCTAGCGATGAGATGCTGCGAGTAAAACGAAGTCGATTGACAAGGGTTCAGATCAATTTTGAATCGGTGCAAGCAACGATGGAAATTGCAGAGGATCCACGGATAGCAACAAGGACAAGGTAGAATTCGAGAATTTCTGAGACTTCATTATAACAACCAGAAAGGGTTTTAATGAGGTGGCATGATCACTTGTCACAGCCTGTGGGACATTCTGATCCTTCAGGCAACGTCAGTTCTCTGAAGTTATTAACTCGACAAAATTTGGCTACTTATAGTGGTCGTCGCACTGGGGTGTATTTTAGAGTTTAGTTGTGAAGTGCAAAAATTCCACTATCTCAATTCCACTTTCGGTACAGTTTTATGACAAACGTATCTGCCACATCACATATCACCATGATAGCCTCCGCGCTTATCGTGCAGCCTTTGGCCGTGCCCACAGTCATTCACGGCACGGCCAGCGATCACACACACTTAACTGACCACGTGTGTACGCATATGCAGGCCTTAATCGATCTTGAACCTGACATCCCGTTTCATCAGATGATCGTTCCGGTAACTATTCTGGGCGATTCGCGACCCACAGCCCGTCAAAATGCCTGTGTTCATTGCACCACTGGTGAACTTGTTGGAAAAAATAGATTCATAAACAGCACTTAAGAATATATTCAAGGCAATTTCAGAACCATGGGTCAAAAGTAACATGTCAGGAGGTTACATCTGTGTTATGCTGATAGAAAAGAAAATCGCAAATCTACATCTACACCTACGTCATACGCCACAAAACACCTAATGATTTATGGCAGAGGGTACTTTCGTTACTACTATCTGATCCCTCCAACCCTGTTCCACTCGCGAACAGTGCGTGGGCAGAATGATTGTCGGTAAGCCTCTGTACTGGCTCTAATTTCTCGAATTTTCTCCTCGTGGTCGATATGTGAGATGTATGTGGGGGGAAGTAATACATTCTCCGACTCCTCCTGAAAAGAGGCGTTCGAAATTTCAGTAGTAAATCTCTCCGTGATGCACTACGCCTCTCCTGTAACGCCTGTCAGTGGAGTTTGTTTAGCATTTCCGTAACGATCTCTCGCCAGCTAAACGATCCCGTTACGTAGCGCGCCGCTCTTCGTTGCATCTTCTCTATCTACTCTATCAGTCCCAACTGATAGGGATCTCAGATAGATGCGAAGTATTCAGTCGGACGAACAAGCGCCTTATAAGCCACGCTTTCGTGGTTAAGTTACATTTCCTTAAGATTCTTCCGATGAATCTGTGTCTGCTTTTCCCACTATCTGTTTTATGCGGTCATTACACTTAAGGTTGCTCTGGATAGTTACGCCTAGATATTTTACGGCAGACGCTGTCTCCAGATGTTTGTCATCAATAGTGTAACTGTACAGTAGTGGATTTCTTTTCTTATGTATTCGCAATATGTTACATTTATTTACGTTCAGGCACAAATGCTAGAGTCCTCATCATTCATCAGTTCTCTGCAGGTCGTTCTGCAAATTCTTACTATCTTTTGGTGTTGCTACTTTGCTGTAGACAACTGCATTATCTGAGAATAACCTTAAAGAGCATCTGAATCTTTCTGATAGATCATTGATGTATACTGTAAACAGCAACGGTCCTATCATACTTCCCTGTGGTACTCCGGATATTACCTTCACATCTGTCGATTTAGTTTCGTTAAGAGCGACGACATGATGAGTTCTGTCTGCAAGGAAGTCTTGAAACCAATCGCAAATCTGCTCTGATACTCCATAAGCCCGTTTTTTTTTTAATTAAACGGCAATGCAGGACAGTGTCAAATGTCAAACGCCTTACTGAAATTAAGGAACACGGCATCAAACACAGCGCCGTTGTCCATTGCGCTGTGGATCTCATGGGGGAACAGAGAGAGCTGAGTTTCGCAGGATCTCTGTTTGCGGAATCCATGTTGATTTTCATACAGGAGATGTTCATTTTCCAAGAACGTCATAGTTCTTGAACATAAAACATATTCCATAGTTCTACAACAGATTGACGTAAACGATATAGGTCTATAAGTGTTGGATCTGTCTTACGGCCTTTCTTAAAAACAGGAATAACCTGCAATTATTTGCAGTCGTTAAGTGCGTTTCGTTGCTCAAGCTATCAATGATAAATTAGTGCTAGAAGTGGAGCAAGCTCTTTCGCATAGTCTTTATAAAATCTGATAGGTGTCTAATCTGGTCCTCACGATTTTCCACTACTGATCTATTGTAGCTGCATTTCAGTTCCGCGATCGGCTCATATCTGCCATTTCGACGTCCGTGCGACGATTGAAAGGAGAAACAGTGTTATGAACTTCTCCGGTGAAACAACTTCGGAAGACCGAATTCAGTATTTCGGCCTTCTCTCTCTGTTATCTTCCGTTTCGGTGGCGGTATGGTCGCTCCCGCTTATTGATTTCACATACGACCAAAATCTCTTAGGGTATTTATTCAGGTCGTTTGACAACGTCTTACTCCCAAAATAATTGCATCGATTGCTGTCACCAAGTACAAGCAGTTTCAAGCACACGGCACCGACGTTAGACGGGTAATTGCTATATGGCTGAAAAATCTCTTGTCGGAGCACAAAAAAGGCGAATATGCTACTCTTCAAAAGACTCTGACAGAAAAGTGGGGAACCAGCTGCCTCTGTCCAAATGCCACCTACTTCACTAAACATTTTGGCATAATAAAATGTTCGCGCTATTTTAAAACAGAGCATTCTAAATCCTTTTACCCAGTCTCTCTCTGTAATGAAACCTTAATCCTTCATACTCAGCGTCTTCCTCTCGCTGGCACTGTCTATACGTGTCTATCTTCCACTATCTTCTTTTTTTCCCACTAGCACTTCCTCCTCACTCTCTCTGCCACTGCCACGGTCCTCACCTGTTTATCTCGCTCTTCCTTACCTCTAACTCTACCTCTGCTACTTTCACTACTGTCACTCTGCCCGATTACTATTTGTTCCATTATTTTTTCTCTCCCATTACCATTGTCTCAAACTTTCTCGCTTACAGTCTGGCGTCCTTCTGTTCAACCACCTCTGTCTCCTCTCCTCACATGTCCTTGTGGATGGTTTGCTCGGAGTTTTGACTTGTAAACTGTGAAGCTTTCACACTTGGGTACTGGGGATGGGAGAATGTGGAAAATTTTTTTCGTGCTAGAGTCCACCAGACTGGGGGGAAGGGGTTGCTACTAATATAGAACGTATTGTGTAGGTCAGTAAGGTTTTGACAGTTTATTTACATGCTCGGATACTTTGACACATATAAACAACAAATAAATACTGATAATATAACGTTAAAATGAAATCTTTTCCATCCAACGTATGTTCACTTTACTCAACTTTACATAAAAATTCATAACATTTTCAGGCCATACATATCTCCAAAAAGGCGATGTTTGATTTCCAAGTACGGGGTGACTTATGAGAATGGGATATTCTGGAAAGTGTTGTGGCAACACTGCAAGTTAGGTGGCGGAATGACATACTGAACGCTGCTCGCACTGTCTTGCCATTTAGCTAACAGTAAGCATGGAGTAATGCAACGGTGTGCAGCGTGTCTTTGCGGTAAAAGCCTATTACAAGAATGGAAGTGTGGAGGCCGCACACCGAGAATTTCAGCGTCATTTCAACATCTGTCGACATGGTTGTGTTCCTTCAGCGCATGTAATCAGGAGCTGGGTCCGCAGTTCTCAAGCAACGGGTTCTGCTTTGAAGAAGCAACCTGCAGAGAGTCTACGGATAGCTCATACGGGAGACAGTATCGAGGCTGTGCGAACTGCTTTTGTAAGAAGCCCACAGTGCTATGTTCAACATCAGGAAGGGTTTCTACAGTTGCATCGTCCGACTCTTCATCGGACACTGAAAGTGGAATTAAAGTTCCGTCAGTACAAACGGCAGATCGTTCAGCAACTTCAACCTAACGATCTGCTAATGCGGGGACAACACGCTGAACGCATGTCAGCAAAAGCAACAAGACGACAGATTCGTTAACAACCTGTGGCTGGCGGGCGAAGCTCACTTCCTCCTAATTGACTTTTTTAATACACAGAATTTTTGCTATTAGTCTCAGCAAAATCCAAGTCAGCTACATGAACGCCCATCGCACAGCAGCAAAGTTACTGTATGGTGCGCCATGTTACCGAGTGGTGTTACAGGCCCACACTTTTTTGAAGACGATGATGGCTGCACAACCACTGTAACGTCAGCTCGTTATGTTGCCGTGATGGAAAGTTTTGTTAGGCATGAACAGCCCCACTTTCCTGGCAACAGCCACGACGGCACCCATATCGATTGGAGCTGGGCGACGATTGTTTGGTAACTACCATTTCAAGGCACGGTGACACCACTTGGACCCCAAGATCACATGACTTTAAAGCGTGCAATTTTTTCTTGGGGGTTCACCTAAAGAGCACGGTTTCCTTACTCGACCAGCTACAACCGAAGAACGTCAAGCAAGAATACGCGAGGAGATCTCCAGGATTCCTATTGAAATGTTCTTGCAGGTTGCAGGAATGTGTGCGCCGAGGGGATGATCATCTATCGAATGTGGCATTCAAAAAATGAAAACGCTTGTGACATCCTCTGTACTGTGCTCATCAATTAGTCTCGATTCCAAAATTCCTCGTTTTTCTGAGTCATCCATTTCAAAGAATTTCGTACGACAAAACAATGTTTTGTAAGGTTCTTACTCCGCCATATAGCACTATGAGCCGAGTACCCTTGCCATGTGTTCACTACGTCTGTTAAAACGACATTTACGTCTCAGACTGGATATTACGTGCATAAGAATGGTAACTTAAAATCTCTGGATCTCAATAATGGATAATGATATCGAAAAAAGTTTCAAGGTTCCGCGAGAACATTTTCTTAAGAACAAGCGGTAAAAATTTCGGCAGTATGCTATGAGTATAGATTATAGAAGAGGCCAGCACCACAACTGGTACTTTTGATACTCAACCGCTACAAAGCGGTTTTTGCGGTTTTCTGCGAAAGTACGGTGACTGCTAGCATCTGTATCTTGGTAACAGGTAATGAATGATAACGAAACAAGTTTCTAAGCTCCTCCTGGATGTCGCCTGAAGAACATATCATAAAAATTTCGAGGTTTTGTCGTGAATAGGTATATGAATAGGTATTATAGATGTGGTCCTTCCCACAATTGGTATTTTTGGTACCCAAAAATCAGTATGTTCTCTAGTATTCTAATGAACCACCCATGGACAAATGGTGCTTTTATAAGCGGTTTGAGACCTACCTTAGGTCACACCTAATGGAAAAGAATCAGGCGATTTGCTCAATTTGTCTGGGCTGGTAGAAAGTGTGTAATGTTTAAGTTTTTACAGTGTTCTATGGGATATCTAAAGTATACTCATTCTTTCTATATAAACAAATGATCTCTAGACCAAGGCATATCCAAAACACTTGACCCCGTATTTCTGTAATAAATAGGGCTCGAAATATGACTTCCTGAAAATTCACATTTTCGCGCGCGGCTGTTTGGAACTTATTGATTACTTTGCTAGCAAGTGTAAGGTCTCTACTTGTGAGGCATGCAGTGCGAAACATAACACGTTGCCTCATAAACTGCATAACACAAAGACACGAAGTGTATGTAGATTGGTGATTCCTCAAGCTGCGCAACAGGCAACGAAGGGGAGACAAGATGACAACTGTAACACCTTGTTGGCAACAAATAAAGTGTACACAGATGGGCGATTCTATAAGCTGCCCAGCAGGCTACTGATGGGACACTGGATGACAACTGTAATTCCTTAATGGCAACAAATGTTAGCAACATTAAAGACAGCGTGGGTAAACAGTAGTCTTCTAGACTGAGAGTAGGCAGTACGATCCACCTATCGTCTTTGTCTATGGGTATGCCTGATAAACTGAACATGAGTAAACAAAACATAAGCAATAGGTTTGCCACTTCCGTGTCCCATACTTGTGACGTCGAATCTTCCATCCTTAATGATTCTCACATGAAAATCACATGAAACGGTCGACAGTGTCACCAGCGCATTTTGGTTTGCACTTTCTGAACTCCTTCTCTACAAACCTGTCGGTATAGATATGGTTCTGACTGGATTTTTTATCAAAAAAATGGTGCAAATGGCTCTGAGCACTATGGGTCTTAACATCTGAGGTCATCAGTCCCCTATAACTTAGAACTACTGAAACCTAACTAACCTAATGACATCGCACACATCCATGCCCGAGGCAGGATTCGAACCTGCGACCGTAGAGTTAGCGCGGTTCCAGACTGAAGCACCTAAAACCGCTAGGCCACAGTGACAGCGATTTTTTATCCCCATATAGCGTAGCCGAAGGACGTATGTATCTGATATTAGTAG
Source organism: Schistocerca cancellata (assembly GCF_023864275.1). Lineage (NCBI taxonomy): Eukaryota > Metazoa > Arthropoda > Insecta > Orthoptera > Acrididae > Schistocerca > Schistocerca cancellata. The sequence continues at coordinate 77,900,574 of NC_064627.1, read as the reverse complement.
ATCTCTGCAAATAGGAAGACTGACAGTAGTCAGATAAGTGAATATTTAGATGTTTTCCGTTGTTTTATCCCCTGGTTTAATATTAATCTTTATTTATAGGATTGTATATACCAGTAGTTCTTTTGAGATTGGGTGACAGTCGTACATCCCAAGGACTTGCACAAAAGGGATAGGCAGATGTCTCTCATATTGATGAGACGGCTGTAGTTTCCCCTTGCTTTCAGCCGTTCGCAGCACCAGCACAGCAAGGCCGTTTTGGTTAGTGTTACAAGGCCAGATCAGTCAATCATCCAGACCTTTGCCCCTGCAACTACTGAAAAGGCTGCTGCCCCTCTTCAGGAACCACACGTTTCTGTGGCCTCTCAGGAGATATCCCTCTGTTGTAGTTGCACGGCTATCTGTATCGCTGAGGCACGCAAGCCTCCCCACAAATGGCAAGGTCCATGGTTCATGGGGAGAGGGGGGAGAGGCGGAGTTAATGCTGATGAGCGGGAAAAACAAATTCCTAACGTTCGGATACAGCATCAGTAGTGTCCTGATTGACACAGTCACGTCGTTAAAATATCTGGGCGTAACGCTGCAAAGTGATATGAAATGGAACGATCGTGGGAGAACTATGGCAGGGAAGGAGAGTGCTCAGCTTCTGTTTATTGGGAGAATTTGAGGAAAGTGTGGTTCACCTGTATAGGAGACCGCATATAGGGTGTAAGTGTGACCTATTCGCGAGTACTGATCGGGTGTTTGAGATCCACACCACGTCGGGTTAAAGGAAGACATTGAAACATTTCAGAGGCAGGCTGCAAGATTTGTTACCGGTAGGTTCAAACAATACGCAAGTGTTTTAGAGAGGCTTCGGGAACTCAAATGAGAATTCGTGTAGAGAAGGCAACGTTCTTTTCGATGAACACTATTGAGAAAATTTAGAGAACAGACATTTGAAGCTGGCTGCAGAACGATTCTACTGCAGCCGACACACATTTTGCGTAAGGACCACAAAGACAAGATTGGGGGAATTAAGGCTCATACGGAGGTATATAGGCAGTCGTTTTTCCCTCGCTTTATCTGCAAGTGAAACAGGAATGAAAACGTCTAGTAGTGGTACAGGGTACCCTCCGCTATTCAACGGCCGGCCGAAGTGGCCGTGCGGTTAAAGGCGCTGCAGTCTGGAACCGCAAGACCGCTACGGTCGCAGGTTCGAATCCTGCCTCGGGGATGGATGTTTGTGATGTCCTTAGGTTAGTTAGGTTTAACTAGTTCTAAGTTCTAGGGGACTAATGACCTCAGCAGTTGAGTCCCGTAGTGCTCAGAGCCATTTGAACCATTTTTGCTATTCAACGTAAGGCGGTTTGCGGAGTATGTATGCAGATGCCGGTCTAAGTGGTGTCACCCCGGACATGAGTCTTTGTGAGGCACTTCTGTTTCTACCATTAGGAAGATGAACCATTAACATTACGTCAGGCGTAATACATTGGGACACACACAATTCAAGAAAAAAATTTTAAACTCTCAGCTACAAGATCATTTTTCTGGCAAGTGAGGAGATAGTTAACTCATCACTGTAGGTGTATGCGATAATAACTTCAGACCACATGAAACACAACAAACTGCCCCATCAATGCACACCGCACCCGCCCTTGCAGACCATCATAAAGGTGCTGAATGATATCCTGCGGTGGACTGTGCTAACCCTCTTGCACCTTTTCTTGTAATTCGGCAGGGGATCTTGCGTGTCCTGGATTACGAGTAAGTTCCCACTTGATCGCGTCCCAGACGCGTTCAACGGGCGAGAGATCTGGTGATTCCGTTGGCCGGAGCAGTTGCTCTACACCACGAGGAGCACGTTGCGTCGCAGCTCCCGAAGGCGGACATGCATTGTCCTGCTGAAAAGGCACATCACTCTCGAATAAATGACAGTAGCACTGAAATAATGGCCTGTGCCACATTGCGGGCACTCTACTTTACTCTGCAGGAAAACGAAATGTGACAGAGAGCTGCAGCTGATAGCGCACCACACCATGAAGCTTACGATCAGACCTGTGTGTGGGCGAATGCACTGTAGAATAGGCCTCTCAACAGGTCTACACTAGAGTCCTCTGTGACCGACTAAGCGAGCACAAAATAAGTGATAGGACGAGCACACCCTAACAGGATAGGCTGCCCGCACTAGTTCTTGTGACCGAGCATAGATGCCGTGGCCAAATACGTAGCACGCATTACACATGTCATTAGCCGTGTGAGACTGGAGCCAGTACGGACTTCTCATTCGTGGTGTGTGTCTCTCTGTAATCATGCAGCGCGAGGAAGACGGTGCAGTAAGGCGTAAGATTCAAACCAATGCTTACACATTGAAGAAACGGGAATGTCTAAAAAGCCAAGTATGGAGTACATTTCTGTTGGTTGTAGACGAAAACAGTGCGTCTACTGAGTACGTATCGTGCATAAACTGCTCCACATTATTGTGTTTCCAGTCGGTAACCACTCATTTAAAGAAACACAGTTCCAAGAAACCTCTCAAAGATACAGCTCCTTCAGGGATATCGGCGGTTATAAAAAATAGTATTACAGCAAAGTGTGTTGCAATGTGTGCTAAAGATATGAGACCTTTTAATGCTGTTTCCGGTGAAGGTTTGAGAGAACCAGGCCAAGAATGAATACATCTAGGTGTGCATTGTGGAGAAGTTAACGTGGCAGATGTAATGCCACATCCCTCTACTATAAACAGACATGTCAAAGAACAAGCTGATGCAATGCGAAACAGCGTAATGCCTTCTGTTATTGCGGAAATTATTAATAAAACATGTGCTGCTACAGTTGATATGTTGACTGATTCGCATAATCAGGTGCACTATTTGACGCTTACAACACATTACATTAACATAGATTGGTCTCTTGTGAACAATGTTTTATTTACAACAAAATTCCCGGACGTTAAGAAGACGGGAGTAAATATTATGAAAGAAATTGAAGAGAGGATGGCTGATTGTGGCATTTCGCCGGACATATTGCACAGTTTTGTTTTTGTCTCCGACCAGGGTGTCAATGTAAGAAAGGCTTTGGAAAATCACGAAAGGATTCCTTCTGCTGTTCATTGTATAAACACAGCACTTAGCCATACTTTCGATGAAGATAACTTCTTGTAAAATCATGCCCCGAATATCGCATCAACAATAAATACTGCAAAATGCATTGTAAGGTACATTAAGAAAAGTGGCCTCTGCTCGTCTTTGAAACCATCGTTGAAACAAGAGGTCTGCAAACGCTGGAACAGCTTGTACACTATGTTGGAGGACTCCGCTTACAGATTGCAAGGATATGATAATGAGCTTTCAGGAAAAACTGTGCATTTTCTGAGACCATTTAAAGAGGCCACAGATGAATTAGAAGGCGAAAAAGAACCGACAATAATGTTAGTTCTTCTTTGGTTTCACAAACTGCAACAAATTTGCAGTGTCAATGATACTGACTGTTGGATGAGTAATTACTGCAATTAAAAGCACTGTTTCATTATGACACGCGAAAGATTTAAAATTAACTAGCGTAACTGATGTGTAGTATCAGATATGTATTTTTTAACAGGAGGTACAAGGGATTAAAAGTCGAGCCTTGGCTTTCGTTTCGTTCGTGAGAAGATTGTGATCACTACCAGTCATACAATTGTTACATTTCTTTGGCCGCTTTTCCGTGATCTTAATATGATTGAAATAAATGAAGAGCAGGAAATTCTTAGCAATGAGCGTCAAATGTGTGCTACTTACGCAGGTACAACATGCAATCATTAACATAATCGTTTTTGCATAGTTAGTGGATAGTATACTGTAGAGAAACCGGAATGTTATAATTCGTATAATATTTCATTAATGTAAAACACCTCGTTTTTACGGGAACGTTTCGATGACTTCCACATCAGTTCTGTATTACTTGTCTCTTTTATCATAGATCCTTCAAGTACTATGTCATCACCTTCCAGAAAGAGAGATCGTTTCAAGGAATTCAGAAATAACAGATCATCCGCAGCGGATGAAGTAGATCTCTACATTCTAATGCACTCCGGAGATGATGATGGCCGGCCGCGGTGGCCGAGCGGCTCTAGGCGCTTCAGTCCGGAACCGCGAGACGGTTACGGTCGCAGGTTCGAATCCTGTCGCGGGCATGAATGTGTGTGATGTCCTTAGGTTAGTTAGGTTTAAGAAGTTCTACGTTCTATGAGACTGGTGCCCTCAGATGTTAAGTCCTATAGTGCTCAGAGCCATTTGAACCATTTTGAGATGATGATATCTTAAAGTGGTGGAGGAGACATGAAACAGATCTGCCAGGCCTGGCTGCAGTTGCAAGACCTATTTTATGTATCCCAGCAACAAGCGCACCTAGTGAAAGATGCTTTAGTAAAGCCGGCATGTTACTAACAAATCGCCGCAGCCAATTAAATCCGGAACGCGTTAGTGATTTACTGCTGATTAACAATATCTATAATTTTGCTTCTGTTGCAAACAAGTGAAAAGTATGACAAGTTACGTCTGTAAATGTTTAATGTTATTTGTATGATTTCTTTATGAAGATGGCTCTCTTCTAGATTACAGGGACAGCACTTATTTAATTTTCCCTATTAATGAAAGGAAAAATGTATCTTCTGTTTGGAAATGAGACTCGTCTTCTATCCGTGCTTGTATTAAAACAGCATTTTACTTTCCAGGTGCTTTATGCATTTAGCTGTGTCACGTACCCGTTCTTGGAAACGTTACTTTTGTATTAAGGGGCTCCGGAAAGGCTCAAAATCATGAAAAGTTCAATTTTTACTTTTTTGCGTTTTCTGAATCTGCAGACTATTACCTTTTAATAGATACACAATTTATTCAATTCCGAAGACTACAACTATTTTTAAATTTTTTTTGGAATGTGTTCTACATGGGCGTGACCCACTGTGGCGCTGTTAAACTGCTGTCAAATGGTGTTATTATTAACGTCCGTGTTCATCAGGTACATTTTAGTGTTAATGCAATAATGGAGGATGATAAAACCTATTTTCAGAGACTTAGCAGCACCTGAACTGTTGAAAAAGTGTATTCACGGAAAAACTCAAAACCCCAATGAAAGTGTAAATAGTGTTATATGGTCGAGAATCCCCAAGACTGTATTTGTTGGAATAGAAACACTTCACTTTGGTGTGTATGATGCTGTTGCGACTTTCAATGATGGCAACATTGTAAGGTGCAAGGTATTTAGAAATATGGGAATGAAGATAGGTTCTAACATGGTATGAGCGATGCTTGCTTTAGACAAGGAACGCCTTCGGGCTGCAGACAGGGCTGTAAAGAGTCTAGAAATACAAGCAAGGGTAAACAGGAGGAGGAACAAGAGGAAGCTGGAGGAGGAGTTTGCAGAGGATGAAGATAATCCATCCTATGGACCTGGAATGCTCTAAAAAGTTAATCCAATCTTTGTCACTCGATTCCCAAAACTTTTATTTTCTCATACTAATTACATGTTTTCTAAGGATCTTCCAAACATATTTGTTTCAAACTTTCAGTAAATGTTACACAGTACCTTCTGCATAATTTAACACAGCCTTTTTCCAAAAAACTGTATATTTTTGAATATATAAATAAAAAATTGCAAAAAAAATGTTGTGAATTTTCATTACAATTGAAAAAAATCATCTTTAATAACTGAATTAAAATTTTGTAAAATCCCTGTGTTAAGTTGTAGCCCATATTCCAATAAATAACCTGTAAAAAGTTCAACTTCCTACCTCAAATACGTTGTGAGGAAAGATGTAATTTATAAGCGTTATTTTAACATTGCAAGTATAGGGCGTTCCGGAGCCCCTTAAGTAGTTCTAAGTTCTAGGGGACTGATGACCTCCGATGTTAAGTCCCATAGTGCTCAGAGCCATTTGAACCATATTTTAGAGAGAGACAGAGAGAAATACATTGTGTGTGTGTGTATGTGTGTGAGAGAGGGAGAGAAAGAGAGAGGCGTTAGATTTGTACAGTACAGTGCAGCGATCAGGGACGAGGCGAGGTGAACGTCAGCGGTGACCGGTCATGCTCGGTTATCCGCGTGTCCGGGATCCGGACAACAGACATGGGGCGAGTACGTGACCGAGCCGAGTGGTGTGGGGCCGGACACGAGCGGCTCGGTCCCCCCGTCAACAGGCGAGACGTGACCCGTCAAACATTGCGCGCTGCAGCACTCTAGTCTACACCATACAAGTAAGTGTACGTACATCACTCGCTTACAGACAGAACCTGCTCACATCGCTGAATACAAAAGAGTTCCATACTTCTCTTCAGTCAACACTTTCACGACACCAAAGAAGCCGTGCATGGTAGCGTAAAGATGTCAATGGTAGCTCGGCACATGTGGCCATAATCCTGCAGCAGACAAACGGTTGCCAGTGGTCTCTGATGACACAGTAGGGGAAATATATGCCCAGATTCCGTCCCTGGATGATGTTCAGTTCGGCACTGCTGCTCGCACAATGTGTCGATCTTGACGCGGATTCAAAGGAACCTACCGGCATTTGCCTAAAGTGATTTAGGGAGATCACGGAAAACCTAAATCAGGATGGCCGGACGCTCGTTTGAGCCGTCGTCCCCCTGAATGATTACTGCAGAACCTGTACCCGACTGAAGACATGGTCCAGCTGATACATGACCAACTGTACTTGCTCCAACGGCGGGGTAAAGAGGTATCCTTCTGCTGGGTGCCTGGTCATGTCGGCATATTGGGCAATGACCAGGCTGATCGGGCTGCCAAGGAGGCCTGCAGAGAGCAGGACGTGGTCCAGTGTCCTATCCCCTTGCAGTCCGTCATCGCTGCACTCCACAGGAAGTGCATGGAGTTGTGGGAGGACGAATGGCTGGCGTTGACGGCCAATAAACTGCGGTCGGTAAAGTCAACCACTCGGCCGTGGCGTTCCTCCTGCCGGCTGCTCGGGCGGGAAGAGGTGGCCCACACACGTCTTCGGATCGGGCACTGTCCTCTGACACATAGCTATTTATTACGGCGGGAGGATCCTCCGTTTTGTGATGCTTGTGGTGTGCACATCTCTGTCCGGCACATTTTAACAGACTGCGTTTTTTACCGTGATGCAAGGGCAGAAGCACAAGTTGATGGGGATCTGCCCTGTGTTTTAGCTAACGATGAGACGTGTGTGTCTAGGGTTTTTAAGTTTTGTGATGTGTCTGGATTCTGGCCTCAACTTTTAGGCTGGCGGTTTTAGTGTATTGCAGAGTGGCTGACTCCTCCCTTTTTTCCTTGCGGTCAGCCAGCCACTTCCATCTGCTCCATTGTTTTAGCTCCCTCTACCTTTTTCTTCCTGTGTTGTCCATGTTTTACTGCTGACGCCCTGCGTCATCCCACGCTTCGGTGTGGGTGAGCACATATTTTTCCATGATTGTTCCCCGTGTTTTATGTTCCGTTTGATGTAAATGTTCTGAGTTTCTTTCTTGACCCCCGTCTCACTATGATACTGAACGGGCGCTGAAGACCTTGCTGTCGTGCGCCCACAAAGCCCTTCTACTACTACTACTACTACTACCTGAATGATAGTCCAGTGTGCTAAAGCCGGCGGCAGGCATAAAATGTCATCCGAAATTCTACTGAGTGCTTGCTCGGAACATTATTTTGAACGATTAGTTCATGAGCCCACACGAAGCTTAAATGGTTGCGAAAGCATACTTGTCTCTTAGCTACAAATAATCCTGGACAAATAGGAACTATCGTGACAGATACAGGTATTAGCGACCACAAGGCAGTAGCTTCTAGGCTCAATACCGTAACACCGATAACCATCAAAAATAACGCAAGGTACATCTATTTAAAGAAGCTGATAAAATGCTCTTAACGCCTTTTTAAGAGACAGTCTTGACTCCTTCTAATCTGCTCATGTAGGCGTAGAAATGATGTGGAATGATTTCAGAGAGATAGTATCGACAGCAATTGAGAGATATATACCACATAAACTAATAAGTGATGGTACTGATCCCCCATGGTACACAAAACGGGTCAGATCGTTGCTGCAGAACCAACGAAAAAGGCATGCCAAATTTAAAAGAACGGAAAATCCTCAAAATTGGCAAAGTTTTTCAGAAGTCCGAAGTACAGCGCGTACCTCAATACGAGATGCTTTTAATAATTTCCACAACGAAACTCTACATCTACATCTACATTTATACTCCGCAAGCCACCCAACGGTGTGTGGCGGAGGGCACTTCACGTGCCACTGTCATTACCTCCCTTTCCTGTTCCAGTCGCGTATGGTTTGCGGGAAGAACGACTGTCTGAAAGCCTCTGTGCGCGCTCTAATTTCTCTAATTTTACATTCGTGATCTCCTCGGGAGGTATAAGTAGGGGGAAGCAATATATTCGATACCTCATCCAGAAACGCACTCTCTCGAAACCTGGCGAGCAAGCTACACCGCGATGCAGAGCGCCTCTCTTGCAGAGTCTGCCACTTGAGTTTGTTAAACATCTCCGTAACGCTATCACGGTTACCAAATAACCCTGTGACGAAACGCGCCGCTCTTCTTTTGATCTTCTCTATCTCCTCCGTCAACCCGATCTGGTACGGATCACACACTGATGAGCAATACTCAAGTATAGGTCGAACGAGTGTTTTGTAAGCCACCTCCTTTGTTGATGGACTACATTTTCTAAGGACTCTCCCAATGAATCTCAGCCTGCTACCCGCCTTACCAACAATTAATTTTATATGATCATTCAACTTCAAATCGTTCCGCACGCATACTCCCAGATATTTTACAGAAGTAACTGCTACCAGTGTTGGTTCCGCTATCATATAATCATACAATAAAGGATCCTTCTTTCTATGTATACGCAATACATTACATTTGTCTATGTTAAGGGTCAGTTGCCACTCCCTGCACCAAGTGCCTATCCGCTGCAGATCTTCCTGCATTTCGCTACAATTTTCTAATACTGCAACTTCTCTGTATACTACAGCATCATCCGCGAATAGCCGCATGGAACTTCCGACACTATCTACTAGGTCATTTATATATATTGTGAAAAGCAATGGTCCCATAACACTCCCCTGTGGCACGCCAGAGGTTACTTTAACGTCTGTAGACGTCTCTCCGTTGATAACAACATGCTGTGTTCTGTTTGCTAAAAACTCTTCAATCCAGCCACACAGCTGGTCTGATATTCCGTAAGCTCTTACCTTGTTTATCAGGCGACAGTGCGGAACTGTATCGAACGCCTTCCGGAAGTCAATAAAAATAGCATGTACCTGGGAGCATTTATCTAATATTTTCTGGGTCTCATGAACAAATAAAGCGAGTTGGGTCTCACACGTACTCTGTGTCGGAACCTGGCAGAAAACCCAAAGATATTTTGGTCATACATAAAGCACACCATTGGCAGGACGCAATCAATACCTTCACTGCCCGATGACAACGGAGAAGTCACTGATGACAGTGCCACTAAAACAGAGTTATTAAACACGGTTTTCCGAAACTCCTTCACCAAAGACGACGGAGTTAATATTCCTGAATTCCAATCAAGAAAAACTGCTAAGATGAGAAACATAGAAGTAGGTATCCTCTGTGTAGCAAAGCAGCTTAAATCACTTAATAAAGGCAAGGCCTCCGGTCCAGATCGTATACGTCATGTTCCCGATGCAATAGCTCCATATTTAGCAATTATATAGTCTACAACCGCTCGCTCACAGAAAGATTCGTACCTAAAGACTGGAAGACATATAGTCAGCACGCATTCAGAAAATATCGTTCTTGTGAAACACAACTAGCTCTATACATTCATGAAATAATAAGTGCTATCGACAGGGTATGTCAAATTGATTCCCTGTTTTTAGATTTCCTGAAGACTTTCGACACCGTTCCCCACAAGCGTCTTCTAATGAAAGTGCGTGCCTACGGAGTATCGTCACAGTTGTGCGACTGGATCCGTGATTTCCTATCAGTAAGGTCACAGTTCGTAGTAACAGACGGAAAGTCATCGAGTAAAACAGAAATAATATCCGGCGTTTCCCAAGGAAGTGTTATAGCCGTCTATTGTTCCTGATCTATATTAACGACATAGGAGACAATCTGAGTAGCCGTCTTAGATTGTTTGCAGATGATGCTATCATTTACCGTCGTGTAAAGTCATCAGATGATCAAAACGACTTGCAAAATTATTTAGATAAGATATTTGTATGGTGCGAAAAGTGGCAGTTGACCCTGAATAAAGAAAAGTGTGAAGTTATTCACATGAGTACTAAAATAAATCAGCTAAATTTTGATTACGCGATAAGTCACACAAATGTGAGGGCTGTAAATTCAACTAAATACTTAGGGATTACAGTCACAAATAACCTAAATTGGACCGATCACACAGATAATATTGTGGGCAGAGCAAACCAAAGACTGCGAGTTATTGGCAGAACGCTTAGAAGGTGCAACAGGTCTACCAAAGAGACTGCTTACATTACGCTTTTGTCCGCCCTATTCTGGAGTATTGCTGTGCGGTGTGGGATCCGCATCAGGAGGGACTGACGGATGATATCAAAAAAGTACAAAGAAGGGCAGCTCGTTTTGTATTATTACGATATAGGGGAGATAATGCCACAGACATGATACGTGAATTGGAGTGGCAGTCGTTTTTCGTTGCAACTGGATCTTCTCATGAAATTTCAATCACCAGTTTTCTCCTCCGATTGCCAAACCATTCTGTTGGCACCCACCTACGTACGGAGAAATGATTATCACGATAAAATAAGAGAAATCAGAGCTCGCACAGAAAAATTTAAGTGCTCGTTTTTCCTGCGTGCCGTTCGAGGGTGGAACGGTAAAGAGATGGTTCATTGAACCCTCTGCCAGGAACTTTATTGTGAATAACAATCACGTAAATGTAGATGTAGTTGTAGATGTAACCACCTCTCTCGGTCATCCAGCTTCCCGTAGACCCACAATGCGAACCCATTTAAATGACTAAAGCTGTTCGACAGGAGTATGTATAGTCTGTCGGTAAACTGAAGAGCGAGCGAGCGAGTCCCCACTCTGCCAACCCAGCTACGTCACAGGCGGCTTCTACACGCTGTTTCACAACGTAGTACTGGCTGTGCCGTGGCGCGCGCTTTAAATCTGTGGCGACGCCGTGTACAGAATTACGTGTCGGCTGCGTTCATTTTTATACAAATACATGAAGACCATACGGAATACAAAAAACGATAGCTTCTTCCGAAGCACAACATTATATAGTAAATATTATTAACATAAGAACGGAAGTCAGTATTAGACTACAAACATAGAACCGAATGGCTGTTCACGTGAATGTATGGTCCGCTATTGCTATTCGTAAAACTAACCCCATATAATGCAATCAATCTGTAGAATTTAAGGCTTGTTCTTATTTTGTGTTTCTACTAAAAGGTAGAAGTTTTCTTTGAAGGGCTGCATTGAAACTTAACAACTCTTGCAACAGCAAGAGTGTTTAAAAAGTAAGCAGAAATTTATAATTTTGTGTGTTATATTAGTCCGACTTGCACTACTTTTTTGTCACTGTCTTTGCAAACATGCCTCAAAAGTATGTGTACAATGTTAAGCATACTGGGTATTTACTGTGTTGTCAGCTGTCAGAAAAATTACATGTGTTTCAGTAGCATCAACCATTACTTGTTTTGTATAAAAATAAATTAGAGAATCTGTATTAAATTTGGTTATAAGAATGAAATAAAGTGTACGAAACTTTTGGAAATGGTAAATATTGCTGTTGGTGAGACTGTTATGAGTAAACCAAGGGCAGACAAGTGGTATAAACGTTTCAAAGCAGGCCTTAAAGGACAGCGGTTTTACAAGTACGGATGAGAATAAAAATGCACAGTTAAGAGACGTATAAACTGTCCCGAAGAAAGAGCTCCTGAAGCGTTTTGGAAATTTGAAAAACCACTGGCATAACTGTATAGCATCTATTGGGGAATGTTTTGAAGAGGATAACATTGCTGTAGATTAACAAATGAAGTTCTTACCAAAAAATAAAAATGAATGTGTGAACGCACCTCGAATGTCAAGATTTTTGCCCAGAAGTCCAGAATCGGTGTACATGTTTCGAATGAAATTTCAGCAGGGTTTAGAATAGCTATTGCGCACATGTTTTAAGTAGTATGTCTTAAAATCAGGCGAATAGTGACCGAGGTACAGATTTAGTGTTCCATAAGCATCAAAGGTTTTGTGTGATTTTGAAACTGTCTATAACGATGGCTTTCCTCCCAAAATTATTAGTTTTCCTTCGTGGCGATTCCAGTAAACCAAGCAGCTTATTTTTCCGTTCCTCACTTATGTGTCCTACTGAGTGAGGCTGACCTTTGCATAGATTGTAGCCCTTTGATTGGGACTGGTAATGTTAGCCAACAGTTCCTTTTGGGCCGCCTCTTTCATACACGCTGTGATAACATTAGAGACGATCGAACGCTCGTTACTCCCCAAATACCTCCTCTTCCTCGTATTCTGCACATTTTCTTGCAATGCTTCCGGATATCGAAGTACATCACAAAGTATACCAAGTTAACTCACTGACGTTGGCAACTAAGATCCCACGAACAGAAACGACGTATATCACTGCACGCCGACTGCCAGACATAACGGGCAACAGATTTTGGGTGCCCCTGTAGGCCGGTGTCAGCGTTCTTCCGGGAAAGGCCGCTTCCCCCACCAAAAGCGCTGCTCGCTCTTGAGTTTACAGACAGACTATAGTTGTCAGTGAGGCACGTTTATACCTGAATGAATTTTACAAACAGTGCTCAGCTCTAAGCACAATTACTGCCTGCAGAGACAAAAGGGAGGGTGCACATCAATACGGACATATTATATAGTGCCCCACGCTACTGAGCACAGTCCTTGAGTTTGCTGTTTTTTTTTTTTTTTTCCTTTTCTTCTGGCAGTGCATCCGCAGGCCACGAGTACTCCCTAGCGTTACACAGCTGTTCCCGACGGTGGCGAGCGTTCGCCAGGTGGCCACGCACCGCCACTTGGCCCCCGGCCTGGGCGCTGAGGCGCGCCCGCAGTGCTCCCCAGCGCAGCCCCTGTGGCCGGCCAACCCCGCCCCCGGATGCCCCTCTTTAATTAACGGTCCCCGCCCGCCGCCCCCGCATACTGCATGCTGGCTACTGGCCACCGGCGCGGCGCGGCGCAGCGCACCCCTAATTTTGGTGTCTTTTGTGTGCGCCGACGTTACCGCGCTTCCCCGACCGCAAACATAACGTTTCGCAGATACTTTGCGAGCCGCGCGAAGAGGAATAATGTCGAGAGCAGCGGGAGCAGCGCCAACTGCAGTGGTCACCCTGAGGAAAACAGTGAGTACGCCCGAATATCTGCCGAAGAGGAAAGAGGCCAACTGCGTACCCTCATCCTACTCTCAAAACACACTCAGATGTTTGGGGAATGTAATAGACGTATTCAAATGCCTTTTCAAAACAACAAAAACAGCAATAGAAACAACAAAAATTTAGAACCAGTGGCAGAAACCAAGCCATTTTTGCGAAAAATTGCTGAACATGAGATGCAGTACATACGACCTCATCGGAGCAACTGGCAGCTGCATTTGGAATTTCTGATGAGTCATTTTTTGGATACTACACATCTTTATCTACACTACTGGCCACTAAGATTGCTACACCATGAAGCTGACGTGCTACAGACGCGAAATTTAACCGACAGGAACATGTTGTGATATGCAAATGATTAGCATTCACATAAGGTTGGCGCCACCTACATCGTGCTGACATGAGGAAAGTTTCCAACCGATTTCTCAAACACAAACAGCAGTTGATCAGCGTTGCCTGGTGAAACGTTGAACGTTGTTGTGATGCCTCGTGTAAGGAGTAGAAATGCGCACCATCACGCTTCCGACTTTGATAGAGGTCGGCTTATAACCTATCGCGATTGCGGTTAGTCGTATCGTGACATTGCTGCTCGCGTTGGTCGAGATCCAATGACTGTTAGCAGAATATGGAATCGATAGGTTAAGGAGGGTAATACGGAACGCCGTGCTGGATCCCAACGGCCTCGTCTCACTAGCAGTCGAGGTAACAGGCATCATATCCGCATGGCTGTAACGGATCGTGCAGCCACGTCTCGATCCCTGAGTCAACAGATGGGGACGTTTGCAAGACAACAACCATTTGCAAGAACAGTTCGGCGACGTTTGCAGCAGCATGGGCTATCAGCTCGGAGACCATGGCTGCGGTTACACTTGGGCCTTGACGCTGCATCACAGACAGGAGCGCCTGCGATGGTGTACTCAACGACGGACCTGGATGCACGAATGGCAGAACGTCATTTTTTCGGATGAATCCAGGTTCTGTTTACAGCATCATGATGGTCGCATCCGTGCTTGGCGACATCGCGGTAAACGCACATTGGAAGCGTGTATTCGTCATCGCCACACTGGCGTATCACCCGGCGTGATGGTGTGGGGTGCCATTGGTTACACGTCTCGGTCGCCTCTTGTTCGCATTGACGCCACTTTGAACAGTGGACATTACATTTCAGATGTGTTAGGACCTGTGGCTCTACCCTTCATTCGAACCCCCACATTTCAACAGGATAATGCACGACCGCATGTTGCAGGCCCTGTACGGGCCTTTCTGGATACAGAAAATGTTCGACAGCTTCTCTGGCCAGACATTCTCCAGATCTCTCACCAATTGAAAACGTCTGGCCAATGGTGGCCGAGCAACTGTCTCCTCACAATACGCCAGTCACTACCCGTGATGAACTGTGGTATCATGTTGAAGCTGCATGGGCAGCTGTACCTGTACACGCCATCCAAGCTCTGTTTGACTCAATGCCCAGGCACATCAAGGTCGTTATTACGGCCAGAGGTGATTATTCTGTGTACTGACTTCTCACGATCTATGCACCCAAATTGCGTGCAAATGTAATCACATCTCAATTCTAGTATAATATGTTTGACCAATGAATACCCGTTTATAATCTACATTTCTTCTTGGTGTAGTAATTTTAATGGCCAGTAGTGTAGCTAGAACATTGAGGACATATCGTTCTGGTACATAATGGTAGATAAAGCAACGTGTAGTCCATCTAATAAGTTTCATATCAAGTGCAGCGTAGACACCGTGGATGAGTTCTGGTAGAGGATGGTATTTCGAGGTGAGTCTATTTGGCACTATCAATCTCCCCCCATGATCCATGGACCTTGCCGTTGGTGGGGAGGCTTGCGTGCCTCAACGATACAGATAGCCGTACTGTAGGTGCAACCACAACGGAGGGGTATCTGTTGAGAGGCCAGACAAACGTGTGGTTCCTGAAGAGGGGCAGCAGCCTTTTCAGTAGTTGCAGGGGCAACAGTCTGGATGATTGACTAATCTGGCCTTGTAACACTAACCAAAATGGCCTTGTTCTGGTACTGCGAACGGCTGAAAGCAAGGGGAAACTACAGCCGTAATTTTTCCCGAGGGCATGCAGCTTTACTGTATGATTAAATGATGATGGCGTCCTCTTGGGTAAAATATTCCGGAGGTAAAATGGTCCCCCATTCGGATCTCCGGGCAGGGACTACTCAAGAGGATGTCGATATCAGGAGAAAGAAAACTGGTGTTCTACGGATCGGAGCGTGGAATGTCAGATCCCTTAATCGGGCAGGTAGGTTAGAAAATTTAAAAAGGGAAATGGATAGGTTAAAGTTAGATATAGTGGGAATTAGTGAAGTTCGGTGGCAGGAGGAACAAGACTTTTGGTCAGGTGAATAAAGGGTTATAAATACAAAATCAAATAGGGGTAGGTTTAATAATGAACAAAAAAATAGGAGGACGGTTAAGCTACTACAAACAGCATAGTGAACGCATTATTGTGGCCAAGATAGACACGAAACCCACGCCTACTACAGTAGTACAAGTTTATATGCCAACTAGCTCTGCAGATGATGAAGAAATTGATGAAATGTATGATGAGATAAAAGAAATTATTCAGGTAGTGAAGAGAGACGACAATTTAATAGTCATGGGTGACTGGAATTCGAGAGTAGGAAAAGGGAGAGAAGGAAACATAGTAGGTGAATATGGATTGGGGGACAGAAATGAAAGAGGAAGCCGCCTGGTAGAATTTTGTGCAGAGCATAACTTAATCATAGCTAACACTTGGTTCAAGAATCATGAAAGAAGGTTGTATACATGGAAGAACCCTGGAGATACTAAAAGGTATCAGATTGATTATATAATGGTAAGACAGAGATTTAGGAACCAGGTTTTAAATTATAAGACATTTCCAGGGGCAGATGTGGACTCTGACCACAATCTATTGGTTATGACCTGTAGATTAAAACTGAAGAAACTGCAAAAAGGTGGGAATTTAAGGAGATGGTACCTGGATAAACTGAAAGAACCAGAGACTGTACAGAGTTTCAGGGAGAGCATAAGGGAACAATTGACTGGAATGGGGGAAAGAAATACAGTAGAAGAGGAATGGGTAGCATTGAGGAATGAAACAGTGAAGGTAGCGGAGGATCAAATAGCTAAAAAGACGAGGGCTGGTAGAAACCCTTGGGTAACAGAAGAAATATTGAATTTAATTGATGAAAGGAGAAAATATAAAAATGCAGTAAATGAAGCAGGCAAAAAGGTATACAAACGTCTCAAAAATGATATCGACAGGAAGTGCAAAATGGCTAAACAGGCATGGCTAGAGGACAAATGTAAGAATGTAGAGGCTTATAATAATGAGTGTATTGGTTGAGACGTTCTATAAATTTTCCCTACATGGACTTCTTTGCGAGTTATAATTGATGTTTGAAGTCAGTAGCGCTCGTACTATGCAGTTATTTCAGGCAGACCGGGGGGGGGGGGTGGGGAGGATATTATGTTTTGCCTTACGTGATGGAGTGCCAAGCTTATGAGGATTTTGTTGAAGTTGAGATTAGCTGCGGCAGTAGCGTGAGGCATTGTGCTATTGTTTATGGGAGGTTAATTTTGTAGCACGCCACGTCACGAAAAGTTAAGTGTGTCCAACCAACTGATAATGTACGACTTATCTGTGCAATTTTGAATAAGCTGTTCGCAGTGGATACCACTGTCATGCGGTGGAAGAACATTCTATTAAGCAGTTTTACAGTAATACGATTACCACCTATGGGCTCTAGAACCTTAAAAAGACCACCTTAATGTAAAAAACGAAGTAAAATATTGAGGACATTACAGCTATGGGATGCATTTACGTAAATGTTTAGCAGGTATGATGCATAGATTGATAAAGTTTTATGCTTTGTGAAGTCGTCGAACTGAGGGCATGTATGTGCACCGTGGCGTGCTTCAGGACAGTCCTACGAAACCTAGATGAAAAACGGAGCAATGTAGCTGAAGTTTGATTAAGGAAGAGGACATCAGACAGACAGGGAGACAGGAAGACCAATCACAATAATCAGGGAGTATGATTACTTACAATACCTCAATATGAAGCAGGAAAAAGGAATACAAACGTTTCAAAAATGATATCGACAGGAAGTGCAAAATGGCTAAACAGGCATGGCTAGAGGACAAATGTAAGGATGTAGAGGCTTATCTCACTAGGTGTAAGATAGATACTGCCTACAGGAAAATTAAAGAGACCTTTGGAGAAAGGAGAGCCACTTGCATGAATATCAAGAGCTTTGATGGAAACCCAGTTCTAAGCAAAGAAGGGAAACAGAAAGGTGGAAGAAGTATATAGAAGGTCTATACAATGGCGATGTACTTGAGGACAATATTATGGAAATGGAGGAGGATGTAGATGAAGATGAAATGGGAGATATGATACTGCGTGAAGAGTTTGACAGAGCACTGAAAGACCTGAGTCGAAACAAGGCCCCCGGAGTAGACAACATTCCATTGGAACTACTGATAGCCTTGGGAGAGCCAGTCCTGACAAAACTCTACCATCTGGTGAGCAAGATGTACGAGACAGGCGAAATACAGACTTAAAGAAGAATAGAATAATTCCAATCCCAAAGAAAGCAGGTGTTGACAGATGTGAAAATTACCGAACTATCAGTTTAATAAGTCACAGCTGCAAAATACTAACGCGAATTCTTTACAAACCAATGGAAAAACTGATAGAAGCCAACCTCGGGGAAGATCAATTTGGATTCCGTAAAAATGTTGGAACACGTGAGGGAATACTGACCTTACGACTTATCTTAGAAGAAAGATTAAGTAAAGACAAACCTACGTGTCTAGCATTTGTAGACTTGGAGAAAGCTTTTGACAACGTTGATTGGAATACTCTCTTTCAAATTCTGAAGGTAGCAGGGGTAAAATACAGGGAGCGAAAGGATATTTACAATTTGTACAGAAAGCAGATGGCAGTTATAGGAGTCGAGGGGTATGAAAGGCATGCAGTCGTTGGGAAGAGAGTTGTAGCCTATCCCCGATGTTATTCAATCTGTATATTGAGCAAGCAATAAAGGAAGCAAAATAAAAGTTCGGAGTAGGTATTCAAATCCATGGAGAAGAAATAAAAACTTTGAGGTTCGCCGATCACATTGTAATTCTGTCAGAGACAGCAAAGGACTTGGAAGAGTAGTTGAACGGAATGGACAGTGTCTTGAAAAGAGGGTATAAGATGATCATCAACAAAAGCAAAACGAGGATAATGGAATGTAATCGAATGAAGTCGGGTGATGCTGATGGAATTAGATTAGGAAATGAGACACTTAAAGTAGTACAGGAGTTTTGCTAGTTGGGGAGCAAAATAACTGATAATGGGCGAAGTAGAGAGGATATAAAATGTAGGCTGGCAACGGGAAGGAAAGCGTTTCTGAAGAAGAAAAATTTGTTAACATCGAGTATAGATTTAAACGTCAGGAGGTCGTTTCTGAAAGTATTTGTATGCAGTGTAGTCATGTATGGAAGTGTAACGTGGACGATAAATAATTTTGACAAGAAGAGAATAGAAGCTTTCGAAATGTGGTGCTACAGAAGAATGCTGAAGATTTGATGGGTAGATCACGCGACTAATGAGGAGGTATTGAATAGAATTGGGGAGAAGAGGAGCTTGTGGCACAACTTGACTAGAAGAAGAGATCGGTTGGTAGGACATGTTCTGAGACATCGAGGGATCACCAATTTAGTATTGGAGGGCAGCGTGGAGGGTAAAAATCGTAGAGGGAGACCAAGAGATGAATACACTAAGCAGATTCAGAAGGATGTAGGCTGCAGTAGGTACTGGGAGATGAAGAAGCTTGCACAGGATAGAGTAGCATGGAGAGCTGCATCAAACCAGTCTCAGGACTGAAAACCACAACAACAACAACAATCTCTGTAACTCAATGCGTCAATGACAACTCCGTGCACAGGTGTGGATTTTACAGCACTTTATTGCACGTTTCTCACCGACAATTTTGTGCAGTGCCTCACTCAGCAATATGACGACCTCCATGCCCTTCTAAGACAGACACATGGGCATGTCTTAACAGTTCAGTGTGTAAACTCGCCGGCACGTTAATATTTCACCTGCAGTTCGTTTGTTTGTACAGTACAGTTGAGTGGTAAATTCGAGGGCGAATTTCTCCGAAGAGTGGAGGAATGTTGAGTAGTACTTAAGATAGGTAAATAAATTAGTGAAATCAATGTGAAGTGAAGCAGAAATTAGAAAATAAATGAAAAACTTAGTTTAGTTTAGAAGAATTACACACTGGCAAACAACGGGCAGAACAGCAGTGACAGAAGAGCCAATGACCGTGAAGCTAGCACGTTAGGGGAAGCCATCGCCCTCCCCACATAAGCGGACGCTGTCGATTCAGCCGTCAGGGCATCGCCCGACCGCCTCACGTGTTTCTCAATTGTCACATGTGATCAAAGGCCCTCGCCTACATTCCAAGAGCTGTCGATTCAGCCGTCAGGGCATCGCCCGACCGGCTCACGTGTTTCTTAGTTGTCACATGTGATCAAAGGCCCTCGCCTACATTCCAAGAGCCAATTACCGACGTTAAGAAGATTCTTAGAGAAGCTTTTCAACGTGACAGAAGAGGCAATGACAGTGAAGTCGTTCACCTCCAGTGAACTGAAGTGAATAAATACGCGAGACGCAGTGGGCCCGACAAGAAGAGTAGCAGTAGTTTTCAGTCAGTTTCGTTGCTGAAGACAGTCATACAAGAAGAGACTACATCATACACAGACGCACCAAGTCCGCCGCTGTAATGGAATAGCAAGCAGCAGCCTCGGCGCCAGAAGACAGAAGTTAAAAGGTATTTGAAGACTGATTTTTATGTTCTCGGGTGACTCGTGAGGACGGAAAGGAGACGGCCTCACATCAACAGTCACCTGTGATCTGGGATGTGATATGACAGCCGAAGACTGGCAAGCGGGAGTCCGCTGTTCGAGTTCGGGACTCTGGTCTTCCCCCGCCGCGCCGCTCCGCTGGCCGACGCACAACACACGCGGCCGCTTAGAGAAGAGAAACACTGGGACGCCACATCCAAGGTATCACCCTCCGATGCACGACTTCGCTCGCAATAATTAAACGGGCCACCGCACGAGGCGCGTCTCCAGTCAACTGGGCGAGACGGCGACACGAGACAAACACCGCTACGCGTAATCAGACGACGCCGCTGCCGCAGCAGAAGGCTTCGCAAACGACACAGCTGTCGCTCTCCGAGCTAGAACATCCAGTAAGGAAACGGTTGTACAAAACTTTCAATAAAAGTTATCTTATGTAAAAATGCTGTTTCATTCTACCTCATACCCGAGCCAAGGAAGAACCCACCCTGCCCACATGTTGTTAAGAGAGAAAAATTAATTTATTTTGTATTTTCACCCTGACATAATGCTTTAGAATCAAATACCCTTGCCGGCCGCGGTGGTCTAGCGGTTCTAGGCGCGCAGTCCGGAACCGCGCGACTGCTACGGTCGCAGGTTCGAATCCTGCCTCGGGCATGGATGTGTGTGATGTCCTTAGGTTAGTTAGGTTTAAGTAGTTCTAAGGTCTAGGGGACTGATGACCTAAGATGTTAAGTCCCATAGTGCTCAGAGCCATTTGAACCATTTTGAGCCAAATACCCTTTGCAGTAATGCTCATCCTGACAATTGACTAGCATCATAAAAGAGAAAACCCAGTTACATTTAGCCGGCCACGGTGGCCAAGCGGTTAAAGGCGCTACAGTCTGGACCCGCGCGACCGCTGCGGTCGCAGGTTCGAATCTGCCTCGGGCATGGATGTGTGTGATGTCCTTAGGTTAGTTAGGTTTAAGTAGTTCTAAGTTCTAGGGGACTGATGACCATAGAAGTTAAGTCCCATAGTGCTCAGAGCCATTTGAACCATTTTGAACCCAGTTACATTTAGTGTCAGAAGTGATACAGTACTTCATCGTCGAAACAGAATACGACCTGTACCACACGTTGTTAACAATCGCGGTCATTGGCTTATGCTGTTGATTAGCAAACTTTCACCGCGGCCCACCCAACGTTGGCTGGAGTGAGGAAGTACGCTTCTGACTTTTGAGCTAAGTACCACTATTGACATGGTACACACCTACCGTTTATTTTACAGTTTATGCGAGTCTTTTGCCCTTTTGGGCGTTTGTATTAATGTTGGACCATGCCTCTTTAGGCAGTTTGTAGTTTTAGCGTGGCGTGGTTACCCGTGCCGAAACCTAGGTCAACATCCGGTTTCTACTTGCAGTCGAGGCGGATTCTTTATAATCATTAAATTATTCATGATTGCTGATGCGCTGCAATGTTAAAAGTTCTCAAACTTTACATGCTTTGTCACACCATAGTCATCAGACATCAGACATCTCCCCAAATACAGGCTAGATTTCAGTACATCCCTCTTTTATATTATTTCTTATATTTACAAACTACATATGCCTTTGGTTTAACAAGCATATAAAGTAAGGCTGTTTTATCATCAGAGTTTATCTCCACATATTAATTTTTGTCTACCCAGCCTGTCCCTTCAAGGTCCATATTTTATAAGGTTTACCTTTTATATTGAATTATGCAGGCTACACGTAGAGAAATGTTAAGCAGCTTTGGGTAGTATCAACAGCTTTTACGAAAAGAGTACAATTTGTTCTTAAGAAATACACTGTAGGGAACTCCAGTAGTGTAAGCGCTTGCCAGCTGCCGACAGGCTTCTGTCGTTTTACTATCTAATAACTTCAAGAACGTCATTTACTCTTGGTTAATTGCTATATGATTTATCAAGCGCTCATGTTACATAGGCCACTTGTAACATACGAATAGTGTTGTAACATTAAAGCGATTATATGTCCATGATATATATTTAACAGAATTTTGTCCGTTGTCCACTGTATCACTCTGTGTTTTCGATCATATACTTATGTGGGCTCCGCTATGAATGAGGTGATCTATAGTGAGTGGTTCTTCAGGGAATTCTGAATGAGGGATGTGGGATCAAAGTGTTTGTGGATTCAAATGGCTTTTGGAATCAGGAAGTTGAGCTTGAAGGGATTGTTTTGACCGAAAAGTGGTGGGATAAGGGGGAACAAGGAGGCGTGAGATCCAAAAGTTATGGCAAGAATTCTGTGCAGCAGGTGGGAAGGGAAATGAGATTGCAGAGTCTTTACAGGGTGTGAGGTGTGATAGTTGGTGGTTTGGAAGCTGCTATTTTTGGATGGATAGAATTTTAGGATTTAAGAATTGATCAGATGAAGAAATGAGTTGGAGAAGATGTTTGGGAGATGGTGTGGTTCAATGGAAGTTTTTGGGTTTTAGGATGGCTTGGGTGTTAGTGTCAGGCCATTCATGGGTACGTTTTGAGCATGGGTTGTATGAGAAGTTTGACTGGGGACTGGCGCTGGTTTTCACATAGTTTTTTCCGTATCTGGAGCTGATGGAGTTGCAGTTGACAGAGATGTGACTGGTGCAAGTCAAAGCTATTGCATGTGGCACTTTTTCAGTTTTTATACTGACTGTAGTATTTTTGGTATGTGATGACCCTAGTAACAATGAGCAGCAGCAGAGGCTGGTGATGCTAGTGACTGGTGCGGTTAGAGTGATGATGGTGGCTGTGGTGGGGGGGGGGGGGGCAGGGGGACTTCAGGGCATGCTGGAGTGATACCATCAGCAGAGCTGGTAAGTTAGAGCCCATGTGCATAGGTGGGAAGCCTAATGAAGCCTTTGAAGTAGTGGGGAATCTGGCAAAATTGAAGAGAACTGGTAGAGATATTGAACAGAGTTAGGGAATAAATGGAGATGGGAGTTGAGTACATACGGGTGGAAATAGATGACTGTGGGTAATCCATTATAGATTGTGAGGGCAGCAACACTGAGGGTGAAAGGCGGAAGAACCTTGGCGAAGGCGACGACAAGCGGGCAATGAAATGGTAGCGAAGGTGACGAAAAGCCCACACCAGATATATCGCTCCGATTTTTCTGTAGAAACTAAAGCGGCTGTGTGTGGTGATCATGTGGTACAGGCAGGTCGCCGTGTTCTTGTTTACAGTATACAAATTTACTTGTTATTTTCATCATGGCAGCAACACCAGCAACCGTTACGAAATTGTCTCGAATGAAAAACAGCCCACAGTTACATTAATTATATTTATTAGAATAAATATAATTAGTGCAACTATGGGCTGTTTTTCATTCGAGACAAAACAAACTTACTGTAAACACATTTACTTGACAACTTGTTCTGAGTAATCGAAATATGGGAGGAGTTATCCAGACGAATTTGAAGGATAAGTGGTCCTGTTCACTTCATTGCATGCTTCTCGCCATTGCGCCAACCTACAAGCAAGGGCTGTGACAGTGCAGGTGCTTCACGAGGTTGCTGTGTGTTCCCTCTATGCAACTCCAGGAATCAGTGATATAGGATGTTCCCATTAACCTGCAAAGACTTCACGCCACCTTTCTCCTCTTGTGAGGAGTTTCGAACGCACATCACTTTATATGGAGCTGTTAGCAAAATGTGGTTCGAGATTTTTAGAAATTTGAGTTGAGATCGGAGCTTTAGCCTCTGAACATTCGACACAAAACCTCTACAGAATCATTTCACACCGCAGAGCTCTTGGCTGCTCATGGAAAGTTCTCAATGAACTGTTCTCCAGCGACTGTCTTCCTATCTGGCTATACCTGTCTATAATGATCTGACACCACATGTAATAGACTGGAAAGTGCCTATCGAACTTTATGTTCACATCAGAGTTGCAGGATAGTCATTTCAACCCCAAAATGGCATAGGGGGAATCTGTGGAATGGGGTCTTCCAGTACCGCAGTGAGTTTTAAGTCAGGAGTGGTTATTCGATAGCAACATTTTTTATTAAGCGGTGCTTCCATGTAGGATGGCGACAACTATCTCCACGTGCCGGCTGCGGGTTAGTGAATGACGAGTGTGCATCCTCAGACAGCGAAGTGCGTTAGTGGCCTTACTGACGCAAGACTGAACTCAGCTCGGCAGCCACCGAGCTTACGGCTTGTGTATACTTCAGACAGCCTGGGGCAGCTGGCAGGGAGGTGCAGACACCTCGCACTGAACCCAGTACCCACTGTGACTGGCTGTAGTGTCAGGTCATGATACCCAACGGGTGGCTTCACCTTGGTGGCACCAATCGGAAGCACAGCGGCTTTGCCCGGTGGATAATGCTGCTCGATACAGCTGTAGGTCCTTCGACAAACGCCTGGTGGATGGCTGTCATTACAACTGTCACGACTGTGGTGGGAGGCCAAGTGCTGCTACTGGCTGAGTGAGAGGATCTCTTACCTGGTCCGGCTCGGTGTGACAGGCACTTAAAGTCACGTAGGCAACTGCGGAAGTGCAGCTTTGTCCTGCGATACGCTGCAATCCACCACTCCGTTGGTGGTAGAACGCCGTGTTGCAAAACACTAAGAAAGCACTATTTAGCTGCTCAGCTGCTGCATTTCGCACTTGCCATGCTCTCGACACAACGCGACGGCTATTCGGAAGCCTCTGCTGCAACGTATCAGATATAGATATGCCATAAAATAACCTTAGAGGTAGCGTTGCAGCGTTACAAATCGAACACTTCGTGTGTTCGTAAGCATCTTGCTTAGAGCTGATAACATCGCTAGTTTGACCAGCCACTTGTAAATAAACATGACGTTGTACGCTAAACAGCCAAAGATACTGGTACACCTCCCTAGTATCGTGTAGGGCCCCCGCGAATACGCAGAAGTGTCGCAACAAGACGTGGCATGGACTCGACTAATGTCTGAAGTAGTACTGGAGGGAATTGATACTATGAATTCTGCAGGGCTGTCCATAAATCCATATGAGTACCAGGGGGTGGAGATATATTCTGGACAGTACGCCTCAAGGCTTCCTAGATATTCTCAGTAATGTTCATGTCTGGGGAGTTTGGTGGCCAGCGGAAGTGTTTAGACGTAGCGGAGTGTTCCTGAAGCCACTCTGCAGAAATTCTGGACGTGTGGAGTGTCGCATTGTCCTGGTGAAATTGCTCAAGTCCGTCGGAATTGACAATCAACCTGAATGAATGCAGGTGGTCAGACAGAATGCTTACGTACAGGTACGTGTCACGTGCCAGAGTCGTATCTAGACCTATCGGGGTTCGCATATCACTCCAACTGCACATCATTACGGAACTTCTACCATCTTTAACAGTCCTCAGCTGACATGCAAGGTCCGCGGATTCATGAGGTTGTCTCCATACCCATACACGTCTATCCGCTCAATACAAACGAGACTCGTCCGACGAGGCTACTTGTTTCCAGTCATCAACAGTCGAATATCTAATTATGTGCCCAGCCGAAGGCGTAAAGCTTTGTGTAGTGCAGTCATCAAGGGTACACGAGTTGCCTTTTGGCTCCGAAGGCCATATGGTAATGTTTCGTTGGATAATTCACACGCTGACACTTGTTGATGACCCATCATTGAAATATTCAGCAATTTGCGGAAGGGTTGCACTTATGTCACGTTGAACGATTCGCTTCAGTCGTAGGTCCCGTGTATGCGTTATCTTTTTCCGGCCACAGCGTTGTCGGAGATTTTATGTTTTACCGGATTTCTGATATTCATGGTACATTCGTGAAATGATCTTACGGGAATCCCCTACCTCATCGCTACCTCGGAGATGCTGTGTCACATCGCTCGTGCGCCGACTATAACACCAAGTTAAAACTGACTTCAATCTTGAAAACCTGTCATTGTAGCAACAATAACCGATCTAACATCTGCGCCAGACACTTGTTGACTTATATAGGTGTTGCCGGGCGCAGCGCCGTGTTCTGCCTGTTGACACATCTCTCTATTTGAATACGCATCCCGGTACCAATTTCTTTGGCGCTTCAGTGTATAACATAATGATGTATAATCACAAAAGTAACGTAAATGAACATTACAAAAATCTGATAAAAGAATCATGTTTACGGTGATAACTGGTAACATTCAAACGTATTTCTGTGCTACGCACAACTCAACAAAGGTTCTGAGAGACAATTCTCCCATCATCAAGTTTAAAAATTAGCTCGTGAAGTTAAAGCACTAAAAAAATTCTACCAACAATAAGTGTTTAGTGTTTTAAGGGGGGACGTAAGCAAAACTGGTCAAAAATGATAAAAACATTTTTTGCAACCAGATACTTCTGTAGCATGTTAGAAATATTGTCTCCAGTTTTCACAGCTAAATTAGAGTTACAAATGATAAAAAAGCTGTCGTGTTTCAATCACTGCGCAGCGCCAAGCCCACTTATCTAGACGACACTCTTCTAGTTTGCAATGTTTTATTACTTCCTGCTGTCATAAAAGCATCGGAAGAGTATACAGGGTGGTCCATTGATCGTGGCCGGGCCAAATATCTCACGAAAAAACCGTCAAACGATAAAACTACAAAGAACGAAACTTGTCTAGCTTGAAGGGGGAAACCAGATGGCGCTATGGTCGGCCCGCTAGATGGCGCTGGCATTGGTCAAACGGATACCAATTGCGTTTTTTTTAAACAGGAACCCCCATTTTTTACTACTTAGTCGTGTAGTACGTAAAGAAATATGAATGTTTTCGTTGGACCACTTTTTTCGCTTTGTGATAGATGGCGCTATAATAGCCACAAACATATGGCTCTCAATTTTAGACAAACAGTTGGTAACTGTTTTTTTAAATTAAAAGGCAGAACGTAGGTATGTTTGAACATTTTATTTCGGTTGTTCCAATATGATACATGTACCTTTGTGAATTTATCATTTCTGAGAACGCATGCTGTTACAGCGTGATTACCTGTAAATACAACATTAATGCAATAAATGCTCAAAATGATGGCAATACGCGAACGAGTAGTTCGCCTTCCGTAATGTTCGCACATGCATTGACAATGCGCTGACGCATGTCAGGCATTATCGGTGGATCACGATAGCAAAGATCCTTCAACTTTCCCCACAGAAAGAAATCCGGGCACGTCAGATCTGGTGAACGTGCGGGCCATGATATGGTGCTTCGACGACCAATCCACCTGTCGTGAAATATGCTATTCAATACCGCTTCAACTGCACGCGAGCTATGTGCCGGACGTCCATCATGTTGGAAGTACATCGCCATTCTATCATACTGTGAAACATCTCGTAGTAACATCGGTAGAACATTACGTAGGAAATCAGCATACATTGCACCATTTAGATTGTCATCGATAAAATGGGGACCAATTATCCTTCCTCCCATAATGCCGCACCATACATGAACCCGCCAAGGTCGCTGATGTTCCACTTGTCGCAGCCATCGTTGAACTTCCGTTGCCCAGTAGTGCATATTATGCCGGTTTACGTTACCGCTGTTGGTGAATGACGCTTCGTCGCTAAATAGAACGCGAGCAAAAAAAAAAAGTCATCGTCCCGTAATTTCTCTTGTGCCCGGTGGCAGAACTGTACACGACGTTCAAAGTCGTCGCCATGCAATTCCTGATGCACAGAGATATGGTACGGGTGCAATCGATGTTGATGTAGCATTCTAAACACCGACGTTTTTGAGATTCCCGATTCTCACGCAATTTGTCCGCTACTGATGTGCAGATTGGCCGCGACAGCAGCTAAAACACCTACTTGGGCATCATTATTTGTTCTAAGTCGTGGTTGACGTATCACATGTGGCTGAACACTTCCTGTTTCCTTAAATAACGTAACTATCGGGCGAACGCTCCGGACACTTGGATGACGTTATCCAGGATACTGAGCAGCATACATAGCACACACCCGTTTGGCATTTTGATCACCACAGCCATACATCAACACGATATCGACCTTTTCAGCAATTGGTAAACGGTCCATTTTAACACGGGTAACATATCACGAAGCAAATACCGTCCGCACTGGCGGAATGTTACGTGATACCACGTACTTAAACGTTTGTGACTATTACAGCGCCATCTATCACAAAGCAAAAATAAGTGGTCTAACTAAAACATTCATATTTATTTACGTACTACACGAATACGTAAATGGGGGTTCCTATTTTAAAAAAAGCAGTTGATATCCGTTTGACCTGTGGCAGCACCATCTAGCGGGCCAACCATAGCGCCATCTGGTTTCCCCCTTCAAGCTAGACAAGTTTCGTTCTGTTTTTTCGTTTGACGCTTATTTCGTGAAACATTTGGCCCGGTCACGATCTATGGACCACCCTGTAGAACACTGTTGTTGTCCGTGGTGCAGAAATATATACATTTCAGTTCTGCTGCTAGTGTGAGAATTACGATTGTGTTCAAACCTTTTTTGTTATGATTTACCGTTAAAAATGCCAAGATATAGTGGTAAAGTGCTTAAGAAAGTGGCTATAATTCGCCATTTACGTGCGAATAAACAGTTTATACAAGTGAATCAACATAATTCAACGGAAAATAATTGTAAAGCTATGACGATGGCCAGTTTACAGAAGAAACTTGGGACTGGTGTAGAGTTTCAGTCCACTGAAGACGAAGTGAATAGTGGTTTTAGGGTAATTGATTTAGAAATTATGTGTCCTATTATTATAAACGCGTGTGCATGTGATAAATATGGCATTAAATCTTTAAGATTGTATGACAGCAATAACAGAGACGGTATTGTGTGCAATATACGCTTGTTTTGTGACAGCTGTCAAACTGACATTCAAAATTCAATTCTAAACATCAGCTGCTAATAATTGGTTGTATGAAGCAAACATAAGATTCTGCTATAGGATGAGGTGTGTTGGTGGTACAAGGGAAGATAGAATCTGTTTTGTGCGATAATAAATATGCCATCTCCGTCTGCCTCGTAGTCAACACTGAACAATCATCATCTGAACGCCTTGGAACCAGAATGCAATATCAGATTATCAACAGCCATGGAAGAAGCAGTTTTATTTAACAAAGTCAGACAGAAGTAAATGACACTTTGCCTTCTACAGATCTATGTGTTTCATGTGATCGCACATGGATGAAAAGGGCCACATCTCTCCACACGGTGTTTCATCAGTTATAGGTTTTAACACAGGAAAAGTTTTGGATGTCAAAATATAGCTCTATTTGTGCACAGAGAAAGACGTTAGACAATAAGGAAGAACTTTTCTGTTATACTGAAACTGCTTTGTTTCATACGCATAATTTTTTATAATAAATTGTAAGAGCTCTAAAACTGATACTAAAATCTGTTCCACACGTTTGCTTATCTGATTACTAAGAATTGCCTACCACAATATGAAAGTTGCAAGTAAACTAATTTTGGTGAAAATGTTCCTCGTGTGATGGCATTTGTTGCGAAAATTTCCGACAGCGCCGTGATCAAATTTTTTGAGAAAAAGTTTTGAAAAAGTTCCAGAATGTACCCCTTAACATAATTATCTCACGTACATAATTTCGTACTATCATCTTTCAAACACCAGAAACTGTGTTAGATTGTCTAAACACGTCCCTTTTCTCCTACGTCCTCCATTAAATTCAGGCGCTAAGTTTTACAACATGACGTCAGCACTGTCTCTCGAAACGCGTTGTTGGGTTCTGTCTAGAATAGAAATGAGGTTGAGTGCTACCAATGATTAATATAAAATTTTACAACCGTTGTCTCAGACCCGTAGTCGATAACATTACAAAGAATCCTGTCCTTAGTCTGCAATCGACAGTGCATATCATGCAGGAAACTTCGTGAAAGTTACTTATACAAGAAACAATAGTACCTTTTTCAATAAACAACGCAACATGATATGTTTTTTCTATTAAGAAAGATCACTTTTTCTACTGCAGTGAAGAGCTACAGCGAATACATCGCATGAAAGAGCTTAACCATTGATCATTTTTTGTATGGCACACTGCACTTAAACCCTCCATGAAATTAAGGTGCAGTCCCAGTTATGTACTCAAATGTGTACCTCAAGTGGAAATAGATATATAATGCTATATCAGTGTGCAGCACCTTACAGCTTACTGTTCCTTTATCATTTGTTTTACAGAACCTGTTAAATTTTCTAAGAACTTGAACAATTGGGCTCTCGCTTCCAGGCAGTATTAAATTTTACCTTTCCCAAGAGATCGCTAGGGTAATAACAAGATAGAACTGTTGATAAGACTAAGGCAATCAGCCACTGAAAGCAACAGACTGCAGCGAATATTGGTTTCATTATTTTATCACTGCGTTTCAGGAATAGAGCGTGGAAGTCGTTTCAAAGGCGATTGACCCTATATTGCTGACCCGCAGTGGCCCAGCAGCAGTCGTCGATGATCGTGCGGTTAACCAGTCCTTGACGTAGACCGCTGACCCCGGACACGCCCGTTGCCCTCTCGCCCTACTGCCCTCCTCACAGACCTTGCAATCCTCTGGTTAGAAACTCTTGCCTTCGCTTCCCATCTCTAAACAGAAGAAAATTTCTCCAATCCTTCCTATCGACGGTACATAACAAGTGAATCGTGATTTAGCTCTCAATCTAACGTTTCCCGGTAATCTCTGTTCTCTGTCTACTACTTTGATGAGCTAAGTATTATACATACAGGGTTATTACAAATGATTGAAGCGATTTCACACCTCTACAATAACTCTATTATTTGAGATATTTTCACAATGCTTTGCACACACATACAAAAACTCAAAAAGTTTTTTTAGGCATTCACAAATGTTCGATATGTGCCCCTTTAGTGATTCGGCAGACATCAAGCCGATAATCAAGTTCCTCCCACACTCGGCGCAGCATGTCCCCATCAATGAGTTGGAAAGCATCGTTGATGCGAGCTCGCAGTTCTGGCACGTTTCTTGGTAGAGGAGGTTTAAACATTGAATCTTTCACATAACCCCACATAAAGAAATCGCATGGGGTTAAGTCGGGAGAGCGTGGAGGCCATGACATGAATTGCTGATCATGATCTCTACGACGACCGATCCATCGGTTTTCCAATCTCCTGTTTAAGAAATGCCGAACATCATGATGGAAGTGCGGTAGAGCACCATCCTGTTGAAAGATGAGGTCGGCGCTGTCGGTCTCCAGTTGTGGCATGAGCCAATTTTCCGCGGGCTACGCGTGAAACTTGCCCGCACGCGTTCAACCGTTTCTTCGCTCACTACAGGCCGACCCGTTGATTTCCCCTTACAGAGGCATCCAGAAGCTTTAAACTGCGCATACCATCGCCGAATGGAGTTAGCAGTTGGTGGATCTTTGTTGAACTTCGCCCTGAAGTGTCGTTGCACTGTTATGACTGACTGATGTGAGTGCATTTCAATCACGACATACGCTTTCTCGGCTCCTGTCGCCATTTTGTCTCACTGCGCTCTCGGGCGCTCTGACGGCAGAAACCTGAAGTGCGGCTTCAGTCGAACAAAACTTTATGAGTTTTTCTACGTATCTGTAGTGTGTCGTGACCATATGTCAATGAATGGAGCTACAGTGAATTTATGAAATCGCTTCAATCATTTATAATAGCCCTGTATACTAGTGAAGGACTTGTATTGTAACTAACATCGGGAAACTTTCTCCAAGTTTCTGGGATTGCAGCATAACTGTTTCGACAGCCTCCCTCGGTGCCTTCATCAGGCTTCGAGAGCTGACTTCGTTGCACTGTGTTCAGAATCCCGTCTAATATACTGGAAGCAAAATAACAACATTACCTGTGCGACAGACGGGAGCCTTAGAATGTGTCACTGATTCTGAGAAACCTTCATTGATGAGAATGAGATTTTCACTCAGGAGCGGAGTGTGAGCTGTTATGAAACTTCCTGACAGATTAAAACTGTGTGCTGGACCGAGGATCGAACTCGGGACTTTTGCCTTTCGCGGGCAAGAGCTCTACCATCTTTTTTTTCGATATGGTTCGTTGCGTTTGGTCTGGGCGAACGTCACAAGACATCCCTTCAAGTTGTTCGTTCATTCCTTGACTCAGTTTTTTTTTATTACAGATAGCACGTAGCCCTCTGACCGAACACGTTGAGCCACCGTGCCGGCATTATCTGAGCTACCCAAGCACGAGTCATGCCCCGTCCTCACACTTGGCAGAAGTAAAGCTGTGAGGACGGTGCGTGAGTCGTGCTTGTGTAGCTCAGATGGTAGAGCACTTGCCCGCGTAAGGCAAAGGTTCCGAGTACAAGTCTCTGTCCGGCACACAGTTTTAATCTGCCAGGAAGTTTCAGCTTCATTGATGTTTTCTTTTCACTACGAGTGCTGCTCTGCCAAGCAACGAAGAACAGTTCAGTTAACATTACAATACGAAGATGATGTAAGTTAAACATTGACGTCTTACTTTAACTATGTATATACACTAAGGCGCCAAAGAAACTGTTATAGGCATGCATATTCATATATAAAGATGTGTAAACAGGTAGAATACGACGCTGCGGCTGGCAACGCCTATATAAGACAAGATTGAGCGTGGTGTTATAGTCGACGCACGAGGGATGGGACAGAGCATCTCCAAGGTAGCGATGAAGTA
Organism: Schistocerca cancellata; assembly: GCF_023864275.1. NCBI lineage: Eukaryota > Metazoa > Arthropoda > Insecta > Orthoptera > Acrididae > Schistocerca > Schistocerca cancellata. The sequence goes on along the minus strand of NC_064627.1, from coordinate 77,867,772 downwards.
GGGAATTCCCCGTGCGACCATTTCACGAGTGTACCGTGAATATCAGGAATCCGGTAAAACATCACTGCCGGAATAAGATCCTGCCAGAAAACGGCCAACGATGACTGAAGAGAATCGTTCAACGTGACAGAAGTGGAACCCTTCCGCAAATTGCTGCAGATTTCAATGCTGGGCCACCAAAATTGTCAACTATGCAACATAACATCATTGATATGGGCTTTCGGAGCCGAAGATTCAATCTTGGACCATTGATGACTGCGCTACAAAAAGCTTTACGCCTTGCCTGGGCTCGTCAACACTGATGTTGAACTGTTGATGACTGGAAACATGTTGCCCGGTCGGACGAGTCTCTTTTCAAATTGTATCGAGCGGGTGGACGTGTACGGGTTTGGAGACAACGTCATGAACCCATGACCCTGCATGTCAGAAGGCGACTGTTCAAGCTGGTGGAGGCTTTGTAATGATGTGGAGCGTGTGTAATGGAGTGATATGGGACCTCCGATACGTCAGGTGAAACATACGGAAGGATCCGGTCTGATCACCTGCATCCATTCATGACTTTAGAAGTTACGTCCCATAGTGCGCAGAGCCATTGGAACCATTTTTGAACAATTACAGTCCCTTGTCCGTTTATTACATGCTAATTCACTTATATCATACTGTACTCAGAAATACGTTGTATGACAGTATAAGGGACATGTAACATCACAACCGTCACTGACGACGTAATTCTAATAGACGCTATCAGTGGTGTCGCAGCTTCTGAGTGCAATTTCTGGTTTTGTTTCGCACCCACATTGCCTAACAGTCGTGCAATCTCGGGCAGTACACTGTTCATCATACGAACTGTTTTTGCAGAAGGTTCAACACAAGACAAACCACGGAAATGAAATGTCTGACATTTCCAGTTTCTGCAGATTTTCTCGCAGAAGCATGACACTATTCACAAGTTCAAATTAATAGCGTGTCTAAACAAGACCCCTTGACTGTAATTAGTCTGCTGACGAGCATCAAGTTTTTTATCCATAGTCTGCTCGTTGAAATAATTAATTCTTCTCCTCATCACTAATAGAGTCCTTCAACGTAAATTTCGAGAGTTTAAACCTCTATGATTTGACCTTTCTTCAGTAAATTCAGGACTCATAAATGATTTGCGGTATTGGTGAGTTTCACTAACATGTTCATTCTACCACACAAGCAACGATGGAAGATAACGTAGTCCGTAGCAGTACTCTGCATATATCTGAGCACCATGACTCAGGACTGAAATGAAAAAGTTACAGCAAAACTTCATTCTCTCTGACAGATCCGTAATATTTTCATGTTTGGCCTGACCAAGTGGGCATCTGAATGTCTATCGAAAGTTTTTTGTGCAGAACTGCCACACGGTTTTGGTATGTCGTGTGACTAGGGCCTCTCGTCGGGTAGACTGTTCGCCGGGTGCAAGTCTTCCGATTTGACGCCACTTCGGCAACTTGCGCGTCGATGGAGATGAAATGATGGTGATTAGGACAACACAACACCCAGTCCCCGAGCAGAGAAAATCTCCGACCCGGCCGGGGATCGAACCCGGGCCCTTAGGATTGGCATTCTGTCGCGCTGACCACTTTTTTTATTGTATTTTACTAAAACATACATTTCAAGTATTCAACAGTACAATTAATGATTAAAACATTTGCAACATTAAAAAAAAGAACCAGTTTTAAACTATTTATATGCTAAATATGTCTAATACAGTAATAATGGTAAAACAAACTTTAAAAGTGGTTACAGTATAAACTTTGCTCAAGATAACTGAGATTATTCTAGGTGCAAACTATTGTCACCCAATCAGTGGGTTTGTCTACAAAGTTGAATTCACTGTTTAATTTGTAAACTGTCCATTGAATAAAAAATAATAGCATATTTAATACCAGTTTTCTTGACTATGAACCAGTTTAATACAATCCAGTTAAACACATACAATAACACAAAAAAAAGTTCCGGAAGCAAGGTTAAAGTAAATAATAATAAGGAACCAAGTGACTTTTATTTTTCTTCTGTTCGTTCTCGTTCAAGGTGTTGTAGTGGTTTCACATATTTAACCAACACCCATTCTTTCAAAAATGATCTTAAGCATGTTGCCATAGTGCTTCTTGTGGTTGCGATACGTGCTGATTTTTGCATATTCACACTTCTTGTAAACGCGGAATTCTATCTCGTTGTCCGACCCAAGTGTGTGGATGACATAACTAACATATTTTCCCAGTAACCAGCTAATGGCGTTGGTTTTTAATTTCGGAAAGTATGTCATGTCCGGTCTCAGAAGGAGCGACGGCGTTATATATTGCGTAGAGGATCTGGTGAGAAAGGCGATTTGTTGCCTGATCCAATTCCAGTTATGCACATTGCCACCACAGGTGAATCTGTGGCTGAGTGTATCCACCAGATTGCATTTTCCACAAAGGTGTGTCTGGTTTAAACCGATCCCATATAGTCTCTCGTTGGTGCTGATGACATTATTAACTGTTTTGTACCATGCGGAAATAGCGTCTGTAGATAGCCCGGCATAGTTGATGTTCCGCCATACAGCTTTCCAGTCACAATTTGGGAATTTCGTTTCAATTTTGTTTCTACCCTTATTTAACTTCCTTTCAAGTATGATGTCGCGCGCTGTGATACGTGTGTTGCTTCTGATTTCGTCACTAAGATAACTTGCTTCGAGGAAAAAGTTCCTCACATACTGCAGACGGGCATTAATCCTTCGCACATCAATCGGTGCTTGCAGGCTATGGGGTGTCACAGCCTCAAAGAGCTTTGCGGTTATACATTGTGGAAGTTCTCTGAGTATATGGAAAGTCCGTTTGAGGAACAGAGCAGACGCTTTATTGCGAATATCCACCAAACCGAGGCCCCCGTTTCTGACATCCAGTATAACCGTAGTCGCACCAACCCTGAATATGGCTCCTCTCCATAAATAATTGGTAACAGTGGACATGATCCCTTTCGCTACTAGTTTAGGGATTGGAAATACCTGCGCAGTGAAATACGCTTTAGACAAAACGCAGGAGTTGATGAATCTGACTTTTTGCACCAGGTCCATAGTTCGATGGATGTTCTCCATTACAGCACCATGAACTTTCCTCCTAGTTTCCGTCCAGTTAAAAGCACCCATCCGCATCGGACATGCCATTAAGGTGATTCCCAAAGTTTTATGTTTGTTGTCTTGTTTTTCCCATGCCAGTCGAAGGTGATCTAGGCCCCGTAGATTCAATATTTGACTTTTGTTTTCATTTGCTGTCGCTCCCGACGCTAGACAATATCTTTGGATTTATCTTTCCAGTGTAACTGTCTCCTCCTTATTCCTTATTACAACGCCCACGTCATCAGCATAAGCTCGTATGACAGTTTTCTCACCACTCAATCTTATGCCTGTTAATCTTGCGTGGACAGTGCGGAGGAAGGGCTCTAAAGATACTGAAAATAAAAACATTGATAAGGGACTGCCCTGTGGAACCCCTCGCCTTATCTGTATGGGTTTAGATGTTTGGCCATTGATTGCTATTTTCGCATTTACACCTGTTGCAATATTCCTTAGCATGTTCACAATCTGGGGGTGGAAAGCCATTCTTGACAGCGTCGCAAAGAGGTATCTATGACTAACGCGGTCAAAAGCTTTGTTGAAATCTATAAAGATTAAAGCACATTTTATACTTGTCACTGAGGTAATTGCAATGACGTCTCTGTATGCAGATAGACTTTCGAATATCGTTCTGGTCGGAGAGCAAGATTGGTGATGACTCAATATTTTGTTGGAAAAGGCAGAGAGTCTTTTGTTGATAATACGCGAAATTATTTTGTAATCAGAATTTAGTAGCGAAAGAGGCCGAAAATTGTTTAAGTTGGTTTTGCCTTTACTCTTAGGAATCAGTACTTTTTTACTTTCCTTAAACTCTGCAGGGACCGGTTTTCCGTTCAGGACCTCATTTGCCATGGAAGTGATCTTGTCCCCAATTATAGACCAGTAGTGGGCATAAAACTCCACAGGGAGGCCATCAAGTCCCGGAGATTTGTTGAGAGGTGAGTTACGCACTGCCTCATGCACTTCATCTTCAGTAATAGGTGACAGGATGTCAGCGTTGTCTGTTCCCGACAATTGTGGACCTAAAATAGTGAGAAAGTCCTCGAGAGCTGCATCTTCCACTGTGGTAGGGGCATATAAGGTTTCATAGTACCTGTGGACTTCGTCCAGTAATTGTTTCTGGCATGTGAGTCTCGTACCAGTATGCGTCTGGACTTCATCAATTAAAGTTTGACGTCTGGTTTTAGCATGCCGCACCAAGTGATACAGAGAAGCTGTTTCATCTTCTACGACTGATGTGGCTTTCGATTTAATTTTGAGTCCCTCCATCTGTTGCCGTTTAATGCTTAATAACTTGGCTTTTATTTTTTTTATATCATTTAGACGAATTACGTCATCATGGGCCTGTTGATATAAGTCTCTTAAAACTTTATAATAAAACTCCATTGTATTCCTCAACTCCCTGTGCCTCGCTGCACTATACTGCATGACAACTTTCCGCAGCCTTGGTTTAGCCCTCCTTGTCCACCAGTCAATGACTGTTGGGTGCTTGTCTACTGTGCGGAGGCACATAGTCCACGCTAACCTTATTTCCTGTTCCAGTTCTTCGTCAGTTAAAACAGAGATATTTAAGTTCCATTGGCCTCTGAATCGACGGGTTGGCTGTACACTTAGATTAAAGCAAGTTAAAAGTGTACTGTGATCGCTAAAATACACTGGAATAGTCTCAACGTTTAATAAATAATTTTGCAAATTTGGTGACACGTAAATTCTATCTAGTCTGCTGCGGGAGTGGCTGGTTATATACGTGAACCCGACTGACGTCGGGTGCTGAAGTTCCCACACATCCTTAAGGTGTAGATCACTTACTAACTTTTTTAACTGTGGCGAGTAGTTGAAGTTGGGTTGTTGACCTTTCTGGTTTAAAACACAGTTAAAATCTCCACCTAGTATAAGAGAACACGGATTTTTCCTCAATAAATAAATCAGTTCATCTTGAAAAAACTTCGCACGATCCAATTTGTGGGAAGTTCCTGATGGGGCGTAAAGGTTAATCACTGTCACATCGAAAAGTTTTATGCCTATGGCTCTTCCTGATTCTAGTCGTTCGATTTCAGTCACCGGAATGCCTTCCCTTATAAGAATGGCTGTACCGATATTGGCTTCCGTAGAAACATTAACAATTTCAAAAAAGCCTGGGATCCGAAATTCCGTTATCGCAACTTCTTGTAGCAACGCGATATCTGTTCCGGACTGGTACAAGAATTCTTTTAGTGCTGCCAATTTCAAGGGTGACTGTATTTTATTAATGTTAATAGTAGTAATGCTATAAGCTTGCAGCACAGACATACCGGAAGAAGCTATTTGGGATGAGGTTCGGTATGATTATAGCAGCAAACGTGCTTCCCTACAATGCACGATCTTTACAAGCTGTGTGCCGATTACATGTACTAACTCAGCTACAGGGCGCGGACACACAGCTTTGCTAATGATTCAAGTTGACTGGTAACCTGCCTGACAGTGTTTGTTGCCGACACTGGTTTAATGAAGTGCGTAGTCTCTCCTCGTACTCTACAGGACAGATGGCTGCAGGAAGTAGGTTAGTCGCAAAGAAAGAGGCAGAACATCACAGAGAGGCAACATCGACTTCAGAGTGAAGCAAATTTAACAATCCTCCTCCATGTTTTTGGAAGTCAAAAAAAAAGGGCCTGGTACGTGATAGTGCACAATGAAATTACGAAACCTAGATTAAAATAATAAATTAACATGTTCGCTTAAAATTAAATACATGGAAGTTCTTTCTTTGCTGGTGTATAATACAAATGAATAAAATCGTCAACAAAGAATTTTTTTAAACAGTAGAGACATGAAATGAGATATATTCGTAGTTTTACTGCTTTTGTTCGTGCGCTTATATGTTATGCAAACTTTAGTCCTGATTTCGGAGAGAAATTCAGCAACTGCATATTTTACAATTCGCACATGTGCTGTATCTCGCTTCTAAAACAACCACAGAATGACAAGTGACTAAAATGAGGAAACCACAACCGCTTTCGAAAGGTGTTCGTCTGAAATCGGAAATCTGTCACGTAACATTCAACATTCGTTAATTTGGAAAGGATTCATCGCATTTCATTGTTCCCGAACAGAATGGAATATTTATTGACCTTTGAATATGTTTAGATGTAATTGGTGTTGTCATATGCCTTATACACTACTGGGCATTAAAATTGCTACACCACGAAGATGATGTGCTACAGACGCGAAATTTAGTTGACAGGAAGAAGATGCTGTGATATGCAAATGATTAACTTTTCAGAGCATTCACACAAGGTTGGAGCCGGTGGCGACACCTACAACGTGCTGACATGAGGAAAGTTTCCAACCGATTTCTCATACACAAACAGCAGTTGGCCGGCGTTGCCTGGTGAAACGTTGTTGTCATGCCTCGTGTAAGGAGGAGAAATGCGTACCATCACGTTTCCGACTTTGAAAAAAGTCGGATTGTAGCCTATCGCGATTGCGGTTTATCGTATCGCGACATTGCTGCTCGGGTTGGTCGGGGTCCAATGACTGTTAGCCGAATATGGAATCGGTGGGTTCAGGAGGGTAATACGGAATGCCGTGCTGGATGCCAACGGCTTCGTATCACGAGCAGTCGAGATGACAGGCATCTTATACGCATGGCTGTAACGGATCGTGCTGCCACATCTCGATCCCTGAGTCAACAGATGGGGACGTTTGCAAGACAATAACCATCTGCACGAACAGTTCGACGACGTTTGCAGCAGCATGGACTATCAGCTCGGAGACCGTGGCTGTGGTTACCCTTGACGCTGCATCACAGATAGGAGCACCTGCGATGGTGTACTCAACGACGAACCTGGGTGCACGAATGGCAAAACGTCATTTTTTCGGATGAATCGAGGTTCTGTTTACAACATCATGATGGTCGCATCCGTGTTTGGCGACACAGCGGTGAACGCACATTGGAAGCGCGTATTCGTCATCGCCATACTGGCGTATCACCCGGCGTCATGGTATGGGGTGCCATTGGTTACACGTCTCGGTCACCTCTTTTTCGCATTGACGGCTCTATGAACAGTGGCCGTTACATTTCAGATGTGTTACGACCCGTGGCTCTACCCTTCTTTCTATTACTGCGAAACCCTACATTTCAGGAGGATAATGCACGATCGCATGTTGCAGGTGATGTACGGGCCTTTCTGGATACAGAAAATGTTCGACTGCTGCCCTGCACAGCACATTCTTCAGATTTCTCACCAACTAAAAACGTCTGGTCAATCGTGGCCGAGCAACTGGCTCGTCATAATACGCCAGTCACTATTCTTGATGAACTGTGGTATCGCGTTGAAGCTGCATGGGCAGATGTACCTGTACACGCCATCAATGTTCTGTGTGACTCATTGCCCAGGCGTATCAAGGCCGTTATTACGGCCAGAGTTGGTTGCTCTGGGTACTGATTTCTCAGGATCTGTGCACCCAAATTGCGTGAAAATGTAATCACATGTCAGTTCTAGTTTAATATATTTGTCAAATGAATATTCGTTTATCGTCTGCATTTCTTCTTGGTGAAATTTATATTTTTCATATCACAAATACGTGGCTGTTTATTTCCGTATAGGTTGCGATTTCCAAGAGTGTGAATAGGAAGGAACCTAAGAGCACAGCTTGAATTGCTACGAATGAAACGAGCATCAATCATATTTATAATCTTGTTCCTCACAAAATATTTAGCTGCCATCGAATCCTGATCAATCCTCTCGTAAATTTGGCTGTCAAGACAAAGAACGCACCACACAGCTAGCAGTTGAAGCCACGTGAACGATTCCGAACGCCAATTGCGCGCTACACTACTTCTATTCACTCGTGCACAATTACTTCCGAAAGTGTGCGGACGATAGTACAGTGTGGCACCGCAGGGAACGCTGAACAACGTGTCACAGTCTCTCTATTTATACTCCGTCTCTTTGATCGCAACGATATCTTTTGTAGCTGCATCCCAGGGTGTCTGGGATGGAAAGTCATCCGTGCCGAAAAACCTGTGTCAGCGATGGTTGTGTGGAGACAGGATGGCATGTACCAACAAGGATAAGCACTCCGTCTTCAGGCCACGAGTGGCTTACCGGGACCATCCGACCGCCGTGTCATCCTTAGTGGAGCATGCAGATAGGAGGGGCGTGGGGTCAGCACACCGCTCTCCCGGTCGTTATGATGGTAACTCCTCAATTGGCATCACGAGGCTGAGTGCGACCCCAAAAATGGCAACAACGCATGGCGGCCTGGATGGTCACCCATCCAAGTGCCGACCACGCCCGACAGCGCTTAGCTTCGGTGATCTCACGGGAACCGGGGGATCCACGGCGGCAAGGCCGTTGCCTCTGCCGACAACGATGCGCATTCTTATAGCTGACGGTGCAGCTGGAGAACAGCCACGTACCTGGATGGGACTCGCTCAGCTGCAAGTTCCCTCCAGTCCTCGCTAGGCTCCCAACGCCATGTTGTTTTCACTTGGTCAGCTGTGACAGCCGAGGCTCATGTTTCATTTTCTCGTGCAATTGTGTACGTCAGATTGGTCGTAAATGCTCTTGAAGACTAGTACATCATGACATTGGACAACAATACTAGAAAGGTCCAAACAATACCACTGCACACGGTTACCAAATTAACAGAAAGTCAACTAAATCTTCACAAATAATGTAAAAAAAGAAGGCAGTACTACTTACAGCTCTGTGACCTCATAAGACTAAATAATTACTGTGGTTCTTAGACCTTCAAAACTGTAACAAGTGTTCATAAAGCTTGCATAAATAAGCCTAGGTTCCGCGGTGTTAAGAGTATTTAAACTATTGAAGTAACTCTCCTTGGCCTCTTAACGATTGTCGGAACACATCTAATGATTAATAATATGCGCCATATTCTGCCTTAATATATCATTATTCCTCTTAAAAGCCTGCCAGAGTGGCCGTGCGGTTCTAGGCGCTATAGCCTGGAGGCGAGCGACCGCTACGGTCGCAGATTCGAATCCTGCCTCGGGCATGGATGTGTGTGATGTCCTTTGGTTAGTTAGGTTTAATTAGTTCTAAGTTCTAGGTGACTGATGACCTCAGAAGTTAAGTCGCATAGTGCTCAGAGCCATTTGAACCATGTTTTCCTCTTAAAAGAGTTTATTAATGAGCTTAGTCAATATCAGTTTGTGGAGATGCGCATGTGTGTAGATAACATGGGTTTCTTTATTAAGTTATTGAGGTGTTGTTGTTGTTCTGGTCTTCAGTCCTGAGACTGGTTTGATGCAGCTCTCCATGCTACTCTATCCTGTGCAAGCTTCTTCATCTTCCAGTACCTACTGCAGCCTACATCCTTCTGAATCTGCTTAGTGTATTCATCTGTTGGTCTCCCTCTACGATTTTTACCCTACACGCTGCCCTCCAATAATAAATTAGTGATCCCTCGGTGTCTCACAACATGTCCTACCAACCGATCCCTTCTCCTAGTCAAGTTGTGCCACAAACTCCTCTTCTCCACAATTCTATTCAATACCTCCTCATTAGTTATGTGATCTACCCATCTAATCTTCAGCATTCTTCGGTAGCACCACATTTCGAAAGCTTCTATTCTCTTCTTGTCAAAACTATTTCTCGCCCACGTTTCACTTCCATACATGGCTACACTCCATACAAATACTTTCAGAAACGACTTCCTGACATTTAAATCTATACTCGATGTTAACAAATTTTTCTTCTTCAGAAACGCTTTCCTTCCTTTTTTTAAAAAAAAAAGAGTTCGAGCCCCTCCACGCCCACACCGGCATGATGGCCAACACAAAAGGTCTACTGCCATTTCTGCATGAGGGTTAGTATTCACAAAGTGAGGTGTCGCAGGATGTGGGTACTGCGATGTTTGCGTCTGTCTGGTTAGGATTAACCATTAATACGCGCTTATCTGGAGATAGATTGGTCGAAATCTGACGAAGGGTAGCGGTTTGAAGGGCAGAGGAAAAAAAGTGCCAAGGCAAGAGCCAAGGGAAAAAAACTTCTGCGAAAGTTAGGTCGGGCGGTAAGAGCAGTAGCGGTTGTCTTGCTGCCTGCGATAGGTTGTGCAAGGACAGGCTTTGTTAGTAGTGGGTATCATGCATGTCGATACCTTAACGTTGTGCGTTTGTGCTGCTCGGCGGCTGGCGCTGGGTGCTGGTACAGAGTCCTCGTTCGGCGTCAGCAACCTGCAACAGTTAGGTTTGTTACCGATCTTGTGTCCGATAGGTCATATACCGGAGGCACAGTGTGAGGGAATGTTGGCAGATTGTTTGTGCGTCTGTGGGCGAGCTCGTCGGTGTCCCTGCTGTGCTTTCCTTCCCATTGCCAGTCTACATTTTATATCCTCTCTACTTCGACCATCATCAGTTATTTTCCTCCCCAAATAGCAAAACTCTTTAACTACTTTAAGTGTCTCATTTCCTAATCTAATTCCCTCAGCATCACCCGACTTAATTCGATTACATTCCATTATCCCCGTTTTGCTTTGATCATCTTATACCCTCTTTACAAGACACTGTCCATTCCGTTTAACTGCTCTTCCAAGTCCTTTGCTGTCTCTGACAGAATTACAATGTCATCGGCGAACCTCGAAGTTTTTATTTCTTCTCCATGGATTTTAATACCTATTCCGAACTTTTCTTTTGCTTCCTTTATTGCTTTCTCAATATACAGATTGAATAACATCGGGGATAGGCTACAACCCTGTCTCACTCCCTTCCCAACGACTGCTTGCCTCGACTCTTATATCTGCCATCTGGTTTCTGTACAAATTGTAAATAGCCTTTTGCTCCCTGTATTTTACCCCTGCCACCTTCAGAATTTGAAAGAGAGTATTCCAATCAACGTTGTCAAAAGCTTTCTCTATGTCTACAAATGCTAGAAACGTAGGTTTGTCTTTCCTTAACCTTTCTTCTAAAATAAGTCGTAAGGTCAGTATTCCCTCACGTGTTCCAACATTTCTACGGAATCCAAATTGATCTTCCCCGATTTTGGCTTCTATCAGTTTTTCCATTCGTCTGTAAAGAATTCGCGTTAGTATTTTGCAGCTGTCACTTATTAAACTGATAGTTCGGTAATTTTCACATCTGTCAACACCTGCTTTCTTTGGGATTGGAATTATTATATTCTTCTTGAAGTCTGAGGGTATTTCGCCTGTCTCGTACATCTTGCTCACCAGATGGTAGAGTTTTGTCAGGACTGGCTCTCCCAAGGCTGTCAGTAGTTCTAATGGAATGTTGTCTACTCCAGGGGCCTTGTTTCGACTTAGGTCTTTCAGTGCTCTGTCAAACTCTTCACGCAGTATCATATCTCCCATTTCATCTTCATCTACATCCTCTTCCATTTCCATAATATTGTCTTCAAGAACATCGCCCCTGTATAGACCCTCTATGTGCTCCTTCCGCCTTTCTGCTTTCCCTTCTTTGTTTAGAACTGGGTTTCCATCAAAGCTCTTGATATTCATGCAAGTGCTTCTCCTTTCTCCAAAGGTCTCTTTAATTTTCCTGTAGGCAGTATCTATCTTACCCCTAGTGAAATAAGACTCTACATCCTTACATTTGTCCTCTAGCCATGCCTGTTTAGCCATTTTGCACCTCCTGTCGATATCACTTTTGAGACATTTGTATTCCTTTTTGCCTGCTTCATATTGAGGTATTGTAAGTAATCATACTCCCTGATTATTGTGATTGGTCTTCTTGTCTCCCTGTCTGTCTGATGTCCTCTTCCTTAATCAACCTTCGGCTAAAGTGCTCCGATTTTCATCTAGGTTTCGTAGGACTGTCCTGAAGCACGCCACGGTGCACATACATGCCCTCAGTTCGACGACTTCACAAAGCATAAAACTTTATCAATCTATGCATCATACCCGCTAAACATTTACGTAAATGCATCCCATATCTGTAATTTCCTCCATATTTTACTTCGTTTTTTACATAAGGTGGTCTTTTTAAGGTTCTAGAGCCCATAGCTGGTAATCGTATTACTGTAAAACTGCTTAATAGAATGTTCTTCCACCGCATGACAGTGGCATCCATTGCGAACAGCTTATTCAAAATTGCACAGATAAGTCGTACATTATCAGTTGGTTGGACACACTTAACTTTTCGTGATGTGGCGTGCTACAAAATTAACCTCCCATAAACAATAGCACAATGCCTCACGCTACTGCCGCAGCTAATCTCAACTTCAACAAAATCCTCATAAGCTTGGCACTCCATCACGTAAGGCAAAACATAATATCTTCCCCCACCCCCCCCCCCACGTCTGCCAGAAATAACTGCATAGTACGAGCGCTACTGACTTCAAATATCAATTATAACTCGCAAAAAGAAGTCCATGTGGGGAAAATTTATAGAACGCCTCAACCAATACACTCATTATTATAAACTTTCAATTGTGCTTCAACAGCTTAAACATCACGGGAAATCTTCCATACACTATTCATCTTCTTTATTCTTCAATGTGTATCGCCCACGGCTATAAAAGTAGTGGTTACCTGTTCAACAAACCTCTTTAAAGACGAAATATGTTGCCTACCTTTCGACTTGCAAATTCTAATGCTCTCAACCTTCCAAAATTATTTATAAATGATTTTCCTCATTCTGTATGGCCCACAGAATACGCGGAGAAAGTTATGGATAATGAATCTGCTCTTGTGTGATCTTCTTCTCAGTTTTAATAACACTTTATCTGTAGTTATTTTATGGGGTCTCATTGTTCATACCAAAGCAAATTGTGATTTACATACATACGAATTTCCACATTACAATAATTAATTACTTGTAATCTAATCTAATTAATCATACTTCTAATTCTTACTGACTATTTTCATCATTAATGTCGAACAACGTGCTACATATCTCGCCATTGTTATTGCTGTTCAAAACTTGTACCGTGTTCTCTACTCAGCTTGAATCAGCAGAACAGACGGACCTCTTGGAACAGCGACACTTTCACCTCAGGGCTTAATTCTCCACTTACGCATTCAAATTCATCTGCACGGTAATTTCGTCATCTGGTAGTAAAAATGTTGCCTTTATCCAATTTTTTACTTGGCGAAACACATCAAACGTTTTACCAGCCTTGGCTAGCTTATTGCAACTAAGTACTTGCAATTAATACATTCGTCCTCTGACTCGCTACTCCATACATTTTGCCATCTTCTGTCGTCCTCATCAGATCCTTTGATTTATTATCCTGGCGTCAGTTCTCAGCGGGACCCATCAGTAGAAGCAGCATTTCCTGAAGATGGCGTACAGTTGGATCGCCGAAATATCGAGTCAAGTTGATTTTAGCATCCGGCAGCAAACCCGAAGAGACTTTCATGTCATATACATCCTGACTGAGACCTAGCTTATACTTCCTGAATCTAGCACGCATGGTACAGTTACATCCCCTAGTTCAACATCAAGTACATGATAAGCAATATCTCCTTCTACAAATCTTCGAAATCGACATACAAGGCTCATGGCTGCTGAATTCCTCCTAGTGACGAAGTTGGAAACTTAGTCACTAGTCAGTCTCTCATCACATTTCTTTCTTCCTCATTTTGTTGCGGATTCGTTTGCGGAGGAGGGCCATATACTTCAACTACGTTTGCATCCTCTTGTCTTTTGTCATCACATCCTTTGCGATCTCGCCTATCGCGTGCTCTATAGGGCTTTGCCCAAGAAATGTGCTAATTGTTCCTGTTCCAGTTGTTACCCTTCTTGTGGGGTGAATGCCCCTCTCGCCAGTTCGCATTCGGTGGCCCACGTTATGGCAACCCTATTGCGTTTGCACAAAGTGGACTGGTTCTCTGAAATTGGTGTCACGATTGTAGCTAAGTTCATCTAGCAAAAAAAGAATGTACCTGCATCATCCATAACACAACCGTCTAACGTACTGTCTCTTTCAATATGGATTGGCCGTATGGTTTGGCAGATCTATATGAGCTGCTTCACCACAAACAGTGTGTCCAAGAATTGGTTTTCCTGACCATTTCTATAAAGCAATGCGTCGGACTTTAAAATTGAGAATCCGCGTATGACATCGTCAAATTCCTAGTTTTGACATAGTCCTGTTTTTCCTTCTCCCCAAAACTCGTGCATAAATGCGTCTTTATACTCTTCATATGTTTGTGACTTTGGCGATCCAAATTTTTGGATTTAGATAGTTTGATCTGTCTGGAAGCAGTGTGTGTAAAAAAAAATCGGATTCGTTCCATGCCATGCTGAGCGCCACGTACAGGTTGTAAATTTCTTGAAATTAAACGTTTTGCAACCAAGGCTTTCTCATTCCGAGAGTTACAAAATGCCTCTTTTTTTCGGGGTCCACGTCCTAAGAACTTAATCCTACTGACACAGCTAATTACTCTTCCACGGCATGTGGTACAAGATCACCAAATATATACGTCAGAGTCTGTCAGTTAATTCTCACAATTTGTCGTCCTCTTCTTGCCCAGCTTCCTCACTCATCAGTGTTGCACCGATCCACATACTGCCTGTCGATCCACTATTTCGTTCTCTCTCTTTAAACAATTGCACCAGCGCTTCGCAAAACAGCACTTTTATTTCTTCTTGATCTTTTCAACTACAGTAACTATCCGAGCTTGCGTCGTTACATGATGAAGATTCCTCTACCTGCTTCTTAATTTGACAAACGTCGTTCGTGACTACATCCTTCCGTTCTTTAACGTCATTACGTAACTCATTAGTCGCGTCCTTCACTTCTTGAGTAGCAGCGACTAATTTATTTTCGCAACTGCTGACTTGATCCTTAATAACGCCTTTTTTCTCTCTTCCGAATTTTTAACTTCTTCCCCAATCTTTTCGTCTAGTTTTTCCACTCACACATGCACGTCATCTGTTAATTGTTATTGCAATCTCTTAACGTGACCTTTATCTTCCTCGAACTGTTCTTGAACACTTTTAAATGCCCAACAGTTATCTCGTCTTGTTTTTTGAAAATTTCTTGTATCCTTTTCAAATTTTCGTGTGTTCCACTTCTTGAAACATTAGCCTATCATTTTGAAATTGTCAGGTATGATTTTCAGCGTCTTAGGAGTTACTGCTGAAGAAGAATTTCGAGCGTGATCGGAAACACCTTTCGTCACGTTTTCGCGGCCAGCAGCTACGAAATGTTCCGTTATCAGAAATACTATCACATTCTCTTCACCTAACTCCTGACTGTTCTACGTTTGTCTTTTAAGTACTCTGTTTTTATCGCTAACGACACGACTATACTACTTTTCCGACTTTCCGTCACTTCAGAACCGTGCGAACTGCCTTGTTCGATCTCTATTTTAAGTTCGCTGTTTACATACTGATTCGTTTCTTTCCTTTATATAGTATTCATTCTTTCTAAACAACGTACACATCAGTTCCTTAGTCTACACAACACGCAACACAATAAAATCGTAGCCAAACAAAGAGACAAAATATTTCCCCCAAAATTTCAATTAACAGAAGTTCAGGACAGAGGATGGAATTTTATTCAGCAACCTTTCCTAGGAAGAAGTACAAGATAGTAAAAACGCCTGCAACTTCTCATTTAGAATTCCTGATGTTCGTTCATTATTAAGTGTTCTTCCTTGCCTTCCCGGTTAAAATTTTAAACAGTTAAAAGATAATATGACTACGAAACTCAGAGGGTTCTAGATTTAAAAATTCCTGGCTAAGGGTCAACAAAACCGTATGTGTGGTGTCGACTGCGCATTTTATCACACACTTACATGCTGAAGTCAGATCTCTGGTGAACTACAGGGAAAGGAAGCATTCCATGTGGTCATTGAAACTAAATTTAAAGTAAATGATAATATCGCAAAGCGGAAACATACTGCTGAAACCATAATTAGTATAGGTGGTCCAGTTACGAATGGAAATATTGATACCACAGTAGGCACAGTGATATCTTAATGAGAGGAGGGATCATCTGTCTGTAACAGAAACAAGTGATTTCTATAACAATGATGTTCGTTATCGTAAACGTCAACATATGAATTACGCTCTGATACAGCTGAATGAACATTTAATAACTGGACTAAGGATTGTGATTCTAAAATTTATTTTGGCACAAGTGGGTGGGCACAATAAGAGCATATTTATGAGAAGATTTCATGGGTGCGACCAGTGACTGGAAGAGTGGTTAGTTGATTACAGGATGAACGCGGAAGAACAGGTAGGAACACCAGAGGGAACAGCAGAGCGCACAATGGGAGCAACCAGCTGGATGCGAAACGGTAAAACAGTTCAACTGTCTGCTGAAGGATGTAAACTAACTTCCCATTATAACCGCATCGGTCTTCTCGACGCTGGCTCATCTCGCCAACCTCACATGGCGTGAAGGTGGAAGGCAGTATGGCTCTCCACCAGCTCCAAGCGACGAATGTGTATTTCCCTATCTCCTAGCAGGAAGTGTTCAATATCTTAATTCTTTGAATGTTTGCTGCTTGTGTCAAAATAATAATCTCGAGGGCTAGTAGAATCAGACACCGCGAGTTCGTCCAGTAAAATATTAACAGCAAGGTTAAACAAACTCCAGAATTCGTTATTATTAACCAATAGTGTTGCGGCGCGTGGAAGAAGCCAGGAGATTCTCCCACTCCACAGAATTATTCTGACAAACAAGGAAGCTCCCACGTAGACGCGCATCACAAAGCCCGCGCTCTATGGGAAACAACATTATAAACCAATAGGAGCCCTTGTTTCAGAAAGTTAAACACATCTTTATTCTATAACGTGGCCATTGAGGCAATGGTGGGTCTCACGCTGGCCTCTGGGAAACGACACCTGCGTAGATTTTTCATCGTTCTAAAAGGGCTCATCAGACAATGCTATTTTCCCCTCTGGCAGCTAGCTGTCCCTGTCAACAGCCCAGAGTAGGGAGAATGGGGAACTACCTGCGGATGAAACTGAGTCTCGGTCTAACAAGTTTACGGCACAGCTGTCCGCCCCAGTAGCTGAGTGGTCAGCGTGACGGATTGCCGTCCTCCGGGCCCGGGTTCGATTCCCGGCTGGGTCGGAGATTTTCTCCGCTCAGGGACTGGGTGTTGTGTTGTGTTCATCATCATTTCATCCCCATCCGGCGTGCAGGTCGCCCAATGTGGCGCCGAATGTAATAAGACCTGCGCCAAGGCGGCCGGACCTGCCCCGCGAGGGGCCTCCCGGCCAATGACGCCAAACGCTCATTTCCATTTCCACGGCACAGCTTGTTCCTTTAAGAAAACGTTTATTTTTTCACCGGCAGCTTGAAGCCTCTCAAGACTGCAAGACCCTCGCAGTAAAAATGAGAGGTGAAAAGAAGACAATAAACAGAACAGTCTCTGGTGGTACCGAGTATGGTCCGCAGTTGTTGGTTGGTTGTTTGGGGAAGGAGACCAGACAGCGTGGTCATCGGTCTCATCGGATTAGGGAAGGAAGTCGGCCGTGCCCTTTCAGAGGAACCATCCCGCCATTTCCCTGGTGTGATTTAGGGAAATCACACCAGCATGGCCGAACGCGGGATTGAACCGTCGTCCTCCCGAATACGAGTCCAGTGTCTAACCACTGCGCCACCTCGCTCGGTGGTCCGCAGTTGTGGCGACTATATTGATCAAGGGAATGAGCATGCAAAATTCTGAAATATGTTGCGCAACTTGTGCGTATTTCACGAAGGGCACCTGACTATACACCTCGAGCTGCACTTCAAAAGTATTTACTGCCCTGAAACATATAATAGTACGTGTTTAGGATAATTTATGGGATAGCTTAATTTGACCTATGGTATGGTTCTGTATTTCCTGCTGCAAGCCCAAGCACAATCATTATGCCAAAGGAGGCCGTCTGAATCTTATCTAATGGTAATACGAAAGGTGAACCTAATCGTACAATATTACTGATCAGTTAGCAAGTAACAGGGGGGGAAATCTATTTCAGTTAGCACACAGGGCAACGTTTAACTTGGCGAATGTCGCCTCTTGGCCTGCTAAATTCTGGACTGGGTGAGCAAGAGGCGTACTGGGTCCAGAGTTGTTAAAGTAGAACATCTGAGCCCTATACTTACGAACTGACCTGACAAAAGGAAAAACGACAAACGAATGCAGCGGATACGGAAAGATACGGCGCAAACTACACTCCTGGAAATGGAGAAAAGAACACATTGACACCGGTGTGTCAGACCCACCATACTTGCTCCGGACACTGCGAGAGGGCTGTACAAGCAATGATCACACGCACGGCACAGCGGACACACCAGGAACCGCGGTGTTGGCCGTCGAATGGCGCTAGCTGCGCAGCATTTGTGCACCGCCGTCGTCAGTGTCAGCCAGTTTGCCGTGGCATACGGAGCTCCATCGCAGTCTTTAACACTGGTAGCATGCCGCGACAGCGTGGACGTGAACCGTATGTGCAGTTGACGGACTTTGAGCGAGGGCGTATAGTGGGCATGCGGGAGGCCGGGTGGACGTACCGCCGAATTGCTCAACACGTGGGGCGTGAGGTCTCCACAGTACATCGATGTTGTCGCCAGTGGTCGGCGGATGGTGCACGTGCCCGTCGACCTGGGACCGGACCGCAGCGACGCACGGATGCACGCCAAGACCGTAGGATCCTACGCAGTGCCGTAGAGGACCGCACCGCCACTTCCCAGCAAATTAGGGACACTGTTGCTCCTGGGGTATCGGCGAGGACCATTCGCAACCGTCTCCATGAAGCTGGGCTACGGTCCCGCACACCGTTAGGCCGTCTTCCGCTCACGCCCCAACATCGTGCAGCCCGCCTCCAGTGGTGTCGCGACAGGCGTGAATGGAGGGACGAATGGAGACGTGTCGTCTTCAGCGATGAGAGTCGCTTCTGCCTTGGTGCCAATGATGGTCGTATGCGTGTTTGGCGCCGTGCAGGTGAGCGCCACAATCAGGACTGCATACGACCGAGGCACACAGGGCCAACACCCGGCATCATGGTGTGGGGAGCGATCTCCTACACTGGCCGTACACCACTGGTGATCGTCGAGGGGACACTGAATAGTGCACGGTACATCCAAACCGTCATCGAACCCATCGTTCTACCATTCCTAGACCGGCAAGGGAACTTGCTGTTCCAACAGGACAATGCACGTCCGCATGTATCCCGTGCCACCCAACGTGCTCTAGAAGGTGTAAGTCAACTACCCTGACCAGCAAGATCTCCGGATCTGTCCCCCATTGAGCATGTTTGGGACTGGATGAAGCGTCGTCTCACGCGGTCTGCACGTCCAGCACGAACGCTGGTCCAACTGAGGCGCCAGGTGGAAATGACATGGCAAGCCGTTCCACAGGACTACATCCAGCATCTCTACGATCGTCTCCATGGGAGAATAGCAGCCTGCATTGCTGCGAAAGGTGGATATACACTGTACTAGTGCCGACATTGTGCATGCTCTGTTGCCTGTGTCTATGTGCCTGTGGTTCTGTCAGTGTGATCATGTGATGTATCTGACCCCAGGAATGTGTCAATAAAGTTTCCCCTTCCTGGGACAATGAATTCACGGTGTTCTTATTTCAATTTCCAGGAGTGTATATTTCTATCTATTATTGGTCGTCTGTCATCATAACAACCGACGACGAGAATCATAACACTTTAAGTCCATATTACACGACGCACCTAACATACAAAAATCTGTACCAGCGCCCCCAATGTGCAAGTCTGGGACTGCCAACTTTTCCGTTAGACCTATTACAGCATACACCTAACTTTTAGTCTGCATCAGCCCATTAAGGAAACACAGTCGGAACCAAAGGCAAGTTTACTTCAGTTACTTCGGTGAGTGTGAAACCTGATATATTTGTAAAGGTGCTATTTATTCATATTGAACAGAGTAGCCTAACTAAGTGTTTATTAAGTAGTTATTGTTATATTGTGCAGCTACAACGAAATTACGTTATGATTACACAGAATTATGGGCAATGTTTTCGCTTTATGTTACGCTGTAATATCCAAAAGTTTACCTGTGTATACGCCTCACAGCAGTTTAGACATGGACTACACAGCATTGGACAATGTCTGCCTTAGCGGTTAGAAGGCCAAAACGATGATGTTGTTTCACGTGCAGGAATTGGTTTCGACTCTGGCTGGGGAAAAGGCGTGGAGGCAGTTTACGGACGAGTTAAGGCCCGAAGACCCACAGAAATTTAGGAACTTCGTCATAATGGATGTACATTGTCGATGGTGCGTGATAGGATCACCGCAAGTGACAGAGCGATGAGGACGCTATTTCGATGCAATGCGACCGCGAATATGGAGAAAGACAACTGCTCTGACCCCTCTGGCTATTCTCACAACACTAACCCTTCTGGCACGCTGAAATGGTACAAAAGATGGAATCGAACCAATCCTGCATGTAAACTCGGAATTAAACATGTGTAAACATACTTTATCATGGTACAGCGTATCTAGAGGAACAAACAGACACCTTTTCTTGCCCCTATAATCACGCTTATAATTTCTTTGTTTCATTCCACTTCTACAATAAGAATATGTTCGGCTTTTGTCAACTGCGAAAAAGAGAGAATTCTCATTTATTTTATCACTTTATAAATAAAAAATTACTCACTGAGAAATGTGTAGAATATTTCGCGAAGTAGGTAAAAGAGTCCTCAAGAGCTCAGATACGAGTATTCGTCGTGTACTGACCACGGGTGAAGCAACAAAAAGCAGAAAGGCCACTGGTAATGCTGCGTTCTGTGCATGCATGGAAACTCCTCTTCTACCGCGCATGCTCGGATACATGGCCGAATAGAACCGCCCCTATTTCTGCCCAGCGGATGTACCGTCTGCTAAAGTTGTAGCTTCACCCGTTCTGCCGCTAGGGGGGCTACACCGGACTTGTCCACCTTAGGTGTGTCGCCTCATAAGGACTTTAGTTGCTTGACACCGCACGAAACTTGGACCAGCGCTCCGCAATATTACTTATAACTTTCCTATACATGGGTACTACGACATTTATTGTGTCGTGACACTTCAAAGGGTAATTCGAAAGTTCTATCTCTCCTAATACCGACGCTGGATTTCACGTCACAAATGTTACCATCCCTATGCTCGAAATTTAATGTTTCCCCCACAGGACTCAACCACCTCATCACACAAATCAGCCGTTTTTAGTTTAACAAATACAGCACTCGACAGAAATGTCATGTGAATACCAACAGTATCTTCAGAACTCAGTTTAACTGCTTATTCTAGAAACGTCTCCACATCAAGAGAGATCGGTTTTGCGGACTCTCTGGCAAACCGAACGACTGTAGCGGGTTCCGTCAGTACTTTCTCATCCCTCAAAACTTCCATAAAGCCCTGAAAGCCCTGAAAGTGCAGCCACGAGCTGCAGCAGCGCGCAAACTCACCGAGAGCGAGCAGCGTCGGCCGTAGCAGACGTCCGCGGACCGCTGCACACCCTGGTGGAGGCGATGACAGCCGTTGGACCAGGCAGGAGAATCTTTTTGTTTTTTCTCCGATTCTTCCAAGTTCGATTGCGACGTCAGATTGCACAAATTAAACTTAAGACTATCAACACTTCATCTACATTTTTAATATTTTTTTTGAATTATCTGTATTAACAATGTTGTTTATGTTGCTAGGCAACGATACTGTCACGAAAGCAGACTAGATTTTTTATGACATCTGTCACAACAAGCAGACGACATGCGTTACACACGTAAAACCATCCGGAGTGGTTATTGACAAGATACTACATACACCACCACCTCCTACAGAGGTGCTGTTTTGGAAGGCACAGAAAAATGACGGGGTAAATATATCCCCACGAATCGCCAGGAATATGGATTCATGGAATGAAAAGACGTGACTAGTATCATCACTTTCATGGAAAGAGCTTGTCCAAAGAAAAAGTGTCTTGACAGTAAACTACATAATGTGTGAAAGTTAGAGGTTGTGCATGAATTTTCAACCAAAAAACCACTCTAGAACCCCTCTGCTAAACAAAAAAATTAATAATGTCAGTTGATATACAGGGCGTCCATTTTAAATGAGGACATTGAAATATCACGAAAACTACCCATCAGATCAAAAAGAAGTATAATTTTAATTTGTTTGTCTGGGGGAGATACACCCAACGATACCACACTCTTCATGGCCGTACGGGCCAGTCAAGTATTCCCTACTTCGACGTGCCGGAGGAATACAACGTTGCGGAAATAAGAACACCGTGAATTCATTGTCCCAGGAAGGGGAAACTTTATTGACACATTCCTGGGGTCAGATTCATCACATGATCACACTGACAGAACCACAGGCACATAGACACAGGCAACAGAGCATGCACAATGTCGGCACTAGTACAGTGTATATCCACCTTTCGCAGCAATGCAGGCTGCTATTCCCCCATGGAGACAATCGTAGAGATGCTGGATGTAGTCCTGTGGAACGGCTTGGCATGCCATTTCCACCTGGCGCCTCAGTTGGACCAGCGTTCGTGCTGGACGTGCAGACCGCGTGAGACGACGCTTCATCCAGTCCCAAACATGCTCAATGGGGGACAGATCCGGAGATCTTGCTGGCCAGGGTAGTTGACTTACACCTTCTAGAGCACGTTGCGTGGTACGGGATACATGTGGACTTGCATTGTCCTGTTGGAACAGCAAGTTCCCTTGCCGGTCAAGGAATGGTAGAACGATGGGCTCGATGACGGTTTGGATGTACCGTGCACTATTCAGTGTCCCCTCGACGATCACCAGTGGTGTACGGCCAGTGTAGGAGATCGCTCCCCACACCATGATGCCGGGTGTTGGCCCTGTGTGCCTCGGTCGTATGCAGTCCTGATTGTGGCGCTCACCTGCACGGCGCCAAACACGCATGCGACTATCATTGGCACCAAGGCAGAAGCGACTCTCATCGCTGAAGACGACACGTCTCCATTCGTCCCTCCATTCACGCCTGTCGCGACACCACTGGAGGCGGGCTGCACGATGTTGGGGCGTGAGCGGAAGACGGCCTAACGGTGTGCGGGACCGTAGCCCAGCTTCATGGAGACGGTTGCGAATGGTCCTCGCCGATACCCCAGGAGCAACAGTGTCCCTAATTTGCTGGGAAGTGGCGGTGCGGTCCCCTACGGCACTGCGCAGGATCCTACGGTCTTGGCGTGCATCCGTGCGTCGCTGCGGTCCGGTCCCAGGTCGACGGGCACGTGCACCTTCCGCCGACCACTGGCGACAACATCGATGTACTGTGGAGACCTCACGCCCCACGTGTTGAGCAATTCGGCGGTACGTCCACCCGGCCTCCCGCATGCCCACTATACGCCCTCGCTCAAAGTCCGTCAACTGCACATACGGTTCACGTCCACGCTGTCGCGGCATGCTACCAGTGTTAAAGACTGCGATGGAGCTCCGTATGCCACGGCAAACTGGCTGACACTGACGGCGGCGGTGCACAAATGCTGAGCAGCTAGCGCCATTCGACGGCCAACACCGCGGTTCCTGGTGTGTCCGCTGTGCCGTGCGTGTGATCATTGCTTGTACAGCCCTCTCGCAGTGTCCGGAGCAAGTATGGTGGGTCTGACACACCGGTGTCAATGTGTTCTTTTTTCCATTTCCAGGAGTGTAGATGAGTTACACTTTCGCAAAATCCATACAAATCATAAAAAGTGATGTACGTATGTATGTATACATGCATGTTACACTTTCGCAAAATCTATACAAATCATAAAAATCGATGTACGTATGTATGTATACATGTACGTTAGTATCGGCCACAGCTCCTCCTAAGCCATCGGCACGATTTCAACAAAACTTGGTACACATACCATTTAATGTCTGGAAATAATCACTGTGGGGATAGGAACCATCCATCTATCAAAGGGGTGGAGTGTAGCCGACGAAACGAGAATACCCATACTTTAGTTACCCCGTAGTTGCGAATGAGAGTACTTAGAGACCTGCAACGAGCTTTACACATTATTTCGAACGTCTACGAAACTTTTTCCGCCGACGAACCCCTCAAACGTCTTTACTAAAGTCTCATAAATACTGACATGTGTGAAAAACTACCGCAGCATGAAATATGTTTACATTTATAACTTCGTTGCTACTGATCATATTCGCAACGCTTTTCGCAGACAGTTTTCACATATACCACTTAATGTACCTAGAAAAATATATCATTGTACAACTCATAGTTCAGTAGATATGACTTCATAAATGCGTAAGAGACTTCCGCATCCTGGATGACGTTTTAATTTACTATTTCTTTGCTACTAACACTTTTCACAGCACATTTCCCAGAAAATAGGCACAAATGCCACTGGATGTACCTGCAAAATTAAATCATCCCACAGCACATAGTTCAGGACATACGACGTCATAGGCATTGAGCTGCGTGAAAGTGAAACTGCTGGGAATATTCGCTAGACATACAGGTGAAATATGTGTATAAATACGTGTGGAATTTGTTACATATGTGTGAAATATATGTAACATGTGCGTATGTGGGCAAAGTTACGGGTAAGAAGCTCGTCCTAAATTCCTGGAAAGATTTCAATGTAATTTGGTACAGTTACAATCAGAAGGAAATACTGTAGGGATAAGAACCAGCAGCCTTCTACGGGGGTGAGCATGATAACGTGGAGAGAGAGGAGGTGGACGGACAGCAAGGGGGAAGGGGGAGATAGGCACAGAGAAGGAGGAGATGGAGAAAGATGGAGGATGTGAGAAATGGACAGAGAAAGGGAACAGCAGGAGATGGACAGAGAGAGGGGAGAGAGGAGGCGATGGACGCAGAAAGGAAAGAGGAGGTGATAGACAGGGAGACAAGGAGACCAACAGAGAGTGGGTGTCGAGGATGTGAACAGAAAGAGGGGGTAGTGGAAATGGACCAAGACGGGGAAAGAGGGGACACACTGACAGAAGACTGGAATAAATTCATATCTGGGCAATGCTGGGTTGCAAAGGTGACGAAAAGCCCACACCAGATATATCGCTCCGATTTTTCTGTGGAAACTAAAGCGGCTGTGTGTGGTGATCATGTGGTACAGGCAAGTCGCTGTGTTCTTGTTTACAGTAAACTAATTTACTTGTTATTTTCATCATGGCAGCAACACCAGCAACCGTTACGAAATTGTCTCGAATGAAAAACAGCCCACAGTTGCATTAATTATATTTATTAGAATAAATATAATTAGTGAAACTATGGGCTGTTTTTCATTCGAGGCAAAACAAATTTACTGTAAACACATTTACTTGACAACTTGTTCTGAGTAATCGAAAGATGGGAGGAGTTATCCAGACGAATTTGAAGGATAAGTGATCCTGTTCACTTCATTGCATGCTTCTCGCCATTGAGCCATCCCACAAGCAAGGGCTGTGACATTGCAGGTGCTTCACGAAGTTGCTGTGTGTTCCCTCTATGCAGCTCCAGGAATCAGTGATATAGGAGGTTCCCATTAACCTGCAAAGACTTCATACCGCCTTTCTCCTCTTGTGAGGAGTTTCGAACGCACATCACTTTATATGGAGCTGTTAGCAAAATGTGGTTCGAGATTTTTAGAAATTTGAGTTGAGATCGGAGCTTTAGCCTCTGAACATTCGACACAAAACCTCTACAGAATCATTTCACACCGCAGAGCTCTTAGCTGCTCATGGAAAGTTCTGAATGAACTGTTCTCCTGCGACTGTTTTCCTATCTGGCTACACCTGTCTATAATGATCTGACACCACATGTAATAGATTGGAAAGTGCCTATCGAAATTTACGTTCACATCAGAGCTGCAGGATGGTCATTTCTACCCTAAAATGGCGTATGGGGGATCTGTGGAATGGGGTCGTCCAGTACCGCAGTGAGTTTTAAGTCAGGAGTGGTTATTCGATAGCCACATTTTTATTAAGCGGTGCTTCAATGTAGGATGACGACAACTATCTCCACGTGCCGGCTGCGGGTTAGTGAATGACGAGTGTGCATCCTCAGACAGCGAAGTGCGTTAGTGGCCTTACTGCCGCAAGACTGAACTCAGCTCGGCGGCCACCGAGCTTACGGCTTGTGTATACTTCAGACAGCCTGAGGCAGCTGGCAGGGAGGTGCAGACACCTCGCACTGAACCCAGTACCCACTGTGACTGGCTGTAGTGTCAGGTCATGATACCCAACGGGTGGCTTCACCTTGGTGGCACCAATCGGAAGCACAGCGGCTTTGCCCAGTGGATAATGCTGCTCGATACAGCTGTAGGTCCTTCGACAAATTCCGGGTTCGATTCCCGGCGGGGTTAGGGATTTTCTCTGCCTCGTGATGACTGGGTGTTGTGTGATGTCATTAGGTTAGTTAAGTTTAAGTAGTTCTAAGTTCTGGGGGACTGATGACCATAGATGTTAAGTCCCATAGTGCTCAGAGCCTTCGACAAACGCCTGGTGGATGGCCGTCATTACAACCGTCACGACAGTGGTGGGAGGCCAAGTGCTGCTACTGGCTGAGTGAGAAGATCTCTTACCTGGTCCGGCTCGGTGTGACAGGCGCTTAAAGTCACGTAGGCAACTGCGGAATTGCAGCTTTGTCCCGCGATACGCTGCAATCCACCACTCCGTTGGTGGTAGAACGCCGTGTTGCAAAACACTAAGAAAGCACTATTTAGCTGCTCAGCTGCTGCATTTCGCACTTGCCATTCTCTCGACACAACGCGACGGCTATTCGGAAGCCTCTGCTGCAACGTATCAGATGTAGAAATGCCATAAAATAGCCTTAGAGGTAGCGTTGCAGCTTTACAAATCGAACACTTCGTGTGTTCGTAAGCATCTTGCTTAGAGCTGATAACATCGCTAGTTTGACCAGCCACTTGTAAATAAACATGACGTTGTACGCTAAAGAGTCAAAGATACTGGTACACCTCCCTAGTATCGTGTAGGGCCCCCGCGAATACGCAGAAGTGTCGCAACAGGACGTGACATGGACTCGACTAATGTCTGAAGTAGTACTGGAGGGAATTGATACTATGAATTCTGCAGGGCTGTCCATAAATCCATATGAGTACCAGGGGGTGGAGATATATTCTGGACAGTACGCCTCAAGGCTTCCTAGATATTCTCAGTAATGTTCATGTCTGGGGAGTTTGGTGGCCAGCGGAAGTGTTTAGACGTAGAAGAGTGTTCCTGGAGCCACTCTGCAGCAATTCTGGACGTGTGGAGTGTCGCATTGTCCTGGTGAAATTGCTCAAGTCCGTCGGAATTGACAATCAACCTGAAAGATTGCAGGTGGTCAGACAGAATGCTTACGTACAGGTACGTGTCACGTGACAGAGTCGTATCTAGACCTATCGGGGTTCGCATATCACTCCAACTGCACATCATTACGAAACTTCTACCAGCTTTAACAGTCCTCAGCTGACATGCAAGGTCCGCGGATTCATGAGGTTGTCTCCATACCCATACACGTCTATCCGCTCAATACAAACGAGACTCGTCCGACGGGGCTACTTATTTCCAGTCATCAACAGTCGAATATCAGTAATTATGTGCCCAGCCGAAGGCGTAAAGCTTTGTGTAGTGCAGTCATCAAGGGTACACGAGTTGCCTTTTGGCTCCGAAAGGCCATATGGTAATGTTTCGTTGAATAGTTCACACGCTGACACTTGTTGATGACCCATCATTGAAATATTCAGCAATTTGCGGAAGGGTTTCGCTTCAGTCGTAGGTCCCGTGTATGCGTTATCTTTTTCCGGCCACAGCGTTGTCGGAGATTTTATGTTTTACCGGATTTCTGATATTCATGGTATACTCGTGAAATGATATTACGGGAATCCCCTACCTCATCGCTACCTCGGAGATGCTGTGTCACATCGCTCGTGCGCCGACTATAACACCGAGTTAAAACTGACTTCAATCTTGAAAACCTGTCATTGTAGCAACAATAACCGATCTAACAACAGCGCCAGACACTTGTTGACTTATATAGGTGTTGCCGGGCGCAGCGCCGTGTTCTGCCTGTTGACACATCTCTCTATTTGAATACGCATCCCGATACCAATTTCTTTGGCGCTTCAGTGTATAACATAATGATGTATAATCACAAAAGTAACGTAAATGAACATTACAAAAATCTGATAATAGAATCATGTTTACGGTGATAACTGGTAACATTCAAACGTATTTCTGTGCTACGCACAACTCCGCAAAGGTTCTGAGAAACAATTCTCCCATCATCAAGTTTAAAAATTAGCTCGTGAAGTTAAAGCACTAAAAAAATTCTGCCAACAATAAGTGTTTAGTGTTCTAAGGGGGGACGTAAGCAAAACTGGTCAAAAATGATAAAAACATTTTTTGCAACCAGATACTTCTGTAGCAGGTTAGAAATATTGTCTCCAGTTTTCACAGCTAAATTAGAGTTACAAATGATAAAAAAGCTGTCGTGTTTCAATCACTGCGCAGCGCCAAGCCCACTTATCTAGACGACACTCTTCTAGTTTGCAATGTTTTATTACTTCCTGCTGTCATAAAAGCATCGGAAGAGTATACAGAGTGGTCCATTGATCGTGGCCGGGCCAAATATCTCACGAAAAAACCGTCAAACGATAAAACTACAAAGAACGAAACTTGTCTAGCTTGAAGGGGGAAACCAGATGGCGCTATGGTTGGCCTGCTAGTTGGCGTTGGCATAGGTCAAATGGATACCCATTGCGTTTCTTTTAAACAGGAATCCCCATTTTTTACTACTTAGTCGTGTAGTACGTAAAGAAATATGAATGTTTTCGTTGGACCACTTTTTTCGCTTTGTGATAGATGGCGCTATAATAGTCACAAACATATGGCTCTCAATTTTAGACAAACAGTTGGTAACAGTTAGTTTTTTTTAAATTAAAAGGCAGAACGTAGGTACGTTTGAACATTTTATTTCGGTTGTTCCAATATGATACATGTACCTTTGTGAACCTGTAAATACAACATTAATGCAATAAATGCTCAAAATGATGACAATACGCGAACGAGTAGTTCGCCTTCCGTAATGTTCGCACATGCATTGACAATGCGCTGACGCATGTTGTCAGGCATTATCGGTGGATCACGATAGCAAAGATCCTTCAACTTTCCCCACAGAAAGAAATCCGGGGACGTCAGATCTGGTGAACGTGCGAGCCATGATATGGTGCTTCGACGACCAATCCACCTGTCGTGAAATATGCTATTCAATACCGCTTCAACTGCACGCGAGCTATGTGCCGGACATCCATCATGTTGGAAGTACATCGCCATTTTGTCATGCAGTGAAACACCTTGTAGTAACATCGGTAGAACATTACGTAGGAAATCAGCATACATTGCACCATTTAGATTGTCATCGATAAAATGGGGACCAATTATCCTTCCTCCCATAATGACGCACCATACATGAACCCGCCAAGGTCGCTGATGTTCCACTTGTCGCAGCCATCGTGGAATTTCCGTTGCCCAGTAGTGCATATTATGCCGGTTTACGTTACCGCTGTTGGTGAATGACGCTTCGTCGCTAAATAGAACGCGAGCAAACAAAAAGTCATCGTCCCGTAATTTCTCTCGAGCCCGGTGGCAGAACTGTACACGACGTTCAAAGTCGTCGCCATGCAATTCCTGGTGCATATAAATATGGTACGGGTGCAATCGATGTTGATGCAGCATTCTCAATACCGACGTTTTTGAGATTCCCGATTCTCACGCAATTTGTCCGCTACTGATGTGCAGATTGGCCGCGACAGCAGCTAAAACACCTACTTGGGCATCATTATTTGTTCTAAGTCGTGGTTGACGTATCACATGTGGCTGAACACTTCCTGTTTCCTTAAATAACGTAACTATCGGGCGAACGCTCCGGACACTTGGATGACGTTATCCAGGATACCGAGCAGCATACATAGCACACACCCGTTTTGCATTTTGATCACCACAGCCATCATCAACACGATATCGACCTTTTCAGCAATTGGTAAACGGTCCATTTTAACACGGGTAACATATCACGAAGCAAATACCGTCCGCACTGGCAGAATGTTACGTGATACGACGTACTTATACGTTTGCGACTATTACAGCGCCATCTATCACAAAGCAAAAAAAGTGGTCCAACTAAAACATTCATATTTATTTACGTACTACATGAATACGTAAATGGGGATTCCTATTTTAAAAAACGCAGTTGATATCCGTTTGACCTATGGCAGCACCATCTAGCGGGCCAACCATAGCGCCATCTGGTTTCCCCCTTCAAGCTAGACTAGTTTCGTTCTGTTTTTTTGTTTGACGCTTATTTCGTGAAACATTTGGCCCGGTCACGATCAATGGACCACCCTGTAGAACGCTGTTGTTGTCCGTGGTGCAGAAATATATACATTTCAGTTCTGCTGCTAGTGTGAGAATTACGATTGTGTTCAAACCTTTTTTATTATGATTTACCGTTCAAAATGCCAAGATATAGTGGTAAAGTGCTTAAGAAAGTGGCTATAGTTCGCCATTTACGTGCGAATAAACAGTTTATACAAGTGAGTCAACATAATTCAACGGAAAATAATTGTAAAGCTATGACGATGGCCAGTTTACAGAAGAAACTTGGGAGTGGTGTAGAGTTTCAGTCCACTAAAGACGAAGTGAATAGTGGTTTTTGGGTAATTGATTTAGAAATTATGTGTCCTATTATTAGAAACGCGTGTGCATGTGGTAAATGTGGCATTAAATCTTTAAGATTGTATGACAGCAATAACAGAGACGGTATTGTGTGCAATATACGCTTGTTTTGTGACAGCTGTCAAATTGACATTCAAAATTCAATTCTAAACATCAGCTGCTAATAATTGGTTGTATGAAGCAAACATAAGACTCTGCTATGGGATGAGATGTGTTGGTGGTACAAGGGAAGATAGAATCTGTTTTGTGCGATAATAAATATGCCATCTCCGTCTTCCTCGTAGTCAACACTGAACAATCATCTTCTGAACGCCTTGGAACCAGAATGCAATATCAGATTATCAACAGCCATGGAAGAAGCAGTTTTATTTAACAAAGTCAGACAGAAGTAAATGACACTTTGCCTTCTACAGATCTATGTGTTTCATGTGATCGCACATGGATGAAAAGGGCCACACCTCTCCACACGGTGTTTCATCAGTTATAGGTGTTGACACAGGAAAAGTTTTGGATGTCAAAATATTGCTCTATTTGTGCACAGAGAAAGACGTTAGACAATAAGGAAGAACTTTTCTGTTAAACTGAAACTGCTTTGTTTCATACGCATAATTTTTTGTAATAAATTGTAAGAGCTCTAAAACTGATACTAAAATCTGTTCCACACGTTTGCTTATCTGATTACTAAGAATTGCCTACCACAATATGAAAGTTGCAAGTAAACTAATTTTGGTGAAAATGTTCCTCGTGTAATGGCATTTGTTGCGAAAATTTCCGACAATGCCGTGATCAAATTTTTTGAGAAAAAGTTTTGAAAAAGTTCCAGAATGTACCCCTTAACATAATTATCTCACGTACAAAATTTCGTACTATCATTTTTCAAACACCAGAAACTGTGTTAGATTGTCTAAACACGTCCCTTTTCTCCTACGTCCTCCATTAAATTCAGGCGCTAAGTTTTACAACATGACGTCAGCACTGTCTCTCGAAACGCGTTGTTGGGTTCTGTCTAGAATAGAAATGAGGTTGAATGCTACCAATCATTAATATAAAATTTAACAACCGTTGTCTCAAACCCGTAGTCGATAACATTACAAAGAATAATGTCCTTTGTCTGCAACCGACAGTGCATATCATGCAGGAAACTTCGTGAAAGTTACTTATACAAGAAACAATAGTACCTTTTTCAATAAACAACGCAACATGATATGTGTTTTCTATTAAGAAAGATCACTTTTTCTACTGCAGTGAAGAGCTACAGCGAATACATCGCATGAAAGAGCTTAACCATTGATCATTTTTTGTATGGGACACTGCACTTAAACCCTCCATGAAATTAAGGTGCAGTCCCAGTTATGTAGTCAAATGTGTACCTCAAGTGGAAATAGATATCTAATGCTATATCAGTGTCCAGCATCTTACAGCTTACTGTTCCTTTATCATTTGTTTTACAGAACCTGTTAAATTTGCTAAGAACTTGAACAATTGGGCTCTCGCCTCCAGGCAGTATTAAATTTTACCTTTCCCAAGAGATCGCTAGGGTAATAACAACATAGAACTGTTGATAAGACTAAGGCAATCAGCCACTGAAAGCAACAGACTGCAGCGAATGTTGGTTTCATTATTTTATCACTGCGTTTCAGGAATAGAACGTGGAAGGCGTTTCGAAGGCGATTAACCCTATATTGCTGACCCGCAGTGGCCCAGCAGCAGTCGTTGATGATCGTGCGGTTAACCAGTCCTTGACGTAGACCGCTGACCCCGGACACGCCCGTTGCCCTCTCGCCCTCTTGCCCTCCTCACAGACCTTGCAATCCTCTGGTTAGAAACTCTTGCCTTCGCTTCCCATCTCTAAACAGAAGAAAATTTCTCCAATCCTTCCTATCGACGGTACATAACAAGTGAATCGTGATTTAGCTCTCAATCTAACGTTTCCCGGTAATCTCTGTTCTCTGTCTACTACTTTGATGAGCTAAGTATTATACATACAGGGTTATTACAAATGATTGAAGCGATTTCACACCTCTACAATAACTCTATTATTTGAGATATTTTCACAATGCTTTGCACACACATACAAAAACTCAAAAAGTTTTTTTAGGCATTCACAAATGTTCGATATGTGCCCCTTTAGTGATTCGGCAGACATCAAGCCGATAATCAAGTTCCTCCCACACTCGGCGCAGCATGTCCCCATCAATGAGTTGGAAAGCATCGTTGTTGCGAGCTCGCAGTTCTGGCACGTTTCTTGGTAGAGGAGGTTTAAACACTGAATCTTTCACATAACCCCACATAAAGAAATCGCATGGGGTTAAGTCGGGAGAGCGTGGAGGCCATGACATGAATTGCTGATCATGATCTCTACGACGACCGATCCATCGGTTTTCCAATCTCCTGTTTAAGAAATGCCGAACATCATGATGGAAGTGCGGTGGAGCACCATCCTGTTGAAAGATGAAGTCGGCGCTGTCGGTCTCCAGTTGTGGCATGAGCCAATTTTCCGCGGGCTACGCGTGAAACTTGCCCGCACGCGTTCAACCGTTTCTTCGCTCACTGCAGGCCGACCCGTTGATTTCCCCTTACAGAGGCATCCAGAAGCTTTAAACTGCGCATACCATCGCCGAATGGAGTTAGCAGTTGGTGGATCTTTGTTGAACTTCGTCCTAAAGTGTCGTTGCACTGTTATGACTGACTGATGTGAGTGCATTTCAAGCACGACATACGCTTTCTCGGCTCCTGTCGCCATTTTGTCTCACTGCGCTCTCGAGCGCTCTGACGGCAGAAACCTGAAGTGCGGCTTCAGTCGAACAAAACTTTATGAGTTTTTCTACGTATCTGTAGTGTGTCGTGACCATATGTCAATGAATGGAGCTACAGTGAATTTATGAAATCGCTTCAATCATTTGTAATAGCCCTGTATACTGGTGAAGGACTTGTATTGTAACTAACATCGGGAAACTTTCTCCAAGTTTCTGGGATTGCAGCATAACTGTTTCGACAGCCTCCCTCGGTGCCTTCATCAGGCTTCGAGAGCTGACTTCGTTGCACTGTGTTAAGAATCCCGTCTAATATACTGGAAGCAAAATAACAACATTACCTCTTTGACAGACGGGAGCCTTAGAATGTGTCACTGATGCTGAGAAACCTTCATTGATGAGAATGAGATTTTCACTCTGGAGCGGAGTGTGCGCTGATATGAAATTTCCTGGCAGATTAAAACTGTGTGCCGGACCGAGGCTCGAATTCGGGATCTTTGCCTTTCGCGGGCAAGAGCTCTACCATCTTTTTTTTCGATATGGTTCGTTGCGTTTGGTCTGGGCGAACGTCACAAGACATCCCTTCAAGTTGTTCGTTCATTCCTTGACTCAGTTTTTTATTACAGATAGCACGCAGCCCACTGACCGAACACGTTGAGCTACCGTGCCGGCATCATCTGAGCTACCCAAGCACGACTCATGCCCCGTCCTCACACTTGGCAGAAGTAAAGCTGTGAGGACGGGGCGTGAGTCGTGCTTGGGTAGCTCAGATGGTAGAGCACTTGCCCGCGTAAGGCAAAGGTTCCAAGTACAAGTCTCTGTCCGGCACACAGTTTTAATCTGCCAGGAAGTTTCAGCTTCATTGATGTTTTCTTTTCACTACGAGTGCTGCTCTGCCAAGCAACGAAGAACAGTTCAGTTAACATTACAATACGAAGATGATGTAAGTTAAACACAGACATCTTACTTTAACTATGTATATACACTAAGGCGCCAAAGAAACTATTATAGGCATGCATATTCATATATAGAGATGTGTAAACAGGCAGAATACGACGCTGCGGCTGGCAACGCCTATATAAGACAAGATTGGACGTGGTGTTATAGTCGACGCACGAAGGATAGGACAGAGCATCTCCAAGGTAGCGATGAAGTAGGGAATTCCCCGTGCGACCATTTCACGACTGTACCGTGAATATCAGGAATCCGGTAAAACATCACTGTCGGTATAAGATCCTGCCAGAAAACGGCCAACGATGACTGAAGAGAATCGTTCAACGTGACAGAAGTGGAACCCTTCCGCAAATTGCTGCAGATTTCAATGCTGGGCCACCAAAAATTTCAACTATGCAACATAACATCATCGATATGGGCTTTTGGAGCCGAAGATTCAGTCTTGTACCATTGATGACGGCGCTACAAAAAGCTTTACGCCTTGCCTGGGCTCGTCAACACTGATGTTGAACTGTTGATGACTGGAAACATGTTGCCTGGTCGTACGAGTCTCTTTTTTCAAATTGTATCGAGCGGGTGGACGTGTACGGGTTTGGAGACAACGTCATGAACCCATGACCCTGCATGTCAGAAGGCGACTGTTCAAGCTGGTGGAGGCTTTGTAATGATGTGGAGCGTGTGTAATGGAGTGATATGGGACCTCCGATACGTCAGGTGAAACATACGGAAGGATCCGGTCTGATCACCTGCATCCATTCATGACTTTAGAAGTTACGTCCCATAGTGCCCAGAGCCATCTGAACCATTTTAGAACAATTACAGTCCCTTGTCCGTTTATTACATGCTAATTCACTTATATCATACTGTACTCAGAAATACACTCCTGGAAATTGAAATAAGAACACCGTGAATTCATTGTCCCAGGAAGGGGAATCTTTATTGACACATTCCTGGGGTCAGATACATCACATGATCACACTGACAGAACCACAGGCACTTAGACACAGGCAACAGAGCATGCACAATGTCGGCACTAGTACAGTGTATATCCACCTTTCGCAGCAATGCAGGCTGCTATTCTCCCATGGAGACGATCGTAGAGATGCTGGATGTAGTCCTGTGGAACGGCTTGCCATGCCATTTCCACCTGGCGCCTCAGTTGGACCAGCGTTCGTGCTGGACGTGCAGACCGCGTGAGACGACGCTTCATCCAGTCCCAAACATGCTCAATGGGGGACAGATCCGGAGATCTTGCTGGCCAGGGTAGTTGACTTACACCTTCTAGAGCACGTTTGGTGGCACGGGATACATGCGGACGTGCATTGTCCTGTTGGAACAGCAAGTTCCCTTGCCGGTCTAGGAATGGTAGAACGATGGGTTCGATGACGGTTTGGATGTACCGTGCACTATTCAGTGTCCCCTCGACGATCACGAGTGGTGTACGGCCAGTGTAGGAGATCGCTCCCCACACCATGATGCCGGGTGTTGGCCCTGTGTGCCTCGGTCGTATGCAGTCCTGATTGTGGCGCTCACCTGCACGGCGCCAAACACGCATACGACCATCATTGGCACCAAGGCAGAAGCGACTCTCATCGCTGAAGACGACACGTCTCCATTCGTCCCTCCATTCACGCCTGTCGCGACACCACTGGAGGCGGGCTGCACGATGTTGGGGCGTGAGCGGAAGACGGCCTACCGGTGTGCGGGACCGTAGCCCAGCTTCATGGAGACGGTTGCGAATGGTCTTCGCCGATACCCCAGGAGCAACAGTGTCCCTAATTTGCTGGGAAGTGGCGGTGCGGTCCCCTACGGCACTGCGTAGGATCCTACGGTCTTGGCGTGCATCCGTGCGTCGCTGCGGTCCGGTCCCAGGTCGACGGGCACGTGCACCTTCCGCCGACCACTGGCGACAACATCGATGTACTGTGGAGACCTCACGCCCCACGTGTTGAGCAATTCGGCGGTACGTCCACCCGGCCTCCCGCATGCCCACTATACGCCCTCGCTCAAAGTCCGTCAACTGCACATACGGTTCACGTCCACGCTGTCGCGGCATGCTACCAGTGTTAAAGACTGCGATGGAGCTCCGTATGCCACGGCAAACTGGCTGACACTGACGGCGGCGGTGCACAAATGGTGCGCAGCTAGCGCCATTCGACGGCCAACACCGCGGTTCCTGGTGTGTCCGCTGTGCCGTGCGTGTGATCATTGCTTGTACAGCCCTCTCGCAGTGTCCGGAGCAAGTATGGTGGGTCTGACACACCGGTGTCAATGTGTTCTTTTTTCCATTTCCAGGACTGTACGTTGTATGACAGTATAAGGGACATGTAACATCACAACCGTCACTGACGACGTAATTCTAATGGACGCTATCAGTGGTGTCGCAGCTTCTGAGTGCAATTTCTGGTTTTGTTTCACACCCACATTGCCTAACAGTCGTGCAATCTCGGGCAGTACACTGTTCATCATACGAACTGTTTTTGCAGAAGGTTCAACACAAGACAAACCACGGAATGAAATGTCTGACATTTCCAGTTTCTGCAGATTTTCTCGCAGAAGCATGACACTATTCACAAGTTCAAATTAATAGCGTGTCTAAACAAGACCCCTTGACTGTAATTAGTCTGCTGACGAGCATCTTGTTTTTTATCCATAGTCTGCTCGTTGAAATAATTAATTCTTCTCCTCATCACTAATAGAGTCCTTCAACGTAAATTTCGAGAGTTTACACCTCTATGATTTGACCTTTCTTCAGTAAATTCGGGACTCATAAATGATTTGCGGTATTGGTGAGTTTCACTAACATGTTCATTCTACCACACAAGCAACGATGGAAGATAACGTAGTCCGTAGCAGTACTCTGCATATATCTGAGCACCATGACTCAGGACTGAAATGAAAAAGTTACAGCAAAACTTCAGTCTCTCTGACAGATCCGTAATCTTTTCATGTTTGGCCTGACCTAGTGGGCATCTGAATGTCTATCGAAAGTTTTTTGTACAGATCTGCCACACGGTTTTGCTATGTCGTGTGACTTCGGCCTCCCGTCGGGTAGACTGTTTGCCGGGTGCAAGTCTTTCGATTTGACGCCACTTCGGCAACTTGCGCGTCGTTGGAGATGAAATGATGGTGATTAGGACAACACAGCACCCAGTCCCCGAGCAGAGAAAATCTCCGACCCGGCCAGGAACCGAACCCGGGCCCTTAGTATTGACATTCTGTCGCGCTGACCACTCAGCTACAGGGGGCGGACACACAGCTTTGCCAATGATTGAAGTTGACTGGTAACCTGCCTGACAGTGTTTGTTGCCGACACGGGTTTAATGAAGTGCGTAGTCTCACCTCGTACTCTACAGGACAGATGGCTGCAGGAAGTAGGTTAGTCGCAAAGAAAGAGGCAGAACATCAGAGAGGCAACATCGACTTCAGAGTGAAGCAAATTTAACAATCCTCCGCCATGTTTTTGGAAGTCAAAACAAAAGGACCTGGTACATGATAGTGCACAATGAAATTACGAAACCTAGATTAAAATAATAAATTAACATGTTCACTTCAAATTAAATACATGGAAGTTCTTTCTTTGCTGGTGTATAATACAAATGAATAAAACCCTCAACAGAGAATATTTTTAAACAGTAGAGACATGAAATGAGATATATTCGTAGTTTTACTGCTTTTGTTCGTGCACTTATATGTTATGCAAACTTTAGTCCTGATTTCGGAGAGAAATTCAGCAACTGCATATTTTACAATTCGCACATGTGCTGTATCTCGCTTCTAAAACAACCACAGAATGACAAGTGACTAAAATGAGGAAACCACAACCGCTTTCGAAAGGTGCTCGTCTAAAATCGGAAATCTGTCACGTAACATTCAACATTCGTTAATTTGGAAAGGATTCATCGCATTTCGTTGTTTCCGAACAGAACGGAATATTTATTGACCTTTGAATATGTTTAGATGTAATTGGTGTTGTCATATGCCTTATACACTACTGGGCATTAAAATTGCTACACCACGAAGATGATGTGCTACAGACGCGAAATTTAGTTGACAGGAAGAAGATGCTGTGATATGCAAATGATTAACTTTTCAGAGCATTCACACAAGGTTGGCGCCGGTGCCGACACCTACAACGTGCTGACATGAGGAAAGTTTCCAACCGATTTCTCATACACAAACAGCAGTTGGCCGGAGTTGCCTGGTGAAACGTTGTTGTGATGCCTCGTGTAAGGACGAGAAATGCGTACCATCACGTTTCCGACTTTGATAAAAGTCGGATTGTAGCCTATCGGGATTGCGGTTTATCGTATCGCGACATTGCTGCTCGCGTTGGTGGTGATACAATGACTGTTAGCCGAATATGGAATCGGTGGGTTCAGGAGGGTAATACGGAATGCCGTGCTGGATCCCAACGGCTTCGTATCACTAGCAGTCGAGATGACAGCCATCTTATCCGCATGGCTGTAACGGATCGTGCAGCCACGTCAACATATGGGGATGTTTGCAAGACAACAACCATCTGCACGAACAGTTCGACGACGTTTGCAGCAGCATGGACTATCAGCGCGGAGACCGTGGCTGTGGTTACCCTTGACGCTGCATCACAGATAGGAGCACCTGCGATGGTGTACTCAACGACTAACCTGGGTGCACGAATGGCCAAACGTCATTTTTTCGGATGAATCGAGGTTCTGTTTACAACATCATGATGGTCGCATCCGTGTTTGGCGACATAGCGGTGAACGCACATTGGAAGCGCGTATTCGTCATCGCCATACTGGCGTATCACCCGGCGTCATGGTATGGGGTGCCATTGGTTACACGTCTCGGTCACCTCCTGTTCGCATGGACGGCACTTTGAACAGTGGACGTTACATTTCAGATGTGTTACGACCCGTGGCTCTACCCTTCATTCGATCCCAGCGAAACCCTACATTTCAGCAGGATACTGGACGACCGCATGTTGCAGGTGATGTACGGGCCTTTCTGGATGCAGAAAATGTTCGACTGCTGCCCTGCACAGCACATTCTTCAGATTTCTCACCAACTAAAAACGTCTGGTCAATCGTGGCCGAGCAACTGACTCGTCATAATACGCCAGTCACTATTCTTGATGAACTGTGGTATCGCGTTGAAGCTGCATGGGCAGATGTACCTGTACACGCCATCAATCTTCTGTTTGACTCAATGCCCAGGCGTATCAAGGCCGTTATTATGGCCAGAGTTGGCTGCTCTGGGTACTGATTTCTCAGGATCTGTGCACCCAAATTGCATGAAAATGTAATCACATGTCAGTTCTAGTTTAATATATTTGTCAAATGAATATCCGTTTAACGTCTGCATTTCTTCTTGGTGTAGGAATTTTAATGCCCAGTAGTGTAATGTACATTCTTTCTTGTCACAAATACTTGACCGTTTTTTTTTTTTCTTTTTTTTTTGCGAATATTTCCCGATATCGATTGGTGTGGTTAGACAGCAATCTAATTTAGCTGCTGCGTGTGAAATGAGTAGCTGTGAAATTTATTTTTTTCATATCACAAATACGTGGCTGTTTATTTCCGTATAGGTTGCGATTTCCAAGAGTGTGAATAGCAAGGAACCTAAGAGCACAGCTTCAATTGCTACGAATGAAACGAGCATCCATCATATTTATAATCTTGTTCCTCACAAAATATTTAGCTGCCATCGAATCCTGATCAACCCTCTCGTAAATTTGGCTGTCAAGACAAAGAACGCACCACACAGCTAGCAGCTGAAGCCACGTGAACGATTCCAAACGCCAATTGCGCGCTAAACTACTTCTATTCACTCGTTCACAATTACTTCCGAAAGTGTGCGGACGATAGTACAGTGTGGCACCGCAGGGAACGCTGAACAACGTGTCACAGTCTCTCTATTTATACTCCGTCTCTTTGATCGCAACGATATCTTTTGTAGCTGCATCCCAGGGTGGCTGGGATGGAAAGTCATCCTTGCCGGAAAACCTGTGTCAGCGATGGTTGTGTGGAGACAGGGTGGCATGTACCAACAATGATAAGCACTCCGTCTTCAGGCCACGAGTGGCTTACCGGGACCATCCGACCGCCGTGTCATCCTCATGGAGCATGCGGATAGGAGGGGCGTGGGGTCAGCACACCGCTCTCCCGGTCGTTATGATGGTATTCTTGACCGAAGCCGCTGCTATTCGGTCGAGTAGCTCCTCAATTGGTATCACGAGGCTGAGTGCGACCCCAAAAATGGCAACAGCGCATGGCGGCCTGGATGGTCACCCATCAAAGTGCCGACCACGCCCGACAGCGTTTAGCTTCGGTGATCTCACGGGAACCGGGGTATCCACGGCGACAAGGCCGTTGCCTCTGCCGACAAGGATGTGCATTCTTATAGCTGACGGTGCAGCTGGAGAACAGCCACGTACCTGGATGGGACTCGCTCAGCTGCAAGTTCCCTCTAGTCCTCGCTAGGCATCCAACGCCATGTTGTTTTCGCTTGGTCAGCTGTGACAGCCGAGGCTCATGTTACATTTTCTCGTGCAATTGTGTACGTCAGATTGGTCGTAAATGCTCTTGAAGACTAGTACATCATGACATTGGACAACAATACTAGAAAGGTCCAAACAATACCACTGCACACGGTTATCAAATTAACAGAAAGTCAACTAAATCTTCACAAATAATGTAAAAAAAGAAGGCAGCACTACTTACAGCTCTGTGACCTCATAAGTGCTCTGGTTCTTAGACCTTCAAAATTGTAACAAGTGTTCATAAAGCTTGCATAAATAAGCCTAGGTTCCGCGGTGTTAAGAGTATTTAAACTATTGAAGTAACTCTCCTTGGCCTCGTAACGATTGTCGGAACAAATCCAATGACTAATAATATGTGCCATATTCTGCCTTAATATATCATTATTCCTCTTAAAAGCCGGCCAGAGTGGCCGTGCGGTTCTAGGTGCTACAATCTCGAGCCGAGCGACCGCTACGGTCGCAGATTCGAATCCTGCCTCGGGCATGGATGTGTGTGATGTCCTTAGGTTAGTTAGGTTTAATTAGTTCTAAGTTCTAGGTGACTGATGACCTCAGAAGATAAGTCGCATAGTGCTCAGAGCCATTTGAACCACGTTTTCCTCTTAAAAGAGTTTATTAATGAGCTTAGTCAATATTAGTTTGTGGAGATGCGCATGTGTGTAGATAGCATGGGTTTCTTTATTCAGTTATTGAGGTGTTGTTGTTGTGTCCTGAGACTGGTTTGATGCAGCTCTCCATGCTACTCTATCCTGTGCAAGATTCTTCATCTCCCAGTACCTACTGCAGCCTACATCCTTCTGAATCTGCTTGGTGTATTCATCTCTTGGTCTCCCTCTACGATTTTTACCCTCCACGCTGCCCTCCAATACTAAATTAGTGATCCCTCGATGTCTCAGAACATGTCCTACTAACCGATTCCTTCTTCTAGTCACGTTGTACCACAAACTCCTCTTCTCCACAGTTCTATTCAATACCTCCTCATTAGTTATGTGATCTACCCATCTAATCTTCAGCATTCTTCTGTAGCACCACATTTCG
The DNA here is from genome assembly GCF_023864275.1 of Schistocerca cancellata. NCBI lineage: Eukaryota > Metazoa > Arthropoda > Insecta > Orthoptera > Acrididae > Schistocerca > Schistocerca cancellata. The sequence continues at coordinate 77,825,813 of NC_064627.1, read as the reverse complement.
AAAGCTTCTATTCTCTTCTTATCAAAATTATTTATCGTCCACGTTACACTTCCATACATGGCTACACTGCATACAAATACTTTCAGAAACGACTTCCTGACATTTAAATCTATACTCGATATTAACAAATTTTTCTTCTTCAGAAACGCTTTCCTTCCCTTTTTTAAAAAAAAGAGGTGGAGCCCCTCCACGCCCACACCGGCATGATGGCCAACACAAAAGGTCTACTGCCATCTCTGCATAAGGGTTAGTATTCACAAAGTGAGGTGTCGCAGGATGTGGGTACTGCGATGTTTGCGTACGTCTGGTTAGGATTAACCATTAATACGCGCTCATCTGGAGGTAGATTGGTCGAAATCTGACGAAGGGTAGCGGTTTGAAGGGCAGAGGAAAAAAAGTGCCAAGGCAAGAGCCAAGAGAAAATAACCTCTGCGAAAGTTAGGTCGGGCGGTAAGAGCAGTAGCGGTTGTCTTGCTGCCTGCGATAGGTTGTGCAAGGATAGGCTTTATTAGCAGTGGGTATCATGCATGTCGATACCTTGACGTTGTGCGTTTGAGCTGCTCGGCGGCTGCCGCTGGGTGCTGGTACAGAGTCCTCGTTCGGCGTCAGCAACCTGCAACAGTTAGGTTTGTTATCATTCTTGTGTGCGATAGGTGATATACCGGAGGCACAGTGTGAGGGAATGTTGGCAGATTGTTTGTGCGTCTGTGAGCGAGCTCGTCAGTGTCCCTGCTGTGCTTTCCTTCCCATTGACAGTCAACATTTTATATCCTCTCTACTTCGACCATCATCAGTTATTTTGCTCCCCAAATAGCAAAACTCCTTTACTACTGTAAGTGTCTCATTTCCTAATCTAATTCCCTCAGCATCAGCTGACTTAATTCGATTACATTCCATTATCCTCGTTTTGCTTTTGTTGATGATCATCTTATACCCTCTTTACAAGAGACTGTCCATTCCGTTCAACTGCTCCTCCACGTCCTTTGCTGTCTCTGACAGAATTACAATGTCATCGGCGAACCTCGAAGTTTTTATTTCTTCTCCATGGATTTTAATACCTATTCCGAACTTTTCTTTTGTTTTCTTTATTGCTTGCTCAATTTACAGATTGAATAACATCGGGGAGAGGCTACAACCCTGCCTCACTCCCTTCCCCACCACTGCTTCCCTTTCATGCCCCTCGACTCTTATAACTGCCATCTGATTTCTGTACAAATTGTAAATAGCCTTTCGCTCCCTGTATTTTACCCCAGCCACCTTCAGAATTTGAAAGAGAGTATTCCAATCAACGTTGTCAAAAGCTTTCTCTATGTCTACAAATGCTAGAAACGTAGGTTTGTCTTTCCTTAATCTTTCTTCTAAGATAAGTCGTAAGGTCGGTATTCCCTCACGTGTTCCAACATTTCTACGGATTCCAAATTGATCTTCCCCTAGGTTGGCTTCTATCAGTTTTTCCATTCGTCTGTAAAGAATTCGCGTTAGTATTTTGCAGCTGTCACTTATTAAACTGATAGTACGGTAATTTTCACATCTGTCAACACCTGCTTTCTTTGGGATTGGAATTATTATATTCTTCTTGAAGTCTGAGGGTATTTCGCCTGTCTCGTACATCTTGCTCACCAGATGGTAGAGTTTTGTCAGGACTGGCTCTCCCAAGGCTATCAGTAGTTCTAATGGAATGTTGTCTACTCCGGGGGCCTTGTTTCGACTCAGGTCTTTCAGTGCTCTGTCAATCTCTTCACGCAGTATCATATCTCCCATTTCATCTTCATCTACATCCTCTTCCATTTCCATAATATTGTCCTCAAGTACATTGCCCTTGTATAGACCCTCTATATACTCCTTCCACCTTTCTGCTTTCCCTTCTTTGCTTAGAACTGGGTTTCCATCAAAGCTCTTGACATTCATGCAAGTGGTTCTCGTTTCTCCAAAGGTCTCTTTAATTTTCCTGTAGGCAGTATCTATCTTACCCCTAGTGAGATAAGCCTCTACATCCTTACATTTGTCCTCTAGCCATGCCTGTTTAGCCATTTTGCACTTCCTGTCGATATCATTTTTGAGACGTTTGTATTCCTTTTTGCCTGCTTCATATTGAGGTATTGTAAGTAATCATACTCCCTGATTATTGTGATTGGTCTTCCTGTCTCCCTGTCCGTCTGATGTCCTCTTCCTTAATCAACCTTCGGCTAAAGTGCTCCGTTTTTCATCTAGGTTCCGTAGGACTGTCCTGAAGCACGCCACGGTGCACATACATGCCCTCAGTTCGACGACTTCACAAAGCATAAAACTTTATCAATCTATGCATCATACCTGCTAAAGATTTATGTAAATGCATCCCATAGCTGTAATGTCCTCCAAATTTTACTTCGTTTTTTACATTAAGGTGGTCTTTTTAGGGTTCTAGAGCCCATAGGTGGTAATCGTATTACTGTAAAACTGCTTAATAGAATGTTCTTCCACCGCATGACAGTGGTATCCACTGCGAACAGCTTATTCAAAATTGCACAGATAAGTCGTACATTATCAGTTGGTTGGACACACTTAACGTTTCGTGATGTGGCGTGCTACAAAATTAACCTCCAATAAACAATAGCACAATGCCTCATGCTACTGCCGCAGCTAATCTCAACTTCAACAAAATCCTCATAAGCTTGGCACTCCATCACGTAAGGCAAAACATAATATCCTCCCCCCCCCCCACGTCTGCCAGAAATAACTACATAGTACGAGCGCTACTGACTTCAAATATAAATTATAACTCGCAAAAAGAAGTCCATGTGGGGAAAATTTATAGAACGTCTCAACCAATACACTCATTATTATAAACTTTCAATTGTGCCTCAACAGCTTAAACATCACGGGAAATCTTCCATACACTATTCATCTCCTTTATTCTTCAATGTGTATCGCCCACGGCTATAAAAGTAGTGGTTAGCTGTTCAACAAACCTCTTTAAAGACGAAATATGTCGCCTACCTTTCGACTTGCAAATTCTAATACTCTCAACATTCACAAATTATTTATGAATGATTTTCCTCACTCTGTATGGCCCACAGAATACGCGGAGAAAGGTATGGATAATGAATCTGCTCTTGTGTGGTCTTCTTCTCGATTTTAATAACACTTTATCTGTAGTTATTTTATGGGGTCTCATTGTTCATACCAAAGCAAATTGTGATTTACATTCATACGAATTTCCACATTACAATAATTAATTACTTGTAATCTAATCTAACTAATCATACTTCTAATTCTTACTGACTATTTTCATCATTAATGTCGAACAACGTGCTACATATCTCGTCATTGTTATTGCTGTTCAAAACTAGTACCGTGTTCTGTACTCAGCTTGCATCAGCAGAACAGACGGACCTCTTGGAATAGCGACACTTTCACCTCTGGGCTTAATTCTCCACTTACGCATTCAAATTCATCTCCACTGTAATTTCGTCATCTGGTAGTAAAAATGTTGCCTTTATCCAATCTTTTACTTGGCGAAACACATCAAATGTTTTACCAGCCTTGGCTAGCTTATTGCAACTAAGTACTTGCAATTAATACATTCGTCCTCTGACTCGCTACTCCATACATTTTGCCATCTTCTGTTGTCCTCATCAGATCCTTTGAACACCTATTTATTATTTTCTATGACTACTTCGCTCATTACCTCCGTCTCCAGTACTCCAGATGATACAGGTGGTGCAGCCTCTCATTCTTCCACACTAACTCTTCATTGCATATTTCCGTTACTCGAAGTTCTACATTTGTTATTAATGTATTTTCGTCAATAGTCAAAACGATGCCTAGCATTTCCAAATTTTCCTTGCATGATTCACCCTGATTGTCCTTGAGATTTGATTTGAATTCTTTCCAGTCAGAACACACTAGTGCATACAGGTACAATACCACCTTGCAGAAATTGAGAAAGTCAATACCGAGAATCACTTTCACAGACAAGTTCCATATGATCAAAGAGTTTGTGCTAAGCATGTGTGACTGATACACAAAGTCAGCTCTGGCTTGCTCCTTTCGTACATTTTCCTTGTATTGAACCATGACTCTCATCCCTTGTACCTTAAACAAAAGCCACATCTCATCTTTATCATACATGTCATATACATGTGATTACGTAGGCTTTCCCGGCGTAATAAGTGTTGAAAGCCCTTCGGGTTGGCTGCCAGATCCTAAAATCAACTTGACTCGATATTTCGGCGATGCAACAGTTCGCCATCTTCAGGAAATGCTGCTTCTGCTGATGAGTCCCGCTGAGAACTGACGCCAGGTTTTAAGGAATTTTAACATTAAGAGTGTGTTCCGTCCACCTTCTAAGATTAGGGCTCTGCTCGACTCTGTGAAGGATGATTTTGGACTTAGGAAACAAGGGGTGTACAAAATCCCGTGTCAATGTGGGAAAGCTTACATTGGCCGTTCTATTCGTTCAGTGCATGACAGGTGTGTGGAACATCGCCGTCATACGAGGCTACAACAGCCGGAAAAATCGGCGGTACCAGAACACTGCATAAATGAGGGACACAAATTGAAATTTGAGGACACTGTTGTGGTTGCCAACAATTCCGGTTTTTGGAACAGTGTCTATAAAGAGGCGATTGAAATTAGGTTGGCTGATAATTTAATCAACAGAGACAATGGGTTTCCTCTAAGCAAATCATGGAATCCTGTATTATGTCGCATCAAAACTGAACGTTCTTCGATGCGGCCTTGATTGCGATAAATCGTTGCCAGCAGTGTTTCACTAAGGGCGGCGCCACCTCCCTGTTTTGGAAGGCAGAAACCGAGATGGGCGGCGCATGCGCCGTGTACTGAACAGTGGCCTACATAGGACGTCGATTTGCAACCTGGCGTCAGTTCTCAGCGGGACTCATCAGCAGAAGCAGCATTTCCTGAAGATGGCGAACAGTTGGATCGCCGAAATATCAAGTTGATTTTAGGATCCGGCAGCAAACCCGAAGAGACTTTCATGTCATATACATCCTGACTGAGACCTAGCTTATACTTCCTTAATCTAACATGCATGGTACAGTTACATCCCCTAGTTCAACATCAAGTACATGATAAGCAATATCTCCTTCTACAAATCTTCGAAATCGACATACAAGGCTCATGGCTGCTGAATTCCTCCTAGTGACGAAGTTGGAAACTTAGTCACTAGTCAGTCTCTCATCACATTTCTTTCTTCCTCATATTGTTGCGGATTCGTTTGCGGAGGAGGGCCATATACTTCAATGACGTTTGCATCCTCTTGTCTTTCGTCATCACATCCTTTGCGATCTCGCCTATCGCGTGCTCTATAGGGCTTTGCCCAAGAAATGTGCTAATTGTTCCTGTTCCAGTTGTTACCCTTCTTGTGGGGTGAATGCCCCTCTCGCCAGTTCGCATTCGGTGGCCCACGTTATGGCTACCCTATTGCGATTGCACAAAGTGGACTGGTTCTCTGAAATTGGTGTCACGATTGTAGCTAAGTTCATCTAGCAAAAAAAGAATGCACCTGCATCATCCATATCACAACCGTCTAATGTACTGTCTCTTTCAATATGGATTGGCCGTATGGTTTGGCAGATCTATATGAGCTGCTTCACCACAAACAGTGCGTCCAACAATTGGTTTTCCTGACCATTTCTATAAAGCAATGCGTCGGACTTTAAAATTGAGAATCCGCGTATGACATCGTCAAATTCCTAGTTTGACATAGTCCTGTTTTTCCTTCTCCCCAAAACTCGTGCATAAATGCGTCTTTAAACTCTTCATATGTTTGTGACTTTGGCGTGATGACGTACGTAGTCACGGCTGCTTCTTGACATAGGTGTGCTCAAATAAAGTTGATTTTCTAACCATTGCCTTGAGATCTAGGAAAATATTCCTGGAACTACTCGATCCAAATTTTTGGATTTAGGCAGTTTGATCTGTCTGGAAGCAGTGTGTGTAAAAAAAAAAAAAGTCGGATTCGTTCCATGCCATGCTGAGCGCCACGTACAGGTTGTAAATTTCTTGAAATTAAACGTTTTGCAACCAAGGCTTTCTCATTTCGAGAGTTACAAAATTCCCCTTTTTTTCGGGGTCCACGTCCTAAGAACTTAATCCTACTGACACAGCTAATTACTCTTCCACGGAATGTGGTATAAGAGCACAAAGTATAAACGTCAGAGTCTGTCAGTTAATTCTCACAATTTGTCGTCCTCTTCTTGCCCAGCTTCCTCACTCATCAGTGTTGCACCGATCCACATACTGCCTGTCGATCCGCTAAACCGTTGTCTCTCTTTAAACAATTGCACCAGCGCTTCGCAAAACAGCACTTTTAATTCTTCTTGATCTTTTCAACTACAGTAACTATCCGAGCTTGCGTCGTTACATGATGAAGATTCCTCTACCTGCTTCTTAATTTGACAAACGTCGTTCGTGACTACATCCTTCCGTTCTTTAACGTCATTACGTAACTCGTTAGTCGCGTCCTTCACTTCTTGAGTAGCAGCGACTAATTTATTTTCGCAACTGCTGACTTGATCCTTAATAACGCCTTTTTTTCTCTCTTCCGAATTTTTAACTTCTTCCACAATCTTTTCGTCTAGTTTTTCCACTCACACATGCACGTCATCTGTTAATTGTTATTGCAATCTCTTAACGTGACCTTTATCTTCCTCGAACTGTTCTTGAACACTTTTAAATGCGCAACAGTTATCTCGTCTTGTGTTTTGAAAATTTCTTGTATCCTTTTCAAATTTTCGTGTGTTCCACTTCTTGAAACATTAGCCTATCATTTTGAAATTGTCAGGTATGATTTTCAGCGTCTTAGGAGTTACTGCTGAAGAAGAATTTCGAGCGTGATCGGAAACACCTTTCGTCTCGTTTTCGCGGCCAGCAGCTACGAAATGTTCCGTTATCAGAAAGACTATCACATTCTCTTCACCTAACTCCTGACTGTTCTACGTTGTCTTTTAAGTACTCTGTTTTTATCGCTAAAGGCACCACTATACTACTTTTCCGACTTTCCGTCACTTCAGAACCATCCGAACTGCCTTGTTCGATCTCTATTTTAAGTTCGCTGTTTACATACTGATTCGTTTCTTTCCTTTATATAGTATTCATTCTTTCTAAACAACGTACACATCAGTTCCTTAGTCTACACAACACGCAACACAATAAAATCGTAGCCAAACAAAGAGACAAAATACACTCCTGGAAATTGAAATAAGAACACCGTGAATTCATTGTCCCAGGAAGGGGAAACTTTATTGACACATTCCTGGGGTCAGATACATCACATGATCACACTGACAGAACCACAGGCACATAGACACAGGCAACAGAGCATGCACAATGTCGCCACTAGTACAGTGTATATCCACCTTTCGCAGCAATGCAGGCTGCTATTCTCCCATGGAGACGATCGTAGAGATGCTGGATGTAGTCCTGTGGAACGGCTTGCCATGCCATTTCCACCTGGCGCCTCAGTTGGACCAGCGTTCGTGCTGGACGTGCAGACCGCGTGAGACGACGCTTCATCCAGTCCCAAACATGCTCAATGGGGGACAGATCCGGAGATCTTGCTGGCCAGGGTAGTTGACTTACACCTTCTAGAGCACGTTGGGTGGCACGGGATACATGCGGACGTGCATTGTCCTGTTGGAACAGCAAGTTCCCTTGCCGGTCTAGGAATGGTAGAACGATGGGTTCGATGACGGTTTGGATGTACCGTGCACTATTCAGTGTCCCCTCGACGATCACGAGTGGTGTACGGCCAGTGTAGGAGATCGCTCCCCACACCATGATGCCGGGTGTTGGCCCTGTGTGCCTCAGTCGTATGCAGTCCTGATTGTGGCGTTCACCTGCACGGCGCCAAACACGCATACGACCATCATTGGCACCAAGGCAGAAGCGACTCTCATCGCTGAAGACGACACGTCTCCATTCGTCCCTCCATTCACCCTGTCGCGACACCACTGGAGGCGGGCTGCACGATGTTGGGGCGTGAGCGGAAGACGGCCTAACGGTGTGCGGGACCGTAGCCCAGCTTCATGGAGACGGTTGCGAATGGTCCTCGCCGATACTCCAGGAGCAACAGTGTCCCTAATTTGCTGGGAAGTGGCGGTGCGGTCCCCTACGGCACTGCGTAGGATCCTACGGTCTTGGCGTGCATCCGTGCGTCGCTGCGGTCCGGTCCCAGGTCGACGGGCACGTGCACCTTCCGCCGACCACTGGCGACAACATCGATGTACTGTGGAGACCTCACGCCCCACGTGTTGAGCAATTCGGCGGTACGTCCACCCGGCCTCCCGCATGCCCACTATACGCCCTCGCTCAAAGTCCGTCAACTGCACATACGGTTCACGTCCACGCTGTCGCGGCATGCTACCAGTGTTAAAGACTGCGATGGAGCTCCGTATGCCACGGCAAACTGGCTGACACTGACGGCGGCGGTGCACAAATGCTGCGCAGCTAGCGCCATTCGACGGCCAACACCGCGGTTCCTGGTGTGTCCGCTGTGCCGTGCGTGTGATCATTGCTTGTACAGCCCTCTCGCAGTGTCCGGAGCAAGTATGGCGGGTCTGACACACCGGTGTCAATGTGTTCTTTTTTCCATTTCCAGGAGTGTATTTCGCCCAAAATTTCAATTAACAGAAGTTCAGGACAGAGGATGGAATTTTATTCAGCAACCTTTCCTAGGAAGAAGTACAAGTTAGTAAAAACGCCTGCAACTTCTCATTTAGAATTCCTGATGTTCGTTCATTATTAAGTGTTCTTCCTTGCCTTCCCGGTTAAAATTTTAAACAGTTAAAAGATAATTTGACTACGCAACTCAGAGGGTTCTAGGTTTAAAAATTCCTGGCTAAGGGTCAACAAAACCGTATGTGTGGTGTCAACTGCGCATTTTATCACACACTTACATGCTGAAGTCAGATCTCTGGTGAACTACAGGGAAAGGAAGCATTCCATGTGGTCATGGAAACTAATTTAAAGTAAATGATAATATCGCAAAGCGGAAACATACTGCTGAAACCATAATTAGTATAGGTGCTCCAGTTACGAATGGAAATATTGATACCACAGTAGGCACAGTGATATCTTAATGAGAGGAGGGATCATCTGTCTGTAACAGAGACAAGTGATTTCTATAACAATGATGTTCATTGTCGTAAACGTCAACATATGAATTACGCTCTGATGCAGCTGAATGAACATTTAATAACTGGACTAAGGATTGTGATTCTAAAATTTACTTTGGCACAAGTGGGTGGGCACAATAAGAGCATATTTATGAGAAGATTTCATGGGTACGACCAGTGACTGGAAGAGTGGTTAGTTGATTACAGGATGAACACGGAAGAACAGGTAGGAACACCAGAGAGTACAGCGGAACGCACAATGGGAGCAACCAGCTGGATGCGAAACGGTAAAACAGTTCAACTGCCTGCTGAAGGATGTGAACTAACTTCCCATTATAACCGCATCGGTCTTCTCGACGCTGGCTCATCTCGCCAACCTCACATGGCGTGAGGGTGGAAGGCAGCATGGCTCTCCACCAGCTCCAAGCGACAAATGTGTATTTCCCTATCTCCTAGCAGGAAGTGTTCAATATCTTAATTCTTTGAATGTTTGCTGCTTGTGTCAAAATAATAATCTCGAGGGCTAGTAGAATCAGACACCGCGAGTTCGTCCAGTAAAATATTAACAACAAGGTTAAACAAACTCCAGAATTCGTTATTATTAACCAATAGTGTTGCGGCGCGTGGAAGAAGCCAGGAGATTCTCCCACTCCACAGAATTATTCTGACAAACAAGGAAGCTCCCACGTAGACGCGCATGACAAAGCGCGCGCTCTATGGGAAACAACATTATGAACCAATAGGAGCCCTTGTTTCAGAAAGTTAAACACATCTTTATTCTATAACGTGGCCATTGAGGCAATGGTGGGTCTCACGCTGGCCTCTGGGAAACGACACCTGCGTAGATTTTTCATCGTTCTAAAAGGGCTCATCAGACAATGCTATTTTCCCCTCTGGCAGCTAGCTGTCCCTGTTAAAAGCACAGAGTAGGGAGAATGGGACACTACCTGTGGATGAAACTGAGTTTCGGTCTAACAAGTTTACGGCACAGCTTGTTCCTTTAAGAAAACGTTTATTTTTTCACCGGCAGCTTGAAGCCTCTCAAGACTGCAAGACCCTCGCAGTAAAAATGAGAAGTGAAAAGAAGACAATAAACAGAACAGTCTCTGGTGGTACCGAGTATGGTCCGCAGTTGTGGCGACTATATTGATCAAGGGAATGAGCATGCAAAATTCTGAAATATGTTGCGCAACTTGTGCGTATTTCACGAAGGGCACCTGACTATACACCGCGAGCTGCACTTCAAAAGTATTTACTGCCCTGAAACATACAATAGTACGTGTTTAGGATAATTTACGGGATAGCTTAATTTGACCTATGGTATGGTTCTGTATTTCCTGCTGCAAGCCCAAGCACAATCATTATGCGAAAGGAGGCTGTCTGAATCTTATCCAATGGTAATACGAAAGGTGAACCTAATCGTACCATATTACTGATCAGTTAGCAAGTAACAGGGGGGAAATCTATTTCAGTTAGCACACAGGGCAACGTTTAACTTGACGCATGTCGCCTCTTGGCCTTCTAAATTCTGGACTGGGTGAGCAAGAGGCGTACTGGGTCCAGAGTTGTTAAAGTAGAACATCTGAGCCCTATACTTCCGAACTGACCTGACAAAAGGAAAAACGACAAACGAATGCAGCGGATACGGAAAGATACGGCGCAAACTATTTTCTTTCATACAGCAGCCATTATCTTCCATAGATTTCTGATGTCACACAAACACTCTCTTAAGAACTATTGCTTTCAGGAATTTGGTTACTTATTGCACAGCTTGATACCAGATTGGACGTATGTAAAACATAGACAATCTTATACCACTTTTATCTACATCTACGTTTGTGTGCAGCACATTCACTAGAAGCCATAGTACGGTGCGTGGTGGAGAGTACCGTGTCCCACTACTATTCATTGCCTTTCCTGTTCCACTCGCAAATACACTCCTGGATATGGAAAAAAGAACACATTGACACCGGTGTGTCAGACCCACCATACTTGCTCCGGACACTGCGAGAGGGCTGTACAAGCAATGATCACACGCACGGCACAGTGGACACACCAGGAACCGCGGTGTTGGCCGTCGAATGGCGCTAGCTGCGCAGCATTTGTGCACCGCCGCCGTCAGTGTCAGCCAGTTTGCCGTGGCATACGGAGCTCCATCGCAGTCTTTAACACTGGTAGCATGCCGCGACAGCGTGGACGTGAACCGTGTGTGCAGTTGACGGACTTTGAGCGAGGGCTTATAGTGGGCATGCGGGAGGCCGGATGGACGTACCGCCGAATTGCTCAACACGCGGGGCGTGAGGTCTCCACAGTACATCGATGTTGTCGCCAGTGGTCGGCGGAAGGTGCACGTGCCCGTCGACCTGGGACCGGACCGCAGCGATGCACGGATGCACGCCAAGATCGTAGGATCCTACGCAGTGCCGTAGGGGACCGCACCGCCACTTCCCAGCAAATTAGGGACACTGTTGCTCCTGGGGTATCGGCGAGGACCATTCGCAACCGTCTCCATGAAGCTGGGCTACGGTCCCGCACACCGTTAGGCCGTCTTCCGCTCACGCCCCAACATCGTGCAGCCCGCCTCCAGTGGTGTCGCGACAGGCGTGAATGGAGGGACGAATGGAGACGTGTCGTCTTCAGCGATGAGAGTCGCTTCTGCCTTGGTGCCAATGATGGTCGTATGCGTGTTTGGCGCCGTGCAGGTGAGCGCCACAATCAGGACTGCATACGACCGAGGCACACAGGGCCGACACCCGGCATCATGGAGTGGGGAGCGATCTCCTACACTGGCCGTACACCACTCGTGATCGTCGAGGGGACACTGAATAGTGCACGGTACATCCAAACCGTCATCGAACCCATCGTTCTACCATTCCTAGACCGGCAAGGGAACTTGCTGTTCCAACAGGACAATGCACGTCCGCATGTATCCCGTGCCACCCAACGTGCTCTAGAAGGTGTAAGTCAACTACCCTGGCCAGCAAGATCTCCGGATCTGTCCCCCATTGAGCATGTTTGGGACTGGATGAAGCGTCGTCTCACGCGGTCTGCACGTCCAGCACGAACGCTGGTCCAACTGAGGCGCCAGGTGGAAATGGCATGGCAAGCCATTCCACAGGACTACATCCAGCATCTCTACGATCGTCTCCATGGGAGAATAGCAGCCTGCATTGCTGCGAAAGGTGGATATAAACTGTACTAGTGGCGACATTGTGCATGCTCTGTTGCCTGTGTCTATGTGCCTGTGGTTCTGTCAGTGTGATCATGTGATGTATCTGACCCCAGGAATGTGTCAATAAAGTTTCCCCTTCCTGGGACAATGAATTCACGGCGTTCTTATTTCAATTTCCAGGAGTGTAGGACTAGGGGGAAACGACTGACTAAAAGCCTCCGTACAAGATATAATTTCTGTCATTTTATCTTCGAAGTCCGAAGTGCTGCTAAACTTTGGCGGCAGTAGAATCGTTCCGCAGTCGGCCTCAAACGACGGTTCTCTAAATTTCCGTAATCGTGCCTCGCAATAAGAGCTTCGCCTGCTCTCCAGTTGAGTTCATGAAACATCTCCGTAGTACCTGCGTACTTATCGAACGTACCGGTAACATACCTAGTAGGGGGCCTCTGAATTGCTTCGAGGTCTTTCTTTAATCCGATCTGGAGGGCTTCCGGAACACTCGAGCACTGCTAAAGAGAGGGTCGCAGTAGCGTTCTACATGCCACCTACTTTATAGATGAGTTACACTTTCACAAAATCCATACAAATCATAAAAAGTGATGTACGTATGTATGTATACATGCATGTTACACTTTTGCAAAATCTATACAAATCATAAAAATCGATGTACGTATGTATGTATACATGTATGTTTGTATCGGCCACAGCTCCTCCTAAGCCATCGGCACGATTTCAACAAAACTTGGTACACATACCATTTAATGTCTGGAAATAATCACTGTGGTGATAGGAACCATCCATCTATCAAAGGGGTGGAGTGTAGCCGACGAAACGAGAATACCCATACTTTAGTTACCCCGTAGTTGCGAATGAGACTACTTAGAGACCTGCAACAAGCTTTACACATTATTTCGAACCTCTACGAAACTTTTTCCGCCGACGAACCCCTCAAACGTCTTTACTAAAGTCTCATAAATACTGACATGTGTGAAAAACTACCGCAGCATGAAATATGTTTAAATTTATAACTTCGTTGCTACTGATCATATTCGCAACGCTTTTCGCAGAGAGCATTCACATATACCACTGAATGTACCTAGAAAAATATATCATTGTACAACTCATAGTTCAGTAGATATGACTTCATAAATGCGTAAGAGGACGGCCAGTGTGGCCGTACGGTTCTAAGCGCGTCAGTTTGGAACCGCGTGACCGCTACGGTCGCAGGTTCGAATCCTGCCTCGGGCATGGATGTGTGTGATGTCCTTAGGTTAGTTAGGTTTAAATAGTTCTAAGTTCTAGGGGACTGATGACCTCAGTAGTTAAGTCCCATAGTGCTCAGAGCCATTTTTGAAATGCGTAAGAGTCTTCCGCATCCTGGATGACGTTTTAATTTACTATTTCTTTGCTACTAACACTTTTCACAGCACATTTCCCAGAAAATAGGCACAAATGCCACTGGATGTACCTGCAAAATTAAATCATCCCACAGCACATAGTTCAGGACATACGACGTCATAGGCATTGAGCTGCGTGAAATTGAAACTGCTGGGCGAAATTCGCTAGACATACAGGTGAAATATGTGTATAAATACGTGTGAAATTTGTTACATATGTGTGAAATATATGTAATATGTGCGTATGTGGGCAAAGTTACGGGTAAGAAGCCCGTCCTAAATTCCTGGAAAGATTTCAATCTAATTTGGTACACAGTTACAATCAGAAGGAAATACTGTAGGGACAAGAACCAGCAGCCTTCTAGAGGGGTGAACATGACGAGGTGGACGGGCAGCAAGGGGGAAGGGGGAGATAGGCACAGAGAAGGAGGAGATGGAGAAAGATGGAGGATGTGAGAAATGGACAGAGAAAGGGAAGAGCAGGAGATGGACAGAGAGAGGGGAGAGAGGAAGCGATGGACGCAGAAAGGAAAGAGGAGGTGATAGACAGGGAGACAAGGAGACCAACAGAGAGTGGATGTCAAGGAGGTGAACAGAAAGAGGGGGTAGTGGAGATGGACCAAGACGGGGAAAGAGGGGACACACTGACAGAAGATTGGAATAAATTCATATCTGGGCAATGCTGGGTACTCAGCTAGTTCTCCAAATAAAACGAAGTTGAGCATTCGCCTTTATGAACCTCCCACTCTCATTCTTTCCTCCCTTACGAATAAATAAGGGCAAATTTCGGAAACTTAGCATTGGAATTTATTGTGAAAATGTTCTTCATACTTTTGGGGCAATGATGTACACTCTAAGATCTAAGATGGCTTCCCATCAGTGGCAGCAAAACGGGTCCAAGAATATCATCGATGTACCGCTGTGATCTAAGGGTGTTTCAGATGTCAACCAAAAGGACGCTGCCACAAAATGAAATGACACCTCACACCATCGCTTCCGGCTGTCGGGCTGTATGGTGGAGACGGTATGGTTAGTACCCATTTGCCATCTGGGACGTCTCCAGACTCTCATTGACTGGAATAGAACTGTCCCGCTTTGAAATGAGCTTCCACGACCAGCAAAATTATGTCTTTAGACGCCCCAGACAGTAGTGGGATATCAACCCAACTGTCACATGCTTGAAGAGCACACTTTCTCAAGAAGTTCTGATATCTACGGAACCAATTAGGATTACCGGTGCCTTGTCTTTACGTGCACAAGTGGTACTTGGTGACATCCATGCGACACTTCTGAACATTATAATGTAGAAACTGGTTGCTAATAAAACAATCAAACTGCTGTTGCGGCAGTATTATTACATTTCAGCTACCAACCGCTGTCCCACGCTCCTGAACCCAAGATGCCCTTACGTTTACTAACCCAGCAGCCATCCGCCATATGGCGCGACAACCAGGAGTGATTATCGGGTGAAATTTCATTTCATAGCAGGATCCCTGTGTTTATCATCCACGGCACCCTTAGAGCATATTGGTTCTTCGACGATATTCTATGGCCCGTTTTTCGGCCTTCGTACCACGCCACTCTGGAATTACGTTTCAGCAGTATAAAGCCCACTCCCACAGTATGGGGGTTTCTACTGCTCGCTTCATTCTTGCCAAGCCCTAGCCTGTTCAGCAAGAACGCTGGATGTCTCCCCAATGGAGAATGTCTGGAAAATTATGGGCGGGACCCCACAATCATCTCGAGATTCTGTTGATCTCACACACCAACTGGACGGAATTTGGCGTGATAGTGCTCAAGAGAATATTCAACAACTGTATCAATCAAATCCAAGCCGAATAACTGCGTGTCAAGAATGCACCAACACTTACCGACTTGCTGTATTTGTGGAGCTCTTTCTCTTGAATAAATCATTCAGTTTTTCTGAAACTTTAATCATTTTTGTGTGACTCTACATGTACATCACATCTACCGATTTCCGTCCTGTATGGACATTTCCCTCGTAGTGCATCGTCCTTCTTTCTCGTTTTTTTCCCCTAGAGTGTGTTTTATAATAGACCTACTAACATCCACTCACACAGGAAATCGAACGAGACAAAAATGAATCGTCCCAAACCACAGCAACTACTAGAGAGCTGCAAATTACTCATTCCGTAAAATGACTATAGATTCTCGACAGACTCGCGTGACACAGTTCTCTCCAACAAAAGGAGGTTACAGTCAAGCTTGGAATTACCGATGTCCGCGTAGCTTCCGACACCGTGCTAAGAAAAATCATAAGACTCGCTCATCACTGAATTTGAAACATACTGAATTAACACTTCGGACATGTAGTTGCAGCTGAGGATCATGGGGGCAGAACTAGCGCAAAATTAATCACCTATTTCATGGACCGACCACGCGACTTACTACACGCGAACTGATCGCACGCAAAAGCAAAAACAAGTGAAGCGCATCACTCCCTAGCCCTAACGGTGCTGATATCAGTAGGCTTAGACGCGACTTAACATTTAAAACCTCGCCCTGATTTGATACACACGCCTCGTTCCGTCAGAACGTGCGTACTCGCCGGATGCTAGAGTCCAAATGTCTGAGAAAATACAAGGAGCGGCAAATTACCAGTCCCTGGCACCTGCTAAAAAGTTATGACTGCAAAACCTACCATAGGGATTACAAAAACGTAAGCGGGTGTTGCCGCCAGGTACTTTCTGAAGAGAGAAGAGTTCCACAAAGTTCTAGAAGGCTCTGCGCGTTATTTTTGAGGACAATGAAAGGATTGGTATTTAAAAACAGCGGGAGGGCTGGCTGCTGCCGTTGACACATTTTTCCACCAGGCAGGCGCAAGAAAAAGTCAACGATCTCCCATACAGTTCCGAGAGAAGGTAAGAAATAGATTATCTCTGAATTTATGTCGCCGTGTTCAAGTGACTACACTGGGACTTGCCAGATAGAAAGGAATGAGACTGCTGGTCTTGAAAGCTAAATGGAAAATAAACTCAAGTATCCACCAGAAAATCCTCCTCCAAGCATCAGAATGTGACAGACACAAATGTATCTGAGAGGGATTTTAAATAAAACGTAGTAAGTCAGAGAAAGATAAAAATATGGAGGGGGTACGAAAACAATGAACCCCTTTCAACAATTGACATCAATTACTTTCAGTTGACATCAATTATATTATACTCTTATATCTTAGTTGTCGAAATGCGGTATTATGTGTACATAGCGAGTGCATGCTACAGACCTATCAGGGTTTGGTCTCACAGGTAGAAAGAGACCTGCGCTACAAGACTATGTGAGCTGACCGTTAGCTGTATGTGTTTTTCCTGCGGCTGTAGTGTTGGATACGAGCAGAATGTGTTTTATATTAGCAAAGTGTACACTCTACGACCTGTCTGAGAGAGATAATTGAATATATCGTGATCATGTGCGTATGGCTGCGAATAAGGTTATGATCGGATTTCAAATATTCATGGAAATATGTCTTTCCTAAATCCACATCAGTCTTAACTATGAAAATGATTTTGCATTTTACAAGCATCTTGGATCATGCAGTTGCGCTCAGTAAATACATAATATTATGTGTCTTCCTTAGTGCATGCCAAATCTCTTGTTTTACCCACGTCGATGTGCCTACATTTATCTGTTCATCCTCTCTACCACATTTCACTCCTAATGAGTGAATTGACTGAATACTTGAAGACTGCCACACGTAGGTACGATGACTCGTTACCAGATGTTGTGCGCAGCTTCTTACACAACGGTAAGGAGAGCTGGACTACAGAGTGGTATGGTAAATGTCGTCGTAGGAAAGCTGGACATCAGAAATGATTAGCGGACAAGTTAATACAGTAAACGGAAGATTTACTTCTAATTCTTCAAGAAACAAGTTCCAGTTACTACAGCAGCAACAACAATGGAGCAGCGACTAGGCGGCTCATTCGCAGCGTCCCAATTATATATTATTGGTGTTTTGCCCTTAAAGAGCGCAGTTAGACTAAACTACATGGCAATTCCTTTTGGTGCCTTCTTTGCTGCCCAAACTTCCCTCATTCGCTCGCTATGTTTCTGTTTCCGGTCCTCTGTCCATGCTTCTTGTTGTCTTCGTGTCTTCGGCTTCATCTTGGTTGTCTTTTCGGTTGCCCATATTTCTTTCATCTTCCGTCTGTGATCTTGTTTGCGTTCTTCGGTCCATTTTACGCCTGTTCGTTTGTCACAGTGTATCTCATGTAGTATACTTGTCTTAATGATGTTTCTGCATTTTATTCTGTCGTTTATTGTGTCTGGTGTGATGTTGAGTTGATTCAGGTCGCTTTTACCTCTGCCACCCATTTGTTGTTTCTAGTGGTTACCCAGTCAAAGATCTGTTTCGTCAGTCTGTGTGATGGCATTCTGTATAGGCGTCCATAAAATTGTAGTCTGCTTTTTCTAATCTTTTCTGTGATTGTCTCCGTATGTTTGTATAGTTCCTCTGTAGGCTTCTTGATCCACAATACATTGTTGTTAGTTGCGCCAAATATTTTCCTAAGTATTTTCCGTTCTACTTTTTCTTGTTGTCTGATACGTGTATGCCCTAGGATTAGTGGTGTCTCTGCTGCATACAGTGCTTCGGGAAGCACCACCGTGTCGTAGTGGCGTAATTTGACTTTTTGTGAGGCAGGCTTCTTGTTGTAATGATTCCGCACTACTTTGTATGCCTTGTCCAGTTTAGTTTTTTCTTTCTTTGTTTGAGTCTCTGTTATGTCCACTCATTTGTAGTGTTTCACCGAGGTATTTGATGTTTGCCGTTTTGTAAGTCGTGCCGTACTTTGTGTTCAGAGATGAGAGTTTCTTTGTGCTCATAAACTCTTTTCGTAAGAGATCTGTAGTCCAGTTTTGGAAGCGATTTCGTGTAGTTTTCAATAGCTTCTTTTTTTTCCTTATACCTTTCTTGACAATCACCAAATCGTCTGCAAAAGCCAGGCATTTAATCTGTAGGTTTCCTAAGGTTATCCCCTGTTGTGATATTTCCCATCCTTTTATTACCTTATCTAACACCATATTGAAAAGGAGAGGTGAGAGGCCATCGCCTTGTCGGACACCTGTGCGAATTTCAAAGGGCTCTAATGGTTCGCCAAAGAACTTTACTTTGGAGGTCGTGGTGGTCAAGGTTTGCTCTATGACAGTCCGTATTTTGTTGTCTACTTTGTATTCAGCTAGAATTTTGAAGAGCGTTTTCCGGCCGATAGAGTCGTACGCCTTTCTGAAGTCGACAAAGATAATGATCAGGTTCCATTTGTGTTGTAAAATCATTTTCAGGTTTCAAATTTGTTCCGCACAAGACTGCCCTTTACGGAAGCCTGCTTGGTATTCCCCAATCAAGTGGTCGATCTGGCATTCTAGTCTGTTTAGTAAAGCCTTAGAGAGGATCTTGTATGTGACCGGTAGTAGGGATATTCCTCTGTAGTTGTTCTGGTCTTGTCAGGGTAGTTTTCCAGTCGTCAGATATCTTCCAAGATCCTGTGAATGTATTTGGTGGGTTCTGAGTCTTGTAACGTCCAGATTTCCACGATAATGCCGTCTTCTCCTGGTACTCTACGATTCTTGAGTAACTCGTTTATTTCTCTAACTTCTTCTAGAGTTGGAGATTCACTATCTGGCTTGTACGTGCTCATTTCTGCCATCAGTTCTTCCATAGGGGGGTCCGTATTGAGGAGTTCTTCAGAGTACTTTGCCAGAATGACACGATTGTTTTTGGTATTGGTTTCCAGGGTTCCATCCAGTCTTCTGAAGCACAAGTTGGGTGGTTGATATCCAGTCATATTTTCTGTGAACGTTCGTAGAAGTTTGTTGTCTTGTTCTTTGTGAAGTCCGATTCGATTTCCGTCAGTCGCCGTTTATCATACCGTCGTTTTTCACTGCGAATGATTTTGCTTGATTGTTTCTGTGTTTTCAGGAAATTCATCCAATTCTCTGGGGATTGATGGCTACTAAATTTTTTCAATGCATTTTTCTTTGTGTCCATGTGTGGTGTATGTTTTCATGTGGTATGTCTGTATTCCTTTTATTTTCCAAGTGTAGCGTTGAAGTCACCCAGTATTATTTAGACTCTATGTGCAGGAATTTTCCTGATAGTTTCATCCATCGTCGTCCAGAAGTCATCGATTTCGTCCGGGTTTTTCCTGTTGTAGTCATTAGTCAGTGCATGTGCGTTGATTATTGTGATGGTGCTGATTCTTTCTTTTTGTGACGAAAAGTCGATTATGCTGCCCGTGAAATTCATAGTACCTACAGAGGTGACTGTAGTGTCAATTTGTAGGGAAATACATCAAGTTTTGTTTCGCGTACTTCGCTAGTGCCGAAGCGCACCGTAACGAGCGGCAGTTGCGTTAAAGTTGGCTGCCTTCACTGGACTCGAGCGTGCTAGCTGTGTGTTTTGGTTTGAAGAATCGAAGTCAGCCACAGTTCAGCGCAATTTCCGTACCAAGTACGCTAAAGATCCTCCTACTGGGCCTACAATTGATGAGTGGCATACATGTTTTGTAGAGAAACAGTGCTCAGTAAGTCATGGGAAATCATCAGGTCGTCCAAGCACATCTGGAGACATAGTTGAGCGGGTGAGACAACAATTTTTGATAGCACAGGTCGATGAGGATGACCAAGAAAGGAACGTTTACTTCATGCAAGATGGTGCACCATCGAACCACCTGGCTGACGTCCGGGATTTTCTCAGTGATCGCTTTCCAGGCCAATGGATTGGCCGTGATGCGCCTATTTGCATTGCTCCCACTTTCCCCAGACCTAACACCACTCGAGTATTTTTTATGGGTATTCATCAAGGATATCGTGTTTGTACCTCCTGTGCCGGCTTCCCTACCTGAAGTTTAAGCAAGAATTTACGCCGCCACTGAGAAAATTACACCTGCAATGCTACAGCGAGTTTGGGAAGGAACTGACTGCCAATGTGACGTGTGCAGGATAACCAAGGGAAGCCACATGCATCTATAAGGTAAAAAAAACTTGATGTGTTTCCCTCCAAAATAACATCAAACACAGCTCTATATCTTCTTTTACTAAACTGATACGAATTTTTATAGTTGTAAAGTCCTTTTTGCAAAACCCTGTATATGTGTGTGTACAAGTGTTTTGGAGCACACTGTTCATCGTATATTGTTGAACACGGAGGACTGCGGCAGACTACCTTTACGTGTTCACATATTACCAAACGACATCGTCAATTATGATTACACTGGGACAGGACAGTAGGGATTCGACTGTCGAACAATGAAAATTTGTTGACACTTCTGCTGAATAACATTCTTGCCCCACTACGTCGATGGTCGTCTACACAAACGCTGTATTTAAAATACGTTTGTGGCTTTAAATACACTACTGGCCATTAAAACTGCTACACCACGAAGATGACGTGCTACAGACGCGAAATGTAACCGACAGGAAAAAGATGCTGTGACATGCAAATGATTAGCTTTTCAGATCATTAACACAAGGTTGGCGTCGGTGGTGACACCTACAACGTGCTGATATAATGAAAGTTTCCAACCGATTTCTCGTACACAAGCAGCCGTTGACCGACGTTGCCTGGTGAAACGTTGCAGAGATGCCTCGTGTAAGGAGGAGAAATGCGTACCATCACGTTTCCGACTTTGATAAAGGTCGCGACATTGCTGCTCGCGTTCGTCGAGATCCAATGACTGTTAGCAGCATATGGAATCGGTGGGTTCAGGAGAGTAATCCGGAACGCCGTGCTGGATCCCAACGGCCTCGTATCACTAGCAGTCGATATGACAGGCATCTTATCCGCATGGCTGTAACGGATCGTGCAGCCACGTATCGATCACTGAGTTAGCAGATGGGGACGTTTGCAAGACAACAACCATCTGCACGAACAGTTCGACGACGTTTACAGCAGCATGGACTATCAGCTCGGAGACCATGGCTGCCGTTACCCTTACGCTGCACCACAGACAGGAGCGCCTGCGATGGTGTACTCAACGACTAACGAGGGTACACGAGTGGCAAAACGTCATTTTTTCGGATGAATACAGGTTCTGTTTACAGCATCATGATGCTTGCATCCGTGTTTGGCGACATCGCAGTCAACTCACAGTGGAAGCGTGTATTAGTCATCGCCATACTGGCGCATCACCCGGTGTGATGGTATGGGGTGCCATTGATTACACGTCTCGGTCACCTCTTGTTCGAATTGACGGCACTTTGAACAGTGGCCGTTACATTTCAGATGTGTTGCGACCCGTGGCTCTACCCTTCATTCGATCCCAGCGAAACCCTACATTTCAGCAGGATAAAGCACGACCGCATGTTGCAGGTCCTGTACGGGTCTTTGTGAATACAGAAAATGTTCGACTTCTGCCCTGGCCAGCACATTCTCCATATCTCTCACCAACTGAAAACGTCTGGTAAATAGTGGCCGAGCAACTGGCTCGTTACAATACGCCAGTCACTACTCTTGATGAACTGTGGTTTCGTGTTGAAGCTTCATGGGCAGCTGTACCTGTACACGTCATCCGAGCTCTGTTTGACTCAATGCCCAGGCGTATCAAGGCCTTTATTACGGCCAGAGGTTGTTGTTCTTGGTACTGATTTCTCGGGATATATGCACCAAATTGCGTGGAAATGTAATCACATGTCAGTTCTAGTATGATATATTTGCCCATGAATACCCATTTATCTTCTGCTTTTCTTCTTGGTGTAGCAATTTTAATGGCCAGTAGTGCAGACACTGTTAGATAGTTACAGCCAGTACCAATTCTGGAAGAATAATCTGATAATTGTTAGCCACATATGCAAATGTATAACTGAGTTGGTTTTTGGACTCAGTAATGGTCTCATCCTAGAACGAAATCGGTCGCTTCTAATAAAACATACAGTTACCGATATGTAATGCATATATGAAAGTGTCCGCCGCTCGTGGTCTCGCGGTAGCGTTCTCGCTTCCCGAGCACGGGGTCCCGGGTTCGATTCCCGGCGGGGTCAGGGATTTTCACCTGCCTCGAGATGACTGGGTGTTTGTGTTGTCCTCATCATTTCATCATCATCCAGAAAAGTGGCGCAATTGGACTGAGCAAAGATTGGGTAATTGTACGGGCGCTGATAACCACGCAGTTGAGCGCCCCACAAACCAAACATCATCATCATCATCATCATATATGAAAGTGGTTCACTTACTTTATACTGCTCTCTGACAAACACTATGGCTGGGTCGCTAGTCGTAAGTTAATAACGCACAAGGCACTAGTTGCTCGTGAGTACTCAATAACGGTCGGCTACCGTGTATTTAGAGTGGAGGGCCTCCGACACTGCCTGGAGGCTGCTACAGCCGTGTGTCAAGTGGACAGAAGCAGAAGGAAGACGGAGTGCGCTGCTCTGCGGGCAAGTAGCGAGCGAGAGCGGTGCGCAGATGCCTCAGCAGAGCGCGGGCGAGTCGCGGTGGGCGTGGTCCCGGAGATTAGCGGCCCCTGTGATCCCGGCCGGGCCGCTAACAACACGGCGCGCTTTGATCTGGTCCCCGGGCGCTCCGGCCACTTCTGCGGGCAAGCGCCGCCGAGTCTAAGACAAACACACACAGGCACTCGCGCAGACGGATCGGCGGCTGGGATTACTCCAGTAACCTACGGCTTTGGCTCGTTATCGCCCCAGGGGAGGGCTCCGACTCCTCTCTGCCCTCAGCCGGTGCACAAAAACGCTGCCGCCCGTTCCTGGCTTTCAAGCTGTGAGCTTCAACAGGACGTCAACCTGAGACCCGAGTTTCTCCTGGCGTATACAACTTTCAAATAACTTCCGGGAATTCAGCCAGGTAACACTTTCAGCGACCGCCGATATTTCGGCGGGAGAACACCCCGCCATTTTCAAGGCAAACTGCAACGGACAGGCGGCGTACATGCAAATTTAATACCTCGGTTCTCAGACCGAAGCAGGAAAGATAACACACACACACACACTGAACACTAGTGCCACCAAAGATGACCAAAGTCAGAGCTATCGATAGTGACACTATGAATTCGCAGGTGAGGCAGCATTGATTCTGTTCCTCTGTTTTTTGACAAGGGAGAGAGCCGGATTCCAAACAGAGTTTAAACAGAAACCTCCATCCCTGTTAACGAGGTTGCTCGCTAATTTAATCTCAACTGCCTCCCTAATGACACTGTCCCAATAGCTGGACGTGCATGCCAATATCTCGGTGTTATTATATAACATGGGGTGACCAGTATCCAAGCAATGTTCGGCAATAGCAGATCTATTTGGCTGCTGTAATCGTGTGTGCCTTTTTTGCTCAGTACATCTGTCCTCCACGGTCCTAATAGTTTGACCAATACAGGCCATACCGCAGCTACAAGGAATACGATATACACCCGCCTTACGCAGTCCAAGATCATCCTTAACGGAACTCAAAAGTGCTCTAATTTTAGATGGAGGCCGGAAAACACATTTCACATCGTATTTCTGTAAAATACGACCGATCTTATTGGACGTGTTTCCTACGTAAGGCAAGAAGGCAGTAGACTTAGGTGTTGACTCAGAATTATCATCAATCACCCGATGTACAGTTGGTCGATAGCGCAACGCAAGTTCAATCTGTCTATCACTGTAACCATTTTGACGAAATGTAACTTCAAGATGGGACAGCTCAGCTGGCAAAGTCTCAGCGTCAGAAACGACATGTGCCCTGTGTACCAAGGTACGAAGTACCCCTTCACGCTGAGCAGAAGAGATTTAACTAATCTCTTTAGGCATGTGTTGACATCCACTTACTTTTTATTTAATGACCAGTATAACGAGCAGACAGATGGAGTTGCGATGGATAGTCCGTTGTCTCCTGTGATCACAAATTTGTTTATGGAAGACTTCGAGGAACGTGCATTGGAGTCGGCGCCTTTAAAACCCGCCTGTTTCTTTAGATACGTTGACGATACCTTCGTTGTTTGGCCTCACGGTAGGGAGAATTTGAATGTCTTTCTAGAACATCTGAACTCGATCCACCCGAACATTCGTTTTACGATGGAGTTGGAAGAGGATGGTTGCCTTCCCTTTCTCGACGTGTTGGTTAGGAGGAGGGATGATGGATCATTGGGACATGCAGTCTACAGGAAACGTACTCACACCGACTTGTACTTACAAGCTAGTAGTTGTCACCATTCGGCTCAGCGTGAAGGGGTACTTCGTACCTTGGTACACAGGGCACATGTCGTTTCTGACGCTGAGACTTTGCCAGCTGAGCTGTCCCATCTTGAAATTACATTTCGTCAAAATGGTTACTGTGATAGACAGATTGAACGTGCGTTGCGCTATCGACCATCTGTATATCGGGTGATTGATGATAATTCTGAGTCAACACCTAAGTCTACTGCCTTCTTGCCTTACGTAGGAAACACGTCCAATAAGATCGGTCGTGTTTTACGGAAATACGATGTGAAATGTGTTTTCCAACCTCCATCTAAAATTAGAGCACTTTTGAGTTCCGTTAAGGATGATCTTGGACTGCGTAAGGCGGGTGTATATCGTATTCCTTGTAGCTGCGGCATGGCATATATTGGTCAAACTATCAGGACCGTGGAGGACAGATGTACTGAGCATAAACGGCACACACGATTACAGCAGCCAAATAGATCTGCTATTGCCGAACATTGCTTGGATACTGGTCACCCCATGTTATATAATAACACCGAGATATTGGCATGCACGTCCAGCTATTGGGACAGTGTCATTAGGGAGGCAGTTGAGATTAAATTAGCGAGCAACCTCGTTAACAGGGATGGAGGTTTCTGTTTAAACTCTGTTTGGAATCCGGCTCTCTCCCTTGTCAAAAAACAGAGGAACAGAATCAATGCTGCCTCACCTGCGAATTCATAGTGTCACTATCGATAGCTCTGACTTTGGTCATCTTTGGTGGCACTAGTGTTCAGTGTGTGTGTGTGTGTGTTATCTTTCCTGCTTCGGTCTGAGAACCGAGGTATTAAATTTGCATGTACGCCGCCTGTCCGTTGCAGTTTGCCTTGAAAATGGCGGGGTGTTCTCCCGCCGAAATATCGGCGGTCGCTGAAAGTGTTACCTGGCTGAATTCCCGGAAGTTATTTGAAAGGACGTCAACCTTCATACACGTAAACTCCGTCTGCTATAGGTTACACAGTGTCCCACAATATGATACTGGAAGCAATATTGCCAGTAGGTTAACGCTGTGGATGAAGCCCACATTTCTCTAACCAAATACCGGAGTGTTATAATTAAACTGAGCTACTCATGGACGTCCAGGACGGGCTGATATTATCGTATGGCGTCAAAACTTGGTAGATATCCTAATGTGTCAATGTGGAACCGATTTACACTCGAAAAATTAGTTCCAATTTTTGGACACCGGGAGGAAATATGGCGCTGTGAATGCAAAACACACTTACTGTGTGTGAATGTTTCCGTATGTAATGGATTAGGAACCATATGGACGGAAAATGTGAATCAAGTGAGAAAAGCATTATGTTGATTATATTATGAACCACCACTTACACAGTTTGTTCAGTATGAGCACTGGAGACGTCAACGAGATGCTGAAAGGCACCAGATTTGCATCTTGTGGGCAACATTAGATTTTTTCTGAGCATAAACCGGTTCCGCGTTAACGCGTTAGCATATCTAAGAAGTTTCGCTGCGATACGATAATTACAATCCGCAATGGACCTCCGTTAGTAGCTGCACTTGAATTATAATCACCCAATACTTACACGATATGTCATTTGAGGCAAAATTTGTCCCCTGTCTTGCATTGTAACGCCAACTGTCGTATTTCTGACATTCTCCGTTATGCGGTTCCAGCCTCTTCCCAGTCACCTCTCTTTCCCACACCACTTCGTTGAGAATTTGTGCGACTCCGTATTGTATTATGGGAGAAATCAGTAAGGTGACATATTTTGCTCATTTTCATTCAGTAATGTCATATGGAATAATGTTCTGGAATTACTCATCTTTAAGAAAGGAGGTCTTCATTGCCCAAAACCGTGCTCTAAGAATAATTTGTGGTGCTCACCCGCGATCATCTTGTAGGCATGTGTTTAAGGAGTTGGCCATTCTGACTACTGCTTCACAGTGTATTTACTCCCTCATGAAGTTTGTTGTAAATAATTCACTACAGTTCAAAACCAACAACGAGATACGTAATTACAATACTAGAAGAAAAGATCACTCAACATTAAGTTTGTCTTTAGCACAGAAAGAGGTGCACAATTCTCCAACAAAATTTTTGCCCACTTACCCAGTGATGTAAAATGTCTAACAGACAGCAAGTTAAAATCTGAAAATAAATTGGAAAAATTTCTCCTTGAGAACTCCTTCTATTCCGTATAAGAATTTTTATGTTTGTAATGTGTAAAAGGTGATGGGTAGGAATTGCTAACTCAATCTGCATATCTTGTTTACATTTCGGAAAAAAAAATAATTATGTGGTGATGTTTAGAGTACAAATAGATGTACAAATTAATTTGCAATATGAATGTAAAATGACTCGTTCCACATCATGACGATTTATCGTGCAAAATTATCCATGGAAGATGAAAGTAACTAACTAAGCAACTAACTAACTAACGTGGTCGCCAACGTTTGTGTTGACAGGAAACTAATAGGTGGCCCTGATGTCAGTGTAAACAGAGGCGCTACACCAAATCAGACTTCAGGCCCACATACTTACAAGCACAACTACTGAAACGACTACAGTTCTATATCCACAATATCCACTTATCCAATGACACACGAACACTCAGCTTCAAGATTTCCTAACCTGTGACAGTACTGCTCTGAAGGTGCGTCCAATTGGTACAACTACAGTCTAACTATTGTCAGAGACAATGCAGGTGAGCTGCGACGAACGGGAGAAGTCGTCGCGAGGCCTCTCGGAACTGGTACTGCGAAGGTCCCTCGGTGGAACTGTAGAAGCAGCACTCCTCCACTCCTCCGACGGTTAAGCCACGGAGTGCGACCTGTATCCTGCTGCACAGCGACACAAAGCAGCACGCTATTCGTTCCACGACATGCGTGGCGCGAAAAGCACTTCCGCCCTGCTAGCGACCTCCGCAGCCGGCCACTAGAATTTGCTGGCGGACTAACTTCGCCTGGCTTGTTAGACGTCCCGCGTACATTCCATTCTTTGACGTAAATCTAACACGCAGGATTGCTGCTCAGGGGCAAAATACACTGCGCCACTGATAAAACCACTTTGTGCAGAGGCCTTAGCTCCTCCACTAACATAAGTTTGTTTGGGTCCAGAACGAGGGGCAACAGTCAAAAATCGATAGAACAAGAGTTTTGTAAGCGATCTCATCGCAAATAAAACACTTTTAATCTTTTTTAATTTTTTGAGTCGCCAGGCTTCTGACTGGTTTGATGCTGCCGTCCACGAATTTCTCTCCTGTGCCAACCTCCTCATTTCGCAGTAGCACTTGCAACCTATGTTCTCAATTACTTGCTGATGTACTCCAATTCTTTCCTCCTCTACAGTTTTTGCCCTCTATACCTCCTTCTAGTACCATGGAAGTCATTCCCCGATGTCCTAACAGATCTCCTATCATCCTGTCCCTTCTCCTTGTCAGTGTTTTCCAAATATCCTTCTCTTCTCCGATTCTGCGCGGAATCTCCTCATTCCTTACCTTATCAACCCACGTAATTTTCAACATTCGTCTATATCACCACGTCTCAAATGCTTCGATTCTCTTTTAGTCCAGTTTCCCCACAGACTATGTTTCACTACCATATAAGCGTACATTCTCAGAAATTCCTTCCTCAAATTAAGGTCTATATTTGATACTACTAGACTTTTTGCCAGGAAAGCCCTTTTTCGTAGTGCCAGTCTGCTTTTGATGTCCGCCTTGTTCCGTCCGTTATTGCTTATTTTGCTGCCTACACACTAGAATTCCTTAACTTAACCTACTTCGTGAACATAAACCTCAGTGTTAAGTTTCTCGGTCTTCTCATTTCTGCTACTTCCGGTCTTTCTCCAGTTTACTCTCAGTCCGTATTCTGTGCTCACTGGACTGTTCATTCCATTCAGCAGGTCATGTAATTCTTTTTCACTTTCAATCAGGACAGCAATGTCATCAGCGAATAGTATCGTCGTTAGCCTTTCACACTGAATTTTAATCCCACTCCTGAACCATTCTTTTATCTCCATCATTGCTCCTTCGATGTAGAGACTGAACAGTGGGGGCGAAAGCCTGCGCCCCTGTCTCACACCCTTTTTAATCCGAGCACTTCGTTCTTGGTCGTCGACTCTTATTATTCCCTCTTGGCTCTTGCACATACTGTATATTACCCGTCCCTCCGTACAGATTACACCTATTTTTTCAGAATTTCGAACATTTCCACCAATTTACATTGTCGAACGCATTTTGGAGGTCGACGTATTTTATGAACGTAACTTGATTTTTCTTTAGTCTCGCTTTAGTTGTGAAAATGAACTACACTTTCTAGTTTTAGTCACCTGACCCGAGACACCTGTCAGGAAACTGAAGAACTCTATATTTACCATCCGCTGTACAAATTTGTGCATCTGATGGCAAACATGCAATTCTTCGTTCCCACAGTTAACCTCTCTTCCTTCCTCTCCACCGCTAGTCTCCATACTTTCTTCTCTTCTATAATAATTTAACTTTAAAATGGAGGATTACGAATACAAACAAGAATAAAAGAATTATAACGTGAAATGAGTTTGACTGATGCCTTTGTGACGATTGTGGCTTACTTAGAGACCGTCAAAAGTGACCGACGATACCGAAATGTGATTTAGTGGTAACCGCCATGAAAATTCCCACGACAACGTCAAATCAATCTTTCCATCATTCATGAAGTGTATGTAACTGCTGTTCATCTGTCTACGCCTCCAATCAAGAGATGCAGCTTTTCTTGTCTTTGCTACTTTTTACAAATTATCTGTTCGAAAAGGGAGGCGAAACTTTTCCCGGAGGCCGTTTAATTCGGTTAATGAGTACGAAGTATTTCGCGACAGAGTTCTTGGATAAAAGTTTCTCAGTTAACACACAGCGTGAAATTCGGATAAAATCCAAAGCTTTTGATGACCGCCCCCATCGTCGTCTTCAGGGGCTGTTTCTGACTGTCCTTTAACTGCCAAAGCTCTCAATTTTATGCTCATCGTAAGACACTTCACTGAATGTATTACGTCACGATGACGTCAGGGATCTAGCATATGTTTAGCTGGCGCCGTCTGCTTTGGCAGATTACGTCCAGCTTCGCCCGCGGTGCCATCGATCGTGTCAAGAGTTAAACTACGTGCATTCTTCCTCTGTAATCTTTCACCAAATTCACGCTCTCATGTACAGCTAGGTGCATATCCAGTGCTTCTGTTGAAACTGTTGACATATAATATAATTTCCACTGCATTCCTAATCGACGAGTCGCAATAGTTCGAAGCGTGAGTCAGAATTCTAGTACGTTCAATCATAGCCTTATGTTAATTAGAATGCGCTCAGCCATCGATGATTTTTTCCTCCTACGTCAGGTGTTTCCTGCAGCACACCTTGTCAAACGCTACGTTCCACGTTCCTACCAGCACTATATATCCTCATCGGTCTACAAGCCTCCAACGAGGTCTACTCCTCCTCCAGAATCCCTTGTCTTACAGCGCTCCCTCCTGCGAACTTATGCCCGGGATGCACTCACATTGCCCCAGAAGGTACAGAGAGACATCATGAATTTATTAAATGCTAAAATACGCCGGAACTGATGCCCGAAATGCACCAGATTCAACACAACAACCACAACAACCATCCCATACCTAAGGAAGGAGAGACACACGGCAGTCAGTTGCAATCCTTTTAGTTTTTATTATACTTGTACATCTAGATTTCGGCTATAAATAGCTATCTTCATTGAATTTTAGCTACTGATCAACATACTCGCGGCGGCTAATATCCCCATATGATCCCACAGACATGATCCACATATGGTGACCAGAATTGCCTCAAGTCTGCCGAGTACGCAGTCTCTGTGGAAAACGGTTCCTGATTGAATCAAAGTTAGTCATCCCATACTAGACACCTGAGCAAAGCTGATCATTTCGCGCCCAATTTTCCTGACACCTTCACAGTTCCTGACCACCCTATCTTTCATTACTGCCTGTTCCCTACAGTGTATCAACGCACAGATTCTATTGTCTCGTCCCTGGCTCCCAGCTTTCAGTACGTGACCTCCATACTCAAAGTCAATGAAATGCGCCATCACAGCACATGACTTAAAATAAGTACTTCACAAATAACGCAACACTTCCCCAGGCCGCAACTGTATTATCTCTCTAAACATAAAAAAGTGCCCCTTTCCTTCCTATTTCTCTTGCAGCACTTTGTAACACGACCCGGAACTGTGCATAATGTTCAGTGTTGTGTCTAGGAATCCTGCATATTCGGTTCGCTAGACAAACATTCAAACAAGTCGTATTAATGAGTTTTATTACAAAAAGACAATTACAGAGACTTAACTTTGGCAATTACACAGATGTGTCGCAAGCAAAGGGTGACATATGAAATAATCAGTCCTTGCAGTGACTGCTGATCTCTAACTAACTGAAGTCTTTCCTGAACTGCTATCCAAGTGCCTAACGTTGGCGCTGCCATCCAAGTGGGCCGCCACCAGTCGGGCGCGGTGCTTACGTTGTCTTCACATAGGGGCCGCTGCTGTCGCGCTGTCGTCCTGGAAGGGAGGTGTGGTGTGCGTACTGTAAGACCTTCGGTACACACACCATCCGATTATTTGACTCGTCGCTCTGACGGAGTAGGCGAGTGTCAGCAACATGTCTCGTGGTCTTATCGTGGCGTGTTTATCTTCTGCCGTCAGGTCAGACGATAGAAATGCCACTTGCACGCTTAGAGTAGCAGATTGACGGTGACCAACTTTAAACAGAACTTGATTAATTTTCACACACATTTATTAAAATAATAAAAAGCATAGAAATAACTTAACTTGGTTCTGGATGCTATTTACAATTGACCATCTGAAGTTCCTTTGGTCTTGGTATGTTAATCTTATTCTCACATATCTCTGATACTTGACAAAGTGTCTACTCATATATCTTCATGGCTATGTACAGGAATATAACAATCTTATTAGCTGCAGACTGAAACCTGACTATAGACTGGTGCAGACTAATGCAGACTGGTACAGACTGGTGCAGACTAATGCAGATTGATGTAGACTGATTAATCGGAGGTCCGTACACTCGTTATAATACCTCGCGCGTTCAGGTGTCACTGCACGGGTGTGATCCGCGAGGAGAAAAGGTTCTACGTTAGCAGCGATCTCATTGGCTGCGTTACGTATTAATACGCGGATCGGCGGAAGCAGAATTTGGTCCGTCTCTAAGACAGCGCCATCTCGTAGCGTGGAGACGGACGAGCGCTGCGCCTGCGCTGCTGTGCTTAGCGGGGCGCGCTCTAGTGGGAAAGTTGTGTACGCACTGACTACGCGGAACTATGTACACAACAGGAGTTCGGTCAGTGTGTGATTGGCTTACCTCTCCACACAGCCTGGTGAACAGCTCGTACCTCATTGACCTCTTACCTCAGTGGTTCAAACACTGAAAAATTCGCTATTTTTGTGTCATTCGAGCAGGAGTAATCCTGTAGCTGAATTTGGCATTCCAGTCTCCTTTTCAAACTTAAAATTAACCACGTCCTTCTTATTGCACCCTTCATGTTTAACCGTCCATCCTTTGTCACTGTTAACAATTCCAATTCCCATATTGCCCATCCCACTACAGGCATGCCCCTAGGCTCCTTCTTCTCCTCTCTCCCTTATCTCCTCTACACACACAAAATAGCAATCATCGAATTGTTTAGCCTATCGAGAGCTTCACACGTTAGTAGGAGCATATCTCCAGGGCCATCAACTTTTAGAACACCAACAACAACATTTGCAATATATCGCCCACTAATATCCGTAGTTTCATCTATCGACAGCCAGATGTTTTGCTCAGCTACAGTAATTCGTATTTGCTTGTGCATATCATTATAGCATACGGATAAATAGTTCTTTCTCAGTGTAGATTCTTCTGGAACTGGATGTGTTGTGTACTTCTCCAACAACCGTCTGAAGCGTGGATTCTTCAGCTTTTCCAGTGGGAATTTGCAGGACACCACACAAATCCTTGCAGAATGATTGCATGGTTGACGATTGACCTGTCTTTTCCAATAACAGCGTTTGCCTGCTGTTATTTTCAGCACTTCGTTTCACGCAGCTGCTGCGTTTAGCGGTATTACGGTATTGTTGCACTTTAAATCGCTTTTCTGCACTAACTTTAACTTCACACAGTTTACAAAATAATATTTTTCCCATCAGTACTAAAGAACTTCTGTCTAAATTCTCGAACATATCCTCGCAACTTCATGCTGTCGGAGCACTTTGCTTTAGGCATGTAGAACCAGGCAAATGCTGTATTCAAACTGGTTACTGGGAACACCTGCGCTACTCCGATGATTATTACGGCAGAAGCCGCCTTTGTTGGCTCTGAGAGCGTATTGTCGACCTGCGCAACAATGTTGTATGTTCGTGAAACGACTGTTGTGGTACACCGATTTTCTGCTACAGTCCTGAGAAATAAAGCTGTGTACTAATTTATCTGTTTATCTTTCATAATAGCACGTTAAATATTGTCTCGTGAGCAACATATTCATTTTATTATTCGTGTGTCCCGTAAGATAAAGGAAAAACGGTATATGCATCTTAGGCAAAAATTGACGGAAATATGAGCTTTTATATTAAAAGTTAGACACAATATGACCTATTACTAAAATTTGTTGAAATATGATGCACAATCAAAATACATTTTTAGATACTAAAATGCCTAGATTTGTGCATTAATTGTTCTGAAATTCACCCTATAGTTCAGAAAATAATATGACTTATCATTAAAATCAGGGCCCTACTAATAACACTGCTTTCCTCACGCACTGCCCTAGAGTCCAGAAATCCCAACGATCCCTCCAAATCCATCTCAACGAGTTTACCTCCTGGTGCAACCAATGGTTCCTCAAGACTGTCACTTCCAAACCCCCGTCAATAATTAAGGGACTAGCCCCTCGCACCTTCCATCTCAATGACTTTCACTTATCATTTACGACCATCACATCCAGATAGACTAACGTATCTTGGACTAATCCTAGACTGGCAGCTGACTGGGAACCCTACATCTACATCTACATCTACATTTATACTCCACAAGCCACCCAACGGTGTGTGGCGGAGGGCACTTTACGTGCCACTGTCATTATCTCCCTTTCCTGTTCCAGTCGCGTATGGTTCACGGGAAGAACGACTGTCTGAAAGCCTCTGTGCGCGCTCTAATCTCTCTAATTTTACATTCGTGATCTCCTCGGGAGGTATAAGTAGGGGGAAGCAATATATTCGATACCTCATCCAGAAACGCACCCTCTCGAAACCTGGCGAGCAAGCTACACCGCGATGCAGAGCGCCTCTCTTGCAGAGTCTGCCACTTGAGTTTGTTAAACATCTCCGTAACGCTATCACGGTTACCAAATAACCCTGTGACGAAACGCGCCGCTCTTCTTTGGATCTTCTCTATCTCCTCCGTCAACCCGATCTGGTACGGATCCCACACTGATGAGCAATACTCAAGTATAGGTCGAACGAGTGTTTTGTAAGCCACCTCCTTTGTTGATGGACTACATTTTCTAAGGACTCTCCCAATGAATCTCAACCTGGTACCCGCCTTACCAACAATTAATTTTATATGATCATTCCACTTCAAATCGTTCCGCACGCATACTCCCAGATACAGAAGTAACTGCTACCAGTGTTTGTTCCGCTATCATATAATCATACAATAAAGGATCCTTCTTTCTATGTATTCGCAATACATTACATTTGTCTATGTTAAGGGTCAGTTGCCACTCTCTGCACCAAGTGCCTATCCGCTGCAGATCTTCCTGCATTTCGCTACAATTTTCTAATGCTGCAACTTCTCTGTATACTACAGCATCATCCGCGAAAAGCCGCATGGAACTTCCGACACTATCTACTAGGTCATTTATATATATTGTGAAAAGCAATGGTCCCATAACACTCCCCTGTGGCACGCCAGAGGTTACTTTAACGTCTGTAGATGTCTCTCCATTGAGAACAACATGCTGTGTTCTGTTTGCTAAATACTCTTCAATCCAGCCACACAGCTGGTCTGATATTCCGTAGGCTCTTACTTTGTTTATCAGGCGACAGTGCGGAACTGTATCGAACGACTTCCGGAAGTCAA
Source organism: Schistocerca cancellata (assembly GCF_023864275.1). NCBI lineage: Eukaryota > Metazoa > Arthropoda > Insecta > Orthoptera > Acrididae > Schistocerca > Schistocerca cancellata. The sequence goes on along the minus strand of NC_064627.1, from coordinate 77,790,854 downwards.
GGAAAATGGCATCTACCTGGGAGCCTGTATCTAATATTTTCTGGGTCTCATGAACAAATAAAGCGAGTTGGGTTTCACACGATCGCTGTTTCCGGAATCCATGTTGATTCCTACATAGTAGATTCTGAGTTTCCAAAAACGACATGATACTCGAGCAAAAGACATGTTCTAAAATTCTACAACAGATCGACGTCAGAGAGATAGGTCTATAGTTTTGCGCATCTGCTCGACGACCCTTCTTGAAGACTGGGACTACCTGTGCTCTTTTCCAATCATTTGGAACCTTCCGTTCCTCTAGAGACTTGCGGTACACGGCTGTTAGAAGGGGGGCAAGTTCTTTCGCGTACTCTGTGTAGAATCGAATTGGTATCCCGTCAGGTCCAGTGGACTTTCCTCTGTTGAGTGATTCCAGTTGCTTTTCTATTCCTTGGACACTTATTTCAATGTCAACCCTACCTACTAACTATCCGACAGGAAGTCCACAATAAACTAAAACCGGTAACTGCCGGACTTGGGGATTAACCCATACTATCCTCTACATTAACGAAACCTTGATCTGACCCATCCTCAGCTACACAAATGTTTCACGGATATACACTCCACCTACTTTCAATCACTCACCCCAAACACATGAACGTCATGCACTGTGTTTTTTTCACATCGAACACGTTTTCATATAGCGTGCTATCCGCGAACTACATTTCAATAAACTTATCGTTCCACCGTTCATCACCAATCATGCTACGCTGCTGTACCTTTACAAATACATTCCACCATCCCTACACACACATAAACACACACACACACACACACACACACACATACACACACACACACACACAGACAGACATTCACACACACACACATTCCATATCCTATCACTACGCAACCTCAACCGACTGTATCCCCCCGTAATGAAATACATCACAATAATTATCAATCCGACCAACTATAACTCTTCTCCAACTATCCCACTCCACATCCGGCCTCCCTCTCCCTTTTACTTGTGCTCTCTCCATCTCACCCCATCTCTCCTCTCTTGATACCATTAACCTGCCCACCTACAAAGCTCCTTGTCCCTTTCCATTATAGCTCACTACATTCTAACATCTTCAGCTATTTCATAGATAGAACACCACAGCGTTCATACAAGGTAGTTCTAATGAAACGTTCACTATATCAGCTGTTGTAGACAGAAAACTATTTACCGTATGGGTACCAGACTTTGTAGGAATGATGTACAGAGTGTACGCTGCAGGACTTGCGTTCATAGCAGGGTTAGCGTCATGACATGTATATGATCAAAATGGTTCAAATGGCTCTAAGCACTGTGGGACTTAACATCTGAGGTCATCAGACCCCAAGACTTAGAACTACTTAAACTTAAATACCTAAGGACATCACACACGTCCATGCCCGAGGCAGGATTCCAATCTACGACCGTTGCAGCAGCGCGGTTCCGAACTGAAGAGGCTAGAAACGCTCGGCCACAGCAGACGGCTGCAGATAATCGCATGTACTGGCACGATAAAGCAGAGTTGAGAAACAAGCATCAGTGTACGTTACAGCTGCAGATAGTCGGAAAGATTTTCTTCGCAGTGGTGTTTTATCGAAACAACAGCAACAGTGCTGCTGCTGTTCATGTGTTCATGTGTAATAGGAGAGGTTGTCTTTTCACAGCGTGGTTGGAGAACATTAGTGCGAAGTTCGAAATAACTGGCGATTTGGGAATTGCTCCTTGGAGATACTGACAGCCGATTGCGCCATTAATTGTTGAAATGGTTACTGTTGCCATGTTTAGGTTACAATCAGCAGTCGAGATCGCAATAATATTTGTTTATTTAATGGTTTCGGCTTATGTTAAAGTCATCTTCAGAATTTTTGACCCTGGAAGGGTTGGAAGAGCAAGGTTGCAAACAGTACTATTACATACGGCGTTAAAACAAGACAAAGAAAAGCTACAGCAAAATTAGAAACAGTACTATTACATATCGCGTTAAAAGAAAATAGAGAAATGTTGTAGCGTTTACCCCTATGTCTGGTGCTGGCGGCTCCTCGGTTTTCTCGTGATGCCACGATCGTCCACTGTGAATGATGGCTGTGGGGTGAAGGGTTAAATAGTGTGCAGTTCGCGCGCCGATCATGCATTACATCCCCAGCCAATATAAAACGCTTCACAAGAACTGAAATGCCGTTGCTGTATGAAATTTGCATAATAAGTTCTCGTAGACCACGTATAAGCACATAAGAAGTTAAAGCATTATAAAGCATCAGGCAAGTTGTCATTTACGTTAAAATAAAATAAACAAACTTACAAGGCAACTGAAGCAGTGGTGTAATCTATTGACACTGGTGTGAAAGACAAACACATCGTTCTTATTAATGTTTTGTCGATAGATGAACAAACTAGACAGTGGTGATTGTATGCACATACGTATATTACATAAAGACGTAATAACAGATAAAATTACATTAAAAGATATAACCAAAATTATACACGTCGTTTTATATTTAAGTTCAGCAATGACATTTCGGATCTTGTGAAGCGTTTACCATTGGCTGGTGATGACGTAATCCATTGCTGGCGCGCGAATTGCAAAATATTTAACGCGTGGCTCCACAGCCATCAGTCAACCATAAGGATAAACAGTGCAACCTTTCTTTACTTTCTTCTAACGCAATATATGATAGTACTGCTTCTAATTTTTGCTACAGTTTTCTCTGTACTATTTTAACGCCGTACGTAATATTACTGTTTGCAGCTTTGCTGTTCCAACCCTAGAAGGGCCAAAAATTCTGAAGAGGCAATTAACATAAGCCGGCCCGGTAAATAAACAATTGTTATTGCCATCTCGACTGTTGGTTGTAACCTAAATATTGCACCGGATCGCTGCACTCCATAGACAATGTCGTCTAAATTTACTGTTTCCGTGGCTGAGAATTATGGATGGAATGTGCGATTTGCAAACAGTGTACGAGATGTGTCACGACAGCTGAACATTCTATGGCCACATTCGAAAAATGCTGCAAAATATTGTGAGAGGGTATTACTGGTGCGGTTCCAGTCTGTCATGGATGCAGATGGTCGTCACATTCAGCAATGTTTGTAGCTTGTATCATAAACATGGTACGCAATTTACAAATGTTACCCTCTCATGTGGAAATTGAAATGTGTTTCTATCAACGTAAGTTCGTTATTTCTCTTCTTCATGCCCTTACAAACATTTCTACAAAGTTTCATTGTCCTGTGGTAATTCGTTTTTAATGTAGTGAAACTCTGATTATAACCACCCCGTATTTACAGTCATACCCTTCCCGCCCACAGGACACCCAACGTTTTCTCTCCCTATAGCCTTTTTTTTCTCCAGTGTAGGACATGCAACATTTTGGTGACAGCACAACACTCCTATTTAAAAAACACCACTGTCCATTTCCAAGTGTTTTAAATATCTATTTTTCTTTCATCTTTATCTGTTAGCCTTTCTGATTTTAATTAGAAAAAAAACAAAAAAAATCTACATTGTATTTTACATAAACACCATCATACGATCATCTTTGAATATATATTAAATACATTTCTAAATTTGCTACCTTAAATATTGTTGTAAGATCTTTATTTTCATTGTAAGGGATTTTAGTTCAAGAGCAGGATATCGTACCACTGGCAACCCGCCCCCCCACCTCACCCACATGAGACGAGGAAGGACTAAATACCAATGAAGAACAAACGTCGATCTTTCAAAATTTCGGTAGTTGATGTGACTGTGAAGTACAACACAACGATCAGCAATAGCCAATGCAGAAGGCTCCACGTAACTGCTACCACGTTTGCAACGAGTATTTTAAATTCCTGCAACTCCCAAGCTGAGAATACCTTTAACAGGTCGCAACATTTCTGAAATTTTCGAGGGTGGGCGGAAGACCAGTCTGATTTCTTTCTAGTTTCGCTTTCTACCTAGTTTGCTCATCGTCGCACTGCATGGCTTGGTTCAATGGGGTCACACCTTCTACACACTGATGTGTACCCTGTACCTTAATCTAATTTATGTCTCGTGTACACCCGACAGCAAAAAAAGTGGGTCACCCCTGTATTCCAACGTATAGGCTGCACCTGAATGTTCGCAACCAACATAGCATATCTGTGTTGCACATAGTCGCAAACCTCTACAGTACAGTCGTCATAAGATACACAATGGGTGCCTCTAGGGACTACTAGAGAACACCAGTCTTTATGACAGTCCGTCCAGATGTAAAGTAACACCACGATAGTACAGAAGAGATCAGACAGTCCTTAACGTTTGTGACATAAACTTAATTACAATTAGTGACATTTCAAATGTTATGGGACAACTAGTTTTGTCACATCAATCACTCATTAATCCTTAGGCACAATTAAATATTTGAGACGGTATATGGATTTATAAAGTTGTATGGAAATTGGAAACAAGTTCTTTGCTTACAGAATGAGATTTTCACTCTGCAGCGGAGTGTGCGCTGATATGAAACTTCCTAGCAGATTAAAACTGTGTGCCCAACCGAGACTCGATCTCAGGCCCTTTGCCTTTCACGGGCAAGTGCTCTACCATATGAGCTACCGAAGCACGACTCACGCCTCGTACTCACAGCTTTACTTACTGGCAGAAGTAAAGCTGTGAGTACTGGGCGTGAGTCGTGCTTCGGTAGCTCAGATGGTAGAGCACTTGCCCGCGAAAGGCAAAGGTCCCGAGTTCGAGTCTCAGTCGGGCACAAAGTTTTAATCTGCCAGGAAGTTTCAAGTGCTTTGCTGTCTAAAAGGTTTACCCAACACATGCTGAACGTCGTTCAACGTTCAACGGGGAGTGGTTTCGCATCAACTTTAAGTAATACCAAGCAGTTTAAAGAAAATGTGATTAACGGCGGCAACCACTATACGGAAATCCCAACTTTAACAACGAATCACAAGTAATATCATTGTTCACATTACTCATCAACAGTTACTTATACACGAAGTTGTACTTTAAATGACATGACCAACGTCTTCGTTCAGGATCCGGGTGCAAACCCAGAATGTAAAGCCATTGTTAACCAAGCAAAACTTTGTGCCTTATCGAGACTCAATCACTAGACAGAAAGAGACGTCAAATATTGACGTTTGCACCAGTGTCAGTTATCAATTCTCAACTTGGACGTGAATGACGATAATGTTAGCACGAAAGCAGGAACCCTAACATGACAATTACCTTCTTGGTAATTAACCTCGAAAGACGTTGTATAGTGCTGCATTGTCAAGGAATAAAGGATGCACATGTTTAAAATTGAAATGCCATCATATAATGCTGGGGACAAGGATGTGAACCCAGCACCTAATCGGATTGTTGAATAAGTACGTAAAATGAGAAAGTAGATATCACAGTTTGTCACCAGTAGTGTGGTTGGAACCTTAAATGACGACTGAAGTTGTATTGCCTGACCGGGTTTCGAACCCGGCGCCTACCGCCGTCGTTGACTAACCAGGAACAGACGAGAAACGTCCAATGTTGGTCCACCATCAGCGAGATGTGCACACGTTTAACTAGAAATAAAGCGACGAAAACGTCTATGGTGACTGAGAGTCGAACGCCGCACACGTGGTTATGAAGACACGTTAATAATCAACTTCATATTCAGTAGTAGCTAGGAGTAGCATGTTTAGTTGCAAACCTTAAGGCCTTACTCATCCCTAGTAACGTGCTGCTTAACATCTGCGATATCATGATGTTAATTTACAAGTGGATTGACTGCTGTAAAGAGCAGTGTTCTCTAGTAGTCGTGTATCATTGAGATGTAAATGAAGTGCCTCAGCAGAAAGTAATTTCCGTCGTGCAGCACGTATTGTTTCAGAGACACTGAGTACACGTTATAAGTGCACAAAACGTGTATTATATACTAAGTATATACTATTATTTGGAGAAGCTGCCGCCAAACCTGTTTACTTTTACATTCCGCTTAGTTGTCGTGCTTGAATACAGGTTTTCTTAAGGCTACATCTAATGCACTGCGCTTACAAGAAAGTATAGTTTCCTGCGTCATGCTATTGCTAGCTAGGTGAAATATTTTTTGGTAGCTATGTTTAAAATGAATGTATTTTTGAAAGTGTTGTTCTTCAAATATTTGAATAAATCGTCAACTGTAGGTGTGCCTGCACATGTTATAGCATAATAGCTCTAGCTGCGTTAGTTTATACTACAAACTTGGGTAGGTTAGGTGTAACTTTTGATCCTTCAAGGGGTGATCGTGGCCTTGCGGCCCGGGTCTGTACTAGCCGCGGCTCGCGAGCTACTGGCCAGCCAGGCTGGCCGAGGCGAGACGCAAGTGAGCGAGTTGGCGTTGGCGTTGGTGGGCCAACAGCCCGGGACGAGCCAGCACGGCTGCGCCGCATGCCTCTGCCTCTGCCTCTGCCGCTCCGTTTGACGTAAATTTGTTTACCTCCTCTCCTGGAATCAGTATAAGAGCGGCAAGCAAAAATACACATCAGGCTGTCATCCGTAATGGCTCACTGGGAGAGGTCAATTCGAGGTAGAGTCAAAAAATGGTTCAAATGGCTCTGAACAGTATGGGACTTAACATCTGAGGTCATCAGTCCCCTAGAACTTAGAACTACTTAAACCTAACTAACCTAAGGACATCACACACATCCATGCCCGAGGCAGGATTCGAACCTGCGACCGTAGCGGTCTCGCGGTTCCAGAATGAAGCGCCTAGAACCGCTCGGCCACTCCGGCCGGCCGAGGTAGAGTCGTCGCTCTCATTGAGGAAGGAGGATGTTCCATCAGAGAAGCTGGCAGACGGTATGGCGTACCACATACCACTGCAACGAAGCAGGAAGAGAGTGATCTCACAGCAGGAAGACAGGGACCTAGTGTCTAGGAGCAGAGAAAATCCCTTTCTGAATGCGAAGCAGTTGCGGCGGGAGACCAACTTCCCCGGCTCCAGTGACACGATTCGCCGAAGGCTGAGGGACGCTGGACTGCCTGCACGACGATCCGCCGTGAAACAAGAGCTCAGCGAAGACAACGTTTTATACCGGCTAGCATTTGCGGAGCTCCATCTGAGGGCGCCGTGGGACAACGTCATTTTCATTTATGAGAAGGTGTTTTTCAACAATAACGACGGTCCACGAATCGTTTACAGGCCGCAAGGGACTCGCCATCGACGCGAATATGTAACCACGACGAGGAGAAGTGGCCGGCTATCTGTTACCTGCTGGGGTTGGAATTCTGCGAGAGGGGCGGGAATTCTTCACAGGATAGAAGGAACTCTGGACAGCGCGCAGTATGCCCACATATTGGAAAATGTGATGCTTCCGTCAGTGCGAATGCTATACGCAGAAGGGGACGTCACATTGGAAGAGGACCATTCTCCCATTCACAAGTCTGCATTTGTTCAGCAGCGGCTCTCCACGATTGGCGTCAACGTCATGGACGGGCCGCCCCGGGCGGCTGATATGAACTCCATGGAAAACATGTGGGCTGAGGTCGCCAGAACATTAACAGAGAACTGGCCACGAAACCAACCAACTACTGCGGACGCTCTTTGGGACTGCGTCCTGGAAGCCTGGGAGGAAGTTGCTTCTTCAGGCTGTTACGTCCGTCCGCAGCTCGTGGTCGTGCGGTAGCGTTCTCGCTTCCCACGCCCGGGATCCCGGGTTCGATTCCCGGCGGGGTCAGGGATTTTCTCTGCCTCGTGATGACTGGGTGTTGTGTGCTGTCGTTAGGTTAGTTAGGTTTAAGTAGTTCTAAGTTCTAGGGGACTGATAGCGATAGATGTTAAGTCCCATAGTGCTCAGAGCCATTTGAACCATTTGAACTGTTACGTCCGACGGCTTATACATTCTATGCCAAGACGCGTGATAGAAGTACAAAATAATGAAGGATTCTGGATAAAATATTAGAGTTCTTAAAATGTTTTGTTATGTCTTCTTTTTCGTCATTTTTCCTCATTGGGAGCTAGTGGAAGATCGCGTGGCAACAGAAAAGATTCAATATGGGCTAGCTTTCCTTTGAGTTGCCCTTTTAATTCAAGTGGGTTTCTTTTGAATATACAGTTTGTTAAGTATTCGATTTTGATTTCATTTATACCCTGTCTACATACTTACAAACTAATCAGCGTAGATGGACTCTGTCACAGTAGTTTTTGTTATTTCAAATACGTCTCTCTCTTCCCCTCCATCCATGAATAAACCCTTCGTCCTCCACACAATACGCCAACGGTTTCATATTATGTTTACTTGCCGCGCAGGATTAGCCGAGCGGTGTAAGGCACTGCAGTCATGGACTGTGAGTCTGGTCCCGGCGAAGGTTCGAGACCTCCCTCGGGCATGGGTGTGTACGTTTGTCCTAAGGATAATTTAGGTTAAGTAGTGTGTAAGATTAGGGACTGATGACCTTCGCAGTTAAGTTCCATAAGATTTCACACCCATTTGAACATTTATGTTTACTCGTAGTTAATATCTCTTCTATTCTCTCTCACACTCTCTCTCTCTCTGACACTATCGCCGCAAGTGCCCTTCTGTTACACTCGCCCAAAACTTTGTAAACAAATCTAGCGGTTTCCAATGACTCTACATTTTCTCTATTAATTGCTGCTGTCTTTACTCTCTATCATTCCTCTCACCACATATGAAACCGTATTCTTTGATCTCCCCTTCCCTACAACCCATTCTTCGTTCTGACAATAGCCCTTCCTTATCTCTCGGTCCTAAGATAAAACGAACTGTGGCACACATCTAAGTAAGCAATGCTCTGCAAGCATTTCACGCTTATATTTTGCATTTCTGCACTTCTATCCATTCCCAGATCCCGCCCTCCTTCCTGTTACGCGTCCCTTGACATCTGCATCTACATCTAAATGAATACTCTGCAATTCATAATTATGTGCTTGGCAGGGGGTCTGTGGTCTGGTGGATTAATCTTGTATTGAAGTGTAAAACGTGTAGGTTCACATCTCACGTCAGGCGTAGATTTTTAACACACACAAGTAGCTCTCCTTCACCCCTAGTAACGCCAAGTGCAGAACGCCAGTAAGCTCCGTAGTTCAATATCCGCAGTAAAGATAACATCCCTTCGCTGCCGACTGGACATTCGTTTGAGCTGTGACAGATGGAGAAACCCCGGAAGGCAGAGACTCTGTCACCAGCAAGCCGTCGTAAACTAGAAACCGTATTTCATTTAATGAACCAATGGCCATGTATGTTCACAAGGCTCTTACTTTATTTCAAACTGAGAGGTTGAAAATTGTGATGCTGGACTGGGATTAGAATTCGTATTCACTGTGTTCCCGAAGATTGCAAACTCTTCTAGGCGTCCTCGAAAGGCACCTATCTGGTTTCGAATCCTGATCAGCACAAAATATTCATTATTTCATTTCAAGCCCTAGCATGTGCACTCCGAACTACTGGTGAAAAATAGCTGCATTTTCAACGTCTCTTCGTGCGTTGTCAGCTGTAACGTGTTCGTTTCAACTCACAGCCACATGATGAGCTTTTTATCACAACATTACAAGATCAAACGTTTCCTTACATCTTTTCAAGTTCAAACATTCCTCTCCATCCTACTGGTGAAAACGGATTTGGGTTTGACGTTCTGTTCGTTGTGATCACCAACGACGAGATGTTGTGGATTCAACTTCTAGCCAGCAGAGTAATTTCCATCACATCATTAAAAGTACAAACATGCCATTCCTAGCTATTATTGGAAAAGAATTTGACAGTTAAAGTTTCTTCATCACCACGTGTGCGGGGTTTGAATTCCATTCAGCACAGAACTTTTAGTCGCCTGATGTCTAGCTAAACATGCGCCCATCTCGCTACTGGTGAACCAACAATAGCTATTTATCGTCTGTTCCTGGCTAGAAAGCGACGGTGCTAGATGCTGGGTTCGAATCCTAGTCAGGCAAAAACAATTCTATCGCCAATCAAGGTTCCAGCATTTCGCAATTGGTGAAAACATTTGATATTTAACTTCTGATTTTATGTACAGTAGTGCTCAAAAGTATCCGAACGACCTGAATTGCATTTCACCTGATTCCCATGCGACCTACATAACGCAGCTGCCTCGCAGGTCCTCTAATCCCTCCTTGGTACAGTCGTTTGACTATTGAAAATGGTTCCAACAAATCACCACTAGAAAACACTGCTCTGCATCGCAATAACTCAAGACGTAAAGTAATACCACGATACTACAAATATCAGGGAACACCTCATCACAGATAAGACTGTCCTTAAGGCTTGTAAGCTCATATTTATTGCAATAAATGACATACCTGAAATGTTAGCACTCTCATTATTACGTCAGATAGGTAATCCACGTAGTAAGTTCGTCGTATTCATGATTTCCTCTTCAAAGTAACATACCATACTTGTTATTTAACACAACATGTCATTAAAAATTTACGTTATTCACGAGCAGCTAGTTGAGAATACGTATGAACTTCAAATGACACGCCGAACCGACTCGTTCTGCATATGGATTCAAACCCAGGTCATGCAGGCTAGGCCGTGGTGGCCGTGAGGTTTTAACAAGGGAATCTCTCCATTGCACCCTCGTCAGATTTAGTTATAAGTTGGCACAGTGGATAGGCCTTGAAAAACTGAACACAGATCAGTCGAGAAAACAGGAAGAAGTTATGTGGAACTGTGAAAAAAATAAGCAAAATATACAAACTGAGTAGTCTATGCGTAACATAGGCAACATTAATGAGAGTGTGAGCTCAGGAGCGCTGTGGTCCCGTGGTTAGCGTGAGCAGCTGCGGAACGAGAGGTCCTTGGTTCCTCGCGTGCAAAGTTTAATTTCTTACTTTCAGACAATTATTATCTGTCCGTCCGTCCGTCCGATGCGAGGTAACTGCGCCGTAGTATGGTGCGCTACACCTAAACAAACATCGAAGCACACGACGTCAGTCGGCTACAGGGCACGGAAGAGAGATATTCCTGCTAACGTGGCTCCCTGGCTGGCAGTTGACTGTTCGCTACTTTGGACGAGAGTGCATTAAATACGTCATATGTATTCCGTGCCGGCCGGTGTGGCCGTGCGGTTCTAAGCGCGTCAGTTTGGAACCGCGTGACCGCTACGGTCGCAGGTTAGAATCCTGCCTCGGGCATGGATGTGTGTGATGTCCTTAGGTTAGTTAGGTTTAAGTAGTTCTAAGTTCTAGGGGACTGATGACCTCAGTAGTTAAGTCCCATAGTGCTCAGAGCCATGTTTTTTAGATGTATTCCGTGGGCAATATGAATCCAGCAAATATAGCTACTGACTTCAATACCAAGGTCATATTTTCCGAACTGTAAGTTTGCGGTGCAGTCGAAAAACACAGACACTAAACTTATTACAGTGAACAGAGACGTCAATGAACGAACGGACAGGCCATAACTTTGCGAAAATAAAGAAAGTAAATTTTCCACACTAAGGAAGACTTGAACCAAGGACCTATCGTTCTGCAGCTGCTCACGCTAACCACGGGACCACAACGCTCCTGAGCTGACCCTATTCTTGATGTTGCCTATCTTGTGCATGGACTACTCAGTTTGTATATTTTGCTTATTTGTTTCATAGTTCCACACAACTTCTTCCTGTTTCTCGATTGAACTGTGTTCAGTTTTTCAAGGTCTATCCACTGTGCAAACTTATAACTAAATCTGAGGGGGGCTGCGATAGGGTGGTTCCCTTATAAGCACTTCAGTCCGGAACCGCGTGACTGCTACGGTCACAGGTTCGAATCCTGCCTCGGGCATGGATGTGTGTGATGTCCTTAGGTTAGTTAGGTTTAAGTAGTTCTATGTTCTAGGGGACTGATGACCTCAGATAATGACTCCCATAGTGCTCAGAGACATTTGAACCAATCATGCAGGCTAAGATTTCGTGACTGACGGAGATTAACAGTCATTCCTGAATAGACATAAAGAGAGCATCTAGCGTTAAAAGGTTTTTTGGCTTTTAACATTTAACCAAATATAACATTGATGTTGATAATTCATGGCAATGTTTGCCGACAAGATAAAGAATGCAACCTTTTAACACTAGATTGCGTACTCACGGCAGTTCTCCTTGGCCGTTTCTTGGTACGACTTGGAAAAAGAGAAAAATTAATGAATGATCAATGATGCGTCGGTTCTCGATTGTGTTTAGGAGACGTACGGATTGATTGCGTGAAAATAGTTTCTCAAATGACCTCTTAACCCGGATTGCTTTCACGCAATCAGTCTCTTCAATGAAATTACCTAAGGGACCTATTTGAATAATAAAAAAAATTGGAAATGAATGCAAAACAGTGAAATTTTGTAAAAAAAGTTGTCAGTTCGGAAATTGAACACGTTAATGGTCTCCCAAATACAATCGAGACACCGCGATAAAGAGCGAACCTGTAACAAAGTTCATTTTTTTAAACATAAACATTATTTGTGGTTGATTTAAAGAAAAGAATAAGCATAGATTTTCTGTATAGTGAAGCTTCAATATATTCGTAAAGAACAAAGGCGTTAAACTATAAACATTAACAAATTTACAATGTATACAAAACTTACATTTTTATGTTTTTCTCGTACATGGAGCAGTCCAACAATCGCTGCTTCTGTATGTGTGATATTTTGTAAAAATTAAATGTCCTGGCGTGCGCGTAAGTATTTTTTTTTATCGTCACAAAGTTTACAAAAGCGTTTTTGTTTTCTTGGTGATAACGTGGTTTTTCACACCAAAAGAAATATAACTTGTAGCGGTGCTACACAACACGTCTTAACAAGTCGGCAACCAAACATCAAAGGTAATGAAGTACATGTTAACATATCGGCGACCAGAAGTACAACTAACTATAAAGACTCTAGAACTTTCCTAACAAATGATAAATTGTTCTTTCTTCTGTTTCGCAGCTTCTTGCTATCAAGCGCTGCGGCAATGATTTTAAATATCTGCGCCCAGCGAGTCATAGTATTTAAAAGTACCTTTTAAACGCTGGCCGCGCGTCTTGGTGTAGGCGAACGTTATAAACAGATTTCGTTTTTTTTTTTACTCTCGTGTTGTCATGCTTAGTATCACTGCAAACTACAGCTTGGTGGCTGTCCTTTTCTCATATGCAAAATGTCTGAAATCCAATAATATCACATTGCTTCCCGCGTGAGGAGCGATGACTCCGTCAGGATCATCGAGACTCACGCGTAGTCGTGATATTATTGCTTTCGTGAAACAAGTTAGTATTACTTGCAAAAATTCTTTACAATAGATTTTACACACTGCATCAGACAAAGTGGTTAACATACAGAGTATCGAGTAAGTATATTCGTACGACTGAAATTGATAGTAATTTGTCCATAGGGTAACTACATGACAATTGAACTGTGCTCTTTCTAATGTATTGTACAAGGATAACAAATGTTCATTTCTCGGTAAAAGATAATGAAATTACGATAAAGATACACATACATAGATACATTATACATGGCATAATAAATATAAAAAAAAAACAAAGAAATAAATTACTTGACTTCGCAGGAAGTCTGGGTGCTGTATGCACTCGTGGAAAAAAATATGTTACAAAAAATTGACATTCTTGTTTTACAATTACATATTACAGGAATATTTTTGTCGTTGTTTTGTCGAAGATTTCTTGCAGTAAATACGTAGCACTTTACTTATTTGTGGCTTTTATGACCGGCAAAAAAAAAAAAATGTTTCACTACACTTGGGTAGGTATGAGTTGCACTGGGAGTGGTAGAACTTCGGGTATAAATGATGGCACTGCACTTGAGTGGGGAAATTGATTACATTTTCACAGTGGAGGAAAAGTAGGGCATCACTTTCACTGTGGAAGTTGGAGTAGTTGTCGGGGTGTGATGTTGCGTTGGAAATACGTCGTGGGTCAGGAACTGGAAGACTGGTTCTGCAACATGTTGAGCCGTATGGTGGCGGTCTCTATTTCACTTGACACTTGTCCGTGCTTCCATTTATGTTTTCGTACATGAAAAATACAGAAAAAAAATCTGTATTAGACTGTGCTTACTTACTAATAACTTAGTCTAAAAGAAAATTGGATTAGGTAAGGATAACAATTGTTTATGTACATAAGGTCTCATTCTCTTAGGAATGCTCAGTTCTCGTATTTATCTATTTTTCTGGTTTTATTTGGTTCGACACGTTTTCGTCATTACTCGGTCTGGTCAGTAAATTCGGTAGCAATTATCAAAATCGAGCTTAAGACTCTTCCGATTAGTGTCTTTATAATTTCACAAGGTACATGAGTGCTTAATTCATTGCTTTATCATATTTTATTTTGAATGCATTTCAAACACATTTGGCATCCGCGCTCGTTGTGCAAAGAAAAATTGATTGTTGAGCGCTCAGCGTACACAGTGTTACGTCCGTTGGTCACAATCACGTGATAATAACTTGACAGTTCCACAACGCTAGCCGCAGTATTCTGCGAGAAGCAGAGCGTTAGGTGTCTACTAGCCGTGGTGTGATTTTTTACACAGTTTTTCATCGACTCTGGATTACGGAAGCAGTCAGATGCGGCGACTCCCGCAGCTGTTTCGAAGAATGCGTCCGTGGAAAGGCGTACAGTACCGTTTGTGGTAAGTACAACACTTATTCACTTTCACTGTTCGGCTTTCTACATCGTGGTTTCGTGGTACAAGTACTTATAACATTACTTCACACGCGGTATTTCACACGTGTCATTGGAGTTATCACCTTTTCAGTTCACACGTGATTATTAATTCGTGTTCACATTTATTTGGTCGTCATGTTAAGGTTCACACGCGCCACTTTTATACGTGTCCATTAATTACTTGTCTATAGTCGGTTCACACGCAGCAGCATATACGTGTCCATTTATTACTGACTGCATTATTACTACAAAGTACAGTTAACATTTAGTATACATATCATGTCTAAAAATTATTTACAAAGAAATATTTAGTCTCTGTGACTACAAGGTCTGACGAAAAGCGTGTCTCTTGTTCGTAGTTTGTGCTTCCAAGGCACTTTAGGTTTACACTTTGTTCGGAATCTTGTTATTCTTTTCTTTTTACAATAGTTACTCTTTTCGCAAGTTCAGCTCTTTTATTTTCTCTCTATTACGTCGTTAGTTTGAAGACATAGTCAATGTGGCTTCGTTTACGTGATGAACAGTTCGTGTTCAAACTACCATTAGGGTAATTGGGAAGCTTGGTGTTCCCTGTCGTGCAATTGCACATAACAAATCTTAATTGAACTCGCAATTTGCGAAGAATAAGCATAGCCCGTCGACAACCAATGTGTCACGACTATCCATTCGTATAGCCTGTATGTATCAATCATGCAACCAGCTCGTAAAATTCACTTCTCTACTGGATAAGGTAGGATGGTAAGGATACTGGTTAGAGGAAAACACAAAAGACTTTTATGGAGTGAAGAGATTTGAAGACACAGTGTTAATGACGTATTATATGATGAGCTTCACATAAATTATTATCACCTTAGTTTTTCATAACAAATAGTATAATTAAATCGATACAGTAGTTTCAGTGTCGTCTGATCCAGTTCTCTAAACAATTTTCTGTGCATATCTAAAATTACTTAACCATGCATTAGCAGTGAACTGTGTCTGTTAACTATCTTCTGTTCCATGTATCGTAAAATTGTTTTCTAAAAAAAAATCGTCATATCTCGAGGACCTGAAATAGATATTTCTAGTTCTAAACTAATTTATTTATAAATGATCTTTGTATTTCAGCTGCACTGTGCCGTAAAATTATGAGCGTATACGGTTTTCTCCGTATTATAATAAAATGTTTGAGTTGCGCACTTCTTTCCTGCTACCTGGATCGTTATTGACTTACTTGATTCTTATATGCTAAGCTGCTGCTTTTTGCCTGCTGCGTTTCATAGGTGGTCTCATAAAATTTGTTGTCACACACTCCTTATGCATAACATAACATTTACCTCATTAGAGTAAGCGACCTTGATAATTTTTTTTTATTTTTATTTTTTTTTTTTACCTACGAGCAATCATTCTGGTCTGAACGATCATTTTAATTTATTTCATTCAAGAGGAGAGAGCTTTGCTATACTTATAACTAGTGGTAGCAGGTGGCACTTAGCACGTCCCTACTATAATATTTATTTGTCAGCTCTTTCGGCTGTGGCCGTTCATGGCTCAATTAACTTAAAACTAACTTACATCTAAGGCAAATTTTGCTCTCCTACAATAAATGTGTTTTACTTAAGGTGCTCATATAAATTACTTATCTTGTTGTGGCAGGTCGACAGGGTGTTAGTCCTGTGCATTACTCTTACATACGTTGGTACTTCACACATAGTATAACAACTTCTAGTGTGTGTATATTTTATTTTAGCAGCTTAACTTAACAGATATTTTCAGTGGTTGACTCTGTATTTCTTCAAGTCTGCGTGATGAAACAATCCTTTTATTCGTCCAGATACAGGGTCAGCTAATAGATAGCAACCAATGTGCGGCTTTCTTAAGATAATATATGGTCCTTCATACAAGTGCTGCCACTTGCGATTCTTATGATGAATCAAAGATGGTTTGAAGTGGGTCTTTAATAGCACTCGTTCATTTATACGATACGATAAGACTTTGCTAATGTGTTTGTCATGCGCCTTTTTTCTTAGGTTGGCATGAGTTGTTAAAGATATGAGAGCTTGTCTTAACTTGTCGTCTAATGTTACTTCGGGGTATTGTAATTTTGGGATGGGGTCTACCCATTCATTTCTTTCTAGTCGTTTAGAGACTAGTTCTGATGGTGTGAAACCAGTTGATGTGTGAGGTAAATTATTAACAATCTCTTCAAAGGGGGTGACGAAATCAATCCACCGTGTCTGCTGGTTTGGAATATACGTTCGTATGAAACGATTGAACTCTTTGAATACTCTTTCTGTGGGATTACTTTGCGGTCGATACCGGGATATCAAAATTTGTCTGATGTCGTTGGTTGCAAGGAAATTTCTCCATCGTTTCCCCACGAAAGTTGATGCGTTATCAGATAACATGGCTTCAGGCTTGCCAAAGCGAGGAAAATAGTCTTTCTCAATACGTCTAATTAGTGGAAGTATATTAGATGACTTCATTGCATAGAGTCTCACGTGTTTGGTAAAAAGATCTAACAATACGACCAGATACTTCACACCTCCTCTTCCCTGAGGAAGTGGACCTGCATAATCCAAACTGACGATTTGGTTTGGTCTTTCTGTACGTATCGGGTTTAAAGGTAAGGCATTTGACAAGTTGAAAGGCTTCGCCTTTTGGCAAATGGAACAATTTCTTAATAATTGGTGCACCTTCTTGTGAAGATTAGGTACATAGCAGTATGTTGAAATCTTGCGTTTGCATTTTTCTGGGCCATAGTGACCCCAGGAGAGGTGAGTGTACCAAATGAGATGTTCAACATAATCTTTAGGAATACAGACACACCACCTTCCTGTCAACAGAGAAGTTCCGTGAAACAAAACTCCATTGTGTACTTTATAAAATATTGACAACGAGTGATCAGGGTTGTTTTGAAGAAGCTGTTTAATTTCTAGCCAATTGCGATCTGTGTCTTGAAGAGTATTCATTTGACGGCAAAGACGCAGAAAGTAACTCCGATGTAGAGGATCTTTCATAAGAAGAATTTTGTGATTAGAAATCTGTTCTATTAATTCAGTAGGCTCCGGCAATCCTTCCGGCATACGTGACAAAGCATCAGCAATGATGTTATCCTTGCCCTTTACGTAAATAATTTCAAAATCATACTCTTGTAGAAATAAACACCATCGAGTAAGCCGAGGATGATACAGTTTGCAAGAGAGTAAGAAGCTCAGTGCTTGATGATCTGAGTATACTCTGATTTTATGACCATAAATATAGTAATTAAAGCGGCGAAAAGCCCACACAACGGCTAATCCCTCTAATTCGGTTACCGAATATGATCTCTCACATTCGGTTAAGACTCGACTGGCAAAGCTGATTATTTTGACTTCCTCCTGCCCATCTGTTTTGTCTATTTGAAATAAACATGCACCTAATCCTTGAAACGATGCATCGCAAGAAATGCAGAAATCTAAACTCATGTTTGGATGACTTAAAATGTTACTCTTTAGAAGAGCTTCTTTGATCTTGTCAAAGGCTTTTTGGCATTCAGAAGTCCACATCCAGTGGACGTTTTTTTTGAGCAAATTTAACAATGCGGGATTGTTCATTGATTGATTCGGAATAAAGCGACGGAAGAATGAAGCTAATCCAATGAAACCTTTTAGTTGCCTTTTAGTGCAAGGCACAGGGAAATTTTCTATTGCTGTTAACTTGCTGGGATCAGGTGAGATTCCTTCCGAAGAAATTATATGTCCTAAAAACTTGACTTCTTTCTTGGCAAATTTGAATTTTTGTAAATTTGCGGTAACACCAAAATCAGAGAATCTTTGAAAGATCTTTTGTAGGAGAGTTAAATGTTCTTCCCAGGAAGTCGTTGCGATCAGTAAATCATCAACATAGACGGTGACTTGGTGAAGTAACTCTGGTCCTAACACATAATCAAGTGCTGCAATAAAAACACCAGAACTAATGTTGAGACCGAAAGGTACTACACGAAAATGATAGGATCTGCCGGCGAAGATAAAGGCTGTGTACTTCCTCGATGATGATGATAGTTTCACCTGCCAATAGCTACTTCGGAGGTCTATTAGGATAAGAACCTCACACTATGGAATTTTTGTAGTTGTTCCTCCAGTGGTTCTGGTCTTGTGCATACTGGAATGATGATTTTATTAATATTCCTTGCGTCCAAGACAAGTCTGACGCTTCCATCGTTTTTGAAAACAGGTAACAATGGGCTACTGTAGGGAGAGTCGGACGGTTCTATGATTTTCCACTTAAGCATTTTACGTATTTCTTGTTTGACGGCTTCTTTACGGGACTGCGGAACTGAATAGGTTGTTTTGCAAAAAGTATCATGGGGTTTCACTCTCATGTTAAATTCATAGTCTGCTATGATACCTGGTTTTCTGGAAAAAATGTTCACAAATGTTGCTAATAGGTCGTGTAGTTCATACTTCTGTCTGTCGTCGAGTCCGTCTGTTTCCACAATTTTTATGCGTAACTCGTCGGCAGTTGGTAATAAGTCAGGGTCATTGTTGACGTCACTGAACTCGTCAACCGCACGGTGGTAATGTTGCCTGTCAGAAAGTCTACGTATTTTCACTTTACGTTCCAGGTTGGTTATCCTGACTTTGGTTCTCATTAGATGAATGACCAGTGTCCTATCATCTAGTCTTAACGTGCACTTACCTTCAGCTAAATCAATGATGGCACGATTTCTTCGTAGAAAGTCCATTCCTAACAAGCATGGCACTGACAGGTTCTTTACTACTAAAAATGTGCACGGTATACAGTCGGATTTAAATTGTATTGTTGCTTGTACTTGCAAGCTAACCTTCTGTACTAGGAAGCCTACTGCTCCGGATACAGTACATCCTTGTACAGGAAGTGAAGGAATTTTTGTTACAGAGCAAACCTTTTTATATACACACATAGACATAGCATTAATATTTGCACCTGTGTCGATGATAGCAATGATTGGTATATCATAAATGTGAATCAGAGTTGACGCTTGTACTTGGTTTTCCCAAAAGTCGTTGTTTTCGTAGGTGTTCTTTTCGTCTAATAGTTCGTCCCGTAAGTCTCTGTCGTCTTCGTATCTAATTACGTTGATATGTCTTTTAATGAAGTTGCCCCCCATTGGTTCCGCAGCTTCCCCGTGGAGGCCTAAAGAAGCTGCTAATGGTTTTCCGACTGGGGTGGAGCTGAAATGTCAGTTATTTTTACTTGACTAGTATTTTGCGACCTACCAGGTCGAAAATTTGCGTTCGTATCCCATACGACTTGTGCATCTGTTGATTGCGTGTTATTTGACATCGCGTTTGGTGCTTGGTTCGCCTGTGTGTAAAAAATAGTCGGATTTCCTTGGCTATTATAACCGGCGGTGTCAGGAAAAGCATCCGACGAATTGTCCTGACTATTTTTCCTGAACTGTTGGTTGCGTTGGTGAGAAAATGTCGCATTTTTCGGCTGTGAAAAATTTATTTGCTGAGAGGGAGTGAAGTGACTCGGCTGACTGTACTGTTGTGGTCTGTTATAATTGTTCCATTTCTTTCCCTTGTGACGACTTCCATTATTCGTCTTGTTGTTCTGGTACTGGTAATTACCGTTGTGATTTATCGGTGAATTACCGTTTTGTTGCTGTGTGTTTTGATAAATCGGATTGTAATTATTCTGGTGTGGATATTTGTTATATTGTTTTCCATTACAGCGGTTGACACTGTTATGATTGCCGTAAGGCTGAGCGTTTGGTTGTCCCGTGTTATGTTGGTATGACATTCCATTGACGCAATTTGTTATGTGCTGCTGCGGAGCGGGCGGTCCATTATTATAATTATTCCGCGCGCTCGCACGCACATCCTCATAGATCATATCCAAATTGTCAAGAACAGAAAGAAAGGCTTCTAGGTCTTCTTCACTCACATTAACTAGTTTTTCTCTTATTGACACAGGAAGTTTTGACTTTAAGATCATGATTACATCTTTGGTTGAAATGGGCGTGTCCCAATACTGAATTTTACGTAGATATTTTTCAAAATAACGTCTCAAACCTCCTCCTTTGGTGTTGAAAGGTTCGGCGTTGTAAACCTCCTTTCGGAGTCTTTGTTGTATTCCTGAACTCCAGAATTTATTCAAAAAATGCTTTTCAAAATCTGCATAGGTGTGACATTTGTCTATTATTTCTGTACCCCAAATTGATCCTTCACCGTGTACATAGCCTAAGGTGAACTGTATCCGCTGCCTGTCGTTCCATGATTCTGGAAAAGAGCCTGTGAATGATTTTAGAAATACTATTGGATGTATATTTCGTTTTTCAGGTATAAAAGGCTGAAAAGCTCTGTGTTTTAGCACACTCTCGTCTCGCATTAGTTCAACGAGTGTTAGTTGATCGGCATGACTACATGACGTAGAAGTTTCGCCACGCGTATTATTTACTGTTGGTGAGAATTGTACCTGACACTCGGGATATTGACGATTATCGTGTTCTGGCGGTAGCGAATACTCACTTTGATTGTCACCTTGCAATTCCGTAACTTGTCGTTTTAGTTGATCTATATCATTGCTTAGCTGACGTTTCCATTCCGGAAGATCGTGGCTAAATGCTCGTCTGATTTCACCTAATTCACTGGTTAAAGTGTCACCAGAAGTACCGGGAGCGGTTAAGATTTCTGCTGTAGCAGATTTAACCGTACCCTTTAGTTCAGCGTGTACCTTGCTGACAATGTACTGTTCTTTGGATTGCATCCACTCTTCAAATTCCCTATTAAGTGTATTGCTTATACCGGTGTTGACATCTGCGATCTTTTTGTCAATATTGACATCGGACATTTGCTGAGCAAGGTCTTCGACTCGCTCGCCAACGTGGTTGACACTTTCTGTCAATTGGCTTACTCTCTTTGAAACATCACTGTAATGTTTCAAAGAGTTACTCGCAGTTGATTTACACACATCTATTTGGGCCTGCATATCTATGAACTTGCTACCAATATTGGTCTCGGCGGATTCCACCATCGATAGAACACTATCAATTTTTGCGTGTACGCTTGCGTTTAGCTCGCTTGCGTAAGCAGTGGTAATGGCTTTAATTTTTTCCTCCATGGTGTCATTCGATTTTTTGATTTGTGCTTGGATGTCGGTAATAACAGAATTTATATTGTTCATTCGCACTTGAGTGTCCTCTACCCTTGATTCTAAACTGTTGAACCTGCTGTCACTTTGGTTTGCTAACTGACTGATTTGCGTTTCAATATTGTCACTTTGGTTTGTCAACTGACTGATTTGCGTTTCAATATTGTCACTTTGGTTTGTTAACTGTGCCATTCGAGTGTCAAGATTACCCATGTTTGCTTCAAAACTGGTTTCCATATCAGCAAACAATTTTAGTATATCTGACAGCGAGCATTCACGTGACTGCGACGCGGTCTGTGGCACCGACAGCTCACGTGTCGCTTCGTCCTGTGTTGTTCCCTCACTACGAGATTCAGGTTTGTTTACACCCGCGCGCGGTCTAAGTTGCCTTGGTTGCTCATCAGCCATCGTAAATTTAAAGTAGTTACACTGCACGAGCTAGAAAAGATAATTTTTTTTTTTAAATTATGATTTTCACTTGTCAGGTGCGCCAAGGATTTCGCGTCCTGATTTCTCAGATATTGCTTGCGCGTTATAAACAATTGAAACTCTGACACACGAAAATGCCAATATGGCAACGAGAGAGATAAAATAAATGAAAAACACTTATAGAGCACTGAAACTGGCGGCCATTGTGATTTATTAAAATGCACAACAATGGAATTCTTGCTAACTATTTCTAACTATTGTAAGCGAAATGATGTGATAGAGGCGGATCTAATAGAAAAAAGAAACAGAAATTTGGAAATTAAATTGCTTGAGGAAAAGGAAAAAAAACGTAGAGAGTGAATGTCACGAGCCGACTGAATGCTCGGTACGCAAAGCTTCAAACGTAATGAAAAATCGTACTCACATTAGTTGTCTTGCGCGCTGCTATTTATTGCTGTTGTGGATTCTTGCTGCGATTTTCTGCATATGCGTCCTTTTTTTTTATCACTGTTCTAGGCTTCCAATTTTCTCCAGATGGTAGCATGAAAATAAAAAGAACAAATTAGTTTTTTAGTTAAGTCCCTGTTCGGGCGCCACATCTAGCGTTAAAAGGTTTTTTTTTTTGTTTGGCTTTTCTGATTTAACCTAATATAACATTGATGTTGATAATTCATGGCAATGTTTGCCGACAAGATAAAGAATGCAACCTTTTAACACTAGATTGCGTACTCACGGCAGTTCTCCTTGGCCGTTTCTTGGTACGACTTGGAAAAAGAGAAAAATTAATGAATGATCAATGATGCGTCGGTTCTCGATTGTGTTTAGGAGACGTACGGATTGATTGCGTGAAAATAGTTTCTCAAATGACCTCTTAACCCGGATTGCTTTCACGCAATCAGTCTCTTCAATGAAATTACCTAAGGGACCTATTTGAATAATAAAAAAAATTGGAAATGAATGCAAAACAGTGAAATTTTGTAAAAAAAGGTTGTCAGTTCGGAAATTGAACACGTTAATGGTCTCCCAAATACAATCGAGACACCGCGATAAAGAGCGAACCTGTAACAAAGTTCATTTTTTTTAAACATAAACATTATTTGTGGTTGATTTAAAGAAAAGAATAAGCATAGATTTTCTGTATAGTGAAGCTTCAATATATTCGTAAAGAACAAAGGCGTTAAACTATAAACATTAACAAATTTACAATGTATACAAAACTTACATTTTTATGTTTTTCTCGTACATGGAGCAGTCCAACAATCGCTGCTTCTGTATGTGTGATATTTTGTAAAAATTAAATGTCCTGGCGTGCGCGTAAGTATTTTTTTTTATCGTCACAAAGTTTACAAAAGCGTTTTTGTTTTCTTGGTGATAACGTGGTTTTTCACACCAAAAGAAATATAACTTGTAGCGGTGCTACACAACACGTCTTAACAAGTCGGCAACCAAACATCAAAGGTAATGAAGTACATGTTAACATATCGGCGACCAGAAGTACAACTAACTATAAAGACTCTAGAACTTTCCTAACAAATGATAAATTGTTCTTTCTTCTGTTTCGCAGCTTCTTGCTATCAAGCGCTGCGGCAATGATTTTAAATATCTGCGCCCAGCGAGTCATAGTATTTAAAAGTACCTTTTAAACGCTGGCCGCGCGTCTTGGTGTAGGCGAACGTTATAAACAGATTTCGTTTTTTTTTTACTCTCGTGTTGTCATGCTTAGTATCACTGCAAACTACAGCTTGGTGGCTGTCCTTTTCTCATATGCAAAATGTCTGAAATCCAATAATATCACAGTGATATACCTCATTTTTGGACAGTATCAGTTAGCAAATATCAACTTTAAATTATATAACGTAAACATTTTTAACGGACGCGAATTCCTATCCAGAATCTATTTTCCCTGTTAACGAACTACGAGAGATGTTAAATATTGCTACTTCACAAATAACTTACTTGAAATGCAGTGAGCTAAAGCTTTGTGTTGGACAGGGATTGGAACCCAGAATCTAATAGGATTGTTATCGAAGCACAATCAACTTTGACATATCGGATTTTCTCGGCAGTAGCTAGATGCATTAACTGAAATGACGAGACGAAACATTAATTTTTTCCTTCCCAGGACTCCAACTCGGCACATATCGCTCTTATATTCTAGAGAAAAGGAACGTTAAGTATGAGTCTGTTACACCAGCAGTGACATGTGAGCATGTTTGAACTAGAAATAATATGACAATGAGTTCAGTGCTGACTGGTAATCGATCCCCAACACATATCGCTACACACAAAGAAACGTCAGCCATCGATTTTTTCTCCACCAGCAGCTCGGAATAACATCATTGAACTTACAGCGATCTCGCAAATAGTTCTGTGTCTCACTGGGAGTCAAAAACGTCAGATATCGTTAGTGTTGACAACGAATGAAAATGCATTAAAAATAAAAATTGTTATTCACCAGCAGATCGGTGTTCTCATGTTAGAGCTTGATAATACATAGTGAAAAGTTTAGTGCTGGGCCAGGATTCCAACCCATTCATGCGCAATATGTGGAGATGTTGAGGAATCTGCAGTTTTGAACAAACAACAAGTTGTAGTCGAGCTGTATTGTCACGAAGGGATCAAATTCCGCGTTAAGGGCGGTCTGAGTTGCATTCCCAGTTCAGAACCAATTTTACGACATACAGAAGCTCAAATGAAAGACGGAATAAGTGTCCTGTGACCATACACAGGGTTTGTTTCGTCACTAGAAATAAATAACTAGTATTAGAAAGGTTAATGGTGAAAGAATTTCTACATATCGCCACTCCTTACTTTATTGTGGTTCCACCTAACGTCTACTTGGTAGAGAAGGAATACCGTGTTTAATGTGATTTTCAGACCACAATGCCATTATACCTTCTTCACTTGGCGTAGCCAGAAGAGAATAGAATCTGCCTCTCCGTATAAAAAAACATCGGCAGAAGTTGGAATCGAACCGAGACAATCATCACATGAAACTATCATCAGTCCAACAGACCACCAAACCCTCTTCTCTACGACTCATTTCTCTATCATAACACCGTTGCGGCACACAAGATGAGAATTCTGACACACAGGCTCCCTGTTGTGGTTTGCAGGATGTTCATTACATTCATTTACTTGGTTGACCGAATCGCCATGAACTAGGTGCCTTGTCTACCCAGTGCATACATTCGACTCTATTTCGTAATCACCGAAATAAAATAACGTAACTGCCACCTACACAGAACTGCCAACAGTGTAGGACGCAGAAATTTAAACAGGAAGTGTTCCTTTCCATTTGAGGTACTCTATTGCACTATCTGTTTGTTGAAACCATCGTGCAGTGCAAAAGAAATGCTGTAACTGTCTGTCTCTCAGAAGTCTAGATCCGGCCATATGCATTATCTCACAGCACTGTGGAATACCGAAGTTCTGGAGGAACTGTTGTTCACTTCCAGAGGTTATGTAGCTACGTCACAGCTAGTAGCGTAACGGTAAGAGTCGCGCACTGTTGATGAGACGTCGCGTGTTCTATTACATTCGCTACTACCATTTTTTAACGCAATTCTGCTGTCTGCTGAAGTTATCAATTTAATGGAAATTTGAACATAATTCTCTTCACTTCTCAACCCAAAATAGTCGCATGTGGAAAAAAGGCTAACTTCTGCGTCATTTTGTTCTTTTCAGGTTTAATAGACGGCCAGGCAGCAGATGCATTCGAAGCTTTTGTATTATGTATGGGGAGAGCGCATCGTGCCAAAACTGTCAGAAAAGTATTTTCTACATTAGCTGTCGTCTGGTAGTGGCATTTTATTCTTCTTCAAACCTTGTTTGACAGCTTTAACTCAGAACAATTTTTCTACATGCACGTTATCAATAAACTGCATGTGCATTGTCAGACTGTTATAGATAACATCAGAGAATTCGCATGTATCGTTGATGATTAATTTCTCTCTCATGTTTAGTATTATTTTAACAACACTAAAAGAAACCTTACGAAAACTGTGCACTGTATTGTAAGAAATGAAATAAAACTACCCACGATAACCTTTCGACGAAAGTGTGTTTTAACAAAACTGAGTATCTGTACATAAGCGTGCCTCTATCTTCACGAATTAGTAAAACACTATTCACTTAGATTTCGATTGGGTCTGTCTTTAAATTGTATGCTGTGTCATACTCAACAGATGTGCAAAAGTGGCATTTCATAAATAAACTTACGTATTCGTAGAAACCCAAAATTAGCTTTTCAGCAGCGAAAAGAGGCGTTACCTGTTGTGCAGCATTGTAAGTTTTTCACAATTGCACTGTGAGCTGAAAGTATTTTCTTACGATTTGCTTATCGATGTTTGATCTGACTGCTTGCAGCTCTTACACAGAAGGGATAAAAACGTTACATTCAGCGTGGCTGGAACCGCGAACCATAACAGTGGCGTTTCCACAGGTCAGCACGTCAACACAGAGCTAGCGGATAGATGTGGTTCGCGCCTTCCTCTTTCGGGGCCAATAGTGGCTAGAACTCTTAAACCGCTATTTACAGGACGATATTAGCTGCGATTGCCACATTCAATGACTTTGCTGGGCTGAAAACCGTAAATTTACAATCTTCTGTTACACCTCAAGAAATAACAACTCAGGTTATTCAAAGGAAATGACACGAGAAATCAAGTGAACTTTGAGGCTTAATTACGTGCACACCAGGAAGTAACTCGTCGATCACAGAGTTGCCAAACATACATTGCGTTGTTGCGAAATCTCAGTTACATTACCAGCAGGAAGAAGACGAACCGATGCGATCCAACAGCGGGCTGGGAAGTGAACATGGCTGGCGCCTCAAAGACGAGGCTGCTACGGCCTAGAATACGTAATACGTCTGATTCGCATTTCTGTAACTAGGTTTAGGGACTGGAGCTTAGTTGCTAATAATACTCAGAACTGACTGCTACTAAGCATCATAAATCAGTAACTCTCATGGCTGTTTTTATATTTCTTTCGTAACTGTACTCAAAACTAAGAAACTCTTTCACGGACGTTTTCGTGCCACACCGATAGTCGAGCACAACAAACAAATAAAAATAAGAAGAGAAAGTTGGCCAGTGTGTGTGTGTGTGTGTGTGTGTGTGTGTGTGTGTGTGTGTTTGTGTGTGTGAGAGAGAGAGATAGGAAGAGAGAGAGAGAGGGTAAAAAATTGTTGTAAAGAAATTGAATACTGATATGTAAAGAAATCTTTTTCATTAAAATGACTCGTTCCACATCATTACGAAATGTCGTACTCATGATCTATGGAACAAGTATTAATCTAATCTAATCTAATCATATCATATTGCTGACTATCCATGAAGAGTCATGAAGTACCGAAATTTTTGCCTATATCAGTAACCAAATCTAAACTTGAAAATAAAAGACGGGGATTCCTATCAAGACCCTTTCATCCCTGTTATCTAACCATGAAACATGTCTGATATACCTCAATTCAGAAGTAACGATGTGTGTATGAATTTCAAGATTAAGCGCATGATGTGAAGTTCTGCGACGGAGATACGAACCCAAGACGTAATCGGATTGTTGACTAAGTAAAATCAAATGTTACGTATCGGTTTTTCTTGCCAGCTGCTAGGTGTTTAATCTAAAATAAGGACACAAATTTTTGTGCCTGAGCTACAATCGAACCGCACTCCTATCGTTCTTCTTTATTGTCCACGAATATTTCTTAAGTATCAATTTCTTACTCACCATCAGCAAGATGTGTGCGTATTTGTCCAAAAATTGTTGGCAACATGAACAGACATTAAAAATGCACGTTAATTTTCACTAGCAGGCCAGTGTGCACGTGATAGGGCTTGAAATGAAATTATGAATATTTTTGTACTGGATCAGGATTCGGACCCACATATTTACCTTTGGAGGAGACCTAGAGAAGACTGCAGTCTTGGGAAAAGGAATGAAATGATTGAACTATACTGTTCCGAGAGACTCATATCCTCGAAAGAGGAGATACCTTTAGACGGCTATCAGTTCATCAAATAAAATACAATTTTCTAATGTAAGTTTACTGGTGACACTATTTCTGTTTACCCTGACCTCCACCTGTCATTTTCCAACGTAAACCGACTCTGCCCAGTTTGGAATGAAGGAACGTGATGTTTAATGCGTATTCTGGATTGTAACAGCTTTCTCTTGAGGTTACCAGAGGTAAAGTTAATCTGTTTGTGCCTCTTAAAAGTAAATGCCTGAACCCAGGCATTGTACCTGTGATAGTTCGTTCCAACAGACCATTGTGGCCACATTTCCCAGCCCCAGGAGTGTGCTGTAATTGATGACGTTATTAGCTTACTAAACTAGTCACGGTGGAAAAAAATGCGAGTCTATTAAGTGGTTAAGTAGAAGCAAGCTTCTGACGTGGAGATTATGCTATTCGCATGTCAGCAGGATGTAAAGATTCTTCAAGGCGTCATAGCCTCGATTTGAAGCCATTTTGAAATTTTCACTAATTGAGGAAATTTCTTAGTTCCAGAAAATCCACTGTGAAGTGTGAAGTTACCGGAGAATTCGATTGTCATCGTCATCATTACTATCATTTTCTTCATACCGCTGCTGGAACTCATGTGCTTGAAGATCATTTAAGTCCTTTTGGTCATTATAGTAGTAGTTTCCCAAGAACAAGTTCTTTCCCTGTCTACGAAATCCTTTTCATGTTAATATCAAACATCAGCAATTACTCGTAGATCACATGAAAACTAAGTAATTGATGAAGACTCATGGGTGTGGATCCATTTCATCATAAGAAGACTAAACAAGAGGGAAACATTACGAAAGCAATGAATACGCTGGTTAGCATACATTATTTGTATAGATCTGAAGATGAAAAAGCGCAGACATGCACAGTGCCCGCATCTGCACTTTAGTTTCTGTCTTAATGGGCATAATTTTTAGTTTCTTCTCTTTTGAATTATCAAATTAATTGATTATTACGTGGTACAGAATAATTAGGTAACTGTGTTTCTGACAGCTTCCATTCGCACCAACATTTTTCTACATTATCGTGCAGTTCATGAAATTCTACTTGTATGATCACAAGACTGCACATACATGCAATCGATTTCGAGGTGCAAAGTAATTGTTATCTTACTTTTCGTGACAAGCTGGCAAAGTTGATTTCCAAAGACTTTTTATTGTACTATAATAATCTTTTGTAACAAAGTAACAAGGTAAGTGTTTTATTCCTATATATTTTGTGGGAAACTGTAATCGTGATGGAAGATTACACACTAAATGTTTGACACAGCTGGTAGGAGAAAACGCTGCATATTAACCAAACCCCGCGCCTCCTCTCCATATCCTCCTATGACACGAGCACAGGATTCGCCTCCTATAACGCTACAGAGCTGTTCCTAGCACAGCTGAGAATTGGCAACATCGTCACAAACATTTGGCAACACTGTGACAGTGCAATCACTTCCACGTATGGTACTGAACTGACTCGCTAAATTCACTTCATATTCCCTTTCCATTTGAATGACTCATGGTATATAATCCTCACGTAAACTAAGACACTGAGACAGAAATTTCAATTTTTTGGCTAAAGAAATGATATTCTTCACATAAGTGACAACTTTTAATATCTTTCACGATGCGTTATGAGGCTGAGTGACCAATACAATGACGAGAGTGGCGTGCTGACAGCAGTGTGTCCGTAGCACGCAGTCTCGCCGCGTCAGCCGTGCTGTGCGGACGTGTGCTGAGTTTCGTGGCGCGGTCTGCTGTGCTTCGGCGTGGTAAGTCGCAGTGCTCTTGCATCGTTGCAGAAATTCTACATATATTGAAATTTGAAATGTGAATCCGTGATGGCCCACTTGAACAGACAAGATACTTTGAAATTCTCGTTTGATCGTAATTACGCCCGACCTAAACTGCACGAAATCGAAGATTGGTTGGAATACGAAGTGAAAGTTGATTCAGAGGATGTCATTGGAATGCATTTCTCGATAGTGAGCAGCGTTGTATTTGTGAAATTGAGGAATGCTAACTTATGTGACAAAATAGTTGAGTCTTGCGGAGGAATTATGAAGTCTAAACATTGTGATGGAAACGTAGGCGAAGTCACCGTAACACATGCAGGGTTTGGCATACGAACGATCAGGATATTCGAACTACCATTCGAAGTACCGGCGGAACAAATAAACGCAGTGATAGCGCCGTACGGTAAAGTTCTCAGCAGTGTTGCCGAACTGTGGTCCAACGCGCGCAAATTCCAAGTTCTCAACGGAGTGAGACAATTAAAGGTCGATTTGCACAAACATGTACCGTCATACATCAGCGTCTGTGGATACCGAGGTTTCGTTATATACGACGGCCAGCCGAGGACGTGCGCGGCGTGCAACTCTCCCGGCCACGTCCGCGCTGAGTGTTTACAGCGGCGAGCGGCGCAGCTGCCGGCTGGCGAGGCGCCGAGACCGCCGGCTATGACTGCGCTGCCAGCGACTTACGCTACGGCTGCCCGCGGCCAAGTCCTGACCCCAAGCCCTGATGTGAACACGGAGAACCATCCACCCCGAGAAGAAGCCCCGACTGCCACTACTGACACAACAGAAGCTAGACCACCCGAACCTAAGGAAATCGTGACAGCTGTAACGGTTTCAACACAGCAGACACCGAAAGATATTGGGAGCCACAGCAAATTCTCCTACTCCTCCGCTGTTGAGAATGACATGCAAGAACCATCCCGGAATGAGCAACCTCATAGTGAACCGATTTCTCTATTGACACCATCATCCACCAAGAGCACGGCCGACAATTTGGCTCGAAACACCACCCGCTTAGAAGATTTGAAGAATGTTGAGGAAGAGAACATCAGACAGCAGCCGGTGAAACCTAAACGGCAAACACGAAAACAGAGCCCTGAAGAGATTTAAGAACTGGAGATAAAACTCTCCCGTACCAAAAAAATTCTTAAAACAGATCGAAGCGGAAAGCAAGGCGTGGTAGACATCGGAAAACCAGACATCCCCAACCCGAATGAGGACGTACAGATGAACCTCGACCCTCCAATTGAAGAAACAATGGACACTGTTGACCGCTGCGGAACTGATACGGGGACAGCATGGTCTGACGACACGGAATGCGCTTAGTTGGACTACCGAATGACGCAGGCGTATAAAATCGCCACGCTCAATGTAAACAGTTTCGGACGTAAAGTTACAATCTGTGAAGGATTACTTATATGCCGCCGACATTGACATAGCGATGTTACAAGAGGTCGTTACGACCAAAATAGCGGATGTGTACGGATATGAGGCGATCTTAAACATAGGCAATGAATGTGGAACAGGAATATTGTTCAAACACGGCATACCATGTACAGCAAAAGCAATTCTTGAATCTGGACGAGGCATAACTGCACAAATATATGATCTACTTCTTGTTAATATATATGCTCCCTCTGGATCCAGCGGAAAACGAGCAAGGGGCAATCTGTTCCGGGACGAAATTGTCCCATTAATAACGGATCCTCGACTGCACATCATTTTGGGTGGAGATTTTAACTGCGTATTGCGTCCAGAAGATCAAATCCCGAACTTCAACTTTTGTGAGGAGCTGTTGATGTTAATTAACGGACTAGATATGATAGATGCTTGGTGCCACCTTCGCCCGCACACCCGAGGATACACGTACGTATCCAGTACTTCGGCAAGCAGACTAGACAGGCTGTATGTAACGAAAGGTTTTATCCATAATGTAACTGACTGTGAATTTGGCCTCTTAACTTCTCGGATCACTGCGCATTTCATATAACCGCGAAGCATACTAAACAAAAAACATTCCTGGGAAGGGGCGTATGGCAGCTAAACGTGTCACTTTTGGAGGACGCAGTACTGAAACAGGAGATCCATGATACATGGCAGCGTTGTCTTCGGATACAATCCAGATATCCAACACGCATCATGTGGTGGCTACAGTCTGCGAAACCGCAGATAAAAAAATGCATCGCACGATATGGTCGCATGAAAGCGTACTGGCGAAAACGCACCTTGGAGTATCACTTTCTTTGCCTCCGCGAACTATATGATGACCCCATGGGATTAGTGGCAAACAGCTCTAGAATAAAACGCACTAAAGCAAGAATAACGCCGTTGGTACGACAATCAATAGAGGGGAAAAAAGTTCGATCGCGTCCTCCGATTGAACTGATGCAGGAGAATACGTCCGTATATCACGTGATACGGGAACAGAGGTAAACAAAAGTTAATCCACACTCTCAGCGATGAACAGGGGAACGAATACGATCAACAAGCCACAGTTAAAAACTACGTGGTGCAACATTATACAGATTTTTACTCCGAATCGGCGACTGATGCGACGGCAAGTGAGCCGCTTTTATCCAACATCCAATCCACGGTCGATCCGACTGACAACGCCGACCTTGTAACCCACATAACTGAGGAAGAAGTATGTGCCATAATTAAAGATTCGCCTACAAAGAAATCTGCTGGTTTAGATGGCTTACCCATAGAATTTTATGCTTGTTTTTGGCACATCATAGGACCGGAATTCACCAAAATATGCAATGAATTATTGGGAGACGTGCAGATGCCATCTCAGTTAACCGAAGGAATGATTGTACTAGTCCCCAAAAAACCACGTAGCACTGCGCTGAAGGATTTTCGACCACTAACACTGCTCAATTCCGACTATAAAATCTTCACCCGACTCCTAAACTGTAGACTGAAGACGGTACTGCCGAAAGTACTTGGCCCTTATCAAATGAGTGCTGTCCCAGGGTGATCAATGTCGAATGCATTATGTGAATATAGAGACATAATATATTTGTCGTGGCTATGTAAATGCAATGTTAGTCTCATGTTTTTAGACTTCGATAAGGCTTTTGACCGCATCAACCACCACTTTCTACTATCTGTAATGGAACGGATGGGATTCAGTGCCCGTTTTATTCGGATCATACGCAAATGTATAGTCGGAACTTCCTCTCGAATCAAAATTAATGGTCCGCTAAGTTCACCAGTCCCGATCAAGCAATCAGTGAGACAAGGCTGTCCCCTTTCTATGGCACTATACGCAATTGCCGTAGAACCGTTACTGTTAAACCTGCATCACAGGTTACAAGGTCTACAGGTGATGGGTACAAAAACCGTGTGTGACGCGTATGCTGATGACGTCAGTGTAGTAGTTAACACGCACTCGGAAATGGAAGTCGTTCAACAAATAATCCACGCTTACGCCACTTCTTCCGGAGCCAAACTCAATGAACAAAAATCGAAAATTTTACCCGTCGGACCCCATATGGAGACCATTCAAAGAACATGGCTACAAAGGACAGAGAAGACGAACCACTTAGGTATGATTCTAATGGCCAACCCAAGAGAGAACACAGTAGCCAACTGGGACCATAAACTACATATATTCAGGGCTACTCTCCGTGAACACAAAACTAGAACGCTCAATCGGATACAGAGAGCTCTATTGATTAACAGCTATGCACTAAGCAAAATATATCACATCGCAGCAGTGTTACCAGTACCCAAGGATACAGCGCAAAACCTTTTAGCCGCAGCGTATTGGTTCATATGGAGCGGAAACATCTTTAAAGTCACCATGCCAACCATAGAGTTAACGCGCGCCGCTGGTGGATTGGCCGTCAAAGACATCAAGAACCAATGCACTGCCGTATATATGGACCTAATCCGCAAAATACTGCAGTCACCCTATCCGAGAATTACGAAAACGTTATTCAACAGCTTAGCCCCAACGAGCAAAAAGGCCCCAGTCGATGATGGTCGCATTTGCGCTCAACTCGATCACATCCGGACTTACTACCTGGAAATGAGATATATTCAAGATACTTCACAGCTGCTTAACACCAGAAGGACCTATTACCACCTAAAGAGACACCATAGGCAAAACCCAATGGAAGCGAAATATCCAGCGATCAACTGGAGTAACATCTGGAAAAACATTAACAATCCCATCCTCCACTCCAAAGTAGTGTCCACGTGGTATGACATTGTAAACGAGAAGGTCCCCACAGGTGAAAAGCTGCACAATATCAAAATGAAGCAGAGTCCGTACTGCGACCATTGCCATGCTGTAGATACCTTGGTACACATTCTCATCTGCCGAGACCAATACCACGTATGGAACTGGACTAGAAAAAAACTCGCAATAATTGCTAGAACCACAGACTCTGCTATAACACTTAAAGATGTACTTCAACCAGACTGGCATTTCTTTCCTGCAACAAAGCACAATAGTTACACTTGGATTATCAGCCAGTTTGCATATTTTGCAGTTACGAATACATTTGCGAGTATAGAAGAGCACATACAGTATATAATGGAAGAGCACCACAACCTTAAAACGAGTCGGAAATACAAAGCTTTGTTTCAAAATTTCTTACTTCACACTTTGCCATAACGAAGCGGTAATTTTTGGTTGGTGCACAACACTACAGCGAGGCGATACTAATTTTGCTTCATTATAATTAAGTTGGCATTTATTTTTATAGTACGGCAAGTCAAAGTGCCTCAGGAAAACTACTTTTGCCAGATGCCGTAACATAAAACAAATCAGAAGTGCTTGATTGATTTCGTGTTCTTCTGTTTTACGGGTACTGGACAATTTGTCACGGAAAGAAGATTTATTCAGTTTGTTATATATATATCATTTAAAAAAACAAAAAAAAAATAAATAAATAAAAAAGAAAGTAGGTTAAGTTAGGGTGAAAGTGACGGTGGCAACAGATTGTTCTTTTTTTTAACTTTTTATTTATTTATTTAATTATTATTATTAATATTATTATTATTATTATTATTTAATTTTTAGGTTAGATAGGATTTCGGGGGTGATATGGGTGGCAGGGGCCAACGCCTGAAGTGGAAGAGGTCCAAAAATAAAACAAAACAAAAAAGTGGTCAGCGCGACAGGAAAAAAAAAGTTGATAAGACGTCGCGTGTTCTATTACATTCGCTACTACATTTTTTTTAAAACGCAATTCTGCTGTCTCCTAAAGATAACAATTTAATGGAACAAAAAAAAAAAAAGAAATAGCACCGTGGAACCGCCCGTGTCTCAGGTTCCAACGGTTAAGAAAATCTAACCGTGGTACGGGAGCGCGTGCGAGCTTGTTTTTTGTGTATTATTTCAGGGAGCTGCGATTTCCCAGAAAAAATTCTGTAGCAAAATCAGAAGAAAACTTTTACACATCAAATCCTCTTGGCAGCTCGACTCAGTAAGTTGTGTTAATGGTCGAAGATCTCGGCTTTCTGACTGCCAAGCTGCTATACAATACAAGCGTCTCTGAAGAAATTCAAATCGACCGTCAACGATACGAAATTCAAAAATTTTCTTCACTTAAGACTCCCATGCTAGTGTGATAAGTATGAAGGAAATAAATTGATTAGCAAATCGCAAGAAAATACTTTCAGCTCATAGTGCAATGGTGAAAAACTTACAATGCTGCACAATAGGTAACGCCTCTTTCCGCAGCTGACAAGCTAATTTTGGTTTTCTAGGAATAACTTTATTTATGAAATGCCACTTTTGCATACCTGTTGAGTATGACACAGCATACAATTTAAACACAGACCCAATCGAAATCTAAGTGAACAGTGTTTCACTAATTCGAACAGATAGAGGCACGCTTGTGTACAGATACTCAGTTTTGTTAAAACAGATTTTCATCGTAAAGTTACCGTGGGTAGTTTTATTTCATTTCTTACAATACAGTGCACAGTTTTCGTAAGGTTTCTTTTAGTGTTGTTAAAATAATACTAAACATGAGAGAGAAATTAATCATCAACGATATATGTGAATTCTCTGATGTTATCTATAACCGTCTGACAATGCACATGCAGTTTATTGATTACATGCATGTAGAAAACTTGTTCTGAGTTGAAGCTGTCAAACAAGATTTGAAGAAGAATAAAATGCCACTACCAGACGACAGCTAATGTAGAAAATACTTTTCTGACTATTTTGGCACGATGCACTCTCCCCATACATAATACAAAAGCTTCGAATGCATCTGCTGCCTGGCCGTCTATTAAACCTGAAAAGAACAAAATGACGCAGAAGTTAGCCTTTTTTCCACATGCGACTATTTTGGGTTGAGAAGTGAAGAGAATTATGTTCAAATTTCCATTAAATTGATAACTTCAGCAGACAGCAGAATTGCATTTAAAAAAAATGTAGTAGCGAATGTAATAGAACACGCGAAGTCTTATCAACAGTGCGCGACGCTTACCGTTACGCTACTAGCTGTGACGTGGCTACATAACCTCTGAAAGTGAACAACAGTTCCTCCAGAACTTCGGTATTCCACAGTGCTGTGAGATAATACATATGGCCTGATCTAGACTTCTGAGAGACAGACAGTTACAGCATTTCTTTTGCACTGCACGATGGTTTCAACAAACAGATAGTGCAATAGAGTAGCTCAAATGGAAAGGAACACTTCCTATTTAAATTTCTGCGTCGTACACTGTTGGCAGTTCTGTGTAGGTGTCAGTTACTTTACTTTATTTCGGTGATTACGAAATAGAGTCGAATGTATGCACTGGGTAGCCAAGGCACCTAGTTCATGGCGATTCGGTCAACCAAGTAAATGAATGTAATGAACATCCTGCAAACCACTACAGGGAGCCTGTGTGTCAAAATTCTCATATTGTGTGCCGCAACGGTGTTATGATAGAGAAATGAGTCGTAGAGAAGAGGGTTTGGTGGTCTGTTGGACTGATGATAGTTTCATGTGATGATTGTCTCGGTTCGATTCCAACTTCTGCCGATGTTTTTTTTTATAGGGAGAGGCAGATTCCATTCTCTTCTGGCTACGCCAAGTGAAGAAGGTATAATGGCATTGTGGTCTGAAAATCACATTAAACACGGTATTCCTTCTCTACCAAGTAGACGTTAGGTGGAACCACAATAAAGTAAGGAGTGGCGACATGTAGAAACTCTTTCACCATTAACCTTTCTAATACTAGTTATTTATTTCTAGTGACGAAACAAACCCTGTGTATGGTCACAGGACACTTATTCCGTCTTTTATTTGAGCTTCTGTATGTCGATAAAATTGGTTCTGAACTGGGAATGCAACTCAGACCGCCCTTAACGCGAAATTTGATCCCTTCGTGACAATACAGCTCGACTACAACTTGTTGTTT
This sequence comes from Schistocerca cancellata, assembly GCF_023864275.1. Lineage (NCBI taxonomy): Eukaryota > Metazoa > Arthropoda > Insecta > Orthoptera > Acrididae > Schistocerca > Schistocerca cancellata. The sequence goes on along the minus strand of NC_064627.1, from coordinate 77,753,541 downwards.
GTTCAAAACTGCAGATTCCTCAACATCTCCACATATTGCGCATGAATGGGTTGGAATCCTGGCCCAGCACTAATCTTTTCACTATGTATTATCAAGCTCTAACATGAGAACACCGATCTGCTGGTGAATAACAATTTTTATTTTTAATGCATTTTCATTCGTTGTCAACACTAACGAAATCTAACGTTTCTGTCTCCCCATGAGACACAGAACTATTTGCGAGATCGCTGTAAGTTCAATGATGTTATTCCGAGCTGCTGGTGGAGAAAAATTCGGTAAGTGTCGTCTCTTTGTGTGTAGTCAACAACGATATGTTTGGGGTTCGAGTCTCATTCAGCACTGAACACTTCGTCATATTATTTCTAGTTCAAACATGCTCACATGTCGCTGCTGGTGTAACAAACCCATACTTAACGTTCCTTTTCTCTGGAATATAACAGCGATACGTGCCGGGTTGGAGTCCTGGGTAGGAAAAATCAATGTTTCGTCTCGTCATTTCATTTAATAAATCTATCTACTGCCGAGAAAATCCGATATGTCAAAGTTAATTGTGCTTCGATAACAATCCTATTAGGTTCTGGGTTCGAATCCCTGTCCAACACAAAGCTTTACCTCACTGCATAGGAATTCACGACCGTTAAAAATGTTTACGTTATATAATTTAAAGTTGATATTTGTTAACTGATACTGTCTAAAATCGAGGTATATAACTCTCTTTATGTCTATTCAGGAATGACTGTTAATTTCCGTCAGTCACGAAATCTTAGTTTGCATTACCTGGGCTTGAATCCATACGCAGAACGAGTCGGTTCGTCGTGTCACTTGAAGTTCATACAGATTCTCAACTAGCTGCTCGTGAATAACGTAAATTTTTAATGACACGTGTTAAATAACAAGTATGGTATGTTACATTGAAGAGAAAATCATGAATACGACGAAGTTACTACGTGCATTACCTAATTGACGTAGTAATGAGAGTGCTAACATTTCAGGTATGTCATTTATTGCAATAAATGTGAGCTTACAAGCCTCTGTGATGGGGTGTTCCATGATAGTTTTAGTATCGTGGTACTACTTTACATCCTGAGTTATTGCGTTACACGCCGGCCGCGGTGGCCGTGCGGTTCTGAGCGCTACAGTCCGGAACCGCGGGACTGCTAAGGGTCGCAGGTTCGAATCCTGCCTCGGGCATGGATGTGTGTGATGTCTTTATGTTAGTTAGGTTAAGGTAGTTCTAAGTTCTAGGGGACTGATGACCTAAGATGTTAAATCCCATAGTGCTCAGAGCCATTTATTGCGATACAGCACAGTGTTTTCTAGTGGTGATTTGTTGGAACCATTTTCAATAGTCAAATGACTGTAACAAGGAGCGATTAGAGGACCTGCTAGACAGTTGCGTTATGAGGGTTGCATGGAAATCAGGCTAAATGTAATCCAGGTCGTTCGGATACTTTTGAGCATGGCTGTACTTCGTTAACAATCCGATTAGGTGCTGGGTTCGCATCCCTGTCGCAAGCTCTATATGATGGCATTTCACTTTTAAACATGAGCATACCTTGTTCCTTGTGAATGACACCATATTAAACGTCGATGGGGGTAGTTCCGTGGACGGTAACTGTTATGACAGGATTCCCAGTTCAGTACAAACATTTTCGTCATTTATTTTCAGGATCTGAATTGATAACCGATACTGGTGCAAACGTCTATACTTCACGTCTCTTTATGCCTAGTAATCTGGTCTCAATAAGGCACAAACAAAGCTTAGCTTAGTTAGGAATGGCTATAGGTGCTGGGTTTGAATCCAGGTCCAGAACGACGACGTTGGTCATGTCATTTAAAGTTCAAATTTGTGTACACGTAGCTGTTGATGTGTTACGAGAACAATGATATTACTGGTGATTCGCTGTTAATGTTGAGATTTCCTTAGAGTGCTTGTTGCCGTTAATCGCGTTTTTCTACTGGTTCGTCCAATATCCAGTTTCCAGAGCCACTCGCCGTTGAGCGACATTCAGCACGTGGATGGAAAACTTTTTAGGGAGCGAAAAACCTTTTTCTAATTGCCATACAGCTTTGTAACTCCATATAAAGTCTCAAGTATTTAATTTTGACTCAGGATTACTGTACGATATGTGTAAAATAATCCGTTTTCTCCGAACTTTTGGAATGTCACTCGTTGTAATTAGGACGTAGATGAAGATGAAATGAGAGATATGATACTACGTGAAGAATTTTACAGCACACTGAAAGACCTAAGTCAAAAAAAGGCCCCGGCAGTAGACAACATTCCATTGGTTTATGGTTAAGTGTATAGAACCGACAACTTATGAATATCTGAAATTATCTACTACCCAACTAAAGTAAATAAAAAAAATGACGCTGACCATTAGCTTATAATGTTAACATGCTCTGCACTGTGCATGCACTTTTAAGTGCAAATATATCAAGCTGCTTTCATATGAGTAAAACACTGAGTAATACTTTATTTTCATGTATGTGGAGCGATATTCAAAAAATAGCCGTTGTGAGTGGATAGATACATGTGTATCACTTTGGTTGATAGAAGCCATGGAACACTGTAGAGCATATAGTTCTGAGAGCATGTTCTTTGTTGAATATTGGTTGAGTGGATTCTAGAGAGGTTAAGGAAAAATAAGTTTAACTCAGATCCTTTGAAGTTCCGACGAGGTAGCTTAATATGTTATTTCGAGAAGTCTCGGTTTAGGCAAAATAAAAGTTGCAGAAAATGTCATGGTCCTACTGGACATGATGGCATCACTACCCACATGGTAAAACTTATTATTGATCAACTACTGCCCTCTATAACAGACATTTTCAACGATTCATTAATCACAAGTGTTTTCCCTGAGGCCTGGAAACTGAGACAAATTAAGCCACTGCCTAAAAAGGACATCGCCACAGCACCCTCTGACTACCGCCCCATCTGCCTTCTTCCTGCACTATCAAAGGCCTTACAATATATAGTCCATGACCAGCTCACCAACTACCTAACTACTAACAACCTACTAGACAAATACCAATCAGATTTCCGTAAACATCGAAGCACAACATCCGCACTGATAAAGGTGACAGATGACCTGAAACTTGCCATGGACAGACAAGAAGCGACTATCATTTGCTTCTTAGATTTGAGCAAAGCATTTGACACTGTCGACTTCGACATCTTACTAGCCATATTTAGCTGTCTAAATTTCTCACCAAGTGTAGTGCAATGGTTTCGCTCATACACGACGTCTCGTCAGCAACGCGTCCTGTCCGGGAATATAAAATCACAAAGGCGGCAGGTAGTGTCAGGCGTTCCCCAAGGCTCAGTATTATGTCCTATACTCTCCTCTCTGTATGTCAATGATGTGTCATCGGTTCTGACCTATTGCAAATATCATATGTACGCTAATGACCTTCAGTTGTATCTAAGTGCGAAACCAAGCAATCTTAAGAAAGCTATTGAAAATTTCAATACTGACCTCGATGCACTATCAAAATGGGCACAGGACATAGGGCTAAAACTAAACCCATCCAAAACCTAAGCGGTACTCTAAGCTCATTAGCCCAAAACCTCGGGAATCCGTACCATCTCTTATCCTAAATAGAACAAAATTAATTTCTCTCCCTCAACAAAGAGTCTGGGAGTAATAATAGATGAAAATCTAAATTGGACAGAGCACGTAACTGCAGTGTGCAAAAAAACATCAGCATCCCTTTATGTCCTACAAAAATATAAAAAACTCTTCCCTTTCGATTTGAAAAAGAATTTAGTACAAACCCTTATATTACCAATCATTGACTACAGCGATATTATCCTATAAGTCCTCTCTCAGGAAAATTCGCGACGTCTGGAACTGGTTATGAATGCCTGCGTCTGATATATCTGTGACGTTCGACTTTTTGATGACATTTCACCAGCATATGCAAAATTGTCCTGGCTGCGTGCAGACAAACGCAGAGATTTCCATACACTGTCTCATCTACTGCCTTATAAATGTACTCTGTCCCTCATATATCTTCTCATCCTTAACGCTTATGTCAGAACAACATGACAGAAACACACGTTCCCATCATAATAAAATCTTCTCTGTTCCACTGCATCGCTCAGTCACCTTCTCCAAGTCCTTTACAGTAGCGGGAACCCGACTCTGGAATAACCTCCCTCGTTATGTTAGAGAACTTAAAAACATGTCTGGCTTCAAAACACAGTTAATGACGTATCTACTTAAGCAACAGTAATGCCTTCCTCTGTACATGAATGTACTTCACCTCATTACTTCCCTCTTTCCCCCTCCCTAAATCTTCCTTCCCCAAAACTCGCTATACTAGTAAACGTCTACTTTACACACCAAGATATTAATGTACATCTGCACATATCTTCATTAGTATTGCCAATTTTTGTCATGTTCATCATTCTTATTTAATTTTTTTAATGTTATTATTATTGATTTTATCATAATTTCTATGTATAGCACCTGTTGTAAAATACTGCCAGCATTTACTTTATTAAGTCTTAGTCATTACTCTTTATCCATATTGTCACTAGAGTAATCTAATTTCCTTATTTAAACTATTGTCATGATGTAGCTCTGATGTGTGAAATGCTGCATGTGTGGAACACTGATCCGATATAAGAGAGGGCCTGATGGCCCTAATCTGATCAGGTTAAATAAATAAATAAATAAAATCAGGTACTGAGGAGGAAATGTCACACTGTGACATTTTGAATGTTTTGAAAGCTAAATTATCTACTGAAAAATTAATGGATGTTAGCTAATCGAACCTGATTGAGTTTATGTCAGTTATAGCTTCAATTGGTATTATTTATAAAGACGGTAAAATTGCGACAAACCAACAACCATACCAGTTAGCTGTTCCCAGTACCTGGGATGGTAGAGGATTTAAACCACCTAGTGATTGTCAGTAGGGCCACCAGAATTGTGAGCCAAGTTCTCAGGGAGAACTCTAAGGTATCCATTAGAACAATAACAGCTATGATACTACTATTTTAATTGAAGATGGAGAGGGAATATTACTATGATAGTAACAACCAGAGTAAATAAAAAAGGCGACACCCGGAGACATAGCCACAGTTATATGCAACAGAGTGGTGATAATAACAGTTACTGGGAAAACAGTAACCACACAGATATACCAAGTATCCCCAGCTGCAAGAAACAGCTCCCAGCCATTGCTAAAGTACTCGATGACAACAAGCAGTCATTGACTAGTAGATTGTGAAACGAATGATGACGACATCTAGCCCTGGAATGTTGGTCATGTGGTGTAATAAGGGCTATGATAACGGAGTAAACATACTAATATTCACCGATGGTAGTGGCATGAGGGACTAGTTATGCTAAATTGCTAATAACAGCAGTAATCAATATTCAATTGTTTTGCAGTTCACAATAATTTCGCAGTAGCAGTTATATCAGTTATATTTGCTCTCGATACAGGCTGATATGTAAGTGTCATGTCCCCTGGTTTATTAAAACGAAGATATGAATGATTAACAGTTCCTACTCTGTCTGTTAGTAACTGTAGAATGTTAGAACTTGTCAGTACTGCATCACAGCATGTTAGAGAACAGACCTGCCTACAGGTGACGCTTCGAAGTGTAGTGATAGGATGCATGTTTCTTGTGGTGGAAGGTTTAGTGCTGGACTGTATAATAGGCATTGAGCTACCAAGAGAAATGGATGCAAAGCCAGAAATTTCCTCAGGGAAAGGTCTTTTTCAGTAAATTTTTTATCAGCTTCAGTTGATCTACTGGAAGCTGGTGATGCACTGGGAAGATTCTCCCAATACGTTAAAATAAAGCGGTTAGCTACAGAGTTAATAACATTGTAAAACTAATCCTGCAAATAATACCCTTCTTTGTACTAAGAAACGTATACAATTAAAAGTTTCAAAATGAAGCTCCTTCACTGAGAGACAATGCTCTGAATTACTAGACCTGACAACTAGAGATACAAACGTCTTCTTCGGGAAGCCTTGAGCAATCGGAGGCAATCAATGCCACCTGAATTTCGTACCCACAAATCCCTTTGTAAGAGTTCCTATTCTATTCCATGGTTAACAGCAATGGACAAAGAAATTTTGGAGGTCACTGAATCATGAGACAGTCCACGCAGTCGTCAGCTTCTGGCAGATATGAGATCCAACAACCAAATTAATGTACCTGCCTGAACCACACTGGAAAATATTGATGTATTGATACCAAGATTTCAAAGAATGCAAAACCTTACTAGTATCGACCTACATAGATATTATTGGCAGACTCCCCTCCCCTGACAGAGAAATCTAGCAAATACGCAGATTCTGTCCATTCCATAAAGTTACCAATTCAGGGTGTTGCCATTTGGCCTAAATGTCTGCTGAAACATCTTTATAGGTGCACTTAACTCTGTTCCAGGACCTAAATCATGTACATTGTTTGTAGGTGATTTGATGACTATCTGCAGATAACATAGATCTCATTTGAAAGGTTGTGAATAAATTTTCACAGTCTGGTGTAACTGCTAACCTTGAGAAATCTAAGTCACAAACAAACAAGTTTCTCGGTTCTAATAACATCTCATGGAATACTACCGGACAGTGGAAAGCTCAGTTCACTGGTTAATCTTCCTGCTCCTCGTATGGGAAAGCATTTAAAAGAATTCATAGGGCCCATATCCTTTTATTGAAGGTTTTCTCAACTTAAAACCACTTCTGGATCTTTAGAGAATGAATTTGCAAGTGGTCCAGGTCTCAGGACAGACAGTTAGCATTTGACAGTATTAAATAGGCACTGGTCAGTTTTAAAACGCTTTACCATCCCTATGCGAGAGTTGGTTTCTTTCTGCTGGTGGATGCAGCATCCGCGAGGATGGGGGACTGTCTCTTCCAAATAAGGGATGTCGCATAAACGTCTACATTCCATACCATTACCTTCATGAGTACAGTCGTGTCCTGCTGAAGAGGATATTCAGCCACCAAGTTGGAGACTATGACAATTGTGTGGGCATTTCGAAAGTTTTATCACTACATGGATGGAGCACACACGGAAGTATGTTGCTAAAATCAGGCTCTTAATTTTCTAATGACTTGCAAGCTTGTACACGCATGCATAGCAAGGTGAATAAAACACATGAATGAGAAGGATAAGTTATAGTGGACACCCTCTGAGGTTGCGTAAAGGTTTCCATGTAACCTAGGAAGTAATTTAATGATCTGCAGAATTGAAAATGTCATTGATGAAGAACACAGGAAATATTACCAATATCTCTGCAGGTATGTGGCCACATTACACAGTGCAGATACTCAGTCGAGCATTGTAAAACAGTAATAACAAAACCTGAATCGAAAGCTCACTGTACATTACACCACAGCCAAAGAAGTTTTTTTTTTCTATAATAGGAAGCTGGCGTCCGACCAGTGGTACCAGTGATGCATGTGCAACTCGGCGTATTGCAAATATTACTTAATAGAGTTCACCCACTCCATGTGAGGATACTTCGGTGTCATTAAATGTGCACAAAACACGTATTGCTACCTTCCTAGCAGGGGCAGGAAGGCGCGAAACTCACTAAAATCCAGCACTATCTCTCGAAAAACCAAAAAAATCTAATCGATGCTAATTATACACAATTTTGTCTACAAAACTATTACAGACAGTTGCAAGAGATGTTCGTGGAAGCCATGCAAGAGCCCATTTGAGCGCTGGGTACATTGTAGCCTTTCATGATTTAAGTACAAAAATATTCTTTCTCTACTGTCGATCAATCCAATCAATTTCACCAGGTACTGCTCGTGAAATTTCCTGCCCTGCCAACAAATTAAACAAATCTTTACATCGAAACACAATCCGGAAACTATTCCCTGTTGAGTACATGTTCTGGGACGATCTTCTTTTTCCTTTTTCAAAACATAACGTTACACAACTTTATCACTGTAACATAGGAACAAAATAATCAGTTTATGAATTATAGTGCACATTGCGACATATCGCAATTGAGTCTTCAGTATGGATAGTTGTGGGAATACACCTTCTCTTCTCTTCTCTTCTCATCAGAGTCTGTGTGTGTAAAAATGTCATCAACTTTTAATGTATATGCGCTGAACTGTCAGAGTTGTGATTATCTGTTGAAACTTTCCAAATTAACTGTTATTTAGTTTTTTTGTTTGTAGTCTAGTCCAGGATTTACTTTTTCTGTTACACAGCAGTAAATGTTAAGACATTTGCTAGCTTTTCCGTATATTTCCGATTTTCCTTAGGTTGTGACGCTATGTAGTGAGACACAGTCAGAAATCTTCTTTGCTTTTTTTCTTCTGTCAGTAAGTAGTGTACTGTATACAGTTCACAGTATTGCATTTTGCGGTTGGGTACAGAACATCATGTGGGTTTATCTGCTGGTGTAATATATTTGTGATCCGTTATTTTTATACTCGACAGCTTCTGTCTGACAATCTGCCAAATTTCAGTTTTTACACAATCCAATGTCCTTCGCTGTTGATTAAATTACAAGAAGGATAGGAGTTAACTTTGAATAAGTTTCCAAGGGTTACAAATTGATCAAAGGGCAACATAATTCTGGTAGCTGTGTCTCGATATCTAATATTTTCATATGGGAGATGTTTAACTCTCCTGAGTTTTACATATGTATTCCGAGTCAAATATTGATGATATTTGATTTCGATTTATTTAACTTTGCTCCTGACGCCATTTCGTACTCGCCAATGATCTGTAGGGCCTTCTCTACACCATTTTCATTGGTAACTACGAGACCCACGTCGTCAGAACATGGCCAGCAAATGTTAGTATGAGCATTTGTGTATAGTCCTCTTACCTGTTATTCCAGAGTGACTAGCACTGGTTCTAGTGTGATGGCGAACAGGCCCATCGACAATTGACATTCTTATCTTACCGAAATGTTGCAGTTAAATGTTCTCATTAGTTAGATGAACGTTGGCTTAATATTCTGAACGTTAATTTGATAAAGTGTTGTGGAAAACACATTGCCGTCATTGTCTCGAATAAGTAATCATGGTTTACTCCGTCAAAGGCTTCTTGAAAGTCTAGTGACGTTACAGAGCATTTTAATTTGAGAGTATCTGCTAAGGCTATTACGTCTCTATAGCCACACACAGTCTGTATAATCGTTCTATTCTTACCCACATTGGTTTGGTAACGACCAGTTACTGTAAGCATTACATTCTTGAACCTGTAAGCTAGTATACCTGTCATGATCTTATAGTCACTATTCAGCAATGTTATGGGTCTAAGGTTTTCGATGGATACACTGTGTGGGTTTTTTGGAACTATAACTACAATTCTACGTAGTATTCTATATGATTGTAAACGGTTCATAGTGCGCCACTTTTATTAGATTCTAGATTACTTCCATTTAATCTAAAGTTTTCGAAGTTAAAAATGTCCGAACCGTATCAACTTCTTATCGAATGAACTGACATGGCTGTTTCATCCATTTCATCAGCCCACGACATTTGAGAGACAATATTGCGACTACCTCTTTCTATTTTACTTAATATGGTAGCTGCGTCTGGGGTACCGGGTACAATTGACCCTCGATTTGGAGCGACATAAACAGCCAACAAGTTGCGGTCTGGTGGTTGACCTGATATAGATAGATTTTGTACTGCGTCTTCCAGTTGACTTTCAGTTAATTTAGTACTGTCCAGCTATGCCTTCTGACGTGTAGAAGGCGCGGTGTGCTCTGCATTTCTGAGTGTGAGCCTTAGCTGTTTCTGCCGCGCGGAGTAGCCGCGCCGTCGAGGCGTCCTGTCACGGTTCGCACGGCTCCCCCCGTTGAGGGTTCGAGTCCTCCCCTGGGCATAGGTGTCTCTCTTGTCAGTACGTAATCTAACTTAAACTAATTTACGCTAATGACAAAGCTTAGGGACCCATGACCTCAGCAGTTTCCCATAGGAACATACCACAAATTTCCAATATTTGCTGTTTCTTTTGAGAGCGGACTCTAGCAGAAGTTTCGTCATTATTGGTAACAGTTTCCATTCTTGGCTGTTCTCATCAACAGAGAGAATATCTCAGTTGTCACTGCTGTCTGCAACAGACTCGTTTAGAGGATTCACATCTGAGTCTTTCGGATGTGTTCCAGTCGAAGTCACATCTTATGTAAAATTGATTCCAAGGGTGTATTCTTGCCCATCTTGCTTCTGCATTTACTGGTCTCTGTGCAGTACTAGTGACATTTACATTGAGAGTAGTTTCGGTGTCAACAGTCGCGAGTTACAGTAAATCAGCAGCCGCTGCATACGTCACTGATAAAGTGGTGACAGTTGCAGGCCACACGGCCTCGACTGTACGCAACAGACTGTCGCACCTTTGCAAAGACTGGGTGGCCACCTCGGCTGTAGAGCCACACGCTGAGCAGCTTTCAGGCTGTCCTTCATACGAAACTTGGACTCGGCAGCCGCTGCGTACGTCAGTGATAAAGTAGTGACAGTTGTACGCCGCGGGGCCTCGCCTGTATACAACTAGCCCATGCGCTTCTGTAAACACTGGACGGCATTGGGCCTGTAGAGCCACACGCTGAGCAGGTATCAGGCGGTCTTTCATACGAAACTGTCGCTCAACAGGTGCGTCACATATCAGTGATAAAGTGGTGCCAGTTGAAGAGCTCGGGGCCTTACCTGCACGCAACTCGCCCACACACTTCTGCAAACACAGGACAGCCACTTGGCCAGTAGGTTCACATGCTCAGGAGGTACCAGGCTGTCATTAATACGAAACAATGGCTCAGCAGCCACTGTACACTTAGTGATAAAGTAGTGACAGTTCTAGGCCACAGGGCCTCCCCTGCATACAACTGCCCCACGCACCTCTGCAAACACTGGGTGGCACCTGGCCCATAGAGCCACATGCTGAGGAGGTACCAGTCTGTCCATTTTAATCCATAGGTCCGCAGAAGCTGCGTTTGACAGTGATTAGATAGTGACATTTGCAGGCAGCGGGGCCTCGCTTGAACACAACCAGTCCACGTGCCTCTGCAAAACCTGGGCAGCAACTTGGCCTGTAGAGCTACACGCTGAGCATATACCAGGCTGTCCTTCATACGAAACGGTGGCTCGGCAGGTGTGGAACATGTCAGTGACAAAGTTGTCAAAGTTGTAGACCATGGGGCTTCTCCTGTATGCGCCAGGCCCACGTTCTTCTGTAAACACTGTTCAGCCATCGGACCTGTAGAGCCACATGCTGAGCTGGTACTAGGCTGACCTTCATATGGTACTTTGTCTTGGCAGCCACTGCCTACGTCAGTGGTAAAGTAGTGACAGTTACGGGGTATGGGCCATCGCCTTGATGAAACAGGCTGACGCACCTTTGCATACACTGGGTGGCCATCAGACCTCTAGAGCCACATGTTGAGGAGGTACCAGGCTGTCCTTCACAGAACTATGGCTCAGCAGATGCTGCATACGTTGGTGATAAAGTAGTGACAGCTGTAGGCCATGGGGCCTCTCCTGTACACATCTGGTCCAAGCGCCAGTGCAAACTTTGACGGTAACCTGGCCGTTAGAGCCACACACTGAGGATGTACCAGGCTGTCATTCCTATGAAACTGTGGATCAGCAGGTGCGGCACATGTCAGTGTTAAAGTAGTGACAGTTGTAGGCCGCGGGGCACCTCCTGTATGCATCAGTCCCAATGCACCACTGCAAACACTGGGCGGCCACCTGGTCTGTAGAGCCACACGCCGAGTAGGTACCACGCTGTCCTTCATTCGAAACTATGACTCGGCAGCCACTGTGTATGGCAGTTAAAGTAGCGACAGTTGGCGGCTACAGGACCTCGGATGTACACAACTAGTCCAAGTGCCTCTAAAAACCTGGACGGCCTCCTGTCCTGTAGAGCCACTTGCTTTGGAGTTACAAGGGGGTCCTCCATGCGAAACTATGGCTCGGCAGACGCTGCGTATATCAGTGATAATCAAGTGACAGTTGTAGGACACGGGGGGCCTCACCGCAACACAACAGGCCCCCGCTCTTCTGTAAGCACTAGGGAGCCATCTGGCCTGTAGAGCCACATGCTGAGCAGGTACTGGGCTGACCTTCATATGGTAGTTTGTCTCAGCAGCCGTTGCCTCCATCAGTGATAACGTAGTGACAGTTGCAGGTTTTGTGGCCTCGGCTGTACGCAACTGGCTGACGCACCTCTCCAAACACTTGGTGGCCACCTGTCCTGTAGAGCCACACACTGTGGAGGTACCAGGCGGTCTTTCATTCGAAGCTATGGCTCAGCAGCCGCTGTGTACGTTAGTGATAAAGCAGTGACAGTTGCAGGATACAGGGCCTCGCCTCTACAACTCTGGCCCACGTGCTTCTGTAAACACTAGGCAGCCATCAGGCCTGTACAGCCACATGATGAGCAGGTACCAGGCTGATCTTCAATGGTACTTTGGCTCAGCAGCCGTGCCTACGTCAGCGATAAAGTAGTGACAGTTGCGTTCTACAGAGTCATGACTGTATGCAACTGGCGTACGCAATTCTGCAAACATTGGGTGGCCACCTGGCCCATAGAGCAACTTGTTGAGGAGTTATCAGGCTGTCCTGCATACTAAACTATGGCTCGGCAGCCGCTGCATATGGCAGTGATAAAGTTGAGACAGTTGCATGCCGAAGAACTGGTCAACGCGCCGCTGCAAAGCCTTGATAGCCACCTGTCCTGTAGAGCAACACGCTGTGGAGGAAACATGCGGTCGTTTGAACAAAACTATAGCTCAGCAGACACTGCACATGTCAGTGATAAAGTAGAGTCAGTTTTAGGCTGCGGTGCCTCACCTGTACACAACTGTCCCATGCTCATCTGAAAACACTGGGCAGCCACCTGGCCTGTGGAGAATACACTCTTAAGAGGTACCAGCCTGTCCTTCATACCAATCTTTGACTCAGCATCCGCTGCATTCCTCAGCGATAAAATAATGACAGTTGCAGGCCATGGGGCCTTGCCTGTATGCAACTCGACCATGCACCTCTGCAAACAATATGCGACTACCAGGCCTGTAGAACCACATGCTGAGCATGTACCAGGCTGTCCTTCATACGAAACTGTGGCTCAGCAGGGTGGCACATGTCAGTGATAAAGTAGTGACAAATTTAGACCGCGGGGCCTTTCCTGTATGCAACTGGCCCGTGTACCTTGGCAAACACTGGGCAACCACCTTGCCTGTAGAACCACATGCTGAGCAGGTATCAGGCTTAGCTTCATATCGTGCTTTGTTTCGGCAGCTGTTGCATGTGTCATTGATAAAGTAGTGACAAGGGCAGGCTACAGGGCCTCCCCTGTATCCTAATCGCCCACACACCTCTGCAAACACTGGGTGGCCACCTGGCCCACAGAGCCACAAGCTGAGGAGGTACCAAGCAGTCCTTCAAGAAACAATGGCTCGGCAGCTCCTGCGTATTTTAGTGATAAAGTAGCAACAGTTGTAGGCCATGGGGCCTCGCCTGTACACAACTGGTCGAAGCGCTGGTACAAAGCCGGGGCAGCAACCTGGCCTGTAGAGTCGCACGCTGAGCATGTACCAGGCTGCTATCCTACAAAACAAGCTGATGTGGCACATGTCAGTGATAAAGTAGTGAAAGTTGTAGACCGCAGGCCCTCGCCTGTATGAAACTGGTCCACACACCTCTGCAAACACTGGGGGGCCACCTGGCAGGTAGACCCACATGATGAAGAAGTACAGGTTGTCCTTCATACAAAAATTTGCATCGGCAGCCGCTGAGTATGTCAGTGATAAAGTAGTGACAGTTGTATTCTGCGATGCCTCGCAAGTACACAATTCGCCCAAGTGGTTCTGTTATCTCTAGGCGGCCATCGGGCCTGTAGAGAAACATGATGAGCAGTTACCAGCTGATTTTCATATGGGTCTTTGGCTCGGCAGTTGCTGCCTACATCAGTGATGAAGTCGTGACAGTTGCAGCCTATGAGGCTTCGCCTGTATGAAACTGGCAGGCGCACATTTGCATACAATGGGTGTCCACCTGGGCTATAGACCCACACTCTGAAGATGTACCAGCCTGCCCTTCATACAGAACTTTGGCTCAGCAGCCGCTGCATACCACAGCGATAAGAAGTGACAGTTTCAGGCAGTGTGGCCTCGCCTGGTGTACGCCCCTCTGCAAACACTGGGTGGCCACCTGGCCCATAGAGCCACAAGCTGAGGAGGTACCAGGCAGTCTTCAAGAAAGTATGGCTCAGCAGCCGTTTCATATGTCAGTGATAAGGTAATGACTGTTGTAGGCCGCGAGGCCTCGCCTGTATACTTGTGGCCCATATTCATCTGTAAACAATGGGAGGTCATTGTGCCTGTACAGCCACACACTGTATAGGTAACAGGCTGACCTTCGTATAGTACTTAGGCCCAGCAGCCGCTGCCTACGTCAGTGATAAAGTAGTAACAGTAGCTTGCTATGGGGCTTCGCCTGTACGCAACTGTTCACCACACCTCTCCAAAACCTCAGTGGGCCACCTGGCCGCTAGAGCCACACTCTGAGGAGACTGTCATTCATACGAAACTACGACTCAGCATCAACTGGGTACGTTAGTGATAAACTAGTGACAGTTGTAGGCCACAGGGCCCCGCCTGTATACAACTAGCCCATGCGCCTCAGAAAACACTGGGCGGCCACCTGTCCTGTAGAGCCACACGCTCTGGAGGTACCAGGCAGTTTCTTACAAAACCATGGCTCTAGAGACGCTGCATATATCAGTGATAAAGTAGTGACAGTTGTAGGCCGCGGGTCCTCTACTGTATACAACTGTCCAGCACGCTTCTGTAAACAAAGGGCATCCGACTCGCCTGTAGAGACACACGCAGAGCAGGTACCAGGCTGACCTCCATACGGTACTATGGCTCGTCAGACACTGCATATGTCAGTGATAACCTAACGACAGTTGTAGGCCGTGGGGCCTCGGCTCTACAAAACTGGCCCTTCATGCTTCTGCAAACACTAGGCGGCCATCAGACCTGTAGAGCCACATGCTGAGCAAGTATCAGGCTGACCTTCATACGGTACTTTGGGCTCGGCAGTTGCTGCCTATATCAGTGTAAAAGTAGTGACAGCTGCAAGATACAGGGCCTTGCCTGTGTGCAACTGACCCACGCGCCTCTGCAAACACTGGGCGGCCACCTGGCGTGTAGGGCCACATGCTGAGGAGGTACCAGGCAGTCATTAATATGGAACTATGGCTCAGCAGCCAGTGTGTGCATTAGTGATAAATTAGTGACAGTTGAAGGCCACCGGCCTCGCCTGTATACAACTGGCTCATGTGCCTCTGCAAACACTGAGCAGCCACATGTCCTGTAGAGTCCCACGCTGTGGAGGGACCAGGCGGTTCTTCCCACGAACTACGGCCTGCAGACGCTGCGTATGTCAGTGATAAAGTAGTGACAGTTGAAGACTATGCGACCTTGCCAGTACACAACTCATCCACGCACCTCTGCAAAACATGCGCGGCAAACTGGCCTGTAGAGCCACACGCTGTGGAGGTACCAGTATGTCCTTCCCGAAACTATGTCTCGGCAGCTGCTGCGTACGTTAGTGATAAAGTAGTGACAGTTGTATTCCACGGGGTCTCGCCTGTGTACGACTGGTCCATGCACCTGATCAAACACTGGGCGGTCTCCTGTCCTGTAGAGCTTCACGCTGTGGAGGTACCAGGCTGTCCTTCATAGGAAACTTTGGCTCGGCAGCCGCTGCGTACAACAGTGATAAAGTAGTGTTTCAGTTTGCGGGGCCTCGCCTATATGCAACTGGCCCATGTGTCTCTGCAAATACTGGCCGGCCATCTGGCCTCTAGTGATAATCTAACGACAGTTGTAGGCCGTGGGGCCTCGGCTCTACAAAACTGGCCCACGTGCTTCTGCAGACACTAGGCGGCCATCAGACCTGTAGAGCCACATGCTGAGCAGGTACCCGGCTGTCCTTCATACGAAACGATTTGCTTTGCTGCCTCTCACGTTTACGTTGGACGGGCTGTGCCTCTGGAAAACGACCTTTATATGGTGTCAACGTTCTGCACCACACTTGTTAGGGGTTGCAGATTGCGACCGCGGTCCGTAATAGATATCGCTGGACCCGTGAGTCACGACTAGCGCCGCTAGCCCTGCTCCGCAACTTGTGCCAAATACCTAGCGAGCTCTCGTCCACTTTTGCTCGGCACGTCAACTAGAAATGTAGCATGGATTTAGCTGACAGGAAACAATCCCTGACAAGGCTCTTAGTCAAGTATGGCATAAGTAATGTCTGTCTAGATATGTTTGTAATTATATGTATGCTGCATATGAAGAAGCCTGTAACACAAGTTAAGTACTATATATATTATTTTTTACCGATGACTACTAACTATTTCAGTCGTTGCAGATACTGACTATGCAGCCAGCTCCTTACGGACTTCACTGCCAAACCTGCAATATATATTTCTATCTATTATTGGCCGCCTGTCATCATAACAACCGACGACGAGAATCATAACACTTTAAGTCCATATTACACGACGCACCTAACATACAAAAATCTGCACCAGCGCCCCAAATGTGCAAGTCTGGGACTGACAACTTTTCCGTTAGACCTATTACAGCATACACCTAACTTTTAGTCTGCATCAGCCCATTAAGGAAACACAGTCGGAACCAAAGGCATGTTTACTTCAGTTACTTCGGTGAGTGTGAAACCTGATATACACTCCTAAAAATGGAAAAAGAACACATTGACACCGGTGTGTCAGACCCACCATACTTGCTCCGGACACTGCGAGAGGGCTGTACAAGCAATGATCACACACACGGCACAGCGGACACACCAGGAACCGCGGTGTTGGCCGTCGAATGGCGCTAGCTGCGCAGCATTTGTGCACCGCCGCCGTCAGTGTCAGCCAGTTTGCCGTGGCATACGGAGCTCCATCGCAGTCTTTAACACTGGTAGCATGCCGCGACAGCGTGGACGTGAACCGTATGTGCAGTTGACGGACTTTGAGCAAGGGCGTATAGTGGGCATGCGGGAGGCCGGGTGGACGTACCGCCGAATTGCTCAACACGTGGGGCGTGAGGTCTCCAAAGTACATCGATGTTGTCGCCAGTGGTCGGCGGAAGGTGCACGTGCCCGTCGACCTGGGACCGGACCGCAGCGACGCACGGATGCACGCCAAGACCGTAGGATCCTACGCAGTGCCGTAGGGGACCGCACCGCCACTTCCCAGCAAATTAGGGACACTGTTGCTCCTGGGGTATCGGTGAGGACCATTCGCAACCGTCTCCATGAAGCTGGGCTACGGTCTCGCACACCGTTAGGCCGTCTTCCGCTCACGCCCCACCATCGTGCAGCCCGCCTCCAGTGGTGTCGCGACAGGCGTGAATGGAGGGACGAATGGAGACGTGTCGTCTTCAGCGATGAGAGTCGCTTCTGCCTTGGTGCCAATGATGGTCGTATGCGTGTTTGGCGCCGTGCAGGTGAGCGCCACAATCAGGACTGCATACGACCGAGGCACACAGGGCCAACACCCGGCATCATGGTGTGGGGAGCGATCTCCTACACTGGCCGTACACCACTGGTGATCGTCGAGGGGACACTAATAGTGCACGGTACATCCAAACCGTCATCGAACCCATCGTTCTACCATTCCTAGACCGGCAAGGGAACTTGCTGTTCCAACAGGACAATGCACGTCCGCATGTATCCCGTGCCACCCAACGTGCTCTAGAAGGTGTAAGTCAACTACCCTGGCCAGCAAGATCTCCGGATCTGTCCCCCATTGAGCATGTTTGGGACTGGATGAAGCGTCGTCTCACGCGGTCTGCACGTCCAGCACGAACGCTGGTCCAACTGAGGCGCCAGGTGGAAATGGCATGGCAAGCCGTTCCACAGGACTATATCCAGCTTCTCTACGATCGTCTCCAAGGGAGAATAGCAGCCTGCATTGCTGCGAAAGGTGGATATACACTGTACTAGTGCCGACATTGTGCATGCTCTGTTGCCTGTGTCTATGTGCCTGTGGTTCTGTCAGTGTGTTCATGTGATGTATCTGACCCCAGGAATGTGTCAATAAAGTTTCCCCTTCCTGGGACAATGAATTCACGGTGTTCTTATTTCAATTTCCAGGAGTGTATATTTCTATCTATTATTGGCCGCCTGTCATCGTAACAACCGACGACGAGAATCATAACACTTTAGTCCATATTACACGACGCACCTAACATACAAAAATCTGCACCAGCGCCCCAAATGTGCAAGTCTGGGACTGCCAACTTTTCCGTTAGACTTATTACAGCATACACCTAACTTTTAGTCTGCATCAGCCCATTAAGGAAACACAGTCGGAACCAAAGGCATGTTTACTTCAGTTACTTCGGTGAGTGTGAAACCTGATATATTTGTAAAGGTGCTATTTATTCATATTGAACTGAGTAGCCTAACTTCGTATTTATTAAGTAGTTATTGTTATCTTGTGCAGCTACAACGAAATTACGTTATGATTACACAGAATTATGGGCAATGTTTTCGCTTTATGTTACGCTGTTATATCCAAACGTTTACCTGTGTATACGCCTCACAGCAGTTTAGACATGGACTACGCAGCATTGGACAATGTCTGCCTTAGCGGTTAGGAGAAGGCCAAAACGATGACGTTGTTTCACGTGCAGGAATTGGTTTCGACTCTGGCTGGGGAAAAGGCGTGGAGGCAGTTTACGGACGAGTTAAGGCCCGAAGACCCACAGAAATTTAGGAACTTCGTCATAATGGATGTACATTGTCGATGGTGCGTGATAGGATCACCGCAAGTGACAGAGCGATGAGGACGCTATTTCGATGCAATGCGACCGCGAATATGGAGAAAGACAACTGCTCTGACCCCTCTGGCTATTCTCACAACACTAATCCTCCTGGCACGTTGAAATGGTACAAAAGATGGAATCGAACCAAATCAATGCTGCACTTTCACCAGTTAAGGTGGAACGTACGCATCTAAAGTAAAACTAGATGCATATTTGCGTCCTACATGTAAACTCGGAATTCAACATGTGTAAACATACTTTATCGTGGTACAGCGTATCTAGAGGAACAAACAGACACCTTTTCTTGCCTCTATAATCACGCTTATAATTTCTTTGTTTCGTTCCATTTCTACAATAAGAATATGTTTGGCTTTTGTCAACTGCAAAAAAGAGAGAATTCTCATTTATTTTATCACTTTATAAATAAAAAATTACTCACTGAGAAATGTGTAGAATATTTCGCGAAGTAGGTAAAAGAGTCCTCAAGAGCTCAGATACGAGTATTCGTCGTGTACTGACCACAGCTGAAAGCAACAAAAAGCAGAAAGGCCACTGGTAATGCTGCGTTCTGTGCATGCATGGAAACTCCTCTTCTACTGCGCATGCTCGGATACATGGCCGAATAGAACCGCCCCTATTTCTGCCAGCGGATGTACCGTCTGCTGAAGTTGTAGCTTCACCCGTTCTGCCGCTAGGGGGGCTACACCTGACTTGTCCACCTTAGGTGTGTCGCCTCATAAGGACTTTAGTTGCTTGACACCGCACAAAACTTGGACCAGCGCTCCGCAATACTACTTATAACTTTCCTATATATGGGTACTACGACATTTATTGTGTCGTGACACTTCAAAGGGTAATTCGAAAGTTCTATCTCTCCTAATACCGACGCCGGATTTCACATCACAAATGTTACCATCCCTATGCTCGAAATTTAATGTTTCCCCCACAGGACTCAACCACCTCATCACACAAATCAGCCGTTTTTAGTTTAACAAATACAGCACTCGACAGAAATGTCATGTGAATACCAACAGTATCTTCAGAACTCAGTTTAACTGCTTATTCTAGAAACGTCTCCACATCAAGAGAGATCGGCAAACTTAAACTCGAACGAATCGACTGTAGCGGGTTCCGTCAGTACTTTCTCATCCCTCAAAACTTCCATAAAGCCCTGAAAGTGCAGCCACGAGCTGCAGCAGCGCGCAGACTCACCAAGAGCGAGCAGCGTCGGCCGCAGCAGACGTCCGCGTGCCGCTGCACACCCTGGTGGAGGCGATGACAGCCATTGGACCAGGCAGGAGAATCTTTTTGTTTTCTCTCCGATTCTTCCAATTTCGATTGCGACGTCAGATTGCACAAATTAAACTTAAGACTATCAACAGTTCAACTACATTTTTAATATTTTTTTGAATTATCCGTATTAACAACGTTGTTTATGTTGCTAGGCAACGATGCTGTCACGAAAGCAGACTAGATTTTTTATGACATCTGTCACAACAAGCAGACGACATGCGTTACATACGTAAAACCATCCCGAGAGGTTATTGACGAGATACTACATACACCACCAAATGAATTCCTACAGAGGTGCTGTTTTGGAAGGCACAGAAAAATGACGGGGTAAATATATCCCCACGAATCCCCAGGAATATGGATTCATGGAATGAAAAGACGTGACTAGTATCATCACTTTCATGGAAAGAGCTTGTCCAAAGAAAAAGTGTCTTGACAGTAAACTACATAATGTGTGAAAGTTAGAGGTTGTGCATGAATTTTCAACCATAAAACCACTCTAGAACCCCTCTGTTAAACAAAAATATTAATAATGTCAGTTGATATACAGGGCGTCCATTTTAAATGAGGACATTGAAATATCTCGAAAACTACCCATCAGATCAAAAAGAAGTATAATTTTAATTTGTTTATCTGGGGGAGATACACCCAACGATACCACACTCTTCACGGCCATACGGGCCAGTCAAGTATTCCCTTCTTCGACGTGCCGGAGGAATACAACGTTGCGGATGGGATTTCAAATTATAAATTACGAAATACTGGCCTGTTGTAGCCTCGCAACATGGAGGTGGGGTCCACTTGCCAGTGGATATTCAAGGCCCAATGAGTAGCATGTCGTAATTTACGACCGTGTACCCATTCCTATTCGTCCGATTACATAGCCAAGTGTAAAGAAATGGAGAAAATGCTTCAGACAATGTGGATTTTGCCGTAGAATCGTAAAATGTAATAAAAAATCGGGGGTTCCCATTGAAGTTTTCAAAGTTGTCCCCGTCACCCACAGACAGGGTTGTGTGGTGGGTCATTGGATGTCCCCTCTGATACTAAAAAAATTGGAATTGTAACTTTCTTAATCCATCTACTTTTCGAGACACGTCAGTATCTTCCGTTAAAATCAGCACCCTGTTTTAGGGTGTGTCAAATATTCTGACTTCGTTTTTCAAAAAGCGAAGGGAGTCATAAACATGTTCTTTCGTTAGCAAATTTCCAATCATATTTTCTCAGGAAATAGCAATTACACTCCTGGAAATGGAAAAAAGAACACATTGACACCGGTGTGTCAGACCCACCATACTTGCTCCGGACACTGCGAGAGGGCTGTACAAGCAATGATCACACGCACGGCACAGCGGACACACCAGGAACCGCGGTGTTGGCCGTCGAATGGCGCTAGCTGCGCAGCATTTGTGCACCGCCGCCGTCAGTGTCAGCCAGTTTGCCGTGGCATACGGAGCTCCATCGCAGTCTTTAACACTGGTAGCATGCCGCGACAGCGTGGACGTGAACCGTATGTGCAGTTGACGGACTTTGAGCGAGGGCGTATAGTGGGCATGCGGGAGGCCGGGTGGACGTACCGCCGAATTGCTCAACACGTGGGGCGTGAGGTCTCCTCAGTACATCGATGTTGTCGCCAGTGGTCGGCGGAAGGTGCACGTGCCCGTCGACCTGGGACCGGACCGCAGCGACGCACGGATGCACGCCAAGACCGTAGGATCCTACGCAGTGCCGTAGGGGACCGCACCGCCACTTCGCAGCAAATTAGGGACACTGTTGCTCCTGGGGTATCGGCGAGGACCATTCGCAACCGTCTCCATGAAGCTGGGCTACGGTCCCGCACACCGTTAGGCCGTCTTCCGCTCACGCCCCAACATCATGCAGCCCGCCTCCAGTGGTGTCGCGACAGGCGTGAATGGAGGGACGAATGGAGACGTGTCGTCTTCAGCGATGAGAGTCGCTTCTGCCTTGGTGCCAATGATGGTCGTATGCGTGTTTGGTGCCGTGCAGGTGAGCGCCACAATCAGGACTGCATACGACCGAGGCACACAGGGCCAACACCCGGCATCATGGTGTGGGGAGCGATCTCCTACACTGGCCGTACACCACTGGTGATCGTCGAGGGGACACTGAATAGTGCACAGTACATCCAAACCGTCATCGAACCCATCGTTCTACCATTCCTAGACCGGCAAGGGAACTTGCTGTTCCAACAGGACAATGCACGTCCGCATGTATCCCGTGCCACCCAACGTGCTCTAGAAGGTGTAAGTCAACTACCCTGGCCAGCAAGATCTCCGGATCTGTCCCCCATTGAGCATGTTTGGGACTGGATGAAGTGTCGTCTCACGCGGTCTGCACGTCCAGCACGAACGTTGGTCCAACTGAGGCGCCAGGTGGAAATGGCATGGCAAGCCGTTCCACAGGACTACATCCAGCATCTCTACGACCGTCTCCATGGGAGAATAGCAGCCTGCATTGCTGCGAAAGGTGGATATACACTGTACTAGTGCCGACATTGTGCATGCTCTGTTGCCTGTGTCCATGTGCCTGTGGTTCTGTCAGTGTGGTCATGTGATGTATCTGACCCCAGGAATGTGTCAATAAAGTTTCCCCTTCCTGGGACAATGAATTCACGGTGTTCTTATTTCAATTTCCAGGAGTGTTTATTGTTTTGCTTATTAAATAACTACTTCAATATCATGATATTTTGACATTTCACATAAAATTCGCCGCCAACTGGCTTATTTCGGGAAGTGTTTCCTTTATCATTATTTTTCTGTCTGGACTTCTGCTCTAAGGATAAGAATATACCATAAAATCTGTAAACCTTTTCATTAATATCACACAAATAGTGACATTTTCTTGTCTGTATTTTTTTGGGTACAAATAGCTTCTCCTACCTGCAAAAATTTGAGAGTTTGGATCATGCCCAGTAAAAGGACAACAAGACAGGTAACCACCACTCACATGAGTAACTTCACTGGAACTGGTAGAGAAACGCGTCCTTCTAAACTCTCTTCTATTAAAAGGGCAGACTGGGGAGAATGTCACAAATTATCCAGCAGCCACCCTTTCGAAGGATATATATCCAAAATTTGGTGCTAGCAAATAGTTGTCTTGTGGTGCCAAGTTTAAATCCTAGAGGGACAGCCACGAAATTGATAGAAGAAAACTGGGAAAGGCCGAAACATATCATTAGGCAGACGAAAACTGGAAGTGAAAGAGTCTTTTATAGAAAGTCAGAGAAGCTCTTTTATATCCTCAATTGCGAGTACGAGAGTAAGCTATATTCTGAATTTGAGGGTCCATGCTGACTGTGAACATGAAGTACACATATCCTGCTCTGGTTCAAGGGATATGAAGATCCCTCAGATGAACTGTTCTACATCTACATGGATACTCTGCAAATCATATTTAAGTGTCTAGCAGAGGGTTCATTGTACCAAGGAAAGAACGAACTCCTATATCTTTCCGTACGTGCTCTGATTTCCCTTACTTTATCGTGGTGATCGTTTCTCCCTATGTAGGTCGGTGTCAACAAAATATTTTTGCATTCGGAGGAGAAGGTTGGTGACTGGAATTTTGTGAGAAGATTCCGTCGCAACGAAAAACGCTTTTCCTTTAATGATGTCCAGCCCAAATCCTGTATCATTTCACTGACACTCTCTCGCATATTTCGCGATAATACAAAATGTACTGCCCTTCTTGAACTTTTTCGATGTACTCCGTAGTGTAGGCAGTCTCCTTAGTAGATCTGTTACATTTTCTAAGTGTCCTGTCACTAAAACGCAGTCTTTGGTTAACCTTCCCCACAACATTATCTATGTGTTCTTTCCAATTTAAGATGTTCGTAATTGTAATTTCTAGGTATTTAGATCAATTTACGACCTTTATATTTGACAAATTTATTGTGTAACCGAAGTTTAACGAATTCCTTTTAGCACTCATGTGGATGACCTCAAACTTTTCGTTATTTAGGATCAACTGCCAATTTTCACACCATTCAGATATATTTTCTAAATCGTTTTGCAATTTGTTTTCATCTTCTGATGACTTTATTAGTCGATAAACGACAGCGCCATCTGCAAACAACCTAAGACGGCTACTCAGATTGTCTCCCAAATCGTTTATATAGATAAGAAACAGCAAAGAGCCTATAACACTACCTTGGGGAACGCCAGAAATCACTTCTGTTTTACTCGATAACTTTCAGTCAGTTACTACGAACTGTGACCTCTCTGACAGGAAATCACAAATCCAGTCACATAACTGAGACGATATTCCATAAGCACGCTATTTCACTACAAGCCCATTGTGTGGTACAGTGTCAAAAGCCTTTCGGAAATCCAGAAATACGGAATCAGTCTGAAATCCCTTCTCAATAGTACTCAACACTTCATGCGAATAAAGAGCTAGTTGTGTTTCACAAGAACGATATTTTCTAAACCCATGTTAACTGTGTGTCAATAGACCGTATTCTTCGAGGTAATTCATAACGTTCGAACACAACATATGTTCCAATATCCTGCTGCATATCGAGTTTAATGATACGGGCCTGTAATTAAGTGGATTACTCCTACTTCCTTTCTTGAATATTGGTGTGACCTGTGCAACTTTCCAGTCTTTGGGTACGGATTTCTCCTCGAAAGAACGGTAGTATATGATTGTTAAGGATGGAGCTAATGCATCAGCGTAGTCTGAAATGAACCTAATTGTTGGTCATTAATTATCAAAGAGAGAAGAGAAATTAAAAAAGCGGAAGAGCCAAGACGATGAGTTAGGCGAGTAACAGAGGCTTCTGGCAAAGTGTATACTCATGAGAAACGAGTAGGATACGTTAGAGGTATGGATTAAAGCAGAAGAGTGACGTCTAGGAACGAATCGAAGTAAGATTGGACGAATATTGTTCGTTGAAGCTTTTTACATTTTTTAGAATGTGTTGTCGCTGTTTGATAATAAGACAGAATATAAAGGAAGCTGACTTCATTAAACTTCTTTTTGAGCAAATTTTGATAAGCTTTATATTGATTTATCTCCTTTTGTAGGAAATTATAACTTACTTCTAATCAACAGTAAATTTGCCAAGCTAAATGTTTATCAATAAAGTAAAATCTTGTAAACTGGAATACCACACATCAGAAGCTACATTTTTGGACACTTCGTTCACAAACATAACCAAATTTTAACGCTAACCTCTAAAATGACACGCCCTATTGATATATACAGGTTAATTTGCTGTTATCAAAACTCTTGCAGGGGTTTATTTGCTTCGTTATCCTGGAAGTCTCAAGATTAAAGGAGTGCATCCACACTAGGATCTGAAGAGATATGTCTAGAGTTAAAGTTAAAACTGTCAGTGAACAGATGTAATATATGAAAGGTCTTACACAGAAATGCATGATTACTGCTGTGCGGTAATGATATAAGAAGAAAGTCTGACATAGCCTCTGGCAAACAGTCTTTGATTGGTCATGTAAAATGTATTCATTTACATGCGTAAACAGATTAATTTTCTGTTTGTGTATCTCATGTGCTCTTCCCTCAGATAGTCAGTAAGAAATATTTCGGTGAAATCCACAGCAAGCTATTATTTGTGTCCTTTGTGTACATAGCGATTTTGTGTTTTCTTTGTATTAGTAAGGAAAAAATCTCTCATTCACAAGTTAAGACTTTTCTATGCCTTCCAAATTACCATGTCTCAGTCTCAGGACGTGCGTTAGCTGTGCGCTTCATTTATCTCAAGCGTCAACTTCGCTACGCAATTTCCCGGTATGTAATTGACGTATTGCGGTGCAACCAACGCCTTTATTTTTGTGATTTTCCATACTATTGATTGCATACGAAATAATAGGGGGTGTCCATATAAAAATACACAAGTTTGGGTTGAAAATATTATAAGTTTACGTTTTAAATATTCGGTTATTATTTGGTTTCCTAAGCCCCTGCCGTACGTTCAGGCTAGTGAAAACCGTTTTTTAATATCTACTGTTGTTCCAGAGATATTTAAGGTGGCAGAGTTAGGTGAGATATACACAGGGTGTCCCATTTATATCGACTACCCTAAATAACTGTTTGTCCACACGCAAATTACAAAATGTTTGACGCAAATGTTCTGTAGCCGTCAGGGGGAGATCACCCTGTATTTTTTATTCGGTATTTCATTTCCTCTCCTAAAGACTTATTCAAAAATGTATCAAAGCGTACTATTCACTGAAACACAACGTTATTAATTACATAACACAACATTGACTTTGACAAACTCGTCCACTTGCTGGAGTTGTCAGAAAATAAATGAAAACCAAGTAAAAACATATCACAAAATTGACTTTCACTCTGCTGTACCATTGCGCTGGAGCAGAGCATTCAGAGGTGCTCAGAGAGGTGAACCTGGACACCGATACACTGGTGCACATATTGAATGAAAGAATTATTTACTGCTTGTGTTGCCTACTGAAGAGAATTACAAGCAAGCACGATACACTCCTGGATGTCCTCTGGAGTTATTGGAATATCGCGATAGACAACGTGTTTAATACAGCCCTAAAGAAAAAAGTCCAAGTATGTAAATCAGGAGCCCTCGCAGGCCAAGTAAGTGTTCCTCCTCGACCAATCCATCTGGCAGGATACCATCGGTTCAGAACACGATGTGCACGCTAGGCAATATGTGCTGGACATCATCGTGCTGCTACCACATAAGCATTCTGGTTCTTTCTGCCACTTCACCCAGAAGAGGAAGAATTCGTCTGAGGAAGTTGGCATACGCTGTGCCATTTAGACTACCATTGATGATATAAAGGCCAATAATTGTAGTACCAAGCATCCCACAGCAGACGTTAACCCTCCATTGACGCTCGTGCTCCACCTGTCTAAGCCATCGTGTGTTATCGCTGGACCAATAATGCATGTTTCTTGTATTTACCAGTTCTTTGTTTGAGAATGAACATTCATCGGTAAATAGAACACTGGAGAAGAAGTTTGGGTTGTCGAGGATTTGCTGCTGTGCCAATTGACAGAACGTTACACAGTTCTGGAAATCATTCCCATGCGATTCTTGATGTAGGTGTACATGGTAAGGATGGAAACGGTGACGTGTAAGAATACGAAGTACACCGGTTTTAGGAATGCCAATCTCGTGTTCAAGCTGTCGTGTGTTCACATGTGGATTCACAGCAACCGAAGCGGGCACAGTAACCTCGGCAGCTTCGTCTGCGCGAGTGCTACGACGGTTGTGTTGTCGTGTGTTGAAACTTCCCGTTCCCTGAAGCCTGGCAACAAGACGAGAAAACTTATGTCGGGAAGGTGTGTTCTTGTCAGGATATCGCTCTCTGTGCAGTTCCGCTGCCTGTGTAGCATTTCGCCTACCTTCAACAACAACAACAAAAGAAACGTTATGTCGATACAGTTTGTTGTAAGGACAGCCTTTACTGTTTGCCCACTCTACACAATAGTATTTAAAGGGATTGAACTACTGTACTAAATGTACTCGTACATAAGAAAACAGTATTGCAGTTACTGGATTGCTAGCATACATTACCCATAGATGGGTAGCATTTCTACTTTTTCTTCATTGGTGTACATTCTACTCAAACAACTCTTCAATTGACGATGATTGACGGAATGAGGGTGTGCATTCTACTTATGTTTACATTTTTTCCTCTGTCAACGTCAGCACGTGGGTGTTATCCATTACCCCGAGTACTGCACTAAGCGCTGGGTGGTGGTGGTGGTGGTGGTGGTGGTTAGTGTTTAACGTCCCGTCGACAAAGAGGTCATTAGAGACGGAGCGCAAACTCGGGTTAGGGAAGGATTGGGAAGGAAATCGGCCGTGCCCTTTCAAAGGAACCATCCCGGCATTTGCCTGAAACGATTTAGGGAAATCACGGAAAACCTAAATCAGGATGGCCGGAGACGGGATTGAACCGTCGTCCTCCCGAATGCGAGTCCAGTGTGCTAACCACTGCGCCACCTCGCTCGGTAAGCGCTGGGAGTGTCAACGTCAATGTTGTATTATGTAATTAATAACGTGCTTCAGTTAATGGTACACTGTGATACATTTTTGAATAGGTCTTTAGGAGAAGAAATGAGTTACCAAATAAAAAATACAGGGTGCGATTTAAGAAAGTCATACCGCTCTTCATCTTTTTGTAAAAAACAGAGCTACAACGAAGGCAGTCATTCTGATTGATGTTCCCCTGACGGCTAAAGAACATTTGCTTGAAACATTTTTTAATTTGGATCTGGACAGTTATAGTTATTTATGGTGGTCAAGATAAATGGGATATATATATATATATATATATATATTTGTGCAAATTTAGTTTATATGTTTATATCGCACAACTCCTCTGTGTTCCGATTTTTCTGTTATATATATATATATATATATATATATATATATATATATATATATATATATAACAGAAAAATCGGAACATTGTGCGATATAAACATATAAACTAAATTTGTCAGGCGTTTTTATACATTTGAAAGATTAAGTGGTTTCAAATTTTGCGCCGGTCGTGAGCGTTAATTGCCTTTGAGATTGAACGTGATGAGCTGATGTTAGTCAAGCAAAAGCCACCTTTATCAGCACCTCACTGAGTTTGAAAGAGATCGTATAATTCATGAGGTCCACCAGGTACAATAATGTTAGTTGTTCTCACAGTGTAGATTATAGCGCACGAGCTTCTCAGCCTTCGGACCGGGTTCGATGCTTACTACCGCCCCAGGTTGACAGCAGCAGTCTTTCTTCATCTGCAGAATGCACCTGTCAAAATATGGCGGAAAAATTTGTTCACAAAATGGTGATTCAGACGCACAGATATCTGTATTAAAATTATAGACGACTTTTTACGAAACAGAACATTCTTAATGACCAAACTAGGAAAACGTTGTGCACTTAATCAGATTTTCCCAGGAATTTTTTTTTAATTATTTGGCTTTCGGAATATGCCCATACAGTCATCTCAACATAGGAGATGTTATATTACAATTTGTTTTTACAGTTCATGGTAGACATTACTTTAAATCGTACCCTATTATCAAATTAAATGGGCTTCACAAATACTAGTTCAATATAAAACAAGTTTACAAATCGAGTACACAAAAACAAGTAAACAGGACGTAAATGTAACGCAGGATACATAGTAGAAGCGTGCTATAAAAATCCTACCGGTAACACAATAAGAAATGAGAAGACGCCGTTGGTCCACATTCCCAGTTCAGCCCAAGTTAAAGACTATTATATGTATCTAAAGTAACAACAGAATGTTGTCTGTGTGTCCTGTAAGAGTAGTTTCAAAAGCTGTGCATAAAGAATCGAATATTTGTGCAGGTCTACAAGTACTATCTAGACAGAACAGGAGACCAGCATACAAGAATCAGATTTTTGTATTGCAGCCACTCATGTAGGTAGATACGCCAGTATTCAGACACATATATATATAGGAGGTACACAGTGACATACATTTAGAGGCTGAGCGTTCCATATTCTGCTGAGTAGCACGTGGGGATATGGTTAGTTAATTGCACTAAGGTTTCCTCCTGGCAGAGCAGTTACCAAGAACATTGCATTAGCAGCGCAGGGAGCTTTGCAGGGATGTTGACGAAGTCATACAGTAGTTTATATGTCGCCATATCGTTGGCTGCTAACAAGATCTGAAGGCTGCCTGCGAACTGATGACGAAGAGCCCGAAAATTACTTGTAAAGACGACTATGTGACATGCGTTCTGCTGATATTGTAGGTATACACAGTTTGGATCATTTTCGTCTTCACGATTACATAGAGAGGAGACGCTTAGGGTGAGCCGAAAGGTGTGTCTGTGGAACTTCCATTGATTAAATTTCATCCCTGTTGTAACTGTCGTGAAGCTCCTTGAGGTTTATGCCTCGTCATACCATGGTACTCTCGGAATCGTTGGATGGATTAATTCGTAATGACTGCGTTTGTCCGAGGAGAACCGCTTTCTGATCATTGGTATCAAATCTATGAGAGGGAGATCATCTTCTTTAATAGCTCCATGCAGAGATGCCTGGTGTTCTAGGACGTCTTCTTGTTCATTTCAACATATCGCAGAGTGACCTTTCGTCCCATCACGATGTAGCGACAGTTTATCTCCTTCTGAAACACAACATTGACAACTGCTGCAACTGTGGGGTTGGTATTACTATTACGATGGTATCTAATCAGTTGTAGAGCTGGCATACTATAAGAGATTATGATTATTGGGTATGCTATGGTCGTCTATGGGGAACGTTGGGTTTCCAGAATGTTGATCGGCGCAGTTGTCATAATAGTGGAGCGAGGATCAAGATTGTGATGCGACTCGTCGTTTGCTTCAGGGTACTGAACAAGCACTACCAGAGCCTTCACTAGACTTGGACCCATCTGCACACGGCGAAGTATGCATTGTGACAGTCAGACAGGAATTTCTTTGCCGTTGTGTCAGTTGGGTCCTGGTTTTGAAATGTTAAACTGGTCCTGCGGTTCATTCTCTTCAACAAGTAGCATGTTGGTGAGGATTGGCGTGAACGCCCCAGGGAATGGCAATTGAATCTCAATGTAGACAAGTGTAATGTGCTGAGAATACACAGAAAGATAGATCCTTTATCATTTAGCTACAAAATAGCAGGTCAGCAACTGGAAACAGTTAATACCATAAATTATCTGGGAGTACGCATTAGGAGTGATTTAAAATGGAATGATCATATAATGTTGATCGTCGGTAAAGCAGATGCCAGACTGAGATTCATTGGAAGAATCCTAAGGAAATGCAATCCGAAAACAAAGGAAGTAGGTTACAGTACGCTTGTTCGCCCACTGCTTGAATACTGCTCAGCAGTGTGGGATCCGTACCAGATAGGGTTGATATAAGATATAGAGAAGATCCAACGGAGAGCAGCGCCCTTCGTTACAGGATAATTTAGTAATCGAGAAAGCGTTACAGAGATGATAGATAAACTCCAGTGGAAGACTCTACAGGAGAGACGCTCAGTAGCTCGGTATGGGCTTTTGTCAAAGTTTCGAGAACATACCTTCACCGAAGAGTCAAGCAGTATATTGCTCCCTCCTACGTATATCTCGGGAAGAGACCATGATGATAAAATCAGAGAGATTAGAGCCCACACAGAGGCATACCGACAATTCTTCTTTCCACGAACAATACGAGACTGGAATAGAAGGGAGAACCGATAGAGGTACTCAAGGTACCCTCCGCCACACACCGTCAGGTGGCTTGCGGAGTATGGATGTAGATGTAGATGTAGATGTATAGAAGGCTCCGCGCTGTCCAACATCTGCTTCAATAATTATGTTAATGACATGCCACTAGAACCCCACTGCAATCTTACACAATTCACAAAGTAAAAGGCAATCTTCACTTCAAGCCGTAACAACAGTATCAACTGTATCCACCGCCAAAATAACACAAATGTCAAGTAGTGCAGGACGGATAGACTCCCAGCGAAGGCAGAGAAAACAAGTACAATCTACTCAGTCTACTTCACAAGAAAGAACCGATCTTACGCGACAAAGTCACTATAAACAACGTCAGAGTACCACGGAAAACATACGGAAAATACATCGGCTTAACGATTGGAAACAAACTCCTTTTCCATAGATACGTTAGTCACATTAAACCATCGTCTTTACAAATCATACAGACATCACCAACTTGTGGGTGTTCTGCATAGATGAAAATTAGCAGAACGAGGATGCAGGCTCTCTGTCAAATAGAAGAAAAGGTTCTCCACTGGAGTTCACATGTGCCCCCACCGACAATGATTACGACGCTGCACCAAAAAAAAAATGAACAAGACAATACTAAAAACGAGAGTCAAGGCCATAGCACGACGTCTGTAGCAGAAAATCGATTCACTCCATGATGCCATCAACAGCCAACGAGCCATATGCATAGCAAGACTTTGAAACTGCCATAGATTCCCACCTCATACCACATCATAAGATGCAGACGTCGACCAGGACTGAAGAATACTTAGTACTTTACTCTGGAAGCTAAACTAGTGCCACACCTCAGGAATCATACCGATAACGTCGAAGTGTGGCGAGTAAATGAAAGTTCCACAACAAACTGAACAGAGGAAATAAAGCGCGACCACCCGCAAATTGTCAGCACTTTATCCTAACACGACGACACACAAAAAGACAAATTTACGGGACAGTCAGACTTAAGGCGGTCTTACGCGACACACGTATCGTGTGCAAGTCTCCAGCAGCGCCCCAAGCGTACAAATTCGGAAATGCAGGCTTCTGCACGTCGGTTACATCGTTGAGTATGAAATCTGAAATTTTTGTAGCGAAGCTGTTTCATCATATTGAAACTTCTGAGAGGTCCAGGTTAACATTTATTAAGCAGTTATTCTAATGCTGCGCAGCCAGAATGATATTACTTTATGGTTATACAAAACTTGGACCAAAGTGTTCGTTTTATGTTATGCTGGTACAAGAAAATGATGTTTACGTTTCACAGCGTTTTGGACATGTAGCATTTGTGTGACTTTGTCCGCCTTAGGTGTTAGCAGAACGACGACCTAATTCCGGAACAGCAATTGGGATCGACCCTATCTGGGAGGAGAGTGAAGGCAGGGGCATATAGTCCGTGTTAATGAAGGAGTCGAGACGGGAAGACACACAGGAATTTAGAAACTTCGTCAGAATGCATGTGCCTCGTTTTGACAACCTGCTGTCGATCGTACATGATGGGATTCGCGCAACCGACTATTTCACAACAGTGCGACCGCAAAGATGCGAAATGGTTTTTATTGTTCTCACTGGTCGTGACCGGCACAACTGTCTGACTCTCTTGTGGATATTCTCTTAACACTACGATTCCTGGCATGCTAAAATAATACAAGCGGCTATTCTCTTAACACTATGCCCCATGGCATGCTAAAATAACACAAAAGATGCAGCCAAATCAAACATGTGCGGTACTTTCACCAATCAAGGTGGTGTGTGCACACATCGAAAATAAAGTTGTCTGCACCTTTAGGTAAACCAAAACAAATGAGCTCAGAATAAAACATTTGTAGACATACACGTGGTCAAAGTTGGTTGATTGGTTGGTTGGTTGGTTGGTTGGTTGGGGGAAGAGACCAAACAGCGAGGTCATCGGTCTCATCGGATTAGGTAGGACGGGGATAGAAGTAGGCAGTGCCCTTTCAAAGGAACCATCCTGGCATTGCCGGCCGCGGTGGTCTAGCGGTTCTGGCGCTGCAGTCCGGAACCGCGGGACTGCTACGGTCGCAGGTTCGAATCCTGCCTCGGGCATGGGTGTGTGTGATGTCCTTAGGTTAGTTAGGTTTAAGTAGTTCTAAGTTCTAGGGGACTTATGACCTAAGATGTTGAGTCCCATTGTGCTCAGAGCCATTTGAACCATCCTGGCATTTTCCTGGAGCGATTTAGGGAAATCACGGAAAACCTAAATCAGGATGGCCGAACGCGGGATTGAACCGTCGTCCTCCCGAATGCGAGTCCAGTGTGCTAATGTGGTCAAGGGATAGCGTCTTTGATTAGTAGTAAAAACATCATCGGTCCCCGGTTCGAAACTGGCCACCGTCTAAATTTTGACTTATAATCAGCATTCGGAGGCCGAAGACTTCCGGCATAAGAAGTCACCCTCATTCTGCCAACGGCCTTGTCAAAGAGGGCGAAGGATCGAATAGAGGTTCTCTTGTCCATGGCGTAGGAAACTGCCCCTAAAGGCGGAAGAATCAGCAGTGATCAACGGCATGACGATGCAGAAGGCAACGGAAACCACTGCGTTACAGACACATATCGTGTACCCACAGGACATGTGGCCTGTAACTGAAAAAAATGATTATCCCTACAATGGCAAAAGATTCCCGAATAGTCCCCCATTCGGATCTCCGGGAGGAGACTGCCAATTTGGAGATGACCATGAAAAAAGAATTGAATAATCAACGAAAGGCTAACTTTCTACAAGTCGGGGCGCGGAAAGTCAGAAGCTTGAATGTGGTAGGGAAGCTGGAAAACCTGAAAAGGGAAATGCAAAGGCTCAATCTACAAATAGTAGGGATCAGTCAAGTAAAATGGAAAGAGGACAAGGATTTCTGTTCAGATGAGTATAGGGTAATATCACCAGCATCAGAAAATGGTATAACGGGAATAGGATGCGTTATGAATAGGAAGGTAGGGCATAGAGTGTGTTACTGTGAACAGTTCAGTGATAGGGTTGTTCTTATCAGAATCGACAGCAAACCAACATGCCGACGTAGCAAGGTGAAAATGAAGAGAGAGAAAGTGTATGCGGATACTGAAAGGATAATACAGAATGTAATGGGATATGAAGATCTAATTGTCATGGGAGACTGGAATGCGGTTGTAGGGGAAGGAGTAGAAGAAAAGGTTACGGGAGAATATGGTTTTGGACAGGGAATGAGAGAGGAGAAAGACTTTTTGAGTTCTGTAACAAGTTTTAGCTAGTAATAGTGAATACTCTCTTCAAGAATCGCAAGAGGAGGAGGTATACTTGGAAAAGGCCGGATGACACGGAAAGATTTCAGTTAATTTACATCGTGGTCAGACAGAGATTCCGAAATCAGATACTGAATTGTAAGGCGTACCCAGGAGCAGACATAGACACAGATCACAATACAGTAGTAATGTCGGCTGAAATACAGGAGACTGAATAGGGAGAATCATTACGCAGAGAAGTACGATACAGAAATACAAAGGGATGACGAGATACGCTTGAAGTTTTCTAAGGCTATAGATACAGCAGTAAGGAATAGCTCAGAATGCAGTGCAGTCGAAGAGGAATGGACATCTCTAAAAACGGCAGTCACGGAAAGAAAAGCACGGGTACAAAGAAGGTAGCTGCGAAGAAACCATGGGGAACAGAAGAAATCCTTCAGTTGATCGATGGAAGAAGGAAGTACAAAATTGTTCAGGGAAAGTCAGGAATACAGAAATACAAGGTGCTGAGGAAGTAAATAGTTAGAAAGTGCAGGGAAGCATAGACGAAGTGGCTGCAAGAAAAAAGTAAAGATATCGAAAAAGAATTGACCCTCGGAAGGACTGACACAGCATACAGGAAAGTTAAGAAAACCTTCGATGATACAAAACGTGAGGCTGATAACATTAAGAGTGCAACGGGAATTCAACTGTTAAATGCAAAGGACGGAGCGTATAGGTGTAAAGAGTAGACTGACGGCCTCTAAGAGGGGTACAATTTGTCACGTGTGATAGAAGAAGAAATAGCAGTCGATTTAGAAGAGGCAAGGGATACAATATTTGAGTCAGAACTTACGAGAGCTTTGGAGACTTAAGATCTAATAAGGCAGAAGGGATAGAAACATCCCATCAGAATTTCTAAAATTATTGGGAGAAGTGGCAACAAAACGACTATTCACGTCGGTGTGTAGAATATATGAGTCTGGGGACATACCATGTGAGTTTCGGAAAAATATCATCCACACAATTCCGTAGACTGCAAGAGTTGACAAGTGCGAGAATTATCACACAATCAGCTTAACATCTCATGCATCCCAGTCGCTGAAACAATAATACATAGAAGAATGGAAAAGAAAATTGAGGATGTGCTAGATGACCATCAGTTTTGCTTTAGAAAAGGTAAAGGCACCAGAGAGGCAATTCTGACGTTGCGATTGACAATGGAAGCAAGACTAAAGAAAGATCAAGACACGTTCATAGAATTTGTCGACCTGGAAAAAGCGTACGAAAATGTAAAATGATGCAAGATGTTCGAATTTCTGAGAAAAATAGTGGTAAGCTATAGGGAGAGACTAGTATTATATGTACAAGAACCAAGAGGGAATAATAAGAGTGGACGACCAAGTACGAACTTCTCGGATTAAAAAGGGTGTAAGACAGGGATGTAGCCTTTCACCCCTAATGTTCAATCCGTACTTCGAAGAAACACTAATGGAAATAAAAGGAAGGTTCAGGAACGGAATTAAAATTCACAAGTGGAAGGATATCAATGAGAGGATTCTCTGATGACATTGCTATTCTGAGTGAAAGTGAAGAAGAATTACATGATTTGCTGAATGGAATGAATAGTCTAATGAATATAGAATATGGACTGAGAGTATATCGAAGGAAGACGAAAGTAATGAGAAGTAGCAGAAATGAGAACAGCGAGAATTTTAACATCATGATTGGTGATCACGAAGTAGATGAAGATAAGTAATTCTGCTACCTAAGCAGCAAAATAAGGAATGGTGGACGGAGCAAGGAGGACATCAAAAGCAGGCAAACCCTGTTAAAAAGGGCATTTCTGACCAAGAGAAGTCAACTAGTATCAAACATAGGCCTTCATTTGAGGAAGAAATTTCTCAGAATGTACGTCTGGAGCACAGCATTGTATGGTAGTGAAACATGGACTGTGGGAAACCTGGAACAGAAGAGATGTGGTGCTGCAAAATAATGTTGAAAATTTGTTGAACTGATAAGGTAAGGAATGAGGCGGGTCTGTTGAGAATCGGAGACGAAAGGAACACGTGTAAAACACTGGCAAGGAGAAGGGACAACTGTTAAGACATCAGGAAATGACTTGCATGGTACTAGAGGGAGCAGTAGAGGGAAAAAACTGTAGAGGAAGACAGAGATTGGAATACATACAGCAAATAATTGAGGACATAGTTTGCAAGTGCTACTCTGAGATGAAGCTGCCACAAGAGAGGAATTTGGGGCGGGCCGCATCGAGCCAGACAGGAGTCTGATGACCCAAAAAGAAAAAGGATATACCTTATCAGGGTGCAACTTATCTAGACGATTCTTACTGTATGTCTCAGTAAGCACGCTCTAATTTCTTTGTGTCATTACTTGTCTACCATTTATTTAATCGTATTGTGATTTTATACAATATACAGTTGATACAAGGCAAGTGATTTTATAGAATATACACTCCTGGAAATTGAAATAAGAACACCGTGAATTCATTGTCCCAGGAAGGGGAAACTTTATTGACACATTCCTGGGGTCAGATACATCACATGATCACACTGACAGAACCACAGGCACATAGACACAGGCAACAGAGCATGCACAATGTCGGCACTAGTACAGTGTATATCCACCTTTCGCAGCAATGCAGCCTGCTATTCTCCCATGGAGACGATCGTAGAGATGCTGGATGTAGTCCTGTGGAACGGATTGCCATGCCATTTCCACCTGGCGCCTCAGTTGGACCAGCGTTCGTGCTGGACGTGCAGACCGCGTGAGACGACGCTTCATCCAGTCCCAAACATGCTCAATGGGGGACAGATCCGGAGATCTTGCTGGCCAGGGTAGTTGACGTACACCTTCTAGAGCACGTTGGGTGGCACGGGATACATGCGGACGTGCATTGTCCTGTTGGTACAGCAAGTTCCCTTGCCGGTCTAGGAATGGTAGAACGATGGGTTCGATGACGGTTTGGATTTACCGTGCACTATTCAGTGTCCCCTCGACGATCACCAGTGGTGTACGGCCAGTGTAGGAGATCGCTCCCCACACCATGATGCCGGGGGTTGGCCCTGTGTGCCTCGGTCGTATGCAGTCCTGATTGTGGCGCTCACCTGCACGGCGCCAAACACGCATACGACCATCATTGGCACCAAGGCAGAAGCGACTCTCATCGCTGAAGACGACACGTCTCCATTCGTCCCTCCATTCATGCCTGTCGCGACACCACTGGAGGCGGGCTGCACGATGTTGGGGCGTGAGCGGAAGACGGCCTAACGGTGTGCGGGACCGTAGCCCAGCTTCATGGAGACAGTTGCGAATGGTCCTCGCCGATACCCCAGGAGCAACAGTGTCCCTAATTTGCTGGGAAGTGGCGGTGCGGTCCCCTACGGCACTGCGTAGGATCCTACGGTCTTGGCGTGCATCCGTGCGTCGCTGCGGTCCGGTCCCAGGTCGACGGGCACGTGCACCTTTCGCCGACCACTGACGACAACATCGATGTACTGTGGAGACCTCACGCCCCACGTGTTGAGCAATTCGGCGGTACGTCCACCCGGCCTCCCGCATGCCCACTATACGCCCTCGCTCAAAGTCCGTCAACCGCACATACGGTTCACGTCCACGCTGTCGCGGCATGCTACCAGTGTTAAAGACTGCGATGGAGCTCCGTATGCCACGGCAAACTGGCTGACACTGACGGCGGCGGTGCACAAATGCTGCGCAGCTAGCGCCATTCGACGGCCAACACCGCGGTTCCTGGTGTGTCCGCTGTGCCGTGCGTGTGATCATTGCTTGTACAGCCCTCTCGCAGTGTCCGGAGCAAGTATGGTGGGTCTGTCACACCGGTGTCAATGTGTTCTTTTTTCCATTTCCAGGAGTGTACATATGATATAAGACAAGATTAAACCTTAAAATGCGTGTTTTTCAACCAATTAATTAAGCTGGCCGTGCTGGGTGTAAGGGTGAACAAGTCGTCGGGAATTCCAGGGTATGCATGAAGTGGACACCATTGAACTAAATGTTTAGTTGTCTGCTCTTCTTGATTACATTCACACATTGGTGAACTGATCTAGCCCCATTTGTACCTGAAGTAGCTACAACAACCATGTCCAGTCCTTAACCTGTTGAGGCGGCACTAGAGGTTCCTCGGTAGGTCAAAACCTTTTGGCTTCTTTGTGGGTTCAAGTTGATGGGCTCTTGTTCCCATTGTTTTTGTTGACCATTCATGCTTCCAGCTTTCATTTAGATCAAAACCATCCGCGATGAGTTGTCCTGCAGTAGCACTTGCTGGTCTTCTTGATAGCAATCGTTGCTGTGGCGGATGACAGAATTCCTGGTGCTGTGGTAGAGAGGGATTTTCTTGGCCTCTCTTATTAGAGCTTGTTTCTACCTTAGGTGAGGTGGAGGTATGTGAATCAGTACAGGTAACCAGTGGCATGGGGTTGTTTTTATGGAACCAGTAATGCAGCGCATTGTGTCGTTAAGTTTTGTGTCTACCTCCTTCACATGTCCACTTTCCAACCAGACAGGTGCACAGTAGTCGGCAGCAGAGTACACAAGTCTGCTACCAGTTAAACTCAGACAGTCAGCAGAGGTTCCCCAGGTGGTACCACTGAGCTTATTTAGTATGTTGTTCCTTGCAGCAACTTTATGAGATAGCTTGGTGATGTGCTCTTTGTAGCTCAGGGTTCTATCTAGAGTGATTCCGAGGTATTTTGGGAAAGGATTGTACCTCAACGTTTGTCCATTGAGCAGAACTCTTGGTTTGTAGTTCGCATCACGATTCGCTAGATGGAAACAAGAGACTTCAGTTTTTGATGTGCTTGGGATCAATCTCCAGGTCTTAAGAAAAGTTGACATCTTCTCCATATTCTCCGTAAGAATTCGTTCAGCATCTTCGAAATTATTGCTCTGTGCAACCAGTACGATGTTGTCAGCATAGATGAATTTAGTTGTTACTGTGGTTGGTAAATCATTGATGTATAAATTGAACAGTTATGGGGCTAAAACAGATCCCTGTGGTAGTCCATCACTTAGTTTCCGTTTGTGGCTTTTAGAGCTGCCTACAAACACTTCAAATTGCTATTCACTAAACATGCTGGATGTTAGATCCACAATTTCTCGACTTGGTACAACTTGCAGTAGCTTGTAGACCAGTCCCTGTCGCCAGACGCGATCGGTGCAGCTGCGTCCTTGTCTGAAGCCAGCAGGTTCAGGAG
This sequence comes from Schistocerca cancellata, assembly GCF_023864275.1. NCBI lineage: Eukaryota > Metazoa > Arthropoda > Insecta > Orthoptera > Acrididae > Schistocerca > Schistocerca cancellata. The sequence goes on along the minus strand of NC_064627.1, from coordinate 77,713,782 downwards.
GGGTAGGAGCCTCGACGAACGGTGCTATTCTGGTTAGGAGAACTCGTTCCAAAAGTTTGAATGTACAACAGAGCAGTGCTATAGGGCGGTAACTTTCAGGGCTGTCTTCAGGCTTGCCTGGTTATAACTTTCGACGGTTTGAAACGTCTGGGAAGTTTGTTCTCTTTCAGTATGTAAGTCTACCATAACACTCTATCATTAGATGTACATATATTTTGTTCAACGGCAGTGCAAATAAGAGAACTGTCATCTGTTTTATTACTGTATTGCCGGCCGTTGTGGCCGAGCGGTTCTAGGCGCTTCAGTCTGGAACCGCGCTGCTGCTACGGTCGCAGGTTTGAATCCTGCCTCGGGCATGGATGTGAGTTAGGTTCAAGTAGTTCTAAGTCTAGGGGACTGATGACCTCAGATGTTAAGTCCCATAGTGCTCACAGCCATTTGAACCATTTTTTCATTACTGTATTTACTGACAGAAAAGTTTGTAGAGCACCTCCGCAATAGCGAAAAAGAGTCCTCAAGCGCTCAAACATTTCTCGTCTACTGACCAGAAATGAAACCAGTAACAGGCGGAAAATCAGCTCGTAATGCTGCATTGATCACACTATTCCGCTGCGATGCGCGAATGCACAGCAAAACACAACGGTTACTATTCTCCCGGCGGATAACCACTCTGCAAAAATTGCATTTCCACTGCCTGCCGCTAGGTGGCAGGCCGTCTTCCACACGTTAGATGTGGCGTGTGACACCGGCTTTAGCCCCTTATGACGGTGTTGGAGACAGTCTGGAAAGCTTGAGATTTTATCCGAATTTGGCGCGGCAAGTTGACCTGAGAACTGTTTACCCCAGCTCGCTCAGCGCTTCGGCAGAGAACAGGACGTCAGCACGTCGCTGGCGCTCCGCACGCCGGGCCGCATTCCGCAGCGGCGCTGACAAGCAAGCCATCGCAGCCGGCGGCGGGCGACCGTCACCTAACCTCTGCTCCGCTCTGCCCGGGAACAAATAAAACGGCTTCCGGGCGGCTGCCTGCAGCGCTATTTATTGCGAATTCCTCAACGCTGCCGCCGCGGCGCGACGTAACAATAGCGCCTCCCCTACCCCCCCCCCCCCTTCCCCACTTGCCCCTCCCCCTGCTGTATTATTATATGACGTTCGATAAAGCCCAGCCGCGGCGGCCTTCCGCCCCGAGCTCGCAGGCAATCCTCCATCGACCGGATTCGTGAAAGCGGATCGCGCTTATGGCGCAGCGCGCGCCCTGTAAAACCCAAATAGCGGCTGCCGACCGAGCCGGTTACCAGGCAAATACTTCCCGGGCCAGTGGATGTGATCCGCTGGAACGCCGACACGTTTGTCGTTCAGGTCGCCGCGGCGCTGACTAAGCCTTTTTCGGGGGGGCTTGTCACGTTTAGAAGCCCCCCTGTTGATATTCTGCCTTTCCTCCTCTCCATTTAAGTCCACTATTTGTTTTGACCGCACGAAGTCAGCAGTAGATTGGTTCTACACTGAAGAGCCAAAGAAATTGGTACACCTGCCTAATACCGTATAGGGCCCCGGCGAATACGCAGAAGTGCCGCGACACGACGTGACGTGGACTCGACTAGTCTGCTGGATGGAATTGACACCGTGAATCCCGCAGGGCTACCCATAAATCAGTAAGTTTACGAGGGGGGGAGACCTCTTCTGAATAGCAAGTTGCGAGGCGTCCAAGATATTCTAAATAATGTTCATATCTGGGGTGTTTAGTGGCCAGCTTAAGAGTGTTGCTGGAGCCACTAGGACGTGTGGGGTGTCGCACTGCCATGCTGGAATTGCCCAAGTCCGTCGGAATGCACAATGGACAATTCAGGTGATCAGACAGGATGCCTACGTACGTGTCACCTGGCAGAGTCGCACCTAGACGTATCAGGGGTCCTATATCACTCCAACTGCACACGCCCCGCACCATTACAGAGCCACCAGCACGAACAGTCCCCTACCGATATGCAGGGTCCATGGATTCATGACGTAGTCCCTATACCTGTACATGTCCATCGCTCGATACAATTTGAAATGTCCGACCAGGCTACATGTTTCCGGTCATCAGCACTCCAATGTCGGTGATGTCGGGCCCAAAAGAGGCGTAAAGCTTTGTGGCGCACAGTCATCAACGATTATGTTTCGTTGAATGGTTCAAACGCTGACGTCTGCTGGTGGCCCAGCATTGAAATCTGCTGCAATTTGCGTAAGGGTTGCTGTTCTGTCACGTTGAACGTTTCTGTTCAGTCGTCTTTGGTCCCATTCTTGCAGGATCTTTTTCCAGCCGCATCCATGTTGGGGAATTGATGTTTTACCGGATTCCTGATATTCACGATCCACTCGTGAAATGGTCGTCCGGGAAAATACCCGCTTCATCGCTACCTCGGAGATGCTCTGTATCATCGATCGTGCGCCGACTATAACACCACGTTCAAACTCACTTAAATCTTGATAATCTGCCATTGTAGCAGCAGTAACTGATCTAACAACTGCGCCAGACACTCGTTGTCTTATAAATGCGTCGCTGACCGCAGCACCGTATTCTGCCTTTTTACATATCTCTGTATTTGAATACCCATGCCTGTGCCAATTTCTTTAGCGCTTCAGTGTAGGTTAAGGGAGTTGACCGGGGTGACGCTCGATTTTGCACCCGACATTCACGATATGTTTTCAATAACATACCAAATTACGAAACTGGTTTTAGACTTTTATTTTACGCCCTTAAGACCGTAATTGTATTTTTTTAGTGAAAACTTGAATCCAGAGCTCATTGCAACACACCGACGAAAGACCTAGACAGCGTGCGAGGGTGGTTGGTGGGAGTTCTGTACTACACAATTTTCAACCTGGAACGGAATTTCAAAAACAGCGTTCAAACTGATGAATCTGACTGACGTGGCACGTAGCGACAATAGTTTTTAACAAAATGACGGTACTCTGGAATAAAAGTCGACAAGAAGAGTCGTTATAAAGACGTGCACCGAGAAAGTAAATTAAAATACATAGTGAAAATACACAGTAGAAAAAAATCGCCGGCCGGAGTGGCCGAGCGTTAAAGGCGCTACAGTCTGGAACAGCACGACCGCTACGGTCGCAGGTTCGAATCCTGCCTCGGGCATGGATGTGTGTCATGTCCTTAGGTTAGTTAGGTTTAAGTAGTTCTAAGTTCTGGGGGACTTATGGCCACAGCAGTTGAGTCCCATAGTGCTCAGAGCCATTTGAACCATTTTTTTTGAAAAAAATCGACTAGATGTCTAGGTATAATGTAACTGCAAGTATATTTCATGAATTGGGTTTTAAAGCAACTTAAAAAAATGGTTAAAAAAAGAGAGAGAGAGGGACAGGGTCTAAAGTTTCAATTTGTGTTTTTTAATACTGAAACTGAGTAATCCTTTAAGCGCCAGCACCGTATTATTGGCCTTTCTTTCGCTGATGTCGGAACACTTTCATTTTGAAGAAATTATATCGATTAACAGGCTTTCGCTTACCAATCGAAGCGTTTTTTGCACCGTTGGGATTAATTTCCGAACCTTTTGTCATTTTCGGGCCCTCGCATTTCACTTCATATTAAAAAAAGATGGAGCGAGTTGGCTCAATGGTTATCGCACTGGACTCGCGTCCGGGAGGATGACTCGTTCAGATCCACGTCCGGCCATCCTGATTTGGGAATTTCAATCATTTCTCCAAATAGCTTCGGATAAATGCCACTATGGTTCCTGTGAAAGGGTACGGCCGACTTCCTTCCCTATCCTTTCCTAATTCAATGGGACCGGTCACCTCGCTGTTTGAACCCTTCCCCAGAGTCAACCAACCAACGGCATAAAAAAAAAGCAGATGAGATGCAAGCAGGTGATTTCATACTGTTTACCATAAACTAATCATGTTGCGAAGAGAAATCTTGTTGAGAACAGTATTTTAATTGGTTGTAATGCCCTCTTTGATACTATCCGAAAGTAAGAGGGTCCCTGTTCTGTCGGTAGCTGTTACATTTTAAATCTCGGTTACGCCAGACCCCCATGCAATAAATCGAGGTTTTAACGTATTTTAACATTTGTGGCACGCTTTACATTATTGAGCAGTAAAAATAGACTCTCTGAGGAACATTTTAAGCCAATAAAGTAATTAGGCTAAAGAAAATTTCTATCCTGGTTCACTCCGGTAAATTGCGTAAGTGCCAGACCGTTACTAATGAGTTAAGATTATTAAGCGCAGCAGTACTGAACGCTCGAGAGTTTTAGTTAACTCTCAGGTACGCCATTAATTGCTCACAATATTCATATGAAGTAAAGCGGTCAAACAAGGGATAGAAACACCTTGGATTCATCTTATCTTTCTTTCAATTTTGCAAACGGTGACTGTTACTTTCTCTCTGCGAAAGGAAGCTAGACAGGGTGAAGAAAAAACCTGTCGCACTTACATATCGGAATGGAATTCCTCATCCAGATTGAAGACAAAAGTATATCTAGCAAAGTCAGATCGGGCGCATCTTCAAAACAGATATATGAAAACAACGAGACGGAGACACTGCCGCCAAGAAACAATGCCTTCTCTGTGCGATAGCAATGAAGATACTATCGAACACAGTGCTGCCAAAGCAGATTTATTAAACACAGCCTTCCGAAATGCCTTCACAAAAGAATACGAAGTAAATATTCCAGAGTTCGAATCGAGAACAGCTGCCAACATGAGTAACGTAGAAGTAAATATCCTCGGAGTATTGAAGCAACTTAAACCACTTAACAAGAGCAAGTCTTCTGGTCCAGACTGTATACCAATTAGGCTCCTTTCGGAGTATGGTGATGCATTAGCGCCATACTTAATCATACACAACCATTCGCTCGACGAATGATCCGTACCCAAAGACTGGAAAGTTGCACAGGTCACACCAATATACAAGAAATGAAATAGGAGTAATCCACTAAATTACAGGCCCAAATCGTTAACGTCAATATGTAGCAGGATATTGGAACATATATTGTGTTCAAACATTATGAATTACCTCGAAGAAAACTGTCTATTGACACACAGTCAACATGGTTTTAGAAAGCATCGTTCTTGTGAAAGACAACTAGCTCATTATTCACATGAAGTGTTGAGTGCTATTGACAAGGGATTTCCGATCGATTCCGTATTTCTGGATTTCCGGAAGGCTTTTGACATTGTACCACACAAGCGGCTTATAGTGAAATTGCATGCTTATGGAATATCGTCGCAGTTATGTTACTGGATTTGTGATTTCCTGTCACAGAGGTCACAGTTCATAGTAACTGAGGGGAAGTTATCGAGTAAAACAGAAGTGATTTCTGGCGTTCCACAAGGTAGTTTTATAGGCCCTTTGCTGTTCCTCGTCTATATTTGGGAGACAAAAAATGGTTCAAATGGATCTGAGCACTATGGGACTCAACTTCTGAGGCCATCAGTCCCCTAGAACTTAGAACTACTTAAACCTAACTAACCTAAGGACATCACACACATCCATGCCCGAGGCAGGATTCGAACCTGCGACCGTAGCTGTCTCGCGGGTCCAGACTGTAGCGCCTAGAACCGCACGGCCATTTGGGAGACAGTCTGAGCAGCCGTCTTAGTTTGTTTGCAGATGACGCTGTCGTTTATCGACTAATAAAGTCTTTAGAAGATCAAAACAAATTGCAAAACGATTTAAAAAATATATCAAAATGGTGCGAAAACTGGCAGTTGACTCTAAATAACGAAAAGTGTGAGGTCATCCACATGAGTGCTAAAAGAAATTCGTTCATGTGATGTGTTACGACAGCAAAAGGAACCTGTGATAACTGAAGGTACTGTAGTTTACTTATTTAATGTTTACCATTAGATATCAGTTTAATTTTTCGTCAAAAGTAATCCTAAACCATATTCTGAAATAGCGTTTCGTTTCTCCACTAGGCAGTGCCACAAGTTCCTCCAAAAATCGTAACACAACACACACACAAATGTAATACTTACTAATGTAAATCCACCCGATGATGGAGGTTTAAACCTTCGAAACGCGTCGTGGAAAGAAATAAATAAAACGGTGACTGGTAACAGTGAACTTTTTTCATTTAATGTCAGTAACAGTCACGGTAAAGCATAACCTAAAAATGTTCGCATTTAAAGTCGTTCAACTTCGGTTACACTATAAATCAGTCTAATCTAAAACCCGTAAATTCAACTAAATACCTAGTTATTATAATTACGAACGACTGAAGTTGGAACGAACAGATAGAAAATGTTGTGTGGAAGGCCAACCAAAGACTGCGTTTTATTGGTAGGACATTTAGAAAATGTAACAGATCTACTAAGGAGACTGCGCGGTGTTGGATCCTTAGCAGATAGGACTGACGGAGTACATCGAAAAAGTTCAAAGAAGGGCAGCACGTTTTGTACTATAACGAAATATGGGAGAGAGTGTCACATAAATGATACAGGATTTGAGATGGACATCATTAAAAGAAAGACGTTTCTCGTTGCGGTGGAAACTTCTCACGAGTTTCCAACCACCAACTTTCTCCTCCGAATGCGAAAATATTTTTTTGACACCGACCTACATAAGGAGAAACGATCATCACGATAAAATAAGGGAAATCATATAGGTATTCCTTTCCGCGCGCTAAACGAGCTTGGAATATTATAGAATTTTGAAGGTGGTTCGATGAGCCCTCTGCCAGGCACTTAAATGTGATTTGCAGAGTATCTATGTAGATGTAGATGTAGACACCGTGTAGCGCATTACAATATACAGAGGAACGTGTATGAACCCCGCCCCAACTACAATACCACCCGTCGTAGCTCGCTGAGTACACTGTAGGGACACCAAACCTGTGTCCACCATGAAGGTCTAGTTCGTATCCTCATCTGGTCCTTTTTTTTATTTTTTCGACGTCCGTTTCCTAGTCCTCGTCGTTTACAAGCAGGATATCGTTTTCGCACGTGACGATAGCCAATCACATAACAGCGGGATCCATTAAACGGCGTGCATGTGTGTACCACCTGCGCATTGCCCAACCGTAACTGGTCCTGTCAGCTTCATGTAGATGACTGCCAGATGAAGTACAAAAACGATATACCTTTGGCGCTGGGTGCATCTGATAACGAAGCTCCTGCTGCTGCTCGTGCGTACGCTGCACGGTACCCTAAAAGGCGCCATCCCGATAAGAATGTTTTTTGTGGCCTGGAGCAACGCCTTCGGAAAACCGGCAGTTTTCGTCCACAAGTAATGCAGAGAGGTCGTCCAACGACTATACATACTCCACAAACGTGGCACGCGATTCTGGAATCCGTTCACCAATCACCTCCACGAAGTACCCGTAATATTGCTAGGCACTTACGGATATTGAAGATTAAGCTTATCCATTACGGATATTTTCGAACCCGTAACTGTTAATTGATTGCAAATACGTCAAACTCCAACCAGGAACTTTTTTGGATAGTTATTTATTATTCCGTAAACCTGTTTTCGAACATTTTCACGTTCACCTTCAGATGGTTCTCTGGAAGTTACACTACTGGCCATTAAAATTGCTACACCAAGAAGGAATGCAGATGATAAATGGGTATTCATTGGACAAATGTATTATTCTAGAACTGACATGTTATTACATTTTCACGCAATTTGGGTGCATAGATCCTGAGAAATCAGTACCCAGAACAACCACCTCCGGCCGTAATAATGGCCTTGATACGCCTGGGCATTGATTCAAACAGAGCTTGGATGGCGTGTACAGTTACAGCTGCCCATGCAGCTTCAACACGATACCACAGTTCATCAAGAGTAGTGACTGGCTTATTGTGACGAGCCAGTTGCTCGGCCACCATTGACCAGACGTTTTCAGTTGGTGAGAGATCTGGAGAATGTGCTGACCAGGGCAGCAGTCGAACATTATCTGTATCCAGAAAGGCCCGTACAGGACCTGCAACATGCGGTCGTGCATTATCCTGCTGAAATGTAGGGTTTCGCAGGGATCGAATGAAGGGTAGAGCCAAGGGTCGTAACACATCTGAAATTTAACGTCCACTGTTCAAAGTGCCGGCATTGTGAAAAGGGTTGACCAAGACGTGTAACCTATGGCACCCTATACCATCACGACGGGTGATACGCCAGTATGACGAAGACGAATACACGCTTCCAATGTGCGTTCACCGCGATGACGCCAACCATGGATGCGACCACCATGATGCAATAAACAGAACCTGGATTCATCCGAAAACATGACGTTTTGCCATTCGTGCACCCAGGTTCGTCGTTGAGTACACCATCTCAGGCGCTCCTGTCTGTGATGCAGCGTCAAGGATAACCGCAGCCATGGTCTCCGAGCTGGTAGTCCATACTGCTGTAAACGTCGTTGAACTGTTCCTGCAGATGGTTGTTGTCTTGCAAACGTCCCCATCTGTTGAGTCAGGGATTGAGACGTGGCTGCACGATCCGTTACAGCCATGCGGATGCCTGTTATCTCGACTGCTAGTGATACGAGGCCGTTCGGACCAAGCACGACGTTCCGTGTTACCGTCCTGAACCCACCGATTCCATATTCTTCTAACAGTCATTGGACCTCGACCAACGCGAGCAGCAATGTCGCGATACGATAAACCGCAGTCGTGTTAGGCTACAATCCGACCTTTATCAAAGTCGGAAACGTGATGGTACGCATTTCTCCTCCTTATACGAGGCATGACAACAACGTTTCCCCAGGCAACGCCTGTAACTGCTGTTTGTGTATGAGAAATCGGTTGTACACTGTCCTCATGTCATCACGTTGTAGGCGTCGCCACCGGCGCCAACCTTGTGTGAATGCTCTTAAATGCTAATCATTTGCATATCACAGCATCTTCTTCCTGTCGGTTAAATTTCGCGTCTGTAACACGTCATCTTCGTGGTGTAGCTATTTTAATGGCCAGTAGTGTATATAACTATTTCTAGCATAATACTGGGTGCTGTCTCTGTGACAAGAACACGCTTTAATGTATAGCCATGACTATTGTTTATCTGTCGATATGGATGCAAAATTTAGTTTCTTCCTTACTGTGACATTATGGGCGGCTTTTCCGTTACTGTCCTTCTGTCTGTTTTGAATTTTATGGCCAGTTGGTATATCACTTCACATACTTTTACAAAATCTGTATTAATTTATACTGTGATGGCGAAACTTTGCCAGCAATGAGCATATGCTGTTCAACTATTGCTTGTAACAAAGATATTGACGAAAAGATATGACATAGGCCCACTTTTCTCAGAGATGTGATTTGTTCTAGTTTACATGCATTAAAGTCGATATAAGGGCAAGTATTTTGATCAGACTGCCGATAATATGGGATCACAAAATAAAATAAATAAATACATGAATTATTACAGGAATAAACTTGAAGTAATCTGACGTCTTATTGCTATTTGTGTATTAACGAGTTATAGATATCTCAAACGACTACTGCTGGGATGTTGTGCGATGAAGAACTGCATCCGCATCATTAGACATTAACTCAGGATCAGCGGCCAGAAGATCACATTTGACAAGTGAAGTTTTATGAATGGTTTTTGCATCAAATGGAAGATAACGAAGCATCACTCGTGACGGTATTTTCAATCTCCACAACAGCCATTATTGGTACGGAACGCAACTCCAATATCATCTGTGAATGTGGCTTTCAGGCACGCTTTGACATAAACCTGTGGACTGGAAATGTGAGAGGAATACTTTTGAGCCCTTACCCATTGCCGGACAAGTTGAATGTGCCCTCTATCATAGGTTTTTTGTAGTTCATTGCCTGACGCATTGAAAAACATTCCACTTCGTGTTTCGCGACAGCCGTCGTTTTAGCATTATGGTGCAATGACACGCTTTACAATGGTTGTACACAAGTGAAACGTTTCGAGGGAAATGGATTGCTCATGGAGGTCCAATGCACTGGCCTGCCCGTTCTCCGGACCTTAAACCAAATAGATTTTTATTAATGAGGACACTTGAACGGCCAAGTTTATAGCACTCCAGCCTTGGATGCACTTTGCCTAGCTCGCATGCACGCCGCTTTGCGATGGTCGATGTAGCTGTAAAGCATGGGATCCAGCAAAGTATTCTGCCCAGTTGCGAAGAGATTGGAAATGCAAGGTGGTCGGTTTGAACATCTTCTCTAAAGTACGTGTACGTACTGACTCTGTGTAGATAAGCCTGGATGTCAAACGTACAGAATGGAGTTATTATGCGTAGCATAATATGCAATCTAGTGCAACCAACCTATTGTGCTTTCTGTACCTCAGTGGACACAGAAGATGTTGGCGTTATTTGTGTCACGGACCGAACAACGTTGTCGTTTTTCTCTGTAAGCAGTTCATGTCTTGTCTTAGTATTTAAGTAAACATAACAGTAACAGAAATAAGTACACAAGATACCGCCTTGTGGAGGTGTAAATTCGATACAATTTGATCCTTTAACTGGAAAAAGGAATGTGTTTGGCGTGAATGCGACCTGAGCATTGCCGAGTATACGTGTCTATACCTCACGGCATTGCCTCGTCTCACTGAGATAATGGAACAGCTGCGGCTTAGTCCAGATCTTATGCAGCATGTTTTTGGTCATTCTGCAGGAAGTTACAGCAATCCCAGAGGCTCGTTTTTATTTTATTTTTAATCGCTTTTCTATTAAACCTACTGGCGGGACTAAGCTTTGCCACGTTATATGTAGGCTTTGATTTTACTTTCTAAAGTATCCTATGTAAATCATTAAGGTTCATCTTATCTCTCTATCGAATTTCATGAAAATTGGTCAGTGATTTAGTCATGAATACATAATAGAATAGTTAGTTTCACTTTTATAATATTAATGTGATTATTATATACTGAAGCGCCAAGGAAACTGGTAAAGGAATGCATAATCAAAAATGTTCAAATGTGTGTCACTTCCTAAGGGGCCAAACTGATGACGTCATCGGTACCTAGACTTACACACTATACTAAGAACGGCACACTCACCCCTGCTCGAGGGAGGACTCGAACCTCCGGTGCGGATGGCCGCGCAATCCAAGACATGCCCCCTCAAACCATGCGGCCACTCCGCACGACATGCGTATTCAAATACAGAGGTATGTAAACAGGCAGAAAACAGCGCTGCTGTCTGGCACAGTTGTTAGATCGGTTACTGCTGTTACAATGGCATATTATCAAGATTTGAGTGAGTTTGATGTTGTAGTCGGCGCACGAGCGATGAGACTTAACAGCTACGAGGTAGCGATGAAGTGGTGATTTTCTCTTACGACCATTTCACGAGTCTACCTTGAATATCAGGAATCCGGAAAAACATAAAATCTCCGACATCGCAGCGGCCGGAGAAAGTTTCTGCAAAGAATGAGACTAACGACGGCTGAAGAAGTGTAACACTTCGGCAAATTTCTGCAGATTTCAATGCTGGGGCATCAACAAGTGTTAACGTGCGAACCATTCAACGAAATATCATCGATGTGGGCTTTCGGAGTCGAAAGCCTACTCGTGCACCCTTGATGACTGCACGATATAGAGCTTTACGCCACGCCGTACCCGTCAAAACCGACAGTGGACTGTTCATAACTGGAAACCTGTTGCCTTCTTGGGCGAGTCTCATTTCAAATTGTATCGAGTGGACGGACGTGTACGAGTATGGAAACAACCTCACGAATACATGGATCCTACATGTCGGCAGGGGACTGTTGAAGCTGGTGGAGGCTCTGTAATGGTGTGGGGCGTGTGCATTGGAGTGATATGGGACCCCTGATACGTCTAGATACGACTCTGGCAGGTGACACGTACGTAAGCATCTCATTCGTGTCCATTGTGCATTCCGACGGGTTTGGGCAATTGCAGCAGACCAATGCGACACCCTAGACGTCCAGAGGTGCTACAGAGTGGCTCCAGGGGCACTCTTTTGTATTTAAACAGCTCCGCTGGCCACCAAACTCCTAAGACCTGTACGTTATTGAGAATACACGGAATACCTTTCAACGTGCTGTTCAGCAGGACTCTGCACTTCTTCTTTGTTACGGATTTATGTACAGTGCTGCAAGATTCATGGTGTCAGTTTCCTCCAGCACTGGTTAAGACATTAGTCGAGTCCATGCCAACTCGTGTTGCGGAACTTCTGCATGGTCGCAGCGGTCCTACACGATACTAGGCAGGTGTACCAGGTTCTTTGGCCCTTCAGTGAATTGTATTCATTATGTTGTATCGTATTATACTGATTCAAACAATTAAAGCATTTTCACGGATATAATAAAACTCAAAGTTCAAAGAATAAATAGCTTTTCGAAGGAGTAAATATTTTTCCCTACTTCGCGTAATATTCTTCAAATCAATATATATCTAGCACAAAAAATTTTCTAAAGTAGGCTTTGTTCATCCTTCACGATCATTCTATCTCCAAAGCAGATCTCATAGAAATCGGTTCAGCGGTTTAATCGTGAAAAGTAACAGGTAGAGTAAGTTTCTTATTCCAGAATTAGATTTTCACTCTGCAGCGGAGTGTGCGCTGATATGAAACTTCCTGGCAGATTAAACCTGTGTGCCGGACCGTAAAGTTCTGTAAAGTTTGGAAGGTAGCAGACGAGGTACTGGCAGAAGTAAAGCTGTGAGGACGGGGCGTGAGTCGTGCTTGGGTAGCTCAGATGGTAGAGCACTTGCCCGCAAAAGGCAAAGGTCCCGAGTTCGAGTAGTCTCGGTCCAGCACACAGTTTTTATCTGCCAGGAAATTTCATAAGTTTCTTATTTATCATATTGCTATGGGATACGGCTACAGCCACTCCATGAGAATTCGTGGATCCGTGGCATATTCTGGTGACATATCGTCAGGAACCACTCAACAACTTAGGGAATGAACCCACCCCACTTTCTTTAGAAACACTCTGGCGTTCGAACTTGAGGCAGGTGATGGAAAGCCGAAATACAAACCATTTAAAAATACATTCACACCTGAGGATTTGTCAGCTTCTATAATGTTTGGACTCGCGTATGAGGATGGAATATTCACTCGTGGTGTTGAAAAACATTAGAGACTTCCCAAACAGACAGATCACCATGGAAGGTAACCCTGAGGAAACTAAACAAATTCTTGAGAATGAAGTAAAATTTACTAACAACATTTATTTTACTAAACCAAACATAAATTATGTTAAACAAGTTATTGATTGAATACCGTAAACACCTAACAGATGGTTTAAGACGACTATGGACAAGGATCGTGGGTGGCAGAAGTGTGTCAGGAACTCTGCTCCTAAAAATGTTTATAATGCAATCTGAATTGATCTGACGCTGAGCAGACTTTGATTGATCAAATCTACTGTAGTTTCACTACATAGGTGCAGCTGATAGCAAGTGGCGATTGAGATGTCTACGCCCTGGCAATGCCGGAGTGACAGTACATTACCCGTTTCTTTCGTGTGGCAATGTAACTAGCAGCTGGCGAGATGTGTGTGCTGGAGGTGAGACGTGAGGCGGCATCTGTGAATCGATCGCGGCCACGAAATAAATGAAAAAATCTCACGGTCTAGCGATCAGGCAGACAGATCACAATTTACTCTCTACCAGAGCCCTTACACACCCGTTCGCTGGTCGTACCATGGACCAACTGGGCTCACTTATATGACAGAGCACACAAGGTTACCGAACGTCAAGATTGATAAACCACAAACGAATACGTGTGCCCTAGGCAAACGAGTAGTCCGAGACGATTGAAGTCACACTGCGGATGCAGTAAGAACTTCACCAAAGGCTCCCCAGTCTAAACTACTCACAAGTTAAGTCAGCCTTAGGACAGGTCCCAAGTACGAACCACACATGCCTTGACCAGAAATGCCCTTACCAGACCAAAGTCCAGCACCCGATTGTCAGAAAGAAAATTCCGTTTTCCGTCAAAGTGCACGAACGACACCATCTTCAAGCCATCTTGAGCCAATCACAGGGCTGTAGGGGCGCTAAATCTCCCCTCCCAGCAGCGAGGGGTAGCTGTGGGGTCTGAGGCGTCTTGTCACTGGTTGTGCAGCTCCCCCTGAGGTTCGAGTCCTCTCTCGGGCATTGGTGTGTGTGTTGTCCTTAGCGTAAGATAGTGTGTAAGCCTAGGGACCAATGACATCAACAGTTTGGTCCCATAGTCCTTACCGCAAATTTCACTTCTCCCCTCCCACACAACAGCACAAACTCATGTCAAACCAGGGCAAGTTGCGAAACCTGTATCCCTGAAGAAAAAGCAAACCACCAATTATTGGCTTTTTTTAAGTTTTCAGAGAGTGGGAAGATGATTTTCTCTGAAGTTGTGTCGCTTCCTACAGCAACAAGTGAAGAGATACAATCTTAAAGATATTTATTTAAATCGCCTGTGCCTTGAAGTTTGTTAGTCCTAGGTATGAGGTGTAATAAAGATTATATCTCTAAACATTTCTCAGACACCGAAGTTCCTTACACAATCGAGACAGCTGATAGAAGTGGTTCACAGGCCTATTTGCAGTATCGGTGAACATGAATACTTGTGAATTTGATTATGTGTGGCTCTGCACACAATGCCCAGTTTACAACTCCACTGTGTAGGCTTGTTCCTTGAGTCCATATCCCCTGGCCCAGCATTCCACTGGCGCCACAGCAGGTAGCTTGGCATTGTTCTGCTGGAGGCCTGTCTTGACAAGGGGCTGCCCTGTCTGCATTGTACGGCTGTGGTCCTGTCCAGCAAGATTTTCTGAGGGATGGGTTCGCCGCCAGTTGCTTTCAACTCCCAACATGCCATTTCTATGAACTAAGAACCTTAAAAATACCTCATGCTTTTAGCACCCTACCAGGCTCCATCAACGTCTGCTCAGGCCGTTAACTTTCTAGAGTCTTTCACAAGGTGTGTAAGGTTGTAACAAAATCTTTAGTAACTGTCCGTATATGAAAAATAGATGAGAGGGTAACTTGTCCTCTCTCAACCACGCCAAGAGAGAGTTGCTGTTATGTTTTACACTGAATACGCTGAAGAATTGCTTCGTTATGTAGCATATATTTACCAAGAATTCCTCAAGAAGAAAACAGTATGACGTATTTTGGAGAGAATGCCAAGGACTCAAGTTTAAGAAAAGGAAAAGAGAAGCAACACACAAAAGAACAGACAAACAACACTAAAGACCGTTTATTGCAGGATTCTTAAGAAAAATCGAATCACAAATACTGTGATATTCTTTCAGAAAAATAAGCTCCCTACTTTATCTCAAAATCTGCATGACAACAATGATACTGTTACTGACACTAAGTGGCACTAAGGTGAAGTTACTAAACCCACATTCTCGAAAACAGTTAACCAAGTAGAGCATTGCAAATATTTCAGAATTCAATAATAGGAGTCAACATGAGGTTTTTTGGCGATGGATACCCTCGATGTAGGGAAGCAACTTAAACCATTTAATAAGGGAATGTCTCCCTGTGCAGATTATGTACCAATTAGGTTCCTGTCAAAGTTTTTACATCAAATACCACCATTTCTATCAAGAATATGAAACCACTTGCTTAACGAAATATCCATATCTAAAGACTGGAAAATTCAACTGGCCACAGCAATATACAGGAAAGAGAAATTATTTTATTCATTTATCATAACGCAACACCAGCAAATATTGAGAAATACTTACAGTTTGTAATTAAACATTTCATAATTTAGGTACAGAGCTAGTATGTTCAAATTCTTAAAATTAATAATTCAATAATACTAAAACGAGGGCATTTAAACTATAAATTAGGACTGTTAATTAAAAGAGATACATTTAGTCAGATTTCACCATCTGTTGAATGAAGTCAGTTGATAGCATATGGACCAGTATTACTAAAATCATTGAATGGTCCTGGGTACTTTCTCAGAGGGCAGTCTTAGACAATATGCTGAATGGTTCGTTCTTGGACAATAACAGGCTGAAGAGTTCCGGAGCACCCATTGTGCAACAGAGCATTGCACCTGGCATGACCGTTCGTGTCCACTCACTTCTCTTCAGATCAAATTTTAGTAAACTGACACATGGATCTTGTTACAGCATACCGTCTTCTGCACCACTCTTGCTTAAGGTCTAACTACTTGTGGTTCTTTTACAGTATGCCACAGTGGAATGAATGATATCAAGCGGTCTGGAGGAGGGGTCATTTAAGACCATATGAATTGGAAGGTCTTGGGGATAGCAGAGGTGATGCAGCATCCTCTATTCTGAGCCGGTTGCTTCTTAGCGTCGCAGTTCAGGTGGTAGTTGGAGTTTGGAACAGCAGCTTCAGCCACCAGCTGATCTGATCCAATTGGGGACTTGGAAAATTTTCAGGCCATCCAACATTTAGCCGCAACAGAGAGCCGCTGGCACTGGCATTCATTGAGGTTGCAGTAGTCATCGACAGCTACGTGTCGAGACTGAGCCACTACCGCGTGAGATGTAGGGAATTTCAGCTCGAGTTACAATTTTATAATCTCAGAGCCTTGCTCTCAAGATCGGTCTCACGAAGTGATGAACACTTTGCTTTTGTGACCTACCACCTTCAGTAATACTACGAATAACCTTCAATAGTTGAACATATTAACTTCACTAGTTCTATTCTATGCTAACCATTTCCACAACATTCGGTACTTGCGCAATTTATTTTTAGTTTTTCCTCAGACCCTCACATTATGGATACGTCAAATTTGCGTTTGCACAGGTTGCCATTATTAAATGTATACTAAGAAGATATCACAGGTTTCCTTTATCGTGTGTGAAGAATTAATTAGTAATGAGAATTTTGAATGCCATTTTGGTTTAGTTGTTAAATGTCTGACTTTTGAGAGGCAAAATTAGAATATGTGTATCACTTAACATTCTTATCGACCACTCCTCGACACGATACCTTACATTTTGGCAACACCTTGGCGGGATTCTTTGACTGAGAACACCTGATATGGCAGCTATATTTGGAAAAGTGAAATATTTATTGAAGGAATACCTTATCCCGGTACAAAAATAACAATAATTGAACTCACTGACAATAAATTAATATCAAACACAAGCACGTAATTATATGTGTATACTTTCAAGCGTGCAGCAAAAGAACTTGGTTTGTCTTTGTCCATTGTTGTGGAGAACGTGATTCATTGGGATGGTTTGGAGGGGAAATTTTATTTCATGTGGATGTGTGATATTTTAGGATGAGAATGAAGGTAGTGTATGCCCGAATGTCGCGTCAATGGGTGATAGATTGTGATAAGAATATTAGGAACGTTTTGGATTCTGAATGTTTGTTGGAGCAGACCAGGAATTACTCGAGTGAGGATTTATCTCGGAAGAGTGAAACAGAAAGAGAGACTATAAGTAATTCAGAGAAGTGTAATTGAAACTTAGAGATGGAGGTACCTCAGGAAAACATTCAGGAAACAGAGAACTGTGAAACGACGGAAGAAATGAATCCGGGAGCATCTTATATGTTTGAGGCGATTAAGAAACAAGAAATAACGAAGTACTGTAAACAGGAACAGGAGAAACCGAGCAGTACGTAATCTCACCAGAAACAGAAAATTTAGAAGTTGCAGGATAGGAAAGAACAGAACTTAGTGGTATCAGTCGTGAATCGATCCCGCTACCACCTGCAGCGTTTGATTTGCGGACTTTCTTACTTGAACAGTTTAAACGGAGCGAGGATTTACTTATGAGGAATCAAAAGAAAACTGATGAACAATTTAAACATATCAAAGAGAAAAATGATACAGAATTTGGAAACAAATGGAGTTACGTAAAGCAAAGAGAAAAATGAGGCAAAATTCAAAAAGTTAAGTTAAGCATGGAAGAAATAACTAAACAATTTAAAACAAAAACTAGATGATCAAATAGGACTCACAGATAAGGAAAAAGTGTCGACGACAAAAGATAGGAAATAAATTCGAGAGTGGACGTTAGCACCCAAGCCAGTGAAACGTTTAATTCGTGCAGTTAAGAATATTCTAACTCGCAAAAGGACATGGAGACTGTTAATACAGTGGACAAAGCAGTAGATCAGGTGAGAGAGTTGACCACCGCCGTTAAACAATTGGCAAACAGCCACTAGGCCGCATCTGACTGGACGGTATCGATCCATATTAGTGAACAAGCGGAGATCAAAGTCAGTTCAAAAATGCTCAAAAACGATAAATCGCAGAAACAAAGAAACGTAGAGAGCAGCCAGTGTTGTTGTACGAATAGTCACAGAAGAGAACAGAATTAGGGGAGTCCTCCACGTTCGAATCCACCAGAAATTCCCACTGTGCCTATCATTGCCGTACCATGCGATTCAGATGGAGAAGAATTGAGGAAACAGTTTACGGCGATATATAAATTTCCGCTGTTTGCAAATATTTTAGAGGAGAAGCCGCCACGAATATGAGAGACAGAGCAAAACAGTCTATGATGTTCGATGGGTTTATGAGTGCCTTCCTAGAAGCGTGCCGGTCAAAATCAAAACAAGGAGAAGTTAAGTTAGGAATAATAATGACCTAACGTAGGATCCAGATGGCCAGGTCTGTCTGTAAGATTTTAAACACATGGCAGGGAGAAAGAGCTTTGTGGATATGCTGTATACACCCTCTGAATCGATACATATTTATGTGAGTAAGTGGCCTAACCAAACTAAAAGAGAAATACACAACGATGGTAGCCGTTAGGAGTCCAGCAGCTGTTACGTGAATATTAGGCTACGACAGAATCGGTGAAGTATGAGAGCAATTACATTTCATAAAGACCAACTTTCTGCCAGAAAAGCAACAGTAGAGTAACAAGAATTTGAGAGCAAGTCGTTCACCACAGAGAAATTGCAACAGATGGGGGAGAGGAAGAACTACTACCATCGCTGGCAGCAAAACTACCTATCAGAAGGCAGTAAAAGTAATGGGAAATATGACGACCAGAGACACGATAAGAGAAATGACAGCAGAGACAACAGGAGATATGATGCAAGACGGTTTCACGCGGCCCGCTACGAATTCCTCTCCAGCGGCAACCTCTTCATCTCTTCACCTCTCACCTTTTGAGTCGCCAGGCTTCTGACTGGTTTGATGCGGCCGTCCAGGAATTTCTCTCCTGTGCCAACCTCCTCATTTCGCAGTAGCACTTGCAAACTATGTCCTCAATTATTTGCTGTATGTATTCCAATGTCTGTCTTCCTCTACATTTTTTGCCTTCTACAGCTCCACTAGTACATCGAAGTCATTCCCTGATGTCTTAACAGATGTCGTATCATCCTATCCCTTCTCCTTGTCAGTGTTTTCCACATATGCCTTTCCTCTCCGATTCTGCACAGAACCTCCTCATTCCGTACCTTATCAGTCCACCTAATTTTCAGCATTTGTTTGTAACACCACGTACCAAAAGCTTCGATTCTCTTCTGGTTTTCCCACAGTCCATGTTTCACCACCATACAGTGTTGTGCTCCAAACGCACATTCTCAAAAATTTCTTCCTCAAATTAAGGCCTATTTTTGATACTATTCGACGTCTCTTGGCCATGAATGCCCTCCTCGCCAGTGCTAGTTTGCTACTGATATACTCTTCTCCTTGCTCGGTCCGCCATTCGTTATTTTGGTGGTTAGGTATCAGAATTCGTAACTTCATCTACTTCGTGACCATCAATCATGATGTTAAGATTCTCGCTGTTCTCATTTATGCTAATTCTCATTACTTTTGTCTTTCTTAGATTTTCTCTCATTCCATATTCTGCACTCATTAGACTTTTCATTCCATTCATCAGGTCATGTAATTCTTCTTCACTTTCACTCAGAATAACAATGTCATTAGCGAAGCCTCTCATTGACATCCCTGTCTTACAACCTTTTTAATCCGAACACTTAGCTCTTGGTCACCCACTCTTATAACTCCCTCTTAGCTCTTGCACATATTGTATCCAGAATCCATATCAGCATTTGTTAGATTACCAATGGTATTGTTCGTAAATGGCCCGGAGCTGAGAAGGATTTTAGAAGAGGGAATATCGGTAGAACAGAAGAAGATAGAAGTCGAGCTTGAACGTAATAATAAGAAAAGTACATCTTCAACTCAGGGAGCCAAATGTCAGTGCTGGACCAGGAACTGTATGCTATGTGTGATAACGGGAAACGGTGCATGAGCCGTGGTAAAAGAATTTGCTGTTTTGAAGAGCGCGCCGCAGCGCGTTGTGTGAAGCAGTCGCCCTCCGTTTCTGGCGGTGGAGCCGCTGTGGCAATCGCAGCTTTGGTGTCTCCCTCTGGTGGGAAAGCGGAGAGGTTGCCTGTTCACGCGCATTTAACGGGCGCTATGAGCTCTGTGGAGGAGATTCGGTCAGTCGAGGCGAGTCTAGTCGGTTGGTCAGCCGGCTCAGTGTGGGGCAGTCAGTGTCTGTCTGTCGTCGGAGTGCGAGTATGGCTGTCGTTTGGATCAAACTTTAAGCCAGAAAATGCGAGTCTTGCCACTCCGTCAGTAACAGAACTCAGCTAGTGGTCGCCCGGTCGGGGCTGTGTTCCTGCATCTGAGTCTGCGCGTTAGGCCGCCAGTCTGCTCGAGTTGACACGGGCAACGGTCATTGGCGGTTGGATTGGTCGGTTGGTTGGTCGCGCACTGAGACACGAGATGACTTGTCCGCCTTGAGCGTCGGCGCGTGTGAGGTCCTCACTTGAGTCCAGTGGGCAGCGCCGTATAGAAAGGGATAGTGGCTTCGCGGTTCACAAGAGAGCAACAGGAGCGGAAACACGACATCGGGCTGGCTGGGACGAGCTGCGACGCCGTGCGACGGGTGATAGGCGTGCCTTCCTGCGTTCGTTGAAGCGGCTGGCAGTTGACGGTTCGGGAGAGCGTTGGGGGTGCTGCGCCAGGTCTTCGCCAGTAACCGCAGTTTATTAGAAGTTAAGTGATTGGAGATATGTTGTTTCATTTACTTGTTAAATTCTACTTGTTTTCTTAGTGACGTCACCAGCCGCTTTGTTTTGGGGTTGTCCCACCATTCTTCTCCGTTTGCCCACCCGCAGGAAAGTGGATATTGTGAATTAGGTAGTCCGTTTTTCCCTTGTGGAATTGGGGAAGTTCAGAGGAATCTGCGGTTCGGGTTTTATAGTAACACCCCCCCCCCCAGTCAATCTGCCATACGTTAATAGCTGCCTCTGTCATGTTTGTCGGATTCGGTGTTAACGAATTTATAGAATTAAGATAAGGGCCGAATTCCTGAAATATGTTTTTATCTTGCCTATCATCTTGCGAGGCGGTATATGTGTAATGTAGAGCATGTTGTACACTTTATGTAAGTCTGAATTTCATGAGTTTTATGTATATAGTCATTTTTATAAAGTTGCCACCCTTCCACCATAAGAGCCCTTTTAAAAACAAATTGCACTTTTGGTTTAAAATAAGTTCTTAATGTGAGTGTTTGTACCATTTCCATCCCTCTTACGGGGTGCATAGTTAATATGTTTGTGTGATTTGTTAAACATTTTAGTTTAAAGTAATCTGGTGTGTTGCAGATTTGCAGCAGTGTAGTTTTTCAGAGGTCGTTGTGAGCGGTCGTGACTACGGCCGTGTTGAAAGGGAGCGGAGGCTTCTCAGCCCGAAAGCTCCTACTATAATAATTTTTTTTTAAATTCTGCCTCTGAATAATTGTAACTTGATATTTCGAGGGTGCTTTTCTGCTTATAAAATTTAAATGTGTTTTTGAAACGGCTTTATGAATAAAATTTCCATTGGTTGAAATTTAATTTGTTTCCATCAGTTACTCCTTGGCAACTACTTCCACGTCCACATAGTGTGTTAATGTTCTTGATGAATCGCTAGTAAATAAAGTAAATTCTTTAAGAAAAGATTTTGAAAGTAAATTTTCACGGTTCAGTGCAAAGAATGAGGATTCATGGTGCTGTGTATGGGAAGCACGCCTAAATTAAAGGGCAATTAAAGAGCAAATTAAAGAGCAATGACTTTGACTGCTAGTCGAAGACACAGACTACCAAATATGGGATAACAAAGAATTTGAAATCACACTGGGACTGTATTTCTTGCAGTATCATGTAATACTGGATCTGAAGAGGGCATCAGCAAATTTTTAAAATTAAATGGAGAAGAGGTCAAAATACAATTTGTAGACCATACGGAAACAATAACTGAGGAAAGCTGTATGTCAGATCTGCTATTCGGAAAAATTAGAATATTCAAGAGACGACAGAAACGAGGAGAAGGCAGAAGCAAATACAAAAGAGGCTGGCAGCAGTTCGATAACAAAATATAGAGAGAACGTAAGGGAAACCTCGACACCTGGCCCCACTATAGACATAGTTGATCTGACAGAGCTTCTGTTTTATTAGTTGAATGTCAAGATGACAACGATGACACACCGCCAGGACCGTTTGCAGCCTTCGTGGAACGAACTGAAGAGGTACAAGAAGGTGTTAAAGATGACGACGAACGGGAACATGTACGAACGAATGACTCCGTTCTATGGACGGGAAACACCGATGACGAAGCTGAAGCGGTAATGTTAATAGGCTCCATTTAAACATTTTGCATACCAGTTATATTAGAGTTTTACTAGATTGATTGTTGTGGCACTCTGCCACTTCACAAGCATTTTCTGTTTTAATGCTTTTGATATATAGCTTTTGGATATAGTAATCGACCCATTTTTGTTTTATATTACTGTATCATACTTTTCATTTCTCGTCTGTACCCTTCTATAATTGTGTGATTGTAGATGTTTGAACGTGATGTGATATAGAAAGGTGGGCACCTAGACAAAGATCGTTAGAGTGTAGTGAGCTTTGTCAAAACAGAAAAATTGCCTGAAGAGTTCGGAAAAGATCCTCAAAACTGAGAGTGGAGGGTATCAGGTAGCTACGGCCAATAACAGAGGACCCCCTTCAAGAAACTGGAATTAAGAGACGTCGTCTCCGGAAGTCCACCACGCTGGCGCACTTCTAGACGGGATGGCATGAGGTACGGACGCTGCTGTGGCTCTCTAGCTGATGTGGTGGATAGAAGGTATAAAAATGAGTTATATCATCGTGGATAACATTTGCTATGTGTCTTTTAGAGTAAATGTAATCAGGGAAATGTAAGAAGATGGTTTAATTGTAATTTTGACGCAATAAAGCAATTGGTAAGTCGTGGTGGTGGCCATTGAGTGCCAGCCATCAACTCTGCACTCTTTTTGGTGAATAATTTAGGGTAATATTTGTTCATGTGAGAAAATGAGTCGAGCTATTGTGTTATCGTGAGGTAACGTTGAATATCGTACAAGTTTCTTTGTAACGTGATCGCGAGCACATGTTCATGCCAATTGTGCGAGTGCGTGTTAAGAAGTAGAAATTTAATGTTTTCCTGGTAGTTATTAATCTTAAATGTTTGCTACAGAAAACAGAAGTCTGGCCATAGTACTTTCATTCAGTTATTTTATAAACCTTAGGCAGTTCCTGTGTGACTGCTAGTGGAGCTGCGTGGGTACGTGGAACTTGTTCTGAGTCCATGCCACATGTGTTAAAATGAATTAATGTTTCCCTAAAGTGATTTTTAATAATTTGGTACTTTTTTGTGAGAATTTTTGTTCGTTTTTAACTTTTTCCTTTGTAAGTAAGGACTGGCCATGTGTGAAGCAACAGTTCACATGGTACCTAAATTGAGAGTGATTCAGATGTTGTTCAATTTCTTGCCATACGGTATAACGATTTTCATGGCCCTTTGCCACATATTACGTAATAATTTAGTAATTTTCGGTGAGTTGCCTTTGTAAATGCTAAAGGGCCACTGTGTTCCCAGCATTGTGTATTCGTTAGCTCCTGCCCGTCTAAGCGGTTTGGTTCAATTCCTTGTGGAATGATAGCTCATCCAAGCTACATTCGTTAATTCATCTCAGATTTTAAACTACGTAGTAGATTTTTTTTTGTTGAGTCAATCCGCACCTGCTCGATTCATTAAACGATGTCAGATTCGGTGGCTGCTCTGATAGTAATTTGGGTACGTGCAGTTAGACAAAGCCTCTCAGCAATCTCCGTTTTGCTTCACTTTCCGGCAGTGCAAGCTGGGGCAATCAGTCGGAATACCAACCACGCCCATCCCCCACCTCTCCCTTCCCTGTAGCTTTTACCCGTTCCTGTGTGAACGTTTCGTACTACTGTGTTGGACGAGGAAGTTCCTTTTGTGTGCGGGAGACCAAATCTAGTAAGACTCTTAACTTTCGTTATTAACTGAAACGTGAAAGGCACATCAAAAATTAATTTTGTACACCAAGGCACCAAGGGGAAGCGCAACTGCTATCACCAATCCTCCTCCTCCCCCCCCCCTTCCCCGTCCCTCGCCCCTCACGCATTGCTCAACCCCCAGCACTTCCCTTCCCACCGAATGTGCCCTTGCGCTACTGGGACAAGATGAAAATTGTTCAGCCTATCTGGGAGAGTGAGTGTGGTTTCGTTTTTATCCAGGCCTATAACTCTATATTGAAAACAGTGTTTTAGTACAATAAATTTAAAGTACCACATTTTGAGGTCGATATAAAAAAAGTACTATTCCGTTTCCTCATTAAATGCTGATTGTGTTGAACTTCATTGCAAAGAATGATTTCGAGAAGAATGAACGAAGTTTTAATGAACAGGAATCAATAGTAGCTCAACTGTGGTCGTGATAAAGCAAATGGTTATCACCCTCTAAACGGAATTTGTTTGTTCGAGGTACAGTTAGCGTTAACCTTGGCTTTGTTAAATAGATTAGATTTCAGGTTCCATGTTGTAGCCGTGCTGTCTGAGTAACAAACCCACCAGGGACTTTTCGACCCTTCTAAAGGAGACCAGTTCGACTGTTGATGCCGTAGTTATGAAGTGGAAGGAAGGAATAGCGAATGTTAAACCAAGAGCAGGTACACCTCACGTACTCACCGACAGGGATCGCCGAGCAATGTGGAGGGTCGTTGTAAAACACAGTGTAAGTAGGCTGTTTATGTTTTCTTATTGGCAACGTTACGTAGCGCTCTGTACGAAAATCACTGGCTGTGCTGTGTGCAGTCTGTGGCTACTTTGCATTGTTGTCTGCCATTGTAGCGTTGGGCAGCGGCAGCTGGATGTGAACAGCGCGTAGCGTTGCGCAGTTGGAGGTGAGCCGCCAACAGTGATGGATGTGGGGAGAGAAATGGCGGAGTTTTGAAATTTGTAAAAATGGATGTCATGAACTGCTGTATATTATGACTTTTGATGAATATTAAGGTAAATACATTGTTTGTTCTCTATTAAAATCTTTCATTTGCTAACTATGCCTACTAGTAGTTAGTGCCTTCCGTAGTTTGAATCTGTTATTTAGCTGGCAGTAGTGGCGCTCGCTGTATTGCAGTAGTTCGAGTAACGAAGATTTTTGGTGAGGTAAGTGATTTGTGAAAGGTATAGGTTAATGTTAGTCAGGGCCATTCTTTTGTAGGGATTTTTGAAAGTCAGATTGCGTTGCGCTAAAAATATTGTGTGTTAGTTTAAGCACAGTCACGTATAATTTTTCTAAGGGTGCGTTTCAACAGCATGGAATAAGCGGAAGGGGTCACCTGCGAGTTCCAAAGTCCAGCTGGCACTCTGTGCTTAGGGAGTTGAAACGATAGGGCGACAATGATCGCACGGCTGCCCATAAGCCGCACGTTTATTTAATTGCTAAGCGACGCCTGAGCGACTCCACTGCACAGTGATAGACGGGAAAAAGAGTGATTTCGAATGATGAATCAAGTTATACACTGTAGCAGCCGATGGGAGGATTCGAGTTAGGTGAACGCCTGGTGGAGATTGCCTACGATCATGATTGGTGCCAAGAGGGAAGTAAAGAGGAGGTGGCTTTACGGTATGGGGGTGTCTCGTTACTGCGCTTAAGAAAATACTGTACGTGAAAGGATGTGATCACACTTACGGCATTGTGTGCAGCGGACAGTAGAGGAACCAACATGACTATGCATCCTGTCTGGTAGCAGAATCTGTGAAGCAGTTTTTTGTGGACAATAAAATTCTTGAAATGGATTCACCTGCGCAGAGGTCTCATCTGAAGCCAGCAGAACACCTTTGCGAATGAAGAAAGTGGATGCCAACAGCCGCAATTTTATTTAATAATTTTATGTAACTACCAGATTCGCGGCGTCATTCGTGCCATCTTCAGACCCCTGCATAAATGACAAAACCATCAAGATTACAACAGACAGCGAATCTCCTATGCAACATCAATTCCAATTTTTTTAAATTAATTTTCGCTACATATACATAAGTAAAAAGTATAAAAAGAGAGATCGAAAATACCAACATGTACAAATGTAGGTCACTCTGAATTGATATGTGCCCATTAAGCGTGTTAATAAAGACCACTTAAACAAAACACGACACTTACATAATATTACAAAATACAGTAAACGTTACTATATTGTAGTAATTAGAAAAGCCTTAATTGAAAATTACAATGAGTCATGTCGTAAAAAATATGGAATCATAAAAAATGGTCCTACTGCAACGAAACGTCATGAAGAAAAAGGATCAGTCTCAAAATATAAATACTGAAAAATAAGAAAATGAAATAATGAACGTATACGTATGACAAAGGCAGGAGGCGAACCTATTGTAATGGTGTAATTGTATTGTGAAGGAATGCAAGAACCGCTAAAAAGAATTGAAAACCACAAATGAGAACCATGCATTTAGGTCCAATTAAGACCCTAAGTTCATAAACGGATTCTTTTTTTCTTGTAGTAATTAGCTTTGATTCACAAGTCCTTTTACTTGTACGTCGACTACAACTAAAAACCAAATTTCTAACAATGTAACCAAAGATAAAAGACAGAGAAAAAGGTATAAAACCAGAAGTTATCAACAATATACACTATCGACCTGTGTATGCTTGTGTGGGAGTATAGAGGGAAGTGAACTCTAAAAAATTCTGTCAGCATCCATAGTAGCTTCTTACTACATATGAGAGTTACTGTAATAAAAAATCTTGTCAATCACTTTAAACAGTAATAACATAGAATAAAAAAGTTTATGAGGAAAACTGATATATTAAAATAATATGATGTGATACCTAACAGAACGTGAATGTTTGAACAAAGGACCGAGAGAGATTCAATAATATTAATAAGACAGGATATAAACCAATATTTTTGAAATTGTAGAAATACTGCACAGTTATGGAAGATTAGACACGCACCAAGACACAGAAAATGTATGCAAATGGAAACATGGATGGTGTGCTAGAATAGGCAATATCCAGGGAAGACAACTCGAACCATAAAAACCAACAAAAATGCAGGATGCAAACAAAGTCCCGTCAACTGATCAGACAGCTGCATAAAAATTAGAGGCGAAAATATATTAACACAGTGACAAAACAGACATTTGCAAAAGGTAGAATTACAGAAACTTTGTGCAAGAGTCTTCGTTCCAGACTGCCGTGTGCAACGTCACGACCTATCCTGGCTTCGGCTCTAGGGTAAGAATGGCCTGCCACTTCACCACAGACACTGAGACGCCTCACTGAAAGTATACCCATCAGATGTCAAGCCGTCACAAAAGTGAAGGATGGATCCACCGCCTATTAACGCCCGCCAGCAGGTGTGCGGCTGGATACTTTTGATCGGCCCCTTCAGCCGCTGCCGCCTGCAGCACCACCGCGGCAGCGCTCGGCTGGTTCCGCCGCCCGCCGGCAGAGCGCAGCTAATGCGCCAATATCCGCGCCTCATCATCTGCCCGCTCTGAGGCGATGTTCTTTTGTTCGCGAAATTCATCAGCTCGCCGTAATTGATTTCACATTTGATCGAAGAGAGGCCCGCGCCGAAATCATTCGCCGTAGGATTGCATTACGATGCTTAATTGAATTTCAGGCCAATTTGTCGCTCACTGATGGGAAAACAGGCAAATTCTGCAGGAGGACCGTATCGACTGCCAGGTATGCGGCGCGTCGTCTGGAATTGGATTTTATGATCTTCGCAGTCCAGTGGTTTTCATTCGATTTTTATTGTACGGCTATCACCTCACCGTCCACGGTCTTCAGCTGTGACTCTCAGCTATTTAGCAGTTTAACGTGATTTTAAATTGCTAAATAATTCATAGGGAGAATTACACTGACGGAAAAGTGTCACAACACCCGGGAGTTGTGCGACGTAAACTAAAGTTGGTAGACCTCTTCCTGCGTCTCAGAGAAGATACCTATCCAAATTTGGCACGAGACCCAAAAGCGGGTGCAAATAAAGTTTGCTTTAAATACGCGCTCTAACTGCCGAGAGCTTTAGTTATTTTTCACACTGGACGTGGTGAGTTGATGTTATTCAAGAATACCATTAAGGCGACAAAGACGCCTGAGCAGCTCACTGAGTTGAATGAGGTCGTGCAATAGGGCTACGAGACGCTAGATCGTCCTTCTGAGATATTGCAGAAAGACTTGACAGGAGCTATTGTACTTATATACACTAAGATGGTATCTGTTCTTTCGGACATGTCCGAAAGAACAGATACCACCAGTGATCAAGCAGCTCGTTAGAATGAAATTACAATGAAATGACAACCCTTAGCTGCTTACAGGCGTTGACATACGTCAACGGGGACAGATGAAAATGAGTGCCCCGACCGGGACTCGAACCCTGGATCTCCTGCTTACATGGCAGACGCTATATCCATCTGAGTCACCGAAGACACAGAGGATAGCGCGACTGCAGGGATTTATCTCTGGTACGCCTCCCGCGAAACTCACATTCTCAACGTATTGTCCCGCACTACATTCGTGGTGCCCCCGCCCATTATACTCATTCGGACAAGTCCGAAAGAACAGATACCATCTTAAAATATATACACTCCTGGAAATGGAAAAAAGAACACATTGACACCGGTGTGTCAGACCCACCATACTTGCTCCGGACACTGCTAGAGGGCTGTACAAGCAATGATCACACGCACGGCACAGCGGACACACCAGGAACCGCGGTGTTGGCCGTCGAATGGCGCTAGCTGCGCAGCATTTGTGCACCGCCGCCGTCAGTGTCAGCCATTTTGCCGTGGCATACGGAGCTCCATCGCAGTCTTCAACACTGGTAGCATGCCGCGACAGCGTGGACGTGAACCGTATGTGCAGTTGACGGACTTTGAGCGAGGGCGTATAGTGGGCATGCGGGAGGCCGGGTGGACGTACCGCCGAATTGCTCAACACGTGGGGCGTGAGGTCTCCACAGTACATCGATGATGTCGCCAGTGGTCGGCGGAAGGTGCACGTGCCCGTCGACCTGGGACCGGACCGCAGCGACACACGGATGCACGCCAAGACCGTAGGATCCTACGCAGTGCCGTAGGGGACCGTACCGCCACTTCCCAGCAAATTAGGGACACTGTTGCTCCTGGGGTATCGGCGAGGACCATTCGGAACCGTCTCCATGAAGCTGGGCTACGGTCCCGCACACCGTTAGGCCGTCTTCCGCTCACGCTCCAACATCGTGCAGCCCGCCTCCAGTGGTGTCGCGACAGGCGTGAATGGAGGGACGAATGGAGACGTGTCGTCTTTAGCGATGAGAGTCGCTTCTGCCTTGGTGCCAATGATGGTCGTATGCGTGTTTGGCGCCGTGCAGGTGAGCGCCACAATCAGGACTGCATACGACCGAGGCACACAGGGCCAACACCCGGCATCATGGTGTGGGGAGCGATCTCCTACACTGGCCGTACACCACTGGTGATCGTCGAGGGGACACTGAATAGTGCACGGTACATCCAAACCGTCATCGAACCCATCGTTCTACCATTCCTAGACCGGCAAGGGAACTTGCTGTTCCAACAGGACAATGCACGTCCGCATGTATCCCGTGCCACCCAACGTGCTCTAGAAGGTGTAAGTCAACTACCCTGGCCAGCAAGATCTCCGGATCTGTCCCCCATTGAGCATGTTTGGGACTGGATGAAGCGTCGTCTCACGCGGTCTGCACGTCCAGCACGAACGCTGGTCCAACTGAGGCGCCAGGTGGAAATGGCATGGCAAGCCGTTCCACAGGACTACATCCAGCATCTCTACGA
This sequence comes from Schistocerca cancellata, assembly GCF_023864275.1. Classification (NCBI taxonomy): domain Eukaryota; kingdom Metazoa; phylum Arthropoda; class Insecta; order Orthoptera; family Acrididae; genus Schistocerca; species Schistocerca cancellata. Next base: position 77,683,820 of record NC_064627.1, on the reverse strand, counting down.
TCGTCTCCATGGGAGAATAGCAGCCTGCATTGCTGCGAAAGGTGGATATACACTGTACTAGTGCCGACATTGTGCATGCTCTGTTGCCTGTGTCTATGTGCCTGTGGTTTTCTGTCAGTGTGATCATGTGATGTATCTGACCCCAGGAATGTGTCAATAAAGTTTCCCCTTCCTGGGACAATGAATTCACGGTGTTCTTATTTCAATTTCCAGGAGTGTATATATATATATATAGTTAAGGCTCACCGACCACTCGACCATCTTCTTCTTCTGTGCGGATGCACAACAAGAGCCCGATCTCTTACGGGAATCGGCAACGCGCCGCGAGTAATGAGTATAATGGGCGGAGGCACTACGAATGTAGTGCGCGACAATACGTTGAGAATGTGAGTTTCGCGGAAGGCGTACCAGGGATAAACCCTGCTGTCTGTGTCCTCGGTGGCTCAAATGGATAGAGCGTCTGCCATGTAAGCAGGAGATCCCGGGTTCGAGTCCCGGTCGGGGCACTCATTTTCATCTGTCCCCGTTGATGTATGTCAACGCCTGTAAGCAGCTAGGGGTTGTCATTTCATTGTAATGCTATTGTACTTCATTGCTGGCGGCGGTGGTCACGGGTATATGTGGTCTCAATGAAACGTCCCCTTAGAACAATTGTACAAGACTGTGCTTAAACTGACACACAATATTTTTAGCGCAACGCAATCTGACTTTCAAAAATCCCTACAAAAGAATGGCCGTGACTAACATTAACCTATACCTTTCACAAATCACTTACCTTACAAAAATCTTCGTTACTCAAGCTACAGCAATACAGCGAGCGCCACTACTGCCAGCTAAATAAAAGATTCAAACTACAGAAGGCACTAACTACTGATAGGCATAGTTAGCAAATGAAAGATTTTGATAGAGAACAAACAATGTATTTACCTTAATATCATAATATACATAACAGTTCATAATATCCATTCTGTACTCAAAAATCCGCCATCTCATTTCCCCACATCCACCACTGCTGGCGGCTCGCCTCCAACTGCGCAACGCTACGCGCTTTTCACATCCAGCTGCCGCTGCCCAACACTACAATGGCAGACAACAATGCAAACTAGCCACAGACTGCACACAGCACAGCCAGTGATTTTGATATAGAGCGCTACGTAACGTTGCCAATAAGAAAACATAAACAGCCTACTTACACAAAGAAAACATAAACAGCCTACTTACATAAAGAAAACATAAACAGCCTACATAAACAGCCTACTTACATAAAGAAAACATAAACAGCCTACTTACATAGAGAAAACATAAACAGCCTACTTACATCAAGAACACCGGGCTCTGGACGGCCATGTCGCGTTACCGTGAGGGTAGATCATCGTGTTCGGCTTATGGCTCTGGTACTTCGTACTACATCTGCAACTGCAATTCGAGCAGTAGTTGGTACCACAGTGACTCAACAGACTGCTACAAATCCATTTAGTGCAAGGACAGCTTCTGGCCAGACACCCTGTAGCGTGCATTCACCAAATCACCTCCAATTGCTATTTCCGCGGTGTCAAGCGAGAACTCATCGGAGAACAGGGTAGAGATCTGGTTCTTCCTCGGTGCCAGTGATGGTTGTGTGTTGGTTAGGGGGAGGCCAGGTGAGGGCCTGCAACAACCTGTTTCCGTGCTGGACCAGCACCTTGCGTTATGCTGTGGGGTGCGATCTCGTATGACAGCAGGATCGCTCTCGTGCTTGTCTCAAACACCCTGGCTGCAAATTAGTAAGTCGGTCCGCTGATTCGAGCTGTTGTGCTGCCATTCACGAACAGCATTCCAGGGGGAGTTTTACAACAGAATAACGCTGGCCCACATATCGCTGTTGGAGCATAAAAAGCTCTGCAGAGTGTCGACATGTTGCCTTGGCCTGCTAGACCACCAAATCTAGCCCAAGTCGACCACATACGCGCCATCATCCGACGGCAAATCGAGCTTCATCCACAACCAGCATTACCAACAGTTTCTTTATTGACCGACCAAGTGGAACAGCCGGAAGTCCATCCCACAAGCTGAGATGGTTTTGTCGATTCGAGTCCAATGATTTATGGCCTGTACTCCTTATCTCCCTGACCTATCACCCTTATCAGTGATCTATATCCCCCTTTACCTTGCCCATCTACTCTGTTCAATCATCCTTATCTCCTCTGTCACCCTTATGAATGATGTATGGCCCTCCTCCTCCCTCTCCCCTCTCCCTGCCACACCCATGTCCCCCACTCAAGTGCAGTTATCCTACTGGTTGAGGGATACTATCACAGCGGCATAAAAAGGAAGTCACAAGATGGCAGTCACTATTACATTACAATCCAAGATGGCGGTCGTAGATGGTGGTCCTGGGAAATACGCATGTAGCCTGCAGTGTTGCCTGTCGAAAATAGTTTTTTCAATTTCCATAGCACTACACAGTCTCCACTACGCTCAGCATCTGCACCGACCATCAAGCCATCAGCATTGCATAGTGCATCTTGTACACCGCAACATAAATCAAGTCTGCACACAAAATTGTTTCTAGACTCTGAAATTCCACTAGTTTTAACATCTACACCAATCATTGAGAAAGAGCTAAGTCATTTCAGAATTCCGTTGTGCACCATTACTTATAAACTGATTGCCGGCGGATTTTAACGTGTAAATGTAGGCATAGCACCAGATAGTGCCCACAAACTAATAATAAAAATCGGGGATGGTAGTCATAGTGGTGAAGTGCAGTTTCCTGGTGTGGGACTATCTGTGTAGCATGATGAATTACTTTCAGGACCTAATGACGACAGAGTATCGCCCATCTCATACTCCTATAGGTCTAGCAACGAGATGTGCACCAACTAGAAAGTTAACATCTGGAGAATCTTTGCAACACATTTTTTTCTATCATTCATTATTGTCGACGTATGTAGTCTATACAGCGCATTATGGATTGACATAAACAGGCTGAGATGTTGGCAACTGTGTGTCTAGGCAGTACCTGACGATAATGTGAGTTTTGTGTGTGAAGGTATTGCACATGAGAAGTTACTGTACATCAACGTACAGAATCATATATTCATGCAGAACTAATGACTCCTACAGTTACTCCCGTAATTACTAAACTCGCACAAGCAGAATTTACAGACGGAATACCTAAGCGTATTGTTGCTACTATTGGTTTGATAGAATATGGAGCGTATTTAAGGCGTAAAGAGCTGTATTGGAATATATTGCTGTGCGATTCATGTAGAGAGAAAAATAGGACAGCATTTTAAAGATAGCGGTTTATATCCCACAGTTAATCATCATCATCATCATTTAAGACTGATTATGCCTTTCAGCGTTCAGTCTGGAGCATAGTCCCCCTTATAAAATTCCACCATGATCCCCTATTCAGTGCTAACATTGGTGCCTCTTCTGATGTTAAACCTATTACTTCAAAATCATTCTTAACCGAATCCAAGTACCTTCTCCTTGGTCTACCCCGACACCTCCTACCCTCTACCGCTAAACCCATGAGTCTCTTGGGTAACCTTGCTTCTCCCATGCGTGTAAGATGAGCCCACCATCTAAGCCTGTTCGCCCTGACTACTACATCTATAGAGTTCATTCCCAGTTTTTCTTTGATTTCCTCATTGTGGACACCCTCCTGCCATTGTTCCCATCTACTAGTACTTGCAATCATCCTAGCTACTTTCATATCCGTAACCTCAACCTTGTTGATAAGGTAACCCGAATCCACCCAGCTCTCGCTCCCATACAACAAAGCTGGTCGAAAGATTGAACGGTGCACAGATAACTTAGTCTTGGTACTGACTTCCTTCTTGCAGAAGAGAGTAGATCCTAGCTGAGCGCTCACTGCATTAGTTTTGCTACACCTCGCTTCCAGTTCTTTCACTATGTTGCCATCCTGTGAGAATATGCATCCTAAGTTCTTGAAACCGTCCACCTGTTCTAACTTTGTTCCTCCTATTTGGCATTCAATCCGTTTATATCTCTTTCCCACAGTTAATACAATAGGAAAAATGTTTATTAATCCTGTCATGGTTGAAATTTATTTTGCATATGTTTGAAAAATAAAAGGTCAAAAACTGTCCTCCTTTGTCAGAGTGAGTACTAGCAAATAATTTTTAAGCCAACCTACTTTGAAAATCTGTTTAATGGGACACATACGTCCCACGAACCTAACTAAACCTATGTTTTCATGTGAACGTAGGATTTTCAGAGCTAAATTCTTAATTTTAGCACGATTTGATCACGATGGCCATTATGGAATAAAGTATAAGAGTCAATAACAAAACACATTTATTCTCCTAGCAACGAAAAGCATGAAATATTATTCACTAGTTTTCAACATAACATTTGAAGACTGCTTTGATATGTATGCCACAGTCCATTTTTTTCTGCATTCTATGACGTTTCCTGGAGCATATAGTACAAACATATTATGTAAAAGCAGCACAATTAATGATGTGCTTTTTGATGTTCCAAAACAATATATGTGATGTATCCTAAAACACAATGAGCTACTTCAGACATTCTTGGAATGGAGAAGATGGGGATTTTATCTGATTTTCGTGAACCGGACACACTACAAACATATGCTGCCCCATTTGATCACTCGCAGATTACCATATATTCCGGAGTATTTTTGTCCAAGTTCCGGAAGTAACTCACTACTTGCTAGCACTAGGCGCATATGAGACACAGAAGTCCCAACGCTCAAAACTGCGTGTTGCTTTAGTGGTACATACTGTATGTATCCCATCAACCACGAAAGGGTTAATAGTGTATAATAACTATATGAAAATATATAAAATCAATATTTTTACATGTTTCAATGTGCTTCAATCCGTCAGATATATTTCCCGTAACACTTAACAGTTCACTTGTAGCAGAGAGACTCCTAGTAGTACATAAATTTGCAAGTAATCAGAATTTACTGTGCCTTGCGTCCCCGCCTTGCGCTCATTTGAAACATCTCACCATCCCACGTTCGGAGCGCTGTCTGTCACTCTGACGCTGCCTGGCGCTGTTTTGGCGACCCCGCGCGTGCAGCGGCCGGAGAGTGTACGAACCTTCACTTGCGGAACGCTGGTAGCTAGCTGGTAGTCTTGGCCGCCTCTCGCGGTCGCCATCAAGTTCTCGTTGTTGTCTCGTCGGACATCAGTGGTGTATTAAGATGTTCTTGTGATGACATGATATCACAACGTTATGGCGAATTTAGAGGGCTTGTGTGCCGTTTAGTATTCTTATTACGAGATACGGTTAGCTAAGTGCTTGTTCAGTTCTCCAGTCGTGCCTCTCACCTGTCGGTGTCTGCAGTGTTCAGTTGGATTTTATTGTCTTTTAATGTCCGCTGAACTAAGAGACTGTTTAGTCGAGACTGTTGTGCATTGGCTGAACAATGCGTGACAGAGTGGAAGTGATTTTGAATTGTTCTGTCTGCTGTCACACTATTTTGAAATGTGGAAGTACTCTTTAGCTTCGGTTAGATTCTACCATCACCCGATTAGAGATGTTTCCGGTGGCTGGTAACTCAAAAAAATGTTCAAAAAAAATGGCTCAAATGGCCCTGAGCACTATGCGACTTAACTTCTGAGGTCATCAGTCGCCTAGAACTTAGAACTAATTAAACCTAACTAACCTAAGGACAGCACACACATCCATGCCCGAGGCAGGATTCGAACCTGCGACCGTAGCGGTCACGCGGTTCCAGACTGAAGCGCCTTTAACCGCACGGCCACACCGGCCGGCTAATGTTCAAATGTGTGTGAAATCTTATGGGACTTAACTGATAAGGTCATCAGTTCCTAAGCTTACACACTACGTAACCTAAATTATCCTAAGGACAAACACACACACCCATGCGCGAGGGAGTACTCGAATCTCCGCCGGGACCAGCCGCACAGTCCATGACTGCAGCGCCTAAGACCGCTCGGATAATCCCGCGCGGCGCTGGTAACTCATATACCATTGTGGATATGCTTTTTTAAGAAGAGTAAAAGGCTTGTGTGTTCTTGGCTTATTTTGTGTCGTGCCTTCTGGAATCTGGTATAGCTCCTTGAGGAGTGGTTCCGCTGTGACGTGCGAACAAGGATTAGCTAAATGTGTCGGGTACGTGATGGTAGTCCAATGGAGAGAATTTGTCCTATGGTAAACACCCACAAGTTGTTGTTAGATCGAATTTGTGGCAAGTGTCAGCGGCATGTGTGCTCCTAGTTTGTTGGGATCGCGCGGTAGGGAATCGATTATAGCTCCACTGTGAGTGTTTCAAATGTTGACGTGTGATTGATAATGAGGCATACATGCCGTGTGTATTTGCTAGTTCAACCACGTGAAAGGCAGTGTATAATTTGGCTGTCTTTTGTGTTGCACTACCTTGTGTTAAGACCATGTAGCTACTGTTTGAAATCTGGATGACTTCTTAGTGGTACGAGACGAGTAGTGTTTACTGGCGAGGAAACAGTTTGCACGTTTCCGAGAGGGTGACGCTGTATGCGGTACCAGTCGCTAAATTGGAACTGGCGTCCCCTTAGTGCCGTGTTCTGTTGGACATGTTTGTGACAGCTGTCTGACACAATACTATGTTTGTTACGTTTTATTTTAGCCTGGTATGATAGTATGATCTTGTTGGCCCTCCCTGTACGTACGTCGGCATGTTCAATGGTGTCGCCGTTGTGTTTCCTGTTATCGATTTCGTTTGTTCCCGTTGTAATTTTGCTATGACTTATCTATGATGGGCACGTGGTCTCAGAATTACTGTTTTGCATTTTGAGTGCTTTTAAAAAATGCGAAAGCCTTGTGACTCGTGAAAACCTTTCACGCTTGTCCATGTTCTTTGTTGTGGGCGGCTCCATAATTACTTAGTTGGTCTCGTGTGGTACTCAAAGGGCAACGTGCTTGCGTTAGTTGTCTCCGTCGTCCACTTCAGTGTGGTAGTTCTTAAGTTTCTTTTGTGAAGCCTAGACTCTCACCTGGTGGTGATCGAGTGGTCTAGGGAGCACCTTTCTATTATAGAGAGTTTGATTTTTTTGTTACGGCTAGTGCCTGCTTAGTTATAGGGACGTTACGACCGCGCCTTAAGCTGAAGACGCGACTTAAGTTACGGCTCATTCCCGTAACAAGCTATAGTTTATTATAATAGCAACTGACACAGTCCTAAATGGCGCCAAGCTAAGTAAGATATCTATTTTGAGTTCAATAGTTTGAGGAACAGTGGACGAGGTTGACAGCGGTGCCGGCATCTCGTGGTCGTGCGGTAGCGTACTCGCTTCCCACGCCCGGGTTCCCGGGTTCGATTCCCAGCGGGATCAGGGATTTTATCTGCCTCGTGATGGCTGGGTGTTGTGTGCTGTCCTTAGGTTAGTTAGGTTTAAGTAGTTCTAAGTTCTAGGGGACTGATGTTAAGTACCATAGTGCTCAGAGCCATTGACAGCGGCCACTGTTTGTTATGTGTACTAATTTGGGTTACTAAGTGGACACGTAGAGTAAAAGTTACGTTTTCAAATGACGGTGAATGCTCATTACTGTACATTTTAATTTTCAAAATTTACTGTGACAAGATTTTCTTTAACTAATTACCGGTTTAGTTTCATGGCAATGCGACACGGAATAATACATATGAAGAAGTAAGAACTTATTAAACAATGGAATATGCGAATGCCGGCTTCCTCGGCGAATTTCGATGATGAACTATTCTTGAGATATCAGCCGAGTCAAGGCTTCGTTCTGCAGCAACATTGCGACAAGTGTTCTAATCGTCATCCGTTTTCCTTATGTTGCTGACATCACAACTTGTAAAGATTTTCCGATTAAATTTTATGCCAATGGTAATGTTCTCCTCCTCTACGCTTTTTTTTTTGTCATTGTACAGTGGTGTTGTGACTTGTTGCGTGCCCCGTCTCTTATTCAGTTCTGTTACCGAGCAAGTGTGTCCAGCATCTTTGCCACAGATGCCCTGCCAGTGGGGTCCTTGCTTCTAGCAGCTAATTCACTGAGTAGAAAGCGGGCGTCAAAATGGGCACCGCATCCAGCAAATTGTTGATGTGGTTTTAGAACGGCTCAGAGCACTATGGGACTTAACATCTGAGGTCATCAGTCCCCTAGAACTTAGAACTACTTAGGCCTAACTAACCTAAGGACATAACAGACATCCATGCCCGAGGCAGGATTCGAACCTGCGACCGCGGTTCCAGACTGCAGCGCCTACAAACGCTCGGCCACTTCGGCCGGCGTGGTTTTAGAAAAGTGGAAGTAAAGGAAAAAGATTTTTTTTTTTAAATTTGTCATTGCTGACCATTATCACTCGCAAATACCCATCTCTTCACTCCCCATTCACACGTTCTTTGCTCATTCCGCTTACCAGACTTTCTAAGATCATGTGTGCAGCACTGATTCATTACTGGGACGTTACCAAACATACTACAAAACGCATGGCCTATTAATTTGAACATTTGAAAATACTTCGTAATAGGTAATAATCAGATGCGGTGTACAGTTCTTGATCAAAAGTGTGTGTGTGTGTGCTGATACAGTGTGCTTAATCCCAATCCCCTCTGTGGTATCAAGTTTCCCCAGAGCATGTTGGCCGATGATGACGCTCCGTCCTTAAGATACTGTCCATAAACTCTCTGACCGCAAGGACGACAGAGGTTAAACACTGTGATCAAACCACACAAAAACTGTGCACATCAACTGATAGTCCAATATATAATATTCCTTAGTGCTTGAATAAATTAACTACGCGACCTGTAGGGTCCGCAGCATCCCGATACTTAAATACTGCTACATATATGCCCTTACAATGTACGATGTGTGATATTGCCTACTCTGTTTTTCTTCGGCAACCACCTCCTTCGCATTCGTAATCCCATATAGACGTGCTACCAGCTGGCTCGGGGCACTCTTCTGGTTAGCCCTGTGCCATGCGCGGTTTTATCAGTTCCAAACCCGGCTGCCTGAGAAATATCCTTCTTCAAATATCTAGTTCTGTTTTCTTTGTGTGCTACAAATTCATTTATACCAGCAATGTTCAAAATGGCATAAAACGTGCACAATGGGATGCAACTGGTTTGCCTTCCAGCGTTGTTTTGAACACATGGCATCAACAACATCCATTCCATTCCTATTTGTTGAATTTTAGAACGTAATAGTCGCTGACATCTTCAGCGATTTTTTTATATGAGTTGACGACAGCAATATTACACATTCTTTTATGTCATTATGAAGGAAGAGTTCCTAAAATACAACTGACTGAAATTATTTCGAAATAAATTCGCTAAATGCCAATAACTTGGCTTGAGCTGAAGTAGGTGTAGACGGACCAACTACTGGTGCCATATGACAATTTGATTCGCACTGAGACTCCAACTCAGATTACCCGCTTATCGCGAACAGTTGCCTTAACCACTAGGCTATCCCTGCACGTGTCCGAGACCGACCCAAACTTCCATATGTTATAGGGATGCAGACAGTGTGACACACGAAAATTTCGGTCTGTCCGGGATGCGTGAATACTAGAAACTGGATGCGAACCCTTTCAGGTTGTTTAGCGGGTAGCTCAGTCCCATGGTTACAAGTACCTGTTATCTTCATTGAAATTCTATCTTCACATTTTGTGGTAGAGCAGTGGTTAATGCAACTGTTTGTGATATGCGAGAAGGGGTTCGATTCTTGGTCTGTCACAAATTTTTATATTTCACCGACAGGTAGTACATCTATACATACCACAGTTGATGCCACGTTATTCGCATTTAGCATATTTATTTCGAAGATATACAGTTTTCTTTAATACATTTAACACAAATGTGAAATTGTCCTCAAATTCGAAAATGAATGAATGTATTAAATTTCTTAATTTTTGTGAACAAGAATTCCAAGAGAATTTCTCGTTCTCACGAGTACCAGCTTAATATCTGTGAAAAGTTTTCTAGCAAGACCGTAGCTTTTGAACCAACTGTCAAGGGTAATATTCGTCCCTGTTCCGTTCACTGACTGCGTTGTTCACTTGGGAAAGATCTAGAGGACTTTTATCCGATGCACTACCTGTTCTGAAGGAACATGCTTTCGGAAAGAGCAGTTCCCGGAAAATATAGTAACATTTCATCAACTGGAAGGTATTAACTTGTGTAATGGCTTATGTAGTTTCTTTGGGAATCCCTGCGTAGCATCAGGGGTAGGGGCAAGCTTATTACTTTTTTACGTTCGTCTCTTATGTAAATAGTATCTGACGCATCTTACACGAAATCATTGCGGTGTGCGGTGACATATTTGGGGGGGGGGGGAGGGGGAGAAGACTTCTCTCCCTGAGTCACAAGTGCCCTGAATTTTGCCAATATTCATTTTGCCTCCATGAATAACGCCAGAAATGTGCAAAAACCCAAAAACGTCTTGAAGTCCTCAAGTTACTAGCAGTATTTTGGCCACTTTTATGAAGGGGTCGCAACCAATCACACTAGGTAATAGAGAATCTCAAATAGATTCCTTCATGACTTAATGGACGCCACCAAGCCATTTTTATTGTACGCCGTCAGTATGTCAAGAAAAGTGGAAAAGCAGAGAAAGCTCTGAGGGCTTACTTGTAGGTATATCTTGCGCATATTTTTAAAATACGCCGACCCTTCTAGGGCTAACCTGGTAACGAGTTAGTGGGTCAGATATAAAACTGTTACTTTGACACTGAAAGCCAATCTCAAGACTAATATCATATTTCAGGAAAGTCTGATTCTGGTTAATTCAGTACGCTGAAATTTGTTTCCTGTAAATCTGCAGCAGTAGGAATGACAATTTTAGACACTACTTGTAGTTTTAAAATTTATGCTCACAGATTGTTTGGCATATGGGGTTACCCCGAAAGTAGCAGGTCTCACATTCCATGTCTTATTAAAAAGGAAAGTGACATTCCTTGCAGAAGAATTATCAGGAGAAATTGCTCGTAATTGATGGCACAGAGAGGAAAAACAACACATGCTCGAAATCGAAATATAACTTCTAACACAGAGAGCAAAAAGTCTGAAACTATTTTCGAATAAAAAATTATGCATTTATGATTACTGCGCCTGTTAAACAATACTGACAAAGCGACTGTTGAATATATAATTCAGTCCAACTACAACCACAGTCTCCACTACATAATAAATGTGAATTCCTGTTACCAGCAGCAGTCGCTAAGTAGCTCATACGTGAGGCTGAATAGAGCCGTGCTTAGCTTTGCGTCATTTCAGAAAATAGAGGACAGCAGAGAGCAAGTCAGGGCTGTCTGCGCATCGCCGTGCTAGTGTTAACACGCTGACGAGAATGCAACTGATTTACAGTGGTTGTGCAGATTCCCTCTGGTTTTACTGTTGTACACGTCTATATTAGACAGGGAATCCCTTATTCCTCCTGGTTTGCACCTATTACTTGTTATTGAGACACGTCTTCCGGACATGGCAATGGCGGTAAGGCTAAGGCCAAAGCCACTAGGCAGAATTTAAAGGCTCCTGAGGAAGTGAAATTATGCTGAGAATGGGTGCAGATCCTCTAGTTTGCCTCGGAGCTTTTATGGATTATTCGGCTGCTGGAGTTATCTGGTAATACTGCAAGAGACAACAGGAATAGTTCTAAGGCATCTGCAGTTAGCGGTTAAAAATGACGAAGCATAGAATAAACTGTTGCGTGGTGTCACGGTTGCACTAGGATGGGCTTTACCTAGCACTCAAACAATTGTTTTACCTAACAGACAGAACAGGTACCGGCTGCTGGAAGAACGAATGAATCGTCAAAGACACAGAACTCCCAGGAGTCCTGAATCTGATTTAGGTTTATATTTATGTTGGCTGTCAAATTTAGGTCTTCTGTGTTTATTTTCGTGAAAAACCTTCAATTTGAGATTTCATAAACTGCAGATGAAATTTTTTCGTGTTTCACTCGTGTTATTTGTTAATCGTGTGTCATCCTGCCTGTTTTTCTTGTATTAACAATGTTAAATGCGATTTAACATTGTATTTGTAATATTCTTAATGACAACTTTCATCTCAATGAATCCTTATACCTATTCTGTCGTGTAACATGCATAGGCATCATGAGAAACTGACTTGTTCTGAAAATAAAAAGCCAAAACTTGGACAAAGTGTTAAAATGTTTAGCATCGCCGTATTTTGGTCACAGGGCCCTGTGTTCTATTCTCTGCCAGGTTAGAGTTTTTTTCGTTCGAGGATAGGATGTTTGTGTTGTCGAACCTATTTCATCTCGTCTTCATCATAAACACAGGAAGGACTCCTAAATGGCGTTAAACAGAGAGACTTGAGTACCCCTTCATAGAGATTCTCGATCGATGATCCCACCCGATCATTTCATTTCGTACGATCTTGCACACTGAGTCAAAAATTTACAAGGTGATTATAATTAAAGTTAAATTTTCAAAGCGCTGTAGAAATACCGCCACTGGTCAGAATTACATAAAATTACAACTGAATATTATCGGACAAGAAGAAAAATAAATAGTTACATAATATTCTCTGCCTCGTGATGACTGGGTGTTGTGTGATGCCCTAGGTTAGTTAGATTTAAGTAGTTCTAAGTTCTGGGGGACTGATGACCGTAGATGTTAAGTCCCATAGTGCTCAGAGCCATTTGAACCATTTTTGAAGTTACAAAATATAACTATAGATGACGTTGTAAGCATCATAATTTAATAGTGGTCTACTACAAATGACAATCGAATCATGCAACAATGCGTAAGGTGTACGCTTAACGTTAAACAAACTGCACTACTCACAGTGCATGAGAGTACAGGCATGATACTGTTAGTTACGTAAGCCCATCCACCGCAGCAAGATCATATCACACCGGATGGGAAAAATCGGTTTTTAATTGTCCTGAGGCAAACAAAACGCATAAAAAGCACCACTCACATCGGTATTTAATTGTCCTGACGCAAAAAAGCATAAACAGCATCAATCACAATCAAATTGGATTATTAATTTCCGTGTGACTGGCGCAAAAGTGTTCATTGTGCTGTCCACCGTTTTCTGCAAAAAGTTGAAATCGAGAAACAGCATGTTCCACAACTGATCGGAGTGTTTCTGGGGTCACGTTCAGAATGTTTTGCGCAATGCATGTCTTCAATGCATCTAAGTTCCCAATCGCAACACTGAACAGAAGATATTCCAGAGAGCCCCACAGCCAGAAGTCCCACGGGTTAAGGGCAGACGATCGGGACGGGCAGGCTGTAGGGAAATGGCGGCTGATAATTCTAGCATTTTCGAAGTGGCGCTTCAGCAGGTAGTTAAGTGGATTTGCAATATGCGGAAGTACACTATCTTGCAGTAAAATGATCCCATGCACACATCCACGCTGTTGGAGAGCTGGAATGACGTGGTTACGCAAAAGACACTCGTAGCGCTTACCAGTGACGGTACAGGTAGCAGGACCAGAAGGTCTCTTTGAAAAAATATGGCCCTATGATAAATGATGCCATAAACCTGCACAACACGGCGACCTTTTTAGTATGAAGTGGTACTGGTTGATTTGCTTTGGATTTTCAGTTGCCCATATTCGACAGTTCTGTGTACTGACATATACTATCAGATGGAAGTGGGCTTCGTCTGTCCACAAAATCTTCCACGGCCAATCATTGTCCTCTTCCATGCGAACAATAAATTCTAAAACAAAGATCTCTCTTGCTGGCAGGTCAACGGGAAGCAACTCGTGTACTTGGGCAATTTTGAATGGATAGTAAAGAAGGACCTTTCGTAGGATACTACACACCATGCTGACGGCACGTCCAATGTTCGGGCAGTTCTCCGTGCAGTACAGGTTTGCACACCACCACTCGTCTCCTCCTGCATTGCTGTGGCCACTGCTTCCACTGACGTCGCATCAATTCGTTTCCTCCCTCTACCCCGTTGCACAACAAAAGAAACCGTCTTTTCGAATTTCCAAATTTTCTCCACACCCGCGGCAGTCATCCAACCAACGCCTTTTTTTCAAACGCTTCAGTGTGTGCAACTTCTGCAGAGCGACATGTGCAGAGTCATCATTCTTGTAATACAGGTTTAAAAGCACAGCGTGAGCCTGCATTGATACAGTCATGGCGAATGTCGCAGATGCGAAACGAGGAAAAGTCGTGTGCCCGGCGTGCTTATACCAACTTCAGTGCGTCATGCTCATGACAGGTGTTTTCATTTACATATTCTAACACATAAAGCGCCACGTATTAATCAATTTCCATACTATTTTCTTCGTCTGCCATAAGTTTTCTCCCTTCTCCGACAATATTCTATTGTAATTTTATGTCATTCTGACCAGTGGTGTTATTTCTACAACGTTTCGAAAGTTTAACTTTAATTGTAATAAGCCTGTACATTACAACATGGTTGGCCCAGATTTCGGCTTGGAGGCCATGCCATGGCACGAGTTCCATAGCGCTCAGTCTCACCACACTTCCCCCACCACTGCATCATGCTGCCTGAGCGAGGGAGGGGGGAGAGGATGAACATTCCAAAGCACCTTATTTAAGTGGTAGAGCTGTTCCACTACACATGACTTGGTTTTATATTTCACATGTCTCAACAACACAGATCGCAAACCAAAAAGTTTTCAGTATTATTTAATTATTTTTGTCACTCTGAAGAAATAATATTTATTTTATACAAACTGTCAGGATGTGGACAGCTCAGATAATTTCATAGATTTCCGCACTCAGGTTGCCATGTACTTATCATTTACTTTCATTATCAAATAGGAATCTATGCTTGTAATGCTTTCATGGTCACAATGAATGCTTCAGACCTATCGTTTTCTTTAACATCAGTGAGTTTAGGGAACTAGACTGTTAGTCAGAATATGTCCCTTCTATGGCACAATTTACTTTTTAAATGCATCCTCATCAAATCAGAAAAAAGTTGTTTCTCATCTTGCAGTTTCTTACAGTGGTCAGTGTGCAGTAAAGTCCATTTAAAATGCAACGTCTCCAGTCTATTCTTGAAGTTCTAATTTTCCTTCCTGCATTCCTTTTTTTTTCTGCACTGCCTGTAAATTTGGCACAGAGTGTTTCTTCATGTACTGAACAACCCGTCAGCCACTCGTTGCAATATTTTACTCTTTTGTTGTCAACTGAATCGCTCTGAATATTGTTTGCATGATATTGTAACATCGTTTCATAGCAAATTTGCAGTGCTCATCTCTTATGCGACTGCATGATAGATACTGAGAGTTCTCATCCCTCTCTTCTCTCATTCCCATTCATTTTTAAGGGCTTGTGATGATATATCGCAAGACTACATCTTTTCGAGCAAACATCCTCTGGACCTATTGAATGTTCTTCGTACCACAAACAGATACCGAAGATAAAATCGCGGTGACCCCACGATTCTACCGAACTAAAGAGAGTTGCGCCGACCGAAAAGCTCCACACAGCAGTACCAAATGTAGCGCCGCGCTGTGCCGGGTGCTTCCGGAAATTAACGAACAAAGCCGAGTGACAGGCCGATCCGTGACCCGCACGCCTCCCCCCACCACCCAGCCCGCTTGGAGGTAGACACGCCGTGGCCGGAACTGCGTTATAGACACAACCCTGACAGTGACCTATGCGAATGAAAGCAATTTCGTTTCCAGAATAATGTTGTTCATAATGTACATTTTTTTTTAAATCAAAGTTATACTCAACACTGGTATTGCTTTGTAAGCAGAGACCGTCACTCTCTGTTCACCATGAAAAATGGTATCATATACCAATACATTACGTTGGTAATTTATTGCTGCAATATTAAAAGTTACGTACTCAGTTTGCTGGTCTCTTGATTTTAGAAGCTCTGCTATTATTCATTCAGTCGTGTCTGAAGTGGTACATCAGTACTTTAGTCAGTGAACACAATATTATCCACTCATTGTTGCACTTTACCTTGTCCGTACGCTGTTGTATTGTGAAGCAGATTGAAAGTGTGCATTTAGACACAGCGACTGGCTTCCAAACTGGTTGTCTAGTGCATTTCCCTAACGTTATCACTGTGCCCTGGTCAGAGCAGTTAGCTGAATCTCATAAATCTCACACAAATAGCGGGAATGACCAGGGAGAGTGCAGGGAGCCTGCATCAAGAGCCCGTGCTAAAAGTACTGGCTCTTTATGATCAGGTCATCCGGAAAAACTTAGTGCTATGTGTTCAGCATGCGACACGGTTATCGACAATGGGCTACGTGACAATTGCGTCATAAATTTTTGAAGTTTTGCCAAATGAACTATCCAAAGACCGGAAGCAAAGTAAGATTAGTCTGAGGTGTGGGTCTCACAGGGCCTCCGATACATATACTGATCAGCAGCAAATGGTATATGCTGAAGAGCCAAAACATTATGACCACCTGCTTAATAACGTGTTTGTCCCTGATTCTGCGTATAGGCATCCGACAGTTTGTTGGTAGCTTGTAAATGTATGTGGCATTAGATGTCTACGCACAGGCCATGTAATTCCTGAAAATAAGAGGCCGCTGATTTGCATACGTGGTGATGGCACCCGATAGCGATTCAGATGGGTTCCATAGGATTTACACCAGGTAAACTGAGTCGCCGAGACATCAACCTGAGTTCATCATAATGCTTCTCAAACCCCTGTAGCACGGTTCTGGTTCCGGACACATACACTGCTGAAAGGTGACATCGCCGTCGGGGAAGACATCAAGCATGAAGGGATGCAGGTGGTTCGCAGCTGTCAGCGTCTCTTCAATTACTACCACACGCGCCATGAGAATGGGGAGAGAGTCTCCCATAACATAACACTGCATGAACCAGCCTGTGCCCGTGACGCGCTGCACGTTTCGAGCCGTCGTTCACCTCGATGACGGCGTTTGTGAAGACGGCCACCGACCTAGAGTAACGAACACGTTATTCACCCAAAGAGCAGACAAGTTTCCACCGATCGACGGATGAATCCCGATGGTCCGGTGCCCAGTACAATCGTAACTGACGATGTCGTTGGGTCAACATATGAACACGCAGAGGTGGGCTGCTGCGGAGCCCCACGTACAAGAACGTACGATGAACGGTGTGCTCTGAAATCTGGAGCACTTGTGTGTGCACGAGCATTGTGCTTTTCCGGCAAAGATGCCACAGATCACCGTCTATCCTACTTCACAGAGCAGAAGAGCCTCCAAACTCCACGTTCTGTGAAGAGTCGTGGACGTCCAACCATAGTTTGTACTACATTAGGAATATATACTGAAGAGCCAAGGAAACAGGTACACCTGCCTAATATCGTGTAGAGCCCCCGCAAGCGCGCAGAAGTGCCGCAACACGACGTGCTGGAGGGAATTAACACCGTGAATCCTGCATGGCTGTCCATAAATCCGTAAGAGTACGAGGGGGTGGAAATCTTTCTAAACTGCACGTTGCAAGGTATCCCAGATATGCTCGATAAAGTTCATCTCTGGGAAATTTGGTGGCCAGCGGAAATGCTTAAACTCAGAAGAGTGTTCCTGGAGCCAGTCTGTAGCAATTCTGGACGTATGGGGTGTCGAATTGACCTGCTGGAATTGCCGAAGTCCGTCTTGAATGGTTTCAGGTGATCAGATACGATTCTTACGTTCGTGTCACTTGTCAGAGTCCTGTCAAGACGTATCAATGGTCCCACATCACTCCTACTGCACACGTCCCAACCCCATTACAAACCCTCTTCCAGTTTGACATGCAGGGCCCACGGATTTATGAGGTTGCCTCCATTCCCGTACACGTCCATCCGCTCGATACAATTTGAAACGGGACTGATCCGACCAGCCAACATGTTTCCAGTCATCAACGGTCCTATGTCGGTGTTAGCGGGCCCAGGCGAGGCGTAAAGCTTTGTGTCATGCAGACATCAAGGTTACACGAGTAATTCTGCGGCTCCGAAGGCCCATGTCAATGCTGTTCCGTTGAATGGTTCACACACTGACACTTGTTGTCATCCAGCATTGAAATTTGCAGCAATTTTCGGAAGGGTTGCATTCCTGTCACAATGAACGATTCTTTTCAGTCGTCGTTGGTCCAGTTCGTGCAAGATATTTTTCCGGCCACAGAGATGTTGGAGATTTAATGTTTTACCGGAGTACACTCGTTAAATGGTCGTACGGGAAATCCGCACTTCATCGCTACATTGGAGATGGTGTGTACAATCGCTCGTGAGCCCACTACAACACTACGTTCAAACTCACTCATACCTTGATAACCTGTCATTGTAACAGCAGTAACCCATCTAACAACTGCGCCAGACACTTCGACCATAGATACTAGTAGACTGGCCTTGCTGTGCAGAAGCTATAGGGCTGGTGTGGCTCTAACATAAACCACGTGACTGTTGGCAAAACGGGGCGGGATTTCAAACCAGCGGTCTGCCATCCTATGTTTGTATCGTATTTTACCCACATTTCTCAGTTGACTGCCAAATGCTTCCAACAGAAATTACTTTTTTATTTGCGAAAAATTATGTCAGAACTACATTTGACCTGGATTTGTTCACAGTACCATTTATAAAATCTAACAAATACATCGAACGCTCCTCTGGTGGGCAGTGGGGCGAAATTACTATAAACTATCAATTAAAGTAAAATGTCGTTAGAATTCTTTTAAACAGTAAGAGTGGGCTCGTGTCATAACTTTAAACATTGGATTCGCCGCGTTTTGTGCTCTAGTCACTTATAAAAGAAAATGGGATATGGGATATGGGAATTATTTCAACTATAGGTGGCAAAATTAGGAGCAGGTCCATTTTAGAGTATCAATTTTAGGTGCACTTCAAAGGTTCATTTCCTACTATTTTTACAAAAGTTTAAACTATCAGTTTAAAAAAATGATATTTTAGATGAAAGGTGAGACTTTGAAGTTTCATAAAATAATTTTGGAGCCTACATTTATTTAATAGTATTAGAAGGTAGAAAAAAATTCTCTTCATGTGTCGACTATAGGTGCTCTTACCTTCTTATAATTACAATTGTATATACAAAACGGCGCCTATGTGCAGGTGGCTTAAAGTTTTTCCGTTCCAGGGCCTGTATCCAAAGCTGCCTTCGGTTTTCATCCTTAGGGAACCTATGAGTAGGAACGAGAAACAGTTACACTTACTTCTGTAACCTAATTATCACAGACACTTTCCAAAATGTAATATGAGTCTGACTTTACAGGCATCACTTTCAACAGTTTAATTTACGTGATACTCTATTTCAGGTGTAAAAAACATATAAAAGTCACGTCAGCAGATTTCAATAAACGCATCTGCACTGTCATAGGAACACTCACACGTGAAATGTAATGCCATTTCCCCCGACAAAACACTGAGTACAGCCATAAGCGCAACACGAAACAACCATGTTTTGCCAACATTCACGTGACTTTAGCCCAGAGATGTTGGAGCCACGGAAATGACGTCAGGGCCAGTCTATTATATTTATGGTCGAAGGCCAGACACCTGTTGTCATATAGGTGTTTCCGACCGCAGCGCCATGTTCTGGCTGTTTACATATCTCCGTTTTTGAATATGCATGAGTGTACCAGTATCTTTGGCACTTCAGTGTATTTCTTCAAGGGCAGAGTCTTGTGCCGTCTGAAGCGCTGGTGTGTGTACTATACTTTTAGTTTTAAAGTCTAAAATAGTTGCAAAGCTCTTCACAGTAAATATGACATACTTGCCTACTTTCATATTTATTGTTCTCTGACACTGTTTGGCACTGTCTTTATTCAATTCGCAATATTTTAAAGTTTTCCCTTCACTTTATTAATTGTAAAACTTTGGGCCAATTTGAATGGGAAACGCAGTCTCTTAAATTGGAATGGCAGTTCAGTAGATATCAGTGGTATTCCGAGGATAAACAGAGTACGTTCTTTGCACTTTCCAGTTATAAGTTCGGCTTCGACGACGTTAGTCGATAGCTGTTCGACTAGCGTTATTGTTCCAAAAAATAGTTTTGGTGAGTTGAAACTTCTGAAAGTACGATCGGAGATCCAGTTTCAAGTCGAATGCAGTGTATTGGCATTCCTGGTACTAGCAGGAATTCTGTAGGAAAGTTCACGCTTTCTTCAATATTTACCATCGTGTCGATCGATTTGTATATTCTCTCTTTACTGCAAATTTTCTACAGTTCATATAGTCGACCATATTATTTTAGTTGCCAAAATTGCCTATTCTAATAGCCTCTTTATTTTCGACTTATATTCAATCATTGTACCTCCTTCACTACTCACACTTCACTGTTTGTTTCCATTCATTCACTTGTGGTGTGCGCACTGTAAGACCTTCGGTACACACACCATCAGATTATTTGACTCGTCGCTCTAACGAAGTAGGCGAGTGTCAGCAATATGTCTCGTGGTCTTATCGTGGCGTGTTTATCTTCTGCCGTTAGGTCAGGCGATAGAAATGCCACTTGCACGCTTGACGGTGACCAACTTTAAACAGAACTTGATTAATTTTCACACACACTTATTAAAATAATAAAAATCATAGATACTACGTAACTTGATTCTGGATTCTGTTTACAATTGACAATCTGAAGTTCCTTTGGTCTTGGTACGTTAATCTTATTCTCACATATCTCTGATACTTGACAAAGTGTCTATACATTTCTCTTCATGGCTATGTACAGGAATATGGTAATCTTATGAGGCGCAGACTGAAACTTGACTATAGACTGGTACAGACAAATGCAGACTAATGCAGACTGACTAATCAGAGGTCTGTACACTCGTTATAATACCTCGCGCGTTCAGGTATCACTGCGCGAGTGTGATCCGCGAGGAGAAAAGGTTCTACGTTAGCAGCAATCTCATTGACTGCATGACATATTAATACGCGGATCGGCGGAAGCAGAATGTGGTCCGTCTCTAAGACAGCGCCATCTCGTAGTGCGGAGACGGACGAGCGCTGCACCTGCGCTGTTGTGCTTAGTGAGGCGCGCTCTAGTGGGTAAGTTGTGAACGCGCTGGCTACGCGGAACTATGTACACAGCATCACTGCACTACTTTTTCGGTTCCTCCCTTCGTCACTGATAAGAAACTGACGTTCGAAACCACGATGGGTCTTGCTTTATGTACCACAATGGGTAGGCTTCGAATGGTCCACAATGTTCCAGAACATTCCACAACACTAGAGAATGTTTCACAAAGATCTGGGATGTTCCTAGACGCTCCCGAACACTCTGTAATCTTACCAAATGTTTCGGGCTATTGCCGAATATTCCCGAACTTTCCAGAACCTCCTCGATCATTGTGGATCATTTACGACCATTTTGAAATGTTTTGGAATAGTCTAGAATACTCTGAGTATGTCCTCGAATATTTTCGAATGTTCTAGAAATTTCTAGAGGCTGAAACTTCCTTGCCCCTATAATTAGTTGTGTCACTTCATGTAATGTCATTATTATCGACGGAACCTTATTTATCAATGTCTGAATAGATCTTTTCTTGATGCTATGTTCTATTCTGCTCTGTACCTGTCAATGCCACTTTGTAGCCCTTTCCTAAAAGACTGGTCGCTCTTTTCAGTTAGTTATACTACATCTCTGTTTCATAATCTTAATTTCTTTGCTTTGTACGCGATATCCAAGAGAATCAAGAGCTACATTCTGTCTAACTCATTTAGTATCGATGAACTCCTTAGTGGTATCTTCTGCTTCTTTTAACACTCTTTCATTACTTTTGAAACCGGCTTAGCATAACGACAAATGAGATCGGTCGAATAACTGATGAGCAGGTACTGAATGAAACTGGGGAAAAAAGGAAGTTTTGCTATAAGTCCAGAAGAAGGAATTAGCTGATAGGTATTGTGGCAAGGAGGGAAGTGTAGGTGGTAAAAATAGGCAAAGACCAAAGTTTGAGTACAGTAAACAGGTTCAAGTGGACGCATTCCTCTATGTTTACGCAGAGATTAAGAGGGTTGCACAAGTGCAGAAGTGCATAAAATCAGTCTTCTACTTGAAGGCTATAACGAGAAATCGGAATACTATACTGAAAGACTAGGCTTCAAGCACAATTTTTGCAAAGGTTTTCGATTATCTTTCCGTCAATCTTATTTCACGTATAGTCATTTTGAGAAAATAATACGAAATTATGTCAGAAACACTGTAGATCCTATCAACTGACAGAACTTTCGATGTAAACTGCTTTTAGTTGACTATGTGCTGTTGCAGACTACATGTTGTATCGGATTTGCTTCTAGCGAAATTAATTATTCATTGTGCATGAACTAGCTTTTTATATATCTGTTTAGTACATTATCTCTGTCGTTTCTCACAAGTTTTTCAGCGGCGTATACCTACACCTTTCATTATTTCATCTATTTTTATAATGTAATAACTTCATTCAGTGCCTTAATTTAATATTGAGAATCATTACAAAGTTTAATTTTTTTTTCGTCGTATCCTTCTTCTGCTGCGCATTGCCGCTAAGTTTTCCTTTCTGTTTTAAATCTGAATGAAAATATACTTTTGCTGCTCTTGTAGTATGAATTTTTTTCCTTATACTTGCTGCTTCTGTGTTCTGTCACACTATAACAGCGTAATTCTCTAAATTACTTGATCTTTCGCATTTTGCTTTTCTTCCGAGGATTTCTTTCCTTTCACATTTCGTTTATATTGATATTTTATTCCAATTTATTTGCCATTCGTTACCAATCGTTCCACCGTATCTATAGCTTTGGGAAGATGTTTTTGAGAACATGTTTTGACAACATATGCGTCGTCTTGTAAAATGAAGTAAATAAGTGATTATAGAAATGAGTTTACGTTCCAATAATCTCTTCTATCAAATTGTCTGTACTGAAACAATTGCCATGGCGTGTGTTTCAGGAAGTTTCGCGCATCTTCATGGGTGAATGCCGCACCGTGTGAGCGCCATTAATTCCCAGTCATCCATGAACTGATAATGACGTTTACCCTTTTTGCGGGGGGAAATTTACGGGCCATTAAGTGTCAAAGCTCCGCCCTAGCCGCGCCAACGACTCCACTCGTCGGCTCGTCGTGTGGCCGCCTAGCGTGGCCGACTGGTCCCGGGCAGCTGGTCCACACAGCTCAGGTACGTGTTGCGCCTCGTCCACGCTGGGTTCCGTCCTTTTTCATCTGTTGGCAGCGACTCTTCTTAAATATTTTATTTTTGTAGCACTAATATCCAATGATACGCCTCGATGGTATTGTAGTTATTTTCATAGAGTGAAAGAAAGGTTATTAATCGACCAAACATGTGGCCAAGTGCTTGTAAGACTGTGTCCATCTAAATAAAATCAGTTACGGGATGTATGAAAGGTCATCACCTGAGAATGGCTCGACAGATTTGGCTGATTGTCTCTTTTTGTTGTGTTCGCAATTATCGGGACAAGGGTTTTTTGAAAGAATACTTTTGGAAGGTCCACCGGAAAAGTCGGAATTTTGGACGGTATTTTTGTGCGAAAATGTGAATGAAAGAAATGTGACAGTCGGTTTCACAGTTCTGCTGTCACAGAGTTTCATAAAAAAATGACGTTCAATGTGATAGTTCTGCTGTCGCATGTTTTCACAACAACAAAAAATACTGCATGCAATATTGATATATTGTGAAATAGGATACAACTGAAAGGGATATTTCACTGTGTTATCGGTAGTGATCATTTCTTATGTGTGTTGCAAAGGTTGGATTTATGTCAATTTCTTGGCAATTTGGTGTGCTGCAAACATTTAATTGATTTCAGTTTATGGTTTATTTCTTCGGAAAAAATGCCACCAGTGCGGCGTCGAAATATCTGTCAGCGTACGCGCAACAAAGCCCAGCTACATGATCGTCGAGTCAACGACATTAACGAAGAGGGTAGGAAGCGTTTGGAGGCAAATCGGACTAGAATTTCTCGAGAGCGATCCATTAAGACTCCGTAATAACAGTTTCAGTCGAGGTACACTCTCTCAGTTGGAGGTTATGCACAAAACAACTTAAAAAGTAAACAAAACAGATCACAAAACGTGACAGTTCCAACTGAACGTTACGCTCTCAGATACAATGCAACAGTCGATTACGCCACGGAACAACAAACAGTTTATGTCAGCATTCCACTGCTTTGAGATTTCGACACGAACCACCATGTTTGTGTAGTGCAAGTGGAAAGGTCAAATTATCACAGCTGACACCGCGACCAGAGTCACTTGCGTCGCGGCTTTCTGGCCAACAAGATCAATCGGAGCATTTCTTGCAGAATATGCGGACACACAACAGCTCCTTTCAAATGACATCATTCAGGGCGAATATTATCGAAGAACGGGGATTTAAGGTAAATTCTTTGTCGATTGAATCACACAACGCTTACACATGTACCTCACGCAAACAACGCACCTGAAGCACCGATTGTCATAAGAAAGTTCTAATGAGAGGATGTTCTGATTAAAAACATACCATTGTTTACACTAATACACTCCTGGAAATTGAAATAAGAACACTGTGAATTCATTGTTCCAGGAAGGGGAAACTTTATTGACACATTCCTGGGGTCAGATACATCACATGATCACACTGACAGAACCACAGGCACATAGACACAGGCAACAGAGCATGCACAATGTCGGCACTAGTACAGTGTATATCCACCTTTCGCAGCAATGCAGGCTGCTATTCTCCCATGGAGACGATCGTAGAGATGCTGGATGTAGTCCTGTGGAACGGCTTGCCATGCCATTTCCACCTGGCGCATCAGTTGGACCAGCGTTCGTGCTGGACGTGCTGACCGCGTGAGACGACGCTCCATCCAGTCCCAAACATGCTCAATGGGGGACAGATCCGGAGATCTTGCTGGCCAGGGTAGTTGACTTACACCTTCTAGAGCACGTTGGGTGGCACGGGATACATGCGGACGTGCATTGTCCTGTTGGAACAGCAAGTTCCCTTGCCGGTCTAGGAATGGTAGAACGATGGGTTCGATGACGGTTTGGATGTACCGTGCACTATTCAGTGTCCCCTCGACGATCACCAGTGGTGTACGGCCAGTGTAGGAGATCACTCCCCACACCATGATGCCGGGTGTTGGCCCTGTGTGCCTCGGTCGTATGCAGTCCTGATTGTGGCGCTCACCTGCACGGCGCCAAACACGCATACGACCATCATTGGCACCAAGGCAGAAGCGACTCTCATCGCTGAAGACGACACGTCTCCATTCGTCCCTCCATTCACGCCTGTCGCGACACCACTGGAGGCGGGCTGCACGATGTTGGGGCGTGAGCGGAAGACGGCCTAACGGTGTGCGGGACCGTAGCCCAGCTTCATGGAGACGGTTGCGAATGGTCCTCGCCGATACCCCAGGAGCAACAGTGTCCCTAATTTGCTGGGAAGTGGCGGTGCGGTCCCCTACGGCACTGCGTAGGATCCTACGGTCTTGGCGTGCATCCGTGCGTCGCTGCGGTCCGGTCCCAGGTCGACGGGCACGTGCACCTTCCGCCGACCACTGGCGACAACATAGATGTACTGTGGAGACCTCATGCCCCACGTGTTGAGCAATTCGGCGGTACGTCCACCCGGCCTCCCGCATGCCCACTATACGCCCTCGCTCAAAGTCCGTCAACTGCACATACGGTTCACGTCCACGCTGTCGCGGCATGCCACCAGTGTTATAGACTGCGATGGAGCTCCGTATGCCACGGCAAACTGGCTGACACTCACGGCGGCGGTGCACAAATGCTGCGCAGCTAGCGCCATTCGACGGCCAACACCGCGGTTCCTGGTGTGTCCGCTGTGCCGTGTGTGTGATCATTGCTTGTACAGCCCTCTCGCAGTGTCCGGAGCAAGTATGTTGGGTCTGACACACCGGTGTCAATGTGTTCTTTTTTCCATTTCCAGGAGTGTAATTTCGTGATTTCTTTGAAGTTGTATCTTTTTAATCCATCTGATCATAGGTTAAAATCATGCGAAATACTAATATTAAAGCTACTGTCCTCATAGATCCAACAGTTGCAACAGTCTCTCTCATACCGTGTGTACTAATGATTCCGATTTACCCATTATTTTACCTTCTAGTCCCAGTCAAGATTCCGTTTGCAGTGACAGTAAATAACCTAAGAGAGGGGGGAGAGAAGGACATGGACAGAGAAAGATGGACAGAGAAGGGGGGAGGGAAGGCCATAAAGAAGGGTAAGGAGGATATGAGCTGAGAGATGAGAGAGGAAGAGATGGACGGAGTATAGGATAACAGACGTCCAGGGATCGGGGGACAGATGACGGACAGATAGGAGGATGAGATGGATAAAGAGGGGAGGGGGGGGGGGAGTGGTTAGGGCGTATATTCAATTTCCGTACGTATTTAGCCATTGCGAAGCATTGCCCTGTTCACTACTTTAACATAAATTTAATCTGATCGAGGACAAATTGTGAAACAAATCTATTGAAAGTATAATAATTGGCAACAATTGCCTTTATAGTAGGAATTATAACATCTAGTGAAATACTATATTCAAACACGAGTGTTAAATACGACACAAATTTCATAAAACTCGCTCGCACTAAATCGTCTGAATGCAGTTTGTTTTATCATGCCTAAGAGGAAGACATCAACAGCAATTCATCTTCTTTAAAATAATACCAAATCGTCTTATATTGCCAGATCTGGCAGAATACATTCATTAAGATCTCCGGGCGGGGACTACTCAGGAGGACGTCGTTATCAGGAGAAAGAAAACTGGTGTTCTACGGATCGGAGCGTGGAATGTCAGATCCCTTAATCGGGCAGGTAGGTTAGAAAATTTAAAAAGGGAAATTGATAGGTTAAAGTTAGATATAGTGGGAATTAGTGAAGTTCGGTGGCAGGAGGAACAAGACTTTTGGTCAGGTGATTACAGGGTTATAAATACAAAATCAAATAGGGGTAATGCAGGAGTAGGTTTAATAATGAATAAAAAAATAGGAGTGTGGGTTAGCTACTACAAACAGCATAGTGAACGCATTATTGTGGCCAAGATAGACACAAAGCCCATGCCTACTACAGTAGTACAAGTTTATATGCCAACTACCTCTGCAGATGATGAAGAAATAGATGAAATGTATGACGAGATAAAAGAAATTATTCAGGTAGTGAAGGGAGACGAAAATTTAATAGTTATGGGTGACTGGAATTCGTCAGTAGGAAAAGGGAGAGAAGGAAACATAGTAGGTGAATATGGATTGGGGGGAAGGAATGAAAGAGGAAGCCGCCTTGTAGAATTTTGCACAGAGCATAACTTAATCATAGCCAACACTTGGTTCAAGAATCATAAAAGAAGGTTGTATACCTGGAAGAATCCTGGAGATACTAAAAGGTATCAGATAGATTATATAATGGTAAGACAGAGATTTAGGAACCAGGTTTTAAATTGTAAGACATTTCCTGGGGCAGATGTGGATTCTGACCACAATCTATTGGTTATGAACTGCAGATTGAAACTGAAGAAACTGCAAAAAGGTGGGAATTTAAGGAGATGGGACCTGGATAAACTGAAAGAACCAGAGGTTGTAGAGAGTTTCAGGGAGAGCATAAGGAAACAATTGACAGGAATGGGGGAAAGAAATACAGTAGAAGAAGAATGGGTAGCTCTGAGGGATGAAGTAGTGAAGGCAGCAGAGGATCAAGTAGGTAAAAAGACGAGGGCTAATAGAAATCCTTGGGTAACAGAAGAAATATTGAATTTAATTGATGAAAGGAGAAAATATAAAAATGCAGTAAATGAAGCAGGCAAAAAGGAATACAAACGTCTCAAAAATGAGATCGACAGGAAGTGCAAAATGGCTAAGCAGGGATGGCTAGAGGACAAATGTAAGGATGTAGAGGCTTGTCTCACTAGGGGTAAGATAGATACAGCCTACAGGAAAATTAAAGAGACCTTTGGAGAAAAGAGAACCACTTGTATGAATATCAAGAGCTCAGATGGAAACCCAGTTCTAAGCAAAGAAGGGAAGGCAGAAAGGTGGAAGGAGTATATAGAGGGTTTATACAAGGGCGATGCACTTGAGGACAATATTATGGAAATGGAAGAGGATGTAGATGAAGACGAAATGGGAGATAAGATACTGCGTGAAGAGTTTGACAGAGCACTGAAAGACCTGAGTCAAAACAAGGCCCCGGGAGTAGACAACATTCCATTTGAACTACTGATGGCCTCGGGAGAGCCAGTCATGACAAAACTCTACCATCTGGTGAGCACGATGTATGAGACAGGCGAAATACCCTCAGACTTCAAGAAGAATATAATAATTCCAATCCCAAAGAAAGCAGGTGTTGACAGATGTGAAAATTACCGAACTATCAGTTTAATAAGTCACAGCTGCAAAATACTAACGCGAATTCTTTACAGACGAATGGAAAAACTGGTAGAAGCCGACCTCGGGGAAGATCAGTTTGGATTCCGTAGAAATGTTGGAACACGTGAGGCAATACTGACCTTACGACTTATCTTAGAAGAAAGATTAAGAAAAGGCAAACCTACGTTTCTAGCATTTGTAGACTTAGAGAAAGCTTTTGACAATGTTAACTGGAATACTCTCTTTCAAATTCTGAAGGTGGCAGGGGTAAAATACAGGGAGCGAAAGGCTATTTACAGTTTGTACAGAAACCAGATGGCAGTAATAAGAGTGGAGGGGCATGAAAGGGAAGCAGTGGTTGGGAAAGGAGTAAGACAGGGTTGTAGCCTCTCCCCGATGTTATTCAATCTGTATATTGAGCAAGCAGTAAAGGAAACAAAAGAAAAATTCGGTGTAGGTATTAAAATTCATGGAGAAGAAGTAAAAACTTTGAGGTTCGCCGATGACATTGTAATTCTGTCAGAGACAGCAAAGGACTTGGAAGAGCAGTTGAACGGAATGGATAGTGTCTTGAAAGGAGGATATAAGATGAACATCAACAAAAGTAAAACGAGGATAATGGAATGTAGTCAAATTAAGTCGGGTGATGCTGAGGGAATTAGATTAGGAAATGAGAAACTTAAAGTAGTAAAGGAGTTTTGCTATTTAGGGAGTAAAATAACCGATGATGGTCGAAGTAGAGAGGATATAAAATGTAGACTGGCAATGGCAAGGAAAGCGTTTCTCAAGAAGAGGAATTTGTTAACATCGAATATAGATTTAGGTGTCAGGAAGTCGTTTCTGAAAGTATTTGTATGGAGTGTAGCCATGTATGGAAGTGAAACATGGACGATAACTAGTTTGGACAAGAAGAGAATAGAAGCTTTCGAAATGTGGTGCTACAGAAGAATGCTGAAGATAAGATGGGTAGATCACGTAACTAATGAGGAGGTATTGAATAGGATTGGGGAGAAGAGAAGTTTGTGGCACAACTTGACTAGAAGAAGGGATCGGTTGGTAGGACATGTTTTGAGGCATCAAGGGATCACAAATTTAGCATTGGAGGGCAGTGTGGAGGGTAAAAATCGTAGAGGGAGACCAAGAGATGAATACACTAAGCAGATTCAGAGGGATGTAGGTTGCAGTAGATACTGGGAGATGAAGAAACTTGCACAGGATAGAGTAGCATGGAGAGCTGCATCAAACCAGTCTCAGGACTGAAGACCACAACAACAACAACAAGAGCTGAATAAATAATAATTAATTCCAACTCTGTTTAATAACTGGAAATATGAACAAAATTTTTATTTTTCTCAGAAAGCAATTATACTGAAACATTTAAACACATTATTTGCCATTAACATCCACAACCACATCGACATAAAAATTCAGCCAGTTGCCAACATCTTCGATTCCTTCACAGTGAAAGTGCATCTAACCAGCTGCAAATCTCTAGGTATGACACTAGGCATTAAGAAACCAAAAATTGTATAATAAGCACAAAAAATGAAACCCCACGAACAACTAAATAAAAAGTGGGAACTCTATGAAAAATTAGATAAATGTAGGTACTAGTCATTTCTAGTCCCCAAAATGCTGGTGTAACAAATCAAGAAAGGTAGTGGTTAATTGCTTATTCGAGGTATGCTGCCACGTGATGGTAGGCCCGCAACTGTTCAGTGACGAGGAGGTTGGATAATTTTTTATTTCGTCGTCTACATACCTTGATACTAACCGAAACTATTCATACTATATGATGCCAAAGGCACGAATAGCTTCTGCACAGCAAAATATACTATGGGCAACAGGTACCCTCATTGACATTAGTCTCTGTGTTTGTTACACATGAGTGGCACAACAAGACTGACAGATATTACTTATAGTAGTCAACAGGACACCCTGGTACAGTACGTGATCGAAAGTATCTGGACACCCCCAAAAACTTACGTTTTTCACATTAGGTGCATTGTGCTGCCACCTACTGCCAGGTACTCCATATCAGCGACCTCAGTAGTCATTAGACATCGTGAGAGAGCAGAATGGGGTGCTCCGCGGAATTCACGGACTTCAAACGCAGTCAGCTGATTGGGAGTCACCTGTGTCGTGTGTCTAGCCGGCCGGTGTGACCGAGCGGTTCTAGGCGCTTCAGTCTGGAACCGCGCTACCGCTACGGTCGCAGGTTCGAATCCTGTCTCGGGCATGGATGTGTGTAATGTCCTTAGGTTAGTTCGGTTTAAGTAGTTCTAAGTTCTAAGGGACTGATGACCTCAGATGTTAAGTATCATAGTGCTCAGAGCCATTTGTCATATGTCTGTACGCGAGGTTTCCACACTCCTAAACATCCCTACGCCCACTATTTCCGTGGAAACGTGAAGGGACACGTACAGCTCAAAAGCGTACAGGCCGACGTCGTCTGTTGACTGACAGAGACCGTCGACAATTGAAGAGGGTAGTAAAGTGTAACAAGCAGACATCTATCCAGACCATCACACAGGAATTCCAAACTGCATCAGAATTCTCTGCAAGTACTATGACAGTTAGGCGGGAGGTGAGAAAACTTGTATTTCATGATCGAGCGGCTGCTCGAAAGCTACACATTCACGCTGGTAAATGCCAAACGACGCCTTGCTTGGCGTAATGAGCGTAAACATTGGACGATTCAACAGTGGACAAACGTTGTGTGGAGTGACAAATCGCGGTACACAATATAGCGATCCGATGGAAGGCTGTCGGTATGGCGAATGCCCGGTGAACGTCATCTGCCAGCATATGTAGTGCCAACAGTAAAATTCGGAGGTGGTGGTGTTATGGTGTGGTCGTGCTTTTCACAGAGGGGACTTGCAGCCCTTGTTGTTTTACATGGCAACTATCACAGCACAGGCTTACACTGATGTTTTAAGCACCTTGTTGCTTCCCACTGTTGAAGAACAATTCGTGGAAGGTGATTGCATCTTTCAACACGCCGCGCAGGATTAGCCGAACGGTCTTAGGCGCTGCAGTCATGGACAGTGCGGCTGGTCCCGGCAGAGGTTCGAGTCCTCCCTCGGGCATGGGTGTGTGTGTGTTTGTCTTTAGGATAATTTAGGTTAAGTAGTGGGTAAACTTAGAGACTGATGACCTTAGCAATTAAGTCCCATAAGATTTCACACACATTTGAACATTTTTTTTTTTCAACAAGATCAAGTACCTGTTCATAATGCACGGCCTGTGGCGGAGTCGTTATACGACAACAGCATCTCTGTAATGGACTGACCCGCACAGTGTCCTGACCTGAATGCTATATAACACCTTTGAGAAGTTTTGGAACGCCGATTTCGTGCCAGGCCTCACCGACCGACATCGATACCTCTCCTCAGTGCAGCACTCCGTGATAATGGGTTGCCATTCCCCAAGAAACTTTCCAGCACCTGACTGAACGTATGCCTGCGGGAGTGGAAGTTGTCATCAAGGCTAAGGGTGGGCCAACATCATATCGGATTTCAGCATTACCGATGGAGGGTGCCAGGAACTTGTAAGTCTTTTTCAGCCAGGCGTCCGGATGCTTTTGATTACATAGTGGAGATGTCACACTCATAGACACGCACGTGTACATATGGCTGCCTATTAATTTTCTATTGTGCTACTGTAACCATTGTCATTTATTGATAATAGTTTAAAAAGTAAAGAAATAAAATTTTACTTTGCACAAAATGTTAAAAATTATGTTTTACAAAATAACTTAGCGTTCAAATCATACATACAAAACCAGGAGATGATGGCACAGCTCGCACTCCTGTATTTTTATTGCAGAGTACACTACCAATCGTTACTACCATTCATACCATACAGGGAATCAATGATAAAATTTAAAATACGCTGTTTTTTAATTGTATGTTACATACATGGTGTCTAGAAATAAAACAAGCTGGAAAACATAAAGCAGTTACATCTTTTTCGTATTACATTATTAGTGTAACATTTGGTAACAAAACCACAGTGACGTAACAAATAAACATTACACAGCACCATAGTGATGCAATCATCATTCACGAGGTGAAGGCCAGATCCATAGCCAAAACCCCATTTGTGCATTGATCACATATACATAAAAATCGTAGGCAAGATTATTTTATAAAATGCCGATAATATTTCATTATATTCGGCTATATTGCAAACGTGCATGTTACAAATAAAATGCGCCATCACGACGAGCACAGATATCTTTCATACTCATTTTGTGGTGTCACCACCAGACACCACACTTGCTAGGTGGTAGCCTTTAAATCGGCCGCGGTCCGCTAGTATACGTCGGACCCGCGTGTCGCCACTGTCAGTGATTGCAGACCGAGCGCCGCCACACGGCAGGTCTAGAGACACTTCCTAGCACTCGCCCCAGTTGTACAGCCGACTTTGCTAGAGATGGTTCACTGACAAATTACGCTCTCATTTGCCAAGACGATAGTTAGCATAGCCTTCAGCTACGTCATTTGCTACGACCTAGCAAGGCGCCATTATCATTTGCTATTTATCTTGTGATGCATGTACCGTCAGACCGATGTTCACCAATTATGGATTAAAATTAAGTATTCCAGAAGTTAGGACCTTTATTACTAAACTCAACTCCTATAACTGTTTCAGACCTCACGCCAGCCTGCGTGAGCTTTAACGCATGCCTTTCGGCTACCAATCATAGTGGCTTGGCTGTCTTGCCAAGTCACAACACATTTCAATAAGTGTATCGAATGATTATGCAAGCGCGCCTCCTAAGCACGCTGGTAATATAACAACATATGCTTTTCGCTCAGTGTCCAATGCGTAACGTAGAGTAGAACTCCTGGATTGTGGAACTGAACCCCTTACCACCTTCTATATCATGCGCTAAACATTTTGGTATTAAACTAAAATCTCGTGTTTCTTGGAAGGTGTCACGAATAAAATATGAGTGTGTTATAAAAAATGTAGTGGGTTTCTATGTCATTATGTCAACAAATGTCGTCATATGTGACACCTTCCTAAATTTCAGTACATAAATACAGTTATTCTATGCTAATTCCTGCAAATATAAACGCATTAGCCTAGTTATACCTAGTGTAATATAGTCCGCTGCATAGTGATCCATTCCCTAAAGCGCCTCTGGTGATTTGGACTCAAAGCCCCAACCCTTACGTATCTGGAGATAGCTACAATGTACCAGGAATATTACAAATCATTTGTTGCTTACACACCAATGTGAATGCATTTCCTTTTATAAGTAGCTACTTATGACGATGTTAGATGCCATTAACAAACAAAACTACCCAACAAATCAAATCTAGCCCGGACGTGAAAGAATATATGTAATGTAGCCTGTGGTACATATATCTGGGTCATGCTGACTGGTAGGTAGGAAAGTGGGGCACACGGACTCATGGAGTAGAAACGGAGTCCAATAGAGGATACTTGTTTTAATTTTTAATTTATTCCGAAACACATAAAACAAGCTTCACTGATATCAGCATAACAAGATGAACTTATTGCATACAAATCAGCATTGAGGAAAGTGGCAAGGCAGCAACCTTACAAGAGGCTGCACTTTTAAAAATTCTTCCCCTCCTTTTTATGAAGATATTAACAGCATTTAAACAACAATTTCTTTGTTTCTCCCTTTCTTTTCCTCCTCTAGCCTTACGCTAGATAGAATTGTTGCTCAATGTTATAAAAATAATTTCAGACAACTATAAGCACCGAATTATCACGTAACAGTTACAAAAATTACTATTGATAACTCAATTTAACGAGCGATTCGTTCTAAAAGAATTGTGCATGACTACTAACAATAAAGTGAAATCGTCACCCAGATATTATCTTGCTCTGATCTCAATTTCAAAAAGGTCAAATTAAGAAGCGGAAAAGCAATCAGTTTACAACCAGGCACAGATCTCCGTCTAAAAAAGTTTCTGGTTACCATACATTAAACAAACTGGCATAAAACGAATTTAAACTGAACAGCCAGTCCAGACTCCCGCCTGTTGGTGTTAATTAAAAACAATAAACCCGTTCCTCCTTTACAAGTTTCCGTCTTACGAACCAATCACAATTACAAATGCTACTAGCAAGAGCAAAGAACGTCCTTAAAAAGAAAAAATAATCGAGAAATAACAGGCTGATTGTGCTTGGCCAGTTACGACAGCACAAGCCGTTTAGCCAACTCGTCCATACAACAGCACACTGCGCCCTAGGCAGGATACTTACGCTACGAACGGCTAGGTCTAAAACAGTAGAAAACACTATTAACACACAGAAGTTGCTCTAGCAATTAAACCTTGGAACATCACCCAGTCCTCCCCCCCCCCCCCCCCCAGACCTTGCCGTTGGTGGGGAGGCTTGCGTGCCTCAGCGTCACAGATAGCCGTACCGTAGGTGCAACCACAACGGAGGGGTATCTGTTGAGAGGCCAGACAAACGTGTGGTTCCTGAAGAGGGGCAGCAGCCTTTTCAGTAGTTGCAGGGGCAACAGTCTGGATGATTGACTGATCTGGCCTTGTAACATTAACCAAAACGGCCTTGCTGTGCTGGTACGGCGAACGGCTGAAAGCAAGGGGAAACTACAGCCGTAATTTTTCCCGAGGGCATGCAGCTTTACTGTACGGTTAAATGATGATGGCGTCCTCTTGGGTAAAAAATTTCGGAGGTAAAATAGTCCCCCATTCGGATCTCCGGGCGAGGACTACTCAGGAGGACGTCGTTATCAGGAGAAAGAAAACTGGCGTTCTACGAATCGGAGCGTGGAATGCCAGATCTCTTAATCGGGCAGGTAGATTAGAAAATTTAAAAAGGGAAATGGACAGGTTGAAGTTAGATATAGTGGTAATTAGCGAAGTTCGGTGGCAGGAGGAACAAGACTTTTGGACAGGTGAATACAGGGTTATAAATACAAAATCAAATAGGGGTAATGCAGGAGTAGGTTTAATTTTTCACTCTGCAGCTAAGTGTGCGCTGATATGAAACTTCCTGGCAGATTTAAACTGTGTGCCGGACCGAGACTCGAACTCGGAACCTTTCCCTTTCGCGGGTAAGTGCTCTACCAACTGAGCTACCCAAGCACAACTCACGCCCCGCCCTCACAGCTTTACTTCCGCCAGTACCTCGTCTCCTACTTTCCAAACTTCATAGACGCTCTCCTGCGAACCTTGCAGAACTAGCGCTCCTGGAAGAAAGGTCCTGAGTTCGAGTCTCGGTCCGGCACACAGTTTTAATCTGCCAGGAAGTTTAATACCAGCGCACACTCATTCTGGAAACATCCCCCAGGCTGTGGCTAAGCCATGTCTCCGCAATATCCTTTCTTTCAGGAGTGCTAGCTCAGTTGGTAGAGCACTTGCCCGCGAAAGGCAAAGGTCCCGAGTTCGAGTCTCGGTTCAGCACACAGTTTTAATCTGCCAGGAAGTTTCAGTTCAGCGACAGGTTTATTCTCATCAGAATCGACAGCAAACCAACACCGAAACATGCCGACGTCGCAAGCTGAAGATGAAGACATAGAGACAGTATGTGAGGATACTGATGGGTAATACAATATGCAAAGGGAGATGAAAATCTAATAGTCATGGGGGACTGAAATGCAGTTGTAGGGGATGGAGTAGAAGAAAAAGTTACAGGAGAATATGGGCTGGGGACAAGAAATGAGAGACAAGAAAGACTAATTGATTTCTGTAATAAATTGCAGCCATTAATAGCGAATACTCTGTTCAAGAATCAAAAGAGGAGGAGGTATACTTGGAAAAGGCCGAGTGATACGGGAAAATTTCAGTTAGATTACATCCTGGTCAGACAGAGATTCCGAAATCAGATTCTGGATTGTAAGGGGTACACAGGAACAGATTTAGACTTAGATCACACTACAGTGGTCATGAAGGGTAGGCTGAAGTTTAAGAAATTAGTCAGAAAGAATCAATACGTAAATAAGTGGAATACGGAAACACTGAGGAATGACGAGACACAATTGAAGTAACAGCAATATCTAGATACAGCAATAAATAATAGTCGAGTAGGCAGTATCGTTGAAGAGGAATGAACATCTCTAAAATGGGCAATCACAGAAACTGGAAAGAAAAACATAGGTACAAAGAAGGTAACGGCAAAGAAACCATCGGTAACAGAAGAAATTCTTCAGTTGATCGATGAAAGAAGGAAATACAAAAATGTTCAGGAAAATTCAGGAATACTGAAATACAAGTCGCTGAGAAATGAAATAAATAGGAAATGCAGGGAAGCTAAGGCGAAATGGCTGCATGAAAAATGTAAAGAAGTCGAAAAAGAAATGATAGTCGGCAGGACAGTCTCAGTATATATGAAAGTCAAAAGAACCTTCGGTGAAATTAAAAGCAACGGTGGTAACATTAAGAGTGCAACCGGAATTCCGTGGGTGAATGTAGAGGAGAGACCGGATAGGTGAAAAGAGCACACTGAATGCCTCTATGAGGAGGAAGATTTGTCTGACGTGATAGAAGAAGAAGCAGGAGTCGATTTAGAAGAGATAGGGGATCAAGTATTAGAATCAAAATATAAGAGAGGTTTGGAGAACTTAAGACAGAAGGGATCGATAAAATTCCATCAGAATCTCTAATATCATTACAGGAATGGCAACAAAACGACAGTTCACGTTGGTGTGTAGAATGTATGAGTCTGGCAATATACCGTCTGACTTTCGGATAAATATCACCCTCACAATACCGAAGACTAGAAGAGCTGACAAGTGCCGGAATTATCGCACAATCAGCTTAACAGCTCATGCATCCAAGTTGCTGACAAGAATAATATACAGAAGAATGGAAAAGAAAATTGAGGATGTGTTGGATGAGAATCAGTTTGGCTTTATGGAAGCTAAACGCACCACAGAGGGAATCCTGACGTTGCGGTTGATAAAGAAAGTGAGAGTAAAGAAAAATCTCGCTCTTAGGATTCGTCGACGTGGAAAAAGCGTCTGATAATGTAAAATGGTGCAAGATGTTCGAAATTCTGAGAAAAATAGGGGTAAGCTATAAGCAGAGACGGGAAATATACACTGTGTACAAGAACCAAGAGGAAACAATAAGAGTGGACGACCAAGAACGAAATGCTCGGATTAAAAAGGGTGTAAGACAGGGATGTAGTCTTTCG
Source organism: Schistocerca cancellata (assembly GCF_023864275.1). Lineage (NCBI taxonomy): Eukaryota > Metazoa > Arthropoda > Insecta > Orthoptera > Acrididae > Schistocerca > Schistocerca cancellata. The sequence goes on along the minus strand of NC_064627.1, from coordinate 77,646,448 downwards.
CCTCTACTGTTCAATAAGTACATCGAAGAAGCAATGATGGAAATAAGAGGTGCAGGAGTGGATTAAAATTCAAGGTGAGAGGGTATCAATGAAACGATTCGCTGATGACATTGCGGTCCTGAGTCAAAGTGAAGAAGAATTATATGACCTGCTGAATGGAAAGGACAGTCTAATGAGTACAGAATCTGGATTGAGAGTATATCAAAGAAAGACTAAAGTAATGAGAAGTAGCAGAAATGAGAACAGCGAGAAACTTAACGGCAGGACATGAAGTTAAGGAATTCTGCTACCTAGGCAGCAAAATAACCAAAGACTAATGGAGCAAGGAGGACATCAAAAACAGACTAGCACTGGCCAAGAGAAGTCTACTAGTATCAAACGTAGGCCTTAATTTGTGGAAGAAATTTCTGAGAATGTACGTTTGGAGCACAGCATTATATGATAGTGAAACATGGTCTGTGGGAAAACCAGAAGGCAAGAGAATCGAAGCATTTGAGATGTGATGCTGCAGACGAATGTCGAAAATTAGGTGGACTGATAAGGTGAGGAATTAAGAGGTTCTGCGCAGAATCGGAGTGGAAAGGAATACGTGAAAAGGAGAATAGTCAGGATGATTGTTAAACCATCACGGGCTGACTTACGTGGTACTAGAGTAAGCTGTAGAGGGAAAAATCTGTAGAGGAAGACAGAGATTGGAATAAATGCAGCAGATAATTGAGGACGTAGGTTGCAAGTGCTACTTTGAGATGAAGAGGTTGCCACAGGAGAGAAATTCGTGGAGAGCTGCATCAAACCAGTCAGAAAACTGATAACTCAAGAAAAATCACAATTTTTTGATGCCCGTTCCACCTCAAATCGCTTTGCAACGTTACGCCCAGATATTTAAGCGACTTGACTCTGTCACGCTGTACACTAGTAATACTGTATCCGAACGTTACAGTTTTTTTCTTCCTACTCATCCGCATTAACTTACATTTTTTCCACTTTTAGGTCCAGCTGCCATTCATTACACCAACTAGAAAATTTGTCTAAGTCGACTCACTCGACCTCGACACCTTACCGTAAACAACGACATCATACACAAACAACCGCAGACTGCTGCCCACCCCGTCCGCCAAATCATTTCTATACAGTATGCAGAGAACAGCAGCGGTGTTATCACACACTTCCGTGGGGCACTCCTGAAGATTCCCTGGTCTCTGATGAACACTCGCCGTCGAGAAGAACATACTGGGTTCTATTACTTTAAAAGTCTTCGAGCCGCTCACGTATCTGTGAGCTTATTCCATATGCCCGTACCTTCGTTAACAGCCTTCAATAGGGCACCGTGCCAAATGCTTTCCGGAAATCCAGAAATATGGAATCTGTCTGTTGTCCTTCATTCATATTTCTTAGCATACCACGTGAGAAAAGGATAAGCTGAATTTCGCACGAGCACTGCCTTCTGAAACCGTGCTGATTCGTGGACATAAGCTTCTTAGCCTCAAGAAGGTTTATTACATTCGAACTGAAAATATGTTCAAGGATTATGCAGCAAATAGAAGTTAGGAATATTGGTTTGTAATTTTGCGGGTCCGTTCTTTTACCTTATATACTGGAGTCACCTGCGCTTTTTTCCAGTCGCTTGAGACTTTGTGCTGGGCGAAAGATTCACGATAAATGCGAGCTACGTAAGGGGCCAATGCCGTAGAGCACTCTTTGCAAAATCGAACTGAGATTCCATCCGGAGCTGGCCATTTCTTTGTTTTCAAATCTTTAAGTTGTTTGTCTACGCCAGGTATGGTTATTTCTACGTCGTCCATACGGGAGCCTGTCTACATCTACATCTATATATACATCCATACTCCGCAAGCCACCTGACGGTGTGTGGCGGAGGGTACCTTGAGTACCTCTATCGGTTCTCCCTTCTATTCCAGTCTCGTATTGTTCGTGGAAAGAAGGATTGTCGGTATGCCTCTGTGTGGGCTCTAATCTCTTTGATTTTATCCTCATGGACTCTTAGCGAGATATACGTAGGAGGGAGCAATATACTGCTTGACTCCTCGGTGAAGGTATGTTCTCGAAACATCAACAAAAGCCCGTACTCAGTAGCTCAGTAGCTACTGAGCGTCTCTCCTGCAGAGTCTTCCACTGGAGTTTATCTATCATCTCCGTAACGCTTTCGCGATTACTAAATGATCCTGTAACGAAGCGCGCTGCTCTCCGTTGGATCTTCTCTATATCTTCTATCACACCTATCTGGTACGGATCCCACACAGCTGAGCAGTATTCAAGCAGTGGGCGAACACGCATACTGTAACCTACTTCCTTTGTTTTCGTATTGCATTTCCTTAGGATTCTTCCAATGAATCTCAGTCTGGCATCTGCTTTACCGACGATCAACTTTATATGATCATTCCATTTTAAATCACTCCTAATCCCTACTCCCAGATAATTTATGGAATTAACTGCTTCCAGTTGCTGACCTGCTATATTGTAGCTAAATGATAAGGAATCTTTCTTTCTATGTATTCGCAACACATTACACTTGTCTACATTGAGATTCAATTGGCATTCCCTGCACCATGCGTCAATTCGCTGCAAATCCTCCTGCATTTCAGTACAATTTTCCATTGTTACAACCTCTCGATATACCACAGCATCATCCGCAAAAAGCCTCAGTGAACTTCCGATGCCATCCACAAGGTCATTTACGTATATTGTGAACAGCAACGGTCCTACAACACTCCCCTGTGGCACACCTGAAATCACTCTTACTTCGGAAGACTTCTCTCCATTGAGAATGACATGCTGCGTTCTGTTGCCTAGGAACTCTTCAATCCAATCACACAATTGGTCCGATAGTCCATATGCTCTTACTTTGTTCATTAAACGACTGTGGGGAACTGTATCGAACGCTTTGCGGAAGTCAAGAAACACGGCATCTACCTGGGAACCCGTGTCTATGGCCCTCTGAGTCTCGTGGACGAACAGTGCGAGTTGGGTTTCACACGATCGTCTTTTTCGAAGCCAATGCTGATTCCTACAGAGTAGATTTCTAGTCTCCAGAAAAGTCATTATACTCGAACATAATACGTGTTCCAAAATTCTACAACTGATCGACGTTAGAGATATAGGTCTATAGTTCTGCACATCTGTTCGACGTCCCTTCTTAAAAACGGGGATGACCTGTGCCCTTTTGCAATTCTTTGGAACGCTATGCTCTTCTAGAGACCTACGGTACACCGCTGCAAGAAGGGTATCCCATACGGTCCAGCGGCCTTTCCTCTTTTGAGCGATTTTAATTGTTTCTCTATGCCTCTGTCGTCTATTTCGATATCCACCATTTTGTCATCAGTGCGACAATCTATAGAAGGAACTACAGTGCAGTCTTCTTCTGTGAAACAGCTTTGGAAAAAGACATTTAGTATTTCGGCCTTTAGTCTGTCATCCTCTGTTTCAGTACCATTTTGGTCACAGAGAGTCTGGACATTTTGTTTTGATCCACATACCGCTTTGACATATGACCAGAATTTCTTAGGGTTTTCTGTCAAGTCAGTACATAGAACTTTACTTTCGAATTCATTGAACGCCTCTCGCATAGCCCTCCTCACACTACGTTTCGCTTCACGTAATTTTTGTTTGTCCGAAAGGCTTTGACTATGTTTATGTTTGCTGTGAAGTTCCCTTTGCTTCCGCAGCAGTTTTCTAACTCGTTTGTTGTACCACGGTGGATCTTTTCCATCTCTTACGTTCTTGCTTGGCACATACTCATCTAACGCATATTGTACGATGGTTTTGAACTTTGTCCACTGATCCTCAACACTATCTGTACTTGAGACAAAACTTTTGTGTTGAGCCTTCAGGTACTCTGAAATCTGCTTTTTGTCACTTTTGCAAAACAGAAAAATCTTCCTACCTTTTTTTAATATTTCTATTTACGGCTGAAGTCATCGATGCAGTAACCGCTTTATGATCGCTGATTCCCTGTTCTGCGTTAACTGTTTCAAATAGTTCGTGTCTGTTTGTCACCAGAAGGTCTAGTATGTTATCGCCACGAGTCGGTTGTCTGCTTACTGCTCAAAGTAGTTTTCAGAATATGGTATGGTTGTACGAGTCTCCTGCGAGAAAGATTTCTTGAACGTGTAATTTAAAACAACCGTTTTCGTTTTGCCATCTTCAACTGCCACACCAGAACCGCCAACAAGGGAAGGAATGGAAGCCCTTGACGCGCTTAGCGATTTTACATACGACTAGAATTTTCTCGGTTTCTCTGCCGGATCTTTTGCTAAGGTGTGACGGTGGTAGTTGTTGTATGCTTCGCGCATGGATCTTTTCACAGACGCACGAATGTCTAGTAACCTTTCCTTGTCGTTGTTTGTGCGTTCCCTTTCGAATCTAGAGGGCAATAGCATCTGCTTCCTCAAAATCTTACGAATTTCGTTATTAAACCATGGTGGGTCTTTTACATCCTTTATTCACTTACTACGTACGTAACTGTCCAGACCACGATTTACAGTTGCCCATAATTCCTCTACATCCATCTTACTGGTACTAAGGAATGCCAATTCACGGTGTAAGATGTTAATAAATGCTTATCTGCTCCATCTAGCATAATCAGTCTCATAGCCTTATTGAATAATTTATTAACTTTCGTAATCATAGTTGCTGTAATAACATCACGATCGCTAATCCCCGTTTTTATACTGACATTGTCGATAAGGTCCGACCTATTTGTAGCTACAAGGTCTAAGATATTTCCATTGCGTGTGGACTGCCGAGCTAACTCCTCTAGACAATTTTCAGAAAACGTGTTCAAAAGTATTTCGCATGACTGTCTCTCTGTACCCCGTGCAATGAATCCATAGATATCCCAGCCTATACTCAGCAGGTTAAAGTCGCCTCCAACTACTATTGCATGATCTGAGTATTTACGTGCTACTGACCGTAGATTTTCTATGAATGACACATGACAAGGCGACTTCACTGTCACACTCAACTTCGATCTCAATAGAGAATATTTTTGTGAACTGCAATGAAAACTCCCCTTCCTATGGCCTCTATTCTGTCTTTCCAATATACATTTCACAACTCGTTAAATATCTCGGAGCTTTACACATCGGTTTTCCGCCAGCCCCAAAAATGGTTCAAATGGCTCTGAGCACTATGGGACTTAACATCTATGGTCATCAGTCCCCTACAACTTAGAACTACTTAAACCTAACTAACCTAAGGACAGCACACAACACCCAGGCATCAAGAGGCAGAGAAAATCCCTGACCCCGCCGGGAATCGAACCCGGGAACCCGGGCGTGGGAAGCGAGAACGCTACCGCACGACCACGAGATGCGGGCCCGCCAGCCCAAAGAACAATTTGAGAGCGAGGACTTTTCTGGAGGGCAGTAAATTCGGGAATCTTATTACGAATACTTAAACAGTTTACTGATAAAATTGTGACAGTCAAAGTGTCTTTATTCGAAATGCCGTTTGACTTCCCTTGCTGTGAATCGACTGGAGAGTGATCATCACAGCACCTCAAACTACCGCCTAAAGTAAAAATCCCTCATATTCTCTCCACAAGCACTTTGCTACCTGAGTAGCTGCTTCCTTTGTGTAGTGCACCGTTAACCTATCAAGGGGACGCCTACAAATCCCTACAGGACAGCGCATGTCCACAAACCTGCAGCCAAGACCGTCACAGAGTCGACGAAGCCTTTGGTTGAGACCCTCCACTCGGTTCCAAACCAAAGGACGCCGATCAGTTCTGGGAACGACGCTGCAAACTACGGGCTCTGCTTGCACCCCGCAGGCGAGGCCAGCAGTCTTCACCACCTCCGCCAGTCGCCTGTACGAACTGAGCATCGACTCAGAACCCATGCGAAAGGCGTCGTTGGTGTCGTCGTGACCCATTGCTTCCAGGAGACATCACGTTGCACGCTGGATAACCACCGGCAGGGTCGCCTCCACATCTCGGATGAGGCTCCCCGGCAGACATATAGCACATTGAAACTTCCTGGCAGATTAAAACTGTGTGCACGACCGAGACTCGAACTCGGGACCTTTGCCTTTCGCGGGCAAGTGCTCTAACCAACTGAGCTACCGAAGCACGACTCACGCCCGGTACTCACAGCTTTACTTCTGCCAGTACCTCGTCTCCAACCTTCCAGACTTTACAGAAGCTCTCCTGCGAACCTAGCGGAACTAGCACTCCTGAAAGAAAGGATATTGCGGAGACATGGCTTAGCCACAGCCTGGGGGATGTTTCCAGAATGAGATTTTCACTCTGCAGCGGAGTGTGCGCTGATATGAAACTTCCTGGCAGATTAAAACTGTGTGCCCGACCGAGACTCGAACTCGGGACCTTTGCCTTTCGCGGGCAAGTGCTCTAACCAACTGAGCTACCGAAGCACGACTCACGCCCGGTACTCACAGCTTTACTTCTGCCAGTACCTCGTCTCCTACCTTCCAAACTTTACAGAAGCTCTCCTGCGAACCTAGCAGAACTAGCACTCCTGAAAGAAAGGATATTGCGGAGACATGGCTTAGCCGCAGCCTGGGGGATGTTTCCAGATTCTGGATATAGCACATTGTCTTACTTTCCAGCCCTGGACTCTATCTTTCTAAGGGGCTCATTAACGCGCCTACTATTGGAGCTTTGGAGCATAACCAATCCCCTCGTGTGCCTGCTCGGACCCTACGAAAGGAGCGGCCACCTGTCGACTGACAGGAAGAATGGGCGAGGCCAGTCGGCCAGTCTCCACAACGGCCCTCCGTCTCGAGCGACGCGACCACGTTACCACCCGCCACTCAGCCTGCTGTGAGGGTGGATCCACCGCGTCGGGTGCATTAGGAGGTGCCGAGGAAGCAGATCCAGTGGGCAAAAAAAGTGACACCTGAAATATCCTGTGCGATACGCCAGATTCGCTGCCACCTCTACACTCCGAGGCAGCAGCCTGGAGGTGACTGACCGTAGCCAACAGCACGTTTAGCTGTTCGCGAGCTGCGGCCAGCTCCTCCTGCGTCCGCACACAGCATGCACACATCCTATCCGTCCTAGCAAGACTAACTAAAGAAGTGAACTACACTCCTGGAAATGGAAAAAAGAACACATTGAAACCGGTGTGTCAGACCCACCATACTTGCTCCGGACACTGCGAGAGGGCTGTACAAGCAATGATCACACGCACGGCACAGCGGACACACCAGGAACCGCGGTGTTGGCCGTCGAATGGCGCTAGCTGCGCAGCATTTGTGCACCGCCGCCGTCAGTGTCAGCCAGTTTGCCGTGGCATACGGAGCTCCATCGCAGTCTTTAACACTGGTAGAATGCCGCGACAGCGTGGACGTGAACCGTATGTGCAGTTGACGGACTTTGAGCGAGGGCGTATAGTGGGCATGCGGGAGGCCGGGTGGACGTACCGCCGAATTGCTCAACACGTGGGGCGTGAGGTCTCCACAGTACATCGATGTTGTCGCCAGTGGTCGGCGGAAGGTGCACGTGCCCGTCGACCTGGGACCGGACCGCAGCGACGCACGGATGCACGCCAAGACCGTAGGATCCTACGCAGTGCCGTAGGGGACCGCACCGCCACTTCCCAGCAAATTAGGGACACTGTTGCTCCTGGGGTGTCGGCGAGGACCATTCGCAACCGTCTCCATGAAGCTGGGCTACGGTCCCGCACACCGTTAGGCCGTCTTCCGCTCACGCCCCAACATCGTGCAGCCCGCCTCCAGTGGTGTCGCGACAGGCGTGAATGGAGGGACGAATGGAGACGTGTCGTCTTCAGCGATGAGTGCAGGTGAGCGACACAATCAGGACTGCATACGACCGAGGCACACAGGGCCAATACCCGGCATCATGGTGTGGGGAGCGATCTCCTACACTGGCCGTACCACTGGTGATCGTCGAGGGGACACTGAATCGTGCACGGTACACCCAAACCGTCATCGAACCCATCGTTCTACCATTCCTAGACCGGCAAGGGAACTTGCTGTTCCAACAGGACAATGCACGTCCGCATGTATCCCGTGCCACCCAACGTGCTCTAGAAGGTGTAAGTCAACTACCCTGGCCAGCAAGATCTCCGGATCTGTCCCCCATTGAGCATGTTTGGGACTGGATGAAGCGTCGTCTCACGCGGTCTGCACGTCCAGCACGAACGCTGGTCCAACTGAGGCGCCAGGTGGAAATGGCATGGCAAGCTGTTCCACAGGACTACATCCAGCATCTCTACGATCGTCTCCATGGGAGAATAGCAGCCTGCATTGCTGCGAAAGGTGGATATACACTGTACTAGTGCCGACATTGTGCATGCTCTGTTGCCAGTGTCTATGTGCCTGTGGTTCTGTCAGTGTGATCATGTGATGTATCTGACCCCAGGAATGTGTCAATAAAGTTTCCCCTTCCTGCGACAATGAATTCACGGTGTTCTTATTTCAATTTCCAGGAGTGTATAAAAGCAGACAATCCCAGATATGCGACTTGCTACCCTCCTGAAGTATTACCAATGCACGCTGATGCGTTAAAGAACTACGTAGCTGGCTGTTCGGTGAGCTACTACTGCAATAAAGACATAATGAATTTACACTTACAAAAAACACGAGATTAACACTCTCACACAGAGAAACAAGCACGAAATTTAATAAACATACTATGTTGGAAGCACGAAAAGGATAAACACTTAACACTCTGTAGACGTACTAGTGTCAGAATCGAGAGCTGGAGTCCGTTCTTCTTCGAAGAGAGCACACACAGAGGACCTGTCGGGAGTACAACGACGTTTGCACGTTGTCGAGACCTCCTACAGCATGTGAATCCTGCCCTGGAAAGCGCAACTGTGCGGATACCATGCTTTTCGCGAAAGATTTCAACATCTCGTGTCGCTCGCCCAGTGAAGGATCTGCTTGATGCAACATTCTACGAACATGTTATCTCTGGAGGTATTCCGGATGCATGGCCCTCAGTATCATGTGATCTGAATCCACGTAACTTTTGGCGCTGAAGATATCTAAGAGAAAGTGTCTACGAGGGACATCTTCAGTCGCAGCAAAATAGTACAGGAACACGTTGCTCAGATTCCACCGGAACTGCTGCGAGCAGCTGTTGACAGTTATTTTACGGTCGTAGCTTCTCTTCGATGTACCTTGAGCTCATATTGAACAAACTATATAAGCGCAGGAACTAATAAAATCAACAATATACCTTTTCTCACTTGCTCGACGTTTTACACCCATGTCCCGTTTCTAATCCATTATGTATGGATACTTTCCTATACGTGTTTCTTCCATTCAGCAACAGATTCGCATCTAGTGGAACTATTTTTTCGCCAGTGGAACTCGGTCCCGCATTAACACATACCTACCATGTTTCGCTCCCATACGATCATTATAGCCCACACTGGATCTCTGTGAGTTGTTGTTGTTGTTGTGGTCTTCAGTCCAAAGACTGGTTTGATGCAGCTCTCCATGCTACTGTATCCTGGGCAAGCTTCTTTTCATCTCCCAGTACCTACTGCAACCTACGTCCTTCTGAATCTGCTTAGTGTATTCATCTCTTGGTATTTAGAAACGACTTCCTCACACTTAAATCTATACTCGATTTTAACAAATTTCTCTTATTCAGAAACGCTTTCCTTGCCATTGCCAGTCTACATTTTAAATCCTTTCTACTTCGACCGCCATCAGCTATTTTGCTCCCCAAATAGCAAAATTCATTTACTACTTCGTGTCTCATTTGCTAATCTAATACCCTCAGCATCACCCGATTTAATTCTACTACATTCCATTATCCTCATTTTGCTTTTGTTGATGTTCACTTATATCGTCCTTTGAAGACACTGACCATTCCGTTCAGCTGCTCTTCCAGGTCCTTTGCTGTCTCTGACAGAATTATAATGTCATCGGCGAACTTCAAAGTTTTTATTTCTTCTCCATGGATTTTAATTCCAACTCCGAATTTTTCTTTTGTTTCCTTTACTACTTGTTCAATATACAGATTGAATAACATCGGGTATAGGCTACAACCCTGTCTCACTCCCTTCCCAACCACTGCTTCCCTTTCGTGCCCCTCGATCTTATAACTACCTTCTGGTTTCCGTACAAATTGTAAATAGCCCTTTGTTCCCTGTATTTCACCCGCGCCACCTTCAGAATTTGAAAGAGGGTATTCCAGTCAACATTGTCAAAAGCTTTCTCTAAGTCTACAAATGCTAGAAATGTAGGTTTGATTTTCCTTAATCTCTTTTCTAAGATAAGTCGTAGGGTCAGTATTGCCTCACGTGTTCCAACATTTCTATGGAATCCAAACTGATCTTCCCCGAGGTCGGCTTCTACCACTTATTCTAATCGCCTGTAAAGAATTTGTGATAGTATTTTGCAGTATCTGCACTTAAATTATAGCCAGCCGGTATTCACAAAGTTTTTGACGTCCTTAGTATTACTGCGCAACCTCTCAATCTGCCCGAGACGATCAATCCCGGCAATATTGTCAATATTATTGACCGTATAGCTGCCGCTTAATGTAGAACACAGCAGTGCAGGCAGTAAAGTTGTGGCACTTAACCTGGCAGTGGTGCGTGAGGTGTGGTATACCCTTTATGACGAATTTCTATAATTAATTGCTAGGTGTCATGTCACACTTTTCTGTAGTTCCAGCTGCTACGAGATGTCAGTAGAGTAGCAGAATGTGTTTTCGTATCTTTAGTTGCGCACAGGAGCTCGTCAGGTGCTGCTGAAACAGGTTTGCACTTGCGGGGGATTGTGAAATCCCAACATACCTCTCTCGTCCTGCAAGAATAAAAAGTCTAAATGGTTATTTCATTGCACTTTTCTGCATATTTTTGCATAACATACGATAGTTCATTGAGTAATTACTAGCAAATATTGATATGGATGGATGCTTGTGGGCCAGAAGGGGACCGAGTGTGAACACTGACTGTGACGTACTTGATCAGGTACCATCTGATTTTTATGCTGGAGATGAAGAAGATGCTGTTATTACCAGTGACCACGTCGCATCAGAGCAGGAAGGAGATGAAAACGATGAAGATGACGTCAGGGACAATTATTCTCTGGAGACAGATGAAACTGGTAAGCGGAGAAAAGAACTGTGTCAGTAATGAGAAATTAGATGAGGAATCACGAAAAATTTTTGCATGATGAGTGTGTTGTGATAGCGTCTATACAAAAGACATATTTTGTTAATTCAGTACAGTATCTTTGGGCACAAAACATCACGGTATTGAATGACACAATATCTGCAAGCGGTACGTGACTGTAGCCAGATTACGCTGTAAGTACGATATAAGTGAGGTACGACCCGGTACAGTATGAATATTTCCAGAGTAAAAGATACCCGTCTGTTCTGCTTGGAAGCTCAGAATACACTGAAATATGTGATCAAGTGACAGATATTCTACTTACGGTATATCAGCGACATACGCTGAAGAGCCAAATAAACTGGTACATGTGCCTAATATCATGTAGGGACCCTGCGAACACGCAGAAGCGCCGCAGCGCGACGTGGCATGGACTCGACTAATGTCTGAAGTAGCGCTGCAGGGCTGTCCCAAGTCCGTAAGAGTACGACGGGTTGCAGATCTCTTCTGAACAGCACGTTGCAAGGCATCCCAGATATGCTCAATAATGGTCATGTCTAGCGCGTTTGGTGCCCAGCGGAAGTGTTTAAACTCAGAAGAGTGTTCCAAGACCCACTCCGTAGCAATTCTGGACGTGTTGGGTGTCGCATTGTCCTGTTGGAATTTTCCAAGTCCGTCGGAATTCACGTATCTAGACGCATCAGGGGTCACATATCACTCCAACTGCATGCTCCTCACACAATTACAGAGCCTCCAACAGCTTCAACAGTCTCCAACTGAAATGCAGGATGGATTCATCTACATCTACATCCATACTCCGCAAGCCACCTGACGGTGCGTGGCGGAGGGTACCTTCAGTACCTCTATCGGTTCTCCCTTCTATTCCAGTCTCGTATTGTTCGTGGAAAGAAGGATTGTCGGTATGCCTCTGTGTGGGCTCTAATCTCTCTGATTTTATCCTCATGGTCTCTTCGCGAAATATACGTAGGACGGAGCAATATACTGCTTGACTCTTCGGTGAAGGTATGTTCTCGAAACTTTGACAAAAGCCCGTACCGAGCTACTGAGCGTCTCTCCTGCAGAGTCTTCCACTGGAGTTTATCTATCATCTCCGTAACGCTTTCGCGATTACTAAATGATCCTGTAACGAAGCGCGCTGCTCTCCGTTGGATCTTCTCTATGTCTTGTATCAACCCTATCTGGTACGGATCCCACACTGCTGAGCAGTATTCAAGCAGTGGGCGAACAAGCGTACTGTAACCTACTTCCTTTGTTTTCGGATTGCATTTCCTTACGATTCTTCCAATGAATCTCAGTCTGGCATCTGCTTTACCGACAATCAACATTATATGATCATTCCATTTTAAATCACTCCTAATCCCTACTCCCAGATAATTTATGGTATTAACTGCTTCCAGTTGCTGACCTGCTATTTTGTAGCTAAATGATAAAGGATCTATCTTTCTGTGTATTCGCAGCACATTACACTTGTCTACATTGAGATTCAGTTGCCATTCCCTGCACCATGCGTCAATTCGCTGCAGATCCTCCTGCATTTCAGTACAATTTTCCATTGTTACAACCTCTCGATACACCACAGCATCATCTGCAAAAAGCCTCAGTGAACTTCCGATGTCATCCACCAGGTCATTTATGTATATTGTGAATAGCAACGGTCCTATGACACTCCCCTGCGGCACACCTGAAATTACTCTTACTTCGGAAGACTTCTCTCCATTGAGAATAACATGCTGCGTCCTGTTATCTAGGAACTCCTCAATCCACACAATTGGTCTGATAGTCCATATGCTCTTACTTTGTTCAATAAACGACTGTGGGGAACTGTATCGAACGCCATGCGGAAGTCAAGAAACACGGCATCTACCTGTGAACCCGTGTCTATGGCCCTCTGAGTCTCGTGGACGAATAGCGCGAGCTGGGTTTCACATGACCGTCTTTTTCGAAACCCATGCTGATTCCTACAGAGTAGATTGTCTCTATATCCGTACATGTCCATTCGCTCGATACAACTTGAAACGAGACTTTTCCGACCAGCAACATGTTTCCAGACCTCAACAGTCTATTGTCAGTGTTTACGGGCCCAGGCGAGGCATAAAGCTTTGTGTCGTTTAGTCATCAAGGGTACACGAGTGGGCCTTCGGCTGCGAAGGCCCATATCGATGATGTTTCGTTGGATGGTTCGCAAATTGACACTTATTGATGGCCCAGCATTGAAATCTGCAGCAATTTGCGGAAGGATTGCACTTCTGTGCCGTTCAACGATTCTCTCACGTCGTAGGTCCTGTTCTTCCACGATCTTTCTCCTTTCTTCGGCCGCAGCGATGTCGGAGATTTGATGTTTTACCGGATTTCTGATTTTCGGGGTACACTGGTGAAGCGGTCGTACGGGAAAATCCGCTCTTCATCGCTACCTCGGAGATGCTGTGTACCATCGCTCGTGCACCTTCTATACCACGACATTCAAATTCAGTTAAATCTTGATAAACTGCGCCAGACACTTTTTGTCTTATATAGGCGTTGCAGTTTCCTGGTGCTTCAGTGTATATTGTAGTGGATGTTCCCATATAACTAATAATTCATAAATAAAATTCTATTTTATTGTTGTCACTCTATATTAATAATATCCAGTATTATTAATTCATAATATTAACCTACAGTAGATTCAACCATGAATTTCGATGTTGAAATAGTAGAATATAAAAAGAAAATACATGGGGTGTACTACACTCCGCACACCAACTACGCGAGAATTCGAGGCCGCACCACTGAGAGGTTAAGAGGGAAAGCAGGTGTATTGTCACGTTAAGTGCGAGTTCCGTTGAGGTAGCAAAGGATTGCAGCTGACGGCACGAGAGGCTGGTAGCAGCGCATGTGACCTTCCTCGTGCCGGGATGCACACCTCATGTCGCTCCACATCAAGAACAGTCAAACAGCGCGGCTTCGCTTCTCTGAACGGCAGCCGAAGTCGGAGAACGGCAGAGGCACGTGATGGCCTACTCACGTGGTAACGGGCGCATACATCACGTCGCTTCACATGGCGACTTGTCAGCGACGGGTGACTACACTGCGCAGCGTGTCGCAGCAACAGGCCGTCGTTATCTTCAGGCGCGAGGGTACCGATTGCGCTTGGAAATGTTTACTGTTGGCCCACCCGCTGAGGAGGTACAGCATTACCTCTGAAAACACGTCAACTGCGCGCCATTAGATATTTTATAAATAGATCGACTGCACGCTGTTGTTTCACTTGCTACTTGGTACGGTTGTTACCACTAGTCACTTTCTGCGAGAGTGGTGTTTGTACTCCTCGGATCTGACTATAAAGCTAGAAACTGGACAGTAACGTTCCAGTGGTGCATGTAGAGTTTGAAAGAGGCCATGATTTGATCGTTGTTGGAATAAATAGATTTCGTAAAGATGGAGATACACAACGGGAAATAGTATGGAAGTGCGCATGATTATAAGTCGTGTATTTACTTAAACGATTCTTCAACACATTTTCTCTTTACTAAAGAAGTCAGTATCACCACAAAGCAGTTGATAACTCAAACAGACAACTTCCAATGGTATAAAACGGATGGCTACTTATTACTCAATTGTGTGAGAGACTTTTACGATTAAATCGTAAATAATTTGCCTTACATGCACCCGATATTTTCAGCCAAGACGTTACTAACATTAAAAAATGTCTTTATGGTGCCAGAAGGTCTTCTCGCGTCCGTCGGCCGTCGTAATTTAATATATTATTATTGTTATTATTATTATTTTTTGATTGTTGCCGACTTACGTGGTGGGCTTAATAAAAATGATATTCCATTTAATTTTGATTTTACGGTTAAATGCTTTCCTGAAGTTCTCCTTTTCAACAATATTAATCTCAAATTATTTGTTACGTTAATGAATGTTAGACTTGCTGCATCTTAGAACATGAGCATACAAGCTGAACAATGTAATAAACTTTTCATATTAATTTCCTCGGCTAGTCAATGCACTTTAAAGCAAAAGATCTTTAGTTATTAATTACAATTGCGGCCCACACACGCGCGAGTGTATTTTTTCTTACCTCCGTTAACCATTGTATTGTAGTCGGAGTCCTGGCTCTGGGTCTCGGCTATGGTACTGAAAATAAGAGTCTTAAAGCTAAGTATTTTCTACAACGTTGGGCGGCTGTGGAGAAAAATTAATATTATGTTAATAGCGGGCGAGTTTTCCGCTTCCGCTAATTTTTCATAAGTTAATATCGCCACGTAATGGCGTCGTTGGCTGCATCGGCCGCTGCGATTGTTGAACTGTAAATTACTTGAATGCAGGTTAATTCAAGGAAGGCGGACATGAAATCGGGATCACCTCTTACAAATTAAAAGAGCACAATAATATTCAATTAATATATTATCTGCTTAACTCATACAAATATGCTTACATTTGTCAGCACTCGAAAGATGTCCGTCTATACACACTCAAGACAAAAGAGGAAGTGAAGAGGACTAAAAAATTAACAAAGGAGCGTATCTTGTCGTCTCTTTAGATCACTTTGTTATGTTTCTTTGCATTGCATTTCTTTGCATTTCTCGACGGAGAAATTATTGTTTTACGGCTACATGAAAAAAATATATTATTCAATTTATGAATGTCTCTTATTTATAAATATTGTTTTGAAGTCTTTTCGTAATATGGCACTGGGGACGCTATAGTCTGTTTTTCCATCATTGCCGACAACGTTAGTTCGAGTGAGGTGACAAAAGTCATGGGATAGCGATATACACATATACATATGGCGGCTGTATCATGTACACAATGTATAAAAAGGCATTGCATTGACGAATCGGTCATTTGACTCAGGTGATTCATGTGGAAATGTTTCCGACGTGACTATGGTCGCAGGACGGCAATTAGCAAACTTTCAACTCGGAATAGTAGTTGGAACTACACGCATGGAACATTCAGTTTCGGAAATCGCTAGGGAATTCAGTAGTCTGAGATCCACAGTTTCAAGAGTGTGCCGAGAATACCACGTTTCAGACATTACCTCTCACCACAGACAACGCAGTAGCCGACGGCTTTCAGTTAGTGACCAAGAGCAGCGGCGTATGCGAAGAGCTGTAAGCGCTAACGGACAAGCAACGCTACATGAAACAGCAGAAGAAATCAATGTAGGACGCAAGACGACCTTATCCGTTACGACAGTGGCTTTAATCAACACCGACTCAAAGGAAGGCCTCGGCGCTTGTTCGTGACGTCACGTCAGCTAGGCACGGCGAACGCCAGGTCTCCTGCTGGCATACTCATAATGGTGGTGTCTCCCTCTCTGGCACAAGAAAATGTGAAACTATTGGCGGTAGTTGACCAACACTCAATGTTCTGAGAGATTTTTGCAATCAATTAATTGTGCAATTCACTACACTTCTTAACAAATAGTGTACTCCTGAACTTAAATTTCCACCTGTTTTAATCATTGACATACAAAAACAACTTCATGGTCCAGCAGCAACAGAATTCGTGCTTCTTTAGCTTATTTGTATATCTGAGGAAGTTACGTTTGTACTGTGTTGCTTTTACAAGAAACTGTGAACATATTGGTGCTCTTCTTTAGGTATCTTGGTTGGCTATGGAGTGAGGAGCACTGAATGTTAATGAAATATCTTGCAATTGTACACGTTGGGGGAGGGGGTGGGGGACAGAAGAAGAGGCAAAAGAGAGATACTTGTTTTATCAAATAATTTTTTTTATCTGATAAGGTTTCTCCTTTCAGTTGCAAGAGGGGAATTTTTATCTTTTCTAATGTGCATGTTTAAAAAAGTTTAATCTCAGCAGTATTTTCGATGTGTCAAGCTGTTTTGTTTCGTGTTTAGAATTCCTTTCGTTGAAAACGACTGCAATCTAATGACTCGCAAAAGTTGGACATTTACAAAAAAATGGTTCAAATGGCTCTGAGCACTATGGGACTCAACTGCTGATGTCATTACTCCGCTAGAACTTAGAACTAGTTAAACCTAACTAACCTAAGGACATCACAAACATCCATGCCCCAGCCAGGATTCGAACCTGCGACCGTAGCGGTCTTGCGGTTCCAGACTGCAGCGCCTTTAACCGCACGGCCACTTCGGCCGGCGACATTTACACATGTAAATTAGTTCACATTTCCAGTGACGATGTCAAAAGAAAATAAATAAATAAATAAAAGAAACGAGTTAATTGTAAGGGGATTGGGGTAAGTTTCGATAACAAAATGGATCAAGTAAGTATAGTTACTTGAATGTAAAATTTCCGAAGCTTGCAATCGGGCAAAGCATCTTCTCATATTGATCTACGTTTGTTTCGACACGATTCAGTAATACAGAACTATGATCTTCATTTGTAGCTTTACGATAGTAAGAAAATCTTTCATAAAAATAAAACTGCAGAATCCAAAGCAATACCAAACATTTTGTACAAACATAAGAGATTTATAGTGATAAGCACGCCCATGCGTTTCTGCCTGCAACAGACCTGGCGTTCTCCGTGCCTAGCTGACGTGACGTCACCAACAAGCGCCGAGGCCTTCCTTTGAGTCGGTGTTGCTTTAATGGGCTATGGCAGCAGACGACCGTGCCGAGTGCCTTTGCTAACACCACGACATCGCCTGCAGCGTGAAACGTCCCCTTTGAGAAACTTGTACATGACTGTGCTTAAACTGACACACAATATTTTTAGCGCAACGCAATCTGACTTTCAATAATCCCAACAAAAGAATGGCCCTGACTAACATTAACCTATACCTTTCACAAATCACTTACCTCACAAAAATCTTCGTTACTCAAGCTACTGCAATACAGCGAGCGCCACTACTGCCAGCTAAATAAAAGATTCAAACTACAGAAGGCACTAACTACTGACAGGCATAGTTAGCAATTGAAAGATGTTAATAGAGAACAAACAATGTATTTACCTTAACAGTCATAATATATATAGTAGTTCATGACATAGGCTGTTTATGTTTTCTTATTGACAACGTTACGTAGCGCTCTGTATGAAAATCACTGGCTGTGCTGTGTGCAGTCTGTGGCTAGTTTGCATTGTTGTCTGCCATTGTAGTGTTGGGCAGCTGGATGTTAACAGCGCGTAGCGTTGCGCAGTAGGAGGTGAGCCGCCAGCAGTGGTGGATGTGGGGAGAGAGATGGCGGAGTTTTGAAATTTGTAACACTGGATGTCATGAACTACTATATATATTATGACTGTTAAGGTAAATACATTGTTTGTTCTCTATTAACATCTTTCAATTGCTAACTATGCCTATCAGTAGTTAGTGCCTTCTGTAGTTTGAATCTTTTATTTAGCTGGCAGTAGTGGCGCTCGCTGCATTGCAGTAGCTTGAGTAACGAAGATTTTTGTGAGGTAAGTGATTTGTGAAAGGTATAGGTTAATGTTAGTCAGGGCCATTCTTTTGTAGGGATTATTGAAAGTCAGATTGCGTTGCGCTAAAAATATTGTGTGTCAGTTTAAGCACAGTCGTGTACAATTTTTCAAAGGGGACGTTTCAAGCGCCTCTCCTGGGCTAATAACCATATCGGTTGGGTCTAGACGACCCAAAAACCGTGGCCTGATCAGTCCCGGTTTCAGATGGTTAAGAGCTGATGGTACGGTTCTGGTGTGGCGCAGACTTCGCGAAGCCGTGGACCCAAGACATCAACAAGGCGCTGTGCAAGCTGGCGATGCCTCCATAATGGAACATTGACTGGAAATGATTATGTTTAGTTACTTGGAGACCACTTTGAGCCATTCATGGACTTCATGTTCCCAAACGACGGTAGAATATTTACGTCTGGTAATGGGCATTGTCAGGGGCCACAGTTGTTCGGAAGTGGTTTGGAGAAAATTGTGGACAATTCGAGTGAATAATTTGCTACTGTGATCGCTCCCTATGAATCTCACCCAAAATTTCTGGGACATAATCGAGAGGTCGGCCCGTGCACAGAATCCTACAGCGCAACCTTTGACAATTATGGAGGGCTGTAGAGGCAGCACGGCTCCTTACTTCTCCAGGAAGGTTCCAGCGACATGTTTAGTCCTTGCCACGTCGAGTTGTTGCACTGTGCTGTGCGAAAGGAAGTTCGACTCGATATTGAGAGTATCCCACGACTTTTTTCTTCTCAGTGTATTTTGCGGAAAAGTTCCACTTTAAGTGTAAAAAAAGAAGCTAATATGTCTCTCATCAATGATTCTAATATTGATATAATGTGTTTTCCAATAGCATCGATACAAGTAAACGGTTACACTGTAAGTTTGATTTGGACTTCCTGCCTCCAGACGAAACTGGTAGTGTATTAAACGCGAAAATGAAAATTTTTAATTATTTCTTCCGGTTATTTGACAACGAACTTAATAACTCTGAATGTGGGTTTCTGTGGTGTCACCGCCAGACACCACACTTGCTAGGTGGTAGCTTTTAAATCGGCCGCAGTCCGCTTGTATACGGCGGACCCGCGTGTCGCCACTGTCAGTAATTGCAGACAGAGCGCCGCCACACGGCAGGTCTAGAGAGACGTACTAGCACTCGCCCCAGTTGTACAGCCGACGTTGCTAGCCATGGTTCACTGAGAATTACGCTCTCATTTGCCGAGACGATAGTTAGCATAGCCTTCAGCTACATTTGGTACGACCTAGCAAGGCGCCATTACCAGTATAGATATTGAGATTCTATTAATGTATCATCAAGAGCGATGTTCTACAAATGTGGATTAAAGTTAAGTATTCCAGAAGCTACGTACTTTTCTTTATAGCATTCATTACGTATCCTGTTTCAGACCTCACGCCAGCCTGCGTGAGTTTAAGCGCGTGCCTTTCGGCTTCCTCTCATTGTGTCTAGACACAACAGTTTCCACCCGCAGTTTTGGCTTCCAACACCGTAAGTTCTGAAGGAACAACGAATACTTGTGAGGCATTTCACAGGCGTTTCGGCCTTATGCATTTGGATATGTGCCCTGAAGATTATCGTTTTATTGACGTTATCGTTCAAATTCCAACAACAATCTACATAAAATGAATAATACGTATTGTCCATACCAACCTAACAATAAACCTGAGACACATGTGCAGTGCGTACAGAAACTGGTATTAAATCTTAGAAATGCAACGAAAACACGTTCGAACTTCTTAAAAAGTGTTTCTTCTTATTATAACCAGGAATGAAAATATTTTCCACGTCTTTTTAAATAACTTATCGAATTCGCAACTAAGAGTATGAGTATTTTATCAAGCGTTTCTGGCCCGGACTAGCTTAGCAGTCGTAGAGAGTCCTCAGTTTCTGCAAATGGGAAGGAAAATGCTGTCGTGACAAATTACTTTGTGTTTTCCTGCGCGCGCAGTTGATTTGATTCAAACATGGACCATCACGCTCAGTAGACCTGCCTCGGAATGTGCCCGGGCGCGCAGTTCGGCACTTCAAGAACAGATCAAATTTTGGGTCAGCGGGCAGAGAACGGCTTCACTTGGTGGGCGGCACCTTCACGTGGTGTATGGTGGCTTCGCACATCAGTGGTAGCGGACTGCTTCATCGCGTCGCGAAGTGGCAGAAGATGGTGCCTACACGTCGTCAGCGAGTGGTCGATGTCTTCATGTGGCGGGCAGCATCTACACTTCACGGACGGCGGCTTCGTACTGTACCAGTAGCAGAAGGCAACATCACATATTGCTGGAAGCAGAGCAGCAGCGTAAGCTGGGTAGCAGCAGTCACATCACACAATTAGTGTTTGTCTGCCAGCTATCGCTGATAGATTAAAAAGTTATTGTCTGGTTGTTCGTCAGAGGGTATAGAAACTTACTTAGACAATCCCAAATAGGAAAATTAAACAGTAGATATGGAACAATGTGTAGCAGGAAATTCAGTATTAGTAACCTTAAACACATTGAATGGGGTCAAGGAGGAAATGTCGTATTTTGGGGAGATGAAATATTTGGGCATATGAGAAGAAACTTTGGGGACATTAAGTCAAATCCAGGGATTCAAATCAGAGGTGATTTGTAAAATGAATTTAGTCCAAAAAGAAATTCAGTAAACTGAAGGGTATGTTCAAGAGAATTGAAAATAAAATTGAAGAAACTGATAAAGTGATAGAGGGAAGCAGAAACAGGGCGCATGAAGTAGAAAGGGGATTAGTAACGGGGGAGAAAGCTTTGGAAAGTAATCTTGGGGGACGCAGTGCGCCTGCTCGGCTGAGTAGTAACGTGTTTGCCTACAATGCAGTGGGCCCGGGTTCTGTTCCCAGCCGGGTTGGAGATTTTCTCCGCTCGTTGACTGGCTGTTGTGTTGCCCTCCTCGTCAGTTTATTATCGCCCAATATCGCATCACATGGGTAAGACTTTCAAGCCGGCGGCCGAACTTACACGGATGGGGCCTCCCGGCCATCAATGCCACACGATCATTTCAATTTTTGAGGTGGGACCCACTCAGGCACAAAAGGATGAATTGGAGACAAATGCAGACTTTAAGTCTCTGGGTGTGTGTAAGTCTGTGTCTAATACGGGAGCAAGAACCAACTATGAGCATATTCCATAAAGTATCGGGACTGCAGCCAGATGCGCGATTCCTTGCCAAGCTATTTCGGGTAACAATATGTACGTCATACTTTTCTAGTGTGCCCCACGATGGAGAAGAACCGTTGCGCTTTGTGGAGAACTTAATCCTACACACGAAGATATAATATTTACGCTGGAAGTTGAGAAAGACGGTTTTATGCCGCTTCTGGAAGTACCGGTCAGTCGGAAAGCGTGCATGTTACTTGATAATATGGGTGTAATACACAGGGTGTCCCTTTTATCTTGACCACCCTAAATAACTGTTTGTCCAGATGCAAATTACAAAATGTTTCCAGCAAATGTTCTTTAACCGTCAGGAGGGACTTCAATCAGCATGATTGCCTTCGTTGTAGCTTTGTTTTTTACAAAGATATGAACAGCGGTATGACTTTTTTAAATGGTACCCTGTATTTTTTATTCGGTAATTCATTTTCCCTCCTAAATACCTATTCAAAAATGTATCACAGTGTAGCATTCACTGAAACATAACGTCATTAATTACACAACACAACACCGATGTTGACGCTCGCAGCGCTTAGTGCAGGTTCTCGGGGTAATGGAACACATCCATGTGCTGATGTTGACAGAGGACAAATGTAAAAATAAGTAGAATGCACACTCGTCATTCCGTCAACCATCGTCAGTTGAAGAGTTGTGTGAGTAGAATGTACACCAACGAAGAGAAGGGAGAAATGCTACTCATCTACGGGGGATGTAAGTTAGCAGAACGGTAATTGCAGTACTGTTTTCTTATGCACGGGTACATTTAGTACAGTTGTTTAGTCCTTTTAAATACTATAGTGTAGAGAAGGCACACAGTAAAGGCTGTCCTTCCTACTAACTGCATCCACATTACGTTTCTTTTATTGTTGTTGTTGTTGTTGTTGAAGGTAGGTGAAATGCTACTCACGCAGCGGAACTGTACAGAGCGATATCCTCACAAGAACACATCTTCCCGACGGATGTTTTCTCGTCTTGTTGCGACGCTTCAAGAAACGGCAAGTTTCAACCCACGATAACGCAATAGTCATAGCACTCGCACAGACGAAGCTGCCGAAGTAACTGTTCTCGTTTCCGTTGCTATGAACCCACATGTGACCACACGACATCTTGAACACGAGATTGGCATTCCGAAAACCAGTGTTCATCGTATTCTTACACGTCACCGGTTCCATCCTTACCATGTACACCTACATCAAGAATTGCATGGGAATGATTTCCAGTGGGCACAGCATCAAATCGTCGGCAATCCGAACTTCTTCTCCAATGTTCTATTTACCGATGAATGTTCCTTCTGAAACAAAGGACAAGTATATACAAGGAACATGCATTATTGGTCCAGCGACAACCCACAATCACTTAGACAGATGGAATATCAGCGTCAATGGAGAGTTAACGTCTGGTGTGGGATGCTTGGTACTACAATTATTGGCCGTTATTTCAACAATGGTAGTCTAAACAGCACAGTGTATGCCAACTTCCTCAGACGAATTCTTCGTTCTCTTCTGGATGAAGTGCCGCTAAGTACCAGAATGCTTATGTGGTACCAACACGATGGATGTCCAGCACATAATGCCTTGCGTGGACGTCGTGTTCTGAGCCGCCAGATGGATTGGTCGAGGAGGAACAGTTACTTGGCCTGCTAGGTCTGCTGATTGGAGACGTCGTCTATCGCGATATTTCAACAACTCCAGATTACATGAAGGAACATATCGTGCTTGCTTGTAATTCAGTTCAGCAGGCAACACTGGAAGCAGTAAATAATTCTTTCATTCAACGAGTGCACCACTGTATCGGTGTCCAGGGTCACCACTGTGATCACCTTTGAATGTTCTACTCCTGGGAAATGGTACAGGAGAGTCAAAGTCAATTTTGTGTTATGTTTTTACTTGGTTTTCATTTGTTTTCTGACAACTCCAGCAAGTGGACGAGTTTGTGATCCCTGGTTGTGTTATGTAATTAATAACGTTGTGTTTCAGTGAATAGTACACTGTGATACATTTTTGAATAGGTCTTTAAGAGAGGAAATGAAATACCGAATAAAAAATACAGGGTGCCATTTGAAAAAGTCATACCGCTGTACATATCTTTGTAAAAACCAGAGATACATCGAAGGCAATCATGCTGATTGATATCCCCCTGACGGCTAAGGAATATTTGCTTGAAACATTTTGTAATTTACATCTGGGCAAACAGTTATTTAGGATGGTCAAGATAAATGGGACACTCTGTATACCTTTCATCAGATTAGAATGTGTGGTAATATATTTCCCTCCGTTGAACCAACTCTAAACTTTTGTTAATTTAAGCCTTCATAATGTGTAAAAATATAAGATAATGCAGATGAGCAGCAAGAACAAACACTAATGTTCGGATACATTATTACTAGAGTCCTGCCGGCCGGAGTGGCCGTGGGGTTCTAGGCGCTACAGTCTGGAACCGCGAGGCCGCTACGGTCGCAGGTTCGAATCCTGCCTCGGGCATGGATGTGTGTGATGTCCTTAGGTTAGTTAGGTTTAAGTAGTTCTAAGTTCTAGGGGACTGATGACCTTAGAAGTTGAGTCCCATAGTGCTCGGAGCCATTTTGAACTAGAGTCCTGCTTGACACAGTCAAGTCGTTCAAAGCGAAATGAGATGGAACGAGCGTGTGAAAACTGTGGTAGCGAAGGCGAAGGGTCGGCTTCAGTTTATTACGTGAATTTTAGGAAAGAGTGGTTCACTTGTGAAGAGACCGCATATCGGATACTGGTGCGACCTATTCTTGAGTATTGCTCGATTGTTTGGGATCCGTACCAGGTATGATTGATGTAAGTCATCGAAGCAATTCAGAGGCGAGTT
Source organism: Schistocerca cancellata (assembly GCF_023864275.1). NCBI lineage: Eukaryota > Metazoa > Arthropoda > Insecta > Orthoptera > Acrididae > Schistocerca > Schistocerca cancellata. The sequence goes on along the minus strand of NC_064627.1, from coordinate 77,621,966 downwards.
GCTAGATTTGTTACCGGTAGGTTCGAACAAGACGTAACTGTTACGGAGGTGCTTCGGGAACTCAAATGGGAATCCCTGGAGGGAAGGCGACGTTCTTTTCGAGAAAAACTATTGAGAAAATTTAGATAACCGGCATTTGAAGCTGAATGCCGAACAGTTCTACTGTCGCCAACATACACTGCTCGTAAGGGCTACGAAGATAAGATACGAGAAATTAGGGCTTATACGGGGGTCTTCAGACAGTCGTTTTTTCCTGGCTCTATTTGCGAGTGGAGCAGGAGGGGGAAATGACAGGTAGTGGTACAGGGTACCATCCGCCTCGCACCATACGGTGACGTGCGAAGTATCAACGTAGATGCAGATGTAGAATATTTCTGGATAAGGCGTGTACTTTATGTCACATTTTTTGATAGCTTCTGGTCAGAAAATTAAAACCGATACTCTACCTTCATTAATCACGGTGAATAAAACTCGTCTTTTATCACGCATAGGAGTGAAATTACATTCATAAACCTGTAGGTTTATGAAGCCGACCTCGGGGAAGATCAGTTTGGATTCCGTAGAAATGTTGGAACACGCAATATTGACCTTACGACTTATCTTAGAAGAAAGATTAAGAAAAGGCAAACCTACGTTTCTAGCATTTGTAGACTTAGAGAAAGCTTTTGACAATGTTAACTGGAATACTCTCTTTCAAATTCTGAAGGTGGCAGGGGTAAAATACAGGGAACGAAAGGCTATTTACAGTTTGTACAGAAACCAGATGGCAGTTATAAGAGTCGAGGGGCATGAAAGGGAAGCAGTGGTTGGGAAAGGAGTAAGACAGGGTTGTAGCCTCTCCCCGATGTTATTCAATCTGTATAGTGAGCAAGCAGTAAAGGAAACAAAAGAAAAATTCGGAGTAGGTATTAAAATTCATGGAGAAGAAGTAAAAACTTTGAGGTTCGCCGATGACATTGTAATTCTGTCAGAGACAGCAAAGGACTTGGAAGAGCAGTTGAACGGAATGGACAGTGTCTTGAAAGGAGGATATAAGATGAACATCAACAAAAGCAAAACGAGGATAATGGAATGTAGTTAAATTAAGTCGGGTGATGCTGAGGGAATTAGATTAGGAAATGAGACACTTAAAGTAGTAAAGAAGTTTTGCTATTTGGGGAGCAAAATAACTGATGATGGTCAAAGTAGAGAGGACATCAAATGTAGACTGGCAATGGCAAGGAAAGCGTTTCTGAAGAAGAGAAATTTGTTAACATCGAGTATAGATTTAAGTGTCAGGAAGTCATTTCTGAAAGTATTTGTATGGAGTGTAGCCATGTATGGAAGTGAAACATGGACGATAACTAGTTTGGAGAAGAAGAGAATAGAACCTTTCGAAATGTGGTGTTACAGAAGAATGCTGAAGATAAGGTGGGTAGATCACGTAACTAATGAGGAGGTATTGAATAGGATTGGGGAGAAGAGAAGTTTGTGGCACAACTTGACTAGAAGAAGGGATCGGTTGGTAGGACATGTTTTGAGGCATCAAGGGATCACAAATTTAGCATTGTAGGGCAGTTTGGAGGGTAAAAATCGTAGAGGGAGACCAAGAGATGAATACACTAAGCAGATTCAGAAGGATGTAGGTTGCAGTAGATACTGGGAGATGAAGAAGCTTGCACAGGATAGAGTAGCATGGAGAGCTGCATCAAACCAGTCTCAGGACTGAAGACCACAACAACAACAACACAAACCTGTAGGTATGCATCCACTAAAACATGGAACACTATTTATTCAGTGTACTTTCTTCATGCACTTGACCTTGAAATAAAATGTGATGAAAAGGGAACTGTCAAATGGAAAAGAATCTTGACAACGATCCATCACAAAATAAATGTCAAAACAAGACTGAACACAATTTTATAATCACAACAGTGATCGATGTCAATTCTTTTCTCATTTTGTTATTTCGAAATGGCGGTAGGATATTTGACGTAGCTTCGTCTTCTTCGTGCAGTTAACCATCTAGGCTTTGTGCCCAGTGATGTGTAAGGATCAAGCCGCGTAAATATTCAGCCGTCCGCTCGGCACAGATGTCCGCTGGCATATACGAAACAAGCAACACAGACACTTTCAATAAACGCTCAGTTTGTTACGTTGCTGCAGTAATAACAAAGCTACAAATTTAATAACACACAGGCTACAGATATGAGATTTCCCCGTAGTGTTAAAGGTCGCACCAAGGAAGATCGTTTCAGAAATAAAGACATCATAAATGAATGATAAGCTGATTCAGTGCAGAGGAAAACAGATGGACGAAACATGTTGATACGATATGTGAAAACAGAATTCCATCAAATTGTTGACTACCAAGGAGAGCTTCTGTAAAGTTTGGAAGGTAGGAGACGAGGTACTGGCAGGTGTAAAGCTGTGAGTACCGGGCGTGAGTCGTGCTTCGGTAGCTCAGTTGGTAGAGCAGTTGCCCGCGAAAGGCAAAGGTCCCGAGTTCGTGTCTCGGTCGGGCACACAGTTTTAATCTGCCAGGAAGTTTCATATCAGCGCACACTCCGCTGCAGAGTGAAAATCTCATTCTGTGGACTACCAATCTAGAGGGACACCATGGAAGAGACGGCTGGACCCTGTTGAACGGAACCTAAGCCTTGAATGGAGGAGGAGAAGAAGAGAACACAGTATCATATCATTCGGAGGCAGATAAACACTTGTACGGTTTATGTCTTGGATCACAAAAACCATCATCGAAAGTGATAAAAAAAAAAGAAATGCAGGAATTCACCATTCCTTTCGAACAACATCCTCGAATTCGCTAACGAGCAAATGCGGGGGATAATAGACGAGGGTGAGGTGTAGTGAAGAGCAAGTGTTGGAGGGCAGCGCTGCCTGTCTTGGCCTGGTCTAGACCTGCTGGAGTGTGGCTGCCGCCTCAGCGCTGTTTTGGCGCACGCTGGTGGGGTGGCGGGGTGGGGGGGGGGTGGGGGGGGGGAGTGTGGGCAGGCAGAGGGAGATGCAAAAATAAAAGGGAAGGGCTGGCAGAGTTGTGCGGCCGTCCGTGATTAAAACCGGCCCTCCTGGACGTGTTTAATCAGGGAGAACACGGTGATTTGTTATTAATTCACAAGATTAGAGGCCGCGCCTGCTTAATCCGTGATTTGTGCGGTGCAGGCACGGCGCCGCCCGCACCCTCCGCCACGCACCTCGGCCGCCCCCGCACCCCGGCCTCTCACGGCAACCATGCCGCCACCGCAACGCTGCAGCCTACGTGTCGTCCCTGGCTGTTCCCCCTCACTACCGTTCTTGGCGCGCAACAGCAACTCACGTTCCATTGTCTCTGTTTCGCAAGTAAATATCGACCTTCACTCAGCGGGTTGAGCTATATTTTACATTAAATAATGCCTTTCCTCTTCAAGTGGCACAAAGCGTCATTCTGCACGATTATGTTGTGCTTTTTGATCACCGTTCAAAAAACGTTATTAATCTAAATCAGTTTCCTCAATTTATTGTGACGTAGCAATGGAGTGGTGGAACTTTCACTCTCCTTTTACCTTTAAGAAACAACTAATATTAAGACAGCAGGTAATCAACCAGCATGACACAAACGTACTGGGAATCAATCAAAACAACTTTGAAATTATCTACTGGGTTCATCTTCCTGTATTTAGAATAAATAATATTAAAATGACCACAGCTAATCCATATACAGTAGACAAGTCCATTACTACTTTGAGTTCTTAGCTTACACGTTAACATTACACATATACAGCCCACCTTCCAAAATTTAAACGACACTTTTTTCAACAATAATCGAAGGGTACACAGTAATCATCTTAATGTAATTGTCACGTACAGACGGTAGCAGAGCCAGGATGGGGAAGGTGTAGGCAAATTTATTTGGTCCAAGCCTTGTTGACACAAATTTATTATTTAACAATAATTGGTTATATATCCAAGTTAACACAATTAGCAGTCTAAAAGGAAATTTTTAGCAATAAGAAACTTTTTTTTAAAAAAAAAAGAAACATTCTCTAGAAGAACTTGCAGATCCACTCTGAAACTTTACATAAAGGTACTGCTAGTAAAAGGTATATTATGTCGTACAATACTGCAACATGTACAAATATTAACAATTACACCAAAGAAATGTTAAACTTGTGATTTGCACTACATGTAAATCAAACTTTGAAAAAAAACCAATTTGGCAAGAGTGCAACAAATTCCCTTTGCCTGCTAAAAAAAAAAAAAAAAATGTGGCTATGATAATCAGATTTTTTTTCTTTTTTTTTATCTCCTGATTACACTTAATCTTACGTAAACCCTACACAAATGGCAATGTCATGTGACATCAGTTCACCTTTAGTGCCAAATACACAAAATTTCTAAATTATTTTATATCAGTTAAATAAGCTACAAGACAGAAATAGCATTAACGACTGGTGGCATAAGTATACACTGTCAAGTAAGTTTTCAATTTCACGACGGTTGTGTTATCTAGCAAATTTTCATTTAAATACTCCCCCCCCCCTGTTCCAGATCAATTCAGTCAGTCTCGAGAAGAAACATCACGTAATACACAAATATGGCAATATCAAGAAATAGATGGGTTTATCCCAAGCAATATTAGTAGAATTAGGAAATTTGCAATTTAAACGCACCAATTTTAACAAAGTCTAATGTAATAATAATTTGGACAGAACTTTCTTAAATTTAATCGATGATAGTGGATACCGTGCCATAAACTATGAAACAATTTAAGAACTATTCACAGTAGACACCTGGCACATGATGATATTCTCTGAAGTATTTCATATCACAAATGTTGGCTAGAAGTACCAACCGCATAGTAAAGTAATAATCATGAAATATAATAAAAGTATATGAAAATTTCGGCCTCAGCCAGGTGACGAGAACCACCCCAATGCAGTTTCCTGTTACACTCGAGTGCTAGGACCAACAAACAACAGCTGGTCATGGAGAACCACGTTAAGCAAGCGAGCATTCCGTCCTCCCACATGCTCGCAAACAGCCACACTCATCTCAGTCCCTAATCGGCAGGCTGCCGTTGACTCCCCGCCGCTTCCGTCCTGTCGCCCTCCAAAACTGTTGCTTCGCGCACCAGCGCCAACAGCGCTCAGCGATCACGCCCCCTATCGCTGCGGCGACAACAAGTGAAATAATCTCGCGGGTAAATCAAAAACGCTGAGCCGTGACACGGCTCAGTAATAAATACGGCTCTTGTAAAGAGAAGCAAGTGCATCCAAAATGACGTGGAGTCTATACAATATACACGATGCCCACAAGTAACATACTTCACTACAACCAAGTCACTCAACTGTGTGAGCACTAAGTGCGCTTTTACAAGCTGTAGTGGCCACACGAATCCACATATGCTAACAGTTGCAAACGCCCATCTGGACCAACATCACCTCTTTTTATATGTGGCTGTTTAAATTCGCTCAGAGTCCATAATTCGGCGAATGGCGCGATGCAGCAGTTCCAGAAGACCCTTCATAAAATTCTTCATGCCCACTCGATCCAGGAACGGCTTGGAACCTCGGGGTCATCGACCATGTGTTCCGACCAGACCAATGGATCCTCAAGACAAAGATAGCAGCCATTCTTCATCAGCCGTTTCTTGTCGTCCCACTCCGGATGTTTCTGCCCGCACGCTGGCAGCAGCGCGGACGCGACTGATCCCGGAGCGGAGTCTCAGTAACTGCGGACGCCAGAGGCATCACTTGGCGGGAGTTCAAAGTGGAGGCCGCTGGCGCCGGAATCTAGCCGTCGCATTTATGAATAAAAAAAAAGTTTGCCTTTGACTACAATGCCTTCCGACCATCTTACTGTGAAGTGTTCTTTGTATGAGATTCCACCTCTCAGTCTGCTTGTCGTGACGTCTCGAATCGATACGAGAAAAAATACAACACTGCAGGAGGTGCGGCAAAGTGCGGTAAGCCTCTCTGCGCAAAACAGTGAGTTTCACAGTCACTAGCTCTCGCGCGCACGTTAGCGCAGGCGTCTTTAAAGTGGGGTCTTTAGATGTTGTCGGAAGAAGTACTGGAAAGAAAGCCGAGTAATTTTACGGTCCCGTGCCGGAAGAATAATGAACAGAATTCCGTGCGTAAGCAACGTGGATTTTTATTCGAATCTTGTGACGTCATTTTGTTACTACAATTCAGAAACACCTTTCAACAAACGATACCATAAACAAATAATGGCATCTCATTCCACTATTGTTAATCAACTTAACCCAATCGACGATACTATTGATGAAATAATTAATTATCGACCAGCAGAGAAGTGAGTAATGAGAAAACCCACGTCCAATGGTGACTGGTGAGTTGGACGCCAATTTCATCGCAGTCCTCGGAGACGGTCAGTGCAGCAGTATATGGTAAACAATGAGAGCGTGGCATTCCGAAGTAGTTGTGTCTCGTTTTGCTAACAACAACTTTGCAAAGGAATGATAGTATATCAACTGTAAGCTAGTGCGAGAAGTGTCGCACTATCAGCTAAACAGCTCGTGCATCCAACTCGCTAACAAGAAAAATATATAGAAGAATGGAAAAGAAAATAGAGGATGTGTTAGATGACCATCAGTTTGCTTTAAGAAAGGTAAAGGCACCAGAGGGGCAATTTTTACGCTGCAGTTGATAATGGAAGCAAGACTAAAGAAAAATCAAGACACCTTTATAGGATTTGTCGACCAAGAAAAAGCGTTCGGTAATGTAAATTGGTGCAAGATCCTCGAAATTGTGAGAAAAATAGGGGTAATATACAAAATGCACAAGAGCCAAGATGGAATGATAAGAGTGGAAGACCAAGAACGAAGTGCTCCGATTAAAGCGAGTGTAAGACAGGGATGTAGTCTTTCGCCCCTACTGTGCAACATGTACATTGAGAAAGCAATGATCGAAGTAAAAGAAAAGTTCAGGAATGAAATTAAATTTCAAGACGAAAGAATATCAATGATGCGACCCGCTGTTGACATTGCTGTTCTGAGTGAAAGGGAAGAAGAATTACATGATCTGCAGAATGGAATGAAGAATCTAATGAGTACAGAATATGGACTCAGAGTAAATTGAAGAAAGACGAAAGTAATGAGAAGTAGCAGAAATGAGAACAGCGAGAAACTTGATATCACGATTGATGGCCACGAACGAGATGAAGTTAAGAAATTAGACTATCCAGGCAGCAAAATAATCAATGACGAACAGAACAAGGAGGACATCAAGAGCAGACGAGTACTGGAAAAAGGGGCATTACTGGCCAAGAGAAGTCTACTAGGATGAAATATAGGCCTTAATTTAGGGTAGTGAAACGTGGACTATGGGAAAACGGGAACAGTAGGGAATCGAAGCATTTGATATGTGGTGCTACAGACGAAAATTGAAAATTAGATCGACTGATATGGTAAGAAATGAGAAGTTTCTGCGCGGAATCGGAGAGGAAAGGAATATCTGGAAAACACTGAGAGGAAGAAGGAACAGGATGAAAGGACATCTGTTAAGACATGAGGGAATGACTTCCATGGTACTGGAGGGAGCTGTGGAGGGCAAAAGATGTAGAGGAAGACAGAGATTGGAATACAACCAGCAAATAATTGAGGACGTTGGTTGAAAGTGCTACTATGAGATGAAGAGGTTGGCACAGGAGAGGAATTCATCTCTTGCCGCGTCAAACCATTCAGAAGAATGATGACTCAAAGAAAAAACTGTGAACAGGTGTGAATTCCTGAAATACACTACCTGATAAAAGAACTGAAGCGCCCGAAAGACATGGTCCCATTTCAATATTGGTTCTTACACGTACACATCATCAGTGGGTATGAAGTCGTTAGAATCGCAAGTAGAGTGGCCACCAGAGAACATTAGTTCTGTCAGTGTCTAGTGTGTTAACAGAACTGCTAGAGTTGTATACGGGCATCAAGAAACATCACATAATTCTGGAGAGTCTGAAAAGGTCCTCATTGTTGGTTTTCAGCTCGCTGAACAGTCATATCCTGCAACATCCAGATTTGTGGGGCTCGGGGATGAGACAGTGAGCCGATGTTGAACTGTATGAGAATGTGAGGGCAAGCGCACTCCTAGCCAAGGTGCCGCCCGGATGGTTCACGTGTTGTGCACCAAGCAAATTATTACCTCTTTACATCTGTACTTGCCATGCGAGAACAGTATCCGTAAAACATTCTGTGTCATCCCACACAACGGATGGAGACTAGCAGCGGCCAAACGAAACCAGGAGCTGCTCTCCCAGTCGTAGGCTGCGAGACAAAAAGGTGCACTCGGAATGGTACCTTAACCGCGATGCATAGCCCACTGGTGGATGGCGTCACACTGAGATCAGCGACGAATCACAGTTCTACTACGACGAGAGTAGAGTTTCCAACCTTACAACATTCTGAAGGGCGAAAACCGGTGTTACTTCTGAACTCATATTGTGGAAAGTCATCGGGTGTGACTCCAGGACACGCCCGATAATGATTGAGGGAACTCTGAGGGCACAGGCACAACAGTGCTATCTCCCACGAAACTTTCTTGTGCTGTCATTTTTCAACAGATCCGTGCTCGGTCCCACAAGACTCATGTCTCTATGATCTGTTAGCGTAACTTTGACGTACTCTCGTGCCCAGCAAAATCCCCATACCCGTCCCCGATACAGACTAGTAAATATTCTTGGGCAACACAGGACACTTTGAATTTCAGAATTTCATTGCTGAAAGAAGAAAATATAAAACTGCAGTAAATGAAGCCGGCGAAAGGGAATACACACGTCTAAAGAATGAGACACAGGCAGTGCAAAATGGCTAAGCAGGAATAGAACTGAGAGCTAGAGAACTGTGAACTGGAGTTCCGAAATTCATGTTACAAACTTCTAGGACTTGTTGCCATTTCTCCTGAGCTTTCCTGCACTTCCCATTTACATCACACTTAAGTGGCTTGTATTTTTGCCTCCATGAATTTTCCAGAACATTTTTGTACTTCCTCCTTTCAACGATCAAGTGAAGAATTTCTTCTGTTACACATGGTTTCTTCGGAGTTACGTCTGTTGTACCTTCATTTTGCTTTCCAACTTCTGTGATTGCCGTTTTAGAAAAATGGTTCAAATGGCTCTGAGCACTATGGGACGTAACATCTGAGATTATCAGTCCCATAGAACTCAGAACTACTTAAACCTAATTAAACTAAGAACATCACACACATCCATGCCCGAGGCCGGATTCGAACCTGCGACCGTAGTGGTCGCGCGGTTCCAGACTGAAGCCCCTAGAACCGCTCGGCCACACCGGCCGGCCGCCCTTTTAGAGCTGTCTATTCGTCACCAACTAAACTACCTACTGAACGATTCGTTATCACAGTTCCTATAGCCTCAGAGAACTTCTAACGTAGCTCTTTATTCCTTAGTACTATCGTATCTCACTTCTTTGTGCACAAATTTTTCGTGACTAGTGTCTTAGACTTCTGGTTACGCTTCGTCACTACTAAATTGTGATCTGATTCTGTATCTGCTCCTGGTTACGCCTTACAGTCCTGATTTCTGAATCTTTCTGACCATGATGTAATCTAACTGAAATCTTCCTGTATCACTTGACCTTTTCCAAATATACCTCCCCCTCTTGAGCTGTTGAACAGAGTATTCGCTATTATTAGCTGAAATTTATTGCTGTACTCAATTAGTCTTTCTCCTCTCTCATTCCTTGTCCCAAGCCCATATTCTCCTGTAACCTGTTCTTCTACTCCTTCCCCTACAACGGCATTCCATTCCCCAACGACTATTAGATTTTCTCTTCTCCTATGTATGAATTACCCGTTCAATATCGTCATACACTTTCTCTGCCTCTTTATCTTCGGCAACCGACGTCGGCATCTATACTTGAAGTATTTTTGTCGGTGTTTGTTTTCTGTAAATCCTGATGAGAACGAGCCTGCAACTAATTCTCTGCCGTAAGTTCCTATTCATAACGAATCCTATTCGTGATACACCAGATTTTGCTACTGCATCTCATATCACTTTGCAGCGCTACGCCAAGATACACAATCGTCGTGACTGTGTCAAGTAGCACACTACTAATGTTGTATTCGAATACTACTGGACTGATTTTTCTCGTCATCTGCATTAACTTACAGTTTTGTACATTTAGAGCTAGCTGCTATTCATTACAGCAACTAGAAGGTCTGTCTAATAAATCATCTTGTATTCTCCGACAGTCACTCAACGATGACACATTCTCATACACCACAGCATCATCAGGAAACAGTTGCAGATTGCTGCTCACCCTGTCTATCAGACCGTTTACGTATGTAAAGAACAACAGCGGCACTGCCACACTTCCATGGAGGACTTCTGATGACACACTTGTCTCTGATGAACACTCGTCGTCGAGGACATGGCAAATGGTTCAAATGGCTCTGAGCACTATGGGACTCAACTTCTGAGGTCATTAGCCCCCTAGAACGTAGAGCTAGTGAAACCTAACTAACCTAAGGACTTTGCAAAAACAGACATAATGTCTTATGGGATAACAGCAATCAGTGATTTTATAATGTTACTTAAAATCCGTCTTGATTGCAAAAAAAAATTTTTTTTTTAATTATTCATATGACCGGTTTCGGTTCATTCAGAACCATCTTCAGATCTGATATTTCAGTTACAGGAGTAACCCGTCCAAATCCAGCAACTTTCACATGTGACGTAGCATGTGAAAGTTGCTGGATTTGGACGGGTTACTCCTGTAACTGAAATATCAGATCTGAAGATGGTTCTGAATGAACCGAAACCGATCATATGAATAATAAAAAAAAAAATTTTGCAATCAAGACGGATTTTAAGTAACATTATAACCTAAGGACATCACACACATCCATGCCCGAGGCCGGATTCGAACCGGCGACCGTAGCGGTCTCGCGGTTCCAGACTGCAGCGCCTAGAACCGCACGGCCACTCCGGCCGGCTTCGAGGACATCATACTGGGATCTATTACTTCAGATTTCGAGCCACTCGCATATCAGGCCATCAATTCCGTATTCTCATGCTTTTCTCTAACAGTTTGCATTGCGGCACTCTCTGAAACGCTTTTCGGAAATCTACAAATATGGAATTTTCCTGGTGCCCTGCATCCATGATTTGCAGGATACCGTGTGAGAAAAGGACAGGCTGAGTTTCACACGTGCTGATTTGTGGACAGAGACTTTTCTGCCTCAAGGAAATTTATTATATTTGAACTCAGAATACGTTCAAGAATTCGGCAGCAAATTGATATTAAGGATATTGACCTGTAAATATGCATGTCAGATGTTTTATTTTTATAATATGCAGGAGTCACCTCCGCTTCTTTCCATTAGCTCGGGAAATTTACCGGGGCGATAAATTCGCGAAAGATACAGGAAAAGTAAGGAGCCAGAGCCGCAGAGTACTCTATGTAAGACCAAATTCCGACTGCAACACTCACTCTCCTCGCTTCCTGCATATTGAGATCTGTTAGTAATAATTTGAATGCCTCCAGATCACTTTTCCCAACACATTACAGGGATCTCTTACGTTCTGATGGCATCGTGTTTACGAACAGCTGAATCAGCTCGCCATTATTGTCTGGGTGGTCAAGATGATGGTTCAGTTTTAGAATCTCGTTGAAATATGTTGAATAAGATTTAAAGCATCTTGCTCTCAGCGGTGGGGCCTTTATAACGCTTATTCGCCAACGCCCTTGCCACAATGGTTACACAGATTCTCATCAGATCACCTAAGTTAAGTACTTTCGGACTTGACAAGTACGTGGATGGGTCACCGTCCGGGTCTTCCGAACGCTGGTGACAAGCGGTGTGCCCTCAACCCTTGTGAGGTCAATTGAGCAGCTACTTGACTGAGAAGCAATGGCACCGGTCACGTAACTCAAGGCGTTCAAAGTGTGCATTAGCAAATAAAAGGTTGGTACTGGAATGGAGTGAAATGTTCTAGGTTCGAAACACGCCCACAGTACGCATAAGTAAGAAGTTCGTCTCTATTTATTAACAAAATGATTTTCCTCAACTTGACGCAAGTGGTCTCCTCTGACCGATACTGAAGCTCGACACAGAGCTTGGAAGAAATCGTAGATTAAACGGAAATGTTTGATAACACAATCCCTCTAGTACTGGAACACCAAAATATTCTCTATGATAGGATACAGTCCTCCCACTTGACTAAACACTCACAAATCTGTGAGTACACTTTCCCACTGAGAGGTGCCAATCTGAACAGAATGAAATTTAAGGTTCTTCTGAAAAGACCCTTCAAACTCGCCACAAGAGTGTGCCAGTGACGAATGATACCAACAGTTCCCATGAACAGGTCGCCGAACTTAATGCTGTCCACTGGAGGCGAAGGCAACGTGCGGTCGGAAGCAGAGCTGTGTCTGTACCAGAAGACATCAGCTGATTGGCTGCAACGGAATTCCTGGATCAGGCGTAACCCTGAATACTCGCATGGCGGAGGTGTACTTGCATTCGACTGGCTGCGCTTGACCCGGTGGATGCAGCCAGCGGCCTGCAGCAAAAGCGACCCCTGTCGTGGTTGTGTGTGCCACCTGTACTCGTGTTTGATGTTTGCAACGGACCTCTGCAAGCGTCTTGGCTCGCTGGACTGTGCAGTCGTCAAGTCCCAGGGGCCGCGCTTGCTGCAGAGATGTGTCTCGGGTTGGCGTCGGCGCCTGATAAATTCGGCGACACGCCGATGAGCAGTTTCCCGTCGAATGGTCAGTCTCTGCGCGCCAAGCACAACGTTGCTGGTGGCCCAGTTGATAAGATATACCAAAAACAGTGGAGTGAAAGCAAACGATTTACTCGTGCTGGTCGGGTGGTGCTACATTTTTAGTCTAGAAGGCCAGGTGAGCTCTTTAGAGGGATGAGCAGGAGTTGCCACCAATGTGCATGTCAGTTTAGCGAACCGGATGGCAGCAGCTACACCGAGCGGGGTGGCGCAGTGGTTCGACACTGGACTCGCATTCGGGAGGACGACGGTTCAATCCCGCGTCCGGCCATCCTGATTTAGGTTTTCCGTGATTTCCCTAAATCACTCCAGGCAAATGCCGGGATGGTTCCTCCCTAATCCAATGAGACCGATGACCACGCTGTCTGGTCTCCTTCCCCAAAACAACCAACCAACCAACCAACTAGCAGCTACGTTTAGCAGTTGGTAAGTGCGTCACTATCTGACATCCAGTGAGCATAAAGCAATTATCATCGAAGGGGAAAGTTCCAACGACAGAGGGAGGAAAACCGAGGAAATGCAAGATTGGGTTAGATATTAGGAAAACGGATAGCGATAGGTCAATTGCCTTCATTCCAGCATTTGCTTCCAGTACATGTACATGTGGGCACACAGCTGCTGACTGAACTCTTGCAAAGAACACAGGACGTTTGTATCCCTAAGAAAAAGATAAACAGATGGGCTATAATCCCTTGGAGTCCAGAACTTCCCATGCTGAGGCGAAAGGTAAGATCAAGAAGAAGAGCTTGTCAGCATGCCTTAGCGCAATTAGAACACACAGCTAAGCACAGTGAATACAGGGAAATAAAGATGAGCTACAAAAAACTGTTTCGGTAACTAACATAATACACTGGCAGAAGTTTCTATGAAGGCAACTGCAGTTTGAGATGTGGGGAAGACTGTATAACTGATTGACTGAGAAGGTTACGGGACATATTCTCATGTTCACAATTTAAATAGAGGATGACTCAATCACAGTTGGCTGGAGGGAGCCAAAGGAATATCCGTTAACCGAATTAATTCTTGATGACAACACAAACTCAGATTCTGAAATACGCACACACTTACAAGTGAACCAGATAACGAACACGACAGTCAGACCTTTGGCTCAAGAAGAACTTGCTGTCGCAACCTCGAAGCTGAAAACCGGAAAGGCACCTGGTCCAAATGGCGTCCGTCCTGAGATCGTCCTGATGCTGTACCCTTATTTGAAAGCGTTAGTAAACGAGATGTTCCAAACAGCTAAGATCCTGTTAATCTGCCTAACAGGTAGTACAATAGCGATTAAAAAAGGAAAGAATAGGGGCCAGCATCACCAAAAAGTGTAGAGCCATTTGCTGATCAAACGGCTTGACGAAATTTCAGGAGCGTCTGCTTTGTGACTGGTTTCACGCGCACAGGGAGCTCCAACATATATTCAGAGAAGAGAAGTCTACAAATGATGTGTTTAATGGAGCTCTTCAGAGCGTAGAAAATTCGACTCCGAAGTATGTAAGTACGCTCATAATTGACGTCATAATCTTTGGTGGTCTGCAACGTTCGCACTCCTCCGAGATCTCGGGTCCCCATATGTCTGTAGAGGAGCTTCGTCGATTATTCTAATGGACGTAGCGTCGAATGGCTTGAAGACAGGGCAAGAAACCAAAATGATTACCAAGAATTGCCATCAAGGTTCCATAAGTGGTCCATCGTTCTAGGGTCTTAGTATGGAATCTCTATTGCGTTTCTTTGAGCATATACTATTGAATATGTTGTTGCATATATGGATGACATCCTACTAGTTGTGTCTACAGTGTACAGCGGTGCTGCACAGGCAACCTACCAATTACGGCTGTTCACAAAAAAACTCATATGTATTTCTGAAAGACAGGCTTTCTCTCGCCACGTATACTACTCCAAGGCTTGCTGAATCCCTATAAAACACAGCATTGTTTGCAGGTATCTAGGCATTCTTCTGAATAAGGAAGAGAATTTTCTAGAAGTTGTAAAATCAGTGACAGAGGAAGCGACTACAATTATGCATAAGATTAAACACACTGGCACTACCGACTGTAAATTAGTGTTGCATGTGGTGCGGTTATATCATGAAGCTATCTGGACCACTGTGGACTTCGTTGTCAGTGACTGGGCACATCGCCTTCGACTGGGGAACTACAAACAACACTGCGGAGCATACCTCTTAGATTCACTGGTGCTCTACGCGCTACATCTCTCGATGGTCTGCTTGTGATTTTCGAGGTATTTCGGAAGGAGACAGTGGTGTGTTACAGTGTAATGTTATATTGATTGCGGCATGAACTAATTGATCTTGTGTAGAACAGCACACATTACTGGTAAAAGGCACGAGCCCAGGAGTCAGATCAATGGGACAATAAAAGGACGTAGTGCATATTTCAATCATTAGCAACAGGCTCAGATTGCATGGCATTGCCCTATTTGAAGCATAGTGCACCTTTTGACAGCTCATGGTCTGTAGGCCAAATATCTGCATCAAGTAGGGTGTAATAACAAATTATGCACCTGTGAACTGGTCATAGTCCTTATCACAATAATCTGCATCGCGTGCGAAGAGTCCATTGATTATGTCCTTTTCAGTTGCTCCAGGTTCTAGGTGTACAGATAATGCAGACAATTACATTGCGATCTGCAAACAGTTGTACACGACCAGAACTTATGGACTACAGTTAATAATGATTCAACGGCGAATATGCAATAGGCAACTATTCAATTTTCAGTTTATAGGATTAAGTAAACGCTCTGAACACCGAAATAACACAACAGGTCACAAGAAGTTTTCCTCCGTTAAACAGAATGATATACAGCTTGGTTATAGTTGAAGTTAAACTTTCAAAACGCTGTAAAAATAATACCACTGGTCAGAAAGACGTCAAATTCCAACGGAATATTATCGGAGAAGGGGTCAGAAGAAAAAAATAGTGTGGAAATTCATCAATAGATGGAGCGGTATGTGTCAGAATATGTAAATGAAAACACCTGTCATGCGCACGACGCATTGAAGTTGGTATAAACACGCCGCATACACAGCTTTTCCGCCTTCCGCGCCTGTGACGTTCGTCATGACTGTCTCAATGCAGGATCGCGCTCTGCTTGTAAAGCTGTATTACAAGAATAATGACTGTGCACACGTCGCTCTGCAAAAGTTCCACGCACTGAAGGGTTTGAAAAAAGGCGTTGGTCCGATGACTGCCGTGGGTGTGCGACCTGGTAGAGGAAAGAAACGAATTGATTCGACGTCAGTGGAAGCAGTGGCCACAGCATTGCAGGAAGAGACCAGAGGTGGTGTGCAAACATGTAATGCAAGGCGAATTGCGGGAACATTGGACATACCCGTGAACACGGTACGTAAAATCGTACGAAATATCCTTCTATGCTATCCATTCAAAATTACCCATGTTCACGAGTTGCTTACCGTTGATTTGCCAGCAAAAGAGAAATTCGCTTTAGAATTTCGTGCTCGAATGGAAGTGGACAATGATTTTCCATAGAAAATGTTGTGGCAGACGAAGCCCACGGGCCGGCCGGGGAGGCCGAGCGGTTCTAGGCGCTTCAGTCTGGAACCGCGCTACCGCTACGGTCGCAGGTTCGAATCTTGCCTCAGGCATGGATGTGTGTGGTGTCCTTAGGTTAGTTAGGTTTAAGTAGTTCTAAGTTCTAGGGGACTGATGACCTCCCATAGTGCTCAGAGCCATGTGAACCATTTTGAACGAAGCCCCCTTCCATCTGACAGGATATGTTAATACACAGAATTGTCGAATATGGGCAATGGAAAATCCACTTGCAAATCAACCAGTACTAGTTTATCCTGAAAAGGTCACTGTGCGGTGCGAGTTTACGGCATCATTTATCAAAGGGTCATATTTTTCGATGAGACAGGTCCTTCTGGTCCTGTTACTTGTACCGTCACTGATAAGCGCTATGAGTGCCTTTTGTGCGAGCGCGTCATTCCAGCTCTACAGCAGCGTGGATGTGTGGATGGGTTCATTGTTATGCAAGATGGTGCACCTCTGCACATTGCATATCCAATTAAGCAGCTGCGGAAGCACGATTTCGCAAATGATAGAATTATCAGCCGGCATTTCACTACAGCCTGTCTGTCCCCAGTACCTGATCTTATTCCTTGTGACTTTTGACTGTGGGGCTATCTTCAGTGTTCCAATTGCAAACTTAGCTGCACTGAAGGCACGCATTGGGTAACACATTCTGAACGTGACACAGGAAACACTTCGATCATTTGTGGAACATGTTGTTTCTCGGTTCCAACTTGTTGCAGAAAACGGTGGACAGCATATTGAACATGTTTTGCGCCAGTCACACGGAAATTATTAATCCGATATGATTTTAAATGATGCTTTTTATGCGGTTTTTGGCCCCAGGACAATTAAATACCGATGTGATTGATGCTTTTGGCATGAAAGTACACCTTAGGCGTTGTTGTATGTTTTATTTGTGATTGGTAGTAGAACACTATTAAATTACGATGGTTACAGCGCCATATATTGCTACATTTTGTAACCATTTATTTTTATTACGCCATACGTTTTCCCCATCTCCGATAATATTCCGTTGCAATTTGTCGTCATTCTAACCAGTGGTGGTATGTCAGCAGCGGTTTGTTCATTAGTAACAGAGTGTAGCAACAATAGCTCTACGAATAGATATTGTAGTTAGTAAACATAACTCGAGTTCTTTCGAGGTTGTGAGTAACAGATCTAGTAATATAAGTTGGAAGTTACCCTCTAACAACTTAAATAACTTTTGTTTCATTATGTTTGTGTTTGGTTAGATTTTCAGTATTCTGATTTATACCTGCATTAATGCTTGTTGATGTGTTGAATTCCGTGATTTAGATGTACCGCTGCAGTTACAAGAACACAATGACACTAATAATTAGACATTTTATAAGTAAAATTGTAGTAATTTTTAAGTTTTCTGTCTTTCGTTTGTTCTATCTTTACTATTATTATTGCTTTTATTATTATTATTATGTTCATGAAAACTGATCTACTATGCAATTTAATAAAACGTCAACCGGGACAGATATAAACAACATGCAAGAGCATGGAAGTATAGGTCACATCATTCTACTTCAGCAGAACACTTACACCAACACCAACAGAAAATTACCAAAACTGACACAGACATTCAAATCAGAAGGATAAACAATAATAAAAAACACCTCACCTTACAAGAAAATTATCACAATCAAAAATCCATAACAGAAAAGAAACAACTCAAAAGTGATTAGACCAACTAGGCAAACCACACACGCTTTAAACTGATTGACTGCTTAATATAACATTAAATATACACATATAATCACAGGCTCCATTTGCCACTATCATTTCTTCCCAGATTCTGTCCCATAGTCACCATCCAGACCCATGCCCACCCCCGCACCCCCTCCCCTCCCCAAATGCAATCAATCACCTCATCTCCTCTCACATCTCTAACATTCAATGTCCGCCGCTCGTGGTCTCGCGGTAGCGTTCTCGCTTCCCGAGCACGGGGTCCCGGGTTCGATTCCCGGCGGGGTCAGGGATTTTCACCAGCCTCGAGATGACTGGGTGTTTGTGTTGTCCTCATCATTTCATCATCATCCAGGAAAGTGGCGCAATTGGACTGAGCAAAGATTGGGTAATTGTACGGGCGCTGATAACCACGCTGTTGAGCGCCCCACAAACCAAACATCATCATCATCATCATCTAACATTCAAGACATTTTCACTAATGACTAAGGTACACTAACTCTCTCTCTCTCTCTCTCTCTCTCACACACACACACACACACACACAAATACACACACACAAAGTTGCTTCACAAATTGACAACGGTCAAAACGTGAACCAAAAGACACGAAAGACGTAAACATTGTTACTATCCAGAGTGAGAAACAATTTAAAAAAGTGAAACGTAAATAATGCAGCGCAAGGAACACTGCAGAATGGCAGAATCTGCCAAGTGCATATGTGAATCTTAGTCTTTCGACGTCAACGGCTGCTCGCAAGGAGCGAAGAAGCAGAATATGTAAAGAAACACCGTAAGTAACTGGAACACCAATTTTACAAACAAACCGCTGTTTTTAACTTAACAACAAAAAATGTACAAACTTATGCATCCCATCTGTAGAAAAAGCAGAATATGCCTTGTAAATAAAGGTGAAACCTGTCTGGTTTAACTCTCTCTAATTAAACTGCAATCAGCTGAAGGCGGATAACATATAGTAACACATTTTAACAGCCGCTTCGGAATATGACCATGCGAACATATATATTAATACAACGCTTTTTCCTATTGCGCAGTACCCGTTTCGCCTTGTTTTAGTTGTGGAATAATCTCAGTGGCCTGTGATACATGTTTGTTCTGTGCATATGTGAAAGTGAAGCGTTTCGGTGAAATGTGTTCGCAAATGCCGAAAATCGAACATCCTGCTGTACGCGGAATAACGAGCAACAGTTGAAGTGGTTTGAGGAATAAAGCGCTAACGCACAAGATTGTATCATGAATTATTGCATGTTATGTGTTTCGTTAAATTCAGAAGAAATAAGATAAACTGAAGAGCCAAACAAAGAAGTACACCTGTCTAATATCGTATAGCGCCCCCGCGAGTTCACAGAAGTGCCGCATCACGACGTTTCTTGGACTCGACTAATATACGAAGTACACTACTGGCCACTAAAATTGCTACACCAAGAAGAAATGCTGATGATAAACGGGTATTCATTCGACAAATATATTATACTAGAACTTACATGTGATTACATTTTCACGCAATTTGGGTGCATAGATCCCGAGAAATCAGTACCCAGAACAACCACCTCTGGCCGTAATAACGGCCTTGATTCGCCTGGGCATTGAGTCAAACAGAGCTTGGATGGAGTGTACGGGTACAGCTGCCCATTCAGCTCCAACATGTTACCACAGTTCATCAAGAGTAGTGACTGACGTATTGTGACGAGCCAGTTGCTCGGCCACCATTGACCATTCTGTATCCAGAAAGGCCCGTACAGGACCTGCAACATGCGGCCGTCCATTATCTTGCTGATATGTAGGGTTTCGCAGGGATCGAATGAAGGGTAGAGCCACGGGTCGTAACACATCTGAAATGTAACGTCCACTCTTCAAAGTGCCGTCAATGCGAACAAGAGAGGACCGAGACGTGTATACAATGGTACCACATACCTTCACGCCGGGTGATATGCCAGTATGGCGATGACGAATACACGCTTCCAATGTGCGTTCACCGCGATGTCGCCAGACACGGATGCGACCATCATGATGCTGTAAACAGAACCTGGATTCATCCGATAAAATGACGTTTTGCCATTCGTGCACCCAGGATCGTCGTTGAGTACACCATCGCAGGCGCTCCTGTCTGTGATGCAGCGTCAAGGGTAACCGCAGCCATGGTCTCCGAGCTAATAGTCCATGCTGTTGCAAACGTCGTCGAACTGTTCTTGCAGATGGTTGTTGTCTTGCAAACGTCCCCATCTGTTGACTCAGGGATAGAGATGTGGCTGCACGATCCGTTACAGCCATGCGGACAAGATGCCTATCATCTCGACTGCTAGTGATACGATGCAGTTGGGATCCAGCACAGCGTTCCGTATTACCCTCCTGAACCCGCCGATTCCATATTCTGCTAACAGTCATTGGATCTCGACCAACGCGAGCAGCAGTGTCGCGATACCATAAACCGGAATAGCGATAGGGTACAATCCGACCTTTATCAAAGTCGGAAACGTGATGGTACGCATTTCTCCTCCTTAGACGAGGCATCACAACAACGTTCCACCAGGCAACGCCGGTCAACTGCTGTTTGTGTATAAGAAATCGGTTGGAAACTTGTCTCATGTCAACACGTTTTAGGTGTCGCCACCGGCGCCAACCTTGTGTGAATGCTCTGTAAAGTTAATCATTTGCATATCCATTTGCATATAACAGCATCTTCTTCCTGTCGGTTAAATTTCGGGTCTGTAGCACGTCATCTCCGTGGTGTAACAATTTTAACGGCCAGTAGTGTAGTTCTGCAGTGGAATTTGACAATATGAATCCCGCCGGACTGTTCATGACCCCATAAGAGTACGCGCCGGTGGACATCTCTTCTGAACAGCACGTTGAAAGGCATAACAGATATCCTCAATAATGTTCATGTTTGGGGAGTTTGGTGGCCATCGGAAGTGTTTAAACTCGGAGGAGTGTTCCTGGAACCACTCTGTAGCAATTCTGGACGTGTGGGATGTCGCATTGACCTACTGGAAATGGCCAAGACCGTCAGGATGCACAATGGACATGAATGGATTCAGGTGATCAGACAGGATGCTTACGTACGTGTCACCTGTCAATATCGTGTGTAGACGTATCAGGAGTCCCATATCACTGTAACTGCACACGTCTCGCACCGTTACGGAGCCTCCACCAGCTTGAACAGTCCCCTACTGACATGCAAGGTCCATGAATTCATAAGGTTGCCTCCATTCCCGTACACGTCCATCCGCTCGATACAATTTGAAATGACATTCGTCGGACCAGGCAACATGTTTCCAGTCATCAACAGACCAATGTCGGCCTTGGGCCCAAGTGAGGCGTAAAGGTTCGTGTCGTGTTTTCATCAAGAGTACACGAGTGGGCATTCGGCTCCGAAACTCATATCGATGACGTTTCGTCAAATGGTTCGCACGCTCACACTTGTTGATGGCCCAGCACTGAGATATGCAACAATTAGAGGAAAGATTTCACCTTTGTTACGTTGAACGATTCGCGGAGAAGAACCTGAATTTAGGCGGTCTTTCTCCGGATATTCTACCAAAGAAACAATCTGTTACAGGTAGCTCACACAACATTACATATCTTGCCATTGTTGCCTTCTCAACTGCTCTGAAAAGAGCTTGTTGTAGCCGCATATTATGGCTGCAAAGCCAGAAATATTACAACGCTAACATGAAAATCAACATGGCAGAAAGACGGCTGCAGCGCTACTCGGTACATCCACCTTTCCACTGTGCATCGTCCGACCACGGTAATGCGGCAATTAATGCTGTTCGTGCGTGGCGCCACGAAGCAACTTTCAGGTGAAACACAGTCTAATGGACCACCGCTTGCCACACTGACGTAACGTAATTGAGTCGTATGTGGCGAGCCTCGCCACTGCCAAGTGAATACGGCGTGCCCCGCTTTTGGCCCGCGCCACGTCGGCGCTGGTCACCATTTACGGAAGTTTATGCTTTGGTTGTGCAATTGCCTCTATATCAAAGAAAATAACCAACGATTCTGAGCAATCATTTTCTTGGCCTTCTGAAGAAATATCCATATTTTTACAATCGCAGCAGTGCGAAATACAGAAATAGGAAAGATCGAGGTAAAGAGTGGGAAAGGACTGCAAGTCAAGCGATTAAAATTTTTAATGCTTTTGTGGGAGCGAAAGCAGATGTAGAACAGAAATACGTTATGTGGTTTTCTATAAAACATGTCTCCCAATTTTTTTACTGATTTTTCTGGATCTAATGTAGCATCAGATCTTTACAATATGTAGCTGCATACGCACATCGTTCTGCAAACACATTGCTGCAGCTGAGCTAACTACACAACCGATTTCTCAACTCCATAGCATTGTTTGCAGATCTGTGTTGACTTTCTGGAGATGGATGTCAGTTGTGAATAGGATCGTGTACACTCTGCTGCACAGGTGGCTTGGACTATGCAAAAGCGTGTATCAGTGTAAAGACGCGAAACAAACAAATAACTAGAACTGTCACATAGATTTTATTCACGTCACAATTTATTGAAGTATACGACATCCGCATCTTCGACATCGGCACACGAACAGAAGCATATACAGAACATCTTTCTACATCTACATCTATATCTACATATACATCTACATGGTTACTCTGCAATCCACACTTAAGTGCCTGGCAGAGGGTTCATCGAACAATTTCCATACTACTCTACTATTCCACTCTCGAATGGCGCGTGGGAAGAAGGAACACCTAAATCTTTCCCTTCTTTTATTATGATGATCATTTCTCCCTACGTAGGTGGGTGTCAACAAAGTATTTTCGCATACAGAAGAGAAAGTTGGTGATTGAAATTTCGTAAATAGATCTCTGCCACCCCAAATCGCGTATCATATCAGTGACACTCTCACCCCTATTGGGCGATAACACGAAACGAGCTGCACTTCTTTGCACTTTTTCGATGTCCTCCGTGAATCTCACCTGGTAAGGATCCCACACCGCGCAGCAGTATTCCAGCAGAGGACGGGCAAGTGTAACGTAGGCTGTCACTTTAGTGGGTTTGTCACATCTTCTAAGTGTCCTGCCAACAAAGCGCAGTCTTTGTTTCGCCTTCCCTACAATATTATCTGTGTGGTCTTTCCAATTTAAGTTGCTCGTAATTGTAATTCCTAGGTAATTTGTTGTTAAATGTGTGCCATTAGTTCTATGTCTAAGTGGATATTGTCTCCTTGTGTGTTTTGTGAGAGGAAAAGCATGATTAGCAGCAAAATTATAAGGAAATCCGGCAAACATGCAGGTTCCGAAAGAGGGAGGGCGTCTCCAAGCAATCCTTTACCGAAAGAAATTTTTTTTTAATACCCTGCCATCACTTCATGATCTTACTCCAAAACATCAGTTGATATAAATAATGTATCTGCGTGTGAAACAGCTAACAAAACTATGATTGTAACTGTAAAGTCTTTATCCAGATTTAACAGGGACTGAGAGTCTGATGTGCTTTCCGTCGAAGTTCTTTAGATCACGCGTTTCAGAGTAACGATCAGTTGTTTTCTTCCAGATTTTTTCATGTTGTTTATTGGTAAATATTCAGGCTGCAGTTATTTCCATATTGCCTTCAATGTTTAAGTCACGGTACTCTGTACGGTCGTGTGTCTCAGGAGACATTAAAAACAAAGCGGGATACACACCTAACGCTTTAAACGCCTCAAAAGCGCTACGCTCGTTCACATTAGCTTGCCAGTGAGGATGTACCCAAAAATGCATTTAGGCAATAGTTGATTAACATTAAGTCGACGAGAGCTGGAACACCTACATCGTCCGAAAGAGACTTGATGCGACGTTACTAATGCCGATATACTTCTGACGCCATCGAGATAGCCACACGCCACGCCACCGCCATCGCACTGTCATGAGACGTATCACGCCACTCGTTGCTCGATTTGCTGAGTGCCCTGTCTTAAACCTCTTCCACACTATCGACTTTCTTGTCTTTATCGACTACTCGAGACAAGTGTGTCTACTGCAGGGTACCTGTCGTTTTATCCCCTTCTGGGTCTCGTTCGGTTTGAGCAGTCATTTTCGTTTGCGCCAAAATTGGCGGTGTTGTGAGAGCTGTTAGCTGTGCAGTCTGGCATCTGAATGGTGAAAGTGAGGTTATGAGGGACTATTCTTTTCACGGAAAAATCGAAATATAATAACAAAGTATAGGAACAAGCAATGACAATACAGTTTATTAATGACCGAAGTGGATTTTACAATGGAAGTTGCTATCATAGGTCGTTTGCTAAAGTGTCCACTGAGAACTGGAAGAATAGGAAAGCTCCATCTGGCGTGAACCACATCTTGTTGAAATCAGGGTCACTTTGGATAATGGGGATGAAATCATCTACCAAAACCTTCACTCACCATTCGGTAGTCACCGTGCCATCAAGGGATATCGCACCGATTATTCCGTGTCTGGACATTGCACACCACACCACACAGACTGGAACCGCGCGACCGCTACGGTCGCAGGTTCGAATCCTGCCTCGGGCATGGATGTGTGTGATGACCTTAGGTTAGTTAGGCTTAAGTAGTTCTAAGTTCTAAGGGACTGATGACCTCAGGAGTCAAGTCCCATAGTGCTCAGAGCCATTTTTTTAAAAAGAATTCTCGATTCGAAATGCAGTTTCTCGGACCCCAAATTGGTCAATTTTGCTGTATTATATGTGTGTCAGACATATGTTGATCACCAAATGGAAAGTGAAACATGCGATGTTACAAATGTGGATCAAAGACCGCTAGAAATCGGCCAGCTGGAGTTTGAAAACTAACAAATACATCTCCAGGAACACACACACACACGTGTTAACAGCGCTGGAAATCGCCACTGATGATGCTTCCCAAATAAGGGAAGCGAAACACGTATGGCAGTAAGCAAACCGCTTTTATTTAGTTGCATAGACGGTCACATCTCCACGAATTTAGAGCAACACGGAAAGCAGATAAAAATGACGACTGCACATAATATGCAGAACTCAGTAAATAGCGCCTTTTTGCTTTATCCATTTTAACTTGTTTACTTGCTAATTGCCAAATAACCACAATAATTAAATTTCTCGTCCAGTAACTGTGACTTTCTCACTGTTCAAATGATTTTCACTGAAACACGTTTATCTATTTATGTTCTTATTTACGCATAGTATACGTTTTTTCTCTGTAAGATGTAAATACATTTTTGCTTTCAGAGCCTTCTTCTGTCCAGAAGGAAAAATACCCCTTAAGGTTTATAATTTCAGATGTTAGCAGACGTCGTCATAATCTGTTGCCTCTGCGCATGCGCAGTGTGCAGTATGCTCCGAAATTAAGATCTCCACGCTCGGCACAATCTGTACATCACTGACGTCACAAACACACTCGCGAAGAGATTGGTCGTTGATTTGTACGCGGGTACGAAAGGCTCACGCACATCGAGTAGTCGGTTCTGAGCAGAATGCCGCTCGTGCGAAACGGCTTTATGTCCACAGCAGAATGACACCCACGCACTCACGGTATGGTCGACTGCGGCTTCCCTGTGTGTGCCACCTGCCGGTCCAACGGCAAATTGACGTCCGTAGCGTAGCGGGCATACCCGACGCCACGCAACAGCGAACACTACCGGTCAAGAGGCGTACCATCTCTACGTCTCCGGATTCACTATGCTACTAGAGAAGTGTCCGTGGCTAAAATGCTTATTTCAAGCGACATAAGGACTGTAATGACTCTGCCCGCGTCTCTGTTGTGTCCTTACAAGGGATACCAATTCGATTCTACACAGAGTACGCGAAAGAACTTGCCCCCCTTCTAACAGCCGTGTACCGCAAGACTCTAGAGGAACGGAAGGTTCAAAATGATTGGAAAAGAGTACAGGTAGTCCCAGTGTTCAAGAAGGGTCGTCGAGAAGATGCGCAAAACTATAGGCCTATATCTCTGACGTCGATCTGTTGTAGAATTGTAGAACATGTTTTTTGCTCGAGTATCATATCATTTCTGGAAACCCAGAATCTACTCTGTAGGAATCAACATGGATTCCGGAAACAGCGATAGTGTGAGACCCAACAAGCTTTATTTGTTCATGAGACCCACAAAATATTACACACAGGCTCGCAGGTAGATGCCATTTTCCTTGACTTCCGGAAGGCGTTCGATACAGTTCCGCACTGTAGCCTGATAAACAAAGTAAAAGTCTTCGGAATATCGGACTAGCTGTTTGGCTGGATTAAAGAGTTTTTAGCAAACAGAACACAGCATGTTGTTCTCAATGGAGAGACGTCTACAGACGTTAAAGTAACCTCTGGCGTGACACAGGGGAGTGTTATGGGACCATTGCTTTTCACGATATATATAAATGACCTAGTAGATAGTGTCGGAAGTTCCATGCGGCTTTTCGCGGATGATGCTATAGTATACAGAGAAGTTGCAGCATCAGAAAACTGCAGCGAAATGCAGCGGATAGGTACTTGGTGCAGGAAGTGGCAACTGACCCTTAACATAGACAAATGTAATGTATTGCGAATACATAGAAAGAAGGATCCTTTTTGTATGATTATATGATAGCGGAACAAACACTGGTAGCAGTTACTTCTGTAAAATATCTGGGAGTATGCGTACGGAACGATTTGAAGTGGAATGATCATATAAAATTAATTGTTGGTAAGGCGGGAGCCAAGTTGAGATTCACTGGGAGAGTCCATAGAAAATGTAGTCCATCAACAAAGGACGTGGCTTACAAAACACTCGTTCGACTTATACCTGAGTATTGCTCATCAGTGTGGAATCCGTATGAGGTCGGGTTGACAGAGGAGATAGAGAAGACCCAAAGAAGAGCGGCGCGTTTCGTCACAGGGTTATTTGGTAAGCGTGATAGCGTTACGGAAATGTTTAGCAAACTCAAGTGGCAGACTCTGCAAGAGAGGCGCTCTACATTGCGGTGTAGCTTCCTGTCCAGGTTTCGAGAGGGTGCGTTTCTGGATGAGGTATCGAATATATTGCTTCCCCTCACTTATACCTCCCGAGGAGATCACGAATGTAAAACTAGAGAGGTTCGAGCGCGCACGGAGGCTTTTCGGCAGTCGTTCTTCCCGCGAACCATACGCGACTGGAACAGGAAAGAGAAGTAATGACAGTGGCACGTAAAGAGCCCTCCGCCACACACCGTCGGATGGCTTGTGGAGTACAAATGTAGATGTAGATGTAGATGAAACACCACTCAGATTTAGTGGTAGGAGAACCCAGTAGGAGGCCGCTAAAAACACAGATCAAGCTGCAGTCATGGACTGTGCGGATGGTACTGGCGGAGGTTTGAGGCCTCCCTCGGGCATGGGTGTGTGTGTTTGTCCTTAGGATAATTTAGATTAAGTACTGTGTAAGCTTAGGGACTGGTGAAAATGGTTCAAATGGCTCTGAGCAGTATGGGGCTTAACATCTGAGGTCATCAGTCCCCTAAAACTTAGAACTACTTGAACCTAACTAACCATGCCCGAGGCAGAATTCGAACCTGCGACCGTAGCGGTCGCGCCGTTCCAGTCTGAAGTGCCTAGAACCGCTCGGCCACACCGGCCGGCTAGGGACTTAGCAGTTAAGTCCGATATGATTTCACAGACATTTGAACATTAGAACAGATCAAGCATGAAAACAGGAAGAAGGCGTACTGGACAGTGAAAAAGAAAAGCAAAATAGAAACAGTGAACGGTCCAAGAGTAAAAAGTGCAGTACAGCCCAGCTAAGAACATGTCGTCGTGGTTACGGTGTTTGGCGGCCGAGCCACGATCAGATCTCACTCGTGCCAAATTTTTCTTTTCTTCCGTTGCTCGCTTTATCCAAATTTGTGGCTGTATCGTGGTGTAACGTCTGTTTGCTACAGCGAGGTGTAAGGTAGAGACCTATAATGCCAGTTGATTCTGCACAACTGCTCTGTTAGCAGCCGAAAGGAAGTGGTTTTCGAATGGGAACCGTATATGTTTGATGACAAGACGACATGTCAGACGAATCCTCCATCGGAAAACACGTATGGTGTGTCACAGAGGACAGTACGTATGTCATATGTTAGGAATCTCTTATCAGCGCACGTAATTTGTGTGACTGGTAATTGAGTGAGATATGCCTCTTTCCACGATATACGTGTTCGTATGAAAGTGAATGTGATCACTCCCAAGGAAAAGATGAAAACATTATAGCTTCTCACATAAGCTGCGACAAATGAACGAAACAGTTTCACAGTTTCTCTCTGCTCTCTGAAAACATATGTTTTTAAAGTTTTTGAAACTGCCTTCCGTTTTGGAAGTCTCGACTCCTGATTTCCTTTGATGTAAAATAGTTAACACTTGTTTGTTGTTTCTATTTCTGTGAGACGCCTATGGGGTATTTCGCCTGCTCTTACTAATCTTCACATTTACTTGCAGCGGCAACGTATTCTTACCACATGACTCATATTCTATAATCAATGTATAGTATGACAAGTGCCAAGCCTGCAGAAAGGGACTAGACGGAGAGTTTATAATGATGTGAAAATAAATAAATGGCACGAGGCAGTTTCGAACACCTCTCGCCTGCTTGGCAGTCCAACACCAAGACCACTCACTCGCGACGCCGTTGCTGTTTGTTCTTTGACACTTCACTGTTCCTATTTTGCTTTTTTTCAAAGTTCGGTACACTTTATTCTGTTTTGATGATTGATCTGTGTTCAGTCTTTGACGGGCTATTCGCTGGGTCATCTTACAACTAAATATGTCGGGGCTACGATGCGGAGTTTCCCTCGTTAGAATGAGAGGTGCTGAGCTCAAGAAAATGATGCAGACTCATTTCGCATCAAGCTTGAGAATTACAGGTACGCTACTCATTTCTGTGGTCGTCATTTGTTGACTGCGCTAAGAGTTACAGGGCCATTTCGTGATAGCAGTGTGGTGATCATTAGTAATAAGGTACCTAAGAGTGTGTTGCAACTTATTCCTATATATCAAGCAGAATACTGATTGCAACAACCTGCAGTGAATAACTCACTTTTAACGTAGTGGGTGTTTCAAAATTTGACAATTCCTTCCAACTTTCTGAATTTCTTCCTTTGTTTACTACCGGCTAGCAAGCTGAGCTTTTCATATTCATATATGTGGTTCTTCTTTTTTTCCAAAGGCTTCGTCGATTTACGCATAGGCGGGATCTCTTTCTCCCATAGCCATACATACACCTCTACAGCTTTGCACTTTTCCTCTAGCAATTCCTGCTAGGCTATTTTCACTTACCTTCACTTCAGTTTTCAGAGACCTTCATTAACTTTTGCCTACGTCATTTTTCGCATTTTTATATTTTCTCCTTTTGTCAAGTACATCGAATACCTCCAGTGTTATCCCGTTATTTCTACAGACCCTTGTCTTTTTGCCCATTTGATCCTCTGTTGCTTTCAGTGATCCATGTCCCAAAGCTACCCATTCGTCTTCTAGTGCACACCTACCGCGTGTTTCGTTCGACCGTTTCGTAAAAAACATCTGGTTATTTCATCTCACACAAGTCCCATCTAATTTTGTATGGTTCTGTAGTTTCTGCAGTTTTAAGCTTCAGTTCATAATCAATAAATTACGATCACAGACTACATCAGTTCATGTAAAAAAATGTTTTGCTGTTAAAACTGTTGTTTCAAAATGTCTGTCTTGTCATTAGGCAGTCATCAGAAACCTTCCGTTGCCTCCAGCTGTCTTCCGTGTCTACAAACTTATTTCAAATTATCATCTAAGCGTTAACAATGATTAAACTGGGCTCTGTGAAAAATTCTAGCAGGTGAGTTTTTCTTCCATAACTTTCGTCCTGTCCATGGTCTCCATCTGCTTCTGCTAACTTCCTGTTCCTACTACCGAATTCCAGTCCATCGTTACAGTTAAATTTCTGTTTCCCTGAATGATAGTAACTTTTTGACACATCATGCATTCTTTGAATCCCTTCATTCTCTGCGGAATTAGCCCGCATATAAACTTCTCCAACTGTAATGTGCTTTTTATCTATCTTGGCTACGATAACGCATTCACTATGCTATTAATATTAGCTTACCCGTTTTCCTATTTCCTTTTTCTTTATTAGGGCTACTCCTAGCTTATCTCTATTTCATTTTGTGTTAGTAATTCTTTACTCAAATGAACAGAAGTCCTGGTCTCCCTGTTACCACACCTCACTAATTAGAATTATATTTATTTTCATCGTATTCATTTATCTTTTTAATTCTCTAACTTACCTTCACGATTATGGGATTATACACTCCACGCTCCAAGCTGTAGAGTTCTAGTTTTGTTTTTCCTGATAACTACGTACTCCCAGGAAATCCGATTGGTTTCCTATCTTACTTCCGGAACATTTTATCCAACAGTGAGATCATCATTTACGCATACAGAGACCTTCATGTCCTTGGGAAACACAACAGCTGTAGTTGCCCCTTGCTTTCAGCTGCCCGCAGTACCAACAGAACCATGCAGCGACGGCTTGCGTTACAAGGCCAGATCATTCAGTCACTCTGGCTGTTGCCCTCACAACTACTGGTAGTGTTCAGAATGAGATTTTCACTCTGCAGCGGAGTGTGCGCTGATATGAAACTTCCTGGCAGATTAAAACTGTGTGCCCGACCGAGACTCGAACTCGGGACCTTTGCCTTTCGCGGGCAAGTGCTCTACCATCTGAGCTACCGAAGCACGACTCACGTCCGGTACTCACAGCCTTACTTCTGCCAGTATCTCGTCTCCTACCTTCCAAACTTTACAGAAGCTCTCCTGCGACGCTTGCAGAACTAGCACTCCTGAAAGAAAGGATATAGCGGAGACATGGCTTAGCCACAGCCTGGGGGATGTTTCCAGAATGAGATTTTCACTCTGCAGCGGAGTGTGCGCTGATATGAAACTGGTAGTGTTGCTGCCGCTCTTCAGGAAATATTATGTCAACTGGAAACGAATTACAGCTCCAGTTGCAATTTTGTTCTTTAGCGCTACGACCAGTTTTAGCCATCAGGGTATTTCTCCAGTAGCCTCGGAGAGATACTCAGTTGAAGACTCCAACCTCTCCACAGATAACACACTCCAAAGCGGTTGTACTTTACGGTACCGCTACTTACATCGTTGAGACACGCGTGCCATACCACTCCGGCACGGTCTGTGACTAGTGAGGATCGTCCCAGCATAGCTAGTTTTAAATGAACTTTCACAATATCGTTACAGTCGCATACATGCGCTTCCCTGCTGTAACACAACGAGACTGTGCGACGAACTGACAGCGCACAAAACTAACAAAGGCGTACGATTGAACTTAAAAGCGGATCTGCTCAAATATTAGTCAGTATTGCTTTTCCCGTCGCCAGTTGGCTCAGGTCTCGAGTCACAGATAGCTTCTACGGAAGACAGCGTGGTCATGTGGTCAAATGCGTACAACTAGTCTCTGTGTGAGATATGTGCCCCACCTGCACAATGTGAAGTCCTTGACATGTTCTTACAAAGCGGATCTACAAGTCATACACGCCAACATGATGGTGTGGCTGATATGCGCTGGTGGATACCGATTAACTGAAGTAACGGGAATTATTTCATGGAACTGAAACCTTGTCCCACACAGATACATGCTGCGATCCTATTTTTAAGGGACAAAAAGAAATACCAATGTTCGAGAACAGCTTTAACCGGCACAGTGGCTACAATGTAAGCGGAGAATGTAAGCGAGCTCTTGCCCTAAAATGTTTACGTTCCTACGAGAGTGGTAGCTCCACCAGCGCAGGCACGGACGCAATCTCTGGTAACATGACGCACGCCGGTCAATCACACGACTTTTATGGGCTATAAATGGCTACAACAAAAGCAGCCATGACAGTCAATTGTTCATGACGAAGGCGATGGAGAATTTCGTCAAAAACATGAAGTTTTACCCACATCTGACGTGGCAGGTAAACCGAAAATGCTTTCCACGAGGATTTTCTCACGATAAACTTTGATCTCGACAAGAGAAACACACCCCAAGAAGAAAGAGCCGCACAGCGAAGAAATTATCCGAATTGGCTGGAATTAGATGTGATATACGTGTACAGACAAACTAGTTATTACAAGTTCAGGAAAACTAGATGATTTACTCAAGAGAGTGAGAAAGTCAGTAACGCGTAGGTCATCCTCTGTCCTTTACGAAAGCAGTTACTCCGCTTGGGCCGACCGCTGTGGCCGAGCGGTTGTAGGCGCTTCAGTTCGGAACCGCGCTGCTGCTACGGTGCTGCAGATTCGAATCCTGCATGGATGTGTGTGATGTCCTTAGGTTAGCAAAGTTTAAGTAGTTCTACGTCTAGGAGACTGATGACCTCAGACGTTAAGTCCCGTAGTGCTCGGAGCCGTTTGAACCATTTTTACTCGGCTTGGCATTGATTGGTACAGTCCTCCTGAGGGATAAAGTGTCAAACCCTGTCTAACTGGCCCGTCAGATGGTCAAAATCGTGAGCCACTTCGAGGGAAGTGTTCACAGCGCTCTAGTCGTTCACGGTTGGTGAGAAATCTGGCGACCTTGCTGGCAAAGATAGGGTCTGGCAAGCACGAAGAAAAGCACTAGAAACTCTCACCGTCTTCGGGCGGGCATTCTCTTGCTGAAATGTAAACCGAGGATAGCTTGCCGTGAAGGGCAATAAAACAGAGCGCAGAATGTCGTCGACGTCCCGCTGTGCTGTAAGGGTGCTGCGGACGACAGGCAAAGGGGTTGAGCCATGGTAAAAATTGCTGTTTGGAGACAGCGCAGCAGCGCGTAGTGTGAAGCAGTCGCCCTCCGTTTCTGGCGGTGGCGCCGCTGTGGCAATCGCAGCTTTGGTGTCTCCCTCTGGTGGGAAAGGGGAAAAGTTGCCTGTTCACGTGCATTAAGGGGGCTCTACGAGCTCGCCAGTCGGAGTCAGTCTGGGTCAGTCTCCCCCTCCCGGATGATGTCCTCTCTCCCTCCTTTTATCCTTCCTATCAACTCTGATCCTCCATCCCCCTCCTTTCCTCTGTCCTTTCCCTGGGCTCCCTCTTCCCCCCCCCTTCCGTCCTGTTTCCTCCCCACTACACCTCTCCCTACCTCCCTTCTCCCCCCCAGTCCTTTTGTATTCCCCTCCTCTGCCTACCCCCCTCCCTGCCGCGTCTGCCCCCCACCCCTCTTATGGGTCCTCATCCTCCATCAGCTCCTTTCCCGGTTCCCCCCCTTCGCTTTTACTCTCCTTTCCCCCTTTTTTTGTTTTCCCACCTTCTGTCTCATTTCCCCCCACCTGCTCTCGACTGTGGTGTCACGTTTGCCGACTTTTTTCGTGCAGTGTTCCAGTGACTATTCAGTGTTGTTTGTCTTTCACGTGTTGCGAACAGAAACCATGCTGTCGCTGGGTGTGAATTTTATATCCTTGCGAACAGAATCCAGACTGTCGCCGTGTTTTTTTAATTGTCTATTTTTTCCCTGTCTGCTCCGTATGTATTTTTATTCGCATCATCATCCCTCTGTTGTTTGTTTTCAGTTCCCCGTTTTCTTTTCGCCTTGTTACTCACTAAGTCCCCGATTTTATCGCCTGTTTTTTATTATTATTTGTTCTCCTGCTTTTTGTCAGAAAATCTGTAGGCTGAAGAGCGGCATACTAAGCTGCTGCCAGCCCGCCCCCTTCGGGGGGAATTGAAATTCAATAAAGGAAAAAAAAAAAAATCTGGGTCAGTCTCTCGTCTCCAGCTTGCTAGTCGGTTTCTCGTCCACATTTGTAAGGCAGTATCTGTCTGTCGTTCGGAGTGCTAGTATGTCTTTCGTTCGGATCAACCTTTAAGGCCGGCAAAATGAGAGTCTTTCCACTCCACCAGTAAGAGAACTCATCGAGTGGTCGCCCGGTCGTGGCTTAGTGCCTGCATCTGAGTCTGCGCGTTAGGCCGCCAGTCTGCTCCATTTCGCTCAGGCAATGGTCATTGGCGGCTGGATCGATCGGTTGGTCGGTCGCGCACTGAGACACAAGATGACTTGTCCGTCTTGAGCGTCGGCGCATGTTAGGTCGCCACGTGAGTCCAGTGGGCCGCGTCGTATAGCGAGGGGTAGTGACTTCGCGGTCGACACGAGAGCAACAGGAGTCAACCCACGACGTCGGTCTGGCCGTTGCGAGCTGCGACGCCGTGAGACGGGAGATCGGCGCGTCTTCCTGCGTCCGTTTAAGCGGCTGGCAGCGGACGGTTAGGGAGAGCGATTTCGGAGTGCTGCGCCAGGTTTCCTCGAGAAATCGCAGTTTATTATAAGTTAAGTGATTGGTGATGTGTGATTTACTCTTGTTTAATTCTACGCGTTTTCTTGGTCAGTCTCTCGTCACCAGCTTGCTCGTCTGTCTCTCGTCCGCATTTGTTAGGCAGTTAGTGTCTAGAATGAGATTTTCACTCTGAAGCGGAGTGTGCGCTGATATGAAACTTCCTGGCAGATTAAAATTGTGTGCCCGACCGAGACTCGAACTCGGGACCTTTGCCTTTCGCGGGCAAGTGCTCTACCATCTGAGCTACCGAAGCACGACTCACGCTCGGTCTCACAGCTTTACTTCTGCCAGTATCTCGTCTCCTACCTTCCAAACTCTACAGAAGCTCTCCTGCGAACCTTGCAGAACTAGCACTCCTGAAAGAAAGGATATTGCGGAGACATGGCTTAGCCACAGCCTGGGGGATGTTTCCAGAATGAGATTTTCACTCTGCAGAGTGAAAACTAGCACTCCTGAAAGAAAGGATATTGCTTTCAGGAGTGCTAGTTCTGCAAGGTTCGCAGGAGAGCTTCTGTAAAGTTTGAAAGGTAGGAGACGAGATACTGGCAGAGGTAAAGCTGTGAGACCGGGCGTGAGTCGTGCTTCGGTAGCTCAGATGGTAGAGCACTTGCCCGCGAAAGGCAAAGGTCCCGAGTTCGAGTCTCGGTCGGGCAAACAGTTTTAATCTGCCAGGAAGTTTCAGTTAGTGTCTGTCGTACGGAGATACTTCTGTCATGTTTGCCGGATTTGGTGTGTTAACGAATTTATTGCTTGGAGTGTAACGGACTAATACCTGAAATATGTTTTGATCTTGCCTATGATCTTGAGAGGCGGTATCTGTGTACTGTAGAGCATCTTAACTTGTTTGGCCAACCTTGTAGAATTTTATATAAGATTGCATTTCATGGGCTTTTATTTAAAAGATAATTTTAGTGTTGCCACCCTTTCACCGTAAGACTTTTTTTAGAAGTTAAAATCAAGTTGCACTTTCGGTGGCAAAGTTAATATTTTATTTTTTAGTGTTTTGTACCATTTCCATCCCTCCTACGGGGGTGCATAGTTTGTGTACTTGTGTAAATTGTTAAAACTTTTTTGTTTAAAGCAATCTGGTGTGTTGCAGATTTGCACCAGTGTA
Source organism: Schistocerca cancellata (assembly GCF_023864275.1). Taxonomy (NCBI): domain Eukaryota; kingdom Metazoa; phylum Arthropoda; class Insecta; order Orthoptera; family Acrididae; genus Schistocerca; species Schistocerca cancellata. The sequence goes on along the minus strand of NC_064627.1, from coordinate 77,586,609 downwards.
GTCTTTCAGAGGCTGTTGTGAGCAGTCGTAACTATGGCCGTGTCAAAAGGGAGCGGCATGGTTCTCTGCCCGAAAGCTCATAAAGTCAAAACTTGTTTCTTTCTGCCTCTGAATAAATTGTAACATGATATTTAGAGGGTGCTTTCTGAATATAATTTTAAACCTGTTTCATAAAAAAAATGCGTTTAGGAATAAAATTCACATTTGTTGAAAGCAATTTGGTTATGATTTCAACTACGCTTACATAGTGTGATTAAATGTGTTCTTGATGAATCGCTAGTAAATAAAATACATTCTTAAGAATATTCTTTGAAAATAAATCACGGTTCAGGGGTCCTGCTATGAACAGAAACGGCAGCCCAGGCCGTCACTCTGTCGAGCAGTATGGTGGGCGACAGTGAATTTCGTATCCCACTACTACCTGTGGCATCTCCAGCATGAAATCTCTTTGACTGCTGAAGAAATGCCTTCAGTGATGAACTGAGCCACGATGACCAGTGAAATGTCTGCGGACACCCCAGATCGCGGTGGCATACCAAACCTGAGTGTCGCCCGCCATACGGCCCTACAACCAGGACTGATGGTCTGGGCTGATACACTACTGGCCATTAAAATTGATACACCAAGAAGAAATGTAGATGATACACGGGTATTCATTGGACAAATATATTATACTAGAACTGACATGTGATTACATTTTCATGCATTTTGGGTGCATATATCCTAAGAAATCAGTACCCAGGACAACCACCTCTTGCCGTTATAACGATACCCCTGGGCATTGAGTCAAACAGCGCTTGGATGGCGTGTACAGGTACAGCTGCCCATGCAGCTTCAACACGATACCACAGTTCATCAAGAGTTGCTCGGCCACCATTGACCAGACGTTTTCAATCGCTGAGAGATCTGGAGAATGTGCTGCCCAGGGCAGCAGTCGAACATTTTCTGTATCAAGAAAGGCCCGTACAGGACCTGCAACGTGCGGTCGTGCATTATCCTGCTGAAATGTAGGGTTTCGCAGTGATCGAATGAAGGGTAGAGCCAAGGGTCGTAACACATTTGAAACGAAATGTCCACTGTCCAAAGTGCCGTCAATGCGAACAAGAGGTGACCGAGACGTGTAATCAATTGCACCCCATACCATCAAGCAGGGTGATACGCCAGTGTGTCGATGACGAATACACGTTTCCAATGTGCGTTCACCGCGATGTCGCCAAACACGGATGCGACCATCATTATGCTGTAAACAGAACCTGGATTCATCCGATAAAATGACGTTTTGCCATTCGTGCACCCAGGATCGTCGTTGAGTACACCATCGCAGGCGCTCCTGTCTGTGATGCAGCGCCAAGGGTAACCGCAGCGGTGGTCTTCGAGCTGATAGTCCATGCTGCTGCAAACGTCGTCGAACTGTTCGTGCAGATGGTTGTTGTCTTGCAAACGTCCCCATTTGTTGACTCAGGTATCCAGACGTGGCTGCACGATCCGTTACAGCCATGAGCATAATATGCCTGTCTTCTCGACTGCTAGTGATACGAGGCCGTTGGGATCCAGCACGGCGTTCCGTATGACCCTCCTGAACCCACCGATTCCATATTCTGCTAACAGTCATTGGATCTCGACCAACGCGAGCAGCAATGTCTCGATACGACAAACCTCAATAGCGATATGCTACAGTCCGACCTTTATCAAAGTCGGAAACGTGATGGTACGCATTTCTCCTCCTTACACGAGGCATCACAACAACGTTTCACCAGGCAACGCCGGTCAACTGCTGTTTGTGTATGAGAAATCAGTTGGAAACTTTCCTCATGTCAGCACGTTGTAGGTGTCGCCATCGGCGCCAACCTTTTGTGAATGCTCTGAAACGCAAATCATTTGCATATCACAGCATCTTCTTCCTGTCGGTTAAATTTCACGTCTGTAGCACGTCATCTTCGTGGTGTAGCAATTTTAATGGCCAGTAGTGTATTTCTTTTCATAGCAGGACCCCTTTTCCTGTCATCGGCGGCAGCCTGTGCCGCCAGTGTTGAGCATCACAAGTATTGCCTCGCCTTCTCATTGCTCAGGACGTCTCTTTGGCCGACCTTCTGCATGTACAGACCTGAACAACTTATAGCAAAAGCATTCAATTTCTGATGCCAAACCTAATCGCTGCTACATTCAGTGAATGAGCTGAGGCTTTGACATACGTCAACAGCCACGCCAAGCTATAGAGACACACCGACAACTGCCCCCTCCTGTGACAGGGCTGTGGTGTTGACCAAAAATTACGCAAGGGGCTGCACCTCACTCAACATTGATGCACTACGCTTCACCTGTGTTCACTACGAGCTCAGCACAGCTGCTTTTTAGGCCACACTGGGAAGAAGACATCGATTTAAAACTCTCGGAAATAAATTACTGTTCATTGAATGAAGTCTCATTAGCAGCCTGGTGCACCACAGGATCACACCTTTGCACCTCCACTCAACTATCTTACACCCACTTCACCCATGTAGAAGGCCGCATTTGACAGGCTCCCACAAATTTGGTGTCGAGTTCTATAGTGCGTTCTACTGCTGGGGCAATTCTCCATCTCTATGCATTACCATAATGTGGAACAGAAACGTAACTTGGTAGTAGTCAAAATATTTTTAAACTATATGATTTTTTCCAGATAATGGACAAAGTGCAGTTGCTGTCTCATTCCGTTTCTTGTCACGAATTGGACACCTTGCTGTGGGCAGACGGCCTGCTGTTTGAGGATAGCTTGGACAGGACAGAAAATTTTGAGGCACATGTTTCTCTTAAATCGTCGGCAGTACCTAAAGTTTCGACCCCGTCCCATTCCATTCTCCATGAGCAAGGCCTTATTTCTCCTACTTCGTCGAGTCAGTGGGGCACCCGTTTTGGTGGTTCAGAAGCCTGATTGAGCTGTGTTCATTGGTGGCGATTTTAAACAGACAGTCGACGTGCAATGTGCTGTGGATTCGTATTCAATTCCATGGATAGCGGAGTTGTTGGCAAAGTGGTCAGATGCCTACCTGCAGTTGGCGTTAGACCCAAGCTCTCTCGCATTTTCCTGGTCCTCAACACTCCCTTTGGGCTTTACGAGTTTAATATCTTCCCATTTTGAATCTCATCAGTGCTACGACTTTGTCGACTTTATTTGGAGCAGCTGATCCAGGATCATCCCTGTTGAATCAATTACCTTGATGACATCTGGATCGCGGACCTTATAAGAGAGGAGCTTTTACGGATCCTTCAGTCGTTTTCCCAACGGCTCCTAAATAATGCAGGATGGAAAAGCTCAGTTTTCTCTCCGCAAAGGTGCACTTTTGGGACTTACGTCTAGCAAAAATGAGCTCCTCCTGATGGACGGCAACATCAAAGCCATTGTCAACCAGCTGGTACCCGAGACTCTGAAGGAGCCCCAGTCATTTTTAGCTAAGATATCATATTATGCTCTTCGCCAAAATGGTGTTAAGTTAGTTCAGATTGTCAACGAGCTTTCCAATCTCTCAAGCAGTATTTGTGCTCTGCTCCGTGTCTGGCTTTTTTTACGCCAGGTAAATCTTTAACACTGGTCTGTGACATATCCCAGTATGTCACTGGTGCAGCTCTCTCCTACCAGATACCATACGACACTTTATAGCGCAATTCCTACGCATCTAAGATGCTTGTCGCCGCGTAGTTTAGTCATTCACAGATGTAAAAGGAGGCACTAGCCGTTATTTTTGAAGTTAAAATGTTTCATATTTTCTTGTATGGCTCAAGGCTCATCACCGGCTGCAAGCTGCTGGTTTCCTTATTTGGTCCTGCTGCCCAGCTGCCCGATTCGGCTGTCCACTAATAGCAGTGGGGGACCCCTTTCTTAATAATTACTGTTATGACATTCGTTACAGCTCCACTGCCCAGTATGCCAATGCTGACACGCTATTGCAGCTCTGTAAGGCCCGATATCAACAGGAGGCACTCGTATTTGTGTTGAATGACGCCTACTAGCAAACTTGGTCGGATTTTCTATTGACGGCATGAGTAGTCACGACAGCCACAGCCGCTGACCCGCTTTTCTGGAAAATCCTTTCGCCGGTCCAGATGGGTTTGCTGGAACACATATCTCTTCGTGCAGATCTGATGTGACATATGCTTTTTCTCCTACATAATCAATTCACTTTTGTCCACCAGGTCCACCTGCTTGTAACCGAGAACCGAGGAGCAACGATGTCGAATGGTTGTCCCTAAAGCATCGTGCCCTCACATACTCCAGTGCTGCATACAAAATATTTGGCTGTGGCGCACTTGAAGGCGTTGGCGCAGCACCACAACTACTGGTCGACGATCGATCGTGACATTGAATGTCCAGTGCGGGCTTGCGGGGCTTGTGTACAGAACCAGGCTGTACTGTTGCGCCAGTTTTCTACCTGGTCGGTACCGGAGCAACTACAACACCCTCATTGGCATTGTAGCGAGGAGGAAGTGCTTCTCTGGGCGGTAGCACCAGCCTGGTGTCTTGCTGCTTCGGTAAGTCCCTCGTCGCACAGTTGTAGCGCTTAGTCCCCAGGTTCCATGTAGGTGGTGATCCTGCTGAAATGGACTGGTTGGGGATGCCAGTTGTTAATTGTCAACAACGTTTGTACTATACTTGTTTTAATACAGAAATTGCTTTGTCGCGCACGTCACAGAATCAGCATTTGCAATATGGCGGCTCTGGGTTACGCCTTTATATTCGACCCTTTACACACATTAACACAGTTTTCTGACTTTACATAATGATAGACACTGTCCACGACACTTTATATCTTGCTTCACATCTGAAATATGCACTCGCGGCCGTTCTTTTAGAACGTTTTGCGTGGCTCCTCGTGACTGAATCCCTGTCTTCCCGAAGGACAAGAGAGACCACCCCACCTTTCTCCCTGAGCCAATAAGGACACTTCTCCCGTTATATATATCGCTGTTGCTAGGCGGATCTGACGCCACGTTTGCGAACATTGTGACGGAAGTTTGTCTCGGAGCACTGTCTCAGATTGTAAGATCCTACTCCCGAATAGTCGGATCTTGTCCCTACTGAGGTTGCACAACATCGCCTCCTATGATTTCATCACTAATGCTCTTTGCTGATGCTTAATTGTTAAATGTACCTGTAGCCTGGTTGCTACTGAGCATTCCCGATCTCACAAATATGTATAATACTTGGCTTAAACACGTGAAGGGAATGCACATATGCATTACACAACCATGGGACAAGAAGCACCTTGATTTTGCTAGTCTGTTTAAGGCAGGATGTAATTGTTGGCGGTCGATTCATTGTCGAATTTCTCATACCCAGTCAAGCTGTCCTGCACTTCATTCGCTGCCATTGTTCGCGCCTTGTCAGTTTTGCCGTAGAACGATACCTCAGCACCCTTGTGACTGATAATGGTAGGCAGTTTGTGTCATGGCAGTTCGAGGCATTTAGGATTCATAACAGTATCCAGCATCTGTGTCGGGTTTTGTGGCTACATACCAAGTGATGCCAGTCAATGGTTGCAGTCCAGTGGATTGTTTGCATGAGAGCCAGCTATAAGGTCTCCTCGATTTCTTGCATCCTGAGTCGCTTGCCGCAGATCACTGTGACCTGCAGCGTTTTTCTTCCAGAGCTGCTGACTGGACCTGGTCCTTAGGATAGCAGCAGGGGTGGCAACTGGACCTCATGATGACCCACAACAGTTGGCAGACCTTTGTGGTGGATGCTGGTAGCGAGCAGATGACTTGCCAAGCAATGAAGTTGTGCCTGCTTCCTGTTTTTACAGAACCACCACAGCCTTCTAGCCATCCAGGGGGAAGGGTTGGTCACGATGTTCTTCCTGGTGCAGGCTCCCACTTGTCGTGGCGGCCCTCCACTTACTGCATTGTCATCCCTTCATCTGAAGCCTCAGCCCCCTGTGGGCTCACACATGCATCTGCCACGCACTGATGCCAGTGGGTATCCCATTGCCTCAGCACTGCTTTGTTTGGCAGGGTCTTCTACCGCGTTCACCAACAGCCTCTGTCCCAAAGATCGCGGCCAAAGCCTAGCCATTTTCGGACTTACATGGCCTTGGGGGAAGGGAAACTGATTTAGTATCCCTGACACCTTACAACGTAATGAAAGGAGATGAACTGAAGTGGGTAATGCAGCGGCATACTATGGAAACCGGATGTGGCGCATAGTATGGACAGACCCAGATAATTAGGTGTTAACGTGCGGCTAGCAGTATGCCAGGTGGCCCACGGCTTACTAGTTCATCTGCTGCAGACCTCAACTCGCATACCATGCCGAGTATTGTTGCCCTGTACTACGTTTATCTCGATACACATCTCTACAAGGTTTCCGCCTTTCTTCTTCCCACAGATTGACTCACAAGGCGAGTTTTCATTTCTTCTAACAGACTTCTTTTCCCCGGTTATTATCAAGCGACCGTCGGCCTGTGGAGTACCTGTGCCGACAGTGCACTGAAGTGCCGTTGTCACTCCTTTGCAGATACTAAAAGGGTGTTACACAAGAAGTAGAAAATAATTTAACAAGCGGTAGTACAGATTAATTTGAATAAAGCATTCTACATAACAGCCGTTCAGTTCTTATTGGTTACAGAGACACAGCTGGCTACAGAGACGAGTTGTCATTTTGCGTGTTCGTACTCCAAATACTACCGCTTTATTTACAGATCGCCATTTTTGTTTCGTGGCTGTGCAGATGTACTTGAGTTTGCATAATTTAATTTGTCAACTGTGATTATGACTGTAGCTCATCTACAATGCATCGTTCAAGCAAGCAAGAGGTATTTATCAACGTAGAGTATGCCGATGTACTATACATGTACGGGTTTCCTAATAGGCAAGCTAATTCTCTTTGTAGATAGAGTGGTAAATAATTTCCTATCCGCAGAGTAACAGATTCGAGAGTGTTTACTCATGGTGTGACTCAGCTGCGTGGGCCTGACACATCGCTTAGCAGTCACATCTCATCTGAATGTAGAACTGAACTGAGCGTGGATGAGGCGGAAGGCATTACAAACTTGGTAGAAGGGAGTCCTTCACGAAGCACACGTACAATTTCTACACTTATCAGTGATAAATACACTCCTGGAAATTGAAATAAGAACACCGTGAATTCATTGTCCCAGGAAGGGGAAACTTTATTGACACATTCCTGGGGTCAGATACATCACATGATCACACTGACAGAACCACAGGCACATAGACACAGGCAACAGAGCATGCACAATGTCGGCACTAGTACAGTGTATATCCACCTTTCGCAGCAATGCAGGCTGCTATTCTACCATGGAGACGATCGTAGAGATGCTGGATGTAGTCCTGTGGAACGGCTTGCCATGCCATTTCCACCTGGCGCCTCAGTTGGACCAGCGTTCGTGCTGGACGTGCAGACCGCGTGAGACGACGCTTCATCCAGTCCCAAACATGCTCAATGGGGGACAGATCCGGAGATCTTGCTGGCCAGGGTAGTTGACTTACACCTTCTAGAGCACGTTGGGTGGCACGGGATACATGCGGACGTGCATTGTCCTGTTGGAACAGCAAGTTCCCTTGCCGGTCTAGGAATGGTAGAACGATGGGTTCGATGACGGTTTGGATGTACCGTGCACTATTCAGTGCCCCCTCGACGATCACCAGTGGTGTACGGCCAGTGTAGGAGATCGCTCCCCACACCATGATGCCGGGTGTTGGCCCTGTGTGCCTCGGTCGTATGCAGTCCTGATTATGGCGCTCACCTGCACGGCGCCAAACACGCATACGACCATCATTGGCACCAAAGCAGAAGCGACTCTCATTGCTGAAGACGACACGTCTCCATTCGTCCCTCCATTCACGCCTGTCGCGACACCACTGGAGGCGGGCTGCACGATGTTGGGGCGTGAGCGGAAGACGGCCTAACGGTGTGCGGGACCGTAGCCCAGCTTCATGGAGACGGTTGCGAATGGTTCTCGCCGGTACCCCAGGAGCAACAGTGTCCCTAATTTGCTGGGAAGTGGCGGTGCGGTCCCCTACGGCACTGCGTAGGATCCTACGGTCTTGGCGTGCATCCGTGCGTCGCTGCGGTCCGGTCCCAGGTCGACGGGCACGTGCACCTTCCGCCGACCACTGGCGGCAACATCGATGTACTGTGGAGACCTCATGCCCCACGTGTTGAGCAATTCGGCGGTACGTCCACCCGGCCTCCCGCATGCCCACTATACGCCCTCGCTCAAAGTCCCTCAACTGCACACACGGTTCACGTCCACGCTGTCGCGGCATGCTACCAGTGTTAAAGACTGCGATGGAGCTCCGTATGCCACGGCAAACTGGCTGACACTGACGGCGGCGGTGCACAAATGCTGCGCAGCTAGCGCCATTCGACGGCCAACACCGCGGTTCCTGGTGTGTCCGCTGTGCCGTGCGTGTGATCATTGCTTGTACAGCCCTCTCGCAGTGTCCGGAGCAAGTATGGTGGGTCTGACACACCGGTGTCAATGTGTTCTTTTTTCCATTTCCAGGAGTGTATACAAGAATATGGCGGACACCCTTATTATTAAAGCGGATTAATCGTCTTCGAGAAGGAGATGAAGGCATACGAATTTTATAGTTGGCTAGTTGCATATCAGCGAGTAACACCATTAACACTGTTCGCTGATAAACCCACTTCCACTCATGATGCTATCAAATAACGCTAGTAAACCACTTCGAAGGCCTGGTTAAAACGCACATGTCTTCGTGGGCACACTTTCCCAAGAAACTTTATTCTATGTCACTGTGTAGTGTGGTGTGGTGTGTCGTACGAAACAGTCACGAGATTGGCTCTGTTGTGATACCACGTCGTCTTACAGAACCCAGTTATCTAGACTTACTTGAAAACTTGCTTGCAGCATTATTGGAAGAGGTTCCTGAGCCGTGTTTGGCTCTTGTTCCCGCCATCATCTACTTTACACCCTGTATTTAACGTACTTCCACCTCACTACGTTTATTTAAATTAATACTGTCACTGAGTTGCTGCTTAGCCCGACCGTGACCGACACTAGCAGCGCCTATCTATATGTCCTCTCTCGTAGTATCTTTGCTCGGCTGTTATTACTTCTGTCGGAAGCGAGTCCGGGTCGCGAGTTCGGGTCTGCCAATCAGTTGGAACGCGTCCGGACCTGCCAGTCGGGGAGCTGCAATGCGGCACTAGTGTAATTGGGTTGGAGCAGCAGTGAGGTCTGCATCGACATGGCTCGGCCGACCATTGCCCCCACGCATCACTTGAGGCGGGCCACGGTCTTGGTAGATCGTCGGTCGGTCGTCCTAAGGGACGACGCGTTTTGGCTCGCCGATCGTTCATGAGTAGTTTGTGTGTGTGTGCATCGACTCCTGATTTGTCTTCGTCCGTGCTTAGTAACTGTTGGGTATAGTTCAGGTCTTCGTACAGTGTTTGTCAGCTTGTGTGTGTGGTTGGCGTTATTTTCACTGACGACTATTTTAGATGTTGTCGGCATTCTGAAGTGAGGTGGCCGGTTGTTGCCACTTAAATACTTATTCTAAAAAAAAAACATTGCAGACTTCTGCCTTTGGAAGGTTATGGTAATTTATTTTAAAATCTTATGTTTATCTATTCACCCTTGCCTTGAGGCTCTCAGACCCGCCGTGTTTTTACCACTTGTGATTTATCTTGTTGCTTTAAGATTTCTTGTTTGGAGGCCTTCAGCCGTGAAATAATTGTCTTTCGGTTCGGCTATGTGCCGTTTTGGTTTAAAGGTGTTATTAAATTACAGTTTATTACAATTTTGAGTGAATCTGACCGACACCTTATTTGGCCCTTTCCACAATCCTAATCACCTGTTCTGCCCAGCGGGTTTACCGTGCGTTGCAGTTCCTTTGGCTGCAAAGACGGCTGTGTTCTTCCGGCCTGACGGGGACCCTGCACCTACCAGTCATTGTGTGCCAAGTTCGTCGAAACCTAACGTTTCCTAGAAGACAGACCGCCAGAAATGTTATGTTTCTCGACCACCAAGGTACCTGTACCTCCCTCCTTTAGTTTTTCGTCTGTGAGGGAGACTGAAAAGTTAAATGTACAAAGAGAAAGTAAACACGGATAATAAACACCGATGCATACCATAAAAGAACGTAAGACGACGTGAGAAAAGTTACATGTGGTGTTGTCATGAGACTACAAAAGTGGATTCAAACCGTAGGTGTAATTTACGAAAATCGCCTTTCAACTTCATCAATTTCCTTCGCTAAACATCTTCTGTGCTTATTTGCTCGGATTATATTGCGACAGCACTATCTCTGTAACCAACGAATATTGGAACCTTTAAATATAGAATTTTTTATTCCAGGTAGTGTATAGTGCGACCTGCTAAATATTTATTGCTTCTCCCGAAAGGCGCTACGCTTCTGGTGCGAGGAGAGATCACAGCAGGCAACGCACTGCGGGTAGCGGCGACGGAGGAGGAGGAGGAGGCGGCCGAAGTTTGCAACACACAACGCACCCCCCTTGAGCGTCAAAGCGGCGTCCGCGCTACACGTAGATGAAAGCAGCTTCTTCACGGAGCGCAGCCTGCGTGGCTGTGGGCCCCGTGGGGCGTAAAGGAGACACGCAGGCCGTCAAAGGGCGTATGTTCAAGAATACGACCTACGACAACACAGAGTTATGCAGTTGCGCCCTAAACCTGCGACGTTCAGAAAATATTACACAGTACTTTGCTGTGTTCTCCCCTCTGCCTCAGATTCTTGACCGCTTCAATTCTTACATAAATCAATTTACATTACTTGCCATTAAAATTGCTACACCACGAAGATGACGTGCTACAGACGCGAAATTTAACCGACAGGAAGAAGATGCTGTGATATGCAAATGATTAGCTTTTCAGAGCATTCACACAAGGTTGGCGCCGGTGGCGACACTTACAACGTGCTGACATGAGGAAAGTTTACAATCGATTTCTCGTACACAAACAGCAGTTGACCGGCGTTGCCTGGTGAATCGTTGTTGTGATGCCTCGTGTAAGGAGGAGTAACGCGTACCATCACGTTTCCGACTTTGATAAAGGTCGGATTGTAGCCTATCGCGATTGTAGTTTATCGTATCGCGACATTGCTGCTCGCGTTGGTCGAGATCCAATGACTGTTAGCAGAACATGGAATCGGTAGGTTCAGGAGCGTAATACGGAACGCCGTGCTGGATCCCAACGGCCTCGTATCACGAGCAGTTGAGATGACAGGCATCTTATCCGCATGGCTGTAACGGATCGTGCAGCCGCGTCTCGATCCCTGAGTCAACAGATGGGGACGTTTGCAAGACAACAATTATCTGCACGAACAGTTCGACGACGTTTGCAGCAGCATGGACTATCAGCTCGGATACCATGGCTACCGTTACTCCTGACGCTGCATCACAGACAGGGGCGCCTGCGATGGTGTACTCAACGACGAACCTGGGTGCACGAATGGCAAAACGTCATTTTTTTGGATGAATCCAGTTTCTGTTTTTACCGCATCGTGATGATCGCATCGGTATTTGGCGACATCGCGGTGAACACACATTGGAAGCGTGTATTCGTCATCGCCGTTCTGGCGTATTACCCAGCGTGATGGTACGGGGTGCCATTGGTTAGATGTCTCGGTAACTTCTTGTTCGCGTTGACGGCACTTTGAACACTGGACGTTATATTTCAGATGTGTTACGACCCATGGCTCTACCCTTCATTCGATCCCTGCGAAACCCTACATTTCAGCAGAATAATGCACGACCTCACGTTGCAGGTCCTGTACAGGCCTTTCTGGATACAGAAAATGTTCAACTGCTGCCCTACCCACCACATTCTCCAGATCTCTCACCAATTGAAAACGTCTGGTCAAAGGTGGCCGTGCAACTGCCGCTTCACAATACGCCAGTCACTAGTCTTAATGAACTGTGGTATCGTGTTGAAGCTACATGGGCAGCTATACCTGTACACTCCATCCAAGCTCTGTTTGACTCAATGCCCAGGCGTATCAAGGCCGTTATTATGGTCAGAGGTGGTTGTTTTAGGTACTGATTTCTCAGGATCTATGCACCCAAGATGCGTGAAAATGTAATCACATGTCAGTTCTAGTATAATATATTTGTCCAATGAATACCCGTTTATCATCTGTATTTCTTCTTCGTGTATCAATTTTAATGGCCAGTAGTGTATTTATGTTGTCTTGAAACACACGCCTGTCTCTACATACGGACATCCTCTTTAGTCGCTTTTGTCCTGGCAACGTGACAGTCCTATGTGTGTGTGTGGGGGGGGGGGGTGTCTGTATGTATACTTGCGTGTGCGTGTGTTTGTGCCTGTGCGTGCTCAACGAGGAGGTCATTAGCAATCTTAATAAAATAAGTAGAAACGAATGGGTTACAACATCTAAAATATTACGAAGAGATACACGATAATGATACATAAAACATCTAAGCGGCTCTCTTATTTTCACTTACAGGGGGACAATTACCGAACTGTTAAAAAAAACGTCAATTAGTTACAAAATATGGCTTGCACACACTTTATGCAACATGTAAACGTCACTACAGATATTCAGATTTAGGTTATGACATGTTCGATATGCCTGTCATCATTGACGATTATGTGGCACAGACGAATGGCGAAATTCTGCATGACCTGCTGAAGAGTCGGAACATCGATGCTGTCGATGACCTCCTGAATGTCTGTTTCGGCTCAGCAATGATTTTGGGATTATTGCTGTACAGTTTGTTTTTAATATAGCCCCACAGAAAGGAGTCGCATGTGTTCAGATCTGGAGAGTATAGCGGCCAATCGACGCCCATCCCAGTGGCCTCTGGGTACCCCAGAGCCAGAATGTCGTCCCCATAGTGCTCCTCTACATCTACATCTACATTTATACTCCGCAAGCCACCCAACGGTGTGTGGCGGAGGGCACTTTACGTGCCACTGTCATTTCCTCCCTGTCCTGTTCCAGTCGCGTATGGTTCGCAGGAAGAACGACTGCCGGAAAGCCTCCGTTCGCGCTCGAATCTCTCTAATTTTACATTCGTGATCTCCTCGGAAGGTATAAGTAGGGGGAAGCAATATATTCGATACCTCGTCCAGAAACGCACCCTCTCGAAACCTGGACAGCAAGCTACACCGCGATGCAGAACGCCTCTCTTGCAGAGTCTGCCACTTGAGTTTGTTAAACATCTCCGTAACGCTTAAACGCTTACCAGATAACCCTGTGACGAAACGCGCCGCTCTTCTTTCGATCTTCTCTATCTCCTCTGTCAACCCGACCTGGTACGGATCCCACACTGATGAGCAATACTCAAGTATAGGTCGAACGAGTGTTATGTAAGCCACCTCCTTTGTTGACGGACTACATTTTCTAAGGACTCTCCCAACGAATCTCAACCTGGTACCCCCCTTACCAACGATTAATTTTATATGATCATTCCACTTCAAATCGTTCCGCAAGCATACTCCCAGATATTTTACAGAAGTAACTGCTACCAGTGTTTGTTCCGCTATCATATAATCATACAATAAAGGCTCCTTCTTTCTATGTACTCGCAATACATTACATTTGTCTATGTTAAGGGTCAGTTGCCACTCCCTGAACCAAGTGCCTATCCGCTGCAGATCTTCCTACATTTCCCTGCAATTTTATAATGCTGCAACTTCTCTGTATACTACAGCATCATCCGCGAAAAGCCGCATGGAACTTCCGGCACTATCTACTAGGTCATTTATATATGTTGTAAAAAGCAATGGTCCCATAACACTCCCCTGTGGCACGCCAGAGGTTACTTTAACGTCTGTAGACGTCTCTCCATTGAGAACAACATGCTGTGTTCTGTTTGATAAAATCTCTTCAATCCAGCCACACTGCTGGTCTGATATTCCATAGGCTCTTACTTTGTTTATCAGGCGACAGTGCGGAACTGTATCGAACGCCTTCCGGAAGTCAAGGAAAATGGCAGCTACCGTTGAGCCTGTATCTAATATTTTGTAGGTCTCATGAACAAATAAAGCGAGTTGGTTCTGACACGATCGCTGTGTCCGGAATCCATGTTGATTCCTACAGAGTACATTCTTTTCCAAAAACGACATGATACGAGAGCAAAAAACATGTTCTAAAATTCTACAACAGATCGACGTCAGAGATATAGGTCTATAGTTTTGTGCATCTGCTCGACGACCCTTCTTGAATACTGGGATTACCTGTGCTCTCTTCCAATCATTTGGAACCTTCCGTTCCTCTAGAGACTTGCGGTACACGGCTGTTAGAAGGGGGGCAAGTTCTTTCGCGTACTCTGTGTAGAATCGAATTGGTATCCCGTCAGGTCCAGTGGACTTTCCTCTGTTGAGTGATTTCAGTTGCTTTTCTATTCCTTGGACACTTATTTCGATGTCAGCCAATTTTTCGATTGTGCGAGGATTTAGAGAAGGAACTGCAGTGCGGTCTTCCTCTGTGAAACAGATTTGGAAAAAGGTGTTTAGTATTTGAGCTTTAAGCGTGTCATCCTCTGTTTCAATGTCATCATCATCCCGGAGTGTCTGGATATGCTGTTTTGTGCCACTTACTGATTTAACGTAAGACGAGAACTTCCTAGGATTTTCTGTCAAGTCGGTACATAGAATTTTACTTTCGAATTCACTGAACGCTCCACGCATAGCCCTCCTTACGCTAACTTTGACATCGTTTAGCCTCTGTTTGTCTGAGAGGTTTTGGCTGCGTTTAAACTTGCAGTGAAGCTCTCTTTGCTTTCGTAGTAGTTTCCTAACTTTGTTGTTGAACTACGGTGGGTTTTTCCCGTCCCTCACAGTTTTACTCGGCACGTACCTGTCTAAACCGCATTTTACGATTGCCTTAAACTTTTTCCATAAACACTCAACATTGTTAGTGTCGGAATAGAAATTTTCGTTTTGATCTGTTAGGTAGTCTGAAATTTGCCTTCTATTACTCTTGCTAAACAGATAAACCTTCCTCCTTTTTTTTATATTCCTATTTACTTCCATATTCAGGGATGCTGCAACGACCTTATGATCACTGATTCCCTGTTCTGCGCTTACAGAGTCGAAAAGTTCGGGTCTGTTTGTTATCAGTAGGTCCAAGATGTTATATCCACGAGTCGGTTCTCTGTTTAATTGCTCGAGGTAGTTTTCGGATAGTGCACTCAGAATAATGTCACTCGATGCTCTGTCCCTACCATCCGTCCTAAACATCTGAGTGTCCCAGTCTATATCTGGTAAATTGAAATCTCTACCTAAGACTATAACATGCTGAGGAAATTAATGTGAAATGTATTCAAGATTTTCTCTCAGTTGTTTTGCCACTAATGCTACAGAGTCGGGAGGTCGGTAAAAGGAGACAATTATTAACCTAGCTCGGTTGCTGAGTGTAACCTCCACCCATAATAATTCACAGGAACTATCCACTTCTACTTCACTACAGGATAAACTACTACTAACAGCAACAAACATGCCACCGCCGGTTCCATGCAATCTATCCTTTCTAAACACCGTCTGTGCCTTTGTAAAAATTTCGGCAGAATTTATCTCTGGCTTCAGCCAGCTTTCCGTACCTATAACGATTTCAGCTTCGGTGCTTTCTATCAGCGCTTGAAGTCCTCCAGAACAACAAACATTGTCCTGCTTCCACGTGGGTCGAATTCCGTCTTCCATGAACCACATCTTGTAGAAATCAGGATCACTTTGTAACACAGGGATGAAGTCATCGAAAATTTTCACGTACCATTCCGTAGTCACTGTGCCATCAAGGAATATTGCACCGATTATTCCGTGCCTGGACACTGCACACCACACAGTCACCCGTAGAGGGTGAAGAGACTTCTCGATCGCGAAATGCGGATTCCCAGTCCCCCAAAATGCGCAAATTTTTCTTATTGACCAACCCATTCAAATCAATGTCGGCTTCATCACGAAACCAACCTACACAGCGCATACTACTTCTCGACAAGCTCCGCAGCCAACCGCAAACCGTTCAGAAGTAATGACGATTTTATTTCATATAGTTCACTAACTGTCACCCTGTGTCTCCATCCGTTGAATCTTACTATTTTTCACACTTTCATTTCGTCAGATCATCTATGAAAACACGAAGAAAACTAGAAGAAGGTTGCATGAGCTATAAAAGAATGAATGACTCGCAGATCACATACAACAAGAGATGGGTGAACCAGTGACTCGATAATAACGTATTACAAATTCCTCGCTAATACACTACTGGCCATTAAAATTGCTGAACCAAGAATAAATGCAGATGATAAACGGGTACTCACTGGACAAATATATTTTACTAGAACTGACATGTGATTACATTTTCACGCAGTTTGGGTGCATAGATACTGAGAAATCAGTATCCATAACAATCACCTCTGGCTGTAATAACGGCCTTGATACGCCTGGGCATTGAGTCAAACAGAGCTTAGATGTGTACAGGTACAGCTGCCTATGCAGCTTCAACACGATACCACACTTCATCAAGAGTAGTGACTGGCGTATTGTGACGAGCCAGTTGCTCGGCCACCACTAACCAGACGTTTTCAATTGGTGACAGATCTGGAGAATGTGCTGGCCAGGGCAGCAGTTGAACATTTTCTGTATCCAGAAAGGCCCGTAGAGGACCTGCAACATGCGATCGTGCATTATCCTGCTGAAATGTAGGGTTTCGCAGGAATCGAATGGAGGGTAGAGCCACGGGTCGTAACACATCTAAAATGTAACGTCCACGGTTCAAAGTGCCGTCAATGCGAACAAGAGGTGATCGAGACGTGTAACCAATGGCACCCCGTACCATCACGCCGGGTGTTACGCCAGTGTGGCGATGACGAATACACTCTTCCAATGTGCGTTCACCGCGATGTCGCTAAACACGGATGCGACCATCATGATGCTGTAAACAGAACCTGGATTCATCCGAAAAAATTACGTTTTGCCATTCGTACACCCAGGTTCGTCGTTGAGTACACCATCGCAGGCGCTCCTGTCTGTGATGCAGCGTCAGGAGTAACGGTAGCCATGGTCTCCGAGCTGATAGTCCATACTGCTGCGAACGTCGTCGAACTGTTCCTGCAGATGGTTGTTGTCTTGCAAACGTCCCCATCTGTTGACTGAGGGATCGAGACGCGGCTGCACGATCCGTTACAGCCATGCGGATAAGATGCCTGTCATCTCGCTGCTAGTGATACGGGGCCGTTGGGAAGCAACACGGCGTTCCGTATTACCATCCTGAACCCATCGATTCCATATTCTGCTAACAGTCATTGGATGTCGACCAACGCGAGCAGCAATGTCGCGATACGATAAACTACAGTCGCGATAGGCTACAGTCCGACCTTTAGCAAAGTCGGAAACGTGATGGTACGCATTTCTCCTCCTTACACGAAGCATCACAACAACGTTTCACCAGGCAACGCCGATCAACTGCTGTTTGTGTATGAGAAACAGGTTGTAAGCTTTCCTCATATCAGCACGTTGTAGGTGTCGCCAACGGCGCCAACCTTGTGTGAATGCTCTGAAAAGCTAATCATTTGCATATCACAGCATCTTCTTCCTGTCGGTTAAATTTCGCGTCTGTAGCACGTCATCTTCGTGGTGTAGTAATTTTAGTACCCAGTAGTGTATTTTAAGAGGACAGTAGCAGATTTCACAGAATCTTACAGTCGTTCCACTATCAGTTAAAACAGAAGCCAAATCAGCAGGTAAATTACTTACTGTTTTTCTGTATGACTGTACAACAGAGTCAACAAAACTTTGTCGTACAGTGATACGTACGCCACAAACAGCACACATTGAAGGGTCCTCTCGCTGGTGAAACAAGTCACGTGTTTTTGATTTGTGCACTATGCGAAGACGAGTGGATAGTATCTCATCTCACTGTGTGAATGGAAAGAGGTGGGCCATGGCCGCTTGTTGACTTTAGTATGTGCAGCAGATTGCGTGATACTTCCAGCCGCTCTTCTCGCACCTACATATGACCCTCTACTTCAACGACGAGGCGTTAGCTTGAACGGGGATGGGTCACTGAATCGTCCGTATATTATTACAAGCCTTTTCGGCAGCATTTGCTAGACAGAACACACGCTGATTTTAGCGGATAGTGTAAATTACAGTGTCTTCCGCATGTTCCTTTCTTCGTCTGTCGTGAGGAGAACCTTCTCATTCCTTATACTTTCAGTTCAAGTAAATTTCAACATCCTTCTATAGCACCACATCTCAAACGCTTTGATTCCCTCATCTTCCGGTTTTTCCGCAATCCATTGTTCGCTGCCCCTCATTGCTATGCTCCAAACGTAAATTCCTAGAAACTCTTCCTCAGATTAAGGCCGATGTGTGTGTGTGTGTGTGTGTGTGTGTGTGTGTGTGTGTGTGTGCGTGTGTTTGTGTGTGTGTGTGTGTGTGTGCGCGTATGGTGAGTGGTTTATGTGTCTCTCTTTTACTGACGAAGGCTGTAACCGAAAAGCTTATCCGAGTGTGTTTTAATTATGCCTGTCTGCAACTTGATGTGTCTTCTTTACGGTAAGTAGCAATCTGTCTTTTCCCATATAGTTCGTAAGTATTAATATTTAACTTCCTAATTCAGCCAACAAACCTTTCCAAGGACTCTCCTTGCCTTTGAGTTACAGTATTGAGCAGTTAACCATGACAGCTAGAGCTATTTTTTCTCCTGTACAGTTCCAACAGTCCTATCTGCAGGTCCTCGACAGATCGAGCATTTCGTAACTTCTCATAGCACATCACATGTGCCATAGCATCCCTGTGAGGCATACTTAATAGCTGCTCGTCTCTCTATCCCACCTAACTTTGCAACTGTAAGTAAATTACCTGTTGTTGCTGTTGTGTTCAGTCCAGAGACTGGTTTCATGTATCTCTCCGTGCTACTCTCTTCTGTGCAAGCCTCTTCATCTCCGAATAACTGCTGTAACCTACATCCTTCTGAATCTGATCAGTGTATTCATCTGTTGGTCTCCCTCTACGATTTTTACCCTCCAGGCTTCCCTCCAATACCAAACTGGTGGTCCCTTGATGCCTGAGAACGTGTCATACAACCGATTCTTTCTCCTAGTCAAGTTGTCCCCAAATCTGTTCAGCATCTTCTCATTAGTTACGTGATATACCCATCTAATCTCCAGCGGTCTTCTGTAGCACCACATTTCTAAAGCTTTTATTCTCTTCTTGTCTACACTGTATATCGTCCATGTTTCACTTCCATACATGGCTACATGGCTACACCCTATACAAATACTTTCAGAAAACGCTTCCTGACTCTTAAATCTATAGTCGATGTTAACAAATTTCTCTTCTTCAGAAACTCTTTCCTTGCCATTGCCAGTCTACATATTATATACCCTCTACTTCGACCATTTTAGTTATTTTTCTCTCCAAATAGCAAAACTCATTTACTACTTTAAGTGTCTCATTCCCTAATCTAATTCCCTCAGAATCACCTGATTTAATTCGACTACATTCCATTATCCTCATTTTACTTTTGTTGATTTTCATCTTATATCCTCCTTTCAAGACACCGTCCATTCCGTTCAACTGCTCTTCCAAGTCCTTTGCTGTCTCTGACAAAATTACAATGTCGTCGGCAAACCTCAAAGTTTTTATTCCTTCTCCATGGATTTTAATTCCTGCTCCAAATTACCTACAAAAGTGAAATAACCTATCCCTGATTTGCCGCAGAACGAAGTTACTAAGGAGGTGGGGCAGGCATTTGGGGCAAGAAGGTACAAGTTAAGAGAGTGTTCTCTTCTGTCCAGCCATAATCCTTAAAGTTGTCTAAGTAAATCTACTGTATCAGCTCGCATTTGAGCAATTTTATCAAACAAAGTGTTGAACTTTTTTTTTTTTTTTGAGTTGATAGTTTTTCACCTGATGCCATTTTTCTTAATACTTGAAACGGAAAATAAAAATATTACCAAATAGAAAAGAAAAAGAAATAAATAAATGTACAGGCCCATACAAAAGTTTCAAGTCAAAGAAGAGGATGTGGCAATTGAAATATTCGAAGAAACGAGTGAGCCATGTGACTCTCGTACGATACTTCGATGCCGGCACTTTGTGCATTCTTTCTGTTGCGTCACTGCCTTGGTCCGCAGCCCCTTGTGCCGGTCGCCGCAGCTGGGAGGAGTGGCTCGAGGGTCGCGAGGACGGAAGAACGCACAGCGGTGAGCAGCGGACGCTTCCTTCTTCCGGAAAGTCCGCCTGGCGTTGCTTCTGCGCGGGTTGGCAATGGTTACAACCATTACAACCAGAGCCGGAGCGGAGCTCTTGCATGGCCGAGTCGCTTGGACGTCCTGCGTGATGTGACCGAGTGTTTCCTGCGCAGCGGCTAGTGTTTCCCGCTCGTATAATGTTCTCTTACGCCTCGATTTGCTGGTGGGTACTTCAAGCGAGAGAGGGTGAGAGTATTCATGTTGGTTGTGCGACGCCCGTCTTATATACTGTTTCACCTTGTAAGCATGTTTTCACTGTCATTGTTACCTTGAACACTGCCGCTGGCAGCAGTTTGCTGGTTTGGTTCCGTAATGTAAATTGAACCCATCGTGTTAATTCCGGTTCCCGTGGTCCGGTCTGTCTGGCGAGTGAAGTGAACACTACTGTTATTAGTATCGCACTATTTGTTCGCATATACGAGGGCTGTTCAGAAAGTAAGCTCCGATTGATCGCGAAATGGGAACCACAGTGAAAATTAGAAATGTTTTATTTTTAACAGTTAGCTACACCATCCAGCTACTTCTCTACGTAGTTGCCGTTCTGACTAAGACATTTGTCGTAGCGTTGTACCAACTTTCCAATACCCTCATCATAAAAGACAGCCGCCAGTGCTTTCCGCCAATTCTCTACGCTGGCCTACAGCTCGTTTTCTGTGCCAAAATGTTGTATTCATAGCCAGCGGTTCATGTGAGCAGAAATGAAACGCAGGGGGAGTCAAATACGGGCTGTATTGTGGGTAGTCAAACATTTCCAATTGAAAACGATGCAGGAGCATCTTCATTGCCCCTTCAGAATGCGGGTGAGAATATTGCCTTGTAGAAGAAACTGCACGACAGTTATGTAATGTTGGCTGTATAGCTTCAGGCGAAATTTCTCACCAGGTCCTCGTACTTGGCGGGAGACACTATTCTCTAGACAACTTTACGCGATCACTGTGAGCTCAGAAATGAGAGGAGTGACGTGATGCTATCTAGGGTCATACTAGAGACACTGCCCAACACATCTGTGCAAAGCTTTATCGGATTATCATAGTCGTTTCCATTTCGCGATCAATCGGAGCTTACTTTCTGAACAGCCCTCGTATGTTTAAGTTATGGCCGCACTCGCTGACACTTGAGTCCAGCCCCGTCTGGATCCTCCCTGTTTCAATCCAGTGCCTAATAATAAAAAAGAGAAGAGGGGAATTTCTTGAAGCAGTTTCCTGCATATGTACATTTGTGTTTGAATTGTATCTGTTCCATTATCGCTCGCTCGTGGCCAATCTAGGGTGTTATAGATGTGGTTCCATTTGGAATTTCCGGCCAGTAGCCTGTTTAGCAGTGCTGTGACGTGTATCTTGTCTGGAGGCGAGAACCTCGGTGTGCCTTTTGGCAGGATCACGAACTGTATTTACATTCACCTCTTGTAGTACACCACGATCGAATGGCATTCTGTTTCAATTTTTAACTGTTTAAAAACTGATTTTGCATAAGCTTCTCTCATTATTATAGTGAGGGATAAAATTATTAATTATTTGAGTACGGATTTGTCATTATTATTGTTCTGAGATAATTTTTTAATTCCTTAAAATCTAACGTTGTCAGTCAGGTTTGTCATATACTGTTCTGGAATAGAACCAGTAACTACATTCTGTGGAGATAACTTTTGGCCATTTAAAAGAGATGACTGTTCAGTACCATGTATTAACTATTTTAAAGTTCAATACCTCAAGTCAAGATATCATTGTGTTCGAGACAGAAAAAGAATTATTATTTAAATCTGCTTTTTAATCAATTGGAAAGGTTGTTTTTTAATTGTGATATGATTTAAAATAAAGTCAGCGTATGTAACTATCAATGCTGTTGTCCTTGCATGTTTTGCTGGTCCAGCCTTCCCCTCCACGGCCACTTGGGCTGCAACCATCGCCGTTTTAAGCCAAAGACGCTTCAATAAGTTATACAAGAAGAATAAGACGTCCAAAGGGAGATGGTAACCTGATTTTGACGGATGACTAAAATACGAGTGTGGGTGAGGAACGGGCCAAGGGAATTCCGGACAACTATGGACTTGGAAGAAGAAATGAAAGGGAGACCGAGTAATTGAGTTCTGTTACACGCACAAATTAGTTGCTGCTAACACACTTTATTAACGTAACAAGCAGATAAGAGATTCTTAGACTAGGCACTAAAGACTTAAGGAGACAATCGGTCGACTACGTTTCAGTGAAATCACGTTTCAGAAATCAGTCTAAAGACTGCGCGAGACAGTCCTCTGCAGACATAAACAGTGACCACAACTTGGTCCTGATGAAAGATTCATTCATACTCAAATGCCTAAAGGAAAACGGGAAATAGAAAAAACTAATACTGGAAGACATTATGCTGAAAAATTTCCAAAATGGCAGAATAACAAAAGAAATTTAAATCGCAGTTGATGAACTAGGAAAAGATGAATGCAGAAGACTGGGGAATTTAGTCAATAGAGAAGCTAGGTAGGCAAAAGAATGCTTTATTAAGAATACGAAGAGGAAGAAAATATGCATAGTGAACGAAACGTGAAGACGTGGTGAAGAGATGGTTCAAGACCAGCGTCCGGCAATCCTGATTCAGGTTTTCCGTGATTTCCCTAAATCGCTTCAGGCAAATGCCGGGATTGGTCCTTTGAAAAGGCACTGCCGGCATCCTTCCCTAATCCGATGGGACCGATGGCCTCGCTGTCTGGTCCCCTCCCCCGAATAAATCAACAAACCAATCTACTGGTTCAAATGGCTCTGAGCGCTATGGGACTTAACATCGGAGGTCATCAGTCCGCTATAACTTAGAACTACTTAAACCTGACTAACCTAAGGATATCAGACACATCCATGCCCGAGGCAGGATTCGAACCTGCGACCGTAGAGGTCGCGCGGTTCTAGACTGAAGCGCCTAGAACCGATCAGCCACAAGGCCGGCAATCTACTGGTAGATCCGCCTCTCGTAACCCTGGCGGACAATCCCGTATTACATACGGGTATCCGGACACTTTTGATCAAGTAGTGCATACTTAGATTTATCCCAAGAATCTCACAGCTATCAGTTTCACGTTATTCCCAGATTTCTGAACATAATATTATATGATTTCCACTGGTTCTTACGACTGATTCAAAGCCTGCGGCTTTCTTCCGGGTATCTCGGTACCCAATCATGAGTTTTATAGTATGAGGAACATTGGTATTTCCTTGTGTCTTGAACTAGTGCTCCGGGGTCTGCTAGAGCTATCGTCATCTGAATTAAATAGAGAGTCGTCTAACAAGGGGAACTCCGCACCGTAACCAGCCTCACATTTAGTGCTAAGATAGGCCAGTGGATAGTCTGTCAAAAACTGAACACAGATCAAGATGTGCAACATTGCGCACAGTTGTATAGCGACAGCGCCGTGGTTATGTGGTCAGCGTGTCGGACTGCATAGGAGGAGATCCGTGTTCACATCTCCTTCGTTCGCCCTTTTTTTCTTTTTGTGGTATGCGTACTGTAAGACCTTCAGTACACACACCATCAGATTATTTGACTTGTCGCTCTAACGAAGTAGGCGTGTGTCAGCAATATGTCTCGTGGTCTTATCGTGGCGTGTTTATCTTCTGCCGTTAGGTCAGGCGATAGAAATGCCACTTGCACGCTTAGAGTAGCAGATTGACGGTGACCAACTTTAAACAGAACTTGATTAATTTTCACACACATTTATTAAAATAATAACAAGCATAAAAATTACTTAACTTGGTTCTGGATACTATTTACAATTGACAATCTGAAGCTCCTTTGGTATTGGTACGTTAATTCTCTGATACTTGACAAAAGTGTCTATACGTTTATCTTCATGGCTATGTACAGGAATATGGTAATCTTGTTAGGCGCAGACTGAAACTTGACTATACACTGATACAGACAAATGTAGAGCTCGTACAGACTGGTACAGACTAATTCAGCCTGGTACAGACTGGTGCAGACAAATGCAGACTGACTAATCGGAGGTCTGTACACTCGTTGTAATACCTCGCGCGTTCCTGTATCACTGCGCGAGTGTGATCAGCAAGGAGAAAAGGTTCTACGTTAGCAGCAGTCCCATTGGCTGCGTTACATATTAATACGCGGATCGGTGGAAGCAGAATTTGGTCCGTCTCTACGGCAGCGCCATCTCGTAGTGCGGAGACGTACGAGCGCTGCGGCTGTTGTGCGTAGCAGGGCGTGCTGTAGTGGAAAAGTTGTGGACGCGCTGACTACGCGGAACTATGTACACAACACTTTTTAAACTTAACTTCCATCTGGTCATTTAGGTGCCTGTTCATTGTATTCAAATTTGTTTCTGTGTTGTCGTTATAAATCTGTGTGCAACAGTGAAGTGTAAAGAATGAACCTCCACGTATATGTGCCTCCTATTTGTTCTACACAAGTACTACATGCTATGATTGTTGCGTTCGTTTTCGAAGTTTGGGCTCTTGAATTCCTTTGTTATAACATAGTTCACACCCTTTCATTTGCTGATTTCCTTTCTGTGAGATGTCTGTGTGGCATCTCGTCTCGTCTCCCTATTCATCACATTTACTTGTGACTGTAATATATTCTTACCACATGACTCATATTCTATAGCCAATGTGACTAAAGAAAAAGAACGTCAATAACCGGAAGAAATGTCCATAATTTTATAAACAAAAAGGAGGGGGACACAATGGAAATTTGAACAAGGGTCTCTTGCTTCGCAGTCCCACTCTGTGACCACACAACTATGGCGCTGTGGTTCTTCACATTTTCTCGATGTAGCATATGTTGAGCTTGGACCGTTGACTGTTTCTACACTCCTGGAAATGGAAAAAAGAACACATTGACACCGGTGTGTCAGACCCACCATACTTGCTCCGGACACTGCGAGAGGGCTGTACAAGCAATGATCACACGCACGGCACAGCGGACACACCAGGAACCGCGGTGTTGGCCGTCGAATGGCGCTAGCTGCGCAGCATTTGTGCACCGCCGCCGTCAGTGTCAGCCACTTTGCCGTGGCATACGGAGCTCCATCGCAGTCTTTAACACTGGTAGCATGCCGCGACAGCGTGGACGTGAACCGTATGTGCAGTTGACGGACTTTGAGCGAGGGCGTATAGTGGGCATGCGGGAGGCCGGGTGAACGTACCGCCGAATTGCGCAACACGTGGGGCGTGAGGTCTCCACAGTACATCGATGTTGTCGCCAGTGGTCGGCGGAAGGTGCACGTGCCCGTCGACCTGGGACCGGACCGCAGCAACGCACGGATGCACGCCAAGACCGTAGGATCCTACGCAGTGCCGTAGGGGACCACACCGCCACTTCCCAGCAAATTAGGGACACTGTTGCTCCTGGGGTATCGGCGAGGACCATTCGCAACCGTCTCCATGAAGCTGGCCTACGGTCCCGCACACCGTTAGGCCGTCTTCCGCTCACGCCCCAACATCGTGCAGCCCGCCTCCAGTGGTGTCGCGACAGGCGTGAATGGAGGGACGAATGGAGACGTGTCGTCTTCAGCGATGAGAGTCGCTTCTGCCTTGGTGCCAATGATGGTCGTATACGTGTTTGGCGCCGTGCAGGTGAGCGCCACAATCAGGACTGCATACGACCGAGGCACACAGGGACAACACCCGGCATCATGGTGTGGGGAGAGATCTCCTACACTGGCCGTACACCACTGGTGATCGTCGAGAGGACACTGAATAGTGCACGGTACGTCCAAACCGTCATCGAACCCATCGTTCTACCATTCCTAGACCGGCAAGGGAACTTGCTGTTCCAACAGGACAATGCACGTCCGCATGTATCCCGTGCCACCCAACGTGCTCTAGAAGGTGTAAGTCAACCACCCTGGCCAGCAAGATCTCCGGATCTGTCCCCCATTGAGCATGTTTGGGACTGGATGAAGCGTCGTCTCACGCGGTCTGCACGTCCAGCACGAACGCTGGTCCAACTGAGGCGCCAGGTGGAAATGGCATGGCAAGCCGTTCCACAGGACTACATCTCTACGATCGTCTCCATGGGAGAATAGCAGCCTGCATTGCTGCGAAAGGTGGATATACACTGTACTAGTGCCGACATTGTGCATGCTCTGTTGCCTGTGTCTATGTGCCTGTGGTTCTGTCAGTGTGATCATGTGATGTATCTGACCCCAGGAATGTGTCAATAAAGTTTCCCCTTCCTGGGACAATGAATTCACGGTGTTCTTATTTCAATTTCCAGGAGTGTATTTTGCTTCTTTTTTTACAGTTCAGTAGAGGTCACTCCTGTTTTCATGCTTGATCCGTGTTCAGTTTTTTACCACTAAATCTGAGGGGGTGCGATGGAGAGTTTTCCTCGTAAGCTACGTACACCACTTCATGCACATCACACACCATCAAGCATTTGGTGCAGCCTCTCATATGTCGTGTATCCTTGAGTTGTTTCTCATCCCTGTGGCGTAAGTGCATGATGTCAGAACATAGCTTGTCACAGAACATTCGAAGGCTCTATCTCAAGCCTTCTGTTCGGCTCAGAACTAGAGGGCGCCAATCAGTGTTGGGGACAGTGCTGGAACTAAAAACGTATGATTTCGGACCACAGGAGACAGGCATCGTTGGCTGCAGTCAGCATCTATACTACTCAGTGTGCGAGAACGGGACTCACATTGAACTGCATTTCGTTTGCTGCAACGTTTACGTGAACACCGAATAAAGAACTCTGAATTAAAATCAAGCATTGATTCCATTTCAAATTCAGGGTTTGTTACGCTGCAATTATTTAAGTTTCCTGCACAATATGAAATTCCAACAGCAACGAAAGGGGTCTGTGTTATAGCAAGAGAAAAACTTGGGATAAAATTTAATGATTTCTTGAAAATAACCTTATCTCTCGATATTTTGCGTAGGTTGTGCTCACTGAAAAACTCACATAACAATGCGAGAACAGTACTAAAGTGTGACAAACGAACACAATATACACTACTGTTGAAGAGGGAAAGCGAATGGAATATGACCAGAAGTAATATGCGCAGAACCCATTATGACACTATAGTGATCGACTTTGTAGGAGCTGAGTCCAATTCGTGATGACTTCGAAAAAAAATCAAGGAGGCATCCTCAATGATATTTGCCATGATATCGTCATCAACAGCTTAGCCTTCTGTTACTTCCTACCTCACCAAATCAGCGATTCTCGAACAGAAACGAATAATATTCTTACAATACTGCTACAAATACATTAATTTATACTTTGTACATTGTATTCTTGGGTTTTGATTTCTCCGTGATGAAATGGACGAAATAAATACCCACCACATAAAAACGTATAAACACATATTTTCAGGCCGGCCGTTGTGGCCGAGCGGTTGTAGGCGCTTTAGTCCGCAACCGCGCCGTTGCTACGGTCGCAGGTTCGAATCCTGCCTCGGGCCTGGATGTGTGTGATGTCCTTAGGTTAGTTAGGTTTAAGTAGTTCTAAGTCTAGGGGACTGACGACCTCCGATGTTAAGTCCCATAGTGCTTAGAGCCATTTGAACCATATTTTCAGTTGACAATAATCCTCCATCCTTTATAATTTGGCGACAAATACTAGCAATGGAAAGTCAGGAAATACCAGCAAGAAGTCCAGTGGGAGAAATCTTGAAATTCTGATTAAGCCTACAATAATAGTGTATTAACGTATGGTGAACTATCGCCAGACAGCAAGACTAGCCTTACAATGTGAGGCAGCATACTAGACTTGGTAATAAAGTGCACATAGTATGTATTGGTGTTCGTTTGTGTCTGCCACCGACACTGTAAGCAAATAAATTTTTTTTCACAGATTCAGGATTAGGGTGTACTGCAGTTTCCGACGAGTCCGGATGGCCGCGAACTTTAACACGCCACTTCTGGAATTTGGGTGTACGCCGAAATCAGTCGAATCTTCCCGGATGATTAACGACGAGGGCGGTTTCTCGATATCGCGGCCAGTCTGCGTGTGGTTCTTAGGCGGTTTCCCACATCCAACTAGGTGAATACAGGGTTGGTATCCAAGTCCCGTCCCAGTCTCGCGATTCAGAAACATTTAGCGAACATTCTCACGCTTTCACATGGGACTACACTATAGCCCGCGTCACACAGTACGCCGCTTCTGCGCATAGAGGCGGAGCCATAGGGAAGCGTGGAGGGGATGAGGTCTGCTCATGCATGGCGGCAGAGAGCAGGAAAACAAAGTCCGCGTTGCCGAAATACGTTGCTGCGGTTAACAGTCACTTTCATTTCAAAAAATGGTTCAAATGGCTCTGAGCACTACGGGACTTAACATCTGAGGTCATCAGTCCCCTAGACATAGAACTACTTAAACCTAACTAACCTAAGGACGTCACACACATCCATTCCCGAGGCAGGATTCGAACCTGCGACCGTAGCGGTTGCGCGGTTCCAGACTGACGCGCCTAGAACCGCTCGGCCACTCCGGCCGGCTCACTTCCATTTGGCTATGGTGCATCGTATTATATGTTCAAATCTACGAGGGGAAATATACATTTTCAAACCGATTTCGATTTCACATGAGAGACGTCTTATTTCAACTCTTGACTTTGTTTCCACTGCTCCATAGCATTAGTCCGCGTGACGTCGGAAGGCAAGAACAGCCGATGCAGCTTTGTGAAGACGTCAAGTAGAATTTTTCTCAAAATGATGATTGTCTAACGACAAATATAATCGAAACTGGTTGCGACAAACTGTCATTTGTCGATTTGGACTGCATTGTAAGTAAACATGTAATACAAATGAAAATTTAACTTCAAACTCAAATCGAAGTCATTATATGTGCTTGGCAACTCATTCTACTCGATGTAATTTTTTTTTTTAATGTTTGTAATTCATGTATGTGTGGGTGTGTGCGTGTGCGTGTTAAATGTAAATTATTGTGAGTACAAACAAAATTACTGGCAGCAAAGACTAGTGCAAACGACTATCATCAAAATTGTCAGTACATTATTATATTATTCGCTGTCAAAGGTCATTATGAGTGGAAACTCGTTCGACACTACGGCGAGAGAATGCATTTACGATCCACTGAACAGGCAAACAATTAACCGTATTTCATGAGTAACTTGAGGGAATGCTCACCGATAACATCTAAAACCACCGATATCTCGACGGGTAATCCTCCCCATAATTTTAAGGCATTTTCCGGTTCCTGCCCTGAAAATGATAGGGGTGTACTTCTCGCAATATTGGCGTTTTTGACGAATTTATCTAGCGCCATTATCGCTGTTAATTACAGCATACAACACGCTGAGCAAAGCTTAACTTCTCCTTGGGCAGTATGTGGAACATTATAGTCTACTTACGTCATGAGATTCAAATTTCCAATCAATAAAGAATAGGAAGTTCTTATATACCATATATGCAACTGATATCTTGACAAACAAATTTTTTAAGCTATGAGTCTTTAAAATCAAGAAATAATATTACTTTACTTCGTTCCAAAGTCTACATCGTAATAGAATCGTCACTGCTCTCTGTTTCCGTGTCTGAACCACGTAATTGTAAATTTTAGTATAGGTTCAAGGCTTATATCCATCTTCAACTCCGTACCAAAGTCTTCTTTCTGGAGCTTTTCGCCGTGCCACCCACACTGAAGGGGATGCTGTCTATTGCTTCACGCACAGGTGACTCAGCTCCTGTTAAGTTGAATGTTTCGTTTTTGCCCTCACATATCTTTTGAGTTGTATCCAAATAAATTCGATCGGATTATACTGTCAGTGATACGTGACCAAACGTAAAGCTTTGTGACCACATTCACGTGCATGAAAGAAATATGCACGTTCTACCGTGTGACTTAACAAGCAGCAGCAAGTTCGGCACTAGTTTGGCTTGTAATGTGCAGCATATTTTTATTTAAGCCAGAGCACTATATATTCGCTTTCCTGGTGTTTCTGCTTAGTGTTTTTTTCTGTAACAGCTGAATAATAACTGGTATTGTAATTACAATGACACTGACAGTGTTCGTTTCCGAATGTTAGTCACTGCTGTTGTTCTTACACCTACGTACATGTTTACTCTCCGGAACAACACCAGAAGGAGAATAATTATCCGAGAACCTATTCCTAAGGGAATTTTAAAACCGCCAGTACCATCATTCATTTTCCAACAGGTATTAATGGAATGATTCTGATACGTCCATGGTTCGTCAAGGTAATCCATTTTTAACTACCCCTTTTTTTGTATCGTGCATCTTAATAAGGGATGTGGTTCGTGCTGCAATTATGTCACTTATTTCAACCAAAAACTCTCTTCTTAATATACTCGAAATGAATCTCTTTTAAAATTATTTGCAGGCAACAGAGTTCTACTTCTGAGACGCACTTTCTCAAGCATAATTGCAACAATTTTTTGTGATGTCGGGTATTCACTCGTTGTATACATTTCAAACACGGAACGCTTTAAAATATCATTGTCAAAACCATCCATTTGTGTTATGATTTCCTGCGATTTTGATGCTTTCCAGGCGACACAAAACTATATTTTCCTAAGGTTTCTGCAGCTTTAAAAATGGCTCAAGTGGCTTTAAGCACTACGGGACTTAACATCTGAGGTCATCAGTCCCCTAGACAGAACTACTTAGACCTAACTAACCTAATATCACACACATCCATGCCCGAGGCAGGATTCGAACTTGCGACCGTAACAGCAGCACAGTTCCGCACTGAAGCGCCGAGAACCACTCGGCCACAGCGGCCGGCGCAGCTCTGACACATTCGTTTACTATTCTCTGTATAGTTCTCTTGCCGAGACGTTCTTCTGCAGTTCATGTCTTCAAAGTGTCAAAAATAGGAGTCCCACTTTCAGAGTAACGTTTCCAAAATTTGTACATTGGGTAAATAAACCTACTCGCCTGCTTGTGAAGCACTTCACGTATACTGCCGTCATTTGAAATATTTATTTGGTAATCACTCTAACACACTTAAAGAGACACATTCACTTCTATACTGGTACAAGACAGCTGAATGAATAATTCGGTCACTCGATGAATGAAGCAGCATCGTTCTGAAGTACAGCAACAGCGAAGCATGCAGGAGAGCGACTCTCTCGTTGTAAATCGCGGCTAGCGTTTCGGTGAGAGAATGAATCTTATTGACTGCTTACATTCAATGGAGGGTGATGCGCAGAGTGTCTGAAAATTTGGCCGCCTTCTACATCAAACGAACTACAGACGCAGACACATGGGATACACAGTCCTTTCCTGGAGGGGGGGGGGGTTAAGAGGTAGGGTCAGGAAGGGCATCTTCTACCACTAACTTTGCCATTCCGCATTCCGACCGACCACCTGAAGGTACAGGATAAGGACAAGCAAAGAGAAAAAATGGTTCAAATGGCTCTGAGCACTATGAGACTTAACATCTGAGGTCATCAGTCCCCTAGAACTTAGAATTACTTCAACCTAACTTTTTTATTTGTGGGTGAAATCTTATGGGACTTAACTGCTAAGGTCATCAGTCCCTAAGCTTACCCACTACTTAACCTAAATTATCCTAAGGACAAACACAAACACACACACCCATGCCCGAGGGAAGACTCGAACCTCCGCCGGGACCAGCCTCACAGTCCATCACTGCAGCGCCTGAGACCGCTCGGCTAATACCGCGCGGCAAACCTAACTAACCCAAGGATATCACACACATCCATGCCCGAGGCAGGATTCGAACCTGCGACCGTAGCGGTCGCGCGGTTCCAGATTGAAGCGCCTAGAACCGCTCGGCCGCACAAGCCGGCCAGCAAAGAGAAGAAAAGAAGAAAGTACTATAGTTTCTGCACATTCAAGCATCCGTCAGAGCAGCACCTTCTACTTGTCACACGGTATGATACGTACGGAGTACCAGGAGTTCATTAACGACGTCACGAGAAACTCCTGCTCTTTAACAACGAGAAAAGCTCTTTTATTCGAAATACCTCGGAAGAGGCCTCAAGAACTTCTACGCAATTTATTCACGGCTGTGATATTCTTTTGGAAGAAAATTTCTCCTATGGAAGGCGCGTCAGCTGCAAAATGAGTTTTTACCGCGCGAGAGATGGCTCTTTATTTTATTCACTTCTTACTCCTTCCGTTGTGGAATAGGGAAGGACGCCAGCAATTTGCATCCGTAAAACCGCTGAGGCGGGCAGCAGACCGCACAGTGGCGCCTCTGGCGGAGGACGGCGGAGACACGGCCCAGCCGCGGTTGATTTACTGCAGGATCGCAGAGACAGTCTGTGCAGCCAACCGGCACACCCAGTAGCGTCGCGCTGTCTCCGCTACCGTGCCTCTTGCTGACTACGCCATTGGCTACGTTATATGATGTGTTGGCAGAAGAGCCAACACCTGTAGCTAGAGGAGGCTGAAACGCACGCGTTAAGCTCACGCAGACTGGCGTGAGGTCTGGAACAGTTAAGGAAAATTATAGTAGCAAATAAAGTACGTAGTTGATGGAATACTTAACTTTATTCCATAATTGGTGAACATCGCTCTTGTTGATACATTATATCATCTCAATATAAACTGGTCATGGCGCCTTGCTAGGTCGTAGCAAATGACGTAGCTGAAGGCTATGCTAACTATCGTCTCGGCAAATGAAAGCGTATTTGTCAGTGTAGCTTCGCTAGCAAAGTCGGCTGTACAACTGGGGCGAGTCCTAGGACGTCTCTCTAGACCTGCCGTGTGGCGGCGCTCGGTCTGCAATCACTGACAGTGGCGACACGCGGGTCCGACGTATACTAGCGGACCGCGGCCGATTTAAAGCTACCACCTAGCACGTGTGGTGTCTGGCAGTGACACCACATCATACTCTTGGTGTCGCCGTAAATATGCAAGCCGAAAATTCGCGTCGAATACGCAGGGTAAATTCTTTTCGAGCGTTCCGCTAGCTGGGTTAGCTGTTGATTCAGTGCGAGTTTTCGGCAACACTTGCCCCTATCTACAGGCGTCCGCTGAGGAATGACTAACAAGACCACGGCGGCGGGATTTCATTGTGCGACCTGTCTCTCGAGAGCACCATTATACAGGGTGTTTCAAAAATGACCGGTATATTTGAAACGGTAATAAAAACTAAACGAGCAGCGATAGAAATACACCGTTTGTTGCAATATGCTTGGGACAACAGTACATTTTCAGGCGGACAAACTTTCGAAATTACAGTAGTTACAATTTTCAACATTAGATGGCGCTGCAAGTGATGAGAAAGATATAGAAGACAACGCAGTCTGTGGCTGCGCCATTCTGTACGTCGTCTTTCTGCTGTAAGCGTGTGCTGTTCACAACGTGCAAGTGTGCTGTAGACAACATGGTTTATTCCTTAGAACAGAGGATTTTTCTGGTGTTGGAATTCCACCGCCTAGAACACAGTGTTGTTGCAACAAGACGAAGTTTTCAACGGAGGTTTAATGTAACCAAAGGACCGAAAAGCGATACAATAAAGGATCTGTTTGAAAAATTTCAACGGACTGGGAACGTGACGGATGAACGTGCTGGAAAGGTAGGGCGACCGCGTACGGCAACCACAGAGGGCAACGCGCAGCTAGTGCAGCAGGTGATCCGACAGCGGCCTCGGGTTTCCGTTCGCCGTGTTGCAGCTGCGGTCCAAATGACGCCAACGTCCACGTATCGTCTCATGCGCCAGAGTTTACACCTCTATCCATACAAAATTCAAACACGGCAACCCCTCAGCGCCGCTACCATTGCTGCACGAGAGACATTCGCTAACGATATAGTGCACAGGATTGATGACGGCGATATGCATGTGGGCAGCATTTGGTTTACTGACGAAGCTTATTTTTACCTGGACGGCTTCGTCAGTAAACAGAACTGGCGCATATGGGGAACCGAAAAGCCCCATGTTGCAGTCCCATCGTCCCTGCATCCTCAAAAAGTACTGGTCTGGGCCGCCATTTCTTCCAAAGGAATCATTGGCCCATTTTTCAGATCCGAAACGATTACTGCATCACGCTATCTGGACATTCTTCGTGCATTTGTGGCGGTACAAACTGCCTTAGACGACACTGCGAACACCTCGTGGTTTATGCAAGATGGTGCCCGGCCACATCGCACGGCCGACGTCTTTAATTTCCTGAATGAATATTTCGATGATCGTGTGATTGCTTTGGGCTATCCGAAACATACAGGAGGCGGCGTGGATTGGCCTCCCTATTCGCCAGACATGAACCCCTGTGACTTCTTTCTGTGGGGACACTTGAAACACCAGGTGTACCGCCAGAAACCAGAAACAATTGAACAGCTGAAGCAGTACATCTCATCTGCATGTGAAGCCATTCCGCCAGACACGTTGTCAAAGATTTCGGGTAATTTCATTCAGAGACTACGCCATATTATTGCTACGCTTGGTGGATATGTGGAAAATATCGTACTATAGAATTTCCCAGACCGCAGCGCCATCTGTTGTTGAAAATTGTAACTACTGTAATTTCGAAAGTTTGTCTGCCTGAAAATGTACTGTTGTCCCAAGCATATTGCAACAAACGGTGTATTTCTATCGCTGCTCGTTTAGTTTTTATTGCCGTTTCAAATATACCGGTCATTTTTGAAACACCCCGTAGGAATCCATACAAGCGATAAACCCGCCCCAGTGGACAGCGCCGTAACGAAGCACTGTCCGTACAGGCGGGAAGGTTTGCCTGCTCCGATGAAGCTAGGGGCTACGTCAGAGGAAGCTTAGCTGCTGGTACGGTCACCGTTGTCTTACCGTACAGGACCTTGCTGAGGAGCTAGACGAAGTGTGTCCTGCCACAACCTATCATTCACTTTCCTTTCCTTTCCTCTTCCTTCGTCTCGTTTCGTTTCCTTTCCTTTTATCTCCCTACCCGCAAGAACCGATCGGTAAACTAAGTAACTCAGAGTCTCTTGCCATCCTTCGTTACTCTTTTCTTATCTTCTTCGTCAAAGGGCAGGAAGAACTTTGAAGCGTGATGCAGGTAGTCTTTCTGGAGGAGGAAAACCTTTATGACGAACCCTGGCCCTCCAGGTTGGGGGTTGTGCGATGGGCCAGCTCCTCTTTCATAGAAAAAGAGAACCAGCTAAAATAGTAATATGCCTCGAGTTTCGGGTTGTTATAATGGAATTGAATAACGGTAACGCAAGTGGACTTTGAATTTGGTCTCTGGAATGTACAAGGTATCTGTAATAACCAACAAGAAGTTCTAATGGATATAAGGCATCACAACATTCATATTGCTGTACTTTCCGAAATAAAAAAAGAAAGATATTGATTGTGAATATCTGCTTGAGTTAGCACGTTATTTTAGTGAAGTGGACAAAAGCAGTATAATGGAAGCAGAAGTATCCATTACTCTGAACAAACAGTGGTCAAAACATGTAATATCATGGGAAGCAGTTATGAAAGGGTGATAAAGGCCAGTCTGAGAGCCAAAGCCATGAAAATAGCGACAGTGGGAGTGTATGCTCCTACTGAAGACTCGCTGTTCAAAGTAAAAGAAGTTGTTTAACACGTGCTGATAGAGACTATAGAAACCGTTCCAAGCGGCAGTAAACTGACACTGGCAGGTGATTTTAAGAGCAGAGTGGGGAAACAAGGCTATTTGGATGTACGGGGAGAATGTTAGGAACGAGAATGGAAAAAAAAAATTGATGAATTTATTGGAGGAATATAAATTACGACCAGGAAATACATTCTTTGCTCACAGTTTGTATGATATAACCATACAAGAGGGTTGAAATCAATTATTTACTATGTAATCTTGAGGTAAAAGGAATTTAAAACTCAGGTTGTGAGAGTTAAAAGATGGACAGGTTGTGGAGGTGATCATCATTTGATAAAGTGTAAAATTTATGTTCCCTATATCTTCCGGAGTAGTGGCGAACAGAAGAGGACGCAAGATACTGATCAGCCTGAGATCGTGAGGCATAATTTGGACAGTTTAAGGTAAGAGAGTACTAAGTAATTATACCAACAGCAAGTGTGAAACGAATTGGAGAGTGCAGTGTGGACAGCAGAATAAGAATACGAGCATGTTAGGAAGGCTAGAGTATGATAATAAGATCAATTTGGTGGGAAGCAGAAATAACGGAGATGATTTAAAGAAAAAAAAGAAGCTTATTTGACCCTCACATTCAGGAACTACACTCTAAGTAGGAATGTAGGGATGAATATAGGACGCTATGCAGAGAAGTGAAAAGATGAGTGTTAAAAAAGGAAAGATGTGAATCCGTAGAAAGGATGATTGGTGGGGCTCGTAGTGCTGAGGCAGAGAGAAAAAGCAAGTCAGTGCGAGTGTGAAACAGTTACATCATATTAATATTAGTCATGGTTAACAGACAACGTATTTTGAGGACTTACTCCAAGAAAATCGGACTGAATTTACATCTAGTTGTAAGGTGAGGTTGCAACAGAAGTAGTTATGGGGCTTTAGCTGTTTCTTCAACGGGCTGTGAGGAGCTGTAAGATGAAGAAGGCACCACGATATGGATAAATATATATATACTGAGCTGGTGAAGTTTGGTGCAACGAAATTGTTGGAAATGCTAAGGAGGCTGTTTGATTGAGTATTAAATGATGATGATGTTCAATCGGAATGAAAAACATGTTACATAACACCGGTGCACAAGGAAGTGTCACTTAATGACCTAAATAATTCTAGAGAGTTGACAGTGAGCCCTTTCATAGGAAGACTGATCTCGAAGGTCCTGAAAGATGTGGTAGAGAAAGAAACAACTCACAAGGAACAAGATGAGCAAGCAGGATTCCGAGCAGGAATATCAGCAATGGACAACATCTTCACAATGGAACTAGTTGTTCAAAAACGCACAAAGGCTGGATGGAGACGCATGTTGCATTGATCGACCTAAAGAAAGCATATGATAATGCAACCACCAACAAACTGTGGGGAAATTTGAAAGGGAAAAATTTAGATCAAAGATTGCTAACAGCTGTTATGAAATTATATGAAAATAATACAGCGAAACTAAGGGCTGGGAATAGTAAGACAGAAGAATCCGATGTGAATAAAGGTCTGCAGCAGGGATGGGGCTGTCACTGATCCTCTTAAAGCAATCTGTCATACTTAGCATAGAAAATAGCAAGTTATCGGAGTGACATTAGAGGACAACAACACATTTAGCCTACATTTCGCAAATTTTACTAGCAGAAGATGATCTGACCTGTATGATAATAAAACTTAAAGAAGAATACAATAAGGCTGAGCTGAAGATGATCACAAAGAAGTGTGATAACTGGAATGTTGGAATGGAAAAGTAAAGAAAAAGAAGTTCCAAGGTTTGCAAACAACGTTGGAAGAGAAGGAATACGTCAAGGCTGAAGTAGAAACATACAGTAACATCTTTGACAGTGTGGTGGTTATGCAATGAAAAAGTAAAAATTGAACAGTACATAAATTACAATGGAGTAGACTGGAAAACCTTTAACATAAAATAGGAATAGCATGCCTACATAATAGTTTCTATTAATAAACAAAACTAATAATATAAAAAAAATAGTACTAGACAAGGCTACATCAGGAGATATGAAACATGGAGAGTGATACACAAACAAAGACAATTATCAATGTAGCTACAGAATGGGTAAGGAACTTCAGCAGTATCTATAAGATAAACAGAAATAAACAAATGCAGGAAAATGGATGCACTGAGGGAACCTACAGTAAATGCAATCTTTGAGAGCGTGGTGGTACTGCATTTTAACATTAACATGATAATCAAAACAGTGACTGTGTAACAGTTTGCATTAAATTAATGAACAAAGTAAAATATGAACTGGAACTGAAAAAAAAAGTTAAAAGGTATATCTGTCTCCCACAGTGATAAATTAGTATTCTTTGATGTCAGCAGTTTGTTTTCTAACATACCAGTGCTATGCATTGATATTCTGACAGATATAATGAACAAGTCTAATGTCAATCCTGTGGAATTGAATGATTTGAGGCTGGCCACACAGACATGCTTGACACAGAACTATTTCCAGTTCCAAGGGACTCCTTATAAACAATTAGATGGCTTAGCTATGGGCTCCCCTCTTAGTCCACTGTTGGCTGAAATATTTATGGACCATTTTGAACTAAATTTTCTAAAAACAGAACCTTTGAGTGCAAATACCAAATACTGGTTTAGATATGTAGATGATGTCCTGTGTATGTGGACTGGTACTACAAGACAACTCAACACATTTTTGAAAAACGTAAACAGTCAACATAAAAATATCCAGTTCACAATGGAGATTGGTAACAAATCCATAAACTTCTTAGATCTCAGCACTGACATCAGTACATACACACAGAGAAACTACAACAACAGACACAGTAATACCTTCTTGCTCACAACACCCCATAGCTCACAAACATGCAGCTTTCCACTCAATGGTACACCATCTGGTATCTATCCCGATGACCAGAGATGACTTTAAAGCACAGTTAGATACAATAAAATTTATTGCCACAACCAATGGCTACAATCCAATTCTTACTAACCACATGTTGCACAGGAAACAAAAACGGAAATTTATACCCCTCCTCTATGCCCCACCTGCTTCCCCATCCACTGTCTGCAAGAAATGGTGTACACTACAATTTCTAGGTGAGGTATCACAGATTATTACCAAAGCACTGAAATCGTGCACGTATAGGCTTTCCTACTATGTCAGGAACACAACAGCCCAGTGTGTTTTTAACAGCAAAGATAAGATACAGTTATTAGCCAACAGTGGGGTATACAAAATCACCTGTTCTGATTGTGACAAATTTTACATTGGTCAGTCAGGGAGAGACATATCAACTAGGCTGGCTGAACATGAACGCAGCTGGAGGTTGCAGAATTCAGACTCTGCATTTGCTGAGCATGTACTGAGTGAGGGTCACAACTACCAGCCAGTGTCTCATCTACTACACCTAGCAAATAAAGTCCATAAACTCAACCTGCTGGAAGCCCAGGAAATTGACAAACATCTTGCTCACAGTCCATATCTAAACCTAAATGACCAGACACAGTTCGACATTTCTCCTCTTCTAAACTTCATATAATTATCTCTGTTGTTCATTACTTCCCGCACTGTCTCTTCCTATATATTCCCATTTTCCTGTATTCGTTAAGTTCTTCTGTTTTGTTGAAGTTGTCTTTGTATTCCACATATACTGTAATTTCATTAGTTAAGGCTTTCTTTCAACTGGTGCGTGTACTACTGTCCATGTTTAACACCCCTTTGTATGAACATTGTTCATACTTCACTTTGTTCATTTATTTAATGTAAACTGTTACATAGCCACTGTTTTGATTATAATGTTAATGTTAAACTGCAGTACCACCACGCTCTCAAAGATTGCATTTACTGTAGGTTCCCTCAAACACCTCCATTTTCCTGCATTTATTTATTTCTGTTTATCTTATTGATATTGCTTAAGTTCCTTATGTATTCTGTAGTTAGACTTGTTCAGTACTAATTTTATTTTATTTTATTAGTTTTTTATTAATAGAAACTCTTATGTAGGCATGCTATTCCTATTTTGTGCTAAAGGTTTTCCTGTCTACTCCTTTGTTATTTATGTACTGTTTAATTTTTACTTTTTCATTGCATTACCATCGCACTGTCAAAGATGTTACTTACTGTATGTTTCTACTTCAGTCTAGACGTGTTACTTCTCTTCCAATGTTGTTTGCAAACATTGTAACTTCTTTGGCGATAATACTCAGTAAATGTCTGAAGATGGCCTTGTAAGCCGAAAACCGGTTAACAATAAAAGTAGAACAAAAGCAAACTGGTGCTTTTCATTTATTATAATGTTGTTCCGCCAAGAACCGACGGAAGCTTCTGTTAACGAAAAGAAAAAAGGTGTAGATGTATAAAAGGCAAAATATCTTTGGGTATTATTTAGTAAACAGGGCACAAGTAATGATGAAATCACTGACAGTATTAATAAAGGACGAGCTGCAACAAGGACAATGAACTTCGTTCTGTGGAATAAAAAGATAAGAAGAACATCGAAGAAGAGTATGTATAATAGTATAGTTCAGAGCGTAGTTTGTATGGAGCATAAGCCAGGGGCATTATCAAAAGGAATAAGAATAAAATGCTTGCCACTGAGATGGATTGCTTAAGTGCAGCTCAGGCTGTACTTTGATGGTTAGGACAAGAAATGAGGTAATCTGCCAAAGGATGAAAATGGATGTTGATATCTGTGACGACCTCCAACAAAAACAGCTGATGTGGTTTGACCTTGTGCGAAGCATGAAGAAGACATGACACCAAACAGGATACTACGATGGATACATCGATGGATACGCCGACAGTATTCCTTGCTTGATCAGAAGAAAAGTGATATATTTCATTACTTCTTTTCGATATATTTTACAAGACCTGCATGTTCCAAAAGAGCAGAGAATGCTAAGCTTTTCCTGCAACATAAAAAAGAATTCGAACCCCTGCAAATTGTATTTTGCAAATTAATAAAATATTCTTTG
This sequence comes from Schistocerca cancellata, assembly GCF_023864275.1. Taxonomy (NCBI): domain Eukaryota; kingdom Metazoa; phylum Arthropoda; class Insecta; order Orthoptera; family Acrididae; genus Schistocerca; species Schistocerca cancellata. Next base: position 77,545,973 of record NC_064627.1, on the reverse strand, counting down.
CGATTTGACTGACATTGATTTCAGTTTAGTATCATGAAATCCTTCCTCTCCACGATATTCTGGGTCTTTCTTCCACCAATTTCCAAATGGGGGAGATGAGAGGCTAAGTTATCCCCTCCAATATCCAGTCAGGCAGCCCCAAAAATAAGGAAAATAGCTACCCTATGTCCTTCCTCTCCAGCACAGAAAGAATCTTTTTCCTGCCACTTTTTTATGGGAGACATGCGGGTTTTAGGGGAGGGGAGGGAAGAGGGATTTCCAGGATGGGGAGGGGGCAATTAATTGATCAGTGTAATTAATTTGTCAATAAATTTGACATCAAAAGTCTGCTTGTTATTCGTGAGAGGTGGGGGGAGGGTTGAGGATTTCACTGAGGCGTGGGGGAGGAGAAAGGGGAGTGGGAGGGGTGGAGGGGTTTCTCAGAAGGATGGATTATCCCCAGGGGTCATAAATCAACGACCAGGATGTCGTAAATCAATTAGCATAACAAGAAATCCGTTTCTCAGTGTATGCTTGCCCTAAATGGATGCAATGCACACTAACAAAGTGGCTCGGAACCTCCTTTATTCCACTGCTCAAGTGAAGTGAGATGAGATGATGGAGAATTCACATAAGCTGTCCTGTCCATGTGGCCAAACAACGGTCATCCACGTGACTATGGAAACAAGTTGGTTTTAGTTGGGCTTGGCTCCACGGTCTTTTCCTCGATGTCTCCTATGAGCAAATTTCCCACGACTGGCGACAGAAGACACACCATGACTGCCCTGCCCACCGGTCAAACAGTCTGGTCATGTTGGTCTCGAATTTCTTGCTTACCAGTTGCTTCTTCTTGTTGCAGATTATCTACAGCTGGCGCTGCTTCTCCGCCCCCAGTCAATGGTTCAAATGGCTCTGAGCACTATGGGACTTAACTTCTGAGGTAATCAGTTCCCTAGAACTGAGAACTACATAAACCTAACTAACCTAAGGACATCACACACATCCATGCCCCAGGCAGGATTCGAACCTGCGACCGTAGCGGTCTCGCGGTTCCAGACTGCAGCGCCTAGAACCTCTCGACCACTCCGGTCGGCGCCCCCAGTCATCGTCTACTTCTGTCTTAGCATTCCTCAACAATCATACACCTTTCTTCTACTGCGTCCTCTACATCATTTTGCCAGTTGCATCATGGGCGACTCCTTCCTGTTGATGAATACTGAAATTACACGAAGCATACTTAGCGCCCAGAGAGCTCCACTGTCGGTGACAGCAGACTCAAGTTACACTTTTTGCGATCGTCCAGCATCCAGGTCACCCCACAGCCATAGTTTATTTTGTTTGTAGTGGCGTTCTTTGCTGGGGAACACCCTCCTCAAGTGGCTATATCCAGTTGCCGCACCTCTCCAATCTGCTCCCAAACACACACCTTCCAGCTATTACGAGAATCTGAGCTCTCTGGGTGCTAAGTATGCATCTTGCAATTTCAGTCTTGATTGGCAACATGCTAACATCGGGAGACGTGCGCTTGATGGTAGATGGCCGGCATACCTCACAGTGCGCTGTGGTGTGTCGTGACCCTGACGCTCCATGGCTTCCAGTTTCGGCGTGTAATGCAGCCTCTCGGCCAGCTCAGACACCGGTGTGTGGTGCAGCCCAGCGATCGCCAGATGTATTTTGCATGATATGTGACAGTGTAAGTACTTGTGGTGAGTGTTTCACGTCGGTATTCTTTATGTGATCGGAAGTTTTTTAACAGTGTAATTACCAGCCATGAGTTATGTTTATGTCGACTTTGTGACGGTTTTCCCTGCATGATCGGGAAAAGTGATATAATTAATTACTCATTTTCGATGTACACTCCTGGAAATTGAAATAAGAACACCGTGAATTCATTGTCCCAGGAAGGGGAAACTTTATTGACACATTCCTGGGGTCAGATACATCACATGATCACACTGACAGAACCACAGGCACATAGACACAGGCAACAGAGCATGCACAATGTCGGCACTAGTACAGTGTATATCCACCTTTCGCAGCAATGCAGGCTGCTATTCTCCCATGGAGACGATCGTAGAGATGCTGGATGTAGTCCTGTGGAACGGCTTGCCATGCCATTTCCACCTGGCGCCTCAGTTGGACCAGCGTTCGTGCTGGACGTGCAGACCGCGTGAGACGACGCTTCATCCAGTCCCAAACATGCCCAATGGGGGACAGATCCGGAGATCTTGCTGGCCAGGGTAGTTGACTTACACCTTCTAGAGCACCTTGGGTGGCACGGGATACATGCGGACGTGCATTGTCCTGTTGGAACAGCAAGTTCCCTTGCCGGTCTAGGAATGGTAGAACGATGGGTTCGATGACGGTTTGGATGTACCGTGCACTATTCAGTGTCCCCTCGACGATCACCAGTGGTGTACGGCCAGTGTAGGAGATCGCTCCCCACACCATGATGCCGGGTGTTGGCCCTGTGTGCCTCGGTCGTATGCAGTCCTGATTGTGGCGCTCACCTGCACGGCGCCAAACACGCATACGACCATCATTGGCACCAAGGCAGAAGCGACTCTCATCGCTGAAGACGACACGTCTCCATTCGTCCCTCCATTCACGCCTGTCGCGACGCCACTGGAGGCGGGCTGCACGATGTTGGGGCGTGAGCGGAAGACGGCCTAACGGTGTGCGGGACCGTAGCCCAGCTTCATGGAGACGGTTGCGAATGGTCCTCGCCGATACCCCAGGAGCAACAGTGTCCCTAATTTGCTGGGAAGTGGCGGTGCGGTCCCCTACGGCACTGCGTAGGATCCTACGGTCTTGGCGTGCATCCGTGCGTCGCTGCGGTCCGGTCCCAGGTCGACGGGCACGTGCACCTTCCGCCGACCACTGGCGACAACATCGATGTACTGTGGAGACCTCACGCCCCACGTGTTGAGCAATTCGGCGGTACGTCCACCCGGCCTCCCGCATGCCCACTGTACGCCCTCGCTCAAAGTCCGTCAACTGCACATACGGTTCACGTCCACGCTGTCGCGGCATGCTACCAGTGTTAAAGACTGCGATGGAGCTCCGTATGCCACGGCAAACTGGCTGACACTGACGGCGGCGGTGCACAAATGCTGCGCAGCTAGCGCCATTCGACGGCCAACACCGCGGTTCCTGGTGTGTCCGCTGTGCCGTGCGTATGATCATTGCTTGTACAGCCCTCTCGCAGTGTCCGGAGCAAGTATGGTGGGTCTGACACACCGGTGTCAATGTGTTCTTTTTTCCATTTCCAGGAGTGTATTTTACAAGACTTGCATCTTCCAAAGAGCAGAAAATGCTGAGCTTTCCCTGAAAAAAACAAAGAAGTCCAATCCTGCTAATTGAATTTTATATATAAACAATATATCTTTATCCATGTAATTGACATTGACTTCAATTTTGTATCGTGAGATCTTTCCTCTCCAGCACGTATTGAGTCTTTATTCCGCCAATTTCCAGATGGGAGAGGGTGAGACTGAGCTTTTCCCACCCATTTCCAACCGGTAGCACGCAAAATAAAGAAAATAAACTACCCTATGTCCTTCATCTCCAGCACAGATCAACTCCTTTCGCCGCCAATTTTTTTCCTGGAGATGATGGGTGTGGGGGACGGGAGAGGAAGAAAGGGGGAAACTTTTTATTGGACATGAATGTGGCATGTGTCCAACCTTGACCTTTTTTACAGCTAGAACTCTGCCGGGGCACTTTTCAAGAGGGATCTGAATGTCTGTGGCAAAACAGTAATCCATTCTACCTCAGGGGCCGAAACTTGACAAGGCAGTGATGAGGGACGCTGTGCGCTGTGTAGCAAAGTCAAAGTTCTGAGTGGGTTCTACTGGGTTCAGGGCGGGACTCTGGTCAGGCCAGAGCACTTCAGAAATTTTATCGTCCAGAAATCACAAATCCTTTACAACAGAGTGCATTGTCAAACTGACACAGTCATCGACTCTGAGCTGTTCATATGTGGAATATGAGGATCAATTGATGACCGTGGAAAATACCCCCACGGAGGAACACGATCTCGTCTGTACTTCACTGCTGGCGCTACACATGGCGGCAGGTGACGTTCCCCGGGCCTTCGCCAACTCAAACCCTTCGGCCACACAGAGATAGGGTACAGCTGGATCCATCACTCCAAGTGACTGGTTTCCAGTCTTCCACTGTTGAGTGCCATCGCTCTTTACACCACCTCAAGCGTCGCCTGGCCTTGACTACAGAAAGCCGGCCAGAGTGGCCGAGCGGTTAAAGGCGCTACAGTCTGGAACCGCACGACCACTACGGTCGCAGGTTCGAATCCTGCCTCGGGCATGGAAGTGTGTGATGTCCTTAGGTTAGTTAGGTTTAAGTAGTTCTAAGTTCTAGGGGACTTATGACCACAGCAGTTGAGTCCCATAGTGCTCAGAGCCATTTGAACCATTTGACTACAGAAATATGTGACTCCTGGAGGAGCCATTCGACTAATCTACCTTAACGATTTTAAGTCGTTATGAACAGACGTTCTAGTGCCTGGGCCGTTAGTAGCACTTTAAAAGTCACGAGTGATTCCTTCTACTAATTTCGTGCGATTTTGTGTAACCTACCTCGCATTATTCGACGGTCCATGTCCGGCCGTATATGAGGCCTCACTGGTCATGGTTTAGCTGTCGTTCTTCCTTCGCGTGCCCGCTTCACAGACAGGGGACTAACATTCGACTTGGGCAATTGACCCTGAATAAAGAAAAATGTGTAGTTATTCAAATCAATACTAAAAGAAATCGTTTAAATTTCGATTAGTTACACAAATGTGAAGGCTGTAAATACAACTAAATACTTAGGGATTATAATTACAAAAAATCTAAATTGGAACGATTACATGGATAATGTTGTAGGTAGAGCAAACGAAAGACTTCGATTCACTGGCAGAACACTTATAAGGTGCAACAGGTCTACTAAGACTGCTTACACCACGCTTGACCGCCCTATTCTGGAGTATTGCTGTGCGGTGTGGGATTAGCATCAGTTGGGACCGACGGATGACATCGAAAAAGTACAAAGAGGGGCAGCTCGTTTTGTATTATCGCGAAGTAGGGGAGATAGTGTCACAGACATGATACGTGAATTGGAATGGCAGTCGTTAAAACAAAAGCGTTTTTCGTTGCGACGGGATCTTCTCGTGAAATTTCAATCACCAGTTTTCTCCTCCGATTGCGAAAACATTCTGTTGGCACCCACCTACATAGGGAGAAATGATCATCACCATAAAATAAGAGAAATCAGGGCTCACACAGAAAATTTTAAGTGCTCGTTTTTCCCGCGCGCCGTTCGTGAGCCGAACGATATAGAGACAGCTTGAAGGTGGTTCATTTGAACCCTCTGCCAGGCACTTTACTGTAAATAGAGTAATCACGTAGATGTAGCTGAGCTGATTTATAAGGGCTGAAATTTCCCTGCCATCCAACGACTCGTCCTCGTTCCAAGTCACTGAGTCTCCTGACCTACCTATTCTGCATTCATTGTTTCTCTATAGACGGCACAACACTACCTGTCTCCTCTTCTAAACACGAGTCGGCCTGTTGCGACATTTAATAGGGATATCCATATAATTATGGTCACACACCACACTGAAAGTTATCTTTAGCTAGGGGTGGGGGAGGGTGGGGGGGGGGCCAGTACACACCACGAACAGATACATCATCAAAAACTATTTACTGCAGGATTGTTGCTCCCAAAATAAACGCTGCAACAAGCGCAAAAAGTTTAACATTTTGACCAAAGACAGACACTGGGGTAATCACTGAGGTCGTCAGTCCTTATGCTTAGTGAAAACCTAAGTAGAAAGCCACCAAAACTGTTGCTATGTTTTCCTATGTAATATCCATTCTTTCACCTCATCCTTACATTGATTCTCTGGTAACAACGCAATACTCCCTACATCCTTAGCCGGCCGATATGACCGAGCGGTTCTAGGCGCTTCAGTGCAGAACCGCGCTGCTGCTACGGTCGCAGGTTCAAATCCTGCCAAGGGCATGGATGTGTGTGATGTGCTTAGATTAATTAGGCTTAAGTAGAATGAGATTTTCACTCTGCAGCGGAGTGTGCGCTGATATGAAACTTCCTGGCAGATTAAAACTGTGTGCCCGACCGAGACTCGAACTAGGGACCTTTGCCTTTCGCGGGCAAGCGCTCTACCATCTGAGCTACCATCTGGCCACCCCCCCCACCTGGCTCGCAGATCTCCGGGCTCCAGGCGGCTTGCCCGCGAAAGGCAAAGGTCCCGAGTTCGAGTCTCGGTCGGGCAGACAGTTTTAATAGGCTTAAGTAGTTCTGATGACCTCAGATGTTAAGTCCCATAGTGATTAGAGCCATTTCTGAATCTGCATCCTTTTATGTTCGCGGATCCGAATCGCGTGATATCTAGTGGTCAGTTTCCCACTACAGGGGGTCATCTGTATACCTTTTACCAGATATTGTAGATATCTAATTAGATTGGCAATTGCAATGAAGATTCATAAAAGGAAGATGGCAGGAATTCACTTAACACAAAGAATTGTGGAGAGACGTGGAAGTCGGAGGTCAGTACAATGTCAAGTATTAATTGTGCTTATATCACGTATTTAGAATCAGAGAAACTGTTTACATGGAAGTTAAAAATATGGGGTTAAAAACGGGCTGACAGATGGCGTAAAGCGCTGCACCTTTCTGGACGGCCGTTAGGGAGTCGCGCCTTGAGAAATTTGTAATTCCGCAGCCATTGCGGGTAAAATTTGCCATTCAAATGTTGGCGGCAGACGCTGGCTCAGGAGAGCGCAGCACCGTCTGTTTGCCGAGACAATAGCGGCGGGGCGCGGGCGGAGGCTGCAGGCGTAGTCCTCCAGCGTCGGCAGCTTAGCGGTAGGCAGGCCGGAACCGGGAACCAGCAACCTGGCGCCAACTGGGGAAAGAAGTGCGAGCCGGACCGCCGCCGCCGCTGCCGCTGCTGGAGAAGTTATTTGGCGGCACTTGTGGCGAGCCGCTCCGCCGACCCGCGGGACCGCCGTCCGCCCTCTTTATTTCCTGTGCTGCCGGTATATAAGCCGCGCCATTACAGGACAGGGCAGGGAAGGTATCAGGGCCGCCAACTCCGGAAGCACGAGTAGCCCCCACTCCTTCATCTGGCCACCCCCCACCTGGCTCGCAGTTCTCCGGGCTCCAGGCGACCGAATGGCGAGTTCTTCCGCCAGCCGCCTCTCAGCGAAACATTTCGCTGGCGTAATCACAGCAGGGGAAACGTACGCAATACAGACACTGTTTTAATACCCTCCAAGACAAAGAAAAACGGCGCACCACGAAGGAATCATCCGAATGGTACGAAAATCGGTAGATGTGATTTACATAAACAGACAAACAAATAAGTACAATTTCGTAATAATTGGATGATTTATTCAAGAGAAAGAGTTTCACAAATTGAGTAAATCAGTAACGCGTTGATCCGTCTCTGGCCCCAATGTAAGCAGGTATTTCGCATACCATTGATTGACAGTGTTGTTGGATGTCCTCTCGAAAGATGTTGTGCTAAATTCTGTCCAATCGGCGCGTTTTATTGTCAAAATACCGAGATGGTTGGAGTGCCTTGTCCATAATGCTCTGAAGTTTTTAGTTGGGTATAGATCTGGCGACCGTTCTGGCCGAGTTAGTGTTTAGAAATAATCATTTCGATATTGCACTGCCAGTGTTAAGAACAATGCAATATCGTATTTATCCGCCGATACCGGAGAGCGACGTTCAGGTAAAATGTCGTCCCCTGTATGAGAATTACATAATGTGTGTACGAGCACAGCCGGCCGGAGTGTCCGAGCAGTTAAAGGCGCTACAGTCTGGAACCGCACGACCGCTCCGGTCGCAGGTTCGAATCCTGCCTCGGGCATGGCTGTGTGTGATGTCCTTAGGTTACTTAGGTTTAAGTAGTTCTAAGTTCTAGGGGACTTATGACCACAGCAGTTGAGTCCCATAGTGCTCAGAGCCATTTGAACCATTTTTGTACGAGCACAGGCTGTAATGCGGGAACGACGACTTATGGAAGTTTGGGTCCGAATGTGACTCGTGCACGGGAAATTCGGGTTCAAGTCCAGGTCTGGTACATATGTTCAAAAAATGGTTCAAATGGCTCTGAGCACTATGGGAATTAACTTCTGAGCCGGCCAGAGTGGCCGAGCGGTTCTGGGCGCTCCAGTCTGGAACCGCGCGACCGCTACGGTCGCAGGTTCGAATCCTGCCTCGGGCATGGATGTGTGTGCTGTCTTTAGGTTAATTAGGTTTAAGTAGTTCTAAGTTCTAGGGAACTTATGACCACAGCAGTTGAGTCCCATAGTGCTCAGAGCCATTTGAACCAATTAACTTCTGAGGTCATCAGTCCCCTAAAACTTAGAACTACTTAAACCTAACTAAGCTAAGGACAGGACACACATCCATGCCCGAGGCAGGATTCGAACCTGCGACCGTAGCAGTCGCGCGGTTCCAGACTGTAGCGCCTAGAACCGCTCGGCCACCCCGGCCGGCGGTACAAATGTTCATTGTTGTCATCCTCTTATACAGTTGATTGTTATGCGATGCGAAAACATTTCATGTATAATAATCATTTCTTTGCTGTACATGTACATCACAACTTCTTTTTTTCAGGCCCATTCAGATAATTCCTTCATCCGGCTTCCATTCGCTCTCTCTCTATCTCTCTCTATCTATCTACCTATCTATCTCTGTTTTTGGTCTTTGAGTGTAAGAGCAGACAGCTTTTAATATCCTTCAGCGTTTTTAACAGCAAATTAGTCAATTTAGGAGAGAGTGTTGTACCTAGAAGATAGCACACCCATGAACTCATGATATTTGTTGGTCCATACATCAGTCTAATGACCTGCTTTAGAATGAGATGAACGGATGCTCACTATCACGCTATAGAACAGGCGGGCACGAGAGCTGCCCGCCGGCACCGTGAGCCGCGATGACAACGTTGAGCAGCTGTGAAGGCAGGTAGTGTGGGTAGCAGAATGGAGCCATGTGGCTGGCCGCTTGGGTAGGCACACTGCACGGGGGGGCAACACTGCCGCTGTGAGAGCGCTTCGCGCACACAGCTGAGTATGGAAAAGCTAACGTACTTAGTGCAGGTGGAACACACATACGTCCGAGGTCATTTCACGCGTGAACACTGCACCGGTATACGGTTATCAGCAGGCCAATCATATGTGGTACAACATGCGTGTGTGCGACGTAAGTTTAAGGCGTGCTTACCCGAAGTTTGTGTATGCAGTGCCATGCAACTGTTGGCCATGTACAGATGAAACGTAGCTTCGAACCAATGTAACACGTTCTACTTTCATGGTCATAAATAGGCTTCAGACGGAAAGGATTAAGAAAGGAACCCATTTGTATTGTAAACGTTACGTTATATTTACACAGAAGTGTTAGTTCAGAGGAGGGGTACTACGTACGAATAGGACATAGGCATTAATTTACGTCATCCTGGAAGTTTATACAATGATTTTGATTTGAACTAGCATCTCGATGTTTGGTGTGAAATTACTGGTCATTAGGAGCACTGCACCGGTCAGATGAACATCCGTAAGACTACCCCTAAGCTTCGCTTTTGTCAGTTTCATTATGGAGATAACACTTTCGCACAGGTATGTTGTTCCAAAAAAACTATGCACACGTGCAGCTATTTTAAATAATAACGGAAACTGTTCACGTGCGAAAAATATTTATAGAAGATTTCCAAGGTTTCTGCAGTGAGAAACTTCTCCTCCAGCATACGATTGCATTGAAAGTCAATGAGTTTCAACTGAATTTCAGACGACGCATTTTCAACGTTAACAGCAAAAGGAGTCACATAAATGTTGACATCGCATTCTAGTCGAATTAAGTCGTCAAATCTACTGTCAAGAATGTCTTCGAGAGACTGTAGCACCGTTACAAACCCATCAAAATGATCTTTGAGCCTCTCCTGTTCCAAATTGTTTTCACTAACAACTAGTGCAACGCTAGGGAAGTGTACACACGGCATTTCTGACAGTTGTTTTGCCACGAAAGCAGTTTTCTCTTGAATGCTATAATAGGGTCAAATACTTCGCCAATTACCTTTTTTCTACCTTGTAAAGCTACATTCAAACTGTTCAGACGCCTGGTTACGTCAGTTAAAAACGCAAGGTCTAAAATCCACTGTGAGTCGTCCAATTCTTTCACCGGTTTTCCTTTCGTATCCATGAATAACGCTATATCTTTACGTAAATTAAAAAATCGTTCTAAAACAACACCTCGACTCAATCAGCGTACTTCACAAAAATATGGAAAATCGCCGTATTCACATTACAGATCTGCGAGGAAAGCTTTGAATTGTCTGTGTCCCAAGCCGTCTGATCTGAAAATGTTATTAACTGTTTTTATAACCACGGCCATGACGCCAACTAGTTTAGCACATTTTGCTAGCAAATCAACACGATGAAGAACGCAATGTGTTGCTGGTAGTTCTTGCTGGACTCAGGCGGCTTTCAACTTTTTGCGTATCAAAGCAACGACACCAGACTCAAGACCAATCGTTGCAACAGCCCCATCTGTTGCAATCGATGAAAGTTTTCCCCAACTAGGTCGTAGAATTGGGGAGAAGAGGAGTTTGTGGCACAACTTGACAAGAAGAAGGGACCGGTTAGTAGGACATGTTCTGAGGCATCGAGGGATCACAAATTTAGCATTGGAGGGCAGCGTGGAGGGTAAAAATCGTAGAGGGATACCAAGAGATGAATACACTAAGAAGATTCAGAAGGATGTAGGTTGCAGTAAGTACTGGGAGATGTAGAAGCTTGCACAGGATAGAGTAGCATGGAGAGCTGCATCAAACCAGTCTCAGGACTGAAGACAACAACAACAATGTTCTACGTACGAAAATATATCGTCGTCCGTTGTTGTGTAATTGGCACTAAATCGAGGAGTTCCTCAATGACATTAAACTGAGCATCAACTTCTCGTAAAAGACTGAAAGTTGAGCAACATCACATACACCAGTGCTTTCGCCAAATGCTATTGAAAAGAAAACCAAATCTTTGATCCTGTTTCTCAGTTCAGATTCCACATCGTGTGTCATTTCTTCTTTTTCCGTGAAAGAGGGTTTCAAAATCAAGAAGACTTGCTTGGCACGAAATCGTTGCGGCAGGAACAAAACAGTCTTTCACAAACTATTATCAACAACAGTAATAGTGTGAATCAGTGTCATAATTATCTACATATATACGTATGTCTTTCTCCTTTTTCTACTTGAGTTCGCTATATTTGGCTTTCCTTTCTTCATAATTGAAACCGACTATGTCGTTCTTGTGAAGCAGTTGATAATGTCGCTTCACATTGTACTTCTTCGTGAAGACAATGTTGCATTGCAGATCAAACACTGAGGTCTACTTTGCGTTAAAAAAAAATTAAAAAAAAACCAAGGATCTCTTCTTCTCACTGTGGATTAACGAGTGTGGGTTCAAAGAAGTTTCAACGATTTTAACTCCTCGTCAGCCATTTTCCGCCAACTAGTTCTGTTTTATCACAAACACCGAACGCGATGTCTACGCAGACAATAGAAACGACGGAAAGTAAACGGACCGAGTGGCTCCCCGCGGTGCAGTGACGTGCGTGGCAAGGCGAGTAGATGGTGGGAGTGCTGCTGGCTGGCAGAGTGGGGGAGAGCCGCCCTCGCGAAACGGTATTTGCACTGCCCTGCGCTATAGATTGCCATAAGCAGTGTTTGCCATTTCCTACAGCTTTCGCTGTCATTACACATGCGGTTGAGTTTTGAGCAGTATTTGTAAATACATCGATCTCTATGCATTTATGTGTCGTATAATATATTAAAACTACTTCGAACATACTGTTAATTCTTCTGTCACAGATTTCCATGCAAGTACTGTGGTGTCACCGCCAGACACCACACTTGCTAGGTGGTAGCTTTTAAATCGGCCGCTAGTATACGACGGATCCGCGTGTCGGCACTGTCCGTGATTGCAGACCGAGCGCCGCCACACGGCAGGTCTAGAGAGACGTACTAGCACTCGCCCCAGTTGTACAGCCGACGTTGCTAGCCATGGTTCACTGACAACTACGCTCTCATTTGCCGAGACGATAGTTAGCATAGCCTTCAGCTACATTTGCTACGACCTAGCAAGGCGCCGTATTCAAGTGATATTGAGATTCTATTAATGTATCATCAAGAGCGATGTTCTACAAATGTGGAATAAAGTTAAGCATTCCAGAAGCTACGTACTTTCCTTTATAGCATTCATTACGTATCCTGTTTCAGACCTCACGCCAGCCTGCGTGAGTTTAAGCGCGTGCCTTTCGGCTTCCTCTCATTGTGTCTAGGCTGTCTTGTCTAGACACAACAAGTACATTTCTGTACATATTTTTAAAACTAGTTATATAACGTGAGGGCAGTCACGCTTTACTTCGTCCGTCATGCGCCATCTCCTATCTTGAAAGAAAAGGTCTTTCATCGCAAATTAACAGCTTTGTCTTAGTAACAATACGTCTGTTTGTTTCCAGCAGCTTCAATTTCGGAATATATGTAACTAGACACAGTTTTTTGATAATACTCCTGCTTAATTCGATTTCACTTATGGATTGTTGGTGTGTAGTAGAGTAATAATATAACAGATTGAGGACTAATCATAGTACTGATGAGATTTTCTCGATTTCAACGCTTTTAAATTTCAATAGAATATTCGTTCCTAGGTACATGACTATGTTTATCACATCTGGAAAAACCTTAATACTCCGACGTAATTGCTGTAATTTCAGAAAAAGGCTGCACTACATAAAAATTGAATACCATCATTTTAAACTGGAATAAGATAACATATTAAAGTGCCTAGAGGCGGAAATCTGAAAAGTGTTCCAAGATATCACCGTCTCCCTTCTTTTTCCAGTTCCCGCAACTTCTATATAACACGCTCCCAACTACCTTTTGCGTAGCTGAAACGTGGTGAAAATAATACACCTCAGATCGTCATTGAATAACGTTGCTCTATTAAAGTGAATGTAAATCATTTCAAAATTAATTGCCATAAAAATGGTTTCTTTTAAATCGCTTAATCACTTGATGATTTTTGTTTTGTGGGCATTACGGCCTGGTCCGACGAATAGCTCTCCATCTAACGTTTCGTATTCCAGTAATGGAGACATCATCAGAGGCTATATCGGCCAAGAAATAGTTATAATTTCAAACAATCTCAGTAACAGATGAGCAATAATTGATGTATCCTCAGAGTCTTTCGCGACGGCATACATGAATAAAACGTTCTCGGTTTTCCAGCCGCGACAATTCGAATAAAATGCTCGAGCAGGAGTTCACTACTGACGACGATGGCGGAGATGCCATCGAAAGCTCGAGCATTTTATTCGAATTGACGCGACTGGAAAACCGAGAACGTTTTATTCAATAATTGATGTATTTATGCAAACTGAGGTGATAAATGAAAATTTGTACCAAGGCCAGGCTTCGAACCCAGGTGTCTTGCCCATTAGACAGATACACTAACTACTACACCATTCTGGCACAGTGGCTTTCCAGACTACCCTAGCACACCTCGTCGCAAATTAGGGAAAACTGAAGTCACTGCATCTGCTTTCAGCTTTGGATAACTGCTTACAAAAGTCTTCACTTTTCCTTCAATTGTCAACTGTTCCGTTCCGTTTTTACTACGCATTCTTCACTAAAATGATTTGTACATATTACAGGCTACTTTAACTTTGAGAAGTCGGTGGAAATTTTTGGAATTTGTCTCAGCCACTATTCCTTTAGTACTTCGTGTCTGGGTATAGAAAATGTACTGCCTGTTTCATCTTGTGATTTTAAGTTACTTTTAGAGCCAGCCACATTGCAGCTCCTCGTCCTTTTTAGTACATGAAAAAGGAAGTTCAATACATTTATTGAAATGTAAATATACACAAATTCCGGAAGTATTTCTATATATTTAGATAATTTATACAATAACTGACGACATAACCTTGAAGCATAATCTGAAAGGTCCTTGAAAATACTCATTCACATTGATCATTACGAATTTGCATTACAACTTATACTAGCAGTTAACAAACACTTGCCGTTAATAGAACTGCAACTTTGTATCTTCAATTTAGCAGCTGAAGATAAAAAAACACAAATAATGGAGCAGTCCATACGAAAGTTGTGAATCATGTATACAAATGAATCGCTCTACTCACGTGGAACTGATCTACGCACGGGCACTACTTTACCTACATCATGGCTTCCCATACCCGGGTCAGTATTTGCAGTCGACCGAGGGCAGTGGTATGATGACGTCACAAACTGATCGTTGCGTGAATACGTATGAACATTTAGGGTTGTCGAGTTTGTTTGATATTAAATTAACACTCGGGGTGATGGCTGAAGGAAGTGACCGTAAAGGCATTCCCTGCTTACGGTCGTTCCCATCAGTCACCGCGCCGTGTGTCAACTTATCCTGCGCTTTCAGTAACTGCTTTCTGAGTTGTTACAGTCTCTGATGAAGTCTTCAGCAGCGGAAGACGAAACGCTAAACAAAGAAACAAGCCTTGGAGCATGGTCTAATATCAACAGAACAAAGAGTTGTCATTTCTGATGAAAACACTGTATATTTTATCTTTTTAACAGTAATGAAGTCTTCAGCAGCGGAAGACGAACCGCTAAACAGAGAAACACGCCTTGGAGCATGGTCTAATATCAGCAGAATAAATAGTTGTAATTCTGATGAAAACACTGAATATTTTATCTTTTTAACAGTAATTTTGTTTGTGTTCTTACACAGTGGTCACATAGGATGTTGTTGTCATTCATTGTCTTTTGATGCAGAGCATCAATTATCCCAAGTAGCTTGGTGCCGAGTGCGTTGTTCTATGTGTGTTGTACAATACGTAGTATACCGATACATATGAATCTATGATTATCCAGCTCTGGATTGTGTTGTAGCGCATGGCTTGGAGAGACCTACTACATATTTAAAGAAATATCCATCTAAGTTCAGAAATGCAAATACGCTTTATCTAGTAGTGCTAGTTTTAATCATCTGTATATCACTTTTAAAAGAACATTGAACATCTTGTGGTATTATTATTTTAGAAAAAAAGTAACGAGATTGATTTACACAGGAATTTACACGCTTACAGGTCCAATTTGACGAGGAATGGACAGGTGCTCGGCTGTGGCCATTGGCCTTAAGTAATTTGGGGAAACCACAGGTAAACCTGAATTACGATGGCCTTCCGAATACGAAGCCAGTCTGTTTAAAACGGTAATATCTCGTTCGGTTTATTCCTAGCGTACAATATTGTTCTACGAAGAAGTTATCTAATAGAGTAAAAGGCTGTTGCTACACTTGACACAAACCTGCTTACTTCTGCATAAGCCTCTTCTGTTCTCCTCGGTAGCTCCGCTGGCTCCAAAATCGGCTGAAAGATGTTAGTTCTATTGATAGTCTACAGCAACACTGCGGCGACACCAGACGCAGATTTCAAACACTTTAATTACAATCTTGGTATTCACTGATATTGCCAATTTCGGGTCTCACATAAAGTTCGAATTGAAGGAAAGCCGATTATTACCCATTACACTAGTTCATAGAGTGTTAAACTGTCCGAGTGCAATAACCACACAACACAGTCCAGTGGTTGAAAACGATTCACATGTAGCAAAAACTGAACGTATCAGTTCACCCTACCACTGTCCTCATACGCATTTAAGGAACTCGAAACCACTAAGATAGTGCAGAAAAATAATCAGTAAGTCCGTCAACACTGCCGTACTAACGAGTCATTGTTCATAGAAGTCAATAGTACTGTGTTCCTCTAATAAAGTTCTCACTCGCAATTAATTAGTAATTACTGTCACAGAAGTCGTGAATTAGACCCACGAGTGAAGGAAACGAACCGCACGCAATATATGCGAAAGTTTCAGAATGTTAATTATTGGACTATGGCACACTGCTCACAAGAGACACACGTGTTTCTGCCTTCACTCACCGCCGCCGACTGAACTTCAGATGTGCTATTTCTATGTACATATAATTTTTCGATGAATAATATGTTTTATACTATACGTTATTAATGGCAGCCATCTTAAATAAAACTTTCTAATTAATGGGTTAATTAACAAGTGCTACACGTCAAATTCCCCCCATGAACCATGGACCTTGCCGTTGGTGGGGAGGCTTGTGTGCCTCAGCGATACAGATAGCCGTACCGTAGGTACAACCACAACGGAAGGGTATCTGTTGAGAGGCCAGACAAACGTGTGGTTCCTGAAGAGGGGCAGCAGCCTTTTCAGTAGTTGCAAGAGCAACAGTCTGGATGATTGACTGATCTGGCCTTGTATCAATAACCAAAACGGCCTTGCTATGCTGGTACTGCGAACGGCTGAAAGCAAGGGGAAACTACGGCCGTAATTTTTCCCGAGGGCATGCAGCTTTACTGTATGATTAAATGATGATGGCATCCTCTTGGGTAAAATATTCCGGAGGTAAAATAGTCCCCCATTCGGATCTACGGGCGGGGACTACTCAAGAGGATGTCGTTATCAGGAGAAAGAAAACTGGCGTTCTACGGATCGGAGCGTGGAATGTCAGATCACTTAATCGGGCAGGCAGGTTAGAAAATTTAAAACGGGAAATGGATAGGTTAAAGTTAGATATAGTGGGAATTAGTGAAGTTCGGTGGCAGGAGGAACAAGACTTCTGGTCAGGTGACTACAGGGTTATAAACACAAAGTCAAATAGGGGTAATGCAGGAGTAGGTTTAATAATGAATTGTAAAATAGGAATGTGGGTAAGGTACTACAAACAGCATAGTGAACGCATTATTATGGCCAAGATAGATACGAAGCCCACACCTACTACAGTAGTACAAGTTTATATGCCAACTAGCTCTGCAGATGACGAAGAAATTGAAGAAATGTATGATGAAATAAAAGAAATTATTCAGATAGTGAAGGGAGACGAAAATTTAATAGTCATGGGTGACTGGAATTCGAGTGTAGGAAAAGGGAGAGAAGGAAACGTAGTAGGTGAATATGGATTGGGGCTAAGAAATGAAAGAGGAAGCCGCCTGGTAGAATTTTGCACAGAGCACAACTTAATTATAGCTAACACTTGGTTTAAGAATCATGATAGAAGGTTGTATACATGGAAGAACCCTGGAGATACTAAAAGGTATCAGATAGATTATATAATGGTAAGACAGAGATTTAGGAACCAGGTTTTAAATTGTAAGACATTTCCAGGGGCAGATGTGGACTCTGACCACAATTTATTGGTTATGACCTGTAGGTTAAAACTGAAGAAACTGCAAAAAGGTGGGAATTTAAGGAAATGGGACCTGGATAAACTGAAAGAACCAGAGGTTGTAGAGAGTTCCAGGGAGAGCATAAGGGAACAATTGACAGGAATGGGGGAAAGAAATACAGTAGAAGAAGAATGGGTAGCTTTGAGGGATGAAGTAGTGAAGGCAGCAGAGGATCAAGTAGGTAAAAAGAAGAGGGCTAGTAGAAATCCTTGGGTAACAGAAGAAATATTGAATTTAATTGATGAAAGGAGAAAATATAAAAATGCAGTAAGTGAAGCAGGCAAAAAGGAATACAAACGTCTCAAAAATGAGATCGACAGGAAGTGCAAAATGGCTAAGCAGGCATGGCTAGAGGACAAATGTAAGGATGTGGAGGCTTATCTCACTAGGGGTAAGATAGATACTGCCTACAGTAAAATTAAAGAGACCTTTGGAGATAAGAGAACCACTTGTATGAACATCAAGAGCTCAGATGGAAACCCAGTTCTAAGCAAAGAAGGGAAAGCAGAAAGGTGGAAGGAGTATATAGAGGGTCTATACAAGGGCGATGCACTTGAGGACAATATTATGGAAATGGAAGAGGATGTAGATGAAGATGAAATGGGAGATACGATACTGCGTGAAGAGTTTGACAGAGCACTGAAAGACCTGAGTCGAAACAAGGCTTCCGGAGTAGACAACATTCCATTGGAACTACTGACGGCCTTGGGAGAGCCAGTCATGACAAAACTCTACCATCTGGTGAGCAAAATGTATGAAACAGGCGAAATACCCTCAGACTTCAAGAAGAATATAATAATTCCAATCCCAAAGAAAGCAGGTGTGGACAGATGTGAAAATTACCGAACAATCAGTTTAATAAGCCACAGCTGCAAAATACTAACACGAATTCTTTACAGACGAATGGAAAAACTAGTGGAAGCCGACCTCGGGGAAGATCAGTTTGGATTCCGTAGAAATACTGGAACACGTGAGGCAATACTGACCTTACGACTTATCTTAGAAGAAAGATTAAGGAAAGGCAAATCTACGTTCCTAGCATTTGTAGACTTAGAGAAAGCTTTTGACAATGTTGACTGGAATACTCTCTTTCAAATTCTAAAGGTGGCAGGGGTGAAATACAGGGAGCGAAAGGCTATTTACAATTTGTATAGAAACCAGATGGCAGTTATAAGAGTCGAGGGGCATGAAAGAGAAGCAGTGGTTGGGAAGGGAGTAAGACAGGGTTGTAGCCTCTCCCCGATGCTATTCAATCTGTATATTGAGCAAGCAGTAAAGGAAACAAAAGAAAAATTCGGAGTAGGTATTAAAATCCATGGAGAAGAAATAAAAACGTTGAGGTTCGCCGATGACATTGTAATTCTGTCAGAGACAGCAAAGGACTTGGAAGAGCAGTTGAACGGAATGGATAGTATCTTGAAGGGGGGATATAAGATGAACATCAACAAAAGCAAAACGAGGATAATGGAATGTATTCGAATTAAGTCGGGTGATGTTCAGGGTATTAGATTAGGAAATGAGACACTTAAAGTAGTAAAGGAGTTTTGCTATTTGGGGAGCAAAATAACTGATGATGGTCGAAGTAGAGAGGATATAAAATGTAGACTGGCAATGGCAAGGAAAGCGTTTCTGAAGAAGAGAAATTTGTTAACATCAAGTATAGATTTAAGTGTCAGGAAATCATTTCTGAAAGTATTTGTATGGAGTGTAGCCATGTATGGAAGCGAAACATGGACGGTAAATAGTTTGGACAAGAAGAGAATAGAAGCTTTCGAAATGTGGTGCTACAGAAGAATGTTGAAGATTAGATGGGTAGATCACATAACTAATGTGGAGGTATTGAATAGGATTGGGGAGAAGAGAAGTTTGTGGCACAACTTGACCAGAAGAAGGGATCGGTTGGTAGGACATGTTCTGAGGCATCAAGGGATCACCAATTTAGTATTGGAGGGCAGCGTGGAGGGTAAAAATCGTAGGGGGAGACCAAGAGATGAATACTCTAAGCAGATTCAGAAAGATGTAGGTTGCAGTAGGTACTGGGAGATGAAGAAGCTTGCACAGGATAGAGTAGCATGGAGAGCTGCATCAAACCAGTCTCAGGACTGAAGACCACAACAACAACAACAACACGTCAAATGGAACAGAAAAAGGTATATCAACAGAATTACTAGTATTTTTGAGGTTATAAACAAAACAATGTTCATAAATCAACTGATAAGGGTTAATCCCAGTGATGCCATCTTAAATCCATAAAAGTACCAAACTTCCCCTTCTAACAGTTTTTTCCCCAGACCCTTTGTGCACAAGACGGCGATTCTCACTTGTGGTTGTCAGATTTGGGCAACCGAGACCTTTCTAACGGGCATGCCTGCTTTCACTTTCCCAGGTGCTCAACATCCACCCCCTGTCACATCCAATGCCCAATAAATGTCGGTTATGTAGGCTTCAACTAATAGACCAAATGTAGACCCACAATGACAACGCTTCCAAAGTCTGTTAGGTGCCGATAAGGCTGTCTCACACGTGTACGTGGCATTCCTGCGTGTTTCTCAATGATCGATTAACATCTGAACCTGTTGAAGCCGCTTTTATGCCCGTACTACGCCTACTAACAACTCCAGACACGAACTACGCAAATGTCCTCTGCCTGTCGTTGTACCTGTCGCTGAAAATTACAAATCTTCCTATTTAAATATACACCGCTAGTGTGCACGTCTACGAATTTTCACTGTCATTCGGTCATGTTTCTAGGTTCTTCACTTTTTTTTAGTCAGGTATTGTATTTCTAAGGTATCTTCATGTTCGTAAGATATATATGCTTTATACTAATTGTACGTTGGCTCTTCACGCTGGGATGCTGGTAGCGGACATAAAGCAACCGAACCTTCCAAATGCTCTAGTCTCGCAGATCGTACACCTTATGAAGTGAATGACCAAATGACACAGCAAAGGTTGTAACATTTAAAGATGCGTTGCGTGTGTCACCGATATGTTACGCCTACATATGGCGTACTGCACAACTGTCGAACAGTGTGATGCAAACAGGTATCTCTTGAACATCGTATATGGACAGTTAATCTACTATAATGAAAATCGCTGTAAATCGTAGAGTACATACTGATTCGGATCTGCAAGTCAGACTGCGTCTAGGGTCGATCTTCAGTATTCCACAGACAATGTTTCCACACGTGTGAACTTCTGCACAAGACTACCAAAAACATTTTGACGAATGGAAGTTATGCTACATCCAGAGAGCCGTAGAGGGTGACCGCCGCAGTTTTCAGTGTTGGGCATCTTGAGTCCATGTCTGCCTCGATAGTTAAGAGCTAAAAACACTGCTTCGACTTCGGAAGAATCGACTGAAATGTGAGACTTCTGAAATATTAGTTTGCAAAAAATTAGCTAGGTCTCCTTAGAGCTCGAATTTTATCAACGCCATGAGTACCCCGGTAAGTGGTGCCACTATTGCGTTATATTTATAAGGGTTAGGTCGTCAATGTTCTTTCACATGTACAAACTCAACATGAAAGACATCACATGGTGACTTGGTAATTCGAGACACACAGCTGCAACAAACCGATGTAGACGTCGAGCTGCTGTTTTCTGGACGCCTTTCATTGCCCAAGGATTTGTGTTTTTCGATAAGTGGAACTTGTAGCAGTTCAACTATATACGCCAAATATGCGCTCTTTTATTGCCCCGTAATGTGTTAGATTCAAACTTGATATTGGATGGTTGCATTGAGAAGTTTGCCGGAATTGGAGCTGAAAGTGGGAGCATGATCAAGTTATTGTTTTCCAGAATCTGTTACATATTCACTACTATCACCAGCTACGGCGCCGCTAGCTATCTGCATCATTCAGAGACCCTGCAATGTGAGCGGTGAGCGGTGGAGGCGACAAAGTGATGGGCCGGAAGTTGCGAGAAGAAGATCCGGTAAAATTTTGTACGGCGTCAGTCCCTGTTCTATGTTCATTCCAGATCGATGTTAATGCCTTGTCGCTTCAGGCTAGATTATCTGGTATGAATACTGCTTAATTGTAAACTGAGGTGACAAAAGTCGTGAGATAGCGAAATGCACATATACAGATGGCGGTAATATCGCGTACACAAGGTATCAAAGCGTAGCTGTCATTTCTACTACTCACAAGGGAACCTCCCCATCGCACCCCCTTCAGATTTAGTTATAAGTTGGCACAGTGGATAGGCCTTGAAAAACTGAACACAGATCAATCGAGAAAACAGGGAGAAGTTGTGTGGAACTATGAAAAAAATAAGCAAAATATACAAACTGAGTAGTCCATGTGCAACATAGGCACATTCAAGGATAAAGTGCGTTATAGGCGCCGTGGTCCCGTGGTTAGCGTGAGCAGCTGCGGAACGAAAGGTCCTTCGTTCAAGTCTTCCCTCGAATGAAAAGTTTAATTTTTTATTTTCAGACAATTATCAAAGTTCAGGCACTCACACATAATCAACTTCGCTCTCCAAAATTCCAGGACATGTTCAGATTTGCTTGGACATATGCAGGATTTGACGGTGTACACGCGGAAAAATTTGAAAACGTTAAAAACATATGTTTTGACAGAGCACAGGGAAAACTGTGCTACTGTGAAACTGTTGCATTCATTTGTTGCAGTTTATGTGACAAATTTTTATGTTTTAATCACTTTTTTGGGAGTGATTATCACATCCACAAGAAAACCTAAATCGGGCAAGGTAGAAGAATCTTTTTACCCATTCGCCAAGTGTACAAGTTAGGTGGGTCGACAACATATTGCTGTCATGTGACGCACATGCCGTCACCAGTGTCGTACAGAATATATCAGACGTGTTTTCCTGGGGAGGAATCGGTTGACCTATGACCTTGCGATTAAATGTTTTCAGTTCCCATTGGAGAGGCACGTCCTTTCGTCTACTAATCGCACGGTTTTGCAGTGCGGTCGCAAAACAGACGCTAAATTTATTACAGTGAACAGAGACGTCAATGAAGGCACGGACAGATCATAACTTTGCGAAAATAAAGAAAGTAAAATTCTTATTCGAGGGAATACTTGAACCGAGGACCTCTCTTTCCACAGCTGCTCACGTTAACCACGGGACCACGGCGCTCATGTCTCATATTCTCCTTGATGTTGCATATGTTGCGCATGGACTACTCAGTTTGTATATTTTGCTTATATTTTTCGTAGTTCCACACAACTTCTTCCTGTTTTCTCGATTGATCTGTGTTCAGTTTTTCAAGGCCTACCCACTGTGCCAACTTATAACTAAATCTGAGGGGGGTGCGATGGGGAGGTTCCCTTGTCAGGTGACTCATGTGGAACGTTGTCCGACGTGATCATGGCCATGCGACGGGAACTAACAGACTTCAGATCGCAATGCTGCCCGCTGGACACGCGCAAGATGCCAATTCAGTAATCGTTAGTGAAGATCCACAGTTTCAGGAGTGTGCCGAGGATTTGCTCGCACTTTCTGTCACCATCGACAAAGCAGTGGCCAACAACCTTCACTTAACGACCGAGAGCAGCGGCGATTGCGTAGAGTTGTCGGCGCTAACAGACAAGCCATACTGATTGAAATAATCACAAAATTAAATGTTAGGACAGTGCGGTAAAATATGGCGTTAATGGTCTATGGCAGCAGACGACCGTCGCGACTGCCTTTTATTAATAGCACGACGTCGCCTGCAGCGCTTCTCCTGCGTTCGGGACCGTACCGGTTGGGCCATAAAACACTGGAAAACCGTGGCCTGGTCAGATGAGTTCTGGTTTTAGTTGGTAAGAGCTCACGCTGGGGTTCGAGTGTGCCGCAGACTCCACAAAGCCGTGGACCAACAAGGCACTGTGGAAGCAGGTGGTGGCCCTATAGTGTAAGGTGGCAACCCGCGTTCACTCAGGTACGAGCAGCCCTTAGCGGCTCGCCATCTTATCTTATTTACAACTTTTCATGACGTCGCCTTTCCGGCTTAGATATTTTAGAATGTGACTTCTACATCTACATCTACATCTACATGACTACTCTGCAATTCACATTTAAGTGCTTGGCAGAGGGTTCATCGAACCACAATCATACTATCTCTCTACCATTCCACTCCCGAACAGCGCGCGGGAAAAACGAACACCTAAACCTTTCTGTTCGAGTTCTGATTTCTCTTATTTTATTTTGATGATCATTCCTACCTATGTAGGTTGGGCTCAACAAAATATTTTCGCATTAGGAAGAGAAAGTTGGTGACTGAAATTTCGTAAATAGATCTCGCCGCGACGAAAAACGTCTTTGCTGTAATGACTTCCATCCCAATTCGCGTATCATATCTGCCACACTCTCTCCCCTACTACGTGATAAAACGAGCTGCCCTTTTTTGCACCCTTTCGATGTCCTCCGTCAATCCCACCTGGTAAGGATCCCACACCGCGCAGCAATATTCTAACAGAGGACGAACGAGTGTAGTGTAAGCTGTCTCTTTAGTGGACTTGTTGCATCTTCTAAGTGTCCTGCCAATGAAACGCAACCTTTGGCTCGCCTTCCCCACAATATTATCTATGTGGTCTTTCCAACTGAAGTTGTTCGTAATTTTAACACCCAGGTACTTAGTTGAAATGACAGCCTTGAGAATTGTACTATTTATCGAGTAATCGAATTCCAACGGATTTCTTTTGGAACTCATGTGGATCACCTCACACTTTTCGTTATTTAGCGTCAACTGCCACCTGCCACACCATACAGCAATCTTTTCTAAATCGCTTCGCAACTGATACTGGTCTTCGGATGACCTTACTAGACGGTATATTAGAGCATCATCTGCGAACAACCTAAGAGAACTGTTCAGATTGTCACCCAGGTCATTTATATAGATCAGGAACAGCAGAGGTCCCAGGACGCTTCCCTGGCGAACACCTGATATCACTTCAGTTTTACTCCATGTTTTGCCGTCTATTACTACAAACTGCGACTGACTTGTAAGTACCGCATTTCTTTCCAGTCAGTGCACTCTTTAGTTTATTAATGTCTTACATGCCTATTATGTTTTAGAACAGTTAGTTTAATTCTGAAGACGACGCTCATAGTAGCGTCGACACCTCGTTTGAAAACCCTTCTGGAGAATTAGAGGTAATAATTTGGCCACCCAGATCGCCCGACGTAGGACATAGTCGAGAGGTTAATTCGTGCACAAAATCCCGCATTGGCAACACCTTCGCAGTTATGGATAGTTATAGAGGCAGGATGCCTCAATATTTTTGAAGCGGACTTCCGACGACCTGTGGAGTCAATGCCACGTCCAGTTGCTGCACTAGGCCAGACAAGAGGAGGACCGACACGGGATTAGGAGGCATCGCATGACTTCTGACACCTCGTTGTAGTTAAAGGAATAGTCAGATATCACGAGGCACAGTAACTGTATGCACTGTATCGAGAATATTATCTAGAAGATTAGTTTTCGCAATTATTTTTTATTTGAGTTAGCGTAGAATGGGTAGGGGTTGTTTTGGTGGAGGAGACCAAACAGCGAGGTCATCGGCCTCATCGGATCAGGGAAGGACGGGAAGGAAGTCGGCTGTGCCCTTTAAGGAACCATCCCGGCATTTTCCTGGAGTTATTTAGGGAAATCACGGGAAACCTAAATCAGGATGGCCGGACGCGGGATTGAACCGTCGTCCTCCCGAATGCGAGTCCAGTGTGCTAACCAGTGCGCTACCTCGCTCGGTTATAACGTGAAATAGGGAAACGTAATTATTCCGTGACTACGATTGTTTACTCTTTAGATTATTATTATATGTCCGGAGCGGTGTAATTTTTATTATACATAGCAGGAAGCGCTTAGAATACGCAGTCAGATGCAAATTTGGAGTAGTAGTAGGACTTTATGTACTGGATCCGTTGCTTTAATTGGGGATTTTTATGTTAGGCCCCTATTATGAACAGTTCACAAGAGTCAAATTGGAAGAACTGACAAAATTAGAAGAACTGATATAAAATTAGAAGAATTGATATAATAATTAAAACTAACGCTCGAAGTTTTAAGGTTGGTACTACTAAAATTAAACCCAATGTAAGAATAGACAACGTTTCACAGTAATTTCTAAAATCATTGGATCAAGCGGTAACCGAACGACTATTCTAGCTGGTGTGTAGAATCTATGAGACTGACGACGTACCTTCATACTTTGGAAAAAATATTATCCATACAATTTCGTAGATAGCAAGGGCAGGTAAGTGAGAAAACCAGCACATACTCGGCTTAATACCTCATATATCCATGCAGCTGACAAGAATAACAGCCGGCCGCGGTGGCCGAGCGGTTCTAGGCGCTACAGTCTGGAACCACGCGACCGCCACGGTCGCAGGTTCGAACCCTTCCTCGGGCATGGATGTATGTGATGTCCTTAGGTTAGTTATGTTTAAGTAGTCCTAAGTTCTAGGGGACTGATGACCTCAGAAGTTAAGTCCCATAGTGCTCAGAGCCATTTAAACCATTTTTGACAAGAATAACATACAGGAAAACGTGCTAGAAAACTGGGGATCAGTTAAAACTATCAGTTTGGCTTTAGGAAAGGAAAAGGCACCAAGTATATAGTTCGCACGTTGCGCTAGATAGCAAATGGAAGGTTGGAGAAAACTGATATAGGATTCGTCGTGCTAGAAAAATCATTCGACAATTTAAAATGGTGTAAGACATTCGAAATTCTGAGAATAACAGGAGTAAGCTGTAGGGAAAGGCGGGTGGTGTATAATACCAACAAGGGCCGAAAGGGAACAATAAGACTAAAAGACAAACAAGGAAGCGAGAAAGCATCAAAACCGGTGACACTAAGTAGAGGATGTTGGGAATTCTGGTGCCTTGTAAGCAAATTTACCATGACGGACGAAGCATGATTAACGTGCAAAGCAGACTAGGACAGGCAAAGAGGGTGTTCCTGCTCAAGAGTAGTACGCTAATATGAGGCATAGGCCAGAATTTGAGTAAAATTTCTGAGAATGTCCGTTTGTAGCACAGCATTGTATGGCAGTGAATCACTGATAGTGAGAAAATTGGAACAAAGGAGAATCGAAATGTTTGATAAGTGGCACTGCAGACGAATGTTGCAAATTAGGTGAGCTGATAAGATAAGGAATGAGGAGGTCCTCCGAAACTGTGAAGAGAGGAACATGTGGTAAACACTGATAAGAAGAAGGGAGAGGATGATAAGACATACGTTAAGCCATCAGAGAATTACTTCAGAGGTAGTAGAGGGAGCGGTAGAGGGAAAAATCTGTAGGGGGACACGGAGATTTGAACACATCGAATAAATAATTGAGGGCGTAAGTTGCAAGTGCTACTGTGAGATGAAGGCAGTAGCGCAGGAGGGGAATTCGTGGTGAGCCGTATCAAATAAGACACAAGGCCTGTATATATTGTACGTACACAAAATAGTGAAACTTTGTTGTTAAAAACGCCGAAAATTTCTTGACCGATTTACTTCACATTTTAAACTATAGTTTATTAAAAATTCAGTCAGACAACAATGTAAAGCTCCATAATTCCGCCGCGAAAATATGAAGATTCACAGGAGTATAGAGATTTTCCGTAACACTGACTACAATAAAGAAAATGCTCTGCTATACAAAAACGTGCCGTCTTATTTCCTTTGTCACAGGCAGTTTTAACTACAACAGCGGCACATTTGAAACCATTAGACAGATTCTTTCTCCCATAAATATTCCTCACAGACGCTTTTCACGGAAAACAGCAAAGCTGTATTTCTCGCTTAATGGCTTATAATTGTAATACTACTGCAGAACGTGAATTTGCAGTAACAATAAACGAGACTCAAGATCAGAGGAGGGGGCGGAGGGAGGAAGGGGAGAGGAGATGGACAGAAAGGTGGAACGAAGTGGACATAGCGGAAAGGAGTAGATGGACAGAGAGAGAGATAAGGCAGAAGGAGATGAAGAGAAGGCAGGAGGAGAAAATGGACAGAGAGAGGGGTAGAAGGTGATGGCAGAGAGAAATACAATGAGAAGTAGAAGGACATGGACAAAGAAAGGAGGCCGTGGAGGTGGCCATGGCCGGGAGACGAAGGAGATAAAGACGGATGTTCAATTCCCCTACGTATTAGAAACGTGTGCTTTCTCTTTTCTTTCTTTTCCATTGAAACAGACTGACACACTGGAACGCGTGGCCGAGTACAGCTAGTTTTATTATAAATACGAGGAAAATCTTCAACCATTTTTCGGAATATGTAAGTCTGCAGGCTTTCGTGGCCGTTGTCACTGAAGTTAAAATCTTCTGGGTTATTAGGCCGTGTCATGTTTCTTCTAAAATGATCGACGTTTCGACCCCTCTGCTGGGATCTTCCTCAGGATCTTCTGGTGTCTACTACTGTTCTAACACAGCAGAGGGGTCGAAACGTCGATCATTTTAGAAGAAACATGACGCGGCCTAATAACCCAGAAGATTTTAACTTCATTTTTCGGAATCTGGGACATTTTTGTTTCAATGAGACCAACGCTGTTGCTCTATAAACTAAACTTATAGTCATATTTTGGAACAACCGGAATGCTCGCTGTAATGTGTGGCTGAATTTGAAGTCGTCGTGGGGGGTTCACCACCTGTCGTTTCACTTTTCCGTCAGCACACTTCCTGTTTTCTGGAAATTTTTTTGTTTGCCTATTTCTGATTTTTTTGATGCAATGGCGCTTCTATTGCCATCAATGTCGCCGTGTACCGCCAAAGCTGCTGTCCTCTGAGGATAGAGCTGTAACACTCCGACATTGGTCCCATTTTAAATCAACTTTCACGAATAACAGGCAGCTGCCTGGAAAGAAACACTCTGCAGCCGTGATCCCCGTCTGTCGGTTGCCGAAGCTGAACGGCGGCCGATGCCTGCAGCCGAGACGAAGCCGTAGGAAGAACTGGAGCGAGGGGCTGAGGCACGCCGAGTGCTAACGTTGCCAGATTAATGTTGCGCAGTTCCCTCTTAATGAAGTGCGCACCAGAGGGGCCGGATAGTTGTCTGAAGAATGTTCCCGGGGGCGCGGACAGCACACTCCCTTTTCACACATTCTGCCAACTTTCCTGCATATTAAATTAGTCGACGTAGCTTCAGCCCCAAGAAGGCAAGAAGATTTCGAGAAGTTTCCGTTTTATCAAGAAGTTATTTGCGTACGCTGCGGACGTAGCTAGGCAAAAGCCTTGCTAATACCAAAGACGTGGATTGACGTGATTCTCGGCTCACAGTACATCAAGACGTTTGCGTTCATGTTTACCCCCCAAAGAATGACATAATGAAAAAAGTAAGAGGCCGAGTTTGGTAGGTAGAATGTTTGCTTTATATTTCTCGTTTTCCGTTCTTCTTAAGAAATTAGTAGATTTCCTCTTGGGATTGTAAGTAAAGGTCAATAGGCCAGTCGACAATGTAGGTGCGCGGGTGCTCGGGCACCCACATACATAATCTTGTGGGTGCGCCGCATCCACAAAATATTTAGTTTGAAAAAAAAATTCTTATTTGCCTTTATCAAAAATTACTTTTAAAACCTGAGACGCAAGTTAAAATTTCTGACCCCTAAAACTTAACTGTTTGTTTGAGAAGTCTTCGTACAAAGGCAACGAAGCAAAACACTCCGCCGTTCCTTGCCTTTCTCTGGCATTATCAAACGCACTCCACAGAATAACAGTCGCACTGTACTGTGAATGGATTCACGCCTTTTTTGTCTTGCTTTCATGTTTCTCTACAAGTGACACGGTACAGTACACTACACTCGCCAACAACTGTTTTAAAATACATGCTTGCCGACACTGAGCAATAATAAAAAATAACACGAGATACAAGGAAGCCGACTACCACAGACTACCTAAACAGTTTTTTTTTTAAGATTTCAGTGAAGTTGTTTTCATTTAATTTGTATTGTTATCGTTTTGTTTGTTGAGACAATGGCTTTGAAGCACATGGCCACTTATATTGTAGACTGAAGGGGTGTTACTGCATTAATAGCTAGTACAAAGAAGGTCTACTGACGAGATGCGTGGGGCAAAGGCTCTTCGTCGGGAAAAAAGTATAGCGATTACTGGACGCGCGTGGAAAACTGAAACACTATATTGAGTATTGCTTCTCCTACTTTCGAATTTGAACAGTTACCTAGTCAGTGTAGATAACTTCGTCATACGTTTGTCGTCATCATCACAGGTGGATATTACTAACACCGACAACAGTGAAAAGCATGTTCAGCAAGAAAATAAGGAACCCGAGAATGTCTTTTGCCAGTCGTGTGGTACATCATCAAGAGGTGTCAAGAAACCCTCATGCAGAACCTACCATGAAGCACGGAAAAACACATTTCCTTGGATTTATTACGATGAAGTATTGGACAAAGTATTCTGTAATTTGTGTAAAAACGGTTTTGATTCCGGAGTATGGTCGGCAACTGCGACTTCTGCAGAAAGGAATTCGTATAATGCATTTCTTCGAAATGGATTTTCCCAGTGGCAAAAGGCAACTGAACGTTTCAGAGTTCATGAAAAATATGAACTCCACCGTTCGTCCGTGACTGCTCTGGCGACTACGAAACAAGGTACCAGTGTGTTATCCCTTAACTCAACATATAAATTAAAAGATATGACGAATGCACTCATGGCAATTTTAAAGATAATAACGTCACTACAGTTTCAAGACAGCAAGGAATAGCAGTTCGTAGTCACACCGATGAAGCGTCAAATATTCACCAGTTGTTGCTGCTTAGAGCAGAAGGTGCTCCTGATGTGAAATCTTGGCTGCAGCGAATTTCATATAAGTGGGTTTCTGACGATGTATTGAATAATATTGTCTCGCTATTATTCAGCGATGTACAGCAAAACATTGAGAAATGTATTAAGGAGGCACTATATTTTTGTCTTGTTGTAGATGAGACTTCTGACATGTCAATGAAGGAACAACTATTCGTATGTTTCAGATGATGATGATGATGATGATGAGGTCCCATACTCTGAGGAGCGTATGGAACGATGCGGGAGACCGGCGCCGCCGACCAGGAAAGGTCCTAGCGGAGGTGGTTTGCCATTGCCTTCCTCCGACCGTAATGGGGATGAATGATGATGATGAAGATGACATCTGAAGGCAGGGAAAATCCCTGACCCCGCCAGGAATCGAACCCGGAATCCCGTGCACAGGAAACGAGTACGCCACCGCACGACCACGAGCTGCGGACATGTTTCAGATATGTCAATAAAAATCATCGAGTCGAAGAAGTTTTTATGGGCTTCTATGAAGTAGCTTCAACAAGTTCTAGGACATTGTTTGAAGTCGTCGAGGATCTCATTTTTCGACATAAAATACCGTCGTCGTCAGTGCTGGGATGACGCGAACAGTGTCGGTGGATATAACATGATTACAAAGTAGGATTACTCACTTGGAGCCGAGAGCTATATTTGTTCATTGTTCCGCGCATAATTTGAATTTGGTAGTACAAGATGCTATACAAGGTATTAGTTATGCGCGAGACCTTCTTGTAGTTCTTCGCAAAATAATATCATTTGTAAGACATTTCCCAAAGAGGCTAGCGGTGTTTCAATCACTACAAAAAGATAACGAAGATGGTGTTGCAGAAAACGTTCACAGACGGACGTTGCGTCCATTCTGTCCTACGAGGTGGTGTGTCAGGGCACAGTCACTAAAATCGTTGGAAAGCAATTATTACTTTCTCCTTAAATTATTGGAAGATCTATGAGAAGACAAGAGGGAAGTCGGTGGGAAGGCTAGTGGATATTTTTCAAACCTGCCACAATTCAGATTTCTTATTTCGCTGAAAATGTTAATTTCAGTTTTCGGCATAATTGAGAAACTTCATTTTTCGTTTCAGAAGAAATCATTATCATACCGAGTAATCAAAACATTCGTGTAAGCTTTGTCTGGAAGATAAGCTTCACAAAGGGATATATTTTTTGAGTTGTGGACGGAAACCATTTAAAAAGCGGGGAAACTGAACATTAAAGACCCAGTTTTGCCTAGAAAAAGGAAGATGCGAAAACGCTACGACGGAAATAGTGATTCTCATACGTATCAAAGAAGAAATGTACAGACAAATATGTTTTGAAATGATTGATGTGGCTGGGGATTCGTTAAATCGTAGATTTTAATTAAATGTTCTGGAACTTATTTCAATACTTGAATTTTAATTAAAATCTTATTCAAATACTTGAAGTTTTTTCTATCGGCCAAATTGGTGCTGATCTTATCCTGCAGTTCTATAGGGCAGACTTTGGTAAAGACAATCTAACATTGTATGGGGACATGTCTCTAGATGTGTGCAGAACGAAGAAAGAGGAAGTGGCCAGCTTGTTAGACATTACAAATATTTTAAGTAGAGAAAACAATGGTCCCATGCGTGAAATGCTCACAGACTTGAGAAGTTTGTTCGGATGATTTTAACTATACCTGTTACTAAAGACTGAATGAATTGGCAAATCTGCATATTCATAAATAAATAATAATATTGATATTACAAAATTGCAAACAAATTCATATGTACAAATGACCTCAAACAGGAAAGTGTTTTATACCGAACGTTAATGTGTCATGATTATTATTTGATACATAAGATGAGTTATTTTGTGGGTCTTTTCACAAACAAATTATTGCATCGCTCTCTCTCCGATAGATGAAAACTATCTCATTTATGAAGATTTTTCATTTTAATTTATATGAATGTTTTCTTTTCCTTTTGTAACGTGTTGATAACATTGTTGCCTGTTGCAATCACTGTGCCTGTGAGGTGTTTAAAGTCTACAGTAGCTGATACAGATCTAACTGGCATTCTGTTAATGAATTAAAAGTTGACAAAAGACAAATAATTTCATACGGAAGTAATCGATTAATGTTACGATTACATATTTTGAGAATATTCGTTACAGTAACTTATTCTTATAATGTAAGCCGACTATTGTGGCAGCCCTTGCGGGCCGTGGCCTGTCACAGAGGTCAGGGAATCGTGTTGGCCTCAGCGTTGCCCCCGGCACTCATTTCAGACTGAGAAGACCTCGGAAAGGTACGGCCTGTGCGCTGCACAGGTGTGCAGCGGTTTAACGTTGGGGCGTGCAATGTGGGCCGCCCTAGTAATTTAGCGGCCCACACAATGTAAAAGATTGTTATTTTATTAATAATTGAAATTAAAATAAAATAATTAAACGTATATACAAATATAAACACAGAAATACGTATACGATGAACAGTAAAGTCAAACAGCTAGGAATGGTCACATCAACAGGGTTTCGTAGAATCAGTCGACGCTGAATTGTGTTTAGCACAGAGTATGTAAGCAGGGCATGTCGTTGCCGTCTCCCGTACCACTTTGATTGCAGCATGTTTCCCGGACCCCATAAAAGTACGGCGCAGGTTGGTTATTGCAAAGCAATGACAATAATGAAAGTGTATACCAAAATATCCATTTAGTTAGAAAATTATCCATTATTGATGTTTAGTGTACCCGAGACTGGTTAATGCACATTTTTCTGAACATTTAACTTTTGTCGCATCTTTATTCGGCAACACTGTTAATTATGGAGTAAGAAGTAATGTTGTAATAACGGGTACTCTGCTTAGCTTAGCACAACGGTTACAGAAGTTGGCACTGTCACAAGCGACTGCTGCTCTCAAATGAAAAGTTACAACAGAAATTATAGAGGGGAAAAAGAAGATGGTAGCAAAATCGCCATAATATAATTAGGACTGTTAATATCGCAGACTATTCGAATGATCGCGCAGGTTATTAGTTGGATACTGAAAAGTTTTTTATTTGTCGAAATCTTTCAGCTTCTAGGGAAGTGGTTCCAGACTGGAGGTGGCTAACCGACAACACAGTGTGACGCGTAACTGTATGTGCGTCTGAAGGAATGCGCTGTACTCAGTTAGTGGTGTAAGAAAAACACGGTTGCGCCGGTATATATTCATAACTAAGCAAAAGTGAGAACGTGTGAAAATAGGTGCTGGAATCCAATACTATAGCTTTTCGGGGACATAGGGATAAAGTTGGAAAATCAAACAATGGAAACTTTATAGCAACCATCAAACTTCTCCCAAAATACACTCTGATATTAAGCGTTCTAATACATAAATCAAAATAAGACTATACACAAAAATACCGTAACCCTTCAATTCAATATGTCCTGTCCTGTGCAGTTAAAAAGGAGGTAATAATGACATTAACCCTGTCTCATCATTTGCTAGTATTACACATGCAATATAGAATATTACAAAAAGAGAATAGTTACCTCAGATATTTACATACGTCACAGTGTAAAGCATTATGACGTGCAGACAAATACAAGTTTTTTAAGTGTTCGTGAAATAAAAGATCAAAGTGCATTAGAGACAGGAAAAGTGCAGTGGATGAAAAGGGACTTTTTAACTAAATTCTGTGGTCAGGTTTATGACCATTGTGCCAGTATGTCAGGCATACACAAATTTATCAGAATCAGAATTCAACAAAAACAGAAGACTGCAAAATATGTGCGTTGTGCAGTGCACACTTTAAGTCTAGCACTTACCTATGCTATATGTGAAATTCAAGAAGTCAGGTCTTTCTACGACTCAATAGAAGCGTTATGTCTTTTCATCAGTCGTAGAATTAATTGATGGGAACTTTTGCCATCTTCATGTACCTTAGAAAAGCTTGGCCTAACAATTTCGTCTTCGAGACACCAGTCCGTATAAGGCCTTCGTTACGCTTATGTCTCTTAGCCTATTGACATTCAAGTAAAGGGAAGAAAGAGAAGGAGCCATTGTTTTGAAAAATGAATTAGAGAAATGTGAATTTGTTTTTCAGATAGCGCTACAACCAAAGCTTTGGAATTTAGCACTCCAAATTATGCCATTGGAAAATGTGGAGCTTGTTAAAGCGTTTTCTCTTGTTCAGATGCAGCTGATAATTTATCTTGCTATCGACACAATTTTTAAGAAGTGATGTCATCGACTACATCTTTGGAGAAGAAATGGGACATTTTAAAATGCTGTTTGGGCAGCATTGAAGCCAAATAAAAGAGCAAATTTGAGGGTATGCATAATGTTAACCATTTCCTCAAATTATTTCCCCAAAATTTGTAAATTCAGCATCCGACTAAGAGATTCACGGTAGAGTAGTAATTCTTCAAAATGAATATTAGGAAGATTTGTCCAGTAAACTCCCAGACGAAAAAACCTATAAAAAAAATAGCCTCATAACCCTCGGTAATTGATTAGCGAAACTAATAGTAACAGAGATTTCAATCGTTGCTGTAGCGTTGCAGATTAATGTACAAAATTTCACCTGTTCTAAACTATTCCTGTTGCTGTTTCTTCTGCTGAATGTTAATTTTTGAAGCTCATACTTCAAAGAACTATCTGTGGAATTCTATGACCCAAGACAGAGTTAGTGAACTCATCCTCCATAGTATCCAAACTGATCTATTGATACCAGTGAAATAATTAATACCTTGCATCACAGAAGGTATGCTGCATGGTCCACTTTCAATAGAGGTGAAAATGACTACATTGAGGTCTTATAAGTACAAATCAATCAGACAACAGATAGAACTATAGGTCTATGGTTATTGACTGTCAGTCACCAAAATATGTTTAATTTTAATAACATTTATCGATATTAATAATTTTTGTTTGATACTTTGACTGTAGTAAACGAATGATGTCTTTGTTTACATTACATGGGACTTTACAACATAATCCATTAAATTTGTATTTCTACTTGCTGTAATAAAAGTTATGTTTGTTAATGGTAGGTTATAAATTTTATGTTAGGGGGTAAGGATTTTTATTTTTGCAGGCGCGCCCTTATCACTTACGTTACGCCTCTGGGTCTGTGGGTTCGTTCAAATGCATTTGAACCCGAGTTTGATCTCTTTTCTGTTGCTTTTAAGTCAGCTGTGTTACCGACTGAGCCAGGGAATCTCAACGTAAGCGTATGGTACCGGTATATTTCACTTTATCACAGCACAGATCTTTATGA
Source organism: Schistocerca cancellata (assembly GCF_023864275.1). Taxonomy (NCBI): domain Eukaryota; kingdom Metazoa; phylum Arthropoda; class Insecta; order Orthoptera; family Acrididae; genus Schistocerca; species Schistocerca cancellata. The sequence continues at coordinate 77,510,690 of NC_064627.1, read as the reverse complement.
CATTGGCAGTGTTCATGAAACATTTCTATGAATGGTAATCATTTAAAAAATTGTCGAAACTCCCCAGAAATCATATACTGTATTCCGCCATTGATGTACAAGAAGAGAAATTTTGGGAAGTTGGCACCTTTGCTGATGTCACCTAGCAAAACGGATGTGCATTGATTCCACGGTGACCTGTGTCTTCATGTTTCAACGCGGACCACGATCGTAAAAGTGAACTCGCTACATACTCCGGCTCAACGAGTCCGCCAGTATTACTGAGGACTTCCGTAGAAGTTCAAAATGCACTTCAAGAAGGAGAGCACGTCTTCACAAAGCTCGTGTGGGATCTGCTTGCAGAATTTTCTGAATCCTTGGCAAATCTGATTTGTGGTTTGTTATGATAACTTGAGAACTTGCTCGATGTTATAGCAGATATTTCGAAGTTCATTTCACTGTGTGGTCGAAATCAAGCATTTTTAATTTCTGACAAACAAGCCTCGTTCTGTTGCGCTGAAATTTGTCTTTGACGGTCTGTCAAAAAATCAAAGAATTACTATTTACGGATATCATGTTTCCCCAAAAAAATTTCTTTTTTTTCCTTTTTTTCCTGTCAATGCTCTATGTGCCTTTACTTTTCACTTTTGCTTAACTTTTTATGTTTATTCCTTCCAAAGAATTAACCAAACTTTGATATCTTTGTATGCAATGTTTCTTCACACTCTGAATATTACCATTCATCTCTGCAGTATTAAGAGGTTTGAACTTTTGCGTCCTAACATTGATTGTGACTTTACGTAATTATTAGCTGTCGAGTTTAGGGAATTTATTCTTGAATGTTGTATTGCAAATTGTCAGTCTGTCTCTAACGTCACTTAAGTTTTTTGATTTCATTGTGTGTGCGTATTTTTATAACGTGAAATTTTGGATTTCACTTTCGTGAGTTATTACATTATTTTCACTGCTTTATGATTTTCCTTGCAGTAATAGCAACAAAATACAGCCTCAGTACCTTAAATTGAACTTAGTATTTAAAATTAAAGATACCTGCTCATTACCTTGCAGCTTATTGAAGAATGTAGGAATTAATTTCAAATGAAACAGCACATTTTTAGTATTTTCGCTCGCAAGATATTCACCTGTTATTCTCTTAATCATACTATTTGCTCTCATTTGAATTTAGATACTGTTCAGCACTAACATTGTTGAGACGCGGTCTGCTACCAGTGACAAATTGAAAAGTAGACGTAAGTAAACTGTTGGATAAACTAACTGTAAAATTTCATCCAAATATTTTTTCAAATATATAATAATAATTCTCTTGTAGATAGTATCCCTGAGTGACGTTTTGCTCGCCCTAAGTGTATTAAAGTTGATGCTAGGATCAGCAGAGGCACTAACTCAGTTAACGCTTAAGGAATATTTTAAGGTTGCAGTAAATGTGCTGCTTATAATTAACTGAAGCCCATACCCACCACAGTAGTACAAGTTTATGTACTTACTTGCTCCACAAATGAAGAGACTGCAAGAATATATGAGGGAGTGCTGAAAAGTAATACCACCGTATTTTTTCTTCTATTCTGAGTATCGATTGGGGTATTGTATGTCATGCACGTTACTCAGGCAACTTTTCCGCTTCGCTAACGCAAGTTTTAACCCTCTACTGCTAGAGAGCTCCAACTTGTAGCGTGTAACGTGACGGCGCCTAACGTAATTACGTCAGTGTTCGAGAGATCCTCAGAAAACTGAAAACACGAATTCAAAGAGTTCGTCCACAAATGGAGCACCCTCTGCTTCAGCATGACAACGTCAGATCGCACACGATCGCTGCGACATCTGCAAGAATCCGACATCCTCGTTCCACTGTCATCGATCATCCTCCACACAGTCCCGGTTTGGCCCCATCCGATTTTCATCGGTTTCCAGATCTTAAAGAACACGTTCGAGGATTTTATTTTGATAGTGATGAAGCGGTACAAGCAAAGGTTTAGTTAGTGATACCGTAAACAATATCAAACATTCTACAGTGAGAGCATCAACAAACGGATTTCTCGTTGGGAGAAATAGTTTCGTCACCAGAATGACTATGTTAAGAAATAAATACGTAGACGCGAAGAATAAAGATGTAGAATGTTAATAAATTTCATTTTATTGAAAAAGCTTTAACAGTTTTCACATAAAAAATTCGAAGGTATTACTTTGCAGCACTCCCTCCTACGACGAATTAAAAGAGTTTTTTCAGAGAGAGATGAAAATGAAACTGTGGTAGGGGACAGTACAGAGAAGGTGAAAAATAGTAGAACAAGGCCGGCCGCTGGTGGCCGAGCGGTTCTAGGCGCTTCAGTCTGGACCCGCGCGACCGCTACGGTCGCAGGTTCGAATCCTGCCTCGGGCATGGATGTGTGTGACGTCCTTAGGTTAGTTAGGTTTAAGTAGTTCTAAGTTCTAGGGGACTGATGACCTGAGATGTTAAGTCTCAGAGTCCTCAGAGCCATTTGAACGGTTTAGTAGAACGTTAACTGGGGAAAAGGAATCAAAGGGAACACTGCCTTGTAGAACTTTGCTCAGAGCACAGTTTAATCATCGATAATAGTCAAGATCATGAAAAAGGGTTGTATGCGTGGAAGAGACCTGGAGAGACCAGTAGAGTTCATATAGTTCACAAACGGTAGAACAGGATTTCAAAATCATAATTTAAAGTGCAGAACATTTTCATGGGCAGACCATAATTTATTAGTTATTAGCTACAGATTAAAAGTGAAGAAATTATAGAAAATGGGAATTAAGTACATGCTGCCTGGATAAATTAAAAGAATTAGTGGTCGAGGAAGTTTTCAAAGGGAGCATTAGGGAACGACTAATTGAAACAGATGAGAGATGAAATACTGAAATCAACAGATGATCAAAGAGGCAAAGTAAACTTGGTCAATTACGAATCCTCGGATAGGACATGAGGTGCTTAATGCAATTATTGAAACGATAAAAGGTAAAAATGCAGGAAATATAGCGAGCAACAGGTATACAGCTAGTTAAAAAACAAGATTGAAGGAATGTGCAAAATTACAAAGCAGACAAAGGTAGAAGAGATATGCGGACCTCTAGAAACATGCATTCTGAGTAGACAGATTCAGGGTCCAGGGAAATTAAAGAAATCTTTTGATAAAAGAGAAGTAGAAATATGTATAACAAGTGTTCATATGACAAACTAATATACTAAGCAAAGACAATGAACCTAAAACGTGGGAGAACTATACGAAAGAGCCCTGCAAGTACAATGAACCTGAAAACTGATTCATGGAAAGCAAAGAGGAAGCTTATTAAAAAAAATGGTTGAAATGGCTCTGAGCACTGTGGGACTTAACTTCTGAAGTCATAAATCCCCTAGAACTTAGAACTACTTAAACATAACTAACCTAAGGACATCACTCACATCCATGCCCGAGGCAGGATTCGAGCCTGCGACCGTAGCGATCGCGCGGTTCCAGACTGTAGCGTCTAGAACCGCTCGGCCACCCCGGCTGGCGCTTATAAAAAATGAGGTTAAAGACATGATAGGGCGAGACACATTGGACAGATCACTGAAAGACCTCTGTGACAACAAGGCATCTAGAGTACCAGAGTAGAGGATAATCCGTAAAATTATTGGGATGTGTGCTCGAACATACCATTATAATACACTGAAGCGCCAAAGAATACAGAGTTATGTAAACAGGCCGAAAACGGCGCTGCGGTCGGCAGCTCCTATATAAGACAACAAGAGTCTGGTGCAGTTTTTCGATCGGTTACTGCTGCTACAATGGCAAGTTATTAAGATTTAAGTAAGTTTGAACGTGGTGTTGCAGTCGGCGCACGAGCGATGGGACACAACATCTCCGAGGTAGCGATGGAGTGCGGATTTTCCCGCACGACCATTTCACGAGTGTACCATGAATATCAGAAATCCGGAAAAACTTCAAATCTCCGTCATCGCTGCTGCCGACAAAGGTCCTGCAAGAACAGAACCAATGACGACGGAAGATAATCGTTCAACGTGACAGAAGAGCAACCCTTCTACAAATTGGTACAGATTTCAGTGCTGGGCCATCAACTAGGGTCAGTTTGATAAAGATTCAACGAAACATCATCGACATGGGCATTCGGAGACCAAGGCCCACTCGTGTACCCTTGCTAACTGCACGACACAAAACTTTACACTTTGCCTGGGCCCGTCGACACTGATATTGGAATGTTGATGACTGGAAATATGTTGCCTGATTGGACGAGTTCCGTTTCAGATTGTATCGAACAAAGGACGTGTACGGGCATAGAGACTACCTCATAAATCCGTGAACCCTGCATGTCAAGCTGGTGGAGATTCTGTAATGGTGTGGGACGTGCTGTTGGAGGCGTGTGGGACCCCTGATACATGTAGATACAACTCTGACGGGTGACCCGTATGTAGGCATTGTGTCTGATCACCTGCATCAATTCGTGTCTATTGTGCATTCCGACGTATATACATGAAGATAGTAACTGTTCTTGGAAGAACAGATACCATTGATGACCGTGCAGCTTCTCTAGAATAAATGATAATTAACTGAAACCCTCATCTGCCGACAGGTGTTGTTGATATACCTCGACGGAGACAGCTGAAAATGTGTTCCCCGACCGGGACTCGAACCCGGGATCTCCTGCTTGCAGACGCTCTATCCATGTGAGCCACATTCTCAACTGTCCACAATCTATTCATCTGTGTCCTCGGTGGCTCAGATGGATAGAGCGTCTGCCGTGTAAGCAGGAGATCCCGGGTTCGAGTCCAGGTCGGGGCACACAGTTTCAGCTGTCCCCATCGAGGTATATCAGCACCTGTCGGCAGCTGATTGTTTCAATTAATTATCATTTATTCCGACGGACTTGGGTGATTCCAGCAGGACAATGCGACACCCCACACGTTCAGAATTGCCACAGAGTGGCTCCAGGACCAAACAATTCCGCTGGCCACCAAACTCCCCAAACATGATCATTATTGTTCATATCTGGTATTCCTTGCAACGTGCTGTTCAGAAGAGATCTCCACCTCCTCCTACTATTACGGATTTATGGATAGCACTGCAGGACTCATGGCGTCAGTTCCCTCCAGCCCTACTTCTGGCCTTAGTAGAGTCACGCCACGTCGTGTTGTGGCACTTCTGTGTGCTCGCGGGGGCCCTACACGATATTAGGCAGGTGTACGTACCAGTTTCTTTGGCTCTTCAGTGTACAATGCCACATGTTATCCAAAATACATGGGATGAAGTATGCAGAAAGTAAAAAGGTAATCAGATAACAATGGACAACAGAACTTTATTTCGACAAGACGCAAAACAAGAAGAGGAACAAAAGAAAAGGTCGTTCAGATCTATTAAAATAAATTTCACTTATACATGACAGTTCCTGACGGTGCGAAAAAGATCACACCGTCTGTCACAGTTGATATCGTTGCCTTAGGCAAGGTTGGAATGGTTGCACTATTGTTGTCTTCCTTCTGATGTATGAATACCATAATGTTTGCTGGAGTCATTTTCCTAGTGCCTGCTGCGTCCGATGATCGTGGCGCCCTCGTTACTGCAGTGGATATCGCAGTGAAACAGAGCTGCGTGGCCTGTAAGCGTCTGAGTGGGCGGCTGCCCGCAACACTACGCTGTGTAGCGTGTGGCTGGGTATATCAGGCACCAGGCGTACGCTCGGAGAGAGTGACGCCACCTCGATGCGTAGGTGGTGGCGGTGGAGGAGACGACAGCTATGGGACACGGCATTCTCATACTTCAAGAAGGATGTAGCAATTTTAGTTCCACAGAAGGCACGTGCTGTCGGATGTGAATACTACCGAATCATCAGTTTAATAAGTCATATTTGAAAAATACTGACACGAATTATTTACGGAACAAAGGAATAACTGGTAGAATCTGTCAGTAGAAATGCAGTGGGCATTCTAGAGAAAAATTTGTCCTTTTACACCATTCACGCTGCCCCTCCTAACAATTTCCAACCTCCCCCACCTGCCTCACATGTTCCGGTACCCTTCCCTTTCCCTTTGCCCCCTCCTAAACCACGCCCCTTCCCACCTCATCGCTTCCCAAAGCTATGCACTTGTTCGGAAATACCTCAGTCAGAAAGTCTCTGAGCCAACTGCTACACATATTCAGCTCTACTACTAACTACTCGGCATTTTACTGTCATATAAGTGCAACAGCCAGTCAGAACAGCTTCCCATGTGTAGGGACATGATATCGTTCTCATTCAATGGTTATGGCAAGGGGGTGATTGTCCAGCCAGCAGGTTGGAACAGACATATACTTCGCTTGTCTGCAAGCAGTCAAGTTCTTAAAAATGCACTCTCTGAAAGCTAGCATGTGCTATAATCTAGGTAATAGTACACACCTATGAAGATGATGGAATATTCTGTCTGTCGTGCAGGTTCAAACAGGCATGATATATATAGATCCTAAGGATAACGTTGAGACATGTAGACCAATATATTATGGAAGTTTTTTGTTACATTTTCATAACACATCAGATGCGTCTCTTCTATATCTACAACAAAATGCTTACAATCACGTTTTCATAACACAACGACACAAAAAAACCCAGCACCAAGAAAGAGGTGTGCAACATAAGCCAAAGTTGATAGGCATGTTTCTACATCTGAAAGATGATATCTGTTCAAATTTCGGCCCAGTTGCATAAAAGCGGCACTAACAGCGCCGGTATGAGAATGAAAATCAGGTTTTCCTTAAATACACTTTGTAACACTAGTGTGCGTTAGTTACCTTTATCAACACCTCACTGAAATTGAACCCCCCTTGGCCGGCCGTGGTGGCCAAGCGGTTAAAGGCGCTACAGTCTGGAACCGCGCGACCGCTACGGTCGCAGGTTCGAATCCTGCCTCGGGCATGGATTAAGTTCTAGGGGACTGATGACCTTAGAAGTTAAGTCCCATAGTGATCAGAGCCATTTGAACCATTTTTTTGAACTCCCTTGCAGGTCTGAGGGCTAGAACAGACCCGAGGCATTCCTTCCTGAGACGCGACTAAAAGGTGTCTCCTACTTTTCGGCCTAATAAGTTAAGGTCCCCGTTTAGTATTTGACTGTCACTTTTCAGGGCCATTTGAGGAAAGACGCCTTACGTGGTGCAACATGTATCCATCGTGCACTGAGATTTTCTGCATTTGTTATTGTAATGAAAATGTAATTGAACCTGTAATCCAACCTTTTTGGCAAGAACTTCTTTGAGGGTACATATTTTATATCCATAGTGCCCCCAGGATACTAATGGATCTTTTTACACCCAAAATCTAGCGTCGCAGCCAGTCCGTGTGGGGGTGTCGTCATGTACCCTCTTGGTTGTAGCCCCCTGACAACACAGGGGTCACACTGTTGATGCCTGAGCTGCAAACTCTCCAAGTTTGTCAAGGAGTAGATGTCTAGGACTCCGAGACATGGACATCGCGCCAGGTGGCCTTTGCTGTGGCTCGGTGGCGCTGGTGGGGAGAGCCCCTTGTCGGAGTGAGTGGCAACAGGGTGAATGACCTGCAGTGCACCAAGTGGTCTTTTGCTGGTGACCGAATAGCCCCAGTAGTCTCTAAGAAAGGAAGATTAGGTTACAGTGCCGAGAAGTATGACCCAAAATCATTCCCCTCATTAGCTACAACATGGGAGAAACGCAGGGCTAAAGAAAAAAGAGAGCCATATTCGCGCCAATGCTTAGTTTGCTACAGAAGGGATGGGGACTCCTTTCTGGCTTCATAGCCTCTATTTTTTGTCAAAAACCTAGAGGATAAGTTTGGCAGTGTTGTCATTCCTGATTAAGACAGCATCCCTAGGCCAGTCACGGGCGTTTTTTTGCCTGTGATACTCTTGTTTCAGTCAGTCTCCATAAAAGCCTAAATATGCTCCAGAAGATTATTTTTCATCGAGATCTCCTATTGTAGTCCAACGACGAGCTGCACAGCAATTTAGAACGACGGGGTGTTTACTTCCTCCAGCGCGTCTATAGGGAACCAAAAGATAATAGGATTTCTACCAGTGCCATTCATCTTTGCCTTTGAGGGTTACTCATTACCTGATAAGTTCATGATGATGGTATACTGATGTGATGTAAAACCATACTTCCCTTCCCCTATGAGATGCTTCTAGTCCTGGAAATTAGGCCACGTATCTTCCCAGTGCAACTCCAGCGCCGCATACAGAGTTTACGGGCGTCCAATGCACCTACATATTCCATGTGCCTCGCCTCCTGCCCGTGCCAGCTGTGAACAGCACCACTCCACCTGCTCGCCGGCCTGCACGGTGCTTCAAAAGGAGAGGAAAATCATGGAATACAAGGCCCTGGACAAACTGACTTACCAAGAAGCCAAAAAGAAATATGACTGGTTGAACCTCGTTAGATTGCTATCATCCTATGCGCAGATAAAACGACGTCGCCCTAATGGCGGCCATAGATCACTCACCTATGTCTCCTACAGTGTGCCCTCCGGGCCACCTGACTACATCCCCCCACCCCTTGGTGGTTGGGGACGCTTCTTCTTCCGTTCCTTCCAAAGCACCTACTTTGGGAGTAATTCAAACCTCCCCCCCCCCTCCCCAAACGCAGGGGCGTCGATCCTCACCCTCAGTCGGGGAAGCAACAGCCTCTTCTGTCTCCTGTTGCATGGAATGGGTCCCTTGGAACTTTGCCTTCCAAGGTCTCCACCCATGCAAAAGTGGACACCAGCCAGTGACTGAAGGAGCCACAGCCTGCTGCTCGATGTGCTTCACGTCCTGTAGCTACTTCGGAGAAGCCCTTCCAGCAAGTCCATAAAGAGCAACGAGAGGGCAAACAGACAAAGAAAAACTGTTAAGAAAGACTCCGGTGGCCCCCACGCCACCACTCGCTGCAAGTTCCGCATCTGAGGACGAAGTGGAGATGCTAGCGCCCCCAAGAACCTAGATGTCGCCGACATCTCAGAAGCAATGGTATTAGATACGAGCACTCAACTGGTGGCAGTGGGTGATGCTGAGGTGTAAATTGTCTCCTTCGTCCCTTCATGCCATCCCACATTACAGAAAGCGTCATCCACCAGTGGAATTGCACTGGGTTTTTCCACCACCTGGCTGAGCTATGACAACTCTTTTGTAACTGGGTAACCTCTTTTGATGCTAGTCAATTGTCAGGATGAGCATTACTGCAAAGGGCATTTGATTCTAAAGCATTATGTCAGGGTGAAAAACACTAAATAAACTACTTTTTCTCTCTTAACAACATGTGGGCAGGGTGGGTTCTTCCTTGACTCGGGTATGAGGTAGAATGAAACAGCATTTTTACATAAGATAACTTTTATTGCAAGATTTGTACAATGGTTTCCTTACTGGATTGTTCTGGCTGGGAGAGCGGCAGCTCTGTCGTTTGTGAAGCCTTCTGCTGCGTCTGATTATGCCTGGCAGTGTGTATCTCGTGTCACTGTTTCGCCCAGTTGAATGGAGACGCGCATCGTGAGGTGGCCCGTTTAATTATTGAGAACGAAGTCGTGAATCGGATGGTATACCTTAGATGCGGCATCCCAGAGTTTCTCTTCTCTAAGCGACCGCGTGTGTCACTGGGGGAAGGCCAGTGTCCCGGACTCGAACAACGGACTCCAGCTTGCCAGTCTTTGGCTGTCAGACCTTCATCACCAGCTCACAGGTGACTGCTGATATGAGGCCGTCTCCTTCCCGTCCTCACGAGTCACCCTGGTACGTAAAAGTCAGTCTTCAACTACCTTCTAACTTCTGTCTTCTGGCGGCGAGGCTACTGCTTCCTACTCCGTTACAGCGGCAGACTTGGTATTCTGTGTACGATGTAGTCTCTTCCTGCATGACGGTCTTCAGCACCGACTGAACTGTACTGGAACTGAACTCCAACCGAAACTGAACTGAACCTACTGTCGGGCCCACTGCGTCTCGTGTATTTATTTACTTCAGTTCACTGGAGATGAACGACTTCATGGTCATTGCCTCTTCTGTCACGTTGAAAAGCTTCTCGAAGAATCTTCTTAACGTCGGTCATTGGCTCTTAGAATGTAGGCATGGGCCTTTGATCACATGTGAGAATTGAGAAACACGTGAGCCGGTCGGGCGATGCCCTGACGGCTGAATCAACAGCTTCCGCTTATGTGGAGAAGGCGATGGCTTCTCCTGAACGTGCTGACTTGCAAACGCCGGCCGTTGCCACAGCTGCTCTGCCCACTGTTTGCCAGTGTGTAACTCTTCTTAATTAAACTAAGTTTTTCATTTATTTTCCAATTTCTACTTCACGTCACACTGATTTCAATAATTTATTTACTTATCTTAAGTACCACTCACCACTTAAGATAATGAAAATGTAACACACTGGTTATTGATCCACTATAAAAATGTAATTGTACCACATTAGTTATAGAGGTAGAAGACATGCAGTTGATACGCTACGTAAACGTATCAAAAAAAGTTCCGTGATATATTGATCTAAATATCTCAATGTTTTTCTTGTAATCTATATCTATCATTCTCGTTTGAACCTACATGGCAAACAGAGTATTCCAACTTGTTCATGTATGTGTACAGCTGCATAGATTATATTGCATGATGGCTTTGAGAAAGTGCTTTTCTAAGGGCTTAGCTGCATGCATAAAAATGAAGTGTCGACCTGTTCCAAACTGGAAGATGGACAATTACACAATTGCCATCATCGTTTAATGAAAATGACGTCATATCTCTGCACATTCTTTTCATAAGAAGCAGTTCGATTGGCCGTTTCATTTTTATGGTAGTAAAATATTGAACTCTAATTGGGAGAGACTATGTGCAACACAATTGGCTTATAAGGTCTCTGACGCTGTTTCCAATCAGCGGGTGTGGCTTAGGAGAGAGAATGGTGGGAGACATGACCTGGTTTAGGAAGGGTGAGTAGGGAGAGTTGGGACAGGTGTAGTGTGGGGCAGGGGGTTAGAAGAGCACAGTGGAGAGTAGGGGACAAGGGGGGAAGTAAAGGCATAGTCTAGAATGTCCATTACATTACTAATTCCAACCTTGGGATGGGTATTTCGTTTTATAGAGAAATGTTCGAACATGCAAATCAGTACTGGCCTTACAACTTATCTTAGAAGATACAGTGAAGAAAGATATGCCTAAGTGTTTGAAAATATTCATTGGAACTAGAACTAAAGAGAAATTTGGAAAGAGGACTATACTCTTAGTTCTGTAAGAAGAGATCCAAAGTTTGATGCTAGCCGATGCCATCATAATTCTGTCACCGATGGCAGACGACTTGTAAGAGCAGTTGTACGGATGGATAGGGTCATAATGATGTTAAAAAGTTAATATAAAAAAAGTAAAACATCTGCAATGAAAAATTGTCCAATGAAATCAATTGGTAGTGGTGAATTATATAAGGAAATGGACACTAATCGTTATAGATAAGTTTTGTTATTTGGGCAGCAGCAGTAGCAGTAACAGTACAAAATCCGACTGGCAACGGTAAGAAATAAATTACTGAAAAAGCGATATCTTTTTACAACGAATATAAATTTAAGTGTTCCCATGCGTACCGCCTGGAGATCGTGGTGAGATGGTCCGGTTGCCAGCAACCGCTCCGGTCCATGAGACATTACCAGGGGTGCATGTCGGTCTGCTTTCGTCAGTCGTTCCCTCCACACCGTCGCAACATCTGTACGCTTAGTGGACGAGTGTGATGCTTCGTATTCTTTACTAGTATTATAAATACATAGTGCACACGAACGGTGTGGCAGATTACTTCCCTTATCATGAATGATCCCCTGGACTCTGGGCAGTCATCAATACTGGGCTGCGCGCGTGTTATTCATATTCGAAGGTATGGACAAACTGCTTCAGTATCAGGTACGAAAGACACCACTATTGGGGAATCTACGTATGGCAGAAACACAGAACCAGGATGGTGTCATGCAGGAGATCCAGCCCAACCTTCAGTCGACTACCAACACGCAGCAGAGACCAGTAAATATCGCTGCCAGCAAGCTAAACAGTGATGAAGAGTCACACGTGCAAGGGAAAAGGATTCGTGTTGAAACTAAACACAATATTGAGAAGATAATATGGGAGATACTGAATCTTCACATACTCAAGTAGCTTTCAATCATTGGCCATCGGTGCCACATGAGACCAGAGGTCAAAATGCAAGAGTGTTGGATAAAAGCAGACCAAACTTTAATCTTACTAGTAAGGACAAGTGACATAATAACGCGGATATTGGACTGTTCGCGATTATTGTGAAAAGTACCGGAAAATCAGCTGGAAACTTACACCCAATGTCCATAGTGAAAATAATATCCAGTGCAGGTATAACAGCCAAACAGCACATGACTAACATCATTAAAGCAGGTAGAAATCGAGTAAGAGTGAAACAAATTCAGGATTGACTGGAGTCAAGCTACTTGATAGAAAAATGTGGGCAGAGAGAAATTTAGAAGCATATATGCTAAATAGTGTCCTACAAAGGCAAAGAGTTATCAGGCATGTTGACATGTCACTTAGCGAGGAGGAAATAAATGTACCCAAAGTGTGCCCCTGTTTTACATGTGAAAAGGTAAGCAAACAAGTCTCAAAATATAAATACAAAAACCAGTAACCAGTCACATTTTCAGTTATTTACCCAGTAAATAGAGTTTCGAATCTTTTCAGGCTCGTCCTCAGATGGTGCAAAAGAGGTTACAAAACTATTTCCAAGCGTAGTGCTGTTTGCTGGTTCTGTGACAAGGAGATGGAACATGCTTTACCAGTTGACTGCATTGCCTTGAGTATTGTCTAAAGGCGATTTCGATCCACAAATGAATTCTGTACTTACTACAACAGTATAGCCGACTTTGTTGACGATATCTTCCTATCAGTTATCAGCTTCCAGTGTGACAGTTGGACAGTTGGTAACACATCACTCACTTTTCACATAGTAGGTATATGCACATATCAAAAAAAGATTTGCATTGCCCTGGTTCCCATAACTTCTAAAGTTGGACGTTGACTGTGGATATTGTATCACACACACAGTCCCTTTGACTGTTGAGAGATGTCACTAAACCCGCTCAAAGATGTAAACAACCATGTACGAGCAGCGGCTATTAGACGGAGGGGTTCGACAGCCGATCAGTTCCAGTCATTCCACCAGGAACTAGGGACAGGGCTCGTGCTGCCTCCAGATCAACCATGCGTAGCCCGTCAATACCGCGCTACGTGCCAGGAGGGGCTCTCAACAAAGGAAGTGTCTAGGCGTCTCGGAGTGAAGTAAAACGATGTTGTTCGGACATGGAGGAGATACAGAGAGACAGCAACTATCGATGACATGCCTCGCTCAGGCCGCCCAAGGGCTACTACTGCAGTGGATGTCTCATCTATATACGGATTATGGCTCGGAGGAACCTTGACAGCAACCCCACCGTCTTGAATAATGCTTTTCGTGCTGCCACAGGACGTCGTGTTACGACTCAAACTGCGCGCAATAGGCTGCATGATGCGCAACTTCACTCCAGACGTCCATGGCGAGGTCCATCTTTGCAACCACGACACCATGCAGCGCGGTACAGGTGGGCCAACAACATGCCGAAGGACCGCTCAGGATTGGAATCACGTTCTCTTCACCGATGAGTGTCGCATATGCCTTCAATCAGACAATCGTCGGCAACTCTGTCAGGCTGAACTCCTTAGACGCACTGTCCAGATAGTGCAGCGAGGTGGAGGTTCCCTGCTGTTTTGGAGTGGCATTATGTGAGGCCGACGTATGCCGCTGGTGGTCATGGAAGGTGCCGTAACGGCTGTACGATACGTGAGTGCCATACTCCGATCGATAGGGCAGTCATATCGGCAGCATATTGGCGAAGTATTCGTCTTCATGGACGACAATTTGCGCCCCCAGCGTGCTTGTCTTGTGAATGACTTTCTTCAGGATAACGACATCGCTCGACTAGAGGGGCCAGAATGTTCTTCAGAAATGAACAATATCGAACATGCCTGGCAAAAACTGAAAATAACTGTTTATGGACGACGTGACCCACCAACCACTCTGAGGGATCTACGCCGAATCGCCGTTGAGGAGTGTGACAATCTGGACCAATAGTGCCTTGATGAACTTGTGGATAGTATGCCACGACGAATACAGGCATGCATCAATGTAAGAGGACGTGCTAGTGGGTATTAGAGCTGCTGGTGTGTACAGCAGATTGGACCACTACTTCTGAAGGTCTCGCTGTACGGTGGTAGAACATGCATTGTGTGGTTTTCATGAACAATTTGAAAGACGGAAATTATGTTTATATTTATCTCTATTTCAGTTTTCTGTAGAGGTTCCGGAACTCTTGGAACCGAGGTGATGTAAACTTTTTTTATCTATACACAAGGGTAGGAACGTTAATAGCGGCAACTATTTATTTACAGGTCCTGCACAATAGATACGTGTTTAAAATTTTACTGACCTTCAAAGTAGTCACCAGCATTGTGTATAACCCGTTGGCAGCCATGTGGAAGTCGTAGTATACTCTTAGCAGTGCCAGTTGTGTCGACAGGTCGAGGAGCGCGTTCTCTTGCCCGACAAATTTCTAGCAGTTCTGAAACGAATGCTGCGAAGTATTTCTTTCCCTTTAGAAATCGAGTTGGAGTCATGAGGGCTTAAGTCAGGGGAGTGCAGCAGGTGGTATAGCACTTAGTAGCAGGTGATTAAAAGGTATATATGACGGTAGTATCTCTTCCCGAAAGAACAGTTACCGTGGATGACCATGCAGCTTTGCTAGAAATGAAATGATAATCAAATGGACACCCTAGCTGCAAATAGGCGTTGTTGTACTTCATTTGGGACATGTTGAAAATGTGTGCCCCGACCAGGACTCGAACCCGGGATCTCCTGCTTACATGGCAGACGCTCTATCCATCTGAGTATGATGCGCAAACATCTATTAGGCGCACTACGAATGTAGTGGTGTGGACATGTTGGGAATGTGGGTCTCACGGGGAGCGTGCAAGGGATAAAGTCCCTGCAGACGCACTATCCTCTGTGCCCGCGGTGGCTCAGACGGATAGAGCGTCTGCCATGTAAGCAGGAGATCCCGGCTTCGAGTCCCGGTCGGGGCACACATTTTCAACATGTCCCAAATGAAGTACATCAACGCCTATTTGCAGCTAGGGTGTCCATTTAATTATCATTTCATATCTAGCAAAGCTGCATGGTCATCCACGGTAACTGTTCTTTCGGGAACAGATACTACCGTCATATATAGTTGAAATATGGCTTCCCGGCCATTGACCTTCTTGTGCGAACGCACACGCTATGCCCGAACTCGTACGGGACTTGGTAGATTAATCTGCCACGAGTAATGAGTATGATGGGCAAGCTCCTATTAGGCGCACTGCGAATGTAGTGGTGTGGACATGTTGGGAATGTGGATCTCACGGGGAGCGTGCAAGGGATAAGTCCCTGCTGACGCACTATCCTCTGTGCCCGCGGTGCCTCGGATGGACAGAGCGTCTGCCATGTAAGCAGGAGATCCCGGGTTCGAGTCCCGGTCGGGGCACACATTTTCAACTTGTCCCAAATGAAGTACATCAACGCCTATTTGCAGCTAGGGTGTCCATTTAATTATCATTTGATTAAAAGGTCAATGTAGGCCTGTGCTATGATAGTGCCAAGCAAAGCAAAAAGGGTTGCAAGTCCCCTCCATGAAACACACGACCACACCATAACACCACTGCCTCCGAATTTTATTGTTGGCACTACACACGCTGGCAGATGACGTTCACCGGGCATTCGCCATACCCACACGCTGCCATCGGATCGCCACATTGTGTACCGTGATTCGTCACTCCACACAACGTTTTTCCACTTTTACATTGTCCAATGTTTACGCTCGTTACACCAAGCGAGACGTCGTTTGGCATTTACCGGCGTGTTGTGTGACTTATGAGCAGCCGCTATACCATGAAATCCAAGTTTTCTCACCTGCCGCCTGTCACGGTACTTGCAGTGGATCTTGTGGCAGTTTGGAATTCCTGTGTGATGCTTAGGGTAGATGTCTGCCTATTACACGTTACGATCCTCTTGAACTGTCGGCGGTCTCTGTCAGTCAAGAGAGGAGGTCGGGCTGTACGCGTTTGTGCTGTACGTGTCCCTTCACTTTTCCACGGAAACAGTAGACCTAGGGATGTTTAGGAGTGTGGAAATCTCGCGTACAGACGTATGACACAAGTGACACCCAATCACCTAACCACGTTCGAAGTCCGGGAGTTCCGCGGAGCGCCCCATTCTGCTCTCTCACGATGTCTAATGACTATTGAGGCCGCTAATGTGGAGTAACTGGCAATATTTGGCAGCACAATGCACGTAATATGAAAAACGTATGTCTTTTAGGGTGTCCGTATAGTTTTGATCACATAGTGCATGTGTCGCATAAGATCGTAGAATTTTCCTTTTGCATGTTGGCATTCCGGTTGCTATGGGTTTATTCATCGATCGTCATTTTTTATTTGGAGATCACTGTTACGACTGACTATGCATATTGTCACTTTGTCATTTGGAGATAGTGAGTGGAGCTTTGGGCACTAGAAAATGGAGCGTCAAGAGGAGTAATCTCAAGATTTTTGAGTTCAGTAGAGGGTGACAGCCGAGGAGGCACCCAGATACATTTGTGCCGTACATAAGGGTAATGCTACTGGACAGAGCACGATAGGAAAACTGTTTTCTCGTTTTAAGGAGGTTCGTTTTATTAGTGTCTGTCTACTCTCGGTAAGACCTTTGGGCTTTCAAGATGATCGTTTAATTGCATTAACCCACAATGATCCACGTCAGTGTACTCGAGAACTAGCAAATGTGACAAACTTTGAGCATCCCGCCAACATTGGCAAGCAACGAGCGAGCTTAAAAAATAGGGTGTACGGGTACTAATCAATATCACAAAAATCAGCGGGTTGCCAAGTGGACATCACTGGTTACTCATCATAAATTGCCTCGTGAATGACACCGACAGTTCCTATTCTCTATCATTACTCGTGTCGATAACTGATGCCTTTATGCTAACATAATGAAAAGAAAGGAATGGCTGAGCCCGAACGTAGCATTATCTCCCCTTACAAATACCTATGCACATCCACAAAAGATAATGTTTTGCATCTGGTCGAAAAGCGACTGTGTCGTGTACTACGAATCGCTGCCCCGAGGTGTAACCATCACTAATGACAGTCATTGTCAACAACTGAGACGCCTTGCAGACGCAGTCCAAGAACAACGATCCGGAAGACTGCGTGAAGTTATGCTACTCCACGATAACGACCGCCAGCCTTCTGCTGGATTAAACACCATACAGGAGTTGGGCTGGGAAGTCATTCCGCACACAGCTTATTCACCCGATATTGCGCCCTCAGATTTTCACCGTTTCCGATCTCCGTCGAACAGCGTTCAATGAACTTCCTTGTTGTTGTGGTCTTCAGTTCTGAGACTGGTTTGATGCAGCTCTCCATGCTACTCTATCCTGTGCAAGCTTCTTCATCTCCCGGTACCTACTGCAACCTAAATCCTTCTGAATCTGCTTAGTGTATTCATCTCTTGGTCTCCCTCTACGATTTTTACCCTCCACGCTGCCCTCCAATGCTAAATTTGTGATCCCTCGATGCCTCAGAACATGTCCTACCAACCGATCCCTTCTTCTAGTCAAGTTGTGCCACAAACTTCTCTTGTCCCCAATCCTATTCAATACCTCCTCATTAGTTACGTGATCTACCCACCTTATCTTCAGCATTCTTCTGTAGCACCACATTTCGAAAGCTTCTGTTCTCTTCTTGTCCAAACTGGTTATCGTCCATGTTTCACTTCCATACATGGCTACACTCCATACAAATACTTTCAGAAACGACTTCTTGACACTTAAATCTATACTCGATGTTAACAAATTTCTCTTCTTCAGAAACGATTTCCTTGCCATTGCCAGTCTACATTTTATATCCTCTCTACTTCGACCATCATCAGTTATTTTATTCCCTAAATAGCAAAACTCCTTTACTACTTTAAGTGTCTCATTTCCTAATCTGATCCCCTCAGCATCACCCAATTTACTTTGACTACATTCCATTATCCTCGTTTTGCTTTTGTTGATGTTCATCTTATATCCTCCTTTCAAGACACTGTCCATTCCGTTCAACTGCTCTTCCAAGTCCTTTGCTGTCTCTGACAGAATTACAATGTCATCAGCGAACCTCAAAGATTTTACTTCTTCTCCATGAATTTTAATACCTACTCCGAATTTTTCTTTTGTTTCCTTTACTGCTTGCTCAATATACAGATTGAATAACATCGGGGAGAGACCACAACCCTGTCTCACTCCTTTCCCAACCACTGCTTCCCTTTCATGCCCCTCGACTCTTATAACTGCCATCTGGTTTCTGTACAAATTGTAAATAGCCTTTCGCTCCCTGTATTTTACCCCTGCCACCTTCAGAATTTGAAAGGGAGTATTCCAGTTAACGTTGTCAAAAGCTTTCTCTAAGTCTACAAATGCTAGAAACGTAGGTTTGCCTTTTCTTAATCTTTCTTCTAAGATAAGTCTTAAGGTTAGTATTGCCTCACGTGTTCCAACATTTCTACGGAATCCAAACTGATCTTCCCCGAGGTCCGCTTCTACCAGTTTTTCCATTCGTCTGTAAACTTCCTTGCCGGATGAAAATGTCCTCCGAACATAGCTTGTCGAGTTCTTCGCCTCAAAACCACGTGATTTCTACAGTCGCGGAATCTGAAAGTTTCCACGGCGTTGGCACACTGTTGTAAATAGTGAAGGAGAATATGTTATTTATGACTAAAGTCTGTTATTTGTATCAGTTGTGTTTGTTAAACTTACAGAAAAACGCAATGAACTTATGCACCAACCTAATATTGGTGGGCCTTTAGGAAAATATATTCGTACCTATTTCGTTAAGTTTGTAGTGGACTCATATTTAAGAAAACTTGTGCTACCACGTCCCGTCGGTATTCTTCTAACACGCCTGATGTACTTCACTCTGCTTTTCAAGAGAAAGTTGAAGCACTGACGCAATAGGAGATGAATTCGATGCTTTAGGCAGAGTCAGGGCAGGGAGTAGTATATATATATATGTACAGGGTGGTCCAAGTGAAGTTTCGGATGAGATTATATCGAACACTATACATCGGGTAAAAATAGTGGGCAAGACAAGTTCGTAAGGCCAAAGCCTGACATCAAACGATACTACACGTGACCCCCAGTCCCCGCCCCCTTGGGTGAGACGGGGGGCAACGTTGAAATCTTAAATGGAAACCCCCATTTTTTATTGCAGGTTCGGTTTGCCCATAAAAAAGTAATCAAAATGCAAAATGTGCACCAATTCTTTCATTACGCCAAATTAAGATATTATTTTACAAAATGTCTCCATCCCGCCACATTTTTTGATGGAGGGAGGCGGAATGGTATTAAAATCTCGTTAGGGAACTCTTCACAATTGCATTACTCGCCCGACTATGGCGCTACCGTGGCAAAACTGCGAACTATGGCTCAGTATAAAGGTCGGTGCAATGCGATCAGACGTCACTTCACTTTCACATTGTGAACCGTAAACATCAACTGGCGGAAGTAAATTATTCTTTAGCGAAAAATGGATCACCATTCTCCAACGGAGATTGTTAATATGATGTCAATTTCAGGTGAGTGCCACAATAATTACGCTACAGCTGCGCAACTGTATGCGGATCGTTTCCCAAACAGACGACATCCAAGCGAAAACATTATTCGAAATTGCACTCAACGAGTTCGAAATGCATACATGCACCGTCCACCTCGTCATCCCAAATACAATGCAAATGACGCACGTGCCCTTAGCGTTCTCGCCTGTGTTCAACTGGGTACCGAAATGAGTAGTCGTGCGATTCAGAGACAAACTGGAATACCGAAACCAACTGTTTTGAGGATTTTGAAGGCACATAAATATCATACGTATCATACCACACTGACACAGGCATTAACGCCGAAAGATATGCAAATATGCGTGTATTTCTGCCAATGGGCCTTGGAAATGATAAGAGGTGACAATGATTTTTTTAGATACGTTATGTTCACCGATGAAGCCACATTCAAAAACAATGGCGAATTAAATCGTCATAATTGTCATTATTCGTCCCCTGTCAATCCACACTGGCACAGACCCGTTGACAATCAACACAAATGGTCGTTAATGGTCTGGTGTGGAATTTTAAACGGTTACTTGATAGGATCGTATTTTTTGACCGAGATGTCACTGGGAAACTTATTTACAATTTTTCTGCAATGATTTGTTGGAGCTAATGGAAGATGTTGATTTAGAGACTAGGCAACGAATGTGGTTCCAAGAGGACGGAGCAGCTCCCAATTATGCTAAAAATGTGTGGAATGTTTTAAATTTACGGTACCCTGGTCGATGAATAGGACGCGGCGGACCAATTCAGTGGCCTCCACGTTCACCAGACCTAACATCTCTTGATTTTTTGTTGTGAGGTTATTTAAAAATATTGCTTATGAAAGACAGCCCACTACCCGAAACGATATGGAGCAACGCATTCGAAGAGCGTGAGCAGCCATGCCACGAGATGTGCTGCTCAAAACTGTGGACAACTTTCGCAGACGATTGACTTTATGTATTGAAGCAAGTGGGGATAATTTTGAACAATTTCTTCGTGGCTAATTTTATTAATTAAACACCCCCATATTGTGAGAGGCAAGGGGAATCACACTAAAGCAGCACCCTAACATGTGAGAGGCAAGGGGACTCACACTAATGAAGCACCCCATGGGAACATCATTCTACTACGTCCATGTCGTTGTTCCTGTGTAACGCTAAAAGTAGGATACAGTACATTTTGTACAAAAATAGCTTAATTTGGCATAACCAAAGAATTGATGCACATTTTTTATCGATTTGATGCGTCTTTCTTGGATAATTGTAAATAAATCAGAGTTCTTCCCCAATTTTACTTTTTTCAGCGCCATCTGTCAATGGTTTAAAGTTGTTTCAGACAAAACTTGATTACTTTTTTATGGAGAATCCGAATCTGTAATAAAAAATGGGTGTTTCCATTTAAAATTTAAAAGTTTCCCACCACTCCACCCAAGGGGGCGGGGGCTGGAGGTCACGTGTAGTATGATTTGATGTCTCCCATTGAGCTTACGAACTTGTCGTACCCACTATTTTTATCCGATGTATAGTTTTCGAGATAATCTCATGCGAAACTTCAGATGGACGACCCTATATATATATATATATATATATATATATATATATATATATATATATATATTGTTTGTGTTACCCGATGTATAGTTTTCGAGATAATCTCATGCGAAACTTCAGATGGGCCACACTATATATATATATATATATATATATATATATATATATATATATATATATATATATAAAGGGCTGATCTGTTTTAACAGTACAAGGCTTGGACATTTAGACATACAGTACAAGATTTATTCCGTGGTAGGATATTTACGTTCACATCAGTAAAGTTAGGGTGCAAAGAAAGGGATAGGGGGGACATTTTGGAGTACGGAGCAGGGGAGGAGGGGGGCGCTGGTTAACTGATTAGCTCTTTTGAAGTAGTAAGTCTTCAAGATTGTAAAGGAAAAATTTGTTCCTCGGTTCAGTCTGTTCAGTGAGCAGGCAGTCAGGTGCTGTGCTGTATTTGTGTTTATAAGGATTTCGATTTCTTAAAGAAGGTCAAATATCAAGGCGAGATGAAGTACTTGTTTGTAGAATGATTGTGATGGGGGAGTTGTCTGTCAAAGCTGGATTTTTCAGGTTGTTGAGACAGAGTGCACTCTTGTGCAATTTAAATCTTATTGCAAAGCTTCTACCAGTTTGTCCAGTGTAAAAGCTTGGACATGAGTTGCAGATGAGTTTGTATACACCTGGCTTTTGATACCGTTGTAAAGTGGTTTTTGTACTGTGCAAGATTTTATTTTGTATTTCATTATTGGCGAAGAAGTTTACTTTTATATTGTATGTCTTGAAGAGTCATCACTTCTGTCTCTATGCCGGTCGTAGGTTGTGTTCCAAAAATGAACAGCATAGAGACAGAAGCGATGACACTTTCTGCAGGACCTGACCATCATTTTGCAGGACAATGCTCAAGCACATAGACTGCAAGTTGTTACTGATTTGTTTGACTGATTGGGCTGCTAAGTGCTATACCACCTACTGCACTCCCTTGACTTAAGCCCTCGTGAATTCAACTCGATTTCTAAAGGGAAGGAAATACTTGACGGCAAACGCTTCAGAACTGCTAGAAATTTGTCGGGCAATAGACCGCGCTCCTACACCTGTGCACACAACTAGCACCTAAGAGTATCCTACGACTTCCACATCGCTGGCAACGGGTTATACACTATGCTGGTGACTACTTTGAAGGTCAGTAAAATTTTAAAACACGTATCTATTTTGTAGAAGCTTTAAATAAATAGTTGCCACTATTAACCTTCCAAACCTTCTGTATAAATAAAAAATCTTTTACATCACCTCGGTTCCGAGAGTTCCGGAACCTGTACACAAAAGTGAAATAGAGATCAATATAAACATAATTTAGCCAGCCGGAGTGACCGAGCGGTTCAAGGCGCCACAGTCTGGAACCGCGCGACTACCATGATCGCAGGTTCGAATCCTGCCTCGGGAATGGATGTGTGTGATGTCCTTAGGTTAGTTAGGTTTAAGGAGTTCTACGTTCTAGGGGATTGATGACCTCAGAAGTTATGTCCCATAGTGCTCAGAGCCATTTGAACCACTTCATTTGTTGAGAGCCGTCCTGGCACGAAACGCGGTAGTGACCGTCTAGGCAAGGTTGAACTGCAGACAGCACGAGCCCTGTCCCTAGTTCCTGGTGGAATGACTGGAACTGATCGGCTGTCGGACCCCTCCGTCTAATAGCCGCTGCTCGTACATGGTTGTTTACACCTTTGGGCGGGTTTAGTGACATCTCTCAACAGTCAAAGGGACTGTGTGTGTGATACAATATCCACAGTCAACGCCCAACTTCAAAAGTTCTGGGAACCAGGGCGATGCAAACCTTTTTCTGATGTGTGCATATACCTATTGCGTGAAGAGTGAGTGATGTGTTACCAACTGTCCAACTATCACACTGGAAGCTGATACCTGATAGGAAGATATCATCATCAAAGTCGGCCATACTGTCGTAGTAAGTACAGAATTCATTTTTGGATCGAAATCGCCTTTAGACAATACTCAAGCCAATGCAGTCAACTATTAAAGCATGTTGCATCTCCTTGTCACAGAACCAGCACACAGCACTACGCTTTGAAATAGTTTTGTAACCTCTTTTGCACCATCTGAGGACGAGCCTGAAAAGATTCGAAACTCTATTTACTGGGTAAATAACTAAAAATGTGAACTGGTTACTGCTTTCTGTATTTATATTTCGAGACTTGTTTGCTTACCGTTTCACATGTAAAACAGGGGCACACTTTGGGTACATGTATTTCCTCCTCGCTAAGTGACATGTCAACATGCCTGATAACTCTTTGCCTTTGTAGGACACTATTTAGCATATATGCTTCTAAATTTCTCTCTGCCCATATTTTTCTATCAAGTAGCTTGACTCCCGTTAATCCTGAATTTGTTTCACTCTAACTCGATTTCTACCTGCTTTAATGATGTTGTTCATATGCTGTTTGGCTGCTATACCTGTACTGCATATTATTTTCACTATGAACATTGGGTGTAAGTTTCCAGCTGATTATCTTCTCAATATTGTGTTTAGTTTCAACACGAATCCTTTTACCTTGCACATGTGACTCTTCATCACTGTTTAGCTTGCTGGCAGCGATATTTACTGCTCTCTGCTACGTGTTGGTAGTCGACTGAAGGTTGGGTTGAATCTCCTGCATGACACCATCCTGGTTCTGTGTTTCTGCGATACGTGGATTCTCCAATAGTGGTGTCTTTCGTACCTGATACTGAAGCACTTTGTCCATACCTTCGAATATGAATAACACGCGCGCAGCCCAGTATTGATGACTGCCCAGGGTCCAGGGGATCATTCATGGTAAGGGAAGTAATCTGCCACACTATCTATTTATAATACTAGTAAAGAATACGAAGCATCACACTCATCCACTAAGCGTACAGACGTTGCGACGGTGTGGAGGGAACGACTGACGAAACCAGACCGACATGCACCTCTGGTAATGTCTCATGGACCGGAGCGATTCCTGGCAACCAGACCATCTCACCACGATCTCCAGGCGGTACTCATGAGAACACTTAAATTTATATTCGTTGTAAAAAAATATCGCTTTTTCAGTAATTTATTTCATACCGTTGCCAGTCGGATTTTGTACTATTACTGCTACTGCTGCTGCCCAAATAACAAAACTTATCTATAACAATTAGTGTCCATTTCCTTATATAATTCCCCACTATCAATTGATTTCATTGGACAATATATCATTGCAGTTGTTTTACTTTTTTTATATTAATTTTTTAACATCATTATGACCCTATGCATCCGTACAACTGCTCTTACAAGTCGTCTGCCATCTGTGACAGAATTATGATGGCATCGGCTAGCATCAAACTTTTGATCTCTTCTTACAGAACTAATAGTCGTCTTTCCAAATTTCTCTTTAGTTCTAGTTCCAATGAATATTTTCAAACACTTAGGCATATCTTTCCTCACTGTATCTTCTAAGATAAGTTGTAAGGCCAGTACTGATTTGCATGTTCGTACATTTCTCCATAAAACGAAATACCCATCCCAAGGTTGGAATTAGTAATGTAATGGACATTCTAGACTATGCCTTTACTTCCCCCCTTGTCCCCTACTCTCCACTGTGCTCCTCTAGCCCCCGCCCCACACTACACCAGACCCAACTCTCCCCTATTCACCCTTCCTAAACCAGGTCATGTCTCCCACCATTCTCTCTCCGAAGCCACACCCGCTGATTGGAAACAGCCTCAGAGACTTTATAAACCATTTGTGTTGCACATAGTCTCTCCCAAACCCCATAGGTCTTACGGAGAGTAGAGAGTCACTAATAAAACGAACCTCCTTAAAACGAGAAAAACGTTTTCCTATCGTGCTCTGTGCAGTAGCGTTATTCTTATGTACGGCATAAGTTAATCACCCCTCTATTGAACTCAAACAGAAGAGTATATGAAAAAATCTTGCGATTACTCCTCTTGACACTCCATTTTCTAGTGCCCAAAGCTCCACTCACTATCTCCAAATGACAAAGTGACAATATGCATAGTCAGTCGTAACAGTGATCTTCAAATAAAATATGACGATCGATGAATAAACCCATAGCAACCGGAATGTCAACATGCAAAAGGAAAATTCTACGATCTTATGCGACACATGCACTATGTGACCAAAACTATCCGGACACCCTAAAAGACATACGTTTTTTCATATTACGTGCATTGTGCTGCCAAATATAGCCAGTTACTCCACATCAGCGGCCTCAATAGTCATCGTGAGAGAGCAGAATGGGGCGCTCCGCGGAACTCCCGGACTTCGAACGTGGTTAGGTGATTGGGTGTCACTTG
This sequence comes from Schistocerca cancellata, assembly GCF_023864275.1. NCBI lineage: Eukaryota > Metazoa > Arthropoda > Insecta > Orthoptera > Acrididae > Schistocerca > Schistocerca cancellata. The sequence goes on along the minus strand of NC_064627.1, from coordinate 77,485,139 downwards.
TGTCATACGTCTGTACGCGAGATTTCCACAGTCCTAAACATCCCTAGGTCTACTGTTTCCGTGGAAACGTGAAGGGACACGTACAGCACAAACGCGTACAGCGCGACCTCCTCTCTTGACTGACAGAGACCGCCGACAGTTCAAGAGGATCGTAATGAGTAATAGGCAGACATCTACCCAAAGCATCACACAGGAATTCCAAACTGCCTCAAGGTCCACTGCAAGTACTATGACAGGCGGCAGGTGAGAAAACTTGGATTTCATGGTATAGCGGCTGCTCATAAGCCACACATGACGCTGGTAAATGCCAAACGACGTCTCGCTTGGTATAACGAGCGTAAACATTGGACAATTGAAAAGTGGAAAAACGTTGTGTGGAGTGACGAATCACGGTACACAATGTGGCGATCCGATGGCAGCGTGTGGGTATGGCGAATGCCCGGTGAACGTCATCTGCCAACGTGTGTAGTGCCAATAGTATAATTCGGAGACAGTGGTGTTATGGTGTGGTCGTGTTTTCATGGAGGGGACTTGCAACCCTTGTTGTTTTGTTTGGCACTATCACAGCACAGGGCTACATTGACCATTTAAGCACCTTCTTGCTTCCCACTTTTGAAGAGCAGTTCGTGGATGGCGACTGCATATGTCAACACGATGGAGCACCTGTTCTTAATGCAAGGCCTTTGGCGGAGTGGTTACACGACAATAACATCTCTGTAATGGACTGGGCTGCACAGAGTCCAGACCTGAATCCTACAGAACACCTTTGGGATGTTTTGGAAAGTTGACTTCGTGCCAGGCCTCATCGACCGACATCGGTACCTCTCCTCAGTGTAGCACTCAGTGGAGAATGGGCTGTCATTCCCCAAGAAACATTTCAGCACCTGTTGGACGTTTGCCTGCGAGACTGAAAGCTGTCATCAAGGTTAAGGGTGGGCCAACACCATATTGAATTCCAGCATTGCCGATGAAGAATGCCAGGTACCCGCATACTTTTGATCACATAGTGTAATACATTAATATTGAATCACGCACTACTGAGCAAAGTAAAGATGCACAGACATTGTTGCCAAAGTGTAAAACTCGATCGGTTGACAATGGTCGGGCAACCAAGAAAACCAATCACGTAAGTACTCAGGGGCCCCGTCAGAATAAGAAATGAAACGTAGTTCAGGTCTTCACTACAGAGCGTGGCAGACAAACGTAGCGGCAGTGTGGAGGTGTCTGCGATCTAATGGCGATCTTTAATTAGCAGTAGCTATCAAGATTCTAAACGATATGGCTGTGATATCTATCGAGCAACTAAATCATTCTGTTTCTCCGATTATCTGGCAGCCTTTTATAGATATTCTGGTGCCTGTAACACTAACAAATCAGATTTCTGTAATGCGTTATACACTACTGGCCATTAAAATTGCTACACCAAGAAGATGACGTGCTACAGACGCGAAATTTAACCGACAGGAAGAAGATGCTGTGATATGCAAATGATTAGCTCTTCAGAGCATTCACACAAGGTTGGCGCCGGTGGCGACACCTACAACGTGCTGACATGAGGAAAGTTTCCAACCGATTTCTCATACACAGACGGTAGTTGACGTCGTTGCCTGGTGAAACGTTGTTGTGATGCCTCGTGTAAGGAGGAGAAATGCGTACCATCACGTTTCCGACATTGATAAAGGTCGGATTGTAGCCTATCGCGATTGCGGTTAATCGTATCGCGACGTTGCTGCTCGCGTTGGTCGAGATCCCATAACTGTTAGCAGAATATGGAATCGGTGGGTTCAGGAGGGTAATACGGAACGCTGTGCTGGATCCCAACGGCCTCGTATTACTAGCAGCGAGATGACAGGTATCTTATCCGCATGACTGTAACGGATCGTGCAGCCACGTCTCGATCCCTGATCAACAGATGGGGACTTTTGCAAGGCAATAACCATCTGCACGAACAGTTCGACGACGTTTGCAGCAGCATGTACTATCAGCTCTGAGACCATGGCTGCGGTTACCCTTGACGCTGCATCACAGACAGGAGCGCCTGCGATGGTGTACTCAACGACGAACCTGGGTGCACGAATGGCAAAACGTCATCTTTTCGGATGAATCCACGTTCTGTTTGCAGCATCATGATGGTCGCATCCGTGTTTGGCGACATCGCGGTGAACGCACATTTGAAGCGTGTATTCGTCATCTTCATACTGGCGTATCACCCGGCGTGATGGTATGGGGTGCCACTGGTTACACGTCTCGGTCACCTCTTGTTCGCATTGACGCCACTTTGAACACTGGACGCTACATTCCAGATGTGCTACGAGCCGTGGCTCTACCCTTCATTCGATCCCTGCGAAACCCTGCATTTCAGCAGGATAATGCACGACCGCACGTTGCAGGTCTGTACGGGCCTTTCTGGACACAGAAAATGTTCGACTGCTGCCCTGGCCAGCACATTCTCCAGATCTCTCACCAACTGAAAACGTCTGGTCAATGGTGCTCGAGCAACTGGCTTGTCACAATATGCCAGTCACTACTCTTGATGAACTGTGGTATTGTGTTGAAGCTGCATGGGCAGCTGTACCTGTACACTGCATCCAAACTCTGTTTGACTCAATACCCAGGCATATCAAGGCCGTTATTACGGCCAGAGGTGGTTGTTCTGGGCACTGATTTCTCAGGATCTACGCACCCAAATTGCGTGAAAATGTAATCACATGCCAGTTCTAGTATAATATATTTGTCCAATGAATACCCGTTTATCATCTGCATTTCTTCTTGGTGTAGCAATTTTAATGGCGAGTAGTGTATTTATGATAAGTGAAATTCAGGCCTGAAATATCAAATCAGGCAAATCAGATCAAAACAACACTGCAAAAACCGTCTTTGATGTTGTTCCGAGCGTCTATAATACCTTAAAGTAAGATCGATTTTTCGATAGACAGTGTGGCGTTCGTTAGAAGCACTTGCCTGTCACGTGGGTAGCCCGCGTTCGGTTCAAAGCAGTGATAAATTTTCAAACAAACGTTCATGTTCAACTATTATTTACGTTACCATAAAAACAAACATAATTTCTAATGTTACTTTCGTTTTAAATTATGTTTATTGACAATCTACAACATCGGTAATAAGAAACTTCTGTTTGTACTGGAAACTGGAGTTCTGTGAATGATACGTAATTAGAAACAAGAGGAGTCCATTTTTTAATATAAAAACGGCAGATGTGTGTCAGTTGGCAAATATTTGATATATTTTATGTTTAAACGACGCAACTATTCGAACTGTAGAGAAAAAGAAACAAAAGAAGACCGATATGCAACTCGAAACAGCAATCCAACAATAACCAGTCTCGAGGGCTACCGATATTTCCCCATTTTCATGCACTGTACGATTCACAGAAATGCCCACAGAACATGCATCTTTGTTTAAATATCTGTATCAGCGAGTAATCGAACCTAACCCCCCATTGACAGGACTACAGATACACTCTCTGTCGAAAACTTAACCTTGCTTTACGATACTAAAGACACCAGGGAATCTTCAAAACTTCAAGGTCGATATTCTCTAGAAATTTTTTTCAGTTGTATCTGCCTGTTTCTCTGATGGATATTTGACTTCTGAATAGTATGTACTACAAATATAAAAAATTAGAAAAAGTCGTGTGGTCTCTCTGTAAGTTAAGCTGTCTCGACGTGGCGCCTAAGCGGTAGGACCATGTCATCTGGAGACTGAATAACAGTCATTAAAAACGCGAACTGGCTGCTGAACGATTCGGGCGCCAGTGCGGCAGAGCTCTGTAGATAATACCGCTATTGAAAGAGTTATTTCTATGATTTGGTATGTATCGTCACGCCGCGTAGCATACTTAAAGTAACGAAGTACATTATAATCTTTCAGGAAATTCATGACATTTGGCTGCATCAAAACATTTTTTTACTCTGCTACCGGTTTTCGTCACCGGCCATCATCTGGCACGAAAAATTTGCTAATGCAAGGCACGTGTCAACCATGTTGATACATAAAATCGCAGTCGTTGTCAAATTCATGAATAATTATAAGGAAGAACAGTAATTTTCCCTCATAAGCAATCTTCATCATGGACACACAACAGGAAACAAAATTTCCTGTTTCCTGTTGTGTGTGCATGACGAAGGTTGCTTTTGTGGAAAAATTACACTATTTTTGTATTGTTATTCATGAATTTAAGAGATAGTGCGATTTTATGGATCAACATGACTGACACGTGCCTCTCATTAGCAAATTTTTCGTGCCATATAATGGTCGGTGGCCGTAACCGGTTGCAAATTAAAAAATTGTTCTAATACTGCCGAATGTCGTGAGTTTTCTGAAACATATATCCACTGCTGAGAGGTGTACCAAGAAATTAAATTACGATCAAAATTAATTCATACTTCAATATTAATGACTTCTAAGACTTTATAATCTCTAATTGAGCCAGTTGTGATGTGGTGATAATACTTTCCCACAGCTTTTTGAAGAACTTTGTAAGTGCTCCACATTTTCTAGACAACATCTTCCATTAGTGAAAGTCGTATTTTCTAACGCTTAACTAATCGTATTCGTTACTCGTAAATGATAAATAACCCACAAACAAATTCTGTACTGACTCGACTCCCACACCCACACACGTTGTTAAAACCAACACTGTCCCTGATGCTCTCGTCACAGCATCCCACCAAAACTCACCCGCTCCTCTTTCACGACTTTATAACGATTGTCAAAAGCAGTCGGCGAGCTCATTATCTATGGCTGCGACGATAAGGTAGTCCACAAGCAGCAGTACCATGCCATGTTTACCTGCCGCATGTACGTGCAACCGTCGTCAGCATTCCCTTTTTTCTTTTTTCTTTTAGTTTAGATGCCTGTGACCCCCTACTGTATCTACCTGAAGGAGAAGATATCATCCTATGTTACCCTTATGTTTAGAAGTGTTTGTTTTAGTAAACATGAATGAGTTACAGAAATACTTGAGGCACTTACATGTGCATAAGTTTAGAGAAAATTTAAAGAATCAGCATGCGATGGAATTGATTAAACTATTGTGTTTATAGCAAAAGAGTAAGATGTGGTGTCACCGCCAGACACCACACTTGATAGGTGGTAGCCTTTAAATCGGCCGTGGTCCGTGAGTATACGTCGGACCCGCGTGTCGCCACTATCAGTTATTGCAGACCGAGCGCCGCCATGTGGCAGGTCTAGTTTAGAGAGACTCCCTAGAACTTGCCCAGTTGTACAGCCGACTTTGCTAGCGATGGTTCACTGTCTACATTCGCTCTCATTTGCACAGATGACAGTTTAGCATAGCCTTCAGCTACGTCATTTGCTACTGCCTAGCAAGGCGCCATATTCAGTTACTATAATTACTATCTTCAAGAATGTATTCAGAACAGATAATATTGTGAATCATGTACCGTCAAGAGCGACGTTCATCATTACTGGATTAAAGTTAAGTATCAAACTAATTACGTCCGATTTCTGAATTCTCATTCCTTGTCATGTTCCAGACCTCACGTCTGTATAGTTCTTCCCTCCTCACGCCAGCCTGCGTGAGCTAATACGCGTGCATTTCGGCCTCCACTCGTAACACGGTGTTGGCTCTTCTGCTAACACAAAATAAGGCACGTTAAAGGAACCTACGGTATGCCCGTTACTGTTCATCGGTGTGGGGATACGGGGACGTTCTCGGAGGTTGGTTGCGTACTAGCACTACCCCCTTTACTACCTCAGCAGCATTGCCCAACAGTTCATTACATTACTGTTCAACTAAGGCAATGTTGTAAATCATTTGCAAACAATGCAAGATGACAAAAACGCATTTGAGAGAAAAGAAAACGACACACCACGAACGAATTATCCGAATGGGACGGAATCGCTAGATGTGATGTACATGTACAGACAAGCAAATGATTACTCCTTCAGAAAAATTGGTTGATTTATTCAGGAGAAAGAGCTGCACAAATTGAGCAGCTCACTAAGTCATTGGTCGACGTTGCGCACTTATGCATGCAGTAATTTGGTTTGGCATTGATTGATAGACTTGTTGGATATCTTCCTGAGGAATGTAGTTCAAAATTCTGACCAGCTAGCGCGTTAAATAGTTAAAATCCCGAGATGGTTGGAGGGCTCAATCCATAATTCTCCGACCGTTGTAAACTGGGGAGAGATCCGGTGACATTGCTGGCCAAGGCAGCGTTAAGAAATCATAAAGACGCCGTTTGAGGGCGAGCATTATGTTGCTGAAATGTAAGCCCAGAATTATTTGCCATGAAGGGCAACAAAACGGGGCCTTGAATATCGTCGGCATGCCGCTGTGCTGTAAGGGTGCCCCGGGTGACTCCCGAAGTCGTTCCGCTGTGAAATGAAACTGCACCCCAGAGTATCACTGCTGGTTGTCGGGCCGTATGGCAGGCGGAAGCCCCAGCGCTGTCCGGGGCGTCTCCAGAAAAATCCTCGGCCTCTGACCTCATTCACTGCAGAAGAATTGTCTTCAGTGGTGAGTTCCGATTCGAACTGATCCCCGATGACCAGCGAAGGGCCGGCCGGGGCGGCCGAGCGGTTCTAGGCGCTACAGTCTGGAACCGCGCGAACACTACGGTCGCAGGTTCGAATTCTGCCTCGGGCATGGATGTGTGTGATGTCCTTAGGTTAGTTAGGTTTAAGTAGTTCTAAGTTCTAGGGGACAGATGACCTCAAAAGTTAAGTCCCATAGGGCTCAGAGCCATTTGAACCATTTGAACCAGCGAAGGCGTGTCCGGAGACGACTTGGACAGCAGTGGGATACCGACCTGTCACCCGACATACGGTCCGACAGTGGGGAGTGATGGTCCGAGGTGCCATTTCTGTTTGTAGAATGACCCCTTTTGCTGCCATCTGCTCACCCTTATGGCACAGTGGTATGTCGACGATATTCTAAGCCCCGTTTTGTTTTTTTCCACGTCAAACCATCCGGGGCCTACATTTCACCACGATAATGCCCGCCTGCACACGGCGAGAGTTTCTGCTGCTTCTCTTCGTGCTTGCCACACCCTATCTTCGGGTCAAGATCGTCGGATCTCTCCCCAATTGACAACGTCTGGAGCATTATACAGCAGGGCCTTCCAAGCACGCAATGTCGAACTAACGCACCAGTCGAACAGAATATGGCACGGTATCCCTCAAGACGACACCCAATAACTCTGCCAATCAGTGCCAAGCTTGTATAGAGGTCAGAGGTGGACCAAGGCGTTATTTACTTACTCACTTCGTGAAGCTCTTTCTCTTGAATAAATTATCCAATTTTTCTGTGATTATGATCACTTGTTTGTACATGTACATCACGTCTACCGATTTCCGTTCCATTTGAATGATTTTTTCCTGGTGTATCTGTTTTTTCTTAGTGTAAATATTGGTTAATACAGTCGCTACTACGCTTTAATAGAGCCATTTGAACAAATTTGATTTTGAATAAATTATCCATTTTTATCTGATTGTAGTTTCGGGCACAAAAAAATTCAATCCTGATCATAAAATAATGGTAGACAAATCGAACACACCCTGACAAAAGAAGTGACGCGGCCAGAAGACATGGTGGGATGTCAATGTAACTTCATTCACGCTCGCTCTTTGGGCGGATATGCAACAGATTTTTTTTTTTATTGAGTCATTGGTCTTTTGAGTAATTTGACGCTGTCTGCCACGAATTTGTCTCCTGTGCTATACTCTTCATCTCAGAGCAGCACTTGCAATCGACGTCCTCAATTATTTGTTGGACGTCTTTAAATGTCTGTCTTTATCTGCAGTTTTTTCCTTCTACAGCTCCCTCTAGTAACATGGAAGTCAGTCCGCGACGTCTTAACGGATGTCCTACAATCCTGTCCCTTCCTCTTGTCAGTGTTTTCTATATACTCCTTTCCTAGCCGATTCTCCAGAGAACCTTATCATTCCTTATCTTACCAGTTCACCTTATTTTTAATATTCTTCTGTAACACGATATCTCAAATGATGCTCTTCGGGTCTCTTATTTTCTGATTTTCCCCACAGTCCACGTTTTCCTCCCATACAATGTTGCGCTCAGAACGTACATTCTCACAAATTTCTTCGTCTAATGAAAGCATGTTATGATACTATTTAAATTTCCTTGGTCAGGAATACCCTTATTGCCACTGCTAGCTAGTTTTTATGTCCTCCTTTATCCGACTTTTTATGGGTTATTTTCTTACCTAGGTGGCACCATACTCAGGACAGCAATGTCATCAGCGAATCTTATCACTGATATCCTTTCACCTTCAGTCCCACTCTCGACCTTCTTTTTTCATTTCTGTCAATGCTTCTTCAACATGCAGATTGAGAACTGAGGTGAAAGACTACGTCCCTGTGTTACACCCTTTATAATCCGTTCTTGGTCTTTCACTTCTATTGTTATCTCTTCGTTCATGTACATAACATATACTACCCGTCTTTCGCTACAGCTTATTCGTGTTTTTTTCAGGATTTCAAACTTCTCGCACTGTTTTACACTGTCGAACGCTTTTTCCAGGTCGACGACTCCTATGCATGTGCCTTGATTTTTCACCAGTCTCGCTCCCATTATCAATCGCAACGTCAGAATGCCTCTCTGTTGCCTTTGCCTTTCCTAAAGTCAAATCGATTGTCATCTTTCAGCTCCTGAATTTTGTTTTCCATTCTTCTGTATATTACTCTTGCCAGTAACTTGGAGGCATGAGCTCTTGATTATGCGATAATTTCGCACTTTCGGTTCTTGCAATCTTCTGATTTGTGTGGATGATGTTTCTGCGAAAGTCAGTTGGTACGTGGCCAGACTCGCATATTCTACACACCAACCCTGAATAGTCGCTTTGTTTCCACTTTCTCCAATGAGTACATAAATTCTGATGGAATGTTATCCATCGCTGATGCCTTATTCGATCTTAAGACTTACAAAACTTAAACTGTGACTCTAATGTTGGATCTTCTATATCGACTCCTATTTCTTCTCCAGTCACTTTATATGGTGAGTCTGTCCTCTCATGTTGTTCTTCCTGTGGTCTTCAGTCCTTAGACTGTTTTGATGCAGCTCTCCATGCTACTCTATCCTCTGCAAGCTTCTTCCAGTACCTACTCCAGCCTACATCCTTCTGAATCTGCTTAGTGTATTCATCTCTTGGTCACCCTCTACGACTGTTACCCTCCACGCTGCCCTCCAATACTAAATTGATCCCTCGATGTCTCAGAACATGTCCTACCAATCGATCTCTTTCCTAGTCAAGTTGTGTCACAAGCTCCTCTTCTCCCCAATTCTATTCAATACCTCCTCATTAGTTATGTGATCTACCCATCTAATCTTCAGCATTCTTCTGTAGCACCACATTTCGAAAGCTTCTATTCTCTTCTTGTCTAAACTATTTATCTTCCACGTTTCACTTCCAACATGGCTACACTCCATACAAATACTTTCATAAACGACTTCCTGACATATAAACCTATAGTCGATGTTAACAAATTTTTGTTCTTTAGAAACGCTTTCCTTGCCATTGCCATTCTACATTTTATATCCTCTCTACTCCGACCATCATCAGTTATTTTGCTCCCCAAATAGCAAAATTCCTTTACTACTTTAAGTGTATCATTTCCTAATCTAATTCCCTCAGCATCACCCGACTTAATTCGATTACATTCCATTATCCTCGTTTTGCTTTTGTTGATGTTCATTTTATACCCTCTTTTCAAGACACTGTCCATTCCGTTTAGCTGCTCTTCCAAGTCCTTTGCTGTCTCTGACAGAATTACAATGTCATCGGCGAACCTCAAAGTTTTTATTTCTTCTCCATGGATTTTAATACCTACTCCGAACTTTTCTTTTGTTTCCTTTATTGCTTGCTCAGTATACAGATTGAATAACATCGGGGATAGGCTACAACCCTGTCTCACTCCCTTCCCAACCACTGCTTCCCTTTCATACCCCTCGACTCTTATAACTGCCATCTGGTTTCTGTACAAATTGTAAATAGCCTTTCGCTCCCTGTATTTTACCCGTGCCACCTTCAGAATTTGAAAGTCTCTAAGTCTACAAATGCTAGAAACATAGGTTTGCCTTTCCTTAATCTTTCTTCTAAGACAAGTCGTAGGGTCAGTATTGCTTCACGTGTTCCAACATTTCTACGGAATCCAAACTGATCTACCCCGAGGTCGGCTTCTATCAGTTTTTCCATTCGTCTGTAAAGAATTCGCGTTAGTATTTTGCAGCTGTGACTTATTAAACTGATAGTTCGGTAATTTTCACATCTGTCAACACCTGCTTTCCTTGGGATTGGAATTATTATATTCTTCTTGAAGTCTGAGGGTATTTCGCCTGTCTCATACGTCTTGCTCACCAGATGGTAGAGTTTTGTCAAAACTGGCTCTCCCAAGGCTGTCAGTAGTGCTAATGGAATGTTGTCTACTCCGGGGGCCTTGTTTCGACTCAGGTCCTTCAGTGCTCTGTCAAACTCTTCACGCAGTATCATATCTCCCATTTCATCTTCATCTACATCCTCTTCCATTTCCATAATATTGTCCTGAAGTACATCGCCCTTGTATAGACCCTCTATATACTCCTTCCACATTTCTGCTTTCCCTTCTTTGCATGGAACTGGGTTTCCATCAACGCTCTTGATATTCATGCAAGTGGTTCTCCTTTCTCCAAAGGTCTCTTTAATTTTTCTGTAGGCAGTGTCTATCTTACCGCTAGTGAGATAAGCCTCTACATCCTTACATTTGTCCTCTAGCCAACCCTGCTTAGCCATTTTGCACTTCCTGACGATATCATTTTTGAGACGTTTGTATTCCTTTTTGCCTGCTTCATTTACTGCATTTTTATATTTTCTGCTTTCATCAATTAAAATCAATATTTCTTCTGTTACCCAAGGCTTTCTACTAGCCCTCGTCTTTTCACCTATTTCATCCTCTGCTGTCTTCACTATTTCATCCCTCAAAGATACCCACACTTCTTCTACTGTATTTCTTTCCCCCATTCCTGTCAATTGTTCCCTTATGCTCTCCGTGAAACTCTGTACAACATCTGGTTCTTTCAGTTCATCCAATTCACATTTCCTTAAATTCCTACCTTTTTTGCAGTTTCTTCAGTTTTAATCTACAGTTCATAACGAATAAATTGTGGTCAGAGTCCACATCCACTCCTGGAAATGTCTTACATTTTAAAACCTGGTTCCTTAATCTCTGTCTTACCATTATATAATCTATCTGATACCTTTTAGTATCTCCAGGGTTCTTCCGTGTATACAACCTTCTTTCATGATTATTGAACCAAGTGTTAGCTATGATTAAGTTATGCTCTGCGCAAAATTCTACCAGGCGGCTTCCTCTTTCATTTCTTAGCCCCAATCCATATTCACCTGCTATGTTTCCTTCTCTCCCTTTTCCTACTCTGTAGTTCCAGTCACCCATGACTATTAATTTTTCGTCTCCCTTCACTATCTGAATAATTTTATCTCATCATACCTTTCATCAATTTCTTCGTCATCTGCAGAGATAGTTGGCATATAAACTTGTACTACTGTAGTATGCGTGGGCTTCGTGTCTATCTTGGCCACAATAATGCGTTCACTGTGCTGTTTGTTGTAGCTTACTTGCACTCCTATTTTTTTTTATTCATTATTAAACCTACTCCTGCATTACCCCTATTTGATTTTGTATTTATAACCCTGTATTCACCCGACCAAAAGTCTTGTTCCTCCTGCCACCGAACTTCACTAATACCCACTATACCTGACTTTAACCTATCCATTTCCCTTTTTAAATTTTCTAACCTGCCTGCCCGATTAAGGAATCTGACATTCCACGCTCCGATCCGTAGAACGCCAGTTTCCTTTCTCCTGATAACGACGTCCTCTTGAGTAGTCCCCGCCCGGAGCTCCGAATGGAGGACTATATTACCTCCGGAATCTTTTACCCAAGAGGATGCCATCATCATTTAACCATAGAGTAAAGCTGCAAGCCCTCGGGAAAAATTACGGCTGCAGTTTCCCCTTGCTTTCAGCCGTTCACAGTACCAGAACAGCAAGGCCATTTTGGTTAGTGTTACAAGTCCATATCAGTCAATCATCCAGACTGTTGCCCCTGCCCCTCTCATAAAGGTGGTCAATGTACTCTTTCCACCTATCCGCTCCCTCCCCTGCAATTAAAAGTGTGATTCCAATTGCACTCTTAATGTTACCGCCATTATTTTTAACTTCACCAAAAGTTGTTTTGACTTTTCTACATGCTGAGTCAATTCTTCGGAGAGTCATTTCTTTTTCGGTTTCTTCGCATTTTTCGTGTAGCCATTTCGCCTTAGCATCATTCCTAAATGCCTTTTATTTCTGTATTCTTGAATATCCCTGCAAATTTTTGTACTTTCCTCTTTCGTCGGACAGCTGAAGTACTTCTTCTGTTACGCACTGTTTCTTAGCAATTATCTTTCTTGTATCTACGTTTCTCTCTCTATCTTCTGTGATTGCCATTTTTAGGAATGTCCATTCCTCTCCATCTGACCTGCCTACTGAGATATAATTAGAACGACTAGAGTTGCAATCGTGTGTGGCAGGTGGACCTGCCACAAGACTATATTAAGCGCTGTTCATGTTTAGTTTTGTTACTTGGCCTTTTAAGTTACATAGGCGGCACGAAGAGGGTTAGACGTTGAGGACGCGGAGGTGCTACGTTCTCGCGCGAGACAGCGTTATCAGCAACTGACAGTTGTTTGAAAAGCGAGACATTGCGAATTAACATGTGCAGTTGTGCACCGTTCAGATTTGTGGGCTATTCGCATTGACAGTGATGCGATGTTGCACTGAATGGGAACGTGGGGGAACGCGCCAAGGTTCTGGTTCACTATGCCTAATCATTACACTCTAGAATCGCCGTATTGTGCACCAAGCACGTCGTAACCCTTCACCTTTGCGCCTGCCATCCGAGAACAAGTAGTGGGCTTCCTGCAACGTTCCGTGTCATGTCGCAGCACTGGTCGAACAGCAGCACCAGCTGGGCTACGGAGTTATAGCGTCCCGTGTTCAGACTGCCGTTAACTCCTTATCACAGATGGCTGCATTTGGAGTGGTACCGTGCCCGGCAAGCGTGCGCTGCCCATGAATGGTGTCGCATCGTGTTCAGCGATGAATAGCGGTTCTGCGCCGCCGCAGATGACCATGACTGGTGGGTATGGCGGCGACCTGAGGACAAGGCCCATTCTCACAGCTCTTTGCAGAATCAGAGAGCTGTCAGTCCTGGCGTCATTTTGTGGGGAACCGTCGGCTGTGAATTCGCGTCACGGCTGGCAGTGATGGAGGCAACTCTGACAGAACAACGGTTCGTCGCGGACATACTGCATCCTTATGTGTTGCGGTACCTCTTATGTGATAGTACCGTGGTGCCGTATTTCAGTAGGATAATGATTGTCCACACATACTGCGTGTCTGCGTGATGCAGACAACCCTTTAGGTTGGGAAACCACAACTACAAGTACGCATCTTGGATATTAATAAACCGCTTCAGCTACATTCAGTCCTTTATTACTGGATCACTACCGGTTTCGTGGAACTAATAGCCACATCTCCAGGTGAACATCTGTATAACAATAAATCCAGAAGGAATAACAACCTTGACATATACACTGGTATGATAAATTATTTTGAGATTAAAAAAAAATTTAAAAATGTTAGAAACATTTACACGATAATATCAAAATGCTAGTACTCGCATAGTTAAAACATTAGAGCTGAAAAGCTCGGAACCTTTTTACCCAACATTCATTGCCCGTCAGAACAAAATCTACTAGAAGGCGGTATGTCATAGAATAAAACAACCGTATTCCAAGCCGCGCGAGGTAAGGTGCGCGGTCTGGGGCGCTTTGCCACGGTTCGCACGGCTCCCGCCGTTGGAGGTTCGAGTCCTCCCTCGAGCATGGGTGTGTGTGTTGTCCTTAGCGTAAAATAGTTTAAGTAACACTAAGTAGTGTGTAAGCCTAGGGACCGATGACCTCAGCAGTTTGACCCCACACGAACTTACAACAAATTTCCGGATTCTAGTATAACGGACGGGTCCTAAACAGATCATACCACAGTGATCCATTGGTAAGGAGTAAATAAATGAAAACTATTAAGACCTAATTTTGGGCCAGAATGAAGAGCCAAGAAGTGGTTGCCCCAAAATGGAGGGATGTTCTACGTGTATCAAATCGTTCAAGCAAATAGCTTTTAACGGGAAAGCAGAACCTCAAAACAGAACTCACCGCTTCTCCGAACTATATGGAATCGCGAACCTATATAGATTCCCGTCCATTATATTGGAATCTGGCTGTTTTATTCTATGACATACCACCTTTTCGCGCGATTTTTTTCTGACTGACAAATAATGTTGGGTAAAAGGTTCCGAGCTCCTCCCCTCTAATATTTTAGTTACGGGAATACTAACATTCTGACATTATACTGTAAAAGTTTTTCATATTTTTTAATTTTTTTTCATTCTTAAAATAATTTACAGTACTAGTGTGGATTTCAGGGATGTTATTCCTTCTGTATTTATTCTTGTAACGATGTTCACCAGAATATGTGGTTTTCGGTGCCTCGAAACCGGTAGTGATCCAGTAATAAAGGAGTAGATACAGCTGAAGCGGTTTATTAATACCCAAGATGTCTGCGTCATGGTGAGGTACTCCAGTGGCCAGCAAGATCCGCAGGTCTGTCCCCCACAGAACACTTGTGGGACAAGTTCAATTGTCCACTCTGTTCCGTTTGCCAGTAATCAGGATATCAACTACCAGTTAACAATAGTGGCGTGACAGCTTGACTCAGGAAAGGGTGAGACGGCTTTATGGCGCCCTTCCTTACAGAATCAGTGCATGTATCCAGACCAGTGGGGGGGGGGGGGGGGGGGGGGGCAGGCCACTCATACTGATATGTGGGCTCATACGCTCATTTTGTCTGTAAATTTCACTCGATTTCGTAATCACATTCATTTCGTGTCCTCCTCCCCTACTGGGTGCTTTATTTTGTTGTGAGACAATGTGGCTCTCTAGCTATACAGTGACAGACCAAATTAGGTATGTGTAAAACTTATTATGATGCAATAGCTAGAACACGAATACGAAAACTCTCACTTCACTACGTCAGATATTTCTAAAAATCATCGAGACTGTGCAGTTCACCCAGTTTTTCCAGTAGCATTATCGTTGTGCGTGGATGAAGTCTTCCTTAAGAAAACGAAAAAAAGGAGCAGTTAAGTTATCGCGGAGAGTCACAAGTCTGCGCTCGGTGGGGAGGGATCAACAGGTTTTGGCGTGAGCGTTGGCAGTGCATCACGGCGTGTACCGATCGTCCTGACAACCTGTTGTTTCCACACATGGACAGCGTCTGCGACGCGTAGTGGCTGCCACGAAGATCCACCAGTTTTCTGCCACGTCGACGATTTCAGATGAGAAATTCCGTGGGAAACAGAAGCTGCCACGAAGATCCACCAGTTTTCTGCCACGTCGACGATTTCAGATGAGAAATTCCGTGGGAAACAGAAGCCCTCTCTCGGAGAGACACACTCGCAAGCGGCCGCTGTCTAACGGCTCACATTAATCACAACGCCTGCAGCCTTCCTTTTCCATCGTAGGTAGGATCAGGCTGATAAACAGCAAACACCTCTCGCCAACAGCTGCCAGTGTGTCATGACTATGACAACGGGACTTTTGCTGTTAACTTCATTATCACAAAAGTAAAATGTTCATGACCTGTGCTAACTACCTAAACGTTTTATTTTCTTTTCTTTACTTTTTGATTTGAAACGTCGTATGAGATATACAGGGCTATTACAAATGATTGAAGCGATTTCATAAATTCACTGTAGCTCCATTCATTGACATATGGTCACGACACACTGCAGATACGTAGCAAAACTCATAAAGTTTTGTTCGGCTGAAGCCGCACTTCAGGTTTCTGCCGCCAGAGCGCTCGAGAGCGCAGTGAGACAAAATGGCGACAGGAGCCGAGAAAGCGTATGTCGTGCTTGAAATGCACTCACATCAGTCGGTCATAACAGTGCAACGACACTTCAGGACGAAGTTCAACAAAGATCCACAAACTGCTAACTCCATTCGGCGATGGTACGCGCAGTTTAAAGCTTCTGGATGCCTCTGTAAGGGGAAATCAACGGGTCGGCCTGCAGTGAGCGAAGAAACGGTTGAACACGTGTATCTGGACATGCTGGAAAATTGGCTCATGCCACAACTGGAGACCGACAGCGCCGACTTCATCTTTCAACAGGATGGTGTTCCACCGCACTTCCATCATGATGTTCGACATTTCTTAAACAGGAGATTGGAAAACCGATGGATCGGTCGTGGTGGAGATCATGATCAGCAATTCATGTCATGGCCTCCACGCTCTCCTGACTTAACCCCATGCGATTTATTTCTGTGGAGTTATGTGGAAGATTCAGTGTTTATACCTCCTCTACCAAGAAACGTGCCATAACTGCGAGCTCGCATCAACGATGCTTTCAAACTCATTGATGGGGACATGCTGCGCCGAGTGTGGCAGGAACTTGATTATCGGCTTGATGTGTGCCGAATCACTAAAGGGGCACATATCGAACATTTGTGAATGCCTAAAAAAACTTTTTGAGTTTTTGTATGTGTGTGCAAAGCATTGTGAAAATATCTCAAATAATAAAGTTATTGTATAGCTGTGAAATCGCTTCAGTCATTTGTAATAACCCTGTATTTTGCTATTCCTCCGTCTCCAACTGTGGAAAAATCGTTAGAGGCTATGCAAGTATGTCTTACTTTGATAAATGAAAACTGCAGCGTTTAGTCTCCAACAGACAATCAGGAACGTGTATTTAATTTTCTAATCATTGTTTGTTTGTTCCTTTTTTTTAGAATGCGAAAATAACTAAGGTCATACGCGTCCATGTCAGAACGGTAGAACACGAAGACGAAGCTGTTAAACTGGATAAAGTTTGGATGCCGGCGTTGCACCGCAAGTGTGACGATCGATTACTTTCAACCGAGAATGTTGGCATCACCAGAGACAATCTCATCGCCGACGCCACGGGATCGACAGTGGCGCCCTCTGTACTGCCGATATAATCAGCGCTTCCTCGAGTTCTCTTCGCAGTTCGCCGCTGTACCTCCGAGGATGTCTCCCGCAGTCGGAGACGAAACGTCAGGGGAGAGTTTTATACTTCGACCACGGCCTATCAGCCCGGAAGTCTTAAGTGAAGACAATACCGTCCGTGAAAGCTTACACTGTATGATCAACGGAAAAGGGGTTAAAAGCGACTACACATTAAGGCCAGTAGACGGAAGCAAAGGCAGGAATTTCTCTTGGATAAAGGACCATAAAACACGCCATAGACACAACGGACGTCCTGAACTACAGATTAAACATCCTTCGCCATATTCCTACGACGGGGAAAAAGTAAAAATCGGTCAACAGCCTGCGCCTCGTTCGCTCAAACGGTTGATAACTTAGACGGCAAACATAAATTAGAACTTAAGTGATTAAAAAAGGAGCATCCCCCAGGAAATTATGAACCGTCAAAGGCTGATGACAATGAGCATGAAGTGGTGGGGGATCACCACTTACAAATGGCGACGGCTTGAACGACAGTGCCCAAAACGCGACCTGACTAAAATGATCTCCTCACAGGGAGAGGACCTAGAGGAGGACAGAGAAGCCGCTGGAAGAGGTTTAATTCCCCGGAGCTTGTTCCCATTAAGGGAGGACCAGTGATGGAGCCAAGGTGGCACCACCTGCTAACAGGCAGCAAAACAGAGATCATGGGATGGAATGGAAGAACTAGCGGGCCGAGGTAAGAGAGCTCCAGCCTTGGCAGCGGCGTCAGCGGCCTCGTTTCCCGTCAGACCGACGTGACCAGGAACCCACATCAGCGTCACAGTGGCTCCATCAAGAGTGAGCAAGTGGCACCTTTCATGGACCCATTGCAATAAGGGATGGACGGTGTACAGCACACAGAGGCCCTGTAGGGCAGTCAGAGAGTCAGAGCAAATGACGCAACTGAAACGCTTATGTCGCTGAATGAACTGCGTGGCCTGACACAGGGCGGAGATATCAGTCTTCCGGAAGACGATATCGGAAATCGTCGATGCCAATGACGAAGGCACACCAGACACCACGGTCAGTCCGAGAGCCATCAGCGTACACAGAGGACTATCGCGAAACTCCGTGCGAAGATCGCGAAACTTACGGTGATAGAGCGAGATTGGAGTAGCAGAAGAGGACCGCGCCTCATACTGGGGTACACGAAACATTGCTGCTTCTTCTGTATGTGGGACAGTAGGGATAGGAAATCGCAATATATTAAAGCAGACTGGCCTCCAAAAAACATTAACCTTAGCGAAAAGAATGTCATTACCGAGCCTCTCGTGGACCCAAAAGATGTTGTTCTTCCACCCCTGCATATCAAGCTCGGCTTGATAAAAAATTTGGTCAAAGGTATGAAGCAAGAAGACGGGCCTTTAAATACATAAGAGGCTACAACCCTGTCTTACTCCCTTCCCAACCACTGCTTCCCTTTCATGTCCCTCGACTCTTATAACTGCCATCTGGTTTCTGTACATTTCAAAGATAGTATTCTTGTCAAAATCGTCAAAAGCCTTCTCCAAGTACACAAATGCTAGAAACGTGGGTTTGCCATTCCTTAGTCTATTTTCTAAGTCGTAGGGTCAGTATTGCCTCACGTTTTCTACGGAATCCAAACTGATCTTCCCCGAGGCCGGCATCTACCAGTTTCTCCATTCGTTTGTAAAGAATTCGCGTTAGTATTTTGCAGCTGTGACTTATTAAACTGATAGTTCGGTAATTTTCACATCTGTCAACACCTGCTTTCTTTGGGATTGGAATTATTATATTCTTCTTGAAGTCTGAGGGTATTTCACTTGTCTCATACATTTTGCTCACCAGATGGTAGAGTTTTGTCAGGACTGGCTCTCCTAAGCCGGCAGTAATTCAAATGGAATGTTTTCTACTCCCGGGGCCTTGTTTCGCCTCAGGTCTTTCAGTGCTCTGTCAAACTCTTCACGCAGTATCATATCTCCTATTTCCTCTTCATCTACATCCTCTTCCATTTCCATAATATTGTCCTCAAGTACATCGCCCTTAGAACTGGTTTTCGATCTGAGCTCTTGATATTCATACAAGTGGTTCTCTTTTCTCCCAAGATCTCTTTAACTTTCCTGTAGGCAGTAGCTGTCTTGCCCCTAGTGAGATAATCCTCTACATCCTTACATTTGTCTGCTTAGCCATTTTGCACTTCTTGTCATTCTCACTTTTGAGACGGTTGTATTCCTTTTTGCCTGCTTCATTTACTGCATTTTTATATTTTCTCCTTTTCATCAAGTAAATCCATTATTTCTTCCGTTACTCACGGATTTCTACTAGCTCTCATCTTTTTACCTACTTGATCCTCTGCTGCCTTCACTACTTCAAATCTAATCATTCTTCTTCTATTGTATTTCTTTGCCGGCCGCGGTGGCCGAGCGGTTCTAGGCGCTACAATCCGGAAGCGCGCGACTACTACGGTAACAGGTTCGAATCCTGCCTCGAGCATGGATGAGTGTGATGTCCTTAGGTTAGTTAGGTTTAAGTAGTTCTAAGTTCTAGGGGACTGATGACCTCAGATGTTAAGTCCCATAGTGCTCAGAGCCACTTAAACCATTTTTTTTTATTTCTTTCCCCCATTCCTGTCAATATGCTCTCCCTGATACTCTGTACAACCTCTGGTTTAGTCAGTTTATCCAGGTTAGGTTAGGTTAGGTTAGTGTTTAACGTCCCGTCGACAACGAGGTCATTAGAGACGGAGCGCAAGCTAGGGTTAGGGAAGGATTGGGAAGGAAATCGGCCGTGCCCTTTCAAAGGAACCATCCCGGCATTTGCCTGAAACGATTTAGGGAAATCACGGAAAACCTAAATCAGGATGGCTGGAGATGGGATTGAACCGTCGTCCTCCCGAATAGTTTATCCAGGTCCCATCTCCTTAAATTCCCACCTTTTTTGCAGTTTCTTCAGTTTTAATCTACAATTCATAACCAATAGATTGTGGACAGAGTCCACACCTGCTCCTGGAAGTGTCTTACAATTTAAAACCAGGTTCCTAAATCTCTGTCTCTACATTACATAATCTATCTGATATCTTCTAGTATCTCCAGGCTTCTTCCATGTATACAACCTTCTTTAATAATTCTTGAACCAAGTGTTAGCTATGATTAAGTTATGCTCTGTACAAAATTCTACCAGGCTGTTTCCTCTTTCATTTCTTACCCCCAATCCATATTCACCTACTAAGTTTCCTTCTCTCCCTTTTCCAACTATCGAATTCCAGTCACCCATGACTATTAATTTTTCGTCTCCCTTCACTATCTGTATAATTTTATCTCATCATACCTTTCATCAATTTCTTCGTCATCTGCAGTGCTAGTTGGCATATAAACTTGTACTACTGTAGTAGACGTGGGCTTCGTGTCTATCTTGGCCACAATAATGCGTTCACTGTGCTGTTTGTAGTATCTTACTCGCACTCCTATTTTTTTATTCATTATTAAACCTACTCCAGCATTACCACTACTTGATTTTGTATTTGTAACCCTGTATTCATCTGACCAAAAGTCTTGTTCCTCCTGCCAGCGAACCTCACTAATTCCCACTATATCTAACTTTAACCTATCCATTTCCGTTTTTAAATTTTCTGACCTACCTGGCCGATTAAGGGATCTGACATTCCACGCTCCGATCCGTAGAACGCCAGATTTCTATCTCCTGATAATGACGTCCTCTTGAGTAGTCCTCGCCCGGAGATCCGAATGGGGGACTATTTTACCTCCGGAATTTTTTACCCAAGAGGACGCCATCATCATTTAACCATACAGTAAATCTGCATGCCCTCGGGAAAAATTACGACTGTAGTTTCCCCTTGCTTTCAGCCGTTCGCAGTACCAGCACAGCAAGGCCGTTTTGGTTAGTGTTACAAGGCCAGATCAGTCAATCATTCAGACTGTTGCCCCTGCAACTACTGAAAAGGCTGCTGCCCCTCTTCAGGAACCACACGTTCGTCTGGCCTCTCAACAGATACCCCTCCGTTGTGGTTGCACCTGTGGTACGGCTGTCTGTATCGCTGAGGCACGCAAGCCACCCCACCACCTGGACATTTCTGTTATGGAACAAAGACATCAGGGCCACTAGAATGTAGCAATGCTTGCGGATTACTCTTCGTCTTTGTGTAGGGATGCTCCGGAACTCCGTTACAAGATGCAAACTAAAAGACGACGATCTCATGCACCCACCACATGACTGTCTTCAGACCCAACGATCTGTGAAGTATTCTTCCAGCAATTTAGACCTTGTAAAATGTAACTACCATTTTCAGAAATTAAAATACACTTTCAGTGTTGTTAGCATATGTAATTAAAATGTATTTGTAAATAATATATTTCAGCTATCAGTCGTCGTTTTTAAATTTTATTGTCAGATCTAGATTTCAGCTAGAAACTAGCCATTCTCAATGCATTTTCGATCAATGCATGTAATGCCTGTTGGTCGGGCTTCATCCACAGTTCGTTGAGTAGTATTCTTTCTGAATGGAAGGTAACCTGATTAAAACGTATCTTTTAATCCATTAATATCATGTACTTCCACCTAGTGTGTATCACAGAAACTAGAGCTAAGGAAAACTTTTCGTTATAATATTCGTTTTTCTCGAGCCAAAAAAATATTCAAATGTGAGTGAAATCTTATGGGACTTAACTGGTAAGGTCATCAGTCCCTAAGCTTACACACTACTTAACCTAAATTATCCTAACACACACACCCATGCCCGAGAGAGGACTTGAACCTCCGCCGGGACCAGCCGCACAGTCCATGACTGCAGCGCCTCAGACCGCTCGGTCTCGAGCCAAAATTAGTGTGAATTGGCTCATGAAGTGCAGGAAACACTGAAAAATTGTTTTTTTTTTTGTTGACAGCTCCAAAGAAGCAGATATTTTTATGAGTCGGGACGTGGATATTTTTCCCGCCTATATATAGACACTTTTTCTCAGTGTACCAGGACCAGGCCCAATAACAGTTATAAATATCGATATATCCGGTTCACGACATTTTTAAAAATATCAGCAGTCCTAGTCGTAACTAGCCATTGATACCTCGTATGCTGGTACTAGGACGGAGTTGGTGCCCGATATGGGGACCTACCTTACCACGTGAGTGCTTCAAAATCACCCAGACTGTTCATAGAGACACGTTCCATGTGTGGACAGGCAATGTCTTGTCGTATTGGAAAATGGCACAAAGATACTGTCCGTAACACGTGAGGACGCAGGAGGCCTTAACGTACCACTGTGCCGTCATGGTCTCCTCAGTCACTGCCAGCCACGACGTCAAGTCATACCCAGTCCCCCCCACCTTGGCGGCAAAAGCAACTCCGCCGAGTCTCTCGAAAACGTCCGATTGTGGGACGTCTCCCCAGATTGCTGCCACACTCGCCGGTGACGGTGATCCAGTGTGGTGCAGAACCCCTATCCATCGCCGAACAAAATGTGACGCTGTCTATCAGCAGTCCGTACTTTCCGGTCTCGGCACGAATCCAAACCCAGCCTATGGATTGGACGGTACGAGAAGACACAGATTGTTGCAAGAAATGAGGGAGTGTTTCCCGGGCGGCAGGCGCAGGTATGAATAGGCTACAATGTGCTTGATGCACGACACGGTGATACCCATTTTGGACATGGTCGACTAGAAATATGGCTGCACTGACGTTCCCATGCGGTCCACATCCGAATGCACCACGAATGTGGAAACTGCACACACAAGACGAACAGCGGGGTATCTTTCGAGCTCTGTAACGCGCTGATAATGAATGTGCGGCATATCCGTACCATCCACAGTGGCCGCTTAACATCTGACGCTCTTCGCGCCCCTTCTTCATCTACACAGACACTCCGCAAGCCACCGTACGGTGCGTGGCGGAGGGTACCCTGTACCACTACTTGTCTTTTTCATTCTTTTTCCACTTGCAAATCGAGCAAAACGACCGTCTATATGCCTCTGCGTAATCCCTATCTGTTTGGTCCTTACGCTCAATGTACGTTTGCGCCACGAGAAGCGTTCGGCAATCAACTTCACATGCCGGTTTTCTAAATTTTCTCAATAGTTTTTCTGGAAAAGAACGTTGCTTTCTCTCCAGGACCTTCCATTCGAGTTCCCGAAGCCGTTCCCTAACACTTACGTGTTGTTCGAACCTACCGGTAACAAATCTAGCAACTCGCCTCTGAAATGCTGTGATGTCTTGCTTCAATCCGACCTGGTAAGGATCCCAAACACTCGAGGAATACTCAAGAATATAGGGTCTACTTTAGTGAACCACTCATTCCTAAAATTCTCCCAGTAAACTGAAGTCGACCACTCGCCTTCCCTACCACAGTTCTCACATGCTCGTTCCACCTCATATCGCTTTGCAGCGTTACGCTCAGGTATATACGAGGGCAGTTCAATAAGTAATGCAACACATTTTTTTTTCTGAAACAGGGGTTGTTTTATTCAGCATTGAAATACACCAGGTTATTCCCCAATCTTTTAGCTACACAACACTATTTTTCAACGTAATCTCCATTCAATGCTACGGCCTTACGCCAGCTTGAAATGAGGGCCTGTATGCCTGCACGGTACCATTCCACTGGTCGATGTCGGAGCCAACGTCGTACTGCATCTATAACTTCTTCATCATCCGCGTAGTGCCTCCCACGGATTGCGTCCTTCATTGGGCCAAACATGGAAATCCGACGGTGCGAGATCGGGGCTGTAGGGTGCATGATGAAGAACAGTCCACTGAAGTTTTGTGAGCTCCTCTCGGGTGCGAAGACTTGTGTGAGGTCTTGCGTTGTCATGAAGAAGGAGAAGTTCGTTCAGATTTTTGTGCCTACGAACACGCTGAAGTCGTTTCTTCAATTTCTGAAGAGTAGCACAATACACTTCAGAGTTGATCGTTTGACCATGGGGAAGGACATCGAACAGAATAACCCCTTCAGCGTCCCAGAAGACCTTAACCATGACTTTACCGGCTGAGGGTATGGCTTTAAACTTTTTCTTGGTAGGGGAGTGGGTGTGGCGCCACTCCATTGATTGCCGTTTTGTTTCAGGTTCGAAGTGATGAACCCATGTTTCATCACCTGTAACAATCTTTGACAAGAAATTGTCACCCTCAGCCACATGACGAGCAAGCAATTCTGCACAGATGGTTCTCCTTTGCTCTTTATGGTGTTCGGTTAGACAACGAGGGACCCAGCGGGAACAAACCTTTGAATATCCCAACTGGTGAACAATTGTGACAGCACTACCAACAGAGATGTCAAGTTGAGCACCGAGTTGTTTGATGGTGATCCGTCGATCATCTCGAACGAGTGTGTTCGCACGCTCCGCCATTGCAGGAGTCACAGCTGTGCACGGCCGGCCCGCACGCGGGAGATCACACAGTCTTGCTTGACCTTGCGGCGATGATGACACACGCTTTGCCCAACGACTCACCGTGCTTTTGTCCACTGCCAGATCACCGTAGACATTCTGCAAGCGCCTATGAATATCTGAGATGCCCTGGTTTTCCGCCAAAAGAAACTCGATCACTGCCCGTTGTTTGCAACGCACATCCGTTACAGACGCCATTTTAACAGCTCCGTACAGCGCTGCCACCTGTCGGAAGTCAATGAAACTATACGAGACGAAGCGGGAATGTTTGAAAATATTCCACAAGAAATTTCCGGTTTTTTCAACCAAAATTGGCCGAGAAAAAAAATGTGTTGCATTACTTATTGAACTGCCCTCGTAAATGACTTGACTGAGTCAAGCAGGGCACTAGGAATACTCTATCATTACAGGTTTTTTCTTCCTACTCATCCGCATTAACTTGTCTTTTTCCACATTTAGCGCTAGGTGCGATTCGTTACAGCAATTGGAAATTTTGTCTAAGTAGTCTTGCACGTTCCTACACTCACTCAACTTCGACACCTTGCCGTGCACCATGGCATCGTCAGGAAACAACCACAGATTGCTGCCCACTCTATCCGCCAAATCATGTATGTATACAGAGAACAACCGCGTTCCTATTCCACTTCCCTGGGGCACCCCTGACGATGTCCTTGTCTCTGATGAAGACTCGCCGTCGAGGACAACGTACTTGGTTCTATTATTTAAGAAGTCTTCGAGCCAGTCAAATATCTCTGAATTTATTTCAAATGCTCGTACCATCGTTAACAGCCTGCAATGGGGTACAGTGTCAAATGCTTTCCGGAAATCTAGAAATATGGAATACCATATCAGGTCCGGTAACAACATCAAACACAAACAACACTAATGTATTCTGGTAGCCGTACTACCTGTCCCAAACAGTTGCAACTCCAATCATTTACATACTCGACCAATAGGCTATTTTCCTATGTTAAAAATATTTCGAGTTGCTGTTAGTTTGAATGATTATAAAATTGAAAAAGCATTTTCGGTCAATATTCTCACAAAAGATGTGTTTTGCATTCACATTTATGCAAAGAGTTTAGTTATTCAGCGATTGAAAACGCATTTACAACATTTAAATAACAACGGAAAGAAATTTTTTGAAGACAGAATGGAAATCTTCCGATTTTTTTCAAAAACTCCCCAGACTTTTATGTTCTGGAAGTAAGTAATGTGCATTGCGCAGCAACTGACACGGAAGTACTGTGATATAACAATAAGTTTCAAAGTTGTCTTAAAATTGAAGGAATCGTGAACTGCACTATTTGGTCGGGCCACGCGGAAAAGGTTTTCCAGGCTGGGTGTGAAAAGCTGCACAACAGAACATTTTCATTCAGAAGATAATTGTGATTGTTATTTGGCGTGGTTGTTCCTAGAACTACTACTGTTTTCAAAATACGACTCTTCTCAATTTTAAAATTTTCAGACAGCGTAAAAACACTCGTGGGGAACTGCAGAGCACCATCGTGTTTGCTTTCAACAGCTTTACACATTGTAGTTTTTCTGCTCTTCCACGTCATTAATTTAAACCACCAGAAAATTGAGTGTATCAAATAAGCAAATGACGCAAAAGAACCTTAAATTATCTGTTGTTCTACCGCCTACTTAACTACTGCTGAAACACTATGACTTAAAAGTGCATCAGGACTAACATTCATTTTATCGTAATGGCCTGGTCTTACTACGTTTTCTCGTAGGTTCCTAGCAACGTTCAATTTTTCGTACAGCTTTCGTACAGCTTTACAACAGGCTCCATGGAGACAGTTAGAAGTGGCAAATTATTGTCTTCAGAAATATGCTTTGGGGAAGAATAATGTAGTCAGAAATTCTTAAATAGTTTTTCAGCTTCTTCAAAATAAGAGCTACATCAGGCATGAAATATAGTCCCTTAACACCATGCTTGTAATTCATCTGAAATTTATCAAATGTAAAACCACTCTAATAAATGAAAATAGATATTGAAATGTAATATGATATTGTATTTAGAGCTGTTGTATAATTGTACCACGAATAAAGTAAACTTAAGAGGCACTAGTATTAAGCGAAGAGCACTGGAAGGAAAAGGAGAAAAGAAGTTGTTCCGAATGAAGATCGATGCTGCAGATATTGCGTTAGAAGTCCACCTATTACACTACAAGTGAAAGCATGTTCATTTACATCAAAATGATCCTCACATAAATAAACACACGTACTGACCACTGTCTCTTCTGGACCCCTAAGAGCGAGATGCAATTTCTCAGGAGTTTTTGTTGATGTATTTCTACAATGCGGTACTCCGTGCCATTTGTAACCCACTATGGATGAGCTTTACAACAGTAGCAGCAGTGTAGCTACCCAGTGACGTCACAGGCATCACATGACCCAAATCGAGCTTTTTAACGGGCATTCAATTTTTTTTATATTGAAATTTTGTAAGGAAAAATCATGATTAAGAAATGGCGTAATGAACCATTTAAGATGATTTACAGAGAAATAACCAATAACCCTATTCCGTCTACGTGTTCGAAGTCATACTGAGATCGGACCGTGTGTCCTGGGTGCTTCACTTCTTGTCAGACAGTGTAGAGCACGATATTAGCAGTTTCGTGTACAAAGTTCCTGTCTTCTGCCCAGCAAGACTTTTACGTAGTGAGTGCGGCCTCAACAGCAGCTGAGGGCAGCCCGTGGCCTGAAGACATCGGCCTGGTTCACTCACTCCACTACGGCCGACATTCTGTCCTCTGAGTCGAAATACCGGCGGCCCAAGAACTCAAAAGTGCCTGTAGGGTACCCTACATTCCTGACGGCAGTACGCTAGCTTTCCAGCCCAAAGGGAGGTTTGCCAAAACACAAGATCAGGGCTAAGCCCGGCGAAAGGTCAGCCCACACGTCACTGCTTCTGATTCTCAGAGGCCCGTCGGAGTGTTGATCAAGTGTCGGCTGATCCCTCGAGTCAGCAATGAACACCGTCATTATGTTGTCAGGGGTCTTTCTGTGGGCGGGAGTATTGCAAATTTCTACTCACCACGCAGTGTACAGTGCAGATTGTTAAGGAGCCCATCAACATTTACTTGCCATAAAGTGATCCATCAAAATGTTTCCGTTGTGAGAACTAATAGCTGCACAGCTTCTACTTCTGAACTGGACATTGGGAATTACCTTAGTTGGTCCGCTTAATCGTTTTTGAGTAACTGTTAAGGATCCTCCGCTGGTTAAGCAGACACCAATCGTTCGCGTGTGCGCTTGTGCGTGCACGCAGCCGGACCCGTGTGAATGGCGGGTCGCAGACGGTAATGCGGTTGGGGGAATTTGTTTCCAACAGCGGAGGCCTTAACGTCGTCAGCTGGGCTAACCAGGTTTGCTGGAGCAGATTCACCATCAACGGTCTCTAATAGTGTCAGCGCGTTCCTGCGCGAATGAGCTCAAAAGTACCACCACTAAGCTGGCCGCAGTAATTAACGTCTAGCAAGCTGTAGCCAACTAGCGGGCTCGGTGCCGCCATTTGGTTGCTTACAAGCATCGCTGTGCTGCACGTGCAACCATTCGGGGCGATTCATTTGGAGAAACGTAATTTTTAAGATGATCTGAAAGCTCGCCTACACCATTTGTTGCTGCCGCCTTTTGATGCATTATTTGCTTCTAGCTTAGTGTTTGACTAATCTATATTGAGCCAGATACATAGCTAAATTTAGCACGCAGTCCCAATAAATAGTATTCATGAGGACCATGTTGAATAAATAGGGACAGTACGATAACTGGCACTTGTCCCTAAAAAGTAAAAAGAATGAGGTCGTCCACATGAGTACTAAAAAATTCCATTAAATTTTCGTTGCACGATAAATCACACAAATTTAAGGTTCTGGGTTCAACTAAATGCGAATGAACTGCAATTACGAATTACTTAAACTGGAAACATCAAATTTCGAACCGAATAGTAGAATAACAAGGTAAAGGAGCATCATCGCATCACAATAATCGTCAACAGTACGTTATTGTAAGCACTGCATTCTGTATGATTTCCGCCTGCTTTTACCAAATGAAGTATTTATCTTGTTACCACATATCATGGTTTTGTTAACCTGTCTCGTCTAAAATATCCACATTATGGAGTATTTTCTCAATGAATACCCCATCTGTTCCATACGTGGTTACACTCCAGATAAATATGAGCAGAGAAGATTTCCTAACATTTAAATCTGTCTTCCGTTTCTCTTCATCAGAAACGCTTTTCTTGCCATTTCCAGTCAACATTTTATATCTTCTCTACTTCGACCATCATTACCTATCATACTAGCAATATTAGTGCCCAAATAGCAAAACTGAAGTACCACTTTTAGTATCTCGTTTCCAAATCAAATTTCCTCAACATCGCCTAACACAACTCTCCTACATTCCATTATCCTTGTTTTGCTTTTTTTTAATGTTCGTCTCATATACTCCTTTCAATACTCTATCCATTCCGTTCAACTCCTCTTCAAACTCCTTTGCTGTCTTCTACATAAACTTTAATTCCTTCTGCAATTTTTTCATTGGCTTCCTTTGCTGCTTGCTTAATGTACACATTGAATTTCGTCAGGGACAGGCTGCAAACCTCTTTCACTCCCTTGTCAATCACTTCTACCCTATAATGCCCTCGAGTCGTACAGAAGCCGTCTGCTTTCTGGACAAGCCTTTCGACTTAAGAATTTCAAAGAGTGTATTCCTATCATCGTCGTCAAAAGATTTCTGTAAGGCTTTATTTTTTATTTTTTTATTTTTTATTTTTTTTCTTTTTTGCTGGAAGTATTCCAATGTCTGTCTTCCTCTACAATTTTTATCCCCTACGGTATTTTCTCTAGTACGATGAAGATTATTCCCACAAATGACTGGTGACAGAGACAGGATAGGAGGACTATTATCCTGTCCCTTCCTATTGTCAGTGTTTTCCATATATTCCTTTCCCCGCCGAGTCTGCGGAGCACATCATTATTGCTTACCTCCAAGTATACAGATACTATAGACGTAGGTGTGTCATTCCGTACCTATCTTCTATGATTAATCCTAGGATCAGTATTGCGTGTTCCAACATTTCTCCTGGAGTCCAAAACTGATCTTCCCCGAAGTCGGTTTCTACCAGTTCTTCCATTCTGTTCTGCTGTCAGCCGGATGGGCCCCTATTAATTTTTTTTTCTTTTTTTTTTACGCGTGAGCCACACACGAGAGTTAGAGGGCGTCCGCGCCGCGCAGAAAGTGTGGTTAGCGGGTGTGTGGTCCGCCGGCGGGAAGTTGGGTAATGACGACTTGGCCAGACGCCAGGATTTGAGGAGCAATTCAGAGTGCAAACGCGGACAGAGGGAGCGTGTTGTGGCGAGACTGCGGGCAGCTGCCTCCCAGCATGATTATTGGGATGTACAGTGTCGCCCTGATCGGTGTAAGCCTTGCTCTGCGTATCATGCACCTTAATGTCAACTGCCTGCTGTCAAGACTATATAGCCTTAGTGAGTCTTCTCGTGTCTGTGTAATGTGGCATTGTAGTGGTACGTGCTGGGCGACCCAAGTTCAGATTCTCGGCGATACCTGTGATAGGAGTTTCACAGGTTGCATTATGAAAAACATTACGATTTGACAGGTATTTAATTCGCTTCTGCTCGGCTCGTGGCCTAAATTGTCAGTTTTGCGTGAATGCGGCGCAAAGCCTAAAGCATAATAACCTTGTGTGTTTGCTCTTCAACAGGGTGTTTCACAATTCGTGTTACATACTTCTAGAGGCTATAGAGGGGACTTAGTACATCAAGTTTTAGACCGGAACCCATGCCCAAGAACGTCATACAACGACGGTATAGAGGGTCAAAGTTACAGACACCGGCACCTGTAAATGTATGTATTTACATGGCGATTCTGTGATGGTGTTAAAGACTTTCTAGGGCGATGGAGAAGAATAACTGTATCAGTTTGAGGTAAGAGTCTATCCACTGGAAACGAGCTAGTTGGAAGTTATAAGCAAAAATCGTTCTGATACCACCGACAGTGGAATACCTGTACTGGTACCGTTGTCGCTAAGATTGTGGGGTAGGTGACTTTCAGAACTGGTAGGATATACCAAAACAAGGAAAAAAGTCTAGCAAACATGCGTTCTCAAGTGCATACCTGAGGAGCTATGAGCACTTATTCATCTTCCATACTGTGAAACACATTTTGCCTATTGAGAAAGTGCTCATAGCTCTTAACGTATGCGTTTACAGCCCATGTTTACTGGACAGTTCTTCCTTGTATTGGTTCAAAAATGGTTCAAATGGCTCTGAGCAGTATGGGACTTAATTTCTGAGGTCATCAGTCCCCTAGAACTTAGAACTACTTAAACCGAACTAACCTAAGAACATCACACACATCCATGCCCGAGGCAGGATTCGAACCTGCGACCGTAGCGGTCGCGCGGTTCCAGACTGTAGCGCCTAGAACCGCTCGGCCACTCCGGCTGGCCCTTGTTTTGGTCAATACTACCACCTCTGAAAGTTGCCTATCTTACAATCTTAGCAACAACAGTAGCAGTACATGTATTCCACTGTCAGAATGGTTTTCGCTTATAACTTTCGACTCGCTCGTTTCCGGTACAGGGCCCCTTACTTCAAATGATACATTTATCCTTCTCCACAATCCTACAAAGATTGTAACATCACGGAATCACCCTGTATATAGATATATTTACAGGCGCCGACAACTGTAGCTTTGACGCTTTGATATGTCGTTGGATGATGTTTCCGGACATGGGTTCCTGTGTAAAACGTGGTCTACTAAGTCCCTCTACAGCACCTAGACGTGTATAACATTAATTGTGAAACACCCTGTATAAGTACCTCTGAATGTCAGTCTGGGCCAAATGGTTCAGTCAACCTCCTTAGAGCTTTCACGTTGCCTAATAGAAATAAGTACATATGTTCCCTTGCACTACTGGCAGACAAAAGCGTCTATGGCTTCGTTGTAAAGCAGCTGGGCAGTCTAAGTCACAGTGCGGAGTCGTTATAACGCTTTGCGCTGGGGGATGAACGCCCGTTCCGTTAAAGTAATTCCGTTCACCAACGGCAGATGCCGCGCAATCTCTGCCATATCAAGGAAATATAAATTTGACTTTCTACTTGGCTGTAGCCGCTCTGCAAAAAGTTTTTGCAAAAGAAATATTGTTTATGTTGTGTCTAGACAAGACAGCCTAGACACAATGAGAGGAAGCCGAAAGCCACGCGCTTAAACTCACGCAGGCTGGCGTGAGGTCTGAAACAGGATACGTAATGAATGCTATAAGGAAAAGTACGTAGCTTCTGGAATACTTAACTTTAATCCACA
This sequence comes from Schistocerca cancellata, assembly GCF_023864275.1. Taxonomy (NCBI): domain Eukaryota; kingdom Metazoa; phylum Arthropoda; class Insecta; order Orthoptera; family Acrididae; genus Schistocerca; species Schistocerca cancellata. The sequence goes on along the minus strand of NC_064627.1, from coordinate 77,453,322 downwards.
TTTGTAGAACATCGCTCTTGATGATACATTAATAGAATCTCAATATCGATTGAATACGGCGCCTTGCTAGGTCGTAGCAAGTGTAGCTGAAGGCTATGCTAACTATCGTCTCGGCAAATGGGATCGTAATTCTCAGTGAACCATGGCTAGCAACGTCGGCTGTACAACTGGGCGAGTGCTAGTACATCTCTCTAGACCTGCCGTGTGGCGGCGCTCGGTCTGCAATCACGGACAGTGGCGACACGCGGGTCCGTCGTATACTAGCGGACCGCGGCCGATTTAAAAGCTACCACCTAGCAAGTGTGGTGTCTGGCGGTGACACCACATTCCTCCCCCGCAAATCGGCGGACGGTTGTGGTATAAGGCTTCCGCCCGCCGTGGAGAGGACCCGATGTGGGCGTATGCGACGACGTGGGGAGCCTAACAACAGGCGAGGCTGTGCCACCCGCACCCGGCCATTCGGTCCGAGGGGAGCTAGGAAACGCCTGAAAACCTAGTCCAGGGTGCACGCCAACATGAGGTGTATGCTCCCGTAGATAGTCAGGAGGGGCCGAAGGGTCGTCCTCCATCGAGTCGGAGCACCCGACTGGCGAAGACGACAGATGGCCCGGAGCGGGCAAGAGTTCCAAGGCGGGGGACATCTGGTCACGGGAAGCGATCGGCGGCGTGTGAACCAGGGAGGCTCCCGGCGGTTGCAGCGACGTGTCCACTGCGGGCGTCGCCGGCGGGAGAACAGGCGGCGGCGGCGGGGCGTCGCCATGGGGCAAAATGGAAGGCAGCGTCGGTAACACCTGTGGATGGGGCGAGCCAGTAGATGGGTCCCCAGGGCGCTGACCGGACGGCACCGTCGCTGAAAGCAGACGGGGAGCGGCAGATCCCGTGCGACGACAGAGGCGCAGCTGATTGAGATGCCGACGCACCTCACCAGAGGCCCCCAAAACCAGATACATAGCGCGGCCGCGGCAGCGAAGAATGCGCCCTGCGAGCCAACGCCGTGACCCGTGATAGTTGCGACAGTATACAACGTCGCCAGGGGCAAAAGCAAGTGTCTGCCGCTGCACAGGAACCTGATGCGGCGGATGCAGCAAAGACATCAACGTTCGATGAGGACGACCATGGAGCAACTCAGCCGGCGAGCGACCATCGCGGGGCTGAGAGCGATACGAGGACAAAAAGAGCAATAACGCGTCCTCCCGAGAATGCGACTCTTTCAGTTTCAACATCTGTGACTTGAAAGTACGGACCGAACGTTCAGCGGCACCGTTGGACTGAGGCGAAAACGTCGCGGATGTCAGATGTTGAATACCATTGGCCTTGCAGAATGACTGAAATTCTGCGGACATGAATTGAGGGCCATTGTCGGAAACAATAGTCTGTGGGAGACCTTCAATGCAAAAGATAGCGGATAACGCTTGGATGGTGACAGATGACGTCGTGGAAGACATTTTGACAACGAAAGGAAAAGTATTGAAGGAATCGACCACAACCAACCATCGAGCATTCCAGAATGGACCAGCAAAATCGATGTATAAGCGTTGCCCAGGGGAAGTGGCTTGTGGCCATGCAAAGAATTTCCGCGATGGTGCGGATTGTAGTTCGGCACACACCATGCAAGAAGAGCACATATTCGTAATCGCAGCATCGATTCCGAACCAAGTACAGTGCTGACGAGCAAGTTGTTTCGTTCGCACTATACCCCAATGTCCTTGGTGGAGAAGCTGTAAGACAGAGGACTGTAACGAACGTGGGACCACGACCCTGGACTGATCATTATCAGAACGCAACAGCAAAACACCACGTCGTACAAAAAGTCTCTCCTTGTGAGCAAAAAATCGGCGAACCAACGGATCCTCGATCCGTGACTTTGACAAGGGCCATTGCGTAGCAACAAAACGCAAAACGGTAGCAAGGACAGGGTCTGCAGCTGTGGCTGTAGCTACACGACGAAAATCAATCGGAAACGATTCGACCACGTCATCGGTTTCCGAATCAATGAACATGCAAGCAAGTTCGGAAGAATCGAATGCTCTATCCTCAGCAACAGGCAAACGGGACAACGCATCGGCGTTTCCGTGCGTAGCAGTGGACCGATACAAGATATCGTAGCGGTACTGCGAGAGGAAAATAGACCAGCGAAGGAATTTCTGCGCTGTGCGTGGAGGTATAGGCTTGGTCGGATGAAAAAGCGATGTCAAAGGTTTGTGGTCTGTGATGATGGTAAAGTGACGACCATACAAGAAATCATGAAACTTGGTAACACCAAATACGAGAGCCAAAGCTTCTTTCTCTATCTGTGAATAATTTCTTTGCGCCGAAGACAGCAATTTGGACGCAAAGGCAATAGGGCGATCGTGGGAACCATCTTTGTGCGCAAGCACAGCACCGATCCCGAAATCTGATGCATCTACCATCTACAAAAGGGGTTTCTGGGGATCGAATGGCATAAGGCAAGTAGTAGAAAGCAACGCCGATTTCAGCTGGCGAAAGGCGCGTACGCATTCCGTCGACCAGACGAACGGAACACCTTTACGGCGTAAGCGATGAAGCGGAGCTGAAATGGAAGAGGCATGGGGGATATAGCGATGGTAATAATTTATTTTACCCAGCACACTCTGTAGCTGCTTCAAATTCTGCGGCGAAGGCAAGTCTTGTATGGCACGAAGGTGCTCTGGACTGGGATGTATGCCTTGGGCATTGAGTATATGTCCCAGATATGGCAAATCACGAGCAAAAAACACACATTTGTCCTTCCGCAAGCGAAGACCATTTTGTCGCAAGACCTGAAATAATGTTCGGAGATTGGCTAAATGTTCGTCTGCCGTCTTTACGGAGATCACAATATCGTCCAGATAGTTTGCTGCAGTAGGGACCGACGCACAAACAGTTTGTAAATATTGCTGAAACAATGCAGGGGCGGATGCACACCCGAATGGCAGTCTTCTGAATCGATACAAACCAAGAGGAGTGTTAACCACCAATACGCGCTGGGATTCTTCGTCCACCGGTATTTGCAAGTACGCATCTGCGAGGTCCAACTTCGAAAAATATTTACCCGGGCACAGTTTGTCAAAAAGATCTTCCGGGCGGGGCAAAGGAAAAGTAGCAGTCACAAGTTGTGGATTCACCGTTGCCTTGAAGTCCACACAAAGTCTCAACTTTTTTGCGACCCCATCACGCAATGCGTGGGGAACATTGCGCGCTCTGAAGAATTTCGGTTGCGCGTTTACTTTCAGTTCCAAATGTGCTTTATAGTTCTTAGCGCAACCAAGGCCCGGTGCAAAAATGTCTGCAAATTCTTCACACAGACGAGAAACACTGGCTGAAGGCACAGTCTGGTTCACCGATAGGACCTGATTTACGATAGACAAGTTAAACAACTGAAATAAATCTAAACCAAACAAGTTCACTGCAGAAGAAGAACGAAGGACATAAAAAGACACAAGTTTTGTTTGTCCCTTGTATGTTGCAAGAAGGCTGCACTGTCCTAACACAGGGATCTGCTGTCCTGCTGACGACAAGAGCGACTGTTTTGTGCAACGTGAACAGACACTGGTACAGAATCACTTGCAACTTGACGTGATTTCCGTCGACGTCGACGCACACTATTTGTGGGACGAACACAGTCACTGTTAGAGAGAGTAGCACTGGGCGGAGTGGAATTAACTACATGAATGTCCATGGGCGAAGGTTCACGAGCCCGAGTAGTCTTGGTTCGATTCCAGCGCGAAGCAAAGGGCCTGGAATGTTTGTGAGTGTCCGATTTGAGCTTTTTCTGGAAAACACTTTGAACGTGACCTTTTTTATTACAGAAAAAGCAAATAGCTTGCCGTGACCGGCAATTCTCACGCGAATGTCTAGTAGCACACCGCGGGCATGATTTCACTGCATTTGCGTGCTTGCGCGGGACACGTGGCTGCGCGGAAGGGCGCGAGGGCTGTTTACAGATCCGTGCAGCTCGCCCGGCGGGCCGGTTAACGTGACACACAGCTGGCGAAGTTTCAAATGATTCCTGAGCAAAGTCAAGTGTGTCTTGCCGATCCAATATGTCTATCACTTATTGAAGGGAGGGATTGACTAGTTTCAAAATCTGTTCCCGGATACGAACATCAGAAACGTTCTGTGCAATGCATCACGCACCATAGTATCTGAACAAGGGAGTCCACATTCACACTCAAAAGCACAATCCCTTGTAAGGCCGTGCAAAGTTGCAACCCACTCCCGATTAGTCTGACCGGCCGTACGTTTTGTACGAAAGAAGGTATACCTTTTTGCAACCACATTGACTGATTCTTTGAAATAGGCATCTAAAGCAGACAAAATTTCTTCGTAGGACAGAGTTGCTACGTCACGTCGGGGAAACAATTTCACTATCACACGGTAGGTGGACACACCTACACAAGAAAGGAAATGAGGCTGCCGCTCGTTACCTTGAATTCTGTAGGCGGCGAGATGGAATCCAAATTGGCGTGACCACTCCGTCCAGCTTTCCACGTCCGCCTTAAAGGGACGAAAAGGTGATGCAACTGCGTGTTGTGGCTGCGGTAGCGATGAAACGGCGGCGGCCGCATCGTTTTGCAGCGCACGTTGACCCTGGACGAGCTGTCCAAGGGCATCCAATAAGGCCTGCGTCTGCTGATTCTCCAAGCGATAAAATTCGGACAGTACATCTGGAGAATGTGGCGAAGACATGACACAAGTAAATTAGGGCAAAGCAAGTATAAAGAACAAGAAGAAGAAGACCCTTTTTGAGACTCGTCGCCAAATATGTTCTGTCTAGACAAGACAGCCTAGACACAATGAGAGGAAGCCGAAAGCCACGCGCTTAAACTCACGCAGGCTGGCGTGAGGTCTGAAACAGGATACGTAATGAATGCTATAAGGAAAAGTACGTAGCTTCTGGAATACTTAACTTTAATCCACATTTGTAGAACATCGCTCTTGATGATACATTAATAGAATCTCAATATCGATTGAATACGGCGCCTTGCTAGGTCGTAGCAAATGTAGCTGAAGGCTATGCTAACTATCGTCTCGGCAAATGAGAGCGTAATTCTCAGTGAACCATGGCTAGCAACGTCGGCTGTACAACTGGGCGAGTGCTAGTACATCTCTCTAGACCTGCCGTGTGGCGGCGCTCGGTCTGCAATCACGGACAGTGGCGACACGCGGGTCCGTCGTATACTAGCGGACCGCGGCCGATTTAAAAGCTACCACCTAGCAAGTGTGGTGTCTGGCGGTGACACCACAGTTTAATTTCCTCATGCTAACGTTTTAAACTGTTTGTAGTGTAGGTCTTACGACGAGCAATGGATAGTACGTCTGTAGTATGCGGATAAGTTGAGAATTTGCTTCTGAGAGGAGGCGTGCGAGGGTTGTCCGTGCTGTTGTAATGACCACTGCGTCCGGATAGTGGAGTGGTCAGCGCAGCTGCCTAGTAATTGGAGACCCGGGTTAGAATCCCAGCCTGACACAAAGTTTCAGCTTCTCTCATTGATTTAAATCAGTACCCACTTGCAATTACTTTCATTACTTCCATTGTGTCTTATGATTTGTACCATTGAAACAGTAGGCCTCTTGGAAGCAAATCTGAATTTTTTGTCACTGAATATTACAAAGGTCAACGTGTTGATGACTTTTTAACTTCAGTATCCAAAAATTTTTAAAAAAAGTTACATTACCGTCTACTTATGCCATGACATTTTAAAGCCTTTTATTTCTGATTAAAAGGGGATGAAAAGGTAGATGTTATTAAGGCTCTGATATATGTGACTTGTAATCCTGAATGTTAAACCGTTATAGCGCTCAGTCGTAAGTGCCTTTCTATCCGAACCTGTGGGGCGTGTTGAGTCATTCTGTTGCGGCGAGTTGGTACGCCCGTTGTTTTTATTGCCGTCAAAGTAATTCCATTCCCCAACGGCAGATGCCGAAATATGCATCCTCAAAATTTTATAAACAGTAAAGCCAGATTTGAATAACTTTGTTACTAGTCAGTTGTAAACTATTTTTTGGCCGAAGGTGATTATCTAAAGATTGTTTACCAGCCGTTCACTGATGTATAATCTAATTTTAAATCAATGTTAGCTGAGTTATGCCATTTAATTTTGAGTGGTGTTTCAAATATAGTTTAGTCACGTATTGTGGCCTGACCCCCGCCCCGAACCAGCAGCTGATTACGCACACGCCAAGGTGGCATATCAAGTTCCATTCTGTAAACAGCTCGTGTTAGTATCTTGCAGCCATGCCTCATTAAACCAATTCTTCGGCAATCTTCGTATCCGTCAGCACCTGCCTTCTTTGGAATTCGAACTATTACATTCTATGTAAAGTGTGAAGGTATTTCGCTGTCCTGTACACCTCGGACACAGGTGGAATAGTTTTGTCATTGCTAGCTCTCCCAAGGACATCAGTAGTTTGCAAGGAGTGTCGAGTACTCCAGGAGCCTTGTGTCCGATTACATCTTTCAGTGCTCTATCAAATTATTCTCGCAGTATCATATCTTCCATCTCATTTTCATCTGTGTTTTCCTCCCTTTCTATAATATCGCCTTCATTTTCGTTTCCCTTGTATAGCCTCTCTTTATACTCCTTCACCTCTCAGCTTTCACTTCTTTGCTTAGTACTGGTTTTACATCTGAGCTCCTGATATTCAAACAGCTGTTCCTATTTCCTACAAAGGTCTCTTTAATTTTCCTATACGCGGTGTCTATTCTTCCCAGTTACATATGTTACTACAGTCTTGCGTATGATCTCTAGTCCTTTCCGTTTACCCATACAGCACTCTCTATTAAACTCATTTTTTATACAGTATTCCATTTCACGTGCTTCGTTTTCTGCATTTTTATATTTTCTCTTTTTGCTATTTAAATTCAATATCTCCTATGATAGTCATGCTTTTCAATTAGGCCTTTTTGCCTACTCGATCGTCCGCTGCCTTCCGAATTTCATCTCTCAAAGCTACACTTCTGTTCTCTACTGTATTCATTTCCCTTGTTTCAGTCAATTGTTGCCTAGTGCTCCCTATGAAACAGTCAACCACCTTTGTTTCCTTGAATTTATCGATCTCTCATATCATTAATTTCCTACATTAGTACAGTTTCTTCAGTTGTAATCTACAGCTCACAACCAACAAATTGTAGTCCGAGTACACACGTGTATCTGGAAAAGTTTTAAAGTTTAAAATCTAGTTCATAAATCTTAATCTTACCATTATACAATCATTCCCGAAAACTTCCAGTGTTTCCAGGTTGCTTCCGTGTATAAAAACTTCTTTCATTACCCTAAAATCAAATGTTAGTCATGGTCTGTGCAAAATCTTACCAGGCCGCATCCTCTTTCGCCTAGTTTTCGCCAGTCCATATTCCCCTACTATTTGTCCTTCTTTTTTCTACTATGGAATTCCAGTACCACATCACAATTAAGTTACCACTCCGTATCTACGTAAATTACTTCTTTAATCTCATCATACTTTTTTTCAATCTGTTCATCACCTGCGGAGATAGTTGGCATATTAACTTGTTTTACGTTGGTGGCTGTTGACCTCGTGACTATCTTGGTTACGACAATCCGTTCACTATGCTGTTCATAGTAACTTACCCACATCCCTATTTTCTTATGCATTACGCATATTTTAACCTTTCATTCAACCGACCAGAAGTCGTGTACCTCTTGCCCGCGAACTTCACTAATTCAAACTTTATCTAACTTTACCGTATTCATTTCCCATTTTAATTTTCCTTAGCTATGTGCCTGATTAAGGGATATACATCCCACACTCCGACCTGTAGAAATAGTAGACGAAATGTTAACCCTGGGCACTTATACATGCTATGGACCCATTCCGGAGAGACAATACATTAGATTGAATCTCATGTGAGCATATCGTGGAGACCGTAAGCAGCACAACTAGGATCTAGAGGAGAGCTCTCTTAATGCGTAGACATGTTGCAGAGTCGCGTTGAACTGGCGTAGCTACACTGATGGCCACCGGAAATGCAACACCCTAAAAGAAGCGTCCAAATCACGCGCAATTCGCAGCGTGCGTTTCCGGCATCGATAGATGCACTTGATTAGCGTTTTAGCTCTGGCGCACGTCACGGGCGGCGCTAGCGCCACCGGCAAGGGCTACACGAAGGGCGAACCGACGGCCGTGTGGACGTCTTGGAATTGTTCTTTCGAGCGACTGTTTTGCGTAAACAGCTTCAGAATACGTTGTAGAAGACAGCGAACGTCCTTAGAGCACGTTTCAAAGTTAGACCGAGGAAGAAAAGTTGTTTAATGGGGTTGCAGACTATCCTTCATAAAAACGGTGATCGTGTCGGAAGGAACCAAGCAACTGTGATACGGATCTGCATCGTCGAGCCGGCCGCTGTGGAGGAGCGGTTCCAGGCGCTTCAGTCTGGAACCTCGCGACCGCCACGGTCGCAGGTTCGAATCTTGCCTCGGACGTGGATGTGTGAGATGTCCTTAGGTTAGTTAGCTTTAAGTAGTTTTAAGGGACTGATGACCTCAGATGTTAAGTCCCGTAGTGCTCAGAGTCATCTGATTTGCAATCGCCGGATGCAGGAGGGTGACGCACCGACCGTAACGACTGCACCCACTTCGTTACACCACTACTCGCGATGAAAGGCATATTGTGCACATGTGATGGATCGCTCTGTCACATCACGCTCCATATGACAACAAATTAGTTATGTTGCGCGACAAGCAGTGTCAACCCGTACCATTCGACGTCGTCTGCGCAGCGTGGACTCTCCGCAAGGCGTCCATTACCGTGTTTACCCCTACGTCAACGCCACAGGAGTTTGTGCCATCAACAGTGCGATGAACAACAGACACGGACAACCGAATGCGACGACATTGTTTTTACCAACGAATCCTTGTTCTGCCTGCACCACCACGATGATCCGCAGAGTTCATGGTGTTGCCTTATACAAAGCTAGACCCATCCAGCATTCGGTAACACGTTTTGGGATCGTACTGGGTTCCACTCCCGCACACTCTAGTACGCTTTCTACATCTACATCTACATCTACGTGGTTACTCTGCAAATCACACTTAAGTGCCTGGCAGAGGATTCATCGAACCATTTTCATACTACTTCTCAACCATTCCACTCTCGAGAGGCGCGTTAAAAAAAATAACACCTAAATCTTTCCGTCCTAGCTCTGACTTCTGTTATTTTATTATGATGATCATTTCTCCCTACGTAGGTGGATGTCAACAACACATTTTCGCATTCTGAAGAGAAAGTTGGTGATTGAAATTTCGTAAATAGACCTCGCCGCAAAGAAAACCGCCTTTGTTTCAGTGACTGCTACCCCAACTCGCGTATCATATCAGTGACACTCTCTAGCCCAATTGCGTGATAATATGAAACGAGCTGCCCTTCTTCGCACTTTTTCGATGTCCTCCGTCAATCCTACCTGGTAAGGAGCCCACACCGTGTAGCAATATTCCGGGAGAGGATGGGCAACTGTAATGTAGCCTCTTTAGTGGGTATGTCGCAGCTTCTAAGTGTTCTGCCAACAAAGCGCAGCCTTTGTTTCGCCTTCCCCACAATATTATGTATGTGGTCTTTCCAATTTCCTCGTAATTGTACTTCCTGGGTATTTAGTCGAATTGACAGCCCTTAGATTTGTGCGATATATAGTATACCCAAAATTTATCGGATTTCTTTTAGTACCCATGTGAATGACCGCGCACTTTTCTTTTATTAGTGTCAATTGCCACTTTTCGTAGAATACCGAAATTCTCTCTAGATCATTTTGTAATTGCCGGTGCACTAACGAGCCAGCGTTACATCTCCGAAGTGTTGGAGCCTGTTGTCCTCGCATGCCTTCGGAGCTTGCCGACGGCCACATTTCAGTAGGATAATACCCGACCAAACGTTGCTGTCCTGGCCTCCCTGTTTCCGATCTGATCTCTCGCTTATTGGAAATGTCTTGTCGACGAATGCAGAACTACTGGGCCGGGATACACCACCGCAGCTAAACCAGATCAATTTTGGCAATATGTGGAATCAGCACGGAATGATACACCGCAAAAACACATCCAGAGACCCTTTCATTCACCACCGAGGCATGTAGCAACCGTTAGAGTCAGCAATGGCGGCAAAACTGAATACTGATTTCATCGTCTTCCTCGCATCACATGGGCTCGTATTTTCAGTTACGAGATTTTTGTTCAACGTGTTTGAGCCGTGGTGCCATGGAATTAGTAGACTGTTCTGTCTGGCGCCACTGGCTCAGGTGTAGTATCGACTATCCCTCTTGCGGTCCCATTGCCATTATCTACACTCCTGGAAATTGAAATAAGAACACCGTGAATTCATTGTCCCAGGAAGGGGAAACTTTATTGACACATTCCTGGGGTCAGATACATCACATGATCACACTGACAGAACCACAGGCACATAGACACAGGCAACAGAGCATGCACAATGTCGGCACTAGTACAGTGTGTATCCACCTTTCGCAGCAATGCAGGCTGCTATTCTCCCATGGAGACGATCGTAGAGATGCTGCATGTAGTCCTGTGGAACGGCTTGCCATGCCATTTCCACCTGGCGCCTCAGTTGGACCAGCGTTCGTGCTGGACGTGCAGACCGCGTGAGACGACGCTTCATCCAGTCCCAAACATGCTCAATGGGGGACAGATCCGGAGATCTTGCTGGCCAGGGTAGTTGACTTACACCTTCTAGAGCACGTTGGGTGGCACGGGATACATGCGGACGTGCATTGTCCTGTTGGAACAGCAAGTTCCCTTGCCGGTCTAGGAATGGTAGAACGATGGGTTCGATGACGGTTTGGATGTACCGTGCACTATTCAGTGTCCCCTCGACGATCACCAGTGGTGTACGGCCAGTGTAGGAGATCGCTCCCCACACCATGATGCCGGGTGTTGGCCCTGTGTGCCTCGGTCGTATGCAGTCCTGATTGTGGCGCTCACCTGCACGGCGCCAAACACGCATACGACCATCATTGGCACCAAGGCAGAAGCGACTCTCATCGCTGAAGACGACACGTCTCCATTCGTCCCTCCATTCACGCCTGTCGCGACACCACTGGAGGCGGGCTGCACGATGTTGGGGCGTGAGCGGAAGACGGCCTAACGGTGTGCGGGACCGTAGCCCAGCTTCATGGAGACGGTTGCGAATGGTCCTCGCCGATACCCCAGGAGCAACAGTGTCCCTAATTTGCTGGGAAGTGGCGGTGCGGTCCCCTACGGCACTGCGTAGGATCCTACGGTCTTGGCGTGCATCCGTGCGTCGCTGCGGTCCGGTCCCAGGTCGACGGGCACGTGCACCTTCCGCCGACCACTGGCGACAACATCGATGTACTGTGGAGACCTCACGCCCCACGTGTTGAGCAATTCGGCGGTACGTCCACCCGGCCTCCCGCATGCCCACTATACGCCCTCGCTCAAAGTCCGTCAACTGCACATACGGTTCACGTCCACGCTGTCGCGGCATGCTACCAGTGTTAAAGACTGCGATGGAGCTCCGTATGCCACGGCAAACTGGCTGACACTGACGGCGGCGGTGCACAAATGCTGCGCAGCTAGCGCCATTCGACGGCCAACACCGCGGTTCCTGGTGTGTCCGCTGCGCCGTGCGTGTGATCATTGCTTGTACAGCCCTCTCGCAGTGTCCGGAGCAAGTATGGTGGGTCTGACACACCGGTGTCAATGTGTTCTTTTTTCCATTTCCAGGAGTGTATGAGGAATTGGTAGCTGTGGGTTGTGCTTAGAAGGTCTTTGCTTGCCGAGATGTATACGGAGTTCGCTGGCCCGAGAGGCAGACACGAGGTTTGGGGATTGGTGGTAGCGCTGCGACAAGAGGTGATCACGAGATCCGAGCGGCCGAAGCCACGAGCTGCGCAAGGAGGGCCTGCGCAGAGCGAAGATACCGGAGTACTTCACTGGGGTCAGTGTCGACTACAAGCAGCTTGCTGGCATCCTCTCGGTTGGTTGCCGGCATTCGTGTCGGACGATCGCTCATGGCCTGGTTGCCCTCTTCTACCGGGCTTTCATCGGCATCACTCAGTAACCGCTGCGACGTACCGTGGATCCATGGAACTGCTTGTGATAAAGGGAAGTAACATTCTGTAATCCTCATGGTCATTTGTTTCATTGTCTACCACCCACCTTATTATTTTCTGGTTTGCATCCGACCCTCAGAGTTTAACTCGGTCGGCTCTTTTGTCGTAAATATAGGCAGTAGTATTGTACTAAGACACTACCTGTCCTTTGAAATTCTGTTCCGGTATTATATTTCCGTTCCGTTTCGGTTTGTAGCCGATCATTAATGTTCCAATTAATCACCTCTTGGTCGCAAATAGAGCCCTAATAATTGTACTAAGGCAGAGTTTGGCGTACAACAAAACAGTGACCTTGTGGTTACATTTAGCTCTTAACCGGTTCAGTTCTTTCATTGTAATTGCATTTCTCAGTCATTAGTTATAACCTGAACTACCTGTTGTACTAAACTGTTCGTTTCTGTGTTTGGAAGATTTGGGTCATTATTGGTGTACATTTGTTAGATCTTGTGGTTCCGTCGAGTGAGTTCTCTTTTATTTTAAGTGTTGACAAGTAATGTTTTAAGACGTTCCTTCAGAAGGGTCTTAATAACAGACAATCAGTGTAACTTTGAAAATATTAACAGCCAACTGTCACCAAGACTTTAGTCAAAATAAAATTGTTAGAAGTGATGGGTTGGGATCCAGCCGCAGCTTGGTTGACGATGTAATTAAGAGGTTGGTTGCTTTGAAATAAGCCTTAGCATTCTCATATTGCTCGCTAATCTGTTTAACCTCTAAGCACATGTGCGGATCTTAACCCTGAACCTTTCGACATACAGCTTTCAAATTAAAAGTTAAGTCATCTGTTCTGAGTAACTGAATCACTCTTGTCATCAATGGTGGTTATATAGTTTTCATGTATTGGAGAAGGGCATTTAATAAGACAGACTGTGTCCAGCGCGATAGTAAACCCCGCAGTTTCACCCGATAGCGAGCGAGCTGCAGGTTCGGCCATCTTGTAATCATTGTCATATTGTTTGCTGTTTTGCAATACAGCACTTCAGATTTCTTTTGCAATGATTAAAAGCTTATTCAACTTAAGATTTAAGGTCAAAAGAATTTTGAAAATTTGTTCATTTTATTAAAGAAAATTTTATTGTTAAATGCTTCGATTGTCTGTAAAACACAGTTTATATATTGCTAAATAAACAGGTTGTGTGAAAGGAAGTTATATTGGTGGGTCCTCCCTTCACGTTTTCCTTAATTCCAGTAAGTACCACGTATCAGTGTTATCTCCAAAACTACACTCCTGGAAATGGAAAAAAGAACACATTGACACCGGTGTGTCAGACCCACCATACTTGCTCCGGACACTGCGAGAGGGCTGTACAAGCAATGATCACACGTACGGCACAGCGGACACACCAGGAACCGCGGTGTTGGCCGTCGAATGGCGCTAGCTGCGCAGCATTTGTGCACCGCCGCCGTCAGTGTCAGCCAGTTTGCCGTGGCATACGGAGCTCCATCGCAGTCTTTAACACTGGTAGCATGCCGCGACAGCGTGGACGTGAACCGTATGTGCAGTTGACGGACTTTGAGCGAGGGCGTATAGTGGGCATGCGGGAGGCCGGGTGGACGTACCGCCGAATTGCTCAACACGTGGGGCGTGACGTCTCCACAGTACATCGATGTTGTCGCCAGTGGTCGGCGGAAGGTGCACGTGCCCGTCGACCTGGGACCGGACCGCAGCGACGCACGGATGCACGCCAAGACCGTAGGATCCTACGCAGTGCCGTAGGGGACCGCACCGCCACTTCCCAGCAAATTAGGGACACTGTTGCTCCTGGGGTATCGGCGAGGACCATTCGCAACCGTCTCCATGAAGCTGGGCTACGGTCCCGCACACCGTTAGGCCGTCTTCCGCTCACGCCCCAACATCGTGCAGCCCGCCTCCAGTGATGTCGCGACAGGCGTGAATAAAGGGACGAATGGAGACGTGTCGTCTTCAGCGATGAGAGTCGCTTCTGCCTTGGTGCCAATGATGGTCGTATGCGTGTTTGGCGCCGTGCAGGTGAGCGCCACAATCAGGACTGCATACGACCGAGGCACACAGGGCCTACACCCGGCATCATGGTGTGGGGAGCGATCTCCTACACTGGCCGTACACCACTGGTGATCGTCGAGGGGACACTGAATAGTGCACGGTACATCCAAACCGTCATCGAACCCATCGTTCTACCATTCCTAGACCGGCAAGGGAACTTGCTGTTCCAACAGGACAATGCACGTCCGCATGTATCCCGTGCCACCCAACGTGCTCTAGAAGGTGTAAGTCAACTACCCTGGCCAGCAAGATCTCCGGATCTGTCCCCCATTGAGCATGTTTGGGACTGGATGAAGCGTCGTCTCACGCGGTCTGCCCGTCCAGCACGAACGCTGGTCCAACTGGAAATTTTCCAGGTGGAAATGGCATGGCAAGCCGTTCCACAGGACTACATCCAGCATTTCTACGATCGTCTCCATGGGAGAATAGCAGCCTGCATTGCAGCGAAAGGTGGCTATACACTGTACTAGTGCCGACATTGTGCATGCTCTGTTGCCTGTGTCTATGTGCTTGTGGTTCTGTCAGTGTGATCATGTGATGTATCTGACCCCAGGAATGTGTCAATAAAGTTTCCCCTTCCTGGGACAATGAATTCACGGTGTTCTTATTTCAATTTCCAGGAGTGTAGTTAAACCTAACTAACCTAAGGACATCACAAACATCCATGCCCGAGGCAGGATTCGAACCTGCAACCGTAGCGGTCTTGCGGTTCCAGACTGCAGCGCCTTTATCCGCACGGCCACTTCGGCCGGCTGTGATAAAGGGAAGTAACATTCTGTAATCCTCATGGTCATTTGTTTCATTGTCTACCACCCTCATTATTTTCTGGTTTGCATCCGACCCTCAGAGTTTAACTCGCTCGGCTCTTTGGTCGTAAATATAGGCAGTAGTATTGTACTAAGACACTACCTGTCCTTTGAAATTTTGTTCCGGTATTATATTTCCGTTCCGTTTTGGTTTGTACCCGATCATTAATGTTCCAATTAATCACCTCTTGGTCGCAAATAGAGCCCTAATAATTGTACTAAGGCAGAGTTTGGCGTAAAACAGTGTTACATTTAGCTGTTAACCGGTTCAGTTCTTTCATTGTAATTGCATTTCTCTGTCAGTTATAATCTGAACTACCTGTTGTACTAAGCTGTTCGTTTCTGTGTTTGGAAGATTTGGGTCATTATTGGTGTACATTTGTTAGATCTTGTGGTTCCGTCGAGTGAGTTCTCTTTTATTTTAAGTGTTGAGAAGTAATGTTTTAAGACGTTCCTTCAGAAGGGTCTTAGTAACAGACAACCAGTGTAATATTGAAAATATTAACAGCCAACTGTCACCAAGACTTTAGTCAAAATAAAATTGTTAGAAGTGATGGGTTGGGATCCAGTCGCAGCTTGGTTGACGATGTAATTAAGAGGTTGGTTGCTTTGAAATAAGCCTTAGCATTCTCATATTGCTCGCTAATCTGTTTAACCTCTAAGCACAGGTGCGGATCTTAACCCTGAACCTTTCGACATACAGCTTTCAAATTAAAAGTTAAGTCATCTGTTCTGAGTAACTGAATCACTCTTGTCATCGATGGTGGTTATTTAGTTTTCATGTATTGGAGAAGGGCATTTAATAAGACAGACTGTGTCCAGCGCGATAGTAAACCCCGCAGTTTCACCAGATAGCGAGCGAGCTGCAGGTTCGGCCATCTTGTAATCGTTGTCATATTGTTTGCTGTTTTGCAATACAGCACTTCAGATTTCTTTTGCAATGATTAAAAGCTTATTCAACTTAAGATTTAAGGTCAAAAGAATTTTGAAAACTTGTTCATTTTATTAAAGAAAATTTTATTGTTAAATGCTTCGATTGTCTGTAAAACACAGTTTATATATTGCTAAATAAACAGGTTGTGTGAAAGGAAGTTATATTGGTGGGTCCTCCCTTCACGTTTTCCTTAATTCCAGTAAGTACCACGTATCAGTGTTATCTCCAAAACTAGTTTGGCTGTAATACCTCCGGTCCTTCTTGGTGTGGCAGTTTGGGCGGCCAGTAGTTCATTTCACTACGTGGCGAGCATGCTGTGTTGGCAGTCTGTGCAGCAACAGCCTGCGTCGAGGCGGTCTCATCCGGGATGCGAACTCCGGCCCGCGACTTCTGGTGCCGGCAGTCGCAGAGCGGGCTGGTGGCCAGTTGGGGCCCTGTTCGACCCTCGGGACAGATGCAGTCGGTCTGGCAAGCAGTCCCACTGCACGACACTGACTGCCATTGCCTGCTGCGCTAGCAGGTAGTAACTGAGCGACGATGCTTCGCTGGGCCGTCTGGCGGTGGTCCATTAAACTGCCGTCACCGACCTGACGCCCTTTGCCAGCAGGACTGGCGTTTACGGGAATGCGAGGTGAGATGGGGGCTATAATAAAAATTGAATTTTCACAAAATTACTGTTGTAGATAAATCTACATACACTCCTGGAAATGGAAAAAAGAACACATTGACACCGGTGTGTCAGACCCACCATACTTGCTCCGGACACTGCGAGAGGGCTGTACAAGCAATGATCACACGCACGGCGCAGCGGACACACCAGGAACCGCGGTGTTGGCCGTCGAATGGCGCTAGCTGCGCAGCATTTGTGCACCGCCGCCGTCAGTGTCAGCCAGTTTGCCGTGGCATACGGAGCTCCATCGCAGTCTTTAACACTGGTAGAATGCCGCGACAGCGTGGACGTGAACCGTATGTGCAGTTGACGGACTTTGAGCGAGGGCGTATTGTGGGCATGCGGGAGGCCGGGTGGACGTACCGCCGAATTGCTCAAAACGTGGGGTGTGAGGTCTCCACAGTACAGCGATGTTGTCGCCAGTGGTCGGCGGAAGGTGCACGTGCCCGTCGACCTGGGACCGGACCGTAGCGACGCACGGATGCACGCCAAGACCGTAGGATCCTACGCAGTGCCGTAGGGGACCGCACCGCCACTTCCCAGCAAATTAGGGACACTGTTGCTCCTGGGGTATCGGCGAGGACCATTCGCAACCGTCTCCATGAAGCTGGGCTACGGTCCCGCACACCGTTAGGCCGTCTTCCGCTCACGCCCCAACATCGTGCAGCCCGCCTCCAGTGGTGTCGCGACAGGCGTGAATGGAGGGACGAATGGAGACGTGTCGTCTTCAGCGATGAGAGTCGCTTCTGCCTTGGTGCCAATGATGGTCGTATGCGTGTTTGGCCCGTGCAGGTGAGCGCCACAATCAGGACTGCATACGACCGAGGCACACAAGGCCAACACCGGGCATCATGGTGTGGGGAGCGATCTCCTACACTGGCCGTACACCACTGGTGATCGTCGAGGGGACACTGAATAGTGCACGGTACATCCAAACCGTCATCGAACCCATCGTTCTACCATTCCTAGACCGGCAAGGGAACTTGCTGTTCCAACAGGACAATGCACGTCCGCATGTATCCCGTGCCACCCAACGTGCTCTAGAAGGTGTAAGTCAACTACCCTGGCCAGCAAGATCTCCGGATCTGTCCCCCATTGAGCATGTTTGGGACTGGATGAAGCGTCGTCTCACGCGGTCTGCACGTCCAGCACGAACGCTGGTCCAACTGAGGCGCCAGGTGGAAATGGCATGGCAAGCCGTTCCACAGGACTACATCCAGCATCTCTACGATCGTCTCCATGGGAGAATAACAGCCTGCATTGCTGCGAAAGGTGGATATACACTGTACTAGTGCCGACATTGTGCATGCTCTGTTGCCTGTGTCTATGTGCCTGTGGTTCTGTCAGTGTGATCATGTGATGTATCTGACCCCAGGAATGTGTCAATAAAGTTTCCCCTTCCTCGGACAATGAATTCACGGTGTTCTTATTTCAATTTCCAGGAGTGTATTACAAGGTATCGCACCAAGAATTTTTAAGTGAAAAACAAAATAATGTATGGGAGCTGTATGCATTCTTCTGAAGGCTTGCATAGTGACCATTTTTCCTCACCCAGTGGGGTAATGTGGATAGTATCCCCAGTTTGTTGTTCTGATTTTCGGATCTATTTTGTAGGCCTCTTAATGCCCTGAAACAATATCAAGCCTCTGGAACAGATCTCTTTCACTCGGATTTTTGTATTAATACAAATGTAACAGAACGGAGACAATTTTAAATGATATAATTAGTTAATTCAGAAATTTGTGGTAAGTTTCTATGGGACCAAACTACTGAGGTCATCGGTCCCTAGACTTACACACTATTTAAACTAACTTACGCTAAGGACAACACACACACACACACACACACACACACACACACACACACCAATGCCCAGAGGAGGACTGGAACCTAAGTCGGGGGGAGCCGGGCGGACCGTGGCAAGGCGCCTTAGACCTTGGGCTACCCCGCGCGGCTAATTAATTTCTGCTACTGTTGATATTACCCTTTTTTATAGATGCGATTGCTTCGAGTGATAGTTCTGCAACGTCTAATAATAAAGGGTTTTTCTGTCTATATATCCGCAATATGTCACATTTCCTTATGTTGAAGGTCAGCTGCCACACTCTGCACCAAGCGTCGACCCACTGCAGATCTTGCTGGATTTCGCTACATGTTCTAGCGTTGCGACTCCTCTGTGTACAACAATATCATCCGTGAAAAGCCTTACGGAATTATTATGTCATTATTACATATTTCGTGAAAAGTAATGGTTCTATTAAATTTCCATGGGGCATGCCCAAAGTTACTTTTACGTATGAAGTCACAAAGGGATAGAATGATGGGCGATATCTTTGTATATAAAAGGCTTGAGAAGTCAATCTGATCTGTAATATTACGCGTGACATGCGGAACTTTGAACGCGGTAGGGAAGTTAGAAAATCTGAAAATGGAAATGCAGAAGCTCAGTCTAGATATGATGGGGTCAGTGAAGTGAAACGGAAAGAAGGAAGGATTTCTGGTCAGATGATAATAGGGTTATATCAACAGCAACAGCAAATGGTGTACTGAAAGTAGGAGTCGTGTTGAATAGGAAGAGTAGGGTTGTTCCCATCAGAGTCGACAGCATACTAACACCGACAACGATGATTCAGGTATATGTGCCGACGTCGCAAGCACAAGATCAAGAGATAGGGAAAATATATGAGGACACTGAACGGGTTATTCAGTACATACAGGCAAATGAAAATCTAATCGTCGTGAGGGATTGGAATGCGATTGTATGGGAAGGAGTAGATGAAATGGTTCCGAGAGAGTATATGCTTGGTACTAGGAATGCTAGTAGAGAAAGACTGAGTTCTGCAATAAACTTTAGCTAGTAACAGCGAACACTCTATTCAAGAATCGCAAGAGCAGAAGGTATACTTGGGAAAGACCGGCAGATACGCGAAGATTTCAGGTAGATTACATTACGTTCAGGCAGAGATTCCGAAATCCGATATTGGATTGTAAGGCAAACCCAGGAGCAGATATAGACTCAGACTACAACTTAATAGTGATGAAGAGAAGACTGAAGTTTGAGAGACTAGCCAATGCGCAAAGGAATGAAGAGATATTCTTGAAGTTCTGTGAGGCTATAGATACTGCGATAATATATAGACAGCGCACTGGAAGAGGAAAGACCAATTCTAAAAAGGACAATCATTACTTATGACAGGAACAGGAAGTGCAGGGAAGGTAAGGCGAAATGGCAGCATGCAAAAAGTAGAGAAATCGAAAAAGAGTTCATTGTCGCAAAGACTGACTCAGCATGTAGAAATGTCAAAGAGCCTTCGGTAAAATAAAAAACAAGGGTGGTAACATTAAGAGTGCAGTGGGAATTCCACAATTAAATGCAGAGAAGAGAGTGGATTGGTGGAAAGAGTACATTGAAGGTTTCTGAGGTTAGAACAACTCTAGAAGACTATCATATGAAGCAGAAGCTTATAAAATCATTGGGGGAAATGACAACAAAACCATTATTGACGTGGGTATGCAGAATGCATGAGACTGGCGATATACCATCAGATCTTCGGAAGAAAATCATCCACACAATTCCGAAGATTGTAAGAGCCGACTGGTACGATAATTATAGTACAGTCATTTTAACAGCTCATGCATCCAAGTTGCTAACAAGAATAATATAAAGAAGATTGGAAGGGAAAAATGAAGATGTGTTAGGAGACGATCGGATTGGCTTTCAGAAAGATAAAGGCGCTAGAGAGGCAGTTCTGACGCTGCGGCTGATAATGCAAGCAAGAGTAAAGAAAAATCAAGGCACATTCATAGGATTTGTCGACTGGAAACAGCGTTCGACAATGTCAAATGGTGTAAGATGTTCGAAATCCTGAGAAAGATAGATGTTAGGTGCAGGGAAAGACGAATAATATATGTACAAGAGTCAAGAGGGAACAATAAGACTGGAAAAAAGAGAAGGAAACGCTCGGATTTAAAAGGGTGTAAGACAGAGATGTAGTCTTCCGCCACTAGTGTTCAATCAATACATCGAAGAAGCAATAAAGGGAATTAAAAATCAAGATAAAAGGATATTAATTATAAAATTCGCTGATGACACTGCTATCCTCATTGAAAGTAAAAGAGAATTACACGATTCGATGAATGGAATGTACAGTCTACTGACTACAGAATATGAATGAAAATGAATGGAAGAAAGACGAAAGTAATGAGAATAAGAGAAATAAGAACAGAGAGAAACTTACCTGATTCGGGGATCGCGAAACAGATGAAGTTAAGGTATTCCGCTACCTGTGTAGAAAAATAGCTCGTGACGGACCGAGCAAGGAGGATATAAAAAGTAGACTAGCAATGGCAAAAAGGACATTCCTGGCCGAGAGAAGACTACTATTATCAAACATAGGGCTTTATTTGAAGAAGAAATTTCTGAGAATGTACCTTTCGAGCACTGCATTCTGTGTCAGTGAGACACCTGTGGGAAAACGTAAACAGAACAGAATCGAAGCATTTGAGATTCGGTGCTACAGAAGAATGTTAAAAATCACGTGGACTGATAAAGGGAAAGAATGAGGAGGTTCTGCGCAGAATCGGAGAGAAAAGGAATATGTGGAAAACACTGACAAAAAAAAAAAGACAGCATGGTAGTACATCTGCTAAGACATCAGGGAATAACTTCTATGGTAGGACCTACCATAGGGGGCTGCAGAGGATGAAAATTGTAGAGGAGAACAGAGATTGTAATATATCCAGCAGATAATTGAGGATGTAGGTTGCAAGTGCGACTCTGAGATGAAGAGGTTGGCACAGGAGGAATTCGTGGCGAGCTGCATCAAACCAGTCAGAAGATTGAGGACTCAAACAAAGATGGAAGCGACAATTCTTGCTAGCGCGAATACCTTGGCCGCTTTACCCAACGAATAGTGTGGCCAACTTCCCCGATCGGACACCATTTCGACATTCCTGGTTCACAGGGGAAATCACCAAACCGCAAGGAAAACCATATTTGTAAGTTAGTATCTATCTATATCCGAATCCCGCTCCAGCTACTGCCGGGTCTGGGTGCTGACGAGTCCTCTCCATTTGGCTCTGTCCTCCCACCACTTTTCTTCCTCCACTTGCTGCCAGGTCACACCTCTCCTTTCAACAGATATTCTCACTCCCATTTTCCACCGTGTTCTTGGGCGCCCTCTAGGTCATTTCCCATCCATCTTTAGTTCTTCCATAATTTTGGGGAGTCTCTGCCCATGCATCCTCTTAACATGCCCATACCATCTTAATCTCTTTCTTTCAATTTCTTCTCTCATACTTTCTTGTTTGAGGTCCTTTCTAATCTCTACATTCCTTACTCTGTCCATTCTTGTTTTTCCCTTAACTGCTCTGAGAAATTTCATTTCCCCTGCTTGCAGTCTGCTCCAGTCCCTTTTTTTCATTGTCCATGTTTCTCCACCATAGGTGACAATAGGGAAGTAATAATTCTTATACATCAGGAGTTTTGCTCTTTCTGAAACTTCATTATTCCAAATCAGATGTTTTATTGTTTGGTAGAAATTGCCTCCCTTCTGTAACCTCCTATTAATTTCGTTAGTTATTCTTCCATCCCTAGATATTTCACTCCCTAAATAAGTGAAACTTTCTACCACTTTGAGGGGTTCTCCATTCAAGGTAATATTTCCATTGATTCCTTTCTCTCTTCCAAATACCATTACTTCACTCTTATCTTTATTTATTCTTAATCCATACCTTTTCATTATTTCCTTCCACGCATCAAGCTGTAACTGTACATCTACCTCTTTATCACCCCATATTACCATATCATCTGCAAAAATCATCTTTTTGTCTTTTTCTTTTACTATATCTTTAACTGCCCTATTCATTCCCTCCATCACAACATTAAAAAGCGCAGGAGATAGAATACTTCCTTGTTTAAGTCCTTGTCTTATTTCGAAGTATTCAGAGTTCCCCAATGGTGTTCTAATTCTACAATTGTGGCCTCTGTACATTGTCTTTATAACATTAATGTATCCATCTTCTATATCTATCTTATTCAGTTCTTCCCAGACTCTTTCCCTGTCAACTGATTGCAACCATTCGACTACCTCGAAAACGGAAAAGCTGGTCGAATGTTCACGTACTACCGTTGTGAGCATCTACGGACAGAGGTAGGACAGTGAAACTGCCACTGGGCGCTAAATCATTGGACGTCCACAACTCTTCACAGAACGTGCAGTTCGGAGGCTTGTCTGCTCTGTAAAGTAGGGTAGATGGTGATCGGTGGCATCTCTGCAAGATGAGCACAATGCTGGTACATGCATAAGTGTTTCGGAGCACACTGTTCATCGTACATTGTTGAACTTGGAGCTCCACACCAGATCACACCTACGTGTTCAGATATTGACCCAACGACATCGTCAATTACGATTCCAGCGGGCACGGGGCCATCGGAATTCGACCATCGGTCGATTGAAACATGTTGGCTCTTCGGCTGAATCACATTTTCGTTACATATGTTTGATAGTCACCTCCACAAGCGCTGGCGGCTCGGCGCGTGCTGTGCGCTACGGATGCAGGCTATGGGAGAAATTCTCCTGCACTTGCATGGGACCAGCTGCGAACGACCTACGTCCCTTCATGCTTGATGTCTTCCCCGATGGAGATGTCATCTTTCAGCAGTATAATTGCCCGTGTCTGGATGCAGAACCGTGCTACATTAGTTTGAGGAGTATTATAGTGAACTCACGTTGATACTCGGCTACCATACTCTCCCGATGTAAATCCTATTGAACCTATCTCGATCGCTCTCGGGCGCCATCACCGCGTACGCAAATCAACGGGGCGTTATCTATACGAACTATATGGCCTGTGCATAGACGTCCAATGCCATGTACCTCGACAAACCTACGAACAAGCTGTCGGAACCCTGAAACGCAGAATCAGTGACATATTTCATTCCAAAGACGGACAAACGAAACATTAAACGGGTGATCATAATGTTTGACTCATCAGTGTGTAAGTGGGGCAACAATAATATAAATGAGTTACCATACATCAGGCAACTGAAACAGGAAAGTTTTTATTAAAATGTTACAGAACAAGCTTCCTCTGTCTAACTCACTGATGACAGTGATGGTATGTATTAGTGCTAGCGTGACCACATCTCGGAGGGCAGCAGTGCTGTTCTGGATAAGACATACGCAATGGACAATTTTTCAGCCCTAACCACTTCACCCTGCTTTTGTCCTGATCTGGTGTGTTGTCACACAGTCACCCTGTTCTGATGGCAAAGTGGCGTCCCGCTTTTCGGTAACGGCGCTGTTTGCCGAAAGGGTGGTCGTACCGACGTGCTGGGGCCGGATGGGGTTGCTTAATAATACTGCTTGCTTACTGCTGCTGACTGCTGCTACCGATGTCTGCAATCTGTGGCAGTAATGTGGTCCTGCGAGGCCTGGCTAGCAGCCACTATAACTGACAAATATCTAAAAACTGACTTGGTTCACTTCAAATCTGAACTTCCCGTATTTCAGAAACAAACAGTGCTGTTATAATCAAACTTTCGCTACTCGAGCCAGTGTAGACTGCCAACTATTTACCGTATGGGTAGCCAACTTGATAGAAATGGTGTTCAGACTGTGTGCTGTAGGATTTGTGTTGTTAGTAGTGTTAGTATCATGACTAGCCGTTAGGCGTCGGTACCGGTACTGCCATAGAGGGTGCATTACAGTTACAGTCAACATGGGTCTGGACATGGTGAGCAGTACATTACCCGTAAAGTTGTTTTATCAAAACAACAACACTAGTGTTGCTGGTCTTCACGAGTATTGCTGCATTAAGGGAATAGCTCTCAGAACAACAGCACTATATCAGAGTCCTGTGAGTCGACGTAGCTTCCCATTGGGCGCGACTTGTTTTGTGTTTCATCAGTGTTCCTTAGCATCAGATCATATTTTTCGTGTTCTTTTACACAAAAACATAGGATCATCAGGTACAGTTTCGCGCTTCACTAACTGCTTAGTGCATAGAACCCCTGTTTGCATGTCTCCAGGCACTTGCTTTGTGTTTCAAGTGCCACTTATAGTAATCAGATACCTCAACTCTCACACCAACAGCAGCGCAACAGAGTACGGTGAATTGACACAGATTCCCGTAGGAAGCGACTTATTTTAAATTTCGTCAGCCGCCCACGGGCCTCACAACTCTTTCGTGAGTACTTGCGTCGTGCACACGGGCCCCCCGAGCTATTGCAGCCCTTTCTTCCTTCCACTGCTCCATTCCTTTCCCTGTGTCCCTTCATCCCTGTCCTCGCTCTTCCTCTCTGCCCCTTTTTTCACCTCTCTCGGTGTCATGGCTTATGCCGACCCAGCTATCCTCCTGGTTTCTGGTATTCCTTCTGTTTTTTTTTCTCTTGCTTTTCCGTTTCCTCCTTAGTTTTCAGCGTTTCGGTCCCTCTTTCATATGGCATTCCGAATTTTCTCTCTGTAGTGTGACACTAGTGGGAAAGAGCACCTTACATGACGTATTCATAGTTTAGCCTTACCGCCTATTTTCTTCGACACTGTTGTCGTTTGACGCTATATAGCTTGCAGCGTAGCCGCTCTGTGTGGTTGGGTCATTATGTATCCTTTCTATCAGCTTCCTGACAACACACGGATGATACTTCTGATATCTGAGCCCTGTTGCCTTCCCGTGTGCGCCTAGGAATGGTTACCTGTCGTTCTGCAATGTCAGAACTCCCAAAAATTGCCGCTGTGTCAGACAGCCCTTTCTGTGGCGGGATGGTACCCTCGTGGAGAGCCCCTGATTGGGGTTGGTTGTATCAGGACGGACGCTTTACGTATGAAACGCATTAAACTTCAGACTTTGGATAGCAAAGGATCTTTTAATGCCACTTCTTATAAACCTGCAGCCTACCCCTCCCTGGCTACACCCTACGAGGAGAGCTGGGCTTCCTGGCTCTAAGTGAAACCCTTTCCCCATTGACATGGTCTGCACGAGGACTGATTGGGGACACTTTGACCGCCATCAAGGCGTTATTTTTCCTGGAAACTATTGATTATAAAGTTTGGTGGACTCTCTGAGTAACATGCGGTCAACTTTTCTCTTGATCAAAGCTACATCTGCCACCCAATATGTGGCCCACTGTACCTGTGACAATCTAGGCGACCTCCCCGTGTCCATTACTCCTCAACAGTCTTTGAATATGGTTCAAGGAGTCATTTTTCATAGGGATCTCACCCTTCAAACTGATGAGAAACTCCATACCAATCTGCAAATGCTGGGAATTCATTTTATTTAGTGTGTTCAGAAAGACCATGTGGTCAGTCACTTTGATACCAGAGCCTTTACTCCGGCATTTGAAGGGGTCACCCTCCCAGAGATGGTCAGGGCTGTGTGTTATTGCTGTGAATTCATGAAGCCATACATCCTGCCACCCGTGAGGTGTTTTCAGTGCTTAAATTTTGCGAACATGTCTTCCCACTGTGCAGGGTAATGTAGACGGCCACGCCATGAGGGAGCTAATGTGTTCTGCCAACCATGTGCGTTAATTGTCACGACCACCACTCTCCAAGCTCACCAGACAGTTCAGTTTACAAGAAAAGAAAGAAGACACACGAATATAAGTCTCTTGATCGTTTATCCTACACCGAGGCTCTACAGGAATATGACAATCTTCACCCTTTGTCTATCATATCTGACTTTGCCTCTGTCGCACCATTTTGCCCCTCCTCCATGTTCTTTTTACATCAGTCCTGTCTGCCTCTCCTCTTTCCCTCCCCTACAAATCCCATACCATTCCCTCCTTACTGCTCCCCCTATCTTGCCAGAGAAGTGTCTCCCTCCCCCATTCAGTACTTGCTGATTATGGGGCCCCCTCCTCATTTACCCAGCGTCTCCCATACAGTAGGCCTGCTGCCACAAGTTGGCCACTGGACCCACAGTCAAGTCCCCTACTGTCTGTCGGCTCCAGACCTTGCTGAAGCCTGGTTCTCTCTCTCTCTCTCTCTCTCTCTCTCTCTCTCTCTCTCTCTCTGTGTGTGTGTGTGTGTGTGTGTGTGTGTGTGTGTGTGTGTGTGTGTGTGTGTGTATCTATCTAGGCTCTTCCCTTCTTGACCTACGAAGAAGAAGAAGAAGAAGGAAATCCCAGGACAAGGCCCCTCGATGCTCTTGTGATCAGTTGGCAGGATCAGTTTCCACCTGTTCACCTCCCATTTGGCTCCCCGTTCTGTGTTTATTCAGTGTGAATTGTAATGGATAATATGGTCACATTCTTGAGATGCAATACCTGATTTCCTTTTACTCTCGGCTTTTGTCGCTGTCCAGGAAACTCATTTTACTGGTGCTCGCTCACTGACGCTTCATGGGTTCTATGCTTTGTCAGAACCAGGTCAGCCCTTTGATGGCATCTGATAGCGACAGCACATTGGTAAATACAGGTGTTGTTAGTACATATATCTCCCTTCGTATCAAACTGGAAGCATTTGCCATCTGGGAGTCATAACTCTCCTGACAGGCCACTTACACCAACTACCCTAACGTTCCCCCCCCCCCCCCCCCTCCTGTTCGTTTTGGCGTTAAATAGTCCTGGCTTCCTATGCCATCGCTATTCACTCTTTCCCTGCTAACTCCTCTTATTTCTTTTCGCAGTTTCGAGACAGTGACAATTCGCATGCTTGTCCACTGCCCACCCTCTGGTGGATTTACTCTTTGGGCTCCATCTCTCTTTTCTCTGCCACAATTTTCATCTTCCCCCTTTGTTCTGTTCCCACGTTCTCTTCCGAACACCCAACTCCTCCCGAGATAGTTCCTTGGCCCCAGATTCTGGGTTCCAAAAGCCTCCAACACCATGGTGGCGTCCCATTGTTCCCACTCTGATGGGCGTTTTGAGATGTTATTCTTTTTACACTGGTGGCTATAAATCCGCCAATCATGTTGGATATGCTTCCAATTTTCTGTTGGCATGGAACACTATCTCTTACCAGCAATGTGTGTTCACTGCGCGACTGATGGCCATCTATTGTGCCACTCTGCTTTATCAAATGGTCCTCTCTCATCGAAGCTTTCTTATGTATGGACTCATTGAGACACCTTCAGGATATTGCCTGTCATTTGTCCTGCCACCCCTTGGTCTCTGCCATCCACGATTGTATCTGATCTTGACTGTGCTGCCTGTTCGGTTGATTTCCTCTGGATTCCTGGTCACACAGCTATCCTGAGCAATGACCTTGCTGATCACCTGGCTGCAGGGACATGGGTGCAGCCACCTACCAAACCATTCTCCATAACCCCTCTGGGAGTGGATTTGTGGCTTCATGTCAAATTTCTTTTTACTCAGTTGTGAGCCGACTATTGGAAGGTCACTCCACTGTATAATGAAGCTTGTGTGATCAACGGAACTCCCACCACATAACGTTCTTCTCTCTGGTGGAAATCTACCATTCTCTGCCCTCTTTGATTGGTAATACCAGGTTCACCCAATGTTTTTTTACTCTATAAATAGTCCCCTTCGTAGCTGTGGAAAACCCCCCTCCCCTGACAGTGTTCCATATTTTGCTTGACTGCCAACCCCTTTTGTGCTAAATATGGCCCTCGCCTTTTTTGTGCTGGGTCGACTCTCAACTGGTTACGACCATCGGCAGTTTTTCCATGATATCCATGAAAGTGGGGTGTCCACCCAGATTTAAGTACCTGAATTTCCTTTCAGAATTGGAGACAATCAGTTAGTGTTGGCACTGGTTTAGGAGGCCTTCGGTCTTGCCTAAATGCCAGCCAAATTCCTCCACCCCCTTTTCCCTATATTTTGTCTGGTCTTTTGTGTCATTATGTTTCCTCTTTTCTCGTGTCCCGATCATGATATTGTGTGGGGATAGGGATGTGTTAGACGCAGTACTAGTGTCCAATCGTGCGTAGCATCTTTGGGGTGCGCCCTGCTGACGCCCTTCCCCTCCCCCGGTGTTCTTTAGCCAAAACCTTTTTCCATCGACTACACTTTGCTGTGTGTTGTTCCTCCCTCAGTTTCCATCAATTTAGATCGTGGGACCGATGACCTTTCTATTTTGTCCCTCATTCGCTCCTCCCCGAATTAACGAAATAAATTTGTTGGTCCTTAACTTCAATTCTTATATTTCATGTGTGAATGTGTATTTATCAGGAGCTTTCTACTATGGATAAGAACTGTGATTGCTATGATCAGAAGTGACC
Organism: Schistocerca cancellata; assembly: GCF_023864275.1. NCBI lineage: Eukaryota > Metazoa > Arthropoda > Insecta > Orthoptera > Acrididae > Schistocerca > Schistocerca cancellata. The sequence goes on along the minus strand of NC_064627.1, from coordinate 77,424,606 downwards.
CGAGTTGGTGACCCTTTGCTCACAGCTCCAGGCAGTGCTGGTTTTGGTCATGCAGCTTTAGAATGTTGCCAGTTGGCATCACTGTACTCTGCCAGACTAAGAGATCCATGGGGAGTCCAGAACGACCGAAGTGTCCACCGATCAGTCCACTACTGAGGCTACACCGTGCACTGACTGCGCTGAAGTTGATCTCTCACCCATTGTTGAGTGTGAGGTCGTTCCAAGATGTGGCTGATAGCAAAAGACTTTCCAGGGGTCCAATTGGAGAGCCTCCATGGTTTGTCTGACAAATAGGTTTTGGCTGCTATCTGTGGCTGACGAATTCTCTAAGCTAGATGAAATCGCTCACGCTGTTCCAGAGGAAACCACTCGGCCCACAAGGTCTGGGCATTCACAGAGGGTGATATTATTGGTAGGTGGGAACTCCAACATTAGGCATGTAATGGTGTGTCTTCCGGATATGGCTGCGAATGTAGCGAAGATATCCAGTGCGCACTGTGTCCATACTGGAAGGGGTCCTGCCAAATGTGAAACGGGTACTTCTGCATTTCATAAAGAGCACAATGTGTAGCCAGTTGCAGGTGGTGACTCTTGTTGGTACTAATCGTTTCTGTCTCTTTGGATCAGAAGAGATTCTCTCTGGTGTCAGGTGTCTAATTGAAATGCTAGTACTGGCAGTCTTTCTTGCGAGATGAATGTGGAACTCACAATCTGTAGTATCGTCGACATATCAGATTGTGGTCATTGGGTGCAGGTCCGAGTGGAGGGTCTGAATCAGAGGCTCTGAGGGTTTTGCGACTGAGTATGTTACAGATTCCTTGACCTGCGCCATAGGATGCTGTGAGGTTCTGGTAAATAGATCAGGGTTTCACTACATGCAGGAAGGGTATCGGGGACTGTGTGGAAGGGACTGGGCTGTTTTTAAAGTTAAAATGTCTCAAGAAAGTGTAAGGGCATCACTTTCAAGGGTACAGGACGAACACACGAAGGAAGTAGATATAGAAACACTCATTGTTTTAGCTGTAAACTATCGTAGCTCTGTTGCGATAGAACCAGAGCTCCAAGTACTAATAGGAAGCACTGAATCTCAAATCTTTATAGGTATGGAAAAGAGGCTAAAGCTGGAAATACGTTCATTCAAAATTTCTACAAAGGACCTAACTGCGTCCACAAAGGAAAAATGGGAATGAGAGGCAATAAATATGTAGGCGATTGCATAATGTTCTATACCATTGACGAACAATAATAAAGAGCAAACTAAGGTATGCCATTACTCACGCGTAAGAGATGGGAAAGAGAGATCAAAGATTGCAACTACATAAACGAAAGAATACTCAGTCAGACTGAAACAGAGAAGTGGCAACGACACAATTGTAAGCGTGTATATACCAGAAGAAGAAGAAAAGGATGGATCTAGAACTTTCTATGAAGAACTACAGAAGACTCTGAACGAATACCGATTATTATGATGGGCGAGTTCAATGCCAGAATAGGATATATACCAGTAACAAATATTATAGGGCCTTTTGGAGTACCAGTATGTAATGAAAATGAAAAAATGCTGATATTTTGCTACTAAAAATAATCTAAAAATAACAAACTCTCTTTTCAAGAAGAGAAATATGTGTAAGTATACTTGGGCCAATAGCGGCCTTAGATCAGCAATTGACTACATTTCAGTAATTTAAATGCTAGTGGGTCAAGTAAGGGATAAAACAGTTTAGAGGACAAGATACAGTAACAGATTATTTTCTACTAATCTCCAGAATAAATCTTTTCGCGAAATGGAAGGAAATAACAAAACAATAAGTAAAGAACAAGACCAAAGCATTTATAAAGTATACCTGCTTGAAGAAGACAGCATAAAACTTCTTTACCAAAGAAGAGTAAATAAAGAGCTATCAAACTTGGAAACTAAGGATAATATAAAATAAGAATGGCTAAATCTCAAGAATATGATGTTATCGATTAGCAGGAGAAGCTCTCGCCAAAAAAGAGGAAAACAAAGAGTCTAAAAATTTGTAATGAGAGCATACGAAAAGCTATTGAAGACAGACAGGATGCAACTATAAAACACTTGGGCATCCCCACAGTTGAAAAGCTGCCGTCCTATGAGGAGAAAAGAAATATTGCAAATTGTGTAGTAATTAAGGCACGGTAAGAACATTGGGATACATTTATCTCTATATATCGAGAATGTGTTGGTGATGGAGTGTTTATTACTGCCAAAAGTAGTTTATCTTGTAGTGATGTTGAGGTAGAGATATCCTGTGAGTTATTGCAGCCAGAGGTTATACTTGACAACGTGAATAAAGTAATATTTGGTTCTTTTGACCGACTCAAATAACTGAGTTGCTGAAGATTTAAAAGAAAACTTCAGTATCATCTCAGACAGGTACATCACGCATGCAATTATAAATAGCAGTGACATCTATCTATCCTCGATATGTTGGCGAAAATATATGTTTAAAGTCAGAGATAGGCATCAAACGGCGTCCGAAATCGTACTGAAAGCTTTCTCAAAAAAATTATTTTGAATAATTAGTTCAGGAGCCCACTCTAAGTGTAAATGGTTGCTAAAACATGCTTGGTCTCTTAGTAAGAATAATCCTGACCAAATACGGAGCATCATGGCATATAAAGGGATTAGTAACTGTAGACTTAGAGAAAGCTTTTGACAATGTTGACTGGAATACTCTCTTTCAAATTCTATAGGTGGCAAGGGTAAAATACAGGGAGCGAAAGGCTATTTACAATTTGTACAGAAACCAGACGGCAGTTACACTCCTGGAAATGGAAAAAAGAACACATTGACACCGGTGTGTCAGACCCACCATACTTGCTCCGGACACTGCGAGAGGGCTGTACAAGCAATGATCACACACACGGCACAGTGGACACACCAGGAACCGCGGTGTTGGCCGTCGAATGGCGCTAGCTGCGCAGCATTTGTGCACCGCCGCCGTCAGTGTCAGCCAGTTTGCCGTGGCATACGGAGCTCCATCGCAGACTTTAACACTGGTAGCATGCCGCGACAGCGTGGACGTGAACCGTATGTGCAGTTGACGGACTTTGAGCGAGGGCGTATAGTTGGCATGCGGGAGGCCGGGTGGACGTACCGCCGAATTGCTCAACACGTGGGGCGTGAGGTCTCCACAGTACATCGATGTTGTCGCCAGTGGTCGGCGGAAGGTGCACGTGCCCGTCGACCTGGGACCGGACCGCAGTGACGCACGGATGCACGCCAAGACCGTAGGATCCTACGCAGTGCCGTAGGGGACCGCACCGCCACTTCCCAGCAAATTAGGGACACTGTTGCTCCTGGGGTATCGGCGAGGACCATTCGCAACCGTCTCCATGAAGCTGGGCTACGGTCCCGCACACCGTTAGGCCGTCTTCCGCTCACGCCCCAACATCGTGCAGCCCGCCTCCAGTGGTGTCGCGACAGGCGTGAATGGAGGGACGAATGGAGACGTGTCGTCTTCAGCGATGAGAGTCGCTTCTGCCTTGGTGCCAATGATGGTCGTATGCGTGTTTGGCGCCGTGCAGGTGAGCGCCACAATCAGGACTGCATACGACCGAGGCACACACGGCCAACACCCGGCATCATGGTGTGGGGAGCGATCTCCTACACTGGCCGTACACCACTGGTGATCGTCGAGGGGACACTGAATAGTGCACGGTACATCCAAACCGTCATCGAACCCATCGTTCTACCATTCCTAGACCGGCAAGGGAACTTGCTGTTCCAACAGGACAATGCACGTCCGCATGTATCCCGTGCCACCCAACGTGCTCTAGAAGGTGTAAGTCAACTACCCTGGCCAGCAAGATCTCCGGATCTGTCCCCCCATTGAGCATGTTTGGGACTGGATGAAGCGTCGTCTCACGCGGTCTGCACGTCCAGCACGAACGCTGGTCCAACTGAGGCGCCAGGTGGAAATGGCATGGCAAGCCGTTCCACAGGACTACATCCAGCATCTCTACGATCGTCTCCATGGGAGAATAGCAGCCTGCATTGCTGCGAAAGGTGGATATACACTGTACTAGTGCCGACACTGTGCATGCTCTGTTGCCTGTATCTATGTGCCTGTGGTTCTGTCAGTGTGATCATGTGATGTATCTGACCCCAGGAATGTGTCAATAAAGTTTCCCCTTCCTGGGACAATGAATTCACGGTGTTCTTATTTCAATTTCCAGGAGTGTATAAGAGTCGAGGGGCATGAAAGGGAAACAGTGGTTGGGAAGGGAGTGGGACAGGGTTGTAGCCTCTCCCCAATGTTATTCAATCTGTATATTGAGCAAGCAGTAAAGGAAACAAAAGAAAAATTCGGAGTATCTATTAAAATCCATGGAGAAGAAACAAAAACATTGAGGTTCGCCGATGACATTGTAATTCTGTCAGAGACAGCAAAGGACTTGGAAGAGCAGTTGAACGGAATGGACAGTGTCTTGAAAGGAGGGCATAAGATGAACATCAACAAAAGCAAAACGAGGATAATGGAATGTAATCGAATTAAGTCGGGTGATGCTGAGGGAATTAGATTAGGAAATGAGACACTTAAAGTAGTAAAGGAGTTTTGCTATTTGGGGAGCAAAATAACTGATGATGGTCGAAGTAGAGAGGATATAAAATGTAGACTGGCAATGGCAAGGAAAGCGTTTCTGAAGAAGAGAAATTTGTTAACATCGAGTATAGATTTAAGTGTCAGGAAGTCGTTTCTGAAAGTATTCGTATGGAGTGTAGCCATGTATGGAAGTGAAACATGGACGATAAATAGTTTGGACAGGAAGGGAATAGAAGCTTCCGAAATGTGGTGCTACAGAAGAATGCTGAAGATTAGATGGGTAGATCACATAACTAATGAGGATGTATTGAATAGAATTGGGGAGAAGAGAAGTTTGTGGCACAACTTGACCAGAAGAAGGGACCGGTTGGTAGGACATGTTCTGAGGCATCAGGGGATCACAAATTTAGCATTGGATGGCTGCGTGGAGGGTAAAAATCGTAGTGGGAGACCAAGAGATCAATACACTAAGCAGATTCAGAAGGATGTAGGTTGCAGGAGGTACTGGTAGATGAAGAAACGCACAGGTTAGGGTAGCATGGAGAGCTGCATCAAACCAGTCTCAGGACTGAAGACCACAACAACAAAAACAACAACAGTAACAAAAAAATGGTTCAAATGGCTCTGAGCACTATGGGACTTAACATCTGAGGTCATCAGTCCCCTAGAACTTAGAACTATTTAAACCTAACTAACCTAAGGACATCACACACATCCATGCCCGAGGCAGGATTCGAACCTGCGACCGTAGCACTCTCGCGGAACAACAGTAACTGCGAGGTTGTTGTAGCTATACTGAATACTGTAACATCCAAACACACCCAAAATAAATGCGAAATAGATCTATTTTGAAAAAAAAAGCATATAACAGTTAGCTTGACACATTCCTAAGAGTAAGTCTCCACTCCTCCAAATCGGACGATGTTAACATAGAACGGATGTGTTTTAAAATCAACAAAATATTATCAACGGCAATTGAGAGACTGTTGTGTACATAGTTCCGCGTAGTCAGCGCGTACACAATTTTCCCAATAGAGCGCGCCCCACTAAGCGCAACAGTGCAGGCGCAGCGCTCGTCCGTCTCCGCACTACGAGATGGCTCTGGCTTCGAGACGGATCAAATTCTGATTCCGCCGATCCGCGTATTAATATGTAATGCAGCCAATGAGATTGCTGCTAACGTAGAACCTTTTCTCCTCACGGATTACACTCGCGCAGTGATACCTGAACGCTCGAGGTATTATAACGAGTGTACAGACCTCCGTTTAGTCCGTCTGCATTTGTCTGTAGTCAAGTTTCAGTTTGCGCCTAATAAGATTACCGTATTCCTGTACATAGCCATGAAGAGAAATGTATAGACACTTTGTCAAGTATCAGTGATATGTGAGAATAAGATTAATGTACCAAGACCAAAGGAACTTCAGATTGTCAATTGCAAACAGCACCCAGAATCAAGTTACGTAATGTCTATATTTTTTATTATTTTAATAAATGGGTGTGAAAATTAATCAAGTTCTGTTTAAAGTTAGTCACCGTCAATCTGTTACTCTAAGCGTGCAAGTGGCATTTCTATCGTCTGACCTAACGGCAGAAGATAAACACTCCACGATAAGACCATGAGACATATTGCTGACACTCGCCTACTTCGTTAGAGCGACAAGTCAAATTATCTGATGGTGTGTGTACCGTTGGTCCTACAGTACGCACACCACAGAGACACATGCCAAATAAATTAATAAGAGGTGGTACTGATCACCTGTGGCAAGAAACGGGTCAGACCACTGTTGAAGAAGCAATGAAAAAAGCATACCAAATTTAAAAGAACGCAAAATCCCCAAGACTGGCTAAGTCTTACGCAAGCTAGGAAATTAGCGCGACCTTCAGTGCAAAATGCTTTTAACGGTCTCCACAATGAAACTCTTTTTTCCAATCTGGTGGAAAACCCAAAGAGATTTTCGTCATACGTAAAGCACACCAGCGGCAAGACACAGTCAATAACTTTACTGCGTGGTAACAACGTTGTATGTTATTGATGACAGTGCCAATAGAGAAGACTTACTAAACACGGTTTTCCAAAATTCTTTCACAAAAGGGGACTAAGTAAATATTCTAGAATTCAAATCAAGAACGGCGAACAAGAGGAACTTAGCAGCAGACATCCGCGGTGAAGCGGAGCAACTCAAAACAAGGAAGGTGAGGCCTCTAGTCGAGATCGTATACCAGTCAGGTCCTTTCAGAGTATGCTGATGCAATAACTCCATACTTAGCAGTCATACACAACAGCTAACTTGTAGAAAAATCCGTACCGATTGACTGGAAATTAGCATTAGTGACACCAATTCCCAAAAAAGGAAATAGGAGCAATTCTCTGAATTACAGACCCATATCACTAACGTCGATTTGCAGAGGCACATATATTGTGCTCGAACATTGTGAGATAGCCACCACAGATTCCGAAAATAACGTTATTGTTTGACACAACTGGCACTTTATTCCCGCGAAGTAATAAGTGCTATCGACAGGTGATCTGAAACATTCTTTTTTTTTTTTTTTATTTCCAAACTGCTTTTGATACCGCTGATCACAAGCGACTTCTAATCAAATCGAGTGTCTGTGGAGTATCGTCTCAGGTGTGTGACTGGATTCGTGATTTTCTGTCAGAGGGGTCACAGTTCGTAGCAACTGACGGAAGGTCATCGAGTAAAACAGAACTATTGTTTGGCGTTCCCCAAGGAAGTACTATAGGCTTTCTCTTGTGTCTCATCTACATAAACGATTTAGGAGACAATTTGAGCAGCCGTCTTGTATTGTTTGCAGACGAAGCTGTCATTTATCGTCTCCTAAAGTCATCAAATCCCAAAATGATATAGACAAGATATCTGTATGGTGTGAAAATTGGCAATTGACTTGAAACAATAAAAAGTGGGAAGTTATCCATAGGATCACTAAAAGGAATCCGCTGGATTTTGGTTACATGGTAAATCACATAAATCTAAACGCTGTAAATTCAACAAAATTTTTGGGTATTCCGATTACGGATTGCTTAAAGTCGAACGATTACGTAGATGATTTTGCGAGGAAAGAACAGATTGCAGTTTATTGGCAGAACGCTTAGAAAATGTAACAGGTCTACCACAAAAGATAGCTTGTTCGTCCTCTTCTGGAGTACTGCTGTGCGGTGTGGGATCTGTATCAAATTGGACTGACGGAGGACATCGAAAAAGTTTAAAGAAGAGCACCTCGTTTTGTATTATTGCCAAATAGGGAAGATAGTACCATGGGTATGATACACGAAATTGGGTGTAGCTCATTTAAAAAAAGGCATTTTTCGCTGCGGTAGGACTTTCTCATGAAATTACGATCATCAGCTTTCTCCTCGGAGAGTGAAAATATTTTCTTGGCGTCGTCTACACAGGGAGAAATGATTCTCATAATAACATAAGAGAAACCAGAGCTGGCAAGTAAAGATTTGTGTGCTCGTTTTTACCGCGCGCTGTTCGAGAGTAGAACGATAGAGAAGTAGCTGCAAGGTGGTCCGATGAACGATCAGCCAAGCACTAATTGTGACGGCAGAAAGATGATTAAGAAAGTCAGGGGACCATTTTTATTTGGCAGAACTGATAGCTGTTGTTGTAGTCACGTTTTGATCTTCCACTATTTCTTTTACCAACCCTTCTATTCATTATGAAATTGACGACGCTTTGGTGCCGCAGGATGTGCCCAATCAATCGTTCGCTTCTTTTAGTCAACTTTGTCACACAGTTCTTTCCTTCTAGATTCAATTCAGTACCCATTCAATCAACACCATGTATTCTTCAGCGTTCTTCTGCGGGATTATTTTTTGTGAGTTTCTATTCTCTTTCCGTTCGTATTTCTAATCGCCCATGTTCAAGTTCCATACGAGGCAAATAGTTTCACAAAATACTTCCTAATACCCATGATCGCCAGATGTTGACATAGATCTCTTTTTCAGGAATACACTCCTGGAAATTGAAATAAGAACACCGTGAATTCATTGTCCCAGGAAGGGGAAACTTTATTGACACATTCCTGGGGTCAGATACATCACATGATCACACTGACAGAACCACAGGCACATAGACACAGGCAACAGAGCATGCACAATGTCGGCACTAGTACAGTGTATATCCACCTTTCGCAGCAATGCAGGCTGCTATTCTCCCATGGAGACGATCGTACAGATGCTGGATGTAGTCCTGTGGAACGGCTTGCCATGCCATTTCCACCTGGCGCCTCAGTTGGACCAGCGTTCGTGCTGGACGTGCAGACCGCGTGAGACGACGCTTCATCCAGTCCCAAACATGCTCAATGGGGGGACAGATCCGGAGATCTTGCTGGCCAGGGTAGTTGACTTACACCTTCTAGAGCACGTTGGGTGGCACGGGATACATGCGGACGTGCATTGTCCTGTTGGAACAGCAAGTTCCCTTGCCGGTCTAGGAATGGTAGAACGATGGGTTCGATGACGGTTTGGATGTACCGTGCACTATTCAGTGTCCCCTCGACGATCACCAGTGGTGTACGGCCAGTGTAGGAGATCGCTCCCCACACCATGATGCCGGGTGTTGGCCCTGTGTGCCTCGGTCGTATGCAGTCCTGATTGTGGCGCTCACCTGCACGGCGCCAAACACGCATACGACCACCATTGGCACCAAGGCAGAAGCGACTCTCATCGCTGAAGACGACACGTCTCCATTCGTCCCTCCATTCACGCCTGTCGCGACACCACTGGAGGCGGGCTGCACGATGTTGGGGCGTGAGCGGAAGACGGCCTAACGGTGTGCGGGACCGTAGCCCAGCTTCATGGAGACGGTTGCGAATGGTCCTCGCCGATACCCCAGGAGCAACAGTGTCCCTAATTTGCTGGGAAGTGGCGGTGCGGTCCCCTACGGCACTGCGTAGGATCCTACGGTCTTGGCGTGCATCCGTGCGTCGCTGCGGTCCGGTCCCAGGTCGACGGGCACGTGCACCTTCCGCCGACCACTGGCGACAACATCGATGTACTGTGGAGACCTCACGCCCCACGTGTTGAGCAATTCGGCGGTACGTCCACCCGGCCTCCCGCATGCCCACTATACGCCCTCGCTCAAAGTCCGTCAACTGCACATACGGTTCACGTCCACGCTGTCGCGGCATGCTACCAGTGTTAAAGACTGCGATGGAGCTCCGTATGCCACGGCAAACTGGCTGACACTGACGGCGGCGGTGGACAAATGCTGCGCAGCTAGCGCCATTCGACGGCCAACACCGCGGTTCCTGGTGTGTCCGCTGTGCCGTGCGTGTGATCATTGCTTGTACAGCCCTCTCGCAGTGTCCGGAGCAAGTATGGTGGGTCTGACACACCGGTGTCAATGTGTTCTTTTTTCCATTTCCAGGAGCTATTGCTAGGGACGCAATGCCCGCCACCTCCGTGGCGTTCTATAAGATACACGTACTTCCTTGCACGTGGTAAATGGCGAGCACCTGAGGGAGTTTAGTCTTCATTGGCTGGGCACGTGTTTGGTTTCCTGAGCGCCACCAGTAGATCTGATCATGCTTTACCGAAGACCGAGCGGCGCGGCAGTGGAACGTGCTATCACGGGGTAGAGGGCTCTCGGCTTAACCACTGGGACTACAGTGATTGTACAAACATCTAAGTAGAAGAAACTTAAGGTGTGCAGCGCGTCGATGAGGTGGATGGCTGTTCAGGCAAAACAATCGCTAGTTAGCAACCTCTGAGCCAACTGCCACATCCGAGTTGCATAACGCTTACCCAGGCAATCGTAGCTCGGTATGAGAGAACTCGGATGGCATCATCGAACTTTTCTAAATCAGTTACCAACGTTAAGTGTACCTCTGGTGGCCACAGGAGGTAGTATTGGTCAAATCTAAAAGAAACGTTCCCATACTGATGCGTGTAGAACCCATTACCTGCTGACAAACGGGCCGTTGAAGATTGGCAGTTCACAGCCTACATACGATTTACAGATGCAGGATTCACTAGAGATGACACAGTAAATTACCCCAATACACGCATGTGGACAGATATATCATTACTCTTCTTCCATATTTGCGTCGACAAAAAAGGTTCCTCAGTAACGTACGACGTCATAATTTAAAACAGTATGCTGGAGAAACCAACGTTAAGGCCGCAGTTACAATGGCCTTTAACTCGATCTACTTATGTGCTTTAGCGACTGAACAAAGCTAAAGCATATCAGAAGACCCAGAAAGAGGCCACTGTAACTGAGGCCGTAGCGTTGGTTTCTCCACCATACTATTTTACATTATGATGCAGTATGATGCTCAGAGAACTTTTGTGAACTTTTCTTCTGTTTTCGAGCAGTAGTCCCTCCTGTACTAGTGTGGCACATCACTTTTAAAAACTGTGAAGCGCGTAAGAAATGGGACACCGTTTGTTGAAACATACAGTTCCCAACAAGCAACATGACTACAGGAAGGTAAATGCGCATGGGGACGTGATAGACACAGAGCTGCCCAACGTCTTGAACTATAGCAAAGACGTCGTGTCACATAGAGATTCTTCCTGTGGTGTCACCGCCAGACACCACACTTGCTAGGTGGTAGCTTTAAATCGGCCGCGGTCCATTAGTACATGTCGGACCCGCGTGTCGCCACTGTCAGTAATTGCAGACCGACCGCCACCACACGGCAGGTCTAGAGAGACGTACTAGCACTCGGCCCAGTTGTACGACGACGTTGCTAGCGACTACACTGACGAAGCCTTTCTCTCAATTGCCGAGAGATAGTTAGAATAGCCTTCAGCTAAGTCCATGGCTACGACCTAGCAAGGCGCCATTAACCATATCTAGAGAGAGTCGCACATGTATCATCAAGAATGCTGTATACAATTGATGGATTAAAGTTAAGTATTAAAGAAGCTACGTACTTTTCTTTATAGCATTCATTAAGTATCCTGTTTCAGACCTCACGCCAGCCGGCGTGTGTAACGCGTGCATTTCGGCTACTTCCGAGTGGCGTGGCTGTCTTGCTACGCCACAACACTTCCCGAAGGAAGAACTGAAAGATGAGTGGACTCAAGAAGGTGTGATAGACATTGTTGCACCATTGGCCTCAGACAGGCAACAGGAGCCAGACAACAGTCGCAGGCCAGTCAGACACCTGTCTAACTTTGCAGACCCATGCTTCAGTTATGCTTCCACAGCATTCTGCATTGCAGCAGTCCTCCACAGATGTGGGCTGGATTGCTATGTGCTGTAGCACAGAGCAAGCCTTGAGTCATCTGCATGATGGGAACTGCACTCCATTCACAACACACCCGGCCAGGACAAGTGTATTTGACCTTCCCTCTCCAGCTCAGCCGGTAGTTTCATTCCATCAGTGCAGTACATTCGTCTGGTGCAGACTGTATGCCAGTCATCCGTCAGATGTGCACCCAAGAAGTTACAGCTTCATCGAGCAGCACCATCAGCTAGGTGAACCTGCTGGTCCACAAGCCGTCAGCTATGCCTGATGGTTCCAGTCTTTAAACTGGAGGCCTCTCATTGCGTGCCGCTGTAGCAGAGGTTGGTTACGATCCATGGCCCAGAAACGAAGACACCGCTTTGCAAAGTTGCAACCAGGGAGCGAGACGGAAGAGCGGAGCCCCGGACTGCGTCAACCTGCTACACGACGCGTTCCGGAGCGAAGATACCTTTGGTCGGTATCGGTGACACCGTGGATAGTACCGATCATTAACCTTTATGTGTTATAGTGAGCTGTGGGGATTGGAACGGGCGTCGCCCAGGGATATGAATATAGGGCGTGTTCTATGTGGCGCAGCTGTGGTGTACATTCTGATGGTTGTCTTTTCTTTTGTAACTGTTTGCCATTGAGCAAAGATAGACGAATGAGGAGCTGCAGTAATTTTGACAGAATGAGCACATGTGCTCTGGTTGTAAAGTTTTTGATGCCTAAGGTAGCACATTAAATTAAGTTAAACATTTTTTGCATATTGTTTTAAATCTTTTATTTCGTGTTGTTTTTAAGATTTTTTGTTTAGAAACTAGAACTGTTGTATCACACCAACCAACTCACCCCCAGCCCTTCCACTTCATGCCCTGTTACACTATACGCCCCATCGTAGCGACATAGAACACGTCCGGTATTCAGACCCCTGGGAGACGTTCGCTTCAATCACCACAGCTCACTATAATTCAACGCCGCCCCCGGTAGCTGAGTGGTCTTCGAATCTCAAAGAAACCTAGCGGATGTTGTTCTTTTCGTTTGTATTTTTCCATATATCCATTAATAGGTTCAAAAACAAAAAAAAAGAGAAAAAAGTTGGTAGAGCACTTAGGAAAAAGAAAAAAAAAAAAGTGGTAAGCGCGGCGGTCTATCACGCCAAGGGGCCCTGGTTCGATTCCCGGCTGGGTTGGGGATTTTCTCCGCTCAGGAACTGGGTGTTGTGTTTTCCTCATTACCATTTCATCGTCACCAGTGGAAGACAACGGGAAACCACCACTGGAATCACTTCCCTAGTCGCTCATGCGGTGGACCACTCGGACGAGGCTTACCCCATGACAAGACCTGCCGTAAGGCAGAACACAAAGTTAAGTAAGTATCAATGAATAGGGGATCCTACACCAATATTTCAGTATTTTCCACCAGTATCCACATGTGGCACAACATTCGAGCTGTAACTAACTTCTTTGAACGGCATTCCTCAGATTATAGAAAAAAAAAAAAAAAAAAAAAGTGGTCAGAGCGACAGAATGTCAATCCTAAGGGCCCGGGTTCGATTCCCGGTTGGGTCGGTGATTTTCTCCGCTCAGGGACTGGGTGTTGTGTTGTCCTAATCATCATCATCCCATCCCAATCGACGCGCAAGTCGCCGAAGTGGCGTCAAATCGAAAGACTTGCATCCGGCGAACGGTCTACCCGACGGCAGGCCCTAGTCACACGACATTTTCATTTACTATAATACATAAAGGTTAATGATCGGTACTATCCACGGTGTCATCGATACCAACCAGAAGCATCTTCTGTCCGGAACACGTCGCGTAGCAGGTTGACGCAGTCCGGGGCTCCGCTCTTCCCTCTCGCTCCCTGGTTGCAACTGTTCTCTCTGTAGCTGGCTCTGGCCGTCCCTCACGGCAGTCGGCAGGGGGTGACACTTGAGTGGCGTTGGGCGCGCCACACTGTACTACCGGCGCCGGAAGGTTGCGCTCGGGGTTCGAAGGCGTCGGACATGTGGCGATGATACCATCGGCATTTCCTGCCCCGCCAATACAAAATACTCCAAAATACCACCTCTGAAACTTGCACCATGCATTAGCCTCACCGGCATGGTTGTAACGCATATTTGTAGAGTAGTCTGAGGGGGTAAAATGCATGATCACCAAATGATTCCACATGAAACTATTCACATGGGACACAAGGTCTATAGAAAATCTCTGCAGGTATCTTTGCTTGAGGTTCAATGATAGCAAATGTTTAAATTCACTTTGTGCAGAAAAGGATAGAGGAATCAGTGCACTGCAACACATAATATTACGTACCCCCACTAAAGTTATGTGTTAAGAGACTAAAGGCCCTGAGGTATCCAAATATTCAAGATTCACAATTTCCAGCACAGAAACGTAACAAAATTATTTGGTTGCACCTACCTTAGCGTAGGACTTAACCTGCGATATGTGGATGCGAAAAATTCTTTATTTTGCGGGTTTCTCACCAGCAAGGTGAACGGGATGACGCAGCGCTAGATTTGCACAGGACCGACGAACCGGGGCAATAGGTTCCCCGTAATTTTATCCGCCGCCCGACTAACTGCACTAAAATTCTTTACCAAAACCTGATCGCCCGCCTTCAGTGTGATCGGCCGTCTATCACTATAATAAAGCCTTTGCATTTACTCGCGACTCTTTTGCAAATACTTCCTCGCACGCTTCCAGCTAGCACGGATTTGTGCACCATCCATCATTTCTGGCAACAAGTCACTAAGTGACCACAAATTCGCCAGGGGTGGATTAGGTTTAAAAGCAAACATTAACCTCTCTGGGGTGGCCTTATGGGCCTCATGGGTAGCAGTATTGAAGGCATACCCTAACCGTGACAAGGAGCTATCCCAGCGAGCCTGATCATTATGGTGGAATGCGATCAGTGCTGCCCTCAAATTCTGGTTCACCCGTTCTGCCATACACGGGTTCGGATAATATGTTATGGTGGTAGTATGAGCTATTCCTGCTTCGGAACAAAAGTTAAGGAAAGCTGTGGACGTTGCATTGTCAGAAACCAACACACAAGGGCCAAACACCGCAAAGATACTCTGTAAGCACCGTATGGAGGCTTGCGAGGTTACATTGAGGGTAGGCATCACCCAGCAAAACCGCGTGAACGCATCCACGCAAACAAAGATATAACGATTCCCATCTCAGGAACGCCGAAGGGGTCTTACATAATTAATACACAACCTCTCCATGGGCGCCCTCGCCTCTTCCGAAGCTAGCAACCCCTGGTTAGCGTTCCCCGCCGGCTTGCTAAACCCACACGTTTTACACTCGGATACCATTTACGTAATCTGCCGCTCCATGCCTTTCCAAGTATAATGCCCCTTAACTTTCATGCGAGTTTTAAAAATCCCCAAATGCCCACCTACTGTCGTTTCATGATAGTATTTGAAGACCATAGGGGTCAAAGTTTGAGGCAGTACTTCCTTGGGGTCACACTTCCCACGTGTCACACAACAAAAACGGTTCCCCTTTAGGCAACGGCTCGAACATTCGGCATAAGCTGCCAGCTCCCACCGTTAATATCTTGACGCTGAACTTGAACGCAGAAATTCGTATCGCCCACTTCGCTATTCTGCCTGTCCGCGTTGGTCTTGCAATCACCCAACTAAGCGCTTGATTGTCCGTTTCAAACAGAAATGGTTGGTGTTCGAGATATAATTTAAATTTTTCAGGCGGGAACAGAACTTCTAGGGCCTCAAGTTCGTATACGGTATGCTTTACTTCTACCGGAGAAAGACAACGTGAAGAGTAAGCGATTGGGCGTCTTCACGACTCTCGTTCTTGCAACAGAAGTGCAACAACTCCCGACATGGAAGCATCAATCTGAACTATAATCTCCTTGTTGAAATTGGTCATCGCTAACACAGGGGCGGTGGCCAACGCTTTCTTTAAAGCCTCAAATAATGACTGCTGCGAAGGACCCCACTCAAATTTTCTACTCTTCTCCCGATGCTCTTTTAATGGGGCAGTTAACTAGGCAAAATTAGGAATGAATTTTCGAAAGAAATTAATCATTCCTATAAAACGAGCCACGGCCTTCACATTTTTAGGGGTTGCGAACGAATAAATGGACTCAGTACGACTTTGGTCAATTCGCACTCCGTTATGGGAGACAATATGCCCCAGAAAGGATATTTCAGGCTGTGCGAATTTGACTTTCGATGATTTGAAAGTACATCCTGCTTTTCGCAACCTGTGGAGACCTCGCGGACATACACAACATACTCTTCAAAACTCTCACTAAAATGACCAAATCATCCAAATAATGATTCACACATTCAAACTTGTTGTTTTTTTGTTGTGGTCTTCAGTCCTGAGACTGGTTTGATGCAGCTCTCCATGCTACTCTATCCTGTGCAAGCTTCTTCATCTCCCAGAACCTACTGCAACCTACATCCTTCTGAATCTGCTTAGTGTATTCATCTCTTGGTCTCCCTCTACGATTTTTATCCTCCACGCTGCCCTCCAATACTAAATTGGTGATCCCTTGATGCCTCAGAACATGTCCTACCAACCGATCCCTTCTTCTGGTTAAGTTGTGCCACAAACTTCTGTTCTCCCCAATCCTATTCAGTACCTCCTCATTAGTTATGTGATCTACCCATCTAATCTTCAGCATTCTTCTGTAGCACATTCAAACTTAAGATTCTAAAAAACTGTCGAGGATATCGGAAAACACAGCTGCACCTGTCGATAACCCAAACGGAACACTATTGTACTCATAAAGCGATCAGTCGGTCGCAAAGGCTGTCACCGGTTTAGATTCTTCCGCTAGACGCACTTGTTAATACACCTGGTTCACATCAAAAGTAGTAGCAACCTTTGTCTTGTTGAACAAGGAAAAACACGAAAGCAAATCAGGGAGACATATACGCTGTAGAACAATTTTTTTACTACGTGCTCTGTAATCCACCACCGGAGGCACTACCCCCTGCGGTTTGGGCACCACAAATATAGGTGAAGAGTACGGAGATCTAGATGGTCTAATCACTCCGTCCTGCAACATTTCCCGAATAGTTTCCCTTAATGATTTCATACGAGTCGGGGATAACCTACATGGTGGGTACCCCCCTTAATTCGATCTCATACTCGGCTTCTTTAATCTCACCTGAGCGATCGGTTAGCACATCACTGAAGTCGGTACACAACTCGACAATCTGCTGTCTCTACTCTGGCAACAAATGCTCCAGGTCATACACGGAAACGGTTTACACTGCGTTCATTACGTTTTTGGTACTGTTAACCCTCTGATGTACACGATGTTTACAGATCTCGTAAGGCTTTTCCCTGAAAAACTCGAAATAAGACTTCCTCCGACCCCACTGGGGCACCAGGCCTACCTTCCCGATAAGAGCGGCACCCAGTACAGCCGGTACAGACAGATTACGAGCCACTTGGACAGGAAATTGCCACGTAAACTCACCGATTCGGATCTTAACCTTAATTGTCCCCAACATTCACATTTGCTCTGAGTTGGCTAGTAGGCAATAGCCAATTTTGTCTGATAAGTCCGTCACGTTGCAGTGTCCGCGGTGTGCGGACACCCATCTTTCATCCACTAAAGATGCGGAACTAGCTGTGTCCAGTGGAGCACACACAGGTTCCTCATTGAGTCCTGCGCAAACAAAAGGAACTATCGCTGAGAACCGCTGCAGTTCTCCTACAGAACCCCCTACCACGTGATCCCCTCTTACAGGGCTATTACAAATGATTGAAGCGATTTCATAAATTCACTGTAGCTCCATTCATTGACATAATGTCACGGCACACTACAGATACGTAGAAAAACTCATAAAGTTTTGTTCGGCTGAAGCCGCACTTCAGGTTTCTGCCGTCAGAGCGCTCGAGAGCACAGTGAGACAAAATGGTGACAGTGTATGTCGTGCTTGAAATGCACTCACATCAGTCAGTCATAACAGTGCAACGACACTTCAGGACGAAGTTCAACAAAGATCCACCAACTGCTAACTCCATTCGGCGATGGTATGCGCAGTTTAAAGCTTGTGGATGCCTCTGTAAGGGGAAATCGACGGGTCGGCCTGCAGTGAGCGAAGAAACGGTTGAACGCGTACGGGCAAGTTTCACGCGTGGCCCGCGGAAAATTGGCTCATGCCACAACTGCAGACCGACAGCGCCGACTTCATCTTTCAACACGATGTTGCTCCACCGCACTTCCATCATGATGTTCGGCATTTCTTAAACAGGAGATTGGAAAACCGATGGATCGGTCGTGGTGGAGATCATGATCAGCAATTCATGTCATGGCCTCCACGCTCTCCCGACTTAACCCCATGCGATTTCTTTCTGTGGGGTTATGTGAAAGATTCAGTGTTTAAACCTCCTCTACCAGGAAACGTGCCAGAACTGCGAGCTCGCATCAACGATGCTTTCGAACTCATCGATGGGGACATGCTGCGCCGAGTGTGGGAGGAACTTGATTATCGGCTTGATGCCTGCCGAATCACTAAAGGGGCACATATCGAACATTTGTGAATGCCTAAAAAAACTTTTTGAGTTTTTGTACGTGTGTGCAAAGCATTGTGAAAATATCTCAAATAATAAAGTTATTGTAGAGCTGTGAAATCGCTTCAAACATTTGTAATAGCCCTGTACAATACCGTCATAAATTCTTGTTCTTCCTCTCTTCAGGGCAATTCTCGGCAATGTACCCGTTGTACTTGCACTTGAAACACCTTACTGTAGGACAGTTCCTAACAACATGCCCACTGCTCCACGCTCAAAGCGCTTTACTCCCACGGAACCCGCCTGTCGTATCAGGCTACAATTATCCAGCTCTTGCTGTTGAGAACCTTTACCCTTACCTCGTTGTTGGTCGGCGTGGACGAGAACTGTACCCTATTGATCAGTTCATCTAATTGCCTAAAGCTCTGTGGGCGTTCACAAAACAGAGCCCTGCAACGGTCACTAGGACACATCACCTGGAGAATATTCTCGACTACCTCCGCTTCACTATAATTAAGACGTAAGTTTCTGGTACTATCCTTTACCCTTTTAACATACTTCTATAACGGCTTGTTATCGTGCTGGACTTAAAGATATCCTATACCAATAGCATTATGTCGCACTGGGGCAACAAACAATTAAGGCAGATTAACTCCCGAAATGCACTAAACAAGGAGCCTATAAAGGTACATTTACATGCCGAGCGTGAGTTTCCTCGGAAACTCGAAATATTAATTAAATAAATAATCAGTGACAAATAAATAAAGCCTATGACACACAACTGCAGCGCTGTGTCGCTGATAAAACAAAAGCACAATTACGTTACTCTTATGTTTGATTAAGAAATGTGAGAGCTCTGGTAGAAGTGGTGCGAGAAGCACGTATTTTATTCTATTGTCTGGCACACCGCCATATTTCAGGTTATTGAAGAATACTGCGAGTTGCAACCAGACTAGGCACTCGATTCTGTAAAGAATTTATATTTATAAAAGTAAGTAGGATTATGAACTGTAGGCTTATTCATTGAATATATCTGATTTAACTAACTGTGTAATTTTTTTTATGTTTAGTAGACAATCACCTCTGTACGACGTATTGGCATGGCTGGCAAATTATTGAAATATTGAGATTTAGATTATGAGTCCGCACCTACCGCAGCAGTCTTTGGAAACGATTTATTTACGAAGTCCGATTATTTCAGTTTTATTTCACGGTCAACTACGAGTAACATTGCCTTTATGAGAAAGCCATTGTCAAGCGTCTGATACCGAATAATTAAACGTCCACGTTCCAGATAAGCAAATATTTATTACAATCACAATCACCATCATACAGATAGAATAATTAATATTTAAATAATATTTTTTATTTTATTTATTTTATAAGCCACAACGCCTAGCGTTGTTCCAGACGCCTACTCACTATTGGACTCAACATCTGATAAAGATGACAAGCAGTCAAGTCAAGAAATTCTCCTCTATCCTGTAACCTGGATAGAAAATGGACATAAAATGCAAAATAACGTACTTGCCTCACTTAGTAATTTTTCTAAAGGGTTGGGCGACTTAGCGAAAATATCAGTACCTTCTATAGAAGGAAAGGAGGGCCTCGCTCGCAACTTGTCCTAAGGTAGGCTGAGGTAATTCCCCGCCCATTGCGTCTCTTCCACGAACTAATGCAGAAACAGAGCTCCATGATCATTTACGCTCGAGACGTCCTGTCACAGCCACTGATCCAGACATGCTGAATCGTGCGGATGACATTATTCGTACCGACAGGTGCATCACAACTATACAATTGGCTCTACAGTTGTCGGTCAGCATTGGCAGTGCGTCTGCTTGTTTATTTGTTTGGTTGGTTTTAGGGCGCCCGCAGTGCGTCTGCAATGATCGAGACTCTTGGATATTCAAAGAGGTGCTCACGGTGGGTTCCACGAATGCTCACAGCGTATCACAAGATTCAAAGAAAGGCCATTTCATCTGAATAGTTACAGGGAGAGGCCTTTCTGTCAAGGATCGTTACAGGGGACGAAATCTGGCTGTACCACTCTGCGCCGGAAACTAAGAGGTAGTCCATGGAGCGGCATCATCCTCATTCGCCACAAAAGAAGAAATTCAAGACAACCCCCTCTGCCGGAAAAGTCGTGGTTACAGTCTTCTGGGATTGTGATGGCTTCATTCTCGTGCATGTGATGCCAAGAGGGTCAACCATCAATGAGAGGCATACTTGAATACTCTGAGTAAAGTCAAGAACCGTTTCAGACGTGTTCGATCGGACAAGATTCCAGCAGAAATCTTGCTCCAACATTATAATGTGCGCCCACACACCACAAGTGTGAGAACCCGGGAACACACCGCCAAATTGGGTTGGACATCATTGCCTCATGCACCCTACAGTTCAGATCTGCCACCATCGGACTTGCATCTCTTTGGGCCGCTTAAAGATTCTCCAAGGGTAACACACTTTGGAGATGACGATAATGCCTCTCATGCAGCGAAAATATGGCTTCGCCTACAGGATAAGAGCTTTCGCCAGCAGGGAATACAGACTCTTCCACAACGCTGGCGTTCGGCCATAGAACGTGAGGGAAACTTCGTAGAAAAATAGGAGATGGACAAGATATGTTGATGTATATTGTCACCGAATTCTGTGTCTTAACCATAAATATGTTGTGAAAAAAATGTGGGATATTATTGAATGACCCTCGTATGAGCAACAATCTATAATGAAGAATATTTTATTGATGCAGCACTCCTTTCTTCGTGCTCGTCACAGTACTGATGGAACACGCCGTTCTGAAGTCAGAAGTGACCATCCTGCAACACTGGTGTCACTGTAGTGGGCAACATAGAGATGACTCCATTACACCGCTAAATATACGATAAAAAATAGCAGAGAGTGAACCAGCAGAAGCGGAAGCGTTTATTCTTACAATGGCTGAGTACCCAGCAATCCTCAGATCAACCTCTCCCCTCCCCGCTGATCTGTCCTTCCCCCCCCCCCTACCTTTCCACCCGTGACGCCATCCTCCTCCTCCACCCCTGACGCTGTCCATCCCTCTCCTCTCCTCCCTCCTGCCCCATTCTCTGTCCACCTGCTCCTGCTCCTCTTTCTGTCCCACTCCTCCTGCCCCTCACCCCATTATTCTACTCTGGCCCTTCTCCCTGTCCATATCTTGCCCCTATCTGTCCTCCTCTATCTCTCTCAGTCGGTTTCCACCTCTCGCCCTGTCTGTCCCCTTCTCACTCTTCTCTGTGTTCTTCTCATGCCCCCTCCTCCTTCTCTCTCTACGTCATCACCCCCACCTCAAGAGGAGGCTGCTGGTTCTTACCCCCACAGTATTTCTTGGCAGATAGTAATGTGTGTACCATGTTTGGCTGAAATCGATACAGTGGTTCAGGAGAAGATGTGTAACATACGACATAAATACATCCTCTTTTATAATATGTATGGATTAAATGCCAGAAAACATCAGGCCAGGATCCATTCGTTAAAAGAGAGGCCTTTTCCCAGTGGGATGCGGTGTTTTAAGTAACGGCACTGTGGACTCTCCGCCGCAGCGTGTAAAGGAGAAACCACTTGCGGCAGATCCCCTCTCCTCCTCTGTGGCAGCTCCCTCCTTTCCCTCTAGCGGCGGGGTCTGCCGCGGATGCCCTCAGAACGGCCGGCCACGCGGCTTTAATAGCGCGCTGTGCAACTCCCTCCCTCCCTCCACTCCAACCCCAGTCCAAATATAAACACGGCCGCAATCTGGCCGCTTCACATTTCTCCCCGCCCGGCAATTTGTTTCCGGAACGATGTTATCGCGACCCAACCCCTGGACCACGCGATGGCTTTTTTGGCTGCCACAAAAAATCGTGACGTACGGCGAGAGCTACTTGGCCCGTTCCCTTATCGACCACTCTCATTCATTCACTCATTCATTTATTAACGTTCGAACGGAGATATCCGTTTAGATATCAACCTGCGAACAGAAATCTACCAAAGAAGATACTGAAATGACAGTTCGATATAGATCGAATCTCACAATGAACGCGCCACTAGCGTAAACTGTTAACCATAAAAAATGTACACGAAAACATTCACACTAAACGCGGCTAATTGCTCTGCAATGTCCCCTGTTTCCCATAAGTCTCAGGTGCGACTATTACAAGTGAGCTGCCACCCATTCCGACACTCGCTGTGTACGTGCCAACCGTGTAATGTGAGTCTTGCCGACTTCCGGCTTGTAACCTACTCCTTTCCTTGACCCTCCCTTTCCCGTCCACAATAGTTCCGGTAATGTTCACTCACTGCAATGACACAATATAAATTCGAGGCACTCAAGTAGGATTTGAATGGCTCCTGACAGTGGAACCAACACCGCCGGAAACCAACTCGTATATCGAATTGAGCCGAAGGACAGCTGGTGAGTGCAAATCAAGACGAAAAACACAGGGTTATTACAAATGATTGAAGCGATTTCACAGCTCTACAATAACTTTATTTATTGAGATATTTTCAAAATGCTTTGCCCACACATACATAAACTCAAAAAGTTTTTTTAGGCATTCACAAATGTTCGGTATGTGCCCCTTTAGTGATTCGGCAGACATCAAGTCGATAATCAAGTTCCTCCCACACTCGGCGCAGCATGTCCCCATCAATGAATTCGAAAGCATCGTTGATGCGAGCTCGCAGTTCTGGCACGTTTCTTAGTAGAGGAGGTTTAAACACTGAATCTTTCACATAACCCCACCGAACGAAATCGCATGGGGTTAAGTCGGGAGAGCGTGGAGGCCATGACATGAATTGCTGATCATGATCTCCACCACGACCGATCCATCGGTTTTCCAATCTCCTGTTTAAGAAATGCCGAAAATCATGGTGGAAGTGCGGTGGAGCACCATCCTGTTGAAAGATGAAGTCGGCGCTGTCGGTCTCCAGTTGTGGATATGAGCCAATTTTCCGCGGGCTACGCGTGAAACTTGCCCGCACGCGATCAACCGTTTCTTCGCTCACTGCAGGCCGACCCGTTGATTTCCCCTTACAGAGGCATCCAGAAGCTTTAAACTGCGCATACAATCACCGAATGGAGTTAGCAGTTGGTGGATCTTTGTTGAACTTCGTCCTGAAGTGTCGTTGCACTGTTATGACTGACTGATGTGAGTGCATTTCAAGCACGACATACGCTTTCTCGGCTCCTGTCGCCATTTTGTCTCACTGCGCTCTCGAGCGCTCTGACGGCAGAAACCTGAAGTGCGGCTTCAGCCGAACAAAACTTTATGAGTTTTTCTACGTATCTGTGTTGTGTGGTGACCATATGTCAATGAATGGAGCTACAGTGAATTTATGAAATCGCTTCAATCATTTGTAATAACCCTGTACAAGCAACCACACAAATAAATCTGTTTCTTGTCGTTTGTCACTGAACTGGTGATGAGTTAAACTGTAATAGTCTGGATTAGTTGCACGTACATGTAAAATAGCAATTGAATATATTTCCTGATTCATGCGTAGCCATCATGTTTCTTTTTTTTTTCCAAGTGCATAATTCTTTGTGTAGAAGTTGGCAATTATGGACAATCTAACCACTTTTTTTCTTCACCACCTAGGATAAATGTGGCTCTTAGAAGGAACCCTCGGTGCGAGGTCGCAGGTACAGTCTTTTGTTTAGATCATTTGAAAATATTATGTTAACAGCTATGACGGGAAAAATATTAGCTGATAATGTCTCACCACGTGCGTCAGGGGGCGACAGAGAATGAGTGTCCAGGAGGTGCAGAAATCAGCCTCCTAGGGAACGTACCTATTGCCCTTCACAAAGTGGACATCGTCGACATTCAAGAAATCTTCATAACAAACCATTAACTTGAACCATGAACGCCGAATGGAGAAAGACGCCCCACAGTGATCACAAAGGTTCGCACCAACAAGATAGAAGGCGAACTCCTTGCAAGTTACAACAGTGCATGACCTTCACCCAGATATCCACTCTTAAAGAATGCATGTAGAGGATCATATTGCTTTAACAGGGTGATGAGAAGTGATGGAATGTGATGGCATGCAACCGATTAAGAAAGAGTGTGTCGTGGAACTTATCGTGAAACTGGCTATCCTTTAACGTGTATCTGCAGATAGTGCGATAATATACCGTACACACATCAAAAAAAGTTTTGCATCTCACAGGTTCCCGGAACTCCTGAAGATAGACGTTGACCGTTGATATTGTATCACAGACAGAGTACATTTGACTGTTCGGAGATGTCACTAAACCCGCCAAAACATGTAAACAACCACGCATGAGCAGCGTTTTTTAGACGGCGGGGGTCCGACAGCCGATCGGTTCCAGTCATTCCACCAGGAAGGAGGTACACGGCTCGTGTTGTCTGTAGTTCAGCCATGCCTAGACGGTCAATACCGCGATTCGATCGCCTCCGCATTGTTACTTTGTGCCAGGAAGGGCTCTCAACAAGGGAACTGTCTAGGCGTCTCGGTGGGAACCAAAGTGAAGTTGTTCGGAACTCGATGACATGCCTCGCTCAGGCCGCCCAAGGGCTACTACTGCAGGGGATGACCGCTACCTACGGATTATGGCTCGGAGGAACCCTGACAGCAACGCCACCACGTTGAATAATGCTTCTCGAGCAGTTGCCGGACGTCGTGTAACGACTCAAACTGTGCGCAGTAGGCTGCATGATGCGCAGCTTCACTCCCGACGTCCATGGCGAAGTCCATCTTTGCAACCACGACACCATACAGTGCGGTACAGATGAGCCCAACAACATGCCACATGGACCACTCAGGATTGGCATCACGTTCTCTTCATCGATGAGTGTCGCGTATACCTTCAACCAAACAATCGTCGGAGACGTGTTTGGTGGAAACCTGGTCATGCTAAACGCCTTAGACACACAGTTCAGCGATTGCAGTAAGGTGGAGATTCCCAGCTATTTTAGGGTCACATTATGTGGGGCCGACGTACGCCGCTGGAGGTCATGGAAGACGCCATAACGGCTATACGATACGTGAATGCCATACTCCGACCGATAGTGCAACCATATCGGCATCTTATTGGCGAGGCATTCGTCTTCATGGACGACAATTCGCGCCACCATCGTGCATATCTTGTGAATGAATTCCTTCAGGATAACAACATCGCTCGATTAGAGTGGCCAGCACGTTCTCCAGACATGAACCCTACCGATCATGCCTGGAATAGTTTGAAAAGGGCTGTTACGGACGACGTGACCCACCAACTACTCTGAGGGATCTATGCCGAATCGTCGTTGAGGAGTGGGACAATCTGGACCAATAGTGCCTTGATGAACTTGTGGATTGTATGCCATGACGAATACAGGCATGCATCAATGCAAGAGGACGTTGTGCTGGGTATTAGAGGTGCCGGTTTGTACAGCAATCTGGACCACTACGTCTGAAGGTGGTACAACATACAATGTGTGGTTTTCATGAACAATATAAAGGGCGGAAATCATGTTTATGTTGAACTCTATCCCAATTTTCCGTACAGGTTCCGAAACTCTCGTAACCGAGGTCATGCAAAACCTTTTTTTATGTGTGTATTATAGGCACTGAAAAACCAAAAAGCGAGCGGCTGAGTTTGTTCATTGGTCCCAGTTAATATGACTTGCAATGTCACACACATCTCAGGAGGGATAGTTCCCTGTAAAGTATGATTGTTATATGCAGGCTAAGAATCTAGCCGAAGCAAGTTATTTTGACCAACTATTGGCCAAAAGAACTGTTCATTCCATAGCCGTAGTTTTCGTATGCCAATTTCTCCCACTTTTGCTTGCTGTGACGTAAGGATTCCCTACTGCCCTAGCAATATCACGTACACGTGAAAGAATCGAAAGGGACAGAGCATCTCCAACTTCTCGCAGCACAATATATAACCTTCCAGTTCTTTTACCATACAGATTAACAGTCAGCGTAATTGTATACTAACCACAAAGGTATTGATATTAGTTGATTTTGATACAGTACGTCTAATTTGCAGGTTTCCTTTCATATGCATTTTCTCTTCAAACCCTGATTGGTCAGAGTTACAAAAAAACTCCTTACTTAACGATGGGATAAATCTGATTATCTCGTCTACAAATTTTCGGGCGGATTCCGCACGCAATTCTCTGTACAGTGTCAAGTTGACACTTCGTTTGAAAGTTCGTCTTACCTCTTCCAATTCTGTAGCACTATTTGTAATTATGCAACCATCCACTGCTTCCCTTGAAATCACTGTTATTTGTGTCACGCGCAATTTGATGTGCATAATGTTGCAGGTCACTATCATGCGCATCCTGTAATTTGTATCCAGAATCCTTTAAACTCACCAACAACAGTTTTTGTGACAAGTGCGCCTTGTCCTCCATTGAATAACCGCAGTTTTTCTTATGCGCTACGCGGTCTTATTGCTGCGGATTTACTCTAAACCCGCTCATAATTTTTTTCTTACTGTCCCGCGGATGATTTTCCAAGTACGTAATTATGTCTAGTACCTGCTCCTTGGACAACGATTGTCCTTTATTACGTTTCAGTGGAGGCGGGATTTTTGGCACCATGTCCGACAAGGATGATGAACGACACGGCTCGATTACCTCTTGCAATATCACTTTCACTTGCTAAGCGTGTATCGTGATCATCGTTCTCCTCACGTATATTGTCCACACATTCGAGGGTATACGACATTCCACTGAGTCATCTTGCAGATACGCCAATATCTCAAATGCAACTTCTTTTTCACCTTGCGAAATTCCTCGAGCTCATTTCTGATGAAATGTCAATGTCGGCAACTGTTGTAGATATAATTCAATGTTTTCTTTCTTTGTCACTCCCATTACACTGCTCTATATCAACATCACTACCACTGCAACGCTGCTGTCAGCTACTCGTCGACCAAGCAGTTGAACGACGCTCCGTAGCCTTATGCTGCGCTCACCATTGGACACCTCCAGCCCCGACCACCAGTTGCCACTAGTCGGCAATATTGCGGTTGGATAGTCGACAATACGTTGGGCTCCGAACGCAGTAAACATCATTGGCCTTTTACGAGCTCGCACTCACATGGTTCGTTATTAGACACCCTAGTTGTTATCATCCAAAGACCGAACACCAAATAACCTGGTAGTGGGTTAGAGCATATTCCAGTTGGGAAAATTTCGAAAGAAATTTCTCATTCTGGCTTTTACCGTACAGCCAAGTAAACCCAAAAACCTCATCAGAGCGGCAAGAACACCCCTCAGCAAAAATTTTAAAGACCTTATGTGTGTATATATTCGTTTCTACGGCAGAGAGAAATCCATTACATCCTCCACATTTATTGCAGTTTGCCCAACATATTTCTTATAATTATCAGTAAATGATTGCGAGCTGCAAAAATGGCTCTGAGCACTATGGGACTTAACATCTGAGGTCATTAGTTCCCTAAAACTTATAGCTACTTAAACCTAACTAACCAAAGGACATCACACACATCCATGCCCGCGGCAGGATTCGAACCTGCGACCATAGCAGCAGCGCGGTTCCGGACTGAAGCGCCTAGAACCGCACAGCCACACCGGCCGGCTGCGAGCTACATAACCGACTACGAAAGCTGCTGCTGTTCAGTTTGTTTAGTGCTCTGTAACAAATATTCACGTTGCGGATCTGTTAAAATGTACGTTAACTTTCAGTGGTAACTTCGATCCGCTGAATATTTCATTGAACAAACTGTTCTTATTAGGGTTTAACGTCTGACTGAAGATGCTCTACGTTGGTTGAAGTTCGGAACAAATGACTGGTGGCATCCGCTTATTCGAATTACTTCAGACAATTTTTCGATATGTCATGTCACTGACAGTCCACTGTAGTAAATGGTCTATAAAATTAAACGGCTGTGGCGAGTGTCCGGCAGGAAGGAGCTGCGGACGTGTTCCCTCACTTTTAGAGGCTCGCGCTACAAGAGGGCCGTTGCGCACTGCGTAGTGGTATACTGTTAAATTTCGGGAGTCAGTTCCTCAAAGTGACGCGCAACACATTTCTCCCTTCAACGTATATCTCTAGAAAGGACCTCTAAAGTAAGCTCAGAGAAATTTCGATCAGCACAAAGAGAATCACCAACGCTCGCTTTCGCCCGGCGCCATTCGCGACTGCGAAAGGAAAGCGGGAAACGGTAAGCGAGGCAACCTTCACCACACGGTGTTAGGTAGCTTGGGGAGTTTAGCTGTAGTTACAGAAATGTAATTATTCGATTTACTCACAAAAATGCGGTTCAAAAACGTTTAGTGCGCTGCGAGGTTTATTCTACCAATAGAAAAACGTCAGTCTAACCAAATACAATATCCTTGCAATATACAATCATCAAGTCGAAATTCATCACCATACAGGTCGAATGTCATCCAAGAAGTGTGCTCGTGTCCACCTTGTTGCGTTGTTTCATTGCAAACTCCAGTTGCGTTCGATTCTGCAAACCAGTTAAATGAACCTTACAAATAATACCTACACATGCTGACACCTTTCACCCGTTTGCAGTCGTTCGTGAGTAGTGGAGTTCTCCTATACATAAAACATCCATCGTCCAACATCAACAAACGAACGTCAAATCATTTCGAAGTGGAATGGCAAGCATACAGGGGACGTACAAAAATACGAAAATATCGCGAGAAATTCGCACTCGAAGGTAAATACAGGTTCCACTATTCCTGTGCAATCGCCTCATTACGATGCAAGTGTCAGTCGTGGTCAAAAGAGTTTTCTCTGTAACTTTCCTGGCAGATTAAAACTGTGTGCCGGACCGAGACTCGAACTCGGGACCCTGGTAGAGCACTTGCCCGCGATGGCAAAGGTCCCGAGTTCGAGCCTCGGTCCGGCACACAGTTTTAATCTGCCAGGAAAGTTTCATATCAGCGCACACTCCGCTGCAGAGTGAAAATCTCATTCCAGTTTTGTCTGTAGTTGTGAGAGCATTACGTCGGAGCTCAGTGCATTCGAACGTGGGGTCATTGTTGATGCTCGTACGGTGGATGCTTCCGTAACAGAGGTAACTGAAGTGTTTGTTGTTTCAAGAGACACCGTATCGAACGTTTGTACCACATACAGACAAAGCGGAAAAAATCGACCCCCAATTCGCAGCGCAGAAAGAATTGCGTGTTGGGTGCTCGTTGGTTGGTTGTTTGCGGAAGGAGACCAGACGGCGTGGTCATCGGTCTCATCGGATTAGGGAAGGATGGGGAAGGAAGTCGGCCGTGCCCTTTCAGAGGAACCATCCCGGCATTTGCCTGGAGTGATTTAGGGAAATCACGGAAAACCTAAATCAGGACGGCCGGACGCGGGATTGAACCGTCGTCCTCCCGAATGCGAGTCCAGTGTCTAACCACTGAGCCACCTCGCTCGGTTTGGGTGCTCGTCACTGACGGCCACTGAAGAGGACTGTGACGAGAAGTTAAAAGGACGACAGCTGCAAAGGTCACTCCAGAATACTGAATGTCGCACCCTCGAATCCCGTCAGCATCGAAACAATATGAAAGGAGCACCATAAGCCGTAAACTGCACCTGTACCACAGCTACGGCGTAGCGCCGGCCCGTCGGCCGACTGCCTGCCGACCGCACGATTCCAACGCCTGCGACTCCACTCGAACCGCGGCAGGACCGAGTAGTCACCGAGTACACCACCAGAGGGTGACGACGGCCGCTACGAACTCTTGATTGTCACGAGCAGCTAGCATAGGCGTGCGCCGATCAAGACTAAAGGGCCCTACACACGCGTACCAACTGACCGACCGACGGACCAACAAACTGGACGTGTCTTCAACCCACCCTCCCCCCCCCCCCATCCCCACCGCCACACCAAACAAACTGGGTCGTTTGTGGCGCTTTCGTGCCAACCCCTCGTCTTCTAACAGTGCGCGCGGGATTAGGTGCTGTTCTTAATATACACTATGTGATCAAAAATATCCGGACACCTAGCTGAAAATTACTTACAAGTTTGTGACGTCCTCCATCGGTAATGCTGGAATTCAATATTGTGTTGGTCCACCCTTAGCCTTATGACAGCTTCCACTCTTGCAGGCATACGTTCAGGTGCTGGAAGATTTCTTGGGAAATGGCAGCCCATTCTTCACGGAGTGGTGCACTGAGGAGAGGTATCGATGTCAGTCGGTGAGGCCTGGCACGAAGTAGGCATTCCGTAACATCCCAAAGGTGTTCTATAGGATTCAGGTCAGCACTCTGTGCAAGCCAGTCCATTACAAGGATGTTATTGTCGTGTAACCACTCCGCCACAGGCCGTGCATTATGAACAGGTGCTCGATCGTGTTGGAAGATGCAGTCTCCATCCCCGAATTGCTATTCAACAGTGGGAAGCAAGAGGGCGTTTAAAACATCAATGTACGCCTGTGCTGTGATGGCGCCACGCAAAACAACAAGGTGTGCAAGCCCCCTCCACGAAAAACCACGTTCGAAGTCTGTGAGTTCCGCGGAGCACCCCATTTTGGTCTCTCACGATGTCTAATGGCTACTGAGGTCCCTGATAAGGAGTACCTGGCAGTGGGTGGCAGCACAATGCGCCTAATATGAAAAACATGTTCTTGGAGCTATCCGGATACTTTTGATCACATAGTTCGTCTATCCGCTCAGTGGGTGAGCTAGCAGTCCTGCCCCGATTAAAAAAAAAAATGGCTCTGAGCACTATGGGACTCAACATCTTAGGTCATAAGTCCCCTAGAACTTAGAACTACTTAAACCTAACTAACCTAAGGACATCACACACACCCATGCCCGAGGCAGGATTCGAACCTGCGACCGTAGCAGTCCCGCGGTTCCGGACTGCAGCGCCAGAACCGCTAGACCACCGCGGCCGGCTGCCCCGATTACAATGTGCTGTATATTACAAAGGATTGTCCGTATATAGACGCCTTTGGTAGCGTAGACCTATGTGTTTCAGTTTGCGACAGTCAACGAGCCTCAGAAGTACTGTTGGAGACAGCAGTGTTTTCTCTGGAATTGGAAGATGCCTCTGCGCCCCCCCAAGCGTCGCTTCAGCGTATTCTGTTGCCGTTGGTCGTGAATGGGCGACCGAATGGGGAGATGTGCGAGCCACAGTCAGCGTAATTATTTTGGACACGTGTAGGCTCTCCGGCTGCCCTGCATTGCAATGCCCGCCACATCAAGCAATGTCTTATATTTAACACTGAGTTCCACTGATGGAGCAGTTAGCTGCCTCAGCACGGTGTAAGAATGTGGAACGGCAACTTACGCTGTTAGTGTTTAATTCACCATTGCCACAAAATATTTGTTAGGTAGAAGACTTTTCTGTTTTTGGCTTCCAGATAGTTGACAACGTACATTTACTCTCCAGTCAGTCTCATTTTAAGATTCGGACTCCCTACTATGGTCATACGGCCCACCTGTTTAAGAAAATACCTTGGATCGAAAGTATGTAGACCATGCGAGTTTGAAGCCCTTTTGGCGAATCTGGTTAATACATTTGCAGATGAGCGCAGCCCGAGGGATGAACGTAGGAAAATAAGAAATCTTGCCCAAAATGGTCTGGGGCGCCTTCATGTTCTTGGGCGCCGTCAGGTTGACGATGGCTTTCACAAGCTCGACCATAATGACAAGGCCATCTTTGCTAACTACAGGTAAAATACCCAAAAAAACACCTTTGAGAAAAAGAACTGTATTTTTTCAATTTACACTGAAGGCTGTTCACCAGAAGGGGTTGCAAAACTACCTGCAGATTTCACTAATGTTCCTCTTACGTGGAGGCCGTGAAACAGACATCATCGAGATAGCCGAAACAATAGGTAATGTCCTTAATCTAGTGATCCTGACATCGTTAATAAATTCCTGTGACAGATGAAATTTAGAGGGGCCAGAGATTAAAATGGCAATGGGGGTGTTGAGCACTATGAAACGCTGAGAAGCGGCCTCGAACGGCAACTGCAGGTATGTATCGCACAGATCGATGTAAGAGAAACGCTGCCTCACTGACAACTTCACCAATGAGTCTACCCAACGCTGCATGGGAAACTAGTCCGCTATACAATGCACATTGACTGACTATTTAAAATCGCCGTAAAGACGCACGGCGCTGTTTGCCTTCGGAATCACCACCGAAGGGTTGGTCCACTGGCTGGACGAAATAACAGAAAGGACGCCGAGCTCCTGCTAACGCTGTAACTCGGCCTCGATCTTTTCGAGTATGACGAAAGAAATGAGGCAGTGGCAACAAAACCTAGGAAATGCCGACGTCTTAAACGAGAAGTGTGCCTAGAAACATATATTCCAATACCGGTATTTCAGAAACTGCATTTATTATACATGTATGTATGTAGCTTGGAAGCTTATTTAATTTATGTTGTAATGGAAGTTCTCACTTCTCAAAATCAATTGATGGTGATGGAGCATTTTTCAGAATTACAGATTAGTACTGAATTCGATTATACAGTTTTAAAGAACGTTAGTTACGTATCAATTATTATATGAGAAACCTTTTCATATATCATCGTTTCGAAGATATTCCTTCCAAACCTAAAAAGCCAAATTAAATTTCAGGATGTATTTTAAAAATTAATCAGGCACGCTCTACACAGGGAACAAGTTTCATAAAGATCGTTTGACAGTTGGAAATGTCCCCCTGTGAGGCACGATAATTCTTTATCCAATATTTGCCACATTGGAGAGTATTTTTCTCTTGGTGACTAGTTTCGAACGTAGCTGTTCATTTTCAGACCAGACCTACACTGATATTATTATCGAAACTGTAATTATTCAACTGTTGAAATTATCACGCTGCAATGTTTACCAACACATCAGTTGTAAAACCGTGTGTTACCCGAGAATGTTGGTGACCATTTTCTTAGATAAGCACATCAGTGCACGTTTGGTTTGAAAATGGACGGCTACGTTCTAAAGTAGTTACCAGCATAAAATAAACGCAACTTTGACAGAAATTTTGAATAATGTTTCATTTTTTTATATTAAACGAGGTTCCTGCTTAGTGTCGACCCCAAGCGACTCGTTTCCTTGTTCGACTCTTGATCCAAGTTACCAGAGGGAACAGGCCACCGATTGCAAGACTGTGCTCTTTTTTCAGTAATTATTACTGTGACATTTGTTTTGTTGCTTATGGGGTCAGATCCGGAGTCTGTGCGACAGGAGGCTCTCGTTCTGCACACCTTGCAGCGAACACTGATCGCTTTCACTCTGACAGTGTTGGAGACAGCTACCGCCGCAGTCGCCGCCTCACATTCTTGGAAAATAGCTCCAGCAGTCCGGACAGAATGGCCCAAGCGGGGTTTCAGGATCAGAGTTTCTGTGGTGGTCATTTTTCCTCTTATATTATTGTATCATTGCGGTCTGGGGGGCCTCACACTTGGCACGAAGGAGCAAAACTGTCGAGTGATCGTCCCTCCAGCCTTGTGTCCTTGCTTACTCCATCTGCTGAATGCGTCGCACTGGGGTGTGTGTCACATGAAGATTTTGGAACGGCATCGTGTCTGTTGGCCGACGATCTACCGTGATATTGAACATCTTGTGTGGTCTTTTGGAGCCTGTGAATAGAACCAAACTGCACTACCACATAAATTTTCCACTGACCAGCACTGGAGCACCCAAGGGACAGGGTGCATGTTCACTGTGCGAGACCCTTTTTGGAAAGCATGTGGCTGTTAGTGGTGGATGTGTTATATAGTTTGCTGTACGTTGCCAAATTGTTTTCAGTCACGCCAAAAGCTAAAATTTTTCTACACTCCTGGAAATGGAAAAAAGAACACATTGACACCGGTGTGTCAGACCCACCATATTTGCTCCGGACACTGCGAGAGGGCTGTACAAGCAATGATCACACGCACGGCACAGCGGACACACCAGGAACCGCGGTGTTGGCCGTCGAATGGCGCTAGCTGCGCAGCATTTGTGCACCGCCGCCGTCAGTGACAGCCAGTTTGCCGTGGCATACGGAGCTCCATCGCAGTCTTTAACACTGGTAGCATGCCGCGACAGCGTGGACGTGAACCGTATGTGCAGTTGACGGACTTTGAGCGAGGGCGTATAGTGGGCATGCGGGAGGCCGGGTGGACGTACCGCCGAATTGCTCAACACGTGGGGCGTGAGGTCTCCACAGTACATCGATGTTGTCGCCAGTGGTCGGCGGAAGGTGCACGTGCCCGTCGACCTGGGACCGGACCGCAGCGACGCACGGATGCACGCCAAGACCGTAGGATCCTACGCAGTGCCGTAGGGGACCGCACCGCCAATTCCCAGCAAATAAGGGACACTGGTGCTCCTGGGGTATCGGCGAGGACCATTCGCAACCGTCTCCATGAAGCTGGGCTACGGTCCCGCACACCGTTAGGCCGTCTTCCGCTCACGCCCCAACATCGTGCAGCCCGCCTCCAGTGGTGTCGCGACAGGCGTGAATGGAGGGACGAATGGAGACGTGTCGTCTTCAGCGATGAGAGTCGCTTCTGCCTTGGTGCCAATGATGGTCGTATGCGTGTTTGGCGCCGTGCAGGTGAGCGCCA
The DNA here is from genome assembly GCF_023864275.1 of Schistocerca cancellata. Classification (NCBI taxonomy): domain Eukaryota; kingdom Metazoa; phylum Arthropoda; class Insecta; order Orthoptera; family Acrididae; genus Schistocerca; species Schistocerca cancellata. Next base: position 77,389,824 of record NC_064627.1, on the reverse strand, counting down.
CAATCAGGACTGCATACGACCGAGGCACACAGGGCCAACACCCGGCATCATGGTGTGGGGAGCGATCTCCTACACTGGCCGTACACCACTGGTGATCGTCGAGGGGACACTGAATAGTGCACGGTACATCCAAACCGTCATCGAACCCATCGTTCTACCATTCCTAGACCGGCAAGGGAACTTGCTGTTACAACAGGACAATGCACGTCCCCATGTATCCCGTGCCACCCAACGTGCTCTAGAAGGTGTAAGTCAGCTACCCTGGCCAGCAAGATCTCCGGATCTGTCCCCCATTGAGCATGTTTGGGACTGGATGAAGCGTCGTCTCACGCGGTCTGCACGTCCAGCACGAACGCTGGTCCAACTGAGGCGCCAGGTGGAAATGGCATGGCAAGCCGTTCCACAGGACTACATCCAGCATCTCTACGATCGTCTCCATGGGAGAATAGCAGCCTGCATTGCTGCGAAAGGTGGATATACACTGTACTAGTGCCGACATTGTGCATGCTCTGTTGCCTGTGTCTATGTGCCTGTGGTTCTGTCAGTGTGATCATGTGATGTATCTGACCCCAGGAATGTGTCAATAAAGTTTCCCCTTCCTGGGACAATGAATTCACGGTGTTCTTATTTCAATTTCCAGGAGTGTATTTTCTGTCTCTTCTGGACTCTGGTATATGATAATGGGTGGCAATTTGCGTTCAGGAAGTTTGTCAGCTTTTGCATTTAGAATGATATACAGCGTGTGGGTACCACTCCATCTCACCTGCTTCGAACTGCAAGGTGGAGTGTTTCGTGTGAACATTAAAGACCTAAATGAAGAAGTCCGTCTCTTCGTCACTCTCAGTGATGTCTCTTTAATTTTCTAGCCAGGTGATACTAGTTAACAGATAATCTGGTGAAGCGTTTGCATGGGTTTCAGCCACAGGGCCTTTAGGTTTGTTACTACCATATCACATTCCCCGGGCCGTCGCAACCCTGCCACGCTTTACTCATGGAGCTGCCAATTGCACCTGTTCTCTTCGCCAGCAGCTGATGTGGTTGGCACGCGTCGCGGTCGGCCTCAAAGGATGTCATAGTTTATGGTAGATGACAGAGGCCGCTGAATTTCCACTTCAATCAGTTGCACCTGCGATGCTGCTCTCTCCTCGCTAGCCAGGCGACAGATTTCATCACAGAATTTTCCTGACACAAGGGTCCCAGATGCGGCATCATGCACACTCATTTCTGACTCCGCTGCAACTTCCGCCAACCTTCTTCCACCAGTGGAACATAGCGCTGGCTTTGGTAACTCCCGAATCTCCAGGTGTGGACCTCATGGAATTGGAGCAAGTGCCCTCGGCCCCCATTCGCCCAATGACGATTCCACACACCTGCTGATGAAGGCGGGCCAGCCCCAGCCGTTATAAGTCTCAGCAACCTGCAGACACAGCGGCGGCGTCAGCTGCAGCGGCGTTGTCTACTTCGGCGTTAGGTGTACTCCAGGGGAATCTCGTGTCCTCTACGGTTTTGCAACAGTGGCTGCAGTACACACATGGAAACTTTCGACCTGACGTGGCATTTCCTGGAGGGAGTGATTTAGTATCCCTGCCATCGGACATGGATGCACATGAGCTAGCGTGGGATTCGCAGCAGAAAAGTGCAGCAAGCTGTCAGGAATGGCATGGCCAAGGCATTGCACGAACAGGCCCACTGACCCGGGTGAGTAGCTGTTGGTGGCGATAGCACGAGCCCGTCGGTTTTTACACTGACATCATCCAACTCGGACCTCCCATTTGCAGCATGCAGAGTTCTTAGTCTCCGTGCTAGTCGTGCAGTTATTCTCATTGGTTGCATGCTGTGCCTTTCTACAGGGCCTTATATCTACAGTTCCAGACTCTCTGCTCCCTTGTAGATTGTCCTGCACGTAGAGAATGTTGTTCTCTTCTGGATTAGGGCTCCCTGTTTCACATAGTGCAGCCACAGCCAGCTCGAGCTGCTGACTGGACTTTTTTGCGGCATTTCACATCTGTGCAGATACAAAAGGAGCTATCAAGCATACGAGGTATGTGAGAAAAGTAATATCATTGTTTTTTATGTACCAAAGTATTCATTTATTCAATTATTTTTCAAATAAATTGTCCCCTTCAAAGTAGTTACCTTTGACAGCTAGACACGAGTAGAGTCATTGTTCCCAGTCTTGGCGGCTTGTCAGTCACATTCTTTTGACTGTTCTCCAGATTCTCCAACAGACGTCCTTTTAACACGACCTGTCGAACAACAGGACTGCCTATTTAGGGATGGCACATTGAAATAAAAGAGGACAACGACACATCTACTTTTCTGCTGGACCCGCACTTTCATTCTCTGCACTGTCCGCCCCATGTAGCTGAGTGGTCAGCGCGACAGAATGTCGATCCTAAGGGTGCGGGTTCGATTCCCGGCTGGGTTGGACATTTTCTCCGCTCAGGGACTGGGTGCTGTGTTGTCCTAATCATCATCATTTCATCCCCATCGACGCGCAAGTCGTCGAAGTGGCGTCAAATCGAAAGATTTGCACCCGGCGATTGGTCTACCCGACGGGAGGCCCTAGTCACACGACGACATTCTCGGCACTACCTATGTGCCCTCGTACCCACAGAAAGACACCTCCTTCCACAGTAGTCGTATTTGACGAGGATATCCGGGATATTCTGCACTGCTTTAGCTGCTGGGTACAAAAGGTGTAGAGAGTGAAGGGCACTCAGACAATCGGGACAAGAAATTTAGCACAGGAAGAACATTTTTTTGTCTACTTCGGTGCCCGCAAAATCGTATATAATTTTGCGTCAGACACACTAAAGTCTTGAGGCAGTAGGACCTTGAGGACACAATCCGAGAAAACTACCGAACAAAGAACTGATGCACCCTGTTTGGACCAATCTATAAAGATATATAAATTGCTATGATGCTGATGTAAAATGTCGGAAAATATCGCATGAGAAAGAGAAGGAGTGCAATCTCTCTTGTACTGCACCGGATTAAAATTACTCTGGGATTCTGCAGTAACCAGGGCTGCAGACGGTTGAAACCCTGGATGTGAAGTGGTAGGTGGAGAAACGTAGATCAAGTTTATGTCCTCCTGATAGCTGCAGAAATGAACGAACGCAAAAAGAGGCGTGCTGATATCTATACCATATTTGTTAACTGAAAGAGAGTGTCAACATAATTGATGTGGTCTACCTCAATAGCGTCTCATACTTAATCATTTTATATTTATGTTAAGGGGCTCTGGAAAGGCTCAAAATTATGAAAAGTTCAATTTTTACTTTTTTGCGTTTTCTGAATCTGCAGACTATTACCTTTTAATAGATATATAATTTATTCAATTCCGAAGACTACAACTATTTTTAAATTTTTTTTGAAATGTTTTCTACATGGGCGTGACCCACTGTGGCGCTGTTAAACTGCTGTCAAATGGTGTTATTATTAACGTCCGTGTTCATCAGGTACATTTTAGTGATGTGAGATAAAGTATGTGTTGTGGCTAACCTATTTTCAGAGACTTAGCAGCACCTGAACTGTTGAAAAAGCGTATTCACGGAAAAACTCAAAACCCCAATGAAAGTGTAAATAGTGTTATATGGTCGAGAATCCCCAAGACTGTATTTGTTGGAATAGAAACACTTCACTTTGGTGTGTATGATGCTGTTGCGACTTTCAATGATGGCAACATTGTAAGGTGCAAGGTATTTAGAAATATGGGAATGAAGATAGGTTCTAACATGGTACGAGCGATGCTTGCTTTAGACAAGGAACGCCTTCGGGCTGCAGACAGGGCTGTAAAGAGTCTAGAAATACAAGCAAGAGTAAACAGGAGGAGGAACAAGAGGAAGCTGGAGGAGGAGTTTGCAGAGGATGAAGATAATCCATCCTATGGACCTGGAATGCACTAAAAAGTTAATCCAATCTTTGTCGCTCGATTCCCAAAACTTTTATTTTCTCATACTAATTACATGTTTTCTAAGGATCTTCCAAACATATTTGTTTCAAACTTTCAGTAAATGTTACACAGTACCTTCTGCATAATTTAACACAGCCTTGTTCCAAAAAACTGTATATTTTTGAATATATAAATAAAAAATTGCAAAAAATGTTGTGAATTTAATTACAATTGAAAAAAAATCATCTTTAATAACTGAACTAAAATTTTGTAAAATCCCTGTGTTAAGTTGTAGCCCATATTCCAATAAATAATCTGTAAAAAGTTCAACTTCCTACCTCAAATACTTTGTGAGGAAAGATGTAATTTATAAGCGTTATTTTGACATTGCAAGTACAGGGCGTTCCGGAGACCCTTAAGGAACGAAGAAGCAGACGCAAAGCAGTGAGAAAATTTCTTCTGCCGGTCTCAGTCACAGTAGCCATAGGAAGAGTTATATGAGAGACTAACTTCCTAGATCCGGAAGACGGGAGCATAGTAACCAAAGGCCGCACGTGTTTGCGAAGGAGACGACAGAGCGCTGTCGTCGTATGACGCAGCCCCGCAGTGCTGGGACAGCGGAGGGCCGCCGAGTGTCGCAGTGTCGAGTTGACGAGCGGTCGCCAAATGACACCTGTTTCCGCGCAGACAATGGCGGCGTGTCGATATGCTTTCAAGCTGTCGATAGCCATCGCCACCCGCCGGCTATTGATTGTTGCCGCCGCTGGCAGCTCCGGTGGCCGGTGGCGCGTCCGTCCCCACCCCCAGCCAGCAGCCGCTGCCGTCCTCTTCGGCAGTCTTTCCTCGCCGCGCACGGGCAGTGGCAACGGATGGACCGCCACACAGTTATAAACAGCCGCTGGTCCGGTCGTGCCGCTTTCAGCACACGAGCAGCACCGGCCGCCCAGGCCGACTACGGGCGTGTCGTACAAATCTGGTCCTACCGTCTGTCTCACACTGCGTTTCACCGTGAAATCGTGTTATGAGAAACTCGTGAATATCTACACTCCTGGAAATTGAAATAAGAACACCGTGAATTCATTGTCCCAGGAAGGGGAAACTTTATTGACACATTCCTGGGGTCAGATACATCACATGATCACACTGACAGAACCACGGGCACATAGACACAGGCAACAGAGCATGCACAATGTCGGCACTAGTACAGTGTATATCCACCTTTCGCAGCAATGCAGGCTGCTATTCTCCCATGGAGACGATCGTAGAGATGCTGGATGTAGTCCTGTGGAACGGCTTGCCATGCCATTTCCACCTGGCGCCTCAGTTGGACCACCGTTCGTGCTGGACGTGCAGACCGCGTGAGACGACGCTTCATCCAGTCCCAAACATGCTCAATGGGGGACAGATCCGGAGATCTTGCTGGCCAGGGTAGTTGACTTACACCTTCTAGAGCACGTTGGGTGGCACGGGATACATGCGGACGTGCATTGTCCTGTTGGAACAGCAAGTTCCCTTGCCGGTCTAGGAATGGTAGAACGATGGGTTCGATGACGGTTTGGAGTACCGTGCACTATTCAGTGTCCCCTCGACGATCACCAGTGGTGTACGGCCAGTGTAGGAGATCGCTCCCCTCACCATGATGCCGGGTGTTGGCCCTGTGTGCCTCGGTCGTATGCAGTCCTGATTGTGGCGCTCACCTGCACGGCGCCAAACACGCATACGACCATCATTGGCACCAAGGCAGAAGCGACTCTCATCGCTGAAGACGACACGTCTCCATTCGTCCCTCCATTCAAGCCTGTCGCGACACCACTGGAGGCGGGCTGCACGATGTTGGGGCGTGCGCGGAAGACGGCCTAACGGTGTGCGGGACCGCTGCCCAGCTTCATGGAGACGGTTGCGAATGGTTCTCGCCGATACCCCAGGAGCAACAGTGTCCCTAATTTGCTGGGAAGTGGCGGTGCGGTCCCCTACGGCACTGCGTAGGATCCTACGGTCTTGGCGTGCATCCGTGCGTCGCTGCGGTCCGGTCCCAGGTCGACGGGCACGTGCACCTTCCGCCGACCACTGGCGACAACATCGATGTACTGTGGAGACCTCACGCCCCACGTGTTGAGCAATTCGGCGGTACGTCCACCCGGCCTCCCGCATGCCCACTATACGCCCTCGCTCAAAGTCCGTCAACTGCACATACGGTTCACGTCCACGCTGTCGCGGCTTGCTACCAGTGTTAAAGACTGCGATGGAGCTCCGTATGCCACGGCAAACTGGCTGACACTGATGGCGGCGGTGCACAAATGCTGCGCAGCTAGCGCCATTCGACGGCCAACACCGCGGTTCCTGGTGTGTCCGCTGTGCCGTGCGTGTGATCATTGCTTGCACAGCCCTCTCGCAGTGTCCGGAGCAAGTATGGTGGGTCTGACACACCGGTGTCAATGTGTTCTTTTTTCCATTTCCAGGAGTGTAAATCTATACAATGCGGTTGATAATGAAAGCAAGACTGAAGAAAAAACTAGATAAAGCGTTCTACAAAGTAAAATCTCTCGATATGTTCCAAATCCTGAGAAAAATAGGAGTAAGCTATCAGGAAATACGGGTGATATAAAAGATGTACAAAAATCAAGAGGGAACAGTAAGACTGGAAGACTAGGAACGAAGTGCTTGGATTAAGAAAGGTGCATGACAATGATGTAGTCTTTCGACCCTACCGCTCAATCTGTAAATCGAAGAAGCACTGACGGAAGTAAAAGGATTGAAGTGTGGAATTAAAATTCGAGGTGAAAAAATATCAATGATAAGATTTGCTGACGACATTGCTATCCTCAGTGAAAGTGAAGATGAATTACAGGAGTTGCTGAACGGAATGAACAGCCTAATCAGTACAGAATGTGGACTGAAAGTCCAAGAAACACGAAAGTAATGATATGTAGCGGAAATGAGAACAAGTAGAAACTTAACATCAAAATTGGTGGGCGTGAAGTTGATGAAGTTCAGTAATTCTGCTAAGTAGGCAGCAAAATAGCCCATGACGTATGGAGCAAGGAAGATATTAAAAGCAGACTAGCTCTGGCAAAAAGGCCATTCCCGGGCAAGAGAAATCTGCTACTAGTGTCAAACATAGATCTTAATTTGAGGAAGAAATTGTTCAGATTGTGCTTTTCGAGCACAGCATTGTATGGTAGTGAAACACTGGAACAAAAGAGAATCCATGCATTTGAGATTTGGTGCTACCAATTAACTTAAAAATTAGATAGACTGATAAGATAAGAAATGAGGAGGTTCTCCAAAGAATTGGTATGGAATGGAATATACGGAAAACACTGACAAGGAGAAGTTAGACACATCAGACGTCAGGGAGTAACTTCCATGGTACTCGGTAGACCGATAAGGGGTAAAACCTGTAGAAGACAGAGATTGGAATACATACAACAAATAATTGAGTACATAGGCTGCAGGTGCTATTCAGATGAAAATATTGGCATAAATGTGGATTCGTGACAGGCCATATCTAACCATCAGACGATTGATGAAAGAAACACCACCTCAAGGTAGAACCACAAAAATTTCTGCTGCTTTGTACTGTAACCATGCAAAAGATGCGTATGGATTGTTGTAAATAGAAGACCATTTATGGATTTTTCGCTTGACAAGGTGTTCTTGCAAAGCAGTGGGTAGTTGGTGACCTGGAAAAGTTGTTGAAACTAGGTAGTTGAAAGCGTAGGGACCCCGTTTTGTTACCTATATGAGGAATGAACGCTCAGGGTGCCTTCGAAACGGAACACCGGCATACCTGCTACTTTGTCATTGTGGAAGATGAGATTAATTGTAGAGGTCATCACCTTGAGACAGCTGTTTGGAAACGCTCCACAATGCCGCAAACTCTCCCAATTTCCATATGTTGCGGTGTTCTCCACATTTTAGTTAGTAAGAAACACCGCCTCTGCCTTTTATTTCAACCATCCTGTGTGTTGTAGGAGCAGCATAGTTTACACCATGCAATGTCCCGCTTTCTTTGAGAAACAATGGATCGAAACCTTTGAATGTCGGCTTAGCACTTGATACAGACCTATAAGTGATAGAGGAAAAGCAAAATGTTCGCTACTCTGATGTGTTACAGTAGAAAAACAATGTGTCAAATTTCTTATGAAAGAAGAACACAGGAACCCTCTCTCCTGATTGATAGTCTGTGGGATATGGTCCTCCTATGGTACAGATCATAGAACTTTACATTGGTCTGTGCAAGTGACTTCGATCACTGGACACCTGCTCCAATGGGCCACTACCTGTCCATTTCATAGGATCGCAACAGATGTTCGATGTCAGCACGAAGGCGGTATTTGTTTTCAGTATATAGGAGGAGAGGGATGCGCTAATATCTCATCGAGCCCTCTACCCGCTGACGTTAGCGAAGTTTCTGTAGTTAATAGTTTTATTCCGTTGGATGTTTTAAACATAACGAGGAAAGAGACACACACAGAGAGAGAGAGAGAGAGAGAGAAAGAGAGAGACTGTGCCGTCAAGGAAGTTTCTAACACCATTACAATTTCGTATTTCTAACGTAGTAATCAATCCAGATGGTGTCTACCCAGAGCTCGTACCACTGCTATTCCCATATTTGACAGCAATACTAAACGAGGTGTTGCGATCCAGATGATATGGAAATCAACTAGAACAAAAGTGATTAAAAAGGGAAACGATAAAGACCCGGAATCACCGAAAAGCTGTAGACCTATTTGATTATTAAACGTGTTGGAAAAACTTAAGAAACGTCTGTTGTGTGATCAGTTGCAGGCGCACAAGGAGGTATTGGGTCTAAACTATCGTCAGTATTGATTCAGGAAAGGGAAATCTAAAGACGATGTGGCAAATAACGCTCTTCAGAAATTCAACAACGTAGTATCCAGTCGCGCCTCATGATTTACATCATAGGGGGCATTTTGCAATCTTTGGTAGTTTATTTTGTTTTGTTTTAGGCCGCAAAGACAACGAGAGTCATACGCGCCCATGTGAAAAGTGTAGAACACGAAGACAAAGAGATGAGTCAAAAACGACTACGTGTCAATAACAAACAACGGAAGACAAGACAGCTAAAAACAGGGATGGGGAGAAAGATCTATAAAACACACCATAGGGAAACGGAGGTCCAGAACTAAAAATTAAATGGCCTCTGCCATATTGCTACGACAGATAAAAAGTAAACCACGGTCAACAGCCTGCGCGACATTCGCTAAGACGTCCGATAACTCACACAGCAAACACAAACGGGAACGTAAGCGGTTAAAAAAAGTGCATTCAGTCAGGAAATGGCAGAAAGTCCAAAGTCGGGTGCAATGGGCACAGGTGGGTTGGGAAACATCACATAACTAATGGCGATAGCTGAAGAGGGTGCCCAATATGCAACCTAGTTAAAATGATCTCCTAGGACCGAGAGGAGGCCGTCTAAGAAGCTAGGAGAGGCTTAATAGCCCAAAGCTGGTTCTCGTCAATGGAAGACCAGTGGTGATGCCAAAATGATACAACCTGCTGACACACGGCAACATTGACATCTTAAGGTTTTTAACATGCCTGTCAATCAGCGACTGTTGTATAACACAAAATTTTGAATAACACAGCCCTCAGTCGCGAACACAATTAATTTGTGATCTAGGTTTCGGTGTCGCAAGGGACACCTTCTTCGAACAAAATTAAAACTAAATGTCGCAGCATAACGTACCAAAAAATACGAAAGCTGCGGTCATACCTGACAGCGTCAGATAGCCATAATTAAATTAAAATGCAACAGAGGTGCAAGCCACTAGGGGCTGCCATGTGTCCTCTGCTACAGTCAACACAAAACTGAAACATCATGTGACTTGTGCGCCACGGCAGCTTCAAGACAATACCGCCATCTGATGGCTAATTGGTAAAACAAGCAATTTTGTAAGCATCTCTCGTAACTGCAGAGGGGGAAGTAAACAAACACCTGAACGGTGTACATGAAGTAATTACAATAGCGGGATACTGCATGATATAAAATACAACTAATGAATGACTGGCTGTAGTACAAAAATGCCAGAATAAATGCATAAAGAACACATATACGAAATAATCCATTAAATGACATTACTTCTTACTATAATAGATACGTTATAAAATCCAAAAAAGTTTTTTTTTAATTTACGTATATGAGCCGTAAATGTAGAAAGAAAAGGTATCTCTGAATCTGCAAGAGGTAGTTGGTACGTCAAAGTGTTAGATCTCGTCAAGCACCGGCTTTATACCATTGAAATAACTTCTTCCGCGCAACTGCACCTGCTCGTTGAGAAAAAGTCCGTCATTCGAAAGTAAATGCTTGAAAATTTCCAGCTCCTCCAAAATATCAAGTTTACGCCCTTTTTTTTCAATATGCAAAATTTCCAACTTCTCAACCCCTTTAGGAGAGTGGCCTCTGATTAACAGGCGATCTTCAAAAGAAGAATTAGGGGCACACTAACCGTTGTTCCTCAGAAAATGTTCTTTACAGTGAATTGAAAAGTCACGTCCTGTTTGACCAATATAATAGGCACCGCAAGTGTCACATGAAATCTTGTAGACGCCAGTAGCCTGGTCACAGTCTATATCCTCTACTTTGCAAACTACAGCAGCACTATTTAAGACGGAATAGCAACGAGTGAAGACAACCAAGTGTGGTACCCTTCTTGCCAATCTTCTTTCTGAGGATATCATCTACCAACCGAGCTTCGTAACCATTATTGACCGCCACGGTTTTAATAAGATTAATCTCATTATTAATTAAAGTTTTCTTTCGAGAGCGGAATGGAAAGTGCTCTGTGAATAGCCGCGAAAAAGACAGCATTTTTGCAAGAGGCTGGATGCGTAGAAGAAGCTGGAACGATTTGATCTCTTTACGGAAAATGTTGAAGGAAATTCTGTTTTCAATTAATGATAACGTAAGATCGAGGAAATTTAATTGACGATTTTCATTTTCTACTTCACAAGTGAACTTAATATTATCATGAAGATCATTAAACAGATTGGAAATGTGGTCGATCCCACCAGGAGGACTTTTGTAGACTACTAATACATCGTCAACGTATCTACAATAGGACAAAATGCCCAGATATGTAGCTGAAAACAACGTAAAGAATTTCACCTCCAACGAATTGATAAAAATATCGGCAAGAATTCCGGCTTGCGGGTTCCTCATGGCTAGGCCGTCATTTTGTTGGAACAGTTGCCCATTCAACATAAAGTAATTGTACTTAACTACAACGGTGATCAAATTCATGGAGTATGTAATTTCTTCATCACAGATATCTTTCTTAAACATACGCAGATTTTCCTCCACAATTTTAAGGGCTTCTTGCACGGGAACATTGGTGTAAAGGTTCTTTATGCCTAACGAAAACAATCTAGTAGTTTGTGTCTTCACTCGTTGCTATTCCGTCTTAAATAGTGCTGCTGTAGTTTGCAAAGTAGAGGATATGGACTGTGACCAGGCTACTGGTGTCTACAAGATTTCATGTGACACTTGCGGTGCCTATTATATTGGTCAAACAGGACGTGACTTTTCAATTCACTGTAAAGAAGTTTTCTGAGGAAAAACGGTTCGTGTGCCCCTAATTCCTCTTTTGCAGATCACCTGTTAATCACAGGGCACTCTCCTAAAGGGGTTGAGAAGTTGGAAATTTTGCATATTGAAAAAAAAGGGCGTGAACTTGATATTTAAGAGGACCTGGAAATTTTCAAGCATTTACTTTCGTATGACGGACTTTTTCTCAACGAGCAGGTGCAGTTGCGCGGAAGAAGTTATTTCAATGGTATAAAGCCGGTGCTTGACGAGATCTAACACTTTGACGTACCAACTACTTCTTGCAGATTCAGAGATACCTTTTATTTCGACATTTACGGCTCATATACGTAAATTAAAAAAAAACTTTTTTGGTTTTTATAACATATCTATTATAGTAAGAAGTAATGTCATTTAATGGATTATTTCGTGTATGTCTTCTTTATGCATTTATTCTGGAATTTTTGTACTACAGCCAGTCATTTATTAGTTGTATTTTATATCATGCAGTATCCCGCTATTGTAATTACTTCATGTACACCGTTCAGGTGTTTGCTTACTTCCCTCTCTGCAGTTACGAGAGATGCTTACAAAATAGCTTTGTCTTGATGTTGTCGTGGTGCACAAGTCACATGATGTTTCAGTTTTGTATTGACTGTAGCAGAGGACACATGGCAGCCCCTAGTGGCTTGCACCTCTGTTGCATTTTAATTTAATTATGGCTATCTGACGCTGTCAGGTACGACCGCAGCTTTCGTATTTTTTGGTATGTTATGCTGTGACATTTAGTTTTAATTTTTTCCGAAGAAGGTGTCCCTTGTTACACCGAAACCTAGGTCACAAATTAATTGTGTTCACGACTGAGGGCTGTGTTTTTCATAATTTTGAACATTGTGATCGTTGGAAGGAATATAGGTACTAGCGGGCTGAGATACGAGGACTGCAGCCTTGGCTGCAATGTCAGTGGCTTCGTTTCCTGTCAAACTGACATGGCCAGGAACCCACATAAACTTCACAGTGGCTCCATCAAAAGTGAGCAAACGATAGCTTTCCTGAACCCGATGTACTAAGGGATGGACAGTATGCACCACAAAGAGGCTTCGAAGGGCGCTGAATGAGTCCGAGTACATGACGCAATTGAAAAGCCTGTGTCGCCGGCCGTACTGCGTGGCCTGCCACAGGGCGAAGAGCTCTGCTGTAAATACTGAGCGTGTTCCGGAAGCCGATACAGAAAACGTCATCAGCAATGACAAAGCACACCCGACACCATGGTCAGTCAGAGAGCTGTCAGTGTACACAAAGCTACTATCGAGAAATTCATGCGAAGGTCGTGAAACTAAAGGCGATAGAGTGAGGCTGGAGTAGTGTCCTTAGGAAGCTAATGAAGGCCAAGGTGAACATGGGCCGCCGCACCAAGCCAAGGTGGTGCAGGGTTCACACCCTCTGGGCAAGTTGCAGGTAGCGTGAAGTTAACCTGCTGGAACAAGAGCCGAAAGCAAACTCCAGAAGGTAACAGAGAAGAGGGACATACCCCATACTGGCGAACAAACCAAAGAAGGAGGCATAGGATGAGTGGCCACGCATAGCAGACAAACGGCATCTGTATCTGCTGGGGAGAAAGTCACGGCTGTAGGATAGCGTATTTCGGCAGCTTCTGCATAGAGACTCTCAACCGAGCTAGTGTAAAAGACGCCAATGGCTAAACACATGCCACGGTGGTGGGTGGTATTGAGACGGCGTAAGAGAGACAGACATGCAGATGCATAAACGAAGAACCCATAGTCTAGTTTCGAACGGACAAGGGACCGATACAAACAGTAGAGGGTGGTTCGATCTGCAGCCCAGGAAGTGCCATTGAGGACACGTAGTTCACTGATGGACCACATGCAGTGGGCTGCCAGGTAAGGTGTGTGCGAGGATCAAAAGAGTCTCCTATTGAGCATGAGCCCCAGGAATTTCGAAGTTTCAACGAACGGAACAGCAACAGGCCCAAGACGTAAATATAGTGGGGGAAACCAACTGCGCCGCCAGAAATTCATATAAACGCATCGATGCTCCAGGAGCAAAGACGATCGAGACATCGCTGAAGGGGCAACTCAATGACACAGGTCCACGGAGAACTGCAATAGATGGCAAAATCGTCAACGAAAAGGAAGCCAGAGATGCCCAGTGGGAGACAGGCCATTATAGGATTAATCGCGATAGCAAAGAGGACGACGCTAAAGATGGAACCCTGAGGCACACCGTTTTCCTGGATAAAGGCATCTGACAATCCATAACTCACATGTACCATGAAAACTCGGCCTTTTAAAAGTTCCCAGGGAAGTAGAACAGGCGATCACAGAAGCCCCACGTGTAGAGAAGGTGTTAAAGGCTTTCTCCAAATCGAAGAAGACGGCCACAGTCCGGGATTTTCGGAAAAAACAAATCATGACATTGGTGGACAAAGTGATGGGATGGTCAACTGAAGATCACCGCACTCTAAATCCAAACTGTGCAGTGGTTAGTAGATTGTGAGACTTGAGCTACCATACCAGTCAGGCGTGAATCATACGTTCCATCACCTTGCAAATACAGCTGGTGAGAGAAATTGGGCGCTAGCTAGAAGGAAGGTGTCTGTCCTTAGGCAGCTTAGGTATGGGTATGATAGTGGCTTCACGCCAGCACCTGTGAAAGGTCCCCTCCGGTCAGATACACTGCTTGTTCACAAGATAAAGATGCTGCAACATTTGAATGTGAATTTTCTGTCCCTGGGACAGAGGACTAGGATGAAGTGAGAGCATGAACTAGCTCCTTTATAGTAAAGGCGGCATTTTAACATTCATGATCTTGAGAAGACAAGCCTATCACATAAGCCTCCACCGCTCGTTTCAGATGGAGGAAGGCATAGTGATAGTGGAAGGAGCTCGAAATCTCCGGAAAATGGGGCACAAGGTGTTGAAGATAGCAGTAGGGTCCACGATGACATCATCTGCTACTTTCAGGCCGGAAATTGGGGAATGGATCCCAGAGAGCCGTCAGAGGTTGGCCCACATGATAGAAGAGGGAGTGGAACTGTTAAAAGAACTTGTGAATGAAATCCAGCTAGCTGTTTTGCAATCTCGAAGCACACGACGACACTGTGCAGGCAACTGTTTATAATGAATGCAGTTTGCCATCGTAGGCTGATGGTTAAAAACGTAGACAGCACATCTCCGGGCGCAAATTGCGTCGCAGCACGCCTCAATTCACCAAGCGACTGGTACATGGCGTGGTTAAGTGGAAGTGCGAAGAATGGAACATTCTGTGGTGGTAAGGATAATGTTTGTAAGATATTCTACCTGTCCACCACAACTGGGGGAATGTTGTTTGGCAAAGGTAGCCAGGTAGGAGTAAAACCTCGGCCTGAGCAAGCAGCCATTTGGGTGTGCTCATAGATGGGGTAGGAGTCAGCAAACGAATAGTACATGTCAAGTGGACGGTCGAATATGTGTCAGAGAGAATGGGCCACTCGAGTCGATGGGCAAGTTGGGCAGTGCAGAAGGAGGGGCCCAAATGGGAATAGGTGTGTGTGGAGTCTGAAAGGAACGTGGGTGCTCCTGTGTCAAGTCAGAGGAGGTTAAGTTGATTGAGAAGGTCAGCCAAGAGGGCACCTCTCGGACAGGTTCTGGCTATGAACGTCATCCTGTATGAGCAGCATGAGATGGAATGTCGACCTAAGGGGGGGGGGGGGGGGGGAGGTCAAAACAGACTGGGAAGAAATGTAAGAGCATAAAGTGGTCATAAGGATGCAATGTTGTTTCCTGAAGGCAGACAACAAGTGAAAGCTGTGATTCTAAGAACAGCTGTAAATCTTCTTTGGTGGATCCAAGGCCACAAATGTTCCATTGGAGGAGAGTTATGATGGGGACGAAATGAAGGGCTGTTACCTCAGCGACTGGCGAGTGACAGTCTGCAAAGACGCGCTGCCACAGGGCACAGAATTGAAAGGATCCTGCTCCATGAGGTCTTCAGCATTCTTCTGCTGATGACCATGTAGTTTGGTCCCTTTCTCCAGTCCAACCAACCAACCAACAACCTTGCCTGGCCTACCTCAGTATCGCTGGCCCACACTACCAGCCGGTTTGCTGCACTGGACTCTGATGGCCATCAGTCCCTCTGACATCGGAGTAACTAAAACAGATAAACCATCACACTATAAGAGGGAACTACAATGGCCATAAAACTACAAATTATTGACAGAGAAGGAAGGAAGAAGGTGGAAGAAGAGGGGAGGGAAAGAAAGTTATCAATGACAGGGGCATGAAGGAAGAACCATGGGTAGACAAGATAGACACTCAAGATAAAACAGACCCCTTAAAGAAAGGAGTGGGAAGACAAAGGGCAGGGGTGAACCACCAAGCCCAGTCAAAGCCCCATCGGGACGAAGGGGGCAGCAAGACAGCCTGCCATCCCCTCCACCCACCGATATGATTGAAGGTCCCACCCTTAAATAAAGCGATAAAAAAAACCATCACGAAGAAATCGTAAAACTAGATCAGCCACTGAGGCACTGTCAGCTAACGCCAGGGACCTAACTTCTTAGTTCATCAGTCCCCTAGAACTTAGTACTACTTAAACCTAACTAACCTATCACACACATCCATGCCCGAGGCAGGATTCGAACCTGCGACCGTGGTGGTCGCGCGGTTCTAGACTGTAGCGCCTAGAACCGCTCGGCCACCTCGGCTGGCTCCGAAAAACACCCCAGATATTTTCACCAACTGATGGGAAAAAGAACAGCAAGAGGATAGACATGCAGCACGGAAGGGGAAAGATACTGCAAAGGCTGGAGCTCCTGGTAGCCAAGCACGAACCCGCCAAAGAGCGCGAGCCCCTTGGGTGGAATCTTCGGTAGTCTGCACTGTTCGCACACATTCGAGATCTCATGGTCCCCACGTGTCTATGTAAGAGCTTTGAAGATTACTGTAGTAGACGTAGCGTCCAGTGACTTGCGGGTAACAGCAAGGTAATCAGAAAGATTACCAAGGGCTGTCCTCAAGGCCCCATAAGTGGTCCACTGTTCTGGGACCTTAGTACAGAACCTCTATTACACCTGTTACACGAGGCAGATGCTACTGAAGGTGTTGTTGCATACGTAGATGACATCCTAGTAGTTGTGTCTGTAGCTTCCAGGGCAAGACTTGAAAACGCGAATGATGTGCTTGCTCAAATGCAAGAGCAACAAACTATACCTGTTCATAAAACCACACACATTCTTCTGGAGAGAAGACTTTCTCTTGCCAGAAATCTTTCTCTGGGGCCTTACGGAATACCTGTAAAATGCAGTACTAATTGTAGATATTTAGGCACTCTTCTAGACGAGAAAACAAACTTTCTAGAACACATAAAATCTGTTACTCCAAAAGCGGCCAAAATTATTTATAAAATTGCTCGTTCTGGCACTACTGTCTATACACTACCGTGTGGTGTGGCCGTATCAGGAAGCTGTCTTCAGTGGCATTATGGGCTTCGCTGTCAGCGTCTGGGCTCTTCACTTTAGACTAACAAGGGAACCTCCCCATCGCACCCCACTCAGATTTAGTTATAAGTTGGCACAGTGGATAGGCCTTGAAAAACTGAACACAGATCAATGGAGAAGACAGGAAGAAGTTGTGTGGAACTATGAAAAAAATAAGCAAAATATACAAACTGAGTAGTCCATGTGGAAGATAGGCAACATTAAGGACTGCTTGAGCACAGCAGTGCCGTGGTCCCGTGGTTAGCGTGAGCAGCTGCGGAATGAGAGGTCCTTGGTTCAAGCCTTCCTTCATGCGAAAAGTTTGATTTTTTATTTTCAGACAATTATCAGAGTTCAGGCACTCACATAATCAACTTCGCTCTCCAAAATTCCAGGAGATGTTCAGATTTGCTTGGACATATGCAGCATTTGACACGGAAAAATTTGAAAACGTTAAAAACATATGTTTTGACAGAGCACAGGGAAAACTGTGCGACTGTGAAACTGTTGCATTCATTTGTTGCAGTTTATGTGACAAACTCTTATGTTTTCATCACTTTTTTGGGAGTGATTATCACATCCACAAGAAAACCTAAATCGGGCAAGGTAGAAGACACTTTTTACCCATTCGCCAAGTGTACAAGTTAGGTGGGTCGACAACATATTCCTGTCATGTGACGCACATTCACCAGTGTCGTATGGAATATAGCAGACGTGTTTTCCTGTGGAGGAATCGGTTGACCTATGACCTCGCGATCATATGTTTTCGGTTCCCATTGGAGAGGCACGTCCTTTCGTCTACTAATCGCTCGGTTTTGCGGTGCGGTCGCAAAACACAGACATTAAACTTATTACAGTGAACAGAGACGTCAATGAACGAACGGACAGGTCATAACTTTGCGAAAATAAAAAAATTAAAATTTTCACTCGAGGGAAGACTTGAAACCAAGGACCTCTCGTTCCGCAGCCGCTCACGCTAGCCACGTGACCACGGCGCTCCTGAACGCAGGTTGTCCTTGATGTTGCTTATCTTGCACATGGACTACTCAGTTTGTATATTTTGCTTTTTTTTTCATAGTTCCACACAACTTCTTCCTGTTTTCTCGATTGATCTATATTCATTTTCTCAATGCCTATCCACTGTGCCAACTTATAACTAAATCTGAGGGGGGTGCGATGGGGAGGTTCCCTTGTAAGTAGCTACAAAACAATACTGCGAGGAATTCAGAAGCTCATCGATGGCTTTCGCACTGCACCTTTAGAGGGTTTACTGGTGATTCTCGAGTTACGTTCGATCGATATCGTGTTACGTCACAGGGCAGCGCTGTACTGGTTGAACCATGACCAATATGATCGTTTGCACTATATCATAGGAGCGCATATTACTGATAAAAGACATTTACGATCCTGGAAGTTAAATGAATGGCAATCTGACTGAGATACTAGGAGCACTGCAAGACTTGTTGACGGCATATTCCCCAGCATCAGGAACACGCTCAAGTAGCGCGACATTGCTCCTACTCGAGGCATAGTGCATCTGTTAATGGGTCACGATCCATTTCCCACACATCTGCATCGAGTGGGATGTAGCAACACATCAGTCTGTGAATGTGCAGAGGAAGGTTCCGCTAATCAGGTCACTCTCAGATGCCCCCTTTTGCAGGCAGTAAGAGACTGCACACAATTAGACTGCAATCTGAAAACAATTGTAAGCGATCAAGACTTGTGGACTAAAGTCAATATTATAATACATCAGATATCTCAAAGGCAACTGGTTAAATTTCAGTGTATAAGATCAAGAGGACGCTCTGAATATCAAAATAATGTCAACATGTCACAAGAAAATAAAAAAAGAACGCTATATCCCCATTGCGGGTGACGTAGAATAGTGTAGCAACAAACTATGAAAATAAAAGAAAGAATGCTATAAAAAATGGTTCAAATGGCTCTGAGCACTATGGGACTTAACATCGATGGTCATCAGTCCCCTAGAACTTAGAACTACTTAAACCTAACTAACCTAAGAACAGCACACAACACCCAGTCATCACAAGGCAGAGAAAATCTCTGACCCCGCCGGGAATCGAACCCGGGAACCCGGGCGCGGGAAGCGATAACGCTACCGCACGACCACGAGCTGCGCCCAATGAATGCTCTAGCTCCAATGTGGGTGATGTAGAATAGTGTAGCAACAATAGGTTTAGAAATGGGTTAGTTGTAGTTAGCCAATAAACCTCGAGTTTTTCTGAGGCTGCCAGTAATACATCTAGTAATGTAAGAGAAGATACTCACTTGGAACTTTGATTAATAACCTTTATTTCATGTACCTTTTAATTCATTCCTATTTTTCATTTCTACATTAATATTATCAGTGGTTGCTGTAAACATTATTTACTACTACATACACGTTATAAAGTATTGTGTGTCACCATGATTAACGAATATGACTGGTCTGTTTAGAGTTTCCGGATAACATATCAAAATTGTATCAATTGAAGGCAAAGTCAGAAAATGAGTCCATGATTACATCGTGGCAGTTCATCTTACAGGACCGTCTTGATCACACAAACTTTTTCACTTCACTGTTACTAGTTTCGGCTACTGCCTTCTTCACATTCGTTACGAACAAAACCGTGGGGTACCCAAAGAATTTCCATTAGCTGAAGCTAAATCTATAACAGACCACAAGAAAAGTAAACAAAGTATTTACATGATTAACAGCCGTGCATACCTGCCATACATATAATGAAATATTATGATGTTGGTATCAACGTCAAATTACACTCCTGGAAATTGAAATAAGAACACTCGTGAATTCATTGTCCCAGGAAGGGGAAACTTTATTGACACATTCCTGGGGTCAGATACATCACATGATCACACTGACAGAACCACAGGCACATAGACACAGGCAACAGAGATGCACAATGTCGGCACTAGTACAGTGTATATCCACCTTTCGCAGCAATGCAGGCTGCTATTCTCCCATGGAGACGATCGTAGAGATGCTGGATGTAGTCCTGTGGAACGGCTTGCCATGCCATTTCCACCTGGCGCCTCAGTTGGACCAGCGTTCGTGCTGGACGTGCAGACCGCGTGAGACGACGCTTCATCCAGTCCCAAACATGCTCAATGGGGGACAGATCCGGAGATCTTGCTGGCCAGGGTAGTTGACTTACACCTTCTAGAGCACGTTGGGTGGCACGGGATACATGCGGACGTGCATTGTCCTGTTGGAACAGCAAGTTCCCTTGCCGGTCTAGGAATGGTAGAACGATGGGTTCGATGACGTTTTGGATGTACCGTGCACTATTCAGTGTCCCCTCGACGATCACCAGTGGTGTACGGCCAGTGTAGGAGATCGCTCCCCACACCATGATGCCGGGTGTTGGCCCTGTGTGCCCTCGGTCGTATGCAGTCCTGATTGTGGCGCTCACCTGCACGGCGCCAAACACGCATACGACCATCATTGGCACCAAGGCAGAAGCGACTCTCATCGCTGAAGACGACACGTCTCCATTCGTCCCTCCATTCACGCCTGTCGCGACACCACTGGAGGCGGGCTGCACGATGTTGGGGCGTGAGCGGAAGACGGCCTAACGGTGTGCGGGACTGTAGCCCAGCTTCATGGAGACGGTTGCGAATGGTCCTCGCCGATATCCCAGGAGCAACAGTGTCCCTAATTTGCTGGGAAGTGGCGGTGCGGTCCCCTACGGCACTGCGTAGGATCCTACGGTCTTGGCGTGCATCCGTGCGTCGCTGCGGTCCGGTCCCAGGTCGACGGGCACGTGCACCTTCCGCCGACCACTGGCGACAGCATCGATGTACTGTGGAGACCTCACGCCCCACGTGTTGAGCAATTCGGCGGTACGTCCACCCGGCCTCCCGCATGCCCACTATACGCCCTCGCTCAAAGTCCGTCAACTGCACATACGGTTCACGTCCACGCTGTCGCGGCATGCTACCAGTGTTAAAGACTGCGATGGAGCTCCGTATGCCACGGCAAACTGGCTGACACTGACGGCGGCGGTGCACAAATGCTGCGCAGCTAGCGCCATTCGACGGCCAACACCGCGGTTCCTGGTGTGTCCGCTGTGCCGTGCGTGTGATCATTGCTTGTACAGCCCTCTCGCAGTGTCCGGAGCAAGTATGGTGGGTCTGACACACCGGTGTCAATGTGTTCTTTTTTCCATTTCCAGGAGTGTATACATGTAGGTGCATTGTGGGTGCTGTTGATGACCTGGATGTATGTGGCCAGCAGAGGGCACTACAGCTAGGGTACATGAGTAGCCAGTATCACACATTTAACAGTTAAAATGCAGTATGAGTAGTCATTAATTCAAATTACTTCGCATGGCAACATCAGCAAAAATGGAGACTTATGTACACAGAAAACGGAAAACGGAATTACTTATTTTGATGTATTTAGAAACTTGCTACTGTCAGCATCGTCGAGCGCCGGCCCCCAGCGGCGAGGACAGTGGGCCTTCTTACGCCAGCTTCGCCGCTGGCAGAGAGCCTGTATAGGGAGAGAGTGGCCAACCGGACGATGCGGCGGTCATTTTTCTGCCAAACTGCGGGCGGGACTTTTGAATGGCCAGTATTGGAGTAGTGGAGTACACACTCACCGAATCAAAAGCACAAGACAATATGGTGAAATCATTCGGTAAATGCCTTTCTTTACAGCTATCACATACTCATAGTAGCCTACTACGTACAGCACAGGAAAATTGGATACATTGACTGTAAAAATTATTCGGTAATTGCATTTATCTCCTTTAAATTTCGTTTACTAGACAATCTAAGCAACGTAAATAAAAAAAAATAGGGTATAGCATTTGCTTTGTATCGGAAGTGCATAACGCTAAAGATTTAACGTAACTGAATTACATCAGATGAATGAAAGTTGTAAGCAGTTGTTTACTTGTGACATGCAAAAAGTGTGAGACGTACTTCTTGTCACGTCTTCAAACTTTTTGCATGTCACAAGTAAACAACTGCTTACGACTTCCTTTCATCTCTCGTAGATAACAAACGAAAAAGATTACAAAAATCAGGTAATGTTAAATGTAGGCTACTGTGATAACGACCAAACATAACAAGAAAACTACCGTATCCCTTCTACCCCACAGTAAGTAGGCCTATTAAAAACTGTCTTCAAGAGTACCTACAATTATTTACTATGAATAATGTTTCAGCAACCACGACAACTGCGGAAAACGTGCTTACAACTTGCCTGCGTCAACAGCCAGGCAACAATACTGAAACCAGAATAATGCCTAGTGTTCTGATTCGGAACGAAATAAAGTTTGACGCTATAAAGCATGGCACAACGAGTGACTGCGTGTGAGATCGCTCTCCAAGCTTTTATATATTTTTAGGTTTCAGATACATATGTTAACGGTTTTTGTGATAATATTTACTATGGAAGTGACTTATTAGTGGTTTCTTCATTCACCTCTGCCTTTCTTGTGTTGTGACCTGATATTTGTGAGTGTTTCGTATCGAGCAACGTAACCTCTTACCTGTGTTTACATTCCGCGCTGACCAGTTGCAGCTGTAGCGGCGCATCAAAAGCTAAGTACTAATTAATTGCTTGTGTATAGTGGTTTATTTAGGAACTTTAGTAGTCTTCAACCGGAGCTTTTTGTGTTTTGTGGTGAAATAATTTCAGAAGAACCTTTTGGGAACTGTTTTCAGCTTCATTACTGTGTCATTAGACGTTTGATTCTCTTTCTGTATTAGTCTTTTGTTACATTCACATTTGTTGTTTATTAATACTGTTAATAATAGTAGTTCCTTCCCTTGTAGAGTAAGTTTGTGATTATTGTAGTCAGGTTTTTAACATCTTCTTATTGTAGTAGCGGAACTTAGTAAAAGTAAAATTTTACCATGAGTGAAAAGTGTGGGCTTTGCCGTAGGTTCGTGAGTAGTGGATTGCGGTGTGAGACTTGTTCGAAGTATTTTCACTCGGGGGAATGCAGTGGGGAAGCCAGTGGGCATTCTGGTGAGATCCTCTCCTGGAACTGCAGGTTATATAGCAAAAGTAAGTTGATAGAGGAGCAGGAGTGTAAGATCTGTGCCCTTCAGGTGCAGTTGAAAAACGCATAGGAGGAGCTAGATAGGATGAGGAGGGAGAAGGTGGTTGGGGAATGTGAGCTGGCTGTTGGCAAGAGATCTGCTAGGAGAAGAAGATTTTCAGATAGTTTTACTATTGGTGTTTACAATAGATATGACCAACTGTCAGAGTCTAGTGGAGAGGAATCTCTAGTAGCTGTAGATGTAGGAAGTATGCAGCAGACCTCAGTAGTTACGGTGGCTAGAACAGTTGCAAAGTCGAAGAAGAAGGTTCTGCTGTTAGGTAGTTCTCATGGCAGAGGTGTAGGCCAGTAGTTGCAGAAAGTGCTGGGGAGTGAGTACCCGGTCACCAGCATTGTGAAGCCCAATGCAAGATTGGCTTAGGTGACTGTTAACATAGGGGGGTTATGTAGGGATTTTACTAAAGAGGATCAGGTAGTGATTGTGGGTGGGGCTGGTAATAGTATTGATAGGGATGGGGAGTATGACATAGATGGTGACCTGGAAAAGATAGCCACTCAGACTGGCAACACGAATGTGCATTTCGTGGAACTGTTTCAGCGTCACGATCGGCCTCATCTTAATACAGCCGTCAGGCGTAATTACATGAAACTTGGGGGTGCGCTGATGACAGAAAGCATGGGTCACATTTCAGTGGTGTCGGTGGAGTCTATCAGCAGGACGGATTTCACTATACATGGCCTGCACCTCAACAGGTATGGGAAGAGGACGTTGGCAAAGCTTATAGGTGACAGCATAGGTGGGGTGGGTGGGATCACTCATGGGAAAATTCCTGCAGTAGTGGGTGTTAGAGCTGCACCTTCTTTAGATTGAAGTCAGCTGATAGGTATTCCTGCTTAAGGGAAGTCTCTCTAACAAAGGAACCACTTTCGACAAAGCTTAGGTATCCGAGTAATAAGGGAATTAGTATATTTCATCAAAATATACAAGGTATTAGAGATAAAGTTAGTCACCTGCTTATAAATGTTGACTCTGAAATTATTGGTATATCTGAACACTTCTTAAATAAGGAGATAATTCAGAGGCTTCCTTTACCAGGATACAGGTTGGCTGGCAGCTTTTCGAGGAGCTCTTTGCGATGTGGGGGAGTAGCCATGTATGTGAAAATACACTCATGCGATTGAGCTTTGGCGCAAGGCCAGCGCTTACGCAAGGCCGACCTTGGGCATTGATGATGTCACACAGTGGTGATGTCATGCTCTGCGCGACAAAAAACTGTTCTCACTCTATGGCCCCCGTTTACAGGAGCATGACATCACCACTGTGTGACATCATCAATGCCCAAGGTCGGCCTTGCGTAAGCGCTGGCCTTGCGCCAAAGCTCAATCGCGTACGCGGGCGGTCTAGAGATCCTACCGCCCGCGTACGGGATTCGCCTCAGCCAGTCGACACTTGCATGTGGCATATATAAGGAGTAACAGTCTAAGCCGGCTTCAGTCGGCGTGCAGCAGCGCGTGCAGCAGCATCGTACTATTATTTGAGATGCCACCATACAGAAGAAGATATAGACGTTCCCGTCTATAAGGCCTTAGAAGATCTTGAGGTCAAAGTAGCTAACAAAGGAGCACAAGTTATTTTGCAAGGTCCATCTGTGTTTTGTGGGTGCATTATTAATTTTACACTTACCCAATTAGATGCACATCAAGCTGGCAATGGTTGGATTACAGTTGCTGTTGTTCGTTATAATGGCAATACAGTGAATAAAGTTACTGGTTTGGAAGCATTTAATGCAAGAGATGTTATAGCTTATCGCACTTTTCATGTTGGAGAAGTTTTTAATAGAGACTTGGGCGTCTCCTACTTCATATCTAACCAGGCATTTTCGTTCAGAAAAAGAAATCATCGTAAAATAAGTGAACAGGAGAGTGTATGTCTCCCATTTGAGTCAATTGATGTTTCAAAGTACTGCACTGAAAAGTGGTTTGAACGTTGTGCAGCTGTGGTTAAATTTAACGGAGCTAAACTTCTAACTGTTGTTACACTCCTGGAAATGGAAAAAAGAACACATTGACACCGGTGTGTCAGACCCACCATACTTGCTCCGGACACTGCGAGAGGGCTGTACAAGCAATGATCACACGCACGGCACAGCGGACACACCAGGAACCGCGGTGTTGGCCGTCGAATGGCGCTAGCTGCGCAGCATTTGTGCACCGCCGCCGTCAGTGTCAGCCAGTTTGCCGTGGCATACGGAGCTCCATCGCAGTCTTTAACACTGGTAGCATGCCGCGACAGCGTGGACGTGAACCGTATGTGCAGTTGACGGACTTTGAGCGAGGGCGTATAGTGGGCATGCGGGAGGCCGGGTGGACGTACCGCCGAATTGCTCAACACGTGGGGCGTGAGGTCTCCACAGTACATCGATGTTGTCGCCAGTGGTCGGCGGAAGGTGCACGTGCCCGTCGACCTGGGACCGGACCGCAGCGACGCACGGATGCACGCCAAGACCGTAGGATCCTACGCAGTGCCGTAGGGGACCGCATCGCCACTTCCCAGCAAATTAGGGACACTGTTGCTCCTGGGGTATCGGCGAGGACCATTCGCAACCGTCTCCGTGAAGCTGGGCTACGGTCCCGCACACCGTTAGGCCGTCTTCCGCTCACGCCCCAACATCGTGCAGCCCGCCTCCAGTGGTGTCGCGACAGGCGTGAATGGAGGGACGAATGGAGACGTGTCGTCTTCAGCGATGAGAGTCGCTTCTGCCTTGGTGCCAATGATGGTCGTATGCGTGTTTGGCGCCGTGCAGGTGAGCGCCACAATCAGGACTGCATACGACCGAGGCACACAGGGCCAACACCCGGCATCATGGTGTGGGGAGCGATCTCCTACACTGGCCGTACACCACTGGTGATCGTCGAGGGGACACTGAATAGTGCACGGCACATCCAAACCGTCATCGAACCCATCGTTCTACCATTCCTAGACCGGCAAGGGAACTTGCTGTTCCAACAGGACAATGCACGTCCGCATGTATCCCGTGCCACCCAACGTGCTCTAGAAGGTGTAAGTCAACTACCCTGGCCAGCAAGATCTCCGGATCTGTCCCCCATTGAGCATGTTTGGGACTGGATGAAGCGTCGTCTCACGCGGTCTGCACGTCCAGCACGAACGCTGGTCCAACTGAGGCGCCAGGTGGAAATGGCATGGCAAGCCGTTCCACAGGACTACATCCAGCATCTCTACGATCGTCTCCATGGGAGAATAGCAGCCTGCATTGCTGCGAAAGGTGGATATACACTGTACTAGTGCCGACATTGTGCATCTCTGTTGCCTGTGTCTATGTGCCTGTGGTTCTGTCAGTGTGATCATGTGATGTATCTGACCCCAGGAATGTGTCAATAAAGTTTTCCTTTCCTGGGACAATGAATTCACGGTGTTCTTATTTCAATTTCCAGGAGTGTATTTATAGATCCCCAGACTCCGATTTGACAACATTTTTGCTAAAGCTAGAGGAGGTTCTTGGTTCACTTTATAGGAAATACAAAAAGTCAGTTATATGTGGTGACTTCAATATTAATTGTATAAGTGATTTTGCAAGGAAGAGGATGCTGGTAGACCTCCTTAATTCATATAATCTTATGCAAACCGTATTCTTTCCAATGAGAGTGCAAGGGAACAGTAGAACAACCATAGACAACATTTTTGTTCATTCCTCATTACTAGAAGGGCATTCTGTTAGCAAAAAGGTGAATGGCCTTTCAGATCATGATGCACAAATTTTAACTCTAAAAGATTTTTGTGCTGCAACACGTGTTAAATATAGTCATCAGCTGTTTAGGAAAGCTGATCCAGTTGCTGTAGAGACCTTTGTAAACCTTATCAAGAAACAAGAGTGGCAAGATGTTTATAGCGCTGATACAGTAGACGATAAATATATGTTTTTCTCAAGACTTTTCTCGTGCTCTTTGAAAGTTACTTTCCGTTAGAACGTTCAAAACAGGGTACTAGCACAAACAGGCAGCCTGGGTGGCTGACTAGAGGGATAAGAATATCTTGTAGAACAAAGTGGCAATTATATCAAAACGTTAGAAACAGTCAAAATCTAAATGCAGGATCCCATTACAAACAGTATTGTTAGGTGCTTAAAAACGTTATTAGGAAGGCAAAAAGTATGTTGTATGCAGATAGAATAGCTAAGTCTCAGGATAAAATTAATACCATATTGTCAGTCGTAAAGGAAGTGGCTGGTCTGCAGAGACAGGTCGAGGATATAGAATCAGTGCGTAGTGGGAATGTCTGTGTTACTGATAAGTCGCATATATGTACAGTATTTAATAATCACTTTCTGAATATAGCAGGTGAACTAAATAGAAACCTAGTCCCAACAGGGAATCATATAGCGCGAGACTGTTACCTGAAATGCTCCTCCATGATACTGACACGAGGGAGATTGAGTTAATAATTAAATCACTAAAGACCAAGAACTCTCATGGATATGACGGGGTATCTAGCAGAATACTGAAGTATTGTTAGCCCAGTACTTAGCCATATCTGTAACATTTCCTTTCGGAGTGGTCGGTTTCCTGACCGATTAAAGTACTCGGTAGTGAAGCCACTTTATAAAAAGGGAGACGTTGATAATGTTGACAATTTTAGACCTATTTCTATGCCATCGGTGTTTGCTGAAGTTATCGAGAAGGTTGTATATACAAGGTTACTGGAGCATTTAAACTCACATAATTTGCTGTCAAATGTTCAGTTTGGTTTTAGAAATGGTTTAACAACTGAAAATGCTATATTCTCTTTTCTCTGTGAGGTTTTGGACGGATTAAATAAGAGGTTTCGAACGCTAGGTGTTTTCTTTGATTTAACGAAGGCTTTTGACTGTGTTGACCACAATATATTACTGCAGAAGTTGGACCACTATGGAGTAAGGGGAGTAGCTTACAATTGGTTCGCCTCTTACTTTAAGAACAGAAAGCAGTAGGTGATTCTCCGCAATATTGAGAGTGGTAGTGATGTTCAGTCCCAATGGGGCACTGTTAAGTGGGTCGTTACCCAAGGGTCGGTGCTGGGCCACTGCTGTTTCTTATTTATATAAATAATATGCCTTCTAGTGTTACAGGTGATTCAAAAATATTTCTGTTTGCTGATGTCACCAGCATGATAGTGAAGGATCTTGTGTGTAATATTGAAACAGTATCAAATAATGTAGTTCAGGAAATAAGTTCGTGGATTGTGGAAAATAATTTGATGCTAAATCACAGTAAGACTCAGTTTTTACAGTTTCTAACTCACAATTCAACAAGAACCCATATTTTGATCAGACAGAATGAGCATATTATAAGCGAGACGGAACAGTTCAAGTTCCTAGGCGTTCGGATAGATAGTAAGCTGTTGTGGAAAACCCATGTCCAGGATCTTGTTCAGAAACTAAATGCTGCTTTATTTATCATTAGAACAGTATCTGAAATAAGTGACACTTCAATACGAAAAGTACGAGGTGCATTCAAGTTCTAAGGCCCCCGATTTTTTTCTCCGGACTGGAAAGAGATAGAAACATGCGCATTGTTTTAAAATGAGGCCGCGTTCATTGTCAATACGTCCCAGAGATGGCAGCACCGTACGGCAGATGGAATTTTATTGCCAGCGGCGAAAATCAGAACTGTTTTAAATACTTAAAATGGCGACGTTTTCTTTACTTGAACAGCGTGCAATCATTCGTTTTCTGAATTTGCGTGGCGTGAAACCAATTGAAATTCATCGACAGTTGAAGGAGACATGTGGTGATGGAGTTATGGATGTGTCGAAAGTGCGTTCGTGGGTGCGACAGTTTAATGAAGGCAGAACATCGTGTGACAACAAACCGAAACAACCTCGGGCTCGCACAAGCCGGTCTGACGACATGATCGAGAAAGTGGAGAGAATTGTTTTGGGCGATCGCCGAATGACTGTTGAACAGATCGCCTCCAGAGTTGGCATTTCTGTGGGTTCTGTGCACACAATCCTGCATGACGACCTGAAAATGCGAAAAGTGTCATACAGGTGGGTGCCACGAATGCTGACGGACGACCACATGGCTGCCCAAGTGGCATGTTGCCAAGCAATGTTGACGCGCAACGACAGCATGAATGGGACTTTCTTTTCGTCGGTTGTGACAATGGATGAAACGTGGATGCCATTTTTCAATCCAGAAACAAAGCGCCAGTCAGCTCAATGGAAGCACACAGATTCACCGCCACCAAAAAAATTTCGGGTAACCGCCAGTGCTGAAAAATGATGGTGTCCATGTTCTGGGACAGCGAGGGCGTAATCCTTACCAATTGCGTTCCAAAGGGCACTACGGTAACAGGTGCATCCTACGAAAATGTTTTGAAGAACAAATCCCTTCCTGCACTGCAACAAAAACGTCCGAGAAGGGCTGCGCGTGTGCTGTTTCGCCCCTGCACATCGAGCTAACGTTACGCAACAGTTTCTTCGTGATAACAACTTTGAAGTGATTCCTCATGCTCCCTACTCAACTGACCTGGCAATGAAAGACACTCTCCGTGGCCGCACATTCACCAGCCGTGCTGTTATTGCCTCAGCGATTTTCCAGTGGTCAAAACAGACTCCTAAAGAAGCCTTCGCCGCTGCCATGGAATCATGGCGTCAGCGTTGTGAAAAATGTGTACGTCTGCAGGGCGATTACGTCGAGAAGTAACGCCAGTTTCATCGATTTCGGGTGAGTAGTTAATTAGAAAAAAAATCGGAGGCCTTAGAACTTGAATGCACCTCGTAGTCTACTTCGCATATTTTCATACGCTTATGTCGTATGGTATTATTTTTTGGGGTAATTCTTCTGATTCAAAAAGGGTATTTTTGGCTCAAAAACGGGCTGTTCTAGCTATATGTGGTGTAAGTTCGAGAACCTTTTGTCGACCTCTATTCAATAGTCTGGGAATTCTGACATTGCCCTCACAGTATATATTTTCCTCGTAATTTCGTTTGTTGTTAGCAATATTAGTCTATTCCCAAGAGTTAGCAGCTTTCACTCAATTAATACTAGGCAGAAATCCAATCTGCATGTGGAATGCACCTCCTTGACTCTTGTACAGAAGGAGTGCACTATTCTGCTGCATCCATTTTCAATAAGCTACCACAAGAACTCAAAAATCTTAGCAGTAGCCCAAACTCTTTTAAGTCTAAACTGAAGAGTTTCCTCATGGCTCACTCCTTCTATTCTGTCGAGGAGCTCCTGAAAGAGCTAAAAAATTAAGCAAATTCCAGTGTTACATTGTTGATTTTCTTTATTTAAACTTACGACTTGTCACCTGAATATGTTTTTTTATATTTCATTTTATCTGTTTCTAATATCGTGTTATAATTTCATGTATTGACTCGTTCCATGACCATGGAGACTTCTCCTTAATTTGGTCCCACGGAACAATAAATAAATAAATAAAAATAAAATAAACAACAATTACAGGAACTCTCCGTTTCCAGCAAGGACTGTCAGATATTTGCTTCAGAAAAGCTTGTGATGCTACCAGTATGCACGCAAACGCTAATTACGTATTAAAAACCATATACAACTAAATCGAACATGCATGCACAACGCATAAGAAGTCTCACAATAATTCAAATAGCTTTTAATCGTTTCCAAAAGTCCTCTGAACTTCAACTCAAAAGCACGGCGAACATAGGAAGCGCGAGAGACGTTTGGCAGAAAAATCGCGCCAAAGCTAATCAACCAATGACGGCATCTTCACCTATGGCCACTCTTTCTGTATACAGGCTCTTTAGCCGCTGGAAAACAAGAGCGCCATCTGAGAAGCCACGAGGCGGCGCTACTCATGAGATCCCACTCCGGATGTATTACCGACTAATGACTTTTAATTAACAGTCATTGTTTCGTTATTATCTTACACTTACGGTTATGGTTCAATTGTGTTGGCACGATGGAGGGTTTCCATTTATAGATGAGATTTTATTTTTAAACTCTTTGTACTGACTTTTACACATTTGTGTGTTTTACTTCGCCAGGCTAGGAGCTTCCCATTATAACTATTTGCACTTTTTATGTGGATTTTAAGTGCTGATCTAATTCCACATATTGCACATCAGTACATGTTTTATTGTCAGACGCTCATTTTGCCATGTTAAGTGATTTTAATTAAAGACTATGCATAGCACATTTTAACTTAAATTTTCGATACCGGTTAGTCACGCAGCCTGGCCTTAGTGCCCTCTGCTGGCCGCGGTTCTTTGTATAAATACCACATGCATCCAGGTCATCACCATCACTTACTATATACGTACACATATAGTTTGTCTTATATACCAACATCAGAATATTTCATGGTATGCATGGCTGGTATGCATGGTTGTTAATCGTGTAAATATTTTTTATTGTTCTTATGTATGACCAGGCCTGTCATAGATTTTGAAACGTCCCCTTTGAAAAATTTCTGAATTACTGTGCTGATAAACCTCTTACATTATTTGCTTTTCAAACAGCTGAGCAAAACTGAACGTACTCAAACATTCACTAAAGTGACACACAATATTTTTAGCGCAACGCAATCTGACTTTCAGAAATCCCTACAAAAGAATGGCCCTGACTAACATTAAACTATACCTTTCACAAATCACTTACCTCACAAAAATCTTCATTACTCGAACTACTGCAATACAGCGAGCGCCACTACTGCCAGCTAAATAAAAGATTCAAACTACGCAAGGCACTAACTACTGATAGGCATAGTTAGCAATTGAAAGATGTTAATAGAGAACAAACAATGTATTTACCTCAATAGTCATCAAAAGTCATAATATATACAGCAGTTCATGACATCCATTTTTACAAATTTCAAAACTCCGCCATTTCTCTCCCCACATCCACCACTGCTGGCGGCTCACCTCCAACTGCACAATGCTACGCGCTGTTCACATCCAGCTGCCCAACACTACAATGGCAGACAACAATGCAAACTAGCCACAGACAGCACAAAGCACAGCCAGTGATTTTCGTACAGAGCGCTACGTAACGTTGCCAATAAGAAAACATAAACAGCCTACTTACATAGCCCCCATACTCCCCACAAAAAATGTTACAAATTGTTTTGGGCAGTGGCCAATAATGATTTGATAAAATTTTTCATAATTACAATAACAAAGATATCAAATGCACACACTTATTGATACAATGTTGGTCAAAAGCTAAAATTTTCTCACAGTCCAAAAAGACAGTCCTGATAATGCATCACAGTAAAATTGCAGTGTTTTTCTCAAAGTCTGAGCAGTAAAAGAAAATGCACACGGAAGTAGTGGATTTCCATGCAGTCTTGAAGAAGTAGTGTTGTCCTTCCAACAGAAAGACAATGCTGACTCTTGACATGCTGACAGTTAATGGGCCACAACAAAGCAAACCCACAGCAGAGTCATTCGACGTTTTGAAGAATATTGGTAGGTAGATCATCACAGAGCAGACCCACTGTAGTCCTGGTAGAGATTACGGTATTGGTGGGCCACTAGAGGTGCAGACCCAGTGCAGTCCTTGTAGACATTATGGTAATGGTGAGTCATCAAAAGTGTAGACCCACTGTAGTCCTTGTAGAGATGGCCAGCAGCCATCTGTTGTGACTGTGCAGGTGCACAATCACCATTGAAGAGTCTTGCAGATAATATAGCAAGTACATAACCACCACTTGTGCACTCACAAAGTTTTTGGAATTGTCCTTAGAACCAGCAATGCTGTTATCCAGTCCCTTGCTGAATTATTAACACACGTGAAAACACTATCAGTCCCTACTTCTCACATATTGTCCATATACTATGACCAACAGAAATGTGTGCAGTGAAATGTAACTTACAAGTTACTTAATTTGATGAACTGGTGTCAATTACAATTTTATAACATAAGAATACAATAACAAAGGTACAAAATACATCATTAAAAACATAATAATACAGATAACATTTGTAGTAATACAGGCTTTACAAAATAATAGAAATAAACATATACATCAGTGTTACAGGAATTACGAGATAAGTAAATACATAAAAGGTCAGAATAACTTTTGAAACATCAACTTTACACATAAGCATTAAAACAAAACAGAATAAATAATGTCTAACATCTTTACAAACTAAATAACATATTATTAATGCAAATTATATTTGAGGATAACAGTATTCCTCATCATAGTTCATGTAGCTGAGTATTAGAAAAATTCTACAACATAAGTCTTATCAGATAAACGTATAAAGACAGGAAGAACATAAATACACAATGGTACACAAACACATAGTGGGATAACACAAAAGGAAAGGACAAGGTTCGTTTTCAGTGTAACATTTGGTACTGCAGTCCAACCCAGAACTTCATTCCATAGATCATTCGTCTTATTTCAACCTTCGCTTCCACAAAAAAAATCCTATCCAAGCATGCTTTCCGTATTTTTCTCATATAACCTCTCAGTGCATTTCTTCAAATTCATCGCAACTCATTCTCTTATATAGTCTACCCCTTCTTAAGCTAACTTAAATTTACTGAGCTCAGATGCTAAACTAAGGGACGAGGCAATGCAGCAGCACAAAACAATTAACGCAAATAGCAATGAAAAAAATGCAAAGCAATTGCAATATTACAACTAATATAAGGCAATGTGCAGCAAACAAGAAAAATAAATCAGTAGTAAACTGGCTTAGAAGAGTAACACAAAGTCAAATTCAGTAACACTATGCCTGGCAAACAGCAGCAGCAAATGAAATAACTTATATCTAAACATGACATAGCTCAAGCAAAAAAAAAACATTACACTAAAGACAATAATGCAGACAAGGGAAATGTATATTCACATCTTAATGTCTATGTAATTAAAGTGGTGCACCACAAAAACTAATTCTACAAAAAATGACCAAGTACTTGAAAAGAAAATTCTGTATGCAATTCCTGTGAAATGTTTTTGTGCTCCTTCGTTTTTTTTAAGTACACCATACAGTTATTTTTTTTTACTGGATCTGTAGGCATAAGATATTTATATTAGTACATCTATAAAAAGTTATTTTAACCAATGCTGCAGTGCAGCTAGGAACTAGATATTAAAGAAAATGAGCAAATATGTACAAAGGAAGGCATGAAACATCATTCATGAGCCATATGGCATTTCATAAGGTAGTAAAAAAATCTCTCAACTCTCGTAGAAAGATACTTGTCATAATCAGGTGTGCAGATGTAACAATGTTTCCAAGTAATGAGTGTGTCGTATTTGCGGTGTTTTCTATAAAGGAATGTCAATAGCGAGGTTAATGGGCTCCCCTTTTTTTTCTACCTGTGCCTCTGAAAAGGCACCACTAATGGCTTTTTCTCCAGCCATCTGACACAGCTGGGTGCCCACGACGCATTACGTGCAGGTGGTCACTTAACTTTCTTACGGAAATATTTACGACAGCGGTTTCCGCTACAGTGACAGTCTCATATAAAAATATTTTACAGGTCAAGAATTTACGTTGCAAATGTGTAGAAAC
The DNA here is from genome assembly GCF_023864275.1 of Schistocerca cancellata. Taxonomy (NCBI): domain Eukaryota; kingdom Metazoa; phylum Arthropoda; class Insecta; order Orthoptera; family Acrididae; genus Schistocerca; species Schistocerca cancellata. The sequence goes on along the minus strand of NC_064627.1, from coordinate 77,355,348 downwards.
AAAATCCTATAAATATAACAGTGTCCAAAAAATTTTCGCTGGCATTGTGATACATTCACGCATTTACACACATTTCATAACTCTTAAAGTACGATTCTTGGTTTACAACATCCTTTATCACAAGTCAGAGTCCCTAACCACTACTCATTATTCCTTACCTTATTACACATATACATATTCGTCGACACTTCTTCAATATTTCATCATAATAAATACGTAGCATAATAAACATTCCTCAACAGCACAATACACATCGTCGTCGTAATAATAACATCATAACACCTCTGTCAAATCTCAAAAACGTCGTAGCTTTCTGCAATAATTTCAAAACCTAAAGAAAATTCTCTGCTCATTTCAATAGTGTCATCTACCTCAAACGTACTTTAAAAATCATGATCCCATCCCAAATACATCATTCAAAGCTCTCACAGTATCACAATGGTTCCGAATAAATATGAACAGTTCACAAAGTACAGACAAAATACAATTTCATAAGTGTGAAGTTATCCAACTGTGTAATTGCGTAAACATGTGCCACTGATGTAGTAAAAAAATGTTTGTCTCTCCCAGTTAAATGATCAGATAGCTGTGTAATTTATGTGTTAGAGAAATATGGTACCGATGTGTAAAGTTGTATAAGCAAATACCATATTAGCTAGGGCTCCTTGTGCTTTCCAAACACATGGTACACAAAGTAGGCATGTACCCCCTGAGGATTAATGTGATTACACCCTCAGGTGTTACAGATTACAGCAATGGAATGAAATGTATAACGGAAAACCTTTGTATCATTGTACTTCAAATATCTTTAAAAATAAATGTTTTAAGTACTAAATTAATCACTCAAATACGTGTACTGTAGCGCTAAACTGTGTGTCTTGTTGTAAGATAATCTCTGTGGAAGTGTCGTAGTTATCGTACTCCGAAAGCTAAGTTCTGCAGAAGTCAATGTACTTACCTCATGATAAACAAAAGTGAAATGCATTGCGTATAGGTATCTTACTTATTACGCTTATTGCCGTGATGAAGAAAGTACTGTGCTGTAACATATTGTTGTGCTACGGAAAAGGCTGTGTCATTGTAGCTATACCACAAAAGTTACTACTAAAACATGTTTTACTTTCCAGAATAATACAGAAAAACTGTGCAGATATGAAACAGAAACAGCGCAAAAGTAACATTGTAAATTGTCACTCATTAGTAGCGTCGTGATAAAATCGTGTAGCTGTCACATAAACTAACCACTGTGTCATCTGGTATCTCACAGAACGTACTTTAAATCCAGAATGTACTTTCAAGTAAACCAAAATGTTGCATTAAAATCTCATTAGCAGTATCCGTTCTAAGTATGTAAGCCTGATAGTCGTTACATAATCGTCCAACTAACAAGCAAGAATGTACACACACAATAACACTGTGTCATCTGTTCACAATAACAATGCATTCGTAATTTCTGTTTAAATAAGTTCTCTTGGTTCTTGCCTGGATATTTAACTTCAAAAAATTGTTGCATGTTAACAGTTTCTCAGTGTGACAAACTGTACTAGTAGCATGAAGTGAAAAATTTTATAGTAAAACCTAAATTACAAAGCAGATCATCTCTCAATAAACGGCTTTACATGTGAAATGTGGTGTAAACCTTTACTCTTCCTAGTACGCAGAGGTTCAACTTGAACGGAATTATCATTTGGTATATGGTATATCGGTAAAGAATGCTAAAATTTTTCTCAAGGTTAGCGTCTATGTAATGTTTCCCTGACCCAGCCGGCGCACGTGGCTGCCTGCGGTGCGAGTCATTGTCTGTTTCTTTGTTGGCGCGCGTCGTTATTGGGATTTGGAGGTCTAACTTCTACAAATTCACCTTGACGAGAAGGCCGTGCCCTGTTTGAAGCTCGCCAGTTCTGATGGAATTCAGGTCTATCGCTTTGTCGGTAGTTTACATAGTTTCTTGTTTGTCGGCCATGTGGTGGAGAATTTCTCCCGGAATCGTAACTGCGCGCTGATTTGTTGCGTCTGAAGTTATTCTGTCTCCCTTGATAATAATTGTTTTTCTCAAGGTTAGCGTCTATGTAATGTTTCCCTGACCCAGCCGGCGCACGTGGCTGCCTGCGGTGCGAGTCATTGTCTGTTTCTTTGTTGGCGCGCGTCGTTATTGGGATTTGGAGGTCTAACTTCTACAAATTCACCTTGACGAGAAGGCCCTGCCCTGTTTGAAGCTCGCCAGTTCTGATGGAATTCAGGTCTATCGTTTTGTCGGTAGTTTACATAGTTTCTTGTTTGTCGGCCATGTGGTGGAGAATTTCTCCCGGAATCGTTACTGCGCACTGATATGTTGCGTCTGAAGTTATTCTGTCTCCCTTGATAATAATTGTTTTTGTTCCCATATTTTCTGTTTCTATATTAATCTCTGTCATAGTCACTACCGCAGAGAGGTGATCTTTCCCTGTAATTATTACTACTCTGCCAACAGTTGTCATACGGGTGGTGTCTGTTTTGGTCACGATTTGTGTTGTGAGAATAGTCTTGTCGTGTCCAGTTATTATTTCTTTCATGGCGGAATTGTGATGCATGTGAACTGTAATTGTTGTGTTCCTGTTTTCGCGTTCTGCGATTGTCAGTGTCAATTTCTAATTCTTGTAAGAGTCCCTGAAAAGCTTCAGTGTCGTCTTTGCAACGTCCTGCCAAAATAATGTGTCGTAAATGTTCAGGTAATTTGATTAAGCTAATGCGGATGAGTTCTGAGGGGCTGTATGGGTTTGACAGGTACTGATTCTTGTGCAACATGTCTTCAAAATATTTCACAAGACTGGAGAATACAGATTGTTCGAAATGTTTCATCATTATGATGCTATGTTTTACTCGGTCTTGTGTAGCTTGAGACCAATATGCTGAGAGGAAGGCATGATAAAATTCTCCTTCACTGTGACAATCGTGAATGACCGATCGCATTCTTACAGCTGGTTCATTCTCTAAGTATCCACACATAAATTCTAATCTGTGTTCTAACGACCAGTTGGGAGGAAAACAATGAGAGAATTGATGGAGCCATGCTTGTGGATGAATGTCGTTGTCAGAATTCTTAAATGTTTTAAATTTGCGTGTAGTAATGAACAGCTTATAGTCAAAATCATCATGTCGGCGAGTCGCATGTCGGTCATTGTTGCGTCGTTTCGGCGGTTCCATTTCAAAATTCGGTGCACCTTGCCAATTTCTTTCATAATTTCCGAAATGCCCTGTGTTATTATTTTGCGGCTTTTCCGTGTTTCTAAGTCCCTCTTCCTGTGTTGGAGCGCGAGTGTCCTCTGAAATACGTAATTCTTGGATTACCTGTGTTAGCTGATCTTGTACATCCCGGATTTCTCTTTGGTGTTGTGTATTAATTTGATTCTGATTTTGTTTGAATTTCCTAATTTGTTCGTACTCTTCTGTGCCATTAAAGACTACCGGTCTTGCGTCATTCAGATTATCATCTACCTTCGTAGATAAATTATTTAGCTGATCCGAAAGTTCGACTACTTTCTCTGATAGTGAACTAATTTCCTCCATGTGTCTTTCTGAACCAATTTTCAGAATATCTACTGTGTCCTTTAAGTTTTCCTGAGTTTTTGCAAGTTGCGTAACCGAATCGGTAGATGCAACTGAGTCAATTTTAGCTTGCAAGATCTCATGATTTTCATGAACAATAGTTTGCACTTCTTTTATCGCTACTTCGTGATTCTGTAATGCATTTTCATGCCGCGAAAAAATAGATTGAAAATGCTCACAAATTTGAGTTTTTACGTCATTACAGACTTTTTGACATTTCGATTCAATGTTATGTAACTCAGTAGTTAAATCTTCACGTGTTTGTTCAAGAGTTTGTTCCAATGAGTCCAACTTTTGAAGCTGTTGCTGTGTTTGTCTCTGATTTTGTTCAATTGTGTCTAACTGTTGCTGTGTTTGTCTCTGATTTTGTTTCATTTGCTGCATTAACTGCAATAGTAATGTATAAGTGTCTGGAATCTGTTCCTCTATGCTTTTCGGCAGTGCATTTGCACGGCAACATTTACATTTTGACGATCAGAAAATGTGTCTTGACTTATTTGAGAAAACGGTTAGGACCCATAACCTGAGTCTACAGTACTTGCAATATTGTGTTCTGTCATTTCGGATTCCTGAGGCGAGCTGTTGCCGACCGATCGATCGATAATGCTTCCCTGTTCACTACTTGTTTCACTGTCTACACCATTATTTGCCGCCCGCTCCATTTCCCTATGCACAATTACCAAATTACTACTTTGAATGTCTGTTACTTCATTACACAGTAGTGCTGATAAGCTACGCTCGTCGTCATTATTATTTCTCAGTTTACTTTGGAGCCTAGTGTTACGTTTTTCACACGCCATTATTGTCACAATATTTCACACGATAACACAGAAAAGCACAATTTGATGAGCAAAAATAATAGAACACATTAACATAACACTGAAAATAATATCTAGTTAATTGCAGCTGCGAAATACTTGGTGCAAATCTACATGCATGCCACAACTGTTTTACTGTACAACAATGAAAGACTGCAACTACAAAGGAGATTTTCTCTACAATTACGCGCTAGCAATAAACAAAAGCTACACTAACTACACAAACTACAAGAAAAAAATCAGAAGATTCCACAGAAGATTCCAGTGAGGTATCCTCGGCTAAGGGTCGACATATGAAACGTCCCCTTAGGAAAATTGTACACGACTGTGCTTAAACTGACACACAATATTTTTAGCGCAACGCAATCTGACTATCAAAAATCCCTACAAAAGAATGGCCCTGACTAACATTAAACTATACCTTTCACAAATCACTTACCTCACAAAAATCTTCATTACTCGAACTACTGCAATACAGCGAGCGCCACTACTGCCAGCTAAATAAAAGATTCAAACCACGCAAGGCACTAACTACTGATAGGCATAGTTAGCAATTGAAAGATGTCAATAGAGAACAAACAATGTATTTACCTCAATAGTCATCAAAAGTCATAATATATACAGCAGTTCATGACATCCATTTTCACAAATTTCAAAACTCCGCCATTTCTCTCTCCACATCTACCACTGCTGGCGGCTCACCTCCAACTGCGCAACGCTACGCGCTGTTCACATCCAGCTGCCCAACACTACAATGGCAGACAACAATGCAAACTAGCCACAGACAGCACACAGCACAGCCAGTGATTTTCGTACAGAGCGCTACGTAACGTTGCCAATAAGAAAACATAAACAACATACTTACAATTTAACTGCAGCTAGTTGAACTTAGTTGGTTACCCCCTTGTTTTTGTGCTACCAGATCTGAAGATGACAGTAGTCTAAGCCTGTAATGGTGAAGTGTAAAAGTTTCTGTGATCTAGACGGACCTGTAAAATAAAGGTCAAAAATTCTTAGCTGTAAATTGAATAAAAACGTAAAAAATATAGGGTCGCGTCTCAAACATTGGCAATGTATATTAATAGATTAAAACTGGTCGTCGAAAAAACAGAGGCAGATCTGGATACATATTTTAATCTTTTAAAGTTCAGAGGTACAAATTTCATTTGTCAACATTACGACCGTAAAATCGGGCGAGTCGCTTCCGGATGCGTTATTTCGATACCGACGTCGATTCAACGCCGCAGTGATGTCTGCACAGCGACAGGAAGAATGTTTTGAATTTGCGTGTGCAAAGCGACCTGATTGGCTTATTTCAATGCTAAATAAATCGGAAACGGCGCAAAGTAGTGAATTTTCCTTAGTCAATGGAAAGACCAGGATGGATTAATAACAGTATCACGAAAGGGATAGTTGCTGCTCACAACATAGCGCAGATGCTGAGTCGCAGATACGCACAACAAAAAAACTATCGAACAAATTAGCTTTCGGAGAAAAAGGCCTTCATCGGTATTAGACAACATACACACACGCACAGTTACGCAAACAGATCTCACACACTCACGACCACACTTTCTGGCATCGGAGGGACTTGACAGTAAAGCGGTTCAAATGCTTATTCGACCGTCAACAGCTACGCTTTACCGGGTTTCCGCAAATCTCTTGAGTCGAATAGCGGCATGGTTGCTTTTAAAACGGCACAGACAATTTCCTTCCCCATCCTTCCGTAATCTGAGATTGTGTTCGTTCTCTAATGACCTCGTTCTCGATGGTTAATTAAAATTCACTCAATCTTCCTTAATTCCTTCATTCCTTCATTCCTTCAATTATTATTGGTTCCTGTAATTTCATATGTCGCTCGCCACGCGATGGTTGAGTTTCATCTTCAGGCCTCTGCTTTTCCAGGTTTTTCAGCGTTTCCGTGGCGCTCTCTCGTCATTCAAACCTCGCGAGAATTCGTGATGGCCTTCTCGTATATCTTTAATATGTCCCGTTAGTCCTATTTGGTGTCGATCCCACAAACGACAGCAGTTTTCTAGGATGGGTCATGGGTGTGTGTGTTTGTCCTTAGGATAATTTAAGTTAAGTAGTGTGTAACCTTAGCGACTGATTACCTTAGCAGTTGAGTCCCATAAGATTTCACACACATTCGTTCTAGGACGGGTCGCTCGTTTGCTTTGTAAGCAATGTCCTGCGTAGACAGCAATTTACCAGTATCCTGCTCACAAACCGAAGTCTACCACATTCTTTACTTACAGTTTGGCGTATGTGACCGTTCCATTTCATATCCCTATAAATAGTTACATACAGGTACTTGTATATATTGACCGACTACATTTGGACTCAGTCTGTATGCTTTTATATCTGCTGTTCATTCGTGGCTCCTAGTCGGATTTATGGCAGGGAGCGTAAGGAACCACTTGTAAAACTAGGTAAGAGCGTCTGTCTGTAGGCAATTACGGAAATGTTGCTGTCCCTAGCCGTGTATAAAGTTTCTAACGCAAAATATTCCGTAGTAAATTCACAGATGTAATTAGCCATTCAGTGACTGGGTTTAGAAAGTCTGAGTCAACGAGTATACAGGGTGGTCCATTGATCGTGACCGGGCCAATTATATCACGAGATAAGCGTCAAACGAAAAAACTACAAAGAACGAAACTTGTCTAGCTTGAAGGGGGAAACCAGATGGCGCTATCGTTAGCCCGACAGATGGCGCTGCCATAGGTCAAACGGATATCAACTGCGTTTTTTTTTAAATTGGAACCCACATTTTTTATTACATATTCGTGTAGTACGTAAAGAAATATGAATGTTTTAGTTGGGCCACTTTTTTCCCTTTGTGACAGATGGCACTGTAATAGTCACAAACATATGGCTCACAATTTTATACCAACAGTTGGTAACAGATAAGTTTTTTAAATTAAAATACAGAACGTAGGTACGTGTACCTTTGTGAACTTATCATTTCTGAGAACGCATGCTGTTACAGCGTAAATACCACATTAATGCAATAAATGCTCAAAGTGATGTCCGTCAACCTCAATGCATTTGGCAATACGTGTAACGACATTCCTCTCAACAGCGAGTAGTTCGCCTTCTGTAAGGTTCGCACATGCATTGACAATGCGCTGACGCATGTTGTCAGGCGTTGTCGGTGGATCACGATATCAAATATCCTTTCCTTCAACTTTCCCCACAGAAAGAAATCCGGGGATGTCAGATCCGGTGAACGTGCTTCGACGACCAATCCACCTGTCATGAAATATGCTATTCAATACCGCTTCAACCGCAAGCGAGCTATGAGCCGGACATCCATCATATTGGAAGTACATCGCCATTCTGTCATGCATTGAAACATCTTGTAGTAACATCGGTAGAACATTACGTAGGAAATGAGCATACATTGCACCATTTAGATTTCCATTGATAAAATGGGGGCCCATTACATTATCCTTCCTCCCATAATGCCGCACCATACATTAACCCGCCAAGGTCGCTGATGTTGCACTTGTCGCAGCTATCGTGGATTTTTCGTTGCTCAATAGTGCATATTATGCCGGTTTACGTTACCGCTGTTGGCGAATGACGCTTCGTCGCTAAATAGAACGTGTACAAAAAATCTGTCATCGTCTACATCTACATCTACATCTACGTCCCGTAATTTCTCCTGTGCCCAGTGGCAGAAAATGTTCAAAGTTGTTGCCATGCAATTCCTGGCACATAGAAATATGGTACGGGTGAAATCGATGTTGATGTAGCATTCTCAACACCGACGTTTTTGAGATTCACGATTCTCCCGTAATTTGTCTGCTAGCGGTATGCGGATTAGCCGCTACGGCAGCTAAAACACCTACTTGGGCATCATCATTTGTTGCAGGTCGTGGCTGACGTTTCACATGTGGCTGAACACTTCCTGTATCCTTAAATAATGTAACTATCCGGCGAACGGTCCGGACACTTGGATGATGTCGTTCAGGATACCGAGTAGTATACATAGCACTTGCCGGTTGGGCGTTTTGATCACAATAGCCATACATCAACACGATGTCGACTTTTTCCGCAATTGGTAAACGGTCCATTTTAACACGGGTAATGTATCACCAAGCAAATATCGTCCGCACTGGCGGAATGTTACGTGATATCACGTACTTATACGTTTGTGACTATTACAGCGCCACCTATCACAAAGCGAAAAAAGTGGTCCTACTAACACATTCATATTCCTTTACGTACTACACGAATATATAACAAAAAATGGGGGTTCCTATTTAAAAATAAACGCAGTTGATATCCGTTTGACCTATAGCAGCGCCATCTAGCGGGCCAACCATAGCACCATCTGGTTTCCTCCTTCAAGGTAGACGAGTTTCGTTCTTTGTAGTTTTTTTCGTTTGATACTTATTTCGTGAGATATTTGGCCCAGTCACTATCAATGGACCACCCTGTATATTGATAGGTACAAGACTCTGCCTACACAAAGAGAGTCCTAGCGGTATCTTCTGTCATCTGGAGAAACCAAATGCCGATATGGTGACTTCATATAAACCATCAACTAACTTAATGGCGAGTTAGTGGGAGACCCAAACAAAATTTATTCTGTAATTAGGAGTCCAGTCGCCTATATCTTAGTTGTAGGCCACTGTGTGCTGTTCCTTCTTCAGCCTAACAATCAGCGGTTGACAACTACCATCGGTTAACTAGATGTCTGGGATATCGATATCAGTTTAAATTCTTCTCAGCGTAAAGTGTATATGCGTACTTTAACTGACCACATCGTGTTTGCTGTTTAGCGAAACTCTGGATGGTGAACAGTCTCCGGACCGTTATATCCTAGCTGTAGTTCTTGCGCGTACCTTTTCACCAGAGGTTATCGGAGCTGTCACAACACACCAGCATGCAATGAACATGTGCGCCAAAAATTGACAGGCAAATCAAATCAGTCTCCCGACAGTTATTACAAAGTTTCTTTATATGACAGGTGGTGGCGGCTGTGCAGTATATAAATGGACTAGGCCTCCTTACCTGGAAGTTTTCCATTGAATCTACCGCACGGTTTTGAACTCACCTTTCAAAACCAGTACTATCAAAAGTTTATGCACTGAGGATAGTCGTCCACATACAGCGTAAAGTATAAACACTGCTTGAAAAAAGTCTGCCAATGGGAAGTCTGGGCTAAGTGAAATTGTTACTGCTCGACTTTTCCCTCGAAGTCCTCTGCGTAACGAAAAAGCAGTCGTCCTAATCACTTCTATCAACAATGGAGGGCCCGCACCACTAAAAAAAGTAATAATTTCAAGAACCATACTGCAACAGCACCTACCTTGCACGGAATTGCCTGAAAAGTCTAAATTTATGCTGTCCATGTTGCAACTGCTTTTTCTTTTCAAATAAAATACACTGCGCAATAGAATTAAAGGATCACTTTCCCAAATCACTTAACTGTCTGCCATTGCAACGAAGAGGTTTGAAATTTGGCTTATAGGTGCTTACAACATTCCTCATTCCTCTGTCATGGTGCGAAAGCGAGGCGTCCTGCGTCGTCATTTTCGGCCTCTGCGATGCTTCTGACAGTAAGGTGTCGACACGTGCGAATAAACGGAAGAAACTCACAAGTTTATGTGACCTGTGACTTACGTTAGTGACGTCACATCGGCACCAAATTTCAGCACAATTCTGTCCAACGTTAGCGTGAGCGTGTAACGCTGTGGGAAGGTCGTCACAGTCCCTCTTATCCACGTTTCAGTCCTTCGTTTGACGCCCCTGTGATGGAGGTCAGAACCGTTATGCCCAGCGTTGCAATCACGCGAGTTTCTTATAGGTAGCTTAGGAAAATGTCCGAGACACACCGCCATTCAGAACAGGCACGAAAAGGCCCCAGGAGATAGCATAAAGGATGTCAGTGAAACCACCCCTTCCATAGAGGCGTTCGTTTTCACACATTTCGCGCTCTAAAACGACAGCTTGCAGTGTGCTGTAGAACAGGACGGCGATCTCGACAAATTTTGCCACTGCTGACACTTCCGGATTGAATCAACGCTTTTCTAAAGCCATAATGGGGCTGCAACCCCTTTGTTGTGTAGCGTGACCACAATATTTGTTTGGTATACGGGGTGGAACCATTAGGAACCGTCCAAACCAATCGGCGAAATTTGAAGGTGTTCGGAATCAGGTAAGGGAGCTTTATGCTTTTTCATCCCTCCTTTCTCATGCCTCTTGTGGTGTTTATGTGTATATGTGGGGGGAGGGGTGGGGGGGGGGGTGGGAAGGGGGGGATGCAACATCTAAACGCATTCACTAAAACAGCAGAGAGTCCTCTAAGACCCCAGTTCGACAACGGCTTCTCACCTTTGTTGGGCACTCGACAAAAGACTCTGTACAGAGACATCTACAGGGTGTTTCAAAAATGACCGGTATATTTGAAACGGCAATAAAAACTAAACGAGCAGCGATAGAAATACACCGTTTGTTGCAATATGCTTGGGACAACAGTACATTTTCAGGCGGACAAACTTTCGAAATTACAGTAGTTACAATTTTCAACAACAGATGGCGCTGCAAGTGATGTGAAAGATATAGAAGACAACGCAGTCTGTGGGTGCGCCATTCTGTACGTCGTCTTTCTGCTGTAAGCGTGTGCTGTTCACAACGTGCAAGTGTGCTGTGGACAACATGGTTTATTCCTTAGAACAGAGGATTTTTCTGGTGTTGGAATTCCACTGCCTAGAACACAGTGTTGTTGCAACAAGACGAAGTTTTCAACGGAGGTTTAATGTAACCAAAGGACCGAAAAGCGATACAATAAAGGATCTGTTTGAAAAATTTCAACGGACTGGGAACATGACGGATGAATGTGCTGGAAAGGTAGGGCGACCGCGTACGGCAACCAGAGAGGGCAACGCGCAGCTAGTGCAGCAGGTGATCCAACAGCGGCCTCGGGTTTCCGTTCGCCGTGTTGCAGCTGCGGTCCAAATGACGCCAACGTCCACGTATCGTCTCATGCGCCAGAGTTTACACCTCTATCCATACAAAATTCAAACGCGGCAACCCCTCAGCGCCGCTACCATTGCTGCACGAGAGACATTCGCTAACGATATAGTGCACAGGATTGATGACGGCGATATGCATGTGGGCAGCATTTGGTTTACTGACGAAGCTTATTTTTACCTGGACGGCTTCGTCAATAAACAGAACTGGCGCATATGGGAACCGAAAAGCCCCATGTTGCAGTCCCATCGTCCCTGCATCCTCAAAAAGTACTGGTCTGGGCCGCCATTTCTTCCAAAGGAATCATTGGCCCATTTTTCAGATCCGAAACGATTACTGCATCACGCTATCTGGACATTCTTCGTGAATTTGTGGCGGTACAAACTACCTTAGACGACACTGCGAACACCTCGTGGTTTATGCAAGATGGTGCCCGGCCACATCGCGCGGCCGACGTCTTTAATTTCCTGAATGAATATTTCGATGATCGTGTGATTGCTTTGGGCTATCCGAAACATACGGGAGGCGGCGTAGATTGGCCTCCCTATTCGCCAGACATGAACCCCTGTGACTTCTTTCTGTGGGGACACTTGAAAGACGAGGTGTACCGCCAGAATCCAGAAAGAATTGAACAGCTGAAGCAGTACATCTCATCTGCATGTGAAGCTATTCCGCCAGACACGTTGTCAAAGGTTTCGGGTAATTTCATTCAGAGACTACGCCATATTATTGCTACGCATGGTGGATATATGGGAAATATCGTACTATAGAGTTTCCCATACCGCAGCGCCATCTGTTTTTGAAAATTGTAACTACTGTAATTTCGAAAGTTTGTCTGCCTGAAAATGTACTGTTGTCCCAAGCATATTGCAACAAACGGTGTATTTCTATCGCTGCTCGTTTAGTTTTTATTGCCGTTTCAAATATACCGGTCATTTTTGAAACACCCTGTACCTACTGATCTGTAACCGCCGGCCAGATACGCGACTCTTTCGACACCCTTCTGCTTTCGCAGGTGGCCAGCAGGCGCTAGTGTGGAGCGGGTTGCCTGTCTTGCCTGTGGGTAGAGATCTACGAAGGAATACCTCTGTACAGGGACATTTTTTAAAGTGACCAACAAAGGTGCTCGAGAGGCACCAGGAGTGTTTCCGAACTGGGGGCTCTTAGGGGACCCTTCGCCATATTATTCATGTGTTTGCTAATGCTGCACCACTCTGGGCACGCTAGAATGGTCCTTGTTTTACTAATTTCGTATTTCTTCGTAGGCACCCATCTAGTACTATCGCTTTTGTTTTACGAAAAATTTGAAGACCTATCTTGTTGAAAGTGAAAACGATGAAGCCATGCTGTAATGGCCCAGAAGTTGGGTCATGACATTGTGTCTTGGTTTATTATTGCTTGTGCAACTGATCGACTGTCATCATACTGTCCACCATCAGTGGAGAGTTGATTTCCATTCGGCGATATTGTGACTATTGGTTTACATCATGGAAGGTAGTTTCAGAACTAGAGACATATTAATTTGTTTAGTCGGTGAAGTTAAGCACAAAATCAGTGGACATAGTTACGATCTAATCGACAGGTTTAGTGGCTCTTGTTGTATAGCTTACATCAAGTGAAACTATCAGATAAGGTGCTAATTTAGTCACCTATGACTGTGTAGTATTCTGGGAGAAGGCTGGCATTAAGATAAGAGACCTATCTCATTGTACTAAGAAACTTACAAACCTGCGTTCAAAGTGGTGCAATGTGTAAGAAAGTGCTTATGGAAAGACAAACAGTCATAGAGACGAGATTGTAAGACTTCCACAACTGTAAATAATCTCTTCGATGGTAACACTTTGAATATGATAAAAATAGAAGATGATAAACTCTTTTTACTATGGGTGACTAAGTTAACAAATGGTTCAAATGGCTCTGAGCACTATGGGACTTAACATCTGTGGTCATCAGTCCCCTAGAACTTAGAACTACTTAAACCTAACTAACCTAAGGACATCACACACATCCATGCCCGAGGCAGGATTCGAACCTGCGACCGTAGCGGTCACGCGGTTCCAGACTGAAGAGCCTAGAACCGCACGGCCACACCGGCTGACTAAATTAACGCTTTAACTGGTAGTCAGTTTCATTTCATGTATGTCACACAACAAAAGCGACTAAACCTGTCGATTAGTTGGTAACTGTTGTGGCTGTGCTCTCTTGTAATGTTTTGTGGTTCCTGGCTGGATGAGGAGAGGGTGGTATGTAAGGTGGGTGGCCGGTTTCCTCTCACTACAGCACAAAATGCACACGTGGTTCAAATACACTTTATTACAGAATCTATTGAGAACTTAACTGCAATGATGTCCAATCTGAAGTTATGTGTTTAACAGCAATCACATAACATGTACTAATTCTTGAATCTTGTCCGTGTCCATATCGCAGCTATATACAGTGACTAACGTTACCACAAAGGTAGCTAAAGTGCAAGGCGACAACTCTCGTTGTGAAAGACTAGAGCACAATGTGACGTGTTGAGGTTCAATGGGAACTGAGTTCCGATCGACGTACTGAGGTACTGAGCTTGAAAGATTGGGGCAGCTCGGTCGTCGGCGACGGCCTAAGTGCACGCTGCCCAGTGGACGTATCGGCGCGTAGCCTGGGGGCGTGTCTTCGTCTTCTCTTGTCGTAGGCGCGCCTAGTTCAGCGCCTGCTATACTATGTTTCCTAGTGCCTACCGGTGTGCTGGCGAAGGCGTAAGTCAGCACACTAATTTATGTCCACTGATTTGCTGCTTAACTTCACCAACTAAGAAAACAACTGTGTGTCCACTTCTTAAACTATAAAGGTTCTTGGAGGGTTTTGAATGGAAGTTGGCAGCAAAAAAGAAAAGGGAGATGATTAGGACGACGAAAGAGGAACTAAGGTAAATCAAGGGCCATAACAGTTCAGAGTTCTTTGCAACTGCTGATGATTCGTATGAAGAAACTGTTTAAGTGAGTGATTCTGATGGTGGTACCATTCTTACAGGACCCTCGCCGAGTTCAGCTTCAATTTCGTAGATGAAAATAAGGTAAATTCAAGTAAGGAACACAAACGTGGAAGAAGGTGTTTTATAACATCAACGCTGGCCTCCGTTTTAGACAGGTAGCAGTTAAGTCCGAGGGGTGCAATGTTCGTCCTTGAGGCTACAGCTGAGCCCTTGGAACATAGTGCTGTTGAAATACCACTTCGTTATAGTTCGACTCAAAGATATCAAGAGCAGTTCAGATATGCAAAAAACATTAAATATTTGTTTAAAGAGATGTATGCAATGTGACAAATGTGGGTGAAAGAACGTCAGTAATCGGCCAGCTGGAGTATGGAAACTAACGAAAATATCTCTAGGAACACACACATGGGTTAGCAGCACTGGAAATCGCCAGTGATGATGCTTCCCAAATAAAAGAAGCGAAACGCGTATGGCAACAAACAAACTGTATTTATTTATGTAGGTCTGGTACATTATGGGTAAATATTAATCTGTTGTAATGAAATTTGGCACTTTGTCAAAACAATCCGACTGTAAAATAAATAAGGGGCTGTGGGCTTAAGTAGCGTGACATTTTTAGTACCCCCTTGTAACAACCAAAGAGGGGTGCGAAGAAAAAGGGAAGAAAAAGCATGAACTTCCTTTTCTGCTTCGGGACACTTTCAGATTCCGTTGAATAGTTTTGAACGCTGCCTGATGATTCCTCTCTCTCTCTCTCTCTCTCTCTCTCTCTCTCTCTGTCTCTCTCTCTCTCTCTCACTGTATGTACACACTCACGCACACACATACACACACAGATATCATCTGCTACACGAGTACACGGTTCTTAATGAGACTTTTTTCGGTCTTACCGGCGGCCTCTTCTCAAGTTTCATTAACATGGTCCAAAATTCTCAACCGTTTGACAGTGGACAACGCAAAATCTGAAATTCAGATAAAAATAATTTTGTAAAGGCTTTTATGAATTTACCCTAAAAAATAGATGTCAAAAGAGAGAAGAAGCAGTATTCAAAAATTATTCCCCTTTTCCTGTAACTGCATCAGTGTGGCTCCCGTCCGCCGCTCGTGGTCTCGCGGTAGCGTTCTCGCTTCCCGAGCACGGGGTCCCGGGTTCGATTCCCGGCGGGGTCAGGGATTTTCACCTGCCTCGAGATGACTGGGTGTTTGTGTTGTCCTCATCATTTCATCATCATCCAGGAAAGTGGCGAAATTGGACTGAGCAAAGGTTGGGAAATTGTACGGGCGCTGATAACCACGCAGTTGAGCGCCCCACAAACCAAATATCATCATCATCATCATCAATGTGTCTGTAAACGTATCACATCACAAAAAGTAAATTTTGTAGAATTTAGTTTTTTTTCTGTCTCTTTTACCGGTAGCTTCGGCCACGTATGCATTCGACACATGTATTGAACATACCTCCGCCTTCCCTCTTCTTCCTCCCTCTGTCTGTCCTCCTAACCCTCCCACCTCTATCGGTCTCTCTCTTCCTCTCCATTCTCTCCGCCTCTTCAACTCTTCCTCCTCCTTTCTTTGTCCATTTCGTTCACTCCTACCTCTGATCGTATATTCCTCTCCCCACCCTCTGAACATAACCTTCTCCCCCTATCTCTTTCCATCTCCATTTCACTCTTTTTCTTTTCCACCTACCCACCCCAGTATTCCTCAGCATCTTCCACCTGCCTGATGCATCACTTCCTCCTCTCTCTCCCTCTCCCTCTCCCTCTCCCTCTACCTCTCCCTCCTGGGAGATGAGAGGTTTCATGCAAACAAGTTAGAGGACCGCATCCCTTAAATGAAAGTGACAATGATAGACGCATGCAGATGTGTGAACGGTTTACAGATAAATTGGATGAAAACATCAATTTCACTGAAGATTGTGTGCTGTTCAGTAATGAAGCTGTGCTTTATGTCAATGGTGGAGTGATCAGATAAAATCTTCGACATTAGTCTCAATAAAGTCCACATTGTATGAATCCAAACGAACAGCACGGCTGCCAGAAGGTGATGGTGTGCTATGGTTTATGGAAAGCTCATTCGTCTTTGATGAACATGTAACGGGTAAGTCTTATCTGAACATGTTGAGAGACAAACTGGAGCCTTTGGGTGATGGACTCCAGACAGGTTTCAGCAAGATGTGGCCCCACCCATTTTGCTGCAGCTCTTAGGGATTGGTTGAATTGTAATTTTCCTCATTGGTTTTGGGAGAAGATATCATGTGGAGCGATCCACTCGTTCGCCAGACCTTTCTCCCCTTGGTTTCTTTTTCTGGGGTATGCTGAAAGAGAAAGTTTACTCGATGAAGATCACAGGTTTAATCCGCCAGATAGAACGCAATTCAGACCTACTCAATCGAGTTCATCATAATCTTGCAAAGCGCATCAAATTATGCATTGAAAAGCACAGAGATCATATTGAAAATACACTCCTGGAAATTGAAATAAGAACACCGTGAATTCATTGTCCCAGGAAAGGGAAACTTTATTGACACATTCCTGGGGTCAGATACATCACATGATCACACTGACAGAACCACAGGCACATAGACACAGGCAACAGAGCATGCACAATGTCGGCACTAGTACAGTGTTTATAGACCTTTCGCAGCAATGCAGGCTGCTATTCTCCCATGGAGACGATCGTAGAGATGCTGGATGTAATCCTGTGGAACGGCTTGCCATGCCATTTCCACCTGGCGGCTCAGCTAGACCAGCGTTCGTGCTGGACGTGCAGACCGCGTGAGACGACGCTTCATCCAGTCCCAAACATGCTCAATGGGGGACAGATCCGGAGATCTTGCTGGCCAGGGTAGTTGACTTACACCTTCTAGAGCACGTTGGGTGGCATCGGATACATGAGGACGTGCATTGTCCTGTTGGAACAGCAAGTTCCCTTGCCGGTCTAGGAATGGTAGAACGATGGGTTCGATGACGGTTTGGATGTACCGTGCACTATTCAGTGTCCCCTCGACGATCACCAGTGGTGTACGGCCAGTGTAGGAGATCGCTCCCCACACCATGATGCCGGGTGTTGGCCCTGTGTGCCTCGGTCGTATGCAGTCCTGATTGTGGCGCTCACCTGCACGGCGCCAAACACGCATACGACCATCATTGGCACCAAGGCAGAAGCGACTCTCATCGCTGAAGACGACACGTCTCCATTCGTCCCTCCATTCACGCCTGTCGCGACGCCA
Source organism: Schistocerca cancellata (assembly GCF_023864275.1). NCBI lineage: Eukaryota > Metazoa > Arthropoda > Insecta > Orthoptera > Acrididae > Schistocerca > Schistocerca cancellata. Next base: position 77,337,755 of record NC_064627.1, on the reverse strand, counting down.
CTGGAGGCGGGCTGCACGATGTTGGGGCGTGAGCGGAAGACGGCCTAACGGTGTGCGGGACCGTAGCCCAGCTTCATGGAGACGGTTGCGAATGGTCCTCGCCGATACCGCAGGAGCAACAGTGTCCCTAATTTGCGGGAAGTGGCGGTGCGGTCCCCTACGGCACTGCGTAGGATCCTACGGTCTTGGCGTGCATCCGTGCGTCGCTGCGGTCCGGTCCCAGGTCGACGGGCACGTGCACCTTCCGCCGACCACTGGCGACAACATCGATGTACTGTGGAGACCTCACGCCCCACGTGTTGAGCAATTCGGCGGTACGTCCACCCGGCCTCCCGCATGCCCACTATACGCCCTCGCTCAAAGTCCGTCAACTGCGCATACGGTTCACGTCCACGCTGTCGCGGCATGCTACCAGTGTTAAAGACTGCGATGGAGCTCCGTATGCCACGGCAAACTGGCTGACACTGACGGCGGCGGTGCACAAATGCTGCGCAGCTAGCGCCATTCGACGGCCAACACCGCGGTTCCTGGTGTGTCCGCTGTGCCGTGCGTGTGATCATTGCTTGTACAGCCCTCTCGCAGTGTCCGGAGCAAGTATGGTGGGTCTGACACACCGGTGTCAATGTGTTCTTTTTTCCATTTCCAGGAGTGTATTACTTATTAACACTGAAGTGAATAAACTGTGATTTATTTTTATTTATTAGAATTCCCTAAGTATCCAGACTTTACGGACACACCGTATAGCACAACTTAGTGTGCTTTTAGCCAGCAGGGAAGACTATTAACAAAAATAAAGGACGTTATTCTATCATATGAATTGCACCTCAGTAGCAGCAAGTCCAAATATTTGATAAGTAATCGATGAGTACAGGTTCAACCCATGTCGATTACAGGAAGTGGAAGTTGTGCACATTATTATCTACCTTTGGTCAACCATGTGTGACCCGGGAAGCTGTGAAGATGGATCACGCTAAGGCGAATAGCTATGAAGCAGTTCAGTAAGGTTTGACAGAACACAGCAATCACCAACACCACGAAGGTCAGGCTTGTTGAAACACTCATGTTTTCCGTCTTATTTTACGTTTGCGAGACGTGGCCCTTAAAGCCAGAGACAAACAGCGCATCGATGCATTTGTGCTTTGGTGCTGGTGCAGTATGCTGCACATAAAAAGGACTAAAAGAGGAAGAGATGTGTCCATTATTAAGCAACCCAATATCTCCGCGCGCTTCCTCTTGTGTCACCCAAAAATTTCTCCAGGTATTTGGCCATATTGTGAAACAAGATGGGAAAACCCTGGAGAAAATGATCCGGGAAGGGAAGATGAGGGCAAGATACCGAGAGGAAGAGCAACGAACAGGTGGACTGACCAAATCAAGATGATTTTGGTCCACCTCTTCAGCAGGTTCTAAGAGAAGCTGATAACCATCCGGCATGGATACACTTAGTTCATGGGGTCACGACGCTCAGCAGTGAGCACAACCACCTGTGATGACTATACAGCACCGCTGCCCTTCCCTAAAACTACGGGAACATTCTTAAAATCCTGCTAAAAAGTAAATAAATCTCCATGAACATTTACAGAACTTCTATGAGGGCACAAAAATAAATTACACGATCGATGATGGTGGGATTGTACCCTGATTCCGGTCCGGAAAAAATAAAAATAAACAAGCAGCTTTGTACACACACAGGGTGATTCACGAAGATATTCAAATATTTTAATCCGCTATTCTACAAGTAAAACTAAAGAAAAAAGTTCATGTAAAAATAAGTCCACAAATGTTTAATTACGGAGTTACGACTAATACAAAATTTTACCTGAAATTTAGCAACTTCGCTAATATGAAGCCATCGCAAAATTGTGCGAGGTTAAAGTAAAGCACGATTTCCATTTATTTAGTTGTTATTTATCTGGTGAATCTAATAAAACAGATCCCAGACTTCTATCTACAGTAGTTTTCCAGAACATCCAGAGAAGCAAATAAGTAATTTCGTAAAATTTTTAATTTATTAACTATCTGGCCCAATTTATTTTTTAAATTCCTGACAACTGCACAAAGTTTTCAACAGAAGATTCAGAGAACTTAATTTTGGAAAAATGATGGTTAAACGTTCACTGAAAATGTATGAATGTTCAGCTAATCCGCTTTTATTAATACCACAGCACTCGTGAATTCATGTTAAACCGGAAAAAACAAAGCTCAATGTTGAGGAAGTTGTACAGTGTACATCCACTTTCACAATTCATTCACAATGAATGTCTCCACCGAGTTCAGTGCATTTAGCTGCACATGTATGGACAGATTTTGTTACTCGTTTCAGTTTGACAGCATTGTTCTTAAATAAACTGTTGTTTTTATGTTCTTTCACTGAACAATACAGAAAACTAACTCGTTTGAAGGTTAGGAAACGACTGAAACTAACTCACTAACGATTGCCAACAATGACATAAACGTTTCTACATTCTTAATGGAACGTAAACAAATTTACTTGTGTAATAATCTTTTCTTCTCTGAATGTTCTGGAAAACTACTGCAGACACACATTTGTTACATGTTTTATTAGGTTCACCAGACCAATAACAACTAAATAAATGGAAATCGTGCTTACTTTAACCTCGTACAGTCTTGCGATGGCTTCATGTTAGCGAAATTGCTAAATTTCAGGCAAAATCTTACTAGCCGTAACTCCGTAACTAAACATTTGCGAAGCTATGTTTATATGAACTTTTTTCCTTAGTTTCACTTGTAGAATAACATACTAAAACATTTGCATAACTTTGTGAATCACCCTGTATACGTAATAATACTGTATATCGAATAAAGATGTAAACTAAAAATTTATTGTGTGCTGGAATCTAAAATTTCTTTTGAAACTTCCGATTAAAAAAAATATTATTGCTTTCAACAAACGTAACTGTCTTTATTTTACTCAGTGCAGCTGTACGAATAATTCGTCACTCCCTCTGACAGAGATGAAATGAAATAATCGTATGGCATTTATTGGCCGGGATATCCCCTTCGGGCTTCGGCCGCCGTGTTGCAAGTCTTTTTAGTTGACGACCCTACGGAGGCTTTCATGTCGACGATGATGAAAATGATAATGAAGGACACACAACACCTAGCCGGGAATCGAACCCGGGTCCCCTTGCGTGGACGGCGGTAACGCTACCGCTGCGCTACGGATGCGGACTAGGCAGAGATTCCTGATCAGACTCACAGTGAAGTTAATAGCTTGCTAAGGTTTTGTGTTTATCTAACATGATATTCGATAAGCAGTGTATTCGAACCTTCCAGAACTGGTGATGGGGCAGTTGCCTTCAAGTGCTGACTACGTTTCCGTATGCTTCAGTTTCACCGCAGCCGTCGTTGTAGTTGGTTCTGTTATAGGCCTGAAGCTTGAAATGCCAGTTACCAGTTTCTTTCAATAAACTAGAACCTGCTTCCTTCCCATTCATTACGGGCAATTCATTCAAAGCCGAATCACTATTCCGTGGCCATCAAAGATGTTTATGAGTTCCTGGTCAGTAAGCAGAGTTGAAATCACCCTTTATTCGTCCTGAACCCTACCGAGTTGGAAAAATAAGTTCTATACTACAGGAAATAAGGTTGGTACTTTATTTAATGAAGGCGGAGCATCTTCAGCCAAAAACTTGGTTTTATATTTATTTTGACAAAATGATAGTGCGTATTTGTCAACCTGCGGTACAGCACTGATGCATTTTGATTAGAATTTTTCTTGTGCAAATTCTTGAGCCAAAATTAGGCAGATATTTTGTTATTTTCTTTTCCTTGCGTGTCTTAATAATTTGGTACACAAACATTGAAATTGAGACTATAATTGGCGTAAATAATCCGCTGCTTGATCTGGAATTTTTGGGATCGTATGATCCTTCTGACAGTCAAAGGTTACTGTTATTTCTGCGTCAGTTTTCTCCTGACATGTCCAAAGAGTGCCTGGAGCTTTCATTTACAGGGTGGTTCAAAAATGACCGGTATATTTGAAACGGTAATAAAAACTAAACGAGCAGCGATAGAAATACACCGTTTGTTGCAATATGCTTGGGACAACAGTACATTTTCAGGCAGACAAACTTTCGAAATTACAGTAGTTACAATTGTCAACAACAGATGGCGCTGCGGTCTGGGAAACTCTATAGTACGAAATTTTCCACATATCCACCATGCGTAGCAATAATATGGCGTAGTCTCTGAATGAAATTACCCGAAACCTTTGACAACGTGTCTGGCGGAAGGGCTTCACATGCAGATGAGATGTACTGCTTCAGCTGTTCAATTGTTTCTGGATTCTGGCGGTACACCTGGTCTTTCAAGTGTCCCCACAGAAAGAAGTCACAGGGGTTCATGTCTGGCGAATAGGGAGGCCAATCCACGCCGCCTCCTGTATGTTTCGGATAGCCCAAAGCAATCACACGATCATCGAAATATTCATTCAGGAAATTAAAGACGTCGGCCGTGCGATGTGGCCGGGCACCATCTTGCATAAACCACGAGGTGTTCGCAGTGTTGTCTAAGGCAGTTTGTCCCGCCACAAATTCACGAAGAATGTCCAGATAGCGTGATGCAGTAATCGTTTCGGATCTGAAAAATGGGCCAATGATTCCTTTGGAAGAAATGGCGGCCCAGACCAGTACTTTTTGAGGATGCAGGGACGATGGGACTGCAACATGGGGCTTTTCGGTTCCCCATATGCGCCAGTTCTGTTTATTGACGAAGCCGTCCAGGTAAAAATAAGCTTCGTCACTGAAGCAAATGCTGCCCACATGCATATCGCCGTCATCAATCCTGTGCACTATATCGTTAGCGAATGTCTCTCGTGCAGCAATGGTAGCGGCGCTGAGGGGTTGCCGCGTTTGAATTTTGTACGGATAGAGGTGTAAACTCTGGCGCATGAGACGATACGTGGACGTTGGCGTCATTTGGACCGCAGCTGCAACACGGCGAACGGAAAACCGAGGCCGCTGTTGGATCACCTGCTGCACTAGCTGCGCGTTGCCCTCAGTGGTTGCCGTACGCGGTCGCCCTACCTTTCCAGCACGTTCATCCGTCACGTCCCCAGTCCGTTGAAATTTTTCAAACAGATCCTTTATTGTATCGCTTTTCGGTCCTTTGGTTACATTAAACCTCCGTTGAAAACTGCGTCTTGTTGCAACAACACTGTGTTCTAGGCGGTGGAATTCCAACACCAGAAAAATCCTCTGTTCTAAGGAATAAACCATGTTGTCCACAGCACACTTGCACGTTGTGAACGGCACACGCTTACAGCAGAAAGACGATGTACAGAATGGCGCATCCACAGACTGCGTTGTCTTCTATATCTTTCACATCACTTGCAGCGCCATCTGTTGTTGAAAATTGTAACTACTGTAATTTCGAAAGTTTGTCCGCCTGAAAATGTACTGTTGTCCCAAGCATATTGCAACAAACGGTGTATTTCTATCGCTGCTCGTTTAGTTTTTATTGCCGTTTCAAATATACCGGTCATTTTTGAAACACCCTGTACATCAGTCTGTAGGTTTTTCTACATCCCTGCGTTGCCACAAGCAGAAGAAATTTGGAACAACATTCTGTAGCTAGAGATACAACACAGTATTGTAATAAAATGCTAGAAATAAACTGTAAATAATTTGCAGGATTTCATCATGTGTAATTTTACACTATAACAAGAGTTTTAATGCTTAGTTCACTTGGAAGGTACCGGCGGGGTGCACGGCAGAAATTTGATTTAAGCATCTGGACAGTTCCGAAAATTGCTCGACTCCTGCTTTTCTGTTAGAATATTCCATTAATTTTCTGTCTTGTCTTGGGACAAGTGCCTCGCGTGTTTCGAGGAATCTTCCCTGTAACACCTAAAATCTGTCTAGATGTACACATAGTTTCAATGAAGAGATGCCTACATACGTGTATTTTTCTACGCATTTGAAGGCTGGAAAAAAATTAATTGTTCTTGCTTTCTTCTGTAAACTTCGTTCCCAGTCTTTGATCTGCTTAGCGTCGATATTGGAACTGTGGAATGGTGCAGCGTCAGATTCTGTTGATCTCTACTGTTTCGACGACTGTAGAATTTCTGATGCGAGAGCGGCACACTCATCGTACCGCTTCGGCAAGTTTTTTGGAGATTTGTGCCGCTATGAAAGCGCTGGAGAATATAACGGGGCTGAGTGCATGAGGCGAAAAGTGTTGTTTGGTTTTTTGAACACTTAACATCATCTGCAGAATGCCTATTGCTGCGAAAAGAAAAATTAACATACTGATTCTTGCAGTGGAGTCAGTTCCAAGTATTTGGTTACACTTCAGTATGCACTTCAAAAACTAATAGAGTGTATGTATACCAATGTATGAAGTAGAAATGTTTTAATTATACCCCATTCTCTTTGCTGCTTTCTTTTTTCTTTTTTTTCGTTCCCTTACTGAGAATTCACTCTTCTGTTCCTAGATGCTCAGAGAATAGAAGTCGAACACCTTTGTTGATGACTGTTCTTAACAGACACTTGGCGCCTACTTCAGAAATTTGTAGCAGGTTTTCCAAGCGCAAAACATGGAAGTTTTACAAATGTTACACATATATCATTACACATCTCGTGTATCCGTGGCCTAGGGGTAACGTCTTTGATTCATAATCAAAACGTCTTCGGTCCCGGGTTCGATCCCCCCCACTGCCTAAATTTTGATAAATAATCAGCATTGGCGGCCGATGACTTCCGGCATAAGAAGTCAGCCTCATTCTGCCAACGGCCTTGTCAAAGAGGGCGGAGGAGCGGATAGAGGTTCAGGGCACTCTCTTGTCCTAGGGGTGGGAAATTGCCCCTAAAGGCGGAAGAATCAGCAATGATCAACGACATGAGGATGCAGAAGGCAATGGAAACCACTGCATTAAAGACACGTAACGTGTATCCACAGGACATGTGGCCTGTATTTGAAGAAGTGTCATGATGATCTCTCCGTTGGCAAAAGATTCCGGAATAGTCCCCCATTCGGATCTCCGGGAGGGGGCTGCCAAGGGGGGGTTACCATGAGAAAAAGAATGAATAATCAACGAAAGGATAACGTTCTACGAGTCTGGGCGTGGAATGTCAGAAGCTTGAACGTGGTAGGGAAACTAGAAAATCTGAAAAGGGAAATGCAAAGGCTCAATCGAGATATAGTAGGGGTCAGTGAAGTGAAGTGGAAGGAAGACAAGGATTTCTGGTCAGATGAGTATCGGGTAATATCAACAGCAGCAGAAAATGGTATAACAGGTGTAGGATTCGTTATGAATAGGAAGGTAGGGCAGAGGGTGTGTTACTGTGAACAGTTCAGTGACCGGGTTGTTCTAATCAGAATCGACAGCAGACCAACACCGACAACGATAGTTCAGGTATCCATGTCGACGTCGCAAGCTAAAGATGAACAGATAGAGAAAGTGTATGAGGATATTGAAAGGGTAATGTAGTATGTAAAGGGGGACGAAAATCTAATAGTCATGGGCGACTGGAATGCAGTTGTAGGGGAAGAAGTAGAAGAAAAGGTTACAGGAGAATATGGGCTTGGGACAAGGAATGAAAGAGGAGAAAGACTAATTGAGTTCTGTAACAAGTTTCAGCTAGTAATAGCGAATACCCTGTTCAAGAATCACAAGAGGAGGAGGTATACTTGGAAAAGGCCTGGAGATACGGGAAGATTTCAATTAGATTACATCGTGGTCAGTCAGAGACTCTGGATTGTAAGGCGTACCCAGGAGCAGATATAGACTCAGATCACAATATAGTAATGATGAAGAGTAGGCTGAAGTTCAAGACATTAGTCAGGAAGAATCAATACGCAAAGAAGTGGGATACGGAAGTACTAAGGAATGACGAGATACGTTTGAAGTTCTCTAACGCTATATATACAGCAATAAGGAATAGCGCAGTAGGCAGTACAGTTGAAGAGGAATGGACATCTCTAAAAAGGGGCATCACAGAAGTTGGGAAGGAAAACATAGGTACAAAGAAGGTAGCTTCAGTTGACTGATGAAAGGAGGAAGTACAAACATGTTACGGGAAAATCAGGAACAGAAATACAAATCGCTGAGGAATGAATTAAATAGGAAGTGCAGGGAAGCTAAGACAAAATGGCTGCAGGAAAAATGTGAAGACATCGAAAAAGATATGATTGTCGGAAGGACAGACTCAGAATACAGGAAAGTCAAAACAACCTTTGGTGACATTAAAAGCAACGGTGGTAACATTAAGAGTGCAACGGGAATTCCACTGTTAAATGCAGAGGAGAGAGCAGATAGGTGGAAAGAATACATTGAAAGCCTCTATGAGGGTGAAGATTTGTCTGATGTGATAGAAGAAGGAACAGGAGTCCATTTAGAAGAGATAGGGCATCCAGTATTAGAATCGGAATTTAAAAGAGCTTTGCAGGACTTATGGTCAAATAAGGCAGAAGGGATAGATAACATTCCATCAGAATTTCTAAAATCATTGGGGGAAGTGGCAACAAAACGACTATTCACGTTGGTGTGTAGAATATCTGAGTCTGGCGACATACCATCTGACTTTCGGAAAAGCATCATCCACACAATTCCGAAGATGGCAAGAGCTGACAAGTGCGAGAATTATCGCACAATCAGCTTAAGAGCTCATGCATCGAAGCTGCTTACGAGAATAATATACAGAAGAATGGAAAAGAAAATTGAATGCGCTAGGTGACGATCAGTTTGGCTTTAGGAAAAGTAAAGGGACGAGAGAGGCAATTCTGACGTTACGGCTAATAATGGAAGCAAGGCTAAAGAAAAATCAAGACACTTTCATAGGATTTGTCGACCTGGAAAAAGCGTTCGACAATATAAAATGGTGCAAGCTGTTCGAGATTCTGAAAAAAGTAGGGGTAAGCTATAGGGAGAGACGGGTCATATACAATATGTACAACAACCATGAGGGAATAATAAGACTGGACGATCAAGAACGAAGTGTTCGTATTAAGAAGGGTGTAAGACAAGGCTGTAGCCTTTCGCCCCTACTCTTCAATCTGTACACCGAGGAAGCAATGATGGAAATAAAAGAAAGGTTCAGGAGTGGAATTAAAATACAAGGTGAAAGGATATCAATGATACGATTCGCTGATGACATTGCTATCCTGAGTGAAAGTGAAGAAGAATTAAATGATCTGCTGAGCGGAATGAACAGTCTAATGAGTACACAGTATGGTTTGAGAGTAAATCGGAGAATGACGAAGGTAATGAGAAGTAGTAGAAATGAGAACAGCGAGAAACTTAACATCAGGATTGATGGTCACGAAGTCAATGAAGTTAAGGAATTCTGCTACCTAGGCAGTAAAATAACCAATGACGGACGGAGCAAGGAGGACATCACAAGCAGACTCGCTATGGCAAAAAAGGCATTTCTGGCCAAGAGAAGTCTACTAATATCAAATACCGGCCTTAATTTGAGGAAGAATTTCTGAGGATGTACGTCTGGAGTACAGCATTGTATGGTAGTGAAACATGGACTATGGGAAAACCGGAACAGAAGAGAATCGAAGCATTTGAGATGTGGTGCTATAGACGAATGTTGAAAATTAGGTGGACTGGTAAGGTAAGGAATGAGGAGGTTCGACGCAGAATCGGAGAGGAAAGGAATATGTGGAAAACACTGATAAGGAGAAGGGACAGGATGATAGGACATCTGCTAAGACATGAGGGAATGACTTCCATGGTACTAGAGGGAGTTGTAGAGGGCAAAAACTGTAGAGGAAGACAGAGATTGGAATACGTCAAGCAAATAATTGAGGACATAGGTTGCAAGTGCTACTGTGAGATGAAGAGGTTAGTACAGGAAAGGAATTCGTGGCGGACCGCATCAAACCAGTCAGTAGACTGATGAAAAAAAAAAAAAAAAAAAGACGCGGAAATTCATGTGTGTGTGTGTGTGTGTGTGTGTGTGTGTGTGTGTGTGTGTGTGTGTGTGTGTGTGCGCGTGCGTGCGTGTGTGTGTGTGCATGTTTTTGTTATTCATTTACGCTGAGAAGACTGGACAGATTTGGCTCAAATTTGGGATGGAGGTAGCTTATACTCTGAATTAACACATACGATACTTTTCGTATACAAACCTTTGAAAGGGGTATGGATGGGGGTGGGGTGAAAAATTTGTGTAGCCCACGATGCCTGAATACTCATACTTCTTTCAGCCAGTGTTTGACAATGAGGGCACTTACTGACTTGCAACAAACTTTACTCGTAACATCAAACCTTTACGAAACTTTTTTCGCTAACAGCCTCAACAGATGGTGAAAGCAAGAGAGTTTACCCCTCATTACATTTTCGCTGTTCGTGCAGTAAAACTACTGCATCGGGCATGGCGCTCAAATGTATTAATTGTATGCTACTATTTATTCGCAACAAATTTCGCTGAATATATTTCACTATATCACTGAATGTACCACCAAATACTGTACGACATATGACGTGAAATACCGAGTGAAAAACTGCCAAATCGTGCACGACCTTTCAGTTTATTACTTCTTAATTACATACTCTATCCACAACACATTTCGCAAACAGCAGCTACATATACCACTGGATGGGCCTGTAAAGTTATATCACTGTCCGACAAGTGGTTCAGTAGAGACGTCATAAACACCGAGCCGAGTAAAAATGCAAGCGCAGGATGAAATTCGCTAGAGATACAGTTTAAATCTGTTTACAAATACGTGTGGAATAGGTTAAATACATGTGAAATGTATTTGAGATGTGAGGACACGGGCAAAGCCGCGTGTAAAAAATCTCTTCTTAAACCCCTGGAACGATTTCAGCCAAATTTCGTACACATATTAGTTAATATCTGGAAAGAAATCACTAGCTTCCCGTTTGCAGTGGGGGTGATAACGTGCAGGAAGAATGTACACCATGTGATCAAAAGCGGACGTACCGCTTCCGAAATTTCTACAAAATGAGTTCAAACTCGATTTCCTAAAAAAAAATTGCAAAAATAGGTCGCACTCACTTCGCTTTTAGAAAATGTGTTTTACTGATTTCAACCTAATCATAGCTGGAAAGAGCATGTTTTCAAACCTTCAGAAGATCACATTCGATTTTCCAATCTTCACAAATAGTATCTAAGAATGACTGTCAGATTTGGGAGAATGTACCATGGCAACAGGCTTCATTGCAGTGTTGTTTATTTTTAAACTGATATATAAAATCTCACTAAATTGAATTGGTCCATGGTGGCATTGTCACTATCGTTTCAAGAACATGAACCGGTAACCCCCAGCACCAGGGGCCGTGGCAGGGGGGGTGCTATGGAGGCTATAGCCCCCCCCCCCCCCTCCCAGTGGGATATTATATTGCATTGTATAAAATGACTACTTCAACATATTCAATCATCTTTTATAATTATGTAGCAATAAAGGTTGCAATGTGTTATACTTCAAACACATTTGAACAAAACAATAAGAGCGGCAAATAGCTTACTATCTAAACCAATAAATATCATTTAACTTAACATAGGCGTCTTCTTATTTGAAACTTCCTGGCAGATAAAGACTGTGTGCCGGACCGAGACTCGAACTCGGGACCTTTGCTTTTGAAAATCTCATTCTGGAAACATACCCCAGGCTGTGGCTAATCTATGTCTGCGCAATATCCTTTCTTTCAGGAGTGCTAGTTCTGCAAGGTTCGCAGGAGAGCTTCTGTAAAGTTTGGAAGGTAGGAGACGAGGTACTGGCAGAAGTAGAGCTGTGAGGACGGGGCGTGAGTCGTGCTTGGGTAGTTCAGTTGGTAGAGCACTTGCCCGCGAAAGGCAAAGGTCCCGAGTTCGAGTCTCGGTCTGGCACACAGTTTTAATCTGCCAGGAAGTTTCATATCAGCGCACACTCCGCTGCAGAGTAAAAATCTCATTCGTGTCTTCTTATTTATTAATATGCACTGGACGCATATTAATGAAAGGAGAGCTGAAACTATGGAAGAAAAAATGGGTTGATGAAAGTAAAAGACGTGAAACAGCAACTGAAGCTTTAAAGAACTGTGGCAAGCAGTTTTCCCCAAACGCATATTTTTCACTTCAAATATTTGGGACTCTTCCTGTCACCACAAGCACTCCTGAACAAAGCTTCTCTACTTTGAGACGAATAAAGACTTATTTGCGTAACACAATGGGGCAGGTGAGACTAAATGGATTGGCTCTTGCAAATATCCATAAAAAATAGATATGGACACTGAAAATATCACCGAGTGAGGTGGCGCAGTGGTTAGCACACTGGACTCGCATTCGGGAGGACGACGGTTCAATCCCGTCTCCGGCCATCCTGATTTAGGTTTTCCGTGATTTCCCTAAATCGCTTCAGGTAAATGGCGGGATGGTTCCTTTGAAAGGGCACGGCCGATTTCCTTCCCCATCCTTCCCTAACCCGAACTTGCGCTCCGTCTCTAATGACCTCGTTGTCGACGGGACGTTAAACACTCATCTCCTCCTCCTCCTCCTGAAAATATCATTGACATATTCAGTAAAAAGAAACAGAGATGAATGATCATGACAAATTGGACTGAAGACGGAAATGTGCAGTGAATTTTGTTACAGAATTTTTTTATATTCATGTCAACTTCAAGTTTTTACATTCACGTCGTCTTCTGTATCGAGAAAATTGAAGAAAACTTATTTGTTGTCAGTTGATCTTTTTTATGGTTTATGTAATTTATAAAATCTCCCATGTTAAAATATGTTTTATTTTACCCTGAACTCCAAAACAGTTACCAAAAACCACAAAAGCAACACCAAATTTTACCAATTTGTCGGTGGAGGACACCAACTCTCCTTTTGTTAAGCGATATTCTATTTCGCCAAACCCCCTCCCCCCTCATCGAGCACTCCGCCCAGTGTATTCGGCAGACGTTGTTCTGTATCGGTTCTGGACTGTCTGATGTGTGCCTTTCATTACTTTTCAAAAACGGTCAGAGTGAGACAATATTACGAGGCGTAGTGTCTATTTATCCTTAAAGAATATGTGATCTTATCTTTGCTTAGTATTTCGTCATATTCTTTATAACTACCCGAGGTGAAAGTGTAATTATTTTATTTTTTGTTTCCAATTATATGAAAAGTGTAGAGTTTCTTTTTATTGCTGATTTCAGTGGGTTTCAATGACATTTAATAATTCTATGTTTCAAAGCTTACTTTGTAGACTGTTCGTTGGAGTCAAGTGACGCCAGGAACGTTAGAACGTTACTCGCCTAGTCAGATGCGTGTTCTAGGCGCCCAGTAATTATATTTGTACTTGTTAGGCGATATTTAAAAAAAATGTTCAAATGTGTGTGAAATCTCATGGGACGTAACTGCTAAGGTCATCAGTCCCTAAGCTGACACGCTACTTAACCTAAATTATCCTAAGGACAAACACACACACCCATGCCCGAGGGAGGACTCGAACCTCCGCCGGGACCAGCCGCACAGTCCATGACTGCAGCGCCCTAGACCGCTCGGCTAATCCCGCGCGGTGGCGATATTTCCAGGCGACTTTAATTTTAGGTACCTAACAACGCGGCTACCACGTGAAAAAAACTTCAGCTTTCAGATTTTATCTAGGGTTACAAACCTTGTTTTAAAATTGTTGGAAACGAGAGCCGCTACAGCCTATATTGGTTAATGAACTAGAATTATTTAAACGAGGTCACTATCTGCTATTGTCTGTAACAGTTTTTATTGTGCTGTTACAACATTGGATTCAATGTCATACTACGACAAATAAAGGAGTTGAAAACTGTACCTTCCTTGTATGGCTGTGTCACACCTGATAGCAAAGGAGTCAACAGGTGTTGCCACTGATGTGTGGACTTCAGGAAGTACGAGATGTGACAGTAGAAACGTCAGCAAATGCAGTGCAGAATGGGCAGACGCCAGGGCCGCTGTCACCCAGCCTACATAGGTTGCTGTGAATGCATTTCAGTTACAAAACTACACATGTCAGAAACTATCTTAGCGTAAATGGTTTTATTTAAATTATGAATGTCACTACAGTCTACGACCTTGAAAGCGCTTGTCGTTTCACTGTGTATTTATGTAGTCAGGATCGGCATGTTCCTCACTGGACCAGTTTTGGCCATTTGGGACAGCTTCTGCGCTTCGCCGTTCTTGCTAGAATGGTGCTGTGGAAGACAGGAGCGAGCACACACACACACACACACACACACACACACACACACACTCGCGCCTGCTGTCGCCAGCAGTTAGTGGCGACCGTGCACGACTGCCAGCGCCGCGTGCGGCCGCAGCAGTAATTAAGCATTTAGTGGGCGACGCCGCCCCCGCCGCCCCCAGCCGCTGGCGGCCCGTCACGGCCACGCCGCCCTCATTAGTCACGCTGCCCGGCGCCAGAGGCGGGGCGGCGAGGCGGCGGCCGCTGCTGCTGCTGACAGGTGGGCGGCGGCGGCGGCGGGGCCGGTGGGACCGCGAAAAAGCCGGCTGCCGGCGCTTTGGGGCGGGGGGCGGGGGGCGGCGGCCGCTGTCTCGCGGACTGCACTCTGTTTGAGAACAAACTGGTGGAACTGTTTCTGTGTGTGTGTGTGTGTGTGTGTGTGTGTCTGTGAGGGAGTGAGAGTGAGAGAGGGAGAGAGAGAGAGAGAGAGAGAGAGAGGCAGAGGGAGGGAGGGAAAGGGAAAGAGAGAGAGAGAGAGAGAAATGGAGGGAGAGAGTCCTCAACACGATGAACCGACAAATGTGTAACTGTCAGCCGGCTTGCCTCAAAGTTGTGTTCTCACTTTTCAGTGTTGATAATCTGACGACCAGCACTCGAAGCCTCGTGTGACAGTTCACAGAGGGCGTCGAAGGATATAGCAAAGTCGGACGATAATCGCCGCAGAGTTGTAGCGATATGCGCGAAGACCTGACGGAGATCGAAGGCTCTTCACACTAGTCCCTACATATACACTACTGGCCATTGAAATTGCTACACCACGAAGATGACGTGCTACAGACGCGAAATTTAAACGACAGGAAGAAGATGCTGTTATATGCAAATGATTAGCGTTTCAGAGCATTCACACAAGGTTGGCGCCGGTGGCGACACCTACAACGTGCTGACATGAGGAAAGTTTGCAACCGATTTCTCATACACAAACAGCAGTTGACCGGCGTTGCCTGGTGAAACGTTGTTGTGATGCCTCGTGTAAGGAGGAGAAATGCGTACCATCACGTTTCCGACTTTGATAAAGGTCGGATTGTAGCCTATCGCGATTGCGGTTTATCGTATCGCGACGTTGCTGCTCGCGTTGGTCGAGATCCAATAACTGTTAGCAGAATATGGAATTGGTAGGTTCGGGAGGGTAATACGGAACGCCGTGCTGCATCCCAACGGCCTCGTATCGCTAGCAGTCGAGATGACAGCCATCTTATCCGCATGGCTGTAACGTATCGTGCAGCCACGTCTCGATGCCTGAGTTAACAGATGGGGACGTTTGCAAGACAACAACCATCTGCACGAACAGTTCAACGACGTTTGCAGCAGCATGGACTATAAGCTCGGAGACCATGGTTGCGGTTACCCTTGACGATGCATCACAGACAGGAGCGCCTGCGATGGTGTACTCAACGACGAACCTGGGTGCACGAATGGCAAAACGTCATTTTTTCGGATGAATCCAGGTACTGTTTACAGCATCATGATGGTCGCATCCGTGTTTGGCGACATCTCGGTGAACGCACATTGGAAGCGTGTATTCGTCATCGCCATACTGGCGCACCACCCGGCGTTATGGTTTGGGGTTCAATTGGTTACACGTCTCTGTGACCTCTTGTTCGCATTGACGGCACTTTGAACAGTGGACGTTACATTTCAGATGTGGTACGACCCGTGGCTCTACCCTTCATTCGATCGCTGCGAAGCCCTACATTTTAGCAGGATAATGCACGACCGCATGTTGCAGGTCCTGTACGGGCCTTTCTGGATACAGAAAATGTTCGACTGCTGCCCTGGCCACCACACTCTTCAGATCTCTCACCAACTGAAAACGTCTAGTCAATGGTAGCCGAGCAACTGGCTCGTCACAATACGCCAGTCACTACTATTGATGAACTGTGGTATCGTGTTGAAGTTGCATGGGCTGTTGCATGGGCTGTACCTGTACACGCCATCCAAGCTCTGTTTGACTGAATGCCCAGGCGTATCAAGGCCATTATCACGGCCAGAGGTGGTTGTTCTGGGTACTGATTTCTCATGATCTATGCACCCAAATTTGCTTGAAAATGTAATCACAGGTCAGTTCTAGTGTAATATATTTCTACAATGAATACCCGTTTATCATGTACATTTCTTCTTTGTGTAGCAATTTTAATAACCAGTAGTGTACACGTGTCCACAACTAGAGTTCCACTTTCAAAACGCTCTATCAAGAGAACCACTGCTCTGAATGACGTCGAATTTGAGCAGCATATTATTGACGAAGGGGAAACGACGGCTGATGAAACGAAATGGCGAAAACTTTTAGCAACAGGTGACGCTATAAGCGTCAGAATACGCGCACCAACAGACGTACGGCACACGACTGTTCTCCAGTTTGCCTCCGAGACGCCCAGCATCACTGTCTCCTTGAAGGATCACACGCTGAAGGGTAAAGCACTTATGGTGACTGCTCCATCTCCGAGGACATGTCAATACGGAGAACTGCAGAATACGGGCAACGGAAAATCCGCACGCACATCAACGAGTATCAGTTCAGTCTGCAAAGGTTACTGTGTGGTGCTGGTTGACGGCACCATTTAACATAGGGCTGCATTTTTATCGAGGAGATAAATTCTGCAGGTCCTGCTATCTTTACCGTCACGCTATGTGACGCTTGGTGACGTACCGTAAACGCAATGAGAGCCTTTCCCTCACCACCGTCATTCCAGCCCTTCAACAACGTGGATGTGTTGGTCGGATTATTTTTTTGCAAGATGGCACTGATCCACCCATTGCATAGCCAGTAAAGCGGCTGCCGCGCAGGCACTTTAGAAATGCTGTACTTATTGGCCGTCATTCCCATACAGCTTGGCGGTCCAGATCACCTGATCTTAATCCGTATTACTTCTGATTATTACTTCTGATTGAGTTTATAAGCGTAATGTTCCATGGCGTTTCCCCCAGCGTAAATAATACACTCCTGGAAATTGAAATAAGAACACCGTGAATTCATTGTCCCAGGAAGGGGAAACTTTATTGACACATTCCTGGGGTCAGATACATCACATGATCACACTGACAGAACCACAGGCACATAGACACAGGCAACAGAGCATGCACAATGTCGGCACTAGTACAGTGTATATCCACCTTTCGCAGCAATGCAGGCTGCTATTCTCCCATGGAGACGATCGTAGAGATGCTGGATGTAGTCCTGTGGAACGGCTTGCCATGCCATTTCCACCTGGCGCCTCAGTTGGACCAGCGTTCGTGCTGGACGTGCAGACCGCGTGAGACGACGCTTCATCCAGTCCCAAACATGCTCAATGGGGGACAGATCCGGAGATCTTGCTGGCCAGGGTAGTTGACTTACACCTTCTAGAGCACGTTGGGTGGCACGGGATACATGCGGACGTGTATTGTCCTGTTGGAACAGCAAGTTCCCTTGCCGGTCTAGGAATGGTAGAACGATGGGTTCGATGACGGTTTGGATGTACCGTGCACTATTCAGTGTCCCCTCGACGATCACCAGTGGTGTACGGCCAGTGTAGGAGATCGCTCCCCACACCATGATGCCGGGTGTTGGCCCTGTGTGCCTCGGTCGTATGCAGTCCTGATTGTGGCGCTCACCTGCACGGCGCCAAACACGCATACGACCATCATTGGCACCAAGGCAGAAGCGACTCTCATCGCTGAAGACGACACGTCTCCATTCGTCCCTCCATTCACGCCTGTCGCGACACCACTGGAGGCGGGCTGCACGATGTTGGGGCGTGAGCGGAAGACGGCCTAACGGTGTGCGGGACCGTAGCCCAGCTTCATGGAGACGGTTGCGAATGGTCCTCGCCGATACCCCAGGAGCAACAGTGTCCCTAATTTGCTGGCAAGTGGCGGTGCGGTCCCCTACGGCACTGCGTAGGATCCTACGGTCTTGGCGTGCATCCGTGCGTCGCTGCGGTCCGGTCCCAGGTCGACGGGCACGTGCACCTTCCGCCGACCACTGGCGACAACATCGATGTACTGTGGAGACCTCACGCCCCACGTGTTGAGCAATTCGGCGGTACGTCCACCCGGCCTCCCGCATGCCCACTATACGCCCTCGCTCAAAGTCCGTCAACTGCACATACGGTTCACGTCCACGCTGTCGCGGCATGCTACCAGTGTTAAAGACTGCGATGGAGCTCCGTATGCCACGGCAAACTGGCTGACACTGACGGCGGCGGTGCACAAATGCTGCGCAGCTAGCGCCATTCGACGGCCAACACCGCGGTTCCTGGTGTGTCCGCTGTGCCGTGCGTGTGATCATTGCTTGTACAGCCCTCTCGCAGTGTCCGGAGCAAGTATGGTGGGTCTGACACACCGGTGTCAATGTGTTCTTTTTTCCATTTCCAGGAGTGTATAACGTTCTGAGCAGTGGTTCTCTTTCTACAGCGTTTTCGAATTGTAACTTTAATTATAGACACCCTGTTTGATATCAGGCACTTACTGTTGGACATTAATACGTGGTGTGCCCACCCTTGGCCTTTGTGCTTTGCGATGGCCTCAGCTGACCTTACGCACAGTCCTCTTACCGGGATGCTTCAAGCATTCTGGAACTCACGAGCTGTTCCTTCCGTTGAGTCTGTGTGATTTTTTATCACCACCCTGCGCAATGTTCGGCGGACCCTGTCCGTCGGTACATTAGATCCAGGTGGTCTTTGTTCAGGTGTGGTTGTTCCCCCACCACACGTTTTGACACCGCAATCGCATCATCAACAGTCGACTTGGGCAGCTTTAGAGAGACTGAAATGTCCTGATCGATTTGTTGTTCTGCTAATACCCAATGACTGGTTCACGTAGGAAGACATTCAGCTCCCATGACCGACCCATTCTGCTCACACTGCTTCTACATTCGCAACTCAATACTCCCCGCTTTTCGTGACACCCGGTGATCAGTTCTGCATTAAATAGAGGTATCCGGATACTTTTGACTAAATAGTGTACACGAGTGTACAGAGTTTTGCAAATATTTACTTCTTCTAATGCATCACTTTCGATCAATCACAGGATGCAGAGACAACCGCAAAGCATGCTCCAATATCTACGAAGAGTGTTTTAAAGTAGAACAAGCACACGTCCTACATCTACATGAATACTCTGCAAATAGCATTCAAGTGCCTAGCGGAGGGTTCATCGAACCACCTTCACAATTCTCTATTACTCCAATCTCGTGTAGCACGGAAAGACCGAACACCTATATCTTTCCGTATGAGCTCTGATTTCCCTTATTTTATCTTGGTGATCGTTTCTCCCTATCTAGGTAGGTGTCAACAAAATATTTTCGCATACGGAGGATTTATTTATTTAGCGTATGGCTCATAACATCACAGTAAAAATTACAGAAACAACACGATTTAAAAAGAAATCACATATAAACAGAGCAATAAATAACAGTTTGTATATAAGGACACCGCCAATTGTAAAGTTACACTCACAGAAGACCAGTCACAAGCAGACGTCCAGCTTAGATAGTAAATAGTCGATTGCCTCTTGGGTCGCCATTAGGAAATCTTGTGGGTCACCCTCGTATGCCCTTAGTGGGCATTCCTGCACGATGTGTTTGACCGTCTGTCTCTCAGCGCCACAGTCGCAAGCGGCCGAAGGAAGTTTACCCCATCTGTGTAAGGAGTCGGCACATCTCCCACAGTTGGTTCTGATGCGATTAAGAGTTGACCAAACTTTGCGAGGGCAATCAAATCCTTTTGGTTTACTAAAGATGCATGGCATACTGTGGCAGTTTACTACTGTTCTGCTCTCCCATTCCGCTTTCCATCGGTCATTTATTTTGAAGTTGGTTTGGTGCAGAGCCTGTGCGGTCTTTAGTGGAGGATGCCTAGACCGGAGTCGGTTTCCTTGGATGTCGTGAGTATCTTCATGGATTTGTAATTGAGGGTTGGTCATGATTTTTTGAAATTCTCTAACCAGAGCGTGTTCACGGTGCAGGTTAGGAGGGGCTATGTTACTGAGAACGGGCAGCCACACTGTAGGAGTTGGCCTGATTGTGCCTGATATAATACGCATTGTTGCATTAAGTTGGCTATCTACCATGTGTGTGTGTTTGCTGTTGAGCCACACTGGGGCACAGTATTCTGCCACTGGATATACCAAGCCAAGTGCGGATGTTCTTAAGGTAGATGCTGTGGAGCCCCAAGTGGTGCCACAGAGCTTCTGCAATATGTTGTTGCGTGTTTTAAGTTTCGCTGCAGTTTTCGTCAGGTGTTCTTTGAATGTTAGTGTCCTATCTAGGGTAACCCCAAGGTACTTTGGGTGTTTGTTGTGATTTAGTAATTTCCCGTCTAGATAGACTTGTAGTTCTCTGTTGGCCATTTTGTTGTTCAAATGGAAGGCAGATACTTCCGTCTTTGTAGCACTAGGTTGTAGCCTCCATTTTTTAAAGTACTCGCTGAGAATCCCTAGGTCACTCGTAAGGATATCTTCGGCAGTTTCTATATTTCTGTGGGCTATTGCTAGAGCCCAGTCATCAGCATAACCAAATTTGCGCGATCTGGTTGCAGGCATGTCAGCGATGTAAAGGCTGAAAAGAAGGGGCGCAAGGACAGAGCCTTGTGGGAGTCCATTATTGAGTTTCATCTGTTTACTTCTCTCATTCCCCATTATTACTTGGAAGGTTCTATTTGACAACATATCATCAATGAGGTTGGTTATCTTCTTGCAGGGGACGGCACAGATTAATTTGTACATGAGCCCCTGTTTCCAAACTGTATCATAGGCTGCTGTTAGGTCTATGAATGCTGCAGCTACTTTATTTTTCTTCTGGAACCCCGCCTCTATATATGTTGTCAGTGATAGGACTTGATCTGTACAGCAGCGATATGGACGGAATCCTGCTTGTTCGATAGGGATTTTTTTGAGTATAGTCTGGCCTATTCTGTTGAGGAGCAGTCTTTCTAGTAATTTATATACCATACTGAGAAGGGCAATGGGGCGGTAACTCTCTGGTCTATCGCCTGGTTTACCAGGTTTCAGGACTGCGATGATCTTTGCTCGTTTAAGTGAGGGAGGGATGTTACCCACTTGGAGAATTTCCGTAAAGAACTTAGCCAGCCATTGTTTTGTGTAGGCTCCAACATGTATGAGGAACTCAGGGTGGATACCATCGAAACCCGGAGCTTTGCCTGATTTAACCTTCTTCAGGGCATTGGTAACCTCCTCGATGCGAATATCTGATGAATATTCTGAGTCCATTGCACGGGTCCTTTTTAATGTTTTTAAGTCTTTCTTCACTTTTGTTGTGTGCTTTCTATTTCGTGGGGCTCTAGACGCAGAAACTATGCGGGATGCTACCTTGTTGGGAGATATTTCGTCCTTTCTGCGTTCAGGTGGATTTGCGCCTCCAAGTTTACGTAGTAGGGACCAGGCTTGTCGGCTAGACTTTGAAAAGTCTAGATTTTCAACAGTATTCTCCCATTTTTGCCGTCTAGTAAAGTCGATGTTATGTAATAGTTCATCCGCTATTTCCTGGTCCCCATTCTTGAGGAACTCCGCGTACAGGTCATCGCATATTCCTGTCCAACCGGGAATGTATTTTTTGCGGTACCCTCTTGGGATCGCTGTTTTCGCAGAGCTAATGACCGCTCCCACAAACCTCTCATAGCTCTTGCTGGTTGGAGGGATCCAGCTCAAGGTATAATCAAGTTGTACAGAGAATTTTGTCCAGTCAGCTTTTGTAAAATTCCACCTTGGTCGAGGGTAAGACCTTATTATCGGGATGGATAGACCGATATTAATAAGCACAGGGCGGGGCTGGCTATGAGGGAAGTCCGTCAGGACCCTTCTAGAGGCTGTCAGTGGTTTATCGCTTGTATCCCTCGAAACAAAGCACAGATCCGGGTTATAGTCGCAGTTCCATGCGGCTGATCTGAATGTCCCTCGGTCCTTGGCATCAAAGACCAGATATGTATTTTGTTCCTCGGACCAATCGACCAGCATGTCTCCATTGCTATCATTCGTACTATATTTCCACATTTCGTGGTGACTATTATAGTCCCCAACGTATACGCTTGGATGTGGGTGGATCTTTATCACTTCAGCTGGCCATGTAGTAGCAGGAGGTTTATAGATGTTAGTTACTGTAACTTCTCCTATTTTGATGACAACTTCATGGATATCATTTGCAATGGAGGCTTCAACTGGAAAGGCGTCCTCTATGTCCCCACGCACATATGTCGCAACGCCATAGTGTCTGTCATACGTGGCTCCAAGTAGATCATATCCCAGAATCCTTCCTCTAGCTTCAAGTTGGGCTCTATTTTCAGCATGAGTTTCCTGTATGGCTACCAGGTCAATGTCGTTATCGTGTAAAATTCTCTGCAATACTTGACATTTTGCTCTGCTTATGCCCTCAATGTTGAAATGGCAGATTCGGATGCATGGTCCGAGATCCTTTGTCAGTTGGTCCCTAAAAGGACCGTTGTATGTATCTTGCATAGCGCTTTGTCTGTCGTTCTGTTTCACTGTGATGTGGGGCAGGAATTCTTCGTTCGGTCTGCCGCCAGTTGTGTTAGTTCATTTAGCGTTACCCAGGGTGCACCACGTGGAGGCGAACTAACTTTACACGGAGGAGAAGGTTGTAGATTGAAATTTCGTGAAAAGATTCAGCCGCAATAAAAATGATGTCCACACCAAATCTTGTATCATTTCACTGACACTCTCTCTCCTTTTTTTTTTTTGGTCATCTGTCTACTGACTGGTTTGATGCGGCCCGCCACGAATTCCTTTCCTGTGCTAACCTCTTCATCTCAGAGTAGCACTTGCAACCTTCGTCCTCAATTCTTTGCTTGACGTATTCCAGTCTCTGTCTTCCTCTACAGTTTTTGCCCTCTACAGCTCCCTCTAGTACCATGGAAGTCATTCCCTCATGTCTTAGCAGATGTCCTATCATCCTGCCCTTCTCCTTATCAGTGTTTTCCACATATTCCTTTCCTCTCCGATTCTGCGTAGAACCTCCTCATTCCTTACCTTATCAGTCCACCTAATTTTCAACATTCGTCTATAGCACCACATCTCAAATGCTTCGATTCTCTTCTGTCCCGGTTTTCCCACAGTCCATGTTTCACTACCATACAATGCTGTACTCCAGACGTACATCCTCAGAAATTCTTCCTCAAATTAAGGCCGGTATTTGATATTAGTAGACTTCTCTTGGCTAGAAATGCCTTTTTTGCCATAGCGAGTTTGCTTTTGATGTCCTCCTTGCTCCGTCCGTCATTGGTTATTTTACTGCCTAGGTAGCAGAATTCCTTAACTTCATTGACTTCGTGACCATCAATCCTGATGTTAAGTTTCTGGCTGTTCTCATTTCTACAAATTCTCATTACCTTCGTCTTTCTCCGATTTACTCTGAAACCATACTGTGTACTCATTAGACTGTTCATTCCGTTCAGCAGATCATTTTTCTTCACTTTCACTCAGGATAGCAATGTCATCAGCGAATCGTATCATTGATATCCTTCCACCTTGTATTTTAATTCCACTCCTGAACCTTTCTTTTATTTCCATCATTGCTTCCTCGATGTACAGATTGAAGAGTAGGGGCGAAAGGCTACAGCCTTGTCTTACACCCTTCTTAATACGAGCACTTCGTTCTTGATCGTCCACTCTTATTATTCCCTCTTGGTTGTTGTACATATTGTATATGACCCGTATCTCCCCATAGCTTACCCCTACTTTTTTCAGAATCTCGAACAGCTTGCACCATTTTATATTGTCAAACGCTTTTTCCAGGTCGACAAATCCTATGAAAGTGTCTTGATTTTTCTTTAGCCTTGCTTCCATTATTAGCCGTAACGTCAGAATTGCCTCTCTCGTCCCTTTACTTTTCCTAAAGCCAAACTGATCGGCACCTAGCGCATTCTCAATTTTCTTTTCCATTCTTCTGTATATTATTCTTGTAAGCAGCTTCGATGCATGAGCTCTTAAGCTGATTGTGCGATAATTCTCGCACTTGTCAGCTCTTGCCGTCTTCGGAATTGTGTGGATGATGCTTTTCCGAAAGTCAGATGGTATATCGCCAGACTCATATATTCTACACACCAACGTGAATAGTCGTTTTGTTGCCACTTCCCGCAATGATTTGAGAAATTCTGATGGAATGTTGTCTATCCCTTCTGCCTTATTTGACCATAAGTCCTCCAAAGCTCTTTTAAATTCCGATTCTAATACTGGATCCCCTTTCTCTTCTAAATCGACTCCTGTTTCTTCTTCTATCACATCAGACAAATCTTCACCCTCATAGAGGCTTTCAATGTATTCTTTCCACCTATCTGCTCTCTCCTCTGCATTTAACAGTGGAATTCCCGTTGCACTCTTAATGTTACCACCGTTGCTTTCAATGTCACCAAAGGTTGTTTTGACTTTCCTGTGTGCTGAGTCTGTCCTTCTGACAATCATATCTTTTTCGATGTCTTCACATTTTTCCTGCAGCCATTTCGTCTTAGCTTCCCTGCACTTCCTATTTATTTCATTCCTCGGCGACTTGTATTTCTGTTCCTGATTTTCCCGGAACATGTTTGTACTTCCTCCTTTCATCAATCGACTGAAGTATTTCTTCTGTTACCCATGGTTTCTTCGCAGCTACCTTCTTTGTACCTATGATTTCCTTCCCAACTTCTGTGATGGCCCTTTTTAGAGATGTCCATTCCTCTTCAACTGTACTGCCTACTGCGCTATTTTTTATTGCTGTATCTATAGCGTTAGAGAACTTCAAACGTATCTCGTCATTCCTTAGTACTTCCGTATCCCACTTCTTTGCGTATTGATTCTTCCTGACTAATGTCTTGAACTTCAGCCTACTCTTCATCACTACTATACAGGGTGTCCCAGCTATCTTGTCCACCCAAAATATCTCTGGAACAATAACAGCTATTGGAAAACAACTTTCACCGGTATCAATGTAGGGCTGGGGCCCATGAATGTACATATTTGGAAACATTCTAAAACGAAAGCATATGTGTTTTTTTAACACAAACTTATGTTTTTTTAAATGGACCTCCTATATGTTTTCTTCAGCAATCCATAGCATGACAAAGCACATACACAATGGCGTTGATTGCATCGCAATATTCCCATTACATCCCGAGATATTAAGACGCGAAGTTGACGCTTGAAACACCCGACATGCGCTGCTAGCGCACGTCCTGAGGCTCAGGCGTGAACCCCATGCTGCCCGTAATCGCGATGTGATTGACATGCGTAATCATACTTCCATACTTATCAAGAGGTCCGAAACGAATAATACGGTCTGCTGTCATCCTGCATTAACGTCGTACATTCCAGCAGGTATTTATCCCATAGTCTAGGGGTGATGCGGTTCTGTAACATATCTGTGTACCGCAACATTAGTCACAAAGTTAACTTCGCTTATCGTTAATCCGTTACTAAAAGTGTAATGCCGTTCAACGTTAAAACTTTACTTTACTGTAGATCTAGTGCAAGTGACAGTTAATCATTCACTCGTAATAGTAAAATTCATGTTGATGGTTTTAGTGAAACGAGCAAGTGGACTAAAAGTTTTACCGCTGTTTAGGTAAAAATGTTTTGATTTGGGAAGTTCAGGTAGGACGTAGAAGATGAATGTAAACGTGTTTAACCAATTAGTTTTATTATCACATAATTCTCAATGTTATGTTTATCTAATGCGTTAAATGACAAATTGTTGCAAACAAATGTTTCTTAACGTCACTGGGTAAAATGGCCCCTTGTAGAAACTTCCACTGTGATACCAGCACTACATACTAAACATAGCGTTCACATCTCATGCTCAAAGTGATGCCCATTGGCTTGCATACATAGGGTCACTCTGCGGATGAAGGATGCCCTACTTCGTGCTACTGTTTCCTCTTTGATGGCTGTACAAGCATCAATTATGCGTTGCTTCATGTCCTCTGGTGTTGTTGGTTCATGTTAGTAAACAGCATCCTTCACTGCTCCCCAAAGAAAATAATCCAGCGGTGTAAGGTCCGGAGATCGAGCAGGCCACCTAACTGGGCCACCTCGTCCAATCCACCTACCAGGGAACTTACGGTTCAGAAGTCGTCGTGCTCGTAAGGCGGTATGTGCAGGTCATCCGTCATGCTGATACCACATGACCATTCTCCGGTTCAGAGATACGGTGTCCAAGAGAACAGGAAGATTGTGTCGTATAAATCTGGAGTATTGTCTGCCATTTTTGATGCCATTTATAAAGAACAGTCCGATAATGGTATCTCCAACAATCCCACACCAAACATTAACTTTCCACGGACGTTGATGCTCTACCTGACGGAGCCATTTTGGATTGTCTGCGGACCAATAATGCATATTCCTCATATTGACAACTCCTTTGTTGGAGAATGATGCCTCGTCGGTAAAGAGAACTTCCATGTCCGCCGCTCGTGGTCTCGCGGTAGCGTTCTCGCTTCCCGAGCACGGGGTCCCGGGTTCGATTCCCGGCGGGGTCAGGGATTTTCACCTGCCTCGAGATGACTGGGTGTTTGTGTTGTCCTCATCATTTTATCATCATCCAGGAAAGTGGCGAAATTGGACTGAGCAAAGATTGGGTAATTGTACGGGCGCTGATAACCACGCAGTTGAGCGCCCCACAAACCAAACATCATCATCAAAGAGAACATTTGCAAAAAAATTTGAATTAGTCAGAAGTTTTTGCTGAGCCCACCGACAAAATGTTACCCTATTGCGGAAGTCATTTCCATGAAGATCCTGGTGTAAATGAACATGGTAAGGATGAAATTTATGACGTTTAAGAATACGCTGTGCACTTGATTTCGACACACCAACTTCACGTTCAATTTGATGTGTGCTGATTTGAGGATTCACAGCTATGGTAGCGAGCACAGCAACTTCAGCACGTTCATCTGTGCGTGTTCTAGGACGATGTCGAGGTCTTGGATTTAAGCTTCCCGTTTCACGTAGACGGGATGTGAGACGACCAAACATCCGGCGCGAAGGCGATGGCTTGTCAGAGAATCGTCTTCTGTACAGTCGTTCTGCCTGAAAAGCATTTCGTCCACCTACAACAGGGTACAGTACAGGTATGTAGAGTAGGGTAGAAAGCAGACATATTATCTTAGTAATCATAATGTTCGCTAACAGTACTATCAACAAACAAGCAATCTCATAACGTATTTCCCGTCAACGTACATTCTCCATAGATCAGCAGCATTTCTACCATATCTTCATGTGTGTACATTATACTGTACAGTATAAGTTCCACAACACAACGTTTATTCACAATGTGTACTACCTCCGTGCCGTCACTAGATTACTCTGATGCACGACTACACTGGCAAGCGGTGTACTGCACGCCAAAGCAACAACAAATGGGATGCACGGAGGGTGGTGGAGTACAGGAGTTTGCATGGGTCGCAAATCATAAACAAGGCGAAGTGGTAACTGTGGCAGTAGTGGGAACTACGTTGGACACGTGACTAGGTAGAGCCAGGCCCTGCGCGACAGGCACAATGAGTCATATAACGCATTAGATAAACCTTATTTTGGGTGTGCAGGATAAATAAGACAACCTGACGGGTGTACACCGGTCAGTACTGGTTCATATTGTGTACGTAGATACGTAAAACGTGCAAGAGGGAAACCATTATGTGCTTATGAGAGTTGATGGCAGCAGACCGTATTATTCGTTTCGGACCTCTTGATAAGTATGGAGGTGTGATGTCAATCACATCGCGATAACGGGCAGCATGGGGTTCACGCCTGAGCCTCAGGACGTGCGCTAACAGCTCATGTCGGGTGTTTCAAGCGTCAACTTCGCGTCTTAATATCTCGGGATGTAATGGGAATATTGCGATGCAATCAACGCCATTGTGTATGTGCTTTGTCATGCTATGAATTGCTGAAGAAAAAATATAGGAGGTCCATTTAAAAAAACATAAGTTTGTGTTAAAAAACACATATGCTTTCGTTTTAGAATGTTTCCAAATATGTACATTCATGGGCCCCAGCCCTACATTGATACCGGTGAAAGTCGTTTACCAATAGCTGTTATTGTTCCAGAGATATTTTGGGTGGACAAGATAGCTGGGACACCCTGTATTGTGATCTGAGTCTATATCTGCTCCTGGGTACGCCTTAAAATCCAGTATCTGATTTCGGAATCTCTGTCTGACCATGATGTAATCTAATTGAAATCTTCCCGTATCTCCTGGCCTTTCCCATGTATACCTCCTTCTCTTGTGATTCTTGAACAGGGTATTCGCTATTACTAGCTGAAACTTGTTACAGAACTCAATTAGTCTTTCTCCTCTTTCATTCTTTGTCCCAAGCCCATATTCTCCTGTAACCTTTTCTTATACTCCTTCCCCTACAACTGCATTCCAGTCGCCCATGACTATTAGATTTTCGTCCCCCTTTACATACTGCATTACCCTTTCAATATCCTCGTATACTTTCTCTATCTGTTCATCTTCAGCTTGCGACGTCGGCATATATACCTGAACTATCGTTGTCGGTGTTGGTCTGCAGTCCATTCTGATTAGAACAACCCGGTCACTGAACTGTTCACAGTAACACACCCTCTGCCCTACCTTCCCATTCCTAACGAATCCTACACCTGTTATACCATTTTCTGCTGCTGTTGATATTACCCGATACTCATCTGACCAGAAATCCTTGTCTTCCTTCCACTTCACTTCACTGACCCCTACTATATCTAGATTGAGCCTTTGCATTTCCCTTTTCAGATTTTCTAGTTTCCCTATCACGTTCAAGCATCTGACATTCCACGCCCCGACTCGTAGAACGTTATCCTTTCGTTGATTATTCCATCTTTTTCTCATGGTAACCTCCCCCTTGGCAGTTCCCTCCCGGAGATCCGAATGGGGGAGTATTCCGGAATCTTTTGCCAACGGAGAGATCATCATGACACTTCTTCAAATACAGGCCACATGTCCTGTGGATACACGTTACGTGTCTTTAATGCAGTGGTTTCCATTGCCTTCTGCATCCTCATGTCGTTGATCACTGCTGATTCTTCCGCCTTTAGGGGCAATTTCCCACCCCTAGGACAAGAGAGTGCCCTGAACCTCTATCCGCTCCTCCGCCCTCTTTGACAAGGCCGTTGGCAGAATGAGGCTGACTTCTTATGCCGGAAGTCTTCGGCCGCCAATGCTGATTATTTATCAGCGGGGATCGAACCCGTGACCGAAGACGTTTTGATTATGAATCAAAGACGCTACCTCTAGACCACGGGTCCTATGTCGCGATAATACAAAACGTGCTGCCATTCTTCGAACTTCTTCGATGTACTCCGTCAGTCCTATCTGCTAAGGATCCCACACCGAGCAGCAGTATTCTGAAAGAGGACGGACAATCGTAGTGTAGGCAGTCACCTTCGTAGATCTGTTACATTTTCGAAGTGTCCTGCCAATAAAACGCAGTCTTTGGTTACCCTTTCCCACAGCATTTTCTATGCGTTCTTTACAATTTCAGTTGTCCGTAATTGTAAGTCCTAGGTATTTACTTGAATTTACGGCCCTTAAATTTGACTTATTTATTGTGTAGTCGAAGTGTAACGGATTCCTTTTAGCACTCATGTGGATGACAGACTTTTCGATTGCCAATTTTCTCACGATACAGATATATTTTCTAAATCGTTATGCAATTTGTTTTGATCTTCTGATGAGTTTATTAGTCGATAAACGACAGCATCAGCTGCAAACAACCTAAGACGGCTGCTCAGATTGTCTACCAAGTCGTTTGTATAGTTATGGAACAGCAAATGGCCTACAGTACTACCTTTGGGGCGCCGGAAATCCTGTTTTACTCGATGGCTTTCCGTCGGTTATTACGAATTGTGATCTCTCTGACAGGAAATCAACAAAAACTATCGCTCCGCTGTTTCGTCAGTGCTTCTCCCCAGTACAGCAAATTTAGTGCATGAGATGAGATGGCGGAGTTTCCTACATAGCAGACTTCCGGTCTCCAGAAATCTCATAATGGAGATCACTTACAAAACCCTCGTTCGACCAATACTTGAATATTGCACGTCATCTGGGATACGTGCGAGATAAGACTGATAGAGGAAATAGAGGAGGTCGAAAGAAGAGCAGCACTTTTCGTTACCAGTTCATTTAGTAAAATGTGAGGACGGATGAATGGACAAGGTGCAAGGAAGTTTCAACAAAGAACAAGGATCAGTGACAGCAGTTAACGTACAGGCAGCAGATCAATCGTTAACAAGTCAAACGTAAGAGGAAAATAGGACATACTTACAAACTTTATTGACGTTAATGTATGCTATCAAATGTATCATCTTACGCTAAAAGTGGTGCAACAAGTGATAAAAGAATAGTGTACAAACGAGTCTCAAGAATAATAAGTTCCTCCGTTAATCCATTGTCAACAGATACTGCGTATAAAAATATTGCCATGGTATCAGCATCACGTATTAGTGCCCCTTGGGCAGCTGTGCACCACATCATTCTCGATTCTAATGACGGCAGCAAATAAATGATAAAGTGCGTCACACTGTACGGAAGATTAGCACATAAATTGCAGACATTTACTTTTGAACGCGTGCTGTAATTTATATGCTCAGTATGCACAGAATGTCCCTCCCAAGCGTCGTCAGGGTCGTCTTCTGTAGTGTTTCAACGGATATTTGCAATTTCGCGTTTTCATTGAGTAGTTGGAGTTAGGCCCAGCAAATGCCGCTCATCTCGTCTCCCGTGAGGCGACCTGTGTGGACGAAGAGAGTCAGTTTATTTCCTATTTTAAAAAAAAAAATCTTCAATAAGGAATTTTACATGCTCATTGGATAGAGCGGTCCGAAATTAATTTAGTGCGATATTCGTTTTAATTTTACGTATTAACAGGGACATTAAAGCGCGAAGAACAAGCAGTACTTCAGCAGTGACAGCACCGCCATGGTCCGAGCCAACTGTTGCAGCCATGCAGCAGCGCTGCTCACTCGCTGCTGGAGCACAAGGCTGGCTGTTCTTCGTGTCTTGCTGCACGTATCGTCAAAACGAATGTGGCACTAGACTAATTTGTAACCATTCTATCGAATAGGCAAGTAAAATTCCCCTTTAAAAAAATTTTTTTTTTTTTGTAACAAACACTGAGCGTCGCATGAAAAATGTGACGAGCAGCATTTGTTTGGGCCGACTCCAGCAACACACTCCAGAAATGAAACAGTAAACATTCGCCGAAACACCAAATAAAATTCATTTCACGACTCCTGGGAGAGGCTCCTCGTATTTCAACATTGTTAAATGTATCCTTTGAATATGTATTGCAACTTTAATTTGTCAACGCCTATTATCCGTTACTGTGATATTATTACAGTAGTTGCGTGTAAAGTAAAGAATCTGTACAGTGTTTCGAATAAAATGAGAGTTCATCTAGTTTTTATTTAATCATTATGTAAACTAGTGTTGCATTCCTACTTTATAGCTTCAGATAACGTTTTCAAAAAACATTTCTACTGGGACTCGCCCCCACTTTTCTGGATCAGTTATACTCGTATCTTATGATAGTGAACAGAAAAAAACTTACGCAAGTAAAAATATATGAAAATGTAGTCTACAAACGTGCCATTAGCGAGATAACTGCGCGTGTGTGGTTACTACTTGACACTTTATTTCAGTACGAAGTACTGTCGTTGAAAATACAAATGCATTTGAAAAGTATTTGCCTACTTTTATATTAGTGCCAGAAATGTTACTTTTTGAATAATTAATAAAATATGCCCCAAACGTTTAATTAATGCTAGAAGATGTTAAGAGTAAATTTCCTATGTGTAAATAAATCTTAAAGTAAAGGCGAAAAGGTCATAATTTAAAACTAGTGTTGCATTCCTACTTTATAGCTTCAGATAACGTTTTCAGAAAACATTTCTACTGGGACTCGCCCCCACTTGTCCGGATCAGTTATACTCGCATCTTATGATATTGAACAGAAAAAGACTTACGCAAGTAAAAATATATGAAAATGTAGTCTACAAACGGGCCATTAGCGAGATAACTGCGCATGTGTGGTTACTACTTGACACTTTATTTCAGTACGAAGTACTGTCGTTGATAATACAAATGCGTTTGAAAAGTATTTGCCTACTTTTATATTAGTGCCAGAAATGTTACTTTTTGAATAATTAATAAAATATGCCCCAGACGTTTAATTAATGCTAGAAGATGTTAAGAGTAAATTTCCTATGTGTAAATAAATCTTAAAGTTAAGGCGAAAAGGTCATAATTTAAAACAAAAAACGTACTTCTTACTGTTCGTATAAAGAATGTTCGAGAAATGTTTATATACCGAAACATTATAAAAGACAGTCCGTAAAGCAAGGTGAAGGCAGTCGCCGAAATTAGTTTCGACTGTATTAAAGCAGGAGCTGTGCTGCTGTTTCCTCCCTCTATTTTGTTACTGATATGATATTGATATGATAAAATGTAAACATCGCTCTCGTATCTGTAATTTTGGTTAAATAATTACGTTAATTTAACGGTAACAGCAGTGTCTGGATCAAGAAACCTACTTTTATCTTCCAGTAATGTGGTGTCACCGCCAGACACCACACTTGCTAGGTGGTAGCTTTTAAATCGGCCGAGGTCCGCTAGTATAGGACGGACCCGCGTGTCGCCACGGTCAGTAATTGCAGACCGAGCGCCACCACACGGCAGGTCTAGAGAGACGTACTAGCACTCGCCCCAGTTGTACCGCCGACGTTGCTAGCCATGGTTCACTGAGAATTACGCTCTCATTTGCCGAGACGATAGTTAGCATAGCCTTCAGCTACATTTGCTACGACCTAGCAAGGCGCCATTACCAGTATAGATATTGAGATTCTATTAATGTATCATCAAGAGCGATGTTCTACAAATGTGGATTAAACTTAAGTATTCCAGAAGCTACGTACTTTTCTTTATAGCATTCATTACGTATCCTGTTTCAGACCTCACGCCAGCTTGCGTGAGTTTAAGCGCGTGCCTTTCGGCTTCCTCTCATTGTGTCTAGGCTGTCTTGTCTAGACACAACAAGTAAGGCCACATCTCAATTTATTATGTTGTATTTTAGAGCTGTCTCAGGCTGGAGCGAAGGAGACTTGCCGACGAACTGTTCGGTGGCCACAGCCGAACTCTCCTTGTGTTCAGTTGACATTTACTTTACCAAACTTTTATTTCAGTGTCCCTGAGATCTCTTTTACCGATCTTTTCTGTCAGCACCCGGGGAATGTAATTACGTAAACAGTGTAATTTTGAGATCGATCAGTGGCTTCTGAACAATGCCGTCGGTCAACGTTCTCGTTGGTCTGATGGGAATCTGATGTTAGGTGGTGGAATTAATAAGTAAGTAAAAATTTTCTATGCACCGTTTTACCATTTCAGAAGCTTTTCCACCAGCAGACATGATAAAAAGTTTTATAATATTAATTACTAACTGTTTGTTGTTGTGGTCTTCAGTCCTGAGACTGGTTTGATGCAGCTCTCCATGCTACTCTATCTCCTTCATCTCCCAGTACCTGCTGCAACCTACATCCTTCTGAATCTGCTTAGTGTATCCACCACTTGGTCTCCCTCTACGATTTTTACCCTCCACACTGCCCTCCAATGCTAAATTTGTGATCCCTTGATGCCTCAGAACATGTCCTACCAACCGATCCATTCTTCTGGTCAAGTTGCGCCACAAACTTCTCTTCTCCCCAATCCTATTCAATACCTCCTCATTAGTTACATGATCTACCCACCTAATCTTCAACATTCTTCTGTAGCACCACATTTCGAATGCTTCTATTCTCTTCTTGTCAAAACTATTTATCGTCCACGTTTCACTTCCATACATGGCTACACTCCATACAAATACTTTCAGAAACGACTTCCTGACACTTAAATCTATATTTGATGTTAACAAATTTCTCTTCTTCAGAAACGCTTTCCTTGCCATTGCCAGTCTACATTTTATATCCTCTCTACTTCGACCATCATCAGTTACTTTGCTCCCCAAATAACAAAACTCCTTTACTACTTTAAGTGTCTCATTTCCTAATCTAATTCCCTCAGCATCACCCGACTTAATTCGACTACATTCCATTAACATCATTTTACTTTTGTTGATGTTCATCTTATATCCTCCTTTCAAGACACTGTCCATTCCGTTCAACTGCTCTTCCAAGTCCTTTGCTGTCTCTGACAGAATTACAATGTCATCGGCGAACCTCAAAGTTTTTATTCCTTCTCCCTGGATTTTAATACCTACTCCAAATTTTTCTTTTGTTTCCTTTACTGCTTGCTCAATATACAGACTGAATAACATCGGGGAGAGGCTACAACCCTTCCCAACCACTGCTTCCCCTTCATGCCCCTCGACTCTTATAACTGCCATCTGGTTTCTGTACAAATTGTAAATAGCCTTTCGCTCCCTGTATTTTACCCCTGCCACCTTTAAAATTTGAAAGAGAGTATTCCAGTCAACATTGTCAAAAGCTTTCTCTAAGTCTACAAATGCTAGAAACGTAGATTTGCCATTCCTTAATCTTTCTTCTAAGAAAAGTCGTAGGGTCAGTATTGCCTCACGTGTTCCAACATTTCTACGGAATCCAAACTGATCTTCCCCGAGGTCGGCTTCTACAGGTTTTTCCATTCGTCAGTAAAGAATTCGCGTTAGTATTTTCCTCAGTAAATGTCTTTTGGGGAATTAAGTCAATTTCAATCAGGAATATTTAGAAAATTTTGTATGCCACTTGGAAGGCGGCGCGTGGGTCTGCTCCTGTGACCTGCAAAATAGGCTGAATGAAGGAAGCGAGTAGGATCAGGAGAGGTAAAGGACTTCGGTACTACATGTAACTGGTTTTTTTTTTCCTTTATTGAATTTCGATAGCCCCAGAAATGGGCGGGGTGGCAGCAGCTTTGTACGCTGCTCTTCAGCCTACAAAATTTTTAAAACATAAGCAGATAACAAACAATAAAAGCAGGCGATAAAACGGTGACTTAAATTGTAAAACGGAGGAAAATTTTAGAAAGGTAAAACATAAAACAAAGGATGGGCGATGCTAATAAAATACACAGGAAGCAGATAGGTAAAGTAGTAGACAGACAATCAAAAAAAAAAAAAATGCGACAGTCTGCTTTCTGTTCGCAAATATAAAAATCACACCCAGTGACATTATGATGTCCATTCGCAACACTTCGGAAAAGACGCACAACACTTAACGATCACTGGAGACACTCCACTAAAAAGTCGGTACGAAGATGACACACCACAGCCAAGGGCAGACGGAGGGGGACCTGGACAGATGAGGGGAAAAAAGGGGGGGAGGAGAGGAAAAACTAAAGTGGGAGAACTGACAGAGGGAGACGACTCATAAGGGGGGGGGGCAGAGCAGACGCGTGATGGAATGGAGAAAGGCAAAAGGACTCCGGGGAGAGAAGTGAGGCAGAGAGAGGGTAAGCAGG
Source organism: Schistocerca cancellata (assembly GCF_023864275.1). Lineage (NCBI taxonomy): Eukaryota > Metazoa > Arthropoda > Insecta > Orthoptera > Acrididae > Schistocerca > Schistocerca cancellata. Next base: position 77,302,152 of record NC_064627.1, on the reverse strand, counting down.
GAAAAACAGTATGGAAGGGGGGAGATGGAGACCAGGAAAAGGACAGAGGAAGGGAGGGGGATGTGAGGATCAGAGTTGATAGGAGGGATAAATGGAAGGAGAGAGGGCATCATCCAGGAGGGGGAGTTGACAGAAGTCACCTTGGGAAAGAAGATGACGTTTGTAGAAATGGAGGATAGGGGGACACAACAGTGAAGGAACGGGAGAGGGCGATGGTTGGAGAGGAGAAGAGCAACCAAGGATCAAGGCAGCAGGAGGTGTAGAGTATGTGGATATGTTCGAGGAATAGGAGCAGGTGTGGGAAAGGAATCAGGTTGTTGAGGATCCGTGTGGGGGACAGGGAGCATATACAGAAAGCGAGGCGGAGTGCATGGAGCTTGAGGATCTGGAGGGACTTACAGAATTTGGGTGGGAGGGGGCGGATATCCAGACGGGACTGGCATAACAGAGGATGGGATGGATTAAGGATTTGTGGGTGTGGAGGATGGTAGAGGCGTTCAACCCCCATGTCCAGCCAGAGAGGAGTTTGAGGAGTCAGAGGTGGTTGTGGGTTTTGGATTGGATAGAGCGGCGATGAGGAATCCAGGTGAGGTGACGGTCAATGGTGAGGCCAAGGTAGGTGAGGGTGGGGGAGAGGCGGACAGGACAGGCGCAGATGGTAAGGGAGAAATCAAGGAGCCGGAAGGAGTGGTATGACCTATGATGATTGCCTGGATCTTGGACGGATTGATTTTCAGGAGCCACTGGTTACACTATGTGGCAGAAAGGTCAAGGTGATTCTGGAGAAGACGTTGGGACCGTTGGAGGGTAGGAGCGAGGGCAAGGAATGCGGTGCCATCGGCATACTGCAGGAGATGTACTCGAGGGTGGGAGGGGGGATTGGGGCATATCTGCCGTGTACAGGAGGTAGAGGAGAGGGGAGAGGGGAGAGCCCTGTGGCACACCTGCAGAGGGGTAGAAGGTGTGGGAATCGGCGTTATGGATGGTAACATAGGAGGGGCGGCGGGAGAGGAAGGAGGCACTCAGACGGACGTAGTTGACAGGAGGGGCGTAGGTCTGCAGTTTAAACAGGAGACCGGGATGCCAGACACGGTCGCAGGCCTTTTCGAGGTCGAGGGAGACAAAAGTGGCCGAGAGACGGGATCTAAGCTGGAGGGAGAGGAGTGAGGCGTAGGAGGGTCATCGGCAGAGAAGGAAGGTCTAAAGCCACATTGGGTGTTGGGGAGGAGGTGGTATCGGTGGAGGTGGTGATGTATGCGCCGGGTAAGGTTGGATTCCAAGAGGTTGCATGTAAAGTAAAAGTACATTTAATAGAGAATATTAGTCAATGACATATACGTAACTTTTCGTAAAGATGAGCACATAGGTGAGAAGCCGTTGTCCATGTAGCAAAGCTAACAGTTACTAGTAGTTGGACAAACTATCATTGAAGTAACAAAGGCAAAGTCTGTAATGGCTAGCCCCCTACGAAGTCGAAGCTAAGTTGCTAGGTCGTCTGCTCTTGATCAACTGGGCAGAAAGTAGAGCGGCGCTCGTTGAGCTCCACGGCGTCGGCTAGAGGGCGCTGTGGTCGGCGTAGTTGGTCCGCTCTCGTAGTGCCAACCTGCGAGCGTACACCTACGCTGTGGCATCGGAACTATCGATAACACAGCAAAGGTATCAGAAATTAACTTCAACAGATAATATGAAACTGAGTACTCCACGTTAACTCCCCTGCCTCCAAATAACCGTAGTATAATATTTTAATATTCATGCGCACACAACTGGGCTACATTCAGCATGTCACACGTTTCAGTTTCCTGTAGACTCGTGCCTTTCAGTGGAGCCGCTCCGCGAGTCGTCCCTGTGTTTTGATGCAGTGCTGCTCTCGTCTCTGCAGTGGCTTACGACTTGTTTCAGACACGTGCAGACCATAAGACTGCCTGTGCACTCTGTTGTCTGGTTCTTGAACATTATCGACGAGGATGCTGTACATTTTACGTTTGGGATGTCTCCACACAGAAGGGTGCAAACGACAGAGGCCAGGCGACCTTGGAATACAAGGCTCAGGCCATTCTCGACTTGTCCATCTTTCACCACATTGTCGTCCATCTTTCACCACATTGTCGGGTGTCACATCAGCTCCAAACTGTACCGGTGTCTCACCGTGCACCTACTACAGTCCCCAAAGCAGGTCAAGTTTCAGACGCATTTTATGAAGACTTAATCGTAAAATATACGATTCAACTACATCTGGAGTCACAAAATTTCACGCCGAATTCAGTGGCGGCTGACGACCACACACATGCAAACGAGTCTTTGGTGTACTATAACAAATCAAATTTTATCGTCTGATTACGTATCACGCAGAAAGATATGTATATTCTTGTACTCGATGCACTAGAGTCAACGGAATAATTTCGTTCCTCTTTTACATGAAACAAGAGAAGTTCCTTAGTGTCCTTCTGACTTACTTCACATTGTTTCATCTGTCTACATACATTTCAGATCTTCATGTTTGTAGCTTTAAATTAATTATGAAGAATAATCTTGCAGATGAGTTAAAATGACTTACTAGTGGTGTCACTCCTTGACACCACACTTGCTAGGTGGTAGCCTTTAAATCGGCCGCGGTCCGCTAGTATACGTTGGACCCGCGTGTCGCCACTGTCAGTGATTGCAGACCGAGCGCCGCCACACGGCAGGTATAGAGAGACGTCCTAGCACTCGCCCCAGTTGTACAGCCGACTTTGCTAGCGAAGCTACACTGACAAAATACGCTCTCATTTGCCGAGACGATAGTTAGCATAGCCTTCAGCTACGTCATTTGCTACGACCTAGCAAGGCGCCATTACCAGTTTATATTGAGATTATAAATCATGTATCAAAAAGAGCGATACTTGAAAAAAGAGACAGCATTGGTCGTATATTTTTTACTATCGCAAAATCGATTTTCTGTCACTGAGTGACCATCTTCAGTGCTATATTGTATAACTTAAATTAGGACGCACTGTTGTCAATAGCACTGAAGATGGTCACTCAGTGACAGAAAATCGATTTTGCGATAGTAAAAAATATACGACCAATGCTGTCTCTTTTTTCAAGTATACCTGTTATCTGATCGTAGTGCACAGGACAACATGGAGTCGCCAATCAATAACAAGAGCGATGTTCTCCAATTATGGATTAAAGTTAAGTATTACATCAACTACGTACTTTATTTGCTACTATACATTCCCTTAACTGTTCCAGGTCTCACGCCAGTCTGCGTGAGCTTTAAAGCGTGCCTTTCGGCATCCTCGCATAGTGACTTGGCTGTCTTGCCAAGTCACAACATACTATTTATTAAATATGTACCTTAAATACCGCTAACTGTCTGTACAAGTTTCTTAGAGGTCTCAGCAGTTGAATACCGTTGAGAGGTAAAAGTATGATAATGTGATTATTACGCGCCATCAGTTTGTTACCATGTACATATTTGGATCCTTTCTTTTACAACTTGCAGTCTACATTGTTTGTTATACCAAGTTCGGTTATTTCAATACGGTCAAATACAGCGCTCTCCTACAGCGATTTGTGAGCCTGGTTCCATCACAAAGGGCAAAATACATTAACAACGCGCAGAATTAACTTCGGCGGGAAGTTTTGTTTAAATCCTATCTTAACTGCAAACTAAACATGATCAATTTCACTCCCGCTACAGCCTTTGTGATTCATCCCACCTCAGAACAATTAGTATTTTTGGAAATTTGTGGTCAGGTTTCATGGGACCAAACTGCTGAGGCCATCGGTCCCTAAGCTTAAACACTACTTAAATCAACTTACGCTAAGGACGCCACACACGCCCATACCCGAGGGAGGACTCGAACCTCCAACGGGGGAAGCCGCGTGGACCATGACAAGACGCCTTAGACCGTTCGGCTACCCCGCGCAGCACAATTAGTATCCTGAGGCACAGTGCAGTCTAGCATTCCATTTTTGTTTTGCCATGATTTACGGGATAAATAATCACGAGACCGAGTGTTTACCGGGACGTTTTTACTTCCATTATACACTCCTGGAAATGGAAAAAAGAACACATTGACACCGGTGTGTCAGACCCACCGTACTTGCTCCGGACACTGCGAGAGGGCTGTACAAGCAATGATCACACGCACGGCACAGCGGACCACCAGGAACCGCGGTTTTTGCCGTCGAATGGCGCTAGCTGCGCAGCATTTGTGCACCGCCGCCGTCAGTGTCAGCCAGTTTGCCGTGGCATACGGAGCTCCATCGCAGTCTTTAACACTGGTAGCATGCCGCGACAGCGTGGACGTGAACCGTATGTGCAGTTGACGGCCTTTGAGCGAGGGCGTATAGTGGGCATGCGGGAGGCCGGGTGGACGTACCGCCGAATTGCTCAACACGTGGGGCGTGACGTCTCCACAGTACATCGATGTTGTCGCCAGTGGTCGGCGGAAGGTGCACGTGCCCGTCGACCTGGGACCGGACCGCAGCGACGCACGGATGCACGCCAAGACCGTAGGATCCTACGCAGTGCCGTAGGGGACCGCACCGCCACTTCCCAGCAAATTAGGGACACTGTTGCTCCTGGGGTATCGGCGAGGACCATTCGCAACCGTCTCCATGAAGCTGGGCTACGGTCCCGCACACCGTTAGGCCGTCTTCCGCTCACGCCCCAACATTGTGCAGCCCGCCTCCAGTGGTGTCGCGACAGGCGTGAATGGAGGGACGAATGGAGACGTGTCGTCTTCAGCGATGAGAGTCGCTTCTGCCTTGGTGCCAATGATGGTCGTATGCGTGTTTGGCGCCGTGCAGGTGAGCGCCACAATCAGGACTGCATACGACCGAGGCACACAGGGCCAACACCCGGCATCATGGTGTGGGGAGCGATCTCCTACACTGGCCGTACACCACTGGTGATCGTCGAGGGGACACTGAATAGTGCACGGTACATCCAAACCGTCATCGAACCCATCGTTCTACCATTCCTAGACCGGCAAGGGAACTTGCTGTTCCAACAGGACAATGCACGTCCGCATGTATCCTGTGCCACCCAACGTGCTCTAGAAGGTGTAAGTCAACTACCCTGGCCAGCAAGATCTCCGGATCTGTCCCCCATTGAGCATGTTTGGGACTGGATGAAGCGTCGTCTCACGCGGTCTGCACGTCCAGCACGAACGCTGGTCCAACTGAGGCGCCAGGTGGAAATGGCATGGCAAGCCGTTCCACAGGACTACATCCAGCATCTCTACGATCGTCTCCATGGGAGAATAGCAGCCTGCATTGCTGCGAAAGGTGGATATACACTGTACTAATGCCGACATTGTGCATGCTCTGTTGCCTGTGTCTATGTGCCTGTGGTTCTGTCAGTGTGATCATGTGATGTATCTGACCCCAGGAATGTGTCAATAAAGTTTCCCCTTCCTGGGACAATGAATTCACGGTGTTCTTATTTCAATTTCCAGGAGTGTATTTACTATCACATCTCTCAATTTTCGATATTAATTATGATACGCCTGTGTATGTATAACTAAGAGGCAAGAGGTTTGCTGTAAAAGGGGTTTGCTGTAAAAATGTCAAGGCGCTCTTCCCCGGAAGAGTCACTCCTGCCACACGTCTCACGAAACACCCGCTGCGGTAGACTTGAGAAATTCAGAATGAAGGAAGGTTCCACTATTAAGACTTAAAGTCCAGTCTACGGCCAGGTCACTAGAGGCGGAGAACAAGCTCTAATAGGACAGACATGGGAAAGGAAATGGACTGTTTCCCCTTGCAACGAACATCGAGTTTAGAGAGACAACAGGAAAGCCGAATCTGGATAATCAGGCAGGAATCTGAACCCCAGTGATGCGAGGCCAGGTTCTCAGTACCAGTGTGCTGTGCTGCAGATGTGCACATAAGCCTTCGGACAGATGTCTTTCCTACACACGACGCTTGAATGAAAATGGCTGCACGGAAAATGTGGCTGTTCACAAGGTACTCCGTGCGGCAGACCTTGTGATACAGGGTGTTTCAAAAATGACCGGTATATTTGAAACGGCAATAAAAACTAAACGAGCAGCGATAGAAATACACCGTTTGTTGCAATATGCTTGGGACAACAGTACATTTTCAGGCGGACAAACTTTCGAAATTACAGTAGTTACAATTTTCAACAACAGATGGCGCTGCAAGTGATGTGAAAGATATAGAAGACAACGCAGTCTGTGGGTGCGCCATTCTGTACGTCGTCTTTCTGCTGTAAGCGTGTGCTGTTCACAACGTGCAAGTGTGCTGTGGACAACATAGTTTACTCCTTAGAACAGAGGATTTTTCTGGTGTTGGAATTCCACCGCCTAGAACACAGTGTTGTTGCAACAAGACGAAGTTTTCAACGGAGGTTTAATGTAACCAAAGGACCGAAAAGCGATGCAATAAAGGATCTGTTTGAAAAATTTCAACGGACTGGGGACGTGACGGATGAACGTGCTGGAAAGGTAGGGCGACCGCGTACGGCAACCACAGAGGGCAACGCACAGCTAGTGCAGCAGGTGATCCAACAGCAGCCTCGGGTTTCCGTTCGCCGTGTTGCAGCTGCGGTCCAAATGACGCCAACGTCCACGTATCGTCTCATGCGCCAGAGTTTACACCTCTATCCATACAAAATTCAAACGCGGCAACCTCTCAGCGCCGCTACCATTGCTGCACGAGAGACATTCGCTAACGATATAGTGCACAGGATTGATGACGGCGATGTGCATGTGGGCAGCATTTGGTTTACTGACGAAGCTTATTTTTACCTGGACGGCTTCGTCAATAAACAGAACTGGCGCATATGGGGAACCGAAAAGCCCCATGTTGCAGTCCCATCGTCCCTGCATCCTCAAAAAGTACTGGTCTGGGCCGCCATTTCTTCCAAAGGAATCATTGGTCCATTTTTCAGATCCGAAACGATTACTGCATCACGCTATCTGGACATTCTTCGTGAATTTGTGGCGGTACAAACTGCCTTAGTCGACACTGCGAACTCCTCGTGGTTTATGCAAGATGGTGCCCGGCCACATCGCACGGCCGACGTCTTTAATTTCCTGAATGAATATTTCGATGATCGTGTGATTGCTTTGGGCTATCCGAAACATACAGGAGGCGGCGTGGATTGGCCTCCCTATTCGCCAGACATGAACCCCTGTGACTTCTTTCTGTGGGGACACTTGAAAGACCAGGTGTACCGCCAGAATCCAGAAACAATTGAACAGCTGAAGCAGTACATCTCATCTGCATGTGAAGCCATTCCGCCAGACACGTTGTCAAAGGTTTCGGGTGATTTCATTCAGAGACTACGCCATATTATTGCTACGCATGGTGGATATGTGGAAAATATCGTACTATAGAGTTTCCCAGACCGCAGCGCCATCTGTTGTTGACAATTGTAACTACTGTAATTTCGAAAGTTTGTCTGCCTGAAAATGTACTGTTGTCCCAAGCATATTGCAACAAACGGTGTATTTCTATCGCTGCTCGTTTAGTTTGTATTGCCGTTTCAAATATACCGGTCATTTTTGAAACACCCTGTACCTTCCGTTGTCCACTGAGGTGACAAAAGTCATGGGTTAGCGATATACACATACACAGATGGCGGTACTACCACATACACAAGGTATAATAGGGCAGTGCATTGGCGGAGCTGTCATTTGTACAAAGGGCGATTCCTTTGAAAAGGTGTATGGCCTCACGACGTGCATCAACAAACTTTGAACACGGAATGATAGTTGGAGCTACACGCATGGGAGACATTCCATTTCAGGATTCGTTAAGTAATTCCATATTACAAGCTTAACATTGTCAAGAGTGTGCCGAGAATACTAATTTCCAGGTATTACCTCCCACCATTGACAACGCAGTCTTCATTTAACGGCCGAGAACAGTGGTATTTGCATAGAGTTGTCAGCGCTAACAGACAAGCAACACTGCTTAAAATAATCGCAGAAATCAGTGTGGAACATACGATGAACGCATCCATTAGGACAGAGCGGCGAAATGTGGCATTAATGGGCTACGGCAGCAGACAACCGACGCGAGTGCCTTTGCTAATAGCACAACATCGTCCGCAGCGAGTCTCCTGGCCTCGTGACCGTATCGGTTGGACCCTAGGATTAGATTAGATTAGATTTACTTTCATTCCAATTGATCCGTAGTGAGGAGGTCCTCCAGGATGTGGAACATGTCAGAAAAACAACAATACATGACAAATATTTATAACTAAAACAAATAAGCTAATGTACCATTCCACAGGTCCCAAGTGGAATGATCGTCATTTTTTAATGAACACTAAGAGTCATTTTACAAATACTAATGCACTGAATTTAAAATAAAAAAGTTTTTTATTTTTTTATAAGGTAATAAACATGTAATACAACTACTGTAATACTTATTTACAATGAACACATTACTGCACTGAAATGGTGCAGAAGTTAGATTATACTTACACACTTACACACACACACACACACACACACACACACACACACACACAAATTTTCAGTGAACACATTACTGCACTGAAATTGTGTAAAAGTTATGTTGTACTTATATACAAATCAGTTGGTTTTACTAAGAAATTCATCAATGGAGTAGAAGGAGTTGGCCACCAATAAATCCTTTAGGCTTCTCTTAAACTGAATTTCATTGGTTGTTACGCTTTTTATGGCTGCTGGCAAGTTATTGAAAATGTGTGTTCCTGAATAATGCACACCTTTTTGTGCAAGACTAAGTGACTTTAAATCCTTGTGAAGATTATTCTTATTTCTAGTATTGATTCCATGAATTGAGCTGTTGGTTTGAAAAAGTGATATATTTTTAATGACAAATTTCATTAAGGAATAAATATATTGGGAAGCTGTAGTTAGTATCCCTAGTTCCCTAAACAGGCTTCTGCAGGATGTTCTTGAGTTCACACCACATATAATTCTTACTGCACGTTTTTGTGCCCGGAAAACTTTAGCTTGGCTTGATGAATTACCCCAAAAAATAATCCCATATGACATTATGGAATGAAAGTAAGCATAGTATGTTGGCTTTTTCATTTTTATATCCCCTATGTCTGACAAAATTCGCATTGCAAACAGAGATTTGTTAAGACGCTTCAGCAGTTCTGTGGTGTGCGACGGGGAAACCGTAGCCTGGTCCCGAGTCCCGATTTCCGTTGGTACGAGCTGATGGTTGGGTTCGAGTTTGGAGCAGACCCCACAAAGCCATGGATCCAAGCTGTGAACAAGACATGTGCAAGACGGTGGTGGCTACAGAATATTGCGGGCTGTGTTCACATGGAATGGACTGTGTCCTTTGATTAACTGAACCGATCACAGATTGTAAATGATTAACTTCGGCTACTCTGAGACCATCTACAACCTTTCATGGACTTCGTGTTCCCAAACAACGATGGTATTTTTGTATATAATAAAGTAGCATGTCACCGGAGCACAATTGTTCGTGAATGATTTGAACGACATTCTGGACAATTCTAGCGAATGATTTGGTCTCCCAGATTGACCGACATGAATTCAGTCGAATATCTATGGGACATAATCGAGAGGTCAGTTGGTGCCCAGCATCCTTCACCGGCAACACTTCGGCAATTATGGACGGCTATAGAGGCAGAATTGTTCATTATCTCTGCAAGGGACTTCCGATGACTTGCTGAGTCCATGTCACGTCGAGTTGCTGGAGTACGCCGGGAAAAAGAACGTGCGACACGACATCAGGGGCTATGCCATGACTTCTGACGCATAAGTGTAAGAAGAATCATGTGTGCATGTCTGTACAGGGCTATTACAAATGATTGAAGCGATTTCATAAATTCACTGTAGCTCCATTCATTGACATATGGTCACGACACACTACAGATACGTAGAAAAACTCATAAAGTTTTGTTCAGCTGAAGCCGCACTTCAGGTTTCTGCCGCCAGAGCGCTCGAGAGCACAGTGAGACAAAATGGCGACAGGAGCCGAGAAAGCGTATGTCGTGCTTGAAATGCACTCACATCAGTCAGTCATAACAGTGCAACGACACTTCAGGACGAAGTTCAACAAAGATCCACCAACTGCTAACTCCATTCGGCGATGGTATGCGCAGTTTAAAGCTTCTGGATGCCTCTGTAAGGAGAAATCAACGGGTCGGCCTGCAGTGAGCGAAGAAACGGTTGAACGCGTGCGGGCAAGTTTCACGCATTGTGATGTGAAAGATTCAGTGTTTAAACCTCCTCTACCAAGAAACGTGCCAGAACTGTGAGCTCACATCAACAATGCTTTCGAACTCATTGATGGGGACATGCTGCGCCGAGTGTGGGAGGAACATGATTATCGGCTTGATGTCTGCCGAATCACTAAAGGGGCACATATCAAACATTTGTGAATGCCTAAAAAAACTTTTTGAGTTTTTGTATGTGTGTGCAAAGCATTGTGAAAATATCTCAAATAATAAAGTTATTGTAGAGCTGTGAAATCGCTTCAATAATTTGTAATAACCCTGTATATTCACTGGCGGCTGACTTGACGGTGTCGCTAGCTAAACGCTGCTACCGGTGATACTTCTTTGTTTCAGTGGGCTTACAGGACTCGTTTACAGATCTCATCTTCAGGTAAACAACTGTTTTTGGCATTCATTTTGCGATATCTTTGTATGCAGGAGAGCGCGTGTGCGAAGTTGTCGTTTCAGATCACTTATTTAGGTCAGAATAATATAGACCGTTTTATTGTCCTGCTGCCGGCCAATGGAGGACTTGTAAATTAGTAACCTTGCTAGGTGCGAGACTTCAGAATATTCCTTGTGAGGATGCAATTAACAGGGCATATCAGATATGGCATCCATTAAAGGATCAGTAGCCTACAGACACCGTTTGTCTATGACTGCAATCTTGATCAGCGACAACCGGAATCAGTCCGGTCACACAAACGCCTGCGTTCAACAATTTGTAGGGATTTAAAATGGAATGACAACATAGGCACTGCGACAGGTAAAGCAGGGGGCAAATTGCGTTTCACTGCTATGATAATGGGAAAATTTAGTATGTGAAGGAGCGTGCTTACGAAACAGTGTGATCCATCTTAGAATTTTGGTGAAGTGTATGGGACACGGACCAGCTAAGATTAGCAGGGGACGACGAATGTATTTGGACGAGAACAGCATGTACGGTGACAGGCTTCTTTGATCCGTGGGAGAACTTTACAAGGACTCTGACAAAACTCAGCTGTCAGGTGCTTCAGGTGGACTACGACTATCCAAGCAAAATGTAATTAAAACTTTTCAAAAACAAGTGTCAAGTCAGGAATGTAAGAACATACTACAAGCCCCGAAACATCGCTCTCGCATCGGCCGCGAAGGCGAGGTTAGACTAATTACATCGCCCGCAGTGGAATTTAAGCAACCATTCTTTAAGCCAATGGAATGGGAGGGAGCGCTAATGAGTGTTACTGTGGAAAGAAGCCTCTAACCCTCTGACATGTGCTTCACCCTGGTTAGCTGGGTACTGATGTAGACTGTGAAGCGGATCCCGATGGAAAGCAGCCTGAGCCGCTTTTGTCCTGTTCACTGACGGCAGAGGCACTGGCCTATGTCAGAAACGAAGGTGCGTCCATTTTTCATCCAGCGAGACCGTGCTACTTTCGCAAGGACAGATGGGGACCGGACCAGACCAGCATAAACTCCAACTCAGATAGGGTGAAATGGCGTTTCTGAGCATGGTGCTATCACTGGCGATTAACTTCGAGCACTTAAAAAAAATTTTAAAAAAATTAACTTTATGCAGTTGGCGCACACACCGTAGATTTTCCCGTGAAAACGTAGGGATGAAACATGAAAAGTGTTTCTTATTAAGACGTAATTCAATTATCAACCTTTAGTATCCCCTCTAGCGGGCATCACGATGGAGGTAGGTGAATTGGTATGGGTACAAAACGGTATTAGTTCGGCAAACTGCCACGAAAGACGCACGCGTCGCGTCTTGTCGGCAGACCCTCTGGGGGAAGTGTTTACTAGCGACAGGCAGTAAGCGGAGCAGACCAGTGCTCATGAGGAATTAATTGCCGCGGACCTCGCCTTGCGATTCGTGCCGAGTGGTGGTGTGTGCTTAGTCGTTAGCAGCCTGTGCTGGCTGCGAGCTGGTTATACTGCAGAGCGCGTATCGACTCGGGTTCAGACACTCTGCTTCCTGTAGACCAATTCGCACGGCGACTTCGTTCCTCTAACAGGGTTCTGTTCCCCGGAACGAATACGGCTAGAAAATATACACTCCTGGAAATTGAAATAAGAACACCGTGAATTCATTGTCCCAGGAAGGGGAAACTTTATTGACACATTCCTGGGGTCAGATACATCACATGATCACACTGACAGAACCACAGGCACATAGACAGAGGCAACAGAGCATGCACAATGTCGGCACTAGTACCGTGTATATCCACCTTTCGCAGCAATGCAGGCTGCTATTCTCCCATGGAGACGATCGTAGAGATGCTGGATGTAGTCCTGTGGAACGGCTTGCCATGCCATTTCCACCTGGCGCCTCAGTTGGACCAGCGTTCGTGCTGGACGTGCAGACCGCGTGAGACGACGCTTCATCCAGTCCCAAACATGCTCAATGGGGGACAGATCCGGAGATCTTGCTGGCCAGGGTAGTTGACTTACACCTTCTAGAGCACGTTGGGTGGCACGGGATACATGCGGACGTTCATTGTCCTGTTGGAACAGCAAGTTCCCTTGCCGGTCTAGGAATGGTAGAACGATGGGTTCGATGACAGTTTGGATGTACCGTGCACGATTCAGTGTCCCCTCGACGATCACCAGTGGTGTACGGCCAGTGTAGGAGATCGCTCCCCACACCATGATGCCGGGTGTTGGCACTGTGTGCCTCGGTCGTATGCAGTCCTGATTGTGGCGCTCACCTGCACGGCGCCAAACACGCATACGACCATCATTGGCACCAAGGCAGAAGCGACTCTCATCGCTGAAGACGACACGTCTCCATTCGTCCCTCCATTCACGCCTGTCGCGACACCACTGGAGGCGGGCTGCACGATGTTGGGGCGTGAGCGGAAGACGGCCTAACGGTGTGCGGGACCGTAGCCCAACTTCATGGAGACGGTTGCGAATGGTCCTCGCCGATACCCCAGGAGCAACAGTGTCCCTAATTTGCTGGGAAGTGGCGGTGCGGTCCCCTACGGCACTGCGTAGGATCCTACGGTCTTGGCGTGCATCCGTGCGTCGCTGCGGTCCGGTCCCAGGTCGACGGGCACGTGCACCTTCCGCCGACCACTGGCGACAACATCGATGTACTGTGGAGACCTCACGCCCCACGTGTTGAGCAATTCGGCGGTACGTCCACCCGGCCTCCCGCATGCCCACTATACTCCCTCGCTCAAAGTCCGTCAACTGCACATACGGTTCACGTCCACGCTGTCGCGGCATGCTACCAGTGTTAAAGACTGCGATGGAGCTCCGTATGCCACGGCAAACTGGCTGACACTGACGGCGGCGGTGCACAAATCCTGCGCAGCTAGCGCCATTCGACGGCCAACACCGCGGTTCCTGGTGTGTCCGCTGTGCCGTGCGTGTGATCATTGCTTGTACAGCCCTCTCGCAGTGTCCGGAGCAAGTATGGTGGGTCTGACACACCGGTGTCAATGTGTTCTTTTTTCCATTTCCAGGAGTGTATATAGACCTATATGTAACGTAGGACTAAATTAACTAACATGAAAACGAAACGTCATAAAATATTTTAATATATATAGAAACATCTTGAGTAATACGCGTAACTCAAATGATATAGTTGCCGGACCCTGTGGTCGAGCGGTTCTGTGCGCTTCAGTCCGGAACCGCGCTGCTGCTACGGTCGCAGGTTCGAATCCTGCTTCGGGCATGGATGTGTGTGTTGTCCTTAGGTTAGTTAAGTTTAACTAGTTCTAAGCCTATGGGACTGATGACCTCAGATGTTAAGTCCCATAGTGCTCAGAGCCATTTGAACCATTTGAAATGATATAGTTGTTTATTAATAACGACATGCTGAGTGCGATTGGCAAGGGATTTCAAATTGATTCCTTATTTCTAGATTTCCAGAAGGCTTTCGACACTGTACCACGCAAGCGGCTTGTAGTGGAATTGCGTGCTTGTGGAATATCGTCTCAGTTATGTGACTGGATTCGTGATTTCCTGTCAGAGAGGTAACAGTTCATAGTAACTGACGGAAAGAAAAACGAAAGTGGATTCCGGCGTTCCCCAAGGCAATGTTATAGATCGTTTGCTGTTCCTTATCTGTTTAAACGATTTAGGAGACAATCTGAGCATCCGTCTTCAGTAATTTGACTATGATGCTGTCGTTTACCAGCTAGTAAAGGCATCAGAAGATGAAAAAAATTGCAAAACGGTTCAGAAAATAGTGCAAAAATTGGCAGTTGACCCTACATAACGAGAAGTGTGAGGTCATCTACGTGAGTGCTAAAAGGAATCCGTTAAACTTCCGTTACACAATAAATCAGTCAAATATAAAGGCTATAAATTCAACTAAATACCTAGGAATTACAATTACGAATAACGTAAATTGTAAGGAAAACACAGAAAATTTTTGTGGAAGACTAAACAAAGACTGCGTTTTTTTGGCAGAACACAGAAAATATAACAGATTTGCCTACGCTACAGTTGTCCGTCCTCTTTTACAATGCTGCTGCGCGTTATCGGATCCATACCAGATAACATTGACTAAGTACACGGAGAAAGTTCAAACAAGGGCACCACCTTTTGTATTATCGTGAAATAGGGAGATAGTTTGACTGAAATTATACAGGATTTGGGGTGGACCTCATTAAGATAAAGGCGTTATTCGTTGCGGCAGAATCGTCTCACGAAATTTCAATCACCTATTTTCTCCTCCGAATCCGAAAATACTTTGTTGACGCCGACCTACGTTAGGAGGAATGATCATCACAATAAAATAAGGGAAATCAGATGTCGCACGGGAAGATATAGGTGTTCGTTTCTTCCGCGCCCTGTACAGGATTGAAATAGTAGAGAATTATTGTAAAGGTGGTTCGATGAATCCTCTGCCAGACCCTTAAATGTGATTTTCAGAGTATCCATATAGATGTAAGCTTAGGTAAAGTAGTACTTGTAATGAAAATGATGCATTCGGTTATTAAGCTTAGATAAAGTTTTACCTTAGAGACAACAAAATCCCCCTAGACACAACACGTAGAAATAAGGAAGTGAGATATGCACAACTAATGTACCGATTGTACACTGTGTAAGGCACATACGACCTGTAACAAATATAATATAACAGTAATACAAATGCACGTCAGTACAAATAAATTTATCAAATGAGTATTAAATATACACTCCTGGAAATGGAAAAAAGAACACATTGACACCGGTGTGTCAGACCCACCATACTTGCTCCGGACACTGCGAGAGGGCTGTACAAGCAATGATCACACGCACGGCACAGCGGACACACCAGGAACCACGGTGTTGGCCGTCGAATGGCGCTAGCTGCGCAGCATTTGTGCACCGCCGCCGTCAGTGTCAGCCAGTTTGCCGTGGCATACGGAGCTCCATCGCAGTCTTTAACACTGGTAGCATGCCGCGACAGCGTGGACGTGAACCGTATGTGCAGTTGACGGACTTTGAGCGAGGGCGTATAGTGGGCATGCGGGAGGCCGCGTGGACGTACCGCCGAATTGCTCAACACGTGGGGCGTGAGGTCTCCACAGTACATCGATGTTGTCGCCAGTGGTCGGCGGAAGGTGCACGTGCCCGTCGACCTGGGACCGGACCGCAGCGACGCACGGATGCACGCCAAGACCGTAGGATCCTACGCAATGCCGTAGGGGACCGCACCGCCACTTCCCAGCAAATTAGGGACACTGTTGCTCCTGGGGTATCGGCGAGGACCATTCGCAACCGTCTCCATGAAGCTGGGCTACAGTCCCGCACACCGTTAGGCCGTCTTCCGCTCACGCCCCAACATCGTGCAGCCCGCCTCCAGTGGTGTCGCGACAGGCGTGAATGGAGACGTGTCGTCTTCAGCGATGAGAGTCGCTTCTGCCTTGGTGCCAATGATGGTCGTATGCGTGTTTGGCGCCGTGCAGGTGAGCGCCACAATCAGGACTGCATACGACCACTGGTGATCGTCGAGGGGACACTGAATAGTGCACGGTACATCCAAACCGTCATCGAACCCATCGTTCTACCATTCCTAGACCGGCAAGGGAACTTGCTGTTCCAACAGGACAATGCACGTCCGCATGTATCCCGTGCCACCCAACGTGCTCTAGAAGGTGTAAGTCAACTACCCTGGCCAGCAAGATCTCCGGATCTGTCCCCCATTGAGCATGTTTGGGACTGGATGAAGCGTCGTCTCACGCGGTCTGCACGTCCAGCACGAACGCTGGTCCAACTGAGGCGCCAGGTGGAAATGGCATGGCAAGCCGTTCCACAGGACTACATCCAGCATCTCTACGATCGTCTCCATGGGAGAATAGCAGCCTGCATTGCTGCGAAAGGTGGATATACACTGTACTAGTGCCGACATTGTGCATGCTCTGTTGCCTGTGTCTATGTGCCTGTGGTTCTGTCAGTGTGATCATGTGATGTATCTGACCCCAGGAATGTGACAATAAAGTTTCCCCTTCCTGGGACAATGAATTCACGGTGTTCTTATTTCAATTTCCAGGAGTGTATATTTTTTGTACGCTACCTCGAATGTTACAGGCTCGATGTCTTTCCGAGCTCTCGCAGCCGAGGTAGCTAGGTTGTGGGATCTGTATTACAAATATATGTACTTTCCTATTGTCTTTTATTTCTCCTTCTTAAATGCAAAAATCTTGTATCTTTTCTACCTTCCTAAATTCATATCTCCTGTTCATAACTCGTTTTAAGATATTTGTTTCTAAATTACTTATAAGTCTATAAGCCTTTAAAGTTGCAATATTATCAGTTTTTACAACAAATAAATATGAAATATGTTTGACGTTTTGTACATGTACAATTTCATGTTGTGGAAATGCGACCCGTCTTAGTAACTACGTGATAGGTCATCTGCAAATGGCAGCAAATAAAATAAAATAAAAATCCCCAGTTCTTACCGATTCAGTGTCGGTTCGTGAAGCAGCCGTGCCGGAAGTGTTGTGTAGCGAAGTTCTCACGCCTTCTGCAAATACTAAACAGCCTCTTCAATAAATTGGTTGCACAAAATAGTGCAATTGTTACAGAAAAGATGAATCACAAGGACTCTCGCTGTCCACTGTATGCTCAGGGCGGCAGCTACGAAACTGCTGTGCGCTGTTTCTGCATTTCCTTTCCGATGTTGCCTTAGCTCTTACATTCGCCCGAAAGGAAGGAAGACTGGGTGTAACGTCTCGTCAACATCGAGGTCGTTAGAGACGGAGGACAAGTTCGGATCGCGTCAAGGGTATGGAAGGAAATCGGTCGTGCCCTTTCAAAGGAACCATCCCGGCATTTGGCTGGAACGATTTATCAAGGGAAACCGGAATCTGGATGACCGGAACCGGGTTTGAACCGTCGTCCTCTCGAATGCGAGTCCACTGTGCTAACTACTGCGCCACCCCGATCGGTACATTCGCTTGGCATTGAACTTTTTTGACTTTTTGGATTATTTTCCACGCGAGCTTTCCTCTGACTTGCATTTTCTATAATTACGAGTATATTTATGAGACATGTGACACGTCAGTTATCATTATTTTGTTATTTTTAATTCAGTACCAATTTTCACTTATGTTCCAACGGCCGGCCGTTATAGCCGAGCGGTTCTAGGGGCTTCAGTCCGGAACCGAGCTGCTGCTACGGTCACAGTTTCGAATCCTACCTTGGGCATGGATGTGTATATGTCCATAGGTTAGTTAGGTTTAAGGTAGTTCTAAGTCTAGAGGATTTATGACCTTAGATGTTAAGTCCCTTAGTGCTCAGAGCCATTTGAACAACCTTTTTCCATCGAATATTTTAATTTTCTCACTTTGATTCCTGGTAGCGCCCCGCCATCTCTTGACAAAGACACACGAATCAATGTAGCAGCTCAATTCATTTCCGCGATACACCGATTTACAACTTTTGCACAAGGCTAATTCGTAACAATCACATGAAATCGCCTACACTGGTACGGTGACGTCACGGGCACTCCCGATCATGTGATTTACGAGTGCCCTCTCTTCAATGATGTTGCCTCTACGCTACGAGACCAACTACCCGACCATGACACTTACAACCTAATAAGACAAGAAGACACCTTCCAAATAATAAATAGACTTGCCAACGAGGTATCACAGAAGGTGTTGAGAGAATACATGAGGGAACAAGACTAAATAGCACAAATTATGACTAATACGCCCTACTCCCATTCCGCCTGTGCGTGGATAGGCCGACCCTTTAGTCTGGAATCCGCCACGCGCGGGAACAGGGGGGGGGGGGGGGGGAATAAGAACAACCCGGAATTGACAATACACTGGAGATGACGTAGGTTAGAATTAGTTAGTAGGAATTAGATTAGAAATCTAGATTTAGAAACCTGCAGCGATTAACATCCTGGCCTGCCCAGTGTCAGGGGCACGCCCATCGGGATTAGCTCGATGGGCAAGGCAAATAAGTAGTTTTGTACATTGCTGACACATTTGTGACGCTGCAGGAAGTAAAATGTAGGTTTAGTTCAAAAACTTAGAAGTTAAATTAAATAATTAACTGTATAGCTGCCCATTGTAATTAGATATAGCTGTAGCTCACAACTTAACATATATTGTAATTTAGCTGCAAATTGTAACTAACTGTAGCAAGTAAGACCCACTAATGAAATAAGGAGGTGGGTTGGATGTATAAATATTATTGTTGAGTAAATAAAGATTTAAAAAAAAAGAACATGTACAGATGTGGTCTATATGATGTGGTCTCAACCATTATTTGCACAATGTTAGTCTCGCAGTTATTAGCGATTCAAATCTGACGGTGTTTTATCACACAAGAAAGCCAGAAAGACGAGCGAATAAATGTTTTCACGTCGAAAAGAAAGTTTTCTGAAAGTAAACGTTGCGTTATTCGAAGACAAACTGTTTTTCTGCAGCTGAACTCCACTCGAAATTAGAAACTATTTGCGCTCAGATGTTCACAGTTGGTAGGTACACAGTTAAGCAGTTGTTGGAATAGGTTCTGCGTCGTAGCGGCCGCAGTGTCTGGAGGGCGGAGTCTGGATAGGTTTGCCTGCATCGGCAGAGGCAGTGGCAGTGGCAGACAGCCGCGCTCCGGGTGGGTCCAGCCGTTACTCACGGAGGGAAGAGTGGAGCGCAGATCCTCCATTCAGATTACCGTTACGTCATTTACCTGCTGAGGAAGCGGGTAAACTGCGGAGATAAGAGTGAACTCGCAGTCGGTTTCGGAACGAAGAAGTTTGGGCCGCCTCCAAGCAGCGTTTCCCAGAGTTTCTCTGCAGGCGGAGCGAGTAAGACGAAAGAAATCGCGGCGATAAGCGACTTGCAGGGGCGGCGGCAGAGCGCTTGCTCGGAGGGGGTGGGGGGAAGGAGAGGGCGGGAGTCAGTCACACTTTACACATTCGCTTCCATCAGGGCCAAAACCTTTTTTTTTTTTTGTTATTTTGGTTTCAAACCATGCACTTAGTACACTCCTGGAAATTGAAATAAGAACACCGTGAATTCATTGTCCCAGGAAGGGGAAACTTTATTGACACATTCCTGGGTTCAGATACATCACATGATCACACTGACAGAACCACAGGCACATAGACACAGGCAACAGAGCATGCACAATGTCGGCACTAGTACAGTGTATATCCACCTTTCGCAGCAATGCAGGCTGCTATTCTCCCATGGAGACGATCGTAGAGATGCTGGATGTAGTCCTGTGGAACGGCTTGCCATGCCATTTCCACCTGGCGCCTCAGTTGGACCAGCGTTCGAGCTGGACGTGCAGACCGCGTGAGACGACGCTTCATCCAGTCCCAAACATGCTCAATGGGGGACAGATCCGGAGATCTTGCTGGCCAGGGTAGTTGACTTACACCTTCTAGAGCACGTTGGGTGGCACGGGATACATGCGGACGTGCATTGTCCTGTTGGAACAGCAAATTCCCTTGCCGGTCTACGAATGGTAGAACGATGGGTTCGATGACGGTTTGGATGTACCGTGCACTATTCAGTGTCCCCTCGACGATCACCAGTGGTGTACGGCCAGTGTAGGAGATCGCTCCCCACACCATGATGCCGGGTGTTGGCCCTGTGTGCCTCGGTCGTATGCAGTCCTGATTGTGGCGCTCACCTGCACGGCGCCAAACACGCATACGACCATCATTGGCACCAAGGCAGAAGCGACTCTCATCGCTGAAGACGACACGTCTCCATTCGTCCCTCCATTCACGCCTGTCGCGACACCACTGGAGGCGGGCTGCACGATGTTGGGGCGTGAGCGGAAGACGGCCTAACGGTGTGCGGGACTGTAGCCCAGCTTCATGGAGACGGTTGCGAATGGTCCTCGCCGATACCCCAGGAGCAACAGTGTCCCTAATTTGCTGGGAAGTGGCGGTGCGGTCCCCTACGGCACTGCGTAGGATCCTACGGTCTTGGCGTGCATCCGTGCGTCGCTGCGGTCCGGTCCCAGGTCGACGGGCACGTGCACCTTCCGCCGACCACTGGCGACAACATCGATGTACTGTGGAGACCTCACGCCCCACGTGTTGAGCAATTTGACGGTACGTCCTCCCGACCTCCCGCATGCCCACTATACGCCCTCGCTCAAAGTCCGTCAACTGCACATACGGTTCACGTCCACGCTGTCGCGGCATGCTACCAATGTTAAAGACTGCGATGGAGCTCCGTATGATACGGCAAACTGGCTGACACTGACGGCGGCGGTGCACAAATGCTGCGCAGCTAGCGCTATTCGACGGCCAACACCGCGGTTCCTGGTGTGTCCGCTGTGCCGTGCGTGTGATCATTGCTTGTACAGCCCTCTCGCAGTGTCCGGAGCAAGTATGGTGGGTCTGACACACCGGTGTCAATGTGTTCTTTTTTCCATTTCCAGGAGTGTATGTTCCAACGTAGTGAAGTGCACCTGCAATGTGTGAAAGCTTCAAAAGAGAGCTTAAATTGTGAGTTAGCCCGCGTCTTCATGGCTCGTAAGTGGGACTACGATCAGAGAGGTTGCCATTGAGGTGGATGAGGACGCCGGCCGCATCACTTTCTTACACGATTTTGTAAAGAATCAAGCTGTAAATTATCTGGAAAGCATCCACCTGCACCATGTAATAAACAATATTCTGCATGTATGGATAATATACAAATAGGAACAAAAATTGTTTTTCTTAGAAACTGCGAGTTCCTGGAGAAAACAGGAAATCCGAACAAACGTCTTACATTCTTTAGTGGTAGTTGTTATCTTCACTACAAGTTTCTGTGCTTCATTTCTCTCTTTCTCTGTTGAAATATTCAAGCAGCAACTTCTGCAGCTATTTCGGATCCTCCTATTCCTCTTGTACCTCTCCATGCTTTCTACTAGGGTATGGTAGTTGACTCATTTTAGAAGGTCGACTGGGAGTCTGTGTATGGACGTTGGTATCCGAGCAGCTCGTGATTATTACCTCCCTAAAATTCTTGACAGAAAAATTTGTCTCGATAAATTTTTTGAACAAAAAGTGGCAGTTTATTACTGCCGTGTTGAGCATAATTTCAAACGTCGATTTATGGTACCGTGTTACTGGTGACCTCAATGGTGGAAAATAACTTGATAACTAGTCTGAAACACAGATTCCTCGCTTTGACTCATTATAATCAAAAATGATTGTAGGGTTAAATATTGCCTCGCCAATGCTCTTGCTTTTCTTCCCAATGGTTCGCATTCCGATGCCACTCTTACCAGTGAGATACACCACATCTGCTTCCGCCTGCCATTTTGCTACTACTGTTCCTGTAGATTCCCTTCCAGTGACTTCAGCTTTTCTTGTTTGTTATTTCGTGAGGGTGGGGGACAGACGCTATCTTTTTTCTCAAGTTACCTACGACGCTGGTGTTTCTATTCCGCAAATCCCGAGCTAATGACACGCTTGTGTAATCCCCTAGGCTATGGCTAAGCCATGTCTCCGTAATATCCTTTCTTCCAGGAGTACCAGTTCTGCAAGGTTCGCAGAAGAGCTTCTGTGAAGTTTGGAAGGTACGAGACGAGGAACTGGCGGAATTGAAGCTGTCAGGACGGGTTGTGAGTCGTGCTTGGGTAGCTCAGTTGGTAGATCACGTGCCTGCGAAAGGCAAAAGTCCTGAGTTCGAGTCTCGGTCCGGCACCCAGTTTTAATCTGTCAGGATGTTTCAAGTAAGTACATGGTTTATCATTATTTTCATCATGTCAGCGACAACAGCAACCGTTACGAAATTGTCTCGAATAAAAAACAGCCCACAGTTGCACTAAATTATGTTCATTTTAAACCTTGACTATGGTTTCTGCTATAATAATATAGCCTTCTTCAGAAGTCCTAAAAAATGATCAAAATGACATCTAGACCAGTGATACAATCACACATAAACTTCAGAATTACGGAAGTGGTAACATATTACTTACATACACACTAATAAATGAAAAATGTCTTAGCCCAGCGGCTGCGTCAAGACCAATAAAATAACATCTACAGACTCAAGCCTGTTTCGAACATAAGTAAAATTGCATATGGCACCGTATGTCCTCCGCCACTACCTCTGTTACCCCGGGCACACGGTCGTCAAATGTGCTGCACGGCGTGCACCATAGGTGGCACTCACCACTGTGAGCTGCGTCGCACCGTTTATCAGGCAACTAGTCAATACATATGACAATAAATTAATAACAAGCTTAATTGTCCAAATGAAGGACCATATACTTAATAATACGAATGTTCAACAGATGAGATACCGTTGCATACGATCATTAGAGTTGTAGAACATTAACAATTTCGTGTAAGCAAGTTTGTCATATCTCAATTTGATGCATATTTCAGAAACGAGACTATCATATGCAAATATAACTTCAGTTTCCATTATATTCTCTAACAGCTTATAAGGGTAACACCGCCAGTCGACCGTAGTCGTTGTACATAGCCACACTACCAATGGTTGACATTAGCTCTACGACTAGCACCCTAGTGCATGAGTGCGGTAACATGGTACAAGATGACAGAAGGCACATTAACATATCTGTCTCAGCACAAACCATTGTTAACATAAAAGCAGCTCATGGCTCATTACGACAAATTCCTACGGCAGCATTGTCCTAAAACATTAGTTTATCTCAAAAGATAACCATACAAACATATGGCGCAGTCGAGTAACTAACAGTGTCTATCTGCTACGCCGAATACGGGCTGAAAACCTTCAAGGAAGCTGCAACTTTTCAAATAGCCCTCATGATTCAGTAAATTCCTATTATCAAACTTTTTGTGCTTGTATATCTGCGCCTCCTCCAATAAATATAATCTCATACCCTTTGCTTCTTTACACAATAGTTCGGTTTCGTTACACAGGTTGGGGCGTATGTCCTTCTTCGATGATGTGTTCAGCAAACGTTGACTCATTCTTATTCATACCCACCCTCGACTGCATATGTTCTTTGTATCTTATGGCTATAGACCTACCTGCCTGCCCTATGTAATACGCCGAACAATCATTATATTTCAATTTATAAACTCCTAAGTGAAATGGTTTATTATAATTGTTATTGCTGAAATAAAAATTCCGTTGTAAACTGTTATTGGTGGAAGATGCTACCTTATAGTCGCGTTCATGGAGCACACGTTGCATTTTATAAGATATGTTTCCTAGAAACAGAGTAGCTACAAATCTCGCTGCCATCCTTAGCCTGGCAGTCCTTCCATGGTGTGACCAGGAGAGGGGAACGATTTAGGGTTGTACTTCCTTGCGTTGTACTGAGACTTGGAATGCTTAGAGACTGCTGGTGTATGATCACCAGCAAGTGATGAATTGTTACATTTCGTGGCACATCATCTGACTTGATGTCACCCACTCCAATCAGGAGCCCTCCCACGGGCGCTACCCAGCAAAGATCATCTGGCAGGATGGCCATTGCTGGGAGTCCTGATGCCCCAGGGTGATGAGCATCTTCTCCTTGGCAGACGTGGGGAGCTAACAGCACAGGCATCAGCAGAGCGATCCCTATGCTGGCAGAGGGCTACAACCAACAGGGTAAATGGCGGCCCCACCTCAACAGACTGGCTACCATGCTGGATATCAGGCGCAAACGAGCTAAGAAGTCCATTATCGTCGACAGCGTAGAAAGCGACACTGCAAAGAGGAAGGAGGAAAACGCAACCAGGAGGGTAACCTCGCCCAACAGCTGGAAAATGAGCGGAAGTGCAGATCCACGTCGACGAAAGATGCGAGAAGTCTCAGCGCGTGATGGACACTATGCACCATGCAAGGCCCCCTTCCCCAGTTGGCTCGCTCTTGGAGAAAATTTTGAGAAAATGGAGGTCAGACCCTACAGGGGACCATCATATAAAGGCCGAAACGTGTGAGACTCCTTTTAGTTGCCCGTTACGACGGACAGGAATACCTCGGGCCTATTCTAACCCCCGTACCCACAGTGGGAACGTCCTGTTTTCTCAACAATGTGTCGTACAATGATATTTAGTTGGTACATTCTGTGGTACATCGAACACTGTCTGGGAAACGTGCCGCTAATACAGTTAGTAGTAAAGAAGTAAAAAAGAAAAGCGTCATGCTTCATGTGGCAGTTTAAAGGCATGAACTGCCAAAATGTAGTAAGATTTAAATTTTTTGTCCTTTCAACATTTCTCGAGGGTTGTCAGCGAAAAAAGTTTCATAAAGGTTTGAAATTATGGTTGGTTGGTTGGTTCGTTTGGAGATTAAAGGAACTAAACTACAAGGTTATCGGTCCACTTTTCCTTAGTCGCACAGGTCTCGGATTAAAACCATGCCCCAAAATAATCCTATCACACGAAATCTGGTAAAGGATCAAAATCCGTGAAACTGTGTATTTAACCACACTGTAGTAGAGAACGAAATTATCATTCGAAGGTTGAAAACGATCGCTAAAAGGAAAAAATCTATAGAAGGTTTAAGAGAATATAGGAGACGGCCGTAGCTGGCTCATTGCAAAAATAAAAAAGGATGAGCCTGCCACTCTGCAACACACTAAAATTTTCAACTTAAAAATGCTAGGAAGAGAAACACAGATAGTGAAAAGACGAACATCAAGCCGAAAAACAGCACCATAAAGAATGAGGAAGAATAAAAGATGCTGGTAGTGCGAGGGCCTGGGTATAAGGTAAGGCGCCCACCCTTAGACTGAGGGATAAAAACCCCATCTCGAATGAAACTTGAAACTAGATTAGTCGTTGAGGTAGTGCATCAGGAAGTTAAGCCAACGTGACCTTCTACCATCGAGCGATGAGTGTAGACTATTTCTGAGCCCTGGAACTCGTCCTAGAATAGAGAAATATTGGCGATCAAGGATCTCAGGATGAACTGAGTCTTCTGGGCCTTGCGATAGGTCCAAACGAAGTTGCACTCGGGGTATGGATCATGGAGGTGTACGTGAGTGGACCCATAGAACAGGTGGTGGACATTAAAACTCTAGTTCAGAAGGAATGTAACGTGGACTGCTATCTTTTACCTTTGTAGGAGATGAATTACCCAGGCTGGGAAAAATGGCCATAATTAGAATTCCCAGGTGGGCTATGGACATGTGTGGCATAATTAACAACCAGTTATTGGCACCTGATCCGCAATGGAGGGGCCCCAGCCTCAATGAATAGGCTGTTCACAGGTCTAATTCAGGAAACTCCTGTCACAAGCCAAACCCCACAGTGGTGTATTGTGTCCAGTGTCCTCAGTGCTGAGGCCGGATTTTCAAATCAAGATGGAACTGTATTAGAGCGTTATACGAGGTGCATTCAAGTTCTAAGGCCTCTGATTTTTTTTCTAATTAACTGCTCACCCGAAATCGATGAAACTGGCGTTACTTCTCGACGCAATCGCCCTGCAGACGTACACATTTTTCACAACGCTGACGCCATGATTCCATGGCAGCGGCGAAGGCTTCTTTAGGAGTCTGTTTTGACCACTGGAAAATCGCTGAGGCAATAGCAGCACGGCTGGTGAATGTGCGGCCACGGAGAGTGTCTTTCATTGTTGGAAAAAGCCAAAAGTCACTAGGAGCCAGGTCAGATAAGTAGGGAGCATGAGGAATCACTTCAAAGTTGTTATCACGAAGAAACTGTTGCGTAACGTTAGCTCGATGTGCGGGTGCGTTGTCTTGGTGAAACAGCACACGCGCAACCCTTCCCGGACGTTTTTGTTGCAGTGCAGGAAGGAATTTGTTCTTCAAAACATTTTCGTAGGATGCACCTGTTACAGTAGTGCCCTTTGGAACGCAATGGGTAAGGATTACGCCCTCGCTGTGTCAGAACATGGACTCCACCATTTTTTCAGCACTGGCGGTTACCCGAAATTTTTATGGTGGCGGTGAATCTGTGTGCTTCCATTGAGCTGACTGGCGCTTTGTTTCTGGATTGAAAAACGGCATCCACGTCTCATCCATTGTCACAACCGACGAAAAGAAAGTCCCATTCATGCTGTCATTGCGCGTCAACATTGCTTGGCAACATGCCACACGGGCAGCCATGTGGTCGTCTGTCAGCATTCGTGGCACCCACCTGGATGACACTTTTCGCATTTTCAGGTCGTCATGCAGGATTGTGTGCACAGCACCCACAGAAATGCCAACTCTGAAGGCGATCTGTTCAACAGTCATTCGGCGATCCCCTAAAACAATTCTCTCCACCCTTTCGATCATGTCGTCAGACCGGCTTGTGCGAGCCCGAGGTTGTTTCGGTTTGTTGTCACAAGATGTTCTGCCTTCATTAAACTGTCACACCCAAGAATGCACTTTCGACACATCCATAACTCCATCACCACATGTCTCCTTGAACTGTCGATGAATTTCAATTGGTTTCACACCACGCAAATTCAGAAAACGAATGATTGCACGCTGTTCAAGTAAGGAAAACGTCGCCATTTTAAGTATTTAAAACAGTTCTCATTCTCGCCGCTGGCGGTAAAATTCCATCTGCCGTACGGTGCTGCCATCTCTGGGACGTATTGACAATGAACGCAGCCTCATTTTAAAACAATGCGCATGTTTCTATCTCTTTCCAGTCCGGAGAAAAAAAATCGGAGGCCTTAGAACTTGAATGCACCTCGTACAGCTGCAGAAGAGTAGAGCGATTCGTACCCCAGCTAGAGTTATTCAGGCAGTGAAGGGTGTTAAGATGCTGCTGACACTTCTACTTAAGCTGACAAATATAGGGAAGCCAAGCTAACTGGGCTTCGAAGGCCAGTCCTAAAAACCGATAAGTCTCCACTTCATTAAGTGATTGGTCATCAAGGTAAAGTTCTGGATGTGCATGGACAGTACGACGACGACGGCGGCAGAAGTGCATCATGACCCACGTCTTGACAGCTGAAAACTGAAAGCCGTGGGTGAAGGTCCATGACAGCGCTTTTTGTATGGCTCCATGCAGTCGTCGTGCAGCAACACCAATACTAGAGAAGCAAAAGTGGATGCAAAAATCAACATATATGGAAAGTGATACTGAGTACCCCATTACTGCTGCTAGACCATTAAATGCCACTAAAAATAGACGCACACTCAACACATAGCCCTGCAGGACCCTATTCGCATGGATATGGACTGCATTGTGAAAAGCATGTAGCGACAAAAAATACTGTATGTGAAGATCAGGAGCAAGCCCCGGAGACGCCACTCATGTAATGTAGCGAGGATGTTATGTCTCCATGCTGTATCATAAGTCTTTCTTAAGTCAAAAAAGACGGCAATAAAATGTCGACGTTGGGCAAAGGCTGTATGGATAGCAGACTATAAGTATACCAGATTATCAGCGGTGGAGCGACTTTGGCTGAAACCACCCTGGGACAAGACAGAAGGCCTCAAGGAACTAACACAGACATCGGGTCACCATGCAGTTGAGCAACTTACACAGAACATTGGTGAGGCTAAGGGGCGATAGTTGTCCATCTCTAGGGGGTACTTATCAGGTTTCAGAACTGGGACGATGGTACTTTCCCGCCATTGTGATGGAAACGCGGCCCCTCACTCCAGATGTGTTTGAAGATGACAAGGAGGTGATGCTGGTAATCCACTGAGAGATGTTCAAGTATTTGATAGTCAATACGGTCTGGGCCTGGAACTGTATCAGGGTCATGGGCAAAGGCACTGAGAAACTCCCACTCACCGAGTGGAGCAAGGTATGGCTCAAGATGGCGTGTAGTAAAAGATAAGGGCTCTCGTTTTAAGGTACGAAAGTCAGGCTGATAATTCTCAGATCACCAGTTCGAGCATAAGGCGCAGCAAAATGTTCGGCGATTGCGTCTGGGTCGATATAGACAGCTCCATTCGTGGAAATCCCAGGTACACCTACAGGGGTCTGGAATCGATTACGGTATCTGATCATTGTCCAAACCTGAGAAGGAGAGGCACGGGATCCAATGGTTGAAACACACCGTTCCTAGCACTTCTGCCTCCTCCTCTTTATTGGCGGACGTGGGCACAGAGCCACTTAAAGGCAATTATTTGCCCCACCAATGGGTGCCCCTTGTGACAGTGGAGAGCCGCCTGCGATCTCTGACAGCGTCAGCGCTTTCTGGCGATCAACAAGGCACTATCTTCAACTGGTGAGATACTGAGGAACAGGGGACTGTCAAGTTGGCAGCAGAAATAATGGTCTCAGTTGGGTTTCGGACCACCACGTAGATATTTCCATGTGGTGGGGATCCAGTAGTGGCAGCAAAGATGAAAGCAACCCAGTCAGCCTTCTTAAGAACCCATCTGAGCCGGCGGCCAGTGGAATGACGCTGGAATAGAGACAGGAAGATTGGAAAGTGATCACTACCACATAGGTCATCATGAACTCTCCAGTGAATGGGTGGTAGAGGACCAGAGCTGCGGACTGAAAAGTCAATATGCGATTAAATACCACGTGCCACTCTGTGGCAGCACCAGTATTTAAAAGACAAAGATTGTGTAGATTTTCGACATCTTTGCCACAGCCATGCTCATAGTTACACCTCACAGAGGGTTCTGGGCACTGAAATCACCCAGAATTAGGTTGGGTGGGAGGAGCTGATAAATCAGTACAGCCAATACTTTTTTGAGGTACTTTCCCATTTGGGAGAAGATAGACATATATATATATATATATATATATATATATATATATATATATATATATATATATATATATATATATATATATATATACCATATCACAGTTAGTACAGTTCTTGTTATATCCCTGATAGCCATGAACAGCAGGGGCCCACATCACTAGAAACCAAGTCTCCTGAAGGGCAATGTAGAAATCAGGTGAAGTGCTTAAGAGTTGTCATGGCTCAGCCAAGTGGTGGAAGAAACCTCTGGAACTCCACTGGAGGGTAAGCTTTCAGTGCAGTGAGAAGGCATGAAGGGACCGAGGAGACAGTTTATGCAACAGGGTCACCTGCTGCCACCAGTTGAATGCTTGTGATTTTTAGACGAAAAGTAGAGGCTTTGTTGTCATAAAGGATTCCCATCAGACTTTGCACAAACTAAATATTGGGGAGAATTTGCTTTTCTTTCACCTTTAGCCCTACATTCCTCCCATGGAAGGGAATGATTTGGGTTCATATCTCTCAGCATTATATAGCACCTTATCTCTCTTAGAGACTGCTGGGGCCGTTCAACCACTACTAGCAGTGGACAACTTCATCCACTTCATTGTGGGTCATCCAACCTGATGCCACTCCCCCCAATCTGGTGCGATAGCCATTGCCAGTAGTCCTGAAGCGCCAAGAAGACAAGCATCTACTCCTTGGCATACATGGGCTGTTTGCAGCTCAGGCATCAGTAGTGCCATCCCTATGTTCTCTGGGGGCTACAACCAATAGGTTACATGACGACCCCTCCATGACGGACTGCCTACCTTGCTGGATACTCAGTGTGATCAGATCCATTATTATCGTGTGTGCAGGAGAAGACAGTGCACAACGCATGTAAGGTGTGCATCCCGCAAGATGTCCTTACCCAAAAGACCGGATCACGGGTGCAGTTACATTTCTATTACAATAATAGGTGCAGCAGGTCTCAGTGCATGATGGATACATGGTGCATCTCATAAGCTGTCCTTCCCCAGAATTCTGGGAGGTGGAGTTCAAACACTAAAAAGGGACCAGAACTGATAAGGCCAAAAAATAGGAAACTCATTTTAGTCAGCTCTTATGATGGGCAGGAGTACCATCTATTCTAGCCAGTGTACCAGCAAGGGGGTTGAAATTATGTGTAAAGTTTGTTGTCTGTAACCAAGTGTTCTCTGTCTCAATTACTGGAGGAATAGAGTATGGATATTTGTGCATCATAAGCTATACTATTTTCACCCCCACTCCTGCGATAGGGAGGTGGTTCTTGAGCCCACAGCAGTTCTCTACAGACACAAAGTGATATGTGTAACTAGTTTGGTTGAAATTGGTCCAGTGGATTGGGAGGGGATGTGGAATACACATCAAACATATATACAAACATTCATTTTTGGAATATTGTGAGAATGTCCACACTTTGTATCTCCACAGCGAGTGGAGTAATGTGTTAAAACTTAGCTTACCACTTAGCGTGCAAATGAACAAAACATCTGAACTGTCTTCTCAAGCCCAGGGTGTTAAACAGACATTGTATATAAATATGAACCTGGCCCTGCAAGACAGCTAATATTATGTGCAGATCGTAACAAAAATCATTAGAAATGCTGCTGTGGCTTAACTAGAATGCATGAATTAATAAAAGCGAAAGTTTGGGGACTATTCTAGAAGGACAAAACAGCTATTCCCTTTTTTATTCTACATATAATTTATCAGCTGTGCTTTCAGGGGTCAAGTGATACACAACAATCATGTTCAATTACTTTCAACACTCAATACCAAAATATTTCACTCTTGGACGCATTGAATTGATGATTATTAAAATCGTTCTCTCTATATACGAAAAAATTTTTATCACAGGAAAGAATGATTAAATCTTCATTAGCTCATTTACATCATGATATCATAGCTGGTCAATGCACTGAGTTGGCGAAGAATAAAGTTACTTTTTGAACCAATGAAAAACCTCTCATGTACTCAATGTGAGGGTACAATAGTATCCTAGCTTTTGATATTCAATGATCAAAGCACACGCAAGTTGGAGTGAGCAAAATCTCGACTCAACATTTACTGTGGCCTAATCTGCAATGGTACTTTACCAAGCGGCATCTGCAACGGTGTTGTCTCCGTGCTGGATCTGAAACACTAATTCCCTACTCTGGCCTTGAATAAATTCACTCAGTCTCAACTTTCCTCAATTCCTTAGTTCCCTAGTCGAAATAATGGCTATTGCACACTCGTTATGGGTTGGAGCAATGTGAACAATTTTTTTGACCGCAAAAATTCCCACAGGAAGAATTAACGACCTATCTGTTGCCACAATACATGAAGTGTATCATCGACACTTCGCAGGAAGCAAAGCTCTCAACGCCCTAGCTATTTTCCTCACACTTGTGTGGTCCGCTGTGAGATGAGAGAGATATCTAGAAATTTTAGTTCTCAAAATGCTTTTATATAATGGGGATCTCCGCACTGTGTCACGTATGCATCGTGCAGTATGTCTTCAGCCAATCACTGTCTTGCTAGAGGTGAATTTTATTTTTCTTGCCCTGTTAAAGCCATCCAGACACTTACCCTTAGTCCCAGCCATCTTTACGTTAAAGGGAATAATGTAGTGTTCTGGCCTTATCCTTTTCTGTGCTGAAGCTCTCCGTTCTCTTGTTAATTGGGATTTTCCAATTCCATTAACCACCTGCTCGGTTCATCTCCAAAATGCGTTTCACTTTAACTTTTTTATTCATGCCCCTGTCTATATCGGTAGATATTTTTGTTAGCTTTCGGTACATGAGATTACTGCAATTGCATTTGATGATGTAATATAATTATTATTTTCTGAGGATCTCATACTGCATCGTACTGTCATTATGGATCAAGCCCATGTAAGGTCCATAAAATCTGGATGCCTTACACATGCTGTACCTTCCGAATTTATTTTGTGCTGCTGTGATCAATGGTTGAGGAATTGCTCATTGCAGTGCAAAATTATAAACTCAGTTAATTTTAATCATTGTCCAGCTACTTGTCTATCTTATGCTAGATGATGTCGTTTTAACATTCTATTTTGATTTGAAATGTATTGCTTTACATGACATTTTCTGTTTAGATGATTATTATGTGGCTTTACAGTCCTTTATAGCAGTTATGTGACTAATTTTACAACATTTTTCTCTAGTACTCGTGGTTAAGTTCTATTAAAAGGGGTCATCCACCCTTTAGATTCTTTATTTTTAATAACTTCAGGTATTCGACAACTCCCAAACATTCATGATATTGATGAGTGAAGTTAAGGAAGCATTTGTTTCTCTTATCTCTATTCTCAACACTTAAATACTGCATCAATATCGAATTGTCTTCATATCTAAAATAGTTAATATTTTTACATACCACAAACTTTGTATTCATTCACATTATTTATCATAAAAACACATGTTTCCAAAATATCTACAATACACAAACTCTTATTAACGTATCTTTAGATTGATTGAAATACAAAATATAAAATATGATACATTTATGAACATACATTAACAATTTACAAATCGAATTATAGAATACAAATGCAACACATAAAGTACAAATTCTCAGTGGTACAGGTGCGACTGAATATTTACAGACATCTCCACTCCTTGCTGAAGTGATTATCTTTTGCACTCTTTATAATATTACAATGAATTTGTCACACACGTCATTTTCTTTCTTAACGCACATTACATTTTAATCTTTGGGCTTGGTTTGCTTCCCAATGCTGCTGTCGATCAGTGGTGGTTGATGCTGCTAGTCAGTTGTAGACTCTGCACAATGTTGTTGAAGATTATCAGCATTTACAGTTCTGAGTGTTCGATCATGAATGCCATTACATGATCAGTTCTATGTTGCATTGTTTTGATGACAAACTGTTCGTCCAATGTAATGCCATGATGTGACAATATAGATGGCACCGTCCTTTAGTGGCGTCATTGCCATCGAGGTTGATGAGTGTAGCTCCTCGACAACTGCTGCAGTTTGATGGCCCCATTATGTGTACTCTGTTTGACGGTTTGACCGCCTTTGGTTGGTTTGATAGTTAGAATGAAATAACTGCCATGGTTTTGTTGAATATTTCTTTCTGTTGATTCTGCCAAATCAAATACTGGTTTAAGGATTTAGAAAGGAATCTTGTTGTCTTCTGCCCTCATCTTGGCACCCTTTCTTCTCTTCTTTCTTGCTGTGTCTTCATGTCTTCTCCTTTGAACTTGCAACTTCTTGGGCATAGGGATAGGATATGTTATACAGTGAACGTTATTCGGAAGGATTACCAGTCATGTTGTTATGAGATATGGTCAAGTCTGAACAGATAATTTCGGGAGTGATATTTCTGTGGTCAGTTATCAGTTTCTCCATCTAGTATTGAGAGAAAACTTCGAGAGTTTATTTTTCTAGGCGGTTGTACTATGGAGCTGTTACTGACAGTTTGCTATTGTCAGTCGCTTCTAGTGTGTCGCGCTAATGGGATAGCTTCCTTTTCCTTGCAGGTGTATGTTCTTTGTCCCTTGCTGTTGCTGGGCTTTCCTTGTCCTCTCGCTATTACGGTGAGGCGTGGGACAACATTCTTCATACACCTGATTCGGTCTCCACACTTCTGTGAAGCGTGAGTCAGTAAATTCCTTACTCTGGTCTCTAGTTTATCGCCAATGCCACATTGTGCAATCGTATAAACTCTCCGCTTCTGTTGTCAGCATGTCTTCCTTCCCCAGAAGATTGTAGCGACATGGTGCTGCATGTGTTCTCAGTTTCACCTGATTACCATGACTCTTTGTTTAATGCTACTACTTACAAGTTCCTTTATATAAGTTTTACATTGAATATTTACATGGATAATACAATTAATATTTAAATAGTTTTTTCAGGACTTTACAGAAAAATTATCGTTTACAGCTTTACTACTTTAACGATTTAAATGATTAGTATTATTGTACCTCTATTTGAATATTTACATATTTGAAACTCGTCCTGTCTTCCTTTTGAGATCTGCTGCTACCTGAAACATAGTATCTACAATCTTTTTCTGTATCATCTGTGATCCATTTATATTTTAATTTTCATGGCTAATTGCCGTATGACCCCTGCGAGAATTCCTATCCAATGCATCTGTCGAATATCATGTCATTCTTCAGCAAATAATGCTGCCGAATGTCAGCCGAGTTCTTGACTTTCCACTTATGTTTCACCTATAACACCTCTGGAACTATGTTCTGTTCGAATAAGTCATTGTCACCATTGCAAAGATTAAATAACGGTTCTGATATCGGCGTTAACTCACCCTCTCTATCTACTGTTGCGCTAACGACAATACCCTTGACTGTTACACGAAGTATCTGACTTATGGATGAAGCTCATGTAAGGTCCGTAAATTCTGAACGCTTTACAATATAAATTAGAGGAGCAAAAATGGGTCATGAACGGTAGGTATGGGTGAACCATTACGGCCTACATAGAAGAGTGTTGAGCTGCCTATGGCTCAGGCGCAACATAGTTTAGGTCAGAGTACAGAGGGGCCCACACAACAAGGATTGAAAAGCAACTGCGTCACGTGCCACAAATGCTACAGTTGCCAAATGGATGTCCATCCACCGAACGCCAATATAAGCAGACACATGGCTCCATTCAGCAGGCAGTACCTTAAGACAATCGTCAGATAATTGTCAGACAGCATCGGGACCGTGTCTCGGTGTCTGAACTCCTCTACAGAGCCAAATTGGACAATGTACAAGTAATTTTAGTTATCGATCAATGGATTTAGTTCTTTACTAGCGTTTAAAGACAGATCACTCCTAGTGAACTCTTATAGACACTCTACATCTACATCTACATACATACTCCGCAATTCACCATCGGTGCGTGGCGGAAGGTACCTCGTACCACAACTAGCATCTTCTCTCCCTGTTCTACTCCCAAACAGAACGACGGAAAAATGACTGCCTATATGCCTCTGTACGAGCCTTAATCTCTCTTATCTTATCTTTGTGGTCTTTCCGCGAAATGTAAGTTGGCGGCAGTAAAATTGTACTGCAGTCAGCCTCAAATGCTGGTTCTCTAAATTTCCTCAGTAGCGATTCACGAAAAGAACGCCACCTTTCCTCTAGAGACTCCCACCCGAGTTCCTGAAGCATTTCCGTAACACTCGCGTGATGATCAAACCTACCAGTAACAAATCTAGCAGCTCGCCTCTGAATTGCTTCTATGTCCTCCCTCAATCCGACCTGATACGAATCCCAAACTCTCGAGCAGTACTCAAGGATAGGTCGTATCAGTGTTTTATAAGCGGTCTCCTTTACAGATGAACCACATCTTCCCAAAATTCTACCAATGAACCGAAGACAACTATCCGCCTTCCCCACAACTGCCATTACATGCTTGTCCCACTTCATATCACTCTGCAATGTTACGCCCAAATACACTCCTGGAAATGGAAAAAAGAACACATTGACACCGGTGTGTCAGACCCACCATACTTGCTCCGGACACTGCGAGAGGGCTGTACAAGCAATGATCACACGCACGGCACAGCGGACACACCAGGAACTGCGGTGTTGGCCGTCGAATGGCGCTAGCTGCGCAGCATTTGTGCACCGCCGCCGTCAGTGTCAGCCAGTTTGCCGTGGCATACGGAGCTCCATCGCAGTTTTTAACACTGGTAGCATGCCGCGACAGCGTGGACGTGAACCGTATGTGCAGTTGACGGACTTTGAGCGAGGGCGTATAGTGGGCATGCGGGAGGCCGGCTGGACGTACCGCCGAATTGCTCAACACGTGGGGCGTGAGGTCTCCACAGTACATCGATGTTGTCGCCAGTGGTCGGCGGAAGGTGCACGTGCCCGTCGACCTGGGACCGGACCGCAGCGACGCACGGATGCACGCCAAGACCGTAGGATCCTACGCAGTGCCGTAGGGGACCGCACCGCCACTTCCCAGCAAATTAGGGACACTGTTGCTCCTGGGGTATCGGCGAGGACCATTCGCAACCGTCTCCATGAAGCTGGGCTACGGTCCCGCACACCGTTAGGCCGTCTTCCGCTCACGCCCCAACATCGTGCAGCCCGCCTCCAGTGGTGTCGCGACAGGCGTGAATGGAGGGACGAATGGAGACGTGTCGTCTTCAGCGATGAGAGTCGCTTCTGCCTTGGTGCCAATGATGGTCGTATGCGTGTTTGGCGCCGTGCAGGTGAGCGCCACAATCAGGACTGCATACGACCGAGGCACACAGGGCCAACACCCAGCATCATGGTGTGGGGAGCGATCTCCTACACTGGCCGTACACCACTGGTGATCGTCGAGGGGACACTGAATAGTGCACGGTACATCCAAACCGTCATCGAACCCATCGTTCTACCATTCTTAGACCGGCAAGGGAACTTGCTGTTCCAACAGGACAATGCACGTCCGCATGTATCCCGTGCCACCCAACGTGCTCTAGAAGGTGTAAGTCAACTACCCTGGCCAGCAAGATCTCCGGATCTGTCCCCCATTGAGCATGTTTGGGACTGGATGAAGCGTCGTCTCACGCGGTCTGCACGTCCAGCACGAACGCTGGTCCAACTGAGGCGCCAGGTGGAAATGGCATGGCAAGCCGTTCCACAGGACTACATCCAGCATCTCCGCCTGCACCGAGGCGGCCGGACCTGCCCCGTAAGGGGCCTCCCGGCCAATGACGCCAATCGCTCATTTCCCACATAAAACAGATAGTGGGGAAAGCAAACACCAGACTCAGATGCATCGGAAGAATCTTAAGGAAACGTAACTCGTTCTCGAAAGAAGTGTCTTATAAGGCGCTTGTTCGACAGTTCTTGAGTATTGTTCATCTATCTGGGATCCGTATCAGATAGGATAGAGAAGACCCAACGAAGAGCGGCGCATTTCGTCACGGAATCGTTTAGCTGGCGAGAGAGACTTACGGAGATGCTAAACAAACTCCACTGGCAGACGTTACAAGAGAGGCGTTGTGCATCACGGAGAGATTTACTTTTGAAATTTCGGGACAGCACTTTTCAGGAGGAGTCGGACAACATATTTCTTCCCCGCACATACATTTCGCGTATTGGCCACGAGGAGAAATTCGATAAATTAGAACCAATACAGAGGCTTACCGAAAATCATTCTTCCCATGCACTATTCGCGAGTGGAACGGGGTTGGAGGGATCAGATAGTGGTACCGAAAGTACGCTCCGCCACACACCATTAAGTGGCTTGCGGAGTAAGATGTAGATGTAGATGTACGTTAAGGACTATAGATAGAGACCTGGTCATGCGATAGATGATAAGCTTGGGAAATACCGATAGAGATAAGAAATATGGGGTAGTTATGTATGTGTTTGGAGGGATGACAGCAACGGAGATAACAGGGGGTTGCCGACTCAGCATTAGGAATGACAGGCAACGATGGGTATGGTGAGAACGTAGACGGCAGACAGTAATGGCGGCGAAGAGAACACATATGACACCTGCTGATAACAGCGGTAGCAACGTGACTGACAGGTGACAATGGTGAAGAGGAGTTTAGTGCTTAGCGTCCCGTCGACAATGAGGTCGTTAAAGACGAGCACAAGCTAGCATAGGGAAGGATGGGGAAGGCAATGGGCCGTGCTCTTTCAAAGGAACCATCCCAGCATTTGCCTCAAGCGATTTAGGGAAATCACGGAAAATTTAAATCAGGATGGCCGCATGCTGATTTGAACTGTCATCCTCCCGTATGTGAGTCCAGTGTCCTAACCACAGTGCCACCTCGTTCGGTGACAATGGCGAGGGCGAGCAGTCGTCGACGAGGGGGACAAGCGATGACGACAGTGGGAGCAACATGGATCATATGTGATGACAGCAGAATTGGCTACACATACGTGTACATGTAAGACTTCTCATTGTTGCTACCTCATTATTGTAATAGTGACAGCAGTCGTAACACTAATGACAAGTCATGACTACTACTCTGGGTACAGAGGATAAACTGTATGGATGACGGGTGACGACAGTAGCACGAACGGCGTGGATTACAGGTGATGGCAGTAGCGGTGCCAGCGTGGGTGGGAGGCAATGATGACGGCAGGGCACAGCAGATGACAGACGTGACGGCGGCGGTGGCAAAGCAAATGACAGGCGAAGACGGAAGGTGCTGGCGGCAGCTGAAGACGCCGACGGCAGTCGCCGAGTTTCCAGTTCCGCCATCAACGATGCACATCGAGAGGGGAAATTTCATTCAAACATGTAAATGATCTCTAGAGTACCCAAGAATTGCTACTCCAACCACCCAACTGTTCTCAATTTAAAGCCCCCCTATCTGCCACTCCCGGCTCTCTGGTGCGTGTCTGAAGAGAACTGAGCTCTAGAATTGCCCCGTTTCTGCGGCAAGCGGAAATACAGTTATAAATCAGACACAAAGGATTCTGCTCGAGAAGATATGAGATATGGACTGTGTTGAATGTATGAATATACACTACTGGTCATTAAACTTGCTACACCAAGAAGAAATGCCGATGATAAACGGGTATTCATTGGACAAATATATTATACTAAAACTGACATGTGATTACATGCCACGGATCGTAGCACATCTGAAATGTAACGTCCACTGTTCAAAGTGCCGCCAATGCTTGCAAGAGGTGACCGAGACATGAACCAATGGCACCCCATACCATCGCGCCGGGTGATACGCCAGTATGGTGATGACGAATATACGCTTCCAATGTGCGTTCACCGCGATGTCGCCAAACATGGATGCGACCATCATGATGCTGTAAACAGGACCTGGATTCATCCGAAAAAATGACGTTTTGCCATTCGTGCACCGAGGTTCGTCGCTGAGTACACCATCGCAGGCTCTCTTGTCTGTGATGCAGTTTCAAGGGTAACCGCAGCCAGTGTCTCCGAGCTGATAGTCCATGCTGCTGAAAAATTCGTCGAAATGTTGGTGCAGATGGTTGTTGTCTTGCAAACGTCCCCATCTGTTGACTCAGGGATCGAGACGTGGCTGCACGATCCGTTACAGCCATGCGGATAAGATGCCTGTCATCTCGACTGCTAGTGATACGAGGCCGTTGGGATCCAGCACGGCGTTCCGTATTACCCTCCTGAACCCACCGATTCCATATTCTGCTAACAGTCATTGGATCTCGACCAACGCGATCAGCAATGTCGCGATACGATAAACCGCAATCGCGATAGGCTATAATCCGATGTTTATCAAAGTCGGAAACGTGATAGTACGCGTTTCTCCTCCTTACAAGAGGCATCACAACAACGTTTCACCAGGCAACGCTGGTCAACTGTTGTTTGTGTATGAGAAGTCGATTAGAAACTTTTCATATGTCAGCACGTTGTAGGTGTCACCACCGGCGCCAACCTTGTGTGAATGCTCTGAAAAGCTAATCATTTGCATATCACAGCATCTTCTTCCTGTCGGTTAAATTTTGCGTCTGTACCACGTCATCTTCGTGGTGTAGCAATTTTAATTGCCAGTAGTGTACAGAGTGTAGCATGAAGTTTAGTTAGTAGTAATGAAAATTCCAATGTCTGTGCTGTAAGTAAGATATTCTGTACTGAGTGTAATTAATCCCATCTCTAATTTTTGAGAACATTTCTCGAGAAAACAGCGGTCTGGCAACATGTACTTCAAAAGTGGGCACAAACAGTTGACGTTCGTGGAGTTAGTACACCTATTCCTTTCACCGCCACTGCGTACCATGGTAGTATGGGGATCTGAGAAGGGTCAAAAACTGACCAAAGCCAATTACTATAAAATAAATATTTTTGTGGTCAAGACTGTGAGTCCATTTTCAAAACAATCACTTTTCTGACTATAAGGTTAACGGCTAAGACCAGTAAGTAAATAATGCTCCAGACTGGACTGAATCTCATACAGCACACTTTTGCATTAGTGCAAGTAAGGAAAGTGTAAAAAAGTAGTCCCTATTGTTACCTGACAGTTGGGAGCATGAGACATTTCTGCAGAAAAAAAGGTTTGTTTACTCAGTTATAGAACATGTTTTGCATAACAGGAAGCAGGAAAAGAAAATGCATCATTATTGTAAAATGTCGCTATCCAGGTAACACGTATGATAAATCTTCGATTATAGCATCCTACATCACTTTGATGTTGTCCTCGGATTCCAGAGGAATGTGAGAGAGGAAGGAGGAATTGGTCTCGCCGGACGGCTGTTGAGGGCCTGGGGGATGGAGATATATCGCTGGCAGAGAGCAGCCACAGCCCTTAAACCGGTCTGTGGGGGGGCCGGCGGCTGTCAGCGGCCGCGTAACTCCTCATACCGGCCGCCCTGGAGGTGACAAACGCGACGCCAGCGCGCCCTGTCAACAGGTGAGCGCACCAGCGCCAGACCCGCGCCGCGGCTGCAGCCTGAACACCATTACGACGCGTGCAGCACGAATATCTCTGAACTGAGCTTCCAAACACGCTGCCTAATGTATCGCATGAAAAACTGACTGAACTGAACTCTTCCGAAAACAAGTTGTTCGGTAATGATCATGGCAGGAGCACATTAAAAACCACGAATAACTGGATTGTCACCATTAAATTGTACTGCAACTCCTACTTCGCCAAAGACGGCTCCTTTACCTGCACTTTTTTGGGGCGTCTTTTAGTATCAGATGCAGAGTACTCTTTGGAGATCAGGAAAGAGTGGTGACAGCGGACCGTGAAAATATGGAGTATATGCACCCAAATGACAACGGCCGTGCCGCAGTGTATACACCCGTGAGATCACCCAAGTTAAGAGCTGTCGGGCGTGGTCGGCACTTGGATGGGTGACCATCCAGGCCACCATGTGCTGTTGCCATTTTTCGGGTTGCACTCAACCACTTGATGCAAATTGAGGAGCTACTCGATCGAATAGTAGAGGCTTCGGTCAAGAATGCCATCATAA
The DNA here is from genome assembly GCF_023864275.1 of Schistocerca cancellata. Taxonomy (NCBI): domain Eukaryota; kingdom Metazoa; phylum Arthropoda; class Insecta; order Orthoptera; family Acrididae; genus Schistocerca; species Schistocerca cancellata. The sequence continues at coordinate 77,261,032 of NC_064627.1, read as the reverse complement.
CGACCGGGAGAGCGGCGTGCTGACTCCAGGCCCCTCCTATCCGCATCCTCCACTGAGGATGACACGGCGGTCGGATGGTCCCGGTAGGACACTCGTGTCCTGAAGACGGAATACTCTTTTTTATATGGACTCAAATGACTTGCTTAACACAGAAGCCGACTTCGTAAAGGGAAAATTCTATTGCAAGTTTCCATTTGCAGAAAACGGGAAACTGCCTACGATAGCGCGCTGATAGCGTGAGATCGCCAAGTCTTCAAACCAATCGCTTCCCAACTTGGTTAAATAACTGTAAGATAAACATTTTCTGAACAGATCGTTAGTAAACGCATTTTTATATTGCGTAGTCCGCCCCGGTAGCTAAGTGGTCAGCGTGACAGACTATCAATCCTAAGGGTCGGGGATCGATTCCCGGCTGGGTCGGAGATTTTCTCCGCTCAGGGACTGGGTGTTGTGTTGTCCTAATCATCATCATTTCATCCCCATCGACGCGCAGGTCGCCGAAGTGGCGTCAAATCGAAAGACCTGCACCAGGCGAACGGTCTACCCGACGGGAGGCCCTAGCCACACGACATGTCCATTTATTTTATATAGCGTGAGTCGTAAATGAGGAAAAATATCGCGAGGACTGCATGTTCCTATGCGTAACACGTGACGCACCGTTGTTAATTTCGTTCTCCTCGGTGTACTGTGTACGTAAAACAAAAACACCTGTTAACCATTGAACGAGATACCGACGAGCCTCACGATCACTACATGTCATCCACCCATAGATACAACACAGGACACATCAATGAGCTGATGCGTATCTGCCAGCGTTTGAAAGATACGGGAAAGAACAAATACCATCGTAATGTATGCGAAATTGTATCAGAACTTGTGAATGGCGGTAACGGAGTGTACAGTCCCATGTTAGGAAATGTGTGTCCTGTAAGCGGAAAGAGTGGTCAACGGCGGAAGTAAAACAGCGGCCTGCATGACGTGTTTACAACGCCTCTGCACTGCTCACTCTGCCCGATACTCGCCGTGTCGACAGCTGCTAACGGCCGCGTCGCAGTTTTACTACAGTACCGTGGCAAGTTTCACAAACGAGGAATACGCCGACATCCACCACACCTACGGGCTTGCAGATGGAAGAGCTGACGTTGCAAGGGAACTACATCACAAGAGGTTTCCTAGCCGGCGCCTTCTATTCGCAAAAACGTTTTACTCTGTGAACAGCCGCTTGAGGGAGTTTGGTGCATGTGTAGCACCTCCAGACCGTCGTACAGTGCGGATGACGAAGAAAAAGTGTTACAAACTATTGCGGAGGACGGAACAATAAGCACCTGGTCTCTCGCCGCTATGCGGTCAGAAAGTCACAATCTACTGTTATGCGAGTACTCCATAGAAACCATTACCATCCAGCATTTTTCACGAACAGTACCGTTCACCGACGAAGCCTATTTCACGAAGGAGGGTATAGTGCAGGCTGTTCCAGCTCGTCGGCTCCGTTGTGAGCCGCGGAGCGCTCCGTGCTCCAGGGAGCCCTGACGCTCGCTGTGGCCATTCCAGTGGGCCGGCACGCCGGCCCGTGGCACGGCTGGCTGTGGCAGGCGGCAAGGCAAGCGTTTTGATGTGCCAGCTGCGTCTCACAAGATCGACAACCTCATACACTTAGCTGCTAAGACGTGGTGACATGCTACACCAGGAAATACGATGTTCAGGAAATAAATAAGAAACAACTGTTTTACAAGAAATTGCATACTAAATTTATTGGGCCTCTGCATCTTGACATTTTCTTTTCATTACAAGAGAGGAAATATCAGGCGTCAAAGTGTTCGCAGCGTTAATCCGGAGGATGGCCTTCATTGTTGCATCCTGAAGAAACGATCGTTCCTTACCTTTTACTCTTTTCATTGCTGAGGAAAGCTGCTCACAATAATATGTAGATCCAAACATGCACACGATCTGAGCGGCATTGTTGTGAAGCTTGGGAAATGTTTTTTAGCTGTAATGAACGATACCATCGTGACAAATCCAACGTGTTGTAGTACCTCTTCTTCAACATAGTTGAATTTTGCAAATCAATAATCTCCAATTGAAGGGACGATGACAAGTCACCCGGGGAAACTGAAAAAGGAGTGCTAAACACCTTAAGTTGAATTTCCAAACTAGTGAGGTCTCGGAATCGTGTTTCAAACGACATAATGAGCTACTTTAACTTTGCTTGGTAATCGCCGAAAGTAGTACCTTCAGATAGTTTTAAAGAAGCAAGACGAATGAAGAACGTTAAATGTCCATCACTCATATGCCTCTCAAATAAACGTAACTTTTCCATGAACGCTTTGATCTGGTCGTGCATGTCAACGATTAGCTGCCCTTTGCCCTCCAATGACAGATTTTAATTTTCGGATGCATAGTTATGCCACCTAGGAACGCCAGTTCTGATATCAATTTCATATCTTTCAGACAACGCATTCAGGGATATTTTCTCACGAATGGCAAAGAAAACATCAAGAACTTTTCCCCGACTCAACCAACAAACTGTACTGTGGTAAGGTATATCCCCATACTCCGCTTCCTTATCTTTCAGGAATCCTTTGAATTGGCGATGATTCATACCGTGACGCCGCACAAAATTCACACTTCACGACATCTTTCATTACGCCACCTAGCTCTACTGTTTCAGCACACAGTCCCTCTTGGTGAATAAAACAATGAAGAGTCAAAATGTCTTTCCCGAACTCGTCCCTGAGTTTATTTTTCAAACGAGAAGCAAAACCTTGGTGGCGTCTGATCATTTGTGGTGTACCGTCTGTCACTACAGAATGGAGCTTATCCCACGGTAAATTGATATTGTCCACTGATTCACAAACAGCTTCAAAAATGTCACGTCCTGTTGCGGTGTAATCAAGTGGTACCTCATCCAAGAATTCTTCAGTTACTTGCAGCCCCATGTCAACACCACGCACAAAGACTGCAAGCTGAGCACAGTTCGATATGTCGGTGCTTTCGCCAAGCGCTAGCGACAATGCAAAAAAAGCTCTCCGCCTTTTTCCTGAGCTGTGTCTCTAAATCCGCTGCCATGTCCATGATTCGAAGAGACATTGTTTGCTTCGACAGGCAAACCCCTTCAACTGCCTGCACCTCCCTTGTAAACAAACATTCTGCAACTGCTACCATGCACGTTTTTATGAGTGGTCCCACCGAAAACGGCTTGCCACTCTTCGCAATAATGTGAGCGACCCTGTAGCTTGCTCGAATTGCAGATTCAGTAGTGTTTTCATCGCTCTCATTCACCTGAAAATTATAAACGCATTACTGAGCACGAACTATGTTGCATGTTTTGATACCCTCCGTATTACGAAACCGTTTTTAAACTTACGTCTCCTGGTATGTCGTTCTTAAGCCTGGCTACCTGTTCTCTGCGTGCAACATCTTCTACCTGACCGTAGTGCGCTGCGTGAAGACGTGTACAATGTCGTTGTATATTGTACCTCTTCGCAGAATTAAATACTTTATGACATACAAGACACTGCGGACGGCCATCCCTCTCAATGAATATAAAGGTATCCTCCAATAGAGGTACAGGGCTCCCGCGGCTAATCATAGATGTCGTTGAAGACGGATTATTGCGTCAGTTGCGGCTGCACACGGCCAGGGGGCAGTGAGTTCGCTTGCCCCCTCCACGCAGGCTCCGAGCTGCCACAGTGAGCGCTCCGGAGCGCTCCGGCTCTCTGGAGCTCGGTTGGAACAGCCTGGTATAGTGAATTCCCGTAATTCGCGGAAGAAAACCCCATCAGCACAGAGATACGAGGGTACCCACAACGATGCGGTGTCAATATCTAATGTGGTATTAATGATCTCCATCTCATAGGGCCACATGTGCTACCACAAAGGCTTACAGGAGACCGGTATCTGCGTTTCCTGGATGCTACATTACCGGAATTGTTGTAAGACGTTAGTTTGGCCTCTCGTATGAACCTGTGGTACATGCATGATAGTTTCCCCGCTCACTTCAGCGGCACAGTGCGACGCCACCTGGATAATGCTTCCCCTTCGAAATGGATCGGTCGTGGCGGTCCTGTAGCATGGCGATCAAGATCTCCAGACCTGAATCCACTGGATTTCTTTTGTGGGGCCATCTAAAATCTGTGATTTATGAAGGAGAGGTTGTTGTTGTCAATACCCTTCAACGCAGAATACAAAATCCCTGTGATATTACACTAAGAGATACAGACATGTTGGATCGTGTTCAGCAATCCTTCGTGCGAATTCAACTTTGCCCCACACATCGTGGCCATCATTTCGAACAGTCTTATAAACCCCCACTGCAGCTTCTGGTCATGTGTTTCTATGTTAGTTTCGATTTGTACAGCTGTATTGTATTCGTTTCTATTAACTCTCACATACCTGTGTAATAGTATTTTCTATTCTGCATCTGTGTACTCGTTTCTTAAAACTAAGTCTGGGACACAAAAACCAAATTATAAAACATGCATGTACAGTAGTGCAGCCCCTCCTCACGTTCCTTTCCCTATGCCAACTAGCCGGCCAGCGTAACCGGTACGAGATAGACGTGGGCGCTGTCATTGCTCGCAGTGTGACGCAGACCGTCGCTTGACGCCGCATGCCTCGCCTTCTCGTGAGCGGCTAGAGTGCCTACAACACTCGCATGTTTTGCCGTGTTGCCTACCTGTCCCCTTGGCCAATGTCGGCGCAGACCGTCGCTTGACGCCGCATGCCTCGCCTTCTCGTGAGCGGCTAGAGTACCTACAACACTCGCATGTTGTGCCGTGTTGCCTACCTGTCCCCTTGGCCAATGTCGGCGCACAGTAACACCCAAAAGTCCACTTCATATTTCCAGATTTTTACCATTCAATTGCATTGTCATTTATTGACATAGGAACATGCGAAAAACGAATTTATGTTTGTAGCTCAGTGTGTGGCAATTTGCACGACATATTTTTCCTCAGTTATGACTCACTCTGTATATTTGTGGTGTCTGCTTTTTCGGACATGTGGCGAGGACAGCCAGTGACCTCAGCCAGACTTGAACTCTTACGGCAACTGATGAAACGCCGCGAGTAATGGGGGTAATGGGCAGTCAGCTGTCAGTTTTAGTGACCAGTGCATCCCTCTCGCCAACAGCGGTCGGCAGACCCGAACGGTCACTCATCCAAGTGCTAGCCAAGCCCGATAGCGCTTAATTTCGGTGATGTGACGGGAACTCAAACCTATCTCCGACCATCCTGATTTAGGTTTTCCGTGATTTCCCTAAATCATCTCTGGCAAATGCTGGGATGGTTCCTTTGAAAGAGCACGGCCGATTTCTTTCCCAATCCTTCCCTCATCCGAACTTGTGCTCCGTCTCTAATGACCTCGTTGTCGACGGGAAGTTAAACACTAATCTCCTGCCCCTCCACCACTGCAGCAAGACCGTTGGCGAAGAAATAGAACTTAAATATCACCATTATTGTTACTAAAGTTAGATGTGACAAGGAAATGCGTCCTGACATGAATACAGACGAAAGACTAGAGGCGATAGCGAGGAGGCTTGCAGTGCGACAGTTACTTTAAAAATTGAAAAATGAAATTACACAAGCGATTGCTAGACATTAGCAGAGATACAGAATATAATTTGATCTCTGACAGAGTGAGATATTGTGTTACAGCAGAACATATTTCATGTTGCCAGCGTATATTGTCGTGCGGGTCACGTGACCTCGAGATGGCATATGTTTCTCCGTAACGCTCCTTATAAACTTCGAATGTTATTGCAGCGACAGTACAAACTGATTCCCTTCGTAGGTGATGTGGACTTAGTATAGGCGTGTGTTAGACACCACAACAATTTGCATTTGGTACCGAAAATATACTGGGCATTTCGCTTCTTTGCGACAAGTCTCATAATTCATATGTCTCCATTTTGCTGTTTCTGAGGCAACCGCATCTATTTTTCGTTTTTATATGGCACTTTATTATATTGCCGAGTCTATTCTAGTATAGTTTGCTGTGACGGCATTAGCAAAACTATTTCATAGTAATCCAAAGCCTTTGAAATATTCTGGAAAATATTCCGCACGTTGGCGATGGTACATGTTTCTTCATCACTTTTTCTCACTGTTTTGTGTATTCTTGTTTTTCATGCAGGCTGGCAATAATTCTCCCTACTGTTAACACTGTGAACTATGTATTTACGGCATTCTATGTCCAAGCGTCCACTACTTTACAGAATAAGTAGCAGTTGGGACTAACCAAACAGCTGGATAACTGTATGGGGGGGGGGGGGGGCGAGAGGGTCGGAGGGACAAGCGAAGTCTGCATGAAATTGTTATTCAGATATTCCTTGAGCAAAAATGTGTTTTAGCCCTTCAGTGTTATTTGTTAAGTCGTACAGCAATACGTCAATGTAACACCATGAAGTGGACAATATGGCACACATGAAGTTAACTGTCATGTTGTAATATCTCTTTATATTCTACTAATTATCCCTGCACAATTCTATGAGTGAATTATGTTTCCTACTTGACCATCTATATACTCGCAGAATCGATGCGCAATGCAGTACAGTACTATTACTATTCCATGAGCGCATAATTACTCTTTGTAATTTTCTCTCTGGTGTGTGTTGGGGGACTTTAGGATCTTTTCCGTGCCGAATAGCAGCACTGAATAGTTGTAATTTTGCTATCGAGATTACTGGAAGAAAAAGATTGGAAATATATTTTATGCTAATCAAGAGAATATATACTGAGCATTTACATCAAATATCGTAAGGAATTTCGTTATATATGTATTCTCTAATTGGAAATTTGCACGGAGGTGTCGTTTCGTTGGCAATCAGAAGGGAACTTACGATGAATTGGAAACGAACCTGCAATTATTAGATCCAAGAGCTCTATTATTTCATCGGATAATTAAACTCTATCAAAGTAAACTTTCCGCTTGATCTGAGGTTTCCCGACTGACTACGCAACACAAGAAAACCAAGACATTTTATTTGCACAGGATTGCAGATCGCTTCGATTCATCGAGACTGCGGACACGGAGAGCCATCGTCCGATTCTGATTAAACAAGTAAAGCTTAATTATAACTTTCTTGAGCGACTGTGATGACTGTGGTATGGCTGCTTATGAATAAGATCATGAATAAAATACTAATAACTAACTTTCCTCGTCACCAGCAACCAGTATAAACACAATATTAATTAAAATTATAATGTTGTGCACTAATATTTTGTGATTGTTAATCTACTGGCGAACACAATAAGCAGAATTCAAAATGCAACAAAGCAGATGAATTTCTACTAAAATGATTAGAGTATGTGTTTCCGTTCTTTTGTCTTCTTTATGTCCCCCTTTGTTATGATACATATTCAAGCTGCTGATTTCTTAATGAATATCTGCAAAGCAGAATATAAAATGTAAGTCTGTAGATGCCAGTATTGTAACAAAAATAGGCTAAACAAAATGTGCAGAAAATGGGATTCGAGATACACTCTGAAATTTCAACAAGTGCTATATTTCATACACGATCCAGCCATATTAATGTGACTACCGCCTATGTTCGATTCCAGCGTGCAATAGCCACTCACAGACCGCAGATGGCAGCAATGGCAGCAAACGGTATGTAAAGCACGTCCAGGGGACGAGGAGAACAGTGCAGTCGTCGTCGTAAAGGTCACTTTTACAGCGGACATAGTTAATATATTGGCATGACTTTGCTGTTTTGTAGCGTAGTGGGCTTCTGCTGGAAAGTTTTGTGAGAATTTTCATTAATGGTAGTAGCATTGCTCAAACACACACAATTTTGCGCGAAGCAGTTGACATTAAGTTTCTGAATATTTAACTTTGTTACGACGAAAATTGGTAAAATGGATAAGGTATGACACATAGAAGTAATACCAGTCCACGAATATGTCGACAGTGGCAACATGGCGGAATTCGACACCGTAATTACAGACTCAGCTGCCGTTGAGACTGAGGTACAGGTATAGTCGTAGACATAAAACCTGGACCACCCAATGCAGAGACGAAGACTGAGTTGTTCACTTAATGCGGCCAATACAACGGGTCGCCCCTTAGAATTCTATGTCCCGCCATACGCACGATTTGGCAACACTGCAGGATGCGGAAGTGTATGGAGGAAGTGCTGTCATTCTCCATGAGCCTCTGTAGAGCTGCTTCTGCTAGTGGACTATAGTTGCGCGCTTTTCTCGTTATGGCACATACACTCCAGGAAATGGAAAAAAGAACACATTGACACCGGTGTGTCAGACCCACCATACTTGCTCCGGACACTGCGAGAGGACTGTACAAGCAATGATCACACGCACGGCACAGCGGACACACCAGGAACCGCGGTGTTGGCCGTCGAATGGCGCTAGCTGCGCAGCATTTGTGCACCGCCGCCGTCAGTGTCAGACAGTTTGCCGTGGCATACGGAGCTCCATCGCAGTCTTTAACACTGGTAGCATGCCGCGACAGCGTGGACGTGAACCGTATGTGCAGTTGACGGACTTTGAGCGAGGGCGTATAGTGGGCATGCGGGAGGCCGGGTGGACGTACCGCCGAATTGCTCAACACGTGGGGCGTGAGGTCTCCACAGTACATCGATGTTGTCGCCAGTGGTCGGCGGAAGGTGCACATGCCCGTCGACCTGGGACCGGACCGCAGCGACGCACGGATGCACGCCAAGACCGTAGGATCCTACGCAGTGCCGTAGGGGACCGCACCGCCACTTCCCAGCAAATTAGGGACACTGTTGCTCCTGGGGTATCGGCGAGGACCATTCGCAACCGTCTCCATGAAGCTGGGCTACGGTCCCGCACACCGTTAGGCCGTCTTCCGCTCACGCCCCAACATCGTGCAGCCCGCCTCCAGTGGTGTCGCGACAGGCGTGAATGGAGGGACGAATGGAGACGTGTCGTCTTCAGCGATGAGAGTCGCTTCTGCCTTGGTGCCAATGATGGTCGTATGCGTGTTTGGCGCCGTGCAGGTGAGCGCCACAATCAGGACTGCATACGACCGAGGCACACAGGGCCAACACCCGGCATCATGGTGTGGGGAGCGATCTCCTACACTGGCCGTACACCACTGGTGATCGTCGAGGGGACACTGAATAGTGCACGGTACATCCAAACCGTCATCGAACCCATCGTTCTACCATTCCTAGACCGGCAAGGGAACTTGCTGTTCCAACAGGACAATGCACGTCCGCATGTATCCCGTGCCACCCAACGTGCTCTAGAAGGTGTAAGTCAACTACCCTGGCCAGCAAGATCTCCGGATCTGTCCCCCATTGAGCATGTTTGGGACTGGATGAAGCGTCGTCTCACGCGGTATGCACGTCCAGCACGAACGCTGGTCCAACTGAGGCGCCAGGTGGAAATGGCATGGCAAGCCGTTCCACAGGACTACATCCAGCATCTCTACGATCGTCTCCATGGGAGAATAGCAGCCTGCATTGCTGCGAAAGGTGGATATACACTGTACTAGTGCCGACATTGTGCATGCTCTGTTGCCTGTGTCTATGTGCCTGTGGTTCTGTCAGTGTGATCATGTGATGTATCTGACCCCAGGAATGTGTCAATAAAGTTTCCCCTTCCTGGGACAATAAATTCACGGTGTTCTTATTTCAATTTCCAGGAGTGTATTCTGCCAATTATCTTAACAGCGCTTTCACCACGTCTAAGTCAGAATGTTCATGGTGTGGCAGGGGCACACCCGATTTGGAACAAAACATGCGTCGCCTACCCCTTCGACTCTCCAGCCATAAGCCCTTTATCACTCTGCCGGGTTTTCACGGTTCAGGATAGGTGTACTAGCTTTGTTTTTTCGACAAATATACCCATATGTGCAAAAAAATGCTTTATTAGGATGCAACCCAGCGATGAGAGGCCAGGCCTCGGGATTCGATCTCCGCCCACCTTCTCTCCTCTAGCCTGTAGCTGACTGAGATCACGCAATGCAGTCGCCAGTTCGAGACCCCTCAATGCCTAACTTTACAAATCGTCTTTCAGGTGTCTTCTGAAATTCTGACTGATGGAACCGCAAGGATAATTTGTTTCACTGTCTAACACGTCAGTCATAGCATAAGCTTACAGAAAAAATTCCATCAAACAGCTTGTGCTTGTGTCAAGATCAGAACAGTTGACGCTCGAGAGCTTCCTCGACCTACAGCGGCCACCAGTCTACGGCTACTGGCCATACGCCCCCAACCGACACGGCGCTATGACTTATCAACTGCCATTTTCTTACTTGCTGTTACATAAGCAATTTTGCGTGCTTCAAACTTATGAATGTCACTCAAGAATTGTAAAATAGAGTCGCAAGTGGAAAAAGGTCTAACATTTGAGACATAATAATCGCTATTGGTTTACCATAGAGGTGACGGCAATAGAGGCAGCTCGGAACCTTTTATTTGTGTGTTGGGTGAGCGTTTTTGGAAAAATAGTCGGAAAAGGGTCTTCTGGTTAAAGAAGGACCGTTCTTGCACGTAAGACTTTCCACTCTCTGGAAGTCTCGATGACAGACCTGTTGTGAACTGCGTCCGTTTTAAATGTTTTGCAGCACATGCATTCAATACGCAAGGTTCAGAAGTCTGGAGTAGCAGTACTGGATGCTCTAACTCAAAACAACGAAAGTTAGCAGGATCACTATTGCTGCACTTTTTGCTTGAACGTCATGAGTTCGCACACTGAAAATTCCTATACAATATTATTGTTGATGATGAATAAGTTGAAAAAAGTATAGGAAGGTATGCCCAAAACAGTAAAGCAATTGTCTAATGAGGTTGGTGAGTGAAATATAGGGCAGTCTGCAATGTATTTATCTGTGCAGCGACTCTCAGACAAATTCCGAAATTTACCTGTGCAACATGAAATACACTCCTCGAAATTGAAATAAGAACAACGTGAATTCATTGTCCCAGGAAGGGGAAACTTTATTGACACATTCCTGGGGTCAGATACATCACATGATCACACTGACAGAACCACAGGCACATAGACACAGGCAACAGAGCATGCACAATGTCGGCACTAGTACAGTGTATATCCACCTTTCGCAGCAATGCAGGCTGCTATTCTCCCATGGAGACGATCGTAGAGATGCTGGATGTAGTCCTGTGGAACGGCTTGCCATGCCATTTCCACCTGGCGCCTCAGTTGGACCAGCGTTCGTGCTGGACGTGCAGACCGCGTGAGACGACGCTTCATCCAGTCCCAAACATGCTCAATGGGGGACAGGTCCGGAGATCTTGCTGGCCAGGGTAGTTGACTTACACCTTCTAGAGCACGTTGGGTGGCACGGGATACATGCGGACGTGCATTGTCCTGTTGGAACAGCAAGTTCCCTTGCCGGTCTAGGAATGGTAGAACGATGGGTTCGATGACGGTTTGGATGTACCGTGCACTATTCAGTGTCCCCTCGACGATCACCAGTGGTGTACGGCCAGTGTAGGAGATCGCTCCCCACACCATGATGCCGGGTGTTGGCCCTGTGTGCCTCGGTCGTATGCAGTCCTGATTGTGGCGCTCACCTGCACGGCGCCAAACACGCATACGACCATCATTGGCACCAAGGCAGAAGCGACTCTCATCGCTGAAGACGACACGTCTCCATTCGTCCCTCCATTCACGCCTGTCGCGACACCACTGGAGGCGGGCTGCACGATGTTGGGGCGTGAGCGGAAGACGGCCTAACGGTGTGCGGGACCGTAGCCCAGCTTCATGGAGACGGTTGCGAATGGTCCTCGCCGATACCCCAGGAGCAACAGTGTCCCTAATTTGCTGGGAAGTGGCGGTGCGGTCCCCTACAGGACTGCGTAGGATCCTACGGTCTTGGCGTGCATCCGTGCGTCGCTGCGGTCCGGTCCCAGGTCGACGGGCACGTGCACCTTCTGCCGACCACTGGCGACAACATCGATGTACTGTGGAGACCTCACGCCCCACGTGTTGAGCAATTCGGCGGTACGTCCACCCGGCCTCCCGCATGCCCACTATACGCCCTCGCTCAAAGTCCGTCAACTGCACATACGGTTCCTGTCCACGCTGTCGCGGCATGCTACTAGTGTTAAAGACTGCGATGGAGCTCCGTATGCCACGGCAAACTGGCTGACACTGACGGCGGCGGTGCACAAATGCTGCGCAGCTAGCGCCATTCGACGGCCAACACCGCAGTTCCTGGTGTGTCCGCTGTGCCGTGCGTGTGATCATTGCTTGTACAGCCCTCTCGCAGTGTCCGGAGCAAGTATGGTGGGTCTGACACACCGGTGTCAATGTGTTCTTTTTTCCATTTCCAGGAGTGTAGTTAAAGCTTTGACAGGACGCGCCAAAAAGTCCAAAATGACGTTTCGTCACCGCTGCGAATCCAGTAGGCACAAGTAAATCACTCACTCAGTAGTGAGTTGCCGGTCGGTGTGGCGGAGCGCTTCTAGGCGCTTCAGTCTGGAACCGCGTGACCACTACGGTCGCAGGTTCGAATCCTGGCTCGGGCATGGACGTGTCTGATGTCCTTAGGTTAGTTAGGTTTAGGTAGTTCTAAGTTCTAGGGGACTGATGACCTCAGATGTTAAGTCCTATAGTGCTCAGAGCCATTTAGTAGTGAGTTACGCGCAGCTGCGCAGGTCGTAAGCCAAGAGGTCGCGTATGAATGCAATACATCGAACGAAGTCGCAGACAGCGAATTAAAACAGCTCACGGAAGGACTGAAACATGAAGTAGCACAATTGCGCGGGGATCTGAGCGCAGGAAGACTTGGTCGCGCCACCGGTAAGCGCGCATGCCGGTGATGCCTACTGGAACGCCGGCATGCGCCTGTTCGGGAGACAGTACAAAGAATCAACGGGACATATGAGTCCACGTACAAATAGATCATTCGAACAAGCAGGCCGTCTTGCTAGGAGCAAGCCATCTGAAACATCGACCATTTCGGGTGTTTGTGCCATACAAAAAATTCCTGCACCCAGTTGTGTTTATAAGAGGATTTAAAGGTGCACTATCTCACAAGGTGAAGACCTTAGACACGGCCAACCGATTCGGCTCAAATTTGGCAGGTCACTTGTGCACAACCTAAAACGAAGGTCTCTGAAATATTTTGGGTCAACACCCCCGCGTTTTTGAGAAAATCACCCCTAAAGGTTATGACGAGCAATCGACTCAAAATTGGCGGGATCGATAGATAATTGTATATAGAGTATTTTTCATCATGAGATATGGGGTCCGAAAACGCATACTTTTCCAGAAATCGAGGCAAGAAACTTTTAGAACTACCGCGTCTGTACCCACATGGTAAACGCTTTTTGCCGACAGAACCAATAACGCAACGGCCAAGGTAAGCCGGCACGGTAGCTCAGAGTGTTCGGTCAGAAAGCTGCTTGGCCTCTGTAATAAAAAAAACTGAGTGAAAGGATCAACAACGAATTTGAACGGATGTCATGTGACGTCCGCAACGATCAAAAGCAACGATTAAAAAAAAGTTATGAATTACGCTGTGGATAGTTATTGCATCCGTGCTGTTATGGAATTCCCGCTGGGTTTCCAGAAGCTCACTGCAATTCTGAAGCCTGGAAATATAGCTTTTAACCTGGCGATAGAAATAAACATCACACGGCTGGCACACAGGTGTGCAGTTTGGCGGTATTACTTTTACTGTGCACGTCGGCTGAGTCTCACCATCTATAAACATTGCGTCATATATTGTAGTATAAATTTGTCTACTCCAGGAATCCAACATTAGACCATACTTGTTATCAGAACGTGTGGTTTTAAAACATTCTCAAGAAATGTTCTGTAAATCGTATTCGTCACTTTCCCGGATCTGGAGCAGGTAATGTAAACATTTTTCAACGAGTCGATTAAACGATTGACTTCGTCTATAACCCGAGAACCAAATATAACATTCGTTTCTTGTAATCGCAGGAAAACCTTAGGCAACACTTTTCCAGAGGCTGTGATGGCCGTGTACGAATGTGTTAGTTTGTTTTTACTACCAACTGCGACAAGGGTTTGTTTTTCTCCCTTATGCGATAATGTGCATCGAATGTTCACCGATACTCGCACCCTGTTTGATCGGTGTTGATCACGTAATCACGATTAAAACCGGTCATAAGTGACGCCGTTTGGCGCGGAAAAGGGCCGCCACTTTCTGTATATCTTCTATATTTTGTACCTCCTTATGAGAGACGTATTTAGTGACGTGCCGTTGACGAATTTTATACTCCGATTTGAAATTTCTTGCCCAAGATAAGGGTGCAGCAAATGTAAAATCCTTGTTGGCCGTATACTGAAGCGCTGCACCTGCAGCCCACTCCTGAAGCATTCTCGTTGTTACATTCTCGTTACGACAACGAGATTCGACAAATCAGTCGTATGTCCACGTATTTATCGCCTGGTATTTGTCGTATGTTGTCCCTCCTTTAACGATATCACTTTCCCACAATTTCATGTCCTTCTTCCTTTTCAGGGCTGTTGCTGCTCCACTCTTTTGCAGTGTTTGTGAGTTCCAATTTGGATGATGCCTGGCTAGCGCTACCGCCTTTACTTTTACTTCGAGGGGTATCGCGCCGTAGTTCAGTCGTTTAGTAGCCGGTTCGTAATACTCATCGGGAACAGATGAAGTACATATTCCCAGTGACGTGGAATTTCCAAAGTGTTAGGACCACTTTTCGATTCACTAGTCTGGATGTCTTCCACTGAATCACATTCTGCTTCATCTTCATGGTATAGTACGTCAGTATCAACAAAAGTCATTTAGTTCGTCAGCTGCAAAAATCGCTCGACGATAGCCGCTCCTATCAATCTGGAACGCCGAGAAACAGAACTGCCTGCTTCCGGTAGTGCATTGATAATGCATCTGTCTTGCAACACTTTTACAAGCCAAAACACAGCGTCGGTAACTTCCCGCTTGCCATCGTCTGTTACAGGCTCCCAACTATATATTACAGCGCTAGTCGAAGGGTGTACATCCGTCATTATTCAGATTATGCACTTGAAAGATATGACACAACAAACAATAACTCGTTACTACAGCATAAACAGACGATCTAATTAGTACAAACTACATATAGTACTCGTCATATGTTACTTACAAAACTCACAAAACGTATTTAATTCGTCACATTAACGATGGAAAAATCCCTATATGAATCCGCGAGATTCGCGGCAGCCTATTGACGGAAAACAACTCTTTCCGATTGATTTCTATAAGGCTCGTGCTGGACACCTTCACTCTTCCAGGTTCACAAGTATGATACGACGAAGAGCCAACCGGGACAACGTAGCTCTCCCCGCGTGGATTCTGTCCCGTGCCTCGCTGTAAACAAGTGTCTCCCGGTTGGCTATCTGTGATCCCTCGTGAGGAATTCGCAGCACTCTCACTCGGATTGTTTTCATGTGACAAGGTTTAAAAGTTTAATACTTTACTAACTCACGGCGTTTGGAAAACTAGTTTGCCTACCTTATTATTATCATTCCTTATTGATTTACTTACCTTATTAACCCTCCTATCCCTATCAATTTAGATATGGAAAAATACAAACGAAAAGAATAACATCCGCTAGCTTTCTTCGAGATTCGAACCCGGGTTTTCCGATTCCCAGCCAGTTACCTTGGCCGTTGCGCTATCGGCGATACGCGTTTACCATGTGGGTACAGAAGCGGCAGTTGCAAAAGTTTCTTTCCTCGATCTCTAGAAAAAATTTCGTTTTCGGACCCCATATCTGATAATGAAAAATGCTCTGTTTACAATTATCTATCGATCATCCCAATTTTGAGTCGATTGCTCGTCATAATCTTTAGGGGTGATTTACTCAAAATTGTGGGGTGTTGACCCAAAATATCTTAGAGTCCTTCGTTTTAGGTTGTACACAAGCGACCTGCCAAATTTGAGCCGAATCGGTTGACCGTGTCTGAGGCCTTCCCCTTGTCAGTCCTGGAGTGATGAGGTTGGTTTGTGGGGCCTCAACTGTCAGTTCATCATCGCCCGTGCAGTCACAATTTTTACACAATCTCTTTTACACAGTCCAATCTAGCCACTGACACGAACGGTGATGAAATGATGAGGACAACACAAACACCAGCTCCCAGGGCAGAGAGAATCCCCAACCTGGCCGGCAATCGAACCTGGGACCCCGCGATCCAGAGACAGCAACGCTAGCCAGCCACTAGACCACGAGCTGCGGTCTCAGTCCTGGAGTGACCAACAATAGATTAAATTAGTCATATACATATATAGTTTATGTTGCTAGGTGGGGTCGCTTCAGAGATATGAAGGTCAGCTTTGTGTTTTTAAATGGGATGCTATAGTTTGGCACATATTTTCTAATAGCGGCTATCGAGACGAATCCAATGATGTGTAGTAATCTTTGAAGTTCAACGATGGTCACAAAGGTGGTATGAACGTCCATTTACAGAAGGTGTTCGAAGTGATGACTATTGGTATCAATTCAATGCTGCAATCTTCTTATCATGGATTGCAGGCCCCTGTGGCAGAGCGGTTCTAGGCGCTTCAAACCGGAACCGCGCTGCTGTTACGGCCGCAGGTTCGAGTCCTGCCTTGGGCATGGATTTGTGTGATGTCCTTAGGTTAGTTAGGTTTAAGTAGTTCTAAGACTAGGGGACTGATGACCTCATATGTTAAGTCCCATAGTGCTTGCAGCCATTTCAACTATTTGAATCATGGATTGAGTGGTATTCCTCATCAGTTCGGCACTTATGGAAGCACATGCTCTGACAATTCTCTCTCGCATATCGTGCAAATAGTAAATATTCACCCAATACGGCGTATCCATCTGACGTGCCATTGACATGTAAACACCATTCGACGGTTTCGCAATACAACACTAAGAGGAACGGTAAGACTAGTATCGTCGAATCAAGTGAATGTGAATGATGTATTCCTTCGAAGAACAAGTCGATATGCTTCTCATTTACGGAGAATTCCAAGGAAATTCAGTGAGAGCTAGAGACTTTTACGCTGAAAGATATCCTCAATGTATGATAAATTGAGAACAACTGTATCTTTAACGCATCGGGAACATATCCGGCAAAGGAAAGTTACTAACGAGGAAACGGAAATTGGTACTCTTGCCACTGTGGTTCGAGGTCCTTTATTTAGTTCGTGTCAAATCGCAAGGTAGTCTGGCATGAGCCATAGTAGTGTTGTTCGCGATCTGCATCGCCATAAATATCATCATCCTTACCATATCAGTCTCCACCAAGAATTAACTGGTACGGATTGTATGGGTCGCATTGAATTCTGCCGATGGGCTCAACTTCAGATTCAGGGCAATGACACGTTTATTAATTTGATTTTATTTACTGACGAGCCTACGTTCTCGAACCACGGAAATGTTAATTTGCATAACATGTATTATTGGGCAACTGAAAATCTATTTTGGCTGCAGCAACTTGCACACCAAAACACGTGGTCGGTGAAAATGTGGTGTCGGATTCTGGAGGACAGAATTGTAGGCCCCTATTTCATCGAAGAAAATCTTAATAGTAAGAAGTACACCACATTCCTGCAAGAAACATTAGGTCTGTTATTGGCAGAAATGACTTTAGGAACAAGAAACATAATGGATTTTTTTCTTGTGGGGATTCTTAACAGACGTTGTTTGTAAAGATGTTCCAGTTACACTTGAACATATACGAGAGAGAGTTGTCAGAGCTGTGCTTTGATAAGTGCCGATGCGATAAGGAATACCACTCTGTCCATGATAAGGGATTGCAGCACTGCATTGATACCAATAGTCATAACTTCGAACACCTTCTGTAAATGAACGTTCGTACCACCTTTGTGACCATCGTTGACTTTCAAAGATCTTACTGTTACAAAAATGGCTCTGAGCACTATGGGACTTAACATCTGTGGTCATCAGTCCCCTAGAACTTAGAACTACTTAAACCTAACTAACCTAAGGACATCACACACATCCATGCCCGAGGCAGGATTCGAACCTGCGACCGTAGCGGTCACGCGGTTCCAGACTGAAGCGCCTAGAACCGCACGGCCACACCGGCCGGCTTACTGTTACACATCGTTGGATTCGTCTCGATAGCCGCTATCAGAAAATAAGTACCAAATTTTACTATACTATAGTTGTATCCCATTTAAAAGAAAACAAAGCTGACTTTCATATCTCCCTGTACATATACAGGGTGATTCACGAAGATATGCAAGTATATTAATATGTTATTTTACAAGTAAAACTAAAGGAGAAAGATCATATTAGCATAGGTCTGCAAATGTTTAGTTACGGAGTTACGCCTAATAAAAGATTTTGCCTGAAATTTAGCAACTTCGTTAATAAGAAGTCATCATAAAACTGTATGAGGTTAAAGTAAAGCACGATTTCCATTTATTTGGTGTTATTGGTCTGGTTAATCTAAGAAAACATATACCAGACGTGTATCTGCAGTAGAAGCAAAGATTATTACACAAATCAATTTGTTTACTTTGCATTAAGAATGTAGAAACGTTTATGTCATTGTTTGCAACCGTTAGTGAGTTGTTTCAGTCGTTATCTAACCATATCAGTGTATTCCTCTGTCGTAATTTTGAAGGGCATCCCTATAAATAATCTACAATCTACAACAATAACTATGTGATTTCACTTAAATATACTGTTGTCATTATTCCTTTCACTGAACAGTACAGAAAATTAAGGCGCTTCAAGATTAGAAAACGACTGAAACAACTCACTAACGGTTGCCAATAATGACATAATCGTTTCTACACTCTTAATGGAAGTAAACGAATTTAGGCGCTTCAGTCTGGAACCGCGTGACCGCTACGGTCGCAGGTTCGAATCCTGCCTCGGGCATGGATGTGTATGATGTCCTTAGGTTAGTTAGGTTTAAGTAGTTCTAAGTTCTAGGGGACTGATGACCTCAGATGTAAAGTCCCATAGTGCTCAGAGCCATTTGAACCATTTTTAAACGAATTTACTTGTATATTAATCTTTGCTTCTCTGGATGTTCTGGAAAACTACTGCAGATACACGTCTGGGACCTATTTTATTAGATTCACCATACCAATAACAACAAAATAAATGGAAATCGTGCTTTACTTTAACCTTGTACAGATTTGCGATGGCTCCATATTAGCGAAGTTGCTAAATTTCAGGCAAAATCTTTTATTCGCCTTAACTCCGTAACTAAAGATTTGCGGACCTATCTTTTTATGAACTTTCTTCTTCAGTTTTACTTATATAGATAGATAGCGAGAGAGAGAGAAGGAGACACCGCACTATTAGCTGTACACGTGTCAGAAAGAATCAAAGTTATGTAGACTCCGAAAAGGCTTTTCTGGACCAGTTCTGGTCGGCATCGGTCAGGATTCGAACCTGCGACCGTAGCGGTCGCGCAGTTCCAGACTGTAGCGTCTAGAATCGCTCGCCCACTCCGGCCGGCACGTTCGTTATTCCCGAGGTATTAAGACCATTTGTTATGTTTGGGAACGAACGAGAATGTCAAAATGGTTCAAATGGCTCTGAGCACTATGGGACTTAACATCTGAGGTCATCAGTCCCCTAGAACTTGGAACTACTTAAACCTAACTAACCTAAGGACATCACACACATCCATGCCCGAGGCAGGATTCGAACCTGCGACAGTAGTGGCCATGCGGTTCCAGACTGAAGTTCCTACAACCCGCTCGGCCCCACCGACCGGCAAGAATAATGTCCTACTAGGACTGTACGTAATATAAATAGACATTGAGATGTACATAAGTGCTTTTAAAACTCAATTTTAAAATAAAAAGAAAAGAAAACGCCAAGAAATTCGGTATGTATCAGGCCCTTGACTTCACACTGAAGTCATGAAATGATTCTATAGATGGTAAATTACCAATGTAAATAATGATATTAAGCTAATAAATGTAGAGTACTCACGAAAACTTTAAAATTATTGTAAATAAAAATTAAAATTACCGATCCGCTGGGGACATAAATTACACAGAGCACAATAGCAGAAAAACAGATAGAACGCAAGGAGTATGCGAATGTGCGAGAGATGTGTCGCAGTGTGCACTATGGTAAGGGTATTCGTGTTAGCACACGTACGGCAATTTTAGGTTCTCATGTGAATGATAATCACAGATGATAAGTGTGCAGTGGCAGAGTAAAGCAAAAAATAGCAATGTAGCTACAGTGGACAGTAGCTACAGTGGAAAGTAGCTACAATGATGCATTGAGCAAATTCCTTGGCAAATAGTTCAGCTGATGGACTTTTCCAATAACGTGAAGCACTTCGCTGATCACAACGTAAGTCACCTCAGAGATGTATCAGGCCCTAACGGTTCGCGACGATGATCAGTTGTCACTTTTTAAATGGACGCGAATGAACAGTGCAGCTGCTAACTGACTGGAAACTACGGTCAGAACTAACCATTGAAGAGCACTATAAAAAGTGCTTGTGTTCGTGGTTACTGAATGCATAAACACTAATAAATGAAAGAGGTAACTCCCCGCCATAACTGAAAAGCTCTTAGTGTAAAACAAAGATGAGAAGTCATTGCCGTTTAATATGCATGCTACCGTTGATGAAACAAAGTAAAAATCTCCAATAACTAATACTGCTCGAATAAATAAAAGAAGTCACTTTAAAGCAGCTATTTTAAACTACCGTAGAGCGAAAAAAAGGATGTATTAACACAATTTTTCTTCGTGTATGATAACCTACGTGCAGTAGAGAGCTGATAGTACCGTACAAAAGTTGCTTGTAACCAACCCTGATGAGCGACCATTCGACCTGGTGGAGGTAGATCAACGTCGCCGGAACCCAACTGCTGTTGATTGACGGCCGTCTTGGCTTGTGACGTCACGGCAAGCCACCTACCATGGCGCTCATTGCACGGCCACGATTGGAGAGCTTCGACGTCAGGTGATAAGAACAAGGTTCCATAACAAAGCCGTGCTACAAAATTGTTAAGTCTTTCGTGGCCACTTGTTGACAAACTGCCTATTGGCTTCTGTCTCGGGTTCTTCGGCCGACGTTCATCTAATGATTTTTCTGACGTTTCGCCAGCACGAGTGGCTGGCATTGTCAAAGCTTCACCCTCCATTGCCGGTGGTGAACTGGAGGCGAGCTCGCGGCCGCAGACTATATGTACCTGGCGCACCAACGTCCGAGGGCTTCTCCGCGGTCATTTCCGGTGGGGTTCTCTCTTGCTACCTGCGATGGTCGTTCGCTGTAGTACGGGAAGCCAGGATCCGTTTACCTTAAGGCTTTCCTCTTTCTTGTTGAAACTGTTCGCGTGTTTTTGGATTTCTACAGCTTCTCTGAACAAGCGCGTGTGATAGTGCTTCTCTACAGCCAGAACTTCCGTGTCGGCGAATTTTATTACGTGGTCGGTCTCATTCAGTGCGTGCTCTGCCACGGCCGATTTCTCCACCTGCCCCAACCTGCAATGTCGCTTATGCTCTGTGATCCTGGTGTTAATGGATCGTCCCGTCATTCCGACATAAACTTTTCCGCATGTGCAAGGTATACGGTATATTCCCGACATTGCAAGTGGGTCTCTTTTCTCCTTCGCCGATCTAAGACACTCTTTGATCTTCCTTGTCGGTTTGAAAATCGTCTTTACGCCGTGTTTGCGCAATATACGGCCGATTCTGTCCGTCACTCTGGGAATGTATGGCAGAAAGGCCGTACCCGACATTTCTTTTTCTGGTTCCTTACTTCGCCGAGTGTTTGGCTCTGTTACACTTCTAATGTAATTTGTGGAGTACCCATTGCTCCTCAGAACAGTTTCCAGGTGTTGCATTTCTCGTTTGAGGTGTTGAGGCTCACGGTAGAAGGTAAACGGATCCTGGCTTCCCGTACTGCAGCGAACGACCATCGCAGGTAGCAAGAGGAGAACCGCACCGGAAATGACCGCGGAGAAGCCCTCGGACGTTGGTGCGCCAGGTACATATAGTCTGCGGCCGCGAGCTCGCCTCCACAAACTCACCACAAGACTATACAGAAACTCCAGACATTCGCAGAACCCGTTTATTCTGAATCTGAGGAACTACGACCACAACCATAGATGGAAACATAAAAGACCAAAAGACATACTTGCAAGGACATAACATCTATGGCCAAACATACGCAAACATAACGGCACAGGCGAGCCCCTGTTAATCAGACGCATTTACTGGATATCCAGCTGAAATACACTGCCGAATAACTGGCACCACACAGGGAAGCCGTACCGTACACTGCATGCAAACAAGCTCCACACATCCCCCACACAGTGAGATGATCTAAGGCCGATCTCCCACTACTGTATAACGATCTTGAGTGTTCCAGGAAAGTAGCAGCTGCAGCAACTGGGACACATCGCCATCGCTTGTCACGGTAATGATGCATGATACCTATACTATCAAATCCAACCTTGCATGAGCTATCGCAGCTAGTAAGCCACTACTGCTCTTACTACCCATCCCACTGTCGCAGAGGTTTTTTTCCCACGGCACGAGCCATGGCACTTTTTTCCCTCTGCTCTTCAAACCGCTACCCTCACTCGCGTTTCGTCCACTATCTATCACCTGATGGACCGTGTTAATGCGTAGCCTTACCCAGACGCACGGACAACATCACAGCCCGGCATCCTGTGATCCATCTACTAGATAACTAACATGTTTACGGAGGTGACAGTAGAACTTTTGGTTTGGTCACCACGTTGGTGCGGGCGTGGAGGGGCCCCATCTCTTTCAAGCTCGCCTCCAGTTCACCACCGGCAATGGAGGGTGAAGCTTTGACAATGCCAGCCACTCGTGCTGGCGAAACGTCAGAGAAATCATTAGATGAACGTCGGCCGAAGAACCCGAGACAGAAGCCAATAGGCAGTTTGTCAAAGCCGTGCTGATACGCAAACGAATAACAGACTCCTATTGTGAAAATACACTCCTGGAAATTGAAATAAGAACACCGTGAATTCATTGTCCCAGGAAGGGGAAACTTTATTGACACATTCCTGGGGTCAGATACATCCCATGATCACACTGACAGAACCACAGGCACATAGACACAGGCAACAGAGCATGCACAATGTCGGCACTAGTACAGTGTATATCCACCTTTCGCAGAAATGCAGCCTGCTATTCTCCCATGGAGACGATCGTAGAGATGCTGGATGTAGTCCTGTGGAACGGCTTGCCATGCCATTTCCACCTGGCGCCTCAGTTGGACCAGCGTTCGTGCTGGACGTGCAGACCGCGTGAGACGACGCTTCATCCAGTCCCAAACATGCTCAATGGGGGACAGATCCGGAGACCTTGCTGGCCAGGGTAGTTGACTTACACCTTGGGTGGCACGGGATACATGCGGACGTGCATTGTCCTGTTGGAACAGCAAGTTCCCTTGCCGGTCTAGGAATGGTAGAACGATGGGTTCGATGACGGTTTGGATGTACCGTGCACTATTCAGTGTCCCCTCGACGATCACCAGTGGTGTACGGCCAGTGTAGGAGATCGCTCCCCACACCATGATGCCGGGTGTTGGCCCTGTGTGCCTCGGTCGTATGCAGTCCTGATTGTGGCGCTCACCTGCACGGCGCCAAACACGCATACGACCATCATTGGCACCAAGGCAGAAGCGACTCTCATCGCTGAAGACGACACGTCTCCATTCGTCCCTCCATTCACGCCTGTCGCGACACCACTGGAGGCGGGCTGCACGATGTTGGGGCGTGAGCGGAAGACGGCCTAACGGTGTGCGGGACCGTAGCCCAGCTTCATGGAGACGGTTGCGAATGGTCCTCGCCGATACCCCAGGAGCAACAGTGTCCCTAATTTGCTGGGAAGTGGCGGTGCGGTCCCCTACGGCACTGCGTAGGATCCTACGGTCTTGGCGTGCATCCGTGCGTCGCTGCGGTCCGGTCCCAGGTCGACGGGCACGTGCACCTTCCGCCGACCACTGGCGACAACATCGATGTACTGTGGAGACCTCACGCCCCACGTGTTGAGCAATTCGGCGGTACGTCCACCCGGCCTCCCGCATGCCCACTATACGCCCTCGCTCAAAGTCCGTCAACTGCACATACGGTTCACATCCACGCTGTCGCGGCATGCTACCAGTGTTAAAGACTGCTGGAGCTCCGTATGCCACGGCAAACTGGCTGACACTGACGGCGGCGGTGCACAAATGCTGCGCAGCTAGCGCCATTCGACGGCCAACACCGCGGTTCCTGGTGTGTCCGCTGTGCCGTGCGTGTGATCATTGCTTGTACAGCCCTCTCGCAGTGTCCGGAGCAAGTATGGTGGGTCTGACACACCGGTGTCAATGTGTTCTTTTTTCCATTTCCAGGAGTGTATTAAAACTACATGGTACAATAAGTACTGAATCCATAAAAAAACTATATACGTGAACACTGAACTACGACAAAAAGTACCAAAAGAACTTCAACGAAACATAGTATACGATATTTCTGGAACCAGATAATTAAAATCTTAAGTTGTCTTTTAGCGAACTGATGAGTTGTACAGCGTTCGTCAATTTTACGTAATTGCATCAGTTATTCAGAAACTTCGTAATTATAAAATATTTTAAACAAGGAAGTCCTACGGTTCAGATCGATGTTTTCCGGTCGGTTATCCAGCGATCCCGTGTCCGAGTGGATGAACGAACCAACATTTATTCGGAGCCAGCGAGCTAATAATACACTCAACACCTGCTGTACAAAGAGTAATTTCTGTTAATTTGTGAAACAGACTGTAGCCTAAATGAAACATTTCTATTCTTATTAAAAAAAATGTCCCATTGCTATTACCTGACTTAAGTTCAATTCTGGAGGTGAGATGTCTACGAACCATAACTTCCAGAATTCAAGGTGACAGTGAACCATATCTTGTAAGAAGAATGTAAGTTTTTACATTTTTTGTGTAAATTTCAAACATAAATTTTAATTAGAGGATCATTTAATTCATAGATTGTGTATAGCGAAAGCCAGCGAAGATCATACCTAAATGTTATTCGTCTTTAAAAGAATGAAGCGTGAACTGCCTCTTCTGGATATTCACTTCTTCTTGTATTGCATTAACGACTACAGATGCATGTAATTTCTCCTTGTAATTTGTAATTATTAATGGGTAATAGTGCAGTTTCTGATGAATGTGTCTACGGTTATTCGTAGAATTCTTTGTAATTCCGCGTTTTAATCTGGTTCATGAGTTTTAACATTTCAGACCTCTATATCAGGGCCGTGCACACGTTGTTTAGAAGCAAAACGGGTGACAGCTTATCTTGTCGGGTCTATTTACCGTTACGTACATACATAGTCGAATCCTTGCACTATGTTTCTGAAGTCCGCTCAGAAGTAAGATACTTAAGTTGGTGAAAGTTTTATCATGTGTGTTAATCCAGTGGCCGCATTGTGTCATCACACTTGTCACGTATCTTCCCCTAATAAAACCTTTCTTAACTGCATTGGATACATTTTGATTACAGCTAAATACTTTTTTCCAAATTTTGTTCTGCCAGTAAGGAAGGATACGTTACAAGATGCGATTAATGTTCGTCGCCATTCTGAAATCGGTTGGCAAATACTACACAGGGGTTGGGGCGAATTATGTATGAAACAGCGAGCGAAAGCAAGGAAGTTTCGAGTCTGGTAGGACTAGCAGTAAAAGATGTTGCTATTTCTCATAGATGAGAATTAGTAACGGAGTTCGTTCTCTCCTTTATCTGTGAGATGCCTGCGTGACGCCCTTCCCTGAGGGAAGTGCAGTCAAATATGGAACTTTGACAAAGAGAAAATTATCGGACAACATCAGCCAACGTCTGGTTCAAATGGTTCAGTTGGCTCTGAGCACTATGGGACTTAACATCTCAGATCATCAGTCCCCTAGAACTTAGAACTACATAAACCTAACTAACCTAAGGACGTTACACACATCCATGCCCGGGGTAGGTCGCGCTGTTCCAGACTAAAGCACCTAGAACCGCTCGGCCACAACGGCTGGCCCCGACGTCTGGTAAGCGGCATTACAGACACTTCCGCTATCAGTGCTTTGGTGAGCTTTGATTTTTTGGTTGCAAGAACCCTATACAGGAGGACTTTCAGTTTACGCAAAGTTGATTTCGTCACTTTTGTATAGACGGTGATGCCTTAACCGAGTACAGAGAGGATCAACACGTTATTCAATGTTAAGAGGACTATCGGCTTCGATTCACTAAGTCTAGCAAGCATCCGCAATACATTAGCAGTGTGTTTCGCCTTTTCTACGAGGTACGCAGCATGACGTGGCCACGTTAGTTTGCAGTCAAAGTAGACACCTTGTAGCTTGGCATTTGACCGAAAAGGAAGGTTGCACAGGCCAAGCTAAAGTTCAGATGAGAAGTAATTGAGTCGTTTTCTCGTGAATATCACAACTGGAGATTTTTTGGGCGACAAAGTGAGTCCATTTCGTACCTACCATGTGGCCATCTTGCCACATGCGTCTTGAAGCCATTATTTTGTCACCCAAAAGCACGGCGTTTGGGCGTACGTACAAAACTAGTCCACGTACTGAAGATCTTTGACGTCGGGGCTAAACAGTCTCCAGATGGGCGACATAAAGGATGTATAATAAGGGACTCAACATCGCGTGCTGTGGAAGGCTACGGGACAGTATGAGAGGCCCATATAACACGTTATCCTGGTCGCGAAAGTAGATGGACGACAGCAGAGTAACCCGTAGATAATTCGTAAAGATGATGCCATGGGGTGTAGCAGTTTCAATTTGTTAATGAGCTGAGGTATCATAACTATCATAACATTCTCTTAAGCCCTAGAAAAATCAAGGGATAAAGCCATCAGGAACCCGTTCGAAGGAAGTTTTCTTCAAAGTCCATCGCAAGAGATGTCATATTTTCAGCTGTACTTCTGCCTTAACGATAGCCGTATTCGCCGCGCGGGATTAGCCGAGCGGTCTAGCGCGCTGCAGTCATGGACTGTGCGGCTGATCCCGGCGGAGGTTCGAGTCCTCCTTCGAGCGTGGGTGTGTGTGTTTGTCCTTAGGATAATTTAGGTTAAGTAGTGTGTAAGCTTAGGGACTGATGACCTTAGCAGTTAAGTCCCATAAGATTTCACACACATTTGAACATTTTTTTGCAAGCCGTATTGCGTCCAGGAGAGCAAGTCCTGGTTTCCTAGCTGCCATTCCGAGCGGATTTTGAGAGGACGTCCAAAGGTCTTACACTTACATGACGACAGGACAGGACAGGTTTCAGCATGGGCACATTTGAGTCGTCCAAACAACTGAAATGTTCCCGTCCTTCCAATTATCAGTGAAGATGCTCTGACGAACGCACTTTGAGTCTCGGACAAGTCGCTGATCATGAGATAATGTCTCTGGTCGTATCCGGGTGATGTATCCTGTGAGTACTTCAAAATCCTGTGGAGTTCGGCGAGTGAGAATTGTGAGATGAAGCCATCTTGAGGATCGTCAGCAATACTGGTCACCGAGAGGTCAACTGGTGCCGGCAGAGCAGTGGGCGGTGCTACAATGTCGCTAAACCCCTCTGTCCTTTCCTCGCGTCTTTTTTATTTATTTTTTTTCAGCCCTTGAGAAACCGCTCAGTAGCTGCATCCGTCCGCTTGTAAGTAACATAGTTCCCCCACGTGGTATGTTGTGTTCGAGTCGACTGCAGGCTAGCCTCAGTAGGGAAGGAGTGTATGTACGGCTCTAGATAACTTGTAAGTAGGCTGTTTATGTTTTCTTATTGGCAACGTTACGTAGCGCTCTGTACGAAAATCACTGGCTGTGCTGTGTGCAGTCTGTGGCTAGTTTGCATTGTTGTCTGCCATTGTAGTGTTGGGCAGCGGCAGCTGGATGTGAACAGCGCGTAGCGTTGCGCAGTTGGAGGTGAGCCGCCAGCAGTGGTGGATGTGAGGAGAGAGATGGCGGAGTTTTGAAATTTGTTATACTGCATATTATGACCTGCTATGTATATTATGAATTTTCAACACTATTAAGGTAAATACATTGTTTGTTCTCTATTAAAATCTTTCATTTGCTAACTATCCCTATCAGTAGTTAGTGCCTTCCGTAGTTTGAATCTTTTATTTAGCTGGCACGACACCACTGGAGGCGGGCTGCACGATGTTGGGGCGTGAGCGGAAGACGGCCTAACGGTGTGCGGGACCGTAGCCCAGCTTCATGGAGACGGTTGCGAATGGTCCTCGCCGATACCCCAGGAGCAACAGCGTCCCTAATTTGCTGGGAAGTGGCGGTGCGGTCCCCTACGGCACTGCGTAGGATCCTACGGTCTTGGCATGCATCCGTGCGTCGCTGCGGGCCGGTCCCAGGTCGACGGGCACGTGCACCTTCCGCCGACCACTGGCGACAACATCTATGTACTATGGAGACCTCACGCCCCACGTGTTGAGCAATTCGGCGGTACGTCCACCCGGCCTCCCGCATGCCCACTATACGCCCTCGCTCAAAGTCCGTCAACTGCACATACGGTTCACGTCCACGCTGTCGCGGCATGCTACCAGTGTTAAAGACTGCTGGAGCTCCGTATGCCACGGCAAACTGGCTGACACTGACGGCGGCGGTGCACAAATGCTGCGCAGCTAGCGCCATTCGACGGCCAACACCGCGGTTCCTGGTGTGTCCGCTGTGCCGTGCGTGTGATCATTGCTTGTACAGCCCTCTCGCAGTGTCCGGAGCAAGTATGGTGGGTCTGACACACCGGTGCCAATGTGTTCCTTTTTCCATTTCCAGGAGTGTATATGGACAAAGAAGGTAATTGCGAAGAATCTATGGGTAAGACGAAATACTTCAGTTGATCAAACACAGAAGGTACTGCAAAAATGTTCAAGGAAATTCAAGAATACAGAAATACAAGTCACTGAGGAATGAAATAAAGAGGAAGTGCAGTGAAGCTAAGGCGAATTTTCTGCATGAAAAATGTGAAAAAATCAAAAAAGAAACGATTGTTGGAGCTACTGACTCAGCATATAGGAAAGCCAAAACAAACGTCAGTGAAATTAAATGCAAGGGCGATAACATTAAGAGTGCAATGGGAAATTCATTGTTAAATGCAGAGGAGAGATCGAATAGGTGGAAAGAATACATTGAAGACATCTGTGAGTGTGAAGACTTGTCTGATGGCGTAATAGGAGAAGAAGCAAAAGTTTATGTAGAAAAGGTAGGTGATCCAGTATTAGAACCAAAATGTGAAAGAGCTCTGGAAAACTTAAAATCAAGTAAGTCATATGAGATAGATAAAATTCCATCAGAATTTCTAGAATCGTTGGGGGAAGTAGCAACAAAACGATTATTCACGATGATATGTAGAATGGGATGGCCGATATATCATCTGACTTTCGCAAACATATCATCCACACAAATCCGAAGATTGCAAGAGCCGACAAGTGCGAGAACTATCGCACGATCATGTTAACAACTCATGCATCCACGTTACTGACAAGAGTAAGAGTGGGAAGGAAAACTGAGGTTCTTTTAGATGACGATTAGTTTTGCTTTGGGAATGATAAAGGCACCAGGGAGGCAATTCTGTCGCTGCTGTTAATATTGGCTGTAAGACTAAAGAAAAATAAAAACACGTTCATAGGATTTGTCGACCTGGAAAACGCTTTCTACAGTGTCATATTGTGCAAGATATTCGAAATTCTGAGAAAAATAAGGGTACGCTGTAGGTAATATACAATATGTACGATAACCAGGAGGGAACGATAGGACTAGATGACCAAGACCGAAGTGCTCTCATCGAAGAAGCAATGGTGAAAATAAAAGACAGTTTCAGAAGTGGGATTAAAATTCAAGGTGAAAGCATATCAATGATAAGATAGGCTGAAGACATTACTAACTTCAGAGAAAGTGAAGAAGAATTATAGTACGTCTTGAATGAGCCGCCAAATGAGTAAAGAACGTGGACTGAAGCAAGACAAAAGTAATTAGACGTAGCTGAAATGAGAACAGCAGGAAACTTAACATAGGGATATGGGATCACGAAGTCGAAGAAGCTAAGAAATTCCGCTGCCTAGGCAGATGCTGGACGGAGCAAGAAGGACGTAAGAAGCAGTCTAGCACTGGCAAAACTGGCATTCCAGACCAAGAGAAGTCTACTAGTATCAAACCTAGACCTTTATTTGAAGAATCAATTTCTGAGAATCTGCGTTTGAAGCACAGCAATGTATGGTAGTGAAACATGGACCGTGGAAAAACCGGCACACAAGAGAATCGAGTCATCTGACATGTGCTGCTATAGAAAAATTTTGGATATTAGACTGATAAAATAAGGAATGAGGAAGTTCTCCGCAGAATGTACTGAAAGGTATATATAGAAAACACTGACAGAAGAGGGGACAGTATTATAGGACATGTTGAAAGACATCAGGGAACAACTTCCACGATACTAGAAGCAGCTATAGAGGGTAAAAACTGTAATTGAAAACAGAGACTGGAAAACATCTAGGAAGTAATTGAGGGCGTAGGTTGCAATTGCTCCTGTTAGATATAAAAAGGTTGGGACAGGAGAGGAATTTTTGGTGGACCACATCGAACCAGACAGAGGACTGACGACTAAAAAAAAATTTAAAAAGTAACCAACTGTGTGCTTGTTTAAGTTTGAAATGGCGTGATGTAAGGTCTCTTGAAGTGCGGGCATTCAAACACAGCATCTAATCGGTTAACAGATATCATATTTCAGAATTTTTCACTATTAATGATATGCTGGAACCTGAAACCACAACATTATACTCTTTTTCTTTGCTGGGATTCAAAGCCGGAATCTGCCGCCATTGTTTCCTAGCCACATATTGGAGTTAAGTATCTTTTTTCTTCACCATTATCGAGATGTGCGAATGGCTCAACTAGAAATAACGCGACGAAAAGTAATGTGCATACATCGTCGCTGTCGAATTGTCGACTACACATGATATCGAATTCTTTTTAGCCAACAGCTACGAGTGAAATGTCTGAACTTGAAATGATGCGCTGAAAAGTTCAGTGTCTGACGGGGAATTGAAATAGGTACCTACCATTTTTTTTCACAACATGCGAAGAAACGCTAAAAGCGAATTGGTTTTGCAGCAGTAGTTATATATGTACATGCTAGAGATTTAAATAACACGATAAAAATTATTGTACTGGACCAGTATTCGATCCCAAACTAGCGCCTTTGATACGGACGTTGAGTAATTTGGAATCTTCGGGAAAGCGACAAAATGATGCAACAGTATCTTATCGAGAGCGTGAAATCCCTTGATTCGAGAGATCCGAGTTCAAATACCAGTAAAGTACCAAGATTTTCGACATATTAAGTTCAAATTAAACGCAAAATAAAAGCACAGTGGCCTTATAAAATGACTGGATTTCTGGTGTAAGAAAGCTTACCAGTAAACGAGTTTCCATTTGTCGCTACTTCTGCCTCTGCCTCTGTCGTAACGCAACATATATCGACTTTGTCCCAGCTGGAAGCTAAAGGACATCATATGCAATGAGGATTACGCACCACGGTGTAATCTAACGTTCTTAATTTGGCGTTCCCAGAGATGTATTTCTGTTCGTGCCTATCAAATGGTCGCATGAAGAGGGGAATATGAACCAGATACGGGGCATAGCAACAAAGTTTCAGTCCACCAGACCTCTGAAGCAAACACTTGCCTGGGTCATGACTTTGTCCTGTCGAGCATTGCGTCACGCTGCCTACCTGCAAATGGACTCCGAACCATTGAACTCATTAATCTCCTGGCTCTGTCGTAACCTTGTGAAAAAATTATCTCCATTCACCATCTGTCTCGAGTAGACGATGTGTACTTTCGATTCGATTTTGTAATCATTGAAATAAAATTATATAACGTCAATCCGAACGATGCAGCAATACCGTAAATGCGGAAGTTTCTATAGGAGTCTTGCCTTCCAATCTAACTGTTCTGATGCTGTATCTGTTCGTAGCGCAGTGTAAAAACAAAGCTGAGAGGCTGAGTGCACTCGTTCCTTCATTTTTTAAATCTCAGTTCGTCCTCCTGCTAAAAGTATTAGCCTGATGGAAGTTCAAAGACGTTTTACTTCATTTTCCAAACCGCCAGCAAAAGTAAAAGCTACTGAAAAAGTTTCTGCGAGAGGCTGCCTGTCGTGGGACGAATAATTTCTGCTTGAAAGTTTCCTCCTGGTGCAGTGGACACCAGCCGAGGTGATCACGACCCGTCGTGCCTTCAGCCTGTAGTCTACATATGTCTTGAAGAATATTGAAGTGTGGAATCTACAACTGCGGATAACATTTACCTGAAAGAGTAGGCTGATATATAGGTTCGTGGTTTTTCTCTTTGGATTTTTTTTTTTTTTACGCAGGAAAGTTATAACTGAATTACAAATCATCAGTTTTTATTTGCGGTCGTAGTATTGATCTTGTGGTGACGTACTGAAAGTTGTGTACTCCCAGATTATGTTAATTAAACATTAGAAAACCGAAGGTAAAATGGAAAAAGTCAAATATTTCTGGCATTTTATTCACTTTGGATTTACGAGTAATAGACGGATGAAGGTATCTCGCAACATTTGTACCTTATATAGAGCGAGTTTCACTGAAGAAATCACATCGAAAAATAGTTTTCTCATTTTAAGAGAGATCGATTTGACGTGAATTATTCACCACATTAGGAACAATGGGCTTCGATGAAGGACATTTGCATGGTTTACCACTATGGTCCACCTCAATGTTCCACATAATTAGCGTACGTAACCAAATAACATTTGTGCGACACTCCCATTTAATGGGCAATGTTGGGGGGGAAAAAAAGAAAGGAAATCTGGGTAATGAAGTGGATATGAATACGGTAAAGTCAGTCCAACACTGGCGGGTGTGGGGGAAGGGACGATTAAATTCGTGAGAGGTAAGAAAGATTTACAGGAAGTTCGAGATTGGTAATGACTGTATTTTAATTAGAAATATGAAAGTCCTATTGTCAACCTGCAAACTCCACGTACATGTATCACTTTGTTTGTGAACGCTGCAGTCACTCGTCATGTTTAGCATTACCGGTGCCTGTGAGAGGCGGCTGTGGCGGTTGAAAATTGCTGCTCATCTGATCTGGCTCAGCGCCAGGAATCCAAGCCCCTCTCTCAGCAGACGCATTCTCTGGTGAGTCGCAAATGGAAGTAAGTGTTATGAGCAGATGAAAGTTCAGTTGTCTGGCCATAACTGTGGGTTCTTTCTCTGCTCTTGGAGATTGCGCATTGGACGTACAAGATACGAAATATTAGTTCACTTTATTACATGAATAATAAAATGATTTATTTGTACAATCCTTTGCCAGAGGAGTGCTGATAATTTACAAATATCATTGACTATTACAGCAGCCCTTGATGCACTAATTAACAAACTGCTTTCTCGAAGTATAGTATCCGACATTTACAACTGTACATATCCATCTGAGACTTCAATAACTCTTTAGCCCTAGCGATGATGTCGAGTTCTCCACGAGAGGTGGAAGGGCGCTTCCATGCTCGCCTCTGTATTGACCTCCGTGTGAGAACGCAGCTGTGTTGAGGGAGAGGGCATGCCTCCTTTCAGCCTTTCCCATTGCAGAGAGACATCGCTAATGTCCGTGGTATCAGTGTATGTGTTGCCAGCGGTTTGGTGCTGCAATCTTCGTACACTTCCGCATTAAGTTCCATAGAGAGCTCCCAGAAAGAAGCAAAAAATTTACTTTTGTGGGATTTTGAGCACCAATGACAGTGATTTGTCTGAGTACCAATCAATCTACTCAGTTCCAATGTTGCAACAATTACTGTTCCATACTCAGTTTGAACACAATTAACAAATCATGTGGGTTTTCAGTACCGGAGTTCAGAACACTTGCCCCAGATTCCCATCTTCTATCCCACAATGGTTCAAATGGTTCTGGGCACTATGGGACTTAACTTCTGAGGTCATCAGTCCCCTAGAACTTAGAACTACTTAAACCTAACTAACATAAGGACATCACACACATCTATGCCCGAGGCAGGATTCGAAACTGCGACCCAAGCGGTCACGCGGTTCCAGACTGTAGCGCCTAGAACCCCTCGGCCACCGCTGCCGGCCGTCTATCCCATCTAACATTTTTAGCCAACCAGATGTACAGCATGTATGCACAGTGGTTCCTCTTCTCCCATTCTAGATTCTATCCATATGGCAGAGGCTCTTATTGTTTTTAACAGAGTCAACAAGAAGACAATTAACCTGGCACCATCCTGACGGTTGCGGGTCCTACGTTCTTAAACACAAATGCGCTGGGTGGCCTCTCGTCTCATTGCACTTCAGTAATACAGGGTGTTTCAAAAATGACCGGTATATTTGAAACGGTAATAAAAACTAAACGAGCAGCGATAGAAATACACCGTTTGTTGCAATATGCTTGGGACAACAGTACATTTTCAGGCAGACCAACTTTCGAAATTACAGTAGTTACAATTGTGAACAACAGATGGCGCTGCGGTCTGGGAAACTCTATAGTACGATATTTTCCACATATCCACCATGCGTAGCAATAATATGGCGTAGTCTCTGAATGAAATTACCCGAAACCTTTGACAACGTGTCTGGCGGAATGGCTTCACATGCAGATGAGATGTACTGCTTCAGCTGTTCAATTGTTTCTGGATTCTGGCGGTACACCTGGTCTTTCACGTGTCCCCACAGAAAGAAGTCACAGGGGTTCATGTCTGGCGAATAGGGAGGCCAATCCACGCCGCCTCCTGTATGTTTCGGATAGCCCAAAGCAATCACACGATCATCGAAATATTCATTCAGGAAATTAAAGACGTCGGCCGTGCGATGTGGCCGGGCACCATCTTGCATAAACCACGAGGTGTTCGCAGTGTCGTCTAAGGCAGTTTGTACTGCCACAAATTCACCAAGAATGTCCAGATAGCGTGATGCAGTAATCGTTTCGGATCTGAAAAATGGGCCAATGATTCCTTTGGAAGAAATGGCGGCCCAGACCAGTACTTTTTGAGGATGCAGGGACGATGGGACTGCAACATGGGGCTTTTCGGTTCCCCATATGCGCCAGTTCTGTTTATCGACGAAGCCGTCCAGGTAAAAATAAGCTTCGTCAGTAAACCAAATGCTGCCCACATGCATATCGCCGTCATCAATCCTGTGCACTATATCGTTAGCGAATGTCTCTCGTGCAGCAATGGTAGCGGCGCTGAGGGGTTGCCGCATTTGTATTTTGTATGGATAGAGGTGTAAACTCTGGCGCATGAGACGATACGTGGACGTTGGCGTCATTTGGACCGCAGCTGCAACACGGCGAACGGAAACCCGAGGTAGCTGTTGGATCACCTGCTGCACTAGCTGCGCGTTGCCCTCTGTGGTTGCCGTACGCAGTCGCCCTACCTTTCCAGCACGTTCATCCGTCACGTTCCCAATCCGTTGAAATTTTTCAAACAGATCCTTTATTGTATCGCGTTTTGGTCCTTTGGTTACATTAAATCTCCGTTGAAAACTTCGTCTTGTTGCAACAACAGTGTGTTCTAGGCGGTGGAATTCCAACACCAGAAAAATCCTCTGTTCTAAGGAATAAACCATGTTGTCCACAGCACACTTGCACGTTGTGAACAGCACACGCTTACAACAGAAAGACGACGTACAGAATGGCGCACCCACAGACTGCGTTGTCTTCTATATCTTTCACATCATTTGCAGCGCCATCTGTTGTTGAAAATTGTAACTACTGTAATTTCGAAAGTTTGTCTGCCTGAAAATGTACTGTTGTCCCAAGCATATTGCAACAAACGGTGTATTTCTATCGCTGCTCGTTTAGTTTTTATTGCCGTTTCAAATATACCGGTCATTTTTGAAACACCCTGTATTTACATGTGTAGTGCTTCAGTTTGAGTGTTTCCAGCATTCTGACTTTTTACTAAGCGTAAGAGGGTTCTGCAGAACTATGTTCCCTCATTGCTAGCTTTTGTGTACGACTTTGTGCACAACGGTAGGGAGAGGTGGGCCACGGTGTGGTGCAGCAACTGTCGTCTAGTAGAGCTGGACAGGAGCACAAATGAGGTTTACTCAACTTGTATTTCTCCAAGTTCATACAGTAGCAACAAGAATGAGGCTCTCCATACTATAGCACGAACAATGGATACAGGGCCGCAGCTGGACGGCGTTTGTGCAGAATCACATAGGGAAGTGGCTCCACGTGTGAGTGGGCTGCGTAGCTGCCACCGGTCCCGTATTCCAGCGCAGAGGGCGCTCGCAGTCCGGAACCGCAGGAGGTGTGGCTCAGTGGGCGGGCACCATTGGGTCCGCCGGATCCGACAAGACGGCTATCGGCGTCTGACGGAAACTTTGCAGCCCGCGGGTTAGTATCGACAAGTGATAGCTAGGGACAGGAAAAATTCGCGAAAACGATAACGCCAAATTAGCGGTTTTCAGCGGAACAACGTGAAATCGGCGACTTTTACTACATATTACAAAATTTGTAATTTTAAAGTGTATTGAAATGTTATAAAAATAAACACGGCAACTTACTAATAGTCGTAACGGATAGTTACTCAGTGTTACAACTGCATTGTGTCTTCTACTCTGGTCAAGCCTCGGCTTGCGTGTATGATTTTGAAATAAGAGTTCATTGTCTGCGTAGCGAACTTTGAATTTAAGACGTAAATAGCACTGAAGTTGGCTAGAAACCCCACCGAATTTGGCGAAAAAATATCACTCAATGTAACAAAAGACATCACGAATTTGGCGAAAAAAAAACCTCCAGATTTGGTACAACACCACCAAATTTCGTAAAAAATGGCTCCGAATTTGGTACCGATCAAGAACATCAAATGTGACAAAAACAACAACACCGAATGCAGCAAAAAATCAACACCGAATTTGGCAGAAACACCAAATTTGGCAAAAAAGCAAACACACCATATTTGACAAAAATACCAAGTTAGCAAGAAAACAAGCAACGCCAAATTTAGCAAAAAACATAGAAACACCGAATTTGAAAAAGAAACAGCACCGAATGTGGCAAAAAAACGCAGAATCTGACGCACCACTGTATTTGGAAAAAAAATCACAGAATTTGGCAAAAACGAGAGGTATTTTTGCATCAGATAGGGAATTTGAGAAGAAGCACGGAATTTGGTAAAAAAAACACTAATATTTGGTAGAAAAACAACATTCTGGCAAAAAATAACACCGAATTTAGCAAAAAATGACATCGAATTTGGCAAAAAATAACACCGAATTTGGCAAAAAGTTCTAGGGGTCTGATGACCAGTGTAGTGAAGTCCCATAGTGCTCAGAGCCATTTGAACATTTTTGATACAGTGACTTTCAGTTATTTACGCCACGACATAGATATGCCTCTTTGGCAGAGATTAGCCTGCGTGCAATACAGTGTCCCAGGTTTCTATCTGTACTTGTGATCCCCTTGGCAGTTCTTGTCCTTTGACGAGGCCTGCAATTCACCCAATGGCCGGACACTGGCTGTGCCGTCTGTCAAACCTGTGCTCAATAAGACTCCCAGCTTCATTTGACCAGAAACGCAGAAGAATAATTCAGTACGATAGTCTAGTAATTGGATGTGGCAATCACTGACATGGACCTTAACCGTACTTTTACTGTATTTTCTAGCTTGGGGTTAATTTAAACTGTCTGTACCTGTTAATTTATTGGAATTTAATTACGGTACGTGACAGTTTTGCCAAAAAGCGTCGCCAAACCCTATGCACGTAACGGAAGGACGCAGTGTACCCGGAAGCGGCACGTAATGTAAGTTCGGCCAGACCTGAACCGTGGGCAGCGGTAAGCAGAGGGGTGTAGGAGGGCGTACTTGGCCGCTGCGCAGCCCCGGCTGGCTGCGGACTGCACGGGCAGGGAGGGCCCCGTCGAGTTCCGCCGCGGCGTTTGAAAGGCCGCAGCCGGCCCCCTGCCTTTGCGCGGGGAGACGCTTAAAACGGCGCGGCCCCCCGCTGCAGGCGATTTGTATTCATGAGCCCGGGCCGCACTGCGTGTGCCCAGTCGCCAAATTACTGCCCGGCCTGCCGCCGCGCCGTCTTACGGCAGCCACGTGCCGCCACAGCGCAGCCTCTCTGTGCTCTAGAACACTGCCTGTTATTTCACGAGAGGGAGGTGGGGGGGGGGGGGGGGCGGTAGCGCTAGGGCGCCACCAGCGTCTGATAAGGCGGACGTACGCTATACTGGCCACTTTCCGTTTTCTTCATAGAGAGTTACGATTATTGAACTATATGAAATAAAACTGTCACAACTTCTGAACGATTTGCGTTGTTGTTGTTGTTATGGTCTTCAGTCCTGAGACTGGTTTGATGCAGCTCTCCATGCTACTCTATCCTGTGCAAGCTTCTTCATCTCCCAGTACCTATTGCAACCTACATCCTTCTGAATCTGCTTAGTGTATTCATCTCTTGGTCTCCCCCTACGATTTTTACCCTCCACGCTGCCCTCCAATACTAAATTGGTGATCCCTTGATGCCTCAGAAAATGTCCTACCAACCGATCCCTTCTTCTGGTCAAGTTGTGCCACAAACTTCTCTTCTCCCCAATCCTATTCAATACTTCCTCATTAGTTATGTGATCCACCCATCTAATCTTCAGCATTCTTCTGTAGCACCACATTTCGAAAGCTTCTATTCTCTTCTTATCCAAACTATTTACCGTCCATGTTTCACTTCCATACATGGCTACACTCCATACAAATACTTTCAGAAATGACTTCCTGACACTTAAATCTATACTCGATGTTAACAAATTTCTCTTCTTCAGAAACGCTTTCCTTGCCATTGCCAGTCTACATTTTATATCCTCTCTACTTCGACCATCATCAGTTATTTTGCTCCCCAAATAGCAAAACTCCTTTACTACTTTAAGTGTCTCACTTCCTAATCTAATTCCCTCAGCATCACCCGACTTAATTCGACTACATTCCATTATCCTCGTTTTGCTTTTGTTGATGTTCATCTTATACACTCCCTTCAAGACACCATCCATTCCGTTCAACTGCTCTTCCAAGTCCTTTGCTGTCTCTGACAGAATTACAATGTCATCGGCGAACCTCAACGTTTTTATTTCTTCTCCATGGATTTTAATACCTACGCCGAATTTTTCTTTTGTTTCCTTTACTGCTTGCTCAATATACAGATTGAATAACATCGGGGAGAGGCTACTACCCTGTCTTACTCCCTTCTTAACCACTGCTTCCCTTTCATATCCCTCGACTCTTATAACTGCCATCTGGTTTCTGTACAAATTGTAAATAGCCTTTCGCTCCCTGTATTTTACCCCTGCCACCTTTAGAATTTGAAAGAGAGTATTCCAGTCAACATTGACAAAAGCTTTCTCTAAGTCTACAAATGCTAGAAACGTAGATTTGCCTTTCCTTAATCTTTCTTCTAAGATAAGTCGTAAGGTCAGTATTGCCTCACGTGTTCCAGTATTTTTACAAAATCCAAACTGATCTTCCCCGAGGTCGGCTTCTACTAGTTTTTCCATTCGTCTGTAAAGAATTCGCGTTAGTATTTTGCAGCTGTGGCTTATTAAACTGATTGTTCGGTAATTTTCGCATCTGTCAACACCTGCTTTCTTTGGGATTGGAATTATTATATTCTTCTTGAAGTCTGAGGGTATTTCGCCTGTTTCATACATCTTGCTCACCAGATGGTAGAGTTTTGTCAGGACTGGCTCTCCCAAGGCCGTCAGTAGTTCCAATGGAATGTTGTCACTCCGGGGGCCTTCTTTCGACTCAGGTCTTTCAGTGTTCTGTCAAACTCTTCACGCAGTATCGTATCTCCCACTTCATCTTCATCTACATCCTCTTCCATTTCCATAATATTGTCCTCAAGTGCATCGCCCTTGTATAGACCCTCTATATACTCCTTCCACCTTTCTGCTTTCCCTTCTTTGCTTAGAACTGGGTTTCCATCTCAGCTCTTGATCATACAAATGGTTCTCTTATCTCCAAAGGTCTCTTTAATTTTCCTGTAGGCAGTATCTATCTTACCCCTAGTGAGATAAGCCTCTACATCCTTACATTTGTCCTCTAGCCACCCCTGCTTAGTCATTTTGCACTTCCTGTCGATCTCATTTTTGAGACGTTTGTATTCCTTTTTGCCTGCTTCATTTACCGCATTTTTATATTTTCTCCTTTCATCAATTAAATTCAATATTTCTTCTGTTACCCAAGGATTTCTACTAGCCCTCGTCTTTTTACCTACTTGATCCTCTGCTGCCTTCACTACTTCATCCCTCAAAGCTATCCATTCTTCTTCTACTGTATTTCTTTCCCCCATTCCTGTCAATTGTTCCCTTATGCTCACCCTGAAACTCTGTACAACCTCTGGTTCTTTCAGTTTATCCAGGTCCCATCTCCTTAAATTCCCACCTTTTTCCAGTTTCTTCAGTTTTAATCTACAGGTCATAACAAATAAATTGTGGTCAGAGTCCACATCTGCCCCTGGAAATGTCTTACAATTTAAAACCTGGTTCCTAAATCTCTGTCTTACCATTATATAATCTATCTGATACCTTTTAGTATCTCCAGGGTTCTTCCATGTATACAACCTTCTATCATGATTCTTAAACCAAGTGTTAGCTATGATTAAGTTGTGCTCTGTGCAAAATTCTGCCAGGCGGCTCCCTCTTTCATTTCTTAGCCCCAATCCATATTCACCTACTACGTTTCCTTCTCTCCCTTTTCCTACACGATTTGCGTTAGGACTGTCAAACTCCACGGTTGGCGGCCGGGACACGATGGGAATTTGCACGCTCATGCGCAAGCGTCTTGTTGCTGTCGGCCACTTGCACGTGAAAATGTCACCGTACATCGTGCCTGAGCATATACACCACTGGCCATTAATATTGCTACACTAAGAAGAAATGCAGATGATAAACGGGTATTCATTCGACAAATATATTATACTAGAACTGACATGTGATTACATTTTCACGCAATTTGGGTGTATGGATCCTGAGAAATCAGTATCCAGAATAACCACCTCTGGACGTAGTAACGGCCTTGATACTCCTGGGCATTGAGTCATAAAGAGCTTAGATGGCGTGTACAGGTACAGCTGCCCATGCAGCTTCAACACGATACCACAGTTCATCAAGAGTAGTGACTGGCGTATTGTGACGAGCCAGTTGCTCGGCCACCATTGACCAGACACTTTCAACTAGAGAGAGATCTGGAGAATGTGCTGACCAGGGCAGCAGTCGAACGTTTTCTGTATCCAGAAAGGCCCGTACAGGACCTGCAACACGCGGTCGTGCATTATCCTGCTGAAATGTAGGGTTTCGCAGGGATCGAATGAAGGGTAGTGCCACGGGTCGTAACACATCTGAAATGTAACGTCCACTGTTCAAAGTGCCGTCAATGAGAACAAGAGGTGACCGAGACGTGTAACCAATGGTACCCCATACCATCACGCCGGGTGATTCGCCAGTATGACGATGACCATGACGAATACACGCTTCCAATGTGCGTTCACCGCGATGTCGCCAAACACGTATACGACCGTCACGATGCTGTAAACAGAACCTGGATTCATCCCAAAAAATGACGTTTTGCCATTCGTGCACCCAGGTTCGTCGTTGAGTGCACCATCGCAGGCACTCCTGTCTGTGAGGGTAACCGCAGCCATGGTCTCCGAGCTGATAGTCCATGCTGCTGCAAACGTCGTCGAACTTTTCGTGCAGATGGTTGTTGCCTTGCAAACGTCCCCATCTGTTGACCCAGGGATCGAGACGTAGCTGCACGATCCGTTACAGCCATGCTGATAAGATGCCTGTCATCTCGACTGCTAGTGATACGAGGCCGTTGGGATCCAGCACGGCGTTCCGTATTACCCTCCTGAATCCTCCGATTCCATATTCTGTTAACAGTCATTGGATCTCGACCAACGCGAGCAGCATTGTCGCGATACGATAAACCGCAATAGCGATAGGCTACAATCTGACCTCTATCAAAGTCGGAAACGTGATGGTACGCATTTCTCCTTCTTACACGAGGCATCACAACAACGTTTCACCAGGCAACGCCGGTCAACTGCTGTTTGTGTATGAGAAATCGATTGGTAACTTTCCTCATGTCAGCACGTTGTAGGTGTCGCCACCGGCGCCAACCTTGTGTGAATACTCTGAAAAGCTAATCATTTGCATATCACAGCATCTTCTTCCTGTCAGTTAAATTTCACGTCTGTAGCACGTCATCTTCGTGGTGTAGCAATTTTAATGGCCAGTAGTGTAGTACCTGTGAAGGCCTACTATGCGAATAATAACAGCCTAACTGCGGCTCAAAGGATGTTTGCGATCGAGTTGGCTGAAAACAACTGGTCCAAGAGTGCTAACAATCAAGAATTTGATTCGCAAGTTTGAGAGAATGGATAGTGTTCGTGAAGACAGTGTTGGCACTGACACTGGTCCGAAAAGGGTGAAAATGCTTAAAAACATCGAAAAGACACGCGCTATGTTTGAAACCGTCCCCAGGAAATCGACCAGACGAGCTGC
The DNA here is from genome assembly GCF_023864275.1 of Schistocerca cancellata. Classification (NCBI taxonomy): domain Eukaryota; kingdom Metazoa; phylum Arthropoda; class Insecta; order Orthoptera; family Acrididae; genus Schistocerca; species Schistocerca cancellata. The sequence goes on along the minus strand of NC_064627.1, from coordinate 77,218,595 downwards.
ACAACACGTGGGAATCGGCCGGGAGACACTGCGACAAATTGTTGTTGAAGACCTGCATCTCTTCTCATACGAAATTCAAAGCTATCTGCCATAAGGCCCCAGGGTCAGGGAACAGCGATTTTGTTTCGCCAACGCTATTGTCAACAGAACTGACGAACAGGACTTTGATATGACTGTGGTTTGGTTTACCAACGAAGCCCACTTTCATTTGGATGGGTCCGTCAGTAAGCAAAATTGGCACATTTTGGGGACTGATAATCCGCATTTCGCGATCGAGAAGTCTCTTCACCCTCAACAGGTCACTGTGTGGTGTGCAGTGTCCAGTCATGGAATAATAGGTGCAATGTTCATAGATGGTACGATGACTACCGATGGTACGTGAAGGTTTTGGAAGATGAATGCATCCCCATTATGCAAAGTGATCCTGATTTCGACAAGATGTGGTTCACACAAGATGGAGCTCGACTCCATCAAAGCAGGAGACTGATATTTTGGAGGAGCACCTTTGGGACCGCATTCTCGCTCTGGGATACCAGAGCCTCGATTGGCCGCCGTATTCTCCGTATCTCAACACATAGACTCCTTTTTGAGGGGCTCCATTAAAGACAACATGTATGGCAATAACCCCAAGCCCTTCACTGAGCCATTCAGGAGGTCATCGACAGCATCGATGCTCCGACATTTCAGCGGGTCATGCAGAATTTCCCTATTCGTCTGCGCTACATCATCGCCAATGATGGCAGGCATATCGTACATGTAATAACCTAAATCCGAATATCTGTAGTGACATTTACGTGTTGAATAAAGCGTGTGCACGCAGTAGTTTGTAACTAATTGACGTTTTTCTTTTTCATATGGTTCAATAATGTCACCCTGTATCTACACTGTAAAACTTGAAGATCAGCATATGGACTTAATTTCCTGAAACAGTGTAGTGGTTCTCTCATTTAACGTGTTATAGATTAGGTCTGACACAGGTCCAGTCTCCACTGGCTGAGCACTCAATCCATATATAGCATCAGTTTTGAAACTTCCTGACAGACTAAAACTGTGTGCCGGACCGAGACTCGAACTCGAGACCTTTGCCTTTCGCGGACAAGTGCTCTACCACGGAACTACCCAAGCACGACTCACGCCCCCTCCTCACAGCCTTATTTGTGCCAGTGCCTCGTCTCCTACCTTCCAAACTTTACAGAAGCTCTCCTGCGATCCTTGCAGAACTAGCACTCGTGAAAGAAATGATATTGCGGAGACATGGCTTAGCCACAGCCTGGGGGATGTTTTCAGAATGAGATTTTCTGCAGCGGAGCGTGCGCTGATATGAAACTTCCTGGTAGAGCACTTGCCCGCGAAATGCAAAGGACCCGAGTTCGAGTCTCGGTCCGGCACACAGTTTTAATCTGCCAGGAAGTTTCGTATCAGCGCACACTCCACTGCAGAGTGAAAATCTCATCCAATTATTACATTTCTGTCAACACTGCTCAGCAGAGTGCCAATTTTTACTGTGTACAATGAATGTACGCGAGCACCTGTTCTGTTGCAGCCCTTTCAAAGAAGAGAAACACAGTCATGTGTGCAGGTTGTGGGGGAATCCCCTACTAATAAGAACCATTAGAAGAGAAACAGTATCCTAAGAAAAAGACAACGAAGGTGATGGACTTTTAGAGAATAAAAATTTTAAAATTCCAATGAAGGAGTCACAAATGTACTACAAAGAGGAGTTAGAAAATGCAAATACTTACAACACTACCACAGAGGTGCACTACTCGAAGAGTTGAAGAAGAATTTCAAGTTTCTAACTATATGGCTAAAAGGCAAAAGAGCTAGTGCCTGGAAAAAAGGATTTTGTCTCTGCAAAGGAAGATGGCAAGAGAATACAGAAACAAAAGAGGTTGCTTTTATCCAATTCAAACGAAGCATATGTGGATTTTAAACAGCATCATCCCGAACTACGATAGTGTTGACCAAGTTTTGCCTGTTAAGAGGAAAACACGTAGTCCTAGCTGGTGCATCAGGTACAGATTCTATGTGTGCATGTACCCAGCACCAGGACGTAAAATTAGTGGTGACAGGTCTAATCTGAAAGAACTTCAGGTTCTGAAACTGAATTAAATTCGTATAATGACTGAATGTCACGTTTAATATGTAACCCTCCACTACCACGGTGTTATTTTGGTAACTGTGAAGAATGTCCTGGTGAATAAAAGGTTAAAAATTGTATTATGAATTGTTCGAATTGCATTCGTCGTTAAGTATAAAGAGTTGCGACTTCAGACTTGCAGCACACTAGTATATTAATCATGTACAGCTATATTAGAACATTTTTTTGTTGAATTTCAACTTTGTAGGTTTTTTTAATAATGTCGATTCAAGAAATACACGACGTGGTTAATGAATTGATTAATGGATGATTTTCATGACAGTTTGATGAATAGAAATACTCAATTTATGGGATTCGAAAAGAGCCCAGAAGTAACTTTCCAGGTTAAATAGGTCATGAGTTATTGCAAAATAACTAATAGCATGCATCGACATTCTTATCAACTGTCCTGATTTTATAACATCAATAACTCTAGAAAAACTTAAAATATACAGGTTATATATTGCACATGGCATTCTCTCATAATATCCTATACCTGTGCTTAATTCGATTTAAATCTAAAATCGTGAGGTTGCAACTGATACTTCGGCTTGTTGATTTCACATGGATTGAACCATTTATAGTTAGTGCACCTCTTTCTTCAAGTAAAAATCAAAATGTATCAGTTTCTGTTATGCTGGCGTGGCGTACATGAATACTAAACAAGAATCTGCAGTAGCAACAAGCTTAAGACTGGTGCTTTACAACTTGTTTGAGATTTTCCGTTTGCTCAGCAACACCATCCGCAGTTTCTGCGCTGCGCCGCCGCCACAGCGCACTCCCTCTCCGGCCAGCTACTGCATTCCCCCCACGGGGACTGCGTGTTTGTGTTGTCCTCATCTTTTCATTATCATCATCGTCCGTGACAGTGGCTAGATTGGATTGTGTACAAATTGGACTGTGTAAAAAATGAGACTTTGTAAGGGCGCTAATGACCGCGCAGTTGAGAGCCCCACAAACCAAACATCATCGTCACCACGTTCTCTGACGGTCTAAGATATTGCGTGGCGTCTCGTCGCTCAGCATGAGGCAGATTTCAAAGACAACTAACAGATTGATTATCCGCCAGTTGCAGCTCTAATTCCATCACACAGCAGACATCTTTAATGGATCAACCTAGCGCTACGCTTTAAAGGGAAAATAATAAAGCGCATGTTGAAAGGTGGCTACACTGAGCCGCAGTGCCAGAGATCGCGCCAGAGAGTTTTGTTCCGCCGCCTCCACTGGCAGTGATTATTGAGAAGTAGCGGCAGGCAGTTCTTGTCGAGAAGCGATGGTAGGCGGTTCATGTTCAGATGTAGTGGAGACTGCTTGTCGTGTAGTGGAGAGTTGTTGAGATGTGGTAGTAGTGCGTGTTTGTTCCATGTTTCATGCAGCTGTTTGATGGGAGAGATAGCAAATTTTGTTCTAATGGAGAGATTGTAATGATCAGAGTGCTTTTCGTCAATATACATGAAGGTAACAAATTCCCTGTTTTTTTCTTTTTATTATTTCTGTGTCTCAAATAATGCATCATTACAGGTTCAGTCAACAAAGCATCTGGCTTGTGTTCTTGTATTAGAGTGTAATTCTGATTTTTTGCGCAATTATAGTATTTCTAATTTTTTTAATTACTTCAATAAATGGTACTTGAAATTTCTTGTCTTATTGGAGAAGAACCGTGCCAGATGTGTACGTTGAGTCACACTCCCACATACAGAACAGTTACACTTGTGCTTTGTTGGCTTCGTAGGTTTTATAGTTGCTGGGGACTTAATTAATTAATTGTGTTAACAGAAAATTTTCATTTCATTCTTTATTGTTGTTCCATGCAGTCAGATTGCGTACAATTACTAGTCAGGGCCAGCCGTTTACGAGACTGCGTAATCGGACATACAGCGACAGAAAATTAAAATGTATTTGCATTGCATTCATATTTTTTTTAAATAAGCCCCCATGCAATGTATAGCGCTGGAACTTTGCAACAGTCCGAACCTTTTATCCTTAGAAAAGTGAAAAGAAATGCCTTTCAAGATTAGAAGAATTCCGAGCGCTATAAGGTACAAAGCATTTCACAAATTTTATCGAAATCTCCGTCGGCTGAATTGCTAGCGCATTAGGCTAGTAATCGGAAACTTGTGCATACGATCCTTACTAGCGGCGATTTTGTTTTAAATTTTTGCTTGGTTTCTATATTTATTATCAAACGGGGATGAGACGTTAACAAATATTGTATAATAATTTTAATAATCAGTTTCCTGTGCCTGACTGCACGGGAGTAAGTCTTTCAATTGGCCGCCACTTCAACGAAGTGCGCGTCGCTAGCCTACCGCAGATACACAGCCGGATGGAAGGCGACCTCCAGTTCAGCTTCGAATACGAACTACTTGTCCTTTCTGGCGAAATTCCACATCGTTGAGAGATGAGGACTAGGTTAAACGCAGATTAAAAGTTTCTTTGGTTGAACCGAATACTAGCCACAACCTTTCAGTTTTCAGGCACGAGCTATATCGCTAGACCATTGGATCTGACATTTTTAATATAATGTATTTTTATTTTTAAGTTCTAATGGTACGAAAGTGAAAATATTCACAATACATTCAAATTTGGTACAGAACTTCGAAATATCAAACAGAAAATACAATTTTTCGTTTAACAATAGTGCATATTGTATGCCAAATCTTAATTTACACTTATGGTTAAAGTTTCAAACACATAAAACTGAAGATAATGCCATCAACCTAAAAAATGAAAGAAAAAAATTCACACAAAACATTAGAAGAATCAATAGAGGATTCCATAAAGACATTATAAACTCGATAGAAGGTAATTATTATAAAACCAACTCCAGGAACTACTATAAAATCTTTGGGAAACAACTACAACAATATGAGGCCCCTACACTAATACTGAAAGATGAAGATGGAAGAATGACACACAGTAACAAGGAAAATGCAGAAATCATGGCAAAAGCATTTAACAAACTTCTGAATTGCGAGGAACCCAAAGAACTCTTGCAAATCAACATAAATACCCCAATAAAAACCTAACTTAACAAAATAGACCCTCCAACTTTCCAAGAACTAGAAAAAATTCTTAAAGAACAAAAAAATTATAAGGCATGTGGAGAAGATCAGGTTTTTGTTGAAATGTGGAAATATGCAAGTGACACAGTCAAGACCTCCTCACACATGGCTCTAACAAAAATTTGGGTAACAGAACGATTCCCCGAACATTGGACCATAGCTATCATCCAACCACTACACAAAAAGGGAGATAAGAGCAACCCAGACAACTACAGAGGAATCTCTCTCCTAGATTGCACATACAAAATTCTATCCAAGATCCTATATGAAAGAATCAAGGAGCAATTATAACAGGAGTTAGGGGAATATCAGGGAGGTCTCAGACCATGGAGAAGCTGTGCAGAGCAGATAATTAGTTTAAAATTGATTATGGTATACTACAAGAAACGCAACAAACCTCTGGCAATAACATCTGTAGATTTTAAGAAGGCATATGACTGTCTCCACAGACCTTCAGTATTAAAAATTTTAAGAAATCTAGGACTCCATCCAAAACTAATTAAAATAATACAACTGACTCTAACCAACACCAAATCAAAAGTGAAGTTTAGAGGAGAAATTTCGGAACCATTCCTCATAAAAACAGGCTGCCTATCACCATTACTGTTCAACTGTGCACTGGAATACATAATGAGAGAATGGTACAAGGACAATCCAAAGATGATAAGAATTGGAAGTGCAAAAGATAATATTAGCTTAAACTGCTTGGGATTCAATTATGATCTTGCTCTCCTAGCCAACACCGTTCAAGAAGCCAGGCAACAAGTGAAATCACTACAAGAAATAGCAGAGAAAGTAGGTCTTATAATATCATTTGAAAAAACGGAGATTATGCTAACTGATCCACCACTTGCAAACAAAATTACAATAGGAGAACAGGAAATCAAAATTGTCGATAAATTTAAATATGTAGGTGAAATAATAACATACAATTTAAATGAGAAGCCATCATGGCAGAATAGAATAAAAAACTGTTTATTCAGAAAAGGCAATTTATAGGTGGTTGTTGTTCTGGTCTTCAGACTGAAGGGTGGTTAGATGCAGCTCTGTCCTGTGAAAGCCTCTTCATTCCTGAAAATCTACCGTAACTTACAACCTTCTGAATCTGCTCTCTGTATTATTTCTTGGTCTCCCTCTACAATTTCTACCACCCACATTCACCCCCCCCCCCTAAAAAAACTAAATTGGTGATCCCTTGATGTCTCAAAATGTGTCCAATTAACATAATCCTTCTTCTGGTCAGGTTTGCCACTAATTTCTTGTCCTCCCAATTCTATTCAGTACCTCCTCATTAGTTATGTGATCTGCCCGTCTAATCTCCAGCATTCTTCTGTAACACCAAGTATGAAAAGCATCTATTATCTTCTTGCCTTAACTATTTATCATCCATTTTTCACTTCCATACATGGCTACACTCCCTACAAATACTTTCAGAAAACACTTCCTGACACTTAAATCTATATTCAATGTTAACAAATTTCTTTTCTTCAGAAACGCTTTTGCTACAATTGCCAGTCTACGTTTTATATCTTCTCTTCTTTGGCCATCATCAGTTATTTTACTGCTCAAATAGTGAAACTCATCTACCACTTTAATGTTAAAAAACATGAATTGCTGGCAGTGAATTGTACTTATAGCGACCATAGAATTGTAAAAATTCACTGTCAGAAATTCATATTTTTTAACCTCTAAAGTGCCTTTCCTACATAAACAATTTTTATCGTTAGCAAAAGATGCAAAATAACCAATACTACCCTTGATCTGTGTGGTGGGCGTACTGTAAGACCTTCGGTACACACACCATCAGTTTATTTGACTTGTCGCTCTAACGAAGTAGGCGAGTGTCAGCAATATGTCTCATGGTCTTATCGTAGCGTGTTTATCTTCTGCCATTAGGTCTGACGATAGAAATGCCACTTGCACGCTTAGAGTAGCAGATTGACTTTAAACAGAACTTGAATAATTTACACACACATTTATTAAAATAATAACAAGCATAAAAAATACTTAACTTGGTTCTGGATGCTATTTACAATTGATAATCTGAAGTTCCTTTGGTCTTGGTACGTTAATCTTATTCTCACATATATCTCTGATACTTGACAAAAGTGTCTATACATTTATCTTCATGGCTATGTACAGGAATGTGGTAATCTTATTGGGCGCAGACTGAAACTTGACTATAGACTGGTAAGGACAAATGCAGACTGACTAATTGGAGGTCTGTACACTCGTTACAATACCTCGCACGTTCACGTATCACTGCACGAGTGTGATCCGCGAGGAGAAAAGGTTCTACGTTAGCAGCAATCTCATTGGCTGGGTTACATATTAATACGCGGATCGGCGGAAGCAGAATTTGGTCCGTCTCTACGGCAGCGCCATCTCGTAGTGCGGAGACGGACGAGCGCTGCGCCTGCGCTGTTGTGCTTAGCGGGGCGCGCTCTAGTGGGAAAGTTGTGTACGTGCTGACAACGCGGTACTACGTACACAACATCTGCTTCTGTGAAAAGAGGTCTGTGCTCTTCACCAACGCCAACCGTATAAATAAACATTTCTCCACCTGAAGATGACTGTGTGTGAACCATCGAAAAGCCTAATGGCAAAACAAACAAGTGACTGACGCAGAAACTATGTTATTTGTGTAGTACGATTTTGGGATGAACTCCCGTCACGAGGCCCAGAAAAATTAGTGAGGCTCGGCTGGATCGGTGCGTCCGGGGACAGGCAGGAGCGCGGGCAGGGGCGCTGCGCGGCGCGGTGCCTGCGACCGCACCCCTCCGCCATTACTTGCGGCCGCGCCGTCCTGGCCCGCGGAATTAAATTACAAGCCAGGAGCCGGCGCAGCGCCACCTGCTAAGCCGGCCGCGATATTAGCGAATACCTCGAGCAGTCGGCAGCGGCCGCTATCAGGCTGCGGCCCCGCGCTCCATTAATTTGGCCTGCACTCTGCCCCCTGCCGTCCCTCTCCGTAACAGCAATTCTCCACCAGCCCAGTCTCCGACGACCAACACAGTGGATTTCTGTTTCCACATACACTTACTGTACACATATCGTCATCTACCCCATCAGTCCAAAAAGTTCAGAGACTCATTTAATGAAAGTATAAGAAAAATAGGGCCCACGTACACTACTGGCCATTAAAATTGCTACACCAAGAAGAAATGCAGATGGTAAATGGGTATTCATTGGACAAATATATTCTACTAGAACTGACGTGATTATATTTTCACGCAATTTGGGTGCATGGATCCTGAGAAATCAGCACCCAGAACAACCACCTCTGGTCGTAATAACGGCCTTGATATGCCTGGGCATTGAGTCAAACAGAGCTTGGATGGCGTGTACAGGTACATCTGCCCATGCAGCTTTAACACGATACCACAGTTCCTCAAGAGTAGTTACTGCGTTAGATGAGTATGTGCCAAGCAAGATCGTAAGAGATGGAAAAGAGCCACCGTGGTACAACAACCGAGTTAGAAAACTGCTGCGGAAGCAAAGGGAACTTCACAGCAAACATAAACATAGCCAAAGCCTTGCAGACAAACAAAAATTACGCGAAGCGAAATGTAGTGTGAGGAGGGCTATGCGAGAGGCGTTCAATGAATTCGAAAGTAAAGTTCTATGTACTGACTTGGCAGAAAATCCTAAGAAATTTTGGTCTTATGTCAAAGCGGTAGGTGGATCAAAACAAAATGTCCAGACACTCTGTGACCAAAATGGTACTGAAACAGAGGATGACAGACTAAAGGACGAAATACTAAATGTCTTTTTCCAAAGTTGTTTCACAGAGGAAGATTGCACTGTAGTTCCTTCTCTAGATTGTCGCACAGATGACAAAATGGTAGATATCGAAATAGACGATAGAGGGATAGAGAAACAATTAAAATCGCTCAAAAGAGGAAAGGCCTCTGGACCTGATGGGATACCAGTTCAATTTTACACAGAGTACGCGAAGGAATTTGCCCCCCTTCTTGCAGTGATGTACCGTAGGTCTCTAGAAGAGCGTAGCGTTCCAAAGGATTGGAAAAGGGCTCAGGTCATCCCCGTTTTCAAGAAGGGACGTCGAACAGATGTGCAGAACTATAGACCTATATCTCTAACGTCGATCAGTTGTAGAATTTTGGAACACGTATTGTGTTCGAGTATAATGACTTTTCTGGAGACTAGAAATCTACTCTGTAGGAATCAGCATGGGTTTCGAACAAGACGGTCATGTGAAACCCAGCTCGCGCTATTCGTCCACGAGACTCAGAGGGCCATAGACACGGGTTCACAGGTAGATGCCGTGTTTCTTGACTTCCGCAAGGCGTTCGATACAGTTCCCCACAGTCGTTTAATGAACAAAGTAAGAGCATATGGACTATCAGACCAATTCTGTGATTGGATTGAGCAGCTCCTAGATAACAGGACGCAGCATGTCATTCTCAATGGAGAGAAGTCTTCCGAAGTAAGAGTGATTTCAGGTGTGCCGCAGGGGAGTGTCATAGGACCGTTGCTATTCACAATATACATAAATGACCTGGTGGATGACATCGGAAGTTCACTGAGGCTTTTTGCAGATGATGCTGTGGTGTATCGAGAGGTTGTAACAATGGAAAATTGTACTGAAATGCAGGAGGATCTGCAGCGAATTGACGCATGGTGCAGGGAATGGCAATTGAATCTCAATGTAGACAAGTTTAATGTGCTGCGAATACACAGAAAGATAGCAGGTCAGCAACTGGAAGCAGTTAATACCATTAATTATCTGGGAGTACGCATTAGGAGCGATTTAAAATGGAATTATCATATAATGTTGATCGTCGGTAAAGCAGATGCCAGACTGAGATTCATTGGAAGAATCCTAAGGAAATGCAATCCGAAAACAAAGGAAGTAGGTTACAGTACGCTTGTTCGCCCACTGCTTGAATACTGCTCAGCAGTGTGGGATCCGTACCAGATAGGGTTGATAGAAGATATAGAGAAGATCCAACGGAGAGCAGCGCGCTTCGTTACAGGATCATTTAGTAATCGCGAAAGCGTTACGGAGATGATAGATAAACTCCAGTGGAAGACTCTGCAGGAGAGACGCTCAGTAGCTCGGTACGGGCTTTTGTTGAAGTTTCGAGAACATACTTTCACCGAAGAGTCAAGCAGTATATTGCTCCCTCCTACGTATATCTCGCGAAGAGACCGTGAGGATAAAATCAGAGAGATTAGAGCCCACACAGAAGCATACCGACAATCCTTTCCACGAACAATACGAGACTGAAATAGAAGGGGGAACCGATAGAGGTACTCAAGGTACCCTCCGCCACACACCGTCAGGCGGCTTGCGGAGTATGGATGTAGATGTAGAGCCAATTGCTCGGCCACCATTCACCAGACGTTTTCATTTGGTGAGAGATGTGGAGAATGTGCTGGCTAGGGCAGCAGTCGAACATTTTCTGTATCCAGAAAGGCCCATACAGGACTTGCAACATGCGGTCGTGCATTATCCTGCTGAAATGTAGGGTTTCGCAGGGATCGAATGAAGGGAAGAGCCACGGGTCGTAACACATCTGAAATGTAACGCCCACTGTTCAAAGTGCCGTCAATGCGAACAAGAGAGGACCGAGACGTGTAACCAATGGCACCCCATACCATCACGCCGCGTGATACGCCAGTATGGCGATGATGAATACATGCTTCCAATGTGCGTTCACCGCGATGTCGCCAAACACGGATGCGACCATCATGACGCTGCAAACAGAACCTGGATTCATCCGAAAAAATGACGTTTTGCCATTCGTGCACCCAGGTTGGTCGATGAGTACACCATCGCAGGCGCTCCTGTCTATGATGCAGCGTCAAGGGTAACCGCAGCCACGGTCTCCGAGCTGATAGTCCATGCTGCTGCAAACGTCTTCGAACTGTTCGTGCGGATGGTTGTTGACTTGCAAACGTCCTCATCTGTTGACTCAGCGATCGGGACGTGGCTGCACGATCCGTTACGGCCATGCGGATAAGATGCCTGTCATCTAGACTGCTAGTGATACGATGCCGTTGGGACCCAGCACGGCGTTCCGCATTACCCTCCTGAACCCACCGATCCCATATTCTGCTAACAGTCATTAGATCTCGACGCGAGCAGAAATGTCGCGATACGATAAACCGCAGTAGCGATAGGCTACAATCCGATCTTTATCAAAGTCGGAAACGTGATGGCACGCATTTCTCCTCCTTACACGAGGCATCACAACAACGTTTCTCCAGGCAACACCGGTCAACTGCTGTTTGTGTATGATAAATCGGTTGGAAACTTTCCTCATGTCAGCACGTTGTAGGTGTCGTCACCGGCGCCAGCCTTGTGTGAATGCTCTGAAAAGCTGCTTATTTGCATATCACAGCATCTCCTTCCTGTCGGTTAAATTTCGCGTCTGTAGCATGTCATCTTTGTGGTGTAGTAATTTCAATGACCAGTAGTGTATTTTTATTAATTTGTGAGCAACAATATCCATCTACCTATAAAGATGAGTGTTAGTTTATTTATTTGTAATTCATACAAATCTACAGCTTTATTCCCATCTTGAAAAAAATTTTGCACAGTTTACCAACACGACAAGAGGAAGATCACTGTCTCCATAGCATTTCGCATCTGACTTGAATATATAATATATAAAGGGGAAATATCGTTACCAAAATATCTCTAAAAGCTCTTGGCCAGAGTAGTTCAATATTCTACATGACCCCCTGATGAACATTAGGTGAAGATAGGCATATATTTCTTAATATTCACAATACATAAGTATATACTGAAGTTACAAGTCATGGGATAGCGATATGCACAGACACAGATGGCCATGGTGTCGTGTGCACAATGTATACAATGCCAGTGCGGTGACAGAGCTATCATTTGTACTCAGGTGGTTCATGTGGAAAGGTTTCCGACGTGACTATGTGCTTATGGCCGCATGACGGGAATTAACAGAACGTGGAATGCCAGTTGATGCTATACGCATCGGAAATTCCATTTCTGAAAACGTTAGGAAATTCAGTATTCAAAGATCCATGGCGTCAAGTGCGTGCCGAAAATACCATATTTCAGACATTACATCACCGGGCACTGCAGGTAGTTGTTGTTGTTGTGGTCTTCAGTCCTGAGACTGGTTAGATGCAGCTCTCCATGATACTCTATCCTGTGTAAGCTTCCTCATCTCCCAGTACCTACTGCAACCTACATCCTTCTGAATCTGCTTAGTGTATTCATCTCTTGGTCTCCCTCTACGATTTTTACCTTCCACGCTGCCCTCCAATACTAAATTGGTGATCCCTTGATGCCTCAGAACATGTCCTACCAACCGATCCCTTCTTATGGTCAAGTTGTGCCACAAACTTCTCTTCTCCCCAATCCTATTCCATACTTCCTCATTAGATATGTGATCTACCCATCTAATCTTCAGCAGTCTTCTGTAGCACCACATTTCGAAAGCTTCTATTCTCTTCTTGTCCAAACTATTTACCGTCCATGTTTCACTTCCATACATGGCTACACTCCATACAAATACTTTCAGAAACAACTTCCTGACACTTAAATCTATACTCGATGTTAACAAATTTCTCTTCTTCAGAAACGCTTTCCTTGCCATTGCCAGTCTACATTTTATATCCTCTCTAGTTCGACCATCATCAGTTATTTTGCTCCCCAAATAGCAAAACTCCTTTACTAATTTAAGTGTCTCATTTCCTAATCTAATACCCTCAGCATCACCCGACTTAATTCGACTACATTCCATTATCCTCGTTTTGCTTTTGTTGATGTTCATCTTATATCCTCCCTTCAAGACATCATCCATTCCGTTCAACTGCTCTTCCAAGTCTTTTTCTGTCTCTGGCAGAATTACAATGTCATCGGCGAACCTCAAAGTTTTTATTTCTTTTCCATGGATTTTAATGCCTACTCCGAACTTTTCTTTTGTTTCCTTTACTGCTTGCTCAATATGCAGATTGAATAACATCGGGGAGAGGCTACAACCCTGTCTTACTCCCTTCCTAACCACTGCTTCCCTTTCATGTCCCTCGACTCTTATAACTGCCATCTGGTTTCTGTACAAATTGTAAATAGCCTTTCGCTCCCTGTATTTTACCCCTTCCACCTTTAGAATTTGAAAGAGAGTATTCCAGTCAACATTGTCAAAAGCTTTCTCTATGTCTACAAATGCTAGAAACGTAGGTTTGCCTTTCCTTAATCTTTCTTCTAAGATAAGTCGTAAGGTCAGTATTGCCTCACGTGTTCCAGTATTTCTACGGAATCCAAACTGATCTTCCCCGAGGTCGGCTTCTACTAGTTTTTCCATTCGTCTGTAAAGAATTCGTGTTAGTATTTTGCAGCTGTGGCTTATTAAACTGATTGTTCGGCAATTTTCACATCTGTCAACACCTGCTTTCTTTGGGATTTGAATTATTATATTCTTCTTGAAGTCTGAGGGTATTTCGCCTGTTTCATACATCTTGCTCACCAGATGGTAGAGTTTTGTCAGGACTGGCTCTCGCAAGGCCGTCTGTAGTTCCAATGGAATGTTGTCTACTCCGGGGGCCTTGTTTCGACTCAGGTCTTTCAATGCTCTGTCAAACTCTTCACGCAGTATCGTATCTCCCATTTCATCTTCATCTACATCCTCTTACATTTCCATAATATTGTCCTCAAGTACATCGCCCTTGTATAGACCTTCTATATACTCCTTCCACCTTTCTGCTTTCCCTTCTTTGCTTAGAACTGGGTTTCCATCTGAGCTCTTGATGTTCATACAAGTGGTTCTCCTATCTCCAAAGGTCTCTTTAATTTTCCTGTAGGCAGTATCTATCTTACCCCTAGTGAGATAAGCCTCTACATCCTTACATTTGTCCTCTAGCCATCCCTGCTTAGCCATTTTGCACTTCCTGTCGATCTCATTTTTGAGACGTTTGTATTCCTTTTTGCCTGCTTCATTTACTGCATTTTTATATTTTCTCCTTTCATCAATTAAATTCAATATTTCTTCTGTTACCCAAGGATTTCTACTAGCCCTCGTCTTTTTACCTACTTGATCCTCTGCTGCCTTCACTACTTCATTCCTCAAAGCTACCCATTCTTCTTCTACTGTATTTCTTTACCCCATTCCTTTCAATTGTTCCCTTATGCTCTCCCTGAAACTCTGTACAACCTCTGGTTCCTTCAGTTTATCCAGGTCCCATCTCCTTAAATTCCCACCTTTTTGCATTTCTTCAGTTTTAATCTACAGGTCATAACCAATAGATTGTGGTCAGAGTCCACATCTGCCCCTGGAAATGTCTTACAATTTAAAACCTGGTTCCTAAATCTCTGTCTTACCATTATATTATCTATCTGATACCTTTTAGTATCTCCAGGGTTCTTCCATGTATACTACCTTCTATCATGATTCTTAAACCAAGTGTTAGCTATGATTAAGTTGTGCTCTGTGCAAAATTCTACCAGGCGGCTTCCTCTTTCATTTCTTAGCCCCAATCCATATTCACCTACTATGTTTCCTTCTCTCCCTTTTCCTACACTCGAATTCCAGTCACCAGTGACTATTAAATTTTCGTCTCCCTTCACTGTCTGAATAATTTCTTTTATTTCATCATACATTTCTTCAATTTCTTCGTCATCTGCAGAGCTAGTTGGCATATAAACTTGTACTACTGTAGTAGGTGTGGGCTTCGTATCTATCTTGGCCACAATAATGCGTTCACTATGCTGTTTGTAGTAGCTTACTCGCATTCCTATTTTCCTATTCATTATTAAACCTACTCCTGCATTACCCCTATTTGACTTTGTGTTTATAACCCTGTAGTCACCTGACCAGAAGTCTTGTTCCTCCTGCCACCGAACTTCACTAATTCCCACTATGTCTAACTTTAACCTATCCATTTCCCTTTTTAAATTTTCTAACCTACCTGCCCGATTAAGGGATCTGACATTCCACGCTCCGATCCGTAGAACTCCAGTTTTCTTTCTGCTGATAACGACATCCTCTTGAGTAGTCCCCGCCCGGAGATCCGAATGGGGGACTATTTTACCTCCGGAATATTTTACCCAAGAGGACGCCATCATCATTTAATCATACAGTAAAGCTGCATGCCCTCGGGAAAAATTACGGCCGTAGTTTCCCCTTGCTATCAACCGTTCGCAGTACCAGCCCAGCAAGGCCGTTTTGGTTATTGTTACAAGGCCAGATCAGTCAATCATCCAGACTGTTGCCCTTGCAACTACTGAAAAGGCTGCTGCCCCTCTTCAGGAACCACACGTTTGTCTGGCCTCTCAGCAGATACCCCTCTGTTGTGGTTGTACCTACGGTACGGCTATCTGTATCGCTGAGGCACGCAAGCCTCCCCACCAACGGCAAGGTCCATGGTTCATGGGGGGGCAGGTAGTACATATTGTAAAAGTGGGTGTATGGTCGCATGTTTCACATCTCCTAAGCCACTGGATCGATTTCAACCAAATTTGGTACATATGTCTCTTACAGTCTGAAAAAAACCACTGTGCGGGTAAGAAACATAGGCAAAGGTCCCGAGTTCGAGTCTCGGTCGGGCACACAGTTTTAATCTGCCAGGAAGTTTCATATCAGCGCACACTCCATTGCAGAGTGAAAATCTCATTCTGGAAGAAACATATTCTTCTCAAAGGGTTGAGGTGAAGAAGAAGCGTAGCCCACGACGTGCAAATTGCGGGACGACGTTCATCCAGTACTTGAGAATGGGAGCGCTTAGTGACTTGCAACAAAGAGTACACATCTTTACGCGATGTTTTCTACCTCACAGACCCCACAAAATGATGAAAAGGAAAAACCTGTCTCTTACTATATTTTCACTTCTCGTCCAGTAGAGTGCCGAATCAGGCATGATCTTTTAATTTATAACTTCTTTACTAATAATTCTATTTGCAACAAATTTTGCAGACAGTATGTCTACATATACCACTAAACGCACGCGCAAAAATATATTATTGTATGACACGTGGTTCAGGAAATAGGTCATCATAAAGATTGAGAAAACGAAATTTTGGGCCGAAATTCACTAGAGATATAGTTGAAATGTGTGTACAAATATGTTGTTGTTGTGGTCTTCAGTCTGGAGGCTGGTAGGAAGCAGCTCTCCATGCTACTCTATCCTCTTCAAGCTTCTTCATCTCCGAATAACTACTGCAAACCTGCATCCTTCTGAATCTGCTTAGTGTATTCGTCTCTTGGTCTCCTTCTACGATTTTTACCCTCCATGCTTCGCCCCAATATTAAATTGGTGATACCTTGATGCCTCAAAACGTGTCCTACCAACCGACGTCTTCTTCTAGTCGAGTTGTGCCACAAACTTCTCTTCTCCCCAATTCTGTTCAGTACCTCCTCATTAGCTGCGTGATCTACCCATCTAATTTTCAGCATTATTCCATAGCACCACATTTCGAAAGCTTCTATTCTCTTCTTGTCCAAACTATTTATCATCCATGTTCACTCCCGTACATGACTATACTCCAAACAAATAGTTTCAGAAAGGACTTCCGATGTTAACAAATTTCTCTTCCTCAGAAACGCTTTCCTCGCCATAGGCAGTCTGTATTTTATATCCTCTCTACTTCGACTATCATCAGTTATTTCACTGCCCAAACAGCAAAACACATTTACTACTTTAAGTGTCCCAATTTCTAGCCTAATTCCCTCAGCGTCACCTGATTTCGTTCGACTACATTCCATTATCCTCGTTTTGCTTTTACTGATGTTCAACTTATATCCTCCTTTCAAGACACTGTCCATTCTATTCAGCTGCTCTTCCCGATCTTTTGCTGTCTCTGACAGAATTCCAATGTCGTCAGCAAACCTCTAAGTTTTTATTACTTCTCCATAGATTTTAATGCCTACTACAAATTTTTCTTTTGTTTCCTTTACTGCTTGCTCAATGTACAGATTCAATAACATTGGGGATAGGCTACAACCCTGTCTCACTCCCTTCTCAACCAATGCTTCCCTTTCATGCCCCTCGACTCTTATAGCTGTCATCTGGTTTCTGTACAAATTCTGAATAGCCTTTCGCTGCCTGTATTTAACACTTGCCGCCTTCAGAATTTGAAAGAGAGTATTCAACTCAACATTGTCAAAAGCTTTTTCTACGTCTACAAAGTTTAGAAACGTAGGTTTGCCTTTCCTAAACCTATCTTCTAAGATAAGTCTTAGGGTTACTACTGCCTCGAGTGTTCCAACATTTCTACGGAATCCAAACTGATCTTCCCCAATGTCAACTTCTATGAGTTTTTTTCATTCGTTTGTAAAGAAACAAATATACGCTCATTAAGGAAATTGTAGAAGGTGGTGCCACACAATGTGGCACTACATAAAACAGGCGCTAATAGCCTAGTCACATAGGGAACACACACGACACAGATCTGTAAGTTGAGAAAACCGTCACGAAACACATGTGCTACAAAACGCCACTGTTTCCTGCACATGCACCCCGACATCAATATGGGATATGATCACCATGCACACGTACACAGGCCGCATAGCGGGTTGGCATACTCTGGATCAGGTGGTCGAGCAGCTGCTGGGGTATAGCCTCCCATTCTAGGACCAGTGCCCGTCGGAGCTCCTGAAGTGTCCTAGGTGTTTGAAGGCACGCTGCTATACGTCGACCGAGAGCATTCCAGACGTGCTCGATGGGATTTAGGTCTGGAGACCAGGCAGGCCACTCCATTCGCCTGATATCTTTTGTTTCAAGGTACTCCTCCACAATGGCAGCTCGGTGGGGCCGTGTGTTATCAACCATCAGGAGGAAGGTGGGACCTACTGCACCCCTGAAAAGGCGGACACACTGGTGAAAAATAACGTCCCAATATACTTGACCTTTTACAGTTCCTCTGTCAAAGACATGCAGGGGTGTACGTGCACCAATCATAATCCCAACCCACACCATCAAACCACGACCTCCATACAGGTCGCTTTCAAGGACATTAAGGGTTTGGTATCTGGTTCCTGGTTCACGCCAGGTGAAAACCCGGCGAGAATCAATGTTCAGACTATACCTTGACTCGTCCGTGAGCATAACCTGGGACCACTGTTCCAGTGACCATGTACTGTGTTCTTGACACCAGGCTTTACGGGCTCTCCTGTGACCAGGGGTCAGTGGAATGCACCTTGCATATATACGGGCGAATAAACCATGTCTGTTCAGTCGTCTGTAGACTGTGTGTCTGGAGACAACTGTTCCAGTGACTGCGGTAAGGTCCCTAGTAAGGCTACCTGCAGTACTCCGTGGACGTCTGCGGGCACAGATGGTGAGATATCGGTCTTCTTGTGGTGTTGTACGCTGTGGACGTCCCGTACTGTAGGGCCTGGACATGTTTCCTGTATGCTGGAATCGTTGCCATAATCTTGAGATCATACTTTGTGGCACACGAAGGGTTCGTGCTACGACCTGCTGTATTTCACCAGCCTCCAATCGCTCTAGTATTCTACCCCTCATAACGTCATCAATTTGTGTTCTTTGAGCCACTTTCAACACACAGTCACCATTAACAAATCTGAAAACGTTTTTACACTTATTCGCTGCACCGTACTCTGACATGCACCTACACACCTCTGCGTATGTGGACTGCTACCAGCGCCACCATACGACGACCGCAGGTCAGATGCACCGCATGGTAATACCCCGAGGTGATTTAAACCCGCCAACCGCGCGCCATAGCGTTGTTTCACTATGTATCAGCATTATCCGTAATTTATGAGCGTGATTGTATGTGTACAGATTTATGTGAAGTATATTAAATATAAGTTAAGTAAATGTGACGTGTAGAAATGTGGGCAAAGGCACACGTACCAAGCTTGTAAATTCCTGGACCGATTTCAGTCAAACTTGATACAATGTGAAAAAATACTGTGGGGCTAACAGCCAGCAACCTCCTATTGGGGAGGAGTGATAACATGGACAGGGAAGGGGGAGGGGGAAACATACAAACAGAGAGGGGGGAGGAGGAGATGGACAAAGAGAGAGGGGGAGAGGATTGAGAAATGGACACAGAAAGGAAAGAGGATGAGATGGACACAAAAGGGAAAGAGGAGGAGATTGGCAGAGAGAGAGGGGAGGAGAAATGAACATGGAGGAGGTATGGACAGACAGAGAGTGAGGATGAGATAGACACAGGGAGGAGGAGGAGATTGACAGAGGGGGGAGGAGCAGATGGATACTGAGAGGGGTGGGAGTAGCAGATGGACGCCGAGAAGGGCAGAAGGAGATGGACAAAATAGGGGGATGGAGGAAATGGACTAATCGAATTGGAATAAATACATACCCTGGCAATGCCGGGTACTTGGTTAGTTTTCTGTAATCCAAAATTGTTAATTCTTGTGCCAGTCTTCACAAGGGCATCTCGGTCATGAAATAGTCTACATCTACATCATACTTCGCAATCAACCTAATGGTGTGTGGCGGAGGGTACTTTGGGTACCACTATCTGATCCCTCCAACTCTGTCCCACTCGCGAATAGTGCGTGAAAAGAATGATTGTCGGTAAGCCTCTGTATTGGCTCTAATTTCTCGAAATGTCTGGTCGTGGTCAATACGCGAGATGTATGTGGGGGGAAGTAATATGCTGTGCGACTCCTCCCGAAAAGTGCTGTCCCGAAATTTCGATAGTAAATCTCTCTGTGATGCACGACGTCTCTCTTGTAGCGCCTGCCAGTGGAGTTTGTTTAGCATCTCCGTAACGCTCTCTCGCCAGCTAAACGGTCCCATGACGAAATGCGCCGCTCTTCGTCGGATCTTCTCTATCTCCTCTGTCAGTCCTACCTGATAGGGACCCCAAGAAGATGAACAATACTCAAGAATCGGACGAACAAGCGCCTTATAAGCCACTTCTTTCGTGAATGATTTACATTTCCTTAAGAGTCCTCCGATGAATCTGAGTCTGGTGTCAGCTTTTCCCACTATCTGTTTTATGTAGTCGTTCGACTTAAGTTCGCTCTGGATAGTTACGCCTAGATATTTTACGGCAGACGCCGTCTCCAGCTGTTTGTCATCAATAGTGTAGCTGTAAAGTAGTGGATTTTTTTGCTATGTATGCACAGTATGTTACATTTATTTACGTTCAGGGTCAACTTCCAGTGCCTGCACCATTCATCAATCTGCAGGTCGTTCTGCAAATTCTTACTATCTTCTGGCGTTGTTACTTTGGCGTAGACAACTGCATTACCGAATAGCCTTAAAGAACATCCGACGCTTTCTACTAGATCATTTACATATATTGTAAATATCAACGGTCCTATCACACTCCCCTGTGCTACTCCAGATATTATCTTTACATCTGTCGATTTAGTTCCGTTAAGGGCAAAAAAAGTCTTGAATCTAATCGCAAGACTGCTCCGACACTCCATAAGCTCATATTTCTTTCATTAAACGGCAATGCAGGAGGGTGACAAATGCCTTACTGAAATCAAGGAACACGGCATCAACCTGAACGCCGTTGTCCACTGCACTGTGGATCTCATGGAGGAACAGAGCGAGCTGAGTTTCGCAGGATCTCTGTCTGTAATTTGTCTGTAATTTGAGAGCTACCAAGTAACACTTATCCCAAAAATGCTCTCGTTGTTTGCCTCATGTTTCTATTAGGCATGTTCTGTGTGCAAGAATATGCCCTCCAGCAACAGCAAAACTCAAAAAGTTTCAAGTTTACTTATTGATCTTTGTGGCCTATATTAATGGGCAGTTTAGTTGAACTGTGATGTGATCAACACGTACTGTGGATTATCATTGTCATCAAACTGAGCCAAAACTAGACTCACTAGAAAACTTTTCCAGGTGTATATAAATGAACCAATTGAAATTTGGCAGGTGTGTAGAAGGGTAAAAAAAAAGCAATATATATTTTTTCATTTTCACCCAGTCTCGCTTGTAAGGGATAAAATACACCCCAAAATATAATTTAGCATAACAGGTTTAGATGGTATATCTTAGAAACCATGATATTTAAAAATGTGTTTCATATACAAGTTTAAATGTGATTAACATTGTTGAAAACTGCATAATAAGCTTTTGTAGGCGTTTGAATTTTTTCTCGATATCCCTCCACCATTTATTAACTTTGAAAAATGAAAACTTTTGTTACGAGTACAATATAAGTTAAAGATGCTTTCACACCATCCCATACATATGTAATAAAGCAGGTTTCTGAAATGCCGTATTTGAAAAATACACTGTGCACAACATTCGATCAGAGTATTTCCAACAGAACTAAGTTAATATCTAAACGTTTATTATTATTCTATTTATTTGTTTTATTTATGTTTTAAACTTTGTATGTGTTTTGTTAATTGAAAATAATAAGTGACTCACTGACATGATACAAAATCCTTATAGTAAACATAATGATTTTTACATGATACACATAAAATGAATAAAAGTTGTAGACATAATACACATGATGCACAACAGAATATGAATTCAGCGGGATATCAAATTGTAGCGAGTGATTCTTCAAATATCCTGTTTACACCAGAAATATTTCAGTACTCTGAACAACCTTGGCGAAAAGAACTTATTATTGCAGCTTGATTATATTGTTTCTCTAGTGGAGGTTGACATCACAGTTATTCAACAGAGCTCCCTGCCGCCGTTGGATAAGCAGCTGCAGCAGCAAGTCGTATACTCCTAGTTCATTCATTTGTTACATAGTTTAATTCTTAATTTCTTTGCGTGTTTTTGGTACTTGCATTGTTTAAATCATAAATTTCGGGCGTATTATAGTATTTGAGAGTTGTAGCATCGCGTTTTAGTACCTGAAGAGTGTAAATTCGCGTAGTCGTCTGTGTTCTGTTTTTGTTTTGAACGGCCAGTGTCGGTTGGTCACAGTCAGTGTGCTCCCTACCGCCGTTGGATAAGCAGCTGCAGCAGCAAGTCGTATACTCCTAGCTCACTCATTTGTTACATAGTTTAATTCTTAATTTCTTTGCGTGTTTTTGGTACTTGCATTGGTTAATTCATAAATTTCGGGCGTATTATAGTATTTGAGAGTTGCAGCATCGCGTTTTAGTACTGAATAGTGTAAATTAGCGTAGTCGTCTGTCTTCTGTTTTTGTTTTGAACGGCCAGTGTCGGTTGGTCAGTCAGTGTGCTCCCTGCCGCCGTTGGATAAGCAGCTGCAGCACCAAGTCGTATACTCCTAGCTCACTCATTTGTTACATAGTTTAATTCTTAATTTCTTTGCGTGTTTTTGGTACTTGCATTGTTTAAATCATAAATTTCGGGCGTATTATAGTATTTGAGGGTTGTAGCATCGCGTTTTAGTACCTGAATAGTGTAAAATCGCGTAGTCTCCTTCCGCCGCCGAGCAGTGTGTCAGCAGTGCACAAGTGGCAGCATTACTACATTTACTAGGCAATCTTGTATTTTAATAACCGTTTAAATTTTGTGTCGATTTGTTTGCGCTCGCTGTAGATTAGTTCAGACGTTCTTTGCACAAGTTTTTAGCATGGATAGGGACTGCAACTGCTTTGTTCGGATGCAGGCTGAGTTGGCATCCCTTCGCTCCCAGCTTCAGGCAGTGTTGGCTTCGGTCACACAGCTTCAGGCTGTTGCCAATGGTCATCACTGTGGGGGTCCGGATGGGGGTTTGTCAGGGACAGCCAGCTCGTCCCACGCATCCCCCGATCGGACTACGACTGTGGTTGCCCGGGATACTGCCCGCATTGAGGCTGATCCCTCACCTGTGGTAGAGTGGGAGGTCGTCTCAAGGTGTGGCAGGGGGCGAAAGACATTCCGGAGGGCTGAGCGGAAGGCCTCTCCAGTTTGTCTGACGAACCGGTTTCAGGCTCTGTCTCAGGCTGATACTGATCTTCGGCCTGACATGGCTGCTTGTCCTGTTCCAGAGGTTGCCCCTCAGTCTGCAAGATCCGGGCGGTCGCAGAGGGTGGGCTTACTGGTAGTTGGGAGCTCCAACGTCAGGCGCGTAATGGGGCCCCTTAGGGATATGGCAGCAAGGGAGGGGAAGAAAACCAAAGTGCACTCCGTGTGCATACCGGGGGGAGTCATTCCAGATGTGGAAAGGGTCCTTCCGGATGCCATGAAGGGTACAGGGTGCACCCATCTGCAGGTGGTCGCTCATGTCGGCACCAATGATGTGTGTCGCTATGGATCGGAGGAAATCCTCTCTGGCTTCCAGCGGCTATCTGATTTGGTGAAGACTGCCAGTCTCGCTAGTGGGATGAAAGCAGAGCTCACCATCTGCAGCATCGTCGACAGGACTGACTGCGGACCTTTGGTACAGAGCCGAGTGGAGGGTCTGAATCAGAGGCTGAGACGGTTCTGCGACCGTGTGGGCTGCAGATTCCTCGACTTGCGCCATAGGGTGGTGGGGTTTCGGGTTCCGCTGGATAGGTCAGGAGTCCACTACACGCAACAAGCGGCTACACGGGTAGCAGGGGTTGTGTGGCGTGGGCTGGGCGGTTTTTTAGGTTAGATGGCCTCGGGCAAGTACAGAAAGGGCAACAGCCTCAACGGGTATGGGGCAAAGTCAGGACATGCGGGGACCAAGCAGCAATCGGTATTGTAATTGTAAACTGTCGAAGCTGCGTTGGTAAAGTACCGGAACTTCAAGCGCTGATAGAAAGCACCGAAGCTGAAATCGTTATAGGTACAGAAAGCTGGCTGAAGCCAGAGATAAATTCTGCCGAAATTTTTACATACGTACAGACGGTGTTTAGAAAGGATAGATTGCATGCAACCGGTGGTGGAGTGTTCGTTGCTGTTAGTAGTAGTTTATCCTGTAGTGAAGTAGAAGTGGATAGTTCCTGTGAATTATTATGGGTGGAGGTTACACTCAACAACCGAGCTAGGTTAATAATTGGCTCCTTTTACCGACCCCCCGACTCAGCAGCATAAGTGGCAGAACAGCTGAGAGAAAATTTGGAATACATTTCACATAAATTTTCTCAGCATGTTATAGTCTTAGGCGGAGATTTCAATTTACCAGATATAGACTGGGACACTCAGATGTTTAGGACGGGTGGTAGGGACAGAGCATCGAGTGACATTATACTGAGTGCACTATCCGAAAATTACCTCGAGCAATTAAACAGAGAACCGACTCGTGGAGATAACATCTTGGACCTACTGATAACAAACAGACCCGAACTTTTCGACTCTGTAAGCGCAGAACAGGGAATCAGTGATCATAAGGCCGTTGCAGCATCCCTGAATATGGAAGTTAATAGGAATATAAAAAAGGGAGGAAGGTTTATCTGTTTAGCAAGAGTAATAGAAGGCAGATTTCAGGCTACCTAACAGATCAAAACGAAAATTTCTGTTCCGACACTGACAATGTTGAGGGTTTATGGAAAAAGTTCAAGGCAATCGTAAAATGCGTTTTAGACAGGTACGTGCCGAGTAAAACTGTGAGGGACGGGAAAACCCCACCGTGGTACAACAAAAAAGTTGGGAAATTACTGCGAAAGCAAAGAGAGCTTCACTCCAAATTTAAACGCAGCCAAAACCTCTCAAACAAACAGAAGCTAAACGATGTCAAAGTTAGCGTAAGGAGGGCTATGCGTGAAGCGTTTAGTGAATTCGAAAGTAAAATACTAGGTACCGACTTGACAGAAAATCCTAGGAAGTTCTGGTCTTACGTTAAATCAGTAAGTGGCTCGAAACAGCATCTCCAGACACTCCGGGATGATGATGGTATTGAAACAGAGGATGACAAGCGTAAAGCTGAAATACTAAACACCTTTTTCCAAAGCTGTTTCACAGAGGAAGACCGCACTGCAGTTCCTTCTCTAAATCCTCGCACAAACGAAAAAATGGCTGACATCGAAATAAGTGTCCAAGGAATAGAAAAGTAACTGGAATCACTCAACAGAGGAAAGTCCACTGGACCTGACGGGATACCAATTCAATTCTACACAGAGTACGCGAAAGAACTTGCCTCCCTTCTAACAGCCGTGTACCGCAAGTCTCTAGAGGAACGGAAGGTTCCAAATGATTGGAAAAGAGCACAGGTAGTCCCAGTCTTCAAGAAGGGTCGTCGAGCAGATGCGCAAAACTATAGACCTATATCTCTGACGTCGATCTGTTGTAGAATTTTAGAACATGTTTTTTGCTCTAGTATCATGTCGTTTTTGGAAACTCAGAATCTACTATGTAGGAATCAACATGGATTCCGGAAACAGCGATCGTGTGAGACCCAACTCGCTCTATTTGTTCATGAGATCCAGAAAATATTAGATACAGGCTCCCAGGTAGATGCTATTTTTCTTGACTTCCGGAAGGCGTTCGATACAGTTCCGCACTGTCGCCTGATAAACAAAGTAAGAGCCTACGGAATATCAGACCAGCTGTGTGGCTGGATTGAAGAGCTTTTAGCAAACAGAACACAGCATGTTGTTATCAACGGAGAGACGTCTACAGACGTTAAAGTAACCTCTGGCGTGCCACAGGGGAGTGTTATGGGACCATTGCTTTTCACAATATATATAAATGACCTAGTAGATAGTGTCGGAAGTTCCATGCGGCTTTTCGCGGATGATGCTGTAGTATACAGAGAAGTTGCAGCATTAGAAAATTGTAGCGAAATGCAGGAAGATCTGCAGCGAATAGGCACTTGGTGCTGGGAGTGGCAACTGACCCTTAACATAGACAAATGTAATGTATTGAGCATACATAGAAAGAAGGATCCTTTATTGTATGATTATATGATAGCGGAACAAACACTGGTAGCAGTTACTTCTGTAAAATATCTGGGAGTATGCGTGCGGAACGATTTGAAGTGGAATTATCATATAAAATTAATTGTTGGTAAGGCGGGTACCAGGTTGAGATTCATTGGGAGAGTCCTTAGAAAATGTAGTCCATCAACAAAGGAGGTGGCTTACAAAACACTCGTTCGACCTATACTTGAATATTGCTCATCAGTGTGGGATCCGCACCAGATCGGGTTGACGGAGGAGATAGAGAAGATCCAAAGAAGAGCGGCGCGTTTCGTCACAGGGTTATTTGATAACCGTGATAGCGTTACGGAGATGTTTAACAAACTCAAGTGGCAGACTCTGCAAGAGAGGCGCTCTGCATCGCAGTGTAGCTTGCTCGCCAGGTTTCGAGAGGGTGCGTTTCTGGATGAGGTATCGAATATATTGCTTCCCCCTACTTATACCTCCCGAGGAGATCACGAATGTAAAATTAGAGAGATTAGAGCGCGCACAGAGGCTTTCAGACAGTCGTTCTTCCCGCGAACCATACGCGACTGGAACAGGAAAGGGAGGTAATGACAGTGGCACGTAAAGTGCCCTCCGCCACACACCGTTGGGTGGCTTGCGGAGTATAAATGTAGATGTAAATGTAGATGTAAATATGAAAATTTTCCACAAAGTTCTTCCAACGTCAAAAGTCACATCTGTCCAGTGACTGTTTTTGAATCATCTTGTCAACACTTCGAGTAGCTGATTTTTGACCACAAGGTCACTTATGTATAACAGGCTTATTATATTTACATGTACATTAATTTGAAGTATTATGAGGATTATTTGCATGGTGTGTCCATGAGGCTATGTACCGAAATTCAACCATTTTTGTTGAAAATTTATTTGTCTGTCATATAGGGTACAGTAACAAATACAATGCCATCATTTAACACTTTCATATTCAGATAACATACAACATAGATAAATTTAAGTAAAAATGATCTTAGGTGGCTTGGGTGTCAACGCATGTAACAAGAAGTTAGTTTGTGGAATCAACCCCTGTCACGAGCGGAGAATGAACACTGATATTTTATATAATAGGCCTATGTATAACAAAAGATATTTCTTTTGCAAATGCATTTTATTTCAGTGTGTTTAGATACTTTTACTGAACCCAGTAATGTTTGACAATTGCTAAATAAATATGGTAACTGAATATAAGTCTGTAATGGGGATCGACAGTGGACTGATTATCAACCTCACTAACACGAGCAATCTCTCCAGAGCTGATGATCTTTGGAAGTTCTTTCTTGACTTGCTTTGTATGTGGATGCTGTTTACTCTGTTTTGTAATCTATTGTTATTAAAACGTATTTATCCAAATCTGCAGCATTCCTGTTTTACATCAATCATGTGAAGTCCAAATCTCCTTCACCCCTCCACCTTTATCCACCCCCTCCTCACCTCTCTCTGTCCATCTCCTCCTCTCCCCTCTCTATATCCGCTTCCTTCCTTCTCCACTCCCTCCCGCCCCCTTTTTATCCATCTACTCTTACCCCTGTCTCTGACCTTGAGCCTTGTTTATTGTTATTGCAAATGAAAACTTCATTGAGAAGTTGCTTAAAATGAATTGGTAAATTGGTTGGCATCTTGGTATACAGGGTATGCGATGTCACCAGTTGCTGGGTCTGTGAGGACAGCTTCAATGATAGTATTTTGCATACTTTTAATCTATGAACAAGTGAGATTTGTTAAGAGTCAGAATTTGGTAACAATATACATCAACATGTCTTGTCCATGTCCAATTTTTCTATGTAGTCTCCATCACGTTCTATGGCCGTATGCCGATGTTGCGGAAGAGCATGTATTCCTTGGTAATAGCTCTTGACCTGTCGGTGTGGCCCTGTATTTACTGCCGACCGACACTCTCGTCATCTTCAAAGTGTGTTCCCAATAGAGAATCTTTAAGTGGCCCAAAGAGATGGAAGTCTGAGGGTGCCAGGTCTGGACTGTAGGGTGGATGAGGCAATGATGTGAGCATTCGTGGAACCTATCGTGAGCACCTCTTTGAATATTCGAGAGTCTCTATCATTGCAGACGTACGTCCAACAATGACCGACAACTGTAGAGCCAATTCCCGAGTTGGGAAGCGCCGCAGGGCACGAATAATGGCGTCCGCATGATTCAACGTGTCTGGAGCAGTGGCTGTGCCTGGGCGTCCCGAGCGTGGCTCAGCATGGCTCTCTGTTTCTGCATTTCCTGAGGCTGTAACTTCCTTTACCCAACTGTACTCCTGTCAACTGCACCATCGCCGTACACTGCACACAAACGTGTATGGATGTTCACTGCGGTTTCTTTTTCTGCATACGAGAACTCAATAACAGCACGCACCTTGTAAGGTGAGTCGTATGTAGACGCCATTTTGACGCTGTACTACGGCTCTGCCATCTGCCAGCATGATTCGAAACTTCGCCGGCGCACAGAGCAAACATCAAATGTGAAGCACCAACAAGGACTTTTATATACAGGTTTTTTCAAAAATGACCGGTATATTTGAAACGGCAATAAAAACTAAACGAGCAGCGATAGAAATACACCGTTTGTTGCAATATGCTTGGGACAACAGTACATTTTCAGGCGGACAAACTTTCGAAATTACAGTAGTTACAATTTTCAACAACAGATGGCGCTGCAAGTGATGTGAAAGATATAGAAGACAACGCAGTCTGTGGGTGCGCCATTCTGTACGTCGTCTTTCTGCTGTAAGCGTGTGCTGTTCACAACGTGCAAGTGTGCTGTAGACAACATGGTTTATTCCTTAGAACAGAGGATTTTTCTGGTGTTGGAATTCCACCGCCTAGAACACAGTGTTGTTGCAACAAGACAAAGTTTTCAATGGAGGTTTAATGTAACCAAAGGACCGACAAGTGATACAATAAAGGATCTGTTTGAAAAATTTCAACGGACTGGGAACGTGACGGATGAACGTGCCGGAAAGGTAGGGCGACCGCGTACGGCAACCACAGAGGGCAACGCGCAGCTAGTGCAGCAGGTGATCCAACAGCGGCCTCCGGTTTCCGTTCGCCGTGTTGCAGCTGCGGTCCAAATGACGCCAACGTCCACATATCGTCTCATGCGCCAGAGTTTACACCTCTATCCATACAAAATTCAAACGCGGCAACCCCTAAGCGCCGCTACCATTGCTGCACGAGAGACAGTCGCTAACGATATAGTGCACAGGATTGATGACGGCGATATGCATGTGGGCAGCATTTGGTTTACTGACGAAGCTTATTTTTACCTGGACGGCTTCGTCAATAAACAGAACTGGCGCATATGGGGAACCGAAAAGCCCCATGTTGCAGTCCCATCGTCCCTGCATCCTCAAAAAGTACTGGTCTGGGCCGCCATTTCTTCCAAAGGAATCATTGGCCCATTTTTCAGATCCGAAACGATTACTGCATCACGCTATCTGGACATTCTTCGTGAATTTGTGGCGGTACAAACTGCCTTAGACGACACTGCGAACACCTCGTGGTTTATGCAAGATGGTGCCCGGCCACATCGCACGGCCGACGTCTTTAATTTCCTGAATGAATATTTCGATGATCGTGTGATTGCTTTGGGCTATCCGAAACATACAGGAGGCGGCGTGGATTGGCCTCCCTATTCGCCAGACATGAACCCCTGTGACTTCTTTCTGTGGGGACACTTGAAAGACCAGGTGTACGGCCAGAATCCAGAAACAATTGAACAGCTGAAGCAGTACATCTCATCTGCATGTGAAGCCATTCCGCCAGACACGTTGTCAAAGGTTTCGGGTAATTTCATTCAGAGACTACGCCATATTATTGCTACACATGGTGGATATGTGGAAAGTATCGTACTATAGAGTTTCCCAGACCGCAGCGCCATCTGTTGTTGAAAATTGTAACTACTGTAATTTCGAAAGTTTGTCTGCCTGAAAATGTACTGTTGTCCCAAGCATATTGCAACAAACGGTGTATTTCTATCGCTGCTCGTTTAGTTTTTATTGCCGTTTCAAATATACCGGTCATTTTTGAAACACCCTGTATGTATACACTGCCAATGTTCATCTGAATGTGTAAAAATGTGAAGTAAATAGGCCAACAACTTTTCGAGATTTAAAAAAAAAATTAAACAGTGTCTTCCATTTATATAATAATATACAATGAGGTGAAAAAGTCATGGGATGCCTCCTAATATCGTGTCAGATGTCCTTTTGCCCAATGTAGAATAGCTACTCGAAATGACATGTGGCGTGTTTCCAGGATCTCTTGCATCACACCAACCCGCAATGTAGCACTGCTATGCGGGTCACCATTTCAGCTCCACAGGCGCACCGGGCAAAGTCAGCAAAACTTCGCCTGACCTGCAGGAAGCAGGGTAGTTCAGAGGACACATGCAACAACAGCAGAGGCCGCCACACCTACGGACCTGTTGCTGCATCCACGATGCCATTTGCCTCAGCCAATCCGATCCCCACCACTAGACCAATAGCTATCTAGTAGATACCTGCTAAGAGCAGATAACTGCTATCACTCTGCGACTGTTAATGTCTAAGAAGATAGTCTGTTTCATTTGAAAGAGAACTTTTCTGAAGATAGTCTCACACAGATATTTACTTGTGTTGCTTTCCAAGAATTTTCGATTGTCAATGAAGTCACTCCTTTATTTTCAAGAAGAACTTTTCTTATTTGTTTTGAACTGCTAATGGATCACAGAAATTATATTTGTGAACATAAACTGATTTTGCCAAATTGATTTTTGAGTGTAATCAGCTGACTTAGTGTGAAACTGTCTCAAGCCAGGACACTTCAGCATGGACTCAGCAAGTCATTGGAAGTTCCCTGCAGAACTGAGTCACGCTGCTTCTGTAGTCCATAATTGCGAAAGTGTTGCTCGTGCAGGACGTTGTGCACAAACTGACCTCTCGATTATGTCCAATAAGTGTGCGATGGTACTCATGTCCCGCAATCTGGGTGGCCAAATCATTCGATCAGGTTGTCCAGAATGTGGCCATGGCCCACCATGGATTCTTTAATTCTCACCAACTTTCTCGTGAATATTATCAGGAATAGATTATGTGTCTCCAGAGACTCTCTCGGGACTGTCACTTCCTGCATGCTAATGACCCGTGTAAACATTCGTACGCTTTCTCATTGGTATGTGACATGGTTCTAGTGTACTCCCCACATGAGGCACTCTATCACGTATTGCTCAAGCTTAAGGATCCCTGTCTTAAGTTTTGTAGTTCCCCATAATTTGGACAAGCAATCTCAGCGCTCCTTGGCGTCCCTGCAGGATGCAGCGTCGGTCTTTGCCTCTAAGCTGCCTCAGAAGCCTTCCACCCCTTCCAAACCCCCCAGTCCCCACAACATGGGCCGGCAGGTGGTGTTGCCCATGCGCCCTTCCCTCTTACAATCAATGTTTCATTAGCCATTAGGGGCAGCAATGACGTTTTCACCATACCAAATCTTCCACCTGTGGAAAGTCGGGCCACTGGTCCAATGTTTGCCATTCCCCAGCAATGTTTGTTGACTGGGCGTCTCCTGCCACCCCTGCCTCTGAGGAATCTAGGGACTATCATGCTATGCTATCTGTTCTTTGGACCCACACAGTGCTCTGTTCCTCCCACAAATGTCTCTCCCTGTCCTGTTTCAGCATGTCCCAGTTTCCCTCAAAATTGATACCAGAGCTCCACCACCATCGCGGACTGATCGACAAATAAGGCCCTGCAATATCTCCTCCTCCACCCCTTCCATACCCAGATATGCAGTTTTAGCAACAACCTCAATCCTTTCAAGGGCGCCCTCCCTGCCCATGTTCACTATGTGAACACAGCTGTCATGGGGCATCTCTTGGTGGTTGATTTCCCTGACGCCTCTCACCTTCTTGGCTTGGACCATTTCACTGCTCTGAGGCTGAAGATCCGCAATGGCATTCTTCCTGTCAGTCAGGTGGAGGCCAGTTTCTAAACTTGCGAATTGTTTGCCATGTACCCCAAAGTGTTTGCTACGCCCTCTTCCAGGAGCAAGGACTTTGAGGCACGTATCACACTTCTCCCAAAGGCCGTCCCCATGTTTCACAAAGTTCATAACGTTCCATTTGCACTCAGAGACAGTCTTCAGCAGGAACCCTGTCGATTCCAGGAGACTGGTGTCCTCACTCGCACCTCCAAGTCACTGGACTGCCCCCATCATTACCATTGAGAAGCACAAAGGCACCTTACATGTCTGTAGCGATTTCAGTGCCACAGTCAACGCCCAGTCGGTGGTGGACTGTTGGACTATTTCCAAAGATGAGAAGTTTTTGTCTAAACTTGGCGACAGCAAGGTTTTTGATGCAGATCTCCAACTCCCTTTGGACACAACATCCAGGGACATTTTGGTTATCAATACCCTGTTTGGTCTTTTTCAGTATAATTGGTACCCTATCGGTATCGCCAAAGCACCGAAAATTTTCCAGTGGTATCTTGAACAACTGTTGTGGATTGTAGCCCACACTGCCAACCACTTGGACAACAGCCTGGTCGCCAGTGCCTCCACTGAAGACGTCGCCCACAATCTGAACATTTTGTTGGCAGTGTTTGATCATGTGGGCCTCTCTTGTAGCAAAGACAAGTGTGAACTGTTTGTACAACAAGTGGAATATTGAGGCCACATCCTTAGTGCTTCCGGCATTCACCTGACCACACATTTCGTGCGCTGTGACAAAATTCATTTAAAATCTGTCTTAGTTCAACTGAAGTATTACTGCCATTTCATTCCCAATGCAGGTGTGGTTCTGGAGCCTCCATGTGATGGGGCATTTCACATATAAAAACATGCGCTCTTACAGCCCAGTTGTTTGATGACCTATGATCCCTCCTTGCCGCTCATGCCCCTGATGATGGTGTGGGAAATTCTCACATGTGGTCAATGGAGTGGAGCGGCTGATTGCCATTGTGTCTAAAACTCTTAATTCTGCCAAGTGCAACTACAGGCAAATTGAAAAAGCATTTGCCATTATTTATGGGCTCAAAAAGTTCAATGATTATGTCTATGGACGTCAGTTTACCATCCATATGGACGACAAACCCTTGCTGCCCCTATCTCCAGGCTTTGGCACCTGCCCCGCCAAAACACTCTGTTGCCTCCAGTGCTGAGCCCTGTTCCTCTCTGCCTGTTCCTACGAGACAGTTTTTCATCCCATTACCCACCATGCCTTTGCTGATCTCCTTTCCAGGATAGCACTAGGACAGGACCCAGTGTTCCACACTGATCCAGAGGTCTGTTGCCATCTCAATTTTTCTGTCACCATCACATGGATACCCCTGGATGTGGATCTCATCTGACATCACACTGCAGATAATCTTGTCCTCCATGTCGTCCTCCAGCACATCCAGCATGGCTGGCCACCCAACTGGAAGGCTTTAGTGCACCCAGATCTTCAGTTGTAGTGGAGACTTTGCCACAACCTCTCTTCCATGTTCACCATTGTCCTGATCCAGGGCAACAATGGGAACACTTTAATGGCCATTCTGGTGGCTCTCTACAACCACATCCCCTGATTGCTCCAAGAAGGACGCTTGGACTGTTCTCACCGAGTTACTGTCCCGCCATCATGTCTACTGGTGGAAGATGGATTCTGCTTTCATGGATTTGATCACTGCCTGCCCCACCTGCCAAAGATGGCAGGTGGCCCCACTGAAGCTTTACTTCCCTTGGCCCTCTACTTCAGTTCTTTGGTCCTGCGTCCATCTGGGCTTTGCCATCCGCTTTCTTGGCTCTGTGTGGTTTACTGCAGTGGATGCTGAATCCAGTTTTCTATTCATGGCCCCTTCCTCTTCCCACATCATTCAGGCCCTTACCCGAATTTTCATCATTGAGAGCCTCCCTTAATATGCTCTCACCGATAATAGGCCACAGTTTACTTCCTCTGAATTTTCCAACTTCTGTGCTACTCACTGTATTGCGCTAATCCACACCACGCCTTTCCTCTTGCCTCCAATGGAACTGCCGAACAATTTGTACATATCAAATGTCCAAAATATGCCCTCAATAAGGCTCTTCATCTTTTTCTCACATGATACTGAGCCACTTTGATGGAGGGCTCCTGTCCAGTGCAGCAGCTCCATGAATGGTCCTCTGCTCATCTCTGTCCATTCTGCATCCCACCGACCATCCCTTCTCTTTCCCATCTTCCTGTCAACATCGTTTATCTACTGGGGACCCAGACTGGGCTATAACTTTTTTCTGCAGCCAATCCTGGTGGCTGCTGGCCACTGTTTCCTGTCTCCTAGGCCAAACTACACTTCTCATCACATTCTTCGGTGACTCCCAATACTGCATGCATATCAACCACCACCACCCCCATCATGATTCCTACTTCTGATGAACTCTGCAATTCTGGTCTCTCTTCCAGATACACAGGGCTCTGAGCAGGTTGCTGCACATCCAGATGAAGTGTTGCTTCCGGCATCTGGTGCACCAAATCTGTTGATGCTTCCACCCACCAACCCGGTGAACATCAACCCACTGGACTCCCCTGCCTGGTCTTGACAGTGATGCTGCCCTCGACTCGGTCCTTCTAGGGGAAGAGGGGCAGATATGGCTTTTCCACGGTTTCCTGCAATGCTGCCAAGCAGCAACATAGCCCTGATATGCAGATCACTGCTCGAGGGTGCACTGGTCAAAGTCACCGGAACTTTGTCTGACCTGTAGGAAGTAGGATAGTTCAGTAGGTGTGCACAAGAGCAGTACAGGTTGCCACATTTACGGACCTTTTGCTGCATCTACTGGCCCATTTGGCTCTGCCAGTCTCAGCTCATCTACATCTACATCTACATCCATACTCTGCAAGCCACCCGACGGTGTGTGGCGGAGGGTACCTTGAGTACCTATACCGGTTCTCCCTTCTATTCCAGTCTCGTATTATTCATGGAAAGAAGGCTTGTCGGTATGCTTCTGTGTGGGCTCTAATCTCTCTGATTTTATCCTCATGGTCTCTTTGGGAGATATACGTAGGAGGGAGCAATATACTGCTTGACTCTTCGGTGAAGGAATGTTCTCGAAACTTCAACAAAAGCCCGCACCGAGCTACTGAGCGTCTCTCCTGCAGAGTCTTCCACTGGAGTTTATCTATCATCTCCGTAACGCTTTCGCGATTACTAAATGATCCTGTAATGACCGCGCTGCTCTCCGTTGGATCTTCTCTATCTCTTCTATTAACCCTATCTGGTACGGATCCCACACTGCTGAGCAGTATTCAAGCAGTGGGCGAACAAGCGTACTGTAACCTACTTCCTTTGTTTTCGGATTGCATTTCCTTAGGATTCTTCCAATGAATCTCAGCCTGGCATCTGCTTTATCAACGATCAACTTTATATGATAATTCCATTTTAAATCACTCCTAATGCGTACTCCCAGATAATTTATGGAATTAACTGCTTCCAGTTGCTGACCTGCTATTTTGTAGCTAAATGATAAGGGATCTACTTTTCTATGTATTCGCAGCACATTACACTTGTCTACATTGAGATTCAATTGCCATTCCCTGCACCATGCGTCAATTCGCTGCAGATCCTCCTGCATTTCAGTACAATTTTCCATTGTTACAACCTCTCGATACACCACAGCATCATCTGCAAAAAGCCTCACATGGCTAGACTACAGCTATATGGTAGTCATCCACCACATGGGTATAACTGCCCTTGTCCACTGAGCAGCAGGCTGTTCCATCTCTACAAGCAGGATCGAAAGATCACTAGCACCACACTGCTGCCCAGGCTCAATGTTGCCTTTGCCACCTGGGACCACTGCTGCTCTGGCTGGGGATCAGATGCTGGAACTGCTTGTACTGCTTGTGAAATGGGACTTTAATTTTTGGCGTAATGTTGATGCCTAAGAACATAGTCTATTTCGTTTGCAAGAGAACTTTTCAGAAGATAGTCTCACCCAGAGATTTACTCGTGTTGTTTCCCAAGAACTTTAAGTTGCCAATGAAGTCATTCCTTTATTTTCAAGAATAACTTTATTTTTTATTTTTGAACTGCTAATGGACTGAAGAACTTATATTTATGAACATAAACTGGTTGTGCAAGATTGATTTTTGGGTATAATCATTCGACTTCCAGATACACAGGGCTCTGAGTTGGTCGCTGCGCATTCTGATGATGTGTTGCTTCCAACATCTGGTGTACTGAGCCTGTTGACGCTTCCACCCACCATCTCAATGGACATCGACCCACCATCATCCCCTGCCTGGCCATGAGTCAAGCCAGGACACTTCATCATGGACTCAACAAGTCACTGGAAGCCCCCTGGAGAAATACTGAGCCATACTGCTTCTATAGTCATCCATAACTGCAAAAGTATTGCTAGTGCAGGATGTTGAGGACGAAATGACCTGTCGATTATGTCCTATAAATGTTCAGTGGTATTCATGTCAGGTAATCTGGGTGGTCAAACCATTCGATCAAATTGTCCAGAACGTTCTTCAAACGAATCGCAAACAATTGTGGTCTGGGGACATGGCATCATTGTTTGGGAACGTGAAATCCATGAATGTCTGCAAATAATCTCCAGGTAGATGAACATAATCATTTCCAGTCAATGATTGGTTCAGTTGGAGCAGAGGTCCTAGTCCATTCCATGTAAATATACACTCCTGGAATATGAAATAAGAACACCGTGAATTCATTGTCCCAGGAAGGGGAAACTTTATTGACACATTCCTGGGGTCAGATACATCACATGATCACACTGACAGAACCACAGGCACATAGACACAGGCAACAGAGCATGCACAATGTCGGCACTAGTACAGTGTATATCCACCTTTCGCAGCAATGCAGGCTGCTATTCTCCCATGGAGACGATCGTAGAGATGCTGGATGTAGTCCTGTGGAACGGCTTGCCATGCCATTTCCACCTGGCGCCTCAGTTGGACCAGCGTTCGTGCTGGACGTGCAGACCGCGTGAGACGACGCTTCATCCAGTCCCAAACATGCTCAATGGGGGACAGATCCGGAGATCTTGCTGGCCAGGGTAGTTGACTTACACCTTCTAGAGCACGTTGGGTGGCACGGGACACATGCGAACGTGCATTGACCTGTTGGAACAGCAAGTTCCCTTGCCGGTCTAGGAATGGTAGAACGATGGGTTCGATGACGGTTTGGATGTACCGTGCACTATTCAGTGTCCCCTCGACGATCACCAGTGGTGTACGGCCAGTGTAGGAGATCGTTCCCCACACCATGATGCCGGGTGTTGGCCCTGTGTGCCTCGGTCGTATGCAGTCCTGATTGTGGCGCTCACCTGCACGGCGCCAAACACGCATACGACCATCATTGGCACCAAGGCAGAAGCGACTCTCATCGCTGAAGACGACACGTCTCCATTCGTCCCTCCATTCACGCCTGTCGCGACACCACTGGAGGTGGGCTGCACGATGTTGGGGCGTGAGCGGAAGACGGCCTAACGGTGTGCGGGACCATAGCCCAGCTTCATGGAGACGGTTGCGAATGGTCCTCGCCGATACCCCAGGAGCAACAGTGTCCCTAATTTGCTGGGAAGTGGCGGTGCGGTTCCCTACGGCACTGCGTAGGATCCTACGGTCTTGGCGTGCATCCGTGCGTCGCTGCGGTCCGGTCCCAGGTCGACGGGCACGTGCACCTTCCGCCGACCACTGGCGACAACATCGATGTACTGTGGAGACCTCACGCCCCACGTGTTGAGCAATTCGGCGGTACGTCCACCCGGCCTCCCACATGCCCACTATACGCCCTCGCTCAAAGTCCGTCAACTGCACATACGGTTCACGTCCACGCTGTCGCGGCATGCTACCAGTGTTAAAGACTGCGATGGAGCTCCGTATGCCACGGCAAACTGGCTGACACTGACGGCGGCGGTGCACAAATGCTGCGCAGCTAGCGCCATTCGACGGCCAACACCGCGGTTCCTGGTGTGTCCGCTGTGCCGTGCGTGTGATCATTGCTTGTACAGCCCTCTCGCAGTGTCCGGAGCAAGTATGGTGGGTCTGTCACACCGGTGTCAATGTGTTCTTTTTTCCATTTCCAGGAGTGTAGCTCACACCATTATGGAGACACCACCAGCTTGCATAGAGCCTTTTTGACAACTTGGATCCATGGCTTTGTGGTGTCTGCAGTACACTCAAACCCTACCATCAACTCTTATCAGCTGAAATCAGTACTCATCTGACCAGTTCACGGTTTTTCAGTCATCTAGGGTCCGACTGATCTAGTCACAAGCCAAGGGGAGATGCTGTCTTGCTGTTAGCAAAGGTCCTCAGATCAGTCGTCTACTGCCATAACCCATTAATACACTGCCACACTGCCCTCACAAATGTATCTGTTGTACATTTAGTATTGATTTCAGCAGTTATTTCATGAATTGTTGCTTGTCTGTTAACACTGACATCTCTACCCAAACGCTACTGCTATCGGGTGATAAGTGAAGACCACTGGCTACTGTGTTGTCTGTGCTGAGAAGTCATGTCCGAAATTTGGTATTCTCAGCACACTCTTGATGCTGTGTATCTCAGAATAATGAATTCTCTAACGATTTCTAAAATGGAATGTCCCATGTGTCTAGCTACAACTACCATTCCATGTTCAAAGTCTATTAAATCTCATGGTGTAGCCAAAATCACATCAGAAACATCTGTATATTTGCATATTGCTATCCCATAACTTTTGTCATTGAACTGTAGATTCCAATGTTAATACAGTAGAGTTGTCAACCATAAATAACAAGCCAGCTTCATGTCGCCTGCCACCCGAAGTTCACTGAAATTCATATTTCCCACCCGATCTCAGCTCCCTTAATAAGCCTGGACCTGTAGCTGTACAAAAGTGGCTAGACACATGTGTGAAGTTGGATCTGTTTTGAGATTATGTTCGGTTTAATCATTTGCACCATGTTTACAGTATACATGAAGTTTCAATTTGAAAAAAATTTAGTAAGCATTGCAATATTTGGGATTATTCTGATTCAAAGTGTAGCTTAAATTTTTTGGAGAAATAGAAATTCCAACAGTAACTTTGTGATCTGTCATTAATAACTGCCGGGCCGGGTTAGGTTAGGTTAGGTTAGGGGACTGATGACCTCAGCAGTTAAGTCCCATAGTGCTCAGAGCCATTTGAACCATTTTGTTCTGATTATCATTTCTAATTAATTACAAACTTTGCAGTTGTCAGAATGCACTATTGTCACTGGTGTATATATGGAAATATTGTGAATTAACATTAATAATATAAAACAAAATGTTGATTAATATTTCATAACATACAGTGGATACATTATTTTTTCATAATAAATATAGGATGCTGAAGTTTGGTTACAAAATTAGTTAGTCCTATGAGATTGGTGGGTGATTTCTCTACGTATTTGATTTTCACAAACATCTATTTTTCTCAAAACTTTGTGTCTTGCTTTGGCCCCTTCTGATTCTTTCTGCCACCAGAAAGAGTGCTTGATGCAGATGAAATTTTTTAATACATTTTCTGGTTTTATTATTTTTGTTATGGTCCTTACAAAGACTCTGTTACCTATTCTGATATTAAGTGCTTTTGTTTTCTGATGGTGTTTCCTTTGATAGTATTTTGCCCTGCACTCAAGAGTATAATTGTCAATGCCTGTAGTCATTCTCTTTCCTGTATCCCCTCCCTCTTCAGACAGCTAGTTTATCTATCTTAATTGGTTCTCCATAAATTATCCTTTAGCTAGGCTTACCATACGTTTGAGGTTAGCCCAGAGTGTTCTCAATTTTTATTGCTGTACAGCACTGCAAAAATGTCTGGGGTTGAAAATTTTATGACTGATGAGGATTTTAAAAAAAGTCAGACCTTTGTGTTCAAGATTGTGTTTTTAAATGTTCTCTTATCATCATGCCTTGTCAGTTAGCCTTGGAGCAAGCCTTGATGAGGAAGGCTACCGGCTTCACCACAGCTTTTCATTTATTGTTAGTTATTAGCCAACACAGCAAGGGCAATTTGATTATATGTTTTTTTTTTGTGTGAAGTAACTTGTCTACACATTTTTAATCATTTCATCTCTATTTGCTTTTTGTCACATCATTCAGCAATGAGTTAGCATAATAAAGAGTGTGTGTGTGTGTGTGTGTGTGTGTGTGTGTGTGTGTGTGTGTGTGTGTGTGTGTGTGTTTTCAATGCTGCAGGAATATAATTTTTTTGTTGTGAATTTTGTGATGTAATTAAAACAAACAATTCATTTCTGAAGAAACGAGTGTGATAAGTACAACTGAATAAATAAAGTTTAATGTTTCAGTAAACTGTTAAGACTTCTAAGTAATTCCAGACATTTCAACTCAAAAAAATATTGTAATATATGATCGGTTGCATCCCAAAAATGGTAATGTCCTGGGTTCAACTCAAAAAAATATGGTAAGCCTACCTTTAATGCTATCCCATATTATGATGTGGTAAGCTGGTCAGTATTATCTCAAATTCTTTCAAATATTGTACCCGCAATGCGTGCTTCTTATGATAATATGCTCAAAATAGTATTCCCAGATCATGCATTACCAATTTTTAAATGAACTGCTTTGTAGAATCTGTTTCACTGTCAGTTCCTATAAGTAAATTCCTAAGACATCTGAGCCACAAACTGAGGACCATTACTGAAAACACTGTCCCTCCTTTCAATCGTCGCACGAACATCGAAATGGCAGATATTGAGATAGCCGATCGCGGAACTAAAAAGCAGCTACAATCGCTTAGTAGTGGAAAGGCGTCAGGATCAGATGAGACACCTATAAGATTCTATAAAGATTATGCAAAAGAACTTGCTCCCTTTCAAGCAGCAATTTATCGTAGATCGCTTGAGCAATGAAAGGTACCTCATGACTGGAAAATGTACAGGTCATTCCCG
Organism: Schistocerca cancellata; assembly: GCF_023864275.1. Taxonomy (NCBI): domain Eukaryota; kingdom Metazoa; phylum Arthropoda; class Insecta; order Orthoptera; family Acrididae; genus Schistocerca; species Schistocerca cancellata. The sequence continues at coordinate 77,177,800 of NC_064627.1, read as the reverse complement.
TTCTTAAGAAAGACCGTAAGACAGATCCGCACAATTATAGACCTATGTAGTTGACGTCAATCTGTTGTATAATTGTGGAACATGTTTTAAGCTCAAGAATTATAAACTTATTTGGAAAATGAACATCTCCTCTATAAAAATCAACATGGATTCCGCAAACAGAAATCCTGCGAAACTCAGCTCACTTTGTTCCTCCATGAGATCCACAGTGCAGTGGACAACGGCGCTCAGGTTGATGCCGTGTTCCTTGATTTCAGTAAGCCATTTGACACTGTCCCACATTGCTGTTTAATAAAAAAAAAAAATACGAGCTTACAGAGCATCAGAACAGATTTGCGACTGGATTCAAGACTTTCTTGCAGACAAAACTCAACACGTCGGTCTTAACGGAACTAAATCGACAGATGTAAAGGTAATATCCGGAGTACCACAGGGAAGTATGATAGGACCGTTGCTGTTAACAATCAATATAAATTATCTAGTAGAAAGTGTCGGATGCTCTTTAAGGCTATTCGCAGATGTTGCAGTTGTCTATACCAAAGTAATATCGCCAGAAGATAGTAAGAATTTGCAGAACGACCTGCAGAGAATTGATGAATGGTGCAGGCACTAGAATTTGACCCTGAACGTAAATAAATGTAACATATTGTGCATACATGGCAAAGAAATTCACTGCTTTACAGCTACACTATTGATGACAAACAGCTGGAGACAGCATCCGCCGTAAAATATCTGGGCGTAACTATCCAGAGTGACCTTAAGTGGAACTACCACATGAAACAGATAGTGGGAAAAGCAAACACCAGACTCAGATTCATCGGAGGACTCTTAAGGAAATGTAACTCATTCACGAAATAAGTGGCTTATAAGGCGCTTGTTCGTCCGATTCTTGAGTATTGTTCATCTTCTTGGGGTCCCTATCAGGTAGGATTGACAGAGGAGATAGAGAAGATCCAACGAAGAGCGGCGCATTTCGTCATGGGACCGTTTAGCTGGCAAGAGAGCGTTACATCTCGCGTATTGACCACGACGAGAAATTTCGAGAAACTAGAGCCAATACAGAGGCTTACCGACAATCATTCTTTTCACGCACTATTCGAGAGTGGAACACAGTTGGAGGGATCAGATAGTGGTACCCAAAGTACCCTCCGCCACACACCATTACGTTGATTGCGAAGTATGATGTAGATGCAGATGTAAGTCACTCTTGCTTAGTGCTGTAACTACCACATTTGTGTGGTCGCCGCTCCACAGTTCATGCGTGAAGTTTGTGCTTGATTTGTCCACTAGAGGCCAACCAGCCTGCTAGTATGACAGCAGCTGCATGAACAGCCTTCCATCTGTGTTCCCTGTTAGAACTAATGCCTATACAGGCCAGAGTGCACGGCTCTGCCAGCCACTTGTGCTTTTGTATTATTGCAGTTTATCATAGATTTCTTGAGCAATAAAGGCTACCTAGCAACTGAAAGAAAGCGCAGGTCATTCTAGTTTTTAAGAGGGGCCGTAGGACAGATGCAAACAATTACAGAGGTATACGTTGACGTCAATCTGTTGTACAATTATGGAACATGTTTTATGCTCGAGAGTTATATTGTTCTTGGAGAAGGAAAATCTCCTCCATAAAAATCAACATGGATTCTGCAATCAGAGATCCTATGAAACTCAACTCGATCTGTTCCTCCATGAGATCCACAGTGCTGTAGATAATGACACTCGGGTTGATGCCGTGTTCCTTGACTTCAGGAAGATATTTGATATTGTCCCGCAGTGCTGTTTAGCGAAAAAATACGAGCTTTCGAGTAAAAGAACAGATTTGAAAGTAAATCAAGACTGCCTTGCAGACAGAGCTGAATACTTAGGGTAATTTCCAGTGTATCCCAAGGAAGTGTGATAGGACCGTTACTGCTTACAATATACAGGGCTATTACAAATGATTGAAGCGATTTCATAAATTCACTGTAGCTCCATTCATTGACATATGGTCACGACACACTACAGATACGTAGAAAAACTCATAAAGTTTTGTTCGGCTGAAGCCGCACTTCAGGTTTCTGCCGCCAGAGCGCTCGAGAGCGCAGTGAGACAAAATGGCGACAGGAGCCGAGAAAGTGTATGTCGTGCTTGAAATGCACTCACATCAGTCGGTCATAACAGTGCAACGACACTTCAGGACGAAGTTCAACAGAGATCCATCAACTTCTAACTCCATTTGGCGATGGTATGCGCAGTTTAAAGCTTCGGGATGCCTCTGTAAGGGGAAATCAACAGGTCGGCCTGCAGTGAGCGAAGACACGGTTGAACGCGTGCGGGCAAGTTTCACGCGTAGCCCGCGGAAAATTGGCTCATGACACAACTGGAGACCGACAGCGCCGACTTCATCTTTCAACAGGATGGTGCTCCACTTCCATCATGATGTTCGGCATTTCTTAAACAGGAGATTGGAAAACCGATGGATCGGTCGTGGTGGAGATAATGATCAGCAATTCATGTCATGGCCTCCACGCTCTCCCGACTTAACCCCATGCGATTTCTTTCTGTGGGGTTATGTGAAAGATTCAGTGTTTAAACCTCCTCTACCAAGAAACGTGCCAGAACTGCGAGCTCGCATCAACGATGCTTTCGAACTCATTGATGGGGACATGCTGCGCCGAGTGTGGGTGGAACTTGATTATCGGCTTGATGTCTGCCGATTCACTAAAGGGGCACATATCGAACATTTGTGAATGCCTAAAAAAACTTTTTGAGTTTTTGTATGTGTGTGTAAAGCATTTTGAAAATATCTCAAATAATAAAGTTATTGTAAAGCTGTGAAATCGCTTCAATCATTTGTAATAACCCTGTATATAAAGGATCTAGTAGGAACCGTCATAGTAGGAAACGATCTAGTAGGAAGCTCTCTAAGTGCTGTTCGCAGATGATGCATTTGTCTATAACAAAGTAGCAACGCCAGAAGGTAGCAACGATTTGCAGAATGAACTTCCGAATTTTGATAAATAATGCAGGCTCTGGCACTTGACCCTGAATGTAAGTAGATGTAACGTGTTGTGCATACATAGGAAAAGAAATCCACTGCTGTACAGCTACACTGTTGATGACGAACCGCTGTAAACAGTATCCGCTGTAAAATATATATTAGTAACTATCTGGAGCGAGCTTATGTAGAATAAGTATACAATTCAAATAGTGGGAAAAGAGCGTGCCAGACTCATAGGAAGAACCTTAAGGAAATGTAACTCATTCACGAAAGAAATGGCTTATAAGGCGCTTGTTCGCCCGATTCTTGAGTATTGTTCATCTTCTTGGGGTCCCTATCAGGTAGTACTGACAGAGGAGATAGAGAAGATCCAACGAAGAGCGGCGCATTTCGTCATGGGACCGTTTAGCTGGCGAGAGAGCGTTACGGAGATGCTAAACAAACTCCACTGGCAGGCGCTACAAGAGAGACGTCGTGCATCACAGAGAGATTTACTATTGAAATTTCGAGAGAGCATTTTCTGGGCAGCACTTCCCAACACATACGTCATGGGTAATGACCATGAGGAAAAAATTTCAGAAATTAGAGCCAATACAGAGACAATCATTCTTCCCACTTGCTATTCGAGAGTGGAATAGGGTTGGAGGGCTCAGTTAGTGGTAGAAAAAATACCCTCTGCCATACACCATTAGGTGGCTTGTGGAGTATGATATACATATAGATAATGTAGATGTAGATGTATGTACTTTGTCTCTCAAGTGTTTATGCTTTTTCACGTAATAGGGTTACAATGTTCTTGTGAATGTGTGTGAAATCTTATGGGACTCAACTGCTAAGGTTATCAGTCCCTAAGCTTACATACTACTTAACCTAAATTATCCTAAGGACAAAACACATAACTATGCCCGAGGGAGGACTCGAACCTCCGCCGGGACCAGCCACAATGTTCTTGTGATGGAACACTTTGGCAATGAGTGTGGTATTCAACTCCACAGGTTCCATTTCAGTTATTGACTCTTTGAGTTGGATTGACGTAGGGCTTAAATCTCTTCTCGAACAGCAGTGGATGCTGACAGTTGCTATTTCCAGTTTAACAACTACAGTCGCAAAAGTGCAGTCCAACCAACAACATATATGCCACCATCCTCTGCATATGAAGATGCAGCAGAAGACTGGGACACATGGAAAATGCCTGCAACAAGATTTCCAGGCATCTGGGGTAACAGACATAAACTTGTGCAAGGCTCTCTTTTGTACGTATCATTTGTTGTGTCAGCTCGCCCCCTTACAAGAGCCGCGATGTCTTTCTTTTGATCAGACAAGCGAGTTACTTTCTAACTATAACTGTAAGTGTACTCAAGTTATTGCTGCTTATGTGGAGTTTTACCATTGCCAAAAGTGGCCAAAACTGTCATAAAGGACATGGGCACCTAAACTACATAGACATAGTCATCGTCATAATTATGTGACAAATGCTCATAAGGAATAATATGCAGATCAGATAGTTTGAGATGCAATCATACATCTCTCTCCTAATAGGAAAGTTCGAGAACGAACTCTAGTACTTCCTTAAGCATAGGGTTTTCGCACTGTAAACATAGCTCAGCCATTTGAAGTTTCCAAGAGTTTCAGAAATATGTTCCTCTCGCCCCTCCCAGCCTTCAGTCGGTTCACAAGTAACAGGGAAACTGCTGCAGTAGTCCAACAGATGTTTCAGAGTTATATAGATAATCGCAAATTGCGACAACAACAGTCCGTGTTACAACAGCAACAGCCTTGTGCTCTGCTGTCTTCATGCTCATACTGTTTCATTCAATATGGACAGATCGCGTGCTCCAAGAAACATGTCATAGGTACTATAAAAACGGACACATTGCTTGTGTGTGCAACTCTCTTCTGAACCTGAGTGAGGATGACACAGACATGAATGTGAATAGTGTGTTGGCCATGATGGTATCTCGAAGCAGGTAATATGTTGACATAGATGTGTTTAACAAACCACTGAGAATGCAGGTGGACATGGGTGCAGCAACAATGTTGGTGAATTCTTAAACTTATGTGCATTTTGTTATGGCATAAAGTGAGTGCCGGTAAGCCAGTCACGAACGACACAGAAGAGAAGGCTGTGAGAAGAGGTCAGCCAATCACATGCTGACTGACCTCCCTCCAGGATGACAACGCGACAGTAGCAGCGTGAAGACAACATAAGCGCTGCATCCAACTGGTGGCTTCCCATTTCGATAGCAGCTTCAAAATTAGCCACTTCTTCAGCCGACGCATCGTAGCCTCTTCAATAGCAATCTGCACATAGCACAGTTAGATATCAGCAGTCAGTCACTGCAGTTCAGTTGGCAGACTTTTGTGAGAAGCGATCGCTAGGACCAGAAGTGTTACTTGTGTTTGTCTGTTCCGAAGAAGACAGATTATTTTGTCTGTCCCCCTTTGCTTGCGACACATCTGTGTAACTGCACTTGTGGATGATCATGTATAAAGGACCACAAGAATTCGCAGATCAAAGTTAAGTATTTGAACTTGACTTGTAATAAAATTCATTAATATGAGTTGTTTGTTTGTTTAGTGAACCAAGTACGCAGGGTTTCTAGACGTAACAACATGGCAGCAAGATGTACGAATAACATGTTGTTGTTGTTGTGGTCTTCAGTCCTGAGACTGGTTTGATGCAGCTCTCCATGCTACTCTATCCTGTGCAAGCTTCTTCATCTCCCAGTACCTACTGCAACCTACATCCTTCTGAATCTGCTTAGTGTATTCATCTCTTGGTCTCCCCCTACGATTTTTACCCTCCACACTGCCCTCCAATACTAAATTGGTGATCCCTTGATGCCTCAGAACATGTCCTACCAACCGATCCCTTCTTCTGGTCAAGTTGTGCCACAAACTTCTTTTCTCCCCAATCCTATTCAATACTTCCTCATTAGTTATGTGATCTCCCCATCTAATCTTCAGCATTCTTCTGTAGCACCACATTACGAAAGCTTCTATTCTCTTCTTGTCCAAACTATTTACCGTCCATGTTTCACTTCCATACATGGCTACACTCCATACAAATACTTTCAGAAATGACTTCCTGACACTTAAATCAACACTCGATGTTAACAAATTTCTCTTCTTCAGAAACGCTTTCCTTGCCATTGCGAGTCTACATTTTATATCCTCTCTACTTCGACCATCATCAGTTATTTTGCTCCCCAAATAGCAAAACTCCTTTACTACTTTAAGTGTCTCATTTCCTAATCTAATACTCTCAACATCACCCGACTTAATTCGACTACATTCCATTATTCTCGTTTTGTTTTTGTTGATGTTCATCTTATATCCTCCCTTCAAGACACCATCCATTCCGTTCAACTGCTCTTCCAAGTCCTTTGCTGTCTCTGACAGAATTACAATGTCATCGGCGAACCTCAAAGTTTTTATTTCTTCTCCATGGATTTTAATACCTACCCCGAATTTTTCTTTTGTTTCCTTTACTGCTTGCTCAATATACAGATTGAATAACATCGGGGAGAGGCTACAACCCTGTCTTACTCCCTTCCCAACCACTGCTTCCCTTTCATGTCCCTCGACTCTTATAACTGCCATCTGGTTTCTGTACAAATTGTAAATAGCCTTTCGCTCCCTGTATTTTACCCCTGCCACCTTTAGAATTTGAAAGAGAGTATTCCAGTCAACATTGTCAAAAGCTTTCTCTAAGTCTACAAATGCTAGAAACGTAGGTTTGCCTTTCCTTAATCTTTCTTCTAAGATAAGTCGTAAGGTCAGTATTGCCTCACGTGTTCCAGTATTTCTACGGAATCCAAACTGATCTTCCCCGAGGTCTGCTTCTACTAGTTTTTCCATTCGTCTGTAAAGAATTCGTGTTAGTATTTTGCAGCTGTGGCTTATTAAACTGATTGTTCGGTAATTTTCACATCTGTCAACACCTGCTTTCTTTGGGATTGGAATTATTATATTCTTCTTGAAGTCTGAGGGTATTTCGCCTGTTTCATACATCTTGCTCACCAGATGGTAGAGTTTTGTCAGGACTGGCTCTCCCAAGGCCGTCAGTAGTTCCAATGGAATGTTGTCTACTCCGGGGGCCTTGTTTCGACTCAGGGCTTTCAGTGCTCTGTCAAACTCTTCACGCAGTATCGTATCTCCCATTTCATCTTCATCTACATCCTCTTCCATTTCCATAATATTGTCCTCAAGTACATCGCCCTTGTATAGACCCTCTATATACTCCTTCCACCTTTCTGCTTTCCCTTCTTTGCTTAGAACTGGGTTTCCATCTGAGCTCTTGATGTTCATACAAGTGTTTCTCTTATCTCCAAAAGTCTCTTTAATTTTCCTGTAGGCAGTATCTATCTTACCCCTAGTGAGATACGCCTCTACATCCTTACATTTGTCCTCTAGCCATCCCTGCTTAGCCATTTTGCACTTCCTGTCGATCTCATTTTTGAGACGTTTGTATTCCTTTTTGCCTGCTTCATTTACTGCATTTTTATATTTTCTCCTTTCGTCAATTAAATTCAATATTTCTTCTGTTACCCAAGGGTTTCTACTAGCCCTCGTCTTTTTACCTACTTTATCCTCTGCTGCCTTCACTACTTCATCCCTCAAAGCTACCCATTCTTCTTCTACTGTATTTCTTTCCCCCATTCCTGTCAATTGTTCCCTTATGCTCTCCCTGAAACTCTGTACAACCTCTGGTTCTTTCAGTTTATCCAGGTCCCATCTCCTTAGGTTCCCACCTTTTTGCAATTTCTTCAGTTTTAATCTACAGGTCATAACCAATAGATTGTGGTCAGAGTCCACATCTGCCCCTGGAAATGTCTTACAATTTAAAACCTGGTTCCTAAATCTCTGTCTTACCATTATATAATCTATCTGATACCTTTTAGTGTCTCCAGGGTTCTTCCATGTATACAACCTTCTATTATGATTCTTAAACCAAGTGTTAGCTATGATTAAGTTGTGCTCTGTGCAAAATTCTGCCAGGCGGCTTCCTCTATCATTTCTTAGCCCCAATCCATATTCACCTACTACGTTTCCTTCTCTCCCTTTTCCTACACTCGAATTCCAATCACCAATGACTATTAAATTTTCGTCTCCCTTCACTGTCTGAATAATTTCTTTTATTTCATCATACATTTCTTCAATTTCTTCGTCATCTGCAGAGCTAGTTGGCATATAAACTTGTACTACTGTAGTAGGTGTGGGCTTCGTATCTATCTTGGCCACAATAATGCGTTCACTATGCTGTTTGTAGTAACTTACCCGCATTCCTATTTTCCTGTTCATTATTAAACCTACTCCTGCATTACCCCTATTTGACTTTGTGTTTATAACCCTGTAGTCACCTGACCAGAAGTCTTGTTCCTCCTGCCACCGAACTTCACTAATTCCCACTATATCTAACTTTAACCTATCCATTTCCCTTTTTAAATTTTCTAACCTACCTGCCCGATTAAGGGATCTGACATTCCACGCTCCGATCCGTAGAACGCCAGTTTTCTTTCTGCTGATAACGACATCCTCTTGAGTAGTCCCCGCCCGGAGATCCGAATGGGGGACTATTTTACCTCCGGAATATTTTACCCAAGAGGACGCCATCATCATTTAATCATACAGTAAAGCTGCATGCCCTCGGGAAAAATTACGGCCGTAGTTTCCCCTTGCTTTCAGCCGTTCGCAGTACCAGCACAGCAAGGCCGTTTTGGTTATTGTTACAAGGCCAGATCAGTCAATCATCCAGACTGTTGCCCTTGCAACTACTGAAAAGGCTGCTGCCCCTCTTCAGGAACCACACGTTTGTCTGGCCTCTCAACAGATACCCCTCCGTTGTGGTTGTACCTACGGTACGGCTATCTGTATCGCTGAGGCACGCAAGCCTCCCCACCAACGGCAAGGTCCATGGTTCATGGGGGGGGGGGGGGGGGACGAATAACATGATGCTGACAGTATAGGAGCAATAGCATAGCGACAACCGGTTAATGCTTCGAATCCAGAGAAACCAGCCGCCACAAATTGTCTGTGTTTTGTTTTGTCATGGGTTTTTGTGTCTTCCTGGCGCCTTAATTCTAGCTTCTCTTTTCTTTTCAAGGGTGTGTTCACATGATTTAATAGTGTCTCTTTCTCTCTCTCTCTCTCTCTCTCTCTCTCTCTCTCTCTTCAATGTTTTCAGGTGGGCGTTGCAGAAATTTTCTTTGCTTGTGTGCTTATTTTTGTTGCTTGCTTTGTCTGTTTATCGCATTTGTGTATTCCAAAATGAGCAACCCACCTCTCCCACCCTGTGCTCAGACACCTCAGCTGCAAGCAGCTAACACAAATGTTTCAGCTTCAGACGCAGCAGGTTGCAACCCTTCTAAACACGGTACAGCAGTTACTAGCCAACCAAGCAACAAACGCAGCGCGACCACCTGGCCAACATGCAACAACTGTAGCTCCAAGAGCCACACCGCCATTTTGCCAGTTTGATGAAAAAGAAGAGGAATGGCTCGAGTGTTTGCAACAGTGTGAAGCCAACATCATTGCCCACAAAGTAGCCAACATCATTGCCCACAAAGTATCAGGTACTGTGAAACTGCATTACCTTTTGTCGGTGGTAGGATGTGCAGTCTTACGCCTCATTCAGAGTTCCCTGACGCCACTACAAGTGAACTTTCCTATGATCACATTGTAGGTTCTCTAACTAAATCTTATTAGCAACAAGTGAATGTGGTGGCAGCTAGGTACCAATTCTTTCACTGCGAGAAAAGGTCAGAACAAACTTATCACGAATGAGTAACAGATCTGCAGGGTATGACGAGGAAATGCAATTTCACATGTGTTTGTGGTGCTTTATATTCAGACGTTATGTTGCACGTTGCGATCGTGTACCAAGTAACTATTGTCAACCTTAGAGAACAGATTTTGAAACAGTCAGATCCATCATTTCATCATGTAGTGCAAATTCTAGATCAGTATGATTCACGTGCCGTAGCAGCTTATAAATTGGAGCAGCCAGCAATTCGTCGAGTTGAGTCGCCCCTTGCTCACGGCCGGCCCAGCAGGCAGCAATAGCATGTGCATTCCAAGCCACGTAAGCAGTTCTCGAAACAGGCGGCTACACCAGAGAATAGAATTAAGTGACGCCCTCGGTGCTTTTCACAGCACAAACACAAAAATTGCCCATCCAGACAAGCACAGTGTTACGCTTGTGGCAAGAAAGGTCACGTCCAATCCATATGTTAGCAACAGAACAAACATAGGCATTCCGCACACTCACAAAAATCTAGTCACAAGGCCCATGTAATCAATGCAGAGAATTCAAAGCCGGCTGCAGGCATTAGCAAAACTAGCAAGCAAACAGTTTCTTCAGTGCTATGCCCGATCAACGCGCTTTTTATTCATTTGCATCTTAGTGGAAAATGTGTGAAATTTCAGCTGGACATGGGTGCCTCAGTTAGATTGCTGAATCGTAAAACAAATGGACTGTTAGGCTCCCCACACCTATCTACTACTAGCACGCACCGACGTCTTTTGGCCGTGGTGGACGAGCGGTTCTAGGCGCTACAGTCTGGAACCGCGGGACCGCTACGGTCGCAGGTTCGAATCCTGCCTCGTGCATGGATGTGTGTGATGTCCTCAGATTAGTTAGGTTTAAGTAGTTCTAAGTTCTAGGGGACTGATGACCTCAGAAGTTAAGTCCCATTGTGCTCAGAGCCATTTGAACCGACGTCTTTTAATGAACAAGACATTCCCATTCTCTAAAAATGGGCTTTGCCTGCCATGTATTGCTCACATACGTGAACTGTGACTTTCACCTTGCTACAATCACGCGATTTTTTGAACGTATTTGGCCTTGATTCGTTTGATTTGTTTGGCTTTCAAATTCAGGTCAATGTGTTGTCAGTGATTGCATTCAGTGGCAAGAATTCCCTGAACTCTTTTCTGAAGGTTTAGGCAAGGCTAACAATTTTTTTTGCGCATGTTACTATGAAAGACAATGCTCAGCTGAAATTTTACCAGGCGACAACTGTTCCCATTGCATTACGGGACAAAGCAGCTGCTGAACTTAAGGAATTGCAAGATAGCGGAGATATTGCGCCCATACAAACTAGTCGATGGGCAAATCCACTGGTTTGGTTCTCCAGACCTTCATATCGCATTCGCCTCTGTGTTGACTTTAAATACACAGTCGATCCACAAACTGTAATTGATGCTTATCTATTGCCACGCCCAGAGGATATCATGGACAGGTTAGGCGCTGGTCGCTGTGCACCAACTGGGAGCTCAGGCCTCGCTAGCCTCGCTATATAGAAACGTGTGATTCTTGTTCAGAATGACAGTGGACAGCCACATGTGTTGATCCCCAAAGCTTTGCAAAAAGAAGTTTTGTAGCTTCGACCATAAATGTAGTATCTATGGTCGAAGTGTTGCAGTTACTTCATCAAGGACACTGGGGAATTGTGCGATGAAAAAATTAGCACGTTGACACTGTACTTGGCAAAGTATGGACACACAAATAGAACAGATGACTTCACAGTGTCCCCCACGTGCGGAAAATCGGTTCGCTACGCCACAAAAATCCTCTGCTTGGCCTAAGTGGCAATCACCATGGCGACGTGTGCACATAGACTTTGTGGGCCCTTTTTGGAAAATTCGTTTGTTGATTGTGATCGACTCTTATAGCAAGTTTCCTATTCCTGTGCCAATGAACTCGACATGTCATATAGCACAGTTCAGGCGCATCCGGCGCCAAAGGAAGGCGGCAAGTATCGCTTCGCGCCACATGATATTGTGTTTTTCAGGGTTTTTTTGTGGCAGCAGACAGTGAGTGCAAGGCAATATCCTTCGTCGACTTGGCGCAAGCGTATATCTCATTTCAGGCCCAGATGGATTGTAGTGCCAACATCACAATCAGATTCGCCACTGTCATGTACATGATGATCGTTCTGTATCTCTTCCCAGATCCCAACGACAACACGGCCACAGCGGAGGGTGTCAACACGACGCCGCAGGATGACCCCATGGAGACAGAGCCTTCGCCTCTTCTGCCTCCTCTTGTCCTACCGATGAAGCTGGACCTGCCCACTCCACAATGGCTGACGCCTTCTACATCTTGGGATGGGCCTCAGGAGGCAGAAATGTACACTTCTGGGTGTTTTCCGGGGGCCGTTTCCACCAGAATGAAGTCTGGGTGGCGGGGTACGACCGGAAGTCTGACATCCCCTGCAGCCACAGCTTTCAGTCCATCAGAGCATCCATACTTCTGGCTCCTCCCCCCCCCCCCCCCTTTGTTGTGCTTCGTACACAATGACAGTCTTGTGGGGGGGGAGAGGGGGGAGGACTGTTATGGTGTAAAGTCAGCACCAGCATGCCAGTCAGGAATGACAGGGAATAGAAAGCTGTGAGCGTCCATACTTCTGGCTCCTCCCCCCCCCCCTTTGTTGTGCTTCGTACACAATGACAGTCTTGTGGGGGGGGGGGAGGAGAGGAGGGATGACTGTTATGGTGTAAAGTCAGCACCAGCATGCCAGTCAGGAACGACAGGGAAGAGAAAGCTGTGAGAAGAGGTCAGGCAATTGCAAGCTGACCGACCTACCTCCAGGATGACAACGCAACAGCAGCAGCCTCTAGGTGATGATGACATAAGCGCCGTGCCCGATTCGTGGCTTTGAGATAGCAGCTTCATTATCACATTATCAGCCACTTCATTAGCTAACACATCATAGCCTCTTCATTAGTAATCTCTACGTAGTACAGTTAAAGATCAGTAGTCGCCACAGTTCAGTTGACAGACTTTTGTTAGAAGCGATCGCTAGGACCAGAAATGTTACTTTTGTTTGCCCGTTCTGAAGAATACTGATTATTTTGTATGTCACCCTTCGCTTGTGACACATCTGCGTAATTGCACTTGTGGATGATCATGTATAAAGGACTACTAGAATTTGCAGATCAAAGTTAAGTATTTGTACTTGTCCCGTTGTAATAAAACTCATTAATACGAGTTGTTTGTTTGTCTAGCAAACCTAGAATGCAGGATTCCTAGACACAACAGATTTGGATGATGAGTTATAACAAACAACAGATTCCCATTCTTGAACAGTTTTCTGAATTTGTGAGTTACAAGGCTGTGGTTCTCTTGGACAGTTGCTTTTTTCTGATCAAGTTCCATATCAACAGTTACATGCTCTCTGTGCTGCATTTTCCTCTTTATTTTCTCCAGGACTGGCTTTTGAAACAGAATTTCAGTCTTATATTATGATGTAATAGTCTGATCATCCCTGCTCTTTCCAGGCCCGTGCAGTACCAGTAACTTAATGGGGTCCAGTAAAAGCATAATTAGATCGTTTTCAGTCTCTTGATAATATTCAACCAATTTCTTCCAGTGAATGGTCAAAACTGTTGGAGATAGTAAAAAACCTACAGGTAAATTACGTATCTGTGCAATTTTAAAAGATCAATTAATGCACAGTCAGTCACTGATACCTATCCTTTCCTGTGCTCTGATGACCTGTTAGCAAAATTATCAGATGGCCAGGATTTTTCAAAGATTGACTTAGCAGATGCTTATTTACGGCTGCCGCTAGAAGAGGAATCTAAATGCCTACTAGTTATCAATGCACCATTAGGGGTTTATCAATAGCAGTGTTTGCCTTTTGCTGTGGCAAGTGCACCAGCTATTTGTCAACACCTTTTTGAGCAACTTATTGCGTCAGTTCCAGGCTACATCAACTATTTAGATAAGACTGTATTGTCTGGTGCCTTTACAAGGTAACATTTGCAGAATCTACATGCTCTATAATCTGCAGTTTTAAAGTGCAATTTGGACAAGACACAGTGTTTTCAACCACTTATTACTTATTTTGGTTTCGAAGTGTTGCATGCTGGCATTAAAACATAGTACCATCATACTTACACTATTGTCACATTGCCACACCCCATGTCCATGAAGGAATTATAGGCATTCTTAGGCAAAATTGCGAACTACCACAAATTCATACCAGATGCTGCTACTGTGTCAAACCACTCCATGCATTATTATGTAAAGATGTTCCTTGCCAGAGGCCCCCAGATTATGGCTGGGCATTCAAGTTGTTAAAATCTCAGCAGCAGTCAGCCTCTTTTCCACCAGGCCAGCACCTTTTGTTAGCCAGGGGCACATCTCAGTTTGCCCTTGGTCCCATCCTTGCTCATACGTATGTGAATGGATCAGAATGCCCTGTTGTGTATGTTCCTAAAACCTTAAATTCAGTGCAACTGCATTATTCTCAGATACAGCAAGAAGCTTTAGCAATCACATGCTCTAAAAAACTTTCACGTTTTTCTATATGGGTCTAATCTCAGACCACAAACCACTGGTATCTGTTTTTAATTTTTCATCATCCTTGACGGACAAAGCTCCACACTGCATACAGCGATGGGCTCCTTTTTGTCATGATACAATTAAGAGATACATTTTTTACCTACAGCATGACATGTAAATGCTGACACTTTATTGTGTTTGCCAGTTGATCCAGATTCAAAGTTTGATAAAGATTTTCATTTACATCTGGAAGCTCAAAATGCTGATGGTTTTCCTATTACTAGCTCTGAAATTACAGCCACAGTAGTTGCAGATGCCATTTTAAATAAATTTGTTTCTTTTGTGAAACATGGCTGGTCGGACAAACCTCTGGGCCATTTTTCAGATCCACTGAGAAATTATTTTGTATTATGAAATCATCTTTCCATTTGGAACAGAGGGCACCATTCTCCAGGTTGTAGTCCTGTCTGCCCTTTGCATGAGATTATGCATTTATTACATGTGGACCACAGTGGTGTGTCACACACAAAAGCATTGGCACGTTAACGCATTTTTAGCCAGGCATTGGTGGGGAAATAGCATGAGTTGGTGCAGGTTGCCCACTGTGTGACGTCCACCAGGTGGTCCACTTGTTGCCATGGCCAGCTCCACAGTGGTCATGGGAACGAATTCATGCAGATTTTGTCAGATCTTTTTTTAATTTTTTCTGGCTTCTTGTAGCTGATGTACATTCTAAGTTCCTGTTATATGGTGCATTGTCTGTCTACTTTGAGGATATTTCAGCTCCCTCAAAGATTTTTGCAATGGATGGTCTTCAGTATACATTAGTTACAGACAATGGCCCCCAGCTCACATCTCAGGAATTTGAAGATTTTTCTAAAACAAAAGTAGTGCTAGCCATGTCACAGCTCCTCCTTTCCACCCTAATCAATTGGGGAAGCAGAATGACTAGTATGGACACTTAAGACTCAAATGAAAAAACATGTTTAGGATGTGTCACCAGAAGTGTCTCTTCACTGGTTCCTCAGTTCTTATAGGTTTGTAGGTAAGAATCGAGCAGAGTTGTTGCATGACCATCAGCCCTGGATTCTGTTACATATGCTTCAACTGATGCCAGGCCATCCACTGACACTGGTGCAGCAACATTTCCGGCATTGCACAGCTGTTTGGGCTCGTAGCTTTGGCTACTAGCTGAAATGGGTTCCACCAGTTATCAAGAGTCTCCCTAGCCAACTAGCCAACACGTCTGCATGATCCACATTGCTGAGGGGAGGGCATCGTGACACTTTGACCACCTATGACCTCGCATAGATGGCTGTGCATCAGGTGCACCCTCGCATCCTCTGTCTTCCCAGCCATCTCCTCCACTGCAGCCAGTGCCTTCACTTTCTCTGCTCCTGCTGCTGACACCTTCACAACTGTCTCTTCTGCTGTGGGTCCCTCCTTCAGCTGTTGGAGGCCGAGGGAGGACCCCAGCTCCCGCACTGTCGTAACCAACTCCTCCACTGCTTCTGCCTCCATCACAGCTAGTGCCACCTATTCAGCCACCTTCGCCACAACCTCCTACACCACCACTTCTGACTCTATGCACCGGTGGCCAATCGTCACATGTCTCAACAACCAATGTCAATGACAGAAGAAGTGGACATTAGCACAGTCCCCACTTCCTTGGAAGGAAGAGGAACAACCAAATTTGTGTGTGCACTGCTTCATAATTTGCACATGAAGTTTGTGCCTGATTTGAGCATGTTTACACAATCTTATTACGTTAATAAATGCCTGAATGCCTCTTCAGTTGTTTTAGATGGTAGGCAGTTACTTTGGATTTGGCTGAACACCTTAACTTCTTATGACAGTCCCCTCAAATTTCAGTTTTCCACAGCCAAGTTCAGCCTTTGCAAATTTAATAGTAATTGTCTTCTCTTCAGATTTTTTTCAGCACTAACTGAAGGACACCAATATGTTGCACCTAGATATTTAACACTACTAACACGTCATTGATGTTCAGAATTATTTTGTGCTTGGTTTGATCCCCTTGTGGCAAATCTAGAGCTCTCTACTGAATTTTCAGATTAACACATTGAGCCTGAAAGGCAGCCCCTTAAACTGATGACATTTTTTTTATCAAATTGAAAGGGAGCATATTTACCACATTCAATGGCTAGAGGTAATTGTTATTTATTAGCAGAAATAT
The DNA here is from genome assembly GCF_023864275.1 of Schistocerca cancellata. Lineage (NCBI taxonomy): Eukaryota > Metazoa > Arthropoda > Insecta > Orthoptera > Acrididae > Schistocerca > Schistocerca cancellata. The sequence goes on along the minus strand of NC_064627.1, from coordinate 77,161,339 downwards.
CCAACATACTGAAGTCCTCATCCCTGAGTGTTTCACTAATAGCTTTAAAATAACAAAATAGTTCAGGGGTGAATGGCTTGAAGTCAGTGCCCAACAAGCACAATATTTCAGCAAGCAAGCACATTCCCATCATTAGGAGCACTCAGGAACTGACCATTCAAGGGGCAGTGTGGCATTTTTGCCTGAACCTGCATCCCCTCCCCCTCCTGTTTGCAGCTCCATCCTAAGTTCATACCTAATTGCACATGCCACTGGTATTTCTGTTGTTCCTCTGCCTGCCCCCCAAGTCAGTTCATTGTGGAAAACGCCCTTCCTCTTCTTAATCAGACTGTGGCTTCCCTGGCCTTACTAAGGATGTAGCCACTAACACAATTGATCAGCAGTTCCCTTACTTAAATCTCAATAGATTCTTTAATGGCATAGTCCCAGAAGTTAGATGTCTGTGTCAGAACCTTACTACGATCAAATCCATTCTGTGTAATTCAGATAGGCAGTATGACATGAGTGCCAACATGTAAAGTTGCTGCAATCTAATGTGGCAATGGTGTTCTTGGCAATGATCTTTGACATTTGTATCGCCTGACCTATATACATCTCACCACATTGGTAAGGTATCTAGCCCGATAGCCCCAGATTGCTATAGTCCACGGTTGTCTTTGACACTATCAAGCAATGCCCAATGCTTCAGCTGGTGATAAGACTGTCTTCACTTGGGGTTACTGGAGAATTCACCCTATCTTTTCATATACTGTGGTACAAAAAAGATTATATGGAATGGCTATATCCTCCTGAGGCTCTTCTTCTGTTTCCACTGATTGTACAGTGGGTTAGCACACAGTGCTCTCTGAATATGCTATTCCTTGCAGCCATCCTTCTGGAACATTGTCGTCAGATGTTCAACTTCATGGTTGAGGTTTTTATCGTCAGAGAGGATGCAATCCCTATTGTACCAGTGTTTTGAGACCCCATTCCTCTGCACCAGTTGGTGGCAGCTGTCTGCATGTAGGTATAGGTCAGTGTGTGTCATCTTCTGATAAACAATGTGGTCCAATCTGCCATCTACTCTTAGTTTTACCAGGGTGTCGATAAAGGGAAGTTGCCCATCTCCTTTGAATCCCATGATACATCTGATGTTCTGGTGTATAGTAGCCTACTGCATTGTACGAGGATGTAATTCAGCTTGTCTTTTCCATGTAGCCACATGATGAAGGTTTTGTCTACACACTGAAAGAAATGTAGTATTCCCTCACACCCATTGTAGGGCTTCCTCCTCAAAATGTTCCGTATACATGTTGGTGACAACTGGTGAAAGGGTTCCCCATTGCTGCTCCTTCCATCTGCTCCTAGTAGCCAATATCAAAAATAAAGTGTGCCATTGTAGAGAGAGGCCTAAAAAGGTTGGTTGCCTCTTGTGTCAAATAAGTCTAATACGTTCTAAGGATTCCTGTAAAGGCACTCTGGTAAAAAGAGAGTCAATATCAAAGCTCACAAAAATGCCCATATCCTTCATCTTAAAGTTGTTATGGCAGCTAATAAAATCCACACAATTGCAAATGTGATGTGAACACTTCATGATGTAATGGCTAAGCTAATTCTTCATATATTTAGTGAGTGAGTATGTTAGGACACCAGTGTTGCTAACAATGGGGTGTGGAGCTACCTGCAGCCCATGTGACACCATCAACCCATTCTCACATCCAAGAATTGAACTGGTTGGCCAGCTGTAGATTGTAATATTATTGGGATTTCCATAGTATGAAAGCTGTGAGTACCCTTCGAAAGGCATTCACCTATCTGTATATTAAATGATCAACCTATGAGATGAGACCTATTCTTTGAAAGACATTTGTTTTATATAATTTACGTAACTGTAAAGATGCGCATCTAGCGCAGACGCTAATACATCGATTGCGCAGACAAAGAAACATTTTAACAGAAGCTGAACTGGCATTCCACTTCGATCTAAATAAAAGATGATAGTAAAAAAAAAAAAAAAAAACTTTTGTAGATCTTCAGATTTTAATGTACTACTTCTGCTTGTAATGTGAAAACGTAAAAGAAGGTCGACTTTAAGCTAGAAAAGTGAGCGGTCTTGGCAGCGTGCAGACAACATTATTAATTAATAAAATTCAAGTAATTTATGTTCGAAACTGTAAATCAGCAAGTTATTGTTATGAAGGTGTTGAACAGTGCAAGAACTGTCTTTAACAAAGGAGAAAAGTAATGACTGTAATTTGTGACAAAAATGTAAACCAAGGAGACAGCACAGGGCAGACTGAAATCTGATCGCACTATACAGTTAGAAAAGTACTTATGTAAGTTATATTGTTTATAAATAAGCCCTCATTTGCTACAGCAGAGAATACTGCCACATCCTGGTTGGGTACAGAAGGCCGCCCCTTATCTTCTATACAACTCATAGCTGCCCCATTTATTAATGATTTCATTTGCAAATGCATTTTTTTTTTTTTTTTTTTTTTTTACTGTTCATTGTTAAAGGTCCCTTAGGTAATTATAAAATTCATACTGATTACGTAAAGAAATCCGGGTTGTTCTTTTCCAAATAATAGAAGTCTTTGCGTAATCAAAAACTAGCCTCCTTCTGACAACGATCAGGAGCCGACCAGAAGACGGACGTCTTCGACCGCTTTCATGTCTCCTGTGGCAAAGCTGTGCCAAACTGGGAACACGGCATTCTAGTATGAAACACAGATTTAAATTGAAAGAATTGAAATATATTTAAGCTAATAATTTTTTTATAATACTATAAGATGCAATATTAATAGTTATGTGTTAGTCAAGTCAAGGCACCAGTGACTAAAGTGTACTCTCTCCCATGCCAGGCTAGTTGTTCCATGATTTTTGAGGCCACTGTTGAGTCAAAGTGATGCTGTACATGGTCATGTGATGCCCAATGACACACAAAGTTCCAAAGAGAAGCGTGATGAGAAGCTTTTGGGCAGAGCAAACACCAAGCAGAGGGTTCAAACGTCATCATAACTGAGCATGTGCAGTAATGCCTGTTTTCTGAAGATTGAAGGTAGCTTTCTGGTAGCTGCTTAAACAAACCTTCTGTCACCTCTGTCTGTGGCATGCACATTGGAGTGTGCATAGAATATTAGCATTGATTTTCATGTTGGTTTAAGTATGGTTAGGGTACTTACCAACTGTGAGGTTCATTACAGTTTAAATAAAGCAGACAAGACCAGTATTACATTATCATATAAATTATTCAGCAGAGAGTCAGAAGCAGAGACAATGGCTTGATGTGGCGACATTGTTGCCAGTTACCAGGATATACAAGGGCCTGATATAGAGAAAGAGAGCACACTGTCAGTGCCACAAAGTATTTATTCTCCATCCTTTTTTGCACTTATAGTATAATGAGCCTGTTTTCTTACTTGCAACCCCCACCTCCATCCAAAAGATATGTCTTGATGCCTGTATCACACGAATTAATTGCATTTTGTGGATTCCCTCACATTCTGCTTTTGTTGCATATTGACATTAGGTATTGACACTCTTACATATAAATAGCACACCTACACCTTATCTGTTCAAATTTATCAATGATTTTTCTTTGAAACATAAATCTCAGTTATGGTAACAAAATTATACAAATTACTTGTATTCCATTCCTTTTTTTTTTTTTTTTCAATTTTCTGCTTTTGGTACTCTTAGGAGTTTCTTTTATTGATATACACAACACTTTTCCATTATCTTTGTTTAAATATTATAAATGACTTCATCTCAAAGGCAGAATCTATGTTATGGTGTCAGATTGCTGTCGTGTAGCCCAATTCTAGGTTTGGTTGGAAGAAATGCTGAAAAGCATGAAGTGGCTGGGTTTGGAGATATATGCCTATTATCCCATGAAAGACTACTTACAGAAATTCAAGGACCAGTATTAACTGGGTATTGTCATTCCCAACATACACTCCTGCAAATGGAAAAAAGAACACATTGACACCGGTGTGTCAGACCCACCATACTTGCTCCAGACACTGCGAGAGGGCTGTACAAGCAATGATCACACGCACGGCACAGCGGACACACCAGGAACCGCGGTGTTGACCGTCGAATGGCGCTAGCTGCGCAGCATTTGTGCACTGCCGCCGTCAGTGGCAGCCAGTTTGCCGTGGCATACGAAGCTCCATCGCAGTCTTTAACACTGGTAGCATGCCGCGACAGCATGGACGTGAACCGTATGTGCAGTTGACGGACTTTGAGCGAGGGCGTATAGTGGGCATGCGGGAGGCTGGGTGGACGTACTGCCGAATTGCTCAACACGTGGGGCGTGAGGTCTCCACAGTACATCGACGTTGTCGCCAGTGGTCAGCGGAAGGTGCACGTGCCCATCGACCTGGAACCGGACCGCAGCGATGCACGGATGCATGCCAAGACCGTAGGATCCTACGCAGTGCCGTAGGGGACCGCACCGCCACTTCCCAGCAAATTAGGGACACTGTTGCTCCTGGGGTATCGGCGAGGACCATTCGCAACTGTCTCCATGAAGCTGGGCTATGGTCCCGCACACTGTTAGGCCATCTTCCGCTCACGCCCCAACATCGTGCAGCCCGCCTCCAGTGGTGTCGCGACAGGCGTGAATGGAGGCACGAATGGAGACGTGTCGTCTTCAGCGATGAGAGTCGCTTCTGCCTTGGTGCCAATGATGGTCGTATGCGTGTTTGGCGCCGTGCAGGTGAGCGCCACAATCGGGACTGCATACGACCGAGGCACACAGGGCCAACACCCGGCATCATGGTGTGGGGAGCGATCTCCTACACTGGCCGTACACCACTGGTGATCGTCGAGGGGACACTGAATAGTGCACGGTACATCCAAACCGTCATCGAACCCATCGTTCTACCATTCCTAGACCGGCAAGGGAACTTGCTGTTCCAATAGGACAATGCACGTCCGCATGTATCCCGTGCCACCCAACGTGCTCTAGAAGGTGTAAGTCAACTACCCTGGCCAGCAAGATCTCCGGATCTGTCCCCCATTGAGCATGTTTGGGACTGGATGAAGTGTCGTCTCACGCGGTCTGCACGTCCAGCATGAACGCTGGTCCAACTGAGGCGCCAGGTGGAAATGGCATGGCAAGCCGTTCCACAGGACTACATCCAGCATCTCTACGATCGTCTCCATGGGAGAATAGCAGCCTGCATTGCTGCGAAAGGTGGATATACACTGTACTAGTGCCGACATTGTGCATGCTCTGTTGCCTGTGTCTATGTGCCTGTGGTTCTGTCAGTGTGATCATGTGATGTATCTGACCCCAGGAATGTGTCAATAAAGTTTCCCCTTCCTGGGACAATGAATTCACGGTGTTCTTATTTCAATTTTCAGGAGTGTAGTTACACAGGGACCACCAAGACAAGGTTAGACTATCTACTGAGCATAGGAGGGCATTTAACTAGTGATTCGTCTCTTGCTCCATATGCAAATGAAATGCAAAGGAACACAAATATGCAACATGATAGGAAGTATTCTCTTTCATGCATCTCAGTGGCTTACAGGGTGTGGATGTACGTGTAGAGGGCATTGCAGTAAAGGGAACATTGTTGCCACTGGAATGGCCCTGTTGCCTCTGGTATGCAGTTGCCATTCTCCAGCCTTAGAAATGAATTATCTAGTTTCAGGTGGACTCTGTACCATGGTGCAATTTCACTTTTACAAATTGTTCACTGAGAGAAGAGAAGTGATAATGCAAAAACATGCCTATCACCACAGTAGGTTTGAACTACAGACCTCTAGCTGTATAGTGCAGCAGTTAGCAATTATGGCATGGCTGGTGTAGCAATATTAACATAATGAAATGATTATTTACCACTGGGGAGCTTATTGTTGCTTTCCCAAATCAAAGTACCATCTGAAGATAAAATGAGCAATACCTACTACAATGGCTACTACAGTACAAAAAGCTCAGTTCTGTCTGCTTTGCACTTACAAATCTCCCTCACTGTGTTGATTTCCAGACAGGATTGCTTCCATACTTTACACACTTCTACTCAGTTTTGCTCTATGGCATAACCTTCTGGAGCATTGCAGCTAAGGTGAGAAAATTATTATTCTACAGGTGCAACAACAGTATTGTGTGAAGTTCCACTAACATGCTTACATTCATTTTGTTTCCCCCTAATCCACTCATCTCCACTCCCCCCAGTCTATCTTTACTTCTCACTGTGTCACCATCTCTGGCCTGAAGCTTGCACAGTACTTAGCAATCTACAATGCCCTCATCATCTTTGTCTGCTGTCAAACTCCTTACTGGTGGACCTCTTAATCCTGAAATCTTAGTGATGTGCCCTTTCTTTTTAATTTTCCCCAGCCTGTCCCTCTCTCCTCCCCAAAAAAGGAACCATTATTTCTGAAAGCTAGGTCCCTTTTAGTGCTATGTGTGTCTACCAGCAGTAGGATATATTTGACCTCCAGAAGGCCAGCAATTCCTTCTCACTATTTATTAGTTTTCTGTAAAAAAATTCTGCTTTGGTACAGTACATGCACCTGCTAACAGTAATTGTGGTTAATAACAAAAGTGAAGTTAGGATAAACTCAACAACTGACAACTGCAATACTAGGAGTAGAAATAATTTCCACGCAAACCATGCATCCGTCTCTAAGGTTCAGAAGGGATTTTGTGTTCTGGTGCAAGGGTTTGTAACAAGTTGCTGGCAGACATGAAGCAGAAAATTCAACATCTTAAAATACTTTTTAAAAAAATAATAAAATAAAAGAACATGTCATCAAGTACACCTACAATTTATCAGAATACTTGGATTTGGCAGTGAGGTTTCAGTTGCCTGAGACTAATATTTGTATCGTGTGGATCTCTACTTTGCCAGTATACAGGTAGCTGATAGTTGTATGTGTAAAGCTACATAAATGATTCATTTAAAGTATCAGCTGAGTAGTCTAGCAGGAGGAGCAGTAGTTCCTTACAAAGTAGCTATTTTTTTCCTAACATATACATATTTTCAGAGTGGCTGTGAATGAGAGGTCATCCAGTCAGTTTACCATGCTTGTTGGAAACTAGCTGGCTGGTGTATGAACTGTAACACTTGTACGAGAACAGCTCTTAATACTTTATTCACCCATGTACAGGAAGGAAAATCTTGACACTGGAGAATACAGCTTTAAGAAGTTTTACTTTATGGTGGAATTCTCACTAAAAGCAACTGACAAGACAATTAGCCTGCTAGTAAGAACTATTTATTATCAAGGAAGGTAAAAGGTTCAGTCTAAGAGTAAGTGCAATGTCGTTGCAGAATGACCTCTGATGATTAGTGCAAAATTATTTTGACAGCACAATGTAAATAAGCACTTGCACCGCACAACACTGCACAACACTGAGGAGTGGTGGTCTTGGCCAGTGCATAAAGTCTCTCAGGGAAAGTGAATCATCATCTAAGAAGTGTGCCGGAAAGTGGACATGCAAACCTGATCTTGTTGTACATCTGGAGGTCTGTCTATACTGGTTGCTGAAGGTGCCATTGCTGTTTCTGTTGCTGGAGCTAGTGCTGGTGCTGCAGTTGTTCAGCATCATGGTACAACAGCAGATAACTCTTCTTGAAAAACATACGCAAGCTTCGCCTGGTCAAAAGATATGGTAGAGGGCTTATTGTTAACAAGAACATCTGTGGTACACACTCACCATTGTGTAACTCTGTGTGGACCTGTGTACAGTGGTTGTAGTGTAGGATTAACACAATCAGTATGAAGCATCATGTATGTGCTCTCATCTAGGTCCTGATGTACATAGCTGGAAACTGTACTGTGCCTTGATGTTCACAAATTTAAGAAATATGTTCCCTCAGTTGACTAATAAATTCACAGTTGCCACTGTCAGGCAGCTGTAGGGAATGTGTATCCACAAACTTTCCTGGCAGACATAATGCTTTGCTGTATACTAATTTAGTTGCTGAAGGATCTGTATCCAGTTTGTAGGTAAATCTCAGGGTGAGTAAAGCCACCAGTAGGGTGGCAGTCCAGTTTGTATTGTGGCACATGAGGGCTGCCTTGAGAGAACAGTGCCATTGTTGTATCATCCCATAACTGGCTGTGTGGTAGTTTGTGAACTAATGATATATTGTGGTACAGAGTTTAATATGCTGGGTGAACAGGTTGGATTTGAATGAGTGTCCGCAGTTCATCATTACTAGTAGAGATGGCCAAAATGTGATATCCAGATGGAAAGAACATGGAAACTAAAGTCTATGCTGAAGTGTTATCTACCAGCAGTGCTTCAGTCCAATGAATGATGCAGTCAATCAATAGGTAACGTTGGTCATTGGACAGAGGTAAAGGGCCTAGGACATTAATTACACAAAGGAAGCAGTTGTATCGAGGAAGTCTCCCATTGCTGATTGCACAGGATCGTTAACCTCATTTTGTTAACATTTGGTGCACATTCATGTCCATTTTTGGTGGTCTTTTCAGATGCTCAGCAACATAAATGAGAAAAGATTTTAGCCAGGTTATCAGTTGGTCTCCAAGTTGAACAGATTATGTAGACAGTATGGAGAAAAGGATGAGGTTTACCATTTGTCATGTCACAATATAACTTGACGTCAGTCCCGGAAACATTGACTGATTGGAGGTCCAACACTGATGATGTACCTTTGAGCAGATTGCATAGTTTTTGGTCAGTCTGTTGTGCTTTGGCAAGTTGAGCAAAGTCAGTTGGATGTGAAATTCTGGAAATGCTACTGACATGGGAAAGCCAGTCGACTACTGTGCTGTAATTTTTGCTAGTACACTACCGCCTTGTCGATCCCAGAAATGTTTCTAACATCCATGCTGAAATGGACTACAAATACAAGTTAATCCTGCGGCCAAGGTGAAAAATTGTTTCGGCAGAAAGTGTACATAAATGGCTTATACTCTATATAAATGGTAAACTCCCTGGCTTCTAGTTGTGGTCAGAAATAGTTAATAGCCTAACAGATAGCCAGAGACTCTCTATCATAAGTGTTCTATTTCTGTTATGACTGCAACAGCTCATGTAAGAAGAAAGCTAGCAGCTGCCATTCACCATCATGCAGTTGTTGTAATGTCCCACCAATCATTTCTGACTCGCATTGACCACTAACGCAAAGGTTGCATTCAGCTCAGGGTGGATGAATAATGCAGTGTCCACTATGTTCTGCATTGCTGCTCGAAAGCAGAGATCATGTTATTCATCCACAAAACCAGCAAGCTACCTTTGCTCTTTCGCCCAGTGAGTATTAACAGTTCTTGGAATTCAGCCACATGTGACAGGTGTCAGCAATAGAAATTAAGACATGCAGAAAATAACACAACTCTTTAAAGGTTCACAATCATGAAGTTTGCAAAATGGCTTCAACTTTCACAGGTAGTGAACCTGACAATGAGATCTTATGGCTCAGGAAGTTAATCCATGTCTGACCAAAAATTCATTTGATCATGCTCAAAACTATGCCGTATTGTTATAACCATTCAAACACCTCAGTTAGATGCTGCTGGTGTTGTTTGGAGAAGGATAAGAAAAGCAAAAGGGAGACCTTGCAGTGCTGAGTCTACAAACCTCTGCCAAGTTTTCACTCATTTCAGAAGCTGAAAACCTTGAGATGACTCTAGAATAAACCAAAAGGGGTGATTATGGCCATCTTCAGTATTTCTGCCTCTGCTCCTGGGATACTAGTGTACACCTCGGCACAATCTACACTACTGGCCATTAAAATTGCTACACGATGAAGATGACATACTACACATGTGAAATTTAACCAACAGGAAGAAGATGCTGTGATATTCAAATGATTAGCTTTTCAGAGCATTCACACAAGGTTGGCACCAGTGTCGACACCTAAAACGTGCTGACATGAGGAAAGTTTCCAACCAATTTCTCATATACAAACAGCAGTTGACCTGTGTTGCCTGGTGAAACATTGTTGTGATGCCTCATATAAGGAGGAGAAATGCATACCATCACATTTCCAACTTTGATAAAGGTTGGATTGTAGCCTATCACGATTGCGGTTTATCGTATCGCGACATTGGTGCTCGTGTAGGACAAGATCCAATGACTGTTAGAATATAGAATTGGTGAGTTCAGGAGGGTAATATGGAACGCTGTGCTGGATCCCAATGGCCTCATACCACTAGCAGTTGAGATGACTGGCATCTTACCTGCATGGCAGTAACAGATCGTGCAGCCATGTCTCAATGCCTGAGTCAACAGACGGGGACGTTTGCAAGACAACAACCATCTGCACGAACAGTTCGACGACGTTTGCAGCAGCATGGACTATCAGCTTGGAGACCATGGCAACAGTTACCCTTGATGCTGCATCACAGGCAGGAGCACCTGCGATGGTGTACTCAACGACGAACCTGGGTGCACGAATGGCAAAACGTCATTTTTTCGGATGAATCCAGGTTCGGTTTACAGTATCATGACGGTTGCATCCGTGTTTGGCGACATCTCGGTGAACGCACTTTGGAAGCATGTATTCATCATCGCCATACTGGCGTATCACCTGGCGTGATGGTATGGGGTGCCATTGGTTACACGTCTTGGTCACCTCTTGTTCGCATTGACGGCACTTTGAACAGTGGACGTTACATTTCAGATGTGTTGCGACCCGTGGCTCTACCCTTCATTCTATCCCAGTGAAACCCTACATTTCAGCAGGATAATGCATGACCGCATGTTGCAGGTGCTGTACGGGCCTTTCTGGATACAGAAAATGTTCAACTGCTGCCCTGGCCAGCACATTCTCCAGATCTCTCACCAATTGAAAATGTCTGGTCAATGGTGGCTGAGCAATTGGCTCATCACAATACGCCAGTCACTACTCTTGATGAACTGTGGTATCGTGTTGAAGCTGCATGGGCAGCTGTACCTGTACACACCATCCAAGCTCCGTTTGCACAGGTATATCAAGGCCGTTATTATGGGCAGAGGTGGTTGTTCTGGGTACTGATTTCTCAGGATCTATGCACTCAAATTGCGTGAAAATGTAGTCATATGTCAGTTCTAGTATAATATATTTGTCCAATGAATACCCATTTATCATCTGCATTTGTTCCTGGTGTAGCAATTTTAATGGCCAGTAGTGTAGGAAAATGAATAAGATCACACCACATAACGCATAGTTGTAGTCTCACAACCAGGGTACAGAGTATCAGTCTGGTCTAGTTCTGGCACTGAGGACTCAATAATCTCCACATGGACACCATGCATAACACCTCTCAGGTGCTAAATGAAAGGTGGACGATCCAGGACTACTAGATGCTGCTTAACACCTTCTCAAAGGATGTTGTCAAATTCTGCCTTTGTTATGGCTAGTAGGTTTGGGGGCCAATGTCAGGGTCAACAGATTACTGGTTGGTTGTCAGTAGTTTTAATGTGATGCACTGTGTTGTGATCTACCTCTTTTGGCACTCCAGGGGGTCACATGAGGGCTAGGAATTTCTGCAGTAACACTGTGTATTCGCTGCTTGTGGCTTGTACAAGCTTGGCCATGTGCATTGCTGTGCTTCTTTGAATACTTGAGGTTGTTAAGCCAGTGATGCTGTCAATGAGCTGCATGTTTGCCATGTCTGCCAATAGCTGGTAATATTCTAGAATGTCCACTTCTATTATGGGTTGTGAGACATCTACTATTGTAAAGCCCCACATTAGGTCATGCCACAGTCCGAGATCCAGCTTTATTTGCAGTGTGCCGTATGTTGGTATAGTAGAATTCTTAGCTGTGGTCAGGCAGAAGGTGGTTGATGGTCACTTGCTGTGTATCTGCTTACGTGAAAATATGGATAGGTCTAACCCAGTGTCCACTAGATATTATGGTCCTGACAGGCAGTCACTTACGAATAGGTGCTGTGACATAATCCAGCAATCAGTTGACCTGGTTATTTCCAGCAGCCACTGGCATTTGGGTGGAAGCATGGCATAGTACAATTATGCACCTGGTCTCCAAATCTTTTTTGGTACCAACAGTGTGTTGGTGTGTTCGAGACACTGAAGAGGTAGTTGAGGGGTGGCTTCTTGACCTCTTGCAGTAATGGACTAAAAATCAGCCTTGGCAACCAGAACATCATGATCAGCATGTGTAACCATGGGTGTTGACAAGCTATTCCATGAAACCATCACTGCACTTACAGGCACTGGCATTATTGCAGCAAATGTCTTATCAGCCAATTCAGCCACTGTGACCGAGACCAAGCTGCTTTGAGATGCTATGATAGATTTCACTTGAGGCAGCAGGTGGATACTCCTCAATGCATGCGGAAGACTATCAGGCATAGTACCACTCTTAACCTTACTCCATAAGTTTCTGGAGTATTGCAGTGGTTTCCTGTCACCAATGTCTTCTTGCATCAAAACTTGCCTGTTGCATTCCTCTTGTGATGCAGATACCCCACAGATCAGTTCCATATTCTGGTTCTCATAAGTGTCTATTGAATGTGGAGCAGTGATCATGTTTTAAATCTCCATAGTGTATTTATGATCTAGTTGGCTTACCACAATCATAAATTTGATGGAATCCACCGTAATGGCCACTTACAGAAAATATACTTGCACTTGCATTAATCACAATGGCAGATAATGTGGCCTGAAGGGTGGTAAGCACACTGTGTGCCAAGAGAATGAAGATACAGGCTCAGTCAGTGGCTTCATCATGTTATAAACTTGTTATTCAGTTGCTATTATGTATGTTGAAACCATGTTGGGGTCACAATTTTCAGAGTAATCATGAAAGGAAGACCACCTGATCAATTTACCATGTATATTACAATCTAGCCAGTCAGTGTATGAAACATGATAATATAATGAAAAGGAAAGTTAATACTCACTATATGGCAGAGATGCTGAGTCGCAGATAGGGACAACAAAAAGACTGTCACAATATAAGCCTATGGCTAACACGACCGCACCCTCTGGCAGCTGAAGCCACATTTCTGGAAAAAATGTGGCTCCAGCTGCCAGAGACTGTGGTCACGTGTGTGTGAGTTGTGTTTGCATGAGTGTGTGCCTGTGTGTATGTTGTCTAACTTTGACAAGGGCCTCGATGGCTGAAAGCTAATTGTGTGACAGTCTGTTTGTTGTGCCTTTCTGCAACTCAGCATCTCCACTATCCTTTTCATTATATTGTACCATAATTATCAGTTCTAGTAGATTAGAGCCACTCACAATTTGTTGCATACTTACAAAAGTAGCCACCAGTGGTTGTTTTTGCCTGCTAGTTTGACTCATTCCACATCCTCAAAGGTTCTCTTTTAACATGGGAAATACCAAACACAGCTCGTGACTTTATCAATGGATCACAGTACAGTGATCACAGACAAATCTATTTGTTCATTTAGTAGTCCACGGTCCACATCTTTGCCGTGACTGGAGTATGTATTGGTATTTTTTTCCACGACATCCACATGTTGATGACTGAAAGATACATTATGATGCCAACATCTGTTTTTTTTTTATCTAGAAGCAAACCAGAACTATAAATATATTTGATTACAGATGACTGACAATATTTTAAAATTAATGGACTTTAAATACTTTATAATTACTGGTAACTCATGAAATCTCTTTTATTTCAAGAATCTGTTACAGTACAATGATTACAAGTTCCTTTCAAGAACTGAAGCTGCAACACTCAAGAGAGTGGTTTATGTTTTAATAAGAAAAGACCTTGAGATAAAATTTCCTGATTCCTTGAAGCTAACGTAATTCTTAGAATTTTTGTTGAGGTTATGCTCTATTACAGTCTCATGCAACAAATTAAAACTGCAACTTATGACTACTGAATTAGGATAAAATATGTAACATACAAAAGTTCTAAGCTTCCAAACATTCCATTCAACTAAGAACCCGTGGGGGTTGGGGGGGGGGGGGGGGGGGGCAATTCATGTGTGAACATTTCCCTCTCTAGTATGGTTTCACAAGTTCTGCATCTACACAGAACTTTATATTCAACACTTATCATACCATTCAAAGAGTGCCATAATGCCATTCTAATCTATAGTTAAGGTTACAGTACAAACCATTGCCTGCACTGCCTCATACTATTACATAATCTTCTTCACCACTGTACTCTCCCAAGGAGCTAACAGTGCTGAGGCCTGCAGGAACTGAATTGTTGAGTATCGCATCACTTTAAAAATTGGAACTATAAAGATATTTGAAAACAGTTCAATTAAAACTCTTCATTTCATTGGAACAAAACATTAATAAACAAATTCACTTTTCTTCTTCTCTTTTACTTAGTCCTCATGATTTTTTTCTCGCCTCAGACATTATTCCACTTGCCATGTTTTCTTCAACCCAACTAAGAAATAATCCAAAGGCACAGGAGTCTTACTATCTTTAACTTCCATTTATCCTACTAAATCTTTTTCCAAATTTACCCAAAATTTGTGAAAAGAAAAAGAAAAAGAATTAATAGCCTTCTGGTCAGGAAAACATAAAACCCACAGTTACTATGAAACACAATGTGAATGACATATCCCACACCCATGCGCTATATAACAATATCATAGATAAAACATTCAACCCTCACTCATACATTCCCATTTGTTAGGCAACACCTTAATAACATTAGATCATCATAACACATACAAATTATCAAGAAATTGCAGCAGTTAATGAAAACAATATTAATTAATATGCATTAATGTGGTATGAATATTATTTTCATAATAAGCCAATTGCACAAATGACATAACTGTTACATAGTCATGAAGGAGGCATACAACCATCTTGAAAAATACATGTAGTCTGTAAAACACTGAGTAGTTCAATGAAGGAAAAGTCATTGACTGAATGTAAAATGACTTCATTAATCCCATATAACACATTTCAGCATTTGCCATCATCAGACACATCTTGAAATAAAATAAATCACATAAAAATGTATAAAATAAACAAGGGTTACAAAACCAACATAGACATACAATTAAGACACATACCCTGGAACTATAAGTACCCAGTGGACATAATAGTTACAAGTTGTAGAGGTAACAGATATGACTGATATATGATTATTGACCGTTATATGAGAATACAAATTTTGAGCGTCAGATGTCATTGTAAGATGGACATAGCTCTCTTCAGCACCATCATATGAAATTACATATGACTTACAAACAGCATTAAACCAATAGAATACAACACAGTTTATAATGACACTGATAAATGTTTACAGAAGACAAGTATAACGTAAAAAAATTACACAGGGTAATTCACAGCATTTTCATTGTGACAAGGCTACAAGTGTTCGATGTCATATGACACATGCAAGTATGATGCTACATATTGACATAGTTGTAATTGGTGGTACATACAAATGTAATATAATCGCAATGAAAATAAGCTTGGCTGTAGATGAAAAGTGCAAATCACATAACCTGGACACTACATTTCTCACTTGTTCCAAATCAAAAATAGTGTACATAAGTGCTGAAACATCTACATGCACTGTATGGCATAAATATTTACAAATAATTACACATTTAGTGTTAACATATTAGCACAATAAAACAGTAAAATCCTCTGCCAGTTCTGAATTACAAGTTGCATATATAAATGCTAAGATAGCTACAGAGATCACATGGTCTAAACTTGTTAGCATAAAACAAAACACTACAATTCTCTGCCTGTTCAGAATGGAAAGTAGTGAACATAAGTGTCAAGTTAGCTACATGCACTTTATGGCGCAAATAGTTACAAGGAAATAAATATTTAGTGCTGGCATATTGACACAACAAAACAGTACAATTCTCTGCCTGTTCATTATTAATTGTACTGTACATAAGCACTAAAATGAGCTACATGCACTGTATGGTATAAATGGTTACAAAAAATTACACATTTAGTGCCAACATACCAGCACAACAATACTAAATAAAAATGCTTATAGAAATCAGTACTACTGTAATGAACAAGCACTGTAGCACTATCCAGGATAATAATCAGAACAGATGCTGTGTAAATTTTATTTATACCAAACGAAACAATGTTAAAATGACCAAAGACCCCTGGGCAAGACTAATTACAAATCCCATAAACATAACAATAAGCTGTTATGAGCACACATGAATAATATAAATGCCAAGGTAAAAGGTGGAGGGGTGGGGAACAGCAGTAGTTCAAAATTAAAATCTTGCCAAATAGGCACAGGAGAGAATCGAGATATTGATACAAGGAAAAGCAGATATCTCTCTCTCTCTCTCTCTCTCTCTCTCTCTCTATATATATATATATATATATATATATATATATATATATATATATATATATATATATATATATATATATATATATATACAGAGTGTTTCAAAAATGACCGGTATATTTGAAACGGCAATAAAAACTAAACGAGCAGCGATAGAAATACACTGTTTGTTGCTATATGCTTGGGACAACAGTACATTTTCAGGTGGACAAACTTTCGAAATTACAGTAGTTACAATTTTCAACAACAGATGGTGCTGCAAGTGATGTGAAAGATATAGAAGACAACGCAGTCTGTGGGTGCGCCATTCTGTACGTCGTCTTTCTGCTGTAAGCGTGTGCTGTTCACAACATGCAAGTGTGCTGTAGACAACATGGTTTATTCCTTAGAACAGAGGATTTTTCTGGTGTTGGAATTCCACCGCCTAGAACACAGTGTTGTTGCAACAAGACGAAGTTTTCAACGGAGGTTTAATGTAACCAAAGGACCGAAAAGCGATACAATAAAGGATCTGTTTGAAAAATTTCAACGGACTGGGAACGTGACGGATGAACGTGCTGGAAAGGTAGGGCGACCGCGTACGGCAACCACAGAGAGCAACGCGCAGCTAGTGCAGCAGGTGATCCAACAGCGGCCTTGGGTTTCCGTTTCCCGTGTTGCAGCTGCGGTCCAAATGACGCCAACGTCCACATATCGTCTCATGCGCCAGAGTTTACACCTCTATCCATACAAAATTCAAACGCGGCAACCCCTCAGCGCCGCTACCATTGCTGCATGAGAGACATTCGCTAACGATATAGTGCACAGGATTGATGACGGCGATATGCATGTGGGCAGCATTTGGTTTACTGACGAAGCTTATTTTTACCTGGACAGCTCCATCAATAAACAGAACTGACGCATATGGGGAACCGAAAAGCCCCATGTTGCAGTCCCATCGTCCCTGCATCCTCAAAAAGTACTGGTCTGGGCCGCCATTTCTTCCAAAGGAATCATTGGCCCATTTTTCAGATCCGAAACGATTACTACATCACGCTATCTGGACATTCTTCATGAATTTGTGGCGGTACAAACTGCCTTAGATGCCACTGCGAACACCTTATGGTTTATGCAAGATGGTGCCCGGCCACATCGCACGGCCGACGTCTTTAATTTCCTGAATGAATATTTCGATGATCGTGTGATTGCTTTGGGCTATCCAAAACATGCAGGAGGCGGCGTGGATTGGCCTCCCTATTCGCCAGACATGAACCCCTGTGACTTCTTTCTGTGGGGATACTTGAAAGACCAGGTGTACCGCCAGAATCCAGAAACAATTGAACAGCTGAAGCAGTACATCTGATCTGCATGTGAAGCCATTCCGCCAGACACGTTGTCAAAGGTTTCGGGTTATTTCATTCAGAGACTACGCCATATTATTGCTACGCATGGTGGATATGTGGAAAATATCGTACTATAGAGTTTCCCAGACCGCAGCACCATCTGTTGTTGAAAATTGTAACTACTGTAATTTCGAAAGTTTGTCTGCCTGAAAATGTACTGTTGTCCCAAACATATTGCAACAAACGGTGTATTTCTATCGCTGCTCGTTTAGTTTTTATTGCCACTTCAAATATACCAGTCATTTTTGAAACACCCTGTATATATATATATATATATATATATATATATATATATATATATATATATATATACTCTTTGCCTTTACAAATGTCTGCTTGTGTCTGTGTATGTGTGGATGGATATGTGTGTGTGTGCGAGTGTAAACCTGTCCTTTTTTCCCCCTAAGGTAAGTCTTTCCGCTCCCGGGATTGGAATGACTCCTTACCCTCTCCCTTAAAACCCAATCCTTTTGTCTTTCCTTCTCCTTCCCTCTTTCCTGACGAGGCAACCGTTGGTTGCGAAAGCTAGAATTTTGTGTGTATGTTTGTGTTTGTTTGTGTGTCTATCGATCTGCCAGCGCTTTTGTTTGGTAAGTCTCATCATCTTTCTTTTCAAATATATTTTTCCCACATGGAATGTTTCCCTCTATTATATATATATATATATATATATATATATATATATATATATTTAAAAAGAAAGATGATGAGACTTACCAAACAAAAGCGCTGGCAGGTCGATAGACACACAGACAAACACAAACATACACACAAAATCTAGCTTTCGCAACCAATGGTTGCCTCGTCAGGAAAGAGGGAAGGAGAGGGAAAGACAAAAGGATTTGGGTTTTAAGGGAGAGGGTAAGGAGTCATTCCAATCCCGGGAGCGGAAAGACTTACCTTAGGGGGAAAAAAGGAGGGAAAAAAGGACAGGTATACACTCGCACACACACACATATCCATCCTCATATACACATATACACATATACACATATATATATATATATATATATATATATACACACAAAATTCAGGCTTTCGCAACAAACTGTTGCCTCATCAGGAAAGAGGGAAGGAGATCACATTCCTACGTGGAATGTTTCCCTCTATTATAACCATATATATATATATATACACACTCCTGGAAATTGAAATAAGAACACCGTGAATTCATTGTCCCAGGAAGGGGAAACTTTATTGACACATTCCTGGGGTCAGATACATCACACGATCACACTGACAGAACCACAGGCACATAGACACAGGCAACAGAGCATGCACAATGTCGGCACTAGTACAGTGTATATCCACCTTTCGCAGCAATGCAGGCTGCTATTCTCCCATGGAGACGATCGTAGAGATGCTGGATGTAGTCCTGTGGAACGGCTTGCCATGCCATTTCCACCTGGCGCCTCAGTTGTACCAGCGTTCGTGCAGACCGCGTGAGACGACGCTTCATCCAGTCCCAAACATGCTCAATGGGGGACAGATCCGGAGATCTTGCTGGCCAGGGTAGTTGACTTACACCTTCTAGAGCACGTTGGGTGGCACAGGATACATGCGGACGTGCATTGTCCTGTTGGAACAGCAAGTTCCCTTGCCGGTCTAGGAATGGTAGAACGATGGGTTCGATGACGGTTTGGATGTACCGTGCACTATTCAGTGTCCCCTCGACGATCACCAGTGGTGTACGGCCAGTGTACGAGATCGCTCCCCACACCATGATGCCGGGTGTTGGCCCTGTGTGCCTCGGTCATATGCAGTCCTGATTGTGGCGCTCACCTGCACGGCGCCAAACACGCATACGACCATCATTGGCACCAAGGCAGAAGCGACTCTCATCGCTGAAGACGACACGTCTCCATTCGTCCCTCCATTCACGCCTGTCGCGACACCACTGGAGGCGGGCTGCACGATGTTGGGGCGTGAGCGGAAGACGGCCTAACGGTGTGCGGGACCATAGCCCAGTTTCATGGAGACGGTTGCGAATGGTCCTCGCCGATACCCCAGGAGCAACAGTGTCCCTAATTTGCTGGGAAGTGGCGGTGCGGTCCCCTACGGCACTGCGTAGGATCCTACGGTTTTGGCGTGCATCCGAGCGTCGCTGCGGTCCGGTCCCAGGTCGACGGGCACGTGCACCTTCCGCCGACGACTGGCGACAACATCGATGTACTGTGGAGACCTCACGCCCCACGTGTTGAGCAATTCGGCGGTATGTCCACCCGGCCTCCCGCATGCCCACTATACGCCCTCGCTCAAAGTCCGTCAACTGCACATACGGTTCACGTCCACGCTGTCACGGCGTGCTACCAGTGTTAAAGACTGTGATGGAGCTCCGTATGCCACGGCAAACTAGCTGACACTGACGGTGGCGGTGCACAAATGCTGTGCAGCTAGCGCCATTCGACGGCCAACACCGCGGTTCCTGGTGTGTCCGCTGTGCCGTGCGTGTGATCACTGCTTGTACAGCCCTCTCGCAGTGTCCGGAGCAAGTATGGTGGGTCTAACACACCGGTGTCAATGTGTTCTTTTTTCCATTTCCAGGATTATATATATATATATATATATATATATATATATATATATATATATATATATATATACACTCCTGGAAATTGAAATAAGAACACCGTGAATTCATTGTCCCAGGAAGGGGAAACTTTATTGACACATTCCTGGGGTCAGATACATCACATGATCACACTGACAGAACCACAGGCACATAGACACAGGCAACAGAGCATGCACAATGTCGGCACTAGTACAGTGTATATCCACCTTTCGCAGCAATGCAGGCTGCTATTCTCCCATGGAGACGATCGTAGAGATGCTGGATGTAGTCCTGTGGAACGGCTTGCCATGCCATTTCCATCTGGCGCCTCAGTTGGACCAGCGTTCGTGCTGGACGTGCAGACCGCGTGAGACGACGCTTCATCCAGTCGCAAACATGCTCAATGGGGGACAGATCCGGAGATCTTGCTGGCCAGGGTAGTTGACTTACACCTTCTAGAGCACATTGGGTGGCATGGGATACATGCGGACGTGCATTGTCCTGTTGGAACAGCAAGTTCCCTTGCCGGTCTAGGAATGGTAGAACGATGGGTCCGATGACGGTTTGGATGTACTGTGCACTATTCAGTGTCCCCTCGACGATCACCAGTGGTGTACGGCCAGTGTAGGAGATCGCTCCCCACACCATGATGCCGGGTGTTGGCCCTGTGTGCCTCGGTCGTATGCAGTCCTGATTGTGGCGCTCACCTGCACGGTGCCAAACACGCATACGACCATCATTGGCACCAAGGCAGAAGCGACTCTCATCGCTGAAGACGACACGTCTCCATTCGTCCCTCCATTCACGCCTGTCGCGACACCACTGGAGGCGGGCTGCACGATGTTGGGGCGTGAGCGGAAGACGGCCTAACGGTGTGCGGTACCGTACCCCAGCTTCATGGAGACGGTTGCGAATGGTCCTCGCCGATACCCCAGGAGCAACAGTGTCCCTAATTTGCTGGGAAGTGGCGGTGCGGTCCCCTACGGCACTGCGTAGGATCCTACGGTCTTGGCGTGCATCCGTGCGTCGCTGCGGTCCGGTCCCAGGTCGACGGGCACGTGCACCTTCCGCCGACCACTGGCGACAACATCGATGTACTGTGGAGACCTCACGCCCCACGTGTTGAGCAATTCGGCGGTACGTCCACCCGGCCTCCCGCATGCCCACTATACGCCCTCGCTCAAAGTCCGTCAACTGCACATACGGTTCACGTCCACGCTGTCGCGGCATGCTACCAGTGTTAAAGACTGCGATGGAGCTCCGTATGCCACGGCAAACTGGCTGACACTGACGGCGGCGGTGCACAAATGCTGCGCAGCTAGCGCCATTCGACGGCCAAAACCGCGGTTCCTGGTGTGTCCGCTGTGCCGTGCGTGTGATCATTGCTTGTACAGCCCTCTCGCAGTGTCCGGAGCAAGTATGGTGGGTCTGACACACCGGTGTCAATGTGTTCTTTTTTCCATTTCCAGGAGTGTATATATAAACAAAGATGATGAGACTTACCAAACAAAAGCGCTGGCAGGTCGATAGACACACAAACAAACACAAACATACACACAAAATTCTAGCTTTCGCAACCAACAGCTGCTTCATCAGGAAAGAGGGAAGGAGAGGGAAAGACGAAAGGATGTGGGTTTTAAGGGAGAGGGTAAGGAGTCTTTCAAACCCTGGGAGTGGAAAGACTTACCTTAGGGGGAAAAAAGGATGGGTATACACACACACACACACACACACACACACACACACACACACACACACACACACACACACACACACATATCCATCCACACATATACAGACACAAGCAGACATCTGCCCAAACTCTTTGCCTCTATATATATATATATATATATATATATATATATATATATATATATATAAAAAGAAAGATGATGAGACTTACCCAACAAAAGCGCTGGCAGGTCGATAGACACACAAATAAACACAAACATACACACAAAACTCTAGCTTTCGCAACCAACGGTTGCCTCGTCAGGAAAGAGGGAAGGAGAAGGAAATATATATATATATATATATATATATATATATATATATATATATACTCTTTGCCTTTACAAATGTCTGCTTGTGTCTGTGTATGTGTGGATGGATATGTGTGTGTGTGCGAGTGTAAACCTGTCCTTTTTTCCCCCTAAGGTAAGTCTTTCCGCTCCCGGGATTGGAATGACTCCTTACCCTCTCCCTTAAAACCCAATCCTTTTGTCTTTCCTTCTCCTTCCCTCTTTCCTGACGAGGCAACCGTTGGTTGCGAAAGCTAGAGTTTTGTGTGTATGTTTGTGTTTATTTGTGTGTCTATCGACCTGCCAGCGCTTTTGTTGGGTAAGTCTCATCATCTTTCTTTTTAAATATATTTTTCCCACGTGGAATGTTTCCCTCTATTATATATATATATATATATATATATATATATATATATATATATATATATATATATATATATATATTTATATATATAAAAACAAAGATGATGTGACTTACCAAATGAAAGTGCTGGCAGGTTGACAGACACACAAACGAACACAAACATACACACAAAATTCAAGCTTTCGCAACAAACTGTTGCCTCATCAGGAAAGAGGGAAGGAGAGGGGAAGACTAAAGGATGTGGGTTTTAAGGGAGAGGGTAAGGAGTCATTCCAGTCCCGGGAGCGGAAAGACTTACCTTAGGGGGAAAAAAGGACGGGTATACACTCACGCACACACACACACACATATCCATCCACACATATACAGACACAAGCAGACATATTTAAAGACAAAGAGTTTGGGCAGAGATGTCAGTCGAGGCAGAAGTGCAGAGGCAAAGATGTTGATGAATGACAGGTGAGGTATGAGTGGCGGAAATTTGAAATTAGCGGAGATTGAGGCCTGGTGGATAATGGGAAGAGAGGATATATTGAAGGGCAAGTTCCCATCTCCGGAGTTCGGATAGGTTGGTGTTAGTAGGAAGCATCCAGATAACCCGGACGGTGTAACACTGCGCCAAGATGTGCTGGTCGTGCACCAAGGCATGTTTAGCCACAGGGTGATCCTCATTACCAACAAACACTGTCTGCCTGTGTCCATTCATGCGAATGGACAGTTTGTTGCTGGTCATTCCCACATAGAATGCATCACAGTGTAGGCAGGTCAGTTGGTAGATCACGTGGGTGCTTTCACACGTGGCTCTGCCTTTGATTGTGTACACCTTCCGGGTTACAGGACTGCAGTAGGTGGTGGTGGGAGGGTGCATGGGACAGGTTTTACACCGGGGGCGGTTACAAGGGTAGGAGCCAGAGGGTAGGGAAGGTGGTTTGGGGATTTCATAGGGATGAACTAAGAGGTTGCGAAGGTTAGGTGGACGGCGGAAAGACACTCTTGGTGGAGTGGGGAGGATTTCATGAAGGATGGATCTCATTTCAGGGCAGGATTTGAGGAAGTCGTATCCCTGCTGGAGAGCCACATTCAGAATCTGATCCAGTCCCGGAAAGTATCCTGTCACAAGTGGGGCACTTTTGTGGTTCTTCTGTGAGAGGTTCTGGGTTTGAGAGGATGAGGAAGTGGCTCTGGTTATTTGCTTCTGTACCAGGTCGGGAGGGTAGTTGCGGGATGCGAAAGCTGTTGTCAGGTTGTTGGTGTAATGCTTCAGGGATTCCGGACTGGAGCAGATTCGTTTGCCACGAAGACCTAGACTGTAGGGAAGGGACCGTTTGATGTGGAATGGGTGGCAGCTGTCGTAATGGAGGTACTGTTGCTTGTTGGTGGGTTTGATGTGGATGGACGTGTGAAGCTGGCCATTGGACAGGTAAAGGTCAACATCAAGGAAAGTGGCATGGGATTTGGAGTAGGACCAGGTGAATCTGATGGAACCAAAGGAGTTGAGGTTGGAGAGGAAATTCTGGAGTTCTTCTTCACTGTGAGTCCAGATCATGAAGATGTCATCAATAAATCTGTACCAAACTTTGGGTTGGCAGGCTTGGGTAACCAAGAAGGCTTCCTCTAAGCGACCCATGAATAGGTTGGCGTACGAGGGGGCCATCCTGGTACCCATGGCTGTTCCCTTTAATTGTTGGTATGTCTGGTTTTCAAAAGTGAAGAAGTTGTGGGTCAGGATGAAGCTGGCTAAGGTAATGAGGAAAGATGTTTTAGGTAGGGTGGCAGGGGATCGGCGTGAAAGGAAGTGCTCCATCGCAGCGAGGCCCTGGACGTGCGGGATATTTGTGTATAAGGAAGTGGCATCAATGGTTACAAGGATGGTTTCTGGGGGTAACGGATTGGGTAAGGATTCCAGGCGTTCGAGAAAGTGGTTGGTAATCCCATTCCTGATGTCCAGGCAGAGCTTCAAGGAATCCTCAGAACCTTAGGCCCCCTACAAAACCTTTCACCTGACTCCATCAACCTCCTGACCCCACCGACACCCCGCACCCCTACCTTCTACCTTCTTCCTAAAATTCACAAACCCAATCATCCCGGCCACCCCATTGTAGCTGGTTACCAAGCCCCCACAGAACGTATCTCTGCCTACGTAGATCAACACCTTCAACCCATTACATGCAGTCTCCCATCCTTCATCAAAGACACCAACCACTTTCTCGAACGCCTGGAATCCTTACCCAATCCGTTACCCCCAGAAACCATCCTTGTAACCATTGATGCCACTTCCTTATACACAAATATCCCGCACGTCCAGGGCCTCGCTGCGATGGAGCACTTCCTTTCACGCCGATCACCTGCCACCCTACCTAAAACATCTTTCCTCATTACCTTAGCCAGCTTCATCCTGACGCACAACTTCTTCACTTTTGAAAACCAGACATACCAACAATTAAAGGGAACAGCCATGGGTACCAGGATGGCCCCCTCGTACGCCAACCTATTCATGGGTCGCTTAGAGGAAGCCTTCTTGGTTACCCAGGCCTGCCAACCCAAAGTTTGGTACAGATTTATTGATGACATCTTCATGATCTGGACTCACAGTGAAGAAGAACTCCAGAATTTCCTCTCCAACCTCAACTCCTTTGGTTCCATCAGATTCACCTGGTCCTACTCCAAATCCCATGCCACTTTCCTTGATGTTGACCTTCACCTGTCCAATGGCCAGCTTCACACGTCCGTCCACATCAAACCCACCAACAAGCAACAGTACCTCCATTACGACAGCTGCCACCCATTCCACATCAAACGGTCCCTTCCCTACAGCCTAGGTCTTCGTGGCAAACGAATCTGCTCCAGTCCGGAATCCCTGAAGCATTACACCAACAACCTGACAACAGCTTTCGCATCCCGCAACTACCCTCCCGACCTGGTACAGAAGCAAATAACCAGAGCCACTTCCTCATCCTCTCAAACCCAGAACCTCTCACAGAAGAACCACAAAAGTGCCCCACTTGTGACAGGATACTTTCCGGGACTGGATCAGATTCTGAATGTGGCTCTCCAGCAGGGATACGACTTCCTCAAATCCTGCCCTGAAATGAGATCCATCCTTCATGAAATCCTCCCCACTCCACCAAGAGTGTCTTTCCGCCGTCCACCTAACCTTCGCAACCTCTTAGTTCATCCCTATGAAATCCCCAAACCACCTTCCCTACCCTCTGGCTCCTACCCTTGTAACCGCCCCCGGTGTAAAACCTGTCCCATGCACCCTCCCACCACCACCTACTGCAGTCCTGTAACCCGGAAGGTGTACACAATCAAAGGCAGAGCCACGTGTGAAAGCACCCACGTGATCTACCAACTGACCTGCCTACACTGTGATGCATTCTATGTGGGAATGACCAGCAACAAACTGTCCATTCGCATGAAGTAGAGACATACTTAATTTTGTCATCACTTGGAACAGGGATGGAAGCCTGCTCATCAAAAACAACTTTGCCTATTTTAGGAATAAACTCTTCTGTGTACCCACTGTCTGTACCTATTTGCAGAATAATATCAGTTTCCTTATCTGTGCAGTCCCTATCAAGGCTCAGTTTTGCAAGTCTATAAAACACTGCATGAAAAATGCTCATTTGTGTGCATGGACGTGGCACAAACCAGCACCAATAATTACGTTTTAGTAGTAGGCTTACAAAATACGTCTAGACCAGAGCTGTACCTTCCCTTTTAATTTTCAGCTCATGTACACTACTTTTTATTTGGAATGGGGAGAGAAATATACTGTTCAGGTTATTTATTTTGCTCTTGTCATCTGCAGCCAAGCTTATTTTTATTGCAGCTGTTGTCATTTTTCTTCATAATAAAATTGTATGCACCACCAATTATAACTATCTCATTGCATAGTGTAATACTTACATGTCCGATGCCATCTTGTGCATTATTTGCATTTCCAGGGTATGTGTTTTTCTATGATTGTAATGTTTTCAACTGTGTGTCTATGTTTGTTTCCTTACTCTTTTTTATTTCATATGAATCCTAGTTGTGCAATTTATTTTACTCCAACAGCTATCTGATGATGGAAAATTCTGAACATGTAATATTGGACTAATAAAGTGATTTTGCAGACAGTTAATGACTTTTCCCTCAGTGCCATATTCAGCATTTTGCAGACTATATATAATTACACAACCATCTTTCTCATAGTATCCAAGGAACTAACTAGACTATCATATATATTCAGGAATTGATCATATATTATCTTTCCCAATGTCCTTGGCTTGATGTTTCATCCAATTCTCATTCTTTCATTTTCACAGTTTTTAAAACTCTGCATTTACTTTAGAAGTATGCTGAAAAACAAAAACCAACAAAACAAAAATTGGAAAATACTTTACACACCATTTTCACACACGCAGAATCTCTCATTCCTTATTTGAAAGTTGATATTTCCTATTGTCCCAGGGTGGGTGCATATGAGTGCCTGTACTATCTGAGCATGGTATTTGTTGTGACTGTTCAAGCTTTCCCAGCAGATGTGTTGTAAATAGTCTTCACAGGTTTGCCACCGGATCACATTGTGCAAATTCCACAATATTTCCTGAGAGCAACTGTCCGACATCTTCAGGTGGTTCAACCTTGCTCATGGCTAGGTATGGCTGATGGTATCTGCTCGCCGATGCCCTGTTTCTAGAACATGCGTGAAGAATGTGCAGCCATGGAAATCGCGCATGCGTAATGATTTGCCATATTCAAACTCCCTCTGCTGAAATGCGTTTGTCAACAGTGCGGCCAGACATTTACTCACCAACGGCCATACGAGGCCAATGTTATGACAAGCCTGTTATCAAAGACTCTTGATTTTCATGTCGTGATTTAATAGTAGCCAATGCAGGGTTCCAGGCAGCACTCAGTTGAAATCCCGTATCCTTGTTGATGAGACTGTATATGCTTCCTTAATGATGCAATCCCAGAAAGATGATGCCGGGATAAAACTTCCATATTTTCATAAATCATATGATCTCCTGTATTCAGGCAATGTTCCACAATTGCCGGCTTTTCCGGTTGATGAAGGCGTGTATGATGCTGATGTTCATTGCAGCATTCTTGTACTGTGCGGCATGTCTGGTCTATATACACTGCCCCACACTGACAAGGAATCTTGTACACACCACATTTCCTCAGTCCAAGGTCATCCTTAACCAAATCCAACAGGTTTCTCAATTTTGCAGATGGTTAAAAAACACACTTAATTCCGTATCTTCCGAGGACTCTTCTGATTCTTGACAAGATGGCATCAAAATATGGCAAAAAGGCCAAAACGGTGGGTGTCTTTGTATCTTCATTCTGCTCCATAGATTGAACTCGCCTGGGCCTGAATGCATTACGTATCTGTCTCTCAGAATAACTGTTTTGTCAGAACACTATCTTCAAATGTTGTATTTCACTCAACGGGCTCTCAGGATCAGATATCACGTGTGCTCTATGAACTAATGTACATAATGCACTACCACATTGTGCAGGATGATGGCAGCTTGTGACCTGCAGATATAGATCTGTATGCGTTGGCTTGCAGTAGACGCTGTGTCCCAAGGTTCCATCTACTTTCCTTCGTACCAAGACATCAAGAAAAGGTAAAGTACCAACTTTTTCCACTTCGATTGTGAAGTTTATATTTAGATGGAGCAAATTCAAATGCTGAAGAAATGTAGGTAGAGTATCAAGTCCATATGGCCACACCACAAATGTATCATCCACATACCGCAGAAAACAAGAGGGTTTGAGAGTGGCTGACTGTAGTGCTTTTTCTTCAAAGTCCTCCATAGAATAATTGGCCACCACAGGAGACAGAGGGCTTCCCATGGTGACACCATCCACTTGTTCAAAATATTGGTCTTGAAATAAGAAGTATGTTGAAGTAAGCACGTGTTTGAATAATGCTACTATGTCCTTCTCAAACTTGTTGTTAATGAGCTCCAAAGAGTCCTGCAAGGGCACCTTTGTAAATAAAGCCACAACATCAAAACTTACTAACAGATCCGATGATTGCAATCTAAGGGTTTTCAGGCGACCTATGAAATCTTCAGGGTTTTGAATGTGATGGTCGCACTTGCCCACAAGAGGCCCAATAGTGATGTCAGGTATTTGGCAGCAAAATAAGTAGGTGCTCCTTTGTTACTTACAATGGAACAGAGAGGCACCCCATTCTTATGGATCTTGGGTAGGCCATACGGACTAGGAGGAACTGCAGCCTGTTGATGCAAACCCTTAGCAACTTTTGCTGGAATCAAGCTTCCTGATGAGTTCCACAGTTTTTCTCTGAATCCTACTCGTCAAATCACTTTTGGTATTTGTTGATAAACATATGCAACTGAAACCTTTGCAAAACAACTAACACTCTAGGAGGAGACAGCAGAGAGTACTCAAGATAGAGAGAAGACTAATCAGACTAACCAGGAAAATGGAACTGTAGACTATCTACTAATGAAACAGTCATCAAAGAATTGGAAATAGTAGTGAACACTATCAGCAAGAAACACATTTCATTCTTTGGATATCTAAGCAGGAATCAGTGATGAAATTAAATATAGTAACTGTCATATCAACATTTGATACCACACTTGTTAGGGGTTGCAACCATCAACCACAGTCTGTATTAGTATCGTTGGACCCGCGAGTCGCGACCACCACCGCTAGCACTGCTCCGCGGCTTGCGTCAAGTTTCTAGCGAGCTCTCGTCCACTCCTGCTCGGCATGTCAAGTAGTAAAGTAGCATAGTCTTCAGTTGATAGGAAGCAACCTCCAACAAGGCGCTTAGTAATGTATGGCCTAAGTGAGGCCTCAATAGCTATCTGTTTATAATTATATTTATGCAGCCAAGAAGAATCCTGTACAACCAGTTAAGTACAATATATATTATTTTTTACCAACGACTTCTAATTATTTTAGTCATTGCAGATCCATACCATGCAGTCAGCACCTTATTGACATTACTGACAAACCTGCTGTGATTTATATGTTTCTATTTGGCATTGGCCACCAGTCAACAATGGCAACAACTCATTCTTTTTGACGTCATCATAACAATTGGCGATGAGGATAAGGTACAGATTTTCTGGAAAGGAGAACAGTGAAAGCAGAGCTATTTATATGTGTTTATAGACTATATACCCGGCTGTGCCACCCATCCTCTCTGCATGGTGTGATTGACGACTGCATGACATGTTTTCCTACTCCCATTTGTGATAATTTGATTTTGTTGTGATGACAAATCCAGGGGAATAAAATGTACTGGCAGAACTGTTACGATTACAGAATCAGCAGTCCAACACACTACTGCATGCCTCGGGACAGCTCATCCAGGGACAACAACAAGCTGTGCCACAGGTACCGGCTGCACAGGAGCCGGCCGTACAGCGGGCTACAGCCCCGCCGTTCCACATGTTCGACGCCGTCATGGAAAGCTGACAGGAGTGGCATGTGCACCTTGCTGCATATGACATCCAAGGTAAAACACGGCTGCATGCGCTTTTATCTTGTGTCGGCTTGGCATCGTACCGCATTCTCCGCAAACTCTTACCGAGAAGTTCTCCAGGTCAGCACAGTTTCAAAGAACTTGTTCAAGCATTAACTGTTTATTACAAGGAAAGTGTGAATGTTGTCGCTCAGCAGCACAAATTTCTCTGCACAAAACGTACTCCTCAGCAGAATTACCATGAGTGGGTAGCCACTTTGCTAGGCCTCACTCGCGACTGTGAATTTTAATGCTCTTGTGGCATGTCATATCTGACATAATGGTACGGGACGCTATTGCACAAAACATGTCAGACACATGCATTAGAGAGAAAATTCTTAAATTATCCAACCCCACTTTAGAACAAGTGTTGGACATTTTGGACAGGCAGGACACTTTGGACTTTGCTGCAAATTCTTTTGAATCACCTCCCACTGTCTGTCAGGTTAGCAAGCCAGCTGCGTGTACATAACACATACATGATGCTGTACCAGCTTGGCGCGTGCCTGCCCAATTCCCTTCCAGGAAACAGACACCTGTTATGCGCCGGCAGAAGACGCCTGCTTTGCACTCATGTCTGAAATGTAATTCAAAGCACTCGTGCCAGAACTGCCCATCACACACAGCTGTGTGGCATTTTTGCAACAAGAAGAGATATGTCCAGGCAGTCTGCCTCAAAAGACAAAAATCTGACACTCTGTATCACGTTTCTGGACAAAGTAGCTTCCACCAGAATGGTTTCTGAAGTAAGACTTCCTATCACAGCGAGCCACAAACAATGGAAATAAATGTTGTAGATTCACCTCCAGTACTTGTGACATTGCCCGAGTGTGATAATTTTGCTTGTGGTGTCAGTGCATGCCGACGTAAGAAGTCCCGCCAGGCACGATCTACCCGTCAACATTGCTCAGTGAACATTGCTTCTCAGAATGACATTTTTTACCGGCGGCAGAACAAACTTCATGTAGAATTGAACATTCAGATTCATAAGAGTCCTTTTCAGTTGGACACTGAAACATCTATTTCACTCATGAATCGTAAAACTTATGAATTGCTTGGTTCACCTCCATTGCGTAACGCAAATGTTATGTTAGCTACCTGCAGTCATCAAAGTATCCCGGTTTTAGGACTGTGCAGTTTGCCAGCGACATACCGTGGGCAAACTCAACTGGTTTGTTTTCATGTACTGTGTTCGTCTTCATCTGTACATATTTTTGGTCTTGATTTATTTGATGTATTCTCCTTAACTGTGCACGACGACATACTAGCCGTCACTAAACTGATCCCACAAACAGTGTTTCCGAACTGTGTCAAGAGTTTGCTGACATTTTTTCGCCACGTTTAGGTTGCATGAAAAATTTTCAGGTGCATATTGAATTGAAGGACAATGCACAGCCTAAATTTTTCCGCGCTCACACAGTGCCTCACGTGCTTCGTGACAAAGTTGCCAAAACATTGCATGAACTTGAGGAACAAGGAGTGATTGAATCAGTGACAGTATCACTATGGGCTTCATCATTGGTTATCTTAACAAACTGTGACTGTGCATGGATTTTAAAGCCACCGTGAACCCTCAACTTCTTGTTGCAATGTTTCCTTTGCACGTCCAGAAGACTTGTTTGACAAATTGTGTCCAGGCAAATATTTTTCTAAGTTAGATTTGCAAGATGCATATCTTCAAATTCCTGTGGATGACTAATCCCAAAAGACGCTCATCATGAATATGCATTTAGGTTTCTATAAATTTAAGGGGCTTCCATTTGGCTGTCTCTCTGCACCGGCACTATTTCAGCAGTACTTACAGACTATTTGTGTGTCGATTCCTTCAGTGTGTAATTACCTAGATGGCGTTTTAGTTTATGGTTCTATGCTGCATGAGCATTTGCATAGTTTGAGACACTTATTTGAAGTGTTACCTGAGAATGGACTTAAACTCAATAAGGACAAGTGTACATTTTTTTCTGAACTTGGGACACGTAATAAACTCTCAAGGTATCCACCCAAGTCTGTATCATTTAAGAGCAATATCAGAGCTACCAGCACACAAGACAGTTAAAGAATTACAATCTGTCCTTGGAAAGCTCAATAATTATCACAAGTTTTTGCCTCACGCATCATCTCTTGCAGCACCGTTACATCGACTATGTCGAAGGAACATTCCGTTCATTTGGTCGCCTGAATGCAAATGTGCCTTTCAGCAGCTTAAATCTTCATTGTTATGTAGTACATGACTTACGCCCTTTGATCCTACAAAACCTCTTGTCCTCATGGTTGACGCTTCCAATTTTGGGATCAGAGCTGTTCTTGCTCACAGAATTGGTTTGCGTAATCGCTCGATCGCATTTGCATTGAAGCTGCTCTCCTCTGCACAGTGTAAATACTCGCAGATCGAGAAGGAAGTTCTCACTTCGATTTTTGGACTTACAAAGTTCCACAACTTCGTATATGGTCGCAAGTTTACAGTTTTCACTGACCGTAAGCCTCTGTTTCACCCATCAAAGCCTGTGCCTCCACATATGGCTCAAAAATATATTCGTTGGTCACTATTTTTGTTGCAGTACTGTTACGACATCTTGTACTGGCCTACTGCCCAGAACGATAATGTCGACGTGTTATGCCAATTGCCAATAGCTGAAGACTTTCTGTTTGACTCTTCTGAACAGCCTTGGATGTTCATTGATGTGCAAAATGATGATGTAGAAAGTTTTCCTGTTGACTTTCATCATATAGCCACAGCAACAGCTAACAACCCAGTATTAAGTGTTGTTTTGCATTATGTCACTACGCAATGGCCTTTATCTAAAAATCGGATTGAAGATCCATTGGTTTGTCATCGTTTTGTGCACAGACAACAACTTTTTGTCCAGCATGGTGTCATCTTGTTCCGCACGGAGATTGATCAGTCTCGTATTGTTCCATGTTCTCTGCAGTCAGCTGTGGTACAACTTCTTTACCAAAGTCATTGGGGAATCATACAGACAAACCAGTTAGCTCGCTGTCACTGTACCTGGCTTGGAATTGAAGTTGACATAACCAAGATTTGTTCTCCTTGTTCTGTGTGTGCAGAAAACCAATCCACACCACCCCAGAAATTTTTCTCTTGGCCTAAGGCAACTTTGCCATGGAATCACTTACATTTAGATTTTGCTGGTCTTTTTGGGATGCACGATGGTTAATTCTTGTTGATTGTTTTAGCGGTTTTCCATTTGTTGTTCACATGTCATCAACAACATTGTCTGCTACCATCCAAGCCTTGTCTTCTATATTTTGCATAGAAGGATTGCCACAAGTCATTGTCATTGACAATGGACCTCAATTTGTGTCTGCAGAGTTTGAAACCTTTTGTGAAGCTAATGGTATTCAGCATTTAACTTCAGCACTATTCTCCCCTCAATCAAACGGAGCCACTGAAAGATTCGTTCGGACGTTTAAGTCGCAAATGCCTACATCTACATCTACATACATACTACGCAATGCACCATACGGTGTGTGGCGGAGGGTACCTTGTACCACAACTAGCATCTTCCCTCCCTGTTCCACTCCCAAATAGAACGAGGGAAAAATGACTGCCTATATGCCTCTGTACGAGCCCTAATCTCTCGTATCTTATCTTTGTGGTCTTTCCGCGAAATATAAGTCGGCGGCAGTAAAATTGTACTGCAGTCAGCCTCAAATGCTGGTTCTCTAAATTTCCTCAGTAGCGATTCACGAAAAGAACGCCTCCTTTCCTCTAAATACTCCCACCCGACTTCCTGAAGCATTTCCGTAACACTTGCCTGATGATCAAACCTACCAGTAACAAATCTATCAGCCTGCCTCTGAATTGCTTCTATGTCCTCCCTCAATCTGACCTGATAGGGATCCCAAATGCTCAAGCAGTACTCAAGAATAGGTCGTATTAGTGTTTTATAAGTGGTCTCCTTTACAGATGAACCACATCTTCCCAAAATTCTACCAATGAACCGAAGACGACTATCCGCCTTCCCCCACAACTGCCATTACATGCTTGTCCCACTTCATATCGCTCTGCAATGTTACACCCACGTTTAAACTGCATGACTCTCATTCTCGCAAAGATGCTCTTTTGTTGTTTTTATCTTCGTACCAATCGCAGCCATGCAAAAGTGCTTTTCCAGCTGAATTTTTGCATGATCATCCTCACAGAACTCTGATGAATTTGTTGCATCCTCTGCACCGCGTTACTTTGCCACAGCAGACCCACAAATTCTTGCCAGATGATATTGTCTATTTTCGACATTTCCATGGCAATCACTGATGGCTGAAAGGGCACATTCTTCGCAACCTTGGCCACGCTATGTTTGTCACATCAGGTCCATCTTGTGAGGTGGGCAGGCATCAGAATCAGATGCCCCTCTTTAGTTGTGGGGACTCTGCCACTTGCCCTATGTTTTCAGTGTCAGCACCATTGGGGCTGCCCCTACGAGGACCTCTTCCTTGTTCTCCTTGCCCCTGGGTGCCAGCGCCCATAGTTTCGCCTTTGCCAGGCGACAATGCACCAGCGCGGATGCCATGTCTCGCACCAGAGTCACCTGCAGTACCAGCATCGCTGCGGCGACCAGATGACCATATGGACCAGGTGCCATCAACTGTGATAGGGCACAGTGAAATTCTGACTACAACACTGTCCACCACCATAGAGCAGTCTGCACTTCCTGGTTTCCAGTCTGTTGCCAGTCAGGTGCCCTGACCGAATGGAGGTTGACCCTTCGGTTCCTCCCATAGTTGTAGAAGCGCAGACACCTCATGTTGACATGCACCCTGGAGTAGGTTTCCAGGTGTTTCCTGTCTCCCCTCGGTCCAAATGGCAGGGTGTGGGTGGGCATATCTCGCCTGCAGTCAGGCTTCCCACCTCCTCACCTACATCAGCATGGGGTCCTCCACACAGTGTTTGTAAGCCATATTCAACAGCCGTCTGCAGATTTGCAGGGTAGGAATGTGGTATTAACTTTCAATACCACACTTGTTAGGGGTTGCGGTTATCAACTGCAGTCTGTATTAGTATTGTTGGACCTGCGAGTCGTGACCAGTGGCACTAGTGCTGTTCCGCAGCTTGTATCAAGTTTCTAGTGAGCTCTCGTCTGCTCTTACTCGGGACGTCAAGTAGTAAAGTAGCACAGTCTTCAGCTGATAGGAAGCAACCTCTAACACGACACTTAGTAACATATGGCCTAAGTGAGGCCTCAATAGCTATCTGTTTAGAATTATATGTATGCATCCAAGGAGAATCCTGTACAACCAGTTAAGTACAATATATATCATTTTACCAACGACTTCTAATTATTTAAGTCGTTGCTGATCCAGACCATG
The DNA here is from genome assembly GCF_023864275.1 of Schistocerca cancellata. Taxonomy (NCBI): domain Eukaryota; kingdom Metazoa; phylum Arthropoda; class Insecta; order Orthoptera; family Acrididae; genus Schistocerca; species Schistocerca cancellata. The sequence goes on along the minus strand of NC_064627.1, from coordinate 77,125,987 downwards.
CAGCCAGCACCTTATCGACATTACTGACAAACCTGCTGTGATTTATGTGTTTCTATTTAGCACTGGCCACCAGTCAACATTGGCGACGACTCATTTCTCATCGACATAACAGTAACAGGCCACTGAAAGGAGATGACCTGCACAAAAGCCAGTAAAATATGTCATATGCAGTTATGAGTTAAATATTTCTAGTGCATTTTTATACAGCTGAGAAGTAACCTAAAATTAGGTACATATTTCTGCGATAAAAATTTGTCAACTTTTAACTCAACAATTTTAAATAAAGAATTTGTGCCTCACTTAAGAAAAACTGATTTGGTAGCATAAAAATTGCCTTGCACAAATTCTTTTGTGCCTGAAAAGAGAATTTTCAATAACTGACTTCTAGCAACTGAAAATACATCATTCACACAGATATAAAAGTTGGGACCTAGAAATAATAAGCAAACGTACCACATATTACCTTTAAGATGTAGTTCTGTACTTTTATAAACATGTTGCCTAAAGCTCCATAATTCTTTTTCTCTCACCTGTATTGGATGAAAGATATTGTCATTATGTTCTTCTACATCTTTATTTATAGCCTGTGAACCACTCAGAAGGGCATAGCAAGGGGTATGTCCAACGGTACCAGTTATTAGGGCTTCTTCCTGTCCCATTCATGTATGGAGTGCAGGAAAAATATTTGTTTAAATACCTCTGTATGCACCGTAATTAATCAAATCTTATCCTCACAACCCATATGGAAGTGATGTTTAGGGGGTTGTAGTATACTCATTGAGTCATCATTTAGAACCAGTTCTCAAAACTTTGTGAGTAGACTCTCTCATGATAATTTCCATCTATCTCCAAGAGTCTACCGATACAGTGAACCTCTCAGTGACACACCCCAAGGGTCAAACAAACCTGTGAACACTGGTGCTGCCCTTCTCTGTATTTGTTCAGTATTTCCTGCCAGTCCTATTTAGTATGGGTCTCATACACTTGAGCAGTGTTCTAGGATGGGTTGCATGAGTCGTTTGTATGTAGTTTCCCTGGTAGAGTAATTGTTTTTTCCTTGCGTTCTATCAGTAAACCAAAGTTTTTTTTACCCATGACTCAGCCTATGTGATCAATCCACTTCATGTCCCTATTAAGTGTTACACCCTAGTATTTTTATGAGTTTACAGATTACAGTTGTGACTCACTAGTATTATATTCTTAGGATAATATGGTTTTTTGTTTTATCAAGTGCACAATTTTACATTTTTGAACATTTAGAGGAAGCTACCAATCAATGCACAATTTTTAAATCTTATTAAGGTGCAACTGAATTTTGTGCAGTTTCATTCAGGCTGTATTTCACTCTAGGTGACTGCATCATCTGCAAAAAGTCTGATGTTACTATTAATATTGCCCACAAGATTGTTAATATACAACATGAGCACTAAAGGACCCAATACACTTTGCTGGTGTTCACCAAAAAGTTACTTCTACATCTGTCAAGTCTGTCTAAGATAACATGCTGGTCCTCCCTACCAAGAAGTCCTCAGCCCAGTCACATATTTTGTCTGATTCCCCATATGACTATACTTTAGATAATAAGCCTTGATGTAATACTGCATCAAATGCTTTTTTGAAATTGAAAATACTGCATCTATCTGACTGCCTGATCCAAAACTTTCAGTATGTCATGTGAGAAAAGTGTTAGTTGGGTTTCACATGATCTATATTTTTGAAATCCATAGTGGTTGGCTTGGAGGAGGTCATCTGTTCAACATACCTGATGTTCATGTTACTGGGCCATGCTGTGCTTTCTTCAAACCACTGGACACTTTTTTTGTTTGAGGGAGCTACAATATATTATAGTTAACAGAGGGACTAACTCAGCTGTGAGTTGGGTATAGAATTTGATACAGATTCCATCAGGCCCTGGAGTTTATTTTAATTTTAACAATTATTTTACTTACCAACACAGTTCAAGTTCAGAGTAGCAATGGCAATTCTTGACGTAATTTCTCCCGAGTTATTAAATGAAACAACAAGTTCACTGTTCGCATTTAAAGTTACCGAGTTAACAGTCAGACTGTTGTGGCTGACATGCACAATATTTTTACAACAAACAAAGTTTTCATCATTAGGTGTGCTGATGGATTAAAAAGTACAATAGACATGTTGAGTTTGTTAGCAACAAATTAAATTGTCATCATCAAACATGCTCATGGAGTGACCAGTGCAACAGCATGCCTGATAATGGCAGCTCATCCTGTTGTCAAGATAGTGTACATTTCTGGCACAAATATACAGGTGTCTGCATGCCGTACATGCTTCATATTCGTGTCACAAATTCTTGGATATAGGTCATGAAGTTAATACATAAAGGCCACGTCTTCCATGATGATTTATTAACATTTTAATTTCAAATGCTCAATTATCTTCAACATTACAAAAAATAATTGATATAGCCAATATTTTTTAAGTACAGTCAACAAAATCACAGCCTTCTGAACAACAGTTTACAAATTAGATGTTTCACAATATTTCAACATCTAATACAGCTAATTTTTGCAAAGCTACCTACATGAAACTGACAAAAGATGTGCCAATACACAATTTCACTCTAGTTATTACAAGAGTTATCTATATAGTCACTTAACACAGCAACACAATTTCACAATGTGCTGTTAACATGAGACAGATGAAATAATGCAGTTTTTTTAATTTGGTTACAACAAAAATATAATGAGATATTTTAATCCTTAGAATGTACAAGATAGAGTAACAAAATTTAGTATATAAAAAGTACTGGTGTTCTAGCCATGTCAGTTACAAATTTTAAGTCGACATTTTCTGGATTCCCATCATCTTCCTCACTTTCTCAACAGCTCAGACAGCTGTAGGTACAAACTACACTCAGGATCTCTACTGGAAGAGGAAGGAAGGAGGGGGGGGGGGGGGCAGGGGGAGAATAACTCATTAGTTTCTTGGAGGGGAAGAGTTCAAGAAACAATGCAAAATTTCATACAAAATTAAACTGAAAAACTATGATTGTTATTCACTATAGTAATCGAACCACTTTATAATAGGTGCCTGTACATATAATGTACTTGACTGAAGGAGTATAGTTTGTATAAGATTTCTTTCTGTGCAGGCTGGTTAGAGGAAGGCAGCTGCCCTCATCTGTCCCTCACTAGGCACATCCAGAGTTTTTATTGGGATTCCTCCTTAAATCTACCATTTGCAAAACACATTACCTGGCAGTCAGTGAAAGAAGTAATAGACTCCATTGCAGGCCAGATTCAGGAAATGACACCTACAGTGCTATGGTACCATTTCAATGAAATTCATTTGTTAAATTTTTGCCTCATGTTTTCAAAACCAACTCATAAGTATTTACTGACCCAGTGGAAAGAATTGTGTTTGTTGACAAAAATCCATAACACTCACGTAATTACATTTGTAAAATTTTTAAATTCAATCATTTGTCTATTACTGTGTTATATCTGAGATCAGTATACTTTTCTGCATTTCTGAGTTTTACATTCACAAATACCATGCACAGTACCCCACACAAACACAGTAACACATTCCTGAAATACATTAAAACTCTGAACATCTCGACCTACATACATTGTCCTTATGGGACATATATTTATTGCCTTTATCAATTTAGGTAGCAGAAGCACTGGTCCAACATAGTAACCTATCTAACAATGGAGCCTATACTGGAATATGCCACACCTAGAATATGGTTTCAGGCACTAGACATGGGGGACAGGGATGGGAGTGGTCTAATGTATCATTGGCACAGTAATGACAACTAAAGGAGGAGAGCACAGCAGCAGGAGCCAACACAGTAACACCTGAGAAAGAGGGTGAATGCTGTTGTTTAAACACTGACTAAAAATTCACATCTAAGATGAGGAAATGAAAAATAATAACTCATGCATGAAAAATGAAAAACTTGATGTACATTTAAAGTTACATTCAGTGGCTGAGAACAGGTTTTCCCAACACAGTCAAAAATTACAATTCTGCAACTGAAATACAGATGACCAAAAATGGAAAATGTTTAAAGTATCAAAAGAAAACCATGGAAGCTGATAGTATGAGGTGAAACAAAATATATGATGCATTTCATATCACTAAGAACCAGTATTAAAGATGACAAACATCTTGTACAATTCTTTCACTCACATCAGTGAAACTGTATACAAATCTTAAAAATAGTCACTGAACTCTGAATATCCAATACTGTCAAAAAATAAATAAAATAATAATAATAAATGAAAAGGAAGAAACAATGTTGCAATATATTTGCACAAAATCACAGCCAGCAAATTTATTTTGTAAACAAAAAAAATGTGATGTACATAAATTTGCAGCAACAAAGGAATAATGGTTCTCTCAGAGGGTAATGACAAGGATTACAGTTACATTTATCAGGTATAGACACCAGATTCTAGGCTTTGCAGTGCTGGCATTACCTTACCTATTTTTCCTTGTGACACAGCAGTATTAGTCTGTGATAGCAGCATTAGTCTGCTCTACACATATAAACTCTCTTTTGGCAGGACTCTTGCAGTAACAGAGTTGCTACTGCAGTGCCATACCAATCACCAGCCACATCACAATTTTCTCATGTCCCTAACATAATAGAGCTATTTATCATTCACTGAATGTTTTTTATTTTCCTACTGAGGAAGTGAATTCCAGTGATGGTGTACAAGGTAATTACACTGCTTTGATTTATAATAGCCAGAAACTGGGAGCTACTGTACTAACTGTTGTTCTACTACTCTCTCAAAGTCCACATGTTCTGAATACTATACTATGTAAAGAGATTCCATATGGCACTGTTATTTTAAACTTGCATTCAAGATAAATACAAACCAGTAAATATAACAAGCACCTATAGTTCATGCTTTGTGTTTCATATAAAATGTTACTATATCATTTACAAATAATAATATTCTATAATGTAAACTACTATCACAGACACTTCCAATGCCAAAATCATTTAAATTCTGAGATGAATAATAAAGATGTAGTGTGGTTACTGAGGCAGATCTGGTAATCTATGAAACAGTCAAAGATATGTAACAACAGACATTAAAAAGTGAGATGTGAAAACTATTTTGATTTGATTGTCATCTTGACGACCACTAGAAAAATATCACAATCTACAAATGTAATTTCAGATACTGAAGAGAATCATTAATGAAACATATTTTAGTTGAGACTGAATGTTAAGGATTTGTACTACAGCAGTAATATTCAGCATTTTTGCACTAGTCAGTTTTGACTTTAGAAACTGTGTTGTATATTTAACTCTTTATAATAACTAAGAATACTGCAGAACACAGAAAGACTTTCATTTTTACTGACTGAACCTGAATTTCAGGATAGCAATCAAGATTACATGGTTACAGTTATGAATGAACATCTTTTCCTCATGACTCCAGCTTTTACAACTAATCCCAGAATTTATAATATCAACTTTGTTACTCTACAGTTGTCCTCTTAATTTCACATTGTATTTGAGATATTAAATAAAGCTTTTACTATCACAAAGACATAATAAGAGCATGAAAACAAATTAAGTGAGACATTTTTGGTTTCAACAGTTTACAAAACCTCTTTTTCTTTCCTACATAAATATTAAACCCTGTGGAAACACAGATAAACAAAATTCACATAAGAAAAATTATGCACAAAAGTAGTCTTCTCTGAAACAGTGTTTGTTTTAAAGTGTGACAGAAGTATTTTCTTCCCAACTTAACATCTAAAATTGCTTCAAAATGGATGGCCTCCATCAAAGCCATGTTTCTTGTGTCCCTCAAATCCACTTGTGGTCCACTTGCAGATATCTGATGTTTTTATTAAAATTTCAATACTTATAAGAGCCTTAAGTCAACACAGAAGAGATTTTCATTCAATGGGGAACCTCCCACAGTTTTGTTTTGGTATTTTGTGGCAGTTAATTCATTTCAATGCGCAGTAATGACACCAACCAGCCAAACTGTATTGTTTTGCTGCATCTCAGACATCATGAGTACTTAAGCCAAAACCTTTTACCCCAACAAACATTCTTCTGTTTCTGCTTTTCTTTATAGTATTTCCCTCCATTTTTTGCCCTCCTGTCACTGTTTGTAACCTTTTATTCCAAATTTATTAATAATTGCATCACAGTCTTCTCCTCTATCCACTAATCTTTTTTTTTTCCTTCTGCATTCATATCTTCATATATTCTATACCAGTAATCTTGCCAGCTTTACTTACACACATATCTACATTGATTCTGTCATAACATTCATCTTGTATATGTGCTTGTTACATCAGTTCTTCAATTTTTTTTTATAAATAATTTATGAAATGGTGTAGTCATCTCCATTGTACATCTTACATATCAATACTAAACTCTTACATAATACTGAAATTAATATAATTAAATAGTCACTGATTGTTCAAACTACTGCAAGTAACAGCAACCTGTCAGTATTCTTGCATGTTTGATATAAACATTAATTAGGATGATTTTACTTGAAATCTGCTGAAAAATAGTAGTAATTAACAGATCTTTTGTTTTTAATCATTTAAGGGTACATAATGTAAATCTGCTCTTCATTACCTGCTGTTTACACAGATTTTCCTGTTGTTTAAAAAATACATACAACTGTGAAGAAAATGATACTGAATACGAGTATAGACATATTAAAACGTTGGGCATTCCCTTACAATTATACAACAAAATTATTCATAATGTATTGAATGATTAGTATCTATCTACCATCAGGTAAAGTTTCATAAATAGTTGACAAATATCTTAAACAGTCTTCTACAATTATAAACTATCAGTAATTGATGTCATTTATAGTGCAACTATATTGCACAAATTTCAATCTGTTCCAGTGTTTGTCATTACCGCTGTTTGACATTAAAATACCTTAAAGATTGAGTAATGGACATTACATATCAAGAAAAATTATCTTAACTACTCTTAATTCCAACTACTTTTATATCAGTTAAATAAAAACACACATTTCAAACTTGTTTACCAGAAATAATCATCACTGGTGCATACAAAGTTATATAGAAAAAGTGACTCACATTGTTGTTTTTCATATCATACCTATCTGAATACAAAATTTAAAAATTGGTTCTCGTATTTACACAGAACCTCAGTTGTAAAAGTATGCAATCTAAAAGTTGTAAGGCCTACAATTTTTTTAGTACATGATGGCTTTTAGTAAACTACATACTATGTAAAGCTATCTAAAATAATTAAATATGTCACAGATACAATTATCATAATTTTAAAGATGAGTCTATGGATGGTGAACTGATAATAATACCAAAGAAAATGAGAGTTTTTTTTTTTTTTAATTTTGTGTGTAAATGGAAGTGGTCACTGTATACCTCAAGATAACTACAAAATGTTAAGGCCTTTATGAAGCTAAAGAAGTATTTGTATGAAAAGGATAGATTTCTACCCTCCATACAGAGAACACACTGACTTGCAGGTGGACACAACAAAAAGGCTGACACACACACACACACACACACACACACACACACACACACACACACACACGCGCGCGCGCGCGCGCGCGCTCGCGCTATCTCCGAACAAAGCAGCCAGAGAGAGTGGTCATGTGTGCTTTGCCTGCCTGTGTGAATGTGTGCGTTTTCCTTATTTTTCTGAAAAAGGCTTTGGTTGGAAGCTCAGTGTGTAATAGTCTTTTTTGTTGTGTCTGTCTGCAACTCAGCACATCACCTTTACCATGAGTAGCAATCTATTCTTTTCATAATTATTAATATTCCAACCTGGACTTTCCATTAGAAGGGCTTTTGGTATACATAATTCATGGATTACTGCTTATGCATTACATGTGAGTTACATAGGGCTGGAAATTGAATATTTCAATATTTACTAGAATTCTTCATTCACAGTGATCACACAAGAAGAGGTAGATCATTTTTGAATAATTCTGCATTATAATACAAATAATGCAAAGAATAACAAGAATTAGTCAATGTTGGCACTTGGTAATTTAATGCATTTACATCAATGGTACATGAAAGGCAGAGAACATACCTGTAGGGGTGTGTGGAGATTTTTGAGGAAACATGAAGGCTAATGATGAGGAGTCACTCAGTGAACAAAAACAGTCATCTATCATTTTTAACAGCTGGTTGATGGAAGAAAAAGCACTTCATGAAAAAAAGTCTATCAATTTTCTATACTGCAGGAAGGAACTGCACCTTGCAAAATCAGACTTGTTTATACAACCAAACACTCAGCATAAATATGTTTTATCCATCAAAAATGTAAAAATGGTAGCAGTAATTTTTTTCATATTTTAACAGAATAACTTAAAACATTTCTTAGAATAAAAGATGTACAAAATATATCCAATACAGACGATTTTTACAAGGTAAATACAGTAGTAACTAAAAGTTGTTATCTGAAAAGAAGTCATAGCATCAATACCCTATTAATGCCAATAAGATCTGTCATTCGAGTAATCAGAAATCAGATGAGATAAAATTTGACATACTTTGTCAGTGTCTGTTGCTTAAAATATGATAAAACTCAAGCAAAGGTTGGGTCTGGGTAAACTGAAAGACATATGTTACAATCAAAAGACAATGAATGAAGGGAACAAAAATTCAACTGTTATGAAGATAAAGGCACTGATATCCTGAAACAATGGAGGCCAGCATTTGCTGACTCACAGTATGAAGCTGGCATCATTGCTTTTGTTTCTGTTGACTGACCTGGAATTGATTGTAACAGTGGTTAATGGTTAGGGTTTGTTCCCAGGTCTAGTTACTTATCTGTGTATGAAGACTATGATGGCTTTTGGTAGATCTAAGACCCATTTTCATGATAATAATTGTATTTCTCCATATGGTTATTAAAATGAAAAAGAACAGTTAATATTGGAACAAGTGGAGGGAACATCAAGGCAAACCAAATGCAGTTGAATATTTGAGAGGACAGAAGTTCGTATTCTCATCTGCCCTTCCACATTTAGATTTGCCATGACTTGTATAAACTACTTACAGTTGAATGCTGACATTGTTCCTTAGAAAGAGCATGACTGAATTTCTCCTCCTCTATCCTTCCTCAATCCAAGTACAGTTCCACCTCTAATGACCTCATTGTCAGTGGGACCTTAAAGCTTAATCATTCTTCCTTCAAATTTAACTGGAAAGATTCAAAATGTGATAACAGTACAAGAATGAGCAGGTAATGAACTGTTGGTGATATATGTGTCTGGCAACACAGTTGTGACATGCACCGCCTAACGACACAAAGCAGAAAGGAAACATGGTAAATACGGTTCTATGCATTCCAAACAGAAAAACTGTGTAGTCAAAATGTTCTGTGTAATTACCAGAGTGTCAATATTTTAAAACATAATTTTTCCCCTGAGAGGAAGAGAAACTGACCAATGCTCACTCTTAATATCCATCATACATAAACCATATTTTCTTTACAGAGACAGTAAATCCCAGTATCTGGCTACCAGTCTAGAGCTATCTCTTTCTCATTACTGCTAACAATAGAAGAAGACATGGTGGTGTACAATTACTTATCAAATTACATGCAAAATGTAATATTGAATTTGACATAAATTTTGAACAGTTTCACTTAGCAGCGATAACTGTGTGAACTTTGGTTGTAACTGTAACAAAAGAAAAATTTATTTGAGAAAATTATAAAATTATGAAAACGAATTTCTGGCCAGATCTTACCTCCAAGTGGACAAATCTTTAGTACTGCCAATGAACACGCAAAAAGGTACACAAAATCACTCTAATTTTTTGAACTAATAATTTCTTCCTGAAGGAGGAGAGAGGGATACAGTGAAGAAGCTTAAATGAAGGGAAGTTCACTCAAACTCCAGGATAAGAGAGATACAAGCTTTCTAATCCAGTAATTAGCCTCCCACTGGGAATACCATGCTACAACAACACAACACATTTAATTGGGGCAATGAATTGATTCAGGTATGAATGACGTGCAGAACAAGCAGATGTCTGAGAGAATGGAAACAATGTGATTTTCAGTAGTGATCATGAAAATAATCAGGTAGATAACATGACACACTCTGCAGGCATTATCACGCTGTTAGTACTTTCAGCTTAACTGAAAATTTTCTTAAAATGTTAGTCAATACTTCACCCAGTAAACAGCAATATTAAATGTACAAATTAAAACTAAACATAAAATTGGAATGTTAGAATAAAAACCACTATATCCACATGCATAAAAAGCATACAGATGCATAAAGAGCAGTTTTCACTTATGATGCACGTAAGTGAACACAAACAAAGAAATAGGACGGTGAGATTTAGAAGTCATTAGTCTCTTCTTCAAAATCTGAAGAGGAAAGGTTTTGCATGAAAGGGTAAGTCCCAACAAGTGCAGTTCAAGTCACATATGCAAACAATTTAATGGAATGAAATATAATTAGTCCCATTGTGCACACCTTCATTTCTTCAAACATCTTCCATGCACCTGTTCATTTAAAAACTAAATCTTTCATTTTTCTTTTTCAAGCTCTTACACTCTATGCTTCCAGCTATCTCTTAAAGAAGCAACACAGAAACATAATCTTCTATGAGTTACATACAGGCTTAATGCATCTTATAATCCTGATGAATAAAACCATTTACTTGCCATTTGAAGATAAAGTGGGAGTAAATACTGAGATGAGCAGCGACAGTCACTCATTGTACTGAGGATTCACCGAGAGGCAGACAGGCATGTAAACAGGTGTTGCAGGAGCTATCAAATGAATGTAAGTGACAAGAGCCATGAAGCACCTGTCAACTTGACCATTATTGTATTCAGTAGAAAGTTCTTCAGCTGGGAGGCTCAACGTACCAGTAGCCAAAGTTTGGAAGGATGTGTTTGTACAACTGGGCAATATGTTCATGACCATGCTCAATCAGAAATCTTTTAAACATAATCTATATGAGTAATGACTGATGTCATTTGTATTCTTGCTTCTCACAGCATGAAATAACCATTTATAGAAGTGCAACATGAAATGATGATTTGGTTAGGCTTGCATCTGTGTCTTTTAGATGTATATGACTATCGTGAGAAGGCGTTATCAATGGGTGCAGATAAAAGTATGTTCTGAATGTTTAGTAGCTAACAACTGCAACTGCAGGAATTTTAAAATTTCTAAAATCGCTCTGGAACTATGTAGCTGAACTGTACTGACTACTGTGGAAAAAATACTGTACAATGTCACTCAAATGACAGAAAAATTAAAGATAAGTTGCTAAAAAGAAACAATTCAACGCCAAGAGAAACAGAATATTTACAAAAAAATGAACACTACAGGCTCATTCTCTCTTTCTCTTTCTGAAATGATACAGTATGCAGTGCAACACCCTATACTTCACAAGCACCTCCTGCTGTTACAGACACTGTTCGACAGGAGTCTGTGGCTTCATTTCCTTCACTCGATTCCCCATAAAACTGAGCTCTTTCCCTCGTGTAGGTATGATCCGAGACTCTGTCTCCAGCTTCAGCCCCTGCCAGCAGGGGACTGTTTTCACTCTCATAGTTTTCACTGATGCCACTGTCAGTGCTCTGCTCTCGGATGTGGTGCTGCTGTGTATGCTTCACCGAAAAATAGACTAAGGTTACCACAGCCTGTAAACAAAAATAAACACATATAAGAATTTTTACATAAAGTTTCTGAGACTATAATACCCAAACACATCTATGTTAATACTCTGCAAACCACAGTGAAGTGCATGGTGGAGAGTACTTAGCATGATACCACGTATAAGCATTTCTTCCCCTTCTGTTTAATCACAAAGTACTGTAAGAATCCATGCTTAAATAATTCTAGATTAATATTACCATCATAGTAACTACTGGAACATTAAATATGATGCAGTAGTACATTTGCAGATTTCTTATGTAATGCTGATTCTTCAAACGTTCCACATAGTCTCTGGTGTCCCCCCCCCCCCCCCTTAATTATAGTACAGTGTAGCTCCTTTGAATTTTTCAGTAGTTGGTAGAAAGCACAGTATTACACCCATTTGAAAGAAGTGCAGCAGAAGTAACCCACAAAGTACCATCTAGTCTCTCTGATGTCCATCTGTTATAGAATTGTAGGACATATTGTGAGCTTAAACATAATGAGATGTATTATACAAATGACTTTCTCCACACCAACCAGCATGGATCTGAAACCATCAGTCATGTGAAAGCCAACCTGCACTTTCCTCACGTAGCACTGTGAAAGCTGTGGACCAAGGCAGTCATTTAACTTTTAATGCACTTGATACCACATTCTGCTATTTTCCACACTCTTCACTGAGGTGTTCGGGAGGTCTAGAATTTAGCAACAGTTCTCTGTTTGCTTCACTTACTTCTTTTTTGTTTCTTCAGTTTTTATTTTGAAGGATGTATCCCATCTAACTGCTTAGTAATAATTTCTTTGTTGCACTCCGTTTTGTTTAGTTTTTTGCTAAAGTTGCCTTCATTGTATGTCATGCAAAACCATATCTTTCACAACGGACTGACATTCATGCATTTAGAATGATAAACAGTTTTACAATTTGTACACATTATTCCATTAGTCCTGCACATTTTACAGAAATAAAAGCTGGTCAGTATGTTAAGGATGTAACAGTCATACCCAATGAGTGCCTAGATAGCAACCACCAGCTATTAACTGCTGACGTAAAAGATGTTCGAGTGTCAAAATTTAAATGAAAGAGAATGCCACAGATTAGGACTTGGTTGTTGAAGGATGTGGAAAAGAACATAAAGTATAATGCATGAATAGCAGCCAAGTTATCAAAAACTGAGAAAGATGGAGTATAAGAAGAATGGTTCTTGTTCAAAGAAACCCTTGTCAGAGAAGCCAAGGGGATCTGTGGACAACAAGTGCCGCACCTAAAGAGAAGGAAACACCTTGGTGGAATGATTGTGTACAGACAGCAGTAAAAGCTAGGAATGTACTGAAAAGGATATTAGACCATGAAAAACAGAAAACAGATAATAGACTAAATAAATTAGCAATTGAACATCTAGCTCAGGAATACCAGAGAAAGAAACTAGCTGTAAAAAGACTGATCCAGGAAGAAAAGGAAAAGTGCTGGGAAGACTTTACTACAAGGAGAGAAGAAGACTGTCAGAGAAGTAGGAAATTACGATACCAAAGTACTAAAGAGCAAATGAAATGAATATGTAAATAATCTTGCCCAGGAAACAGATGATTGTGAACAAAGGAAGGGATCAGGGATGAAATGAAAAGGTACTTCAACTTGCTGCTGATGGAGATGGGGACAACACAACCATAAACAACTGTAGAGTGATTGATTAAGTCCAAACTAACTGACACCCATTAACATGGTGTGAGGTAGAAACAGCATTAAGGAGGATACGGAATGGAAAGTCAAAAGGGTTTGATGATCTTGGCTCAGACATGATAAAAGCAGCTGGAATATTAGGCTTAAATTGGCTATATAGAGTGTTATCAGTGGTTTGGAAAGAAAACAAAATCCCCTAAGTTTGGAGTAAAGGAGTCATCATCCCTCTGTTTAAAAAGGACAGTCAATGAAAATGTGGAAATTACAGAGGCATCACACTGCTGTCACACACCTTGAAGCTGCTAGAAAAGATCATAGAAATGAGAATTAGGAAGATAATAGAACCTTCACCTGAGGAAGAACAACATTGATTCAGGAACGACCGAGGTACTATGTATCTTATTTTTGCGGTAAGAATGTTAACAGAAAAGTTTTGGGAATATGGAAGAAATCTTGTGATTGTATTTGTGGACATTGAAAAACAAGATATGGGAATTTCTTGAGTCAAGATGGTATACTCAGTGATAAAACAAAGCAGTAGGCTTCTACCAGAAATATTGACCCTTAAACAATGTGTCTAATAGTGTATTTTAAATATAACAATATGCCATCTCAGGCACTTTACAGCACCAAAACACTTGATAATGGCACTTTAAAGCTGAAATCATGATTGTGTAACTGTAACACTGCAAATAAAAAAAAAAGTTTAGTGGCGGTACTGACTCTAAAGAAATATATTATGACTGTGGCCCCACATTATGAAAAAATTATTAGATGTGGGAATGTTTCCAAGACAAAGATGCCAAATTAACTAACGACAAAGTCAAATGCTATACCAAAAGTGTTACAGTTGTGCCCAGATAGGCAACAGATTATCACAATGGTTTGAAACAGAGAGAGGTGACCATCAAGGAAGTGCCCTATCACCACTCCTGCTTGTAGTAATAATGGCAAAGACCATAGAATCTATCAAGAAAATAGACAGCGAACCAAATGCCCTGGTTTTTGCTGATGATTTAATAGTAAGCACAGAAGAAACTTAATACTTGGAGCAACACATTCAAAAATTATGGATTAAAAATAAGTAAAACAAAGACAGTAGAAATGACCATCAACAAGCAAGGAACAACCTCAAATATATTTCTAGGAGTCAAAGTAGAATCTGTTTCACATTTCAAGTACATAGGTAGCATGATCTCTAAAGACAATCCAATTAAGCAGAAAATACTCAGCAGGACACAGAAAAAATCCAATTTTTACAGTCAAATCAGAACTCTTCTCTGGACAGATAAAATTCCACGAAAAACAAAAGTGACCATGTACCAAACCTATTTTGTATCAATCTAACATATGGTTTAGAAACATGTACCCTACTAAACAAAGACCTCAGCAGAATTAAGGCAACAGAAATGAAATTCACTAGAACTATGAATCAAACAACTAGAAAAGACGAAATCAGGAATTAGATGAGCAGGAAAATAGCTGGTATTGAGGTTTCTGTTACCAGTGTCGTAAAGAAATGCAGGCTGCAGTGGTATGGGCACATAATGAGAATGAACTGCCAAAGACCTTTTAAAAGGTATTTCACCCTCAGGGAAGACCAAGAAAATGCTGAATAGAAACTGTAAGTTCAGATGTGGATGAGAAAGGACACAAATGGAAAGCTGTCCTGGAACAGAATATCTATGAAGACAGAATGAGATGTTGAGTGCTTGTACACCACACTCGGGAAACTGGAGTTGGAAAACGAGAATGATAATGATGATGATGATGCATTACTCTGAAAGGGGTGTCCTGTCTAAAGACTGACTGACAGCTGAGAGAGCCCACTAAGTTCCAAGAAGCTGAGACACTTGATTAGGTGTTTACAGACCTCGACATGCCATACAAATGGGTATCATCTTAAGCTGCAGCCTTCTTGATGGGTTAGTAATACTGAGAAACACTTCAGTGTATTCCCAAAAATTTTATCAAGAAAATCCTGTGTGTAATCCATTAGGAAATCAGCCACTAACAGTGGCGTATGCTGATGTGGTGACAAGTGAAATGGATGCCAAAAGCAACCTCCACTGCACGCATCACGGCAACAGAACTTTGGTCCACATGAGGCAGAAATTCAAACCAATCAGCTTACTAGCAGTTTAACAGAGGGTGACAAAAGTAGCTTGGCTAGTAACATCTCCAAGGTGCATGAATAGCCCTGATCATGTTGTGCAGGTCAAAATATTTCCTGCTTCTGCTGAAACTAAGTGTGAGCCAATCAAACAGTAGTGCTTCTCCACACGACAAATGTTTCGGCCCATATCACGATGGCAGCCAGAAGTTCCAGCACAGCCAGCTATATTGGGGGGACCTCACCTGGACAATGTGCTACCACAATCAACTCTTCCATTCTTCATCATCACTGTGAAGTGGGACTGGCCAAATGGGATGTCACTGAGTGGAGAGGATGTGGTATTCTGTTTTGTTACATCTCTTACACTTGAGAAGTTTCAGATTTTCTGCCAGTATTACAAAATTCATTGCTACAGACTTAAAGGAACTCAATCTGTGACAGTTACTTTTTGGAACTCAGATTATTTGAGCATCCATTCAGTAAAGAAATTTTTATTTTTGTTCTTCAGAAGTTAATGTGTTCACCCCACATCTGTGAGATTTTCCCCTTGTGGAACAAACAAAACTACTTAATTGGCATACCTAATGAACATTTTGTGTAATATAACCAAACAAAAGGACATTTCAGTTGGCAATGAGGTTTTCAAGAACAAATTTTCATTCAGTGGATGCTGTTCCAGGTAACCATTATGGATTTCTAGGATTGTTTCAAAATGGTCACCGCCAAAGAACAAGTAGATCTGACACATCCTGGACTATCCTGTTACAGTCAATCCAGCAAAGAAATGAACTACTGGTAGAATGATTGGCAGTTCTCACATTGTTGGAGTTAAAGAACTGGGTCAACACGACCATACACAATATCCAGCCAATGCCATCATTGTTCTGAGCATTTGAATGGAAGGATGAGCCTTGGACCTGGTATATAGCCCAGATGGAGCAACATTTCATCATCCACACAAGTGGATGTGATACACAGCAACACGAATTTTTGCTTGCCAATGCTGGTCCTTCTATTTACCAACTGATACAACAGTTACACCATCCTGAATCAGAGCCCTACCGTATGTTACAATTAAAGCTAGCCTCACAGAGTATCTTTATTCCCAAGTCCATGTGACTGTGGCTGTCCCAAGTTATGGCTGAATCTCACAGGGAACGAATAACATGGCTTCAAGGTCTATCATGGGAGTGACATTTCCAAGGTACCAACAATCAATGCTAACAATCCTATGCATCCTCCCACATTCCGGGAATGTTGTCCATCCATGCAACTGTTGAAGCCCTACACCAAGACTTGTTAAAACTGAAGGACCTCACACTGGACGCCAACCTACCTATCATACACACTTTTGAACAATCAGTACATTCCATGACCTCCTCACAGGATGTGGTTCCAGTTTTTTTCATCACACCCAGCAGTTCCCACCGAGCAGGCTTACAAGAATGACAAAGAACCACCCAGCAGCAGGTGACCTCAAAGTTAACCATCCTGTCATGAAAGCTTCATCAAGCATCCATGTCAGCAATGCAGATTTTGAAGGACAAAATGTGCAACATGTGGAAAGGTAGGAAACAAGGCAGAAGTTCATCATTCCACTTCCAGCATTTCTGTCAGTTGGATGAATGTAGAACCTTTTCAGCACCAATTGCCTCATGGGGACCTCGAACACTCAGGTATTGCTTTCATACAGGCAGTATTACCACATTCCCAGAAGTTGCTGGTGATTACAGTCAGTATTAACATGGTTCCAGACAAACTTCAGATAGACACCAGGTCTGGGGTAACAATTACAGACTGGCCCTCATATCAAACTGTGGGCACACCCCCACTTCAGCAATTTACTACTCCCCTCACAAGTTTTAGTAATAATCTCATATTGGTTACAGGTTGTTTCCAGTCTTCAGTCAAATATGGGGCTACCACCTTAATGGTATGCATTCTAGATGTTCCTGCATCTGGAACATGAAACCTTCTAGTTATGAACCTGTTCCAAGTGTTAAGGCTTTAATCAACAATGCTGAGCCCACAGTAAATCCTGTGGGAAACCCGACAACCACAGACATGCCCCTTAAATGTTTTGTGTCAGTCTTTATGCCAATAACCACACGAGTCTAGAACTTTGAGGCACACATTACTCTCCTCCCACAGTTTCCAAATTTTTCAGGGCATGAAATTTGTTGTGAAAAGCAGTGAACCAACTCCAAGATGAAGGAATTCTGACTGTAGTCTCCAACGGCCAATGGACAATGCCGATAGTCATTGTGCTGAAACCCAATGGGGCGCTGAGAGTTTGTGGAAATTTAAAGTAACAGTCAATGCACAATCAGTTGTTGATACCGTGGGAACAAGAGATCAACCAGTGAAGTGCATTGTTTATTTATTGGAGAGTTGGATGTTTATTCTTTGTTTTTCTTTAGAGTTGTTACTTCTGACTGTAAGCTAACTAAATGAATGTCTCAAAGTATATGTGGGTTTGATTTCTGGCCTACTATACACGTCCCATTCCCAAGATGAGCAATGACATGGTTTGACCTATGGGTGGAAAGATGTTTGCAAAGATTGATCTTAACGCTGCATACCTACAGCTACCTTTGGATACTGCTTCTCATGACATGCCAGACATTAACATGGCATTTTAATTATTCCAGTACAATTGGCTACTTTTCGGTATCACAACTGTGCCAATCATTTTCTGGTGATACCTCGAACAACTAACGCTCAAGCTCGCAGGGACTGTAAACTATTTTGATTACATCCTAGTAGCTGGAAAAGATACAGCACATCTCACACAGAACTAAGAGGGCCATTAACCATGTTTGAAAAAGGGAATCTTCATTGTAATTGGAAAAAAATGTGAATATTTTGTCAAACTAATGGCATATCTTGAACATACTGTCAGTATTTCAGGTGTTTGAACCACAGCACAATATAAAGCCACAACACAGGGACTACCAGTGCCTCAAGGCAGGTCCCAGTTCAAATCAGTGTTAGGTCAAATACACTGTTACCTCTACTTCACTCCACATGCAGCGCCAGTTGTGGAACCACTCCACCACCATCTGCTAAAGAATGTACTGTGACAGTAGCCTACACACTGTGATAAAGCATTCTGAGACTGACAAGCTCTGCTCCAGCCCACATGCCTCACTGCATACAACCAGAGCTATCTCTTTCACTTGCACCTGATGCACCTGGTTATGGTATTGGCACAGTGCTCTCCTGTGTTTCCAATGGGGTCAAATGCCCAATTGTTTTTGTGTCAAAGACTTTAAATCCTTCTCATAAATATCATGGCCAAACAGAAAATGAGGAGCAATAATTTTTGGCATTAAAGAATTTGACGACATTATTTATGGTCACTCTTTCACCTTGCTGACAGATCGCAAGACCTATATGATGGCGGGCATTATTCTTCTCAGAATATTCGGAGGCATACATTATGGACCCACTAAAAATCTTGTGAATGCAGACCTCTGGTCATGTCTGCCTATAGGCACCATCCCAGACTGCATCACCGATCCAGTGGTGTGTTGTCACTTAGATGATGACACAGAGGATGCTGTTGGACACCCACCTGGTCAGCCACCACACCAAGAAAGATCTCATCCTCCAGGGGGTAAAAAACTACATTCAACAAGTCTAGCCCAGCAGCAGGAGGGCGCTACAGCACCATGAAGTGCAGAGTTTTTGGGGGTGCTGCCACAAGCTCTCCACCATCCAGAGCACAGTCTTCATCCTCGGGGACAATGGGCACACACGGTTGGTCATTTCACAAATGCTTCAACAGAGAATTGCACTGCTGTGTGAGTGCCACTGGAAGGGAGGGCCAGAGGGGTGCTAACAAAGTGATTACCCAGCAACATAACAACATGCCGAGATATGGGCACAGGCATCACTGTTTTGATCTCTTCAAGTACAACATTTAAGAGCAAACAGTCCACCCCCTCCCCCCACCATTATTTTCCATGGCCCACCTATTCCACCTCCTGGTTGTATGTTCATCTTGAGTTTGCACCCTCCTTTCTAGGCTCCTCGTGGCTCACTGCAATAGAAACATGAAAAAGTTTTTCATTTGTGACCAGGATGACCTCCACATTCTCTGCCCACACCATCAAAGCGTTATCCACATGTTTGCCTTTGAGGACCTTCAAGAAACTGTTGTTACAGATAATGGCCAACAGTTCACTTCTTCCGAGTTTTCCAATTCCTGCACCACTCACAGTATTGCTTTTGCACATACTGCTCCTTTTCATCCAGTGTCACATGGGTTGGCGCAAAGATTTGTGCATACCATCAGGAACAGATGAGTGAAATTTTGTCAACATTGATCGCAACTATCAGTTGTCAACCCCTCTGTGGCTGAGTCCTCCCTCCCATCTGTCCTGCCATCATTGGTTTTCTGTACACGATGCCATTCAGGCTATAAGACACCTGCTGAACACCAGCCTCCATCACTTGACTTCTGGGACAAGTCTTGGTCAGAGTTGAGCTGAGCTCACAAATGCTTCCCGTCACTGGACACATATCAACCAAGTTCGACCACGTCAGGATTATTCAATGCCCGTGGAAGGCCTAACTTGGTTTTCTGTTCCAGACGCCATGATGTCAAACATTCCACATTCAGAAGTTGCATGGCCAACATCCACAGGCAAGGACATTAACTGCCACACAATTATGACCATCAAGCATCCCAGATCCCAGTCATTGCTGATAGATGTGGATTAATGACTGTCCCCCCCCCCCCCTGCCCCCCCCCCTTCCAGGAGAGTGGATATGGATGTTGAAGAAGACTCAGAAGACTGTCTCCTCTGGGGAAGACTGCTGTGGCAACAAGTGCAACAGGCACTGAGCCAATAAAACAGAAATGTTACTCCACAAGATGACTATTTAGGCCTGTGCCACAATGGCAGCCAAGAGTTTGTAATGGTCGCCTGGTCGTAGATATTGCTAATTGCTATAATCGCACTATTTCACTCCCATTTACGGAGCTTGTTAGCACTTGATGTTAGGTTGGCGCCATTAAAATGCATTGTGTTGTAGTAATCGCTGCTACTTGCTGGATCGCTGCTGTCTCTCGATGCTGATGCTGGCTCTACGTCTGGTTGTCTAGGGTTAAAAACATGAGGTCCCGTGTTTTTTATGTGCTTTTGATGATAAAGAACGAGCGAAACCAACAAATATGTAAACTTCAAATATTTATTATTCTGGTGGCCATCTTAATTTCACTGTCCACCAAAGACCATGACTCAACACAAAGTAGTACTTCCGTTACATGTTCTTTGCATTGTTTATCCACCTCAAACAATAACACACAAACACACTTTACCAAAGTGACATTCCGACTGCCTCCCGACCGTTCTTGCTGCTTGTATTTATAACATTGTCAAAGAACTACTAAAAAGAGATTTAGTTTACAAGTCACATGTACAGCTGTTATCATAATTTGTGCAGAAAAGTTATTAATTTGCATCAAGTGACATAATTTAACATGTTATTAAAATGACAGACAGATTTGTTGACTTGACAGAATAATTCTTTGTTACAAAAAGGCCGTTTTTTAGAAGTTTGTCAATTGACTTCCCTAATTTGCATAAATAAGTAAATAACATGAATTATTAAGAATTACATTGGTTTTCGTCTAAAATAGGATTGATTTCGTGAATACTGAGTGAAAACGCTCCTAGTGAACAAATAGGTTTCACTGGGTGATTTTTATTTAAGGAGATCCAAAATACCTAAGTTGGGCACTATTTTTCGTACTTCATATTAATTATTTAAGATGAACTTAGTGTTTTTACATGATGACATTTGCTGTATCAGTGATCAAGTGATATAAACTTTTGTGTGGGTCAGTTACTCAGTATAATTTAATAGGTTGACTGTTTATGCAGACATGTTATGCAATCATTGTTAACATACACAATAACTTTTCTATAATCATAAATACTCGTTAAACTGGTTGAATTTGGAGGGTATCGCATTCTTCGGTACAGTAAAGCCTTTAATATGTTCCGTTACAAGTTCCAACACAACCAGCCACATTGGGGAGACCTTGCATGGATGATGTGCTTACCATCATCAACTCCTCTATTCTTCATTATCATTGTGAAGTGGGACTGGCAAAACGGGATGCTGCTCAGTGGAAAGGACTCAGTGGAAAGGATTTTGCTACATCTCCTACACTTGGCAAGTGTTGGACTTTCTGCCAGTATTACAAAATTCAACCTGTAACTGTTACTTTCCATAACTTACATTATTTGAGCATCCACTAAGTCACAAAGTTTTTATTTTTGTTCTTCAGAGGTTAAGTTATTGTGTGTCATCCCAAATTGTATGTCTCCTCAACAGACCAACACAATGTGCCGACATCACACCGCCTGGCCACACCACATCAATTCCATCAGGTGACAAAATTAAGAGACTAATCTCCTCTCTCCTCCAACATGCCCAATTACTGAGCTGTGTTTATACCCAATTAAACTAACCCTGCACTTATTATGTGGATTATTTGTGAATGATTATAACAAATGTAAATTTTTCCCTGAATTGCCAATATTGATTTTACTAATTTTTGGCACTGATTGCAGGCCCGTGTCAGTTTTCCATTTCACTGCATTTTGGTACCCAGTGCGTGGCCATGTCACATCAATGTTCCACTTTATTATATTTTTGGCATGCAGCAGAAGTCAGTTCATTACTAATTTAAATTTTACTATATGGTTAAAATAGGGGTTTCACACATTATCGTTTGGGAAGCCTAAAATATTTCATTCAGTAGCTTTCTCTATATAACTCCTATGATACATTTTATACTCGTTATGTAGTGGTCATTGATTGTTTAAAAGTTTGTTTACAGTGACTATAAATCACGGAGAGTCCCTCCCACCCCGAAGATGGTCCAGAATGTAGATTATTAATATGACAGCATTGCAAATAAGCATAAAAGCACAAGGAAAACATTTAAATTGCAAGTTATCGAGTGAATATTGTGACCAATTGTGTAAGCTGTGGTATGTCATAATAAAAACAGTGGAAGAAAGTAATGGGGGAAATGTGAAAATGCAAACACACATGGACCAAAGACTTTGGCTTTAAAATCATGCAAAATGAACAACTCACCTCAATGTTTCTGTAAAATGTGTGTGAGTTAGTCAATTATGTATGCAAACTGTAAAACCGTGTATCACTCCAAATACATAAATGTAAACTCATTGTGAAAAATGTGGTCAACACTAGTTGCAATGAAGATGACTTGCACAAAGCTATAAAGATAAAGGAGTGGAAAGAAGACATTATTGCTGGCTGCTAAAATATGAACTAAAAAATAAAAATAGTATGAAAGTGAAACATACAGAGAACTGTTGCTAAGCTCTAAGTGTCTTGAAAAGTCAACAGCCTTGCTGCAGTGGTAACACCGGTTCCTGTCAGATCACCACAGGTAAGCACTGTCAGGCTGGGCTACCCACTTGGACGGGTGACCATCCAGTGTGTCGAGCATAGTTTGCAAGCGGGGTGCACTCAGCCCTTGGGAGGCAGACTGAGGAGCTACTCAACTGAGTACTCATTCTTGTACACTGGCATATGGCCAGGAGAGCAGTGTGCTGACCACATGCCCCACCACATCCGCATGCAGTGTTGCCTGTGGGCTGAGGATGACACAGTGGCCGGTCAATACCATTGGGCCTTCATGACCTGTTCAGGTGGAGTTTAGGTCTATTGAAAACCTTGGTGAAAACTTTGGAAAAATGGCAGAAAGTGGCAAGGTGTGCTACAAGAGAAATGAAGTTTCATTTTCACTGTGAAGAGTTAGACCTGTCACTGAAAGGAGAGAAAAAACCCTACAAAGGACTAGAAATGTAATACATGCAGAAACATAATAAATGCAGATTTGCTTTTAGTATATAGACAGTACATGCTCATGCTCAGTGAGGATAGCACATCTGTATGTCAAAATGAAGATACCTAAATGTCACATGGTACTGCGGCTGCATTACAAAACGCTAGTGCTATGAAGCCTCATAATACATTTAACAGGAAATGCTTGATCATTGAATGAGCCTCTAGCTTCAACAAAAATGACAGACAGAGATGAACAGGGTTCTTGTGCTGATAGCCATAGTAGGTGTTTATGTAACTTCATTAGCTTGGAGTTCTATTTACTTTATAGTGTGTTTAGTAACCCTGCCAGATATGAGAATGGAAGATGCAGACGTACTGGTACGTGTAATGTCACCACCTCCAGCAAGGATGTCTGCAACGTGAGCACTACCAATATGGATGGCCAGTCATGTGAATTTCCATAGAGGGCAAATTTAAGGCCACCCAATGGCAGTCTCTTTCTCAGTTGCTGTATTTGACTCGCCTCTACCAGTGAGCTCCAAGCACCATAACAATATACCACGTCAAATTTCAATCTTGTGCACAGTGCTTTGACATATGAATATGTTGTCTCCACCACTGCCAGCCTTCACTAAATGTGTGCATAGGAATTAAGTAGTGCTTAGACTTTATTGAAACTTACTCATGAAACATCCACAAGAACTTCTATTTCAGCTCATATGAGTTTCTGCCAACCATTGTTACTGTTAGGTTTTGTGGACTAATAACCAATTTTAATTTAGAAATTGTTGACCTTAAGTGAGTGTCACAATATTGGTGACAAGGTGATTGCAGTTGTGGTTTATCGAGCACTGCTAGGGATAATAAAATTCTGATGTAGCAGCATCTAAACCAATACCAGAAATTCATCAATCATATAACTAATA
The DNA here is from genome assembly GCF_023864275.1 of Schistocerca cancellata. Taxonomy (NCBI): domain Eukaryota; kingdom Metazoa; phylum Arthropoda; class Insecta; order Orthoptera; family Acrididae; genus Schistocerca; species Schistocerca cancellata. The sequence goes on along the minus strand of NC_064627.1, from coordinate 77,101,765 downwards.
CACTGTTGCATCAGTCAGAAGTGCTGCCATCCATCCCAATATTTCAGCCATTTAACAAGGCTCAGAAAGACTGAAAAGTATATAAAAAATCCATTTCACTCCACATTCAGACAAGTAATATCAAATGTTCGAATCACAGACAGATATTTTTGTTGTCCAAGAATCCACAGTTATATACAGTCCAGCCACATTAATGTGACCTCCATTGATACTGTGAATGTTCAGTAACTACTCACAGGCAGCAGGTGGCAGCACTAGCAATGAAGGGTATGTAAACCGTGTTGGGGGGACATGGAAAACAATTCAATCATCATTGTAATGCAAGAACAGAGGAATTTATCTGACGTCCAACAGGGTACGATCATTGACGTTCAGCGAAGGGTGGAAGCATATCTGAAACACGTAAGTTTAGAAACTGTTCATGTGCACCCAAAGTTAAAGTGTGCATAGCAAAATTCCACTATCCAAAACCGGTGCTGAGGAAACTGTGGTGCATCATGGGCCATAGGGGTTAACAGGAGTGAACAATGGCTGCAGAGATGGGTACAGATGAATAGACATGGAACAGTATATGGGCCTCACTGCAGGTGCCTGGTTCATGCACCCGTGCTTACTGATGTTCATTAGCAGTGAAGACTGGAATTTGCACACCAATACTACAACTGGACATCCAATAAGTGGCAACAAGTGGCATTTCCAAATGAATCACGTCTTGTTTTTGATCGGGCGATGGCCGTTGGCGTATACAGCATGAAACATCTGAAAGCAAACAATCGTCAGAACGGTCCAGGCCAGTGGAGGGAGCATTATGGTCTGGGAAATATTTTAATGGCATTCCCTTGGTGATCTCCTCATTCTAAAAGGCACAAGCACAGATGCAAGTATGCATCTACCCACGAGTGACATGTCCACCTAAACATGCAATTTATTAAAAACAAAGATTCCATGACTTACCAAACGGGAAAGCGCTGGTAGATAGGCACAATAAAAAACACACAAACACACACACAAAATTTTGAGCTTTTGCAACCCCCGGTTGCTTCGTCAGGAAAGAGGGAAGGAGAGGGAAAGATGAAAGGATGTGGGTTTTAAGGGAGAGGGTAAGGAGTCATTCCAATCCCGGGAGCGGAAAGACTTACCTTAGGGGGAAAAAAGGACAGGTATACACTCACACACACACACACACACACACACACACACACACACACACACATATCCATCCACACATATACAGACACAAGCAGACATATTTAAAGGCAAAGAGTTTGGGCAGAGATGTCAGTCGAGGCGGAAGTGAAGAGGCAAAGATGTTGTTGAATGACAGGTGAGGTATGAGTGGCGGCAACTTGAAATTAGCGGAGATTGAGGCCTGGTGGATAACGGGAAGAGAGGATATATTGAAGGGCAAGTTCCCATCTCCGGAGTTCGGATATGTTGGTGTTAGTGGGAAGTATCCAGATAACCCGGACGGTGTAACACTGTGCCAAGATGTGCTGGCCGTGCACCAAGGCATGTTTAGCCACAGGGTGATCCTCATTACCAACAAACACTGTCTGCCTGTGTCCAATCATGTGAATGGACAGTTTGTTGCTGGTCATTCCCACATAGAAAGCGTCACAATGTAGGCAGGTCAGTTGGTACATCATGTGGGTGCTTTCACACGTGGCTCTGCCTTTGATCGTGTACACCTTCCGGGTTACAGGACTGGAGTAGGTGGTGGTGGGAGAGTGCATGGGACAGGTTTTACACAAGGGGCAGTTACAAGGGTAGGAGCCAGAGGGTAGGGAAGGTGGTTTGGGGATTTCATAGGGATGAACCAAGAGGTTACGAAGGTTAGGTGGACGGTGGAAAGACACTCTTGGTGGAATGGGGAGGATTTCAAGAAGGATGGATCTCATTTCGGGGCAGGATTTGAGGAAGTCGTATTCCTGCTGGAGAGCCACATTCAGAGTCTGATCCAGTACTGGGAAGTATCCTGTCACACGGGGGCACTTTTGGGGTTTTTCTGTGAGAGGTTCTGGGTTTGAGGGGATGAGGAAGTGGCTCTGATAATTTGCTTCTGTACCAGGTCAGGAGGGTAGTTGCGGGATGCGAAAGCTGTTTTCGGGTTGTTGGTGTAATGGTTCAGGGATTCAGGACTGGAGCGGATTCTTTTGCCATGAAGGCCTAGGCTGTAGGGAAGGGACCGTTTGATATGGAATGGGTGGCAGCTGTCATAATGGAGGTACTGTTGCTTGTTGGTGGGTTTGATGTGGACGGACGTGTGAAGCTGGCCATTGGACAGATGGAGGTCAACGTCAAGGAAGGTGGCATGAGATTTGGAGTAGGACCAGGTGAATGTGATGGAACCAAAGGAGTTGAGGTTGGAGAGGAAATTCTGGAGTTGTTCTTCACTGTGAGTCCAGATCATGAAGATGTCATCAATAAACCTGTACCAAACTTTTGGTTGGCAGGCTTGGGTAACCAAGAAGGCTTCCTCTAAGTGACCCATAAATAGGTTGGCATACGAGGGGGCCAACCTGGTACCCATGGCTGTTCCCTTTAATTGTTGGTATGTCTGGCCTTCAAAAGTGAAGAAGTTGTGAGTCAGGATGAAGCTGGCTAAGGTGATGAGGAAAGAGGTTTTAGGTAGGGTGGCAGGGGATCGGCGTGAAAGGAAGTGCTCCATTGCAGCGAGGCCCTGCATGTGCAGGATAATCCTGATCCCACTCCTAATGATCCAACTCCCCAAGACACTATCCAAATTGAACCCTGCCTGGAACAGTTCCGTCCTCCGTCACAGTGGGACCCACCTCCTCTTCCTCAAAATCACCCTCTCCAAACCTTCCAGGAATTTCTCATTTCCAGCCTTGCCTCTCAATCTTTCTTGAAAAACCTTAATCCTACTCCCAACATCACCACAGCCGAAGCCCAGGCTATCCGTGATCTGAAAGCTGACCGATCCATCATCATTCTTCCGGCTGACAAGGGTTCCATGACCGTGGTACTTGATCGTCGGGAGTATGTGGCTGAGGGACTGAGTCAGCTTTCAGACAACACTACATACAAAGTTTGCCAAGGTAATCCCATTCCTGATGTCCAGGCGGAGCTTCAAGGAATCCTCAGAACCTTAGGCCCCCTACAAAACCTTTCACCTGACTCCATCAACCTCTTGACCCCACCGACACCTCGCACTCCTACCTTCTACCTACTTCCTAAAATTCACAAACCCAAACATCCCGGCCACTCCATTGTAGCTGGTTACCAAGCCCCCACAGAACGTATCTCTGCCTACATAGATCAACACCTTCAACCCATTACATGCAGTCTCCCATCCTTCATCAAAGACACCAACCACTTTCTCAAACGCCTGGAATCCTTACCCAGTCTGTTACCCCTGGAAACCATCCTTGTAACCATTGATGCCACTTCCCTATACACAAATATCCCGCACATCCAGGGCCTCGCTGCAATGGAGCACTTCCTTTCACGCCAATCCCCTGCCACCCTACCTAAAACCTCTTTCCTCATCACCTTAGCCAGCTTCATCCTGACTCACAACTTCTTCACTTTTGAAGGCCAGACATACCAACAATTAAAGGGAACAGCCATGGGTACTAGGATGGCTACACAAACGGAGGTTGCTAGTGTCAGCACTAATACCTGCGTTTGCCAGTGCACTTGTGCTGCTGCGGTTGTTTTGCAACCTGCAGTTCTCCCAACAACGTCGGACAAGGCCGTGGTTGCTGACATTGGGGTACTTCCTGCCCCTCCCCATATGGCACCTTCTGCCCAGGCAAGTAAAACTCCAACTGTTGACAAGGTTCTGCATACTAAGCCCCCCAAGACGAAGACGCTGAAGGTGAAGGTTTTGCCACCTGAGGAGACTAGTCAGGGTCAGTCCGATGACGATGCCATCGTACTATCTGACATCTCCCTTGGGTCACCATCAGGGCTGATGGACATTGATGTCGACCGGGGGGGATATTCTCGCCCTAGGAATAAATCTCCGGCCAGTACAGGCACTCCTCCAAAGCACAGGGGCAGGGTGAAAATTCAGCTACCCTGATCACTGGCTCCCATATTCCAGTGGAACCTGAATGGGTTCAGGAAGCATGTGGCCGAATTACAACTCCTTGTACGAGAGCGCCCCTTGTGCTTATGTCTCCAAGAGACACATTTCCGGGCCACTGATGCTCCTTCTTTACGGGGCTATACCGTGTATCGAAAAGATGATCTGATGGGGGAAAGGGCAAAGGGTGGTGTTGCAGTTTTGTCCATGACATGCACCACTCATCTGAGCTCCCTCTCGTTACAGACTTGCAAGCAGTTGCAGTTGACCTTCTTGTGGTGCGGAGGCTCACAATCTGTTCCGTTTACTTACCACCTCAGGATGCAATAGACTCTGAGGCTCTCACAGACCTTATTACCCAACTCCCCCGCCCATTTCTCCTTCTGGGGGACTTTAATGCTCATAATGTCTTATGGGGCTCTACGACTACTTGCCCCAGGGGTCGCATTCTGGAAAGCCTCATGGCATCCGAAGAACTGTGCATCCTCAACTCTGGTGCTCCCACTCATTTCTGTACTGCTTCTGGGTCGTCGTCAGCTATTGACCTTTCCTTTTGCTCTCCAGCACTCGCGGATTCTGCTCTGTGGGAGGTTGCCGCTGACCTCCATTCTAGTGACCACTTCCCCCTTTGGATTCGCCTCCTGGATGAGACTGTGGCATTACCAGTGCCACCCAGGTGGCACCTCTGCAGAGCTGACTGGACACTTTTCAGTGATTTAGCTGTTTTGGAACACCGTGCCAGCATCCACGAATGGGTCGACCATGTTACAGCCGTGATCTCCAATGCTGCTGAATTGTCGATCCCACGGTCCTCAAGTCATCCCAAGAGGCGCCCTGTGCCTTGGTGGACCACTGAGTGCCGCTCAGCCATCCGAGCCCGCCGTGCAGCTCTGCGCCGCTTCAAGTGCCGTCCCTCAGCTGACAATCTTGCGGCCTTTCGGGTGGCAAGGGCCAAAGCGCGGCGAATGATTAAAGAGAGTAAACGACGGTCATGGCAATCGTTCCTGAACTCCATCTCCCACTCCAGTAGTTCTACAAAAGTATGGGAAGCCATCAGGAGGGTTTCCGGGAAACGCAGCCAACTACCTGTCACGGCATTGCTGCATTAGGGTTGTCTACTCACGGCGCCGAGAGGCATTGCCCAGACACTGGCCATGTATTTTGCCGAATCTACTGCCACTATTACCTGTGATCCAGATTTCTGCCGCTACCGCACTGCCATCGAGAGGGATCACTTGGACTTCCGGTCTCCAAATTCTGAACCCTACAACTGCCCCTTCACAATGTGGGAACTGGATTCGGCACTGTCTGTGGCTCATGATACTGCGCCAGGTGATGATCAAATCCTGTACAGCATGCTGCAGCACTTGTTGCTGCCATCCAAGGAAGTTCTCCTGAATTGTTTTAATATGATATAGTCATCCGGCACGTTCCCTGACTCGTGGAGGGAGGCGATTTTGATTCACCTCCTCAAACCGGGAAAAGACCGAATGCATCCCAGTAGTTATCGGAGTATTGCTTTGACAAGCTGTGTCGGGAAGACATTGGAACGCATGGTCAACCGTCGCCTGGTTTGGCTGCTCGAGACCAGGCAGCTCCTTAGCCACTCTCAGTATGGCTTTCAGAGATGTTGTTGAACTATAGACAACTTGATCCTGCTTGAGGCGGCCATCCAGCAGGCCTTCCTACGTAACCAGCATTGTCCAGGTGTATTCTTTGACATTAATAAGGTGTATGACACTACTTGGCGCTGCCTTATCCTCAATCAACTCCATCAGTGGGGCTTTCGTGGCCATCTCCCCATCTTCATTCGGTCCTTTCTTTCCCGCCGCCTCTTTCGATATCGGGTTGGTAATGTGTTATCTGATTTGTACATGCAGGAGAATGGTGTTCCTCGGGGAAGCGTTTTAAGTGTCACCCTCTTTGCCGTCGCCATTAACAGTATCATGTCCACTATCCGGAGTCCTGCCCAGTGCTCCTTGTTTGTGGACGATTTTGCTGTTTTCTGTTCTTCCTCCAGTCTTGTCACTGCTAGTCGGCAGCTGCAGCTTACGATAAAGCGATTAGAGGCATGGACTGCAAAGACGGGTTTTACCTTTTCTGCAGACAAATGTGTGTGTGTTCGTTTTAATCATTCTCGACGTGCTTTTACCTCCCCTGAATTGCGTCTGAGGGACACCATTCTTCCTTTTAGGGGCACTGTGAGGTTCCTGGGCCTCACTTTTGATTCCAAGTTGTCATGGTTGCCGCACCTTAAAGACCTCAAGGTGCGGGCCCTGGAGGCGCTGAATATTTTGAAGTGTCTGAGCCATCGGTCCTGGGGAGCAGATCGGGCGCGTCTGCTGCAGTTTTATAGGGCTTTCGTCCGGTCGCGTCTTGACTATGGATGCACTGTGTATGGGTCCGCGAGGCCTTCGTATCTGAAGATTCTTGACGCAGTACACCATGAGGGTATCAGGCTGGTCACTGGAGCCTTCCGTACCAGTCCCATCCCCAGCCTGTGTGCTGGGGCAGGGGAACCGCCGCTCGCCATCCGGCGGAAACTCCTCATGGTGCGACAGGTGTGTCAATTCCTTGCCTGTCCTACCTCCCCTGCATACCCTACTGTTGCCCGACCGCCTATGGAACGTCTCTTTTCCAGTCGCCCAAGGGCAACGAGACCGTTTGGGATTCGTGCCAAGCATTTGCTTGAGTCCCTTGGTGTGGAGCGTGTGGCACCCCAACTCCAGTGTTTTACCTACCTGCCTCCTTGGTTGCTCCAGAGGCCCAGTGTCCTTTTAGACTTGTCAGAGTACCGGAGGAGCTACACTCCTGCGTTTGTTTTTACCTCCTTATTTTATGATATTTTAAACCAGCATGCCGACCATGTACCAGTATTTACGGATGGCTCTAAACAGGGGGACTCTGTTGGTTGTGCCGTTGTTTTCCCTGATCGAGTCGTCAAGTTACGGCTTCCTGCACCGTTTACCATCTTTGATGCCGAATTGTTTGCGATCTTGCGGGCATTGGAGCAGATGAGATGTGTTCCCAGTCTTAAGTTTCTCATCTGTTCTGACTCCCTGAGTGCCCTTCAGACCATGCAACACTTGTACCCAGCGGATACGGTCGTCCAGAACATCCATGATGCCATACTCCACCTGCAACGGCAGGGGAAGGAGGTTTCTTTCTGCTGGGTGCCGGGGCACGTGGGTATTAGGGGAAACGAACTGGCGGATATGGCTGCCAAAGATGCATGTTCCCTCCCTCACGTTGTTGAATGTGCCGTCCCCCTCCATGCTGTTACCTCCCTTTTGCGTTTTCGTGTTATGCGTCAATGGGAAGAGGAGTGGCTGGCAGTCGGTGAAAATAAGCTGCGTCTGATCAAGGCCACCACGCGGCCATGGCGTACGTCCTACCAGTCATGCAGGCGGGATGAGGTTCTCCTCACTCGCCTCCACATCGGGCACAGTCCCTTAACGCACGGTTTTTTACTCCGGCGGGAGGACCCCCCAATCTGCAGTGCTTGTGGCGTCCAGATTACTGTCCGCCACATTTTACTTGACTGTCCTTTATTCTCTGACCAGAGGATTTGCCCTCTATTTTGCAAGACGACGCAACAACTGTGGTTAAGGTCTTACGGTTTTGTGTCCTGTCCAATTTGTTGCCTTGGATTTTAGGGAGAGCATTTTAATGTGCTGCTGGGGGACTGGCTCACCCAGGCTTTAGGTAAGAGGTCCACCAGTCATGATTACCTACTTGTTTCACTTTGATTTCTGTTCTCTTTTCCTTGTGTTTCCTTTCCTCTTTTAGTGCGTTTCTGCTCCTCTTGTTTTGCCTCTGTATGTGAGGATTTGTAACTGCGTCAGGTCTGTGTCTTTTAGCCGTTCTCCTTGGTCGCTGTCCATCTTCGTCCCTACACTGCATGTGTTCCTGTTTCTATGCGTTTGGGCGCTGATGACCACACTGTTTAGCGCCCGAAAACCTCAACCCCCCCCACACACTCACACACACACACACACACACACACACACACACACACACACACACACGAATGTTGGTAATGAGGATCACCCTGTGGCTAAACATGCCTTGGTGCACGGCCAGCACATCTTGGCACAGTGTTACACCGTCCGGGTTATCTGGATACTTCCCACTAACACCAACCCATCCGAACTCCGGAGATGGGAACTTGCCCTTCAATATATCCTCTCTTCCCATTATCCACCAGGCCTCAATCTCTGCTAATTTCAAGTTGCTGCCACTCATACCTCACCTGCCATTCAACAACATCTTTGCCTCTGCACTTCCGCCTCGACTGACATCTCTGCCCAAACTCTTTGCCTTTAGATATGTCTGCTTGTGTCTGTTTATGTGTGGATGGATATGTGTGTGTGTGCGCGAGTGTATACCTGTCCTTTTTTCCCCTTAGGTAAGTCTTTCCGCTCCCGGGATTGGAATGACTCCTTACCCTCTCCCTTAAAACCCACATCCTTTCATCTTTCCCTCTCCTTCCCTCTTTCCTGACGAAGCAGCCGGGGGTTGCAAAAGCTCGAAATTTCGTGTGTGTGTGTGTTAGTGTGTTTTTTATTGTGCCTATCTACCAGCGCTTTCCCATTTGGTAAGTCATGGAATCTTTGTTTTTAATATATTTTTCCCATGTGGAATGTTTCTTTCTATTTTATTTATAAACATGCAACTTTTTTTTAGTATGGCATCTACCAGTAGCGTAATGCAAAATATCACATAGCTCTCATGGTGTACATGCATGTTTTGAAGGGCACCAGGATGACTTTACTGTACTCTCTGCCGACCAAACTCCCTGGACTTAATTCCAATTGAGAATCTGTGGCAACACCTTGATCGAGCTGTTTGCGCCATTGATCCACAACCGAGATACTTAGTGCAGCTGGCCATATCACTGGAGCCAACATGGGCCTGCATCCCTGTTGGTATCTTCCAGAACTTCACTGACTTTTTCCTCTAAGTCTTGCAGTGGTCTGCACTTCAAAACGTGGTTATTCACGCTTTTGCCAATTGTTCACATTAATATGACTGGACAGTGTATTATTAGGTTCAAAATTTATGGCTTTTGGGTTGCATACTTGCAGGGAATGAATCAGAAATGTAAATTCACAGAAAGTTTACTATCTGATGCAGAGTGTAGCAAGTTGCCTGATGACCTGAAGTGATAAACAAGTTCCACTGAGCAATGGCCACCCAGTCACATTCACAGCAATGCTGGGCTAGTACCAAGCATTGTTTTCAGTGACACACATTGTTTCCAAGCATCCCACACTGATTTTCCTTTCATTCCGGGTGGAAATAACCACACTGTGAGGGTGAATTTTGTAAGTTTTATGCAGAGATCATATGGCAGTAGCATGCTATAGTGCAGTGAGCATCAGGCATTAGCCCCAGTTAATTCAAATTAATGACATTTCAGGTTGGCACTATGTAAAATTTTGTTATTTGTAACAGTGCAAGACATTCCAGTGACTTCTTTTCAGTACTGGCACGATCAGTCTCATTCATTAACAAACTGATCTATTTCTGTGTTGCTGCTCCTCTACTCAGTGAGATGCAGTTGAAGTTGTGAGTGTGTGGCCATCATGAGGTGTCACACTTAGGTCGTGCACAACTGACCATCACTTATAATCAGGTGCCTCAAATGTTACCATTTCTGTTTGTGGCAGATCCTTTATTGAGAACATTTTTGGCCTCAACATATGTTCTACCTTCATATTTTCATTGCATCACAAAGTGCACTCCGTCAGCTCATTGGTATCCTGTGCTGCCATTGATACATTTGGTATGCAAATTGTGCCACTGTTTGAATCTTGTTTTGCAGAAACAGTTGGCTTTCAGGACGCCATTGTCTTAAAGCTGCAAAAGGTAAAAGTTATAAATGACACTTGGAACCAGCAGAGGAGCACCTTGGAGAAATCAAGCCACAGTCAAAGTAACAGCTGGACAGTGGACTACATGTCTGGCACCTCTGCAGTGCCTCTGTGTTGACAGACTACACCAGTCCAGCCGGCAACCAACTATGATAATGGGGTCATTGGCTGGCCCAGAATGGCACAACCTAGCAGGGGACAGTAGTATTTAACCACAGTTGAATGAAATCATCACAGTTTGGTCAGTTGGGCAGTATGTGCCACCCAGTTTGTGTCAATCAGCACTTTCACTGTACCTCTGCTGACACATGATCACAAACGAGGGACCACTGCCTGTCTGCCCAACCCAGATAGCCAACACTGAGCCAGCTGTACACCCCTTATCAGTTCATCTGAAGGATGGTATGAATACTTCACATCAGAGTGCAGATGATCGGACACGAGCGCACTAAATACAATCCATTTTCTCAACATTGATGATAGATACAGATTATCTCAGGTGAAAAATTCAATATGTTAGCTCAGTTTCGTATGCCATCATATGTGGACTAACAAGCACCAAACGCAAACTCATAATGACCCTTATTTTTCATTACAAAGTATTCCAATTTAATGCAGTACATTAATAAATGCAGAAATATCATAATAATTGTGACTATGAGTGAAATGATAGGCAGTTCATCATGAAGCTGACAAATGACACTATGAGATGTGTGAGAATCAATTTTTTAAACCAAATAGTTTCTTTAAAATCATTTGAGAAACTTTGCAACTGGTGTGCACCCACCACTGTTCTCACAGTGTAACCGAAGCAAGTAACCCTCCACAAACTCTGGTAGTTGTATCACTATCTGCTTGACCATTTAAGGTTTGCTTGAAGTCTAAAAGACATTGATTCTTATCCTTTGCCTCATCTGTGGATGAACTTTTCTCTAAACTATCAAGAAGCAAACATTTTTCAAAGATCAGTCTTGCAGAGGTAGATTTTCACTTGCCTTCTGACAAAGACTCAAGCAAGGTTTTAGTTTGAACACACCATTTGGATCATACCAATATAACTGGTTTGCATTTTGGCAGGGCTTACTCCCCATCACATTTCATAGGTTTCTTGAACAAAAATCACAGGGATTTTGTGTTATGTAAAATGTCTCAATGACATATTCGTCACTGATTGCATGACAGAACATTTATGTAATGAGTGTTTAGTTCTTGTGGACCTGACACCTAAAGGCCTTGAGTGTCACTCCTCCAAATGTATCTTCTTTAAACCAGTGGCCATCTATTTGGGCTAAGTCCTCAGTGGAAAGGGCCACTGGTGCAGTAAACTATATGTAGGGAATATTAATAATATGGCTGTGTCTAAACATACTAATAACTTTAAAATATTTCTAGGAAAAGCAAATTACAAGATGCAATTTATTTACAGTGCAAGGCAGCCTCCACAGTCCATCCATTAAATCATTTCCATAAAAATGAAATGCATTTTCAATTGTCACAAAAGTGTCATTGGGCTTTTCAGAAGTTAAAATCAGCCCTCAGATTAACACTCTCCCATGGGACTGGTCAGCCCTGTTTGCTGTTGATGATGGTCACAGATGCATCCCTAAGAAGGTTGGAGCTGTTCTCCCTCATAAGTTAGGTGATGGTACAGAGAGGCCACAGTTGTTTATGTCAAAGACACTTATGCCAGCTCAAGAACATTATTCACAGATTGAAAAAGAAGCTTTGGACATCAGCTATGGTGTTCATAAATATTTAATTTTTTTATAGTCACAATTTCATCTTATGTAGGGAACCCATGAACCATTCTTATCCATTTTTGGACCCGAGGCAAAACTGCCAGAGTGTATGGTGCAGCATCTTCATTGATAGTCTCCCTGTTTGACAACTTCTAAATACTCGATACACTATCAACTTTTACTCATCATTCTAATGTGAGTTCATTGTCTCACTTTCTGGCAGGTGTAGGCCCTAAATTTGACCAACAGGAGACAGCTTTTGTTCTTGCCTGAAAACCCCTTCTGCTACAAAGTACATCTTATATGTATCCTTATTTATCTCTTTAAATTGTTGATATTTTTCTTGTCCTTCCAGAATTGATTTATCCTCTCACTATGTTTAGCTCGTTGCTGTTTTTAGTTTCTGTCAGCACAAGAATTTTCTTTGTTAATCTGTTGTCATCCAGTCCCATGATGTGTCCATAGAACTTCGGTCACAATTTGCAGAAGTCTGTTTCAATGTTTGAGTATTTTTCTGTTGTTGTCTTTGAATGTAGCCGATATCCTTCATCTGTGACCTTTGGATCCAGGATTTTGCAAACGATTTTCCTTTCAACTTTTTTGATGTTGTTGAAAACACCTTTGTAATTGAGGTTTAGGGTCTGACTTGCCTACAGTGTTTTGGGTTTGATGGTAGTCACATAGTGTCGAATTTTTATTTTGATATTCATGCACCTTTTGTTGAAGATGTTCAGTTTTCCCACATGCTTTTTCAAATTTTGACTTCACGTGCTTTTTGGGCTAATCTTTCTGTTCCTGTGGGTTCAATGATTTCACCCAACTATTTAAAGTGATTGATTCTGTTTATTGTGCCATATTCTGTGATCAAATTTTCTGTTTTGACGTGTTTTGTGGCCACAAAGTCAGTTCTTATGAAAGAGATTTGGAGCCCAACTTTTTCGGCACATTCTTTGAGTACTTTGATCTGACCAATTGCTGTTTATTCATCCTCCAAGAGGATCACAAGATCGTCAGCAAAGGCTAAACATGTGACATTGATGTTATCCCATTTTTTTCTAGCATGATGGGTCTCCAGCTGTTTTGTTTTCTCAGTTCCTTTTCCCATTCTTTGATGACCTTATCGAGAATGATGTTGAAGAGTAGTGGGGAGAGTCTGTAATCCTGTCAGATGCCAGTTTTGATGAGGAAAGATTGGGAGATTTCTCTGCTGAACTTCACTTTGGAAGCTGTGTCGGTTAGGGTTTGCTGGATGAGTCATCTTGTTTTCGGGTCAAGACTGCTTTCTTTGAATATATTAAAGAGGGATTGTCGATCAATAGAGTCAGAGGCTTTCTTGAAGTTGATGAATGTGCAGATGGTTGGGAGATTTTGTGTGGCTCGAAGTTTTAATGTGGATTTCAGGTTGAAAATTTGTTCAGTGCGTGATCTGTACTGTCTAAACCCTGTCTCATATTCACCAATTAGGGGCTTGAGCTGTTCTTGTGCATGTTGTAGGAGGCAGGCAGAGAGCATTTTGTAAGGGATGGGGAGAAGGGAGATTCTCCTGTAGTTATTTATGTCAGATTTGTTTCCTTTTTTGTGGAATGAGTGGATGAGTGCATATTTCCAGTCATCTGGCAGTTTTCCACTTTGCCAGATTTCTTGGGTGATCTGTGTGATTTCCTGAAGTGATCGTAGCCCCAGATTTTTCAGTAATTCAGTGATGATTCCATCGTCTCCTGATGCCTTTCCGTTCTTGAGTTTCTTGATGTGGTGATGGATTTATTCTTTTGTTAGTGGTTATGCATTGGGTTTTGTGAGCTCTGGGACTAGGTGTTGAAAACATTTGGGTGGTTTGGGGCAGTTGAGGAGGTTGGAAAAGTACTGTGCCTTGATTGGTGAGTGCAAGTTTTTCATTTCATTTCCTGAAAGTCAGATTTTGCAGTGAGTAACCTTTAATTTTGCTCATGAAAGTCTTGTAAAAATTTCTGCTGTTGAAGTTCCTGATGTAATCCTCTATTGATTTGAGTTGTTCAGTGATGTAGTTTCATTTTGTTTTCCTGATGGTTCTGTTTGTCTGCTTGCAGATGTTGAGGAAGTGCTGTTGGGTTTCTGGTGATTTGTGGCTGTTGTATTTTTGGAAGGTGAGTTGGCAGTTAATGGCAGCTTGATCACAGTCAGAATTCCACCAGGGGTGTTTTACCTTCTTTTTCAGTGGAATCAATTCTTTTGCTTTTCTGATTTTTTGTTACAGGAGTCAGTCCAATTGTTCACCGGTTCTTTCTCCCATTCTTCTGTAGAATTTTTGATACATCAAATTTTTGGATGTGGGCTTTTTTGTGGTGAACTCTCTTTGGGAAAAATTTTACTCTGATTCATGTAAGGTAGTGGTCCGAATCGATGTTTGCACCTCATTGGACTTTGACATTATGGGTGGTTCTGTAGTGGGCATGGGAGATGGCTATGTTACTGATCTGGTATTCACCGAGTTGTTGGATTGGTGATCGCCATGTTTTCTGTTTGTGTGCGGGTTTTCTGAAGTGGGTAGACATAATCTTGAGGTCAAATTGTTGGCAGATATCAACCAGCCATGTGTCTCTTATTATATTCATTCCTCTTTAATGCATTCTTAAGGAGATTGAGCTACCTTGGTAGGCTTTCTTCATCTGATACTGCACGGGCCCTGTGGTGACAGCCTCATGCTGTGAAGAATGATGAAAATGGGCAGGCACAAACCAATGTGGGTGGCTCTTCCATACACACTACATCCCAAAGTGTCATTTACTTTGTGCTTCACTAGGACAACCAAAAAACATGAGTTGGGAATGAATGGAGGATGTGTAAGAGCTTCCCAGCAAAACTTCTGCAGTGCACTCAAAACAATCTTGGCAACAGGTTGTTTTCTGACAGTCCCAATCTCTCTCCATGCAGTTTTCATATTTTTGGAGCTATCAATTTGCTTCAGATGAAGTGGAGATGTGCAAGCTTGCGTGAAATCATGATTCTGTAGGCAACCACAAATATTTTTCCATGAAGGCGCTGACCACATTGCCTCACAGTGGGATAAATGTATTAAGAATTATGGTGGTTACTTTTGAAATAACAAGCAGTTTACTTACTTTTTTCCATCTGTCTCATTTCCCTTTGACTGCTTCTTATAGCAACGTTCATGGAAATCACCCATCATACTGCTGTAGTCACCCACAGGATACAAGTCTTGTCTTGTAAGACAAAGAATCACTTACACACATCAATGACTGGACATAACATCTAAAGAATTGCTCAAGTTCTCCTTAGGAATGGCTTCCTTACTCTCGCCTGATTCTTAGGAGTGGGTAGACATAGTGTCTTGGGCTCAAGCAGACTAATCTTTATGCTGTGTTACAACCAAAAAAAGTCTCCAAATTTGAATGTCTGACAGTAAGGAAACAACAGTCGCATGAGTACCAAGATGGAAACCATAATCAATCTCATGGGTAAAGAGATTAGCAATGTGGTGCAATTAGTTCTGGAAAAAAGAGTCAATTTTGCATCACACTGGCTACTATACCTGGAAACATATTTGGAAAACATGCCACGCACTCACCAAAGCCATTCCACTGAAAATGAACGTCCTAAAAGCAGAAAGAGTTGCTATTCAAGAACTATGGAATAATCTTGCATAAGTAATTTTACCTGCAGACAAAGGAAATGCACTTGTACTACTTCCATTGTCAAACTACAATTGCAAAATGCACAACTTATAGAAAATTTAAAGGAGACCTGACAGACAGAATTAAAATAAAGGCCTTCAAGTTATACAGCAGTTCATGCAGAAGGAAATAGTCAAAAATATACAGCCACAAATTCTTCTACAGCCTATTGTACATAGGTAATGCAGGTGCACTTATGTGGCAGCTGATCAAAAACGTAACAGCAGTATTAAGCCACTACATGACTAAATGTCAGCAGCACATCATTCAATCACGGCAGGAACTACAGCTTTGCAACCAGGTCCTTACGTTGAGCTCTGATGCAATCTCCCTTTCACCAGTGTCCTGGTTTCTGATTCCCTCAAGCAGATTAGAAGTGCAGTATCATAATGAATTGATTTGAACTTGTCTTCACATCTACATCCTCTCTCTTCAATGGCAACCATTATGAAAAAGTGGACAGTGTTGCCATGGGACACCATCTTCCACTGGTAGTGCCAAATTTCTTCATGGAAGATTTCAAAGAAAAATCTCTGAAAAAAGCTGCACTCAAACCCACATGGATCTTTGGATATGTTGATGACGCATTTGTGTTGTGGTTGCATGGACATGAAAAGCTTCAAGAGTTCCTTCAACATCTGAACTCTCTGCACCTCAGCATCAAATTCACCATAGAGGTGAATTTGGATCCCTGAGTCAAGTGCAAAATTCTAGTAGTATCCCGTGAAGCTGCTAGGTAAGGGGCACTGTCAAAATATCATGTTTCATAAATGACTCCACCTGGCTGGACACCTGAGAGCCACACAGATATTAGTGCTGTTACTGACACTAAACTTCTTGAGATTCACTTTCAAGGATATCTTAACCGAGTTCTCATATAGCATTCTAAATTTGGAACTGCCAATATGAGCTATATAGTAAGAAATTTTTTCAATGCAGCTCATGATGAATTACTGTGGCACTGCATAATATTTTTGGGAAATGAACACCAAACCATAACAGTCTTCAGGAAACAGAAAGCAATAATAAGAATAATGGCAACATGTAAGCAGCAGGGCACCAAGTAAATCTTTAAGAATCAAAAATCTTATCATTTCCTGCATTTCTATATTTGGAGTATTCTCTATGATTGTACCACCATAATTAACAATGAAATACACATTAGTCACTGCAACACAAGCTCATGTCTAAAAGGTGTCTATCATGCAGGAACAAAACTGTGCAATAGATTACATATATAACCTCTTTCCAAACTACTTGTTTGAAAAAACACCTGTGGCATTCTATCTACTCAGTTTTACAGTACCTCAAGCATGAAAACATGAAGTCATCCACGTAACTCTACAAATAAATTGTAAGTATATGTGAACCAATTCTTACTCAAACCTGTAACAATTCATTATATGGTAACCAATTTGTAACATTAATTTAGATGACATATACTTCTAAGTTGTGAAACCAATGTGTGAAAAGATTTTCTGTTCAACATCTTGAGCATGATATAAGTGTTGGAAAAAGACTTATATGGGCAGAAAATAAGAAAATAAAAATAAAATAAAAAACTTTGAAATCTACATAGACAACACACAAAATGATACAGAAGACATTACATAGATTTTAATATTAAGTTGGTCCACCCCTGGTAGCTGAGTGATCAGCATGACGGAATGTCATGCCTAACCTCCTAGGTTCGATTCCCGGCTG
Organism: Schistocerca cancellata; assembly: GCF_023864275.1. Lineage (NCBI taxonomy): Eukaryota > Metazoa > Arthropoda > Insecta > Orthoptera > Acrididae > Schistocerca > Schistocerca cancellata. The sequence goes on along the minus strand of NC_064627.1, from coordinate 77,084,724 downwards.
GGTCGGAGATTTTCTCCACTCAGGGACTGGGTGTTGTGTTGTCCTTATCATCATCATTTCATCCCCATCGATACGCAAGTCGCCGAAGTGGCGTCAACTCTAAAGACTTGCACCAGGCAACCGGTCTACCTGACGGGAGGTCCTAGCCACATGGCACTATTATTATTAGTATTAACTTTCCCATTCTTGTGTATTACAACTGTAAAACAGACTTGTTCCATGTCACAGTAAGATGTTGCAATTATAATCCTAGGAACAAGCATATAACTAAGCAAATGACCTCTGACATACCATCATACACACCAATGGACAACTCAGATTCACATAATATTTCAAAGTTTCTCTATTCTTGTCTCCATTTTTTTCCCAATTAAAATGCTCTCCCAGTTTTCTGTTTTCAGTAGTACTCCCAAAAGATATAGATTTTCTGGTTTTAAAAACAATACTGATATTCCACAAATTGTTTTCAATTTATGAGAATTCTGATGATTGTTTACTCGATCATCATTTTTCCCACTGTTCCATGAAAGGTGACAGGAAGAGAATTTTTGTAATGATTATTTTACCTAAATAATTTATAAACAAGAACTCCCCAGGAGCATTTCACTGCTTTAAATAATGACTTTATGCCTAGATATTATGAGTAATAATGCTTCTACACAAAAGGTAATAGAAATTATTGCTGAAATGTTCTGTTAATACAATTGGTAAGGGCAGTTTGTTTGGCTGTAGTCATTTGTCATTGCCAAGTCTGAGATATGTAATAATATTTACTTTTGAAGAGAATGAGGTGAAATTAGTTCACAACTACTACACAAGACAATAATCAATAGTCACAATTTATCCAATAAATTACACACAGTTAATGACTTTGTGAATGCCCAAGTGGCAAAGTTGGTCCAAATACTATAACCTAAACCAAAATCAAGCATTCAGGTAGCACTGCACCATCATAATTACCAACATTTGAGAAGTATATAAACAAAAATAATCAGTTTTTGAAAATATAAGGGGATAGATAAAAAAATCTACCCATCACATGACAGCAGGAGGAAACACATAAAAAATGTTAAGGAAATGTGCAAGCTTTTAGAGCCAGTGGCTCCTGGGAAGGAAGAGGGATGAAGGAAAAGGACTGGCAAGATTTAGGAAATGGGTAGAGTTATCAAAAGGTTGTTCAGAACTCCTGGTCAGAGGAGAAATACTGGATGGGATGAGAAGGAAAGACAATGTTGGGGAGTGCATTGGACAAGATTTTGAAACCTGACAAGTTAAAAGTTGAACATAGGGTGAAAAGGAAGAGAGAGATTACTGATAAAATATCATGCAAGAGTTAATAACAACACAAAACTAAGAGCATTGTAGATGGTAATCATGTGAGGGACATGTGGGTGGAGAGGGGGTGAAGGGGAATAAACAGGCCAGAAAATAAAAGATATAAAAACTAAAAGGGAGTGAAGAAAGGAACAGTTACTAAAAACAAAAGCTAAGACCAAATAAATTTTCATAAATTGAGGCTGGGTGGAAGGCAAGAACCAAGGGACACATAATGCTGGTTCCTACTTGTGTAGTTCTGAAAAACTGCCATCAGAGGGGAGAATCCAGATGGTGTGTGTGTGTGTGTGTGTGTGTGTGTGTGTGTGTGGTGAAACAGGCATAAAGATCATGACTGTCATGTTGTAGAGTTGTAGAGAATGCTCTGCAACAGGATATTGTATGTTGCCAGTATACATCCTCTGTCTATGCCCATTCATCCTAAATGATAACTTGGTGGTAGTCATACCAATGTACAAGGTCAAACAGCATTTTTACTGGTATGTGTCATGTGTCATTTCACTAATGGCTCTCTCTTTAGTAGTATATGTTTTTCCAGATATGGGGCTCCTATAGGTGATGGCAGGAAGGTGGATAGAGCAAGTCCTACAGAGGTGACAGTCACAGGGGTAGGAGCCAAATTATAGGAAAATGGTTGCAGATGGAGGATAGAGTCTAGACTGGGATACTGCAGGGATTTGGGGTGAGTAGGGGTTGAAAAGTATTCTGGATGTGATGGACAAAAAGTCAAACAGAACTGACCATATCTCAGGACATGATTTTAGGAAGTCATAGCCTTGTCAAAGTAGCTGATTAATACATTCAAGACGAGAACAGTATTGAGTGAGAAGAGGTGTACTCCTAAGTTGTTTTTTTGGAGGGATCAGCAGTACCAGGATTGGATGTAATAGCCCAGGAAATCTGCTTTTCAACTAGGTTGATGGAATAATTACATCCAGACTGAGTTGAGAATGTTGATGTATTGCTGTATAGAGTCTGCATATGAACAAATTTGTTTGCCTTGAATGCCAAGGCTATACAGGAGGGAACATCTGACATGAACAGGATGGAAACTGCTAAGTAGTATGTACTGTTGCTTGTAAGTTGGTTTAATATGAACAGAAGTGTTTCCTATGCTAAGACTCCTACTGCTGTTACTGTCACCACTGTAACACTTGCCTATGCAGTCTCAGTGAGGATAATGTCACCATCAACCAAAGTAGCATCAAATTAAGAATAGAATCATGTGAAATCTAATTGGGAAAATGTATTTAGAGTGTCCAAAAATTTTAGTAGATGAACCTTACCATGAGTCCACATGGGGAAGGTGTCATCAATGTATCTAAACCAAACCAGGGACTGAAGGCTATTCCAGGAAAGCCCTTTCCAAGCAACCCATGGACAGGGTGACATAGGAAGGAGCCATCCTGGTTCCCTTGGCTGTGCCTCTGATCAGTCTGTATGTCTGCCCCTCAAAGGTTAAGTTGCTGTTCATACACTTACAAGCTTATACTGAAAATACTATGTGATGGTGCAGAATGTGACTACGGTTTGCAAAATATTTTGAACGGGGGTGGGGTATGCCATAATTTATCTCTGAGTGGATACGTCCTTCTCTTCATGTGCTATTATGGGATCTTTTCCATTCTAACAGTCACTGCATTTCAGAATCTGTCTGTGTTTTCAGAGGCATGGAATGTACCTGCTTTTTTAAATTTCATATTCTATAACTTATACATTGTTGTGCCAACTGAGGAGTGCAACAGAACTTACATATGCAAAGAGTTTGCTTTAGTATTCTCACAAAAAGATCTTTCTTACATTGTTAGTAACTACTGTTCTAAGGTGTCACCACTATAGGTGGGAATGCAAATAGCACGTCACCTACTGCAAAAATGTGAATGAGCAGGAAAAGTGCCAACTAGAAAAGTACATTTTATACCTTAGTACCTCCTAGTCAGTTTCCTAAAAATATGGCTATTGTATGGCTTTCTAGCTCATGAAGGTGTACTTATGGCAAGTGAATAGTACAATAGTACAAGTTTGAATTAAGAGCTTTTCTCTCCTAAACATTTGCAACTACTGTTGTAAGAACTCTGCAGCTGATACATATTTAAGAACAGAGTTGCAGATACTGCTATGGATAATACCCACCACAATTCATAGTACATTTGTTCTAAAGTGCAAGTTGTGCATTCCACAGTATTCTGCTCAATGTAACTCAATATTTGCTGGAACTGTGAAAACAATAACATATCACAAATTCCACTTCCTAATTACACTGTTGTGCAAAACTTAAGGACAAATGTAACTTTCACATGATCTGTCACTGTGAAGTAACAGAGTTTGATGAAACTTGGACCCGACATACAAAGAACTGCTACATTACCATGAAGAAGGTAAGTGAAATAAATATGCAAGAGGCAAACAGAAATGACACTTTTGTTCAAAGACAATAATCATACTAAATTCACTGCAATTAATGATGGTCCCCTGGATGTTACAAAAAGCAGGACAAGATTCTTAGTAGGGTGTCTGATCACAACAGATGGTGATTGATGCATGTTCAGCAACATGCTCCCACATTGGCCACAAGGTTATTAAGAAGTTCTTGTGATAAGTGTAGTGCACCAGTTTGGATGTGCACTGTCCTTACTTCTATGCTTAAGTGAAATCAGGTAAGCCCTGTTTATGTGAATAATTTTTGTAATCAGTTCATGTTAAAAATGTGTATTAAAATGTGTTTCTTTTTTTGTTTGTTACATGTGTTTGTGGAAGTTTCCAAGACAGTGTTCCAGTAGTGTTCCCCCTGTGTCTGGCTGTGCAGGACACTTAATGCAATAGAGCTGAAAGCTGTATGAGCAAGAGCATCACTCAACCATTGTTAAAATTCTATGGATTTATTATTAAAGAATTGTGTGTAAAATGTAGAGAATTCTAGTTGGATTTCCAAACTGTAGAGATGTTAACATTAATGAAAAATAAAACATTCAGTCCATCATTAAAATTCTGTTGACATTGTACTCTTTATTTGATTAAGGTAGTGAAGAATTATTTTTATGAACACTGACTCAGCTGAAATGTCCGCAGAATCTTCAAGTTGTAAGGCAATATTGAAATGCATCATGAAACAGAAGAAACTGCTGAAGACATTTCTCATGATTAAACTGTGTTTTCTGAAAAGTTTTGTATCGCACAATTCATGAAGTTGGAGCACATTGAATTTTTCATGAATTTGATTCTAGGACTGTTTTGAGGGAAACAGCCTTAATAACAGTGATACAATTAATTTCAGAAAGGCAAAAAGTGACAAGTTGAATTTTCAAAAGTACTTTATGATAAATAATTGAAGAGCTTGATTATCAGAAAGTGCTCGGGGTCAATTTTGATCTATGTGGTGACTAATCATCAATCTCTTATAAGTTAAGCACGAAAACTTTATCATTCATTTCACAAGATTTTAACTATTGCAGCAAACTAGAAGGGACTTTCAAATCTAATTGAAGGCATAAACCATGTTAAATTATGTTACAGCAACTATTTATGATAAATGGTGTTTAAACACTGTAAGTTAATTGTTATGCTACAGCACAGCTAAATAATATCGTTGGCAGCCAGAGTTTTGCTAACTCGATGATGCATTGTTTCACATGACATTATACAGCTAGAGACTTACAGCACTGCAATATAAGCCACGGTTTGAACCTTCCCTTCTCTGTATGTCAGAAAAATGATCATGCATAATGTTGTAATCCAGTATTTAATGGGGTGGGGTACCTCATAGGGCATTCCATTCCTCCACTAGCACAGATGACAACTGGATGGTTGCTCGTACATGTGGACATACTGCAACATATCTCCCCAACACATCCCACAACTGGTCAATGGATTTTAAGTCAGGGGTATGGGGAGGCCATTCCATTTGTCATGTAACTCTTTGTTCCAAAAGTTCCTCCACCTGCACTGTTTGATGCAGTCATGCTCTGTCATTCACCAAAATGAAGTCACGGCCAAATGCACCCTTCAAATGACACACATGGAGGGGATGTACAGAATCACAATAATATTGACTTATATTCATTCATACATTTTGAGGACAACACACTCATGCAACATTATGCCTCCACACACTGTAAAACCTGGACTACAAAACAACCCAGCAATGCTCATGGATGCATTGTGTGTTCCCACCTTTCACCATATGAGATTACATCGATCATTGTCGAACATGAACATTTTAGTGGTCTGGATATTATGGTGTGGGGAGGCATAATGTTGCATTGTTGTATTGACCTCCAAATCTTCGAACACAAGTCACTCACTGATCACTACTTTAGCAACACTGTACTTCTTCCCCATGTGAATGTTTTCCACAGTTCATCCAGCCCTGACTTCATATTTATGGATGGCAATATGTGACTTCATTGAGTTGTGCAGGTGCAGGAGAGCTCCTGGAATGGGAAGATATTCAGTGAATAAACTGGCTTGCTGGTTCCTCCCTTCAACCCCTTCCTTACACATTGGCTTTCTCTCTCTCTCTCTCTCTCTCTCTCTCTCTCTCTCTCTCTGTCTCTCTCTCTCTCTCTCTCTGTCTCTCTCTCTCTCTCACACACACACACACACACACACACACACACACAAGCAATCACATCTAATGTACACGACAGCCATCTCCAGCAGCTCAGACCAGAATGCAATTGTCTTGTGGAATGGAAGCAGAATATGAACGAAGTGAGAAAAGAATGCTGTCTGGTGGAGTGTGCAGGGACTAGACTGCCACAGCGGCAGCATCAGTAGGTTGTGGGACATGGAGGTAGGGAGGTTGTGGGGGCAGGAGGAGGGGGGGGGGGATTGAGCAGAAAATAAGAGGGGTAGGGAAAGGTGGGTGGGTGCATTGGCAGAGGGTGGCACACAAAGAGGGTTAGAGATGAGAATAACAATGAGATGATATGACATATGGGGTGAAAACTGTCGGGTGGAGGCTGTGGGGACACTAAGTTACCATAGGTAGAGGCCAGGATATTTTTGGAACTGGAGAATGTATTGTAAGGATAACTTTCATCTGTGCAGTTCAGAAAAGCTGGTTGTTGAGTGGAGGATCCAGATGGCTCAGGTAGTGAAACAGTCATTGATTTCAAGAATGTTATGTTCATCTGCGTGTTGTACCTTTGAGTGGTCTACTTTGTTCTTGACCACAGTTTGGCAGTGACCATTCATCCTGATGGATAGCTGGTGGATAGTCATACCAATTAAAAAAGCTGTGCTGCGATAGTACATGACATGGCTGTTTTCACAAGTGGATCGGCCTCTGATGGAGTACGATAAGCTTGCGACAGGACTGCAATAGGAAGTTTATACTTTTTTTTATTAAAAATGAAACTCCTTCAGCTGTACTTAAGATTTCATATTTATCTGGCTACTACTTTTGACATTGTGTCAATGCCATCTTCAAGCTCATACACTTTGATGAAACCAGTTGTGTGAGGCTGAGTACTAGAAGTCTGCGATGAGACCAATAAATGCTGTACATGGATGGTGGGCAGTAACTAGTATAAATAGGAAGTGTTAAGTGGGTGGACTGGGCAGGTCTTGCATCTAGGTCCTCCACAGGGATATGATCATTGGGGCAAGGGCTTGGGATTGGGAGTGGTATAGGATGGACTAGAACATTGTGGAGGTTGGGTAGGCGATGGAACACCAGTTTCAGAGTGGTGGGAAGAATTTTGGGTAGGATGTACATCATTTCAGGGCATGATAATAGGTAATCAAAGCCCTGGTGAAGGACGTAATTCAGTTGCCTACAGTCCAGGGTGTATGGGAGACAAAGGGAGCATTTTCTGTGGCTAGTTCCTGGGGGTGGTGGGAGGATTGGGGGTGTGAAGGGAAATACCACAAGAGATGTGTTTATGGACTCAGTATGCAGGGTAGCACCTGTCTGTGAAGCCCTGTCAAGACCCTCAGCACACTGGGCAAGGGAGTTCTTGTCACTTCAGGTACACTGTCTCTGTGGGGCCAGGTGGTACGGGAGGGCTTTTATTGATGTGGAAGGGATGACAGCTGTTGAAAGGCAGGTACTGTTCTCCACTCCCAAAGTTATCCTGGTCTCAACCTATGACAACATACTGTCTCACACCTTCCACCAAACAGTTTCCACCTCCTCTGTCCTATCAACTCCTCCGTATTCTCATCTCCCACCCTCTTTGTGTGCTGCCTTCTTCCAATGCACCTGCCCATCTTTCTATACTCCTCTCCTTTTACCCTCCTTACCCGTCCCCTCCTCCCACCATCCTACCCCACAGCCTCCAAATGCTGCACCTGTGGGCAGTCTACGCCCTGCACACACAATGTCTCCCCCCCCCCCCCCCATCCCCTGTACACTGCTATCCCTTCCCCTTCCCCCTCCACTTCCCCTTCCGCACTCCCTCCAGATTGCTACTTCCATTTAACGTGACTGTTGCATTCTGGTCTGAGTTGCCAAAGATGGTGGTCATGTGTGCATGAGGAGTGCTTCCTTGTGTGAATGAATGTGTGTGTTTCTCTTTCTTTTTCTGATGAATGTTGTGGCCATGCATCATCTTTACAGTGAGTAGCATTCTAACTTTCCCTTACACTGCTGATATTCCAGCCTGGAGTTTCCATTGTTTGATTTTGCCTAATGACTTTTCTTCCATCCCACAACCCTACGATGTTTGCCTTTATTCTCTACAGCATTACTCTTCTCAGCATCCATTCTTTCGTTTCTTTCGTGTGTTTAGTTTCTGTCCTTTCCTGTGTTTAGTTTATTCACAACCTTCCAAAATGCACACACTTCCAAATTACACTTTATCAATAATCGTCAGTGCACAACACATGACTCCATGACTGTAGGGAATTTTGATGCAGCATCTGATGCCCCAAATACTTCATACCAATAATTTTATTTCTTCCTGTTGATCTCGCTTCATCTCCCATCCCCTTGTACTTTCGCATTTTACTTTCCACACCTATCCATGCCACACAAATTTGTGATCCTCAAACTAACTGATCTCCCTTCCCCCTCTCTTCCCCTATCGCAATACATACATAGTCCCATACATCAACCATTTATTTTTGCTCATGTTTCTGTATGTTTTTAACTTATTTGTGAGTATTTCCACCTGGTTTCATGCTGTTTCAAGTACTTTAGCATAGTTGAGTGTACTCTTACATATCCGTGCATATTTTTGCATGTTTTCACATATTTTTTGTGTGTCTTTTCTGTTATCCAGCTCACCTCACAACCATCTAACACCTAGTTTTGCCCATTTCTGCATCATTCCCACTTTCCTTACGCTATCCCTGCCACAATAGACACCTGCTCTATCTTTCTGCACCTGTTCAGAAAAGTATCCCTTTGCCCAGTCCCATATTCTGTTTCTCAAATGCTGCCTGAACCAAACCCCAAACGGTCTACAAACAGAAATTCCTTTCTCTAGATCCCACTCCTTCTTTCATTATGACCTTCACTTTTTCAGAATCAGCCGGTCCCTGGCTTTCACAAATCTGGTACTGCAAAAACACATCTCAATGGCACAGACATCTCAGAACCACATCTACTCCCTCTGCAAGATACTGCTACTGTGCAATTCCTGCTTTATGTATCACATCTCTGAAATTGAGTCCATTGCTCTCCAGCACTTGGGGGAGTGTTTCAGACAGCACATCCATAAGTTATCCAACTTGCTGACATCCTACTGCTGCCTCAGGGCACCACTGTCCAAACCCTATCCTAACCAGAGGTTCTTCCTTGTCAACCCACCTTAGCACCCAAACCCTGCCTAGCTGACCATTCAACTTACCAAAACTCCCCATTAAACCACCATTGAACTCTGCTTCTACCCATGCATGACAACTAATGAATCTTTATCATCCCCCCTCCCACTTAATCATCCACTGGTCACCTTCAAGGACTACAATTTGGCCTCACAATTCTTCCCCAGGTCCCTTCCTCAGAACACCAACCTTTCAGCACAAGAATGGATGGTCATACACAGCCTCAAAACAAATCCTGACTTAATCATCCTACATGCAGACAAAGGTTCCACCAGTGTTACTATGAATCACAGTGACTAACTGACAGAAGGCCTCAGCCAATTATCTGACTACTCCACCTATAAACTCTGACAGAGCGATCTCATCCCAGAAGTCCAACAAAATCTCCAATTCCTGCATAAAGCCTTAGCCCCACCCCAGAACCTCTCCCCTAAAGCCATTTCTCTTCTCACCCCTATGACACCCAAACACTCAACATCCATATGGTTCCCAAAATCCACAAACCAAACAATGCTGAGGAGTTGTTCTTTTGAGGCAGCCACAACGGTATAAATTCATTTAGAAAACTGAAGAAACTGCAGGACAGTTACTTAATTCATAATCTCTTATTGTGTACCCGACCAGTTTTGGAAAATTTGATATTCCATCATATAGTGAAAAAAAAAACAACCCCTTAATCATCTGAGGTCACCCTCACCTCATTGTTATGGAATGAAGATTCCATGTCAGAAGAATAAAAAGGACAAAAATTCAATAACAGTCATTTGCCCATGCTGGGCTTTTTGTGTTCTCAGTCGTTCAACACAGGGGAATAGTTGTTATGGAATTCTGGCCCCTTTTAATTTTGTGACACAGAACCTTTGGTTCCATGACAAAAATGGGTGAGGGTGATCTCAGACAATTAAGTGATTTTATTTTTTTACAGAATCTGATGTAACTACAAGTGTTCCAAAACTGGTCATGTACACAATAAAAGACTGAGGATCAAACAACTGTCCTGCAGTTTCCCCATTTTTCAAAACAAACAATCCTGGATGCCCCACTGTGGCAGGTAATTGTGCCCCCACCCTCAACCAACTGTCCATAATCTAGGTTCCCACATCAATAATAATCACTTCTTTCACCAACTCTCCACCATACCCACCCCTCTACCTGTCTGGATCCCTCCTCATGACTGTTGGTGCCACCTCCCTATACACCAACATCCCTCACATCCATGATCTTCCCTCTATTGAATACTATCTTTCCCATGTCCTTCAGACTCCAAACCCACTATCTCATTCCTCGTATAACTTACTATCTTTATCCTAACTCACAACTACTTCTACTCTGAAAGGAAGATATACAAACAAATTGGCGGCACAGCCCTGAGCACCTGCATGCTACCCTCCTATGCCAAACGGTTTCTGAGCCATCTACAGGAGACCTTCCTAGCCCCCCATAACAGCAAACCCCCAGTTTGACTCAGGTTCATAGATGGTATCTTCATGATGTGGACTCAGAGGCCAAGTCACCACCCTATCTTCATTCCATCACAACTTCAACACCTTTGCTCCTACCTGCTTCACCCAGCCCTCCTAAACCCAGCATACCACCTTCCTGGATGTTGAAGACCACCTCTTTGAAGGCTCCATCTACACCTCTGTCCACTTTAAACCCACCAACTACCAACAGTATCTACATTTTCACAGCTGTCCCTTCTACACCAAAAAATCTTTGTCATACATCCTGGCCAACAGGGGATGTCATATCTGCAGTGAAAAGATCTTCCTTGCCAAATATGCACGAGGGTCTCACCAATGCCTTCACAGACAGGCACTATCCTCCAAAGCTAGTCAAACAAACATATCTCTTGTGCCTTTTCCCCTTAGCCCCCCAATCCTCCCACCACCTTCAAGAAACAGACACAAAGGAGTGTCCCCTTCATTAACCAATACCACCCTGGACTGTAACAACTGGATTACATCTTTCACCATGGCTCCGATGACTTATCACCATACCCTAAAATGAATGACACCCAAGAGCCTTTCCAGCCCTCAGGAAGTGGTGTTCTGCTGCCCACCCAACCTCCATAACATCCTAGTACATCCATATGCCACTCCCAATCCCAACCCCTTGCCCTAAGGATCATATCCCTGTGCAAGACCTAAATGCAAGACCTGCCCAATCCATCCACCCAACACTTCCTATTGCAGTCCTGTCACAGGCTTATCCTACTCCATCAGAAGCCGATCCACTTGTGAAAACAGCCAAGTCATGTTCTACCACAGCACAGCTTTTTTTTATTGGTATGACTACGAACCAGCTATCCATCAGGATGAACGGCCACTGCCAAACTGTGGCCAAGAACAAAGTAGAGCACCCAAAGGCACAACATGCAGATGAACATAATGTACTTTAAATCAATGGCTGTTTCACTACCTCGGCCATCTGGATCCTCCACTCCACAGCCAGTTTTTCTGAACTGCACAGATGGAAGTTATCCTTACAACACATTCTTCAGTCCCAACAATATCCTGGCCTCTACCTACAGTGACATAGTTCTCCACACCTTCCACCTGACAGTTTCCACCCCCTACGTCCTATCATCCCCTCGTTATTCTTATTTCCTACCCTTTTTGTGTGTGCCCCCCTTTGTCACTGCACCCACCCATCTTTCTCTGCCCCTCTCCTTTTTCACTCCACCTGCCCCCCTCCACCCCCTCCAAACTTCCTTGCCCCACATCCTACTTACTCTGCCCCTATTGGCAGTCTAATCCCTGCAAATACTGCCAGACAGTGCTCTTCTATCCCTCCAACCTTGCACTGCTATGAATGTATGAGCGTTTCTCTTTTTTTTTCTGGTGAAGGGTGTGGCCTAAAGTTAATGTGTAAGTGTCTTAATTATCTGTCAGCAACTCAATGTGCTATCTTTACAGTAAGTAGCAATCTGTCCATTCCTTACATTGTTCATTTGTAACATGTTTACTCTTTATTGTTCATTTTTGCAAAAATAACAAAAAGTTAGAGTATTCTCTTACAGCTATAACTCACCAACAGAAATGAGAGCCCAGCCATAACAGTTGAACAGATAGGGAAGCCATAGTACTCCATAACAGTACCACCTACAGAAGGTCCCATAACTTCCCTGAACAAAAGGAAATTGAGTATTATTCGCATATAGCAAACATTAAACTATTTCAGAACAAAAACTATGGCATTTTTTTAAAATCTGTCATATTAATTACAGTAAATATTTAAATGAACCAACCTGTACCTGGCAACTAAGAAAGTGAAATTTAAAAAAAATTGTACATGTCATGAAACTTTTCACTTTGAAACAATGTGTGTGCTGTTTTGAACTTTCAAGCAAATTAAAAGGGTGTGCCAGACTGAACTCAACCTTGAAATCACGTATTTTACAGAAAATGTGAGCACTGCATGTGGAAGGTGAGGTTCGGAGTTTTAATCATGCACTCAGTTACAGTCTTCCAGGGAGTTTCATTTCCTCACACAAATATAAGATGAGAAATTACCACAACACCCTCCTTCCCCACAGATGATTGGGACATTAAGAAATAAAATTAAATTTATGGTTTTAGAAACAATGACTTACACTTCCAGAATGAATCTCTCTTTCTGCAATTGAATGTTACAACATTTAAAATTACCACACACCATTTGTGGATGAAGCAGTAAAGTGGGAAAGTAGTAAAAAAATATACATATACTCTGCATTTATCTTGTTTTACTATGCACTTGAATGAGCTTTCGCAATGCAGCAATTGGATTTCAAGCAGCCACAGAAGACGATGAATCATTATGAAATTTATAAATCTGGAAGTAATTATTTATGAAAAGATAAAAATCTACATCTACAGGCACAAAGTTGTTCCTGATCCATTGTCTGCACTATTAAAAGCAATATGATCTTTTTTCCTCAATACTCTAATGAATATAATTGTAAAATCCATCAATATAATAATTCTATTCATAATTATAGACATGTGCAAATAACCAATGAGAGAACTTCACTCTGCCAATAAAACCATAACCTCTGCTTACCACTGCGTTTTGTAATATTGACAAATCACCACTTGCAGCATGTTCTTCTAGGTACAATTCTACTCTTTTATATCATTACATTTTTAGTTACTTGGCAGATATATGAATTCTATAATGATTTGTTGTCACCTCCTTTCATCTATTGACTGTCTGAGGGTGAAAAAAGGGGGAATGAGAGTAGTACCTGCTCTAGAAGACACTATCAGAGTCAGGTGTGTGAGAGTGAATCAGTAAACAGGGGTAGTTTTTTTTGCTTCATAGGTTGACAGCACTGAATAAACAAGGACATGGCTTGATGTGATGCAAGAATATAATGACAAGACTTAATCTCACTGTTCTTCAGTGGGTAGTTCTATTTGTTGTTATTTTAGAATGTTTTATTGTGGAGTGCCTGATTATATGTATGAATCAAGCAAAATATGAGGGGAGTGATTTATTAATGATCTATTTGTGTAGTATTAACTTCCTTTACTTAGCCTTAGTCAAGTGTACAGGATATACAAAACATTACATGTACACAATAGCAACAAAGATAAACTAGTAAAACAATGTTAACAGTAAAGAACTCGCGCAGAATGAAGATAATTAGATAAACACATATACAAAAGCTGATTTACATAGATAAATAGAATAAAACTGTATGAGTAATAAAAATATGATGTACTATTCTGTTGATACTATGTATGCAGCAAAATGGAATAAAAACATCCTTTATCACATAGACATGACAAGGCAGTAAAGCAGTAATAAAAGAGTTACTCCAACACTTTGCCCAACACAAATGTGACACTGAGCACAAATGCTCATATGATTTTCAGAACAAAATCTCATAGAAAGTGGAAACATATAGAAGCATAGCAAGTGCTCCACAATTGGTATCACAAAAAAGGTCCTTTGCTTGCAAAAAAAAGAGGTGGAATATTTTATTTTTATCTTATGTGTATAGTTGAGAGTATGTGGAATCCAAGTTTCTGACTTTCAAAACCCTTGGGACAACTCTTTATGGCAAAAGACCACATAATTTTGCTGCTTTTTTCAGATTTTTGCCTATTGCTTGGAAACTATGCATGCTGGTGAAAATGTTACCATTACTAAAATGAAACAGCATTAAATTTTGTGTCGAATGACCTATTTAAATATCAAAATTGGTGCAGCTGTATGGCCACAATCAGTTGTCAAAGTTCAGTCATTTTAACAACTTGGCTAGAAAGTCGGTTCCAACACCTGTAACTCAAAAACAGTTACTCCAAATGACAAATGTTAAGTTATCAAAGTTGTAGAGCATGAAATTTCATGTTTCAAAAGCATCTAGTTTCTCAGTTTTAGACACTATTAACTGTTCATACACTTGAAAAACCAAAGTAATTCCATTTTGTTGTTTTTTGTAAGTCAAATTCATTCAACAAAATGAGGATTCCAATAGCAATACATATATCTGTCCCACCATCAGGTGCAAAGGTACCTATAAATCTCTCTCAACTGACATGTCATAAACAGCCAAGGCTGCCATCCCCTCTGTTCTTTTGTTATTGTTTCCATTGTTAGGCACACCCAGTCTTCGTGCATTGCAAAAGGGAGATGTTCAAAACTTCTTGAGTCTTGCAAATCAACATTTCCTCATATGAATTTACTTTTTTGTGCAGTCAGTGCATTTAAAATGAGTGCTCCAGATCACAAGGTGGTGTGTTTTATATGTGATGGCAACATGGCAGATGATGATGTGGTTAAAATGAAACATAATGGACTGGAAATACTTCTACTATCCAGTAAAGATAGGAAAATCACAACACATCACAAGTTATTAACTGGTATGGCTGAAGCTGGAGTGGACACTGCTTGTCTGAAGAAGTAAAATAAGACAAAACTGATTAGATCGTCTTTGACAAAAGGCCCTGCATTGCCAATGCTGAATCTTCCATCATACAAAAAAGCATTTGGTTTTAAAAAACACTACTTTTATTGTGGTGAAAAAATTGATGCAAATTGGGAGAAACTTTGCACACTTGTTCATAAAGTGATGAAACTTGAATTAAGCAATGGGGTAGCTGAAACAGCAAGGTGATGATTGGGCTTGCAAAGAATTGAAAGTACCTTTTGTGAGGATGTTTGTGCTAAAGACGCTCAATATCATAGCTTTTGTCAGAGGAATTTTTACCAGCCAATCAGGGGTGGAGGAAAAAAAAGGAAGTCATTGATCCACACAGACAGTTGAATCAGTGGAAATCATTATCAGACAACCAGAAGAGTGCCAGTTTTTTTGCAGGACTTAAAGAACCATATGATGAATTGCTAGGTGGCAGATGTAAGGACCATAAAAACCCACCTCTTCCAGAAGTATGTTGAAGAGTGACAATTGTTGATAGACAGTAAAAGAGTTCAGTACTGTGTTTCAAAAGTACAGGCTACAAGATTCTATCTGGTAGTTTTTATGGCAACAAGCTATCAGATCCACAAGAAGAGCATCTGAGAATTGTATGTACTGCTGCATATATACTTTGCGAGGACATCTGTACTCAAGGTCTATAATTCATCACAATACCCCCAACTGGTTATATCTCATCACATGTCCAATCAGTGATCTATGAATCATTGCTCCTTTTCTCTGAGTTATTGCTTTGAAAAACAAATCAAGATCTCTACATAAATTGAAAAAAAGTGTGTTGCTTTGTCACATGCAGTGACTTCTGCAGTAAGACCATGGTTATTTCTATCTTCACTATTGATTAGGCCCAATACATTCATGTACGTAAGATTCGGATCAAAACTTATTGTCGACACTCTTAGTGCAATTGGATTTGCAGATATGGAAGATCCCTATTTGAGACGTCCTTGACTGCATGACCTGAGCTTCCTAACATAGCCAGTGAAGGATTCACCCAGTTCATCTTTGATAATGCCAATTTTAACTTCCGCATGACTGATGGGTTGAATACTTTCCATTCCATGGGAGGAATCATGGCAGTCGCTCCCTCCATAGCTATGGCAGTCACTCCCTTCACAGCTATGGAGTCTGACAAGAACAGTGGTTCAGAAAGAAGATGGTCAACTCCTGAATTTTTATCTACAGTTGGTGTACTTTAGCTGATCACCTGTAAAAAAGCAAATGATGATGGGTTAAACAGTATTAATATAAAGGAACTCAATTTCAACAACCCTGAGTGCTTGAAGGTATAGCTCTCTGGATATGAGATTCTGTGGCTTTATGAAAAGTGGAAGAAATTCTCACCAACAGTTGGTTCATTCAAAAATAATGTGCCTCCCATTCTTAAATTATCCTCCAACTTTGTACGACACGCTATATACATCTCTTCTAACAGCATTGAAAAATACGCATAAAATATGGTCAAAAGTGGTGTTTTGTCACTTTTGATCAGCTACTTTATTTGAAGGCAATGGATAATGTAAGAAGTGTGACAGTTATTCAGAACATGTCACTGTATGATTAGGTGGGTTTCACCTTCTAATGTCCTCCTCGGGTTGCATCGGTATAATAATGGTAGGAAGTGGCTTGAGACACCGTCTGCAATATTTGCTGAAAAGAGTTTGGATAAAGTTTTGAGTGGGCATGAGTATGCTCTAGCAGTAAGAGGAATTATTGCTTCTCCATAACGGACCATCAGTATTAACGTGCCATGAAAATGAAGATTACATATATGTGATTAACAAGTTTGAAAATGTGATTTGCAGCAATGAAACACGAGGAAAAACAGCTAATTATGTGTGCATACTATAGCATGGTTATGCACACAAAACAGTTCACTGAAGCAGAGTATAGTGGAAACCTGACTTTGATAAAATTTTCTTAATGGTGTTTAAATGCATACTTCCAAGCTGTTTGTCATTTCCTGTATGGTAAAAGTGCTCACCTTTTCTTAGAAGAGATTATGGGAGACTGAATGGATGCTTCTGAATTGAACAAATTTATGGCTGAACACTATGCCACCATTCGGTGGTATATGGTCTGATACGACAACAAAGCAAACTTTAATAAAAGTGAAAAATGGTTTAACTCACAGACATGGGTTTTCCAGACTCTGTGCTCACAAAGTACACTTCGGGAATGGAATCCTTACAGAATATTTGTCAAAAATTGAAGAGTTCTGTGATATATCATCACAAACAAGTGAGCAATATGTGGATTTAAGAGCTTCACACAGAGATCAAAATGCAGCAGACAGTGACAAACTGAAAGACTGGCTGTTAAAACATCAAATTTTCCAAATTTTAATATGCTTATGTTGGTAAGCAGTGGAATAATTGGTGATGAATTGGTAAATTGTCATGAGGCATTAGTAGAAAGAATTAAGGGATCACCAGAATTAAAGGAGAGAACTTTAAAAACATCTCATTTCGATGCAACCTCAGGCTTACAGCACTTTCATCCTGCACTACGGCTCTCAAGATAGGGAAGAAGAGGATTCCTACGATAAACCCATTAACATTGTTTCAAAGACTGTTTGTCATAAAGCAATCTTACAAAGACTTGAAGTTCTGTATCTCATCTGAACTTTGCCATACTTCATGTTGTCGTCATTCACGGAAGGTGGTCTCAGTAAGCGTACAAAATCGTCTCTCTATGATGCATTCACACATCTCCAACAGAATGAAGTACCCAAAATAAAAAGCTTTGTGATGGATGGTGGTCACCTGATCAACGAGGTTGTTTGGTACATCAAAGGAAAGTTTGGGGTCATCTGTATGAAATATGAAACCTATTTGAGAAAGCACTATAGATCCGAAATCACAGTTATATTCAATGGCTATCCAAGTGGTGCTTCAAAAAGGAGAACGAAGTCTTCTGAAAGATCTCATCATTTAAAGACATCATGTTCTTCATCAGGTATCATTTTTGATGAAGATACAAATGCTGTAGTCCCACAGGAGCAGATTCTCACAAATGAAAACAACAACAAACCACTTGACTTTGATGCTCATGCGGAAATCTGAGGGTGTAGGTATTCACGTGCTACGGGCAGAGGAAGATTCATTAATTGCGGAAACAGCTATTCCCCAAGTTGGTGAGTCTGACATTGTGGCACTTGTGAATGATGACACTGAAGTTCTTGTTCTTCTAATGGGTCAAGGAAACAACTACAACAACTTGTACCTCCACAAACTGGGAAGAGGGGAATCAGCAAGGAGTGTGGCACTCCAGTAATTCTTTCAATTTTGATCCTGAATGTCCCATTTTCAACCATGCCTTCATGATACCTCATTCTGTTTCTTTGGCCAAGGAAAAGGAAAGTTACTAAACCTTATGGAGCAACAGCCACACCTCAAAGTGCAAGCTGCTGAATTTGTTGAACCCTCAGGTTCTTAAGATGTAGTAGCACGGGCAGGCAAACAGGTAATGTGAGCACTGTAATGGAATTCCAACTGTGTGACTTTGGCTGAACTCAGGTACAAGCTTTTTGTAAAGTCTGCCCCAAGAAAATCTTTCAAACCTGGAAAGCTCCCACCAACAACAGGTGCAGCAGGGCGGTGCTCACTGCGATACTACCAAAAAGAGCAATGTTGGATGGGGAAGAAAACTGATCCATGACAGTAGGGCTGAAAGAGAAACTTATCAGGCTTGTTTCCCATGATGATGACAAAAGATGCAGCATCACACATACTACTGATGATGGTTTTCTATGTGTGCAAAACTGGGTGCACAGCTATACGTGGATGTCATAAATCTGGACTGAACTGTTCCTCAATGTACAAACACTGTTGGGGCTTATCTCGCAGAAATGCCCCAGAAATTGCTCAACAAGGATGAGGAAGAGAACGAAGATATGTTGGTGAAGATGGTGCACTGGATTGTGAAGACTGGACACTGTAGCAGGATGTGCCACAGTCTCCCAAACAACCTAGATGAAATTGAAATGTGATAAAATGTGAATCTCTGGCATTTAAATGATGAGAGATTCAGCACCACACACACTACTGAAGATGGTTTCCTGCGCATGCAAAACAGGATGCACAGAAATATGCGGATGTTGCAAATATTGACTGAACTGTTCCTCAGCATGCATAATGTTGTCGCGCCCTTTTATCTGTTCATTTGTAAGAAATTTTATATTACCCACATATAAATACATACTGAACATTACTAGTACTTGGTTTCCATTTTAGCAATCCACTCTTGCAAATTAAGGCATGGATGAAAATAAATAAAAATACACATGAATGAAGACACATGTGCTCATTAGAGAGCCATCTTCTCACAGGAAATTTCAATTCATTGAATAACTTTGATTCATAAAAAAAGATAAGAAAATGACAAAATGGAATTACTTTGGCTTTCAAATGTATGAATGCTTAATAGTGCCTAAAACAGAAAAACTAGATGCTTTTGTATCATGAAACTTTGTGCTCTACAACTTTGATAACTTGACATTTTTCATGTGGAGTAACCATTTTTGAGTTACAGGTACTGGATTTAACTTTTTAGCCCAGTTGGTAAAAATGAACAAATTTTGGTGATTGATTCCGACCAAACAACTGCACTGATTTTGACATAAACGTAGGTCATTCAGTGCAAAATTTAATGATCTTTCATTATGGTAATGGTAACATTACTTGGTTTTCAAGTAACAGACAAAAATGTGAAAACATTCCAAAATTTAGAATGTCCACACTTGGAAATGATTATGATAACAGCTGCGTGTAAAAAGTCGCATCAAGACATCACCTGGTTTACATTAAAGTGTCAAAGTCTCCCTTAACTTTTTTATTAATTTCTACATATCAATAACATGAGCATTTGTGTGTTGCTGTCAGTAATCAAAATTTCCATTGTGTTCAGTGACTGTACAATCAAAACTAAGTGTGTGATGTTCATCAGTCAGAACTAGGTTTTGAAATGCACTGAAAAATATTGTCACTGTCAAAAGTTTCATAGTTTACTGTTAGTGTTACTCTGCGATTTACATTCTATACGAAATCTTGTAGACAAGATGGTCATCATGTTGTCATGAGTGGGAATCAGTGTGAAAATGAGGCGTGTTAACTAAGTGTTGTTTTGTGCCCATTATTTGAAAACTCATTATAAAACCAGATTACAGCAAGATGACATGCATACAATTAGCTATTGAGAGCTCAACAACTAGTCACAGGTAATGCAACTTCCAATACATCAATATGCTTTGAGTATATATGACTCTCAGCAGTTCCTTCCTAGACAGATTGCACTTAACACTGTCACTCACAGAAAGTGTACAGCTTTCAATAGCTCAATTTCACTGAACTGATGAGTCAGCCACATAGATTCTTGCACAGCTTCTCTAGTAGCTGCAAACTTAGCTTTAGCTGTTGATAGGGTCACACATGCTTGATGGCTGCTAGGCCAGCTTGCTGCTCCACCACTTTACTTGAAGAGAAGACTACTTATGGAACAGCAAGTGGTTGCTTCACAGGCATCATCAGTATCACTAAATGCTTCCAACACTTCTAACAGTTCAGAAATTCTGTATCTAGTCTAGGTGACACTGAACTTTTGATGTATTTTAAAATACTGTCCTTTTGGTTTCCCCAGAAACTGTGACAAAAATCTAGATATCTGGATATGTCATTTTCAAATACATCAAATATCCCTCAACTTTCGCTTTTTGGTTAGGATCATGGTTCAAATGGCTCTGAGCACTATGGGACTTAACTTCTGGGGTCATAAGTCCCCTAGAACTTAGAACTACTTAAACCTAACTAACCTAAGGACATCACACACATTCGATTTGAACCTGCAACCGTAGCGGTCACGTGGTTCCACACTATAGCACCTAGAACTGCTCGGCCAATCCAGATGGCTTTTGGTTAGGAGTTTGAGTCTTTATATCTGTGAACTTTTTCACCTACACATATTTCTCAGTCAGAGAGGAGATAGTACTTGCCTCTGCTGTATTAAATTAATGGAATATACTTTCTGCATAAACTTTTTGACTGACAAAAACTGAATCATCACCATCACATCTGATCGAGATATTCAAGAAATGCCCAAAAGGCTCAGTTGTAATCTTTATTTCATTCTGCAGCATACTCAGACATTCACCAATAATACTCTTCTTGGATTGAACAAAAGTTCATTACAAATGTATAAAACAATTATAAATCTATCATCATTAGAAATGTAGTATACAGACACGGATCTGCACTACTTTCAGTTCATTCAAAACTGTAAGCTCACTTTTGAACAGACCTTTCCAACATCTTGGAGACTGTTTTAACCCTCTAACATACAAACTTATTTATTTATTTGTTTTCAAATTAGCTTCCAAAAAATGATATTTTTTCATTGATGAAAAAAATCCTATAATGAAAGACATTACATACAGAAATATAAAAATAGCTTGTAAATCTCAAAATGATGAATTACAAAATTTTGAAGATCACCAATAATAAGATCCTGAGTATACCCACGCACTGGACTTTGACTAAAATGAGCCAAAACTTTAAGTCATTTTTCAGATTCTGTAGTTATGAAGTCTAACCGTGTATTTCACCTACTTGGAGGATCTGGATGGAGCACAGTGGATGTATTTATCTCGTACCATTGGCAAGCAGTCTCTAATTAAGTAACATCACATTCTTCCTCCCTTCTCAGTTGCTAAACTGAATGTCAAACTCTGGATCACTATAGCCATCCTTTTTGAAAGCATTGTCTAAACAGCAAAGCAAGACAGAGGCTGAAAGTGCCTGGTTTGTAGCTGAATATCCAAAGTTGCACAGAATAAAGACAATATCTCATGGCAACCACCTCAAACAAAACACGAGAGCCAGGCTCCAAACGCAGAACCAGATGTTCTCTAGCAACCACACACTTAACTGTCAATGCTGAAATACTTATAACATCTGTTCTTAAGTTGCCAAAGTATACTCACGATTTTCAGTCACTGTCAAAATAATAAAAACAAGGTAACTCAGGATTTTATGTTAAAGGGTTAAATGATAATACGCCAAGAGAGTTTGCATACCCTGGCCATGCCATCATGAAATCATTTATGCTGTTCCATTTATACTTCTTCCTTTAGCAGACCACATCAGACCGTTCTAACTATAAACCTTAATCAGCAGCAATACTTAACACTGTTGTAAATTTCCCTATTAACATCTTGCTTGACACAAAATAATCCAATAATTAAAGATAACTTTGCAACCTGCTGGTAATTCCTTGCAACCTGCTGTTAATTCTGTCAATGTCCATACAGAATTTTTCTACAATGACGCAATTTCTTCTTTCATTACTGATTTCTAACTGCTCCGGCCAGGTGACCTGATTGCTTCAGGACAGTTCCTTAATTTATTTGTGTCTGCTAACAAATATTCAATTAAATGCTTGGGTTCCCACATTTGCTCCCTGTTTCAGAGTTGAAACTCTCTTCTAAACCCTTCTGGTTCAGGTACATATCCCACTGGATATGTTGATGGTTCACTTTCATTTCTTAACCTGACCCTGCTGTAAACATCTGCCACATCTTTATAGGATGTTGACTTACTTTTCTCATGAGGAAATATTTTCAAGGCTTTTTCAGTACATTTTGACTCAAACACATCTCTCATCTGAATGATTCATCAATACGTTTTCATGCAGAGGCAAAAACCAACATCTTTAGCATTGCCAACAAGGGCTGTATTGTCTCTTTGCCTCCCCATGTCTTACGGTACTCTTTTTCAAAAACTTGCATAAAATTTGATCTTAAAAATATGCAGTATATTCATATGAGCATTCTTCCATGTTAACAGCTGGTATGATGTCTTTCCATGAACACTATTAGGCCCAGTTTGATTATGAATGTAAACAGCACTATTGAGTGTTTCTACCAATAAACACTTTGGCAGAGTCTTTGATAAGAGCATTGGCCATCCTAGTTCTACTAATATTGGTATGATGAGTACAGCCATTCTCTTGAAGTGTATACGGATTTACAACACTCAACTTTGTACCACTAGATTTCAGTAATGAACATGGGGAAGTAATCCATGCAGATCTGCATGGTGCCATGGGAAAAAAGTCTTTAATGAGGTTCAAGGTATTTCATCAGCATCACATATGATTGATTAAGTTTTTGCAGGGTCTGTTTCTTGAGAGAAAAGTGTAATACTGTCAAAAAGATCCAAGACATGTTGCAAATTTTGGCAATGTAGTCAACTTGCTTCAGTGCAATGGTGGTAATGAATTTGACAATGAAAAGGAAATTCAAACTCCATTAGTGAAGGAGGTTTCTGACATTAATGTACCAATAGAAAAAGAATTTTCTGAGTCACAGAGTGGTATAGCTAATGAAACTTCTAAAAAATTAATGAGTTAAAACAGGCTCATGCTGTGTTCTCTGAAGCAACAAACAAACTTACAAATGAGGTAAGAAAAATACGAACGCCTCAACAGACATTATCCAAATTTGTCAGAACAACATAACAAATTCTCTCTTGAGCAAGGGAAGAAAAAAGATTAATGAATAGTTCATCTTACAAATGAACAATTTGCCACAGAATTCACTACCTGGAAGTCTGGAAAAGATGAATAGCTGGCACAGTAGAGTATATGTCAGGCAGAGCCTGAAGGTAAGAAAGGAAAGGTCAAGCTCAAAAGCTGGGAAATGATGAAAATAAGTGAAAAGGCAGAAGGTAATCACAAAATTTAAACACAAAAGGAATTAACATATTGCAACAGAAAAGAAAAAAAAGGGGGTCAAGCTGTAACAGAAGATTTTTTTGTGACAGAAATAGCTCTGATGAAAATCTTTGGTATTTCTATGAATAAAATCAGTGAGTTTCATCATAAACTAGAAGTGGTGCTGTATCAACTTATAAAACATTCCACATTTTAAAATGATTGCCCACATTCAAATAATATAAGGCTATGAATACATTAAAACATTTCAAACAAAAAACAGACATATGTGGATACTTTTCAAAATTCTTGCAATGGAACTCATATTCGTTAAAACACTTGAATTCACAACCTTGGATTAGGTGGTAATACATTTTTAAATGATTGGGGTGCACAGGTTTTTGCAATATATTTGACAAAGTAGAGGGGTTAGGAGTAAGAGCTGAGTTGTTTGGGGGAGGAGATCAAACAGCGAGGTCATCAGTCTCATCAGATTACGGAAGGATGGGGAAGGAAGTCAGCCATGCCCTTTCAAAGGAACCATCCTGGCATTTGCCTCGAACAATTTAGGGAAATCACGGAAAACCTAAATCAGGATGGCCGGAGGTGGGATTGGACCGTCGTCTTCCCGAATGCGAGTCCAGTGTGCTAACCACTGCACCACCTTGCTCGGTAATAGGAGTAGGATCAATTGCATCAGACTTGCTGATTATGTGATACTACTTGGAGGTAAAATGATATGTCTTCAAAAAATAGATCTAGACTTTGAGGAGGATTGCAAGAATACTGAATGAAAATCAACACAAAGAAAACTACGGTGATGACAGCAGTGGGCAATAAAAATATGTAAGTAAAAACTGAAGGTCAAATGTACTAGATGCACAGTACAGATATTTGTGGGGAATACTAACTGATAACTGCACGAATGAGAAAGAAATAAGAGCAAGAACTGCAATGGCAAGACAGGCTTTCAAATAAAGAAACACTTATTATGTAGGAAAATGGATTGGGATTAAGGAAAATCTTGGTTGAATGCTTTGTGTGGAGTGTTTTTCTGTACATCTGTGAATCTGGACACTAAAGAAGAGGGAAAGAGAAAAAAACGGTAGCATTCAAGATGTGGGTTTGAAAGAGAATTGATTAAATAAAATGGGTGAATAAAGTGAAGAAGAGTGAAGGAATGGGAAGTGTAAAGCAAACCACCTCAACCTACCAAGAAAATGAAGGAAAACTGGATGGGACATATACTTCGAGAAAAAAGAATTCTAATAGCTGCTATCAAAAATACAGAGAAAGGACAGGAGAAAATAGGAAGGAGAAAAATAAAACAGCTGACTGAAGTGAAAAGAGAGATACCAGTTTATGAAGCAACTGGCCTGCAACAGGATGAAATGAAGATAGCAATGGCATCAGGAACTTGTCAACAGGTATATGACAATGACGATGATGTTTTTGTTGTTGTTGTTGTTGATGATGATGATGATGAGTCAGGACTCTAGCTGAACACTTGACTTTATGCTAGATGAGAAAAATGGAGATAACTTGAGAAAAGTATTTAATTGGCAGGAGATAATAATAAAATAATCGAATAACAGTATAATGTTTAATTCACACACTTTCAATAAAAGTAATTGCAAAATTGTGACCAGGTTATTGCCCTGCTACTATGAGACAAATACAAAAGTGAAAAAATTTGTGGTTTTGTCATTGCTAAATGCAGCACGATTTGTTAGCTTTCCTACAGAAGGTAAAAAAACAGTGCTTATTTCACAACATTCTCAGTGAGTTAGTATATATTGTAAGGACATTAAATATAATCTTACCCCAGGGAATACATACACGACCATACACCAGCAACCATGCTGTATGTACTCAGCTCATCGCTGCAGCCTCCTTCTCTGTAAATAAAAGGAAATATCACAGCACACTTAGTAGTAAAAACATAATTTAACACCTTCAAAGTATCTGCCCACAAACAATCCTTCTTGGTCAAAGTTATGAGACTAGAAAATTACCTTTAAGCTATGGAATGGAACTGATCAGCTTTGTAGCAAGATAGTTTCACATTCCATGGATCACTTTGCAGGACAAATTGTAATGATGTGGAACAAGTCATTTTACCTTTACCTCACAGATTAAACTGTAAATATGACTACATGCTGAACATTTATAACAGCCCCACATCTTGTATGAATGAGTCATTTCCAAGCAATGTCTCAACAATTTTCAAGCTCAGCATCTTCAGCTGAAAATGATCATCAGGTATATTGTAAGTCTTCAGGATTTCCTGTTAATGTGCTAGCATTCTTGGGTTGTCAGCTGTGCTGCCAGGTACTGTAGTATCACTGGCATGATATTTCATTGAAGTGACTCACAGCCTTCATCAGGTGATACCTGAGACTGACCACTGGATGTGGCATGTCCCTAATTTGTACATATCCATCTACAGCCTGTTTCTTTAGGCACGACCCCCAGATGACTGTATCACCTGACATTTGAATACTGTCTGCACCTGCAGGCACTGCCCACAAGTGTTCTGGCTTCAGTCCAAGCTAATTCACATTCACTGAGTTTTTAATAAAACTAGTGGTGAATCCCAAGCTTTGCTCAGCTGACAGCCCATGTCCAGATTGGTCGGTTCTCTGACAGGATTCTTGTCCCTACAGATCTCGTGGAATGATCAAGTTACAAATGCTTTTAGCAAAGACTAATGAAGTTTCTTGTTGCAGATGCATGTGGCACTGGTGTTCTGGGCATCTGATGTCTTGTAGTGGCTCCAAAATATGACATTCCACATTGATACCTTCTATATTGGCAAGACATACTATAACTTCCTGTCTTTCATATGCCAAGGTCATCTTTAACATTCTCCAGTAGTTCTTTGATATTGATTGGAGGAGATCAACCAAGTCAGACATTTCTGAACACTGTTTAGAGCTCAATTGTTCCACAAACCACGAAGATAAGAGAATCCTGGCCCAAAAGCCCAGATACTGGAACAGCAAAGTGAGGGAATCAATTGAGATTTGACTAAAGGAAACTAATTAGTCAGGACAAAGGCTATCATCTGAGCAACACTTGGTACCCTGCACTGTGTCTGTTAAAAACATAATGATTGCAGAACTCATCAGCACAGAAGCCGCAAGTAATGGACTGACAACAGAATATTCAAGATTGCCCCAAGTGGGAACTGGCCACAAAGATCCGCAGGTGCAGTTGCAGGTGGCATTCAAAACATAAGGTGGCATGACATCCATTCACGGGGCCAGCAGGAACAGACTGCACGTGCAGCAGGATTGAAGTGGGAGTGGACAGTAGATGGAACGGGAAGGCAGAGGGTACAAATTACAGACAACCTCCATCTGACAGTAAGTCTCAGGCAGCACCTGGTGAAGGTGATAAGTCACATCAATGAAATATCTTGTCAGGAAGACTACAACACCTGGCAGTACACCCAACAACTGAAGAATGTCAGCAGGGAAATTATCAACACGATAACTTCCAGGAAACACTGTGACTCTACTGACAATATAATGAGAATTAATTAATACAATTTCCCAAGAAAACTGGAATTGTCACCAATGCACTCCCAACAGAAAAAATGCATCACACAGAAGACATCACTGCAAATCAATGAAACTTCGTGCACATACACGCCATTGGCAGAGAATGTACATGATTAGAGTTGCAATACTTTGTGACAGGCAGTACAGTCCCCAGAGTTCATTAGTGCTGTTCACATTTAGCATCATTACCAGGTCTGGTAAATGTAGAGCAATCACTGAAGGACATGGAGATGATGCATACTCGTGGGAGGCATTGTATCAGCTCCTGGCAGAGTCTGAAACGGGCTCCGTTGTGGCTCTCCATTTGGCCATGTTGTCAAATTGTGAAATATGCAGGTTTGTAGGGCATTAAGATGCGACAGTGGCCTGACGATGGACTGCACGGGAACACGATGGTAGGCATACTCGGCATCTAGGTTCTGATCGAGCGTGTCTGATCGCAAGGGAAGATCACCTTATGGTGCAATGAGAACACCATAATTGCTGTATTATGGGTATACACGAGCTTTGCCAGTGACACACATTACATCCAAGTTACATGTACAGCTGGCTTCCTAACAGGTGACTGACAAAGGCTGCCACACTCCACACTGCCACCAGATGGCAACCTCAGTGCCATCAGAGATCACTGGCCCAATGTACCTTTTCCGTACAGTGACCACATGAGACAAAGTAGGATCACCTGTATCCCAGCACCAGGGCTGGGCTGTACTTACGCCAGCACTCGGGTCGTGAGAGCTGAGTTCACTCCTAGTGGACTTCCTGGGCCAAGCAATGAATGCAGTCCCATTCCAATAATTGGGAACCCACTCTGGGCCATTGCTGCACTGTCCCCCTCAGTGTCTTCCTTTGCATCCCAGAATTTCCAAAGTGGCTGTAGCTTCGAGAGGACGTGGAGACCATCACAGTGACTGGCCATCTGACTCTGTAACCGACCAACTCTATAATACCTCTCTTACTGATTATTGACACTATGCCAGACACATACTGTTGCACACCCCTTCTGCACTTTCACTTTAGCTCATCCTCTCAGCTCCTTAACTTGTGTACGTCTCTTACTGACTGTGGCAGTGTAAAATTCATAGTCAATGTTCCTGGAGTCAGAGTTCCAGTGATCCAAGATACTGTGGCAGTCTCTGGCAAAAGAACATTACTTGCGTTACTACACCACAAACTTACATGAAAAAGAGTTGCCAGCTTTCTGCCCTGAGTTATTTTTCTTGTTTGTTAAATATTCAAGAGTTGACACTGTTAACGGCAATGTGTTTGATCCTTCTTCCTGTCATAAGAGATTGGTTTAAGTTTAATACATTTGTTAAGAATATTCCACCTGTGTGTTTTCCCTATTTCACCTTTCTGCAGATACCTTAGTAACCCCTTCAGATCTGTACCTGTAATCCAAAAATAAGTAATAAACTACCTGTGACACTGTTTCATCCTGCATCATTGTTTCAAGACTAGCAGCTGCTGACAAGGGGATTACTGCCCCATGCACTGGCTACTGTTAACACCACAACAGAAACACCTTTGTTTGGAATTGAACCATGATCAAGTATAGTCTGCTGATGAATGGCATCACACTGTGTTGAGCAATGAATCACAGTTCTGCACTATCCTGGATGCTCACCATCAGTGAATATGGCAGCTACCTGGGTAGAAGTCCCAGTCTTTGAATGTTTTGGAGAAATAGTAGTGTCACCTGTAAAGTCATAATGTGGGACGCCATCAGCTATAGCTTTGAGTCACAGATGGTAGCAAGTGGGAGACCTCTCACAGCACACTGGTACATTACAGAAATCCTGTCCACCTATGTTAACACTCACATGACAATATCGCAGTACCATTTTTCAGCAAGACAGTGCTCACATACACGTTGAGTGTCTCTGTAAACTATCTGTTTGACCCTGTGGTCAGCAGCATCCCCAGATCTGTCCCCTATTGTAAATGTACCAGCTTGGACATCATCTCTGACCCAGTGCCAGTCACCAGGATATCACAACCAGTTACAACAGCTGTAGGCTAGCTTGACTCAGAAAAGGATAGAATGGCTTTATGACACCTTCTCCAGACAAATCAGTGCATGCATCAAGGTCAGAGTGCGTACATCATCATACTGATAAATGGGCTCATTTTACCATGGAAATTACGTATTTTTGTGCATTTTTTTATCCGCCACCATGGATTCTCGCTCCTTTCAATCCAGTCTCATATGCTGTTCTTGCATTGTTGCCCAGCTCATGGAATCCCCCCAAATGGCCTTATCATCAAATTATCCATCTCTAGCTGCAACCCCTCCTTCCACAATGTCCTATTTCTGTTCATATTCCACCAGTCCATAGCAATCACCAACCTAGTCATGCAAAACCACATAAATCAGGTCCAAACATCCTTGCAATGCCTCCTCTCCATCCATTAAATTCTTGCGTCTCGTCACTCACAGTGAAATTCTTGCCCTCCTGAACTAGAGCAGTAGGCACAAAAACAATTAAAAAACCTATCCAACCTGTTCACCTCCACTCCCACCTTGGATTACCACTATCCACCTCCTTCACAACAGACTCCAAACCTGCACCGAATCCCCTCACACTCTATCAACCCTAAGTCGCAGACTTACTTCATTTACCACATTCTCAGAAACTCCCTCCCACCACCATACAGGATCCAGAACCTACAAAGACCTGGAACAAAGGCCTGAATCTTTCTCCCAAAAACCTTAGTCCCACAGAAGTATCAGTCCATTCCGAAGGCCTCACCTTTTCCCTACTGCCAAATTCAATCATGATGGCGTTGTTAAAGATCTTCTCTCCTTTTCTTGGTCCTTACAGCGGAAACATGTTTTTGACACCAATTGTACCAATCAGATTCAACCCAAAGCCAATGCTGAACAATACCTGACTCAGTTCATTACTCCATCCAACCATGATCCACCACCACTACCCTCAAATCACACCCTATTAACATTCCAGAACTTCTTAAGCTAAAACCTTGGCTCACCATCATTCTCCAAATCCCTCAACATGGAAACTAAACATTCATGCACAGAGACAACAGCAATCACCGCATAAAAACTGAACCTGACCTCCTGACAAAGGCTCCACCACTATTGTTTTGAACCACAGAGATTACTTAGTGGAAGGACTCCACCAGCTGTCAGATTCATCCACCTACAAACCCTGCCACAATGACCCCATTCCAGAATCCAGAAAGATCTCCAGTCTCTCCTCAAATCATTCGTCCCATCATAGAAACTCTACCCCTAGTCCGTCTCTCTGCTCACCGCTATCATTCCCCCAAACACTTACTTTCTACATGGTTCCTAAAGTCCACAAATCCAACGATCCAGGAAACCCTATTGTGGCTGGTTACTGTGGCTCAAACTGAGAGAATCTCTACTCTTCTGTACCAACATCTTCAGCTTACTACCCTTAACTTACCCTCCTACAAAAGAAACATCAACGATTCTCTCCACCAACTCTCTACAGTTCCTGTTCGTTTACCACACGGTGCCCTGCTCAACATTATTAATGACACCTCTCTCCACAGTAATAGCCCTAATGCTCATGGGCTTGCTGCTGTTGAACAGTACCTTTCCCCAGCATGACTGACTCCAATCCTACAACTGCCTTTCACCATAACAAATATATTCTCACCAACAATTACTTCTCCTTTGTACCACCTAAAAATAAATACATGGTACAGCAATGGGCACCTACATGGCACCATTGTACAGCAACCTATTCATGGGCCATCTAGAGGCGTTCTTCCTAACTATCCAGAATCCCAAACCCATCACCTAGTTCAGATTTGTTGATGACATCTTAATTATCTGGGCTGAGTGTGAGGACACCCTATCCACATTCCTCCAGAACCTCAGCACCTTCCACCTATTTGCTTCACCTGGTCCTCCTTAATCAAGTAAGCCACCTTTCTCAATGGTGACCTCCATCTCAAGGATGACTACATCAGTACCTCCATCCATATCAAATCTACCAGCCACCAGTGACACTACTTCCACAGCTGCCACCCATTCCTTACTAACAAGTTCCTCCCATAGAGCCTAGCCAGTTAAGGCCCTCACATCTATGGTAATGAGCAGTTCTCTCCAAATATACCACGGGCCTCACTGAGGCCTTCACAAACTGATATTACCAACCTAACTTTGTACAGAAAAGGTCTCCCATGCCTTGTCTTTCCAGTTGCCTAACACCTACCACATATCAAATATCTGGCCAAGAAGCAGCACAATCTCATGACTCAGAACAACCCAAGGCTGAAGCAACTGAATCATCTTCTTCACCAGGTTTTCAACTACCTCTCATCAGGTCCTCAAATGAGGAATACCCTAACCACTATCTTACCCACTCCTCCCACAGTGGTATTCTGCTGCCTACCAAACCTATGCAATATCCTTGTCCATCCTTACTCCACCTCTGCATCCAAACCCATGCCTCATATCCATTCTACAGACCTTGATGCATAATATTATTCCATACATCCTCCCACTGCCACCTATTCCAGTCCAGCGATGGGCATATTTTATTCCATCAAAAGTATGACCACATGTAAACACAGTCATGTGATCTACAAACTAATCTGCAACCATTGTGCTGCTTTCTGTGTGGGTATGACAACTAACAAGCTGTCCATCTGCATGAATGGCCTCTAAAAATCTGTAGCCAAGGGACCTGAACCATCTAGTTACAAAACATGCTGCCTCAAACAACGTGCTCCACTTCAGTGACTGCTTCACAGCCTGTGCCATCTGGATCCTTCCTATCAACACCAGCTTTCTGAATTGTTCAAGTGGGAACTTTCCCTGCAGTATATTTCCTGTTCCCATAACCCCCCTTGGCCTCAACCTTCACAAGTTCCTGTCCTCCACCAACATATCCCCTACCCAACTCCCACTCCAGCACTACACAACCTTCTATTCCACCAAAGCAATCACAAATCTCTTCCCTCCTTCCTACTTTGCTCCCCCCCCCCCCCCCAAAAAAAAAAACAACAACACCCTACTGCACCTAGCAGCCCTCCCCAATCCCCACCACATCCCTGCATACTCCCACAAGCAGCACAACACCTTCCCCTATCCCTAACCTGCTACACAGCCCATTCCCCACCCCAACCTCCCCCTTATCTCCGCCACCCAGAAATTGCTTTCCAATCATCTGCAGTCGCTGCACGCAGTCTGGCGTCAGCGGCCAGGACAGTGATCATGTGTGTGTGAGTTATGCTTGTGTGTGTGTGTGTGTGTGTGTGTGTGTGTGTGTGTGTGTGTGTGTGTGTTTTCTACTTTTGAAGAAGACCTTGTGGTTGAAAGCTGAAATGTACAGCAGCAGTCTTTTTGTTGTGCCTGTCTGCAACTCAACATCTCCTCTATATGTTAAGTATTCTTTTCATATTATAATTATTAAAGGCATTTAATGAAAAGCATCACAATGATTGCCCATCAGAGGTGTTTCTTATATATTTTTTTTATTTATTGCAACTGGTTCATTTTCAAGCAGTACACAGTGAGATTGTAAATAGTATTTTTCAAGTACGAAAATGAGCCATGCTGGAAACTGCTAGCAATAAATAAAACAATTATAAACTAACAACTCTGATGCACTATCATTAAAATGCATTTCATACAATTTGTAGCTGCAGAGGAGCATACAAAATAACTATCAAAGTGTGATTTCAGTTGCCTGAGACAGCAGTTATACATGTGTGTGTGTGTGTGTGTGTGTGTGTGTGTGTGTGTGTGGGCGCAAGCGTTCCCGCATGTGTGCGTGTGCGTGTGTGAACGTGCATGCATGCATGCGTGTGTGCGTGCATATGTCTATTATTGAAGAAAGCCTTAATGCCTCAAAGCAATAATTGTAAGAGTCTTTTGTTGTGCCTATCTGCGACTCACCATCTCCGCTATATGGTGAGCAGCAACTTTCCTTCGCATAATATTGTTACATTCCATCCTGGATTTTCCACTGTTTGAAAGAACTATCAAAGGTACTTAAAACCCATCAGTTCAACTACAAGAAAGTATGTAATTATAAAACCATATGTGTTTTGTTTTAGTTCTATAAAACGTCAATGGTCTGTAATGAAATGTATTTTCAGTTTGGCTTGGTTTCTAGATCTAAAAACAGTTCATTGCAGGAGATACTGAGATGTGATTTCACTTATGGTATTTCAATTATACCAAGGTAAGTGTAAGCAACCAACATTTCCTGATGTAACCAAAAATTGAAGATAAAATACCACAAGTAAAACCACTTCTTCTGTAAGAAACGTTTTTAGAACAAGAAAGCTAGCCAGATTGTAAATATGTTTAATTACAGCCACTATTTATGTGTTATATTGGTAAAACAAAAGACACTTGTGATATGAATACATACTTATTTGTAGGAGCAAAGAAGGATTTTAAATACCTTTAATAAAAAAAGTTGTTCCTCCATGGTCCCACAATACCTCAGTGATGAAGTAATTAATGAAACATTAGTCTCAATCTAATCAAGGGCGTTGTTTCTGTGCCCTGGACTGACTATGAGGGATGCTTGCAGCATACTTCACATATAACTACACTGGTATCCAAAATTAAAGCAACAAATGGAAATTTTAAAAGGCTGCATTTATTTTGCAAGAAAGCAGTATAAACATGTGACAGTAAAGTAGAAACAATGTAAAGAATGCAAAATGTAAATAACTACTACATGCATAATGGTAGACAAAAATTTTCTTCATTTTTTCCAACTTAACGGATTTGCACACACATTCCAACAACTGGTTAATGTGCTCAGTATGGGATGTGAACACCTCTGGCAGCAATAAAGGCTCAATAACAATGGGGTATGCTGTGAATGATATCATCAATCACATGTTGAGGCAATAATGACCATTCTTCCAGCAGAGCTGGTTGCAAGTCTTGGAGCATGGTTGGTGGATGCTGACGTGATGCAGCTGTCTCCCTAGTGCATCCCAGACATGCTCTATGGGATTTGCATCAGGAGAACAAGCAGACCATGCCATACGTGCAACATTTTCTATTTCCAAGAAAACATCAACCATCCATCTTCTATGAGGTCGAGCATTGTCAGCCATCTATACAAAGTCTGGGTCCACACCACCTTGCAAGAACCACACGAGGTCCCAAGACCTCGTCACGATATCTAAAAGTAGTTAAACCTTGCCAATTCACCCATACAATTTCATGAAGGGCTATTCGAGTGGTCCACATAATCTGTGCCCACACCATTAGGGATTCTCCTCGATATTGGTCTCTCTCCACAATGCTTGGGTCCTGAAATGATGTGCCCCATTCCTTCCAGATGAGGATGATTGGAGAATCTCTCTCCTGACCATATAGAGACTCATCTGTGAAAAGAAGTTTAGCCCACTGTTGGACATCCAGGTGGTATGCTGATGACTCCCTCTAGACATTACCTGCTGTGAAGACGCATCAGAGGTATACATACAATAAAAATCACTCTGACAAAGCCTTCTGTCACTGTTTGTCTTAATACAACTTGTCCAGTGGACACTGTGAGGTCAAATGCCAGTTGCTGTGCAGTACTAAGGTGGTAGCATCATGCCCTTACAGCCAAATAACACTCTTCTCTTTCTGATATCACGCATGGTCTTCGGGATACTGTTTTGTTCTTTATAAATTGTCACCACATTTGAGAAACAACAGAATGATTCACATGCATCCCAGGAAATCCATGGAGTTACGGATATGGTGTGTACATCTCCCAACATAAGGGCTAAGCAGTTGTTTGAGGTGCTTGGCCAACAATTGGGCCACATCAATTTGCAACTGTCCTGCTTCCATTCTTCCTATGGCCCTCCAGCAAAGAGTCTGGTGGGCATCTTCTTTGTGACATACTGCCCTGTCTGTGAGTGTATACACAGCATATGTGGATGTGAGACCCAGTACACACTACCCCATTTGAGAGGTGCTCTGACGACATCATTGGCATGCTTGTCCATTGGCTGAAATGCCACAATCAGTGTAGAATATGAGTGAATGGACATCTCTTGATAGTTTGTATGATTATACCATGGATTAGACACAAGAAGAGGAAATAGCAATTTGTTGCTTTAATTTTGGACACCAGTGTGTTATACAAATTTGGAGAACAAAACTAATTTTATAAGGATATATGATAAAACTGCAGATAAAAGAAAAATTTAAAACTGAATTTTTCCTAGTGAATGCAACAATGCGTAAAAAGAGTTCTGATACTTCTTACACTTGCACCAAATGGTCAGGAGTGCAGGGGTGTGCTACACATCAGAGTCTGTGAACCAGGTAGCTGACTGTGTGTGAGGGTTGCATGCAAGGGCTTTTTATAATAGCTAACTCTCCATCCCCCCCCTTGAACCATGGACCTTGCCGTTGGTGGGGAGGCTTGCGTGCCTCAGCGATACAGATGGCCGTACCGTAGGTGCAACCACAACGGAGGGGTATCTGTTGAGAGGCCAGACAAACATGTGGTTCCTGAAGAGGGGCAGCAGCCTTTTCAGTAGTTGCAGGGGCAACAGTCTGGATGATTGACTGATCTGGCCTTGTAACATTAACCAAAACGGCCTTGCTGTGCTGGTACTGCGAACGGCTGAAAGCAAGGGGAAACTACAGCCGTAATTTTTCCCGAGGACATGCAGCTCTACTGTATGATTAAATGATGATGGCGTCCTCTTGGGTAAAATATTCCGGAGGTAAAATAGTCCCCCATTCGGATCTCCGGGCGGGGACTACTCAAGAGGATGTCGTTATCAGGAGAAAGAAAACTGGCGTTCTACGGATCGGAGCGTGGAATGTCAGATCACTTAATCGGGCAGGTAGGTTAGAAAATTTAAAAAGGGAGATGGATAGGTTAAAGTTAGATATAGTGGGAATTAGTGAAGTTCGGTGGCAGGAGGAACAAGACTTTTGGTCAGGTGATTACAGGGTTATAAATACAAAATCAAATAGGGGTAATGCAGGAGTAGGTTTAATAATGAATAAAAAAATAGGAGTGCGGGTTAGCTACTACAAACAGCATAGTGAACGCATTATTGTGGCCAAGATAGACACAAAGCCCATGCCTACTACAGTAGTACAAGTTTATATGCCAACTAGCTCTGCAGATGATGAAGAAATAGATGAAATGTATGACGAGATAAAAGAAATCATTCAGGTAGTGAAGGGAGACGAAAATTTAATAGTGATGGGTGACTGGAATTCGTCAGTAGGAAAAGGGAGAGAAGGAAACATAGTAGGTGAATATGGATTGGGGGGAAGGAATGAAAGAGGAAGCCGCCTTGTAGAATTTTGCACAGAGCATAACTTAATCATAGCTAACACTTGGTTCAAGAATCATGAAAGGAGGCTGTATACATGGAAGAAGCCTGGAGATACTGACAGGTTTCAGATAGATTATATAATGGTAAGACAGAGATTTAGGAACCAGGTATTAAATTGTAAGACATTTCCTGGTGCAGATGTAGATTCTGACCACAATCTATTGGTTATGAACTGCAGATTGAAACTGAAGAAACTGCAAAAAGGTGGGAATTTAAGGAGATGGGACCTGGATAAACTGAAAGAACCAGAGGTTGTAGAGAGTTTCAGGGAGAGCATTAGGGAACAATTGACAGGAATGGGGGAAGGAAATACATTAGAAGAAGAATGGGTAGCTCTGAGGGATGAAGTGGTGAAGGCAGCAGACGATCAAGTAGGTAAAAAGATGCGGGCTAATAGAAATCCTTGGGTAACAGAAGAAATATTGAATTTAATTGATGAAAGGAGAAAATATAAAAATGCAGTAAATGAAGCAGGCAAAAAGGAATATAAACGTCTCAAAAATGAAATCGACAGGAAGTGCAAAATGGCTAAGCAGGGATGGCTAGAGGACAAATGTAAGGATGTAGAGGCTTGTCTCACTAGGGGTAAGATAGATACTGCCTACAGGAAAATTAAAGAGACCTTTGGAGAAAAGAGAACCACTTGTATGAATATCAAGAGCTCAGATGGCAACCCAGTTCTAAGCAAAGAAGGGAAAGCAGAAAGGTGGAAGGAGTATATAGAGGGTTTATACAAGGGCGATGTACTTAAGGACAATATTATGGAAATGGAAGAGGATGTAGATGAAGATGAAATGGGAGATAAGATACTGCGTGAAGAGTTTGACAGAGCACTGAAAGACCTGAGTCAAAACAAGGCCCCGGGAGTAGACAACATTCCATTAGAACTACTGATGGCCTCAGGAGAGCCAGTCATGACAAAACTCTACCATCTGGTGAGCACGATGTATGAGACAGGCGAAATACCCTCAGACTTTAAGAAGAATATAATAATTCCAATCCCAAAGAAAGCAGGTGTTGACAGATGTGAAAATTACTGAACTATCAGTTTAATAAGTCACAGCTGCAAAATACTAACGCGAATTCTTTACAGACGAATGGAAAAACTGGTAGAAGCCGACCTCGGGGAAGATCAGTTTGGATTCCGTAGAAATGTTGGAACACGTGAGGCAATACTGACCTTACGACTTATCTTGGAAGAAAGATTAAGAAAAGGCAAACCTACGTTTCTAGCATTTGTAGATTTAGAGAAAGCTTTTGACAATGTTGACTGGAATACTCTCTTTCAAATTCTGAAGGTGGCAGGGGTAAAATACAGGGAGCGAAAGGCTATTTACAATTTGTACAGAAACCAGATGGCAGTTATAAGAGTCGAGGGACATGAAAGGGAAGCAGTGGTTGGGAAGGGAGTAAGACAGGGTTGTAGCCTCTCCCCGATGTTATTCAATCTGTATATTGAGCAAGCAGTAAAGGAAACAAAAGAAAAATTCGGAGTAGGTATTAAAATCCATGGAGAAGAAGTAAAAACTTTGAGGTTCGCCGATGACATTGTAATTCTGTCAGAGACAGCAAAGGACTTGGAAGAGCAGTTGAACGGAATGGACAGTGTCTTGAAAGGAGGATATAAGATGAACATCAACAAAAGCAAAACGAGGATAATGGAATGTAGTCAAATTAAGTCGGGTGATGCTGAGGGAATTAGATTAGGAAATGAGACACTTAAAGTAGTAAAGGAGTTTTGCTATTTAGGGAGTAAAATAACCGATGATGGTCGAAGTAGAGAGGATATAAAATGTAGACTGGCAATGGCAAGGAAAGCGTTTCTCAAGAAGAGAAATTTGTTAACATCGAATATAGATTTAGGTGTCAGGAAGTCGTTTCTGAAAGTATTTGTATGGAGTGTAGCCATGTATGGAAGTGAGACATGGACGATAACTAGTTTGGACAAGAAGAGAATAGAAGCATTCGAAATGTGGTGCTACAGAAGAATGCTGAAGATAAGGTGGGTAGATCACGTAACTAATGAGGAGGTATTGAATAGGATTGGGGAGAAGAGAAGTTTGTGGCACAACTTGACTAGAAGAAGGGATCGGTTGGTAGGACATGTTCAGAGGCATCGAGGGATCACAAATTTAGCATTGGAGGGCAGCGTGGAGGGTAAAAATCGTAGAGGGAGACCAAGAGATCAATACACTAAGCAGATTCAGAAGGATGTAGGTTGCAGTAGGTACTGGGAGATGAAGAAGCTTGCACAGGATAGGGTAGCATGGAGAGCTGCATCAAACCAGTCTCAGGACTGAAGACCACAACAACAACAACAACTCTCCATCCAATCCAAATAATGATAGCTGTAAAAGAACACAAAGAAACGCCCCCAACAAATGAGACTGTTGTCATCCTACAAATAAATTGGCAAAGTGTTTGCAAGAAAGTCCCAGAGTTTGGGAGTACTGTTAAAAAACAGTGGAGCTCACAAATACTAGATACAAGGAGCTAGTCATACAACAAAAGCATAGGCTAATGAGAAAAAGATGTGCAATCTATTTGTCACAGAGGAGAAGAAACTAAAATGTTCAGAACTGAAGTGGGCTGGAACTTGTCATTGGCTCCTTCTGTTGATGACCAGGCTCATCCCCAGATGTAAGCAAAACCTGTAGGGAAATATCTTCTCACTAATCATACCATCATCATCAAAAGAGTCAGCAATCAGTTTTGTAAGTGGCTGACACTGACAAGACAATCTCTGACATAATGCTAAATGCCTTTGCTGAAAACAGATTCTTTGAAAGTCAACTCATGATGGAAATAGGTTATATCTTATGGCAACCAATAGAACTGGCCTCTTTGAGGATGTCCACTTTGAAACTGGTATTGATGACCGTGATGCTACTAAAGTATAAAGGGCAACTAAAGCAAACAGAAAAGCTTGCATATTCAATGAACAAGATGAAGAAGCTGTAGCGTCATTCCTCAAGAGGGAACTTTAAATTACAGTTCTGCAAACGAGCATGTAGATGAACTATGGCTCAAATTTAGAAGCACTGGACAGACATGTACCCTGTATAACAGTTCATGATATGAAGAACCCTTCATAGTATACAATAATTGTAAAGAAATTTCTAATGAAATAGCAAGTCCTGCAATAGGTGCAAAATAAAGTACAATGCTAGTGATAAAGGGACATCTAACAAAACGCGTTTGGATTTCACAAGGCAATGTGTGAAGCCTTCAATGATTAAAGTAGCAAAGTCCATCAAAAGGCCTATGACAAAACCCAAAAAAATTCGGATCGTATGTAAAGGCTGTCGGGTCAACTATACATATCAGTACTAGATTCGGCTTCATCCCGTAACTTAATAATGATGTGGTGTTTAATGTCATACATGTGCAAATAGAAGAAGAGAATACTGACAATAATTCTTAAAGTCTTAATTGATTATTGGAATTTTAGTTGTGACTGACTGATCTGTAGCACAGGCCAAGGTATAGGTTATGGTGAAGAGTGACAGTTGGTTGAGAACTGGTGAAGCTACTGAATGCAGATGCAAAATCTCAGATGTTGTAAGATACTATCCTGTAGCATAGCCCAAAGTCT
This sequence comes from Schistocerca cancellata, assembly GCF_023864275.1. NCBI lineage: Eukaryota > Metazoa > Arthropoda > Insecta > Orthoptera > Acrididae > Schistocerca > Schistocerca cancellata. The sequence continues at coordinate 77,044,499 of NC_064627.1, read as the reverse complement.
AGATTATGTTGAAAGGTGGTAGACTGGTTGAGTTGGCAGAGTGGTATCCGACACTTCAAATTATCCAGGCAACACAGGAATTCCAATTGACGTTAATGTAGAAAGAGCAGAAATGTTAACAAATGTTCCCTTCAGAAAGATGATCTGGGATTATTGCCATAGTTTAATACTTACATCACTGCAAAGATGAGTGTCATAGAAAAGATGATCTGGGATAAGTGTCATTCTGATACTTGCATCACTGCAAAGATGAGTGTCATAGATAATAGTGCTAATGGCTTTGTGAAATTGCTATAACTAAACAAGCCCTTCCCCCCTTAAACATAAAATACTGTAGACTCTCAAACAAAAACCTGTGTCCAGTGGTTGATAGATGCACAGGTCACACCAGTGTAGTATAACAGAAGTGGTCCACATGGTTCACATAACTATTATCACTGACATGCATTCATTGTTGAATCTTAGAAGGTATCCTAATCTCAAACATAACATACTTCAAAAGGAATGCTAACTAGAACAGATTCCAAAAACATCAGTTATACGAATCTCAATTATCATGAATTTAGTCACAGAAATTCAGAAAAACCTGAAATGGCAGAATATTTGATGATAGATGGATTGATTACAGTGTGCACAGAGGCATTTAGGCAATTTTTTAACCTGTGCTCCACGTGCATAATGGGTGGTAAAATGAGAAGCATTGTCTGCCACGCACTTCACAATGGTCTGCAATAAAATGATGTAGACATGGCTGCAGAAATCAACACGGGATCACTGAATGGCATTTTGTACTGGAACAACCACCACTACATTGGATGAAAGCAAGAATGGTCACTGCCTGCCTTCCACTTTGGGGCCCTCTGTATCCAGCTGCTGAGCACACTCTAAATGAAGCAGGAATCATGACACCTGACTGTCTGCTACATCAAATGGACCTTTCAGAGCTTCAAATGCTGATCCAGTTTCTCTGGAGATAGAACTTGCTCTCCAACACATCCTTACAAGCTCCACTATGTTAATATTCCCTCCTCCCTTTCTCCAAAGAGTAGGATTTGATTATTACCTTATTATATTTTTACCTTTGTATTTCCATCTTTTTAGCCAAAACTACAACCAATTCTCCACACTTATTTTTTAACTGCATTATTCATTCCACTTTTTATCTTTTTTCCTCTTCAATACATCAGTACTTTGTACTTTGCTTCCTGAAGCTAAATACTATCAAATGATCAGAAGCAGAGATATGTGAACCAATCTTCAATCTGTCTAAGTGTTTGCTGTTTCTCCTGCATGTGTTTTTCCTTTCCCAAGTATAACATCACTAACAGTTCATAGTAAAAATATTTCTGTTACTGATAAATCAGATATATGTACAGTATTTAACAATCATTTTCTGAGCATTGCTGGTGAAGTAAATAAAAATTTAGTTTCTACAGGGAATCCTATAACTCTCTTGGCAAATTCCTTTCCGAAGTTGATGTCTGAAATACTCTTCTGTGATACAGACAAGGGGGAGATGGAGTCAATAATTACCTCACTGAAGACAAAGCACTCTCATGTATATGATGGAGTGCCTAGCAGAATATTAAAGTACTGTGCTGCACAAGTTAGCCCTGTATTAGCCATATTTGTAATTTTTCCTTCAGGAATGGTCGGTTTACTGAACAATTTAAGTACTCAGTAGTAAAGCCACTTTATAAAAAGGGAGAAAGGGATAATGTATACAATTTTTGGCCTATTTATATGCCATCAGTGTTTGCTGAAGTTATTGAAAAGGCCATGTATGTAAGGATAATTGATCATTTTATATCACACAATTTGCTATCAAATGTACAGTTTGGCTTTAGAAGTTGTTTAACATCTGAAAATGCTATAGACTCTTTTCTCTGTGAGGTACTGGATGGGTTAACAAAAGGTTTTGAATGCTATGCATATTTTTTGATTTAACTAAGGTGTCTGACTGTGTTGATCACAAAATATTGTACCAGAAGTTGGAGCATTATGGAACACGGGGAGTAACTCACAATTGGTTCACCTCTTGCTTTAGCAACAGACAGCAAAAGGTCATTGTTTGCAGTGTTGAGTATGTCTGTGATGTGGGGTCTGAATGGGGTATAGTCAAATGGGGGGTGCCTAAGGGATCAGTGTTGGGGCAGCTCCTGTTCCTTATTTATATAAATGATATGCCTTCTAGTTTTATGAGTAACTCTAAAATATTTCTGTTTGCTGATGACACTAGCTTGGTAGTGCAGTTCACGACATACGTTCATGGCTTGTAGAAAACAACTAACACTAAATCACAGTAAGACTCGGTTTTTACAGTTTCTAACACACAATTCAACAAAACCTGGCGTTTTATTTTCACAGAATGGGGATATGATTAGTGAAACTGAACAGTTCAAATTTCTAGGTGTTCAGATAGATATTAAACTGTCATGGAAAGCTCATGTTCAGGATCTTGTTCAAAGACTTAATACTGCCTTTTTTACTATCTACACCTACATATCGACATATCCACATATATACTCCGCTAGCCAGCAAGCTGTGTGTGGCGGAGGACACAATTCGTGCCAAAGTCATATTTCACCCCCACCCCCCTCTCCCCTCTGTTCCACTCGCGGATCGCACGAGGGAAAAATGACTGTCTGAACGCCTCAAAATGAGCTCTTATTTCCCTTATCTTTGAATGGTGATCATTGCGCGATTTGAAAGTTGGTGGTAATAATATATACTCTACATCCTTGGTGAAGATTGGATTTTGGAATTTAGCAAGCAGCCCCTTCTGTTTAGCGCGCCGTCTATCTGCAAGTGTGTCCCACTTCAGACTTTCTATGAGATTTATAACACTCTCGTGACGGCTAAATGTACTAGTCACGAATCTTGCTGCTCTTCTTTGGACCTTCTCAATCTCTTGAATCAGACCCAATTGCTAAGTGTCCCCTACAGACAAACAATACTCCAAGACTGGACGAACTAACGTATTGTAAGCTATTTCCTTTGTTGAAGGACTGCATCACTTCAGGATTCTACCAATAAATCACAATTTAGAGTTACTTGTGTAATCTGATCATTCCATTTGAGATCATTTCGAATAGTCACACCCAGATACTTGACGGACGTTACCGCATCCAAAGGCTGGGCATTTATTTTGTACTCTTATATTAATGGGGATTTTTGCCTTTTTATATGCAGTAGGTTACACTTACGTTCACAACTTTCGTGTGATACTACTTTCCTGTAGACTATAGCATCATCGGCAAACAGTCTAAGGCCGCTGTCAGTACCATCAAGCAGATCATTTATGCAAATCGTAAAAAGCAGAGGACCTATTACGCTGCCCTGGGGCACATCTGAAGTTACTCTTGTTTCTGTTGAAGTCACCTCGTTCAGGACGACATACTGCTCCCTGTCTGTTAGAAAACTTTCTATCCAACCGCATATGTCATCAGGTAGACCATAAGCGCACACTTTTTGTAGCAAGTGACAGTGTGGAACTGAGTCGAATGCCTTTCGGAAGTTGAGAAATATGGCATCAACCTGGGAGCCAGTATCTAGAGCCTGTTGTATATCATGCACAAAGAGGGCCAGCTGTGTCTCGCATGACCGCTGTTTCCTAAAACCGTGCTGGTTTCTGCAGATGAGCTTCTCAGGGTCTAGAAAGGTCATTATGTCTGAACACAAAATATGTTCCATTATTCTACAACAAATTGAAGTCAGTGAAATTGGCCGGTAATTATGTGCATCCAATTTTCTACCCTTTTTATAGATTGCTATGACCTGGGCCTTCTTCCAGTCCCGTGGAACTTTCCGCTGTTCCAATGATCTCTGATAGTTGATGGATAAGAATGGTGCTATATTTGTAGCATAGTCAACATAAAATCTTACGGGGATACCATCTGTGCCAGATGCTTTCCTGGCATCTAAGGATCTTTGCTGTTTTACAATCCCAGATACACTAAACACTATGTCAGCCACCCTTCTGTTTGTTCGATATTTCAAAGGGGGAATGGTGTTGCAGTCCTCTACCGTAAATGAGTTTTTGAAAGCTAGGTTTAGAATTTCAGCCTTCTGTTTATCATCATCAGTTACATTACCCGTGCTGTCAGCAAGGGAAGGTATTGAATTACTTGAAGCGTTCATATGTTTTACATATGACCAAAATTTTTTGCGGTTATTTTTAGAATCTGCAGATAAAATATTGCTTTCAAATTTGTTAAAAGATCTCTCATTGTCCTTCTGACAGCTGCTTTCATTTCGCAAAATTTTTGTTTGTCAGCGGGGCAAGGACTACATTTAAAACTACTGTGCAAAATACTCTGCTTTCTCAGCAACTTCCTAATATGTTTGTTGTACCAAGGTGGATCCTTTCCCTCCCCTATACTTTTGCTAGGCACATACTTCTCTAGCACATGGTGGACAATACCTTTAAATTCCAACTAAAGGTGCTCAATATCTTTGTGTCCCACGGTCAATGCTTGAAGCTGACTATGAAGATATTGATTAATGACACTTTTATTTGCTTTCCCAAACAACAAAACTCTACACTGATTCTTTGGGTTTTTTTTTTTTTTTTTTTTTTTTTTGCAACTTCCACTGACATAGAAGCCACAATGACATTATGGTCACTAATACCTTCTAGATTAACTTCCTCAAAAAGATCACCTCTGTTTGTTGACAAGATACCTAATATGTTCCCATCTTGAGTTGGTTTTCTAATCAATTGCTCAAGGTTGTATGTTGAGAGTGCTCCTAGAATAACTTCACATGAATCTTTGCTTCTGCCCCCTGTGATAAACGTGTAATTTTCCCAGTCAATGGATGGTAGATTAATGTCTCCACCTATAACTAATGGATAATTTGGATATTTACTTCCTATGTAGCAGCAGCAGCAGCAGCAGCACTCCATCTTCAGGCCACAAGTGGCCCATGGGGACCTTCCCGTGTACTCATGACATTCTCTGAAACGCTCTGCGACATCTGTTACGGATGCTGGTGGTCTATAAAGACATCCTAATACAATGGTAAATCCTTGTCTGATTGACAGCTTTATCCAGAGTATTTCACAGTCTGACCCAGTATCGAACGGTATCTGAAGTAAGTGATCGTTCGACACAAAGATTAGTCTACTTTGCTTATTTTCATTCACTTATGTTTTATGTTGTTATAATTTGGTGTAACTCTTCCCACTCTAATAGGATATTTCTGGCTTATAAACAGGTGGTTCAGGCAATAAGTGTTGTAAGTTCATGAACCTCTTGTCAACTCCTGATAATATCAGCTTATTCCCAAGAGTAAGCAGGTTTCACTCAGTTAATACTCGGCAGAAATCAAACCTGCATTTGGATCGCACTTTCGTAACTCATGTGCGGAAAGGTGTGCAGTATACTACTACACCCATTTTCAACAAGCTACCACAAGAATTCAAAAATCTTAGCAGTAATCCACATGCTTTAAAATTGAAACTGAAGAGTTTCCTCGTCGCCACTACTCCTATTCTGTCGAAGAGTTCCTTGAAAAATGAAGGTGATTTTTCTGTTGTGTTGTTGATTGCATTTACTTAAACTTATGGCTTGTCTTTTTTCGGGTTCATAAACATTTTATTTTTATCTGTTATTATGTTTAAATTGTAATTTCATGTACTGACATATTCCATGACCTTGGAGATTTGCTCCTCAGTTTGGTCCTATGGAACTGGATGTGTAATAAATAAGAAAAGCATGTAGCTTTCCTCCATATAACTTTAAGTTAGACAAAATGTGTTTAAGATTTGGCTGTTTCTTCTGTCCTTCCTGAAGTGAAATATTTGTAAATTTAGCTGTCTGTCTTAGTATATAAGAACAGTATGCCAAACCTTGTCTTCAGTCTCTAGAGCAACAGCTTGGAAAAAGAGAAGAAATTATTACTGATATCAAAGAGAAAAAGAAGGCTCCCCACTGTCCTGATAAGCTACATATCTTGAGGCACAGTTCACCTTTACTGACACTATCCAGTGTGGTGTGGCAGCACCAACAAATTAAAAAACAGAAATAATGCAGGTGATTTTTGGCAGCTCACTGTCTACCATGACATGACATAACATGGTGTCAGCTCTGGCAGCAGCAATGGCTCCAACCTGATTGGGTACAGAGATCAACTGAGCTTGGGTAAGAGATACTGGTACACCATTCCATACAGCTGTGCAGGTCTCTCAGCAACCCGTGAAGTTGTCAGTGGGTGAGAGATCTGGAGAAAGAGCCGACCAAAGCTACAGTCAAACACCTTCCACACCGAAATAGGTCAGGAGATAACATAATGGACACATACAAGACAGGGCACAGCCACCAGCCTTAACACATCAGAAATTGTGAGGAAAGACTACCAAAATTAAGGATCACACACTGTGCAACCGTACTCCAAAAGAGGAAGCACAAACATAGTACAGGCAGTGTCTTTAATAGATCCGTTGCGTCTTCTAAATGTTCTGCCAATAAAATAGAGTCTATGGTCTGCCTTCCCCACAACATTTTCTGAGTGTTCCTTCCAATTTAAGCTCTTTGTAACTGTAATTCCTAGGTATTAAGTAGAATTTTTTAGCTTTTAGGTTTGACTTATTTACGGTGCAATTTAAGTTTAATGAATTCCTTTTGGCAGTCATGTGGATTATCTCATACTTTTCATTATTTAGGGTCAATTGCCATTGCACAATACAGATATCTTATTCAAATCATTTTGCAATTACTTTTGATCTTCTGATGACTCGACTTCATGATAAATGACAGTATCATCTGCAAACAACCTAAAATACATGCTCAAATTGTCTCCTAAATTGTTTATATCGATAAGGAACAATGGAGGGCCTATAACACTGCCTTGGGGAATGCCAGAAATCACTTCCGTCTTACTCGATGACTTTCCGCCAATTACTATGAACTGAAATCCATCTCCAGATGTGGCCATGCAATCCTGCATGGCTGACCAAGCAATACCTTTATCCTCTCAATCTTTAGTCATGAAGAACCTCTAAGGTCTTGAGTATGGTCTTCCAAAGCCATCGATTCTGTGTACAAATGAGAGTCATAGTGTTCCAACTGACGAGAGCAGCAACATCCCGGAATGATAAATTGCAGTCCAAAAGCTCAAACTCTTCCCACACTGAGTTCCAACATATGCTGATAGAAGTTGCTCCCCCTTATACTAGACATAATATGATCTTCCTATAAAAAATCACAACATTGAAACTTGAGAAACCTGCCATGTAATCTTTCCTTACATTCAGAAAATAGACAGAATTGCTCCTTCCTACTTCTTGTGGCAGCAGAGAAATGCTGCTAATTTGCATAAGCAAGTGCATGTAGCACACTTCATGCCAAATTGACATTTGCTGCCTGCTGCCTTCTAGTGTCACAATATTAATGGCCACCACGGTGAAGTGAAGTACTACACGAGAAAAGCTGCACAGATATGCAGCCAGATTTTGATGTTATTTGAATGTGTTGCAAATACCAGCAACTTGATTTAAATGTTGAAAACTTTAAAACTGTGCACTTCACAAAATGTAGAAATGAAGCATAACCAAATTACTTACACATTACATTTGGAATCAGTCAAACCATACAAATACCTGAGTGTAACAATTTGTGGGAATATCAACTGGAATTGCTCTATACTGTGCACTTCACAGTGGTTCGCAGAGTGAAGATACAGATGTATATGTAGTGTAGAATGATCAAATGTGGTCAGTTGCAGATAAATCAGGTGGCAAATGTCAGTTCACTGGTAGGGTACTGTCGAAACTGCAACCTTTCTACAGAAGACACTGCTTACAAAATACATCCTACTCGTCCCAGAATCTTGCTCAAGGGTATGGAACATACACAAAATATGGCTAACACAGGATATCAACTGTATACAATGAAGTGCAGGATCAATGGTCACAGGTTTGTTTCATGCAAAGAACAGCATTACGGAAATGATAAGCTGGCAGACACTGGAAGACAGACATGAACTATCCTGTGAAAGCCCACTTAGGAAGTTTCAAGAACCAGTATTAAGTCAGCAGTCTATGAATACACTACAGCCCACTATGTACTACTCCCACAGAAAATTCAAAGGTGAGATTAGATAAACTACAGCACACACAGAGGCTATCAATACTCCCATACTCCATACATGAATTAAATGGAATGAAACGCTCATAAGCAGTATAATGGGAAGTTGAGCCATGCGTGGCTCGTGTTCCTGCCATCATGTATTTTACACCCTGTTTTTAATGTACTTCCACCTCACTATGTTAATTTGATTTACTACTATCACTGAGTTGCTGCTTTGCCTGACCGTGACCAGCACTAGCAGGCGTATCAATACATTCCCTCTCATAGTATCTTTGTTTGATTGCTACAACTTCCCAGTCGTCGTCTGTCATAAGCCAGTTCAGATAGCGAGTTTGCCGCGAGTTCGGGCTGTCAGTGGAAACGCATCTGGAGTGCAGTCCGGACCTGCCAGTCAGGGAGTTGCAATGCAGCACTAGTGCAGTCTTCCATGCATTTCACAGTTGAAGGGCCTTTACAGTCAGATTGCTCAGCTAAGCTAGAAATGGTAATCACTTCCCACATCCTCCTGTGATAGCAAAGGACATATTGTCACTTTGAACAAACAACTGTTCAGTACTCTTCATATCACCTGGACCTTGAAATACTTAACCACACTCTTCAGCATAATCTGACAGTCTCCTGCTATGCCCTAAGCTGAAAGATATCCTTCCCAAAATTGCATTCTCAAAACACAAAGCAGTTGGACGATCCAAGTGCAAGCTATAAGGCCTGTTCTTTACAGCCATTCACTCATACTGCAGTTTCCTCATGTGCATTTCTTATTGTAGCAATGTAGTCCCACTGCTACTACTTTGCAGTATTCTAAAAAGGTATTTCAACCAGATACCTGTCTGCCTTTATGAGTGACCACCAGCAAATTCAGAAATTTTACTGCCAGGTTGTTGACTGTACTGGACAGCACAATGCCAATGACTTCTGCAGCTGTTTCAGCACCAACACTCACAGGACTCTGAGTCACCCACCCCCTCCACCTCCCATACCTCCCTCCTTGCCCCAACAAAAACTACAGAATACTCACAGCTGAGGACATCTGAAAACAAATTTTTCAAATAACAACTTTAGACAGAAAGGGGAATCTTCCTTCATGACATCTAAACATAATTCTATTGTTCTTTGTTTACATTTCTTTAACTCAAAGAGTTCATAAAAAACTGTCTGTCACACAGACAGCTGCTGCCTACCAAATAAACTAATATCTTAAAATACTGTAAGTCATAATACAGTATGTCTTCACTACAATTTTACAGAAACCGAAATAATGGTCCAATATGTAGGTTAAGACCTATATGTGTCGTTAAGTCGTAAGAACTGGTAAAGATGTTAGATATATACATAAACTGTGAGGAATGGTGACTTACATGGCACTCTCTAAGACTCCCTGGAATGTTGGCATCAAAGTAAGTGCCACTGAAACTCCAAGAATAGATAGAGCAACCAGCACAAGCCAAAGTGACCTGTAAATAATAGAATAAAATTTATGAAAGAGGATATGGCATTATAAAATAAATACTACTATAAATTTCGGCACAGATGCAAAGATTAGACATATTAATTCCTTGCAAATATAGGCACTAGTATTTACAGTTAGATACAGGGAAATAGCTGCCATTTAAATCACAATTTATGCAATGTAAACAGCACTTAGATCCATATCTTCTCTCATGTTTTGAAGATTATCATTTGCTTATTAACTAGTATAGTTAGCATTTGGCACTAGAAATATGCATAATTATGTTTCTTAAAAGCTTACTATTATTGTTCCCACATAAAAACTGTCAGCAGAAGACACACACATGAGCATGTGGTAGATAAAAGACAATTATTGACCAGTGTGTACATGCAATCATCTGGAAACTGTTTGGTGAGAGCAAGTCAAGAAATTGATTCTTTTTATGGAGGGGGGATGTTCTGTGCTTTCTAATGGAATGTCTCATTAATCACTGCAGTAAGTTGTACATCTGTGTACAGGTCTGATGAAGTAATAAAACGTCATTTTACACTGTGCCTATGAGGTTAGGTCAGTAAAACACTGGCTGCCTGGGCTTCACTCCTTTACATATGTGGTTATGTGAATAGTACACATACTGAAAGTTTGTATGCTGTGTGAATTTTGGCTTCCATGACTCAACACGATAGTGTGTCAATACAAGAGAAGACAAGAGAAGGCAAAGGCCCGTTTTTTCTTACCGACACTTGACCACTGCACAGCCTGCCCCCCACGATATGCCATTGCCCAGAACATTCCTCCTCCTCCTCCTCCTCCTCCTCCTCCTCCTCCTCTCCTCTCCCCCCCCCCCCCCCATTTTAATAATTAAAGTGCGCGGGCGCGCGCGTGTACACACACACACACACACACACACACACACACACACACACACACACACACACGCAAATTAAAGTCCCCCACTACAATTTTCCTCTGTGTGGGCTACTGTAGAAATTTCGGTACGGTTTTCGCTACTAGCTGGACTGATTCATGAAGAACACTTATGTATATGATTTATAAATATTTCCAGTGAACTGGCTGAACTATAATTAAATCACTAAAATCACTTATCTTGGTCCAAAAAGGTGCCCTATATTCAGGAACAAACATTTTCAATAAATTTCGAGCAACCGTTAAATCTTGGTTTCAGATAAAGCACGGTTTAAACACACTTTGAAAGACTTTTTGACAGGCAACTCCTTCTACTCTATAGATGAATATCTTAACAGAGACTGCTATGCCAGTTTAAGTAAAAATGTCTGTTAGATTTCTGTTTTGACAGCACTCTGTCACAACAGTCAAGATTAGGTATTTTTTATATGATAAATTTATTGATAGTGCATAACAATGTTTCATTCTGACAGCATGTTAATTCTGTAAATATTAGCTGTTCCAGTTTACCACATTGTATTAATCTAGTTTGACAATTTCCTGACAAATGATCAAGGTTGTATTATATTCAAACATTTTATGTTATACTTTCTGACGTGTTCCACACCCATGAGAATCATCTCATTTTTTGGATCTATGGAACAAAAACTGAATCTAATCTAATCTAATTAAAAAAACCTGCCACTATGAATAGAACGCCATTGTCATCTAGCAGTGAATGGCAGAAGTCCTCAGAATCATGTAGAGCTGCCCAACTGCAGCATCAAGGCAATACTACCGCGAGGCCAGCATGAACTGCCACTACCAGGGATACCTGCGTTAGCTATTGCTGATGACCTATAATGCAGTATGCATCACATATTATGCTGATGAGGATAGACTTTTTGGTATGAAGTTAAAGTTTAAGATGTGTGACAAGAAATACGGGAAAGGGTCACACAGAAAATGCAGCTCAAGGCACACTGGTGCTGCAGTCAAACAGACTGGGTGGGGCAGCAGCTAACAGCTCCCTTTATTGCCACGAAATATCACTCCACATGCCAGTAGTTAAATTAAATATGGAACAGATAATGTGTGTCAGTGCTGATAATGTCTGATGTGCACTACTTAAATCATTTAAGTTGTATTAAACTGTTGGTATTCAGTTACATGATGCTCTCTGAATTTTGATCATAGCTCTACAAAGTGGCTGCTAACAAAATTAGCGCTACACAAGACAAGTCATCCAGTCCCAACACTTAGTGCTTTTTCTGTTAGTTGAGTCGGGTCTGGTTGGCTGGTAATAATATAAAATAACAGTTAATCTTACATAAAAAAATCAGTTTTGTAACACATGTATGAAAATAAAAAGGCAACCTTTGTAGTTTCAGAATAACTGTTTTTTTTAAAAAAAGAAAAGTTAATTACAACTCAGAATAACTACCCACAAATGTGAAATAATATTTGTTTAATATATTGTTTCAAAATGAAAGTGAAATGAAAAGTTAAAAGTTCAATGCATGCAAATACCCATGATTAAAATATAAATTGAAGTAACTGACTACTAACCTTACCCTTCTGCTAATGAAATGTACTTGTTCACCTAAAGTTTTGTCTTACTTAGACAATTTTTCTCTGAAAAAGCTTTTCCATTTCAAAGAAATCAATGTCTATTTCACCTTTTTTCTCTCTGGATAATATTTTCACATCATCTACAGGTCAGTGCCATTTAGGAGCTGAAAATAGACCGCTCTATTGTCATCCTCCCGGCGGATAAAGGCTCCACAACTGTCGTACTTGACCGTGTGGAGTATGTGGCAGAAGGACTGCGTCAACTCTCCGGCACCTCAACCTACAAAGCTGTTACCCAGGATCCCACTCCCTCCATCCATTCTGAGCTGCAAAAAATCCTAAAAATCCAAGGTCCCTCACAAGGCCTCACAACAGCTTCCATAGACTTACTCATTCCACCTGAGCCACGTACCCCTACCTTCTACCTATTACCCAAAATCCACAAAGAGAACCATCCTGGCCGTCCCATTGTAGCAGGCTTCAAAGCCCCAACCGAACGTATCTCAGCTCTGGTAGACCAGCACCTCCAACCTATCACCCGCAGACTCCCATCCTACATCAAAGACACAAACCACTTCCTAGAACGCCTCAAATCCATTCCCACTCCTCTCCCACCTGAAACCTTTCTTGTCACCATAGATGCTACATCCCTTTACACAAACATCCCACATACCCATGGTCTCTCTGCCCTTGAGCACTACCTCTCCCAACGCCCACCCGAAGATCTTCCAAAAACCTCGTTCCTTATCACAGTTACCAACTTCATCCTCACCCATAACTACTTCACTTTTGAAGGCCAGACCTACAAACAAATCAGGTGAACGGCCATGGGAACCAGGATGGCTCCGTCCTATGCCAACCTCTTCATGGGCCGCATGGAGGAGGCTTTCCTGAAGACCCAACAGCTGCTTCCCCTGGCCTGGTATAGGTTTATAGATGACATCTTTGTGGTCTGGACTCATGGTGAAGAAACACTCCTTAATTTCCTCCATAACCTCAACTCCTTTTCGAATCTGAATTTCACCTGGTCCTTCTCCAAAACCCAAGCCACCTTCCTGGATGTTGACCTTCATCTTGTTGAAGCTCACATCCACACCTCTGTCCATACCAAACCCACAAACAAACAACAGTACCTTCACTTTGATAGCTGCCATCCATTCCACATCAAACGCTCCCTTCCCTACAGCCTAGGTATTCATGGCAAACACATCTGCTCCAGTGACGAATCCCTCAACAATTACACCAATAACCTGACCAGTGCTTTCCTCTCCCGCAACTATCCTGCAGACCTTGTCCACAAACAGATCTCCCGAGCAATACATTCCTCCCCGTCCAACAACAATGTTCCTACCCCCAGACCACACAGAAGCATCCCCCTTGTCACCCAATATTATCCTGGCCTCAAAAACATCAACAAATTACTCCGCCAGGGATATGACTTTCTCAAGTCAACCCCTGAAATGAGATCATCCCTTGACAAAATTCTCCCCACACCACCCAGAGTTACCTTTCGTCGCCCCCCTAACCTCTGTAACATCCTTGTTAAACCCTACAATATTCCCAGACTACCTTCTCTACCCAGCGGTTCTTACCCCTGTAACCGACCCCGCTGCAAAACCTGCCCCATGCATCCCCCCACAACCACCTACTCCAGCCCCGCTACTGGTAAAACATACACAATTCAAGGGAGGGCCACGTGTGAAACTACACGTCATTTATCAACTGACATGCCTGCACTGCACAGCCTTTTACATCGGCATGAACGGACACAGACGAACTGTCCGCCTAGGAGATGCCCAATATCCAGTAGCGGAGCATGCCCTCCAGCATAATTCTAGGGACCTAGGAACCTGCTACACCGTATGTACCACTTGGCTTCTCCCACCCAACACCAGTCCCTCTGAACTGCTGAGATGGGAACTTGCACTCAAACACATCCTTTCATCCCGCCATCCCCCTGGACTGAACCTACGTTAAACAACCTCACTCCCATTTACTCTTCAGTCTTCTCCTCTTTCCCTTTCCTCTTTAGCCATTCATGCATCTTTTCATCCTACATAGTTGTGTTTATCTTTATACTATATACCTCTTTACTTCTGTATGCATCCTCTTTGGTTTGGAGCTGGCACAGTACTTACAGTAGAATATCTCTGGCTTCCCTCTGACAACCATGCCTCTATCCTTGCTACCCTCCCTATTTTCCTTTCCCTGTTGCTTCATAGCCTGGGTTGTGAGTAACTGAATCTCCTTTCCCTTCTTCCCTTTCTTTCCCCTCTCTCCTCCCTGATGAAGGAACATTTGTTCCGAAAGCTAGGAACGTAAATTTTCGGTTCTGTTTTATGTGTATCTATCGGCTGTACTGAGCTGAGGTAAGTACTGGCCAGCCCCTGTACCTCTTTGTTAGGATTTGTTTCACATCTTTATATGAGATTTTCCATTAATCATTTTTTTACAAATTTGCGTAATTCTAGTATATACAGGCTGCCAAGGGGTAGGATGAGCAACTTTTGGAAGAGAGGTCTGCACCTATCGGTCAGCTTTGCCTTGTTCATTATTCTTATAGTTCTCTTTTGGGTGAGGAGAATGTTTGGGCTATGTGTAGAGTCTCCCCAGAATAAAATACCATACTGCATTACACTGTGGAATTGTGCATAGTAGGCTGAGTGAACAGTTTCTGGGCTTGTGCAGTATGTGAGGATTCGTAGGGCATACCACACTTGGTTTAGCTTACTATTAGTTTTATTAATGTGTGTTTGCCATTTTAGAATATCCTGAATCCATAGGCCTAGAAATCTTGTTTCAGTATTTGGGGATATTTGGGAACCATGTACTTTCATATCAGGCATAATTTTATTTCATCTGAGGTGGAAGTTTAGGTAAGTGGTTTTGTTTGTGTTAACTATGAGCTTGTTTTTCTCAAACCAATCACCAAGTTCATCTGTATTTCCATTTATGGCCTCTTTGAGTTCATGCTCATTTTTGCTTGTTATGAGGATACTGGTATCATCTGCGAAGAGTGTACTGGTGCTGGCATTGATGTTTGACGGTAGGTCGTTTATGTACACAAGGAAGAGCACTGGCCCAAGTATTGAGCCTTGAGGCACACCTTGTGTAATATTGCAATAGTCAGAGTAGTATGTTTCGATATGTCCTTGGTTGTTATGTTTTACTGACACTTTTTGTTTCCTATTTGTCAGGTATGAGCTGAACCAGTTTAGTGGGGTGCCTCTGATTCCATACGACGCCAGTTTGTTGAGAAGAATCTTGTGGTCTATAACATCAAATGCCTTGGACAAATCTAGGAAGATCCCAACTGCTTTTTGTTTTTTGTCTAGGTCATCTAGGGTGGAGTGTAAATACTCATATATGAGAGTTGTTGTGCATTTGTTTTTTCTGAAACCTTGCTGGGCATCAGATGGTAGCCGGTTCTCATCAAGAAAATTTATTAGTCTTTTGTGAACTAAGCTCTGCAAAAGTTTACCAAACACAGGTAACAGCAATATGGGTCCGTAATTTTCTGCATTGAGTTTTTCACCTTTCTTAAAGATTGGGATGACTGTAGCCACTTTCATGCATTTTGGAAATGTACCTGCCATCAACAATAAGTTGTACACATTTGAGAGTGGGAGAGCTGTTTTGTTTATGCAGTTTTTGATGATAAAATCTGGGATGTCATCGATTCCAGTTGAGAATTTATTCTTGAGGTACTTTGCACTTAGCACAATTTCTTCAGTAGTAGTTTCCCAGAAGAATATAGAGTCTACAGGAGTTGTTATTTTGTTTAGTCTGTTGGGTGTGGGTTTGTTGATGTTTTGTAACAGATTTTTAACAATATTTTCATAGTAATTGTTGAAAATATTTGCAATTTCTTGTGGATTAGTAACTCTGGTGTCGTTGTGGATCAGGATAGTGTTTTCATGTTTATGTGGCTGTTGATTCGTTTCATTCCTTATGATGTTCCACACTGCCTTGGTTTTGTTTGAGGATGTTGCCACATAGTTGTCATTTGCTGTTTGCTTTGCTAGTGCTATGACTTTTTTAAGGCTTTTGACATATTGCTTGATATATCTTTCTTGAGATGGGGTGGCGATGGTGGTATTATTTTTAGATACTTCAACAGATCTCTCTTCCTTCTGCAGGAAATGTTTATACCAGTTGTTATCCATGGCTTCTTATTGGATTCTTTTGATGTGGTGCATTTAGGTTTAAGAGGAAAGGCAATACTGAAGTGATACAGAAATGTGTTTAGAAATAACTCCATTTTGTTGTCTGTATCATCGCCTTCATATATTTCGTTCCAGGTTTCTGCAGCTAAGGAATCATTGAAGATTTCCATGTTTTCATTGATGTAGTTTCTTACTTTAGTTGCGTATTTGTTGTTGCACTCTAAAAATTAAGTACCAACTTTTTTATTGATTGGTAGACTTTTTGTATACTCAGCATACTTTCATTTAGTGCCCCCACAAATTGTTACACACAGTTGACTCATTCCAGCTGTCACTCACTAATAGTGCAGACTATACTTTTGTCAAGCGGCAGCAGAGCACATACATAAACGACTGTTGTGGTTCGCAAACTTTCTGCCTGAAGAAGGAACCACTGACTCCGAAAGCTTGCCAATCACAACAGTCTTTTACGTGTATGTTCTGCTGCTGCTTAGTGAGTACATTTTTTATCAACCCAACTAAATAACTTTATCAATAATTGATTGTTTTTATTGTTAGAGTATACTTTTGGGTTTGATGTGCACAATTTTACAGTTCTGAAAATTTAAAGCAAGTTTCCAAATTGCCCATTTAGTAATCTTATCAAGATCTGTCTGAATATTTTCACAACTCATTTTTCCTAATAGTACTGCTTTCTTTAGATTGCTTCACCAAAATGGCACATAACTTACACGTAGTATTTCTTATTGACTGTATGACCACAAGACACGAACTCACGAGGCATTATCCCATTGTAATTAAAGAAACAGTGAAGGTAACCTTCACATGCGATTGAACTTGTCAAATTTTTTTCGGTCTTGACTCTTCAGGCAATTTCCATTGGGACGACTAGGCCTTGGTTTTACTGTCATACCCATTTTGTGACCTGTTATAATCTTCTTTAAAAGTTCTAGATTGCTGTTGACTTCATTTAGCAATTTCTGGGCGATACCTAAGCCCTGTTGGATTTGGCTGAAATTCAACAATTTTGGAACAAACTTTGCTTGTACACATTTCATGCCCAAAACATTGAAAAAATTACTTAGCATGAGCCAAAGGATATCCCAACATCACCAGCAACCTCTGTTCATGATGATTTGGTAATTTTCCAAAACCATTTTTCTTACTTCTTTCACACTATCGTCAGTAATTGATGCACTAATGTGCCCAGTGCAGTCATCATCTTTAACTACTTCTTGACCCCTTTGCAATATTTATACCAGTCCTCTTGCCTTACTCATAGTAGATTAACCAAAAGTGACAGTCAACATTTCAAATTAGGTGCAGAACTTTATCCCATATTTCAAGCAAAATTTTATGTCGATTCTTTGATTCATCTTATTTGGAAGAAAAATTCACCACGTACTCAAAAACTAGTATAGCCCTTTCAACTGTCTGCAGTAAACTAAATCCTCAAAACAGCTGAAAATGCAAACATACATCAGGTACATATGTACCAACATGATAAAAAAAACTGATAATCGGGTGTGTAAAACCCACGAAATTAAAAAAATTCCCATTTTTTTTATCACACTTTGTCTTGCTGGCTTATATTACCACGAGGAAAATCAAGGTCTGTGCTCTCATCATGGCTTGAAGAAGTATTTCCAATAACTGGATGCATACATTGGTTTATAAAACTCAAACTCCAACAGAACAGGGCTTGGAAGGCCCAGTGGTACCGACCAGCTGCTCTGTCATCCTCAGCCGAGAGGTGTCATTGGATGCAGATATGGCTGGGTATGTGGTCAGCAGACTGCTCTCCTCGCTGTTGTCAGTTTTTGTGATTGGAGCCTCTACTTCTCAATCAACTAGCTCCTCAATTGGCCTCACAAGGGCTGAGTACATCCTTCATGCCAACAGCACTTAGCAGACCCAGACAATGACCCATCCAAGTGTTTGCCAAGACTGCAAGCGCTTAACTTCGGTGATCTGATGGGAACCAATTTCACTTTCTTGGTTACATGAATTTCATGTAGTAAAGTACTGACACAAGATGATCAAATGATGTGAGAATAGTGTATTACCTAAATGATTTAATTAATTGTCCACTGTAATGGAAATTAAGTAAAATTTGTTAACCACATGGTGATGAGTGATCCACGAATAAAATAAAGTGTACTACCGATAACAATATCACTGCCATGTTGGAATACTCACTTAGTGATAGCAAAGAATTTTTTATTATTTATCTTATGAATTACTTGTATGTTTCAACGTGCATACATGTACATGTAGTAGTAGTAGGTTTTGTCATGCAGAATAGCAGTCAGCTATCTCATATAACACAAGCAGAGAAAGGCAACAAACACTCTAGCAATGTTTTGATGCATGCATTATGTCCTTTTCCAAAGGAGCTATGCAAATAGTGATTTTACAACATGCCTTGGAGTTGAGACTTATTTTTTGCACAAGTATGGTGTTATCCATGGTATGCCTAAAGTGGTTGTGACTGAATAGCCAGTGATGCCAAACATTATTGAGCAATTCTGCTCTATTAGAAACAATTGACAGGGACACAATCAGTAAAAAGTCTTTGTTTCTGTAAAACAAGATATGCAGGCAATCAGTAAATGTGCAAATTGTTGTAATAAAATGTTAAGGCATCAAATACATCAGTAACTGTATTCTAATCAGATTTCTTGTGAATGAGGCCTAGAAACATTTTTGTAAAACAATATATAAATAAGGCAAAGTGGAGAGGAATTACAACACTAGTCAATTTCAAGCAACCAGTTCTAAAATGGATCTGAAGAGCTAACATTGTAACTGGTACAGGCATAGACTACAGCAAGTACACTTGCGTACCTGCAATATGGTATGCGATTTTGGGATGAGTTTTTGTAGTACACTCCAGATGTTATCCCATCCAAGAACAATTGATATTATAGTAAAAGTTGCAGCTCAAAAGTGCATACACAAAATTCCGTAAGTGTTTCACGCAGTTCAGGCACTACCACTGACTAGCAACACAGTGGCTTGAGCTTTGAACCAGTTGCTGAGGCAGTTTAATTCTAATTATTGGTGGTGCCTTAGACATGGAGTCCACATTATTGAAGTTTGAATGGATTAATGAAGATAACATGGTAATCTACATGATGATGTAAAAGGCAATGTCACCTGTAGCATCTGTTTTGCTATTTTCTGTTTAGGTGCTATCAAGTGAATGAACTAGGTCAAGAGCTATGTATGGCACTCTGCATATAGGTACAGTGTGAGATCACTGCAATTACCTAGGGCTCTATTACACTCACAAAAATTATTTTCAAATCAATCCATAATCAAACATACAGTTTAATGACTAATATCATTTAAAACCAAGCAGATAATTCACTACAGATATTTGTTTTGTTGCATGCACAAGTAACTCGTGTGCAAGCACTCTAATTCCCATTTTTATTTCTTTTCTATGTAAATCACCAATTCTGGTTATCAATGTGACTTTTGGAGTCTAAACAAAGCAGCCTGGCTGATTTAACCTGACTGTCCAGAAAAACTTTAATGGAGGTTCCTGGTTCAGACAACGGGTCTTTGGTTGTTCCATCATTGTACCTGAAATTCGTCATTCCTCATCTCATGTCTATCATAAGCACCACGACAATCCAATGTGAATCAACTACATTTTACCTCATGCAATGATAAAGTGACTGTTTTTCAAGTTTTTTCCTCTTTCTAGAAAAATATTTAATTTAAATTTCTATTACATTTCACGTGAACAGACTAAAATCAACTGAAATGCTTGAAGATAATGTGTGAAGAGTATAAAAACAACTTTAACTATGAAATACATGTCCTACATAAACACTACTAGCATTGAAAGGACTATTTGATTGCCACGAGTAATTTTATAAAGAAAATTTCTTGCCTCAATCAAAGGGTGAGTGAAAGGATACATCAGATAATTCATAAAGCTGTATATATACAGGCTGAGCCAGGATGAAAGTTACGTGTTTTGATGGGTGATAGCATTAGTGATTCTGAACAAAACACTTGATGTGGATATATGCCCTATTCAGTATGATTTCCTGATACAGAACACTTTTAATGCACATTTCTATTTATTTTCTGTATTATTCATTGTCATTGTTTACAACCTACCACAGCAATATAGAGGAAGTTCAGACAAACATTTTGATACATGACACTTGTGGTCTATCAAGTCAGAAAGCTACCTCAAACTGGCCTACAAAAGCACGTAAGCTACAGCGCATGCACGTTGCACACGATTTTAAATATTCTCGCAATCTCTCCACACAAACTGTTAGTCCTAGACAAAAAATAAATAGGACCTTTTTTGTGTCAAATTTCATTTAGTTTTATTGTGTAGTGAGACACGTTTTTGTTGATGGAGTGTGCAGTTTTTGAGTTATTAAAGAAAAACTTACAAAAGTTGCCACTCACCATATAGCGGAACTGCTGAGTCGCAGATATGCACACACTATCTGTGCCTATCTGCGACTAAGTGTCTTCTCTATATGGTGAGTAGCAACTTTCCTTCTCATAATATTGTTTTTATATTTTTTTATTATAAGTGGTATTATGAGTCTGTAAGTTGAATGACCTTTCATACACATGCCCAGAGGAGGTAAACTTAATATATTTCAGTAACTGTGATAAAAATGAACAAAATGTTACCTCTGAATTTTTGGAAGTTGTTCATCACTTGTTTTCATACACTTTTTATCTTCTGATTCAGCTAGTCTACACTCTCCTGCCTGGGCCACTGCTTATGTAAGCATTGTAATTCTTAGTTAATAATAAATAAAATAGAAAGAAATATTCCACATGGCAAAAATATATTAAAAACAAAGATTCCATGACTTACCAAACGGGAAAGCGCTGGTAGATAGGCACAATAAAAAAAAAAACACAAACACACATGCAAAATTTCGAGCTTTCGCAACCCACAGTTGCTTCGTCAGGAAAGAGGGAAGGAGAGGGAAAGATGAAAGGATGTGGGTTTTAAGGGAGAGAGTAAGGAGTCATTCCAATCCCGGGAGCGGAAAGACTTACCTTAGGGGGAAAAAAGGACAGGTATACACTCGCACACACACACACATATCCATCCACACATATACAGACACAAGCAGACATATTTAAAGGCAAAGAGTTTGGGCAGAGATGTCAGTCGAGGCAGAAGTGACGAGGCAAAGATGTTGTTGAATGACAGGTGAGGTATGAGTGGCGGCAACTTGAAATTAGCGGAGATTGAGGCCTGGTGGATAATGGGAAGAGAGGATATATTGAAGGGCAAGTTCCCATCTCCGGAGTTCGGATAGGTTGGTGTTAGTGGGAAGTATCCAGATAACCCGGACGGTGTAACACTGTGCCAAGATGTGCTGGCCGTGCACCAAGGCATGTTTAGCCACAGGGTGATCCTCATTACAAACAAACACTGTCTGCCTGTGTCCATTCATGGGAATGGACAGTTAGTTGCTAGTCATTCCCACATAGAAAGCGTCACAGTGTAGGCAGGTCAGTTGGTAAATCACATGGGTGCTTTCACACGTGGCTCTGCCTTTGATCGTGTACACATTCCGGGTTACAGGACTGGAGTAGGTGGTGGTGGGTGGGTGCATGGGACAGGTTTTACACCGGGGGGGGGGGGGGGGGGGGGGCGATTACAAGGGTAGGAGCCAGAAGGTAGGGAAGGTGGTAGGGGATTTCATAGGGATGAACCAAGAGGTTACGAAGGTTAGGTGGATGGCGGAAAGACACTCTTGGTGGAGTGGGGAGGATTTCATGAAGGACGGATCTCATTTCAGGGCAGGATTTGAGGAAGTCATATCCCTGCTGGAGAGTCACATTCAGAGTCTGATCCAGTCCCGGGAAGTATCCTGTCACAAGTGGGTCACTTTTGGGGTTCTTCTGTGAGAGGTTCTGGGTTTGAGGGGATGAGGAAGTGGCTCTGGTTATTTGCTTCTATATCGGGTCGGGAGGGTAGTTGCGGGATGCGAAAGCTGTTTTCAGGTTGTTGGTGTAATGGTTCAGGGATTCCGGACTGCAGCAGATTCGTTTGCCACGAAGACCTAGGCTGTAGGGAAGGGACCGTTTGGTATGGAATGGGTGGCAGCTGTCATAATGGAGGTACTGTTGCTTGTTGGTGGGTTTGATGTGGACGGATGTGTGAAGCTGGCCATTCGACAGATGGAGGTCAACGTCAAGGAAAGTGGCATGGGATTTGGAGTAGGACCATGTGAATCTGATGGAACCAAAGGAGTTGAGGTTGGAGAGGAAATTCTGGAGTTCTTCTTCACTGTGAGTCCAGATCATGAAAATGTCATCAATAAATCTTTACCAAACTTTGGGTTGGCAGGCTTTGGTAACCAAGAAGGCTTCCTCTAAGCGACCCATAAATAGGATGGCATACGAGGGGGCCATCCTGGTACCCATGGCTGTTCCCTTTAATTGTTGGTACGTCTGGCCTTCAAAAGTGAAGTAGTTGTGAGTCAGGATGAAGCTGGCTAAGGTGATGAGGAAAGAGGTTTTAGGTAGGCTGGCAGGTGATCGGCGTGAAAGGAAGTGCTCCATTGCAGCGAGGCCCTGGACGTGTGGGATATTTGTGTATAGGGAAGTGGCATCAATGGTTACAAGGATGGTTTCCGGGGATAACAGACTGGGTAAGGATTCCAGGCGTTTGAGAAAGTGGTTGGTGTCTTTGATGAAGGATGGGAGACTGCATGCAATGGGTTGAAGGTGTTGAACTACGTAGGCAGAGATACGTTCTGTGGGGGCTTGGTAACCAGCTACAATGGGGCGGCCGGGATGTTTGGGTTTGTGAATTTTAGGAAGTAGGTAGAAGGTAAGAGTTCAAGGTGTTGGTGGGGTCAGGAGATTGATGGAGTCAGGTGAAAGGTTTTGTAGGGGGCCTAAGGTTCTGAGGATTCCTTGAAGCTCCACCTGGACATCAGGAATGGGATTACCTTGGTAAACTTTGTATGTAGTGTTGTCTGAAAGCCGACGCAGTCCCTCAGCCACATACTCCCGACGATCAAGTACCACGGTCGTGGAACCCTTGTCAGCCGGAAGAATGATGATGGATCGGTCAGCTTTCAGGTCACGGATAGCCTGGGCTTCAGCTGTGGTGATGTTGGGAGTAGGATTAAGATTTTTCAAGA
The DNA here is from genome assembly GCF_023864275.1 of Schistocerca cancellata. NCBI lineage: Eukaryota > Metazoa > Arthropoda > Insecta > Orthoptera > Acrididae > Schistocerca > Schistocerca cancellata. The sequence continues at coordinate 77,021,158 of NC_064627.1, read as the reverse complement.
AAGATTGAGAGGCAAGGCTGGAAGTGAGAAATTCCTGGAAGGTTTGGAGAGGGTGATTTTGAGGAAGAGGAGGTGGGTCCCGCTGTGATGGAGGACGGAACTGTTCCAGGCAGGGTTCAATTTGGATATCTACTTGCAATCCTTGTTACATAGCCAGAAACTAAAAAAAGCAGAAATAATTTTACAAGTACTCATTGTTATTAATGATCATTACATAGAATTACAAGAGCTACATAGAAATATCCCAGGAAAAGAATCATAGTATCTGCACAAAAAGCAGTTAGTATACTACAAAAGATAAATAAGTTAGCAACAAAGTACAGAAGCCACTATGCTTTGACAGAGTAGTAATTACTTGTTAAGAAATGGCAGTAGAGGTGATGGTCCAAGAAGCAGCAGCCCCAGTGAACAAGCAAGGAGACCCCACACCATCATAGACCAGTGATTGTTAACTCGATCTGCAAGCCAGCCCCATATGGGGCTGAATATACCGTACAGTGCAGAAAAAAGCAGGAAGATCAGACCCACTTCCTCAGCACTCAAGTTAAACTGCAGATAAGTGAAAGTAGAACAAAACATATTAATCAATATACAATGTATTCATAGCTGAAATAGTACTAAACATTTTCTGTAACATTGGCAATCTAACTTCAAAAAATGTCCTTATTTCAAACTATAATCAGTTTCCTAAGTCTCTCTTTAAGTGACATACAACTTTATCTTACTAATGTTAAATTCTCAACTTAACAAATAATGAAGGTTTGTGACAAAAATTCTGTGTTCTTTATTGGCCAAGCAAGAAATAAAAGCTAGAACTTTTTTTGTCTTTAACTAACTTTAACAAGGAAAAAACTTTAAATGTTGTGGTTCTGATATGTTTCACTTTCTTGAGAATTCTTATTCTATTGGCACTCCTTATCTGTATGCGTGACAATTACACAGCCAAAATTAAATGGATCACAAGTGATTATGGTAGTTTAGAAAATTTCAATTTTTTTGTAGCTGTAAATGTATAAGGAACAGCAAAAACACAGGCAAAAGTTCTGACCATCCATATGAATGATTATAATGGTTATACAAACTTAAGCTTTATCACAACTGTACACTGATTATTTGACACAAATGTCTTCTTATTCTTTCTCAAGGCAAACTCAGAATGAAGGGTGGTAAACTATGACCACAGTCTAGAAGCAGATGCTTGTTCTGTTGATCAAGCTATTTCTTAAAAGAAACACACAAAAAATATAATCATCTGCTCCCCAACTTCCATGACCTACAAATAGGATCTTGCCAATCTTAAGATAAAATGTGCATACTTGCAAAGAATGCTGCATTAAATATACTTAACAACATTCCATGCTGTTAATTCGGTTAAGTAAAGGCATATGGGTCTGTTTGTCAGGAGGTCCCTAGGGGTAGGTTTGGCCTCCGAGTTATGAGTTTTGTTCCACCATGTACAATGGCCCCTTTCCTTGAGAATATGTGAGAGTTGTACTATATATGAATTTGTGGTGTATAGGTAAATGAAACCGATGTGTGTATAGTTTTATATTATGTTTGTGTTGTATGATGATGACAAGAGGATGGAGAGAATGAAACCTGGTGCTGGCATATAGCCTTCTCTTAAATAGCATCAAGGGGGCTGTTTAGCTTAATGTACCCATCCGACACACACATCACAATGAGCAGTGTCACGTACCCTCACTTCATGAGACACAGTGCAAAGGTTTAGAATTTAATCCACAACACTCATGCAAAGAATGGTGGTCCAAAGGTTCACACCACCACCACTTTTCCCCATTCCAGTTAAATACTGACAGTGACTTTTTCATCCACACCAGTATTCAAACCAGCTTACTTCCAAACTGAGCACCAGAATATGAGTGTGAATTAGCAAACTTGACCAAGGAGCCAAGTTGTTAATTCTACAATTGTTTCCAAGAACTCACTGCAGAATGGGAACAAAAGTACTGTGTGCATGGCTTTCACACAAGAGAAACAACACAAAAGTGAGGGGGAACATTACAAGTTTCCTTAATGTGATCCACAGAGCTTAGCATTACTGCCATTTGACAGTTTTCATGGTACCATTATGGAATGAATGAATGAATAAAAAACAGCTCTTGAAATAATCCTTTTGATAAGCAATATTCCTTGCATACTACAGCACCTTAATGTGTTATACATGTTTCATTACATGCATTGACAAGAAGCTCTCCATTTTCATTAGTTCTGTGCCTCTTCTTTAACCTGATGGTAAGGTAACTTCATCCATCCATATGGGACACCAGCAGCATCCAAGACACACTTCTTCCTCTTCCCCTCTCCACCACACACTTTCATTTAAGGACCCTCTGTTGCGAGCAACTTCTCCGCAATATACTGAGGCGATGAAAGTGATGAGATACCTCTTAATACTGTGTTGGACCTCTCTTCATCCAGCACAATACAGCAACTCAACATTGCATGGATTCTACAAGTCACTGGAAGTCTCCTGTATAAATCTGAACCATGATGCCTCTATAACTATCCATAATTGTGAACGTGTTGCCGGTGCAGAACTTCATGCATAAACTGACCTCCTGATTATGTCCCATAAATGTTCAATGTGATTCATGTCGGGTGATCTGAATGGCCAAATCATTTGCTCGAGTTGTCCAGAATGTTCTGCAAACCAATTGTAAACAACTGTGGCCCAGTGACATGGTGCACTGTCACCCACAAAAATTCCAGAGAAGGCTGTAAATGGTCTCCAAGTAGCCAAACAAAACCATTTCCAGTCAAAAATCAGTTCAGTTGGACCAGAGGACCCAATCCACTCCATGCAAACAAAACCCACACCATTATAGAACCATCAAAAGCTGCCACAGTGCCTTGTTGACAACTTGGATACATGGCTTAGTGGGGGTCTGTGTCACATGCAAACCCTACCATTAGCTAACCAGCCAAAATTGGGACTCGCCTGACCAGGCCATGGTTTTCCAGTCATATAAGGTTGAACTGATACTGTCACAAGCCTAGGACAGGCTCTGCAGGCAATGTGCTATTAGCAAAGCCATTTGCATAAGTCGTCTGCTGCAATAGCCCATTAACTTTGCCACGCTCTCCTAACAGATATAGTCGTTGCATGTCTCACATTAGTTTCTTTGGTTATTTAGTGCAGTGTTGCTTGTCTGTTAGCACTGACAACTCAACACATATGCCGTTTCTCTCAGTCATTAAGTGAAGGGCGTCGGCCACTGCATTGTCTGTTGTGAGAGGTAATGCCCAAAATTTCTTGGTACACTCGTAACACTGTCTATCTCAGAATATTGAATTCTGCAATGATTTCTGAAATGGACTGTCCCACACATCTAGCTGTAACTACCATTCTGTGTTGAAAGTCTTAATTCCCATCATGCACCCACCTTTTCACCTGAACCACCTCAGTACAAATGATAGATCCATCAATACATTGCCATTTTATACCTTCTGTACATGATACTACCACCATCTCTATATGTGTATCACTATTCCATTACCTCACTGTCTATAATCCACCCAAAGATGTCTTACTGATTATCATCAGTTTCAATAGTTTTATTTCTTTTTCTATTCTTACAAGTATTCCTTCATTTCTCATTCAATCAGTCCACTTCTATTTCAACATTTTTCTCCACAGCCACATTTTGAAACTACCCAAGTATTTTTGTTTTTTCTTTTTGACTCTCTATTATGCAATGTCATACAATACAACACTCCAGAAAAAAACACATGGTGGATCTCTTAGTTATATCAGAATTCTTTCTGTCACTATTTACATCATTTACTCCCCCCCTCCCTCACTACCACTCCATTTTCATTCATTTTTAATAACAAATGGCAACAAGAGCAGTATGATAGGAGTCAAGCAATTTATGTCTCTGCATACAAATGTGCGAAGATATTTGATTTCTTTGTAAAATAGAAACAGGCAGCAAGCAACGAAGTTACCTGTTACCCTTAACATTCTGTGGTGACCTTTCTCTCTGACTTTCCAATGCCCAGCACTGTAATTTTACAATCTCTTTAAATCTGGTACATTAATATCTGACAGCAATGTCAATTTCAGTATAGGCACAGAAGCAGGTAAAATCAATAGTGAGGACATTCATTACTTTCAAACATCATTCAATCTGTACTTCTGAAGTTAAAGATTATGCTCTAATAACATATATTTAATTGGATAAATGTACAAAATGAGAGTGGAAATCAACTTTTACATTCTTTATGATTATGTTAGGTAGACAAAATGCAGATCCTGTTGATGGAATATGTATTCCATAGAGTCAAACAATGGAAAGTCAAGGATGGATGTGTTAGTTGCATTGTGTGTGTGTGTGTGTGTGTGTGTGTGTGTGTGTGTGTGTGTGTTTGAGCGCGCGTGCGCCTTCTATTTTTGACAAAAGCCTTATTGGCCAGAAGCTTTATTTGTGACAGTCTTTTCATTGTGCCTATCTGGGACTCAGCATCTCTGCTATTCCATAGAGTCATAAGTACAGTACCTATACTTGCAACTTTTGTGTGTGTAAACAGTCAATACATATAACAGAGACAATAATGAAAATATTACAACAGTAACCACATGGTATCAGCAAATCTCATGTAGAAAATTACGAGGGTTGAAACTTTAATAGTGGCAACTATTTATTTACAGCTTGTACAAAATAGATACATGTTTCAAAGTTTTATTGACTTTCAAAGTAGTCACCAGCATTGTGTATAACCCATCGCCAGCGATGTGGAACTTGTAAAATACTCTTAGTAGTACCATTTGTGTTGAGAGTTTGAGCGGCATGGTCTAGTGCCTAACAAATTTGTAGCAATTTTGAAGCAAATGCTGTAAAGTGTTTCCTTCAGTTTAGAAATAGAGTTGAGCACATGAGGGCTTCAGTCAGGGGGGTGCAGTAGGTGGTGTAGCACTTAGCATCCCCATCAGTCAAACAAATCAGTAACAACTTGCACTGTACGTGCTTGAGCATTGTCCAGCAAAATGATGGTCAGGTCCCACAGAAAGTGTCATCACTTCTGTTTCTTAGCTGGTCATAGGTTGTGTTCCAAAAATGAAGAGCATAGAGACAGAAGTGGCGACACTTTCTGCAGGACTAGACCATCATTTTGCAGGACAATGCTCAAGCACATACAGTGGAAGCTGTTACTGATTTGTTTGACTGTTGGGGCTGCTAAGTGTTATACCACTTACTGCACTTCCCTGACTGAAGCCCTTGTGAGTTCAACTCGATTTCTAAACTGAAGGAAATACTTCATGGCATTCGCTTCACAACCACTACAAATTCATCGGGCAATAGACCGTGCTGCTTGAATTGTCAACACAAATAGCACTGCTAAGAGTATCCTACAACTTCCACATCGCTGGAAATAGGTTATACACAATGCTGGTAACTACTTTGTAGGTCAGTAAAACTTTGAAACACCTATCTATTTTGTAAGAGCTGTAAATAAATAGTTGCCACTATTAAAGTTCTAACCCTCATATAAATGTTACAAGGAATTGTACAATTTCACTAATAAAAATCTAAGAAAACATGACTTTACATTATAGCCACCCAAAGTATTAAAAATGAGAAGATGAAAACAATTCTCCTTTATGGTGCTGAGAAATCTACTTAATAATCTTTATATTTTAATTCTGTGGGTACATGAAGAAAAAAATTGTGTAACAGATTCAACTCACACCCACATAAGTACCAGTACTCATCTAATTAATACATAGAATATCAAGCAAGGTGTTCTTTAAGTTACATTTAAATAAAGATTTATTGTCTTGTGTACTTAGTACTCAACAGCCATCACATGTTGGCAATCATTTTTTTGGCTATGTCATTATCTCAAAGAGACTTTTTCCTGCATGGACACACACCTTTGCCCATCATATATGGAAGTTTTCAATTATTTATCTTAGAGGCGATAGTATAGTACAGATTAAAGCAGTTAGCAGCAGCAGCCTTTGTGGTATATTATGTTGAAAATATAGATAAAGTGAGAGGTAAATACTTATTGATACGATAACACATGGAAATGATTTTTAATTATTTTTATATTCTTAACTTACTGTCTCCTGCATTTTCTGACACTAATGATACATTACATTGGTTTGTAATTACTATTACAATATGTTTCTCTGTAAACTGGGCCACTGATGATGGGGTTAGTCTGATACTGGGAAATTGCAATCAGCCTACGAAGGAGTTGGCTTACAAAACACTGATGCGACTCATTCTAGAGTAGTTTAAAATTTGTTTGCTGTTGTGAATTCCTTGACATCAGCTGTATTAGGTATAGATCTACTGCACAATAGTGACACACAAAAATTTGTGCCAGACTGGGATTCAAACCCAAATTTCCCACTTAATGTGAGTGGTCACCTAAACGGCTATCAATGCATTCTAGAATATTGTTCTAGTATGTGGGACTCATACCAAACAGTACTAACAAAGTATGCGTACAAAGAAAGACAACATGAATGGTTGAAGTTTTGTTTCATCCACATCACGGAGATGCTGAAAAATGTGAACTGGCATACGTTGAGAGATAGACATGACTTGTTCAACAAGGGCTTGCTTACAATGTTTTGAGACCCACCATTAGTACGGAATCTAAAAATACACAGGAACCCTCTATATATCGCTCCCATAGGTACTGCAAGAACAAGATTAGACCAATTGTAGCCCACATGGAGGTGTTTAAGCAATCAATCATTCTTCCCACACTCCATACACGAGAAGAATCGGCATAAACCCTAATATATGGCAGAATAGAAAGTAATGTCTGCTATGCACTTGATAGTGGTTTGCAAAGCATAATATGTAGATGTAGCTTTATGTAACAATCTAGCAATTACATAATTTTTCTGTACAGCAGCTTTGTCTGTATTTAACTTAAAATGATGCCCTTGCTAAATATTTATTTCACCCTGTGAATTTAATATTATTGGTAAGTGCTTAGAAGTTTACAGTACATGTAGAACAACTGCATAATAATGAAGTTCAGGATGCAAATACACAGTATTTGTAGTGGTATGCTAATGACAAGGTACTTGCTTCACACAGACAACAACATTCCCAGCTGCAAACATCACAAATTACTTTAATGAGTCCATATTCAGGGATTGAAAAGTTCTGTTAGCTACACAGAAAGTAAAATTGAGGAGATAGTAGCTGTAATTCTAATTTGCCGAATTAAATTTAAATGGCGTAAGTGTGAGCAGCAATAAGTAGTGTACCGTTTGTTGGTTGTCAATACAGTAAGCTGTTTAAGTTTCTATGACATCATTGTCTTTTCTTAACATCTACCTATTGAATTGTTCCATACCCCCATGGATTATCCAACTTGATGGGAACTACATAACATCATGAATGAACGAATGAATGAAGTTAATGGACATCCCCAAATGCCTGTGAATGCTCTTTGTTTACTGCAAAATTTTTCATTCAGAATAATAGTTTATCTCAGAAGATAACAAATTACAAAATGACACCAGGTAACATTTGTTAACCTGGAGACAGAAATGTGGCCAAACAAGGATATCATTGTTACAACATATTTTTCTGATTTACAAAGACATATTATTAACATGATATGTTAGAAACAGTATGTTTCCACAACAGAGCCTTATGCTATAAGTTCCAGTGTTAGGAATGCCAGCATTACTTTCATGTGGGATATTGTAATAGAATCTACATAAGAAAAAATGTTGGTTGCTTCTCGAGATGCAGTGATCACCTCTAGCTCCACACTACACTTGAAAATGAACATCTTATACTAAAAGTTCAAGCTGATTTGGAAGTAGCACAAGAAGAGTTATCATCTTTATCAGCTGCAGCCTGCAGTAGTCATTTCATAGCTAAACCAGAAGACTAGAATACATTCAAGTCTTCCAAATAAGTGAAATGATCAAGGAGACACTGAAAACCTGCTTGCTTCAGTCTAGCTCTGTCCAACCACTTTAATACTTTATAGACTGAGGTCAAAAGTATATATACATCTGTAGCTCTGATGCAGTCTGATAGTGGAAGCAAAGTGTAGGAAGAAAGGTTTTAAAAAGACCAAATGGGAGTAATTGCTGGATAGTAGTCACGGGAGAGGAGCAACTGGGAGACTGTGGTTCAGTTGGCCACTGTGACACCACTGAAGACTTCCTTTCCCAGCAACCAACTGACACCAAATCTACAGTCCTTACTGGTCACCAAAACCAGAGTGCCACATTCATGTATCTGTAGCATCCAGGAGTGGAGTAATCGAATAAAATTCCCTGTCAGAGATCCGGCTATGCCTTTTCATGCCTGAAAATATACCCTTCCCACTAACCTTTCCACCCCTCCCACAGTAGTATCCTGCTGCCCACCCAATCTACACAACATATTTGTCCATCACTATACCACCCCTGCTTCCAGCCCTTTGCTCCATCACTCAAATTCTTGTAAAAGATTTAGATACATCCTCCCACCACTACCTACTCCAGCCCCAGCCCCATTACAGGCATTTCTTACCCCATCAAAGCCAGTGCCACCAGTGGAAGCAGCCATGTAGTCTACCAGACTAAGTGCAACCACTGTGCATCTTTCTATGTGAGGACAACCAATAACAGGCTGCCTACTCACATGAGTTTGCACTACCAAACTGTGGCCAACTGACAGCCACACCACACAGTTGCCAAGAATGTCATGCAACACAAAGCGATTGACTTCAATGACTGCTTCACAGCCCTTGCCTTTTGAATTCTGCCCACCAACAACACCAGCTTTTCTCAATTGTGCAGGTGGGAACTCTTCCTTCAATATCTTGCATCCTTTGATCCCATAATCCCTACAGCCTCAGCTAGAGCACTGCATCTGCAAGGCAAATCCACATGAGTAGTGTTCATCTGCATCACTCACTATGCATCTGCATGCAGAGGTATGCAACTGGAGTTCCCTCTCGGTATAAAGTAGTGCTCACTCACCAAGTGTTGAGCAACAGTGTGTGGCCAGAGCCACATGACTAAGGAAACATAGACCCTACACAGCTTCGTCACAATGTAGCATCACTAATGGGCCCAGCAAGCATTTGAATGCATTTAGAATTTATATTTCTGTTTAGCTGTCGATTTTCCCATGTTTTCCACGGAGAAACTGTGTGCTGTGTACCTGAGATCCAGCAAGAGTTAACACAGTGACCGAATATGATCATTTCTAATGAAAATTAAAATCGGTATCAAATACTGAATGTTATTAAAGGTCATGTTTTAGCTATGGAACTGAAAATATCTGTAAAATAATAGTTGATGAAATAATGCTGACATTCAGTCTGCTGCTAACTTTGTACTGACATTGAGACATAGTTTGGATAGAACATTTTAACAGATTTGTGTTGAGGAGTGTGACAATAGACTTTAATCATCAACTTTGGTTGTAATTAACAAGAAACTACAGTCTAGCTACATCATAGGCTTTCATGAATAAATAGAGAATATGAACTAACAGAACTTGTTACAAGTGACAATATGAATTGCAGTGAACTGAAAGTGAAAGTAAGTGTAAGTTGCAGTGTTACACAGAGACGGACATTACTCGAATAAATTTCCATCTGGATAATTATCCAAATAATTAGATCAAACAAATTTATTCATGAATAAATTCTTTGTAATTTAAATAAAGTATAACATGTAATGCCACTGTATTCTCTTTGTTTACTTCATGTACCGAAATATATAAAATACTTTTTGAACTGACATGTGTCTATGGAGTTACATAGAGAATTGAGATTCAAAAATTTTGGAACAGACATTGGGTCTGAGTACATAAGTAAGTTCATAATATTGCAACGCACTGAAAACTTTTGTACCTTGAAAGTGTCAAGAGACAATTGGGAAATGCTTTTTGGCTTTCTACAAATGCAAATATTGCATCAATATCTTATCTACAAGTTAAAAGCAAATAGTTTAGCTGCATTGCTGTCAGTGGCCAAGGGAGGCTACACATATAAAATAGCCAAAGCAATGTTGAAGACATACAGTCATGAGTTTCAAATGATATAACAATGTTTTAAAAAAATAAAAAAAATGGAATGTGATGTGAGAAATGAAACTAATGTGGAATCACAACAAATTATTTGCCAAAATCCAGAATGGAATTGATAATTTTCTGTTATTCGTCATACACACTAATTTCACACAATTCCACTGGTAAGATGCACATGGTGCATGGACACACTTCAGGTTCACAGAATATGTGCAACCAAGTGTTGGCACACAAAAGCCACACTGCTACAAACAAGCCTCATGTGGCTGAGACAGCTATGTGGCCCATGTACAAGCACTCTCATGGCTGTCATTAGCATTAGTAATCTTTGGCAATGTCTGCTAACATTCATGAAGTGTATTCATGCTCTCTTTTGCACAATGCAGATGCATGTGGGCCATGTGGATAGGAGCATACATTCAGGGCTCTAGTCTCAAGCTCTTCTAGTCCCTGTCCTTTACCTGCGTGTATGCCCTTTCCTGTTCCCACTAAAACATCGCACATGCCATCTGTCCCTACAGCACACATGCATGGCCCTTCGTACTTCCCTGCTTGTCCCCAGCTGCATAAAGCCTCCTGAAGTGTAGAGAGAGAGAGAGAGAGAGAGAGAGAGAGAGAGAGAGAGAGTGTTTTTGTATTTCTTCATACTATGGGGGACTCTGTCTGGTAGCTAAAAACATCCAAAAGAGCTGCAGTGAAGAGCAAAAGGTAGCACAGAGTTGAGCATTGAAGCTGTGAGGACATATTTATCAATAAATGTCAACGGGGAGACACTAGAATAAACACAGTGAATAAGTTACAAAATTATTTACAAAATTTTTCAAGAACCAAAGTATAGTTAAAGAATACTCTTCAGCTCCCAACATAGCAATCCCACATAAGATTAACAACATCTCATTCTTCAATAAAACAATAAAGACTTTAAAATTACAAATACCAGAAGACTTTGGGTAGGTTAACTGAAAATCCCCAAATACTCCAAAACAAAGTAAAAGAATACATCATAACGTGTATCAAATGGAAAATTCACCTGAGAAAATTATAACAATCTAGAAAGTTGGTAATCCTATCAATTTCACTTTAAAAATAGATGAAAGTAAATAGAAACATAATAGTGGAAAAATTGTTTCCAAAAATAATGTAATTTGTCATCATTTAAGTGCTCAATTGATGATAAACACAATGTGTACTTACACAATGTTGAATAACAATTTATTGTTATTAGGTTAATAGCCACCTTTCAATTATGAAATTTCAGTGCAAATCAGTAAAAAAAATAATTTGCTACAAAACATAATGTGTAAACCAAGTTACACAGGTGAGACATTCTGTAAATTTTGATTCTGAATTCTTGATTATTTAACATATCTTTTGTAACCCCTTATGCTCTTAGCCTTTTCTACGTACAAAACACACAGTTTTATCTAAATCTTTACTAATGGGAAAATGAGATATTAACATTAAAATTAATATGACTAAGGAGGTTTCCATAATGTTCTGGTGGGCACACACATTATAAGTAATAGTCAAAAGTGCCATCACACATCTTGTAGTTTGTATTTTGCACACACACACCCACACATGTGCACACACGCACGCACGCACACACAAACACGCACGCACACACAAACACAAAAGTTCATTCTATCTTCTTTGCAAGTAATTTGTACTCTTTTTGTTTTCTTATATGTGTCCTCAAAACATACAGTTCTTTATGGAATTAATTTCACTTTGCTTGAATGGTAGTATGCTCGGACTTTTCGATATTGTTCAGTGAAGAACCATAAAAACATTTGTAATTTGAGTGTTTGAAATGATGACAGTTGTGCCACTGTTTCAACGGTGCTTTATTATGCAACCAGCAACCACCCAGGCCATTCATGGGAAATAAATTGGAAATTCAAATCAATGTAATGTCTCAGTTTTCATTTCAAGCCCCTCATACCTCAACACAATGACCATGTTTTTTTTTCAGAGAACACTGACAAATGTTAAAAATTGCATTTATCTAAAGAGTATGTTAATTGAACCACTCCTCTTGTCCATTAGAATATATTGTAGCTGATTAGCATTGTGTATGCTCTGAAGTCATTTTCCAACATGTGTATTTCAAGAACACATTAATTTTCATTTTTATGCTTAATTTGTAAGGGTTTGGTTTCGAGGTAAAATTATAGAAGAGCTGATGACACATTTAAAAGTGAAAAACTAACCCTAACTATGGGAAATATTAATTTTTTCATCAGAGAGGAAAGAGAGACACCTTGGTAGCAGTTCAAAAAGGGAGAGGAGCGATAAGCCACTTGAACTCCTGGATGAGAGGGAACCACCTGCTGTGAGGATGGAAGGAAACACAGACGAAGAGGAAGGTGTCAGAGTATAAGGTCAAAGACAGTATCCTGCAAGCACTGTGAAAGATGCAATCCAGAGATAACATAAGGACAGAGTGAGAAGTAAGGATGGAACTGATAAGAGATATGAACAAAGCAATTAAAACTGAAAAGCAGATAGGAAAAACATAAAAAAATTATCAGAGAGAGAGAGAGAGAGAGAGAGAGAGAGAGAGAGAGAGAGAGAGAGAGAGAGAGAGTAGATGGATATGGTGATAAAAATAGAATCAGTGAAATAATAAACAAAAATAAAAATGTTTACTAAAACACATATCAAAAAAAGTTTTGCGTCAACCCAGTTCCCAGAACTCCTGAAGATAGACGTTGACTGTGGATATTGTATCACAGACACAGTCCCTTTGACTGTTCAGAGATGTCACTAAACCCTCCCAAAGATGTAAACAACCATGCAGAAACAGTACCTATTAGACAGAGGGGGTCCGACAGCCAATCAGTTCCAGTCATTCCACCAGGAAGGAGGTACATGGCTCATGTTGTCTGTAATTCAAGCATGCCTAGATGGTGAACACCGAGGTTCGATCACATCTGCATTGTTACTTTGTGCCAGGAAGGGCTCTCAACAAGGGAAGCGTATGGGCATCTCAGAGTGAACCAAAGTGATGTTGTTCAGATATGGAGATACAGAGAGACAGGAACTGTTGACAACATGTCTCGCTAAAGCCACCCAAGGGCTATTACTGCAGTGAAAAATGGAAATGAGCATTTGGCATCATTGGCCGGGAGGCCCCTTACAGGGTAGGTCCGGCCGCCTCGGTGCAGGTCTTATTACATTCAACACCACATTGGGCGACCTGCGTGCTGAATGGGGATGAAATGATGATGAAGAAAACACAACACCCAGTCCCTGAGCGGAGAAAATCCCCAACCCAGCCAGGAATCGAACCCAGGTCCCTTAGGACAGCAGTCTGATTACTGCAGTGGATGACAGCTACCTACGGATTATGGCCCAGAGGAACCCTGACAGCAACACCACCATGTTGAATAATGCTTTTCGTGCAGCCACAGGAAGTCATGTTACAACTCAAACTGTGTGCAATAGGCTGCGTGATGCACAACTTCACTCCCAACATCCATGGTGAGGTCCATCTTTACAATCATGACACCATGGAGAGCAGCACAGATGGGCCCAACAAACATGTCAAATGGACCGCTCAGGATTGGCATCACATTTTCTTCACCGATGAGTGTTGCTTATGCCTTCAACCAGACAATCGTTGGAAACGTGTTTGGAGGCAACCCGCTCAGGCTGAATGCCTTAGACACACTGTCCAGCGAGTGCAGGAAGGTGGAGGTTCTCTGATGTTTTGGGGTGGCATTATGTGGGGCCAACATATGTCACTGGTGATCATGGAAGGCTCCGTAATGGCTGCACGATATTTGAATGCCATCCCCCGACCTGTATAGTGCTATCATATTGGCAGCACATTGGTGAGGCATTCGTCTTCATGGACGACAGTTCGCGCCCCCATCGTACACATCTTGTGAATGACTTCCTTCAGGATAATGACATCGCTCAACTAGAGTGGCCATCATGTTCTCCAGACATCAACCCAACGAAGATGACTGGGATAGATTGAAAAGAGCTGATTATGGCTGACGTGACCTACCAACCACTCTGAGGGATTACGCTGAATCAACGTTGAGGAGTGGGGCACTCTGGAGGAGTGGGACACTCTGGAGTTTTGATGAACTTGTGGACAGTATGCCATGACGAATACAGGCATGCATCAATGCAAGAGGATGTGCTACTGGGTATTAGAGGTACTGGTGTGTACAGCAATCTGGACCACTACCTGTGAAGGTCTTGCTGTATGACAGTACAACATACAATGTGTGGTTTTTATGAGCAATAAAAAGGGCAGAAACGATGTTCATCTCTATTCAAATTTTCTGCACAGGTTCAGAAACCCTCAGAACTGAGGTGACGTAAAACTTTTTTTGATGTGTGTATATGAACATAAAAGGAAGTTGAGGGGAGGGGAGATTGCATATTTATTGAGGTTAAATCCAGAAAGAAGGCACAATTTGACAATATGTGGGAGAGTGAGGCCTCATTTCCAGAATTCATCTCATGTGGGAGGATCCAAATAGCCACTATGGTGTACCAAGCACTCAGACCCCTCCAGTCATGAAGCAGAGCATACTAAGCAGGTAGGTACTGAGTGCCCCCAGGGCAAACAGCATTTTTGTGTCCTTTAACACACTCAGCCAGTTTCATGGTGATCATTCTTTTCTAAAATGTCCTTCAGTAAAGATATGGAAGTTGCTAACAAATATGATACATGCTTTCACATTGCACTGTGCAATTTATGTTGTAGGATTTATCAGTGCTGTAAAAGTTGTAATGGGTTGGTATGGAAAATGACAAGATTTCTGCCACCAAATACAAAGTTACCTGGCAGTTTTCTTATAACAGCTACAATGCTGTAGGGTTCACAGTCTCATCTACAGCATAGGATGACACACCTCTATTCTTCCCTTCCTCAGCATTAAACAAATGTAGGATCCTAAATAACTCAAAAATGTATTTTTGTGACAATGATAATAAAAGTGTATCAAATTGTATTTTTATGTAACTACCATCAGTAACTAACAACTGTCATGAAAAAATAAATATTAAGCAATTATGATAAAATATTTTATTGTAATCAGTTTGGCTAGGGAGCTATTTTATATAAACAATTAATAACCAACAGGTACAAAAGAATTCAGTGTTTAAAAAGAAGAATATCAAAAACATACCTCCCGTAAGTGTGGTTCGAGAGTAGGGTCCAGGAATCCCCAAGTATTTGACACCACAACAATAACTAGGCTTATCACTATCACTGAAGGCAGTTTCACCAGGTGCAGCAGTGAACCAGTATGTTTGTTTATAGATCCAGCTACAAAACAAAGCCAAAACTTCAATCAAAATATGCAATTTTTCACAGTCACTCAAGAATTCCAGATGACAGTAATTTTATTGGCACAAGGATGGGTCCCCCCAACACGCGCGCGCGCGCGCGCGCGCACACACACACACACACACACACACACACACACACACACACACACAAGCTATGATTACCTGCCACTTCAACCAAACCGATGTTCAAAACTATTGTATCCTTTTGAAACTGATTATACTAAGGAACTACATTGTGCAACAGAGTTAAAGGATTACTCTTGCAGGATCCCAAAACTGACTTCCATTGCAGTACATAAGTTTGAAATTTGCCTCAAAGGTATCTACAACATCCCTCTATAATAGTGCAAAAGTATGGCTCCATGCAGCATCACCCATGGGCTTGGTGATGCTTCAAACAGCATGGTGGTGACATATGCGGAAAAAAAGGCCACAGTTCAAAAGCTCATGTGAGCTGTAATGTGGGTTAATGATGCCACGTGGGCACCAAATTTGACCTCAGTTCTGCCCAACACCACAGTGTACATGTCGATGATGAGACAGTTATCACAGCCCTTCTTACCCACTTTTCATCCCTTCCTTTGACACCTCTGTGAGGGGGGTCAAGATGATGACACCCAGCACTGCAGCCATGCACTGTTTTGATGGGTGGGTGATGAAAACATTTCAAATACACCACTGCTAGGAACCAACAATAATGTTTTCCTTGACCAACCATAAGAAAACTGCCTGATTTCAATACTGTGTGTGACTTCCATCACAAAAGCATCAAAAGAAGGGATGACATGTGGGTAAGAAGAGCTACAAAACCCTTCTCATCATGTGGCACGTCCCCGGTGGTGTTGGGCAGAATTATGGTGAAATTTGATGCCAATGTGACATCGTTAAACCACCTTGCAGCTTACATGAACTCTTGCACTGTGACCATTTTCACATATGTGTCAACAGCTCACTGTGTGAAGATCACCAAGCGCAAGGGTGACATTGCAGGGTGCCACACTTTTACACCATTACAGAGGAAGGTTTTAGCACTTTTCAGACAAATTTCAAACTTATACAGCATAATGGGAGACAGTTACGTGGTTCTGAAAATGTGATCCTTTAGTTTTGTTGCACAGTGTATTTGTTGCGGTGCATTAGCACATTGTTACTATTTACCTTGTGTTGCGTCCTTGTAACTTCAACACTGATCGGCTCATAAAAAGTGGATAAGCAACTGAACTGAAAGGGCTAACACATAAGAGCATATTTTGAGATACTGCATATCTTACGTCTGGTTAAAATGAAAACCAAAACTATAATAAGACAAAACAGTTTATATAGTACATAGGCCTTTTTAGTGATTAACAGAGAACTACTACTTACTATCATGTCACACATTCAAAAACACAATCAATAAAATGATCAGGCTATTTCTCACTGAACAGAGGGTTAGCAATTTCTTCTGCTGACCACTTCAGTTAAAGACATGTTCCTTTGCTACACTGCAAAAAGTAATGTAAAAAGTCCAGCACAAATTGGAAAAAATGTTACAAACATCTCAAGTTTCCAAATGTGTCAGTTCATCAAAATTGTGCAGTCTTAACATGAGTCTCATTAACATCATATTCTGGCAAAGTGTACATAGAAACTCAAACTTGGATCAAAAATGTCTTTGCTTAATTTAATTATTGGTTTCAATCATTACAATCATCATCAGATTCACCTGTCTCTTAATATAAGTAAAATGTTGAATTGCTGCAGTCTTGAAGGTGATCATGCATGACACCCCTCATCAATTCTGGCAAAGTGTCTGTGTTGACTTAATACAGGCAGTGCCAGTACCAATCCAAGACCTACTACGGCTTCGATGGATGGGAGAGGCCACATTAGTGTGCAAGCAGTTAACCAGGTTGTGCCTGTGTACTATATGGACGGCTCTCAACTGGGAGTACTCACAATGTATAGTGACCAGTAACAGGTCCCCAGCAGAGGTCCCTTGGTAGCATCCCCTCGTAGCCTGCATCTCTATTCACTAGATTATCATTAGTCCTAATGTTGATGGCTTCCTTTATAATGTCATCCAAAAATCCTCTGGTCCTGCATGACACTCTGCTTCATTCAAAACTGAATATGAGCCGATCAGCTCAATGAAAGTGGATGACCATGTGTAAAGCAGAGAATACATTTTTCATGGTGCATCTCCTTTATACATTCATGTAATGGTTTCTGGTCTAGAGCCTAAGAAAGATTCTAAAGGTCCAAATTAAGTAAAATATGAATCACTTATGGTAAAAACACACAGTGTATATGATGTTTTGTAAGAGGAAAGGAAGAGTGACATTTTAAATAAAGGTTTTGTTATCACAACATATGTCTGTACTGGTGTTGTTGTTTTTTTTTTTTTTAATTCTATCTGGGATCATATAAGGAACTACCAAGATTCTCTGCGACTTGCATCCTTTGTACTGAGTCAAAAAAGGAACTGACACACTTTTAGCAACATTATAAGGAAACAAAATGAATGCTTTGACTGCTGTTTTGGTATTTGAGAAATTGTGGTACTAGAAACCAAATTGTGACAGTCTGATTCCACTCTTTAGGAAAAGTTACTGGGAGCATGCATTCATGCCTAAGGGCTTAAGGTGTGCTAATAGCTATTTCGATTTTCATCTGGGTAGACATAGACCTTGATGGTATGTTTATTCAAACCTCTAGAGGACACAAACTCAAGAGTCCTTCTCAAGCACACAGCCATAGATCTTTTTCTTTTAAAAAAAAAGTGAATAATTAATGTAGGGAGGACAGCTCTGGCAGAATGCAAGTACTTCATGAGAACAGGAGGCCACTTACCAAACAACAGATATGTTCAGTCACAGACATGCAAACACGAAAGAGAAAGGAAACTTGCTGGCTTTCGTAATACATCCTTTACTGAGCTAGAGTCAAAAACAGACATCTTATATTGTGTTGGCTGAACACTAAATGCTAGGATTGGTTTCAGCATTTCAACTAGTGCATTCTGATCATTGTGTGTCCTCTTGGTACAATGTAGGTGTGTGTGTGTGTGTGTGTGTGTGTGTGTGTGTGTGTGTGTGTGTGTGTGTGTGTGTGTGCACACAGAAAAGCTAGTGGTGGATAAGATTGCAGAGATTGTGGAGCAGCAATTGAACTCTAGCATTTTGTGCTCAGCTAAATGTTGTGTCACTGGGTGGTCAATTTTGTTCTTCACCACAGTTTGGTGGTGTCCATTCATTCTGGCGACAGCTGGTTGGTTGTCATACAGACATAAAAATCTGTGCAGTGACTGCACCAGAGTTGGTATGTTACATAGCTTCTTTCACAGTTAGCTCTGTCTCTGGTGGGACAGGATAAGCCTGCAACAGGACTGGAGTAGGAAGAGCTATGTGGGTTGATTGATCAGTTCTTTCACCTGGCTCTTCCAAGTAGCAAGAGTTTCCAGCTTGCAATGAAGGCCATTTTCCAGCAGGCACTGGAAAACTGACTGAATGTTCTGTAAATGATCTTCCCAAGTAGGGTCTGTGACCCAGATCATCATCAAAGTAATTCACACAACTGGGATTGTCCAAAACAACTGCTCAAAATATTCTTGGTAAATTTCTGGTGCAGACGAGATTCCAAAAGGCAATCGATTAAACTGGTAAAGGCCACAGGAAGTGTTGGGAGCAGGGAAGTCTAAGAAACTGTGTGCAACAGCAACTGCAGATAAGCATCATTCAGGTCGATGCGGGAAAGATACTGCCCCCTCCCCCTCCCAACAACTTTGCTAGCAACTCTGCCTGCCTATCTGAAATTCAACCAGCCACCAGCCCACAATCACTGTTGTGGAAATGTTGCGTCCATGCTCGGCCTAACTATACACTATGAAAACAGGGGAAGAGAAACAGTAAAAAAAAGAAAAAAAAAAAAAACAGGATTGTCGCACATGCAATAGAGTCCTTCATCACCACTTCAGTATCTGCAGTAGGTGGACAACACTGCTACTTGACACAGACAGTATGGGTCCTACAATGGCTGATGGTCATTTGGTAACAAACTGGGAACAGAAATCTGTGAGTGGAATAAACTCAACATGCTAACTGAACTATAGGAAGTAGAGCATCCAAATCCATGTAGAAACATGCATGACAATATACCCAGCATGGAGCTGGCACACGTGGCTCATGTCTGAACACACAACAATTCTCGACACAAGTGCGAGGCTAGGTCTGGAGTGGTTGAACTGCACTAGAGCAATGGTCTCCTCCGCTTACTGCTGCTCGTAGGTAAACACCTCTTTCAGTGGGTCTGCCAACATGACATGATATGTACAAAATCCACGGCATGTTTCTGAACTAATCCACTGTTCAACTCATGCCAGCTCATCCACCTCCATCAGGGCATCTGCTGGCAATAGTATTAAAATAAGTCTATGGGCAACAACACTGGTGTTTCTCCAGCAGCCTGATGGCAGAATTCGTGTTTGTGGAGACTTTAAATAACTATCAATGCTATATCAGTTGTTGAGACTCATTCCATTTCGTGCCCTGAGGATGTTGTGTCAAAACTAGTAGAAGGGAAATATTTTTCCAGAATTGATGTAACAGAGAGTTATCTACAAATACCATTAAGTGAAGTTTTGAAGCACTTCATGGACATCAATTCTCCCTTAAGCATCTATCATTAAAATTGCCTCCCTTCTTATGTGGCTGGTGTCCCTGTACTTTTTAACAATTATGTAGAAAAGTTTATCTGGAAGTCTTCTGCTACCTGCTAACTACCTGGATGACATCATCATTACCACTGAAATGAGGGAAGCACACCTATGTAATTTTTGCCTTCCTCTCCAAACCTTAAAATGCAATAGTTTCTGTTCCTAGTTGAAGAAATGTGAATTCTGTTAAATTAGAAGCAGACCATCTGGCACACTTGCTTTATATGTATGGCTTATGCCCAATGCATAAAAACTTTGATGGAATCATCGAAGTCCCTCCTCCACCTAATATTAAAGAAACACAATCCTTCATGGATAAAGTCAGTTATCTATCTCTCAGACATCAGCTACATCCGAAGATGCCAATCTGCTCAGAAAAATGATGCCAAATTTCAGTGGAGCACTTCTTGCCAACAAGTTTTTGATCACTTAAAGAGTAGCCTTTGCTGTGGACCATGCCTAGCCACATTTACACCACAAAACTATTGGCCCTGCCACCCAAGCCTAACAATTCGGCATTGGTACAGTTTTATTGGACAAAATATCCTTAAAGGCCAGAACATCCCAAAGCATATGCCTCACAAACATTACATTTCACTCTACTCAGCTATAGCTAAGTTTTCATAAAAAACAATTATCTATAATTTTTGGCATTCAACTGTTTCACAATTTCCTCTACAAAGTGAAATTCCATCTAATTATCAACCACAATCTTCTGGCCACCCTATTGGACCTCACAGCTGTATACTGAAGAAAACAGCTCGGTGATTACATAGGTGGGCCCTATTTCTAAGCAAGTACCAACACCATATCCACAAAATATCCACCTCTCAACACATCAATGCACTCTCCCTGCTCCCCCTGGTTCCCAACACAGACTCTGAACTACTACTTTTTCTGTCTGTAGTTTATGATAATGTGATACACAAATTCAATGTACGTGGTATTATTTTTACTCTTGTGGGAGTCCCTTTTATGTCTTATGGTTGTTACAGTGGAAATTATTTGCTTGCTTCAGGATGCTCTAATCTTTTATATTAATTATTTTATTACAAAGGTTATTGGACAGTTCTCGTTCTGCTCCATCATTCATCGGATATTCACCAGTTGGGTCAAACCTCTTCCTCCCCAACTGCATACTTAGCTACTGCACAGCTGCAAGTAAACATTTGTACATGGTGCAATGTTGTCTTCTCAAAAAACAAATAATTCTTCTTTCGTTTCCTTTCTTCTAGATGCACTGTTAGTTCATTTCTTCCATAGTTTATCTTCTCTGTTTTTGTTTCTTCTGCATCCTATTTATCCTTTATTCATCTTTCACCAATATGATTGAATGATGATTCCGTCTTATAAGTATCGCATATGACTGCATCCATACAGTACAACTGTTCCTTAAGTTCAAATTCCAACAGCACTAGGCATTCGCAGGTTTTCCATAATCCTTCAAAAGGAACCTTCTATTATCAAAGCCATTAACCCATAAACCTGTGCTCTAAAATCCTGTGTCCAATACTCATTATATATGCTACTTGATACTGTAGAAAGGCTGACACACTGAATCTCTTCAGTTCTTGTTACTCATCCACAAAGTTTATCTTCAATAATTTGAGTAACTAACACATTATTCTTTATTATAGTTTCTTCTTCTCATAAGTCATTCCATTCGTCATTTAATTTTCATGTTCCAATGTTGTAAACTGACTGCACACCACTAGCTGCTTATGGCCTTACAGATTTCATTCCAGAAACTAGCAAGAGTTTCCTGTATTCTCATTGGTTAATTGATTTTTATTTATTTATTTGCCCATTCTCGTCTTCCATTCTTAGTATTCTTCATTGCTCATGCCATGCCTTTCTTCTCTTTCAGTTATCTTCTGCACTGCTGCATTCACGATCCCATGCCCACTGATTATTGTCTGTTTCTCTTTGGTAGTGCAGACTGCTGCCTGTGCCTGTCAAAAACCTTGTTTTGCATGTCTGGCTGTTCCTTTATGCTTCTTTGCCGCATTAGTAGTATTCTTTCTTGTTGCATCACTTATATACCCTTGCCTATTAGGTGGCCACGTACTTCACATTCAGTTTTGCTCCACTGTCACTGTTACCATGCCTGTTTGATGACTGCATACTTTGCATTGGAGTCCCTACACCAACAAGTGCACTATATTTCATTTGTCATGCTGCATGTCCAGAAATTGATTTCTTTTGAGTTCTCTTTCCAATAATGCACTCTCTTTCACGTGGAACTTCTTAAATTTGTAGCTTTGTATGAAATCCACTTGAGGGTTGTTTCTAACAGCTATTGCAGTTTGTCTGCTAACCAAATCTCCTTCCAGACAAAATTAATGACTCACTGCTTGTTCTACGAGTTTTCCCACCATTTATTGTATGGTGTCTGCTTTCTGTTCTACCTGCAATACACATAATGTAACATGCTTTTGCTTCTGTGTGTTTTCCTGTACCTGTGCTTTTACACTGTGTACACTCTTCAGCATTGCTTCACGGTGTTTTTCTGTGATTTCCTGGATTTTGTTTCGTGTTCCCCTAACTGTGACTTTATTTTATCATTAGTTTTATGTTTCTCTTCTTGTACCAATTTTATTTTCTCATCTACTCCTCACAAATACTTGTCAGAAATATTATGCAAGCAGCTATAGTCTTTATTATATCCAGCTTTGTCACACACTGTTTTGACACTATTATAGCCTGCTGCAGCAATTATAATATTTTCGTAACACAGCAATTCTAATTACTCACTACAATGATTCTAATTACTCACCTATAGTACTTGCAACATTAAAATTTGTCATTTTCTGCTAATGGTGGATGCTGTGTGCTGTGATATTGCATTTGCTCATTCAGTGTGTGTTCATAATGCAATCCAGCCTCTTTTTCTTTTTCTTCCTTCATTCTTCCCTTGCTGCACCTACAGTCGTTTTCAGTTATGTTTTTCATGTGCAGTAATCCAAGTTTCAGGTTTGATTTTCTTGCAGCCATTGCATCCAAATACTGAAGCACTTCTGTGCTGTCCAAGGGAGTTCACTGTAACTGCTCCTCCACAGTGGTTGTGTCAGAAGATTTGGCAGTTCACTTCTGTCACAGAAAGACATTTTTAAGGCCTGAAGCCAGTTTTAAATTAATGTTGATTCTTGAGTACTGGCTTCTTTACTTTACTGTCATATAGGTCTGGCCTGAAACTTTTATCTTGATGCCATTAACAGATAGCTTTATTCCCAAGGTACACATATGATGTTAATAAAAGTTCCAAATCATGTACCTCAGTGACATGTGTCCTATCGAACTATTACTCCCATTACTCCACGTAACTAAGCCAGTAACACACAAAAATGATAAGAAACACCTCTGAAAATCAGAACAGTTTTTTTCTAGACAGTGTTATAGAAAAGTCTCTCTTATGTCTTAAGTTTGTTTACAGTACATTAGCATTCTCAAGATTCCATAACTTCACTTAAGTTAGGCACTGCTTTTTTGATGCAGTTCGGTCACTGAAAATATTTATATGTTGTCTCATTTCATACAAAACAAACACAAATTAGCCATCATTAATGCCCACAACTATATTCTGCAGCTGACTGGGTACCCTTACAAAGAAGTCAACCAAAAGCATACAAAACTCTGCATCATTAATGTGATGTTGCAATCACTCACATTTATGACTTTTTCAGGTAAACGAAACTTGGCAAAATGAGGTTTTCAGCAGGGTACTGAGACGTGGTAAAATTTGCTGTTTTGAAGAGCGCGCCGCAGCTCATAGTGTTAAGCAATCACCCTCCGTTTCTCGTGGTGGTGCCGCTGTGGCAATCGCAGCTTTGGTGTCTCCCTCTGGTGTGAAAGGGGAAAGGTAGCCTGTTGACATGCATTTAAGAGGCACTGGAGTGCTAGTATGTGTTAGGCCGCCAGTCTGCTCGAGTTTGTTCAGGCAATGGTCACTGGCGGTTGGATCGACCAGTTGGTCAGTTGCGCACTGAGACACAAGATAACTTGACCGTCTTGAGCATCGGCGCATATGAGGTCGCCACGTCAGTCCAGTGGGATGCGCTGTATAGCGAGGAATAAATTGTAACTTGATATTTAGAGGGTGCTTTCTGATTATAATTTTTAAATTAGTTTTTTTTACGTAGAAAGGGTTTTAAGAATAAAATTTCCATTTGTTGAAATTTAATTTGTTTTCACCAGTTACCCACTGGCAACTACTTCCACGATCACATAGTGTGATTAAATGTGTTAATGTTCTTGATGAATCGTTAGTAAATGAAGTAAATTCTTTAAGAAAAGATTTTGAAAGTAAATCCACGGTTCAGGTACAACTGCATCGCCTAGGTTATTTTTACCTTCAAGTACAAAGAGCTTAATTAATTTTATGTTAGGCCTGGTGGTCTAGTGTTGAAGCATGTGCCTGGACCTAGGAGGTCGTGGTATCGAATCCCAGTTGGACCATGGAAATTTTCAGTCTGTCATTAAGCTAGCCTTCACCTCTCAACAACATGAGGAGTCCCCAGAAATGACACATGGCTTGGATTCCACATTAAATTGTAAGTCCCCACTCCCTAGTTGGATTTGTCTTAAAATTAATTGAAATAATATAAACTTATATTTGCTAAATACATTTTCAAATCAAACCATTTTGGTACATATTAAAATGTCCTAATAAAATTATACTTTATAATTGATTGTTGATGGCCTGATAATCATGCTTCATAATCAATGTAAGAATAATCACAAATTTTGTATTTTGCAACTTACCACCAGTTGAAGGAAGCAGGCAAAAGTTTATTGGAACTGTAGCAACCATAAGGATTCCCAGGGAGTAAAAAGGCAGTTCAAATCCTCCGATCTGAAAGAGGAATTTTGCAGATAAACAGGCAGAAGAGGCCAATAAAATTGCAATATATTGTACATTGCAATACTGTGACCATACACAGTGGCATGACCACTGAGGAGCTTTGAATTCACATATTTAAAACATAAGTTCCAAGAACCTCACACCAATCAATCATTCATCATGTTCCATAGCTCCCATCAAGAAGGAAAACTTTCACAGACATGGGATGAGACAAAGTCTTCTTCTTCTTCTTCTTCTTCTTCTTCTTCTTCTTCTTCTTCCTAGCACCTTTCCACTGGAGTGGGTATCTGCTTTCTGGGTCAATGCATACCTTTTTTTAAGGTCAAACACATCCTGTGAATTCAGGATCCTTGGTATTCAATCTGTGTTTATAGTCAAGGTACACATCAACATAACAGAAAATCAAACAATGGGAAGTCCAGGATAGAATAACAACAACATTAAAAGAATGGATTGTTTATCACCACACAGAGGAAACACTGAGTAAGAGATAGTCACAATGAAAGAGACTGCTAAACATTTAAGCTTTTGGACAAAAAAGTCCTTCTTTGGAAATAGAAAACACACATGCATGCTTTCACACAAGCACAACTCACACACGAATGGCCACTTCCCACTGTCTCCGGATGCTGAGGCCTGACTGCACCCCAAGAGAATATCTGTATGGAAGAAGAACTTTTTTGTCGAAAGACTTGAACATTTCGCAGTCTTTTTCATTGTGCCTGTCTGTGACTCAAGGCATAACCCAAAGAGGTGAGCAGTTATCTATCCTTTTGATATTGTTGTTAACATATACTGATCAACAACATTATGACCACTTACCAAACAGCTGGTATGTCCACCTTTGGCATGGATAACAGCAACAATGCATCATAGCACGTAAGTAATGAGGCCTTGGTAGGATGCTGGAGGGAGATGGCACCACACCTGCACACACAAGTCACTTAATTCCTTGACATTCCAGGGAACGTGGTGGTGAGCTCTGATACCACATTCAATCACATCCCAGATGTGTCTGATTATGTTCAGATCTGGCGAGTTGAGGGGCCAGCACATCAAGCAGAACTCACCACATTGTTCCTCAAAACACTCCATTACATTCCTGAGCTTGTGATATGGTGCATTCATTATCTTGTTGAAAAATACCATTGCCATTGGGAAACATGATAGTCATGAAGCAGTGTATGTTGTCAGCAAATGATGTACCATATTCCTTGGCTGTCATGGGGCCTTGTACGAACTCTACTGGACCCATGGATGCCCATGTGAATGTTCTCAAGAGCATAATGCAACTGCTGCCAGTTTGTCTCCATCCCGCAGTATAGGTGTCAAGGAGTTGTTCCCCTGGAAGACAATGGTTTTGGGTGTGATGAAGAAGGTATTGGAATTCATCAAACCATGCAATGCTCTGCCACTGTGCCAATGTACAGTGGCGATGGTCACATGCCCGTTTCAGTAGTAGTTACTGATGTCGTGGTGTTACCAATGGCACATGCATGGGTCATTAGCTGCAGAGGCCAATGGTTAGGAGCATTCAGTGCACTATGTGTTCATACATACTTGTACTTTACACAGCATTAAAGTCTGATGTTAATTCTGCCACAGTTTGCCACCTGTCCTGTTTCATCAGTCTGCCCAGCCTACAACGTCCGGCATCTGTAATGAGTGGTGGCTGCCCAACCCCCATGATATCTACATCTCTATCATATTTGGCAAGCCACTTAATGGTGGCGGTTCCACTCGCAAATAGTGTGTGGGAAGAATGACTGTCGATAAGCCCCTATATTGGCTCTAATTTCTCAAATTCTCTCCTCGTGGTCATTACATGAGACGTATGTTGGTAGAAGTGATATGTTGTCTGACTCTTCCCGGCAAGTGCTCTCTCAAAATTTGAATAGTAAATCTCTCCATGATATACAATGCCTTTCTTGTAATGTCTGCCAATTGAGTTTGTTGAGCATCTCCATAATGTTCTTGCACCAGCTAAATGATCTGGTGACAATACACCCCACTCTTCGTTGGACCTTCTCTATCTCCTCTATCAGTCCTACCTGGTAGGGACTTCAGATAGATGAACAGTACAAGAAACGGCCAAACGAGTGTCTTAGAAGCTACCTTCTTCATGGACACATTACATTTCCTTAATATTCTTCCTATGAATCTGAGTTGGCACCTGCTTTCCCCACTAATTGTTTTAAATGGTCATTCCACTTAAGGTTGCTCTGGATAGTTACTCCTAGATATTTCACAGTAGATACTGTTTCCAGGGGTTTGTCATCAATAGTGTAACTGTACTGTAGTAGATTTTTCTTCCTATCTATGCCCAATATGTTACTAGATAGGTTGAGGAGGGTGAAGGGTGGTGGGGAATGGGAACTGGCAGTTGGTAAGAAGGCAGCTAGAAAGAGGAGGTATTCAGACAGTTTTACCTTGCCTACATGCAATAGATATGATTAACTGTCAGAGTTGAGTGGAGAGGAGCCTCATGTAGCTGTAGATGTAGTCTTCAGCAACCAGGAGGCCTAGGTTAGTTGCAAAGTCTAGCAGAAAGAAGGAGGTTCTGCTGCTAGGTAGTTCCCATGGTAGAGGTGTGGGCCAGCAGTTGCAGGAAGTGTTGGGGAGTGAGTTCCAGGTCACCAGCATTGTGAAGCCTCAGGTGACTGACAGCATAGGGGAGTTATGTAAGAATTTTACAAAGGAGGATCAGGTAGTGATAGTGGATGGAGCAAGGAACAGTCTTGACAGGGACGGGGAATATGATGTAGGTGGTGACCTGGTTAAGATAGCTACTCAAACTGGTGGCACTAATGTGCATTTCGTGCAACTGTTTCAGCATCATGATCAGCCTCACCTTAATGCGGCTGTTAGGTGCGTTAATGTGGGGCTGGGGAGGGCACTGTGGCAGAGGGCATGGGTCACTTCTCAGTGGTCCCAGTTGGGTCTATCAGTAGATCAGGTTTCACTAGGCACGTCTTGCACCTCAATAGGTATGGAAAGGGGAGGCTGGCTACGCTTCTAGGTGACAGTGTAGTGGTGGTGGTGGTGGTAGTGGTGGTGGTGTCACTCATGGAAAAATTCCTGTAGTAATTGGTGTTAGAGCCGCACCTTTTTTAGACTGAAGTCAGCCAATAGGTACACCTGCTTAAAGGAAGTCCCTCTAACAAAGGGCTCACCTTCTGAGGATGTAATGTTTCCAAGTAGAGAAGGAATAAGCATATTTCATCAAAATATAAGAGATATTAGAGATAAAGTTAGTGAACTGGTTATAGATGTTGACTTTGAAATTATTGGTATATCAGAGCACCACTTAAATAATTTCACAATTCAGAAGCTTCCTTTACCAAGCTACAGATTAGCTGGCTGTTTCTCAAGGAGTTCCTTGCAGGGTGGGGGAATGGCTATGTACGTAAAAAACAGTATTCCATCTGAGTCCATAGACGTATCACGACACTGCACTGAACAGATATTTGAATGTTGTGCAACGGTAGTTGAATTTAGTGAAACTAAACTAATTTTTGTTGTTAATGTGTCCCCTAACTCCGACTTCAGAGCGTTTTTGCTCAAGCTAGAGACGGTTCTTAATTTACTTTGTAGGAAGTACCAGAGACTAGTAATATGTGGTGACTTCAACATAAATTTTGTATATGATGGTGCAAGAAAAAAGGATGTTGGTAGATCTCCTATATTCATATGATCTGATGCAGACTGTGTTTTTTCGAACTAGGGTGCAGGGGAACAGTAGCACAGCCGTAGACAATATTTTTATTCATTCTTCATTACTAGATGGGCATTCTGTTAGTAAAAACATGAATGGACTTTCAGACCACGATGCACAAATTTTAACACTAATAGGCTTTTGTACACAAACCAATGTCATATTTAATTAAAAGTTATGTCGGGAAGTTAATCCAACAGCAATAGAGAGTTTTATAAACCTTGTCAAGGAACAAGAGTGGCAGGATGTTTATAGTGCCAATAACATAGATGGTAAATACAATGCTTTCCTCGACACATTTCTCATGCTCTTTGAGAGTTGCTTTCCATTAGAACATTCTAAATGGGGTACTAGCAGTAATGGGCAGCCTGGGTGGCTGACTACTGGGATAAGGATATCATCTAGAACAAAGCGGGAATTATATCAAAATGTTAGAAGTAGTCATAATCAAGCTACAGTAGCCCATTACAAACAGTATTGTAAGGTGCTTAAAAATGTTATTAGAAAGGCAAAGGGTATGCGGTACGCAAATAGAATAGCTAATTCACAGGATAAAATTAAAACCATATGGTCAGTTGTGAAGCATATGTCTGGTGAGCAGCACAAGGTGGACGATATAAAGTCAGTTCACAATAAAAATATTTCTGTTAATGATAAATCAGATATATCCACAGTATAATAATCATTTTCTGAGCATTGCTGGTGAATTAAATAAAAATTTTGTTTCTACAGGAAATCATATAACTTTCTTGGCAAATGCCTTTCCGAGATTGGTGTCTGAAATACTCCTCTGTGATACAGACAAGAGGGAGATTGAATCAATAATTAAATCATTGAAGACTAAGGACTCTCATGGTTATGATGGAGTGATTAGCAGAATATTAAAGTACTGTACTGCACATGTTAACCCTGTATTTAGCCATATTTGTAATTTTTCCTTTAGGAATGGTCAGTTTCCTGAGCGATTGAAGTACTCAGTAGTAAAGCCCCTTTATAAAAAGGGACAAAGGGATAATGTAGATAATTTTAGACCTATTTCTATGCCATCAGTGTTTGGTAAAGTTATTGAAAAGGCTGTGTATGTAAGGATAATTGATCATTTCATATCACACGATTTGCTATCAAATGTACAGTTCGGCTTTAGAAGTCATTTAACAACTGAAAATGCTATATTCTCTTTGTGGTGTCACCACCAGACACCACACTTGCTAGGTGGTAGCTTTAAATCAGCCGCGGTCCATTAGTACATGTCGGACCCGCGTGTCGCCACTGTCAGTAATTGCAGACCGAGCGCCACCACACGGCAGGTCTTGAGAGACGTACTAGGACTCGCCCCAGTTGTACGGACGACTTTGCTAGCGACTACACTGACGAAGCCTTTCTCTCATTTGCCGAGAGACAGTTAGAATAGCCTTCAGCTAAGTCCATGGCTACGACCTAGCAAGGCGCCATTAACCATATCTAGAGAGAGTCTCACTTGTATCATCAAGAATGCTGTATACAAATGATGGATTAAAGTTAAGTATTCCAGCAGCTACGTACTTTTCTTTATAGCATTCATTACGTATCCTGTTTCAGACCTAAGCAAGCCTGCGTGAATTAAACGCGTGCCTTTCGGTTACCCGTCACTGCGGACTGGCTGTCTTGTCAGTCCGCAACACTCTTTGCTCTGTGAGGTACTGAAAGGGCTAAACAAAAGGTTTCGAATGCTAGGCATATTTTTTGATCTAACTAAGGCATTTGACTGTATTGATCACAAAATATTGCTCCAGAAGTTGGACCATTAAGGAATACAGGAAGTAGCTCACAACTGGTTCACCTTTTATTTTAGGAACAGGCAGCAAAAGGTCATTATTCACAATGCTGATAATGGCTGTGACGTTGGGTCTGAGTGGAGTACTGTCAAATGGGGAGGTGCCTCAGGGATCAGTGTTGGGGCTGATGACACTGGCTTGGTAGTAAAGGATGTTGTGTGCAACGCTGACTCTGTTTCAAATAGTGCAGTACATGACCTCAGTTCATGGCTTGTGGAAAATTAAATCACAGTAAGACTCAGTTTTTACAGTTTCTAACACACAATTCAACAAAACCTGATGTTTTAATTTTACAGAATGGGCATATGATTAGTGAAACTGAACAGTTCAAATTTCTAGGTGTTCAGATAGATAGTAAGCTGTTGTGGAAAGCCCACAATCAGGATCTTGTTCAAAAACTTAATATTGCCATTTTTACTATTCAAATGGTATCAGAAGTGAGTGACCATTCAACATGAAAATTAGTCTACTTTGCTTATTTTCATTTACTTATGTCGTATGGTATTATATTGTGGGGTAACTCGACCCATTGTAAAAGTATATTTTTGGCTCAGAAACGGGCAGTTCAGGCAATAAGTGGTGCGAGTTCATGAACATCTTGTCGACCTCTGTTCACGAGTCTGGGTATTTTGACATTGGCCTCTTAATATGTATATTCCGTATTGTTGTTTCTCGTAACCAATATTAGTTTATTACCAAGAATAAGCAGCTTTCACTCGGTTAATACCCGGCAGAAGTCAACCTGCATTTGGATCGGACTTCCTTAACTCTTGTACGAAAAGGTGTGCTGTATACTGTTGCATCCATTTTCAATAAGCTGCCACTTGAATTCAAAAATCTTAGCAGTAATCCATGCACTTTCAAATAGAAACTGAAGAGTTTCCTCATGTGTCACTCCTTCTATTCTGTCAAGGAGTTCCTTATTGTATTGCTGATAGCATTTACTTAAACTTATGGACTGACTCTTTTCAGGTTCATGAACATTTATTTTTATCTGTTATTACTTTTATGTTGTAATTTCATGTACTGACACATTCCATGACCTTGGAGATTTGCTCCTCAATTTGGTCCTACGGAACTTGGTGAGTAAATAAAAAAAATAAAAATTTATTTACATGCAGGGTCAACTGCCAAAGCCTGCACCATTTATCAGTTCTCTAGAGGTCATTCTGCAAACTATTACTATCTTCTGGCATTGCCACTTTGTTATAGACTATCGCATCATCTGTGAACAGCCTTAAAGGGCATCTGACGCTTCCTACTAGAACATTTATATAAATGGTAACTGTCCTATCACAATTCCTTGGGGTACTACAGAAATTACCTTTACATCTGCTGATTTTGTTCCATTAAGAGCAATGTGGTGAGTTCTATCTGCAAGGAAGTCTTGAATCTGGCTGTAACTCTGCTAACCACTTAGTCTACACAGTAAAATACACAGGTGTCATTTACTTCTTTACAGGAGCACACAGAGAAAAATTAAGTTACTGTTTATCAGACAACTGCTGCTGCGGCTACTGGTGTTCTTGCATCTGCTCAGCTCAGCATCTGCCAGTACACACTGGACGTGGTTGACCATATGTTGAAGAAACTCACCACAGCACTCCTCAAACACCTGACATGTCTTGCAGTTTCAAAAATGCTTGTGTTGAGCCTCTGGGCCATCACAATCTGATCTCAGCCAAACTGAGTTACTTCGCTTGTCTTCCCCATTCTACAGATGGGCAGCATGCTCTCTGATACTACATGCACTGTACTTGTGTCTGACTAGCAGCCATTCACCACCAGGTGATACTACAATCGCCCAGATGGGTTTATTTCGATAGTAGGTAGGTGGTCATAATGTTCTGACTGATCAGTGTATGACAAAGACATCATAGAAACTTATCTTGTATACTGTATTGACAATAAACTATCACTGTATTGTTTAATGCTATTCACACTTTTGCCATCTAAAATTAATAGAGTAAATTAGAAAAAAGTAGCTGGGTTTAAAGAAGCTCCTATTAGTGGCTTCATATTTACTTTCGAATATCTTAACATCAGTGTTCATAACTCTCTTCCGTACACATTTCAAAAGGCCAAATCTCCATGAATATTATTTCTGTGCCTTGTATTGTGACTGTATACATCACAGTTCAGTTGAAACAGGTTTTTACTATCAGCAACAAAAAAATATTTAAGGAGTAAATGTATTGGGAAATCAGTGTAAGAATCCCAAGGTCCTTCGAAATGCTTTTGCAAGATATATGGTTACATACTTCACACAATATTCTTAGTGTTCACTTCCACTGAATAAACATTTTATTTACTTTAGGTGAACTGATGTCAAAGATAATTCCATAAGATAACAGGATCTAAAAACATGCAGAATGAACCAACACATTTAGCATAGGTCAACACAATGAGAGATGCCTGCAAGGGGGTAACACAATTAACTTAGATTTTTGATAGGTTTATTCATGTGTGGATTTCATGTAATTTTACACACTGTGCTTCACTCAGTTTGTGGCCACCAATGTCTACCTCCGGTGGAGAAAAGCCATTGTCACTTGTTCAAAACAGCATAATATGAGCCTTTGTGAGACTCCATAAATATTTCATTCCAGTTCAGCAACTAATTTGACATTCCACATTCTTCTTGGGCACCGCCTTGTACTACAGTATCTCAGAATATGTCTTTGCTTTTGTTTGGCAAAAGACTGCATTCTATCAGAAGGTTAGCAACCACACAACAGACTGGTTGAAATCTATGTTCTCTCTCTCTCTCTCTCTCTCTCTCTTGGTACCATTGTAGAAATGTGTCCTATTAAATTGTTGTCCACAGCGAACAGTTCCTAAAACAGCGGTGGCCTGAGAGTGAATCTCATCTTCAAGACCTCCACCGCACATGGTGATCTTCATTGCACTCCTGCATGTTTACCAGTAACATCCACACACTTTCCAACAGGGCATTGTCCCAGTTTTTTCTTATCTCTTAGAATCCAGCATAGAACTTACTTGGTCAATTTCCCACCCATTCTCCTCGCTACACGTCCTACACACCTCCAATTCACTTTGTTAGATTACATTTACGTACTCCCTGAGGCACTTATTTGTTTACTTGTTTTTCCTAATAATTCCCAACAAGCACATCTCCTTTCTTCAATGGACAACTCTCAGTTTTTGAGTGGCTTTTGCATCAGAAGCCCATGTATTATTCTGATAATTCAAAACTGATTATAGACACTGGCTGCAAAGTTTTCATATTAAGACAATCTGGAAGTTCAGTTTGGAAAACCCTATTTAGTTTACCAAAATTTTCCAGGTCACATTTATTCTTCTGATTATTTCTTTTGTCACCCATCCAGTTGTTGCCTGAAGCTGCCGTAACCAAAACCCACCAACTTTTTCTAAGACTTCATTGTTAATTTTTACTGTTTTCTTTTCAATGTACGTATTATTAATTATTTCAGTGTTATCATAATTGATTTCAGACTACTTTCAAGCTTGTCCTATTAAGCTTTACATACACTTCGTATACCCTGAAAAACAAACAGAAAATTATCATCAGCAAAATGAAGGTGGATCAGAGGTTGGACAAAAATATGGAAACACCATGAGAGATGCACACTTGCACTTGAATGCAGTTGTTCCCCAAGCTTGCAGGTTGTGCTACTGTGTTTGACCATGAACGCCCTCTGTGCAATGTCCAGTGTCAGTCTGTGTAGCTGTGAGTGCATTATGTCGGAGCAAGTGAATTTGAATATGGGTAGATTCTTGGTGCTCATATG
Source organism: Schistocerca cancellata (assembly GCF_023864275.1). NCBI lineage: Eukaryota > Metazoa > Arthropoda > Insecta > Orthoptera > Acrididae > Schistocerca > Schistocerca cancellata. The sequence goes on along the minus strand of NC_064627.1, from coordinate 76,986,949 downwards.
ATGAATGCTTCCATAAACGAGGTAGCCAAAGTGTCTGGTATTTTATGAGACATGTAACAGAGATTTATACCACATACAGGAAAACTGGAAGTATGTCACCTGCTAAGTCATGATGTGGAAAAAACTGTGTTGGGTGATCATCAATCACTGGAGAGTACTGTGAGTAAAGATAAGAGGACAACAGCTGTAAAAGTCACTGCAGAACTGAATGTCACACTTGCATGACTGTCACCACCAAAACAACACAAAGGGAGCCCCAGAAACAAGAAATTGGAGGGTGAGCTTGAATTCCAAAATGACTCATAACTGATGGAAACCCTTGAAACATGGAAACATGATGCCAAAGCCATAAAACCTGTGCTATAGAGCAATAGAAGAATTTGATTTGGTCAGATGAGTCTTGTCTTACACTGTTTCCAAGTTTATATCCAAAGAGTGAAACATGGCAGGTGTTCAGTGATAATTTGGGCAGCTGTTATCATGGTATTCTACTGTGTTCGAAGAGGACAAGGCCCCTATTCACATAATCCAGGTTGAGTTTTGTGAGCACATCCCCTTGCCACTACAGTCACCCAATCTCAGTATTTATTGAGCCTTTGTGATCTACTTTGAAGAGAAGGGTGCATGATCACTATGCACGCTATCATTGTTACCTGAACTTTTTCCAGAAGAATGGTGTAAGATTCCTTGGAAACCCATACAGTGCCTGTATTTACTCATTTTGACATGAATGGAAGCTGTTTTCAATACCAACCAGTTTTCTACACTGTATTAGGCATGGTAACGTGTTGCATTTTTGGTGTTTCCTTATTTTTTCGTGACTGCCAAATGTTCCATAAATATGTATTCCTTCTTTGTCTGTCTGGATTTTATGATTTAAATCTATCTTTAGGGATACTGAGAAATGTTTTGGTGATATGGAATATCCCAGCTACTTTTGTACCTGCACCATGCTATGTAAAATTTCACTCATTAGTAACATGAGCCTTAGAAACTGAATTCCTAACATTACTTTTTTAACCATCCTGCCAGACAAACAAATGGAAGATATGCGCATATTAATATGTGTAATATCAACCATGTACATGCGCTGGTAAAACTGCTGATATTGCAGGCCAATCATGTGGTCTTCCATAATGGCTAATATATGGCCACCCAGCAGTATGCTGTCTCTCAGTTACTGTTAGCTGACTTTGCCTCCACAAGTGAAATTGTGACTGCTAATGCTGTTTACCAGGACTGATTCATACTTATGTGACATAGCACATTCGTGTTGAGAAAAAACAGAACACCCTGAATGACTAGAGATATGACATTCACACAGGATACGTACATTAGCGTTGCTATAATCTGAAGGTAATAGATCAGTGTGACTTGAGCAGATGTGCAGGATGCCTCACAGATGTATGCACAAATCACACCGTCAAATGAGTGACTTTGAAAGAGGGCGCTTTATTGGCATGAGAGAATGTGATGCACCAATCTGGGAAACTGCTACTCATGTGGGATGAAATATTTCAAAATATTGCAAAATGGTTCACGGTAGGCCGTAGAGCACATTGGGATGTGTTAGGTCACAAGACAGACTGGGCGCCCGAGGAGATTGACACCTTATCTGAATGACACTGCAGGACAATCAGCATCTTCCTCAGCTCTAGTGGAACAGTGGAACACATGGCACACTATCAGGGATGACAGTCCTTTGCCTTTTATTATGGCACTGGTTATGTGCGCGTCATCCATTTCTCTGCCTACCTTCGACAAATGTGCAGAAACATGCTAGATGGCAATGGTGTATGAAACAACTTCACTGAGTACAGCCACAAACCATAGTTGGTGCATGTCCAGGACACTGTGACCAGTGTTACCTATGTGAATGACGTCCTATGACCAGTAGCCATACCCTTTCTACACAACACCCCCGACACCATTTTTCAACAAGACTATGCATGACCACATGTTGCTGCACAAACATGTGCCTCCTTGGTGTCATCAGCTGTTAGCCTTTTGCCCTGGTCTGCCACATCACCAGACTTGTTGCCAATCAAAAATGTGTGGGATATGGCGAAAAGACAGGTGCAGTGCTGTGATCCAATGCCAACCACCAAAGATGAACTTGGGAACCAGGTAAATGCAGCATGGATAGCTATACCACATGACACCATTTGTGGCTTATCACACCAATGCCATCACACATAGAACAAGTTATCAGTGCCCATGGCATACCCTGTGCCTAGCTGGCATCAGGACACATGCTACACCAAGGTGACCGAAATGCTAATCGTTTGTGCAGGACACACCAATTTACATGTCCTGTGAATATGAACATCCTATCTCTAGTCATTCAAGGTGTTCTGTTTTTTCTTGTATACATTCCTTAATATCAGACTTCTAATATGTATGCATAGTGAATTATTAGTACTTGGACTTACATCAGATTCAAGTAGGAACTACTGCATATTTATTTCTATCTGGCTTACATTACTTTCCATCAAGATTTGTTATTATTGGTTCCATGAACTAACAGATAATTTTATTCTGTTGTTACGGAAGTTAATTATGTTCAATAAACGTTGTTGGTCTTAAGTGAGCGTTAAAGCGATGATGATGTCCCAGTTTTGCTTCACCATGCCCTAGAACAGATGCAAAATTTCTGGAGCTTTGGCTGCAACAACTAAACCAGAATCACGAAGATTGGGAAGTCTGTCAAAAAACTATCACAATGCCCTTTCAGGCATTTAATATTATGTGTACAGATTACTAACAAGCCTTTTTGCTGTCCATGAATCTACAGTCATATTCCTTCAATCAAAAGTTAGATCCATTGTCCAGTCCATCTTTCTTGCCATTGTATGGCATGTTCTTGTTATTAGCTGATCATTTTTCCAACAAAATACATGTCATAATGACAAGGTTAGAACAGTTACAACACTGTTAGTCGGACACATCACATTACACATCTTGGATTACTGATTTGCAGGCATTGAATCAAAAATGTAAATTCACATGGGAGGTTGGTAAGTTGTACACAGAAAGTTTATCTAGTAAATGATACAGTGATTCACTTAGTCCCGATGAGGACATCCACATACAAGATTAAAAACAGTCTGATCCCACCCTGAATGCAGTGCTTCAAATTCTACGTTTGGATCTATATTACAAGAGCATTTTAACTGTCACATGGGACAATTTTTGAGCAGACATTGACTTTTCACACATGGCCCAGAGGCATAGTGATGCAGTGCAGCAAATTGCCAACACAGGTTCTACAGTGGTAAACAAATTCCACTCAGCAATGGCCACCTAAACACATTCTCAGCAGTCCTGGGCTAGTACCAGGCATTATTTGCAATGAAACTCATTGTTTCAAATTTACCTGGATCATTTTCCAATGCTTTCCACATAGGAATGTCCACATTGTGAAAACAAGTATTATAATTGTTTAGGTAGAGTTCACACTGCATTAGCATGCTGTAGCAGTCCCAGTCTTACAAAATAACAAAATTTCAGGCAGAGATCATGTGCTGGTACAATATAAAATTTTCTTACATACAACAGTGCTAAACATTCAGGTGGTTTACCTTTTTGATATTAGTGCATCAATCTCCGTTACGAGGAGCGCTTTTTAAGTAAGTACCATTTTGAAATTAAAAAAGACATGCTAAGATATCTCAATAATTTTATTTTCACATGAAAGCCTGTATCTTAATCTACTTTTCTACATAATTTCCATCAATATTGAAGCACTTGTCATAACGTTGTATCAGTTTTTGAATATCCTCCTCATAGAAGTCTGCTGCCTGACTTGTTAACCACTGCATCACCACTGTTTTGATTTCGTCATCATCTTGAAGATGCTGACTGCCCAGGTGTTCCTTCAACTGCAGAAACAGATGGTAGTCAGTGGGCGCAAGATTGGGGCTGTACGAAGGATGATCTAGAGTTTCCCATCGAAAAGATGTGATGGGATCTTTGGTCTGATTCGCCACATGCAGACGGGCATTGTCTTGCAGCAAAACGATGCCCTTGCTCAACTTCCAAAGACTATTGCTTTGATTCTGGTGTGACGTAGGCCACCCATGTTTCATCACCAGTAACAATTTGGCTTAAGAAATAATCACCGTCATTGTGGTACTGCTCAAGGAAAGTCAATGCACTGCCTAAATGTTTGGTTTTGTGCACACCCGTCAACATTTTCGGTACCCGACGTGCGCACAATTTTCGGTAATTCAAGTGCTCGGTCACAATGCCATACAAAACACTATGAGAAACATTAGAAAATTCATCCCACAAGGAGTAAATTGTATAGCATCTGTTTTCTCTCACCTTATTGTCCACTTCCTGCACCAAACTTTCATTAACGACCAAAGGACGCCCACTCCATTGTTCATCATGCACATTTGTGTGGCGATCTTTAAATGCTCTCACTCACTTTCTTACCATTCCATCACTCATAATGTTTTCTCCATAAACTGCACAGATCTCATGATGAATACTGATTGCTTTTAGGCCTTTAGCACTAAGAAATCTTATAACAGCCCATACTTCACAGTCGACAGGACTCACGATTATCGGAGGCATCTTAAACACTCAGTACACAATGTAAACAAGGAAGAATCAGACTGTAATGTCATCAGTGTGTAGATTAAGGTACAGGCTTTCATCTAAAAATAAAATTATTGAGATATCTTAGCACATATTTTTTTTTTATTTCAAAATGATACTTACTTAAAAAACACGCCTCGTTGTTGGGTTGTTTTGGGGAAGGAGACCAGACAGCGAGGTCATCGGTCTCATCGGATTAAGGAAGGATGGGGAAGGAAGACGGCCGTGCCCTTTCAGAGGAACCATCCCGGCATTTGCCTGGAGTGATTTAGGGAAATCACGGAAAACCTAAATCAGGATGGCCGGACGCGGGATTGAACCGTCGTCCTCCCGAATGCGAGTCCAATGTCTAACCACTGCGCCACCTCGCTCGGTAACACGCCTCGTATTAACCAGTCTACATAGTGTGGGTGCTCTCTTGCTCAGTGAAATGATTTCAGTGTTGTGGGCAAATGGCCACTGTGCAGAGTTGCTCTTAGGTCATGTGAGACCTAACAGGTGTCTCAAACACTGTCATTTTTAGTTATAACTAATAGAACATTAGTCAAGAACATATTTGGCATCAACTCATAACTTCAGATGTTTTGTACATCATGAAATGCATTCCATCAATTTGTCAGTACCATGTGAAGCCATTCACTTTGCATGCAATTCATGTCACTGTTTGAACTGTGTGTGGTGGGTGAATGCAGTTGACTTTAAGGCCCACACTTCCTGAAAGCACAATGCAAGCCCGATATTTTGCAAAGCATGAACGATTCCATTGGCTAAAGATGAGGGTAAGATTGAACTAGACATACAGACAACAACAGGACCTTGTCCCAGCTCGGACATAATAGCTAGAATAAAGCCACTGCTTGCAGTACTGAAGACTGCTACAACCACAAGTTTCCACGTGGAGCTCTTGTGAAATGAAGCACCAAGGAAATTCATGTTCCCACCAAGTTCAGCCTATCAGCTAATAAACTGGAGTAATTTATAATAATGATTAAAATTAGTACCTTATAATGCACAGCATGTAACAGACATTTCTTTATATTTTTAATCCATGGAGAAGGATGGAAAGGTAACATAAAAATTCAATTACATCATTGAGTCTTTCAATATTTGATATCATTCAAAACAGAATTTTCATGAAAAAAAAAATGTTTATGTGGCACAGCTAATGAACTTACAGAGTATAAAAGTCCACCAACTGCTGGCCCTATGCTCATCCCCATCCCAACAAATGTCTCCAGGATGCCCTGAAACAGAAATAAGCACATATGTTTATACTACAGGTATCTTGCCAGTGGTTAGAACACATTATAGTGTGGAAAACAGACTCCTGTTATTTCATCTAACATAAAGCTAAGGTACATATTTAAGATGGTATACTATTATACAAACATCTTTTAATGTTGTCATTACACATTTCGTGTGATTGTGTATTAACAGTGTCAACTGCAAGTGAAATATTGCCTGGTCTGATAAAATATGGAAATGAAAGATGGCATCAGGAAACACTATGAAAAATCTATAAAGCAAGCTAAGCATAAAATCTGAAAAAAGGTTAAGGAGCTGCAGATGATATACAGGAAACAATTAATAGCAGTTGATAACAACACATATGTAACAGAGAGAAGTAGTAGTTCAGTAAATCTGCAAGTTTTACCCTAGTATACATAAAAAATCGAAAGAAATGAAGGAACTACCAGCAATAGCAGATGACCCTGACATACCAGCAGTTCCAGTCAAAGTACGAAATGTCAGTGAATAGGAGGTCATGGTGACTCCATAGTTGAGATACAGAAATGGTTCAAATGGCTCTAGGCACTATGGGACTTAACATCTGAGGTCTGATATCAGTCCCCTAGACTTAGAACTTATTAAACCTAACTAATCTAAGGACATCACACAACAGCCATGCCCGAGGCAGGATTCAAACCTGAGACCATAGCATCAGCTTGGTTCTGGACTGAAGCACCTAGAACCGCTTGGCCACAGTTGCCGGCGAGGCACTAAAACTTAAAGGGTTTTACATGATCAATGTTTACAGGCTTAAACTGGATGGCATGGACAAGGTCATTCAGTTTGAAATAACTTATTATGTTTCAGCTCAGAATATATTCTAGGATTCTGCAATGAATGCCAGTGAGAGAGGATTGTAGTTTTTTGAGTCACTTATACTACCCTTCTTGTAGGTGGGTGTGATCTGTGCCTTTTTCCAACCACTGGCCACAATTTTTTATTCAACAGATCTATGGTAGATTCTTGTTAAAATAGGAGCTAAAACACCAACAAATTCTATACAGAATACAACAGGGATTCCATCAAGCCTTGGAGTGTTGATTAATTTTATGATTTAAGCTGTTTTCAGCTCCAATGACACTAGTGTCTACATCACAATCCTTGTAGCGGTGCAAGAAGTAAACTGCGGAAGTACTTCAGTATCTTCCTTAGCAAAGGAGTGCTTAAAAACAGAATTCAGTATTTCTGCTTTTGCTTTGCTACCATCAACAACAACCTGTGTCTCATTCATTACTGTATGGGCACTAACTATGTTGTCACTACATTTTTACACAGGATCAGAATTTTTGAGTTTTGTGAGACATGAAGGGTCCCTGCCATTACATACTATGTATATATCTATCCAGCTCTCACTCTCTATTCTTTTGAAACTTGAGTCACAGTCTTCTGCACGCACTTGTCCAGAGGTAAATGTTCCGAGTCCTTCTTTGAGATATGACATGACTGCCTCTTTATCAGAATTACTGAATATGTAAGTCTTACTGCTTCTTTCAGCTGCCATTTGTAATTTTCATAATTGATAGCTGCTTCACCCCACCAGGTTAGCCGAGAGTGCTTCCTGGACTCTGGTAGGCGCGCCGGTCCTGGATTGAATCCGCCCGGCGGATTAACGACGAAGGCCAGTGTGACGACCGGTCTCGATGTGGTTTTTAAGTGGTTTTCCATATCCCACTAGGTAAATACCAGGCTGATCCCCATGTCCCGCCTCACTTACACGGCTCACAGACATCTGAACACATCAGCACTATTTCATGGATTATACTAGTTGCATACAGTTGGGGTACACTAATTCAGTCCTGTCCTGGGGGGGGGGGGGGGGGGGGCGGAGGTTATGAGGTGGTGGTAGGAAGGGAGGGCATTAGGTCAACCCTTCAACTCGGCTTGCCAAATCCGATTAACCCTGCCGACCCTGTGTAACTGCGGGAATGAGGAACAAGCAAAAGAAGACCTGATAGCTGCTTCATGATTCATTCAATTTCTATATGTTAATCATCAAAGAAGATAAGTCTGTGTTTCCATCATGAGTGAGTTTCCAAATTATTATCTGTTCTAGATAGTTTTCAAAGAAAATGTTCTGCAGGATACCTTGTCACACCCACCACTTACAATACTGTAATTTTCCAAATTGATTGTTAGATGACTCAAGTCTCCTCCAGTGATGACAGTATGATTGGGTAACATTTGTACTAGTGAACTGATATTTTCCCTAAGTCTTCCAGTTATATCAGAGTATGAGTGTGGTGATCAACAGAAACATACAATCACAAGCTTAGGCTCACCCTCAATACTGAACTTTGTCCAAACAATTTCATATGCATCATCCATGTCTATCTCAGCGGACTTTAGTTTCTTGACTTCTACAATAAAGTCACCCTCCATTTCCTGGGTGTTTATCCTTTTGATACACACTTTATTCCAAAATCTTCACTGCTGTCTCTTTCAGGTATTAGCCACCTTTCTGTGCCTAGTATTACTTAAGCTCCACTGCTTTTCATGACTGCTTCAAACTCTGGGAGTTTGTTGCAAATGCTGCAGCATTTGATCATCAAGATTCTGGTATTGGACCACATGGAAGATTAATGCCCACTGGAGCAAATGGATCTCGATGGCTGGTAGAGGGCAGTGTCGCCACAGTGCTGCACTTGTTAATGAATGCACCACCATCTTACCCTGCAAATACACAAACAAATAGTGTCCCCCACAGCCAGTATAAATACCGCTGCACCTCAACTGTTCAGTCAGTCATGTACATTGCCTGATAGCATTTGTTACTATCTCCACCATACTACTGAGTACTCACCAATGACTTCACTTTGATATTAGTTTTCTCTCTAGAGTCACTTTGAATTGTGGCTCATAAATGATCTATTAACAGTGTTGTGTCGAAAGTTTGTTGCATTTTCTTGTAGCCTAAATTGTTATTGTCTTGCTATTATTGTGTCAGGTCCACTGTTCATCTGCCCTGTTGCTTGACTCCGGTGGGTTTGAATCCTGACTTCAGGCAGTCTTCCTGAATTGCTTCATCATTTCTCTCTCTCTCTCTCTCTCTCTCTCTCTCTCTCTCTCTCTCTCTCTTTTTTGACATGTGTACCGGTATCCAGCTATTCATGGATATAGCAACCGGAATGCATCAGTAGCAGATAAAGATGGACTTGTTACAAAAGTCGCTTCTGCTCTTGGTGGGCAAACACCACGTGCAGGAGGCCGCTGCGCCACAGTGACCATATTCTGGCCTCTGTCCTTTTCTCCTTTCAATGATGCTACGGAGGACTGGGACACGTATTTGCATCATCTAAAGCAACATTTCATGGTGTTTCAAGTCATGGATGATTCACTGCAGTGGTCACTCTTTCTGTCTTGGGCATTGCCAGACACATTTTTTCTTCTCCGAAAATTGGCACCTCTGTCTGACTCCATTGATCTCTCCTTTCAGGAGACGTACACTCTGCTGACTAATTATTATTCCCAGTGGTACCATGTGGTTACCTACAGGCTAGAATTTCATCAATACCATAAACAGCTGGGGCAGTCATACTGCGTGTTGGTCACGGACTTACAAGGACTTAGTCGAAAATGTAAGGCTTGCTACACTGATTCCTTGATTTGTGATGTAGGGGTTCAACTGGCACCTGACCCAGAGGTTCGCACAGTGGCACTGAAACTGGATGACCCATCATTAGAGGACATCTTGCGCATCACTCATTCATTTGAAATTGTGCAGTCAGCTAACAAATGACTCATTGCATGTCATTTACGATGACAGCCAGGTTGCAACAACATCATGATTCCTTTTTGTCCTATGTCTCTATCACTTCTGAGCCTTCAGTCACCCCTCAATGACAGCTATGGAGGCCGCTCCCTTTATGCCCCGAGTGTTTTTCCTCTCCCTCCAAAGCAGACTGTCCAGATTGCTGGAGTTCCTCTACGTGCTGTGGCAAGATTGGGCACCTCTGCTCAGTATGCCACAGTCGCATGACCCAGCCCCTCCCGACGCCACAACCACACTAGAACACAGTATATGTACGGCAGACAGTTGTCTTCCAGTGTGACCCTTTCATGCAGAAATTATTTCTCATGCTTCTTATGTCTCACCTGGACATCTGCTTGCAGTTGAACACTGCAGACATTGTCCATTTGATCAATTGGGTGATATGTCTGAATGTGTTCACCTATATTGGTAACATCCTCCCCCAATATGGTGGCCTATTGTGACAGTGTGATTCCTCTTCACAGGCAGTTCTCAACTGCAACAACTTACAAATATGTTACCTGCCTTTGGATATTCTTTGTCATCAACCATCTGTTGGCTACCAACAGATGACCTTGAAGACTTCAAGGAATTTGAATTTTCTATCTCATACAAAGTCAGGGGATGTTTTCACGGTGGTCCTTTTTCGGAAACTGAACAACCTCTGCATGAAGTTTTCATCTCTCTTTCAACTGCATTTGGTGTGTGCTTCAGACTTTCAGGTTCACATCACCATTTGGCTGGATGCCACTCCATGTTTTTAACATGCCACATTGATTCCAGTGGCCTTGTGGGTTGCCATGAAGCAGGAACTCTGTTGTCGAACGTGTCAAATCTAGTGCATGTGCCATGCCCCTGGTAATAACCTGGAAGCTGAATGGGTCTCCTGGGAATTTCGAGATGACCATCAATGCTCACTCACAGGTAAAAATCTATTCTATTCCCTGGCAAGGAGATTTCCTCAATAAACTGGTTGGGGTTGTAGAAGTGACTTCCCTCTGGCATTTCCTCAGTCCCTTCAATATTCCAGCAATTTCTGGCATAGTTGATACAGAATATTCTGGCTTGTTCAATTATCTGAATGATATTATTGCCTTATTGCCACAGAATCTTCCCACCAGGAGCATTAGGAAAAACTCTGCACCCTGTTCACGGCCCTGAGGGACACAGACCAGTGTTGTCATTTGGAGAAGTACAGATTTTTTTCTGCCAGGAGTGGAGTACTTGGGCCCTGGCTCTCCAAAGAGGGAATCTGGCCTACCAACGAGAACGTTGCTGCTATCACTTCTTTACCTCACCCAACCAACTTACCTGAATTATAAGTGTTTCTGGGAAAGCTCAACTATTATAGTACATTCTTACTCCAGGTGGCCCACATTGCACAACCTCTCAATCAACTGCAGAAAAAGGGGGTCCCTTACACCTGGACCGTGCCTGCAACCAGGCTTCTGTCAACTTGAAAACTATGCTGACATCCACACCCTGCCTCACACCCTTTTTTCCTGACTGCCCATTGGTTGTCACCACCAATTCATCTACCTATGTTACTGGAGCAATCTTGGCACACAGGAACAGTGACAGTTCCAAACAGACTATTGCATATGCCTCCAAGACCCTGACCCTGGCAAAGCACAACTATTCACAGATCGAAAAGGAGGCCTTGGTAATAGTGTTCGCAGTCAAGAAATTTCATGTCTACCTTTTTGAGGCACAGTTCTCTCTAATTGCAGATCTCTAATTATGGATCTTCTGTGCTGCCAATGACATCAAACTCATCTGTGGCCCTTTGTTCCACACTTCTTTCCATCGTGATGTTGAGCGTCTGATCTGGACTTTTAAGCAGCAGATGAAGAAGGCTATTGAATCCTTCACCACTATAGCAGCCCTTACCTTATTTTTCAGCACATATTACACCACACCAATTATCAATCATAGCCCTGCAGAGCTCCTCCATGGTCGCCATCCTTGGACCTTATTTCATCTGTCGGCACCATCGCCACCAAAACCTCGGTCGCATCCCTCCGGACGTTACACCCCTTGCATGGCGGTGCGGGCATGCTCCTATGGGAATGCTGAGCCTTGGACACCAGCAACGGTAGTGCCCATCCACAGGCAATGAGTTATTGCAATCCAAACACAGAAGGAGATCAAGTGCCTTCACCACAATAAGCATAGGCCTCAAACACAAGCATCCCCCCCCCCCCCACACACACACACACATCCCCTTCTTCTACCACCATCTGGTGCCAATTTAATACTATAGCCAGAGCCCCGGCCAGCTACTGCTGACATCCCGTTGTTGCCTTGGCCCTCCCCTCTGGCTCCCTGCGGATCTTTGGTTCCCCCTGGAATGCCCATCTCCAGCAATATTCCAATGGACACTGCCGAATGCACTTCCTCCCCACAGCCTACAGTTGATTTGACTGTACCTTTGCCCCTACCTTTGTTTCACATTCCATGACATTGTCTGGGGAATTTCCACTCATATGCACCAGTTTCAGGTGGGAGGGATCTGGTATCAGGCCACACTGAAATTGAATGCTGCTGGAACAAATGGATCTTGATGGCCAATAGAGGGGAGTGTCACCACAGTGATGCTCTTACCTAGTGGGTGCGGCACCATCTCACCACATGAATACACTGGCCAATAGTGTCCCTTCTGGTCGGCATAAATACCGCTGTGCCTCGACCACTCAGTCAGTTGTGTACTTCACTTGATAGCATTTGTTGCTGTTTCCGCTGTACTACTGACTACTTGCCATAACTTCGCTTTGTTTTGGTTTTCTCCCTGGTCTTAATTTGGATTGTGGCTCATACATGATATGTTGACAGTGTTGTGTCAAACGTTTATCCATTTTGTTGTAGCCTAGATTAATATTGTCTTGCTCTTGTTGTGTCGGGTCCACCATTCAACTGCCCTGTGCACTCCGGCATGGGTAGGAGTCCCAACCACAGGCAGTCTTCCCACCTTGCATCATCATTGTTTCTCATCTGTTCTCTGATGTGTTCAACAGTATCCAGCGACTCAGAGATATAGCAAGGATTTTAACCCCTTGATCCTTCCCATCACTTTCTGCCACTCCCTTATGGGGTACCATTATTCACTATATGTTTGAACTACTGACAATTAACAGAGTCCTAGTTTTTTGTGTTTGCCTCCCCCTGACAATGGTCACAGCAGGCTTCCCAGCATCTAAAGTGTGCCTTGCTGACTTAGTGTCAGTTTCAGCACTTCAAAGTTACTGGTTATGGGGACGGGTGTATATCACTATGTCTCTTTGGTTCCTGATCCCACTGTACAGGGCTTCTAGACCTACCACTGACATGCTGCTCACAATCAAGTGAACGAGTGATGATAGATCCCGTAAAGTATCCATTGAAGGGGACAGTACTTGAGGTACCTTGAGAATCTCTGATACAAGACTCTTGGAATTTCATCCAACACACCCATTCCATACAGCTTTCTACTACTCAGCAGCAACCACACTGATTTCCAGCTGCTTATGAAGAGCAACTAAACTGATTTCCTGCTGCTTATGAAAAGCAACTAATTTGTACCATGCCTGAGAACATTATTCACATTATAGATGTATTTTAACTGATGCAGTATTTATCTGAACACTACAAATCAACCTTAAATTATCCTCACTGATATTATTTAATTTCAATGTTTATCACATTACAATGACTGAAAGTTCTGTTTAAGATCTGAAGCTACAATGCCCAAGTTCAAACACTAAGAGAAAGACCTGGGATAAAACTTACTGGTTACATGACACTAACTTTGTATCTCAATCTCTTGTTAAGGTTATGCTCAATAACAGATTATGTAGCAGTATTGTAAACAGTGGTTGACACTGTAGTTGAACACTACACTCAGCTGGCGGCTACATGGGTAGCGGAGGCTATGTGGCGTGGACTGGGCGGTTTTTTAGGTTAGAAGGCCTTGGGAAAGTACAGGGTGGGTTGCAATCTCAAAGGGTGCATGGCAAATACAGGACGTGCTTGGATCAAGGAACAGTCGGAATTGCAGTTGTAAACTGTTGTAGTTGTACTGGGAAAGTCCCTGAGCTTCAAGCGCTAATAGAAAGCACAGAAGCTGAAATCGTTATAGGTACAGAAAGCTGGCTAAAGCCTGAAATAAGTTCTGCAGAAATTTTTACTAAGTCTCAGATGGTGTTCAGGAAAGATAGATTAGGCAGAATTGGTGGCGGAGTGTTTGTGTCTGTCAGTAGTGGTTTATCTTGTAGTGAAGTCGAAGTAGATACTCCGTGCGAATTGGTATGGGTGGAGGTTATACTTAACAGCCGAACTAAGTTAATAATTGGCTCCTTCTACCGACCCCCCAAACTATGATGATATAGTTGCTGAACAGTTCAGAGAAAATTTGAGTCTCGTAACAAATAAATACCCCACTCATACAATTATAGTTGGTGGGGACTTCAACCTTCCCTTGATATGTTGGCAAAAATATTTGTTCAAAACCGGTGGTAGGCAGAAAACATCTTCTGAGATTGTCCTAAATGCTTTCTCCGAAAATTATTTCGAGCAGTTAGTCCATGAACCCACGCGAATTGTAAATGGTTGTGAAAACACACTTGACCTCTTAGCCACAAACAATCCAGAGCTAATAGAGAGCATCATGACTGATACAGGGATTAGTGATCACAAGGTCGTTGTAGCTAGGCTCAATACCGTTTCTTCCAAATCCACCAGAAACAAACGCAAAATAATTTTATTTAAAAAAGCGGATAAAGTGTCACTAAAAGCCTTCCTAAGAGACAATCTCCATTCCTTCCAAACTGACTATGCATATGTAAAGGAGATGTGGCTCAAATTCAAAGCTATAGTAGCAACAGCAATTGAGAGATTCATACCTCATAAATTGGTAAGAGATGGAACTGATCCCATATGGTACACAAAACAGGTCCGAACGCTGTTGCAGAGGCAACGGAAAAAGCATGCGAAGTTCAGAAGAAGGCGAAATCCTGAAAATTGGCTAAAATTTACAGACACGTGAAATTTGGCATAGACTTCAATGCGAGATGCCTTTAATAGGTTCCACAACGAAACATTGTCTCGAAATTTGGTAGAAAATCCGAAGAAATTCTGGTCGTATGTAAAGTACACAAGCGGCAAGACGCAGTCAATACCTTCGCTGCGCAGTGCCGATGGTACTGTTACCGACGACTGTGCTGCTAAAGCGGAGTTATTGAACGCAGTTTTCCAAAATTCCTTCACCAGGGAAGATGAATGGAGTATTCCAGAATTTGAAACACGAACAGCTGCTAGCATGAGTTTCTTAGAAGTAGATACCTTAGGGGTTGCGAAGCAACTCAAATCACTTGATACGGGCAAGTCTTCAGGTCCAGATTGTATACTGATTAGGTTCCTTTCAGATTACGCTGACACAATAGCTCCCTACTTAGCAATCATATACAACTGCTCGCTCATTGATAGATCTGTACCTACAGCTTGGAAAATTGCGCAGGTCACACCAGTGTTTAAGAAGGGTAGTAGGAGTAATCCATCGAACTACAGACCTATATATCATTGACGTCGGTTTGCAGTAGGGTTTTGGAGCATATACTGTATTCAAACATTATGAATCACCTCAAAGGGAATGATCTATTGATACGTAATCAGCATGGTTTCAGAAAACATCATTCTTGCGCAACGCAGCTAGCTCTTTATTCGCACGAAGTAATGGCCGCTATCGACAGGGGATCTCAAGTTGATTCCGTATTTCTAGATTTCCAGAAAGCTTTTGACACCATTCCTCACAAGTGACTTCCAATCAAGCTGCAGGCCTATGGGGTATCATCTCAGTTGTGTAACTGGATTCGTGATTTCCTGTCAGGAAGGTCGCAGCTCGTAGTAATAGACGGCAAATCATCGAGTAAAACTGAAGTGATATCAGATGTTCCCCAGGGAAGCATCCTGGGACCTCTGCTGTTCCTGATCTATATAACTGACCTGGGTGATAATCTGAGCAGTTCTCTTAGGTTGTTCGCAGATGATGCTGTAATTTACCGTCTAGTAAGGCCATCCAAAGACCAGTATCAGTTGCAAAGCGATTTAGAAAAGATTGCTGTATTGTGTGGCAGGTGGCAGTTAACGCTAAATAACACAAAGTGTGAGGTGATCCAGATGAGTTCCAAAAGAAATCCGTCGGAATTTGATTACTCGATAAATAGTACAATTCTCAAGGCTGTCAATTCAACTAAGTACCTGGATGTAAAAATTACAACCAACTTCAGTTGGAAAGACCACATAGATAATATTGTGAGGAAGGCGAGCCAAAGGTTGCGTTTCATTGGCAGGACACTTAGAAGATGCAACAGGTCCACTAAAGAGACAGCTTACACTACACTCGTTCGTCCTCTGTTAGAATATTGTTGCGCCGCGTGGGATCCTTACCAGGTGGGATTGATGGAGGACATCGAAAGGGTGCAAAAAAGAGCAGCTCATTTTGTATTATCACGTAATAGGGGAGAGAGTGTAGCAGATATGATACAAGAGTTGGGATGGAAGTCGTTAAAGCAAAGACGTTTTTCTTCGCGGCGAGATCGATTTACGAAATTTCAGTCACCAACTTTCTCTTCCGAATGCGAAAATATTTTGTTGAGCCCAACCTACATAGGTAGGAATGATCATCAAAATAAAATAAGAGAAGTCAGAGCTCGAACAGAAAGGTTTAGGTGTTCGTTTTTCCCGTGTGCTGTTCGGGAGTGGAATGGTAGGGAAATAGTATGATTGTGGTTCGATGAACCCTCTGCCAAGCACTTAAATGTGAATTGCAGGGTAATCATGTAGATGTAGATGTAGATGTAGATGTAGATGTAGAAATGGGAATCTAAATGCAATAAGGAAACTAAATGCAATACGATATGATAGTTGTAGTAGGCGCAAAACATCATATCACAACACTGTCATTGATAAAAGCTATACTTACAATGCCACTGCAAACCTTCAAACAATGACCTAGAAGAAACAGGTCAGAGCAAAAAAAGTGGAAATATTGCATTAAACACACAAATACTTACACTGCAATAAAGGGAGATGATTTTCTCAAAAGATATTGATGCCAAAGTTTACAGAATACACAATTGTGGGTTTAAATAACATACCTTTCATCATATAAATATGTAATAAAATTATAGAATAAGTGTTTTTGAATGAAGGCACTGTTGCCACAAATTTGGCTTAAAGTTAATGACATAGCATAAATTCTGAATGGCACATCACAATATGAAGAATAGCAACATGTTATAATATAGTATTCCAAATTGAATCTACTGGGCATAAGCAGTCCCTCACAATGAAAAATCCAAAAGTCGGCTTAAATATGAAAGTAAATGTGTGAAATGCATAGACTTTTTACTTAGCTGAATTTGACACCTTCTACACTAGCATACAAAAAATAAACACTTTAGCATCAGTTTACAACACTCAAAATAAGAAAACCATAGAGAACCAACAAAGTACATTTTCCACTTGGGGTGGCTAACATTGCAGTTGTTTAAATTCTAGAACATATTCTGAGTCTGAATTTAATACATTTTCTAGAAACTGAACAGCTTATGTCCATAAATCAACACAATGTTAGAAAGCACTGCTCATGTGTAACTCATCTGGCCCTCTTCTTGCATGATATACTGCAACTATGAATGGAGGTCAACATGCACATTTCATATTTCTAGAGTTCCAAAAAGCATGTAACATGGTACTCCACTGCAGACTGTTGATGAAGGTACGAACATACAGTATAGGTTTCTAGATATGTGAGTGGCTCAAAGACTTATTAAATAACAGAACCGAGTATTTCATCCTCAACAGCTAATGTTCATCACAGACAAGAGTCTTCTCAGGAGTATCCCAGAGAAATGTGATAGGACTGCTGTTATTCTCTATATACATAAATGATCTGGCAGACAGGGTGGGCAGCAATCTGCAGTTGTTTGCTCATGATGCCGTGGTGTATGGCAAGGTGTCAAAAGTGAGATACTATAGGATAATGCAAGATGACTTAAACAAAATTTCTAGTTGGTGTGTTGAATGGCAGCTAATTATAAATGTAGAAAAATGTAGGTTAATGCAGGTGAGTAGGAGAAACAATCCTGTAATGTTCAGATACAGCATTAGTAGTGTCCCACTTGACACAGTCATGCCATTTCAATATCTGTGCATAGCATTCCAGAGTGATGTGACGTGGAATGAGCATGTGAGGATTGTGGTACGGAAGGCAAATGGTTGACTTCAGCTTATTGGGAGAATTTTAAGAAAGTATGGTTCATCTGTGGAGGAGACTGCATATAGGACATTGCCGTGACCTATTCTTGAATACTGCTCGAGTGTTTGCGATCTGCACCAGGTCCGATTAAAGGAAGATGTTGAAGCAATTCAGATACATGCTGCTAGATATGTTACCGCTAGGTTTGAAAAATATGCATGTGTCATGAAGACGCTTCAGAAACTCAAATGGGAATCTCTGGAGGGAAGGTAACATTCTTTTTGAGGAATACTATTAAGAAGATTTAGAGAACTGGCCTCTGAAGCTGACTGCAGAACGATTCTACCCCCACCAACATGCATTTTGTGTAAGGACCACAAACATAAAACGTACGATAGAAGAAATTAGGGACCATACGGAGGCATATAGACAGTCATTTTTCCTTTGCTCTATCTGTAAGTGGAACTGGAAAGGAAACGACTAGTAATGGTACAGGGTAACCACTACCATGCACCTTACAGCAGCTTGCACAGTATGTATGTACATGTAGATGTAAATGCAGTTGTTGAATTTAATAAAGACATCTGCTTCAGTCTGCCATACAGAAATCATAGAGGCGCTAACAGAACGAGGGTGATCCACAACATTTACAGGGTGTCAACAATTATTCATCACCACTGAGAAGCCCACTGAATAATTGTTTATAGTAAAAAGTGTAAAGCAAGTAGACCCAATATTGCCAAATCTCTTTACAGCTGTGTTGGATATGGCAATGTCCAAGAGCCAACTGGAAGGAAAAATGATGAAAATTAATCGAAATCAGTTAAACAACCTACACTTCACAGATGATACCGTGTTCCAAGCATAGAGGAACTGCTAGGGAAAGGCGCAAGAAACTTTAATGCACCCATCAGTCATAAACATATTGTAACTTACCAAGGGCAGGACTAGATGTGATAGTAACCATATAATATAGTAGCTCTGCTGCAATTTGTGCACAGCT
This sequence comes from Schistocerca cancellata, assembly GCF_023864275.1. Lineage (NCBI taxonomy): Eukaryota > Metazoa > Arthropoda > Insecta > Orthoptera > Acrididae > Schistocerca > Schistocerca cancellata. The sequence continues at coordinate 76,968,070 of NC_064627.1, read as the reverse complement.
TTTTATGTGGGCATGACCACCAACCACCTGTCCACGCCAAGGAATGACCACCATGAAACTGAATTGATCACCCAGTAGCAGACACACTCCTGGGCGCAACATGTTTGATCTTAATGGCTGCTTCAGCACCTATGATATCTGTCTATCCCACACTGTCCCTACCCTCTTGCCATCCACCCTGCCTTCATTTCCTGTCATCACTCACAGTTGACAGTTATGTGCGGGGCAATGTGTCCAGTATGAGCAGGGCCACATCATTCTTTATCTATTAATTTATTTTCAGTCTTTTCTCTTAATTGATAATAACAGAATTCCTATGTTTTCCTCCTTAACTGGTATTTGTGTTTTCAGACAAAACTCCTATTGCCACTTTCTCAACACTGAACTTTTTCAGTTCATCTAAAGCATAGGAAAGCAAATGCTCTACAGTTTCTACACCAAAATTCACCAACTCCAATATCCTACCTACAATACAATTATCTGGATGGTAAAATTAAATAAGTAAAAAACTCAATTAGAATTTTGCAAGACTGGAACAATCCATCACTAATTAATTAGAATGTACATTGTTTAAGATCCACAGCAAATGCACAATTACATTTGTGATGACTGATTTAATTTTCATTTGAGTACATGAAAAACATTTTAATCTTACACTGAAGAGCCAAAGAAACTGGTACACATGACTAACATTGCATAGGGCTCCCACAAGCACGTAGAAGTGCCGCAACGTGACATGGTATAGACTTGACTAAAGTCTAAAGCAGTTCTTGAGGGAATTGACACGATGAATCCTGCAGAGCTGTCCATAAATCCAAAAGAGTATGAGGAGGTAAAGAGCCCTTCTGAACAACGCATTGCAATGCATCCCAGATATGCTTAATAATATTCATGTTTGGTGACCAGCGGAAGTATTTAAACTCAGAAAAGAGTTCCTGGAGCCAATCTGTAGCAATTCTGGATGTGTGGGATGTCACACTGTCCTGCCAGAATTGCCCAAGCTCCTTGGAATGACAATGGACATGAATGGATGCAGGTTATCAGACAGGATGCTTACGCATGTGTCACCTGTCAGAGTCATACCTAAACTTACCAGGGGTCCCATATCGCTCCAACTGCACATGCTCTATATCATAACAGAGCCTCCACCAACTTGAACAGTTCCTTGCTGACATGCAGGGTCCATGGATTCATGAGATTGTCTCCATACCATACAAGTTCATCTGCTAGACACAATTTGATATGACCAGGCAACATGTTTCCAGTCATCAACAGTCCAATGTCAGTGTTGACGGGCCCAGGCAAGGCATAAAGCATTGTGTTGAGCAGTCATCCAGGGTACATGAGTGGGCCTTCAGATCTGTAAGCCCATATCAATGATGTTTTGTTATATGGTTTGCACGCTGACACTTGTTGATGGCCGAGTATTGAAATCTGCAGTAATTTCCAGAAGGGTTGCACTTCTGTTAAGTTGAACGATTCTCTTCAGTCATAGTTGGTCCCTTTCTAGCAGGATCTTTTACCGGCTGCAGTGATGTTGGAGATTGGATGTTTTACTGGGTTCCTAATATTCATGGTACACTTGTGAAATGGTCATACAGGAAAATCTCCACTTCATCACTACCTCAGAGATGCTGTGTTCCACCGCTCATGCGCTAACTATAACACTGCATTCAAACTCACTTAAATCTTGATAAACTGCCATTGTAGCAGCAGTAACTGATCTAACAACTGTGTCAGACACTTGTTGTCTTATATAGGTGTTCCCAACTGCAGCACCCTGTTCTGGTTGTTGACATATCTCTGTATTTGAATCTACATGCCTATACCAGTTTCTTTGCCATTTTAGTGTACAAGAGGTCCAATAATTCTCATATGATTTACATTTTCAGGTTAGACATCTTTGACTGTTCCAAAATCAAACAATTTAAAGCTGATTGCACCATTTTCTTCATGGTTATTCTATCCTCCTCCAATCTTTGAGCCAGCCAGCATAGATTTCCCTTGTATCTGGCTTTGATTCATATGTAGTAGATGGTTCTCCCATTCCTTTCTATACTGTTGTTCTTTTCTACTATTCATAGAACATGGAATTCCTCATTTATCTCGCACTTATTTTTATGATCTTCTGATTCATATCTTGCCAAAGGTCTTAGAAGTCTCATTTCTGTAATTCATTAACCTTAAAGTCTGACTGTACATCAAAGTGAGCAATATAAACATAGTCTCTTGCACAGAAAATCTGTTTCCATATTTGTAACTGCTTTCCCTTACTGGCAGTTATCAACTTTAAATCTGTATTATGTATTTTGAAGAATGCCTTTATGCAAGTTTAATTTTACACATGTTATAAATGTTGCTTGTCCTCCAATGCTAAATTTTGCACCACACACTGCACAGTCAACACAGTCAACATTCTCACCCCATTGTTTAATGAATGCAATAATTTGTTCTTTATTTTACAAATTCATTTCCCTATCACTAGCACAGAATGTATTACAATATCAGTGGTCATAATCATAGAGCTGTTTAATAAATTAATAAAACATATTACACAATTCACAGAAAAAATACTTCCGCAGCCACTGAAAACTTAAGTCCAAACAAACCATATTGTTGACAGGCCTACCAGTTTTCAAAAAAACTGGCGCAATATACTGCATTCAAAGTGTGGCACGGCAATGTTTTAAGGGACAACATTCTTCAAATCTGTGCTATAACTAAAGTAATAAAATGAGAATTTGTCATCTATACTGAACGAAATATTTTAAAAATAAAAAACAAATATAAAAATAATAATATGTAAAGGCTGACATTCTAAGTAATAAAACTGTAAGAGTCCCTGCAAAGCCATATCTCATGGGTGAGAAATTTAATATACGGTAGTTGGTGAACGAAGGATTGTGCAAAGATAGTATTTCACACAAATAACCTTAACATGATATGGAAAATTAAACCTCAGTTGCAAAGCAAAAACGTTATCAATATCAATTAAGCAGATATTATTTACCAAAACAGTTCCAATTGTGTCAGGAAATACTTCAACAACAAACACATAGCTGGCGGTAGCATAGGCACTTGCTCCCAGAGCTTCCATTCCACGCACCAGGAAACAGTACATCGTAAAAATTGTATATGAATCAATGCGAGCTAATAACCTGTAACAAGCATAAAAATTAAATGTATGAATTGTCACTGGATAACAGCAATTAACATTTCAATGAGATCCTTATGAACTTCATACTTCTGACTTTATTTTATTTTGCTAAAAATAATTGTTTTTTTTATTTTATTTTCTGCTGGAACCCAAAAATGGCATCTGCAAAACTGTGAGCTTACAGCTATTAGTTTTCAGGGTCATCCAGGAAGTAAAGGTTACTGGGTGATAAAAAAATACAAACTTTACAGGAACAGAAAATAAGTAATAGGTCATTTCACTTACAATGTGGGCATTACACAACAAATCTTTAAGATTACATAAGTCTTGGCAGTTGATCAGTATGATTCAGCTCAGTATTATCTTCAATATGAAGTACCTAGTCACATTGTTGTTGTTGTTGTTGTTGTTGTTGTTGTTGTGGTCTTCAGTCCTGAGACTGGTTAGATGCAGCTCTCCATGCTACTCTATCCTGTGCAAGCTTCTTCATCTCCCAGTACCTACTGCAACCTACATCCTTCTGAATCTGCTTAGTGTATTCATCTCTTGGTCTCCCTCTATGATTTCTACCCTCCACGCTACCTTCCAATACTAAATTGGTGAACCCTTGATGCCTCAGAACATGTCCTACCAACCGATCCCTTCTTCTGGTCAAGTTGTGCCACAAACTTCTCTTCTCCCCAATCCTATTCAATACCTCCTCATTAGTTATGTGGTGTACCCATCTAATCTTCAGCATTCTTCTGTAGCACCACATTTCGAAAGCTTCTATTCTCTTCTTGTCCACACTATTTATCGTCCATGTTTCACTTCCATACATGGCTACACTCCATAAAAATACTTTCAGAAACTACTTCCTGACATTTAAATATATACTCGATGTTAACAAATTTCTCTTCTTCATAAACGGTTTCCTTGGCATTGCCAGTCTACATTTTATATCTTCTCTACTTCGACCATCATCAGTTATTTTGCTCCCCGAATAGCAAAATTCCTTTACTACTTTAAGTATCTCATTTCCTAATCTAATTCCCTCAGCATCACCCGACTTAATACGACTACATTCCATTATCCTTGTTTTGCTTTTGTTGATGTTCATCATATATCCTCCCTTCAAGACACCATCCATTCCGTTCAACTGCTCTTCTAAGCCCTTTGCTGTCTCTGACAGAATTACAATGTCATCGGCGAACCTCAAAGTTTTTATTTCTTCTCCATGGATTTTAATACCTACTCCAAATTTTTCTTTTGTTTCCTTTACTGCTTGCTCAATATACAGATTGAATAACATCGGGGAGAGGCAACAACCCTGTCTTACTCCCTTCCCAACCACTGCTTCCCTTTCATGCCCCTCGACTCTTATAACTGCCATCTGGTTTCTGTACAAATTGTACATAGCCTTTCGCTCCCTGTATTTTACCCCTGCCACCTATAGAATTTGAAAGAGAGTATTCCAGTCAACATTGTCAAAAGCTTTCTCTAAGTCTACAAATGTTACAAATGTACATTTGCCTTTCCTTAATCTTTCTTCTAAGGTACGTCGTAAGGTCAGTATTGCCTCACGTGTTCCAATATTTCTACGGAATCCAAACTGATCTTCCCAGAGGTCGGCTTCTACTAGTTTTTCCATTCGTCTGTAAAGAATTCATGTTAGTATTTTGCAGCTGTGGCTTATTAAACTGATTGTTCGGTAATTTTCACATCTGTCAACACCTGATTTCTTTGGGATTGGAATTATTATATTCTTCTTGAAGTCTGAGGGTATTTCGCATGTTTCATACATTTTGCTCACCAGATGGTAGAGTTTTGTCAGGACTGTCTCTCCCAAGGCCGTCAGTAGTTCCAATGGGATATTGTCTACTCCCAGGACCTTGTTTCGCCTTAGGTCTTTCAGTGCTCTGTCAAACTCTTCACGCAGTATCGTATCTCCCATTTCATCTTCATCTACATCCTCTTCCATTTCCATAATATTGTCCTCAAGTACATCGCCCCTGTATAGACCCTCTATATACTCCTTCCACCTTTCTGCTTTCCCTTCTTTGCTTAGAACTGGGTTTCCATCTGAGCTCTTGATGTTCATACAAGTGGCTCTCTTATCTCCAAAGGTCTCTTTAATTTTCCTGTAGGCAGTATCTATCTTACCTCTAGTGAGATAAGCCTCTACAGCCTTACATTTGTGCTCTAGCCATCCCTGCTTAGCCATTTTGCACTTCCTGTCGATCTCATTTTTGAGACGTTTGTATTCCTTTTTGCCTGCTTCATTTACTGCATTTTTATATCTTCTCCTTTCATCAATTAAATTCAATATTTCTTCTGTTACCCAAGGATTTCTACTAGCCCTTGTCTTTTTACCTACTTGATCCTCTGCTGCCTTCACTACTTCATCCCTCAAAGCTACCCATTCTTCTTCTACTGCATTTCTTTCCCCCCATTCCTGTCAATTGTTCCCTTATGCTCTTCCTGAAACTCTGTACAACCTCTGGTTCTTTCAGTTTATCCAGGTCCCACCTCCTTAAATTCCCACCTTTTTGCAGTTTCTTCAGTTTTAATCTACAGGTCATAACCAATAGATTGTTGTCAGAGTCCACATCTGCTCCTGGAAATGTCTTACAATTTAAAACCTGGTTCCTAAATCTCTGTCTTACCATTATATAATCTATCTGATACCTTCTAGTATTTCCAGGGTTCTTCCATGTATACAACCTTCTTTCATGATTCTTAAACCAAGTGTTAGCTATGATTAGGTTGTGCTCTGTGCAAAATTCTACGAGGCGGCTTCCCCTTTCATTTCTTAGCCCCAATCCATATTCACCTACTACATTTCCTTCTCTCCCTTTCCCTACACTCGAATTCCAGTCACCCATGACTATTAAATTTTCATCTTCCTTCACTATCTGAATAATTTCTTTTATTTCATCATACCTTTCTTCAATTTCTTCATCATCTGCAGAGCTAGTTGGCATATAAACTTGTACTACTGTAGTAGGTGTGGGCTTCGTATCTATCTTGGCTACAATAATGCGTTCACTATGCTGTTTGTAGTAGCTTACCCGCATTCCTATTTTCCTATTCATTATTAAACCTGCTCCTGCATTACCCCTATTTGATTTTGTGTTTATAACCCTGTAGTCACCTGAACAGAAGTCTTGTTCCTCCTGCCACCGAACTTCACTAATTCCCACTACATCTAACTTTAACCTATCCATAAATGTTATATTAAAGCAACTTAATTCTACGACTGATTGCTGCTCTATCAACCCAATATAACCACAGTCGTTGCGTGCACCCTCCCCATGAAGGGCAACCTGATATAGTACAATGTTCACACCGAGCTTAGAATATGCCAATAACCATGGCCAGATCAATAACTTTTTCCTACAGAAAGGACTTATCATTTGGTGCCCCACTCACTCACTCCCCCCCCCCCCCCCCCCAATTCCTTCACCTGGAGCAGTTTTCACTAGTAATTGTGATACGCACTGTACACAAATCTTGCACCTAGGCACCCCTGATGCCACTCTCACCTTGATGCCCCATGCGGCCACTTGTAATTGTGGTGCATCCTGTATGCAAGTCTTACACTTGTGGTGCATCTGGTGCCCCTCTTAGCTTTGAATCCCAAGAAACTGCTAGTAATTGTGATAAGTTCTATATGGAAATCTTGTGATATGTCACATACAGGAATCTTACAGTTGTGGCACCTCTGGCACCCCTCCCAGCTTGGTGCCCCAAGTGGTAGCTTGTGTCATTTGGATCTTAAATGGGGCCTGCCTGTAATTGTGGAGGACATTAAGATAAGCCACCAGCAGCATCTACATTTCATAGAGCCAGACAGATACTGTTAACTTTCCGAAGTGAAATTAAACAACAGTTAGGCAACTGAGTGGCACAGGGACTTTTGGAAACCATCACTTTCAGTAGTTGCACTACTCCACTGGTAATAGTTAAGAGCCCAATGGATCTTTAAGGATTTGTTGTGAAATTAAGGGGACTATAACTTTTCTGTCAATAACAGAAATATATCTAATACTAGAATCCAAAGCGTTACAATCAAAATTAGAGTGCAAAATATAGTGTTGAAAGGCAGATCTCGCTGATGCATATTTACATTTGCCATTAGAGAAGGAATCACAGCAAGTGTAGGTAGTGGGTACACCCTTCAGTTTGTACTCTCATAACTATCATTTGGAGTATCAAGTGTACCTGCATTGTTTGAAAGATATATGGAACAACTGACATCATTGGTTCCTTATTGTATTAACTGCCTGGACATAATAACAGTAACATACAAATAACTATAAATGCATTTTCCCTTATTCACCACGTAAACTCAGACTGCTGTTTGAGCAAATGCTATTTTTTTTCTGAAGGAAAGGATGTACTTGAGGCATGTGTTCACTGTATCTGGATTTGGACCAACTATACAACATTTAGCACCAATTCATTTCCTTCCTTACACTACAATTAGACTGGAAACATTCTTAACAAAAAATATTTACTCTGTCTGTCTGTCTCTTCCCAATAAAACATATTACTGACATCAGAGATATGAAGAGCTATTTCTATGGCATATGTAGAGTATAACATCTGGTGTTCCACATTGAGGTGCAGTACACAAGACATGTCACAGCATGCCTTCTTGTTCCCCAGGCTTGTGCAAACTGAAAGGTGTCAAATTCAAATGGACGTCAGGTGTCCAGAGGGGAAAGGGCACATCATTGGCCTCACTGCTGTGCAATGTGACAAAATTGAACTTAATACCTCATAATAAATGAATGATTTGGATTACACAGTAACTACACACAGTCACCGACTTCAAGATTTTAGTAGGGTGTATAGGCACCATGCACTGCATCCAAAGATTCGACGTATCAGCTGCAGACCCAGAAACCTTCCTCCAACTCACCCAAGCGAGGCACAGCTCAACTCCACACTTATCAGCAATGGCTGATACTGGACAGTGACATGTAAATTGTTGAACAGTGTAAATGTAATCTACTCTATGGACAATATGTCAGGCGAATATATGTCACGGGGAAACAACGGTAATTGTCATTTCTCAACAAACACTGTCAGATGTTGGTCTGTTGACATAGCACACCAATTTGTTAGCAGAACTTCAGGCCTTTGGACCTGCCCTTTGCAATGATAACTATACAGCTTACTCTCGTTACACATTCAATGTATTGCATGTTGTTTTCCATGAAAACATAAACTCCCAAACTTGGTGTCCTTCACCTGTTCCATTCGATAGTACACACTTCTGGAATGCAATCACCACAGTAGTGCCTCACGTGTAGATGACCATCACTTCAGGACATGTTGAAGGGGACTTAACAGAAAAACTCATTTGTAGACTGTCAATGCACCTCCTGAAACTGATGCTGCCTCTATGTGACCACAACTGTTCACCACAGAGTTCCATATATACTCCAAGTCTGGATTTGTTTGAGAGATTCCTCATCAGCACTATGTTTTACATAAATTCCAGTGCAAATAAGGCACTCAGAACATATATGAAAATGAATCTAACATACAGTTTCTATTCACAACAGATAACAGGGAAGAGATTGAATGGGTGTGAAATTAGATTTCATATAATTGCAATCCACAAGCCACACCAAAAAATGTACAATATTCTCTACTGTTGCTTATGGGAAAGTACAGAAGAACAATTACTTTTCGAGCAAGGAAATCTGTTACTGGCTACTTCACATATGACATGCTGTCGAAACCATAAAATACATAACAGCAGACAATTTTGTACAGTCAAAACATAAATTATGCAGTTTAAGGTGAGCAATCATAATACAATAATTGCATATGTTATAGTTTTATACTGTGAATTCAATAGCTAACTGTACAGCTATCTGTGTTCACACACTTCTATGCTTATAAATTACTGACTCGAAGTATTTACAGAAGAACGGAACTGTATTGTAAGCCACCCCAAGAAGAGGGCGTACTTTGTTGGTGTGCCACAATTGTCCTGAATTTTTCTATGTGTGAAACCATCGGGCCAGATAGGTATGATTTGAAATTATAGATTCTAATATTTCACTGCTCATGTTTTATTCACATAATCTCTCACTCATGTGCACAAGAGTGGTGATGTATTACCTATTTTTGAAAGTTCATAAGTACTGCAAAAAATTGTAAGATTAATTTGCAGTTTTTAGACATGGCAACAATCCTTGTTCAGAAACAATCATTCCTTATTTCTGTTGTCTATATATGTGAAAAATTTGTACCTTTTGTGCATTTTTGAATGTTTGTATTTGTGATTTACACAATTTTAGCATTAATGTATCTGTTAGAAAAGTTCATCCCAATTTTCAGCATATATTTATGAAAATAAAGATATTTTTTGAAAATTTTTTTGAAGTTATGAGTGTTGTGCATAACATATTTTAGAGTAAATCGACATTCATGATTTACAATTACTGTAGAACATATTATAATTAACACATTGTGCTTTATTTAGTTTTTTCTTTCAAAATGAGTATATATAGTTTGCATTTATCATAAATTAACTCTGTTTTTGTCAATGATCATAATGTCAAAACAGTTTCACAAAATGAGCAACTTTTAACACAGGCTTTTCGATTGGCTGTCTCTTTTTGTGTTAATAGCTTCATTTCTTTAAGGGAACTAGTAATACTCATTGCATATCAGATCCAGAAATTAAAAGCAAATTACCATGCTTAGTTTATAAACTTGTTTACTGTTCAATAAAACATAGCACCAGCCACAACACAGCCCTACTGTGAATTCTGTTCTCAAACATTCATAAGCTATTGGATATCACCCTCAGTATTGTCAAAAGAATAATAGCTGCTGTGAATCGCTGTGTGTTGAGGGCTATGAAAATTCTTGTATCAGAGATAAGAGAGATACCTCAAGTACTATTCTTTCCTGTAGATCTTGTCTCCTCTAGAGGAAGTACAAGATCTATCACAACTCGTCAGCATACCGTGAGTGTTGTGTAAGAGGTAGACCTAAGGTCTGGGGAATCTGTGACCAGGAAAATGCATGGTGTTGAAAATGAGCCACTGAGACTGAGTTCACCTATTGGGAAACCTAGTTTCCCATGTCAAGGATAGGAAAATCCAAAAGTTCAAATATAAGGTAAGTACTGGAAACAGCAGCATGGAATGAGAAGTGACATCGGGTTTAATCAGTGTGTGTGCCATAGAGCCTCATTCATCATGTTGAAGAGGCTACTCTGATAGCCACTGAGGGAACAGTGAACAACCAACTGCAGATTGTGTTGCACATGCCTCTATCTGGGCTCCAAGTTGTACTTGGATCATTCCAGAAAATTGCAGAGAAAACTGAGGAGATCAGCCTTGCTCACAGAGTTGCAATATGTCCCACAATCTGCAGCATTGCACCCAGAGCAGATCATGACCAAATGATTCTGACAAGGGAATGGTCCAACTGACATATTGAAACCTACCCTGAAATTTTTCATGCAGGTAGACCACACAAAAAGAAATGGGAAGTCAAAATTTTAAATGCTGAAGTGGATTACAAGTATTTTTTAAGAAATGTTAAAGTTACTCGTTTTTGCTGCATGGAGAACTGCTTATCAAAGTGGTTTGAGTAGCCCTTCCTGTCTAGTTCTCGAATTGGTAAAATAAGCAGATGTAGCCATGACAAAGGCATGCAGTGCCATGAAGCATGAAGTCCAAAGTCACACACATGAATTTTAAGGATTTAAACCATAAAACCATACCAAAAACCTCCTGTTATCAGTTTTTTTTAATAACTCGCAGTTCATTTTGACGAGCAAAGTGTTGCAGATGTAACTGTTATGCAAGTGACTAGCAGAGGAAAGAAAATCATGGCAGTGTATGGGCGTTACGTCATAGATTACTTATATCAGTCAGGACTTTAATTTGTTGACATTATATATTTTACAACAGTTGTGCTAGACCATTCCTAGGAAAATTTTTCAATAGTGTTTATTCTGCTAACAATGAAACATTTCCTTCCTTATTCCCTGTAGTCATCACAAAAATGTGAAGTGCCTAATGTATTTCAAAAACAAACTTTTCCCTTACACCAAGCATATCTGATAAAAGAAGAAACGCATTCAGGCACTTCACAATAATTTCTAATTTTATTTAGACTGAACTGGAATGGAGTACAAATGATTGTGGCCATTTTTCTGCATATTTTGCTGTGTTCTAGGCATACTTGACAAAAATTGTAATGTGGTGGTCCAAGCAAACATGCAGAAATGACTAAAGTTTAACAATACTGTTCCGTTGATAAACCTGAAATGAGAAAGAGCTATAAGAAATTATATTGTCTTACAATTATCTGAAAAATGCTTTACACTGTTGAAAAAATTTTTATTGAGAGGGTGATTCACATTACAAATTCTTGGTGGAATCTGAATTCTATTAATAGTCTTTTTGTCATCCTCCTAAGCAAAGAGGCATAATTATGCCCAGCCAAAAGTCCAAAAAAAAAAAAGCAATGACATATTCTCTACAAATAGTAAGATGATGTTTTGGATGCAACATTGAAAATTATTCTCTCCCATTTTTCCAGCTTTTGCTATGCTTGACTGCAAGACTTCTGCAAGTAAACAATCTGCTTTTATTATTTTTTTTATTTTTTTTTTGTAAATCCCTGCTCCTAATTTGGCTTGTTGTTTCTGAAGACATAGATAAACTTGTAAAAACAGTAAACCACTGATACCTATCACTGGCTTTGTTGCTTATGAATATGTCACAGCATTCATTCACTGCACAAGCCACTCTGTCTTCACCCCCCTCCCACCCTTTCCTCTTGTTGAAAATGATAAATTCCGGTTCGGATGTAACTTGACTGATTGGCTTTATATACAGTTCTTAGGAAATAACAAGAAGCTTCACCTTCACATTAGGTATGTATTTCTCTATAGTTTTACCTATTAATAACATCTCCCCTACACATTTTTCTTGAGGTAAACTTCATAATATTGCAACTTCCTTTTCTGTATAATTTCCTGGATTTGTCTGAACAGATCAAAGAAACTTGGAAATCAGTATTGTTCATCTCAGTTGCAATTCAGTGTGCCCAGTCTCGAAGCTCTCCTTCATTAATGACGCTCATGAGCAGTTCTAAATCTTTCATATAAATAAAATTTCACATTTACATTTTATAGAATGAAACTGGCTTTGCATACTGCTTATATTTAAGCATTTTCTTCCTTCTTTGTTCAACCAAAAAATTTAAAGCCTTTTTTTGTCACTGATAGCTATTACTGTACATATTTTCTTTGGGCTTGGAAGGTATTCTTTGTTCTGGACTTGATTTACCATAACAATCATCATGCAAATCACAATTCATGGAATTGTCTGGATTATTTCCTATTTCTTCTCATGTTTCCAAAATTTCTGATGGAATGACGATATAATTGAAATTAATGGCCAAGAAATCAACTAATAAATAACAGAAACATACATCTACAGGAGAAGTAGGTGACTTCAGTTGTGTAGCACGTTCTGTATACTTGGTATAGGCAAAATAACGTGAATACCTGTATTTACTTGGGAATGGTTTATTAATAAGGGGTTAGACCCCCATTTGCCCATAATACAGATACAATTCTTCTTGGAATACTGGCATATAATGATTATGTAGTCTCCAGTGGAATGTTATTCCACTCTTCAATAAGAACCTCTTCTAACTCCTGTAGTGATGAGGGAGGTGGAAATCTGCTCTGGAGTCAATGCTCCAATACTGTCCCCAAGGGGTCAATAATGTTCAATTCTAGGGACCATGTAGGCCAGGGAAGATGCTGCAGTTCTGCTGCATGCTCCTCATACCACAATTGTACTGTCGTGGCTGTAGGAATGTGTGCATTATCATTATGAAATATGGTATCATTGTCAAGGAACAACATTTGAATCATTCGGTGCACCTGATCACCTAAAATGTTCACATAATCATTGGCTGTAACATGGCCTTTGAGAGTAATGATGGGACCAGCAGAATACCATGATATGGCTGCCCACACCATCACACTTCCACCTCCACATTTAACTGTTGGAATCAATCAGGCTTCTTATGTTTCCACTGATCAGTGATCCAGGATTTATGCTCATGACACAATGTTTTACACTTCTTTGCATTGGTTGTCGTCACTAATGGTTTCGGTATAGTAGCTGATCTGTGAATATTCACTTTATGAATATTCAGCAGACAGTGTCAATAGATACAAGGTCTCAAAGATGGCTATTGAGCTCAGTAGTCACTTTAGCCACCATAGTTTTGTGCTGTTTTGCCCCAGTTCATATCAGCATACAACAATCTCTGTCATTTAGTTTAGATTTGTGGCCACTGTTATATTTACACAATGATGTCTTTCAATGACTTTTTTTATTTTTTTTTATTTTGCCTATCCCCTGTATTTTATCTGTGCAACATTAAAAACATTAATTGGATTCCACATTACTGTGAAACTCTGGAACCTGCACAAAGACAAATGCTACTAGCAAGCATATGCAAAGAAACCACAAGGAAAATTAATTCAGTTTTATTTCCATTAGTAACACTTAGTAATAGTGCAAAAGCAACTGCTAATTATTATGAATATTAAATGAGTTGTAAATTCAAGCAAACAGTAACTTTGAACAACTGTGTCAGAGAAACTATCAATGGAAAGTGAAATTACAATCACATTGAGCCATGTTATCTGTTTACTGATATGCTCATCAAGTTGGGCATGTGCTGCCTGCTACAGCTACAGCAGGGATGTACACTTCTCCAGCAACTTCGTGAGCTATGAATCTGGCAAACTTCAACCTTTTTTTTTAAAAAAGAAAAAAATACTTGCATTGTGTCTTATCAGCTAAAATTTTGACATTGTATTATTTGTGTACTCTTCTCTGTACAAAAATTTTCAGGGCACGTTTCAAAATGTAGGACTGAAACAGTTCCCTTGTGGGTCAAGTGGAAGACTCGAACCATGACTCCAAAGGTTCTGTGACAAGCTTGGCTGGAATTTCCTAGGCTTGAGTCAGGGTTAGGTCTGTACTATTCATCAGTGGCTGCTAACCAGGTAATGCACACAAGGGTGATTAGGCAACTGTAGGACCATCATGCCCTCTCTTACATCTGACCTGGAATTCACACATACAGTACTTTTTTTTTACATCATAGTTATGTAAAAAACATCAGTTTTAATATGATAACATGTATTAACATTATTCAAGTATCTAAAAAGGCATTGTATATAAATTATACTGACTATGAGCTGATGAAGTTAATACTGGTAGAACTATTACTGCTGCTGCTGCTGCTGCTGCTGCTGCCACAATAGTGATAGTAACAGTAGTAGTGTTAGTAGTAGCAGTAGTAGTAGTAGCAGTAGTAGTAGTAGCAGTAGTAGTAGTAGCAGTAGTAATAATAATAATAATAATAATAATAATAATAATAGTGGCAGATATAAGAAGAATTTATGGGTCTACAAAATAGTGAATTTACGAAAAGATTAAATATGTGGCTTGTTGCCAACCCCTTTTATGAATTAAAAAGAGTTCTTTGACTGTGACACTGAATTGTAAATCAACAATGCTTTATTATTCTGCTTACTAATGTAATTACTGTGCTGTACAAAAAACTTGTCTATTGTACACAAATTTGTCTATTGCTGTAACGGCCTAATGACAATAAAATTATCTTCCCTTATCTTTCAGAGACAATGATAGTCATTATTGTTGCTTCAGTAGATACGTCATTAACTTTCTTCTGAAACTGGAGATGTTATTCATTTCTCTAATGTACTGCTGGAGGATATTCCAGAGTTAAGGTCATGCTATTGAGAAAGACTTCAAAAAAGTTGCTGAATGATGGAGTGGAACAGAAAGGATTTTACTCTGATGGGAGCAGCTCTTTCTCCCTTCTTGTTCAGACAAGAGTGTTAGGGTTGAGGAGAGAGATGGAGGACAGTGTCAATCATAAGACAGTAGGCATGACAGAGGGTATGGAAATCTCTGCATTTTTCTGCATCCATCCTACCTGTGCATATGATAGTAAATGTGATCAAAGGTTGTTGTTGTTGTCTTCAGTCCTGAGACTGGTTTGATGCAGCTCTCCATGCTACCCTATCCTGTGCAAGCTTCTTCATCTCCCAGTACTTAATGCAACCTACATCCTTCTGAATCTCCTTAGGGTATTCATCTCTTGGTCTCCCTCTACAATTTATACACTCCACGCTGCCCTCCAATGCTAAATTTGTGATCCCTTGATGCCTCAGAACATATCCTACTAACCAGACCCTTCTTTTTGTCAAGTTGTGGCACAAACTCCTCTTCTCCCCAATTCTATTCAATACTTCATCATTAGTTATGTGATCTACCCATCTCATCTTCAGCATTCTTCTGTAGCACCACATTTCGAAAGCTTCTATTCTACTCTTGTCCACACTATTTATCGTCCATGTTTCACTTCCATACATGGCTACACTCCATACAAATACTTTCAGAAACGACTTCCTGACACCTAAATGTATACTCGATGTTAAAAAATTTCTCTTCTTCAGAAACACTTTCCTTGCCATTGCCAGTTAACATTTTATATCTTCTCTACTTTTTGCTCCCCAATAGCAAAACTCCTTTACTAGTTTAAGTGTCCATTTCCTAATCTAATTCCCTCAGCATCACCTGACTTAATTCGACTACATTCCATTATCCTCGTTTTGTTTTTGTTGATGTTCATCTTGTATCTTCCTTTCAAGACACTATCCATTCCATTCAACTGCTCTTCCAACTCCTTTGCTGTCTCTGACAGAATTACAATGTCAACGGCGAACCTCAAAGATTTTATTTCTTCTCCATGGATTTTAATACCTACTCCAAATTTTTCTTTTGTTTCCTTTACTGCTTGCTCAATATACAGATTGAATAACATCGGGGAGAGGCTACAACCCTGTCTTACTCCCTTCCCAACCACTGCTTCCCTTTCATGTCCCTCGACTCATAACTGCCATCTGGTTTCTGTACAAATTGTAAATAGCCTTTCGCTCCCTGTATTTTACCCCTGCCACCTTTAGAATTTGGAAGAGAGTATTCCAGTCAACATTGTCAAAAGCTTTCTCTAAGTCTACAAATGCTAGAAACATAGGTTTGCCTTTCCTTAATCTTTCTTCTAAGATATGTCGTAGGGTCAGTATTGCCTCACGTGTTCCAACATTTCTACGGAATGCAATCTGATCTTCCCCGAGGTCGGCTTCTACTAGTTTTTCCATTCGTCTGTAAAGAATTCGCGTTAGTATTTTGCAGTTGTGACTTATTAAACTGATAGTTCGGTAATTTTCACATCTGTCAACACCTGCTTTCTTTGGGATTGGAATTATTATATTCTTCTTGAAGTCTGAGGGTATTTCGCCTGTCTCATACATCATGCTCACCAGGTGGTAGAGTTTTGTCAGGACTGGCTCTCCCAAGACCGTCAGTAGTTCTAATGGAATATTGTCTACTCCTGGGGCCTTGTTTCGACCTAGGCCTTTCAGTGCTCTGTCGAACTCTTCACTCAATATCGTATATCCCATGTCATCTTCATCTACATCCTCTTACATTTCCATAATATTGTCCTCAAGTACATCGCCCTTGTATAGACCCTCTATATACTCCTTCCACCTTTCTGCTTTCCCTTCTTTGCTTAGAACTGGGTTTCCACCTGAGCTCTTGACATTCATACAAGTGGTTCTCTTTTCTCCAAAGGCCTCTTTAATTTTCCTGTAGGTACTATCTATCTTACCCCTACTGAGATAAGCCTCTACATCCTTACATTTGTCCTCTAGCCATTCGTGTTTAGCCATTTTGCACTTCCTTTCAATCTCATTTTTGAGACGTTTGTATTCCTTTTTGCCTGCTTCATTTACTGCATTTTTATATTTTCTGCTTTCATCAATTAAATTCAATATTTCTTCTGTTACCCAAGGATTTCTAAGAGCCCTCGTCTTTTTACCTACTTGATCCTCTGCTGCCTTCACTACTTCATCCCTCAGAGCTACCCATTCTTCTTCTACTGTACTTCTTTCCCCCATTCCTGTCAATTGTTCCCTTATGCTCTCCCTGTAACTTTGTACAACCCTCGTTTAGTCAGTTTATCCAGGTCCCATCTCCTTAAATTCCCACCTTTTTGCAGTTTCTTCAGTTTTAATCTACAGTTCTTAACCAACAGATTGTGGTCAGAGTCCACATCTGCTCCTGGAAATGTCTTACAGTTTAAAACCTGGTTCCTAAATCTCTGTCTTACCATTATATGATCTATCTGATACCTTCTAGTATCTCCAGGCTTCTTCCATGTATACAACCTTCTTTCATGATTCTTGAACCAAGTGTTAGCTATGATTAAGTTATGCTTTGTGCAAAATTCTACCAGGCGGCTTGCTCTTTCATTTCTTAGCCCCAATCCATATTCACCTACTATGTTTCCTTCTCTCCCTTTTCCTACTATCGAGTTCCAGTCACACATGACTATTAAATTTTCATCTTCCTTCACTATCTGAATAATTTCTTTTATCTCATCATACATTTCATCAATTTCTTCACCATCTGCAGAGCTAGTTGGCATATAAACTTGTACTACTGTAGTAGGCATGGGCTTCGTATCTATCTTGGCCACAATAATGTGTTCACTATGCTGTTTGTAGTAGCTTACCCGCACTCCTATTCTTTTATTCATTATTAAACCTACTCCTGCATTACCCCTATTTGATTTTGTATTTATAACCCTGTATTCACCTGACCAAAAGTCCTGTTCTTCCTGCCACCAAACTTCACTAATTCCCACTATATCTAACTTTAACCTATCCATTTCCCTTTTTAAATTTTCTAACCTACCTGCCCGATTAAGGGATATGACATTCCACACTCCAATTTGTAGAACGCCAGTTTTCTTTTTCCTGATAATGACATCCTCTTGAGTAATCCCCACCCGGAGATCCAAATGGGGGACTATTTTACCTCCGGAATATTTTACCCAACAGGACGCCATCATCATGTAACCGTACAGTAAAGCTGCATGCCCTCGGGAAAAATTACGGCTGTAGTTTCCCCTTGCTTTCAGCCGTTCGCAGTACCAGCACAGCAAGGCCGTTTTGGTTAGTGTTACAAGGCCAGATCAGTCAATCATCCAGACTGTTGCCCCTGTAACTACTGAAAAGGCTGCTGCCCCTCTTCAGGAACCACACGTTTGTCTGGCCTCTCAACAGATACCGCTCCGTTGTGGTTACACCTACGGTACGGCCATCTGTATTGCTGAGGCACGCCAGCCTCCCCACCATCGGCAAGGTCCATGGTTCATGTACGTTTCTTTTTCAGATAAAGAGGGAAGAGCTTTTCATATTTTTTAGGATATGCCTTCTTGCACATTGCAGTTATGTACTCAGTCAAATTTAGATTGTCATCTATTTTTACTCCTAGACTCCTTGCTGTAAGAGATAAGTTGATATCTGTCCAATTTATAGTTGCAGATGGTAAAGATTCCCTGTATTTCAGGCTAATGAGCCTAGAATGACCAACGAGTACCACTTGGGTTTTGGATAAGATGAGCTTTAGCCCTATAATGTGCATCCATTTTAATAGTCCACGCAGATGGTATTGAGATTCTCAACAGCTGTCTTCAGGTTTCTTGGTTTTGCACTTAGATACAACTGGAGACCATCAGTGCACATGCAGTATTTACAGTAGGAGAAAACTAATGACATTTATGTATGGTGAAAGGAGTATAGGACCTAATACTAAACCCTGGGAAACACCTGATACTTCCTTGCTCCATTGTGACTTTATGGTGCCAGACAAGCACTGCCAGTGCGACAACAGGTATGAGCAGTACCATTGCACTGCACTTGGTGAGAAATTCAGGCTGCTAATGTTGGCAATTAAAATGTCATACTCGACAGTGTCATAGGCTTTGAAGTCTAAGAAGCACATGATAGTGGCTTCTTGTGCATACATGGCAAGGTTCAACTCCTCTGTTACCCTTATTAAGGGAGATGATGAGCTGTGATGTTTACAGAAGCCTGACTGGTATTTGTCTAGTAGATTGATTGTAGCTAGGTAGTCATGGACTATACATTCAAGGGTCTTAGACAGTGCAGAAAGAATCCAAAAAGGTTAGTAATCAGAGGGAGCGGTGGTAATGAATTGTGTGAATTGTGTTTTATTCATTTCATGACGTACAATTGGTTTGCATACAGGAGACATGTCAAAAATTTATAAAACAATTACAATGATTTTTACATTAATAAATAATAGCACTATAATAAATAACAACACTATAAGGATATTTCTTGGAACATGTAACACATTGTACCCAGCTCAGATTTCCAGTTTGTCCTGCATGAATTCATACACTCAGTTATAACACTTCAGTGTCAATACCTGATATAGCTTTCTTTTAAGTGAACCCAACTTGTTCCCTTTTAATTTATTACAAATTTTCATTGCCGTGTATTGAGGTATACAGTCTGAGGCGGTGGGTGGGGAGCATAAAATTTTCTTTGTTTTTTGTATCATGTGGTTTGACTTCAGCATATTTCAGTACCTCTGGGAAACAGCCCTCTTCAAAACATTGATTTATTATTTGAGCTGGTGGGTTTGCTAATTCTGTTGTGTACCACTTTAATAAATTGGTGGTTAGTCCATCCCAACCTGGAGATTTTTTGTTTCTTAATGATAGAATAGCATTTTCTACATCCTCCACAGAAACTTTTAAGAATTTTGTAAAATTTTCAGAGTTTTCACCTAGGCCAAAGGGATTTACATTGTTGTGATAGTCTACATCAGACTTTGCTACATTTATAAACAATTCATTAAAGTACTCTGGTATTTGAGTTGGATTTACAATAGTATTTCCTTCAATGTCAATTTTTGGAATTTTTTGGTTACAGGATTTAACACCTACCTCAGATTTAATGACTGACCACACAGCCTTTGTCTTATTTTTATTATTTAAAATTAGTCTGTTATTTGCCAGTTTTTTTACTGCCCTGAAAACTCTTCTAAATGTGGTTTTATAGTGTCTCACATATTTAATGAAATGAATATCTTTATTATATTTTAGTTCTCTGTGCAGTTGCCTTTTCCTTACACTGAAAATTTTTATGCCCTGGAAAATCCACTTTACTGTATTTGTTATTTTATTGCTGCGGAGTCTAGGTGGAAATGTTTCATTAAAGACACCAAGAAAACTATTTAGGGATTTCTCAAAGTTTTCATCACTTGAGTTACAATAATGAAAAGGCCATGTTTTATCTCTTAGTTTCTCACTAAATGTTAGCAAGTTTTCTTTGCGAAAGTTCCTGCTCATATGGGTTCTCATACGTGAAATGTTCCTGTCTGTCTGTGGCAGCTCAATGAACAATGCACGATGATCTGGAACACCACAGATCTATACAAAATTTATACACATCTTCATATGCATAATTAGTTAGAACATTGTCAATGCATTTGCTAATTGCCCATTGTCTCTGGTAGATTCAAAGAATTTCAATTTGAAACCATATTTCTTTATTAAGTCAGAATCTTTAAGTGTGGCTACTATCACATGTGATATCAATATTATAATCAGCAGCTATTATAACTTTTTTATTTTTTTCTCTACGGAGGTGTTCTAGCATAATTTGAAGCTTAGATAAGAATAGTTCTGTTTTTGATGTCCCTGGAATTCTGTATATTGAGATTATTATAACACTGCTAGGGAGTCCACTATTTCTACACAACAGCTCTCAAACACACATTCTTCATTTAAATAATTAAAACAGTTTCTAGTCTCATAATTTATATCACTATGAAGAAGTATACATGAGCCTCCATGTGACTTGTTTCTTCTGCAAAAGCTTACTTGCTAATCTGAAGTTCCCTATTTTGTTTACAATTTTAATTGTGTCCACAGTAAAACAGTGCTCATTTAAACAAACAACTCTAATATATGTGCATTCTGACAGAATGATTTCCAAGTCTTCTATTTTGGAGCTTTTATTGTTAGAAGCATCATCAGTGTTTAAACCATTTATATTCCAGTGGATAACGTACCTACTTTGGCTATCACTTACAGGCTTTAGCACATTTCTTGCCAGATAATGGTTTGGTTCTGTCTTTCTTAATGCTACAAAAGGCACTACAGCTGCTTCAGACTCCTCATTTTCACAAGATATTGGAGCTGATACTACTATTTTACTCTGCTTAACATCCACAACATTAGAACACTGCACATTATATGAACTTACACGAACCTGTACAACTACAGCTCTCTCCTTGTTAGCACAATTAGTCATGAAAGCCTCCCTCCTGTCATCACAGTCTTTCTTGCTCTTTACTGGGCCAACAGGTTTAAGTAGGCCTGTGGTAGCTGGGGATACTGCAGGAGCAGGTAAACTAGAAACAGCCTCTCTGTTTTCTTTTCATCTGACAAAGCTGCTGTGCCTGCATTCATAGTGCATACTAAGTTCGATATATCTGCATGGTTTTCTTGCAGCTGGGATATTTGCATTGCCAAAGCTCGCAATGCTTCTTGCATTTCTGAGTCAGACATACCTGCCCCTCTAACAATTACATAAAATGTAACAAACAACAAGAGAAAAAGCTAAAATCATGATGCAAGTACTAAAATACATAATTAGGAAACACTTGTTGCAATATAACTTTCCGCACGAGTGGTCATTCATAGCTATCTTTATCACAGAGTTAAACACAATGACTCATACTTCTTGCCCATAACAAAATGTGTTGCCCATTGCAAATGGTACAAATTAACACACACAATCTTTGAATATCATCTACACTCACATCTTTCTTCTTAAGCATACAAACACAGCTAGACATATGGCAAAAACCCATTCATCATGGTCCTTACAGTCAAACAAAAACAAAACAAAAAAACACTGCACTCATCCTACTGCACTTAGATGAAACTACAACTTTGTAATAGCCACACCATCATCTTTGTGGGTAACAGACCATTCTCATACCAAACGTTGTTGGCAGTGTTGCTCTAAACTGCTGTGGATTGCAGTGGTGCGGTGTAGAGTGGGTTGATGCCTGTTTGACATCCATGGACACTAGTATATCATAATTTACAATCAAACATTTATTTTTCCAAAATACATGGTTGCCTCCAGTCATGGATGCTAGCAGCAACAGTGGGCAGAAATGGTACACACTTTGCTGGAATGTGTTGATGCTTTTGCACACTGAACTGTCTTGACTGCTGCAGCAGTGGAGGCACATACTCAGCGTCCAGCAATGGCTTGGTTCGCTGGCTGCAGCTAGGCCAGTGTTGTCTGCATGCCTAGGGGCAGGAGTGCATAACTAGGGCACAGTCACTGACACCATAGACAATAACCAGTGAGCAGCAACTGGCTCTGCGTTGAGTGTCTGAAGGTAGGCTGAGTCACACTGTGGCCTGTGACAGGAGTAAGGCTTACAGCATTGAAGTAAGCTGATAATAATGGAAGGGAGGAAGTGACCGTGGCATGCCTCTCATGATTACTATTGTTAACCACTCGATGGATCTACTGTTTAGGCCAACAGGAGGAGTGCTGGGTGATGTTGCCCACAACTTCCCATGAGTCTTGATACAAATTGCAGCACTGTGGCTTGCAGTGGGCAAGATTTGCTGTTCCATCAGAGATTGGAGATGGGCTTGATGAGCAGAACTGACATGGCTAAAGCAAGAAAATATTGCATTGAAATGTGAAAAGTGCTGTTTATGTGAAAAAACTCCAGTATTACATGGCCCTACTTTAGTAAATATGCTGTAGTGGGCTGCAAATAAGGGTGTGAGCTGAACCATAGCTGATGTGGATTTAGGTGTGCCACTACATGATAATGGTTGCTGTTTTGAGACCATAAAGCCTGGTATAGATCTGGGGGAAGTACGTGTGTCATTGAATTTTGGATCATACAGAGTGGAATAGGAGACAGAAATTTTGTTGTAGACTTTGTCGAGAATGCGCAGGAGCTACTGATCATGTTAGGTGCACTTTTGAATGTTGTGGATAGGACACGAGGTAATTACCAATTGTGGTGGCACCACCTTCTCCAGATTGGGAGGAAGGAAGAGGAGGAGGACAATAAATGCTTGTAAGACTGATGATCAAGCCAAAAACACTCAGTCCTTTCAGAAATTTGTGCCTGAGGATTAGAGTAAATTTAACAATACTTGCAATGTTGTAGGTAATGACAGTAAGAAGAAATTGCAACTAACTGTTCTTAAATGCACAAACTTGGTGCGACAATGCTTCAGCTGAAGTCGACAGTTGCAAGTATTACATCACTGCATGGGGCTACTGTCATGAAGGTAGAACCACCTAATCTGCATATGGCATCACTAAGATTCAATGCACACAGTAAGTGTCAAAAAGCACCAGGAAGTTGGTTTTGAAATGAAACAGTATAAGATAGCTTGGCAACAGTGTGACTAACTGTAAGACAAGAGACATAATTGGAGCTACAGGTCAGTATGTTGTACATGTTAGTACTGTAAGAAATTTGTGTATACGCATAGTTTTAAGGATGTCTGACTCGAGGAAACATAAGGGAAACTTTAGTTTCAGAGACAAAGTTCCAGATGATATACTGAAACAGTGGGGTAAAAAGCCACCTGATAGATGAAGGTAGATGCCAAACATAAGAAATAGGTAAGTGGAACCATTTGCTGTGGAATGATAACCTGAGGAGGAAGATTTTTGTGGTATATTTTACTGGTTCTTTACTTTGTGATTTAATGGCATAACATCTGTGTGTTGAAATGAGAGAAGTCGATTGATTTATCAACAGTGGATAAGTTAAATTAACTGAGAATAAGAATAGTGGATTACTAATTAAGGAGATTGTAAAGTTGAATGTGCATGGACTATGGTTATGAGAAGAGATTAAGCTGGCAAGTAAGTAATGAGTTAGGAAATGTAAATAATAGTAATGTAAGTTGTTCAGTGAGCTGAATTCTGAACAGTAAGCTGTGATTAAGTAGAAGAACTTTGAGTTTGAGCTCAACTGGAGCAAAGAGGAAAACTAAAATGTACAATGTAAACTTCTTAGGAAATGTTTCTTAAAACTGTTTACAAACACCTGTAGTCAGATCTGCATCCATTAAAGGAAAGGGGACTGAAACACCCTGAAATAATAGGCTTGGCAACTGAGTAAAATTTTAGAAGTCTTCTCCTAGTAACAACGAGTGAGTACAGCAGGTCAGTATGCAGCAATCAAGTGGAATGCAAACAAAGAATGACTGCTAATGTTGCAAATAATATGGCCACAAGACAGAGTTAATTGTTACACCACATAAGAGCTGAGTGTCCAAAATGCCAATGCAGCAGAATGACATCATAGACAGAGGTGGGTGCCATCACTGTGTTGACCATGCAGAGTCGAGTAAGAATGAAAAACAAGGACACAAGAATAACTATTCAGCACACTGACTCCACAAAATACATCTGTGAGCACTCCTGAAAGGCAAAGTTGAGACACCTCTTAGCTGCAACTAGAGTGAACAGAGAAACTAGCCAGACAAGAAAAGTCCACAAGGTGATGTCATGATCATCTCACAGAGGTAAAGCATTTGGACCAGCCCTGTATAAATATTACTCCTGTTCCAGTGGAAGTATGCTAGTCTGCAGCCATCCAGCCTGAAGGAGGGACCTGTGCTGGCTTATCCTCTGCTCGTTGAGACCATCTTCTATCTCTGATGGAACAGCAAGTCTTGCCTCAATGACATTGCCACTGCAAGCCATAGTGCTGCTGTCTAAATCAAGACTGGTGGGGAGCTGTGGGAGACATCAACCACTAGGTCTTCTGGTTGCCAAACCTGCAGGTCCACAGAGTGATTAACAATCATCGTTACTAGTAGTTGTAGTAGTAGTAGTAGTAGTAGTAGTAGCTTTATTCATTCATAGATATATTCTTACAAGGAGATAGGACATGTCAAAGTATTTACAAGTTTAGACCAATTTAAAATAAGCTAATTCAGATACACATACATTTACAGACTCCCAGAGACAAGCATTTGATTTACTCCAGGTATACAATACTTTTTTTACAAATAACTTATTTAATAATGTAATGCCAGACTGTTCACTCATATCTCACTATCAGTCACTGCACACACTATATACACAATTTTTCATAAAACACACACACACACACACACACACACACACATGTACATGTAATCTTTGGGCCATTTTCTATACCACAACTTCCCATTTGCTATCCTGAAAAACTGAGTCAGCATCCCTCTATAATGAGTGACATGTTGAGCTCAGAAAGAGGAAGAGGTGTTAGTATTGTGCTATGCTTAGCTTGGGGGTAAGTATTTCTAGAAAAGGGCAAAAAACACAGTGTGAAGGTGTTATGTGGAATGTTGGATGTTTTATAATCATTATTATTATTATTATTATTATTATTATTATTATTATTTATTTATTTATTTGTATAACTTTTTTTCCAAACCCCTACTCTGTTTTATCTAATTAATCCTTCAATGTATAAAATTTATTGCTTAACAGGTACTTTTTAGCTGCCTTTTTAAATAAGTGTATTTTTGTAATTTCTTTAATCACTTTTGGTAATTTATTGTGCAGTTTTATTCGTTGGTAGAAAATGCTGTTTTGAGTTTTATGTTTATTTTTTCTTGGTAAATGTAAGTTGAGTCTAGCTCCTGTTCCATGGTCACAGACAGAGCTGTTTCTGCAGCAATTACCAATGTTATTTTTGATGTGTACAACTGACTGGTAAATGTATTCACATGGAGCAGTTAAAATCCACAGTGTTTTGAACAGATCTTTACAATGAGCTCGACTAGTATTTTTGTTTATTATTCTTATGGCTCTTTTCTGGAGTTTGAAAATTGTGTTCATATTTTGTGCATTTGTTCCCCAACAAAAAATATCATAGCTAAGAATTGAGTGTATATATGAATAATATGTAACTAAAAGACAGTGCATGTTACACACTGATGATAGGATTCTAAGGGCATAACATGCTGATGACATTCTGTTTGCAAGTACCTTTGTGTGTTCACACAACTTCAACTGAGAATCAATATTCATTCCTAAAAATTTTGCATTTGTTACATAGTCTATAGAGGTGCCATCTACATTTAATTTAAAATTTTCATTTTTCCTCTTCAAACTGAAATTCATGGCATTAGTTTTCTTTATGTTCAATGTCACTTTATCGCTTATTGACCAATCATAAACTTCCTTTGAAGTTTCATTTGCTTTCTCTGCAAGAAGTTCTGATTTTTTCACAGTGACTATAATATTGCTGTCATCAGTGAAGAGAATTTTTTCACCATTAGTAACTCTACTAGGAAAGTCATTGATGTATATCGAGAATAGTATTGGTCCTAATATGTTACTTTGTGGAACCCCCATATTAATGTATTTTGGTTCTGTTAAGTGTTTTACTAAATGTTTAGATCTATTGAAGTATGTGTTATCTCTACTCTTTGTACCTTATCTGTTAGGTATGAATGAAACCAATCATTAGCTACCCATCTTACTCCTAATGCTTCCAATTTATTTAATATAATCTCATGGTCGACTGTATCAAAGGCCTTAGACAGATCCAAAATATGTCTGTGAAATGCTCATCTTTATCAAGAGCATCAAGTACAACTTTTGTGAATTCTACTATGGCTGACTCCATATTTTTGCTACTTCAGAAACCAAACTGTGATTCACTTAAAAGATTGTATTTATTCAGGTAATTCATTAATCTGTCTTTCATAATTGCTTCTATTATTTTTGAGAACAGTGGCAGCAGGGAAATGGGCCAGTAATTTTTTATGTCTTCTGCATTACCTTCCTTAAGCAAAGGTACACATCTTGCCTGTTTTAAGTGCTCTGAAGGATTCATTTATCATATTTGTTAAGGAGCCTGGTATAATCCCTGTGCATTGTTTCAGTACACACACTGGTATCTCATCTAAGCCTACTGACTTTTTATTTTTTAGCTTTTGAACAGTTTTATTGATTTCATTCTCTGTGGTTGGAAGTAACATCATTGTATTTAGTGCAAACATTATTTAAAGGTGCTATATTTGTTTTTGGGATTTTTTTTTTTTTTTTGTAACTTCTCTGCAATACTTGAAAAATGCTCATTTACATAGTTTGCTAAGTGTTGTGGATCATTTATTACTATATCCCCCCTCCCTTACCAGTATGTTATTCTGCATTTGTTTGCCTCTTCCTGATTCCTTTTTTATAACATCCCAGACTGCTTTACTTTTATTCCCTGCATTATATATTTTGTCATTAAATGACTTTTTTGCAGCAATCAGCACCTTCCTATAGATCTTTTTGTATCTATAATCGAAATTTAAGAATTCTGGATCATCATGACTCTTTTTCATGGAACTGATGTATTTAAGTGTTTGGGAGGACTTCTTAATACCTGTTGTTATCCATCTGTTTTAGTCAGATGTTGATACAGACATACAAACTTTTGGAAATGCCTTTTCAAAGTTCAATTTAAATATAATATGGAGAATTTAGAGAATTTCATATTCACATTGTTTCCATATACACTTCATCCCAGCTTTGTTTTGCTAGTTCTTGATTTCTGATAGATGTAGTTTGTATGCTTGTAGTTTAGGGAACGATTCGATGCCTGATTTTACTGTTGTTATGACGAATAGGGACATACCAAAACTTTGAAGGATATTTATGAGGATGCTGCTGGATTCATTTATGATATTAGTGTTGATGTTAATGTCCCCACACAGAATTATGTTGACCTTTGTACTTGAGACTTTATCTAGACCTTCTGTTAATTAATTGAAAAAAGTGTCCACACTATCACTGGGAGATCTACACACATACAAAATGTGTAATTTCTTGGTGATATTAAGCCCTGTTAATTGAATAGCTGATCTTTCAAAGTGTTTGTCTTCACTTACTGTACTGAGGTCATGTCTTGATTTGAACTGCATTCCTTTTTTGATATAAATGCATGATCCTCCACCCCTTGAAGCAGTTCTTCATTAAGAGTTTGCCCTTTCACACAATGAGAACACTACATGTTGTATTTTCGTGTTTCTACACCAGTGCTCAGTAACACAAAGTACTGTGCAGTTCAAAGATTGGAGATCAAATTCTAATAGTTGTATTTTATTTTTTACTGATTGCATGTTTTGATGGAGTATTGTTATGTCTGTGAAATGCCCCATGTTACTCTTTCCAATGGTTTGTTTTTCTTTGTGACATCTGGTATGTGTGATATTTGAAGTGTTAAAATCTGTCTTGTGAGTGATTGTTTCAGTATTTTTTTAAACTGCTGGAGTTACTCTTTAGGCAGAGGAACCTGTTGTCTGGATTTAACCTAAAAAAAAGATCTACTTTTCATATCCATGACAACACGTATTTGACCATGTGAGGGCTGAGATCCACTCCCTATACTTTTTGAATCAGCTGTACCAATCTTCCCTTCCCAGTCTTCTTTACGTGTAGGCCATGCCTAGTGAAACCCCTTCTGTTGAGGGTCTCGATGGGCACCAGAGAAAAATGAGCAAAGTCGGCTGTCCTCAGAGCCATCCCTAACCACACACTGATTCACCTCACAGCTCCATCAAGGTGCAGTCAATCATGTTGCCAGAACAGCTCAACAAACTGTACATTGGTGCCATGAGTTAGGGAAGCTATCTTATACCCGTTACCACCACCTATGTCATATGCCCCATCCTTGTCCAAACTGTTTCCCACCCCACCCATTATCACTACATGCTCCTCTTTTGTAAAGTTCTTAAATAAAGACCCTAAGTCCTCTATCACATGACTTAGTCCTGCATTTGGCTTGAAGATACTGGTGGCCTGGTACGCTGCCCCTACACCTCACCCATTGCTACTACCTAGCAGCAGCACTACTTCTTCCTAACACCTTGTACATTCCTAGGCTTCTTGGCCTCTAAGTGTGTTGCACACTTCCTGCACCTCACTCTACCTGAGGCTCTTCTCCACTTAACTCTGGCAGTGGTAAATACCTGTCTTTGGGGTTGATGATAAAACTGTCAGCTCGTGTTCTCTTTCTTCCTATCTTCCTACCAGCTGCCAGTTCCCAACCACCCTCCTCCCCCCTATCACTCTTGATTCGCATCAGTTCATTCTTCCAACTGAGACTGAAGGGCACAGATTTTCCTTTCCTGTTCCCCAATCAAAATAATATTCCTACTCCATACTCTGCAGTTACAGGAGAGAGCCTCTCCCAACATTCCTCCCCCCCCCCCCCCCCCACACACACACACACCCAGTGAAAATATTTCCTACAAGACTGGCAACAAATCCCTCTACTCACTACCCTATAACAGCTCCAACATTTCTCACTCATGGTCAGTTTTGAAAGAATAATTAAGTATAAAGAATGTTTTAAATTTGTCAAGGACGCAAGACTGGCTGAGTGAAAACAAAAAACGACACAAAGGTCTTATGTGCACTTGTCATTATTGTGCTGATTTAGAGATACAATGACAGAAGAATGAATTAACAATTACTTTGATTTTGGAGAATTTACATTATCAAGTGTGTTTGGTCAGGTTTTTAAACATTTATAAGGCCTAGATCACATCTATCTAGTAAACAATATGGGATGTGTTAGTTAAATATGATTTTGAAATGTTTAATTACACTTTTATTGTGACAATAGGCACTGATGAAACTAGCAGCTGTCTTTTTTCAACAAATTTTGCACTATCAAGAAAACTTGTATAGAATTTTTTGTGTTTATGTCACACAAAATTTTGGGTTATGTCGTGATTATCAGGACTTTCAATAACACTATGTTTTTTCAAGGACAAGCTCTGCTGGGTGCTAATATTCAGTTGTGTGACAAGAATGGACACTACAGCAAGTATATAAAACAAAGAAAATTTGAATTTGACATCATTTCCTCTTACATAAGTTCTTTTAGCAGATGAAGAAAATATCTCTGATCTCACTCGGCGGCCATCTTCGAACTAAGCGCATGCTGTAGCTGCCACCTGCTTCCTGTTCCTGACAGGTACTTTGATGCTGTGGGCCTTACTCCTGTCAGATGCCACAGCGTGACTCAGCCCCATTTCACACATTCTGTGCAGAGCCAGTGGACACTTACTGTGGCACTGTCATGATGTCAATGAGTGTGTTCTGGTCAGCCCTCCCCCCAAGCTGTTAGCACCTGAGGCAGTTTGGACAACACCATCTGAGCTGAAGCCAGTGACCTGTGACATTGCCAGACATTGATTCTGTGACTACATTGCTGTATTGACCGAGACAGCAGGGCACGTGTGACTGTCAGTGCATTCTGGCATGGTGTGCACCACTTCTGCCCACTTGTACTATTGACAGCTGTGAACAGAGACAACTATGTATTGTGGAACAACGAATGTTTGTTTGTTGATGTTGTTTTATTTGTGCCAACTGGCATACAAAATGCATCAACACACTCCACACCGTACCATTACAACACACAACAATAGAGGGCAACCTCTGCCCTCTACATTATGAAAATTTTTCCTTTTTGTCACATGGAATGGCCCATTAGTCCTATTTGGAATGAATCACACAGATGATGATGACAATGATGACATTGGAGGAGGAGGAGGAGGAGATTAGTGATTAATGTCTCATCGACATTGAGGTTATTAGAGCCTGAACACAAGCTCGTATTATGGAAGGATGGGGAAGGAAATCTGCTGTGCCCTTTCAAAGGAACAATTCCTGCATTTGCCTGAATTGGTTAGGGAAATCATGGAAAACCTAAATGAAGATGGACTGGACGTGGGTTTGTACCGTCATCTTCCTGATTGTGAGTTGACTGTGTTAACCAATGCGACAGCTCACTAAGTGATGGCGTTGAATGTGGGCCACTTAACAGCAAGTGTGGCGAAACTAGCTGGGATATTTTTACTTCCCCTCTTTTTTTGCCATCTGCCTCCTTAGAATTCATTTTTTTTTCATTTTTGAATTAATTACCATTAATATACATGAGTACAATCTGCATACATAAAAGAGAAAGGTTGGCCCTCAGTTTTAAAGAATATACCACCAGATCTAATTTTTTGCCTAGTTTTATGTATGCAATTGATTTTTCTAATTTATTTTGACTATTCTTAGTTAGTATCTTTCATTATAGGGCAAAATCAGTAATCGTTTCGCAACTTAAATTCTATTGTTGACTTATAAACAAATATAAATTCTGTACTAATGATAAACAATTGGAGGAACAACTAATAGTATCCTTAAAGGATCCATCTGGCTCTGTTTGAAAATATTGTAGCAAAGCCATCCCTTAATTAGTTCCAAAGTAATTAACAGTTTTGTCAAAAGTATTGTTTACATAACAATATAAGTTAATTTCATGATTTAAACAAATAATTCAGCCTAAACCTCATAATAGAAGAAACTGTTAAAAAAAGAACCAATTTTTTGATGTATTCACTTAATTTAATGGGTTAAGTTTTAATTTTAATTTCTGTAAATTTAACTTCGAACAATGTGTAGTCTCAGTACCTATTATTGTGAGGATATATAAGGGCCAGATTTTCGGTCCTGAGATAGTCAGTTCACAGCCGATACGTACCCTTCTGTTCTTCAAGAACTGTGAACTTTGTGGTTAGGTTTTTACTATTCGTAGATGTTCAATAATAAATTATTGCTGCAGTATGTGAATGTTCACCTGCAACCTAGTAGCCAAGCTTATCAAAAGTTAAACAATAGAGCACTGGCTATATAACTGTGTATTATAGGGGGGGAGGGGGGTGGTGAACACTGAAAGTAAACTACTATGAAACACAAATGTGCACCTGTCGGCTACATCATTTAAAGTGTTGTACTTCCACTCCCCATTTTTCAGCCACTGCAGCAACGCAGTACGTCGACACCGAGGACAATCAACGAAGAAATAAAAGGAGGTGAACCATCACACATGGACATTGGCATCCTTGTGAAGTGTTAGCAAACCATTCACTGGGGGTGGGAACAAAGGCAGTCTCCCCAGGCGGAGTTGCTTATAATGCATGAGACCCCATCTAGCAATTACAAAAAACAGTCGTTATGATGCCCTGAACCATTACATTGAAAACCAATTCATACAAATGCTAAACTGCCCTGACAAACTGTCCATCTGGAGAATGCTGCCTTCCCCTCTCTTGCATTTTAGGTATGAAGCCCAACAGTTCACAAAATTCCAAAATTCTTGTGACACTGGTGTCAAAAGGGTTGCCCTACCATCAATAAATAGAACACATGTAGCCGAAACATGCTGAACCGATAGTGGCACGCGGCAAACTTCCCATTAGAGGAGCAAACAGTGTTAATGGACACTGTCCTATGCAAAGTCTAGTGAGCAGCACTTCCTTTCCATTAGGGTGGTTTGTGTAGATGAGTGACCAGTTTGTTCGTTGCCACTTCCAGCCATTTGATTTCTCACTGACACATGATTCTTATGTCAGACAAAGAGGTCACACCTAGCAAGGAGATGGTACACAAATGTGCAGCAGCATCCCAAAAAGTTTCTTTGGCTATGTCATCACCTTACATCCTGACATGTCCATGTACCAGCAAAAGACCACCTCCTTGTCCCGGTGTTGGATCCATTGTAAAGTGCCATGAATGATCTAAATCAATTGGTCAACTGGGTACAAGCAGTGGATCATTTGTAGCGCACTAAGCGAGTTAGAGTAGACAAGACACTTCATACTGTGTTGGCTTTGAAGCCGTCCAGTACCATCAAAAAGCCAAATAACTCTGTATCATAACCTGATATGCATTTCAAAAAGTGTACTTGGAAAACCCAATCGGAGAGAACAGCTGAACAGCCAGGTGCATTCACTTGCTGAGAGCCATTCATATAAATGATAAAACTGTGGTATCTACTCAAAATCAAAGAAAATAGATCTGTAAAAATGTACCATGAACCATGGACCTTGCCGATGGTGGGGAGGCTTGTGTGCCTCAGCGATTAAGATGGCCGTACCATAGGTGCAACCGCAACGGAGGGGTATCTGTTGAGAGGCCAGACAAACGTGTGGTTCCTGAAGAGGGGCAGCAGCCTTTTCAGTAGTTACAGGGGCAACAGTCTGGATGATTGACTTATCTGGCCTTGTAACACTAACCAAAATGGCCTTGCTGTGCTGGTACTGCGAACGGCTGAAAGTAAGGGGAAACTACAGCTGTAATTTTTCCCGAGGGCATGCAGCTTTACTGTATGGTTACATGATGATGGCGTCTTCTTGGGTAAAATATTCCAGAGGTAAAATAGTCCCCCATTTGGATCTCCAGGTGGGGACTACTCAAGAGGACGTCATTATCAGGAAAAAGAAAACTGGCGTTCTACGGATTGGAGTGTGGAATGTCATATCCCTTAATTGGGCAGGTAGGTTAGAAAATTTAAAAAGGGAAATGGATAGGTTAAAGTTAGATATAATGGGAATTAGTGAAGTTCGGTGGCAGGAAGAACAGGACTTTTGGTCAGGTGAATACAGGGTTATAAATACAAAATGAAATAGGGGTAATGCAGGAATAGGTTTATTAATGAATAAAACGATAGGAATGTGGGTAAGCTACTACAAACAGCATAGTGAACACATTATTGTGGCCAAGATAGACACGAAGCCCACACCTACTACAGTAGTACTAGTTTATATGCCAACTAGCTCTGCAGATGATGAAGAAATTGATGAAATGTATGATGAGATAAAAGAAATTATTCAGATAGTGAAGGAAGATGAAAATTTAATAGTCATGGGTCACTGGAATTCAAGAGTAGGAAAAGGGAGAGAGGGAAACATAGTAGGTGAATATGGATTGGGGGAAAGAAATGAAAGAGGAAGCCGTCTGGTAGAATTTTGCACAGAGCATAACTTAGAAATAGGTAACACTTGGTTCAAGAATTATAAAAGAAGGTTGTACACATGGAAGAATCCTGGAAATACTAGAAGGTATCAGATAGATTATATAATGGTAAGACAGAGATTTAGGAACCAGGTTTTAAGCTGTAAGACATTTCCAGGGGCAGATGTGGACTCTGGCCACAATCTATTGGTTATGACCTGTAGATTAAAACTGAAGAAACTACAAAAAGGTGGGAATTTAAGGAGATGGGACCTGGATAAACTGACTAAACCAGAGGTTGTACAGAGTTTCAGGGAGAGCATAAGGGAACAATTGACAGGAATGGGGGAAAGAAGTACAGTAGAAGAAGAATGGGTAGCTTTGAGGGATGAAGTAGTGAAGGTTACAGAGGATCAAGTAGGTAAAAAGATGAGGGCTAGTAGAAATCCTTGGGTAACAGAAGAAATATTGAATTTAATTGATGAAAGCTGAAAATATAAAAATGCAGTAAATGAAGCAGGCAAAAAAGAATACAAACGTCTCAAAAATGAGATCAACAGGAAGTGCAAAATGGCTAAGCAGGGATGGCTAGAGGACAAATGTAAGGATGTAGAGGCTTATCTCACTAGGGGTAAGATAGATACTGCCTACAGGAAAATTAAAGAGACCTTTGGAGATAAGAGAACCACTTGTATGAACATCAAGAGCTCAGATGGAAACCCAGTTCTAAGCAAAGAAGGGAAAGCAGAAAGGTGGAAGGAGTATATAGAGGGTCTATACAAGGGCGATGTACTTGAGGACAATATTATGGAAATGTAAGAGGATGTAGATGAAGATGAAGTGGAAGATACGATACTGTGTGAAGAGTTTGACAGAGCACTCAAAGACCTGAGTCGAAACAAGGCCCTGGGAGTAGACAACATTCCATTGGAACTACTGACGGCCTTTGGAGAGCCAGTCCTGACAAAACTCTACCATCTGGTGAGCAAGATGTATGAAACAGGTGAAATACCCTTGGGCTACAAGAAGAATATAATAATTCCAATCCCAAAGAAAGCAGGTGTTGACAGATGTGAAAATTACCGAACTATCAGTTTAATAAGCCACAGCTGCAAAATACTAACACGAATTCTTTACAGACGAATGGAAAAACTAGTAGAAGCCGACCTCGGGGAAGATCAGTTTGGATTCCGTAGAAATACTGGAACACGTTAGGCAATACTGACCTTACGACTTATCTTAGAAGAAAGATTAAGGAAAGGCAAACCTACGTTTCTAGCATTTGTAGACTTAGAGAAAGCTTTTGACAATGTTGACTGGAATACTCTCTTCCAAATTCTAAAGGTGGCAGGGGTAAAATACAGGGAGCGAAAGGCTATTTACAATTTGTACAGAAACCAGATGGCAGTTATAAGAGTTGAGGGACATGAAAGGGAAGCAGTGGTTCGGAAGGGAGTAAGACAGGGTTGTAGCCTCTTCCCCAATGTTATTCAATCTGTATATTGAGCAAGCAATAAAGGAAACAAAAGAAAAATTCAGAGTAGGTATTAAAATCCATGGAGAAGAAATAAAAACTTTGAGGTTCGCCGATGACATCGTAATTCTGTCAGAGACAGCAAAGGACTTGGAAGAGCAGTTGAACGGAATGGACAGTGTCTTGAAAGGAGGATGTAAGATGAACATCAACAAAAACAAAACGAGGATAATGGAATGTAGGCGAATTAAGTCGGGTGATGCTGAGGGAATTAGATTAGGAAATGAGACACTTAAAGTAGTAAAGGAGTTTTGCTATTTGGGGAGCAAAATAACTGATGATGGTCGAAGTAGAGAGGATATAAAATGTAGACTGGCAATGGCAAGGAAAGCATTTATGAAGAAGAGAAATTAGTTAACATGGAGTATAGATTTAACTGTCAGGAAGTCGTTTCTGAAAGTATTGGTGTGGAGTGTAGCCATGTATGGAAGTGAAACATGGACGATAAATAGTGTGGACAAGAAGAGAATAGAAGCTTTCAAAATGTGGTGCTACAGAAGAATGATGAAGATTAGACGGGTAGATCACATAACTAATGAGGAGGTATTGAATAGAATTGGGGAGAAGGGGAGTTTGTGGCACAACTTGACAAGAAGAAGGGACCGGTTGGTAGGACATGTTCTGAGGCATCAAGGGATCACAAATGTAGCACTGGAGGCCAGTGTGGAGGGTAAAAACCGTAGAGGGAGACCAAGAGATGAATACACTAAGCAGATTCAGAAGGACGTAGGTTGCAGTAAGTACTGGGAGATGAAGAAGCTTGCAAAGGATTGAGTAGCTTGGAGAGCTGCATCAAACCAGTCTCAGGACTGAAGACCACAACTACAACAAAAATGTAGTGTGGAGTACAAGTTTTCTTGTATTGCATAAAGCTTAAAATTGCTTTAGGCCATTCTGAAGCACTTGGTTGCACGGGGCCAATGAACAGTCTTTCTCAAAGTTGGTCTACACTGCTGCACTCAGTGCTAATGAATGACACAGTGCTAAGATTTTCAGGGCCTCTCTAGCCAGGAGAAGGACAGCGTCTAACACCTTTGGATAGGAAGTACGTACTGATCCATAAACCACACTGCCATAATACAATCAACACCTGAAAAAAATCCTATAAAACTAAAGTCAGAACCTGTCACTTTCCCAAGACTTTCTGATGGGGCATTATGAAATATTCAATTATTTGACGTTCTTTGTTTGAAGGTCTCTCAAGTGCGGAAGCCAGGTTAAGAGACACAATATCATCACAGTGAAGTGTCATCCTCAGCTAGTCTGGGGCCTCCTCACTTAGTACTGGATCTTGAAACTTTGTTAGTAGACATTCACATGATATTTGGTGAATATCTTCATATTTTTGAATATTCTAGGATAGTTCACACAAGATTTTTAAAAGCAATCTCCTTCGCTCCCCACCAGTCTTGATTTAGACAGCAGCACTGTGGCTTGCAGTGGCAATGTCATAGAGGCAGGACTTGCTGTTACATCAGAGATAGAAGATGGTCTCAACGAGCAGCATCCTAACAATGAATCAAAGTCTGTTGCCTGATTTACCTACAGATGAGGCAATTTAATCATTGAATTTCATATCTCCACCTGCCTTACCTGCAACTGAGTTTATGCGATTGTTCCACGACATTTCCCAAAAATGTCGTGCACTCAAAGTTGACTGCTTCCAAATAGTGTAATGATACAATATTACATTTGTGGTTTTATGAAGTGTGCCACTTTGTATTTCTGAACATTAAAAATAAGTTGTCAATCTTTGTGCCACTTTTAAATCTTATCAACAACTGACATTATTTATGAAGCTTTTTTTATGATTGTACTTCATTATAGGTGTAAACTCTGATGTTACTATTATATTGTCTTCTAGGCCATTAATATAAGACATGAACAGTAAGGATCTCAAAACCCATTCCTGTGACACACCTGAATTTATTTCTACATCTGTTGATGACTCTCCATCCAAGACAGCATGCTGCTTCCATCCAGACAAGAAGTTATCAGTCCAGTCACAAAATTTGTCTTATAACACATTTCATGCTAATTTTGTTAATAGGCATTGGTTTGGAACTATTGCTAAGGCTTTTTGGAAATAAATAAATAACGTATCTACCTGACAGCCTCATTCCATGGCTTTCAGGACATCACGCGAGAGAATGATGAGAGGTGTTTTGCTTGACAATGCTTTTTGAAATCCATTTTGTATATTTACTTCCCTCATTGAAAGGGACATGGAAATATACATTTGCCAGGTCATATTTAGAAAAGTACTGGCCAACTACAAGCTTGATCATTAGCTGTCCTAGTCAAGGAATCAGATAAGTGACGATTTTGGAATATTTTTTAACTTTAGCTTTGAAGTGGCCACAGAGAGACAAATTTTACGTATCACCAGCAGAAGCATGATATGTTGGCTGGTTGCAGTTGGTATAATTACATTTTGTTCTTGGAGGCACTCTAACTTTACCTTAAAGACTTCAAAGACAGGGAACACAATGGAATGAGCTCTAAAAAAACTGTACAAGATAGGTCTTTCCCCTGTCATATAAGCCCCAAAGCAATATGGAGCTTGCACAGTTTCTCCAGTTCACCAAACTACCACAACTGAAAGAAAAAGCCACAGGAAAGGAAAATTCACCAAAGACCATTCATTGCATTACAGTGGATGGAGTGATGAAGAATGGGATCACATTTTTAGATAATGCTATAACAATTAGTTGCCCTCCACAGAGGTACTGACAGAATGTATTAAGACATGTTTCTTGATTCAGTGGCAGGCAGATGAGGAAAAAAATGTGGAATTTGTCTTATGCTTTATCCAGGCACCACATGGTACAGTCACTTGAGTTTTATGATCGATCTACTGCCTAATCCATTTTACAGTGTTATGGTGTCTTGCGTACAGCTCATCCACAATAAGTTAACGAAACATGCACTGGCTGTAAGGAATGGCAGGAGGCTCTCCTTGCCCCACATTAGGAGTGTTGGGGGGAGAAAAGCATTGGGGAGAAGGCAGTGTTGCCTGTTTCCTGCAGTGTTGCCACAATTACCCTTAATGATGTGTACAGTAATACTTCAGGTCTATGAGCAACTTAATGTTGGCAGTGCTCAGAGAGAAATGAATATCTTTCAACTAATGCCAATTTTCTCCACTTCTGGCAGTACCAGCAAGATCATCAAATTATCATGAACAAGCTGTGCATTAACAACATTATCTTTTTGTGAAACAAATTTTGAGCTGTTTGTGGAACCACATATGCTTGTGCAAAGGCCAATACTTTCTCTGAAATGGATTTGGCAACTTTATAGGTTATGTATCCACATCTCGGTCCTGGGGAACACCAACCACAACATTTGAAATTAGTGGTTCTTCATAAAAACAACTGCATTCATCATTTTCTGAATCAATTTTGCAATTTTACTACAACTTTTGAGGTCTGCAGTCAGGATCTATATGATTAGTATAGTGTTCTCACCATAACTGGAATTACTAGTGAGATGCCACTACTTGTGTTTGTTTCAAAAAATGCTCACAAAACTGCTATAGACTTGGGGACCCTTAAGTTTCCTGGGTCACACCTCATAATGAAATGTGAAATATGTTTTATTCATCTCATAACATAAACAGTTTCAGAACATATGGCTGCCAGTGTGGGCCAAAACAGTAGAACAGAAGAGAATATAAGGCACAATCATAGAAAAATTACGGCTACACAAAGCTTGGGAGATAACATCTCCATTATGTTATAAGCACTGGCATTTTCAAGTGATAGCATGTCTACAGTGTACTAAGAGTACCACGATTTGAGTGCAAAGTGCCACCTGCATTGGACAACATGCTGATGACAGGGGTCACTGCTAATTGTCACAGGTTATGGCCACTGACACACCACAGTGCAGCAGACCACTTGCTGGATGACAAAAGTTGGTGAGAGGTCATTTGTTTGTATTTTTCACCTAACACTATTTTTTATTATTTTAAAACTAAGAAATTTCAAAACAATATTTATGCACATGTTAATTTAAATTTCAGAAATAGGATAACACGAAGAAGTACTCTCATACCTTCTGACATAAAAGGTGTAATAACATTCATATTGGAAGAAAAGTTGCTCCTATCAGTTGGTAACTGTCCCTAACTATTTCATTCCTGTTGGGTGATTCTGTTAGGTAAATAGCAAGACTTGATGTGAAGGATTGTATCCTTTCCATTTTATCAGTTATTGTGACCTTAAAAGTTCAACTTAATATTTTGACTACACGCTAATAGAAAAAATTTTGCTTTCAAACTTACCCAAAGAGGAAGTTGCAACTGCCTGCTACAAACATTCCAGTCATGAACAAAAACTTTGCACCAGTGAGAGGCAACTAAAATAGAGCAAAACATCATAATCAGTGAAATGACTTTTGGTTTCATGAGTTATTTAATAATCCATTCTCTAGAAAGATCCTCAAAAATCACAATTGTTATCATGCACTAATGACATTTCTTGGGATTAAAATACACTGTGGCAAAAATAAATCTCATTTAATTTGCAGATATACAGCTCTATCCACTAGTACTGACTTTGTGACACGTGCAGCCAAAGTAATAATCTCAGCATTCCTCGAATGGAATACTGAATGTCACAAAAAAATTAAGACAGGATGGCTGGAACATTATTTGCATCCAGTTCTTCCCACAGCGTGAATTCAGCATTTTACTGCCATGCTACTTCAACAAGGTTTGCATCACTTAAAACACATACAAAAGCCTCTTTATTGCAGAAATGAGAATTTAATGAACATTGTTAAGGAATATAAAGTATTTTCTCATCTGAGTTTCTGAGATAAGGATTATTTAGCAAGGCTGACAGCACACAGTAAAACATTTCATTATAGCATGTACCTTTTGCGGGATAAAAATTAATGGAATAGAAGGAGTAGAGTGTACAAAAAGATGGTAACAGGTTTTGTTACGACAATGGTCAAGAACAACATTTATTGAGGTAGGATGGCACCAATCAGACTAGCAGATGAAAATTTCCCTGAGCACCCTGATGTTAAAACTGAGGATAATTGTAACAAAATTGTCTGGAAAGGTATCAGTGCAAACAGTGCACACTGCAGTTTCATGAAAACTGCTGCAAAATAAACATAGAACTGATAACTGGTGTCATGTTACAAGTGTATAGTTAGAACAAGTGAAACAAAGTATTTAAATATTATGAGAAACAAGAATACAAAAATGAAAGTGTTGCTAAGTGATATCAAAGCTGTACATGGCGGCCCCAGGAAAAGAAAGTTTTTATATAAACTGTCTTTTTCATCCATCATGTTTCCACATTGACCTGTCCACTCCAGAATAGACTGAATCATCTTCAGCAAAGTCACCCTGCAACTCAAGATTGTGCCACAGCGTCATCTAACAGAAGGCTCTCAGAGCAGCACCTGCTGAATGGAGCTCTCCTCTGCTCTGAGTTGTCAAACAGAGCAGATGATCAATGGCTTAGTACTCAAACTTTAACTTTTCACTTTGCTCCTTCTCTGAGATGGGATTGAGGCCACTGGAGTTATCTTCTCTCACCCCCTGGAAATCCTCAATATGTAATCCCCATTGGAAAACAAATCTATACAGCTTCTTTTTCCTAAAGAAGTATTTCATTTACAAGTTCAGACCATTCTTAAATCCTGAATATATGCCTGCCCACCAATGAGGCATACATTCTGGTGTCAGGTGTGGGATTCCAAATTACTTCTGCTGCTGGTTTTGATGTGCCACAAAGAATTTCTGAATTGATGAGCAGATGCATTAAATTGCCACATAGGCACATCTGGCCACATGCTTTGCCTATCACAGGCAGTCTGGGCTACCCGTCATAATCAACACAGCACCTCTGCTGCTGCTGCTGTTCAAAGCTACCAGTGCAGGTATGACAGCCCAGTGTCACAACACCAGGCACTGGCTCCAACATCACTACTTCGGCTGCTGCCCTATTGCTGCCTATAGCTTCCATGCCATTAATAAAACTGCATCCAAAAGTTGCAAATTTTGAATCTAGGGAGAAAACACTGCCAGAGACGTTGCTGAGGGTTACTGTCAAAGACATTTTTGTTTTGCTTTGATGCATATAGTTCAAATGGATGCCCGATAAGAGGTCACAGGGAAAGCTGAAGATAGATCCAGAAATGCAAGCAAAGATGTGGCAACTCTGGGTGGAGAAGAAAGCCTGCAAAAGCCTCTCAATGAGGAATTACACAATGTGACACCACAAAGCAGCAATGTGCCAGGAGCTGGCCTTATTTCCCCATTTCTGGGCCTCTCAGAGGCAGGATCTAATCGATGTTGCATTGGGTTCACTGGATGCCACCTTCATGGGTAAATCAGGGGAAAACACCACACTCTCTTAACAAAATGTTAACTGATGCAGAGAAAATGTGAGCATAAGGTGGTGAAATACAGGTAGTAGTCAACAGCCTAAAGTTGCAAGGAGAGATCAGCTAGTTCCTATGCAGATTCCATGTAAGGGCTGAGAAATATTATCAATTGATGTCCTTGTACAAGGACAAGAGAATAAATATTGACAAAAGTATATTAGCTGCTACAGAGACAAGTTTTTCATCATATGCCAAAATTTTAGAGAGGATTGAGAAGGCTTTGTTGACCTGATAAGAGCTGTCTCATGGCACAAGTATCAACAGTGGAGGAAAAGGGGGGGGGGGGGGGGGGGAAGAGAATTAATGAGCTGAACATGGTTCTTCGTAGTGAAGCAGTAGTTCAGTGTAGACTCATTTGATTTCTTCAACGAAGTGGAAACTCATTGTCTGGATATTTCACTTGAAGCATTGATACCTATGTAGGTGCTGGATGAACTGTAGTTCTCCAAGCATACTACAAGAGGTCATACAAATTTCATTTCTATGTGATGAAATCTACCAATTCACCCATTCCCATACTTCTGCCCCAGAAGGTAAGCCCCATTAGATGTGCATTCATTGCTGAACTGCTTTACACTCACTGTGGATGGCCAGACCATAAGACAGCAGAGTGTTTGGATCAGATATGAGAGAGTGATCTGTCAGACTTTATGACATCTCTCAAACCAAACAGGTTACTGAGTAGCTTGAGTGGAAAGAGCTCATATAGGAATGGGAATATATGTATTGCAAAAAGGAGTGGTTATGCCACTGCCCCTCCTCCCACTTCCACAAAGTGAATCCAGTATGAGAGAAAAAGAGGCACTCCACACACACACACAGCCACTGTCTTCAGTGTTAGAATGCTCCAGCACCTGTAGACTGTTGTGGACTGGCCAGACAGCCAATCCACTAGGAGGAAGCCGAAAGGCACGCGTTTAAGCTCACGCAGGCTGGTGTGAGGTCTGGAACAGGGCAAGGTAATTATAATAGCAAATAACGTACGTAGCTGCTGGAATACTTAACTTTAATCCATAATTGGTGAACATCGCTCTTGACGGTACATGTTTTACAGCATCAATAGTAACTGGTAATGGCACCTTGCTAGGTCGTAGCAAATGACGTAGCTGAAGGCTATGCTAACTATCGTCTCGGCAAATGAGAGCGTATTTTGTCAGTGAACCATTGCTAGCAAAGTCGGTTGAACAACTGGGGCGAGTGC
Organism: Schistocerca cancellata; assembly: GCF_023864275.1. Lineage (NCBI taxonomy): Eukaryota > Metazoa > Arthropoda > Insecta > Orthoptera > Acrididae > Schistocerca > Schistocerca cancellata. Next base: position 76,924,953 of record NC_064627.1, on the reverse strand, counting down.
TAGGAAGTCTCTCTAGACCTACCGTGTAGCGGTGCTCGGTCTGCAATCACTGATAGTGGCGACACGCGGGTCCGACGTATACTAACGGACCGCGGCCGATTTAAAGGCTACCACCTAGCAAGTGTGGTGTCTGGCAGTGACACCACATAGACAGTGACCATGTGTGTGTTAGTTGTACTTTTAACCATACATGTTTGTTTTCTATTTCAGTAGATGGACTTTGTCAAAAAGCTTAATATTGTGGCAGTCCTTTTCATTGCGCCTGTCTGCAACTCAAGACCTCCTCTATGTCATGAGTAGCAATCTATCCTTTCCATACTGTTGTTATTTCATTTGGGACATACCCATTGATTGATTTTATCATTGATATAGGAACAAGATTGTCCCTGGGATTTACTCCCACAGGCCCAACACTTAATCCCTGTTTCTGGCTGTAATCCAACTTCACACCAGACTCTTTTACAATTCCAAATACAGCGATCTCTTGCACTTACCCAATTACTCTATGAACTATATACCTAATTCGCCAATTTCCACTCCACCAGACTTACCTCCTCCTACAAAAACCTGTAGTTATCTGCCCTCATGTTTCCTTGGATAGCATTACCTGCCAAGCCAACTTCAAACTGCAAAAACATGCCAGACTTCACCTCAGAAAGCTAAACTACCTGAATAATGGTGTTTCCCTTCATGTCCCTTTTGCAGCTCCCTAAACAGTAACATCTTGAAGCACCATTTCTCTCCTACAAACAGAGCTTGGCCGAGCTTTTGAACATTCCCCAAGTATTCAGTATGGTCTCCAATGATAGCTCATGATCACAAGAATCAGTAACCACTGTCCAGTGTACTCAACCTCTCATCTAAAGTGCTCTCCCCTCCTGAATTAACTATATAATCCAAATGTCTCGCTTTCAGCCCTAAACCTATAATCAATCATGCTGCTTTTGTGAAGGACCTTCTTTACCTCACATGTAATGTCAACTGGAAATATCACTTTGCAACCCAGCCCCACAACCTTTCCAACAGCAAACCTGACATTGAGCCCTGCCTTGAAAAGTTCTGACCATGGTCCCAACTTGATCTGCCGCCACTACCTCAAAATCATTCCTCACAAGCCTTCCAAGAATTCCTCAGATCCAGCATTGTTTCATAACCTTTCCTCAGGTCACTACAACATGACCCTAATCTGTCCTCTGCAGAACTTTAGGCTCTTCATTCCCTAAAAGCTGATGACTCCATCATTATTCTCCCAGCAGATGAAGGATCTACCACTGTGATACTTGACCAAAAGGAGTATGTTACTGAAAGTCTACACCACCTGTCTTGACACCTCTACATACAGTGTCTGCCATCAAGATCCCATTCCTGTGACTCAAACTAACTTACAGCCCTCCTTAAAACCTCAGGCCCCTCACAAGGACTAATACCTCAATCTATTGAACTCCTCACCCCACCCAAAAGCACGTATTTCCATCTTTTTCCTTCTTCCTAAGAGTCACAAACCCACTCATTCTGGTCACCCTGTAGTTGCTAGCTTCAAAGCACCCTCAAAGCACCAAACGTAAAGACTTCCCTCCTATATCAAAGATACCAACCATTTCTGAAATCATCTGAAATCCGTGCCTGTCCCACTCCCACAACATCCCTCTCCCACCTTACACCTTGCTTGTCACCACTGATGCCACCTCCCTCTATACAAACATTCCCCATGTATATGATCTGTGTGTTTTTGAGCATTTCCTCAGTCAGTGACCACCTGATTCCAAACCTATGACATCATTTTTGCTCACCTTGATCAACTTTATACTAACCAACAACTGCTTTACCTTTGAGGGGAAGACATATGTACAGACCAGGGGAACAGCCATGGGAACCAGGAAGGCTCCTTCCTATGCCAACCTTTTCATGGGTCACTAGGACCTGGCTTTCCTGGGATCCATAAGCCTTCAGCCCCTGGTTTGGTTTAGACACATTGATTACATCTTTGCCATATAGACTCCTGGTGAGTCCGACCTGTAGAAATTCCTGGACTCTCTGAATACATTCTCCCAATCAAATTTCACATGGTCCTATTCCAAAACCCATGCCACTTTTCTTGATGTTGGTCTCATCCTCATCAAAGGCAGCTTCACACTTCTGTCCACATTAAACCTACCAACAAACAACATTACTCAGATTTTGATAGTTCCCATCGTATCTATGTCAAGCATTCCCTCCCATACAGCTTTGGCATTAAATGAAAACCTATTTCTTTAGATGCAGACTCTTTACAGCAATACATCACCACTCTCACCCCAGCCTTCACTGGATGTAATTACCCCACCTGCCTAGTTCAAAAGCAAATTTCTGGGCTATCACATCCAATCCCGGTACTGCTGGTCCCTCCAAAAAACAACATAGGGGTACACCACTTGTCACTCAGTATTATCCTGGTCTTGAATATGTTAATCAGTTATTCACCACACAGCGGAGATGCTAAGCCGTGATAGGCAGAACAGGAAGATTCACACAATTACAGCTTTCAGCCATTAAGGCCTTTGTCAACAATAGGCACGCACGCACGCACGCACACGCGCACACACACACACACACACACACACACACACACACACACACACAGTCTCAGGCAACTGTGTTATATTCCATCCTGGATTTTTCATTGTTGATTAATCAATTATTCGACATGCCCATGACTTCCTAAAATCATGCCCTGAAGTGAGGTACATTCTTTCTGACATTTTACACACCACAAAAAGATAGCTTTCATCACCCTCCCAATCTCCATAATATCCTCATCAGACCCTATGTTCCTTCTGCACCCCTCTCCCTACCCTATGGTTCCTACCCCTATGACTGTCCCCACTGCAAGACTTGCCCTATGCACCCTCTTACCACCACCTAAAGCAGCCCTGTAAATGGAAAAATATATACCAAAAACGAGAGCCATTTGTGAGATGATGCATCATATACCGGCTGTTATGTAAACACTGTTTGGCCTCTTATATTGGTACGACTACCACCAAATTATCGGTTAGGATGAATGGGCATAAGCAGAGGGTGTGTACAGGCAACTTACAATATCCTGTTGCAGAGCAAGTACAACATGACAGTCAAGATCTGTTTCACCACACGCACCCTCTGGATTCCTCCTCCAGACGCCAATTTCTCAGAACCCCAAAGGTGGAAACTGAGGTTTCAACATGTCCTTGGTTCTCGCCGCCTGCTTGACCTTAATTTACATTAATTTCTTCTGTCTCAGTATTTCTTTACAGTAACTATTCGTTTCTTCACTCCAATTTGATTTTCAAGAACTTTCATTTTCTGACCTGTCTATTTTTCACCTCTCCTATAATCCCACCCCTTCCCACCTCTATCACATACAATGCACTTAGCTTTCCACTCCTATAGCTCATGCATGATGTTTTGACTGTAATCTCCATTTTGTGTATTACCCTTTAAGCTCTCAGGTTTTCAAATCTAATTCAGTGGAGTCCCCCAACAATCAGTCGTTCCTTCTCATCCTGTCCAGTAAGTCTCTCCCAACCTGGGGTCCTGGGCAACTTTACTGAACTCTCTCCATTTCCTAAACTTCATCAGTCCTTTTCCTTCACTCTTCTTCCTTCTCCTTCAATCTTTCTGCCAGGAGAAAGAGACACTGGATTTGAAAGCTTGAAGATTTAAATACCTATATATGTGTGTTCTCCTGCTGCCTCTTGGTGAGTAGCTTTTTTCTGTCTCCAGTTACATTAAATTTCCAAAAACTGATTACTCTTAATTGACATGTTATACAGTCCCCATTGTCCCAAAATTATCCGATATGCCCTTTCCAGCCTCATCTGATCTTTTTTTCCTATTGCCATATTTTGTTATTACCCATCTCTAGTGTTGGATAGTTTTGCATTATATGTTTGCATTTCTTCAGTATGTTGAGACACTGTAATCACACAGTTTTAACCACTGTACATTATGCTGAAATTATGGTCAATGTTTATGAAGTTTCTCAAACTTCTGCTGCCAAGTACGCAAAACGCTGCACTATGCATTGACTCAAATGTGTGTATGTGAAGGCAGGGGATGTGGCAAAGACATAATATAGCACCTTTTGTAGACTTCGTTTCTACTTAGAAGAAAGGACATTCTGCAGTGGCTTCTAGGTGAGAGTTTCTCTTTCCTCGCTTTAGGTATGTTCATATGTCAGTTTGTTATCTATGTCTTTGACCCCTTTTTTACTTTGTATCATATGTACCCTGACTGGTTGTTCTGAGGTGCAGAAGTTTCCCCCTTTCCATTGTGCACATGTTTTCAATTGTGTTTTCTTTCTTCTATAGAAATGTAGCCCTGAGTTCATTTACGAATTTGTTAGTAGGGCATATTATCCACCTTACAAAATCTATTTGGCATATGTGTGTGATTCTGAATGCTCAATGAAGCAGACAATGCTCTCCTGGTTGAGATCCCTGAATGTGGGTGGTCTTCTACAACGGAATTCTATATCTAAGGAAGCTTGCACCTTAGAGTATAGTTCTACTGACAGAAGCTACTATCATATCTAATGGAAAACAGTTGGGTCATTGCCCAGTAACTATCTCACTATAAGCGCATTCATAAATTAATAATGCAGGGTATAAATGCTACTCAGAACCAACTTAATGTATGCAACTGGAAAAACATCCTGTGTTACAAACAATATTTTGGAAAATAAATTTCTTTTCTGACTGAGTGGTTACATTAGTGTCAGCCTACAAAATACATTAGTTGAATTTTAATTCCCCTTGAACACTTTATCCATCCCCCTATGAATATTTCAATACAACTTCACTACCCTCTTCAAATGATTTATCCCATCACTTCTGGATTTATATCACAGTAATATAACTGCATTACTGTGAATTTCACCAAGGTTTCTTGTAACTTATTCTTCATTTGCAGATTCCTGCTCTTTGTCTGAATTGTTAATTGGAAGGATGTAGATTTTCATTTTTTCTAGTCCCTGAAAATTTACTTGCAATTACATACACTGGCAAACAATTAAGTACCTAAGACTTGAAACTTCTTGGGAGATCAAAATTGTTTGCTGGACTGGGGCTCAAATCTGGGACCTTTGCTTTTCTCAGTTGTGTGCCATACTGACCTAGCTATCCAAGCATAGCTTATGAGCCATCCTCAGGCTTTACTCATGCCAGTATCTCTTCTCCGCAATTTCATTTCTTCCAAGAGTGCTTGTTCACTAAGGTATGCAGAAGAATTTTTGTGACAGTGGAAAAATAGGAAAAGTGACATTGATGGAAGTAAACCTGTGATACTTGGTTGTGAGTCATACTTGGGTAGCTCAGTCAGTAGAGCACTTGCACATAAAACACTAAGATCCAGAGGTAATCAACAAGCACATACCATTTGTCTGCTGCAGAGTAACAGAATTCCTAGTAGATCTCAAACTACATTTGTACTGATTTAACTTTATACACCAATACCTCCTTTTGTGAAATTACTCTATTATTTACACAAACTAAACAACTGTCATATCTCTGACTGTTAGTTGAACCTCATTCTGGTTTCACTTATGTGTTACGCTCAGACTTTCACTCTACACATGTGCCAGGTGTCACTGATTAATAGTGGACTTTTATTCAAAGTATCCTAATGCAATACCCTAGAACCTAGTTTCCAGTTCTCCAAACAACCGAAAGAAAATTTGAATGTTATTATTGAACCATACTTGTTACTTAATGCTGAATTTCTCTCTCAGTACACATCTTGCTATAGCCTTCCTGTAAGATACTAATAACACTGAAGTTCTCTGGTCCACAGATCAGTTGACTGCATGGGATTACTTTATGTTGTTGTTACATATACAAGTTATACAGGTGAAAATGTTCACCTTCTCCAGTTGATCATACATCTGCTTCCGGTTCCAGTTGATTGAACCAATATTAAGTGCGGTGTAGACTTATTTCCCTACTGCCATTAACTTCAGTAATTTTTTAATCAATTCCAATCACACCTCGAATTTGTTTTCGTAATTAAAATCTATTGTTCTGTATTTGTTTTATGAACCAATACCAGAGAAGGAAAGTTGCTATTCACCTTATAGCGGAGATGCTGAATTGCGATAGGAAAAAAAAAAAATATTCACACAATTGCAGCTTTCAGCCATAAAGGCCTTTGCAGCAGTAGATACACATACACACATGCACGCACACACTCACACAAAAGCAACTTGCACACACATCTGCAGCCTCAGAGAACTGAAACCACACTGCGAGCAGCAGCACCAGTGCATGATGGGAGTGGCAAATTGGTGAGGGTAAGGAGGAGGCTAGGGCGGGGAGGGGGAGGGATAATATGGTGGGAGTAGTGGACAATGAAGTGTTGCAGTTTAGACGGAGGGCAGAAGAGAAGGTGCGACAGGGGGAGGGGGTAAGTAGCGGAAAGGAGAGAAATAAAAAGAAATTAAAAGACTGGGTGTAGCGGTGAAATGACGGCTGTGTGGTGATGGAATGGGGACAGGGAGGGGGCTGGATGGGTAAGGACAGTGACTAACGAAGATTGAGGCCAGGAAGGTTACGGGAACATACGATGTATTGCAGGGAAAGTTTCCAATTGCGCAATACAGAATAGCTGATGGTGGTGGGAAGGATCCATATGGCACAGGCTGTGAAGCAGTCATTGAGATGAGGGAGATCATGTTTGGCAGCGTGTTCAGCAACAGGATGGTCCATTTGTTTTTTGGCCAAAGTTTGTCAGTGGCCATTCATACTGACAGACAGAATAGAACATAGAATGCAGCACAGTGGTTGCAGCTTAGCTCGTAAATCACATAACTGGATTCACAGGTAGCAATGCCTTTGATGGGATGGGTGATGTTAGTGACCGGACTGGATTAGGTGGTGGTAAGAGGGTGTATGGGACAGGTCTTGCACTAGGTCTATTACAGGGGTCCATGAGGTAAGGGATTGGGAGCAGGGGTTGTGTAAGGATGGACAAGTATATTGTGTAGGTTTGGTGTACGGCAGAATACCATGGTAGGAGGGGTGGGGAGGATAGTGGACAGGACATTTCTCGTTTCAGGGCATGATGAGAGGTAATCAAAACCCTGGTGGAGAATGTAATTCAGTTGCATCAGTCCCAGATGGTACTGAGTTACGAGAGGAATACTCCTCTGTGGCCGGACTGTGGGACTTTGGGAGGTGGTGGGAGACTGAAAATATAAGGCATGGGAGATTTGTTTTTGTACAAGGATGGGAGGATAATTACGGTCACTGAAGGCTTCAGTGAGACCCTCAGTATATTTTGAGAGAGACTGCTCGTCGCTGTAGATGCAACAACCACGGGTAGCTAGGCTGTAAGAAAGGAAACTTCTTGGTATGGAATGGGTGGCAGCTGTTGAAGTAGAGGTATTGCTTGTGGTTAGTAGGTTTGATATGGACGGAGGTACTGATGTAGACATTTCTCGGCTAGAGGTCAACATCTAGGAAGGTGGCTTGTTGGGCTGAATGGGACCAGGTGAATCAAATGGGGGAGAAGTTGTTGAGGTTCTGGAGGAATGTGAATAACGTGTCCTCACCTTCAATCCAGACAGCAAAGCTGTCATCAATGAATCTGTACCAGGTGAGTTGTTTAGGATCTGGGTTTTTAGGAGGGACTCCTTTAGATGGCCCATTAATAGGTTAGCATAGGATGGTGCCATGTGGGTGCCCATAGCCGTACCATGGATTTGTTTTTAGGTAATGCCTTCAAAGGAGAAGTAATTGCGTGTTAACTCCCATACCTTTCCAGTGTCATGCGATCTTACATCGCTACCTACGAACCCTCCCCATCCCCCACACTTTCTCCGTTCTATCCCTGTTCGCACCCTCTAAATCCACCTCATCCAGTCACACCTGCCGTTCCCCTTCTTTATGCTTATCCGCCCTCAAACCTGCTACCCACAGTAATATACATATATTTATTAATGATTTGTTATTCTCTACTTTGACCCCTGTGACTTCTCACCAATTTTAGTGACTTTTCGCCTTACACACCATCGTCTTCCTCAGATTTCATCTCATTTTTCCCCCTTGTGCATCCATTTTGCCCTTTTCGTATTTTTCACTCGTATTTGAGTGTATTTTTGCATAATCTTTCGGACGTAATTCTAGTTTCTTACATAGTTTTTCGCATTTTTTGCACCACCATGGATCCTTGCTCCTTCCATCTGCATCAATACAGAAAAGTTTCCTTATTCCTAGCACGATCCCAGTCCCACATACTGTTCCTGCGTTGTTGTTTGGCTCATGAAATCCCCCTAATGGCCTTAGCATCAAATTACCCATCTCTGGTTGCCACCCCTCCTTCCACAATGACCTCCACCTGTTCAGATTTCGGCAATCCTTAGCCCTCACCAACAATATGCTGCAAAAGAATATCAACCAAGCCCAATCCTCCTTGCAGTACCTTCTCTCCAACCGCAAAATTCTCCTGCTATGTAATCCCAAATTCTGGAACCAATAACACACACTGAAACTCTTGCCCTGCAGGAACTTGAGCAACATGCACAACACCACCTCAAAAAGCTCTCCATCCCACTCATTTCCTATTCCCGCCTCAGAGTACCACTGTCCACCACTTCTACAACAACCTCCAAACCTCCCCCATGCCCCTTCGTAGCTGACAAACCCTGACTCGCAGACCTACTACACGTACCCCACCCTCCAAAACTCCCTCCCACCACCACACAGAACCCAAACCTAAACAGACCCGCAACACAGTTATGAACCTTTCCTCCAGAGGCCTTTGTCCAACAGAAATATCAGTCCTTTCCAAAGGCCTCACCTTTTGCTGCACTTCCAAATTCAACCATGCAGGACTAGTTAAAGCCCTTCTCTCCTCCTCTCAGTTCCTACAGTGGAAACACTTTTTCACCACCAACCTGACCAATCAGACTCAACCAAAGTCCATTATTGAACCGTGCCGAACTCTGTTCACTCCTCTATCTGACCATGATCCACCCCCACTGCCTCCAAACCACTCCCTGTTAACCTTCCAGAGTTTCTTAACCTCGAACCTTGCCTCACCATCATTCCCCAAAACCCTCAACATACATACTAACCTTACATCTGCAGAAAGAACTGCAGTCCACCATCTAAAAACTGATCCCGACCTTATAGTCCTACCTGCAGACAAAGGTTCCACCATCGTTGCTTTGAATCGCAAGGATTATGTGGCAGAAGGACTCTGTCAGCTGTCAGATACTTCCACCTACAAACCATGGTACAGTGATCCCATTCCAGTAATCCAGCAGGATCTCCAGTCACTACACAAATCCTTAGGCCCATCTCAGAACCTCTCCACAGAGTCCACCTCTCTACTTACCCCTATCACTCTCCGCACTCCTACCTTCTACATGCTTCATAAAGTCCATAAACCCAACCACCCAGGATGCCCCATTGTGGCCGGTTACCGTGCCCCCACTGAGAGAATCTCTGTTCTCGTAGACCAACACCTTCAACCTATTACCCGGAACCTATCCTTCTATATAAAAGATACCAACCATTTCCTCGACCTACTCTCCATAGTTCCTGTCCCTTTGCCACACGGTGCCCTGCTCATCACTATTGATGCCACCTCTCTGTACACTAACATTCCTAATGCCCATGGCCTTACTGCTATCGAACACTACCTTTACAGACACCCTATGGATTCCAAACCAACAACCTCCTTCCTAGTCTCCATGACCAACTATGTCCTCACCCACAATTACTACTTTTTTGAGGGCATTACCTACAAACAAATCCATGGTACAGCTATGGGCACCCGCATGGCACCAACCTATGCTAACCTATTCATGGGCCATCTAGAGAAATCCTCCTAAAAACCCAGAAACCTAAACCACTCATCTGGTTCAGATTCATTGATGACATCTTTGCTGTCTGGATTGAAGGTGAGGACACCTTATTCACATTCTTCCAGAACCTCAACAACTTCTCCCACATTTCATTCACCTGGTCCTACTCAACCCAACAAGCCACCTTCCTAGATGTTGACCTCCACCTCAGAGATGGCTACATCAGTAGCTCCGTCCATATCAAACCTACTAACCACCAGCAATACCTCCACTTCGACAGCTGCCACCCATTCCATACCAAGAACTCCCTTCCATACAGCCTAGCCACCCGTAGTCGACCCATCTGCAGTGACAAGCAGTCCTTCTCAAAATATACCGAGGGTCTCACTGAAGCCTTCACTGGCCGTAATTATCCTCCCATCCTTGTACAAAAACAAATCTCCCATGCTTTATCTTTCCAGTCTGCCACCACCTCCCAAGGTCCCACAGTCCAGCCACAGAGGAGCATTCCCCTTGTAAATCAGTACCATCCGGGACTGATGCAACTGAATTACAGTCTCCGCCAGGGTTTTGATTACCTCTCGTCATGCCCTGAAATGAGAAATGTCCTGTCCACTATCCTTCCCACCCCTCCTACCATGGTATTCAACCGTACACCGAACCTACACAAAATACTTGTCCATCCTTACACAATCCCTTGCGTCATGGCTCATACCCCTGTAATAGACCTAGATGCAAGACCATCCCATACATCCTCTTACCACCACCTACTCCAGTCTGGTCACTAACATCACCTATCCTGTCCAAGGCAGAGCTACCTGTGAAACAAGTCATGTGATTCACAAGCTAAGCTGCAATCACTGTGCTGCATTCTATGTAGGCATGACAACCAACAAGGTGTCTGTCAGTATGAATGGCCACCGACAAACTGTGGCCAAAAAACAAGTGCACCACCCAGTTGCTGAACACGCTGCCAAACATGATCTCCCTCATCTCAATGTCTGCTTCACAGCCTTTGCCATATGGATCCTTCCCACCAACACCAGCTTTTCTGTATTGCACAGGTGGTCCCCGTAACCCTCCTGGCCTCAATCTCCATTAGTCACAGTCCTCACCTATCCAGCCTCCTCCCTGTTCCCATTCCAGCACCAACACAGCTGCCACTTCACCGCCACACCCATTCTTTTAACTACTTTTTATTTCTCTCCTTTCTGCTACTTACCCCCTGCCCCCTCCGCACCTTCTCTCCTGCACTCCATCTAAACTGCAACACTTCACTGTCCACCACTCCCACCATACTATCCCTCTGCCTCCCTGCCCTAGACTCCTCCTTACCGCCACCCAGTTGCCACACCCATCACGCACTGGTGCTGCTGCTCGCAGTGTGGTTTCAGTTCTCTGAGGCTGCAGACGTGTGTGCGTGCATGCATGTGTGTGTGTGTGTGTGTGTGTGTGTGTGTGTATTGCTGAAAAAGGCCTTTATGGCCGAAAGCTACAATTGTGTGAATCTTTTTGGTGTGCCTATCGTGACTCAGTGTCTCCACTATATGGTGAGTAGCAACTTCCCCTCTCTGGTATTGTTACATTCCATACTGGATTTTCCATTGTTTTTTTAATGAACCAATTACTTTTGTGATTGCTTGAAAGTAAGTCTTTTATTATAGCATTTATTTTTACAATATTTCCAAAGAGTATTGATCAACCTAATTACTTTGTAGTTGGAATCTCACAAATTTGGGTCAAAGGAATCATCCTCCCATGTGTTGCCTCCATTTGAAGTAACATAATATTTGTCTATACAATATCTTCATTCAGTATGCAGCATCATGTTTTGTAGTTGGTGTTATATTTAATCAAGTTGTTGAGTTGGTGTCTTCTGCGCATTAATATATATTAATATAATAGAAGGAAACATTCCACGTGGGAAAAATATATATAAAAAACAAAGATGCTGTGACTTACCAAACGAAAAAGCACTGGTAGATAAACACAATAAAAAACACAAACACACACACAAGTTTCAAGCTTTCACAACCCAAAGTTGCTTCATTAGGAAAGAGAGAAGGAGAGGGAAAGACGAAAAGATGTGGGTTTTAAGGGAAAGGTTAAGGAGTCATTCCAATCCCAGGAGCGGAAAGACTTACCTTAGGGGGGAAAAAGAACAGGTATACACTCATACACTCATAGACGCTGCCTGCTTACGCAATCGTGGCGGCAGGCCAGCGGGAGTGCGCGTTAACACGCGCACCTAGTATTACGAGTACGCGCGTCCGGGATAACGCCACTCCTCGCGTCCGGGATAAGGACATTGATAATTTCAACACTGGCTACTGCTATATAAGCAAGCATGAGCTGCGCAGTGCCTCAGTCACGTTGCTGCTGCTGCACAGGCAACTGCATTGAACGCCGCCACGATGCCTTACAGGAGAATCCGTCGCCGTACCAAACAGACTGTCTATAAAACCATTGAGAACATCGAGTTTGCTACAACAGCTGGGGACAAGAAGAATCTCATACCAGTGAAGAGTGTCACCGCTACTGCACTTGTTGACGGACCTCGTGTTTTCTGTGGTTGTAGACTTAATTTTAGTATTGACCTTAATGATACATTTTCTCATGGTAATGGTTGGCTGACTGTAGCCATCGTACATGGCGGGACCGGTGTACCTAGTGTTGGTGGACTTGAAAGTTTTGTAGATAGAGACATTATTGCCTATCGTACCTACCATGTCGCCGAACTTGCTAATAAAGACTTTGGTAAATCCGCATATATGTCGCCATCTGCATTGTCTTTGTATACTTGTAGTAAGAGAAAGATATCTGTAAATGAGTCTGTGTTGATTTGGGTTAAAGGTAAAGGAGTATGTGAATATGTAAAGTTTGTTGGTGATTGGGATTGGAATGACTCCTTACCCTCTCCCTTAAAACCCACACCCTTTTGTCTTTCCCTCTCCTGCCCTCTTTCCTGATGAAGCAACCTTGTGTTGCGAAAGCTTGAAATTTGTGTGTTTTTTATTGTGTCTATCTACCAGTGCTTTCTGGTTTGGTAAGTCACAGTATCTTTGTTTTTTATTAATATATATTAAGTTTCACAACTTTTCTTTAATCACTAAACTACAGTTACGATATCACTTAGGACATAATTGGTGGTGCTAACAAATTAAAAACAGATTTTACTTGCAAGGTTTCTGTTCTCCTTGATTACAGCTAAAACAAACTGTTGTCTTATTGACCAGTTGGTGGTTACATAGTCACTGTAACGAAGTTTGACAGTGTAGGCCCCCATCGCTCTGAAAGACAGACTGAATCCTGACAATGCCCCTATTCTATAACAGATCACGCAAGACCTGTTTCTTCCTCCACCATTTCTAGAAATCAATCAATCACTTCCATTATTAATTTTAAAATGACTGTAATAACTGTTGTACTTTTGTTTCAGTACTTGAATTGTTGAATGGCATTACAATATTTTTATCCATAAATTTAAGGTCCCACTGATGTTACCAAATTCATCTGTGTTGAATTGTTTCAGGGAGAGAGGAGAAGACATCCAAGATGCCCATTTGTTGCCTTTTCATTGAAGTGACAACAAAATGTGTGAATTCCTAAGGGACCAAACTGCTGAGGTCACCAGTCCCTACACTTACACACTACTTAAACTAATGTAAACTAGCTTATGCTTAAAACAACACACACCCCTATGCCAGAGGGAGGACTCTAATCTCCAGCGGGAAGGGCCTCACAGTCCGTGACATTGCACAGCCGCTCTGTGCGGCAAAGTGACAACAACTGAAGAGTTTAATTCAACGTAAACCAAATTGCCATCAGCAAAGTTATCCTACCAATCAAATCGTGACACAGAGCAGCACCCACTGAACAGAGCTCCCTTCTGTTTTCAGTTGAAAATCAGAGCAGATGATCAAAGGCTTTGTAAATCGAACTTTACCTTTTCACTTCCCTTCTGCTCCAGGGCCACTGGAGGTACCTTCTTTTGTTCCCCCAGCAGCCCTTATTAAGTAATCTTCACCCAAAAATAAATCTGCATTGCTTCTTTTTTCTAAATGTGTGTTATATTTACAGGCCCAAAACATTAAAAGTGGAATGTTACATTCTAAAAGATGAATGCAAGTTCCAAAAAACAGAAATGTTTCTAAAGCGGTTGAAAATCAGTGTTTTGTAACAATAGTTCATATGTAATAAAGACAAATGAAACATCTAGCAAAATAAAAAAGCATCTTTCTGGAAAGATAGCATAATAACAAGAGATGAAGAATGATGCTCTAGACGTGGCCAAGACATTTGCATCTGAGCACTCTTACGTAACAAATCTTGTTTGAAAGTAGGGTCTCAAACACAAACAAGAAATTTGCAAAGAACAGTTTTGCACCTGACATGAATGAATATGCCTGTCATTTGGGCTGCAAGGTCATATTTTGATGATTCCAGTGACCGGCAGACAAAGTTGAGTCAAGACAGAATTCCAATGAAGCTCACCTTCTACAGCATTGTCCCCAGGAGTGATCATGGCCACGAGTCTTGTTTAAATGCTTGAACTAGGGATTCAATGATTTTAAGACAATTTAGGCTTTGACTTCCTCCTAGACATGTGTTGTAGTATTGAGGACTATAGGGATCCCTAAATTGGTCTAGTGTGCACTACACATCATTGTCAAGGATGGACATGAACTTATAACTGACTCCTTCTATCAGTGACTAGATTCACCCCCAGATGTAATCAGAAACTTTAGAGGAAACCACAGCTCATTACAGTGGTAATCACAAACACATATCATAGCATCGCCAGTTAACGATACTTTCAAATTTTTACTTTCGAATATGATGCAGAACTGTCCAAAAGAAATTCTTGCCCATCATTATGAAAATAATAGAAAAAAAATTATGAGAAATTTTGAAGAAAGCTTACATCTCCGGACCAAAAAAAAAAGTATGAACATTTTCAAAGTTAGTAAATGCAACCAACACATATTTTATTGTGAAAACATAAAAGTATCCAAGATAAAAAATAAAATACCACAAGAGGTGTGAAGGTGTTTTGCCTATGCACCAAAAAATGTTGTCACAGAAGAATTTGCAAAATGTTATACCTGGCAGAAACTTCCAGCAACAGACCTCTTGAGAAAATTATAAAATTGTTTTGGTAACATCTGAGTCATCATTATTGTATCACATCACCTAGGAATGTGATTTATTTGAGAGAGAGACAGTGCACAGTAACACAACAGAACTTGCATGCCACCACCAGTATTCTTATTGTAATTATTTGACTTAATAAGAGATACTATTCCCTTCCATCTGAAAAGATTATATATGTAGCTGTCTTCACCACTGCACTCATCACACAGTACAGAAATACCTATTATACAAAAGTACCTGTAGATACTTTCAGGCTGCCACTTACCTTGGAGCTGTGCTAAATATATTTGTTCATACGAGAAAACCCAAATGCCTATTGTCATCCATATACAATAAATACATGAATACAAAAATGTAACTTTCAAGGCACCAAGTTCCCTCATTCCATAAGAAATTTGTGTCCATTGTCACATTTTCTTAATTTATGACTCAGGTCTTTTAGAAGGTGAAGAATAGATGTTTCCAAGCCCTTGTACAGTATTTTGTGTTGTAACTGGGCCCAGACTTTAGTAACCCTAGGCTACTTTCTTCTATTGAAGAATTCTAAAACAATCCAGTGGATCACTTCTGCATTAAAATCATCTATTTCAATAAGTCTACTTTCTTGTTTATACCCTTTTCATGGTGAATGGAAGACAGCATCCACACCTACAGCCTATGTGGAATGTACAGTATCACTAACATGTTCTTTCTGAGACTGACAGATTTTGAGTTTTGGCAAAATTTATGTTCCATCTAGCTTCTTCATTATTAGTGAGTTTGTTGAAAAGCTTTAAGATACTACATATTTAGTTCATTTTGTAATGTCCATTTGGCCCCAGGATACACCAAGAACACATGTGCTAACAGCTGTGCTATGCACAGAATGTTGCTCTTCAGTATCACTCATCACTGTCTGCAAAGCAGAATGAGTTCATGGCACAAATCGAAACCAACCACACAGAAATAGCAAACTGCAACAACTGATGAGCCAGTACCTGTCACAGCAAAACTGTAGGCCCAGGGTGAAATGAAGTGAGATGTTAGGGACAATATTGAGCTGCCTGATTTCATAATGGGGAGTATAGTGCATATGTTTCCCACTTTACTGAAATCATTGCAGGAGACTTTAATCAACCAAAATTCAATTTGGATATTACAATTTTATAAGTTGTGGGCTTAAGAGACATCTTGTGAAACAATAGTTAATGCTTCCTCTCAAAACTACATCAGTGGATCAAAAATTTCCCTCTGTGGGCTAGCTAGGGGTGCAGGTGGCAGACAGCTGGGCAGGCGATTTCATTGACTAGGGCATGAGATAACAGCATGCAAGTATCTGATGTGGGGACACAAATTGTTTGGGGTTTCTGAAGCTTGGGCTGTTGTGTGTGAAAAAAAAAAAAAAACAAACAAACAAACAAAAAAAAAAAAAAAACACACACACACACACACACACACACACACACACACACACACACAAAATACTGGACATGTCGGGGGGGGGGGGGGGGGGGCAACGAATTACTTTAGGCTTAGGCCAGGGAGGTACAGGAGTGAAGGATATGCACTAAGGATAACTTCCATTTGCACAGCTTAAAAAAATCTGGTGGCGGTAGGGAAGGATCCAGATGGCACAGGTTATGAAGCAGCCATTGAAATCTTGCATGTTGTGCTCTGCTGCATGTTGTGCCATCTAGCAGCCCACCTTGTTTTTTGCAAACAGTTCAGCAGTGGCCATTCATTCTAGTTGAAGCTGGTTGGTTGCCATACCAATGTAAAATGCTGTGCAGTAGTTGCAGCAGTGGTGGTATATAACATGGCTGCTTTCATAGGTGGCCTGGCCTCTGAAGGGGGAAGATAAACCAGTGACAGGACTGGAGTAGGTGGTGCTGGGTGGGTGGATTGGGCAGGACTTGCATCTGGGTCTTCCAAAGGGGCATGATACCTGTGGCAGGTGTAATGCCACTTCTTCAAACGAGAAATAAAAATCAAAAATTAGCTCCCAATACGCCAAAGATTTCCCTCCAAGTCCCAAATTCCCAGAAAACTGAATAAGTGAACAAAGTTCCATTTATCACTATTATTAGAGCAATAACAAGTAATTAAATCAGGAATCTAAGACTTGACAATTTAGCAATCTACGAAAGAAAGATTAAATTTCAGTAAAATAAAAATAAAAATCATAATAAATTTCAAAATAAGCATAGATTAACATTTGCAAAGTAGAACCAACGATCCCAAAGAATACTCCATGTGAGTACTCTTTGGGGATCATGAGTAATGACTAAGTATAATTCAATGCATTGTCACTACGTTACGAGAGTTAGCCGAAGCAGGTCATATATTTGAAAGCTCGTACGCTCGTACATGTAGGCGCACTTAGATTGTTTTTGAGACTGAATAATTGCGATCTATTATGATGCAGTAATACGATCTTCTGACTTCAAATATCACGGCATTAGAATTCGAACGGAGGACTTACCTACTAGAATAAAGTGAACTTTTAACTAGATAATTGAACTAAACATTACTTAGACAGTGATTTAGGCAACAAACACTGATAGACAATTTTCATTCATAATAGCCAGTGGTTTATGGAACTTCAGTGATAGATCCGAAGCATATAATTTAAATCCCCCCAACATCTGGGAAAGTTTTCTTCTCAAGGCTCGGTTAGGAAGTGACTGATATTGTGCAATAGAACACCCTCTCATGCCAAGTCGTGCATTTGTGATTTAAAATTCTATCAAATTATTGACATGAAACTCCCGAGTAATAATTATGCGCAGCGATAATATTTGACTGTAGCGCTCGGTGCTTGTGTAGAATCTTTGACTCAAATAACAAGACCACTGTTACGATTTCTTAGATACTTGAAATTACGACCAGCTTGTAGGGAATTTGTTGTGGATGTGACTGTATTGGTTTTATCATTAATATTTACTCATTAATCAGTTAAACATCGATTAAGAACAATTAATTACGATTCTTGGTGAAGTAAATATCTCACTCACGTTGACATTTCGGTTCAGCACTGTTATTTTGTGTAACGTCGTCTTCGTAACTTGATAACGATCTCAACACTCTACCGACTGTCGCCGAGTTTTAGCCAAGGCCAAGCACAAATCAAACCAAATCATCAAGAAGAAGAGGCGTTATACAGGGGACTGGGGGTGGGAGTGGCATAGGAATGGACTAGAATGTTATGGAGGTGAAAACATGATTCACTTGTTCCAGTCCGGGGAGGTATTGGATGACAAGGGGGTGCTTCTTTGTGATTGGTTGGTTGGTTGGTTGGTTGGTTGGTTGGTTGGTTGGGGTTGAAGGGACCAAACAGCAAGGTCATAAGTCCCTTGTTTCAAATGTGGTCTATTCAGATAGTTTGACATCTCAGAAAAGTCAGAACAATAAAAGGGAAAAGGCTAAAAAATGTAAAAGTGCAGTCGTGTCATCAATGGTAAAAACAAAATGAGGTAAGTCAGCAAGAGAGCAACCCCAAGGCTTATGCTAGAGGCAGGAAATATCCCACCTCTGAAGCAGTAGAGGCAAGACCACCTGCGACTTAAAAGCATTCAACCACTAGAATGTAGAAGTGCATATAGGAAAAGGAGACAAAACAATTCTAAAAAGTGATAAAAACAGAGTAAAAGGAGAAGAAAAGAGGATCTTGGCCAAGGACGGGAGTCAGGAATCTCCAAACACAGCTTACAGTGGGAGGTACCTGAACACTCACCGCCCTGCCCCCACACCAGAGTGAGATTAAAAACCTTAAAACTGAGAATAAAAACCACTTTCCCAGAGGAAACTGAAAACCAGTTCGACTATATGGGAATCGTCAGCCAACATTAAAGGTAAAGTGTGGGGAAGTCTGTACTTAGTACGAAGAGCCAAAAGAAGGGGGCATTCCACCAAAATGTGGGCTACTGACTGGAAGGCTCCACAACCACAAACTGGGGGTGGCTCATTATGCAAAAGAAAACCATGGGTCAGCCTGGTATGGCCGATGCGGAGATGACACAATGTGGTCGAGTCCTTTTGAGAGAGGTGAAAGGAAGAACACCACGGGCCTGGTGTCACCTTAACTGCACGAAGTTTATTAGACAGGAAGGTGGCCTCCCAAGAGTTGGCCCATGATTGTGCTAAGTGGGATTTGATGTGAAGCCGTAAATTCACTTCAGGAGGGTTTACAGAGAATGGAGGGTAAGTGACTGCTCCCCCAGCCAAACGATCAGCAAGCTCATTACCTGGGATACCCACATGGCCAGGGAACCAAAGGAAGTCAACAGAACAAGCAGCACGGTAAAGATCAGCGAGATCATCATGGATGGCCGAGAGCAAGGGATGGCGTGAAAAACACTGGTCAATAGCCAGAAGGCCACTCATTGAGTCCATACATAACAAAACGTGCTTGTGTTGGGACTGTTTAATAAAGGTAAGGGCCTGGAAAATTGCCATCAATTCTGCAGTAAACACCCCACATGTAGGTGGCAGCAGATGATTTTCCATGCCAACAGAAGACGTGAAGGCATATCTCACACAATCAGCAGATTTAGAGCCACTGGTGCAAAAAACAACAGCATCTCGAAACTCCCATAAAATTCAGCGGAAAAAGGAACACCAGCAGGGGGGGGGGGGGGGGGGGGGGGGGGCGGATGGAATGTTTCGGACCTTGGCAGAGATCCATCCGAATTGGGGGCCGAGAAACTAACCAAGAAGGGGTGAAGGGGTGTTGTGGAGGGATCGTGGGAGACAGGACAAAGAAGGAAGTTGAAAATCACGGCGAAGAGATGCACGGCGGAACCCAACCGGTAAACCCGCCTGAGGGTGGGAATCAGGTGGGCAACGTCCCTGGTCTGTGAACAGGATAGTCTAGGAAGGATGAGTGGGAGAGGAATGGATAGTGATTGCATATGACTCCAGAAGCCCGGACTGTCAAACAGAAAGGGTGAGGGTGGGGCGGGGGGGGGGGGCGGGGGGGGCAACCCAGCTTCAACCAGGAGACTATCAACAGGGCTAGTAGGGAAGGCACCAGTGGCCAAACGGATACCACAATGGCGGACTGGATCCAGCACGTGCAGTGTGGAAGGAGCAGCCGAGCCATAAACTTGACAACCATTGTCCAAGTGAGACAGAACTAGAGCACAATAAAGGCAGAGAAGGATGGAGTGATCCGCACCCCAAGAGGTGTGGGCAAGGAAGCGAAGAACATTGAGTTTACGGAAACATCCTACCTTCAAAAGTCTGATATGAGGCAGCCAAGTGAGCTTGTTGTCAAAAAGAAGACCCAGGAAACGAAACTGTGGGACCACAGGCAATCGTGCATCGAGATAGAGCTCCAGATCAGGGTGGATCGTAGTACGGCAACAGAAGTGGACCACCCGCAATTTTAAAGGAGAGAATGGAAACCCGTGTGAGAAGGTCCATTCAGAGGCACACCTATAGCTCCCTGGAGCTGCCGCTCTGCAGAGGCCATCAAAGAGGAACTAAACCAAATGCAGAAATCATCCACATACAGAGCAGGGGCGACCAAAGGACCAACAGAGACCACAAGTTCATCAATAGCAATGAGGAAAAGAAGGACACTCAATAGAAAACCCTGTGGGATGCCAGTCTCCTAGGTCCATGGAGAACTAAAAACAGTACCAACCTGAACTTTGAACAACTGATGGAACAGGAACTGGCGCAAAATATCAGGAGTGGGCCCTGAAGACCCCACTGATGAAATGTAAGTAAGATGTGATGGCGCCAAGCCATGTCATAGGCCTTGCGAAGATCGAAGAACACTGCAACCAAATGGCGGCATTGGGAAAAAGCCTGCTGAACTGCAGATCCCAAGCATAGTAAATGATCGATCGGAGACCGTCCCTCTCGGAAGCCACATTGGTAAGGGGACAATAGATCCCGAGATTCGAGGACCCAATTGACCGACGGGCTACCATCCGTTCAAGTAACTTGCAACATTTGTCACATTAATTGGCTGATAGCTTTCAACAAATAGGGGGTTCTTATCAGGCTTAAGGACAGGAACCACGATGCTATCTCTCCACTGAGAAGGGAAGTCACCCTGGAGCCAAATACAGTTAAACACCCAGAGAAGATGTTGCCGTTGTGGAGCACTGAGATGTTGAAGCAGTTGGTTATGAATGGAGTCTTGGCCAGGGGCCGTATTGTGAGAAGAAGAAAGTGAAGAAAGAAATTCCCATTCAGTAAAAGGTTTGTTGTAAGATTCTGACTGACAAGGGGTAAAACATAAGGCAGAAGCTTCGGCCCGCTGTTTCTGGTGAAGGAAAGCAGCCGGATAGTAGGCTGATGCTGATGCCGTTGCAAAATGGGTCGCAAGATGTTCCACGTGAATCAACGGGTCCATACAAAGGCCATCTAGGAGGTGAAGGCCTGGGAGGGTGGACTGCCGATGGCAACCTTGGAGAGAGCGATGTGTAGCCCATACCCGTGACATAGGGACAGTAGAACCTAGGGAAGAAACAAAACATTCCCAACATATCTTTTTGCTCTGTTTGATTACATAACGGGCTTTAGCGCAAAGGTGTTTAAAGGTAATAAGGTTGGCAATGGATGGGTGCCTCTTAAGGTGTTGCAAAGCTCGACGGCGATCACGGATGGCAATGGCAATGGCTGTACTCCACCACGGGACTTGCCAGTGGCGAAATGGTCCAGATGAGTGCAGTACAGCAAGGCTAGCAGGACGAACAATCGCGTGAGACAGGTCATGTAGGACGTCAGCAATTCAACCCGACAAAGAGGGAGAATACACGGCCTGTGCAGTGTATACAGGCCAATCGGCACGATGGAAAGACCAACGAGGTAACTTGTCCATCGGGGAGCGGGAAGGGAGCGAGAGAATCAACGGGAAATGGTCACTATCACAAAGGTCGGTGTGTGGCGACCAGTGTAATTAAGGGAGGAGGGAGGGAGAAGAAAGAGAAAGCTCAATGGAAGAAAAGGTACCATGACCGACGCTGAAATGAGTAGGGGAGCCATCATTAAGAAGGCACAAGTCGTGGTCTGCAATAAACTGGTCTATGAGAAGACCTCGTCTAGATGGAAATGCACTGCCCCACAAGGGATGATGAGCATTAAAATCCCCGAGAAGGAGGAAGGGAGGAGGAAGTTGCTGAAGAAGGGCAGTTAAGGCAGCAGGTGTATCTTCTTTTCCTTCTTATACACTCGGCAATCTGGTGAACATGGAAAATGATTCCCATGACAATTAACACACACAGTAGGGGAACACAGGAACTCCCCTCATTAAGTGGATATCCACAGTCACCACAGAGAGGGGCCTGAGAACAGCGGGAAGACGCGTCCAAAACGCAAGCACTTAAAACACCTCATAGGAGGTGGGATGAACGGCTTCATGTCACATTGATAAACCATAATCTTTACTTTCTCAGGGAGGGTATCTCCTTCAAAGGCCAGGATAAAGGCACCAATATCAATGCGATTGTCCTTCGGACCCTTCTGAACATGGCAAACAAAGTGAACAGCCCGCCGTCTGAGATTGTCCCGAAGTTCCTCATCAGTTTGGAGGATGAGGTCCCTGTGAAAAATCACACCTTGAACCAAATTTAGAGACTGGTGGGGGGTAATGGACACAGGAATTGTGCCAAGATGGTTACAGGCATGAAGGGCCACAGAATGGGCAGCCGAAGCAGTTTTGATCAACAACGAACCCGACTGCATCTTGCTCAGGGAGTCCACTTCGCCAAACTTGTCTTCATTGTGTTCCACAAAGAATAAAGGTTTGGTGTTGTTGAAAGTATCCCCATCAGTCCTAGTGCAAACCAGATAGCAGGGGAAAGGTTTCACCACTCACTGATGGGCCTGACCCTCCTCCCAGGGGGTAGCCATGGAAGGGAAGGCCGAAGAGGCAGGAGAAGCAGCACTAAAAGAATCAGTTCCACGCAGAGAGACGGCCGCAGAAGAACGGCCAGAGTTCTGGACCCGTATGCATTTCATTTGCATAGCATCCGCTCTGATACCACCCACTCGAATCAGGGGCTCTCCTCACGGGCGCCACCCAGTCACAGCAAGGGTCGTCTGGCACTGCGGCCATTGCCGGGAGTTTCGATGCTCCAGGATGACAAGCAACCACTCCTAGGGTGACATGAGGAAGTCACAGCTCAGGTATCAGAAGTGTGATCCCTGTGTGTTCAGGGGGCTCAACCAAAAGGGTACATAGTGACCCCACCACACGGTCTGGCTACCGTGCTGGCTATGCACCCTAGCATCAGAAAACGACGTAAAAGAAAAGGTGGAATGAACTAGGAGGGCACACATCAGAGACACTAGGTAAGGTGCTCTTCCCCAAATGGCTCACACTATGGAATAGAAATTTAGTAATGGAGGTCAAACCCCAGAGGGGGACCAGGGAATGCCAAAAGGATGAGGTGATTGTGCAACAAAACTAAATTGCAAAACCAACATAACGAGGAGGATAGCGGGGCCAAAATAAGAAAGGACACCAAGAGAGGGAGAGGAGAGGGCGAAGGGGAAGGAGCAAGGAGAGGAAAGGAGGGGAAGGGCAAGGAAATGCAGCCCTGGAAAGAAGGAAGGCTGCAATAGCTCGGGGGTCCCATGCTCGCCACGCATATACTCACAAAAGAACCGTGAGCTCCCTGGTGGGTTTGTGATTAGTTCTTGGGATGGATGTGAGGATCAGGTGTGTGTGATGATATTGCGTGGGAAATCCATTTATGAATCAGGTCTGCAGGATATTGCCTGCCTGCAAAGGCCTTTGTGAGGAAACATTCCTAACTTCCCAAAACAAAAAAACTTGGTCTGGTTCAGGTTTGTTGATGATATCTTTACAATCTGGATCCAAGGCCAGGACTCCTTATTCTCATTCCTCCACAACCTCAACACCTTTCCTCTCATCCACTTCACCTGGACTGACCTCCATCACCCATCATGTCACCTCTCTAGGTGTCGATCTCCTGCTCTAAGATGGCTCCATCCATGCTTCGGTCCACATCAGACTCACTAATCACAAACAGCACCCGCACTTTGATAACTGTCACCTCTTTTACACCAAAAAAATCCCTCCCATACAGTGTGGCTACTGATGGTAAATGCATCCGCAGTGATGAAAACTCTCTTGCCCAGTAAACCAAATGCCTCACACAGGCCTTCGCAGACAGGCAGTACCCTCCATATCTAATTCATAAACAGATTTCCTGTGCCATATCCTCTCACACACCTGATCCTCGCATCTATCCCAAGCACCAACCACAAAGAAGCACCCCCCCCCCCCCTGTAAACCAATAACACCCCAACAGGAACAACTTAAGTATATACTTCGTTTTTGATTATCTATCGTCATGCCCTGAAATGAGGGACATAACACCTAAGATACTTCCAACCACTCCAAAGGTGGTCTTCTGCTGCTTACCCAGCCTCCACAACTTCCTATTCCACCCCTATGCCCCTCTCACCCCCAATTCCCTGCCACAAGGATCATACCCTATGGAAGATCCAGATGCAAGTCCTGCCCAATATACACCCAGCACCACCTACTCCAGTCCCATCACCTCATCGGAGGCCAGACCACCTATGGAAGCAGCCTTGTTATAAACCAGTTCTGCTGCAACCACTGCAAAGCATTTTACACTGGTATGACAACCAACCAGCTTCAAAGTGTGTGTGTACACCATACCCTGCTCAATTTGTCCCCCACATCAGCTAGCTGTGTGCTGCCATCTCATGCCCTGTCTATGAAATTGCGTGCCTAGTTGTCTACCACCCATCCCCTCTACCTGCATCCATAGCTAACCCACAGACAGTTTCCCACTCCCCCACGAGCCGCCGGACATTTCCCCCCAACCCTTTCCCTGCCTCCTGCCTCTCAATTGCTCACCCCACACCCTCACCTCATTCCAGTACACTCACTGTGGGCCAGTAAAGAGCTGGCACCACTGACTGAACACAATGTAGGGAGCCAGACGTGTGCATGTGAGTGAGTGTTTGTGTGCATGTTTTTCCTACAGATAGAAAAAGAAAGTGCATTCCAAAAGCTAGCTAAGCTTCATACATTTTGTTTCTGTGGTTATCAACGGCACACAGCTTCTGCCTTTTGATGAGACATCACTTTTGTTCCTAAATAATTCATTTAAAAATACAGTTTTGTTAAAATGTTTCTGTTAGGGTAATGTGGCAGTTAGTTGAGATTATGCCTTGGCTGCCCATCTTCAACACTTCTCCAGGAAACTGGAAGAATCTATGTAAATTAATTTTTTTTGTATGTATTTATTTGTTTAACCTGATCTGATTAGGATCATTAGGCTCCCTATTATATCGGTCTTTAGTTTCATGCCTACAGCAAGGTATTTTTTTTTATCACAGTTTCATATTAAAATTATTACATCTTTGATAGGTAGTATTAAAATGATTTGAGTGTCTGAAATGGCAGTGTGAGTAAATTGTTCCGCCTATGATCTAATAAAGTTAATACTGGTAGTACTTTTACTGCTGCAGCTGATGCCACTAACAGTGCTGCTGCTGCTGCTGCTGCTGCTGCTGCTGATGATGATGATGATAATAATAATAATTACACTGACAAAAATCATGATAGTGGCAGATGTAAGAAGAATTTATAGGTGTACAAAATAGGTGTATTCAGACATTGTGAATACTGGGAAAAGGAAATTTAAGGAGATTGCATCAGCTGAGAATGCAGATCAGGTACGAATGAGGAATGTATGAGGGTAATGTGTGCATACAAGGATAATGGTAATCATTATTGTTGCTTTAATAGATGTGTCATTAACTGCCATCTGAAGCTGGACATATTACTTAGTTCTCTAACTTAATATGGGTGATTATTCCAGAGTCAGGTTCCCGCTACTGAGAAGGACTTTGAGAAGTTGGCAGAACAATTCAGTGGGACAGAAAGGATTTTGCTCTAATAGGAGTGGGGTTTTCCACCACGTTGTTAGACAAGAGCATCAATGCTGAGGAGAGATGAGAGAGAAAGTGTTCATTGATAAGGCCATAGACAAGATATAGGGTATGGAATTCTTTGCACTTGTCTACATGCAGCCAGGATAATTGTGCATATGATGGTGAAATATGATCAAAAAGCCAAACATCACAGATATAACAAACACAGGCAGTCATAATCAGTTCCAAGTGCTGTGACATTTTCTGAGAAAGGCCATGCAGGATAACATTGCTGTAATCAATAATTGGAGTGTAAGTGTTTGTACAAGTTTCTTTTTCATGTCAAGATGGAAGAGCTTTTTATATTTTTGTAGGGCATGGAGAGATACAGATGCCTTCTTGCACAATGCAGTTATGTGCTCAGTTCAATTTAGATTTCATCTATGAAAATCATCCACACCACAGATAAACATCCTTTGCTTAACGTCTTAGAAGAATTAGAAATTTTCATAGAAAACAAGAAACCCATCAAAATTTATTAAATGAACAAAAAGAATTTCATTTACATGGAGTCTTTCAGTTATTTGTGAAAGTGCTGTAGATAATCAGCCATGACATGTCATCTACCTGCCGTATTACCCAGGAAAATCCAGGATGGATTGTTCTCAGCAGCCAGAGACTGTGGTCACATGTGTGTGAGTTGTGTTTGCATGCTGTCCATTTCTGATGAAGGCCTTGTTGGCCAAAAGCTTGCTTTCTGGCTGTCTTTTTGTTCTGCCTATCTGCAACTCAGAATCTCTGCTATATTTTTTTTGTATGTCCATCCTTTTGGCAGGAGGTCTCTGGGGCAATGGCCGTTTCCTATTGTGACAAAAAAAAACCACCTACAGCCATCCTTATGATTTTATTTTATTTTGTTGTAACCAATTTCAACGCTTCCATGTGTCATCTTCCGGCTATTGTTGATGCGGTACGGGTTGATGTGATCCTTGTATATATCACATCAGTTGCCAGCATTACTAGATTCGCAGATGATGTGTCAGCACTCCAACCATCAACTTCCAACTGAGTAATGCTGGCCAACTGATGTAATACATACAGAGATCAAATCAACACGTACCGCATCAACAGCAGCCTGAAGATAACGCATTCAAGCACTGAAACTGGTTGCAACAAAATAAAATACAATCATAAGGATGGCTGTAGGTGTTTTATTTTGTCACAACCTCTGCTATATGGTGAGTTGCAATATCTATTGCCATATTACCCTAACAAATATATTTTTAGAAACTGCATTTTTAAATTTATAATTTTAACGATATATGTGTAAAGATATTTTAAGAGCTATTTTAACAGGTATTACAGCACAATGAAATTTTCTCTAGTGCGATAACAACAGGTCTGTATACAAGCTCATAAAAGTGGTTATATTTCTACTTTCTGCAGAAAATTAAATTTCATAACAAATGGTAGCAATTTACCATAGTTTGATAATAATGTAGTAATTGATATATACTGAGAAATTCAAACCATATATATTGACAATGTAATCAGCCAACTACTGTACTTTAAATGTAAATTACCATAATATAAATGGAATATGTTCTTTAACGCCAATGTAAGTGTACTTATCATCATACTTTGTACATTCCTGTAAATTCCAGAGTTTTTGATCATGTTCTTGTTAAATAAAAATGCAAAACCAGTCAACCCTGAGTGTGACTTCCGGCTGTACAGTAAAACGTACATGTCATCCAATCACATCCTCTTGGTGATTCAATTTTTTTTTTTTTTTTTGTGCAGGCAGTTTGTTTTGAGAAACATAAAACAATTTGTACCAAAACAAAATTTTGCTATTATAAATATTGAACAACAGCTGCTCTCTTTAAGAACCATATGGTAGTCTGGCTTCTCCACAGTTAGATGTCTAACATGCTTAGTATATTTATTCAGTAAATCTAATTTTATACTACCACATGTTGTCGATCTATCAACCAAAGACAACTACTGTTCCTGCTACTGCTGCTGATATTACCATTACATGCCACATAAATTTACACAAGGACCATTGGACTATTGCACTGGCACAACTAAACATCACAGAGAGCACTTTACTTAGGAATTTTATGAAGAAAATTAACTACAATATTAACTTACAATTTTACCAAACACGGGAGAAGAGATGAACATTACTAAGGCATAGAAGCTGAACACTAGCCCTGAGATGGTGTCACTCATTCCTTTCTGGGCTGCCTGCAAAACAAAGGAGAAAATATAAACCTGGCAATGACAACTGAAATCTCAAAAACATTCAAGTTTGTTAAAATGCAACAAACAGAAATAATGTCCCAAATAAACCTTAAGTTAGAAAATGTCAGAAACAGTGAGCAAGACTGCAGAGAGATGATATATTGCAGGACCAGCAATTCTCTTGTTTGTTATGACTCTATCAAACTCAGTGAACAGCCATTATATGGATGATGATGATGATGATGATGATTTGAGGTGAGGGGCCCTCAACATCATAGTCATTAGTGCCTTGACAAAAAGTCAGTATGCCAACCTCATGGGTGTGGACGAAGGCCGTCCCCACATGAGAAGCAGGTTATAATGTATTTAAGTCTGCCTCCCTTCCCCAACAATTTAGGGATGAGGCCTGACAAGTTCACAAAATTTCATGACTCTTGTAACACTGAAATCAGTATCTGTGAGGATGATGGGCAGATCTCCACTGAGACTGAGGGCTGCCCTAATATCAATACATAGGATACACGTTGCCAAAATATGCTGAACTGAAAATGGCATGACACAAACTTCATAGGATGTTGGATCCTCCTGCCGGAAGAGGAAGCCATGTGTTAAAGGGCTACGTCTGATGCACAGTCTGGTAAGTAGAACCTCCTTCCAGTGGTGAGGCTGACATGAAGGCGGCCATGACTCTGTGGTTGATTTGAGTTACCGCAGTTTGTTTTCTGTCATCTGCAACCAGTCTCCCATCAAAGCTTGATGCATATGTCAGAAAATGAGATGATGGCATGCAACAGGATGGGACATTGAGTGACAGCACCATCCCGACACACTTCCTTGGCGGTTTTGTGGGCCATGTCATTTCCTTGTATCCCAATGTGGTAAGGTACCCAGCAAAAGATCATCTCTTTGCCACAATATTGGAGCCGCTGTAAGGAGTCATGGATAAGCTGAATCAGCTGGTCTACTGGATACATTTGGTGAACTGGTTGCTGTGCAGAAAGTCAGTCGGAACAGACAAGAAAACTTGTATGGTGATGTTCATGAATCCCCTCCAGTGCCATCAGAATGCCTTATAATTCCACATCATAATTTGCAAATTGTTCAGGAAGACACACTTTAAAACCACTATCACGGAAAACAGCAGAAACAACCGAGGACACTCTCTTGCTGTGGTAGATACCTAAAATGGACAAAAACAAAGTTGTAAAATACATAATCTGGAGAATAAGTTTTCTTGTCAAGCTTAAAATCACTTTGTACCTCTGAAGACACCAAGGCGGCAATACGTTGCATCCCTGGCTCTGTTTTTTTTTTATGTCTGATACATCCAGATCATTGAGACAGTCTGTAGCACATATCCCAAATGGCTTGGTCACATGGGGCCAATTTCTGAACAGCCATTCAGCGGTGGGTTGGACCACTGCACTAAATGCCAATGACTGAGGTGATGCTGAGATTTTCAGTGTCTGTCGAGCCAAAAGGATATACAGTCGAATCCAGAGTAGTGGTTCACCAGCCTCTGCACACAGGCTCAACACTGGGCTGGTCTGAAAGGCTCCAGTCGATATCTGAATGACCTCATGGTGGACGGCGTCTAACATCTTGAGGTAGGAATTACGGGCTGATCCACAGACCATGCTGCCATAATGTAAACATGATTGAACAAATGCCCTATAAAACTGCAGGAGGCAGGACCTGTCAGCTCCTCTTGTTTTTCCACTAAGGCATTTCACAATATTCAATGACTATAAGCCCTTTGTGCATAGGTCTTTGAGATGTGGGAGCCAAGTTAATAGTGAGTCAAACAATAAACCCAAAAAGTGCACAATTTCTTGAAAACATAAAATATTGTCCCCCAGTGTGAGCACTGGTTGGTTAAAACTTCGATGAGCATGGTTAAAATTTATACATGCAGTCTTCCTCAGGCGAGAATCAAAAACCAATTGTCTTGGACCCCTATTTCCAGCCCCCTACTTGTCAACTCAGCTGTCTCATTGTCATTGTAAGATCAGACAAAGAGTAGAAAATTGCAAAGTCATCCACAAACAGAGAGCATTTGACAGGGCTCCTGACTGTGGGGAAAATGCCATTGACACTGATGGCAAACAATGGGACTCTGATGACACTGCACTGAGGGACCCCATTCTCATGAACACAATAGTCAGACAATGCATCACAAATGCAATAACAAACTGCCAGTCCTCGGGAAAGGATTGGACAAGAAGTTGCAGGCATCCACATAGTCCCCATTCATGAAATTGGCAAAGGATGTTGTACCTCCAAGTAGTGTTAGGTTAGGTTTGTGTTTAACGTCCCGTCGACAACGAGGTCATTAGAGACGGAGCGCAAGCTCGGGTTAGGGAAGGAAATCGGCCGTGCCCTTTCAAAGGAACCATCCCGGCATTTGCCTGAAAAGATTTAGGGAAATCACGGAAAACCTAAATCAGGATGGCTGGAGACGGGATTGAACCGTCGTCCTCCCGAATGCGAGTCCAGTGTGCTACCACTGTCCAAGTAGTGTCATACACTTTTTCGAGTTCTAAAAACACACAAACCAAATGTTTTCAGTGTAAGGAGGCCTCTTGAATTGCCATCTCCAGTAGAATTAAGTTGTCAAGGGTGGGAGGGTAGCACCTGAAACTGCATTGGGAGCAGCTCAGGATTCAAGCAGCCAGACAAGGTGGCAGTTGACCATACATTCAAGAGACTTACCCATACAATTGGTAAGAGCTACATTCCTGTAACTGTTAGGAGCACTACAGTCCTTGCCTGGTTTCAAGAACTTAATTAATATTGCCTCCTTCCAAATTGTGGGGTAGTGTCCATGAAACCAGATCAGTTTGAAACAAGACAGGAGCTGTCCTTTTGCTTCAGGGTACAGATGATGAAGCACGGCATAATGGATCTCATTAGGTAGTACTCTTACTGCTGCAGCTGCTGCCATTAACAGTGATGCAACTACATGTAAATTTAATATCTAATAGCCACAGTTCTTGCGTTTTCATTTTTGTTGGAAAGTAAACCGATTTTGTGACATATTACAAGTTCCTAATCAGGGGCAAATTATTTAGTTTCACCTGAATGCTTCCATAGTTAAGTTTTTGAATATCTGCATATTATAAGATAAAGTTCCTGCATGTTCACCATCAGGGTCTACAGTAGAGTTGCGCAGCACGTGCCAATAGTCCATTTATCTGCACAGTTTAGTTTTCCACGGTCTTTAGTATGGGCAGGGACTGCGATTGTTGTGTGTGGATGCAAGCCGAGTTGGTGAAACTTTGCTCTCAGCAGGCTGTGATGGCTTCGGTTACACAGCTTGAGGCTGCAGTGGATGGGCACCACTGTTGTGGGCCAGCTGTGGGGATCCAACAGACATCCAGCATGTCCGAGTCCTCTGATCGGTCCTCACTGGTGGCCAACCCAGTTACTGCTCACAATGAGGTTGACCCCTCACCTGTGGTAGAGTGGGAGGTTGTCCCAGGGCAAAAGCAGGTGATGAAAGACTTCCCAGGCTGCTGCACGTAAGGCCTCCCTGGTTTGTCTGACAAACAGGTTCCAGATGCTGTCCGTGGCTGACACTTTCGCTGAGCCAGATGCTGTCGCCTGCACTGTTTCAGAGGAAACCACTCAGCGTGCAAGATCCGGGCAACCACAGAGGGTGTGGTTATTGTTAGTTGGGAGCTCCAACATTAGGCATGTTATGGACCACCTTAGGGACTTGGCTGACAAGAAGGGAAAGAAAACCAATGTGCACTCCGTGTGCATAAGGGTGGAGTCATTCCAGATGTGGAAAGGGTCCTCCTGGATATGATGATGACCACAGGGTGCAGCCAACTGCAGATGGTTGCTCACGTCAGATAACCATGCCTCCTTTGGAACACACTAAAACTACAAATTGTTGGACCATGCCTCTTTAGGCGGTTTGCAGTTTTAGTGTGTTCCGAAGAAGGCATGGTTATCCACACCAAAATTTAGGTCAATATCCGGGTTCCATTTGCAATCGAGGTGGATTCCTTATAATCATTAAATGACATAAGCATTAATGTCAGTGGTGTTGAGAAACAACTGAAATCGTTAAAACTGAACAAAGCTCCAGGGCCCAATGGAATCCCTGTCAGATTCTACACTGGTTGGTTGGTTGGTTTTGGGGTTTGATGGGGGCTAAACATTTAGGTTATCAGTCCCCAGTTCCAAACAGACATACTTGTAAAAGGCCTATACAGTAAAAGCGTAACCTCTGCACCCAGAGAGAGGGAACACCAAGGGGTACAGAGCAAAAATGAACACTGCAGTAACACAAAATAGAGGACACTCAAAAGGTGCAGAGCAAATAGTTGACTAGAGTAAAACAGACTACATTGGTTGATGGATCAGGTAAAAGGTCAACCACTCAACTACAAACGAAGAACCTCCAGCTGGAAAGTGTTGATAGAGGATCAACACAACTTGTTACCATAAAAGACAATATTTTGGTATCCACGTCACAATTAAAAGTCACTAAAGTGGGTGTAGCCTGAGAAATCATGCGAGAGCGCCCACACTAGAGCGAGTGATAAAACTCAGCTGCATGGGTAAAATGTAAAACTGAGTCAGCTATAGAGGCATTGTCACCAAGAATTAAAGGAAGTGCAGCTGGTAACTTAAAGGACTGCCTCAAGGGGAATAAAAAGGGGCAGTCCATCAGAAGATGGATCACTGTCAGCCCTGCATCACAGCGACACTTGGGTGGGTTCTCACGACAAAGGAGATAGCTGTTGGTCAATCACATATGTCCAATTCGGAGACGGCAGAGAACAACTGAGTCCCTACGCGTGTCCCTCAAGGATGAGTTCCATACGGTCATGGAAGACTTGACCATGCGGAGCTTATTTGGTGTGTTCCAGACAGACCATTCAGAGCCCCAGACATCGCGGACCTTGTGATGTAGGGCTGACCGGAGGTCTCTTTCCATGAGACCAAGTGCCAGGGGTGGCGAAGTGGTGGCCTGCTTGGCCAACCGATTGACACATTTGTTTCCTGGAATGCCTATGTGGCCCCGGGGTCCACACAAACGTCACTGAATGACCACACTTGGCTAGAGCAAAAACAGCATCTCGAATACCGTGCACCAAAGGGTACCCAAGAAAAACACCGGTCGAGTGCTTGCAATCCACTCAGGGAGTCACTGCATATGACAAATGACTCCCCAGAAAGGTGAGCGAGTGCACAATAAAGAGCAACCGGCTCCGCAGTGAAAACACTGCTCCCACAAGGCAGGGAATGCTGCTCAATGTAGTCGCCGTGGATGAAAGCAAACCCAGTGCATCCATTGACCACAGAACCATCGGTGTAGACTACATCTGCATCGCGAAACGAGGCAAGAAGAGCCAGGAATTGTTGATGAAGACTGGCAGGTGGAACACAGGACTTGGAGTCGCAGGACAAATCCAACAAAGCCGCAAGCGAGGGAGGGACGAAGGAGGGGTAGAAGAAGAGGGCCGGATGGATGGAGGAAGGGGAAAGGACTCAAGCGACGAGAGAAGGGAACGAACGCGGACCGCGATCTGGAGACCCGACTTAGGCTACCGTCGTGAGGAGGGGAGTGCAGAAGATGGAAAATGAAGCCTGCGGTTTGGGTGGTCGGGCGAGGCATGGACGCAGGCGATGTATGACGCAAGCAACTGTTGTCGTCAGAATCGTAGGGGAGGGATTCCAGCGTCTACAAGAAGGCTAGTCACCCGACTAGTGCGGAAGGCACCTGTTGCCAGTCTGACGCCACAATGGAGAATCGGGTCGAGGATCTGCAATGTTGAAGACACTGCTGAGTCATACACGATGCTCCCGTAGTTGAGACAGGACTGGACTAAGATCTTATAGAGCTGTAGGAGGGTTGTTCGTGCAGCCCCAAAACAGTGTGGCTAAGGCAGCGAAGCATGTTGAGGTGCCGCCAGCACCGTTGTTTAAGCTCGCGAAGATGAGGTGTCCAAGTAAGCTGAGCATCAAACAGCATGCCAAGGAAGTGATGCGTCTCCTCAATAAGAAGGAGTTCATTGGCAAGGTAGAGCCCTGGATGGAGATGGACCATTTGACAACAACAGAAATGCATCACTCAGGTCTTAGAGGCTGAGAACTGAAAACCATGGCTGGATGCCCAAAAATGTGCCATACAGATAACTCCCTGCAGCCGCCGTTCAGCGACTTTGATGCTTGGGGAACTGTAATAAAGACAAAAGTCATCGGCATATAGAGAGGAACAGACCGATGAGCCCACCGCAGCTGCTAGACCATTAATCGCCACCAAAAAGAGGGGAACACTGAGAACCGAGCCCTGCGGGACACCGTTCTCCTGAATATGAGCAGAGCTAAAATAAGTGCCAACTCTAGCCCGAAAGGAGCGATTGGAGAGAAAATTCCGTAGAAAAATCAGAAGTGGACCACGTAAGCCCCATTCGTGCAGCGTAGCAAGGATTTGATGGCGCCAGGTGTATCGTACACCTTCCAAAGATCAAAGAAAACAGCAACTAGATGTTCTCGCTGAGTAAAAGCTGTACGAATAGCCGACTCTAGCGAGACTAAATTGTTGATCGCTGAGCGGCCCTGACGGAAGCCCTCCTGTTGCTGGGCTAGGATGCCCCAAGCTTCGAGGATCCACATGAGCCGCCGACTCACCATCCATTCCATGAGTTTGCACATAACGTTGGTAAGGCTGATGGGGTGATAGCTATCAACTACCAGCCGATCTGCACTGGGTTTCAGCACCGGGATGGTAACGCTATCCTGCCAATGAGTTGGGAAAACGCCCTCTGTCCAGATGCGGTTAAACAGGGCAAGTAATTCACCCTGACAGTGCACCGAGAGACGGCGAAGAAACTGGTTGTGAATTCGGTCTGGACTTGGAGAGGTATCGGGGCAAGCTGTAAGGGCACTTTGGAACTCCCAGTCACTAAATGGGGTATTGTATCATTCCCAACGGTGCGTGTGAAATGACAACTGCGTACGCTCAGCCAGCTCTTTAATGGTGTGGAATTCTGCACTGTAGCCTGCTGTCGCAGAAATATGAGCGAAGTACTCTGCTAGATGTTCGGCAATGGCGATTGGGTCAGTACAAAGTGTACCCCGAAGAGAAAGACAAGGGACAGACGCATGAGGGTAAAAGCCAAAAAAGCGCTGAACCCGTGACCACACCTGAGATGGGGAGGTGCGAGAACCTATGGTGGCAACATATTGTTCCCAGCAGTCCTGTTTGCTCTGCCGGATTAACCGCCGAGCCCGGGCCCGCAGCCGTTTAAAGGCAACCAAATTCACTAGGGAAGGATGATGCCGGTGCCGTTGCAGGGCTCGCCGGCGGTCCCGGATAGTTTCTGCAATCTCTGGTGTCCACCAAGGGACTGACTTACGCCTTAGGGTACTTGAAGAGCAGGGGTCAGTTGCCTTGGCAGCAGAAACAATGGCCATAGTGACCTCGTCCACTGCCAAATCAATGTCACCAGGAAGCGGAGCAATGGCCATAGTAGCTGAGGTGTAGGCTGCCCAATCAGCTCCACAAAGAGACCATCATGGCAGCTGGTCAGGGGGTTGGGATTGAAGAAGAGAAACCCGGATAGGAAAGTGGTCGCTACCACAGAGGTCGTCGTGGACCCTCCAACTGAGGTATGGAAGAAGACCTGGGCTACTAAGAGAGATGTCAATGGCCGAGTATGTGCCACGAGTCAAGCTAAAATAGGTGGGAGCACCAGTGTTAAGGAGGCAAATGTCCTGCTGGGCCAAGAGAGCGTCAACGTTCCTAGCCTGGCCTGAGATCTGGGCCCCACCCCATAAAGGGTGGTGGGCATTTAAGTCCCCCAAAAGGAGGAATGGCGGGGGGAGCTGAGCGAACAAGGCAGCTAGGTCGGCAAGAGGGACAACCTCATCCGGGGGAAGGTAGAGGCAACAGATGGTAAGCTCCATTCCTGCCCAGATTCGAACAGCCACAGCCTCGAGAGCCATGTGAAGTGGCACTGGGGCACTAGGAACAGTGGCAAGAACATAAAAACAGACACCGCCAGACACCCTGTCGTATTTTACATGGTTCTTATAGTAACCCCGGTAGCCACAGAGGAAGGAGGTCCAACGAACAGGAAACCAGGTTTCCTGCGGCACAAAAGCTGTTTCAACTCAGCAAGGTGGTGGAAAAAACCACAGCAATTCCATTGAAGGGTAATGGTATCCGACTGAAGACATGAAAGAACCTGAGAGGGGGATAGGTTACGCCTTAGAAGCGCTCACCGCCACCGATTGCGAAATAGCCTGATCAACTTCCATAGGAGCTGCGGGTCGAGCAACATCTAGCTCCTGAGTGGACGCTAGATGCTCCATATCATCTTCAGGTGCTGTCAAGTGCTGTCGTGAACTCCTTTTCTGTCTCTATGCCTTCTTTTGCTTTTTCTTCTTTTTGGTAGGGCCCCAGTCCCTCGGTTTATCAGGCTGGGTGGGCTTTTCCGACCTAGTCTCAAGGACTGAGGGAGACCTGGAAGCCCTACAGCCCTTAGGTGGTGGCTTTTTCAGCTACTGGCTGACAGCTGGAGGGGCAGTAACCGTGGAAGGGAGGGTACCAAGCAATCCCTTCCGTGCAAGGGGAGCCGGAGGAGGCGGGCACTTCTCTGGCTCAGAGGTGGGGACTGAAGTCCCCAAAGAAGGAATGGTTATTACTCCCGATGTTGATAACAGGGGAGCAATGGAAGAGGGTGTTCCCCCAACTACCTGGGGGGCAGGAATAGACGGCTGGGCTGGAGGGCCCACAAAAAGTGGCTGAGCTTGGGGTCTCGTCGCCAGGGATGCTGACATCGAAGCTGCTGCAGCAAACATCGATGAAATGTGCACAGGGTGAAGTCGGTTGTACTTGCATTTGGCCTCTGTGTAAGTGAGCCTGTTCAAGGTCTTATACTCCATAATCTTCCATTCTTTTTCATAAACCATGCAGTCTGACGAGCAAGGTGAATGTTTCTGCCTGCAGTTGACACAAACAGGGGGCGGTGAGCACGGGGCGTTGGGGTGGGAGGCAAGACCACAATCCTGACAGGTAGGGTTGGCATCACATCTCGATGACATGTGCCCAAACCTCCAGCACTTAAAGCAGCGCGTAGGAGGAGGGACGTAAGGCTTAACATCACATCGATATATCATCACCTTGACCTTCTCGGGCAGGGTGTCTCCGTCGAAAGCCAAGATGAAAGCCCCGGTGGCGGCTCTACTATCTTTAGGTCCCCTGAAGACATGTGATACAAAGTGGACACCGCAGCATTCCAGATTTGCACGGAGCTCGTCGTCAGACTGCAAGAACAGGTCACGATGAAAAATAAGTCCCTGAACCATATTGAGGCTCTTATGAGGCGTAATGGAGACTGCAACATCACCGAGCTTGTCACAAGCAAGCAATGCCCATGACTGTGCTGGGGATGCTGTCTGTATGAGGACTGCTCCAGACCTCATTTTTAGACATGTCCTCAACTTCTCCAAACTTGTCCTCTAAATTTTCCACAAAAAACTGAGGCTTTGTGGTCAGAAATGCATCCCCATCTGTTCGGCTGCAAACCAGAAATCAAGGAGAATACGTCGCACCAGGTAATTTAGACTGCCGTTCCTCCCCTGGTGTGGACTGGGAAGGGAACGATTGGGGGTCATACTGTAAAGCATTGAACTTTCCTTTCTTAGAGACTCGTGCTTGCACACTATTCGTATTTCATTTCATTTCATGGTGTTCCCACGAGCAGCTAGGGGAAGGAATGTCCACCCAGACAGAGCCCCACCTGCCTGGGCAAGCCTAATACAACCGGGGGGCGGCACGTTCCCCAGAGGTCACCCACTAGCAACTGTACTACCTCAACAGCCATGCGTCTCCTTGGCACACAGCACACCTTGAGATTGAAGGTTTTTTTATAGAGGTTTATACCACCCTCGCGACCCAGGCAGTTAAGCCAAGATCCCCGGGCTCCATACCGTACAATGTTCCACCGTCACACCTTACGGTGGTCGTTGAAGCACGCTCAGAGCTTACGGTATTGAGGACTGGTGGCGCTTCCCAGTCCCCAGCTCAGGGACCCCGGGGTCGCCATGCCTGTACCCAGCAACTAAATGCTGAGCGCCCTGAAGGGCAGATTCTATACTGAATTTGCGACTGAGTTAGCACCTCTTGTCACTATAATCTATCGTAGATCCCTCTAACAAAAAACCATGCCCAGTTCTTGGGGGGAAAAAAACAGGTCACATTGTCTACAAGAAGGATAATAGAAGTGATCCACAAAACAACTGTCCAATATCCTTGACATCAATTTGTTGCATAATCTTAGAATATATTCTCAGATCAAACATAATGAGGTATCTTTAAGAGAATGACCTCCTCTGTGCCAATGTTTTTAAAAACATCAATCATGTAGAACCCAGCTCACACTTTCCTCATGACATACTGAAAGCTTTGGATCAAGGCAACCAGGTAGATGCACTGTTTCTTGATTTGATTCAGTACCATACCTACTCTTACTATCAAAATTACGATCATACGGGGTATCAAGTGAAATTTGTGATTGGATTGAAGCCTTTATGTTAGGGAGGACATGACATGTTATCTTGGGTGGAGAGTCATCGTCAGATGTAGAAGGAACTACAGGTGTGCCCCCAGGGAAGTGTGTTGTGAGCCTTGATGTTCAAGTTGTATATTAATGACCTTGCAAACAATATTAATAGTAAAATTAAGTATTTTGTAGATGATGCAGTTATATATAATAAAGTAGTATCTGCGAGAAACTGGATAAATATTCAGTCAGATCTCTATAAGATTTCAACATGTTGCAGCGACTGGCAACTTGCTCTAAATGTTCGAAAATGTAAAATTTTGCACTTCACAAAATGAAAAAATGTAGTATCCCATGACTATACTGCAATATCAGTGAGTCACTGTTGGAATCAGCCAACTTATACAAATACATGGGTGTAACATTTTGTAGGGATATGAAATGGAATGATCACATAGGTTCAGTCACGCGTAAAGCAGGTGGTAGACTTTAGTTTATTGATAGAATACTGGGGAAGTGCAATCAGTCTGCAAAAAGAGATTTCTTACATATCACTTGTGTGACCCTTCCTAGAATGTTGCAAAAGTGTGTGGGACCCATACCAGATACAATTAACAGGGGATATTTAATGTATACATAGAAGGGCAGCACGAATGGTCACGTTTGTTTAATCCATGGGAGAGTGTCACAGAGTTACTGAAGGAACTGAAATGGCAGACTCTTGAAGACAGATGTAAACTATCCTGAGAATGTCTATCAACAAAGTTTCAAGAACCAGCTTTAAATTATTACTCTAGGAATGTACTACAGCCCCCAATGTATTGCTCACACAGGGATCATGAGGATAAGATTAGAATAATTACAGAGGTATTCAAACAATTATTTTTCCCAATCTCCATACACAAATGGACTGGGAAGAAACCCTAATAACTGATACAATGGGACGTACCATCTACCATGCACCTCACAGTGGTTTGCAGAGTATAGATGTAGAAAATTGTGTTTCAAATCTAATTTCAAACATACACCTAATTCATACAAATAATGGCACTAATGTCATATTTGGACTTTCATAACATTAAAACAATATTTAAAACTTGAGAATTCACATTCAGACAAGGTACAACGTTAAACTGCAATGTAGTCTAAGAGCATCACTAACAGACAATCCTGATCAAAAGTACTTGCACTATTGGAAATAGTAATGCTAAATTGTATTTATATAGAATGTGGTTATAAAAAAAAGTGGATATACTACTCTGAGGTTACCAATACATGTTCGATATTTAATCTTCATCCGAACAATCATCAGTGACCCTCATACAGGTGCATCCAAAAAGTTCGGTGAATGGTCTCGGAAAACAAAGGTAACAAGAGTTAAAAACAAATTATCTTTTCTGGCTTTGAAAGTAATCACCATTAGCTTCAGTACACTTCTAACACTGGTTCTCAAGCTGTTGGAATCTGTCAGCAAGCGCTTCTTGTGGAGTCACTTGAAGCAAAGTGGTCACGCCGATTGTCTGTGAAGCGTAAGCCTTTCCAAGGTAACTGACAGAGGGGAAACAAAAAGAATTTACCTGGCACCAAATCTGGAGAATTAGGAAGGTGTTCAGGAACAGTCACCTACTGTTGAGTGAGAAAGTAAAACATACAGGCATTGCAGATATCCTACAAAGTGTAACCACAGTACTTTGAGCTGTTCCACAAGATGTGTTTTTTAAAATTTCCCAACACAATTACAACCGATGTCAGAAATGTGTTCTAGCTAACAGTGATCACTTTGGAGGCCAGTAAAGATATTTTGTTTACAACTCTGGTTTTCTCTATTTTCTGAGGTCATTCATTCATTGAAATTTTCACACACACACCTTTTAAGTAAATCAATAGGCAAAAATAGTGTTCTCTTTGGAAAGGTGCATCATATTTGGCACAGAAAAACTAAGTCATGATTTGATTTCTAAATGTGCTGTGGGAAAGTCATGTATGTAATTTGCATGTCTTTCAAAATATTGCATAATGTAGTCAACCATGTTTAAACCATAATGTATATAACTCAGAAGTGTAAACAGAAGCAACAATACACCATGAAGATTACTGAACCTAACAACATTTTCTTAATTTGCTTCAATTAATTGCACAAAATCCATTATGTAACAGGTACTTTGAACCTGGAGCTACTAACTATGCATCTTTGCCTACTACTTATCACCTAGAACAACTATGTATATTCGGTCCCCTAGTTTTCTTGGGTATAACAGAAATTGTAGAGCTGAACTCAGATGAGGTGAGATGCTACTTGGAAATTCCATTAAGATTTTGAAGGGAGGTCACATAGAGAGAACAAAAATCATAATATTTTGAAAAATTCTGACCGCTTTACTCTCTATAATCTTTTTCACACACACACACACACACACACACACACACACACACACACACACACACACACACGAGTAGAAAAATGCATTCTTCCCTTAAATTGAAAACCATTATGAAACTACACAGAAAACAAGTGAAAATCTTGTTTGCTTGGTGCTCCACAGCTTGTAAGTATGCCACACTAAAGTGGGATCGATAATGGATCCAATCATGATCACGTAGATGTGGTTATATTTAGATTTTAAATAGACATAGTGTTCTTTGTCTTCTAGATCCATGTCAATTAGTGTTCTTTGTCTTCTAGATCCATGTCAATTAGTGTTCTTTGTCTTTTAGATACATGTCAATTTTAACTACAAAGAGATTTTATAATTGACAGACAGGTCATTTAATTTAGACATGCACAACATGTATGTAATGTTACATTTCTACTGATGTTGTTGTCTTCAGTCCTGAGATTGGTTTGATGCAGCTTTCCATGCTACTCTATCCTGTGCAAGCTTCTTCATCTTCCAGTACCTACTGCAACCTACATACTTCTGAATCTGCTTAGTGTATTCATCTCTTGGTCTCCCTCTACGATTTTTACCCTCCACACTGCCCTCCAATACCAAATTGGTGATGCCTTGATTCCCCAGAACATGTCCTACCAACTGATCCCTTCTTCTAGTCAAGTTGTGCCAAAAACTCCTCTTCTCCCAAATTCTATTCAATACCTCCTCATTAGTTATGTGATCTACCCATCTAATCTTCAGCATTCTTCTGCAGCACCACATTTTGAAAGCTTCTATTCTACTCTTGTCTGAACTATTTATCATCCATGTTTCACTTCCACACATGGCTACACTCCATACAAATACTTTCAGAAACGATTCCTGACACTTAAATCTATACTTGATGTTAACAAATTTCCCTTCTTGAGAAACGCTTTCCTTGCCATTGCCAGTCTACATTTTATATCCTTTCTACTTCGACCATCATCGGTTATTTTGCTCCCCAAATAACAAAACTCTTTTAGTAATTAAAGTGTCTCATTCCCTAATCTAATTCCCTCAGCATCACCTGAGTTAACTCGACTAGATTCCATTATCCTCATTTTGTTTTTGTTGATGTTCATCTTATATCCTCCTTTCAAGACACTGTCCATTCCATTCGACTGCTCTTCCAAGTCCTTTGCTGTCTCTGACAGAATTACAATGTCATCAGCGAACCTCAAAGTTTTTATTTCTTCTCCATGGATTGTAATTTTTCTTTTGTTTCCTTTACTGCTTGCTCAGTATACAGATTCAATAACATCAGGGACAGGCTACAATCCTGTTTGACTCCCTTCCCAACCACTGCTTCCCTTTCATGCCCCTCGGCTCTTATAACTGCCATCTGGTTTCTGTACAAATTGTACATAGCCTTTTGCTCTCTGAATTTTACTCCTGCCACCTTCAGAATTTTAAAGAGAGTATTCCAGTCAACATTGTCAAAAGCTTTCTCTAAATCTACAAATGCTAGAAATGTAGGTTTGCCTTTCCTTAATCTATTTTCTAAGATAAGTCGAAGAGTCAGCATTACCTCCATGTGTTCCAATATTTCTACAGAATCCAAACTGATCTTCCCCAAGGTCGGCTTCTACCGGTTTTTCCGTTCGTCTGTAAAGAATTCGCATTAGTATTTTGCAGCTGTGACTTATTAAACTGATAGTTCGGTAATTTTCACATATGTCGACACTTGCTTTCTTTGGGATTGGAATTATTATATTCTTCTTGAAGTCTGAGGGTATTTCACCTGTCTCATACATCTTGCTCACTAGATTGTGGAGTTTTGTCAAGAATGGCTCTCCCAAGGCTGTCAGTAGTTCTAATGGAATGTTGTCTACTCCTGGGGCCTTGTTTCGACTCAGGTCTTTCAGTGCTCTGTCAAACTCTTCACGCAGTATCATATCTCCCATTTCATCTTCATCTACATCCTCTTCCATTTCCATAATATTGCCCTCAAGTACATCACCCTTGTAGAGACCCTCTATATACTCCTTCCACCTTTCTGCTTTCCCTTCTTTGCTTAGAACTGGGTGTCCATCTGAGCTCTTGATATTCATACAAGTGGTTCTCTTTTCTCCAAAGGCATCTTCCTCTTGCATTTCTTAGCCCCAATCCATATTCACCTACTATGTTTCCTTCTCCCCCTTTTCCTACCCTCAAATTCCAGTCATCCATGACTATTAAATTTTCGTCTCCCTTCACTACCTGAATAATTTCTTTTATCTCATCATACATTTCATCAATTTCTTCAGGAACCACATATGTTTGTTTGGCCCCTTCAACTGATACCCATTCGTTGTGGTTGCACCTACGGTACGGCTATCTATAGCGCTGAGGCACGCAAGCCTCCCCACCAGTTGCAAGATCCATGGTTCATAGGGGGGGGGGGTCTACTGATATGTATACAAATTGTTGTATCAGACAATTTAAAGTCCTGGTTGGAATAATAACTGTGTTATGAAAAGGATAGATTGCTACTCACCATACAGAGAAATACTGAGCTGCAGACAGGCACAACAGAAAGACTGCAATATAATTAGCTTTTAGCTGAAAGACCTCCTTCTGAAATAGAAAACACACACATTCATACAACACACACACTCATGACCACTGTGTCCAGTTGCTGTGGCCATACTGAGTCATAATTGTGTGTGATGAGAGCAGCACTCTGGTGGTGGGGGTACGGAGGAGGCATAGGTTGGGGAG
The DNA here is from genome assembly GCF_023864275.1 of Schistocerca cancellata. NCBI lineage: Eukaryota > Metazoa > Arthropoda > Insecta > Orthoptera > Acrididae > Schistocerca > Schistocerca cancellata. The sequence goes on along the minus strand of NC_064627.1, from coordinate 76,881,214 downwards.
GGGAAGATATGGTGATACTTGTTTGAGCATGAAGGAACAGAATGTAGTGGGGAAGATATGGTGATGCTTGAATGAGCATGAAGGAACAGAGTAAGGACTGGCTAGTGCTGCTAGGTACAGTTGGGGAAGTTTGGTGGCAAGGACAGGGGAAGGGGGGGGGGGGAGGGGGGATGGGAGATTGGAGAGAGAAGGAGAGGAGTAGAAAAGGGGAAAAGGACTACTGGGTGTGTTGGTGGAATAGACAATTGTGTTGCACTGGAGTGACCTAGCAAACGTACTCTGTTCCTGACATATCCCTGCATGCTTCCACATACAGTACTACATCTTCCTACAACACACCCTGCTCTTGACGCCCCTGCCCCTCCCCCTCCCCCCACCTTCCCATGCCTCCTCCTTACTCTCATCACAGCATTGCTGCTCCCATCAGGCACAGTTACAACTTAGTCTGGCCACAGTAGCCAAAAATAATGGTTATGCATGAGTGAATTTTGTGTGTGTGTGTGTGTGTGTGTGTGTGTGTGTGTGTGTGTGCGCGCGCACTTTCTACCTCAGAAGGAGGCCTTTTGGCTGAAAGCTCAATGTATAGACATATTTCTGTTGTGCCTGTCTATCCCCACTATTTAGCGAATATCAATTGTTATGATGTAGATATCAGTATGTATAAATTTGTTTGCTTGTCCTCTGTATTAGATGCCACTTACAATGGGCTCTGAGCCCAGATAACAGTGTGACAATTTAATGTGTTATGTGCAGCTTATGGTGTACAATAAAATGCCTTAAAACATAGAAAACAACATTTCATCTAATTAACGAAAGTTTTACAACAATTTCCATCACATACAATACATCGTCATTTCTTACCAGCTAAATTTATATTTAAAAAACAAAAATTACTATAAACAGAAAAGCATATAAACAGAAAAGCATATGACAGAATGCAGAACCAGACAAGAAATTCCATGCCTTTCATACTTTGGTCCACAAGGCTAGTCAAATTGCACATCAGCATCTTCCTCCATAGTCATTATAATAATGTTATCAGTTAGGGTATCCCCATCATGTAAACTCCCTCAGCATCCTCCCCAATTAGGACCAACTCAAATGAATTCTCATATGTGCAGCCAAACAATATTTGCCAAAGTCAGAGCACCAGAGTCCTGCTGTTTTGAAGCTGCAGGCTCCTAAGAGTTGCACTCTTTCGTAAATTTGCAAGAAATTATTTTTACTGAGAAGTCTGGAGCCTCAGTTTTTTGGTGTTATGGAAACTACCCATCCTTTTGTTAGTGCCCAGCACCAAAATGATCAAATCTTTTACTTACCCAGCGATGCCTGTACTTGCAGTTAGATATGATTAGAAAAGTACTGGGTGATTTATCAAGTCGGCAGCAGGATCACTAGTTGGAATTTGGATTTTATTACAGATTTAAAGAACTGTGAGGGGGAAATATATTCCAGTGTATGTCTCTTTTAAGTTCCCGCCTTACAATGTCACAAGAAACCTTTCCTTTCTTTCAGAAATTTGGCATACTGTTGCATCTGAATTTTTGAAAATACCAAGACAGGCAGAGGAGCATTTTTCTCATAAGTGGTGATTATGTACATTCCATTGCCGAAAGAGGATTGAAATAGTGTCATCCCCACCTGCTGCATGAAAGGAAAGAATATCCTGTGGACTGAATTTGCATGATGTTAACGAGTAGAGGGCCTGGGAGATTACCTGGGGCAGTCGCTGCTACAACCTTGCGACTCTAGCTAAAAATGGGGGTGAGATGCGAGTACAAGAACTCAACAAGAGAGTTCTCTTAGTCTCTCTCAAAATCCTATCTACACGTGGTGCCCTCGTTAAGCTGAGCAACCCAGAAGGTTGGGTAACCAACCCCGGTGGGCAACTGGGTCAGCAAGCCGACAGGATGTGGAGGACAGTGGAAGGCAATGGGAAACCACCACTGGAATTCCTTCCCTAGATGTTCATGGGATGGACCTCTTTGTACAATATTCCAGAGGTAAAGCTTCCCGTCAATCTGATCTCCAGGAGGGGAACACAACGAGGACTCCAGAGATTAGGGCAAATCGAAAACGAAGGAGAAGAAGAAGGAAGGGTTATTGAGGATTGGGATTTGGATTCTTTTAACCCTTCTCCAGGAAGGGAAATTAGAAAATGCCAAACATGAAATGACAAGAAACAAATTGGATGTACTCGAAATGTGTGAGGTAAGATGGGGTGGGGTGGTTGTGGAGAACTAGGAAGTGACGACTTCTGATTGTACTATTCAGGTGAGAATAAAAATGGAATGTATGGGGTTGGAATTTTGATAGATAAAAGTCTGAAGGACAAGATTATCAAGGTTGAATATGTTAGTGGAAGAATAATGATTATGAGACAAAGGGAAAAAGAAAGACTTAGTTATCATCCAGGTCTATATCCAACAAGTAATCATTTAGATGGAGAGATAGAAGAATGTTATGAGACGATAGAAAACTTAGCACAGAGAGAGAAAACAAATGCATGTATTGTTATAATGGGTGATTGGAATGCTGTAGTTAGTGAAAGACCAGAAGGAAAATCTCTGGGAAAATTTGGACTGGGAGAAAGAAATGAGAGAGGGCAAAGGTTGTTGGAATACTGCAATGAAAATTTCATGATACTTGGAAATACTCTATTTGATAACCACAAAAGATGATGGTATACTTGGATATCTCGATTTGACAACCAAAGATATCAAATTGATTACATAATGATACAACAAATATACCGAACTTGCCTAAAGAGTGTCAAAAGCTATCTAGAGCCAGATATTTATTCAGATCATATATTAGTAATAGCTGAGGTTCTAGTTAAATTGAAAAGAACCTGGAAAGGATAGAAGAGAGAGCACATTAACTTTGAGAAACTGAAAGACAAAGGCAATTGTGAAAAATTAGAGAATGCATATGGTGAAATCATGATGAAAGGACAGGAAACAGAATGCGCAGAAGGAAGATGGGATTGTTTTAAAAATGGGATCAAAAAGGCAGCTAAGGAAACGCTTGGAGTCGAGGAGAGGAAAAAATTAAAAAAAGAATGGGCAACACCAGATATGATAACCAAGATGGATGATTGCAGGAAATGGAAAACTGTAAACACAGAAGAAGGGAAGCGCAACTACAGGAGGTTAAATAATGAATTACAAAGGGAGACAGCAAAAACAAAGGACAAATGGCTGACAGAAAAGTGTGACAAGATAGAGAAATTAGAGAAAGAAGGAAAATATGATCTGATGAACAAATAAGCAATGGATTTGACATTCACGGAAAAGAGAAACAACAATGGAATAAAGAAAGTAGAGGCAGCAGATGGGAAAACGGTGAGTGAACCCCAAGAAATAATGAGAAGTGGGAAGAATATATAGGATGGCTATACACTGCAGACAGCCAACCAAGTGAAGAAGACCTTGGGATAGAAGAAGAAGAAGAAGAAGAAGAAGAAGATAAAGTTGCAGATGATGACAAAGGAAATGCAATACTAACTAGTGAGATTGAATAATCTATGAAGGAGATGAAAAATGGAAAGGCGATGGGAATTAATGAGATTCCTGCAGAACTGTTAAAGTCATTGGAGAAGGAAGGGAAAAGGGAGTTGATTGAATTGTGTAATCAAATATACATGATAGGGAAATGGCCAAAGGACTTTACAGAAAGTATCTTAATACCTACAGAAAAGAAAAAGAACAGCAAAAAGTGTGAGGAACATAGAACAGTGAGCCTGATATTGCATGCAGCCAAAGTCTTGCTGAGTACACTCAACAGAAGACTATATGGAAAGCTGAATTGCGTAATAGGAGATGAACAATTTGGTTTCAGGTGAGGAGTGGGAGCTAGAGATGCCATTGGGCTATTGAGAGTGATAGGGGAGAGGTACATGGAGAAGAAAAGGAAGGTGTATGTTGTGTTCATTGATCTTGAGAATGATTTTGACTGTGTCACATGGGACAAACTGATGGAAATCCTAAGGAAACATGGAGTTGACTGGAGGGATAGACGGCTAATTAGAAATTTATATTTGAACCAGAGAGCAAGAGTAAGAATAGGAAGTGTGATGAGTGAAAAAATTGAACTGGGAAGAGGTGTAAGACAAGGTGGTTATTTATCACCGACACTGTTCAATATATATCTGGGGGAAATTATTAGTGAAAGTTTGATGGAAGGAGAGGAGTTTGTATAGGGGGTCAGAGAGTGAAGCGTATAAGATTTGCAAATGACATGGTTGTGATGGCAGAGAGTGCAAGAGAGATGGAACAAATGTTAGAGGATCTAAACACAAACTTAGAATAATATGGAATGAATATTAACAAGAAGAAATCAAGAAGCATGGTAACTGGAGGAAAGGGGAGAAAATGCCATATGAAAATAGGGGGAGAGGAAATAGAGCAAGTGAATAACTTCAATTACTTGGGAAGTGTAATAATGGATGATATGTATTACTCAAAAGAAATTTGGAAAAGAATTGCGATGGCAAAAGAAGGATTCAAGAGGAAAATTATTTTGTGGACCACTAAACAAAAATCTGAGGAAAAGACTTGCCAAATGTTGCATCTGGAGCGTTGCACTATATGGTGCAGAGACCTGGACATTGAGGAAAGAAGATGAAAGAAGATTGGAGGCACTAGAGATGTGGATATGGAGAAGAACAGGAAAAGTGAAATGGGAAGACCGAACAGGGAATGAAGAAGTATTAAGAAGAGTAGGAGAAGAAAGAAACATGCCGAAAGTCATCAGAAAGAGAAAACAGAACTGGACTGGACATTGTATTGTATTGTATTGTATTGTGTTTTTTATTGGTCCTGTTGTCTACATAGCAGCTTATGCGTAAGACATTTGACAAGTCAAGTTATAAATATACAGGCTGAAAGTCATTTCAAGGCATACATATTTAAGGTTACAATAATACACTTTACGTGCAAGTATTTATATAACACATTTCATAAATTTAAATATTCTTCAATGGAGTAAAAGCAGTGATGCTGTAAATATGACTTTAAAGATTTTCCAAATGTATTGACCTCAGTGATAGCTTTTATGTTTTCATGAAGTTTGTTATAAAGCTTAACTCCCATGTGAAAAGTACCTTTTTGGCACATTGCTGTGCTGATCTGAGTCACATGTAAGTTTCTGTTTTGTCTGGTAAAGTGCTCATGTATATCACAGTTTTTTTGCAGTCTCTGGTCCTTGCCTAGTACATTTAATTTAAAGAACAAAAGAGTTTCCATAATGTATACACATGGTAATGGAGGAATACCAGATTTCTTAAACAGGGGTTTACAAGAGTCTCTAGGCTTGCACCCAAACAAGATTCTAATGGCCCTTTTTTGTAGTTTAAAAGTGCTATTAGCTGTTTTAGAGTTTTCCCAGAAGGTGACACCATATCTAAGACGAGAATGAAAGTACGCATGATATGCATTCAATACTGTTTTCTCACTACAGCATGATTTTAATGAACAATGAAGGTAACATGTTTTGCTCAGTTCTGCATTGAGATATTCAATATGCTTATTCCATGTGACGTTACTCTGCAGCCAAAGTCCTAAGAATTTGGTTTCAGTATTGTTACCAGTTGGTTTGTAATTGATAGAGACTGATGGGATAAACATGTCCTTGTTAGGAACATTGTGGAATTTTAGAGCAATGGTTTTCTCACTGTTTATTACAAGCTGATTACTCTGTGCCCAGCTGCTAAGTTGTTTCGTGACCGTGTTTACTGTCTGCTGTAACTGTTCATCGTCGTCAACTTTTAGTAGAATCGTGGTGTCATCTGCAAATATGATTGTTTTGTGTGCATCAACATTTAAGCTTAGATCATTTATGTACAGAAGGGGTCCCAACAATGATCCTTGGGGTACACCACATTTAATTTGTTTGTAGTCAGATAAGTGATTTGATACAGTTTTTAGTTCAATATTTGTGTGCTTGATGCACACTGCCTGCATACAATTAGTCAGGAAGGAACTGATCCACTTGTTGGACAGACCTCGAATACCATATCTTTCTAGCTATGATGGCAGAATTTTATGGTCCACCATGCCAAAAGCTTTTGACAAGTCAATAAAGACTCCTATTGTTTCCTGTTTTTTGTCCATCAGGTTTAGGATGGAACTGATGCACTCATAGACAGCAGTTGTCATTGGCCTCTTATTTCTGAATCCATGCTGTTCATTACATAGGATGCTGTTTTTATTTATAAATTTAATAAGTTTCTCATACATAACTTTTTCCGGTACTTTAGAGATGCAGGAGGAAATTGTGATGGGTCTGTAGTTATTTACATTGTCTTTATTCCCTTTTTTATATACAGGAATAACTTTTGATGTTTTCAACACATCAGGGAAAGTGCCTGCCTGAAGTGAGCAGTCGCATAAGTGTGCGAGTACTTCAATTAGGTTTGATGTGCTCTTCTTTAACATTGTTGCAGGTATACCATCAATACATGCTGATTTGGAATTTTTTAGTCCTTTTACTGCTTTAGCTACTTCATCTTGTGAAACAGAACTGATGTACATCGATCCTCTACATGCACTTATTTTACATTCATTTGCCTGGGTGCTCTTTACGTTTGATTGTAACATATTATCAGCAACACCAGTGAAAAAGTTGTTAAATGTGTTGGCTACTTCTAAGGGGTTTGTTACCTTTTTATTTTTATGTGATAGTGTTATATTTTTGAAAGGTTGTCTGTATTCTCCACATTCTTTTTTTATAACACTCCACATAGCCTTTGATTTATTAGCTGAATTATAAATGACTTCATCATTATGCATTATTTTTGCTGCTTTTATTACTTTTCTTAATATTTTGGAGTGTTTTTTATAGTATGCGCGTACTACAGGTGAGGAATTTTTTGAGTTACATATTTCATGAAGTAGTCTTTTCTTCTGGCATGAAACCCTTATTCCCTTTGTGATCCAGCTGTTTGTTCTAGAGCAGGGGCGGGCAGGAATCCTGCACATGTGCGGTGCACTTGCACGCGTGCAGTTAACAGGTGTTCCGCGTGCACACAGGGGCAAGCTGGCCACCCGCTTATCTCCCATCCCCACCATACCTTCTGTCCGCTCCTTCCTCTGTAATGCGTTTTGTTTCCTAGCTTGCTTTATTGAGTGAATGAATAAGGTTAGTAGGAGTGCTTGAAAGAAATCATGGTTTGAAAGAGTACCTATTACCTACGATACGTTTTATTTAATTATCACAGGTGGAGTTTACAATACGTTTAATACCTGGAACAAAATTTCTACATACAGACAAACACAAAACAGTTACGTAAATTTTCATCACTGATGTTTGCTCTTAACCGAGTCTTATTAATTCAGCAAATGGTTTTCCAGCTCTCACTATATTAAGCACAGTCTTATAACTTGCACATACCACTGGGCTATTATTGTTGTCGTCCTGAAAACTTGAAAACAGTGCTCCATAAAATGTTAAATCAGTTAGATGAGAGACATGACGAGAGAAAGTGGCAGATCTCTCGTGACAACAGCAACTACGACAAATTCAAATGGCTCTGAGCACTATGGAACTTACCTGCTGTGGTCATCAGTCCCCTAGAACTTAGAACTACTTAAACCTAACTAACCTAAGGACATCACACACATCCATGCCCGAGGCAGGATTCAAACCTGCGACCATAGCGGTCGCGCAGTTCCAGACTGTAGTGCCTAGAACCGCTCGGCCACTCCGGCCGGCCAACTACGACAGATTCATCTGGTATCGTCAGATCGCTCTTCTTAAGCTCAGTCAATTCCCCATCCGCTCAGAATGCGACAATAAATTGTACTCGTCCTTGTGAAATTTATTATAATGACCTTCAATACTAAACTTCCATTGACCAGCGAGAATACTGCCACATATTAAACATTTCGAATTTTCACGTTTTTGCACAAAGAAAAAATGATTCTCCCATTATTTTTTAAAAGATAGCAAATCTCCACTTCTCCGTTTCTTCAAATACAACGTTCACTACATAGTGCTCACTTCGCATCAACGTCCGCAGCTTAGCCTGGTACTACACTGCCGCAACCTGCCGGCTGTCGCCACAGCCCCGGTCGACGCCTGCACGCGAGCAGCACACGTGCAGCGCTGTGCGCTCATGAGCCGCGTGCAACATTTGCCCGCCCCTGTTCTAGAGTGAGGAGGGACTGTTTATTGAAGGAAGGAATAGAAGGAATGGTGGAAGGAAAAAGGGGAAGAGGAAAAAGAGGATACCAAATGCTGGACAATATCAAAGAAGGCAAATATTCAGAAATGAAAAGACTGGCTATGGACAGACAAACGTGGAAGAGGCTTAACCCATGACAAGGCCTATCCTAAGGCAGAATACCATACATACATATATATATATATATATATATATATATATATATATATATATATATATATACCTAAAAACAAAGATGATGTGACTTACCAAATGAAAGTGCTGGCAGGTCGACAGACACACAAACGAACACAAACATACACACAAAATTCAAGCTTTCGCAACAAATTGTTGCCTCATCAGGAAAGAGGGAAGGAGAGGGAAAGACGAAAGGATGTGGGTTTTAAGGGAGAGGGTAAGGAGTCATTCCAGTCCCGGGAGCGGAAAGACTTACCTTAGGGGGAAAAAAGGACGGGTATACACTCGCACACACACACACACATATCCATCCACACATATACTGCTTGTGTCTGTATATGTGTGGATGGATATGTGTGTGTGTGTGTGCGAGTGTATACCCGTCCTTTTTTCCCCCTAAGGTAAGTCTTTCCGCTCCCGGGACTGGAATGACTCCTTACCCTCTCCCTTAAAACCCACATCCTTTCGTCTTTCCCTCTCCTTCCCTCTTTCCTGATGAGGCAACAATTTGTTGCGAAAGCTTGAATTTTGTGTGTATGTTTGTGTTCGTTTGTGTGTCTGTCGACCTGCCAGCACTTTCATTTGGTAAGTCACATCATCTTTGTTTTTAGGTATATTTTTCCATCATGGAATGTTTCCTTCTATTATAACTATATATATATATATATATATTTATTTATTTAAAAACAAAGATATATATATATATATATATTTAAAAAGAAAGATGATGAGACTTACCAAACAAAAGCGCTGGCAGGTCGATAGACACACAAACAAACACAAACATACACACAAAATCAAGCTTTCGCTGTTTGTGTATGTTTGTTTGTGTGTCTATCGACCTGCCAGCGCTTTTGTTTGGTAAGTCTCATCATCTTTCTTTTTAAATATATTTTTCCCACGTGGAATGTTTCCCTCTATTATATATATATATATATATATATATATATATATATATATATATATATACACGAGTATAGAACTCTGATAGAATTTATCCTCATATTCTTCTGGAATAGACATTATTTTGAGAAGAGGCTAATGCTGTCAGCAATACCAGGGTATCTTCACTGGAAAGTGATGGTAACACTACCAAAATCAGCAGCCTCTGGTAAAGATGTGTTCATTATTATTATTATTATTTATTATTATTATTATTATTATTATTATTATTATTATTATTATGTTGGTATCTTCTATTGCCTACTTTGAAGCTGTTTCAGTTATTAACATTGAAATGAAATTCAGTTTTTTTTGGCATCATTGTGTAAAATAAATTTCATGTGACAAGGTAACAGTAGTTTGCAGAGAAGTTAAATTTTTTGTACATATGTAGTAAAGCCTGTTGCTTTTGTAATGGATAGCACAAGGATACCTATTGTTCCTGTGCTAAGTATTTTTACACACGGTCCATACAGATGCTGAACAGTGTCTTGAATATGGGTGTTTTAGTCATGCTCCATACAGTTTCATTCAGAACATATCCACTGTCAATTACTGTACATTTGTGAGTCCCAAGGTCTTCATCTGTTACAGTGAATGCTGCATACAACACTGACTTTGAGCAGCTGCAGACAATGCCCTCAGTAAAGAGAGACATTGGAAAAGGTAAAAGCTCAAATTTGAACAATTCTCTCAGTTTCAGACCAGACTGCTTGACAATGCAAATACACTGTAAATGACTAAAAGCATTGGCTGTTCCCTTTCTGTCTGCAATTTTCAAGACACACAAAACTGAGGGTAGGATAATAAACTTATCCCTTACTGTGAACTACACAGCTCCAAAATCTTCTCAGACTATTTTCTTCACACAGATGATGCTAACTTATTGAGATAAGTAACAGTCACATTTTCATGGCCTATTGTTCCTGTGATAAGTGATTATCCCCTCAGTCTCGGTCTCAAGAAATTATGGTACATGGCATGGTCTCCTTCCTTTGTGTTGTTCAGATGTTCCTCAATGTACCTGAGTGAACATCTCTATTTGTTCAAACATTTCAGAGGAATAGCATACCAAATCTCCATCAAGATAATGCACTATACGTTATGCAGTGACCATGAGACAGCCCTCTATAGGGCATAATCACTGTCACTAGGTCCTGCTCTATGATCATGTTCTATTCACATGCCCAACAAGGATTTTTCAGTGCAATGAATAATGAAGTAGCCTTCAGCCATGAATTTTTGAAGTTCCTGAGGATTTATTTTGCCTTTTAGGTCGAGCGAGTTCTAGTACAGATGTGCACTTTCAGCATAGTTCAAAAGACCTGATGCATAGAAGAAAAGAATCTTTTTCTCCACACATTTGAAATGCAGTTTCCAGTAACCCACTCATTCAGATTTAATGAAGTTCTTCATTTGGGTACACAAAGAGAAGTGCTGAATCTATAGCACTGTAGAAGGACTCCAATGCTATGCAAATAAATGCTATGCAGCCCAGGCAATGATGGAGGAGTGGAGTGAAGTGATCACTTCTGCTCTGTCAAGATAATTGGCATACTTGTCTACCCAAATTTTCCATTGATCGGATGGGTGGGGACTGCTTGAGGTGCATGACATTATGATATTTAAAAAACATCTTGTAAGATTAAAGTTATAATGCTAAAAGGTAAACTTTTTGAAGTTTTTTGATGACTGGGAAATTTGCCATTGGTAAGTGGGTTAAAAAGAAGTTTAACCAGTGAAAATTGTCCAAAATTTAATGTTCTACAAGAATGTCTGTGTTTTTTTTCCCATCTTTAAATACAAGCAGGGAAAATTATAGGCAAAACACTTACAAAATTTTCAAAATCTGCACTTTTTGGTTGCACACAAGTCAGCACACAGTTGCAGGTTCGAAAACTTCAATTCTACACTGTAGGTTGGTTGACTGGTTGGTTTAAAGGCAAGAGAAGGGAGCAAAGTAAGAGATCTTCGGTCCCTTGTTCCTAATAAAACAATGCCACAAGTGTGACAATAAAACAGACGAAACATATAACACAAAACAGAACGAAAGGAAAAGACATAAGAACAAAGGGAAGGCAACAAACACTAAAAAGAACAAAAGAGGACAAGAAAACAACAGAGACACACTAGAAACAGAAGAGAGTAAAACATGAAAGCAGATTACAGTGGCTGGCCAACCACGAGAATAAAAAGGGAAAGCCAGCCACTCTGCAACACATTAAAACCTCCACCCTAAAAGCACTACGGAGTAGGACACAGAGGGACAAAGGACACGCACTAAAACCTACATAGAAGTATAAAACTCACTCTCACAGATAAAACTTAAAACTACAGCTGCTATGGAGGCATTGTCGCCCACCACAGAAGGCAGGGTGCTGGGAAAGTGAAAAGTCTGCCGCAGAGTGGCTAAAAGTGGGCAGTCCAGCAAGAGGTGGACAGCTGTCATTTGGGAGCCACAGCAACACTAAGGTGGATCCTCACGATGGAGTATGTAACCATACGTTAGAAATGTATGGCCAATACAGAGATGGCACAGGACAACTGATTCCCTGTCAGAGGCTTGCATGGAAGACTTCCTCACACTCACAGTCTCCTTAATGACACACAGTTTGTTGTGCATGCTGTTATGCCATTCCGTCTCCCAAAGCCGAAAAACCCTGCGGTGTAAGACAGAACGCAGGTCAGCTCTGGAGATGCCTATTTCCAAAAGCGGTTTCCACGTCGCCTGTTTGGCCAGCCTGTCGGCAAGTTCGTTGCCGGGGATTCTGACGTGTCCTGGGGTCCACACAAACACCACAGAATCGTGGGACTTTTCCAGGGCATAGATGGACTCCTGGATGGATGCTACAAGAGGGTGGCAGCGAGGGTAGCACTCGTCCATAGCTTGTAGGCTGCTCAATAAGTCAGTACACAGGAGAAATGACTTGCCAGGGCATGAGTGGATGTTCTCAAGAGCATGAGATATGGCCGTCAGCTCTGCAGTGAAAACACTGCAGCCAACTGGCAAGGAGTGCTGCTCAATATGTCCTCCATGAACATATGACAATCAGCCATTGAGCCGTCGGTGTAAACCACTTCAGAGCCCCAGAACACGTCAAGAATCGAGAGGAAGTGACAGCGGAGAGTGGCAGGGTTAACGGAGTCCTTAGGGCCATGCAAAAGGTCCAGACGAAGCTGCAGCCGAGGCATACACCATAGAGGCATACGTGAACGGACCGTAAGTAGAGGTGGTAAAGGGATGAACTCCAGTTTGGAGAGAAGGGACTGCATGCGAACTGCAATTGTTAGCCCCAATCTGGGCCACCGATGCGGGAGATGGACTGTCATGGTTGGGAAAAGGAGACGGTAATTCAGATGCTCAGTGAAACTATGAATGTGTACTGCGTAACTGGCGAGCAGTTGCGCATTTCTGATCTGCAGTGGAGGGACACCAGCCTCCACCAGTACGCTCATCACCGGACTTGTCCTAAAAGCTCCTGTTGCTAATCAAACGCCACAGTGGTGCACAGGGTTGAGTAAATGCAATGCTGAAGGCGCTGCCAAACCATAAACCACACTCCCATAGTCAATTCAGGATTGGACAAGGGCTCTGTAGAGCTGCAGCAGCGTAGAGCTATTTGCACCCCAATTGGTGTTGCTCAGGCAATGGACGGCATTCAGGTGCTGCCAGCTCTTCTGCTTAAGCTGACGAAGATGAGGGAGCCAAGTCAATCGAGCATCAAAAACCCGTCCTAGGAATTGATATGTCTCCACTACAGTAAGTGGATCGTCATTAAGGTAAAGTGCAGGTTCCGGATGAACAGTATGACGCTGACAGAAGTGCACGACACACGACTTTGCGCCTGAAAACTGGAAGCTGTGGGCAAGAGCCCATGTCTGCACCTTGTGGATGGCTCCCTGGAGGCGCTGCTCAGCAACAACAGTACTGGAGCAGAAATAAGAAATGCAGAAGTTGTCGACATACAGAGAAGGTGAGACAGACGGCCCTACAGCTGCTGCTAGACCATTAATGGCCACTAAAAATAGACACACACTCAATACAGATCCCTGTGGGATGCCATTCTCCTGGATATGGATGGAACTATGGGAGTCACCAACTTGGACACAGAAAGTATGGAGGGACAGGAAGCTTTGGTTAAAGATCCACTCCTACAATGTGGGAAGGATATGATGTCGCCAAGTCATGTCGTATGCTTTATGTAAGTCAAAAAATATGGCAATCAGGTGTTGTCATCTGGAAAAGGCTGTTCAGATGACAGACTCTATGGACACAAGATTATCAGTGGTAGTGCGACCTCGGCAGAAGCCACCCTGACATGGAGCCAGCAAGCTGCGTGACATACCATAAGTTCCAGCAGCTTACAAAGAATGTGGGTGAGGCTGATGGGCCAATAGCTATCCATATCAAGCAGGTTTTTATCGGGTTTGATCACTGGAATGATGGTGCTCTCCCGCCATTGCAATGGAAAGATGCCATCACACCAGATCCAGTTGAAGATGACGAGAAGATGTCGCTTGTAGTCAGATGAGAGATGTTTAATCAGGCCCAGGAGCTGTGTCGGGGCAATGTGCAAGGGCTCTGAGGAGCTCCCACTCTGTAAATGGGGCATTATAGGATTCACTGCAGTGTGTAGTGAATGAGAGGACATTCCCTTCCAGCAGCCGTTTGAGTGTGCAAAAGGCTGTGGGGTAATTCTTTGACGCAGAGGCTCGAGCAAAGTACTCAGCAATATGCTTGGAAATTGCGTTTGCATCGGTACGTAACTCACCATTTATGGTAACACCGAGGACAGCTGTCGGGGCCTGGTACCCGAAAATAAGTTTGATCTTTGCCCAGACTTGGAAAGATGTGGCACCCAATCGTGGAGATGTATCTCTCTCCCAAAACTCCTTCTTTCATTGTTTGATAAGGTAACGAACACGGGCATAGAGCCATTTAAAGACTATGAGGTGCTCCAGGGAAGGGTGCCACTTATGCTGCTGTAGAGCTTGCCAACGCTCCTTAACTGCTTCAGCGACTTCTGGCGACCACCAAAGGACTGCCTTACGCCTCGGGCACCCTAAAGAGCGAGGTATCCTGTTTTCTGCTGCAGCAACAATTGTGCTTGTCGACTGCTCAACCATCACATCGATGTTACCGTGTCGGGGAGATTCAGTGGTGACAGCAGAGGTGAAAGTTCCCCAGTCCCCCTTGTTCAAAGCTCATCAGGGCAGGCGTCATTGTGCCCGACACTGGGGCAGTGACAGGAAGATGGGGAAGTGGTCACTACAACACAGGTCGTCATATGCTCTCCAGTGGATAGATGGGAGAAGTACTGGGCCGCAAATTGATAAATCAATGGCCGAGTAACTACCATGAGCCACACTAAAATATGTGGCGGCCCCAGTATTTAAGAGGTAGAGGTCGAATTGTGTCAGTAAATTTTCGACATCTCTGCCTTAGCCAGTAAGTGCGGTGCCACCCCACTAGGGGTTGTTGTTGTTGTTGTTGTTGTTGCTATCTTCAGTCCTGAGACTGGTTTGATGCAGCTCTCCATGCTAATCTATCCTGTGCAAGCACCTTCATCTCCCAGTACCTACTGCAACCTACATTCTTCTGAATCTGCTTAGTGTATTCATCTCTTGGTCTCCCTCTACGATTTTTACCCTCCACGCTGCCCTCCAATGCTAAATTTGTGATCCCTTGATGCCTCAGAACATGTCCTACCAACCGATCCCTTCTTCTGGTCAAGTTGTGCCACAAACTTCTCTTCTCCCCAATCCTATTAAAACCTCCTCATTAGTTATGTGGTCTACCCACCTAATCTTCAGCATTCTTCTGTAGCACCACATTTCGAAAGCTTCTATTCTCTTCTTGTCCACACTATTTATCGTCCATGTTTCACTTCCATACATGGCTACACACCATACAAATACTTTCAGAAACGACTTCCTGACACTTAAATCTATACTCGATGTTTATGAATTTCTCTTCTTCAGAAACGCTCTCCTTGCCATTGCCAGTCTACATTTTATATCCTCTCTACTTCAACCATCATCAGTTATTTTGCTCCCCAAATAGCAAAACTACTTTACTACTTTCAGTGTCTCATTTCCTAATCTAATTCCCTCAGCATCACCCGACTTAATTCGACTACATTCCATTATCCTCGTTTTGCTTTTGTTGATGTTCATCTTATATCCTCCTTTCAAGACACTGTCCATTCCATTCCACTGCTCTTCCAAGTCCTTTGCTGTCTCTGACAGAATTACAATGTCATCGGCGAACCTCAAAGATTTTATTTCTTCTCCCTGGATTTTAATACCTACTCCAAATTTTTCTTTTGTTTCCTTTACTGCTCGCTCAATATACAGATTGAATAACATCGGGGAGAGGCTACAACCCTGTCTCACTCCCTTCCAACCACTACTTCCCTTTCATGCCCGTCAACTCTTATAACCGCCATCTGGTTTTTGTACAAATTGTAAATAGCCTTTTGCTCTCTGAATTTTACTCCTGCCACCTTCAGAATTTTAAAGACAGTATTCCAGTCAACATTGTCAAAAGCTTTCTCTAAATCTACAAATGCTAGAAACATA
The DNA here is from genome assembly GCF_023864275.1 of Schistocerca cancellata. Lineage (NCBI taxonomy): Eukaryota > Metazoa > Arthropoda > Insecta > Orthoptera > Acrididae > Schistocerca > Schistocerca cancellata. The sequence goes on along the minus strand of NC_064627.1, from coordinate 76,865,328 downwards.
GGTTTGCCTTTCCTTAATCTATTTTCTAAGATAAGTCGAAGAGTCAGTATTGCCTCCATGTGTTCCAATTTTTCTAAGGAATCCAAACTGATCTTCCCCAAGGTCGGCTTCTACCAGTTTTTCCGTTCATCTGTAAAGAATTCGCATTAGTATTTTGCAGCTGTGACTTATTAAACTGATAGTTCGGTAATTTTCACATCTGTCAACACCTGCTTTCTTTGGGATTGGAATTATTATATTCTTCTTGAAGTCTGAGGGTATTTCGCCTGTCTCGTACATCTTGCTCACCAGATGGTGGAGTTTTGTCAGGACTGGCTCTCCCAAGGCCGTCAGTAGTTCTAATGGAATGTTGTCTACTCCCGGGGCCTTGTTTCGACTCAGGTCTTTCAGTGCTCTGTCAAACTCTTCAGGCAGTATCGTATCTCCCATTTCATCTTCATCTACATCCTCTTCCATTTCCATAAGATTGTCATCAAGTACATCACCCTTGTATAGACCCTCTATGTACTCCTTCCACCTTTTTGCTTTCCCATCTTTGCGTTAAAATCTCCTAAAAGTAGGAAAGGTTTAGGGAGGTGATCAATCAGTGCAGTTAATACATTCAGGGGTACTGCACCATCTGGAGGAGGTATACATTGCAGACAGTTATTTCCTGCATTATCCTTATTCTGACAGCCACAGCTTCAAGAGGGGTTTGAAGGGACACATGTTCACTACAGACCAAGTTTAGGACATAAATGCAAACTCCACCTGACATTTGATTATAGTTGCTATGGTTCTTGTAATATCCCTTATAGCCGCGGAGGGGAGGGGTCCACATTGCTGGGAACCAAGTTTCCTGGAGGGCAACGCAGATAGCAGGTGGAAGCTTAAAAGTTGCCGTAGCTCAGCCAAGTGGTGGAAAAAAAATTACCACAGTTCCACTGGTGGATGACATCGTGAGATTGGGAAGGTATGGAACATTCAATGAGGCAGTTTACGCCTCAGAGTCACCTGCTGCCACCGATTTATTGCCTGAGCAGTCTATATCCATTGTGTTTGAGGGTCTGGCGAGATCTATGTCCTCAGGGGACACCAAAATCTCCACCCCATTCTCAGCCGCAGAGCTTGTAGGTAGTGGTGGTGTGGGTGCCACTGCAATTTCCTTCGTCTTAGGGGTTTTCTTTTTGGATTTCTCTTGCTGCTCCTTGGGTTTCCCTGGCTGGGAGGACTTCACTGGCTCAGTCTCCAGGACTGAAGGTGAAGCCCTATGACCAGCTGTTTTTGGGCTCTTCAGCCACTGGCAGGTGTCGTCTTTCCCACTAGAAGAAACCTGGGATGGGAGTGAGCCAAGGGACCCTTTCCTAGCGAGAGAAGCCGAAGAAGTCTTAAGCTTCTCCAGCTTAGAAATGGGGACGGATGTCTCCAATGGTTGGCGCGCACGCAGAGGGGGAGGGGGAGGGGGGGGGGGGGAACTCGTTGGTCCCAAAGTAGGTGGTGTAGTGGCAACAGGAAGGGAAATGCACCTCACCAGCAAGGGGGCAGGTGTAGTCTTCCAGCTCAGAGGTGACCTGCGATGGCGGAGCTGATGGTGACAGAACTGTTGTAGCGGCGGCGTAAGGCGATGTCATATGCACAGGATGCAGGTGTTCAAATTCTCTCTTACCCTCAGTGTAGGTCAGTGTGTCCAGGGTCTTGTACTCCATGATTTTCCTTTCTTTCTGGAGAAACCTGCAGTCAGGCAAGCAAGGCAAATGGTGCTCTCTGCGGTTGGCACAGATGGGGGGCAGGGCACATGGAGTATTGGGATGTGATGGCCGTCCACAATCTCGGCATGTGAGGCTGGAAGTACAGCGGGAAGACATAGGGCTGAACTTACAGCACTTACAGCACCGCATCGTGAGAGGAATATAGGACCTTATATCACACTGGTAGACCATCACCTTGACCTTCTCGGGCAATGTATCACCCTCAAAGACCAACCTGTGGCAACCTGATTATCCTTCAGACCCTGGTGGACACGCTGGATGAAATGTACACCTCGCCGCTCTAAAATGGTATGCAGCTCACTGTCAGACTGAAAAAGAAGGTCTCTGTGAAATATGATACCCTGGACCATATTTAAGATCTAATGGGGTGTGATGGTTACAGAAACATCCTCCAGCTTGCCACAAGTGAGTAACTCCCGTGACTGGTCAGAGGATGTTATTTTGATCGAGACTGACCCAGATCTCATTTTGGACAAGCCCTCCAACTCCCTGAACTTGTCCTCTAAATGCTCAACAAAAAACTGAGACTTTACCATCATGAAAGATTCCCCATCAGCTCTCTTACATACAAGGTGCTGGGGCGAATAAGATCCGCTACCATCCTTAGCCTGACGTTCCTCCCACGGTGTGGCCAGGGAGGGGAACGATTTGGGATTGTACTTCTGTGCATTGAATTGAGCTTGTGATCGCTTATAGACTGTTGGCGTTTCACCACTAGCAGGAGATGATGGACTACACTTCATCATGTGTCATCCGCCCTGATACCACCCATTCCGATCAGGGGCCCACCCCATAGGCGCCACCCAACCGCAGCAAAGGCCACCTGCCAGGATGGCCATTGCCAGGTGTCCCGATGCCCTAGGGGGATGGGCATATACTCCTTGGCATACATGGGAAGTTAATGGCACAAGCATCAGCAGAGCAATCACTAAATTGTCAGGGGGCTATAACCAACAGGGTACATGGCGGCCCCACCACAACAGACTGGCTACCATGCTGGATATCAGGTGCAAAGAAGATCATGGCCATCGTCGATGCAGAAAGCGACACTGCATGGTGTTTCCACCAGGAAGGTGTCCTCGCCCAAGAGATGGAGAATGGACAGTACTGCAATGGAACGATGAGAAAGTGGAATAAAGATCTCAATGCACGATGGACACAATGCACCTTGTAAGGTGCCCTTCCGCAATTGGCTTGCTCTTTGGGAAAATTTTGAATAATGGAGGTCAAACCCGACAGGGGACCATCACTTAAAGGCCAAAATGTGTGAAATTCCTTTTAGTCACCTCGTATGACAGGCAGCAATACCTCGGGCCTATTCTAACCCCCGGACCCGCAGAGGGGGGGGGAGGGGGGGGACATTACACTATGGACAACCCACATAGAAAATACAAAAAATTCACAACTTTGGGACCTTTCCATAAACCATCATGACCAAACTGGAAATGGCAATCAGAAAATTAAATAAGTGTAAAGCAGTGACCTGTGACAAAGTGCAAGTAGAGAAAACAAGGTACTTCAGACACTGAAGCACAGTAATGTGGCATTGCTCCACTTGCTGTAATGCCACTCCTTAAATAATCATTTTTTCTTACCTGTTTTCCAATCCATACATAAAACATGTAGTGTAGAAAAGATTAACTTTTGCTGTAATTCTGATACCAATGGTTTTCTAATACTTTCTTTGTGTGATGTCCTCAGATGGAAAATTATTATCTGGAGAAGATTTCACACAATTATCTTACAGAAGATACTAATAAAAAGTAACAAGGTGTCTGCAAATAACCCCAAGCAATAGGATAAATCTCAGGCATTTATGGAACAATGAGCATTACAACATAAATCATATTTCACAACCTAAATTTAATGTTTCGAATCTTAAGGAGAGCTTATTGTGACTTTCTGATACTGCTGTAGAGTTGTTTCACATAATTAATTGGTTTTAACCTTAAGGGCCCTCCATCAAACCATGGACCTTGCCGTCAGTGGAGCAGCTAGGGTGCCTCAGTGATAAAGATAGCCATACCATAGGTACAACCACAAAGGAAAGGTATCCGTTGAGAAGCCAGATAAATGTGTAGTTCCTGAAGAGGGACAGCAGCCTTTTTAGTAGATGCAGGGGAAACATTCTGGATGACTGACAGATGTGGCCTTGTAACATCAACAAAGGTTGTATACATGGAAGAGACCTGGAGGCACCAGAAGGTTTCAGATTCATTACATAATTTTTAGACAGAAATTTAGGAACCAGATTTTAAATTGTAAGACATTTCCAGGGGTAGATGTGGACTCTGACCACAATTTATTGGTGATGAACTGTAGATTAAAACTGAAGAAACTGGAAAAAGGTAGGAAATTAAAGAAATGGACCTACATTAGTTTGAAAAAAAAACAGAGGTTGCTAAGAATTTCAGAGGGGGCATTAGATAATGGCTGACTAGAACAGGGGAAAGGAATACAGTAGAAGATGATGGGTAGCTTTAAGAAATGAAATAGTGAAGGCAGCAGAAGATCACACAGGTAAAAAGACAAGGCATAGTAGCAATCCTAGGATAACAACAGAGATATTGAATTTAATTGACAAAAAAGAGGAAATTTACAAATGTAGCAAATGAAGCAAGTGAAAGGGAATACAAACGTTTAAAAAAATGAGATTGAAAGGAAGTGCAGAATTGGTAAGGAGGAATGGATACAAGACATATGTATGGATTTAGAGCCATGTTTCACTAGGGAAAGACATATACAACCGACAGGAAAACTGAAGAGTCCTTTGGGGAAAGGAAAAGTAGCTATTTTAATAGCAAGAGTTCAGATGGTAAACCAGTCCTAACCAAAGAAGCGAAAGCTGAAACGTGAAAGAAGTATATAGAACACATATATGAGGGAGATGAACTTGAAAGCAATATTATAAATGGGAAGCGGACATGGATGAAGTTGAGATGGGAGATATTATACTGTAAGAAGAATTTGACAAAGCTCTGAAAGATATAAGGCCCCAGAGGAAGACAATATTCTGTCAGAATCACTGATAGCCTTGGGAGACTCAACTATGACAAAACTCTTCCTTCTGGTGTGAAAGATGTATGAGACAGGGGAAACACCCTCAGACTTCAAGAAGAATGTAACAATTCCAAGTCTAAAGAAATAAGTTGCTGACACTGTGAAAATAACCAAACTATCAGTTTAATAAGTCATGGATGCAAAATACTAACACAAATTCTTTGCTAAAGTTCACAAAGAAGTAATAAAAATGTTGAGGTTTGCTTATGACATTGCAATTCTGTTGAAAGAGCAGTTGAACAGAATGGACAGTGTCTTGAAAGAAAGACATAAGGTGAACAACAACAAAAGCAAAACCAGGATAATGGAACATAGTCAAATTAAATTAGGTGATGCTTAGGGAATCAGATTAGGAAACAAGACACAAAGTATTATATGTGTTTTGCTATTTGGACACCAAAATAACTAATGATGGCTGAAGTAGGGAGGATATAAAATGTACACTAGCAATGGCAAGAAATGCATTTCTGAAGAGGGGAAAATCTGTTAACATCAAATATAGATTTAAGCATTAGGAAGTCTTTGCTGAAGGTATTTGTCTGGAGAGTACCCATGTACGGAAGTGAAATACCGATGATAAAACAGTGTAGACAAGATGAGAATACAAGGTTTTGAAATGTGGTGCTACAGAGAATTCTGAATATTAGATGAGTCGATCACATAACTAATAAGAATTTACTGAAAAGAAGTAGGAAGACAAGAAATTTATGGCATAGCTTGACCAAAGAAGGAATCAGTTGATAGGACACATTCTTAGACATCAAGGAATCACCAATTTAGTATCATAGAGGGAGACCAAGAGACAAATGCAGTAAGCAGAGTCAGAAAGGTATAGGCTGCAGTAGTTATTTGGAGATGTAGAGGCTCGCACAGGATAGAGTAGCATGGAGAGCTGCATCAAACCAGTCTTCGGACTGGAGATCATAATGACAATGACAAACATGTCAGTCAACTCTGTCTTCATATCAGCGCACACTCCGCTGCAGAGTGAAAATCTCATTCTGGAAACATCCCCCAGGCTGTGGCTAAGCCATGTCTCCACAATATCCTTTCTTTCAGGAGTGCTAATTCTGCATGGTTCGCAGGAGAGCTTCTGTAAAGTTTGGAAGGTAGGAGACGAGATACTGGCAGAAGTAAAGCTGTGAGGACCATGCGTGAGTCGTGCTTCAGTAGCTCAGATGGTAGAGCACTTGCCCGCGAAAGGCAAAGGTCCTGAGTTCGAGTCTCGGTCGGGCACACACTTTTAATCTGCCAGGAAGTTTCAACTCTGTCTTGGTTGGCCGAAAAGAAAAGAAAAATTTTGAAAAACTTCCACTTGTTCTTTCAATGGCCACCAATATCTATCATCTCCTAACACTTAAAAAGCCTTATTTCAACGCCCATAAGATCTTTCCTTTGTTTACAATTAAGGCTTTATGCAGAAACTGGTTGGTTGGTTGGTTGGTTGGCTGGCTGGCTGGCTGCAGGTAAGGGACTATACAGTGAAGTCATCAGTCCCTTGGTAAAGGGTTTGTTTATCTAGAGGTAGTGATGTCCACCAGGAATGTGCTTCAAAGTGGACAGTACTTATTAGTGGTAAAAGTGAGGTACCAAATACAAAACTGACGCTGAATCTGATAACAATTTACAAGGAAGTAACAATATATTGACTGGATCAGTATGTAGGTTAGAGCAGATAAGTGGTCTTCCTGGGCTCAGCCATGCCGAGAGAAACCCTACCCACATCCAACCCTCGCCAATCTGATTATGGGTAAAGACAGCTACATAGTAAAGAATTCCTTCTAGTCACGAGATGAAAAATAGTAAAAGGAAAAAAGCAAAAAATGGAATGGACATCAATTGGACTGTTAATAAGAAAACAAGATGAGAGAAATAGTTATGGTCACATGTGGGCATTCCCCGGGGCTCTACAAGTGAAGAGGGCAGGCCTTCCTAGAGGCATCCAACCTCTGATCCATCATAGGCAAAATGTCACAGAGGAGGACAGCACCCACTAATCAATTCCAAAAATGAGAAACAGGGTGTAGCAGAAAAAGAGGCAAACTGCCCACTAAAAACAATTAAAACAGAGGAAAGGAGGGATGACAGGTGCAGTGGGCAAAGGAGGCAGGTTCAAGGCTCCCCTGATGCAGCATGTGGCAAGAGGTGCTCCTAACCAGAACCCAAAAGTGAGTTTGAAAACATTATTTCTAAGAATAATGGCATGGAGAAAATGGAGAACCAGTTCATATGTCTGAGAGTCACCTGCCAATGTGAGAGGCAAAAAATTCAGAAGACTGTGCTATACATGAGCCAGAATGAAAGGGTATTCAAACAGTACGTGAGTAACTGTCAGGAAGGCTCCACAACCACAATGTCAGGATGGCTGGTTACATAAAATAAAAATATGGGACAGTCTGCTATGACTGATATGGAGGTGACATGCTGCATTGGATTCTTTCCATGAGAGATGGAAGGAGGAGTTCCACGCAGCAGTAGTCTTCCTGACATTGCAGGGTTTATTGGATATGTCAGTAGCACACCAGGCGATGTTTCATCTCCAAGTGAGAAGAGGTGATAGTTACACCCACAAATCCATAGCTAGTATCGTCAGAGTGAATGGGGGGAGGGGGCAAGTAATCACTTCTTCAGTCTGCCAGTTCATTCCCTGGGATATCCACATGACTTGGGATCTAAAGAAAGACTGCCAAGCAGGCAATATGATTAAGTTCAGAGAGAAGGTCATGAATGACAGATATCAAAGGATGACAAAATTAACATCGGCCAATGGCCTGGGGACTGTTCACCGAGTCACCATATATTAAAAGGCAGTAAAGAGAGGCCCATTTAATAAAATGAAAGGCTTTTTCAGTGGACATCAAGCCCTATTATAAAAATACTCCATGTTGCCAGCAATAAATGTTGTTTCTGGCCAGAGACAGATGTAGAAACGTAACTAGTCTTATTCATGGTTTTAGAGCCATCAGTGTGATAGATGGTAGCAACCTGATACTCCTGAAGAGCTGAAAGGAACAGAATCTGAAAGTTCATGGAGGTGACAGACTTTAGGTCTTTGAAATAGATCAGTGCTAATTCATGATCTGGGTACCAACTAAGGGAGATGTGTGAGAAAACATGGGGAGTGCATTCTAAGGGGGTCCTGGCAGAGGGCTGTGAGCTGCATTCCATCTGGAAATCCCATCCAAGGCAAGCATTTGGAGGTCAATGCCCTCTGTATGTAAAAATAATAGGATATGTTGAATGATCATGAAACTGTCGAATAGAAATTGCATAGGTGAACAAGAGTTCCTACCATCAGAACTGAAGAGGAAAGACCCCTGCTTCTTCAAGGAGACTGTCTATGGCACTAGTTTGGAAGGCACCAGTGGCCAGTCAAATTCCATAATGAAGGACTGGGTCTAATAATTTCATAGCCAAAGGTAGCAACCCTGAGCCATAAAACTGGCAACCACAGTCCAAGCAAGAAATCGACTGTGCAACAATATACAAGCACTTAGTATCCAAGTAGAGTTATCTTTCAGGATGGATAGTGGAATGGTGCCCTGGAGCTGGCGTTCAGCCAAGGTTACAGAGTAGGAGCTGTACCAAATGCAGAAGTCATCAACATATAGCCCAGGGGGGTGACCAGTGGCCGGACAGTGGTCATTAGACCATTGATGGCAATGAGGGAGAGTGTGACACTCAGCACCGTGCCCTGCAGGACTCCAATTTATTGGACCTGCTGAGAGTCAAGTGAAATCCAAACTCTTAACGCAGAATAATTGGTGGGATAAAAACTGATGAATAAATATTGACAGCAGGCTCCATTCATGGAGGGTAAGTAAAATGTGATGGTAGTAGGTGGTACTGTAGGCCTTATGTAGGTCAAAAAAGACTGCAATGAGGTGTTGGGATTTAGAGAAAGACTGTCAGAGTGCTGATTCCAACCAAACCAGATGGTCAGTTGTGAATCATCCCTCCCAGAAATCACACTGATAAGGGGACAAAGGTCCTTGAGATTTGAGAACCCCCATAGATGGCAGGCAACCATTGCTTTAAGCAATTTGCAGAGTGTATTGTGTTTTTTCCCAGCTTAAGGATTGAAATAATTATACTATCTCACCTTTGTGAATGGAAGACACCACTGAGCCAAATATGGCTGAATATCCTGAGGATATGGAGGTGTAAGAGTAAAAGTCAGATGTTATATCATCTGATATTGAATGGAATCAGGGTTCAGGGCCATGTGAGACAAGAGTGAGAAACTCACAGTCAGTGAAAGGTTAATTATATAATTTGGAGATCCAGGAGTGAAGGAGATGGAAGATAGCTCCACTTCATTGTTTACACATATGAAAGACAGCTGCATAAGAAGATGTGGCCGATACCATCACCAACACACAGTGTGTCCCAAAGTGATCAGCAAATGCCACTGTGTAAGCACAGAGACCACCCTGAAGGATGAGACGAAGGAAGGAAGGAAGATCTTTGATTGGTCACAAGACTACTCCAATCAAGGGTTATCTCCACCGATCTGCATTAAAGGCCAATGGGCACAATGACCACTGCCATGAGCTGTGATTGTCCAGTAAGACAGGCATCTGCTCCTTGACATGCATGGGGAGCTAGCAGTTCTGGCATTAGCAGTGTGATCCATGTTTGTCAGGATGCTCATGCAAAAGGGTGCATAATGACCCCACATCATCAAATTGGCTACTGCATATGCTTTGCAATGCATATAAGAGCCTATGGTGGTACTGTGTGCAGATGTCTTGAACACTGCATGCAGTATGCACCATCAGTCCACACTGCAGAAAAAAATCAGAACATGAAGGACAAACCCCATGGGACCAAAAATTACTTCCCTCAAAAAGTGATGTAAAGTGAATGAATGAATATTCTAAGAAAGGGCAGCAGAACCTTCCTTAAGAAGAAGGACAATATGAGATGGGAGGTGGCAGCACAAGAAAGGAAGTAGGTGCCACAATAGCTTGGGCTCATGCTCACCAAACACGTACTCACAAAAAGAGTCATGAGCCACCTGAAAGAAGGCAGAAACTGATCTTGCCAAAATTGTAAATACATTTAGGATCATGTTTTATAACAAGTCACTTCAATTTCATCTTTCACCAGGGCATAAAATCTGTTAACTATGAATGAAACATTTGTCACATCTCTTCTAGCTGGCTGTAAGGGCTCTGGTTTCCTCACTGTCAGATCATGGTGTACCGTGAAGTTTTGGAACCAGTCTTTTGCTAATGTGTTATTGGTTGAAGTAGTATAAATGCAGTGTTCAGTCAGATAGGTTTTCATGTCTTTCACTTCCTTTCTTACTCCAAATCCCCATTTGGCCATACACCTAACTGAGTTTGCTAGTTCCTCATCTTTGTCTTCTGGAACGTCCACAGTTTGTTGTTAGTGTTGCTGTCTCTTGATTAAGGGGTCTCAGGTTCCATTCCCAGCTGGGTCACAGATTTTCTTCTCTCAGGGACTGAGTGTGTGTGTGTGTGTGTGTGTGTGTGTGTGTGTGTGTGTGTGTGTGTGTATTGTCATAATCATTTCATTCATCTTCATTGATGCACAAGTTGCCAAAGTAGCATCAAACAGGAGGCCGGCCGGGGTAGCCATGCAGTTCTAGGCGCTACAGTCTGGGACCGCGGGACCGCTACGGTCACAGGTTCGAATCCTGCCTCAGGCATGGATGTGTGTGATGTCCTTAGGTTTGTTAGGTTTAAGTAGTTCTAAGTTCTAGGGGACTGATGACCTCAGAAGTTAAGTCCCATAGTGCTCAGAGCCATTTGAAGCCATCAAACAGGAGGACCTGCACCAGGTGGCCAAGCAACCACCGACGGGGTCTCCCCGCCAATAATGTGATACTGTAAATCAAACCATCTTCTGAATTAATTGGATTTTTTTCAGCTATGTCACTTCCTGTCCTTTGAGATGAAAAAATAACATAACAAGATAAGGCTCAGGTCTCACTGAAGCCTTCACAGACCATAATTATACTCCCGACCTTGTACAAAAACAAATCTCCCGAGCCTCATTTTTCCAGTCTCCCAATCACTTCCCAAAGCCCCACCACCTGGCCACAGAAGAGCATTCCCCTCATAACTCAGTACCACTCAGGATTTGAGTAACTGAATTACATTCTCTGCCAGGGTTTTGACTATCTCTCATCGTGCCCTGAAATCAGAAATGTCCTGCCCACTATCCTTCCCACACCTTCCACCATGGTATTCTGCCATCCACCAAACCTACACAACATACTCATTACTCATCCATCCCTACTCAGCCCCAGCTCCCAACCCCTTACCTCATGGCTCATACACCTGTAATAGACCTAGACGCATGACCTGTCCCATACATCCTCCCACCACAACCTACTCCAGTCCGATCACAACAGTCATCTATCCCATCAAAGGCAGAGCTACCTGTGAAACCAGTCATGTAATCTACAAGTGAAGCTGCAACCACTGTGCTCCATTCTATGTGGGCATGACAAATAATAATCTGTCTGTCCACATGAATGGCCACCACCGAACTGTGGCCAAGAAACAAGTGGACCACCCGGTTGCTGAGCAAACTGCCAAACATGACATCCTTCATTTCAATGACTGCTTCACAGTCTGTGCCATACAGATCCTTCCCACCAACATGAGCTTTTCTGAATTGTGCAGGTGGGAACTTTCCCTGCAATATATCCTATGTTCCTGTAACCCTCCTGGCCTCAACTTTTGTTAGTCATTGTTCTCACCCATCCAGCCTTCCTGTTCCCATTCCACCACCACACTCAGTCTTTTTACCTCTCTCCTTTTCTGCTACCCCCTCTCCTTACCTCTCTGCTGCCCTCCATGTAACCTCCCAACTGCACATAGGTTCCATATCGTCTACACCTCGTCCCTGCATGCTCCCCAGCAGCATTGCACTGCCCGCCATTCCTACCCTACTACTCCTCCCCCTACCCTCCCCAGCCTCCTCCTTACCCCCACCCAGTCACCACTCCCATAATGCACTACTGTTGCTGCTGCTGCTGCTGCTGCTGCTCACAGTGTGGCTACAGTTGTCCGAGACTGCAATCGTGTGCGCGCGCGTGTGCGTGCAATTAGGAAGGCAATCCAGCCACCTATATACTTGCATACCATCTGTATACCCAATAATCTTGACCCCATAGTCAAACAGGACAAGGAGACGACGCCGACGACAATGACGACGCCGACGCCGACGACGCCGACAATGACGCCGACGACGCCGACAATGACGCCGACAATGACGACGACAATGACGACGCCGACGACGCCGACGACGCCGACGACGCCGACGACGCCGACGACGCCGACGACGCCGACGACGCCGACGACGCCGACGACGCCGACGACGCCGACGCCGACGCCGACGACGCCGACGCCGACGACGCCGACGCCGACGACGCCGACGACGCCGACGCCGACGACGCCGACGCCGACGACGCCGACGACGCCGACGACGACGCCGACGACGACGCCGACGACGACGCCGACGCCGACGACGACGCCGACGCCGACGCCGACGACGACGCCGACGACAATGACGACGCCGACGACAATGACGACGCCGACGACAATGACGACGCCGACGACAATGACGACGCCGACGACAATGACGACGCCGACGACAATGACGACGCCGACGACGCCGACGCGACGACAATGACGACGCCGACGACGCCGACGCGACGACAATGACGACGCCGACGACAATGACGACGCCGACGACAATGACGACGCCGACGACAATGACGACGCCGACGACAATGACTACGCCGACGACAATGACGACGCCGACGACAATGACTACGCCGACGACAATGACTACGCCGACGACAATGACGACGCCGACGACAATGACGACGCCGACGACGCCGACGACAATGACGACGCCGACGACGCCGACGACAATGACGACGCCGACGACGCCGACGACAATGACGACGCCGACGACGACGACGACAATGACGACGACAATGACGACGCCGACGACAATGACGACGCCGACGACAATGACGACGCCGACGACAATGACTACGCCGACGACAATGACTACGCCGACGACGCCGACGACAATGACTACGCCGACGACGACAATGACTACGCCGACGACAATGACGACGCCGACGACAATGACGACGCCGACGACAATGACGACGCCGACGACAATGACGACGCCGACGACAATGACGACGCCGACGACAATGACGACGCCGACGACGCCGACGCCGACGACGCCGACGACAATGACGACGCCGACGACGCCGACGACAATGACGACGCCGACGACGCCGACGACGCCGACGACAATGACGACGCGGACGACAATGACGACGCCGACGACAATGACGACGCCGACGACGCCGACGACGACAATGACGACGCCGACGACAATGACGACGCCGACGACAATGACGACGACGACGACAATGACGACGCCGACGACAATGACGACGCCGACGACGCCGACGACGCCGACGACGCCGACGACAATGACGACGCCGACGACGCCGACGACAATGACGACGCCGACGACAATGACAATGACGACGCCGACGACAATGACGACGCCGACGACAATGACGACGCCGACGACAATGACGACGCCGACGACAATGACGACGCCGACGACAATGACGACGCCGACGACAATGACGACGCCGACGACAATGACGACGCCGACGACAATGACGACGCCGACGACAATGACGACGCCGACGACAATGACGACGCCGACGACAATGACGACGCCGACGACAATGACGACGCCGACGACAATGACGACGCCGACGACAATGACGACGCCGACGACAATGACGACGCCGACGACAATGACGACGCCGACGACAATGACGACGCCGACGACAATGACGGCGCCGACGACAATGACGGCGCCGACGACAATGACGGCGCCGACGACAATGACGACGCCGACGACAATGACGACGCCGACGACAATGACGACGCCGACGACAATGACGACGCCGACGACAATGACGACGACAATGACGACGACAATGACGACGACAATGACCTGGAAAAAAATCTGAGGCTACTCTTAATTCTCTCTGCTAGGTCATTAACAGACAACACAAAAAGCAAGTGGCCCAACACACTACTCTGGGGCATACCTAAAGTACCTCCTACATCTGTTGATGACTCTCCATCCACAACAGTTTCTCTTGAAACACCATATGATTGTAGTTTCAATAAAAAGCATAGGTATGGTATTGAGTCAAATGTTTTTCTGAAGTCATTAAATAGGCCCTACTGTCTCTACCCAACTGCCTTGATCAAACAATGGAAAATCCAAGATTTAATCTGTTTGTGATACCCCATACATTTAGTGTACTAGAACAAACTGATGTCATATTTACTGGATAAAAGTTTTGGCAATCACATTTGCTACCTTTCTTGTTTACGGGCCTAATTAGTGCTTTCTTCCAATAACCTAGCACAGTTTTTTGTTCAAGGGATCTACAGTATATTATATGATTAAGAAAGAGGACAACTCTGCCACTACTAGGTATTTCATCGAGCCCTAACGTGTGGTTCAGTTTTAACAATTTCAGCTACTTCTCAACTCCACCAACACTAATATCTACTTCATTCATCTGTGCAATTGTGCAAAAATTAAATTGGAACAATACTCCCAGATTTTCCTCTGTAAAGAAGATTTGAAATCAGATTACAGCAGTTCTGTTGTTTTGCTACCCTCAATTCCGGTTTCTGTCTCATTCATAAATGTCTGGTTACTAGCTTTTGTGCCACTAACATTGCATATGAACAGAATTTCTTTGGTTTTTTGTGAAAGATCTGTTGCTAACATTATGCTATGATACTCGCTGAACATTCACACATTGCTCTCGACAGACAAATGTGTTTCATTCATCATCTCTTGACCTGTAGCTGTTTTGTTTTGGAAATTACTGTGTAGTTCTTGCTGTTTCTTTGTGTTCTTTACAGTGACTGGATACCACAGTGGGTTCCTCCCATCACAAACTGTTCAAGGTACACATCTATCAACTACACAGTCTGTGGTGTTGTCCAAAGAGCAAGGTACCAAATCAGGTTTGTACCTCACAATGTAACCACATGAAGAGATAGGCACTGCAAGCTGGACCAACAAATGAGCAACACCAGTATAGCCATGTCCAGAAATGTTTTGCTACAACACTGCAACGGATCTTTTATATACCACCAAGTGCAGGGCCACTAAGCCCAGTCCATGATTGTCAACTAAAACAACATCATCATCTAGTAGAAAAACTGATTGATTAATGTATTATGCACAACTCACATTAAAGTTATTGTCAAATGTACTCTGAGTGAGACACTTGTATTTTGTTGTTATCAAGTAGTACGTTAATGTTCAGAGACAATTGTAAATACTTGTGACGCTCCTTAGGAAATGGGTTGTCCAAAGTTAAGTAATGATTCTTATCTATGTTATAATAAAGTGAACTAGTGATATGTTAATGTTCAGAGACAATTGTAAACATTCATTATATTCTTGTAGAAACAGACTGTTCAGAGTTAAGTAATTCTTGTTATCTATGTTACAATCAAGTGATCTAATATATTATGTATTATTGTATCGACTTGCTCTCATCTCAGAGCATAGTGAAGAACCCAGTATTTTACTGATGAGCATATTTTTGTCTGGTAACACAAATGGTACTGAGGCTGGTTGTTATATAGACTTGCTTCACCTGCTTCTGAAGTGTTTATGTACGCATGCTGCACATGTCTTAGCCATCTGAGGTTTACCTTCTATCTAATTCTATTTTTATGTTTATTATATAAAGTTTTTTCTTTTAACAAAGCTGTTCAGTTCCAGGCCTATTATATTGAGCAACTACTGCTCAGTGACCACCCTTCAATAGTACAGAAGAGGAATGGTCATAATGTGGGGTGCAGCTGGAGACCCATTTAACTGCTTACAACATTACATTTATGGATTGCAAAGCATTCTTTCTATTGACTGTTGGAACCAATGTGTACTGTCTTGGACTTTAAAACTGTGTCCTGATTCTTGTCCCAAGACTTAGTTATGATCAGCTGTTCAGCTGCTGACCACAGGTGCATGTTTCACCAAGGTTCAAATTTTTTTGACTCAAGCACTAATTGGCACAAAAATTTCTAACAGTGGATTGCCAGACTCAGAGGGCTAACAAGACATTGTCAAACTTTCTGGCAGATTAAAATTGTGTGCCGGACAGAGACTCTGAACAGGTCCCAAGTTAGAGTCTTGGTCTGGCACACAGTTTTAATCTGCCAGAAAGTTTCATATCAGTGCACACTCCACTGCAGAGTGAAATTCTCATTCTGGAAATATCCCCCAGGCTGTGGCTAAGCCATGTCTCCGTAATATCCTTTCCTTCAGGAGTGCTGGTTCTGCAAGGTTCGCAGGAGAGCTTCTGCAAAGTTTGGAAAGTAGGAGATGAGGTACTGGCAAAATTGGAACTGTGAGGACAGGGAGTGAGTTGTGCTTGGGTAGCTCAGATGGTAGAGCACTTGTCCGCAAAAGGCAAAGGTCCCAAGTTCGAGTCTCTGTCTCGCGCACAATTTTAATCTGCCAGGAAGTTTCATATCAGTGCACACTCTGCTGCAGAGTGAAAATCTCATGCAGAAGACATTGTCAGTTTAAGTGTTATTGTAGACTCAGTTAAGTGATGCAATCATGCAGAATGTATCAGGCACATGTATTCACACTGCTATTCTCAAATTGCCAGATCCTGATCTAAAAACAATTCTGTCTTTGTGGAGTCTCGATCTATTGTGGACACAACTAAAACTGATTTGGAGTCTTTATTTATCTCTCTTGTTCTAAGTGCATGGCTCAGTTTAAAGTTAATACTAGTGTTAAAGTAAATAAACATAGGGCTCAGCAAACAGTAAAAGTAGACATAAAAACTTTCAGTCTTCTGGTACAGAATGTGTACTACTGAATACTATGAGTGAGTCTTGTCCTCAGTGTTCTTAGGATCATGACCAAAAACTTGTCTGTCATGGCACAGAAAATTTGCAGTGTGAAAAGCAAGGTCATATTCAAACAGTGTACTTACAAGGCAATCCAAGCTCAGGCAATAACCAATGCCATGCAGGTGCATGACCGCAGAAAAGGTATCAAAAAATACATTCTGTAGCAGCGAGGCCATTACAGCTAGCTAAAGTATTGGCTTGTACTTCCACTTTGCAGAGCTCTTTTGTTGCAGTAGGCAGATGGGACAACAAACTTTTTGTTCAATTAAGAGTGGCTGAAAGAGCTATTAAACTGTACTTAGGTATTGGTGCTTCTGTTTCCCTCATTAGTAAAGACACACATGAAAGGTTTGGTAGCCACAGCTTCAGCACCCTATTTTTGTTTTGTCCACATACAAAAAGACAAAATTCCAATACTTGGTATGTGCAGTTTGCCAGCAACTTTTCATGGAGCTACAAAAGGTGTTATCATTTCATGTACTCAGTCCTAGAAGCATTGCAAACATTTTTGGGTTAGACTTGTTTGATTTTTTCAGCCTGTACATGTAAGACAATGTGTTGCAAATCAATGTTTCAGTACCTCACACAAATGTTTCTGACTTTGGTAATAAGTACAAGGAAGTGTTCCTACAAGGTTTAGATAGGCCTAATGATTCTGAAGTGCACTTAACTGTTAAAGACAATGCACAATCAAGATTTCTTCATGCACGGCCTATCCGCTATGCAATATGTGAGCAGGCTGCTTAGGAATTCAAAGATGGAAAGAAAATGTGGTTATCCAACATGTTTCTGCAGGTCAACAGACATTGCCTTTGGTTATTCTAAAAAAGCCATCAGGTGGTTTATGTCTATGTGCTGATTTTAAGGCAACAGTAAATCCACAAACTGTTGTGGATTCTTTTACTCTTCAACAACTGAAGGAACTAATGGAGGACTGGGAAAGGGAAGGTTCTTTTCCAAGACTGATTTATGTGAACATACTTAAAGTTACTGCTGGATGAGCAGTCCAAGCAATATTTTGTGATTAACACTCACCTATGTTCGCTGCAATTTCAGAGGCTACCATTCAGAAGAGCTTCAGCTCTTGCTATTTCTCTGTAGTTTGTGGAACAATTAACAGCGAAGCTTCCTTCTCATACAAATTATTTGGAATATACTGTGGTCAGGGTCATAAGCCAGCTGAGCTTTTGGCACATTTAGACTGTTTGTTTACAGTTCTTTCTGCAGCTGGCTTAAAATGCAACAAAGAAAAGTGCTCCTTCTGACAAGGGAAACTCCCCATCGCAGGCCTCTCAAATTTAGTGATTAGATATCCCAGTGGATAGGCCATGAAAACCTTAATACAGATCAAGCACAGAAACAGGAAGAAGGTGTACTGAACTGTGAAAGAAAAAGTAAAATCGAAACAGTAAACGGTCCAAGAACAAGACATGCAATGAAGAGCAGCTTGAACAGCAGCAGCATCGTGGGTAAGTGGCCATTGTGTTGGACTGCCAAGTGGGTGAGCCATGTTCAAATCTCCCATGTGCCATTTGTTTTTTTTTATTTTATTTATTTATTTATTTATTTATTTATTTATTTATTTTATTCCCAACTTTATGAACTGTCTGTCTGGTCACTGAAATGTTTGTTCTCTTTCTGTAGTTTTGGCAGTTGTCATACTACACATTTGTTATAAAATATGAATCATGGTAAGAATATGTTACAGTCACAAGTACAGGCTGACAATTACTGAACTACATGAAGGAATAAAAATGTAGATTAGTTACAAACTATGGTATGCACACACTTTATTCAACATGTATACTTCATTACAGATATTTGCATTTAGATTGACATGTTCATTATGCCTGACATAATTGACAATGATGTGATGCAGACAAATCTTCATGTACCATTCAGTAGTCACTGTGCCATCATGGATTAACACACCATTTATTCCGTAACTGGACACTACACACCACACAGCCACCTATTGAGGATGAAAAGACTTCTTGATTACAAAATGCAGATTCACAGTCCCCCAATGCGCCAATTTTGCTTACTGACAAACCCATCCAAATGAAAGTGGGCTTCATCGCTAAACCAGACCTTGCATGCACATACTAATTCCCCACATGCCCTACAGCCAACTGTGCAGCTTGAGCATTCTAAAGCAAATCATTCAGAAGTTATGACGATTTTATTTCATATAGTTCAATAATTGTCACCCTGTAAATGTGATGAATAGTGAGAGCAGGCAAGATACCATCTAGATGTCTCGCAGAAATGGAAACAACAAATAATTGGGCATGAACTATGTTAGAACAAAGGAATTCAAGAGTCAAGACTTCCAAAATGGAACACAGCTTCAAAAATGTTAAAAACATATGTCCCGACAGCACAGAGAAACTGTGTGATGTGAAACTGTTGCATTCATTTGTTTCAGCTTATGTGACAAACTATTATGTTTCCATCATTTCCTTGGAGTGATCACATTCACATTCGTGTGAACTGAACACACATCAGGCAAGGAGGCATATCTCTCACTAACCAGTCATACAATAAGGTATACTTGAAAAAAGAGACAGACCTATGTGATTGCCGTAAGCCTAGTAACAACAGTGCATCCCAATTTGTTATACAATATAGCACTGAAGATGGTCACTCAGTGACAGAAAATCGATTTTGCAATAGAAAAATATACGACCAATGCTGTCTCTTTTTTCAAGTATACCTGTTACCTGGTCGTAGTGCACAAGACAACATGGAGTCGCCAATCAATACAATAAGGTGCATTGATAAGAGATTCCTATCAAAAGCCAATTCCTTTCGGCTGCAATAGAACACTTGTGCAGAATAAACTGTCAATTAGGTGCCCGCCTTGCACCTCACTTTTCCAAACAGACGTTACACCACACATACATACACAAATTTAAATAAAGCAAATTGTATGGGGGGGGGGGGGGGGGAATTGGCATGGGGGAGGTTTTGAACACGGCTCACCTGATTGACAGTCAACCACAAGGCCATTTCTCTTACCACCTGCTCTATATTGCACTTCTTGTTCTTTGACAGTACACTGTTTCTATTTGGCTTTTTTTTTCCTTCTTCACAGTCAAGTATACTTCTTCCTGTTTCCATGCTTGATCTGTGTTCTGTTTCTGACTGGGCTCTCTTACCACTAAATCTGAGGGGGTGCAATGGGGAGTTTCCCTTGTGAGAAGAACTTGACTTTTAGGATGTAATAAATGCACAGGGCATTCATGCTCCTGCTTTGCACTTGCCTGTGATAGAAGATCTGCAGGCGCCCGATAGCATTAAAAAGTTTCAAGCTCTCATGGGGAAGCTTACCTATTATATCAAATTCATTAAAAACACTGCACGAATCATTGCAACAATGAACTGGGCGTGCTGGAAAAATGCATCATGACATGTTTGGAACCACACAGAAGGAACATGGAACATTTCAACAACTAAAGGAAGCATAATTATGTCATCATTGTTAGATTCATTTTGCTTCAGTTATGCCTGTTGCATTAACTGTGGATGCATTTCCTTATGGCATTCGGGCTGTGCTCTCCCACAGAAGTGGTTCTTCTGATAGATGTACTGCTTTAGGCTCAAAAACTCTTAACTAAGCGCAGTGAAAGAACACTCTGCTTGAAAAAGGGATGCTCACCTTTATCTACGGTGTTACCACATTCCACCAATATTAGTATGGTGGGATGTTCTATTTGATTGCAGATCAGCAGTCTTCAACAGCCTTTTTTAATTCTTCCAAGTCCATTCCACCTCAGGCAGTGCAAAAGCTGCAACACTGGACTCTTATTTTCTGATTATGAGTATGAGCTGTTTTAAATTCCCAGTGCTCAACATTCGAATGCTGACTTCTTGTCTCGACTACTGGTCATGTTTCAAGTCAATCTTAAAGTCTTGAAAATTTTCCTCTCAACTTTCGGGACATTGCCTCCATAACTACTTTTGACCCAACCCTTCAGGTTGTTTTGCAATACATGTTCTACGGGTGGCTGTGTAGTTTGAAAGAAATTCCTCACCCTGTATGTCTTGCTATTTTTTGCATCATCATCATGCACTATCTGCACAGACAGTTGTACTGCTGTTGCACATGGAGAACGACAATGTGTGTGTTGTGATTCCTCACACCCTGCACTGGGAAGTTTTGTCTTTATTCCATCAAGGTCAATGGGGCATAGTCTCCACGTAGCAACTTGGCAGATGCCGTTGTACGAGGAACAGGGCATGGATGCTCAGATTGAGCAAATTTTCTTTTGTTGTGATGTCCATGTGGAATATCAATCACCTCCACCACAACTCTTTTTTGAGTGGCCACATCCATTCAGGCCATGGCAAAACATCCATACTGCTTTCACAGGTCCTTCCTGGAATACACGATGGTTGTTGTTAGCCAAAGCCCTTTTGTTGTACCCATTACATCCATCACTGCTCCAAGTACAGTACCAGCTTTGTCATTTATTTTTTGTCTCTAAGGTCTGCCTGAGAGCACTGTCTCAGCCAATGCACAACAATCCAAGTCAGCTGATTTCCAACAGTTCTGTGCCACCAACGGCATCCAGCATGTGATTACTGTAACTTTTCACGCTCAGTCTGATGGTGAAGCTGAACAGTTCATTCAAATAATCAATAGTCACATGTGGAAATTCCATTCCTCCCACACATGGGAGTAAGCCTTAAAGATTCTTCTGTCCTCATACAGTTCCTCGCCACTCGACGGGAAGTCACCGACAGAATTATTACACAGTTTCAGGCCTCGTCCCCTTTTGCCTCTTCTGCATCTGCCACAGAAACACTTTATTCGACCTGTCATCACAAAGTTTCAGCCTCAGGATGAAGTCTTCTTTAAAATGTTTGGCAAGAAACAGTGTTTGGAGCACGGTGTCATTACAAAAGCCATCTGACATCCTTCTTCTGTCATACAAGGTTTCATTCAGGTGCATCTGTATCACCAGACCCAGCTGCAGCACACTTACGACTTTGCCTACAGACCCAGCACACAGCCGGGCTCCACACAAACAGCTGCCTCCACTTTTTCAACAGTCGAAGCTGGCACGATCCACAGTGGTGCCCACGGAGGTCAATGCCCTGCCACTGTCACCACTGATGTCTGTGTCTGTCCTGCAGAACGAACTGATGTTCGTGGACACACCACTCTCAGATGATCATCACACCACCCAAGAAGATCCACTTGCATCTGCTGATGCACTAAGTCCTCCCCCCCCCCCCCCCCCCCCCCCCCCAGGGAGAGCGAGTTGACAAAGACAAGTATGTACCTCACAATGCAACCACAAGAAAAGAATGAGTAACACAGTAACACGAGCAGAGCCTTGCCCAAAAACTTTCTGCTACAGATCATTTGCTTACAGCCAAGTACAGGATTCCTCAGTTCAGCCTGTGATCATTGACTAATATGACATCATTGTCTTCTAGTAGGCTATCTGTGTGATCAACGTATAAGGCAGAACATGGAAAGTTACTGTGAAATGTACTCTGAATGATAATGCTCAGAGGCAATCATAAATACACATGACACTCATGTGGAAATGGATTATCCAAAGTTAAGCAATTTTTCTTATCTGTGTTATAATAAAGTGAACTAATATTTTATGTTTTTTAGCATCCACTTGGCCTCCTCCTGCAACACAGTAAAGAAACCACCTTTGTACCGACAGGTGTATTTTTGCCCGCTACATCTCGATCAACCACTCTTTTATATTTCAGCCACCGTTCTTCTACATGCTCCTATCTGGAGTTAAATGTTTCCTGTTGTAGTTTGGTAATCATTGTTGCTACTTGAAATGACCCATAGTCACTGATACTGGTTTCAATGTAGAAGTTCTCTAAACGGTCATGAGCAGGTTTCTGAACTATCTGTTCTAGATAGTTACCAGAGGAGACATTAAGTATGTTTCGCAATATGTTTTGTCATGCTTACCACTTACAAAACTTTAATTTTCTCAATTAATTGTTGGGTGATTTAAATTTTTCTCCCAATGACAACAGTATGATTGGGGAATTTGTGCCAGCAAACTGAGATTTTATCTTAAGTTTTTGATTATGTCTGGAGATGAGTCTAGGAGCAATTATAAGTTTGTGGCAATTTTTGATAATCACTCTTGCCAAAATAAACTCACATGCAGCTTCAATTTCCATTTGGTGGATTTGAGTTTCTTGTCTGCGCAACAAATACACCACCTCCATTTCGCATTAACCTAGCCTTTGGATCTACACTTAAATATTCACCAAAAATCCACCTGCTATAAATTTCAAGTTTTAAACAGCTTTGTGTGCTAAGTGTTATGTGAGCTCCAGTGCACTCAAACTCTGTCACTTTGTTGTGAATACTAAAAACTAGAAGTTAAATAATCTCACCTTTGGGGCATTTCTTTGGATCTTTTATAGATACTTTCAGGTCAATTACCTAAAAAATTCTGCACCCACAAACAGTCAGCTACCTCGGTAGCCTCCTCTGATGTGTAGCGCGTACTTTACCCACTTAAAGGCACACTTCAATTTTCAACACTATGGCACATGTCTCTGTAATCACAATCTAGCTTGTCACAGAATTCTGAAGTCTCTGGCTGAAGCCTTCTACTTGACTTAGAACCTGGGGGCAACAATCACTTCTGAGAACAATGATGCAGACTGTGAGCTTCATTGAAATTTTGTGAGCAACACTGGCCTTGAAACCATCTCTGCCAATCATGGTATGATCCAAGTATGACCTCTGGGCCCAGATGACGGACACAGTTCGTTGCAATGTGTGCCACAATCCAGAGTTGGTTGCATGATGTTTCTTGCTGCTGAAACAGCCTCTTCAACAGTCCCCACGAAGAGTCATTAAGTGCACCTTGTGTTTCTTTCCATTCTTTGTTGCCACTTCCCTAAGGGATACCATCATTTTCCATTCATTTCAACTGTCAACAATGCAACCCACACATTTGCATTTGCCTCCCTTTGACACAGAACAAAGCACGTTTCCCAACAGGTGAAGTGAGTCCCATAAACACAACAAAGTTGTTGGTTGGGAACATGAGAGGAACACCCCGAGTTTTCCCTGGTCCATGTCTCATCTGTACAGGGCACCCAGACCTACCACTGACATGCCATTCACAGTCAAGTGTATGAGTAGTGATAGATCCTATGTTTCCTGTAGTGCAGATAGTATCCACAGGAGGGGATAGTATTTGAAGTACTTTTGGCGACTCTGATACTATCCGTGCAAACCAAGTAGACACTAGGCGCAGTGGCCGATCACAGTGACCATAAGCTGGAAATGTGCAACACTCTGTAGCCCTCCCACCAAACCCATCCACAATAGCTTTTAATTGTAAATCACAAACACCAATTTACTACAGAATGTAACATGTTATGCACAACACTTGTAACTTCTGGAAAGTCTCAAAAATTTATTTATGCATGTATGTATACAGTAAAATTAGGGGAAACAAACTTTTTGACACTATTTTCATGTAAATGAATAATGAGATTAAGGGACATTTGTTTTTGAAAGAGGTTAGACAAGTTCTAGAAAGCACAAATTAGATGTACAACTGACAATTTAGTATGAATTTTGCATGGCACTTGCCAACACTCAAAAATACACAATATCTCATAATACCCTCACTTCTTGACACAATGAAAAATTATGCAGTAAAGTATCAGAATTTAGAATTTCAAATCAGATCTTTCTGACTGTGCAGATAATTCTTAAGTCAGTTCACAAATATAAATAAACATGCAAAACAGAGTTTTTATTTAACTGAATTTGCAATGCCTTCTAGTACAGTAGAGTGTGAAAGCATTGTATCATCAGTTTATCAGTCAAAATCATGAAAATAGCAGATCACCAACAAAGCAGACCTTCCACTTGTGTCAGATAACAATGCAATGCCAATACCATAACACAATTTTGTAAACGCCTCTATAGTAATGCCTCATTCTTTCACAGCTCTGTAGATGGCAACTGTTTTTGGATGCAGCCATTAGTGCTTCGCAGTTGAAAGCTAGCAACACTGTTGCCAGCTTATCAGGGATCTTCTTATGCCATCTTGACTATAGAGTAATGGATGTAGGTTTCGAAACTCTAATTAAATCATAATCGATGTTGAGGGAGTGAGGAAACAATGCACTGTACAGCTGAAGCATCGAGCAGTCAATGTGCACATAAACAATGTGCAGTCAATGTGTACATAACACTGTGATACAGTTCTCTTGATTTTTTCATTCTTATGGTAAACCAACAGTTGATGGAAGCACTCTAAAGGAAGACCCTTGTTCATCAAACGAAATTTTTGCATGGTAAAAGTTGGTTCTGATGTACCAGAATATAAATTTTCAGCTACTAGATAGGATTGCTTAGAATTATCCAATTCCTTCAGTATCAACCTTTTTACTTGTATTTACTTATCACATATCATCCTTTTTGCTATGGCTTCTGCATGGAGGCATGACTTCATTAAACAAAAAACATAATCCGTGTGTTAATACTGAAATTGCAGACACAAACAGGAGACTAAAAAAAAATCTGCAAATCATTTCCCAATGCAACTTTAATGCCAGTTTAAAGCTCTGTAAGAGAGTTCTTTACAAAACATGGTCCACGAAGAAATAACAGGGGTAAAGAAGCCATGTGTGCCAACAACTAAAGTAAACAAAATCACAATTCCCCTGCCAGCAGAGGCAGGTTTAGGAGACTGAACCATACCTGTGCACACAATGGAAGAATTGGCAGGAACACTATCACACACTTAAAGTGCAGCAACAGTGATCTTGCAAGTTTGAAATGCAGCCATCAAGCCTACAATTGCTGTCCCCCTGTATTCATTACCAGCAGTGCCATCAGCGGCTCAAGACCTTTCATCAGTTTAGTCCTCCCACAGTGTCCATTGTCATCAACCTTTCATGATTTGCCACTTCCTGACCAAACACACTTTTTTTTTATTCACTTATGTTCCAGCATATGTTTTCCGTCTCAGATATCAGCCATTTTAGTGAATGATGCATGAGCTGTCAACCGCATTTTACTTTTCATCCGTCATAGCAATATGGTGAAGACCGTTTAATCTTGGGTTGGGACCTTCATTGTCTCTATGGAGTATTTTGTGGACCTCTCTCCAAGAGGAAGTCCTTGTTTAAAGCTATCTTTCCATTCATCAATTGGGCTCAACATGTAGTCGCTTTGAACTTCTTTTACTTATTGGTGTTCTAAGGTTACGGTGTGGGTTCTTGTGATCTCAGAAGTGCAAGAATCAGGAAACACACATCTCTACAGGAATTTTGGTACCTGATCTCAGTTCCAGGATTATCTCAAGTATTTAAATTTTTATGAAAGATAAAAACAGCAAATTAGTTGCACAAATTTTATTGAATGTACCTATTTTGATGCCAACTAATGGTATCTTTATCAAAGTAAGGTACGGTTACCTGTGTTTACTAATTTTCTTCTTACATCTTTGTATTTCATCACAGCCTTAGATATTTGTGCTGGTAAAAATCTTACAACCTCGAACATGGCTGACATTCGGCAACAATTTTCAAGTTTTAATGAAGAATAAAACCAGTTGGCTGTGATGAAATACAAAGATGTAAGAAGAAAATTATCAAACACAGGTATCTGTAACTTACTCTGATGAAGATACCCTTCGTTGGTATTGAAACCAGGTCAATACAATAAAATTAGTGCAACCGGTTGGCTGTTTTTATCCTTCATTAGAACTGAAATATGGTTGCTTAACATCAGCTGTGATCAAGACAGTAAGATTTTTACCACCCTAAGTATCCAAGGCTGTGACAAAACACAAAGATGTAAGAAAAAAATTATTAAACATAGGTAACTGTAATTCATTCTGATACAGATAACCTTGTGTTGTTGTGATCTTCAGTCCAGAGACTGGTTTGATGCAGCCCTCCATGCTGCTCCATCCTAGGCAAGCTGCTTCATCTCTAAGTACCTAATGCAACATACAGTCTTTTGAATCTGCTTAGTGTAGTCATCTGTTGATCTTCCTCTACGATTTTTACCCTCTATGCACGCCTCTAATACTAAATTGGTGATCCCTTGGTGCCTCAGAACATGTGCTACCAACTGATTCCTCCTCCTAGTAAAGTTGTGCCACAAATTCCTCTTCTCCCCAATTCTATTCAGTACCTCCTCATTAGTTATGTGATCTACCTATCTAATCTTCAGCACTTTTCTGTAGCACCACATTTTGAAAGCTTCTACTCTCTTCTTGTGTAAACTATTTATTGTCCACGTTTCACTTCCACACATGGCTACACTCCATACAAATACTTTCAGAAATGACTTCCTGACACTCCGTGCCACTGCCAGTCTACATTTTATATCCTCTCTACTTCGACCATAATCAGTTATTTTGCTCCCCAAATAGCAAAACTCATCTACTCCTTTAACTGTCTCATTTCCTAACCTGATTCCCTCAGCATCACTTCAACTACACTCCATTATCCTTGTTTTGCTTTTGTTGATGGTCATCTTATATCCTCCTTTCAAGGCATTGTCTATTCCATTTAATTGCTTTTCCAGGTCCTTTGCTGTCTCTGACAGAATTACAATGTCATCAGCAAACCTCAAAGTTTTTATTTCTTCTCCATGGATTTTAATACCTACCCCAAATTTTTCTTTTTTTTCCTTTACTGCTTGCTCAATATATCGATTGAACAACATCACGGATAGGCTACAACCATGTCCTACTCCCTTCTCAACCACTGCTTGCCTTTCATGCCCCTCGACTCATATAACTACCATCTGGTTTCTGTACAAATTGTAAATAGCCTTTCGCTCCCTATATCTGACCCCTGCCACCTTCAGAATTTGAAAGAGAGTATTCCAGTCAACATTGTCAAAAGCGTTCTCTATGTTTACAAATGCCAGAAATGTAGGTTTGCCTTTCCTTAATCTATTTTCTAAGATAAGTCGTAGGGTCAGTATTGCCTCACATGTTCCAACATTTCTATGGAATCCAACCTGATCTTCCCCGAGGTCGGCTTCTACCAGTTTTTCCATTCGTCTGTAAAGAATTCGAGTTAGTATTTTGCAGCAGTGATTTATTAAACTGATAGTTCAGTAATTTTCACACCTATCAATGTCTACTTTCTTTGGGATAGGAATTATTATACTCTTCTTTAAGTCCGAGGGTATTTTGCTGGTCTCATACATCTTGCTCACTAGATGGTAGAGTTTTGTCATGGCTGGCTCTCCCAACACTATCAGTAGTTCTAATGGAATGTTGTCTACTCCCAAGGCCTCGTTTCGACTTAGGTCTTTCAGTGTTCTGTCAAACTCTTCACACAGTATCATATCTCCCATTTCTTCTTCATCTACATCCTCTTCCATCTCCATAATAATACCCTAAAGTACACTGCCCTTGGATATACCCTCTATATACTCCCTCCAACTTTCTGCTTTCCCTTCTTTGCTTAGTACTGGTTTTCTATCTGAGCTCTTGATATTCATATAAGTGGTTTTCTTTTCTCCAAAGGTCTCTAATTTTGCTGTCAGTAGTACTTATCTTACCCCCTAGCAATATATGCCTATACATCCTTACACTTATCCTCTAGCCAGCCCTGCTTAACCATTTTGCATTTCCTGTCAATCTCATTCTTGAGACATTTGTATTCCTTTCTGCCTGCTTCATTTACTTCATTTTTATATTTTCTCCTTTCATCAATTAAATTCAATATCTCTTCTGTTACCCAAGGATCCGCTACTGTATTTTTTCCCCCGTTCTTACCAATCATTCCCTAATGCTCTCTTCGAAACTCTTTACAACCTCTGGTTCCTTCAGTTTACCCAGGACCCATCTCCTTAAATTCCTACCTTTTTGCAGTTTCATCAGTTTCAGTCTACAGTTCATAACCAATAGATTGTGGTCAGAGTCCATATCTGCCCCTGGAAATGTCTTGCAATTTAAAACCTGGTTCCTAAATCTCTGTCTTAGCATTATATAATCTATCTGAAACCTTCCAGTGTCTCTGGGCCTCTTCCACTTACAAAACCACCTTTCATGATTCCTAATCCAAGTGTTAGCTATGATTAAGTTAGGTTCTGTGCAAAATTCTACCATGTAGATTCCTCTTTCATTCCTTACCCCCATTCCATATTCACCTAGTACTTTTTCTCCTCCTCCTCCTCCTCCTCCTCCTCCTCCTACCATCGAATTCCAATCCCCCTTGACTATTAAATTTTCATCTCTCTTGACTATCTGCACAATTTCTTTTATCTCATCATACATTTCTTCAATCTCTTCGTCATCTGCGGAGCTAGTTGGCATATATACTTGTACTACTGTGGTAGGCATGGGCTTCATGTCTCTCTTGGCTACAATAATGCATTCACTATGCTGTTTGTAGTAGCTTACCCATGCTCCTATCTTTTTACTCATTATTAAACCTACTCCTGCATTACCCCTATTTGATTTTGTATTTATAACCCTATATTCACCTGGCCGGAATTCTTGTTCCTCCTGCCACTGAACTTCACTAATTCTCACTATATTTAACTTTAATCTATCTATTTCCCCATTTTAAATTTTCTGACCTACCTGCCTGATTAAGGGATCTGGCATTCCTCACTCTGAACCGCAAAACGCCAGTTTTGTTTCTCCTGGTAACGACGCCCTCCTGATTAATCCCCCCTCCCGCCCCCCGAGACCTGATAACCTTATTGGTATCAAAATTAGTTCAGTTCAATAAAATTTGTGCAGCCGGTTGGCTGTTTTTATCCTTCATTAAAATTTAAATATGGTTCCTGAATGTCAGCCATATTCAAGATTGTTAAGTCAGAAACTTGCAGGTACACTTCCTATAATCTCTAATTTTAATTCACAACAAAACAGTGTCATCAGGACAAAGAGCTTAGGGAATGACAAGCTTTGGATATTTCACCAGAATATAATGCATTTAAGGCACAGACTGGACCAGTTGTCTGTCTGCATTGATGACGGTTATTCAGTAAACAATGTCCATATATTATATTTTACTGAAAAAGATTGAAGGCAAGGAATGATATGATGCAACTAGATAAATACAGCTTAGCGGCTTATTACACTAGAAATACAATGGATAAAGGTGAAGTGATAGCATATATGAAAAATAGTATAGTGTGTAAGTCTACAGGTGTTAAATTGTTGTGTTTATCAACACTTTGAGGGGTGTTGCACTGAACTGTATGTTAATACACTACTTTTTATGCCATTACTGTTTACAGAGCTTCCAAACTAGTAGTATCGCTTTTAATTTGCTTGCTCTCAAAAACTACAGTAATAATGACTTAATTTTTTTTCTGCCTGTAATAATAATAGAACAGGTTATGAGAGTGTAATGAGCTCTTAAGCTACAGGCAATTGTAAGCTTGCCTCACAAGAGGGACAAAGAACTGCCCAAATCTGGTTGACAATACTTTAGTAGATAATAACGCAATTGATAACACGTGTCACATGATGGGTAGCTGTTGAAAATGCATGTTGTTAGGTCCTGCTACCAAGAGTAGTTTAGAATCTGGAAACTCTCAGCAGACATTTGCAGCACTTAGACTGGAACATAGTGTATGAGGCTTAAAATGTCAGTGATAAATTTAACCCATTTTGGCATGAATTTATTACCCTTCCTGAAGCTGGTGACCTGGGTCACTGCAGGAGACAGTAGCTCACTAAGGGAATCTAAACATCCTGTAAAACAAAAATAACGATTTACACTCTAATCAGAAATCCTAATAAACCTCACATTAGGGAGCACTACAAATTATATTATAGTGTCCTAAAGAATTTAATTTAAAAAACCACCAGTATGTTAATTAAATCTGAAATTTACAGTGCAAATGATAACATAAAAACAATTTGAAAGGTGATCAAAGTGGAGATACGAAAAATTTCTGAAGCTACAGACAGTATTGAAGTCTGACATAATTTAAGCACAGTAGATGAAGGTAAAATATATGCCAATATTCTCAACAACCATTTTTGACAGTAGTGGATCAATTTGGTTGCAAAGGGACTCTAGATGAAGCCATGTACCTTCTACAGAAACCAGTGCAGAGCAAAAACTTGTCAGATGCATGTACCCCAAACTTCAACTGATGAGACTGAGTTGGTAATAAGCCAAATAAAAAATAAAAAATTCCACTGGTGTGTATACTACATCTATCAAAGTACTCAACTAATTCTTAAATTTATTTGCGACATATCTGTTGAGTCTATATATCTACGTAATTCCCATAATACACTCAAATATGCAGCTGTTAAACCACTGTTGAATAAAGGTGATAAATCTGAGGCTATCAACTACCAGCCAGTTTCATTTCTATCACCAGTTTGAATTCCAAATGAGTATTTCAACTGAACACCATTTTCTCATTTGTTGACCAACTCCTCAAATCCATCAACAATAAAATGTCACCACCTGGAATCTTTTGTGATCTCTCTACAGTATTCTACTGTATATATCACAAAATTCTACTTTGACAGACTGAACACTATGGCTTAAATTATAAAGTAGGAATGTGGCTCAAGTCATATCTAGATGACAGAAGTCAGGAGGTAGTACTGACTAATTCTGCAATGGCACCTGTCTGCTTTGACTCAGGCATAGTGAAATGTGGAGTGCCACAGAGCTTGGTGCTTGATCCCTTAATTTTCCTAATTTTTATCAATGACCTGCCATAGTGTATGACACAAAAAAACACACCCTACCTGTAGATGACAACCATTTTGACTGACAAAATAGCTGACTGCAATATAGAGAACACTGCGAGCAGTACATTGAAAGAAGTTCCAGATCTGTTCACTTCAAATGTTCTGTCCCACAATGTTAACAAAACTCATTTCATTCAGTTTCAAACAAAAATGGAAATGAGCATATGGCATTGTTGGCCAGGAGGCCCCATCCGGTGAAGTTCGGCCACTGACTGCAAGTCTTATTTCAGTCAACGCCACGTTGGACACCGTGCATGTGGTGATGAGGATGAAATGATGATGAGTACAACACAACACCCAGTTTACAAACAGAGAAAATCTCCAACATGGCCGGGAATCAAAGCCAAGCCCGCTGCATGGGAGGCAAGCACGTTACCACCCAGCTAAGCAGCTGGACAGTTTAAAACAGCAAACAAAAAACATGAAAATGTTTAATTTAAATGTGATGACAGATGTATTGAGAGTTGAGTCTTCCACATTCTTGGGATAACATTAACAACAACTTAAACTGATCAGTTCACATCAGTGGCCTATGTAAAAGGCTGAATTCAGCAGCATTTTCCACTCATTCAATTGCACCTGTACAAACAGGTGCAATTGAGTGAATGGCAAATGCTGAATTCAATACTATCAAAGCTGCATACCTCAGACATTTCCATTCACTTATGACATATGGCAGCATATTCTGGTGAAACCAGTCAGGAACAAGTAAAGTCTCTATTGCGCACAAGGAGATCATCAGAATTGCGAGCAGTGTGCACTGTAGATGCTCCTGCAAAAATTTGTTCAAACAATTTGGCATCCTCACCATGCATACTTTTCCACTAATGTGTTTTGTGAACAATAAACAATGCATATATCATGATCACGATACAAACGTAAAATGATCTTCACAAACATATTAAAAAAACTCTGTGTAGTAAACAAAAGAGTATGTTATTCAAGTAAAAAAGTACACAATAAACTTCCAGTTAATGTCAAATCAGTCATTGAGGATATGACTAAATGACAAAAAAACTAAAACTTTATCCTTTGGGCAGCTATTTCTATTCCTTACAGGAAATTTTGGCAATGTGTAATACTTGGTGAAATGTGTTTAATTTTAAGCATTCCCATAAGGACTATGTAGCACTGTTATGTCAGTTATTGACAGGATGCTTTTTATATGAATTAGAATGTAAGCCTTATAATTTGCTCATATGACCATTATCAGTACTATAAACTGTGTTGTTATTTTAACACTTGGACCTCACTTATCATGCATCTGTTTACATATGATTTAGAGGGTAAGCTTCATGACATATGATTATTACTATAATAATCTGATACGTTCTACATCCTAGTGATACTCACAGCAAGGGTCCAAGGCACTCATAAACAGACTAATAAAATAAATAGCTTTTTGCATGTGACTCAAATTTTCATGTCTGGTTTCTCTTTTAGAAATTACCAGTATATCCCCAATTCTTTAAAGACTGGGTCTCCCACGTATAAAAGAGCTTCAAACTTCTGATTACTTCACAAACGAGTTAATGTGTTAAATGTTTGATGTTAAGAATGTATGTGAGAAAAGTTTAAAAAATGTTTAAAATTATATTTAAAATTTGTTAGAAGCTGATAAGTTGTCTCATTATCAAACATTGGATGAGCCCAGTTTGGGAAATCTGCACTTTGTTTTAGCCAATTATAATGCAATATTCCCTGAACTATGAGCCATACTACAATTTTGACGGTCCATTCACTGGTATTTGTAGATACTGTCTGCAAAAAGTGTTGCAAATAGAATTAGTAGTGAAGCTGTAATAAATTCAAATGCCATGCTTGATGTGGCAATTTTAGTGCATGAATAGTGAAAATTTAATAAGTGAAACTTTTTTCCTTTCATCATTTTATGGGGGTAGTGGTGGGAGCATTTCATAAGGATTTCAAATTATGTGTAAAGTTTGTCAAAAGTCACAAAGTCCTCTAATTCTATAATACTTGAGGAATATAGCCTGGGTAATTGGCACCCTGTGAGTAATGCTCCCCAAGACATATACAATGTTTCTAACAGTAATACTTACATTACTGTGTTAAACCATTAATGTAAGATTATACCTCTTAACCAGCAGATTATAACAGGATTTTAAATTTGATCAGTAATACATGAGATACTGAAAGTCAAATTTTTCTTGCCCCTGCAGCTGGGATGGTGCACTGTGAACTGGGTTAGCCATCTAGTAATCCAGATCCCTAGCACTACTACCATTTATTGGAAGTAAGAAACAACTGCACTGATATTATGGGTTTTCTGAGGGGGGGGGGGGGGGGGGGAGTTACCTTCCATCTAGTAATCCTGCAAAGTCTGACATGCCAGCACTGCTCATTCTACTTCACAACACTTTCTTTGAAAAATGTTCTAAATTTGAAGTAACTGAAGTATCACAATCTAGGTACAATATCAGAATACCTGCATGGAGACAATTTGTGTTATCCACATGACAGCATTCTAATTAATATAAATTTAAAACTTTTGTAATCCATTAAAAAATGTAATCACATATTTCTTTTTTATATACTTTTAGTTATTCTATTCACATCACAACTTGGTACAACATAATTTGCATGCAAACAGAACAGGCAGTCTCAATGTCCCTGAATGGTAAAAGGGACAGTCACATGAAAACAGAAGAAATGGAAAGAAGTAATCTGTTTACTATTTCAAAATTAGCTGTCATAATTGTTAATACATCTATCCCACAGTGAGACAAGGGTCCAATGCCTTCATGAAAAAATGCAATTATCTGTGGAACCATGATTGTACCCAGGTGTTCACCTCTTCCTCCACAGCACATCAACAGCCAAAAATGTCTTTCTCAGAGCTCCAAAAATATGGAAATTGCATGGCGAGAGATTGGGACTGTGTGGCCAATGTGTAAGAGCTGTGCAGCAATGTAGTCAAAATAACCTTGACAACAAGTGGGCTGACATTAACCTGCAATGGAAGGATGCCATCTGTCAACATTCCTGGAAATTTGCAGTGTCCATGTGGACAGTCCCAGTCTCTCCCCATGCAATTTTTGTATTTTAGGAGCCTTGAAGAATGATATTCATAGCCTTTGATTTGCTTCACAGGAAGACTTGCATGCCTGAGTAAAATCATGGTTCTGTAGGCAAACACAAACATTCTTCCATGAGTTATTGACCATCTTGTCTGACAGTGTGATAAAAGTATTAACAGTTATGATGATTATATTTGAAATAATAAACTGTTTACTTAATGTTTTTCCATCTGTTTCATTTTCATTTAACAGCCCCTTATATTCTGATTTTCTGGATCATACTGAAGGCCAATGGTATTGCCGCAGTGGTTCCTGTCAGTTCACCAAAGCAAGCTGCGAGTGCAAAACGATATGTCCAAATTGGAATAGGTGTGTGCCGAGTCTGAAAGAAATTGAGTGCTCCTGTATTAAGGCAGAAGAGGTTAAGTTGATTAAGAAGGTCAGCCAAGAGGGTATGTCTGACAAGTGCTGGAAGAACTGCAAATGGGGTGATGTACATTGAAGTCAACAAGCAGCAGAAAGGGGTGAGGTAGCTGCCCAATAAGCTGGAGGAAGTCTGCCCTGGTGACATTGAAGACACATGGATGTAAACAGTAGAAAAGGAAAAGGTCAAGTGAGGAAAGAAAAGTCAAACCGCAACAACTTGAAGGTGAGTAGGCAGAGAAATAGATTGACTATGAATGTCATCCTGTGTTACAGTGTAAAGTCAAGCTCCGGCACACCAGTCAGGAAGGACAGAGAAGAATGGCTGTGAGAAGACATCAGCCAATCAAATGCTGACCAACCCTTCTCCAGGATGATAATGTGACAGCAACAGCCCCTATGTGAAGAGGGCACAAAGGCTGTGGCCGACTGGTCGTAGCCCAGTTCAATAGTAGCGTCAAGACTAGTGACTTGTATCGAAACAACTTAGGATTGTTTATACTGAAGAAACTTTAATATTTTGTTTGTTGCCCTTTGCTTGTGACATCTGTGTTATCACAAAGTAAAGTATTGTCTCTCTTCATTTTGTAATAAAGCTCATTAATACGATTTGTTTGATTTGATTGTCTAGCAAACTGAGTATGAAGGAGTCCTGGACACCCCATAATGATGACAATGTTGGAGACATAAAGTCCTTTATGAGCAGCATGACTTCCTTTGAGATGGAATTCCGTCCTCGAGGGGGAGATCAAAACGGATTGGGAAGAAATGTAAGCTCAAAGCGGTCGTGAGCATACAATTTTGTCTCCTGAAGGCAAAGTACAAGTGGGCAGTGTGATTCTAAGAGCAGCCATAAATCCTCTTTCTTGGATTGGAGGCTGTGAATGTTCCATTGGAGGAGAGTCGTGCTGAGGAAAAAACGAAGAGGTGTCACATCGGTCGCTGCTGAGTGCCAGCCTTCAAAGACTGACTACTATAGGGCACAGATGCAGGAGGATCCCACTCCATGAGGTCTACAGAAGTGTGGGCATTCTCCCTCGGTCAATCTGCAGAGTTCAGTGCAGCAGAACGGTTGATGGTGCACACCAGCGATATCAAGGTCAGCCGGGCGTGGGTATCACGTGGCAACACCGTTGAAGGGGATCTCAGAATCTGTGAAGAAGAAGACCGTATGCCTTTTTTTCTACTTCTTTGAGGCTTTCCGGTTAGCAGAGGAAGACTCATATGTTGGTTGGCTGGAGGGATGTAGAAAGACTTCACAGGAGTGTTTCTTCTGTCTTTTCCAACTTGCTGGTTGTGTAGCTTGTGACTTCGCCCTGTGAGGCAAAAGTTTGGTGGCATGCTGCACAGCTGTAGGAGAAGATAGGGACACTACCATGATGCTGGTTGGTTGGTTGATTTAAAAGAGAGAGGGGGGCGGGGGGGCGGGAGGGACCAAACTGTAGGGTCATCGGCCCATTGTTCCCAGTAAAATAATTACACAAGAGAAAAAAGAAAAAAGGAGACATACAGCACAGTAACAGGAAAAAGGAAGAACCAGAAGAACGACAATCAATAATACTACTATGGACAAAACAGGAAAAGAACACCACAGAGAGAAGCAAGAAACTGGTAGAAGGTGTAAAAACAAGAGGGCAGATGACTGTGGCTAGCCAACCATGAGAATAGAGAGGAAAAGCCAGCCACTCTGTGACACATTAAAACATCCACCCTAAAAGCATTAGAGTGGAGAACACAAAAGGACAAAGGACATGAACTAAAACTTGCATAGAATAATAAAACCCACCATCACATATAAAACGTAAAACTAAATTAGCCAATGACGCGTTGTCAGCTAAAATTAATGGCAATGAGTCCAGTAACTGAAGAGTCCATCGCAGGGCAGCCAAAGAAAGACAGCTCACCAAGATATTGACCACTGTCAGCCGGGCGCCCCACCAACACTGAGGTGGGTCATCATGGTGCAATGGTTCAAATGGCTCTGAGCACTATGGAACTTAACTGCTGTGGTCATCAGACCCCTAGAACTTAGAACTACTTAAACCTAACTAACCTAAGGACATCACACACATCCATGCCCGAGACAGGATTTGAACTTGCGACCATAGCGGTCACGCGGTTCCAGACTGAAGCGCCTACAACCAAACGGCCACTCTGGCCGGCCATCATGGTGCAGAAGGTAGCCGTGTGTCACCCAGGCATGGCCAATGCAGAGCCAGCAGAGAACCACAGAGTCCCAGCGAGAGGCTGGATTGCCACACATTCGTAGTCTCCTTAATGGCAAGCAGTTTGTTGTGCGTGCTGAGATTATGCCATTGCAGCATAGTACTGAATGCAGATCCCTTGCAGAGAAGCCGATCTCCATAAGCAGTTTCCAGGTAGCCTTTTTGGCCAGCCTGTCGGCAAGTTTGTTGTGTGGGATTCCGACATGGCCTGGGGTTCAGACAAATACCACTGAATGATTGGACCATTCCAGGGCATAGATGGACTCCTGGATGGTCACTACCAAAGGATGACAAGGGTAGCAATAGCTTGTAGGCTGCTCAAGGAGTCAAAACACAGAAGAAAGGACTCACAAGGGCATGAACAGATGTGCTCATGAGCACGAGATATAGCCACCAGATCGGCAGCGAAAACACTGCAGCCAGCAGGCAAGGAATGCTGTACAATAAGTCCTCCATGGACATACATGAAGCCGATGTGACCATCAGCCATCGAGCCATCAGTGTATACCACTTCATGGCCTCGGTACACGTCACGAATCTAGAGGAAGTGGCAGTAGAGAGCTATGGGGTTAACTGAGTCCTTAGGACCATGTGAAAGGTCCAGGCGAAGCCGCGGCCTAGGTGGACACCATGGAGGTGTACATGAGTGAACCTCATACACAGGTGGTAAAGGCAAGGACTCCAGTTCGGAAAGAAGGGATTGGACATGAACTGCAATTGGAAGACAAGACCTGGGCCACGGATGCGGGAGATTAACCGCAGTGGGCAGGAAAAGGAGACTGTGATTCAGATGCACAAGAGAACTATGAATGTGTGCAACGTAACTGGCCAGCAGTTGTGCATGCCTAACCTGCAATGGAGGGACTCCTGTCTCCACAAGGACGCTGGCTACTGGACTCATTCTAAACGCTCCTGTCACTAGGCAAACGCTACAGTGATGCACTGGGTCAAGTAAATGTAACGCTAAGGGCACCACCAAACCATAAACCAGCTCCCATAGCCAAGGCGGGATTGAACAAGGGCTCTGTAGAGCTACAGCAGTGTAGAGCAATCTGCACCCCAGTTGGCATTACTCAGGTAGAGGAGGGTATTGAGGTGCTGCCAGCACTTCCACTTAAGCTGACAAAGGTGGGTACGTCAAGTCAATCGGGCATCGAAAACCAGTCCTAAGAATCGATATGTCTCCACTACAGTGAGTGGATCATCATGAAGGTAAAGTTCTGGTTCTGGATGAACGGTACGACTCTGACAAAGTTCATGACACACAACTTAGTGGCCAAAAACTGGAAGCCGTGGGCGTGAGCCCATAACTGCGGCTTGTTGATGGCTCCTTGTAGGCACTGCTCAGCAACATCAGTGCTTGTAGAGCAGTGCGAAATGTAGAAGTCATCTGCATATAGAGAAGCTGAGATGGACGGCCCTACAGCAGCTGCTAGACAAATAATGGAGACTAAAAATAGTGATACACTTAATACAGAGTCCTGCAGGACCACATTCTCCTGGATATGGGGGAATTACGGGAGGCACTAACTTGGACACGGAAAGTATGGAGCAACAGGAAATTCAGGATAAAATTCAGGAGCAGGCCTCTGAGACCCCACCCGTATAATGTGGCAAGGATATGATATCAGTGGTAGAGCACCCCTGGCAAAAGCCGCCCTAACATTGAGCCAATAGGCCACGTGACTCCAGGACCCAACCGCCGACATACCATATGTTCCAGCAGCTTATAAACGTTAGTGAGGCTGAGAGGCCAATAGCTATCCACATCAAAGCAGGTTTTTGCTGGGTTTGAGAACCGGAATAATGGTGCTCTCCCGCCACTGCAATGAAAAGACACCATCACACCAGATGTGGTTGAAGATGATGAGGAGATGGCGCTTTTAATCAGACGAGAAATGTTGAATCATCTGGCTGTGGATCCGATCAGGCACACGA
Source organism: Schistocerca cancellata (assembly GCF_023864275.1). Lineage (NCBI taxonomy): Eukaryota > Metazoa > Arthropoda > Insecta > Orthoptera > Acrididae > Schistocerca > Schistocerca cancellata. The sequence goes on along the minus strand of NC_064627.1, from coordinate 76,826,174 downwards.
GCTGTATCGGGGCAATGTGCAAGTGCACTAAGAAGGTCCCATTCCATAAATGGAGTGTTGTAGGTTTCAGTGTGGTGTTTAGTGAACAAGAGGACTTTAGTTTCCATCCACCGTTTGTGGGTGTGAAAGGCTGGGGGTTAGTTCGCCGATGCAGAGGCTCCGGCAAAGTGGCCGGCAAAGTGGCCGGCAAAGTGGCCGGCAAAGTGGCCGGCAAAGTGGCCGGCAAAGTGGCCGGCAAAGTGGCCGGCAAAGTGGCCGGCAAAGTGGCCGGCAAAGTGGCCGGCAAAGTGGCCGGCAAAGTGGCCGGCAAAGTGGCCGGCAAAGTGGCCGGCAAAGTGGCCGGCAAAGTGGCCGGCAAAGTGGCCGGCAAAGTGGCCGGCAAAGTGGCCGGCAAAGTGGCCGGCAAAGTGGCCGGCAAAGTGGCCGGCAAAGTGGCCGGCAAAGTGGCCGGCAAAGTGGCCGGCAAAGTGGCCGGCAAAGTGGCCGGCAAAGTGGCCGGCAAAGTGGCCGGCAAAGTGGCCGGCAAAGTGGCCGGCAAAGTGGCCGGCAAAGTGGCCGGCAAAGTGGCCGGCAAAGTGGCCGGCAAAGTGGCCTGCAAAGTGGCCGGCAAAGTGGCCTGCAAAGTGGCCTGCAAAGTGGCCTGCAAAGTGGCCTGCAAAGTGGCCTGCAAAGTGGCCTGCAATCGCGTTTGCATCGGTACATAGCACGTCATTGATGGTTACATCAGGGACACCTGTTGGGGTCTGGTACCAAAAAAGACGTCTGATCTTCGTCCATGCTTGGGAAGGTGACGTATGGCACCCAATTATCGGCAGGTACCTCTCCCAATACTCCTGTTTCTGTCGTTTTATAATCTGGCGTACACAGGCACAGAGCCGCTTAAAGGCTATCAGATGCTCTAGGGAAGGATGTCACTTATGTCACCTAGAGCTTGCCAACACACTGTAATTTCCTCTGCGACTTTCAGCAACCATCAAGGAACTGCCTTGCGCTGGGGGCAACCTAAAGAGCAAGGGATCGCATTTTCTGCCACATAAATGATTGTGGTAGTCACCTGCTCAACCATCACATCAATGTTACCATGTGGGGGCAGAGTCAACAGTGACATCAGAGGTGAACGTTTCCCAGTCCACCTTGTTTAAAGGTCATGTAGGCAGGCATCCGTGGGCCTCACGCTGGGGCAGTGACAGAAAGATGGGGCAGTGGTCACTACAACACAGGCTGTCTTATGCTCTCCAGTTGATAGATGGGAGAAGGCCAGGGCTGCAAACTGAAAAATGAATGGCCAAGTAACAACCATGAGCCACAATGAAATGTGTGGTGACCCCAGTATTTAAGAGGCAGAGGTTGAACTGATACATTAGAGTTTCGACATCTCTGCCTTAGGAAGTAAGCACAGTACGACCCCACAAGGAGTTATGGGCGTTAATCTGCATTAATCTCCAAAAAGTAGGAAAAGTTTAGGGAGCTGAGCAATCAGTGCAGTTAATACATTCAGGGATACTGTAACATCTGGTGGAAGATATACATTGCAGACAGTTTATTTCCTGCATTATCCTTATTCTGACAGCCACAGCTTCAAGTGCGATTTGAAGGGGCACAGGTTCACTACAAACAGAGTGTATGACAAACACGAACTCCACCCGACACTTGATTATAGTCGCTACGGTTCCCATAATATCCCTTATAGCCGCAGAAGGCAGGGGTCCGCATTTCCGGGAACCAGGTTTCCTGGAGGGCAATGCAGATAGCAGGTTAAAAGCTTAGAAGTTGCCATAGTTCAGCCAGGCAGTAGAAAAAACCGCCACAATTCCACTGAATGACATCATTGTGAGACTGGGAAGGCATTCAACATTCAAGGAGGCAATTTAAGCATCAGGGTCACCTGCTGCCACCAACTTAGTGCCTGAGAAGTCTATACCCATTGTGTTTGAGGGTCCAGCGAGGACAAGGTCCTCAATGGATGTCAGAATCTCCACCTCATCCGCAGATGCAGAGCTTGTAGGTAGTGGTGGTGTGGGTGCCACCACAATTCCCTTGGTCTTGGGGACCTTCTCTTTTGATTTCTCTCACTGCTCCTTGGGTTTCCCTGGCTGGAAGGACTTGACTGATTTAGTATCTGGGACTGAGGACGAGTGTGAAGCCCTATGACCAGCTGCTTTTGGGCACTTCAGCCACTGGAGGGTGTCCTCTTTCCCACTAGCAGAAACCTGGGAAGGGAGTTACCCCAAGGGACCTCTTCCTACCGAGGATCCAAAGAAGACTTATGCTTCTCCAGCTCAGAAGTGGGGATGGTTGTGAGGTGTTGCTCCCGAAGTAGGTGGAGCAGAAGCAACAGGGAGGGATTGGTTGGTTGGTTTAAAAGAGGGGGGAAGGGACCAACTATGAGGTCATCGACCCTTGTTCCTAATAAAACAATGCCGCAAGTGGGAGAATAAAACAGGCGAGAAATATAACACAAAACAGAAAGAAAGGAAAGACCACAAGAACAAAGAAAAGGCAATGAACACCTAAAGGAACAAAAAGACAAGAAAACAACAGTCAGAAGAAAGTAAAACAAGGAAGCGGATTGCAGTGGCTGGCCGACAACAAAAATAAAAAGGAAAGGCCAGCCACCCTGCAACACATTAAAACCTCCACTATGGTGGAGGACACAGAGGGACAAAGGACATGCTCTAAAACTCAGATCGAATGATAAAACCCTCACGGATGAAAATCAGCCGATGAGGCGTTGTCTGCTAAAATCAATGATAAAAAGTCCGGCAACCAAAGATGAAGTCACAGGGCAGCCAAAGAAGGTCAGAGCAGAAGAATATGGGCCACTGTCAACGAGACACCACACCGACACTGAGGTGGGTCTTCATGGCACAGGAGGTAGCCATGGGTCTCCCATGCATGGCCAATTTGGAGCCGGCAGAGAACCACAGAGTCCCTGTGAGAGGCCCTCATCGAAGACTTCCACACATTTGTGGACTCCTTGATGGCTTGCAGTTTGTTGTGCATTCTGAGATTTTGCCATTCCGTCTCCCAGCTGAAAAACCTTGCGGCGTAATAACAAACGCAGGTCAGTTGCGGGGATGCCCATCTCCAGAAGTGGTTTCCGTGTAGCCTGTTTGGCCAGCCTGTCAGCAAGTTCATTTCCTGGGACCAGGGGTCCATACGAACACCACTGAACGAGTGGACTGTTCCAGAGCACAGATGGACTCCTGGATGGACACTACCAAAGGATGATAAGGGTAGCAGTGTTCGATAGTTTTCAGGCTGCTCAAGGAGTCAGTATATACAAGAAAAGACTCCCTAGGGCATGAAAGGAGATACTGGAGTGCACAAGAAATGGCCACCAGTTCTGCAGGGAATACACTGCATCCATTGGGTAAGGAAAGCTGTTCAATATGGCCACCGTGAATGTAGGCAAAGCAAACGTGACCATCAGCCATCGAGCCACCCGTGTAAACCAATTCAGAGCCCCGGAACACTTCAAGAATCAAGAAGAAGTGACACCGGAGAGCCACAGGGTTAATGGAGTCCTTAGGGCCACGTGAAAGGTTCATACAAAGCTTTTTTTTTTTTTTTTTTTTGGTTGGGGTTTAAGGGCGCTCAACTACTGAGGTCATTAGCGCCCAGTCACAACTGTTAGAGCACATGGAATCTAATAAAACTCAAGGGGAGGGGGGGGAGGGGGGGGGCACCAGAAAGTCCTTACAAAGAGGCAGATAAAATAAGGAAAATAGTTAGATGTCTTTGGACAAGCCAGTCAAAGTTATAAAACGAAGAACACGAGCAGCTGCTCGAGTGTCATCAGCTAAAATATCCGGTAAAGTAGATGGCAGGGACAGGACAACACGAGATTGACTAAAGCGGGGACACGACAATAAAACATGGCGCACTGTTAATGCTTGACCACAAGGGCACTGCGGGGCTGGGTCACCGGAGAGCAGGTAGCGGTGGCTAAACCAGCAATGCCCAATCCGCAACCTGGTCAGAAGGACCTCTTCTCACCGAGATGGTCGGGAGGAGGTTGTCCAAGCAGTTGGGAACGGTTTTACTGCCCGGAGCTTGTTTCCTTGAAGTGATGACCAAGTATCCCACCACAACGACACAAGCCTCTTACAAACAACCCCACTAATGTCAGATGATGGGACACAATGGGAGGCTGCCGAGGCAGGAGGACTGCAGCCTTGGCTGCAGCATCAGCAGCCTCATTCCCAGGCACTTCTACATGGCCGGGAACCCACAGAAAGCTGACAGGAGAGCCAACCTCAGCGAAAGAATGGAGGGACTGCTGGATCCGTTGCACCAAGGGATAGACCAGATATGGAGCTCCAAGGCTCTGAAGAGCACTAAGTGAATCAGAGCAGAGTACATACGATGAATGGCGGTGGCGGCAGGCATACTGAACGGCCTGATGGAGAGCAAAAAGCTCGGCCGTAAAGCTGGAGCATTGGTCGAGGAGCCGGTATTTAAAGGTGATGGCCCCGACGACAAAGGCACAGCCGACACCATCGTCAGTTCTGGAGCCATCAGTGTAAATAAAGGTGTGACTGGCAAGTCGCGCACGAAGTTCGACAAACCGTGAGCAATACACTGCAGCCGGAGTACCCTCCTTCGGGAGCGAGCTGAGGTCGAGATAAACATGAACCGGAGCCTGGAGCCAATGTGGTCTCCGGCTCTCACCCTCTCTGAAGGTGGTAGGGAGGGCAAAATCCAATTGTCGAAGCAGGCGATGAAAGCGGACTCCAGGGGGCAGCAGGGCAGATACATATAACCCATACTGACGGTCGAGAGAATCGGCGAAGAAGGACTGATAAGAGGGGTGGTCAGGCACTGACAACAGCTGGCAGGCATACCGACAAAGCAGTACGTCGTGCCGGTAGGTCAATGGTAATTCGGCAGCTTCAGCATAAAGACTCTCGACAGGACTAGTGTAGAAAGCTCCGGTCGCAAGACGTAACCCCCTATGGTGGATGGAGTTGAGACGGCGTAAGAGGGATGGCCGAGTAGACGAGTCTCCCATAATACAGCTTTGATCGGACTATGGACCGATACAAGCAAAGCAGGACAGTGCGATCCGCTCCCCAAGATGAACCACTAAGAACTCTGAGGACATTAAGGGAACGTGTACAATGAGCAGCCAAATAAGAGACGTGAGGAGACCAACAAAGTTTCCTGTCCAGTGTGAGCCCTAGAAACTTAGTTGTTTCCACGAATGGGAGAACAATGGGACCGAGATGTAAGGATGGCGGAAGGAACGCTTTATATCACCAAAAGTTGATGCTAACCGTCTTCTCTTCAGAGAACCGGAAGCCATTTGCCACACTCCATGAGTATAGGCGGTCTAGACAACGCTGAAGGCAGCGCTCCAGGAGGCATGTTCGCTGGGCACTGCAGTAGATCGCGAAGTCATCGACAAAAAGAGAGCCTGAGACATTAGGTGGAATGCAATCCATAATTGGATTGATTGCTATGGCAAAAAGGGCTACGCTCAAGACGGAGCCCTGAGGCACTCCGTTCTCCTGGAGGAAGACGTCTGACAATACGGAACCCACACGTACCCTAAACTTTCGATCTGTTAAAAAGGAATCAATAAAATGGGGCAGGCAACCGCGTAGACCCCACCTGTGCATAGTGCGGAGGATACCTCCTCTCCAACAGGTATCATAAGCCTTCTCCAAATCGAAGAAAACGGCGACCGTTTGGCGCTTTCGCAAAAAGTTGTTCATGATGAATGTCGACAAGGTCACAAGGTGGTCAACAGCGGAGCGGCGGCGACAAAAGCCGCATTGAACATTGGTAAGTAGCCGTCGAGATTCAAGAATCCAAACTAACCGAGCGTTAACCATGTGCTCCATCACCTTACAGACACAGCTTGTAAGAGAAATGCGGTGGTAACTAGAAGGAAGGTGTCTATCCTTCCCGGGTTTGGGTATAGGAACAACGACGGCATCACGCCAACGCATGGGGACTTGACCTTCAGTCCAGACGCGATTGTAGGTATGAAGAAGGAAGCTTTTGCCTGCCGGAGAAAGGTGTGCCAGCATCTGAACATGAATGGCATCTGGCCCCGGAGCAGAGGACCGGGACAGTGCAAGTGCACATTCGAGTTCCCGCATAGTAAAGGGGGCATTATAATTTTCCAAATTCAGCGAGTGGAAGGAAGGTCGCCGAGCCTCTGCTGCCTCTTTCCTGGGAAGGAAGGCAGGGAGGTAATGGGCGGAGCTTGAAACCTCCGCGAAAAAGCGGTCGAAGGTGTTGGAGATATCCACAGGATCAACAAGGACCTCACCACCTGAAGTCAGGCCAGGTACCGAGGAGTGGGCCTTAATGCCCGACAGCCAGCGCAGGCCACCCCAGATGACAGAAGAGGGAGTAAAACTGTTAAAGGAGCTGGTGAAAGAGGCCCAACAAGCTTTTTTGCTGTCTTTGATGACTCTACGGCATTGCGCTCTGAGTCGTTTGTATCCAATACAATTCGCCAACGTAGGATGGCGGCGAAAGGTGCGTAAAGCATGTCGTCTAGCACGGATAGCGCCTCAACAAGCCTCATTCCACCAGGTGACAGAAACGCGATGTGAAGAAGAGGCAGTACGAGGAATGGAACGTTCGGCAGCATTGATGATAACAGCCGTGAGGTATTCGACCTGACTGTCACAACTGAGAAAATCGTGGTCCGGAAAGGTCGCCAGGGAGGAGTAAAGTCCCCAGTCAGCCTTCGGTATGTACCAGCTCGAAGGATGTGGGGATGGGGTGTGGTGCAGGAGATGAACGACACAGGGGAAGTGGTCGCTCGAATAGGTGTCAGAAAGGACATACCACTCGAACTGACGGGCAAGAGTGGTAGAACAGATCAAGAGGTCCAAGTGGGAGTAGGTATGAGTAGAGTCCGAGAGGAAAGTCGGGGCGCCGGTATTGAGGCAGACAAGATTGAGATGGTTGAAGACATCCGCCAAGAGGGAGCCTCTCTGACAGGATGCAGGAGAGCCCCAAAGGGGATGATGGGCATTGAAGTCGCCAAACAATAAAAACGGCGGAGGAAGCTGAACAATCAGGTGCATCATGTCAGCCCGACTAACTGCGGATGACGATGGAGTGTAGACGGTACAAACAGAAAAGGTAAAGGCAGAAAGAGTAATATGGACAGCTATTGCTTGGAGTGGGGTGGTCAATGGGAGGTGATGGTAATAGACATCGTCCCGAACGAGCAACATGACCCCACCACGAGCTGGAATACCGTCCACAGGGGGGAGGTCAGACCGCTCCGAGGTATAGTGGGTAAAAGCAATACGGTCAGTTGAGCGCAACTTGGTTTCCTGGAGACCAAGGACGAGCGGACAGTGCAGACGGAGGAGCAGTTGTAATTCCTCCCGATTAGATCAAATACCTCTTATGTTCCAATGTAACAACGCCATCGCTAGTCAGAAAAGAGGGCGAACGAAACGGGTGAAGAGCTGGTCACCTCGATGGCCACGGAGGGCCAGGTGTCGAGGGAACAACGCTACAACCGGCGGGAGGTGGATCCTGTTCCGTCGAATCATCGCCAGCGGTGGCTGCTTTCCCAGGTTGCATAGGAGGGGCAGCCTCATTCGCCGACGAGGGGCCAGCTGAGCGCCTGGCAGCAGAGCGTCCCGGCGAAACTGAGGACGGCCGGGAGCAGCGACTCACAGATGGAGCGTCAGACGAAACGCGCCGGGGTGGAGAGGGGGATAAAGATTTCTTCTTGGAGGCCTTCTTGGAAGGCCGATGAGGCATGGGGATGGTGGGCTGGACCCGAAGAAGGTCCTCACGCGCGGGGTCTGCTTTGGAACGCCGGTCCTCGGAAGCCGGGGTCCGGAACGTTTCCGCGATGGATGCCTGAGAAGAGGATCGCTTCTCAGGTGACGGAGGGGGAGGAGGAGGAAGGGTGGCCCCCGGGGCAGAGGGGGCAGGGGCCGCGAGGGAGGAGGATTGGGAAGGGAGGGATTTGGGAGGCGGAGGCATAGACCCCGGATGGGGTGAGGAGGTGGAGGGGGGACAGGATAGAGGTGAGAATACTGTGGAAGGAGTGGACACGACTGAGGCAAACGAAGTTGTCAACGTCACGGGATGGAGGCGGTCATACTTCTTCCTGGCCTCAGAATAAGAGAGACGATCCAAAGTTTTTAATTCTTGAATCTTCTTCTCCTTCTGATACGCGGGGCAGTCTAAAGATCTAGGCGAGTGGATGCCAGGACAATTGACGCACTGAGGTGGTGGGGTGCATGTATGTCCCTCACGAAGAGGACGCCCACAATCGCCACAAAGGGGCTCAGCCTCACACCGTGACGACATGTGCCCAAAGCACAAACACCGAAAGCAGCGCATAGGAGGCGGGACGTAAGGTCGCACGTCGCACTAGTAGCACATCACCTTTACCTTCTCTGGGACAACGTCCCCCTCGAAGGCGAGGATAAAGGCTCTGGTGTCGATATGACAGTCTTTGGGGCTGCGCTGAACTTGCTGGACAAAATGCACGCCTCGGCGCTCCAGGTTGGCGCTGAGCTCCTCATCAGATTGCAGCAGGAAGTCCCAATGAAAAATAACCCCCTGCATCCTATTCAGAGCCAGATGTGGCACAATAGACACTGGGATGTCCCCTAGTCGGTCGCACGCCTGGAGCGCCGTCGACTGTGTGGCAGAGGTGGTCTTTATAAGAACGGACCCCGAACGCATTTCACTGAGAGCCTCGATTTCCCCGAAGATGTCCTTGATGTGCTGGACAAAGAACATGGGCTTGGAGGTGGCGAACGTCCCCTCATCGGTCCGAGAACAGACTAAATAGCAGGGGAAGTACTTCGCCCCAAGCCGGCGGGCCTGTCCTTCCTCCCAGGGAGTGGCCAAGGGGGAAAGGGCAGGAGAACCAGAACCAGAGACAGGACCTTTCTTTTTAAAAGACTCGGCCGCAGAGCGACCTGATACATGTTGACGTTTCATGTGCGAAACGTCTGCCCCGATACCACCCACTCCGACCAGGGGCTCTCCCCACGGGCGCCACCCAGCCTCAGCAAGGGCCACCTGGCAGGATGACCATTGCCGGGAGTCCCGATGCCCCAAGGAGACGGGCAACTACTCCTTGGCCGACGTGGGGAGGGTGCAGCTCAGGTATCGGCAGTACGATCCCTGGGTTGTCAGGGGGCTACAACCTAGAGGGTACATGACGACCCCACCACAACGGGCTGGCTACCGTGATGGATTTCGGGTGCCATGGAAAGTCCACCAAGATCGTAGGTGCAGATGGGAACGCACTATGGGCGTAACTTGTGCAACCCATCAGGCGTTTAGGCCCAATTTGAGGAATAATGGGAGTGGTTACAACGCCGTTACAATGCTGAGTGCCAAGTTCTGAGTGCACTGAGGACCAATGATACACCATGTAAGGTGTCCTTCCCCAAAGACGGCACCAGGTGTTGCCGTCTGGAAAAGGCTGTTCAGGTGGCAGACTCGAGGGACACAAAATTATCAGTGGTAGAGCGACCCTGGTTGAAGCTGCCCTGAGATGGAGCCAGTAGGCCACGTGACTCCAGGACCCGACTCAACCCAACCGCCAACATACCATACGTTCCAGCAGCTTACAAACAACATTGGTGAGGCTGACGGGCCAATAGCTATCCACATCAAGCGGGTTTTTACTGGGTCTGAGCACTGGAATGATGATGCTCTCCCACCACTGTGATGGTAAGATGCCATTGCACCAGATCCGGTTGAAGATGATGAGGAGATATCACTTGTAGTCAGACAAGAGATGATCAATCATCTGACTGTGGTTCTGATCAGGCCCAGGAGCTGTGTCGGGGCAACGTGCAAAGGCACTGAGGAGCTCTCACTCTGTAAATGGGGTGTTATAGGGTTCACTGTGGCATGTTGTGAACAAGATGACTGTCCTTTCCATCCACCCTTTGAGAGTGCAAAATGCTGGAGGTAATTCTCCAAAGCAGAGGTGGGAGCATAGTGCTCAGCAAAGTTCTCAGCAATTGTGTTTATGTTAGTAGATAACACACCATTTATGTTAACACCGGGAACACCTGTTAGGGTCTGGTACCCAAAATTCAATTTGCTCTTTGCCCAAACTTGGGAAGATGACATATGGCACCCAATGGTTGAGACGTATCTCTCCCAACACTCTCTTTTTGATAAGCTGGCGAATGCAGGTATGGAGCCGTATAAAGGCTATAGGTGCGCCAGGGAAGGGTGCCGCTTATGCCACTGCAGAGCTCGCCTACACCCCTTCATTGCTTCCGGCGACCACCAAAGGACTGCCTTTCACCAGGGCACACTTAAAGAGCGAGATTTTCTGCCACAGAAACAATTGTTGTAGTCACCCGCTCAACCATCACATCAATGTTACCAGTCTGCCTTGTTTAGAGCCCATCTGGGCAGGCGTCCATGGGCCTGACGCCGGGGCAGTGACAGGAAGGTGGGGAACTGGTCACTACCATACAGATCATCTTGTGCTCTCCAGTGGATAGACGGGAGAAGACCAGAACTGTGAACCGAGAGATCAATGGCCAAATTTGTGCCATGTACCACACTGAAATGTGTGGGGGCATCTGTATTTAAGAGGCACAGGTCGAATGGAGAAAGTAATGTTTTGACAACTCTGCATCAGCCAGTAAGCATGGTGCCACCCCACAAGGTGTTCTGAGCGTTAAAACATCCCAGAAGAAGGAAGGTTTAGGGAGTTAATCAGTGCAGCCAATGCGTTCAGGGGTGCTGCACCATCTTCAGGAAGATGTACATTGCAGACAGTTATTTCCTGTGTTGTCCTTATCCTGATAGCCACAGCTTCAAGAGGGGTTAGAAGGGGTGCAGGTTCACCGCATACTGAGTTCAGGACGTAGAAGCAAACTCCACCTGACACTCTATAATAGTCACTACAGTTCTTGTAATATCCCCTACAGCCACGGAGGACAGTGGTCCGCATTTCAGGAACAAGGTTTCCTGAAGGGCAATGCAGAATGCAGCTGTACAGCTGAAGAGTTGCCGTAGTTCAGCCAAGTGCCGGAAAAAACTGCCACAATTCCGCTGGAGGATGACATTGTCGTGAGGCTGGGAAGGCATGAAGTGTGCAAGAAGGTTGGTTATGCCTCAGGGTCACCTGCTGCCACCAACTTACTTCCTGAACAGGCTATATCCATTGTCTCTGAAGGGCCTGGCAAGATCTAGGTCTTGAGTGGATGCCACAATCTTCGTCTCATCCTCAGACGCAGAGCTTGTAGGCAGAGTTGGTGTGGGTACCACTGCAGCTGCCTTGGTATTGGAGGTCTTCTTTCTGGATTTCTCTCGCTTATTCCTTGGGTTTCTCTGGCTGGGAGGGCTTCACTGATTCAGTCTCCGGAACTGAGGATGAGTGTGAATCCCTATGACTAGCTGCTTTTGGGCACTTTAGCCACCAGCGGGTGTCATCATTGCCACTAGCAGAAACCTGGGAAAGGGGTGACCCAAGGGACCCCTTCCTAGTGAGAGGAGCCTAAAAAAGGCGTACACTTCTCCAGCTGAGAAGTGAGGACTGGTTGGGGGGGACAGTGCCCCGAGGTAAGTGGTGCAGGAGCAAAAGGGACAGTAGTGCCCCCCGCCATCAAGGGGGCAGGTGTAGCCAACTGGAACTCGCAGAACTGATGGGACTACAACAGTTTTCTTAGCGGCGGCATAAGAAGAGGTCATAGCCATGAGATGTACATGCTCAAATTTCCTCTTGGCTTCAGTGTAGGTCATCCGGTTCAGGGTCTTGTATCCCATAATTTTCCTTTCTCGCTGTAAAATACTGCAGTCTGGTGAGCAAGGGGAATGATGCTCTCCGCAGCTGACACAGATGGGAGGCGGGGCACATGAATTACTGGGATGGGATGGACGTCCAAAATCTTGACATGTGATGCTAGAAGTACAGCGGGAAGACATATGCCCGAACTTCCAGCACTTAAAGCTCCACATTGGGGGAGGGATATAGGACTTGACATCACAGCGGTAGACCATCACCATGACCTTCTCGGGTAATGTGTCACCCTTGAAGGCCAAAATGAAGGCACCGGTGGCAACCTGATTATCCCTCGGACCCCGATGGACGTGCCGGACGGAATGAACTCATCGTCACTAAGTCAGTGCGCAGCTCGTCGTCAGACTGCAAAAGAAGGTCCCTGTGGAATATAACACCCTGGACCATATTTAAGCTCTTATGAGGTGTGATGGTAACAGAAACATCCACCAGCTGTCACAAGTAAGTAATGCCTGTGACTGGGCAGAGGATGCTGTTTTTATCAAGACTGACCTTTATCGCATTTTGGGCAAACCCTCCACCTCCCCAAACTTGTCCTCTAACTGCTATACAAAAACTGAGGCTTCATAGAAACAAAGGAATCCCCATCAGCTCTCATACATACGAGGTACCGGTGCGAATAAAGTTTGCTGCCATCCTTAGCCTGATGTTCCTCCCACAGTGTGGCCAGGGAGGGGAACAATTTAGGATCGTACTTCCTTGCAAAGTACTGAGACTTGGAATGCGTAGAGACTGCTGGCGTTTTACCAACAGCAAGTGATGACACGGTACGCTTCATCATGCGTCATCCACCCTGATGCCACCCACTCCGACCATGGGACCTCCCCCTCCCCACAGGAGCCACCCAGCTGTAGCAATGGCCACCTGGCAGAATGGCCATTGCCAGGAGTCCCAATGACCCAGGGTGACAGGCATCTACTCCTTGACATATGTGGGGAGTTAACGACACAGGCATCAGCAGAGTAATCCCTGTGTAGTCAGGGGGGCTACAACCAACAGGGTACATGGTGGCTCCACCACAACGGACTGGCTACCGTGCTGGATATGAGGTGTAAAGAATTCCATGGTCATTGTCGGCACAGAAAACGACACTGCATAGTGGGTGGAAGAAACACACCCAAGAAGGTGTCCTCACCCAAGATATGGAGGATGAGTGGGACTGCAATGCCTCAACGAGAATGCGGGCTAAAGATCCCAATGCATGATGGACACAATGCACCATGTAAGGCGCCCTTCCCCAAGTGCTCGCTCTTCGGGAAAATCCTACAGGGGACCATCACATGAAGGCCAAAAGGTGTGAGATTCCTTTTAGTCACCTCTTATGACAGGCAGGAATACCTCGGGCCTATTCTAACCCCCGGGCCCGCAGGGGGATGTAGAGCATGACCTTAACCTTCTCTGGGAGAATATTCCCTTCAAAAGCCAACATAGAGGCACATGTATCCCTATGGTTATTCCTGAGTGATTTTTGTATATGTTTGATAAAATGTACATCTCACCACTGGGATTAGGCCATAGTTTCTCATCCATTTGTGGAATAAGAAGTCAGAAGTTTTGTGTGGGGGCAATGGCTTCAGGTATGACGCGTACACAATCATATGCCTGAAGAGCTGTAGATTGTGCAGCAGAGGAAGTTATACTTAAATATGAACCATTTCATGTTTTCCTCAGAGACTTAACTTCCCCAAATCTGTCTTCAATGTTTGCAACAACAAATAACGGTTTTGTTGCAGTAAAAGTAACCCCATCACTCTGCATACAGACCAAGTACTGGGTGAAATATTTTGCTCTCAGAAATGTCCAACATTGTACACAGGGAAGAGAATGTCGTTGGTCATATCTCTCTGCATTATAATAATCTTTTCCATCTGAAGAGACTGCAGGGGCCATTAGGCTACCATGCTGAGTTTTGGGTGTAGTACCTTTGCAAGAAAGGCATGGTCCAAAGTAAGAAGACAAAAGAGGTGGAATATACACCACACTGTGTGACCTTCCCTGCAGAATATGCACTTCTGTAAAATTTCAAAAAGTACCAAGTCAGACCCAACAAGTGGACCATAGCTAAGAATGAAAAGTTACACAATGCTGGAAGGGAAGAAAGTGAATGCTCAAAATCACAAACCAGAACTCGTACTAAGAAGACCATCCAATGGAAAGGCAGAAGCAGAGGCAGAGAGGTAAAAAAAAGATACTAGAAAGATAGAGTTGCAGTACGGACAGGAAGGAGGGCTGCAAACCCTGTGGTCCCATGGGTGCATGTAGTTGCAAAAATGATGTCAGTCCCACCCTCCGTGTGGAGGGGAGGGAGGGAAGTATGTTGGATTGTGGTTGGTAGGTATTCGTTAAGTTTGTTTCACCCACATTGGTGAGGTTAGGCTTTTCATATTTGTTACATGAGAGAGTTTTGGTTTTGCGGTACTGCAAGCGTCATTTGAGCTGATAGGCCAATTCATCAAGTTGTGTGGGGTTTTGAGTTATCATGAATTTTGTTTGAGCTTCATTTAAATGTCTGTTACCAGTCCCCCCACCCCCACCTCTCCCAAGGATTCTGTTTACTTGAGTTTTGTGTTAGTAGGATTGTTGCATATTTAGTTGTCCCCAGACAAAACCCCCTAATTCAGATAGCAGTTGAATTAGTTTCGTGTTTTTTCTGCACGTAAATATTTTTCATATTATTTGTGTCTGTTCATATATGTAACAACTGACTTCATGATCACCACATAGAACGAGCTTGAAATGAACCATGCATCAAAGCCAACAAGTAGTACTACAACCATCAGTTTCACTTAACACTAAGAAACACATTTAAAACTATCATTCTCTTAAAACAAAAGGTGCAATGGGTCCTACTGTGACGGTCGTCGTGCATGTATGAAATCACATACTACATATTGCTCCCTCAATGCAGGGGTCTTCATACTTTGTGAGTAGGTTTTCAAAGATTCAGTACCACCTGTTACTCTTCTTTGGTATGAGTCCCACACACTTCAACAGTATTTTGATATGAAACACACAACCATTTTTCAAGCAATCTAATATGTAGTCTGGATGCATTTTCCTAGTATCCTAACCATGAACTGAAATTTGCCACTTGCACTACCTCCTCTCGCCGCCCCCCCCCCCCCCAAAAAAAAGGGGGGGGGGGGAGAGAGAGAGAGAGAGAGAGAGAGAGAGAGAGAGAGAGAGAGAGAGAGAGAGAGAGAGAGTATAAAAAAATCTTTTAACAGAAAGAACTGCAGCATAGCCTAATATTTACATTCATGCAATATTTGAACGCGCTTGCCTATATTTAAAGCACTTTCATCATAAAACTAAAACTGGAAGGTAAATTCAGGAAATATATGTAAGATAATCATGAGTCTCCAAAGAATATTTTGATGCATATTATCCACATATATGGTACATGAACTACGCAAGATGCAAGGTGGTCTAGCTCTTAACTTTTAACGCCTCTTGCTTCATCTACAATTGAGCCTATGTATCATTCCGCTCATCCCCCTCATGCTGGCATTTGTTTGAGTTGAATGATCCCAACTGTAACTCCTACTGTAGTGCAGATCAGAAACCAAAACCACTTCGAGAAATTTATTTAGTTAGCAACAGCTCTAAAGAAAAACAAAGAATAAACATCTAACTCTCAAAATCAGTTACTCTTCCAAGGAATAAACAATGCAACTCACAGGTTGGTCTCACATGGCTCCCCCTTAAAGTGCAGAGCATCTGGGATGTAGGGGTGCTTGAATTTGACTTGTCATCCAGCTCTTGTGCAGATGACCAGTCGTCGTGTCAGTGTGACTGGTTGTTCTGTAGTCCTCTAGCATCTTTGCATTCTCTCTTCAGTTCGACTGAGTGTAGGTTCACCTGACCCTCTGTCATCCTGAACTGAAGAGACAATGCAAAGATGCCAGAGAACTACAGAAAAACCTGTCACACCTGTCATCACACTGACAATAAGTAGTCATTCGTACAATAGCTGGACGACAATTCACCCCTACATCTTAGGTGCTCCTATGTCTTTCATTTTGTGAAGTGCAAAATTCTACATTCCTGAACATCTAAAGCATCATATGCAAAAAGTATGGGTTACTAATATATTGTATGACAGTTGATTAATATATATCACACACACAATAAGGATCCCAACATAATTCCCTGGCTCACACCCTACACCATTTCTATGTATGTTGATCAGTACCTAGCCAAAATAACATGCTGCTCTCCCTACCAAAAATACCTCAATCCAGTCATAATTTCATTTCACTATATTTGACAAATTAAAGCTGTGTGCTAAACTAGTATGTGTGCCTTTTTCAGATAGAGGGCAACTAACTACCCCATCCAAACACCCTTCATTGCTTTAATTGGTCATATGATCTCCCAAACACTTCAATAGCTCTCCTACACTGCTATGAGATAAACAGTTTCAGGAAACAGGTACAGCAGGTGAGTGCCTTGCCCTCAGCTTCAAAGTTGTTGCTCAAGTGTAGAGAATAAGGAAAAGAGCTTTGCAGATCTTGAAAGGAAAGTTGCAAATCCCTAGTAAGTTGATGCTTTGAGCTGAGGTGTAATTCGTATGGCACTGATGTCTGGGTTTGAATCCTGGGCCCACATTTAGGTGTCTTTTCACATACAGACAACACAAAAACACTCTGCAGAAGGTAATAAAACTCATATGAGAGCCGAGTTTTTCCTAGTGTATATAATGTTCAATAACTTAAGGGAATGGTGATGTTGACATGTTCTTTTGCCTTGAAAATGTCACGGTGTGCACCAGTCAAAATGTCGGCAGTTGTCAACTTCACCTAGTTGCGTTCTCATAGGTTATTTGAATAAGAGTACTCATTGTACGGTTATTATGACATTAGGAAATTCTTAAGCTGCACTACTATTCATCTGGCAAGTGCACAAATCTATGAAGGAGTCCAGGTGCCATAAAACATACTATACAAGGCATAGCCTACCTCTACAGTTAGGGCTCCTCTCTACACATTACTCTTCTGTATATAAGGTTACCATTTTTATTAGTCCATTTACCACAACTGTCCTATTTGTCTGATAATTAGATTTCCAAATTCTATAATAACCTCTTGTGATTCACATTGTTTGTGAGATCAGTGTTATTTCACAAATTGTGATACAGGGTGAAAAAATTAAGAGATAGCAAACTACTTATCAAAGCATGCATGCCAATCACTGTAGTTTTAAGTATGTTATCAGTGCTCAAAGGAGTCACATGACACAACATCACCTTTCAGCATGTTTCATGTTTTTTTATTTTATACCATACTTGGGTCAATCAGTTGTTACAATATGCAGAAATTATTGTTTCAAATATTTGTGTAGCATGCTTACTTTTACTACATCGCAATAGCTGCTAGTATTTTTCAAAGAATCTAAACAAACCTCTTTAGGGAAAAAGGGTGCCATGATCGACATAGAACAGAAGCTCGTGAAGTCGACTAATGCCAACGACGTCAGTGTCAATTTCTGCATACGAGTGAAGTTTCTCAGGGAACCAGAACGCGAGCTCTTATGTGCTAACAACAAGCGGTCTCTGATGCACCGGATTTCACCAGCAGTATACTTCACTTGTTGAAATGTCGATAGAGACTGACTTCTGATATACTTCCTCACGTTTCCAGATTCTTCAGTTCTTATTATTTCTCTTCTCCAGTGACTGTCAAACTCACGAGATGTGGAGTCCATTGTCACTAATGTAGCGTCGGCACTATGTGCCACATTCCTGCCTATCATCGCACCACACCCATTGAAATTAAAGTTTTTTTCGGACCCTAGCGAATCACTGTCTCTATCTGAATTACCTTCCAAATCATCGGAATCATCTGTACCAACTGAAATTTCAGACGTAACACCATACACATCAGAGTACAAAACGGAAATATCAAAACTCGCCATAATTATACGATATAGTGAAGCACACAGTAACTCCCCACATTCAATTTCACTGAGTTTCACATCCAGCACCACGATTCACGTGCCTTCTATAACCGATTGAAATACTAAACATTTTCGCACACGCAAATAGCAGACGAAATCAGCCTACTGTGGTACTGTACTGCATAACAGCGTTGCCAACCTCAGAAGACAAAATTATGGCATTTTGTACTTAAAATCATCGTTTTTATCTAAAATTACCGCACATTGAAAAATCTTAAAACACAAAAATAATAACGCTGATAATACAACGTGCACAATACTTTTTTTCAATCTTCATTTCTTAAAATTTTTATCCATACAATATGAGATTTACGAACCAAAACAACATGTCTTTGGCGACAGCGAAACACGGGAACTGACGCAGTTCACAGAAGTTATCACATTCAGTTGATGGCGTTGTTACTATTACGATAGTCTGCTATTACTTCGAACACGAAATTTTTTGCGGGCGGGAAGGTGTGTTTTACTGTTTGTCATTGTTTTCGTCAGGATTGTGATGCTACAGAGAACAGTAGTAGAAACACGGCCGGGTCGACAGAAGCGTCCGATCCCACCCGTCGGCTTTGACCCGTGACGTAAGGCTGTTGAGGTGTGTGACGTCACGACGGCGCCGAGTTTAGTTTGTGAGAGTGGCGTGTTTGCAGGCGTCGTTTTGATGTGATCGGTGGTCCTCTCTGGTGGTGTGTTTATGTGTCGTGTGTTCGGTGATGTTTTTGGTTTAGTTTGCGTGTGAGGCGTGTTTATAGGTGGAGTATTGTTGCGGTCGTTGGTTCTCTCTGGTGGTGTGTTTATGGGAAGTGTGTTATGTCGCGTATGGGGTTCACTTGCGTGATAGCATTGCACATGTGTGGTATCGGTAGTGACTGCTTTCAGCGGAATATTTTTCAGTGAGTTCACGATTTTGGTTTTGTTATGTCGACGTTATTGTAGTTTTTTTCTGTTCATCGTGTGTGAATTTTGGTAAATTGCTTTGTTTATGTCTTTGGTAGTTGTGGATATGACTGACAAGATCAACAGATTTTGGCTGTCGGCGATGATGAGGGACAGTGCGCCGTCTCTAAATTTCTTCAGCTATTCGGCCTGTTGGCTGAAGTCGTGAAGTGTTCAGTGTGTCGTGAAGAAATGAGGCTTACTAAAGTTCAGGCGTCTCTGACCAGGGACGGCTGTATGTGGAGATGTCGTAAGGATAACAAGCGAAGGGAAGTGTTCGACTGCAATATTGATTTTCTAGGTGCCTTTTTTTGCATTAAGTGTGGTGGTGGTGAAATTTTTGAGATTTATAATGTGGTATCGGTAGTTGCTGTTGACCTATATAGGTCAAGGGAAGTGATCCATTCCAAGTTTGATTTTGTAGGTGCTTTTTTTTTTTTTTTGGTGGTAGGATTAAATGTGGTTGGTGGTGAAATTTTTGAGATTTATAGTGTGGTATCGGTAGTTTCTGTTAACCTATATAGGTTAAGGGAAGTGATCGATTCCAGTAGGAAGGTTGTGGGGTCGTGTTATTTTAGTGTTTTTTGTCGTTTGGTGTAGTGGCTTGTGTTTATATTTAGTTTATCCCCACCAAAAAACCTCCAATTTCCCACACTTGCCCCGTTAGTTTGATTAGGTTTTTTGTGGAAGGTGTATGTGTTGATTTTTCGATGTATTTTCATGTTTGTTCTCAGGTTTACGTAATGACGTCATAGGTGCGATATGGAAGTCGTAGTGGATGGTCGTTTCCGCCATACCGTGACGTCATGGGTCAAAGCAGACGGGTGGAATCGGACACTTCCTTATTTCCACACGGCCATTCAGGGGAGTGTCTCCCAACAGTACGCACTTGGCTGTTTTGACGTTTACTGACCGGAAGTTGGTTTCACGTGACGAGGCATCCTATTCGAAGACGCCATTCATGTTGATGTTTGCCTTGTGCTCCATTTAACTGCTTTCGTTGTTTGTTGCTGCTTCTTGTTATTTCGTTGCTGCTGTTCCGTTTTGTTATTGTTTCTTGTTATTGTTTAGTTTGTTTTAGCAAACATGAGTGATTCCCAAGAAACGCTCTATAAGTGTGAGGAATGCAGTTCAGAGTTTAAAATGCAAAAGAACCTCTACGCCCATATGAGGAAAGTTCATGAACTTGATATCCATGTGTCTAAAAAAGAAAAGGCAGTGAATTGTGCCCCCAGTGCGGAATTGCATTTATGAGATGCAGTTCATTAAAACGTCATCAAATAACTGTGCATGGCATGAAGTCGGAGGAAAACAGTCGGAAATGCAGCATTATTTGCCCACAGTGCTCTCTCTCGTTTCTCACCTATGACACACTGAGAACACATATTCAAGAGAACCATGACGTTAGTTTTGAGTGCCAGGAGATAGAATTTGGTTGTCTTGCAGGTTTGTTTTTTATATTTATTGTGTTAGTCACGTTTTAGTAAATTTTGTTGATCCCAAGTACATGACTTAAAAATACTGCCTTAACTTTTTTTTAGACTTTGAAGAGTGGAAAATTTCTTACGAAAAAGTAAACCATGTTCGTTATGTAATGAATTGTTCGGAGCAGGAGCGACTAGAAAAACGTGTTCGATATTACCACTACCATCGCTCTTTCAATTTCAATTCTAAAGGAACAGGTGCCAGGTGTGTCAAAAGTATGGGCACGAATAAAATAGGCAGTACTTGTCCATCCAACATGCAAGTGACAATAACAGAGGACAAATGCTGCTTAAAATTTTTTCCAAAACATATGGGACACACCCGAGATGTTGGAAGAACATTTCTCCATAGGAACGAGAGGGCAGAGTTGGCAGGTAAAATGGATTATGTTACACTTATGTACATGAAACATGAAATTATCAAATTTATTTGTGTGAACAGACGTAGGGTCTATCAATGTGCTTCATTTTTATTTCCTTTTTTTTTCTTTTTTCAGGACGGCTGTCACAGGGTGTTCCTGTTGGACGAGTTTTACAAGATGTCCGAAGTGCACCAATCGCTGCAAGTGTGGAGAGAATCCATCTCCTTGAGAAAAAAGATTTGCATAATATAAAAAGGGATTTTGATATTGGTTATGCAACGAAGAAGCATGAAAATGATGCAGTGAGTGTGAAATTGTGGGTTGAAGAAATGAAGAGACAAAGTGACAACCCAGTACTGTATTTCAAGCAGCAAAAACAAGTGGATCCTAATTTTCAAGATGAAGACTTCATTCTTATTATAGTGACAGACTTTCAGGCCGAACAACTTCTAAAGTATGGAGAAGATAAAATATGTGTGGATGGCACTCATGGCATGACTGCATACGATTTTCAACTTTTTACTATTGTCGTTGTTGATAGATATTGTGCTGGAATGCCAGTTGCATTTTGTTTTTCAAATAGGGGAGACATGTGCTTACTGTCTTTTTATTTCAAATGTGTGAGAGAAAGGATGGGCACTGTAAAGACCAATGTGTTTATGTCTGACGATGCACCAGCATTTTATAATGCATGGTCAACAGTAATGGGACCTGTGCCAAACCAGTTGCTGTGTTCTTGGCATATACAACGGAACTGGTCTCAGAATGTAAGGAGAATTTCTGGGGGTAGTGAGAAAAAATCAGCAGTGTTTAGTTCACTAAAGCGACTTCAGACTGAACTGGATATAGATGTTTTTAGTTGTAGTCTGGAGAAAGTGGTGGAAGACTTATTGAATGATCCGGATACTGCAGAATTTGGCAGGTACTTTCTTAAGATGTACTGCCAGCGAATGGAAAAGTGGGCGTATTGTTTTAGGCACCGATTGGGTATTAATACAAACAATTACTTGGAGTCCCTACATAAAGTTATTAAATACAGTTATCTAGAAGGGAAAAAGTGCAGAAGGCTGGATAAGTCATTAAATGCTTTGTTATGTTTAGTGAGAGACAAAGTATATGAGGGTTTAGTGAAGCTCTCAAAACGTAAACAGTGCTCTAGGGCGTCAAGAGTGAAAGCAAGCCACAACGATAGCTCAGCTATAACAAATGGGATGATTTTATGCAGGGGTGAAGGGTTGTGGGAAGTGCTTTCTTCCACTGGTTGTGAAGTGTATGTTGTTGTAAAAAATTCAGAACTGATATGCGAAAGAAAATGTTCACTTAAGTGTAACACCTGCAACATAT
Organism: Schistocerca cancellata; assembly: GCF_023864275.1. Taxonomy (NCBI): domain Eukaryota; kingdom Metazoa; phylum Arthropoda; class Insecta; order Orthoptera; family Acrididae; genus Schistocerca; species Schistocerca cancellata. Next base: position 76,804,314 of record NC_064627.1, on the reverse strand, counting down.
GTGTACATTCGTATAAATGCAGCTGTTTAGACAACATTTTAAATTTTAACATATGTAAGCATATACATGCATGTGCCAAATCATTGTCTGGTGCTGTCCAGGAGAGTGAACAGTGTTCCTTGCCCTCTAGTGCAGACAATGAATATGTGTCAGCATTGCTTTCTGGCAATTCAGAAAAATCTGCTGACACATTTGAACAGGATGTGATGTCTCACTGTGAAACTATAGTTGCACTCAGCAAAGGAACACAGCGTGGACAGCAGACTAAGGCCAAAGTATTGAAGGATCTGAAGAAGATCATTGGCAATCTTAATAAAGATTTTTCTTTCTCGGAAGAAAACACAGTAAATGTGAATGCCAAAATTGAATCTCAGGCTAGATTTTTTTCCACAAAGCAGAGAAGGATTTTGTGAGGGGTGATTAAATGTTAAAAAAAAAAAGTAAACTCCACGTTGGAATATCAACAATATTAGGAAAAAAATAGTTTGCCACTCACTGTAAAGGTGACATGTTGAGTTGCAGACAGGCACAATGTAAAGAATGTTACACATTTAGTTTTTGGCCAAAGCCTTCTCCAGAAAACAAAACACAAACAGATTAACACCAACAAGCACACATGACCAATATCTCCCACTGCAGATAGTGGAGATGTGTGCAGGGAGTGTGCTTGCGTGTGTAAATCTTTTTGTGTTTTCTTTTCTGAAGAAGTCTTTGGCCAAAAGCTAAATGTGTAACAGTCTTTACATTGTGCCTGTTTGCAACTCAACATGTCACCTTTACAGTGAATAGCAAACTATCCTTTTCCTAATATTGTTAATGCACATAAAGGTGGTCTTGTACATTATGGCAATTTTGTGTGTGTGTGTGTGTGTGTGTGTGTGTGTGTGTGTGTGTGAATGAATGAATGAGAGATTCCATGTAGTTGAAGGTGAATAAAAATTTTAATTTACTTGTGCATTTTTTGAGTTTTGTTAATCATGGTATACTAAAATAATGCTGTCCCACCATCTTGGCTCATTCAAACTGTATTCTATAATTCAGTGATATCTAATTGTGTAAATAAAACTGAATTGCACAATGAAACATTATAATTGGTCTGTATCAGTGTTTGGTAAAGGATTTGAGTTAACAAAAGACAACAAAGAAAGTAATGGAATTTGTCATGATTCTACTACTGTGTTTGAGCACAAAAATCAAGGATTTAGTGTCACACTACAGCAAGTCTTAGTTTCTATGTAAAAGAAAACTGGCTGAAATTATCAAAAGTGCTTAAATGTCATGTCTGTTATGACAAAATACTTTACCACACACAGAGTTTGCCTGTGTTGCGACATTTTTTGGTCTTCTGTAGATAGCTATAATCAAATTTGGTTTTGATGGTCTGAAATAACTCTTTAACTGCATTAATTACAGCCATTTCTTGTAATCCCACCTGTGAGTCTACTGCAGATAGTGCTGTTTGAAAAGAGTTTAATGTTTCCTTGTTAATGACCCTTTTTGTGAATACATAATTAGAATGCTAGGAAACAGCTGGTTGATTATTAGTTCTCTTTGTATAAAGTCCCATGACTATTGCTCTGTTGGCAGACGTCATTGGGTCAACTAAAGTCATCTCATAGTCCCATGTATTTAGATTTGGGATAACAGTGTCAAGGCAGGCATCACCTCTGGTTGGTAAATGACATGCTACAAATAGTCCATAAATTGTTAATAAATTCATAAATTTTCCTCCTTAGAACTCTCCTTGCAAAAGTGTACATTGAAATGAACACCCGGTGCAATTTCTGATTTCAAGTGCATAAAATAGCACAGCCAAGATTCTATTTAGATGAGAAAATTTTCAAAGTTGCCATCTGGAGAATGGTATACTAGACAACAATTATTATAATAAGATTTAATAAGTCCGAAGCAGCCAACTCAAAATCTAGGTCCACACAGTAGCTTTTTAAATCAATTTCTTTAACACTAGATTTCCTGTTGGTATATTTAGATACACCACCGAAGGAAGCAGGTGTTCTGCACCATGTACTTATTGAATTTGGGCATTCAATTCAGTTATACTACCCTGCTTCTTGTGCTGATAACCAATGTTTACACATGCAGTAAAATTGGCTTCACTTCTATAAAAACTGATAACACATTAAGTTTAATTCTAAGATACAGGCATTATGGGAGTAACTTTCTGAGCAGTATGTGACCCGTTTACTCTTAATTCTTCTTTCTGTTTGTCACAGAAAAGATTATTTCACAGGAATATTGGAGACACTATGGAATAAAAAAAACGATACATCACAATATTTTTGGGCCGTGTAGCATTATCCATTACATTATATCTAAGCTCAGGGTAAACACTTTCAAGATCTTAAGCTTTTTTTTTTTCTGGAAGCTAAAGACGTTTTCTAGAGTTGTACAAATTATGACTCTGTTCAGGTCTAGCCATGATCTTTTTTCACCATACAGCATTCCTTATGCAGGTTTTCAACAGGGCTGGAACTATACTATGGCTACTTAAAAGCCGCTTTTCGTCGTCCAAAATATTAAAAATACTTCATATTCCCTGGTTTGGTCCCTCTACATGTGAATGCGAAATAAACCGAGGTAGCAGACTTATGAGCTGTATAACCTTGTGTTAACCTTTTAACCACATTTATTTTCCATATTTTACGCACATTTCGTTATAACAACTAAGATCCACAGAAAGAAAGGGAAAAAAAAACCTGACACTAATCGGCAGAATATTTCAGCGAATCTGTACGCACATATATCAATTACGTAAACTTCAGTATGGGCCTACTGTGGAACTTTTACACTATTCTGTTTATTGAACATGAAGGACTAAATCATAAGATGGAAATTACTTCGTGCTTAACTAATTCCTTCAGTATTCACGTGTGCAACTCAGTGATCTCCATACTGATGCAACTGCACTGCATGAAAACCGTCCTCGCAGCAAAGTGTTTACTGAAGGGACAGTCACGTGACTTCCGGCAGCCAAATGTCAAAACAGCCAAGTGCGTACTGCCGGGAGACACTCCCAGCCATTCAGCCATATGCTTCGCGGTACTATGATTTGTTAGACACGAAAATCGGATTGCAAAATGGTTGTAGAATTGTTGGAGATACAATAGGAAACGTAATATACATTCACATACTGGGAGGCAATTAAGTTGAACAGTTAAAATGATTGCAGTGAAAATATCGTATTTCCCCATAGAATATAAATGTATATGATTTATTTAATACTGTGACGTACGTATCCAAGGTGCAGTGTTGTACTGATGAGCGTTATAAACAGCAGATTTAGTTTCTTAGGTGTGCTGTAGGCAAATCATTACTGCTGTAATCACGGTTGGTAGGCTTCTTCAGAGTTTACTCTCATTAAAATTGAGTTCTTGAACTTTATTCTCAGTTACTGAAATATTGAAGCAGAAGGAGACGTGCAGGAAAGAAAAACAGGAGATACTATGGGAAATTTGCATTTTCAAAACAAGATGCTGAAATAGCAGGTGGGGGTTTATAAGAATGTCTCGTCTGACATTAAGAAATTTCGAATATCAAATCAATGTCTATTAAATTTACTCTTTGTTATTAATCATAAGTACCATTAGGGATTAAATGATTTGGGATGTAAGTATAAGAACTTCAGTTTTAAGATGGACAGTTTTTAGATCTTAGCTGCACTCCTTGAAAAGAAAAAAGCAATAGGACAGAGTGAATATAAGTATGCTGTCAGTCCTGTTTGTGACCCAGTAGCTATGGCAAGATGTGAGAAAACGTGTGCACTGAATGTGCTGAGAAGTACAGTTCATGTTTGGCCACAGCACAGCTGCCCAACTCCAAAAATGCTGCGAGCATGCAATAATATGTACCATCTGATGACAGTGATTCAAAGCTGGCCATGTTAAATAAATATTGAAAAATAATACAAAAGGCAGCTGATAGCAGTAATTTCTGGAAACCTTTATTCATGACAGTCACAGTGTCCCATATCTACACTCCTGGAAATTGAAATAAGAACACCGTGAATTCATTGTCCCAGGAAGGGGAAACTTTATTGACACATTCCTGGGGTCAGATACATCACATGATCACACTGACAGAACCACAGGCACATAGACACAGGCAACAGAGCATGCACAATGTCGGCACTAGTACAGTGTATATCCACCTTTCGCAGCAATGCAGGCTGCTATTCTCCCATGGAGACGATCATAGAGATGCTGGATGTAGTCCTGTGGAACGGCTTGCCATGCCATTTCCACCTGGCGCCTCAGTTGGACCAGCGTTCGTGCTGGACGTGCAGACCGCGTGAGACGACGCTTCATCCAGTCCCAAACATGCTCAATGGGGGACAGATCCGGAGATCTTGCTGGCCAGGGTAGTTGACTTACACCTTCTAGAGCACGTTGGGTGGCACGGGATACATGCGGACGTGCATTGTCCTGTTGGAACAGCAAGTTCCCTTGCCGGTCTAGGAATGGTAGAACGATGGGTTCGATGACAGTTTGGATGTACCGTGCACTATTCAGTGTCCCCTCGACGATCACCAGTGGTGTACGGCCAGTGTAGGAGATCGCTCCCCACACCATGATGCCGGGTGTTGGCCCTGTGTGCCTCGGTCATATGCAGTCCTGATTGTGGCGCTCACCTGCACGGCGCCAAACACGCATACGACCATCATTGGCACCAAGGCAGAAGCGACTCTCATCGCTGAAGACGACACGTCTCCATTCGTCCCTCCATTCACGCCTGTCGCGACACCACTGGAGGCGGGCTGCACGATGTTGGGGCGTGAGCGGAAGACGGCCTAACGGTGTGCGGGACCGTAGCCCATCTTCATGGAGACGGTTGCGAATGGTCCTCGCCGATACCCCAGGAGCAACAGTGTCCCTAATTTGCTGGGAAGTGGCGGTGCGGTCCCCTACGGCAATGCGTAGGATCCTACGGTCTTGGCGTGCATCCATGCGTCGCTGCGGTCCGGTCCCAGGTCGACGGGCACGTGCACCTTCCGCCGACCACTGGCGACAACATCGATGTACTGTGGAGACCTCACGCCCCACGTGTTGAGCAATTCGGCGGTACGTCCACCCGGCCTCCCGCATGCCCACTATACGCCCTCACTCAAAGTCCGTCAACTGCACATACGGTTCACGTCCACGCTGTCGCGGCATGCTACCAGTGTTAAAGACTGCGATGGAGCTCCATATGCCACGGCAAACTGGCTGACACTGACGGCGGCGGTGCACAAATGCTGCGCAGCTAGCGCCATTCGACAGCCAACACCGCGGTTCCTGGTGTATCCGCTGTGCCGTGCGTGTGATCATTGCTTGTACAGCCCTCTCGCAGTGTCCGGAGCAAGTATGGTGGGTCTGACACACCGGTGTCAATGTGTTCTTTTTTCCATTTCCAGGAGTGTATAATGGATAGACCATAAAGTTTTAAAACTGTTTTGGTTCCTGTCAGATTATTTTAGTAGGAAAATAATAAAACTATTGTGGCCATTGTTGAAAACTTCCATGAACATTTGGCAGATTTAGTGATAAATGATTATTATTTCTTATAAATTTTGATTAAAATAACTTGGTGGCTAACAAATAAACTATGGGGGTGCAGGGTTGTTGGTTGTATACAACATTCCACATGCTTAGAATGAGCAACAGTTGCACATGCAGTGCAAATGGAGCAAAACATACATCCAGAGACACTGTGACATTGGCCTAGTGACAGGAGCTTTTAGGATGAGTCTGGTGACCAGCATCCTGGTGGAGGCCAGAATCCTTCCATTGCAGGTTAGACGTGCACAACTGCTGGCCAGTTACGTTGCACGCTTTCGTAGTTGCACATCCGAATTACTGCCTTATTTACCCACCCACGGCAGTTCATCTCCTGCATCAGCAGCCGAGGTCAGGGCTTCCAATTGCAGTTTGTGCCTGATTCCTTGTTTCCGATCTGCAGTTCTTGCCTTTACCACCTATACTTGAGGTCCATCCGCATACACCTCCATGGTGTACACATAGGCCACGGCTTCGCCTGGACCTTTCACATAGTCCTAAGGACTCAGTTAACCCTGCAGCTCGCCGCTGCCACTTCCTCTCAATGCTTGACATGTACTGAGGCCATGAAGTAGTTTACACTGACAGCTCGATGGCTGATGAGCACGTTGGCTTCACATATGTCCATGGAGGACATATTGAACAGCATTTCTTGTCCGATGGCTGCAGTGTTTTCACTGACGAGCTGGTGGCTGTATCTTGTGTTCTTGAGCACATCCGTTCATGCCCTGGGGAGTCATTTATCCTGTGTACTGACTCCTTGAGCAGCCTACAAGCTGTCAACCAGTGCTATCCTTTGGCAGCATCCATCCAGGAATCCATCTATGCCCCAGGAACGGTCCCGTTGTTAAGTGGTGTTTGTGTGGACCTCAGGACACGTCAGAATCCCAGGCAATGAACTTGCCAACATTCTGGCCAAACAGGCTACACGGAATCCGCTTCTGGAGATGGGCATGTTTGAAACTTACCTGCGTTCTGTCTTACGGTGCAGGGTTTTTCGGCTTTGGGAGGCGGAATGGCATAACGGTATGAACAACAAACTGCGTGTCATTAAGGAGGCTGTGAATGTGAGGAAATCTTCCATGCGGTCGTCTCACAGTGAATCAGTTGTCATCAGCCGGCTTCGCATTGGCCATACATGGCTAACGCATGGTTACCACCTCCGTCGTGAGGATCACACTCGGCGTCATTGTGGCTCACCAATGACAGTTGTCCACCTCTTGCAGGACTGCTCACTTTTAGCTGCTCTGCGGTGGACTCTTAACTTTCTCAGCACCCTACCTTCAATGTTGGGTGAGAATGCCTCAACAGCAGCTTTAGTTTTACTGTTTATTCATGAGGGTGGGTTTTATCATTTGATCTAAGTTTTGGCCCATGTCCTTTGTCCCTCTGTGTCCTTCACACTAGTGCTTTTAGGATGGAGGTTTTAATGTGTTGCAGAGTTGCTGCCTTCTCCTTTTTATTCCATGATCAGCCAGGCATGGTAACCTGCTCTCTTGTTTTCATCTCTTCTACATGTTTCTTGTACCTCTGTATTTTTTCTGTCCGATTTTGTCCATTTTAGTGTTTTTTGCCCTTTCATTCTTGTGGTTTTCTCCTTTCATCCAGCTGAGCTGTGTTTTGTATGTGTCGATTATTTTACTCCCACCCTTGTGGAATTATTTTAATCGGAACGAGGGACAGATGACCTAGCAGTTTGATGCCCCCCCCCCCCCCTTCAAACCAACCAACCATACGTGCAGGTTATTTTTATTGTTGTCGTCGTCAGTGGCAGTGGGAAGTATGTTAGCGGCAGTGGTGGTTAGAGAAGCAGTTAGTTCTTCCCTTCCCATGCATACTAGTGTGCCAGAGAAAATTGTGTGGTGCCTAATAAAATTAGTGATTGTGGCAGGCACATAGTTCCAAGAAAGAAGTGCAGTTGGCCGACTCCTAGCCACTGCCATGACCACAGAGTTATTTTAGTTAAGGTGTAGTGTAGTTGTGAAAAACCGGTTCAAGTTGAACTATGATCTGCACTCTCAATACAAGACAGAAATATGACTTTCGTGTAAACATTGAATCCTTACCTAGGATCTAACAAAGTTATGTAGTATGGTGTGAAGACATTTGAAAAGCTCCCATTTAACATACAGCAAGTAAGTGATTATCTCAGCCAAATCAAAAGAAAATTTAAAACATACTTCATTAGTAACTCCTTTCCCTGATCATCTTAGTTCAAGGATTTGAATCCTCCTTTAGCTGGATGGCAAAGTGTGTTGTAAACTTTCCTTTGTAATTACAAATTTAGGTTTCTGTTTGAAAAATACTTGATCAACCAAGTAAATAGGTTGTTCCCAATAAAACAGCTGCAGCTGCCTAATATACCTGTAGTAGCTGCAGCTTTCTTTCTAATTCACTAGAACACATTTAACTGGTATAAACAGAACTAGCATTAAGCATTATTGTTATAGTTTATTGTTAATGTAGTGTACGGCTTAAGCTGTGTTTGGTTATCTTTTGTTCCGTAGCCCCGTAGGTTCACTTTCTTAATTGGATGTACAGAATATGATGAATGAGTGGAAGAAAGCATTATTTGTTTGAAATTGTGATGCTATATTTATGTCAAGCCTCATTAATAAGTGCGTATATTGTGAAGATGCTTTTAGAATGCTTAATGCATTGAAGATGCACCTACAAAATGACTGACTGTAAACACTAACATCACTGTCTCCAGCTGCCCACTTACAATGTGAATGCAATACCTGATCAGATTAGCTTATTGTGTGTTTCACCAGTTGACAACTTAATATTTGTGCAAATGTAGGAGTTTTTACTCCTAGGTACTTCATTTGAAATTGATTTGCACCTCATTGACGAAGCAGTGGTGTACGCTAAATACAAAATTCATATTACTGATCTGTACATTCTTAGTTCTTTTCTAATTTAACATTATTGATGTTATTCTACTTATGTTTGTTCTTTCCATTATTGCCAGGTCCAATCAAAAGATGTTCAGTAATTCATTCAACATACCTTTGATTTATTTTCAGAAACACACTGCAAATCCAGTACCACACCAGCACATGACTACAGAATTGCACAGCCAAATGTTCTCTGCCACCACCCCGTATGTTCTGGGATGGTTACTAAGGATAGGCCGTGGCCAATACCCAAGATCTTTATTTCATATTTTACCATCTGTGCCAAATTAATGTATCTGTAATATACAGAGTGTGTCAGGAGGAAAGATACATGCTTTGAGAGGTGCTACTAGTGGCGATTCTGAACAAAGAACTCCTAATAAACATATCCCTTTTCTTTACCATTTCCAGGTAAACTAATGAAAACAAATAGGTGGTAGTCCTGCCTGTCATAAGAGGTGACTAAAAGGAGTCTCAAAAGTTTCGGGCTTATGTGATGGTCCCCTCTCGGGTTTGACCTCCATCTTTCCAAATTCTTCCGAAGAGTGAGCCAATTGGGGAAGGGCACCTTACATGGTGCATTGTATCCATTGTGCATTGATAACTTTAGTCAGCTTTCTCATCGTCACAATGCTGTCCCGTTCGTTTTCCATCTCTTGGGTGAGGACACGTCCCTGGGTGCGATTACCACTATGCACTGTGCAGTGTTGCTTTTTGCAGAGACAGTGACCATGGACGTCTTTGCACTTAATATCCAGTAGCCAGTACGTTGTGGTGGGGCCGCCATGTACCCTGTTGGTTCTAGCCCCCTGACAACACAAGGACCGCTCTGCTGATGCCTGCTCCGTTAACTCCCCACGTATGCCAAGGCATAGATGCCCATCCCTCTGGGGCATTGGGACTCCCGGCAATGGCCATCCTGCCGGGTGGCCTTTGCTGCGGTTGGGTGGCACCCGTGGGGAGGCCCCCTGGTCAGAACGGGTGGCTTCATGGCGGATGACATGCGATGTAGTGTGGTCAGTCGTCTCTTGCTGGTGGTGAAACACCAGCAGTCTCTGAGTGATTATGAGCTAAATTCAATGCATAGAAGTACAACCTCAAATCGTTCCCCTCCCTGGTGACACCATGGGAGGAATGTCAGGCTAAGGATGGCAGCGGATCTTATTTGCCCTGGTACCTTATATGTTCGAGAGCTGATGGAGAATCTTTCATGATGGTAAAGTCTCAGTTTTTTGTTGAGCATTTAGGGGACAAGTTCTGGGAGGTGGAGGGCTTGTCCAAAATGAAATCTGGGTCAGTCTTAATCAAAACAGCATCCTCTGCCCAGTCACAGGAGTTAATCGCTTGTGGCAAGCTGGGGGATGTTTCTGTAACCATTAGGCCCCATAACAGCGTAAATATGGTTCAGGGTATCATATTTCACAGAGACCTTCTTTTGCACTCTGCTGATGAGCTGCGCGCCAATTTACAGCGGCAAGATGTCCATTTCATCCGGCATATCCACGGGGTCCGAGGGGTAATCAGGTTGCTACTGGTGCCTTCAACTTGGCCTTCGAGGGTGAGACACTGCCCGAGAAGGACAAGGTGATGGTCTACCAGTGTGATACAAGACCCTATATCCCTCCCCCAATGCGGTGCTGGAAGTTCGGCCATATGTATTCCCGCTGTACTTCCTGTCTCACATGTCGAGATTGTGGACGCCCATCACATCCCGATACTCCATGTGCCCCGCCTCCCATCTGTGTCAACTGCGGAGAGCATCATTCACCTTGCTTGCCAGAATGCAGGATCTTACCAAAAGAGCAAAAAATCATGGACTATAAGACCCTGGACCCACTGACCTATACTGAGGTTAAGAGGAAATATGACCGACTACATCCTGTTCAAATGACATCTTCATATGCCGCTGCTACAACAACCGTGTTAGCCCCATCAGTTCAGTGAATTCCAGCCAAATCACTGAGCCATACAACTCCACATGTCCCCTTGCACATGGGGGGCACTACCCACCCTGTTGCTTCTGCACCGCCTACCTCGGGAGCAACACCTCCCCCACCCATCGGGGACATCCGTCCCCGCTTCTAAGCCGGAGAAGCATAGAAGCATCCAACTTCTTCGGCTCCTCTCGCTCGCAAGAGCTCCCTTGTGTCCCTCCCTTCCCAGGTTTCCACAAGCGGGAAGGATGACACCCGGCAGTGGCATAAGTGCCCACAGGCAGCTGGTCGTAGGGCTTCGCGATCCTCCTCCGTCCAGGAGACTGAAACGGTGAAGCCCTCCCAGCCAGTGAAACCCAAAGAGCAGCGAGAGAAGTCCAAGAAAAAGACCCCTCCTAAGACCAAGGTACTTGCGGTGGCACCCTCCCCTCCCCCCCCCCCTACCCACTGCAACCTTAAAGCTCTGCGTCTGAGGATGAGGTGGAGATCCTGGCGTCCACGCACGGAGGACCTAGATCTCGCCGGTCCCTTAGACACAATGGATAGCACTTGCTCAGGTGCTCAATCAGTGACAGCAGGTGAATCAGCGGCGTAATCTGCCTCCCCAGCCCCTTCCCTTTCTCAGCCATGGATAATGTCATCCTCCAGTGGAACTGCAGCGGTTTTTTCTATCATCTTGCTGAGCTCAGACAACTTCTCAGCCTTCACCCTTTCCTCTGCATTGTTCTTCAAGAAACTTGGTTTCCAGTGTTGCGCACCCCTGCCCTCCATGGCTATCAGCGTTATTATAGGAACCAGGCAGCTTACGAAAGGGTCTCTGGTGGCGTCTGCATCTATGTCCTTCACTCCCTTCACAGCGAGTCTGTCCCTCTACAAACACCTTTAGAGGCTGTCGCTATTTGAGTGTGGATGCCACAGGCTGTTAATGTCTATAGTATGTATCTCCCACCAGATGGTGATGTCCCACAGGATGTCCTGCCTGCTCTGATAGCCCAATTGCCACCACCTTTTCTGTTACTGGACGACTTCAATGCCCATAACCCTCTGTGGGGTGGAACAGTGGCAGCAGACCGAGGCAGCACCGTTGATCATGTATTGGCACAGCTCAACCTTTCCCTTTTAAATGATGGTCCCTTCACACATTTCAGTGTGGCACGTAGCACATACCCAGACATCAACCTTTCGATCTGCAGCCCTAGCCTCTTACTGTCTGTCCAATGGAGTGTGCACGATGACTTGTGCGGTAATGACCACTTTCCGATCTTTCTGTCACTGCCACAGCGTCTCTCTTCTAGGCGCCCCTGCAGATGGGCTATGAATAAGGCTGACTGGGACTTGTTCACCTCCATTGCCACTATTGAGCCTCTTTCCACTGACGCCATTGGTGCGGTGGTTCACTCGGTCACCACCGGCATCGTTATTGCAGCAGAATCTGCCATTCCCTGTTCTTCTGGGTCCCCTCGGTGGCGGACTGTGCCTCGGTGGTCGCCTGAGATCGCTGAGGTGATTAAAGATCGCAAGCGGGCGCCCCAGCATCACAAGCAGCATCCCTCACTAGAATACCTCATTACCTTTAAACGGCTCCATGCGCGGGCCCGCCACATCATTCGCCAACACAAGCAGGAGTGCTGGGATCGGTATGTCTACATCATTGGCCTCCGTACCTCTCCATCGCAGGTTTGGGCCAAGATTAGGCGACTCTATGGCTTGTGCTTTCACTGAATGGAGCAGTTTGTACTGACCCCGACACAATTGCCAACCGCTTAGCAGAGTATTTTGCTCAGAGGTCCGCTTCTGTGAGTTACCCACAGGCCTTCCGCTCCATTAAAGAGAGGTTGGAACATCGGAGCCTTTCATTTCACACGCGCCACCCTGAATCCTACAATGTTCTGTTCAGCGAGTGGGAATTCCGAAGTGCCCTAGCCGCTTGCCCTGATATGGCTCCCGGGCCAGATCGCATCCACTGTCAGATTCTCAAACATCTCTCAGTGGACTGCCAGTGCCGCCTCCTAGACCTTTACAACTGTATATGGGTTGAGGATGCGATCCCCTCGCAATAGCGGGAAAGCATCGTAATCCCCGTTTTGAAATCTGGCAAGAACCCACTGGAGGTGGTCAGCTACCGCCCCATTAGCCTCACCGACGTTCTTTGCAAGTTACTCGAACATATGATGAGCCGCCGGTTGAGTAAGGTACTCGAGTCTCTGGGCCTTCTGGCTCCGTCTCAGGATGGGTTCCGTAAGGGCCGCTCTGCCCCCGATAATCTGCTGAGCTTGGAGTCTGCCATCTGTACGGCCTTTCCCCGCCATCAGCACCTCGTCGCTGTCTTTTTTTACATGCGGAATGCATACGATATGACATGGCGACATCATATCCTCTCCACACTTCATGGTTGGTGTCTTTGGGGTGTGCTGCCGATTTTCATACAAAATTTTCTGTCGCATTGTACCTTCCACGTGCAAGTTGCGGCCTCCCATAGTTCCCCTCCCCCCCAAGTTCAGGAGAACGAGGTATTGCAGGGATCTGTCTTAAGTGTCTTCCTGTTTTTAATTGCAATTAATGGGCTTGCTGCAGCGGTAATGTCTGTCTCAGCTTCTTTGTATGCTGACGGCTTCTGCCTCTACTGTAGCTCCATTGGCATTGCAGCTGCTGAACATCAGCTGCAGGGTGCTATCCGCAAGGCACAGTCTTGGGCTGTAGCGCATGGCTTCCAGTTTTCGGCTGCCAAGACCTGCGTTATGCATTTCTACCAGCGACGCACTGTTCACCCTGAGCCACGGCTTTATCTCGATGGCAAACCTCTTGCTGTGGTGGAGACGCATGGTTTTTTGTGTGTGGTTTTTGATAACTGGTTGACTTGGCTCCCTCATATTCGGCAGCTTAAACAGAAGTGTTGGCGGCATGTTAATGCTCTGCATTGCTTGAGCCACACCAGCTGGGGAGCTGACCGGTCTACCCTCTTACGGCTCTACCAGGCATTAATTCAGTCTCATCTGGATTATGGGAGTCTGGCTTATGGTTCAGCATCCCCTTTTGCATTACGGGTGCTGGACCCCTTCCTTCACAGCGGGATCCGACTTGCCACTGGAGCTTTCCGGACCAGCCCTGTGAACAGCATACTTGTGGAGGCAGGTATCCCTCCATTGCGGTTACGGCGCCAATGTTTATGAGCCGCCAATGCTACACACATTTGTAGCTCGCCTGGGCATCCCAATTATCTCCTGTTCCCTCAGTCTGTCATCCATCTCCCAGAACGTCGGCCCTAGTCGGGTTGTACTATCGCAGTTCACGACAGAGAGCTTCTCTCCGGGCTTGGGGTTTCCCTCTTCCACCTCTTTTCCGGGCCCCTCTGCGTACACCCCTATGGTGTGTGCCACAACCATGCCTTCGGCTCAAATTGGCACTGGGCCTGAAGGACTTGGTCCCTCCTGAGGCCTTCCGCCGCCGCTTTCTTTCCATCCTAGCCACGTATCAGGGCTCTGGCATTGTCTACACTGACGGTTCGATGGTTGCTGGTCGTGTCGGTTATGCTCTCACTCTGGGGGACCATTACGAACAACACTCATTGCCGACTGGCTGCAGCGTTTTCACTGCTGAGCTGGTCGCCATCTCTCGTGCCCTAGAGTATATCCGCTCCTGCTGAGGTGAGTCCTTTGTTATCTGTAGCAACTCCATGAACAGTTTACGAGCTATCGATCAGAGTTTCCCTCACTGTCGTCTGGTGATGGCTATCCAGGAGACCCTCCATACTCTTGCCCGTTACGGCCGCTGTGTGGTCTTCGTGTGGATCCCTGGTCATATCGGCTACTGGGCAATGATGGTGTTGACATGCTGGGTAGACAGGCTGTCGATGCACCAGACTTATCGATTGGGCTTTCGGAGAGTGACCTCAGGGCAGTTTTGCGGCAGAATGTAGTTCACACCTGGGGTGAAGAATGGCGCACCCTGCCTTCACCAAACAAACTTCAGGCCATCAAGGAGGCTACCGGTGCGTGGTGCTCCTCCTTGAGGGTCTCTCGGAAGGAGTCTGTTGTCCTCTGTTGGCTGCGCATTGGGCACACCCGGATAACGCACAGCCACTTATTGCACCATGAGGACCCACCTCTATGTTGCTGCGGATCCACTTTAACGGTGGTCCACATTTTGTTGGCCTGTCCCCTTTTAGCTGTGCTCAGGCAGACGTTTGCGCTGCCTGATATGCTCCCTGTCCTTTTAACAGATGACACTGCTATGGCAGGCTTAGTTTTGCGTTTTATTCGGGCAGGGGGCTTTTATCACTTAATCTGAGTGTTTGTAATTTTTTGTTTTGAGTCTGGCCTTTGGCCTACGATTTTAGACTGGGTTATTTTTTTTAGTGTGTTTCTAGGTGGTAGGCTTTTCCTTTTTTGTCTCTATGGTCGGCCAACTACTGTCAGACTCTTTGTGATTTTAATTCCTTTTGTCTGGTCTCTGTCTGAGTCTTTCTTGTATTGTGCCATCTGTTGTCATCTCCATTGTTCGTTTTTATTCTGTGTGGGTGGTTGAAGTTTTGGAAAAAGGGACGGATGACTGTAGCAGTCTGGTCCCTTCAATCCCACGAACCAACCAAGTCTCAGTCTGACAGTGCTTGTCATAGTGCACTGTACTACAGTGTTGTTATGTAAACAATGAATACAGTTTTGTGCAGTGAAAATGCCACGAATCTTCACACATGCAGAGTATGCTGACATGGTGTTGGTCGTTGGTTTGTCCAATGGGAATTTCAGAGCTGCTGTGCCAGAATACCAGCAGCGATATCTGAATCGCAGAGTGACAAAGGAGGTGGCTTACAAAACCCTCGTTCGACCTATACTTGAGTATTGCTCATCAGTGTGGGATCCGCACCAGATCGGGTTGACGGAGGAGATTGAGAAGATCCAAAGAAGAGTGGCGCATTTCGCCACAGGGTTATTTGGTAACCGTGATAGCGTTACGGAGATGTTTAACAAACTCAAGTGGCAGACTCTGCAAGAGAGGCGCTCTGCATCGCGGTGTAGCTTGCTCGCCAGGTTTTGAGAGGGTGCGTTTCTGGATGAGGTATCGAATATATTGCTTCCCCCTACTTATACCTCCCGAGGAGATCACGAATGTAAAATTAGAGAGATTAGAGCGCGCACAGAGGCTTTCAGACAGTCGTTCTTCCCGCGAACCATACGCGACTGGAACAGGAAAGGGAGGTAATGACAGTGGCACGTAAAGTGCCCTCTGCCACACACCGTTGGGTGGCTTGCAGAGTATAAATGTAGATGTAGAATATAGATGTAGATGTAGACAGACAGCAGGGTGTTTCACAGATTGTGTGCAGGTGGTATGCTTCCCAGTGTAAATGTTGTCTCTGAATGTCCTATACAACAAACTCTTAATGGAGGTGAGAACATTATCCAAGTAGTGGAACACAACGCTACTACTAGCTCTAGAATATTCCACAAACATGAGTACAGTCTGTATCCCATTCATGGGCAGAGTGTACAACATCTGCATGAAGGAGATGCTGACTCCCGACAAGAATTCTGTTAATGGATCATTGTCAATGAGGAATTAATTCCACGTATTCTGTTCACTGATGAGTCAACATTTACCTGCAACAGAATCAACAACATGCACAACTCTCATGTCTAGACAAATGGAAATGTGCACGCTACTGTGGAAACAAATTTTCAGTGATTTCTGTCAGTCAACGTGTGGTGCGGTATTATTGATGACCAACTCATCGGTCCAGTTATTTTACATAAGAGTCTAGCTGGGACACGGTATCTTGAGTATCTTCAAAATGTGTTACCAGAATACGTGGAGGATATCCCTTTGGCAACATGAGCTCGTATGTACTTTCAGCTTGACCGAGCTCCTACACATTCTGTATCTCAGCACAACATATCCTGGTCATTGGATCGGTTGCCAAGGAGTCATTGCTTGACCACAGAGGTCACCCGATCTCACCTCATTGGATTACTGTGTGTGGCGGTGGCTGAAGAGCGACGTCTACAATCGCAGCGTGGACACGAGAGGAACTTCTCACTTTTATTTTACGTGCTTGTGCCCAGGTAAGGGATTGCAAAGCTGAGCTCCGATCAGCGACACAACACCTGTCTGCAAGAGCAGCAACATGCATTGAAGTTGACAATGGACTGTTTGATCATCTGTGAGGAAACATATACAATTCAACAAACCATAACATTACAGTATCTTAATTTACCGTCACCTGCACCTTTCCCGTTCCTAGCTGTTTTCATTGGGTTACCCAGAGATGGTTAAGAAAAGGGCATATGTTTGTTAGAAGGTTTTTGTTCAGAATCGCCAGTAGTATCATCCGTCAGAGCATGTACCTTTCCTCCTCACTCACCCTGTATATTAATGTGATGGCATGATCAATAGTAGTATAGAAACATGAAGAAATTGAAATGGTTTACATTCCACTGTGAAAACCTATTGTTATGTTTATTGAAGTTGATGACACTTGTATCTCGTGTGTTCGAGTTAACTGTTGTAATGAATGAGATTTATTTATTATTTTTTTTAATGGCATGTTAAAAACAGCTGTAGTAAAATAAATTTGTTTATTGCAAGAAGGGTTATGTCTCTTACAAATGTGACATTGTTCCGTTTTATATAAGTGTGTTGTTCACAATCCCAGCTTCCATCCTCAACCAGAGAAAGTAACTACAGAATCATTGCTGATGTTCCGCACTGTGTGTGTGTGTGTGTGTGTGTGTGTGTGTGTGTTGGAAGGGGGGGGGGGGGAAAGAGAGGAATGCAAACACTTCCGAGAAGAGTGTTTATTGGTCCGTCCACTTATGATTGTAAGTGCAAGGATAATATGTTTTGACTGAGTTGCTTACATGGCTTCAAAAGTAAAGCTGTGAAAAGTATGAAATTAAAATATTTTGTGATTGACTGTGGGCATGGAATGTTGTATGTTTGTTATAATATATTCAATTATTCAAAATTTCTTCACTTACTGTGAGCTGTTAGACATCAGCAGTATTAGGAATAGATGTAATACTTATTAGTGACATGAAAATTTCTGCCGGACCGTGACTTGAACCTGCATTTCTCTCTTATTGCGAGGAAATATTCCATTAAGTTCTGGGTTTGCAGTCAGATGTTACTGAACCTCTCTTTTGACAGCATAACTTCCAGCAATACCAAATGTTGATAGGATGAAGAAATACTGAAATTCATCTGACCTAGAAATCTCATCACAGATTCAATGTGTATAAGCTATAATGAGCCAATTATAATACATTCAGCCAATAATGTACAGCTTCTTACTTGTCATGTGTTCTGTTTTTTTTCCTTTTCCTCTACTTGTTATTTCAGACTGATCATTCTCTGAGAGTATATAACGGGCTATAAAAATGAACCCTTATTTACAACAGTTTCTTCTAGGTTTGTTCAATTTGGTATTAATTCATATTAATTTGGCTGCCCTCGTATGCCACTGTCACTAAGTTTGCTTTTGTAGATCTGTGTACTATGTACACATGTGCTCTATAATTATTTTACAGAATTTTATTATTTTAAATACTGTGTTCTCCTCAGAAATTTGCAGTTGTCTGTTGGATTAAAGGTTTCAGTAAATTTGGTAGGTGTTCATAATCCAGCTTATCTGCAGTGCTAAAGCAATCAACAGTAACTTCATAAACATTGATTTATGTCCGCCATTTTGGATTTGAGAACTGTAGACTCACTTTTTTGAGGTGGGGGCAGCAGAAGACATGCTTCTGCTGTACAGATGAGGAACTTGAAACTTTAGCAACTTCAAGTAACACAATTTGCTACAGCTCTACTTCTTAGATAGCTTTTGTCTTTTATTAAGCTGGTAGTAGTTGTTCTACATTTACTCTAAAGCACCAAAAATCTTATTTATGTGATGTTTCAGTAAAAGTCATTATTCATCCATTTTAGTTCTGCTAATGCCAATGGTATAGTTACTTTCTCACTATACATGCTCTTTTGAGATAAATATTTAATTTACTTTATTCAGAAGCCATATGCTCAGCAACATATCATGGGGTAACAATTGTTTATTTCCAGAATGACATAAATTATTTGGAAGCCCTCATTTCACTCTTTCAGTAAACATTTTATTATTTGTGAAAAGTCATTAACTAAGAAGTTATTCATAATTAAACTTTCCATCACTCAGAAAATATTATTTCGGCCTAAGTATCTTTATATCATCATAACTGTAGCTATAATTTTCTTGCCCCAAATTTTCTGAACTAGAAAATAGCTTTGGTTACCAGAGTAATTTGACAATTAAGAAATGAAAACTACTGTCCTGTGAAATTTTCAAGAGGCTCAGTAAATCCCCACAGCAGTGCACATGGTGTGAAGTGTGAATAAAATAATCCACCCAATTTTATTTATATCGCATCATGTATCTTGCTTCCCCATAATGTCATTGCCACTAATTTCAACATTGTTCTCTTCATATAACAATAAATTTAGCTCCTAGTAACCGTTACAGTAACTTCTCCATGGTAGAGTCATTATTATCTATTTTCACCTTAATATCTCAATGTAAGAATTCATAGAGTGCGCTCATCCATTCCACTTTTCTGTGTCAAAGTCACTAATATAAGCAGATCTTACTGTTACAGCCACTCAGTGTGATTACCTCACGAACTTGTTTGGAAAATCTGGGTGTAGTCGTCCACGTAACTTTCCTGTGTGTAAGTGTTAGTAAAGGTTCAGTGACTGGTTTCTTTAAATGCTATTTGCTGGAGATTTATTTTTTGTAGGTGGAATGTCAACTTTATAATAGACACAAGTGGTACACCAGCCTGCCAAAAGACTTGAAACAAATTTCAGTTACTGCTCTTAAAATTAAGTTACAGCATACAAGTAGTGGATAAGCAACACAAATTAGAACTTTCTCGGTACTGTACAACATAGTCCAAAATAAGGAACAGTGATTTTACAATTGCCACACAGCAGAATCCAAAAATTGAATCCTACAAATGGCAACAGTTGCACACTTACTGCAGTGAACTAAACATTAAATAATGATTTCAGTTCCAGATATCACTAAGAATGATTGATGCTTATAATGAAAAACAAATTATGTCCATTTTATGTGCTCATGTAGAACTGACAAAAATTGTTTGTGTAAATATTTTGAAATCCCACTTGTTAAATGTGAACAACAATATTTTAGGGCCATTGACAAATCTAGAAAATGGAAAAAGGAAACTGAAGAGGAGAGAGTGAGTGAGTGAGAGAGAGAGAGAGAGAGAGAGAGAGAGAGAGAGAGAGAGAAGGTAGTGAGTGCACAGAAAGGAGGCAGGATGTGGAAGTGGGAAGGATAGCAGTGTAGGGTTGGCAGTAGATGCTAGTGCTGCGTGTGAGAGAATGCAGGGCATAGTAGAGGCAGGGTAGTAAGCCGCTAGTTGCAGCCTCGGGAGGCTATGCTACGGCTGTGGGGGGAGTGGAGAAAAGTAGAGAAGGGAAAAAGATTCTGCAAACGGACTGTTGGTGTATTAGGTTGTGTAGGGCTGGAGTGGGAGCAGGGAAGGGGATAGAGGAGGTTGAGGTCAGGGGGGTGGTGTGGGTGGAAAGAATCCAGTCAGTGAAGCAGTCATTGAATTCAAGCATGTCATGTTGGGTGGCATGCTCAGCAACTAAGTGATCCAGCTGTCTCTTGGCCTGTTTGGCAGTGGCCATCCATGTGGGACACACAACTCGTTAGTGGTCATGACCATGTGGAACGCCACAAAGGGGTTGCAGATAACTTGGTAGATCACATGACTGCTTTCACATTTGTTCCTGCCTTTGATGGGATGAAGGGCATCTGCATCAGGACTGGACCACATTGTAGTGTGGGTCAGGTTTTGCATCTATTGGCAGATAAGCCCCATGAGACAACTGGTTCAGAGCAGGGGGTATGTAGCCTACCCAACAAGTAATTTCAGGAGTCAATGAGAGGTAGTCCTAGTCAAAACCCTGTTGTTAATTGAAGTATCATGGACACATGATAACAGGAAAACTGTTATGAACTATCATTGATACAATACAAGTCCGCCTATCTTAGCATTTAAAGAAAACTAAATTGTGTGGTTCCCTTAGTCTTAATTCCGTATTTATGTCTTCAAGAATTTATATCCTGCCCTCTGATCATTTTGCAGAAAATAAATCAATTTTCTCCAAGGACTGTGCAAATGCTGCAATTTTGGTGTCTGATATACAGTAGAAAAAACAAAGCCAGTGCATTTTCTATGCTTCTATCACCCACACTAGGGATACTGTATTGCACAGGTACAGTAAGCCCACCAACCTGATTTATGTACTCTCTTCTGTGATCCCTCTTCAGTAGCACATCAGTCTGAAGTCGTGAAGCTGAAAATGTTAATAAGTACAGGATGGTGTTTGCTCAAAAATGTACACACCACCACAATTTTGGTTTCACTTTTCACATATTGTCTTCAAGATCCTGTTGTTGATGACCAATTTATTAACTTCATAGGAAAAACAATTTACTACTCACAGACTACAATTATTAATAATAATTTGGTTTGAAAAATGTCTAGTGATCTAGGACTTTGAAAAAGTACTTGGAATCATTTTATGCATCTGCATTGGCACTAATGCATTTATGGGTACCAACGCAATACTGAACATCATTGTAGATTAACCAAAAAACATAACTAATGGTTCAATCAGTTAATCAAGTAAGCCACCTTATGCTTAACAATTGGAGTAACAGAAGTATAGCAGTCAAAGATGAAATCTATGAAGCACAGAGTCAAAATCTGCAATGTAAAATGTGGCTACTTCTGAACTTTAATGATAATTATCTTGTAAGTTAAATATTTCCACAAGATTTTAACTATGTTAATGAAAAGTTGGAACGCTAGTCTTTACAATGAGTAGAATCATCCTTACCAAATCTATATGTTAGCTCAAATTATTTTCACTGCATTTACTATAGCAAAATTTTTAATCAGACATAACTTTTAATTAACATGGTTTTACACAAAACTGTGTTTTTGCTGTCAGACACTGAAACAACAGTAACAATGAAATCTGACCTAAATAACAAATGGGCAGATTTATGCCTACATCACGTATGAATATTATTAAAAATCAGAACCAAAAGTTGCCCAGAGACAGAAAAGAGAGAAATAAGGTTGTTTGTACAGTTGGGGTGTAATTAGAGTAGATGGAGGATGTCAGCTTGATCTGTCATAGTGTGCCAGGACTGACATATATCAGGCGCAAAACACTGTCACTGAAATGGAGGTTGGAGCTTATCTTCACTGCGCCAGTGTGTATTAACACATAATATTGTCTTCTTGTTTACACCTAACAGAATACTAAGATTGCCAATTTTATTTTTTAATAGCCATATAACAGAGGGAAACATTCCACGTGGGAAAAATGTATCTAAAAACAAAGATGATGTGACTTACTAAACGAAAGCGCTGGCATGTCGATAGACACACAAACATACACACAAAATTCAAGCTATCGCAACCAACGGTTGCTTTGTCAGGAAAGAGGGAAGGAGAGGGAAAGACGAAAGGATGTGGGTTTTAAGGGAAAGGGTAAGGAGTCATTCCAATCCCGGGAGCGGAAAGACTTATCTTAGGGGGGAAAAAAGGACAGGTATACACTCGCGCGCGCGCACACACACACACACACACACACACACACACACACACACACACACACACACACACACATATCCATCCGCACATACCGGTGCTGTTCTGGTACTGCCAACGGCTGAAAGCAAGGGGAAACTACAGCCGTAATTTTTTCGGAGGGCATGCAGCTTTACTGTATGATTAAATGATGATGGCGTCCTCTTGGGTAAAATATTCCGGAGGTAAAATAGTCCCCCATTCGGATATCCGGGCGGAGACTACTCAAGAGGACGTTGTTATCAGGAGAAAGAAAACTTGCGTTCCACGGATCGGAACGTGGAATGTCAGATCCCTTAATCGGGCAGGTAGCTTAGAAAATTTAAAAAGGGAAATGGATAGGTTAAAGTTAGATATAGTGGGAATTAGTGAAGTTCGGTGGCAGGAGGAACAAGACTTTTGGTCAGGTGAATACAGGGTTATAAATACAAAATCAAATAGGGGTAATGCAGGAGTAGGTTTAATAATGAATAAAAAAGTAGGAGTGCGGGTAAGCTACTACAAACAGCATAGTGAACGTATTATTGTGGCCAAGACAGACATGAAGCCCATGCCTACTACAGTAGTACAAGTTTATATGCCAACTAGCTCTGTAGATGACGAAGAAATTGATGGAATGTATGATGAGTTAAAAGAAATTATTCAGGTAGTGAAGGGAGACGAAAATTTAATAGTCATGGGTGGCTGGAATTCAAGAGTAGGAAAAGGGAGAGAAGGAAAAATAGTAGGTGAATATGGATTGGGGCTAAGAAATGAAAGAGGAAGCCGCCTGGTAGAATTTTACGCAGAGCTTAACTTAATCATAGCTAACACTTTGTTCAAGAATCATGAAAGAAGGCTGTATACATGGAAGAACACTGGAGATACTAAAAGGTATCAGATAGATTATATAATGGTAAGACAAAGATTTAGGAACCAGGTTTTAAATTGTAAGACATTTCCAGGGGCAGATGTGGACTCTGACCACAATCTAGTGGTTATGAACTGTAGATTAAAACTGAAGAAACTGCAAAAAGGTGAGAATTGAAGGAGATGGGACCTGGATAAACTGACTAAACCAGAGGTTGTACAGAGTTTCAGGGAGAGCATAATGGAACAATTGACAGGAATCGGGGAAAGAAATACAGTAGAAGAAGAATGAGTAGCTTTGAGGGATGAAGTAGTGAAGGTAACAGAGGATCAAGTAGGTAATAAGATGAGGGCTAGTAGAAATCCTTGGGTAACAGAAGAAATATTGAATTTAATTGATGAAAGGAGAAAATATAAAAATGCAGTAAATGAAGCAAGGAATACAAACGTCTCAAAAATGAGATCGACAGGAAGTGCAAAATGGCTAAACAGGGATGGCTAGGGGACAAGTGTAAGGATGTAGTAGCTTATTTCACCAGGGGTAAGATAGGTACCGCCCTCAAGAAAATTAGAGAGACCTTTGGAGAAAAGAGAACCACTTGTATGAATATCAAGAGCTCAGATGGAAACCCAGTTCTAAGCAAAGACGGGAAAGCAGAAAGGTGGAAGGAGTATATAGAGGGTCTACACAAGGGCGATGTACTTGAGGACAATATTATGGAAATGAACGAGGATGTAGATGAAGATGAAAGGGGAGATATGATACTGCATGAAGACTCTGACAGAGCACTGAAAGACCTGTCGAAACAAGGCCCTGGGAGTAGACAACATTCCATTAGAACTACTGACAGCCTTGGGAGAGCCAATCCTGACAAAACTCTACCGTCTGGTGAGCAAGATCTATGAGACAGGCGAAATACCCTCAGACTTCAAGAAGAATATAATAATTCCAATCCCAAAAAAAGCAGGTGTGGAAAGATGTGAAAATTACCTAACTATCAGTTTAATAAGTCACAGCTGCAAAATACTAACGTGAATTCTTTACAGACGAATGGAAAACCTGATAGAATCCGACCTCGGGGAAGATCAGTTTGGATTCTGTAGAAATGTTGGAACACATGAGGCAATACTGACCCTACGATTTATCTTAGAAGAAAGATTAAGGGTCTAGCATTTGTAGACTTAGAGAAAGCTTTTGACAACGTTGATTGGAGTACTCTTTCAAATTCTGAAGGTGGCAGGGGTAAAATACAGGGAGCGAAAGGCTATTTACAATTTGTACAGAAAGCAAATTGGCAGTTATTAGAGTCGGGGGGTATGAAATGGAAGCAGTGGTTGGGAAGGGAGTGAGACAGGGTTGTAGCCTATCCCCGATGTTATTCAATCTGTATATTGAGCAAGCAATGAAGGAAACAAAAGAAAAATTCGGAGTAGGTATTAAAATCCATGGAGAAGAAATAAAAACTTTGAGGTTCGCCGATGACATTGTAATTCTGTCAGAGACAGCAAAGGACTTGGAAGAGCAGTTGAATGGAATGGACAGTATCTTGAAAGGAGGGTGTAAGATGAACATCAACAAAACCAAAACGAGGATAATGGGATGTAGTCGAATTAAGTCGGGTGATGCTGAGGGAATTAGATTAGAAAATGAGACAATTAAAGTAGTGTTGTGTACTTACTTCACGTAGTCAGCGCGTACACAACTTTCCCACTAGAATACGCCCCGCTAAGCACAATAGCGCAGGTGCAGCGCTCGTCCATCTGCGCACTACGAGATGGCATTGTCTTAGAGACAGACCAAATTCTGCTTCCGCCGATCTGCGTATTAATATGTAACACAGCCAATGAGATTGCTGCTAACATAGAACCTGTTCTCCTCGCGGAATACACTCGCGCAGTGATACCTGAACGCTCGAGGTATTATAACGAGTGTACAGACCTCCGATTAGTCAGTCTGCATGAGTCTGCATTTGCCTGTACCAGTCTATAGTCAAGTTTCAGTAGGTACTGGGAGATGAAGAAGCTTGCACAGGATAGAGTAGCATGGAGAGCTGTATCAAACCAGTCTTAGGAATGAAGACCACAACAACAACATATAAATTCAATTTTCTTGTCTTTTCCTTTGCTATATGTGTAAAATTTGTAGGAACAATCTAAAGAAATAACTTAAAATTGTAAGATTGAAATAAACAAATGACACACTTTTTGCACAAAAAAGGAAATATATACAATAAAAATAAAATTTGTTAAAACCTATGGCTGGAAAGGGTAGTTAGCATGCCCTCAAACAGCTTGCTCCTCCCCTCTGTGGAAGGATCATAATGTCCTTACCTTGAATTTTCGGGGAGGGGGGGACCTTGGATACCACTGGAGCAATTTATGTCTGCTAATAGTAATACAAATAAGATACAGTGTTAAGCCATGTTGTTAATGACATGTCATATCCACAGTTCTAAATATGTGTTACTCAGTGAATGTAGTTGATAGTTTTTTATCTGTGTTATTTCTCTGAAATAACATTCTTTCTTAAAACAGTTAAGAATATCAGTTAATTGATGGACAACCTATAGCTTGTCACCTTTGTTATACCTCAGGAAAATGAAGAAAAGTGGCGGAATAAATTTATAAGCTTTTGAAACTTTAGGAAAATACTCATACGAGATGTAGTAGTGAGAAACATAAAAGTTCCCTCCCCTAGTGGACGAGCATCTGCCCCACCCATTAATTCACAATATTGTTCACAGCTTAAATTTAAAAACTGAGTGCGCAACACATGTGACACTTATAAGCTAAATTGTTCTGTATGTCAAAATTTTACATTGGCCAAACTTGTAGCAGTTTCAACACATGAAAACATGAACACACGGATGTTTTCAGTCTCAACATTCTAAATAAGTCAACTTTCACTACTCACTTGGCCCAACACAGATAAGCATTGAAGAAAACTTAGAGATATTGTTTGCTGATAAAGGAGTACAGATTTTTTTTTTAAAGGAATTAGAAATATGCAACCACTTTCACAATAAACCTGACTGCATACTGAATGATCAACTGGAATTATAAGACCAAGAGTATCTCTAAAATTTGATACAACTCCTCTAATTAGAAATAATAAGAATTTTCTTTCTGATAATTTATTTGCCGTTATCCACACCTTTCAAACCTAAATAACTAAATGTCTAACTGTATAAAATTATCTGTAGTATAAATAAGTACCTTTGAAGTAACTCCAGAAGTGTGCCACATCTGTGTACACACACGGACCAGGACTCGACCATGGACTTACCACTTATCACAAGTCCAAGCATGACTCACTGCCAGACCCAAACTTCCATGTCATCACTCACGTGGCTACAACCTGTACTTTTACGTCCATTATGTATATTCCTCTACAGGAGAGACATTCTACATGGGAGTTGCTTGTCTGGTGTTGGAGGATAAATATGATATTGCAGTGCCTGTGTTATTCCGAATTATGATGCATATGGGTGTTAGGGTGTGGCCACAAGTTGTGTTTGGATAGCCAAATGGTTAGGTGACCACTTGCAATAAGCGAGAAATCCGAGTTCGAGTCCTGGTTGGGCACACATTTTCACTGTAATCATTCCATTATACAGCAGAGTCTGCTTTCAGCAGGGAGCGGCCTGGACGTCATGTTTACATCCCTGCCACGTTAGCACACATGTGGTGTTGTTGCAATTTATAGCCGGCTCTCTGCAGCTTACTTCCTTTGATGCACCATGACACTGACAACGAAGATCGACATTGACATTCAGTTTTATGGTAGAGTATGTGCAACCGAAAGCATTAGACTACGAAGTCTTTCGCGATGGAGTCCTTGCATAAAAAGTTCTCTGTTTACTTGCCGCATCAAATTTGGATAAAATCCTGAGCTTTCAATGACTACATCTGTCATCTTCGTCAGTGGTAAAACTGACTGTCGTGGACTGGTGAGGCTTCCGCTTTTACAAGCGGTGGACAGCTTCTCATGGGCTGGATGACGTCACGGTGAAAACGGCATGTACGGAGGTGGCGGCCTCTATGTTATTGTTAAATAAACATGAGATTCTGTTCGATGAAACAAATACTTGCTCATGCTTCAAACTATTGGGACTAATTTCAACTGCTTCCCTGATGACAGAATATGTGAATATAATTTCAGCAGACTCCAGATATGCACTCAGCAATGCATGGAAGCGCGCAGTTGATAAAGAAATAGCGCAGAGGGAGACTTCTTACATTCCTTGCAGTTCTCTGCCTGTTGAGATGGATGGCACTGCAAGCAACGCTGGACAAAGCATGCAGACAAAATCTATAGACATAGAGGCCGCCACCTCCCGCTGTTTTCACCGTGACATCCAGCCAATGAGAAGCCATTCAGTGCTTATAAAAGCGGAAGCCTCACCGGTCGATGACAGTCAGTTTTACCCCTGATGAAGATGACAGAGATAGTCATCGAAAGCTCGGGATTTTATCCAAATTTGACACAGCAAGTAAACCGAGAACTTTTTATGCAAAATCATTAGACATTGAACAGTTTTTACGTGAGCAGTGTGGTCTACATGGAACCTGTGAGTGACGCAACTTGTGAAAAGTTCTCAAAAGGACGAGCAACCTTCAGTTCAGCCACATTGGTCATGTGAAAGCGGAACATTCAGATCTAGGCCAGAGGATGGCCTGTGTGTTCAAGTTGCCAATTGAGGTGGTAGCAGAGATGGTGATCACAGCATTGAGGTTCTGTGGCACTGTGATAAGACATATGCTGGAAAGATGGGCACACTATACCATGTACCCCATTCTGAAGGAGTACACCAGCTGCACATCGACCTTACTGACATTGGCTGATGCCACGCCGTTGTAATTTCCAACAGCGACTTCTCAGATCAACCAGTATGCAATGTCACATCATGCAATTGCTGACAGGGTGAGGAGAAGATGTCACCCAACCTAACCATGCTCCAACTGACTTACATGGGGGTCCTTGAAACTGCTCCATCTGATCGGCCACCAACAGAAGTGTTGCCTTGAGTTGACACTGAGCAGCTTCTGATGCTGTGACAGGGCACTACAAATCGACATTCTGCACTGTCAGAACAAGCCCCGACATCAGCTTTGCAATGCAAGGATGGAACAGCCCTCCAGGAGAGTTTGGCTACTGTAGACTTGGTGGTGATAACTGCTTTTCTTCCTAATGGCAACAACCCCCAGTTGTAGTCGATACCTACATGTCAAAAAACAATGGGCTCCAAAGTGACAGAAGAAATGTCGACTGGCTGTATCCTATACCTGCAGCAGAAAGTTTACAGAAGACAAAGATCTCAATGGTGATGACCTTTCCCAGTAGGAAGATATGATTGTCGGTTCCGCTGACAGGATTCGATCAGTAGCAGATTCGAATGAGATCTCTCATAGTGCCACACTTCTGGATGAAGGGCAGCAGATGAATTCAGTATCTGATTCAGTCACGACTGTATAACAACCTTCAGCTACCCCATTAATTCTGAGCGATATTTGTCAGCCCACGCAGGCAGGCTTACATTGCAATGTTGAGGATGTGATGTCTGTTGCAATGGCTGAAGTGATTGCAGTTGCTTCACATCACAACAGTTATACACCAGTGAACATAGGAGGACATCCATTGTTGACAGTGGGACCTTCTTCCAGTCTCCCAACATGCATCAACAATACCTCCTCCCAATGCCAGACCTATCGGATTGGCACCATCAGTCTCATTTCCAACTGTCCTATGGTCAAGCTTCTTGTGTGTTGCAGATCTCTTACATCACACTCCTCCAGGACGTGTGCATCGAAAAGTTTCCGTCTATTCCTGGATATGACATTTATAAGTGCAGTGCACAGATAATGACAGTGGTATGGTCATTCCCGTGAAGGAAGAAGGAAGGCATCGTGATCTGTGGTGTGACCTATTGAACATCAGCACAAAGACTTGGTATCACATACTAGGGTGTCAGGATTGTGAATGTGTATGCCCTCCATCTTGTATGTACAAGAGGAGAGACAGCTTCAGATTTTATGTGGAGGAGGTTGCATCCTTATTGGAGGGATGCTACAATCGTATAATCCTAGGGGCGACTTCAATCTTGTCCTGTCACCACAGGATCAAATATCACACTTCAGCACATACAGAGAACTGCAACGCTTGGTGTACGACCTTCATCTCGTCGACACATGGCAGAGTATCCACATCAACAGACACAGCTGCACGTGTTACCAGGCACTGAGTGAATCACCTTGAGTGGGTCTAGGTGTCCCAAAAACCTATGGTGGCAACGCTTTATGTTGGGATGTGGCCAGCAGCCTTTACAGATGATAATGCCAACCTCTGCGCCATCTCCCTCCACAGAGGGAGTACTTGTAAGGTGAACATAGCACTCCTGGAAGATCCAAAGTGTCAGCAGAAGTCAGTGTAGTCCTGGAGGGACTCAGAGCCACCACTGGATCATGGAAAGAAAAGTCAGATGCCACCTCTATCGTGTAGCACCTGCATTGTGGCATCTGAAGATGAATTACAGTCGAGGGGCTGTTGGTTGGCAATAACACATCATAGAATATCTGCTGCAGGAGATTGCAAGCAATCTCCAGATGTCATCCACCCAACCTTCATCATCAAGACGTCAGGCTAAGATCACAATGCTTACATGTTGTCTCAAGGGCGCACACTCTGTCATGACTAGCTTTGGCATGAACCGCCAGCCCTGCATCTCATTATCCATTAACGTTGCAGATGTTGCAGAGCAATGCTCTCCGTGCAGGATGTGTCAGATGTCCAGCTCCTGATGGCCCAAAAGGATATTTCCGAAGCCTTCTTGGATCACTACCAGTGGTTCTACATTGTGGAAGACCAGGATGCAGATTAAGTCTTCTGCTTGCTACCTTGTATCCTTAATGTCAATGCCGCGGCAACATTCACAAACCCCACAATGGTGGAGGATGTCATCGATGCCCTGAGGAAATGGGCCACCAACAAATCGCTGGTCCCAGATGGTCTGCTGAAACGAGTTCTATCATACATTCCATGACATTATGATGCCCCAACGGGTTACGATATTTCAAGAACTGATCGACCCTGCAGTGCAGTTGCCACCTGCCTTTGTCGACAGAGTCCTTGTATCAGTCCGCATGCCATTTATTGGATGGTAAGTTTACCATTACTAGCCTTTTATGCTGAACAGCAATTCAAGATATTTACAAGAATTCTGGCTGCCAAAATTCAGAATGTCCTGCACCGTGCCCTTCTCTCAGCGTACAGACGGTGCTCAGCAATTACCACTACGTCATCACACTGGCAGAGGCATGTCCTGTGAGTAGAGCCTTTGTGTCTGTGGACTGGCCACACTTTTGATAGCATATGCCACGATTATCTTGAGGAGGTGCTGCAACAGCTACATTTGCCGTAGGCCTTCATAAACAGTCATGCATCTTCTGTGTGGTGCAACTTCACAGGTTACAATCAGTTGTCATATATCTCTATCACCTGCTCTGTGAGACAAGGTTGCCCCTATCAGTGGTTATGTATGCCATTGCCATAGAGCCACTGTTCAATGGAATATGATGCTGATGCCAGCTGCAGGGACTTACCATACCTTTTGTCTCCCAAGCATATGCGGACAGTCTTTTATTTTAAGTGTGTTCACCAGCTGCTATTGTAAGGTCACTGGACTGGATTGCCCAATTCAGTGCCATAGCCGAAAGCTGCTTGAACTTGGGGAATTTGAAGTGATGGTAATCAGCAGCAGCTGACCAGAAGGGAAATTGGCCCACATCCACTTTGGGATACTATGAAATGTTTGGTGTTATCTTTACATGAGACACTCATGCCTTACCTATAGTCATCTAATACAACACATACATACAGATGTCTGTAGCAACTTGCTGCAATCTTTGAACATGGTACACTAGGTGGCTTATATCGAAATGTATCTGGGAAGATGATACTTTTGGCCATGGTCCTCCTGATGGTTGGTTGGTCGATTGGTTGATTGGGTTTGAAGGGACCAAATAGCAAGGTCATCAGTCACTTGTTTCAAAGGCGGTCAATTTGGATGGATTTACGTCTCAGAAGAGTCATAACAGTAAAAGGCTAAAAAATGTAAAAGTGCTGTCGTGTTGTTGATGGTGAAAACAAAAGGAGGGAATTCAGCAAGTGGGCAACCCCAAGGCTATGCTAGAGGCAAGAAATATCCCACCTCTGATGCAGTACAGGCAAGACCACCAGCTATTCAAAAGCATTCAACCTCTAGAATGTAAAAGTGTGTATTGTGAAAAGGAGTCTAACCAAATCTAAAAGGTGATGAAAACAGAGCAAATGGGAGAGAAAAGAGGATCTTGGCCAGGTAGGGGAGTCGGGAAGCTCCAAAACACAGCGTACAGTGCGACACCCCAACCCTCACCGCCCTGCCCCTACTCCAGAGGGAGAATAAAAACCTCTGAACTGAAAATAAAAACCACTTTCATGGAGAAAACTGAGAACCAGTTCAACCATCTGGGAATCATCTGCGTACTAAGTACAGACTTCCCCGCACTTTACCTTTAATATTGACAGAGCCAAAAGAAGGGGCATTCCACCAAAATGTGGGCTACTAACTGGAAGGCTCAACAACCACAAATTGGGGGTGGCTCATTATGCAAAAGAAAACCATGGGTCATCCTGGTATAGCCGATGCAGAGACGACACAGAGTGGTAGAGTCCTTTCGGGAGAGGCAGAAGGAAGAACGCCACGGGACAGGTGTCACCCTCATTGGATGAAGTTTATTATGCAGGGAGGTAGTCTCCCAGGAGTTGGCCCATGATTGTGTGAAGTGGGATTTGATATGAAGCCGTAAATCCACTGCAGGAGGGGTTACAGAGAAGGGGGGGGGGGGGGGGGGGGGTAAATGACTGGCCCCCCCTCCCCAGCCAAACGATCAGCAAAAAAGATCAGCAAGATGGTCATGGATGGCCGAGACCAAGGGATGACACGAAAAACATCAGTCAAGAGCCTGAAGGCCACTCACTGTGTACGTACATAACAAAATGTGGTTGAGTTGGGAAATCGCCATCAATTCCACAGTAAACACCCCACATTCAGTTGGAAGGAGATGATATTCCATGCCAACAGAGGATGTGAAGGCATACCCCACATGATCAACATATTTAGAGCCATCGATGTAAAAAGCAACAGCATCCCGAAACTCCCATAAAATGCGGCGGAAAAAGCAACGGAACACCATTGGGGGGGATGGAATCGTTTGGACCTCAGCAGAGATCCATCCGAATCTGGGGCCGAGGAACTAACCAAGGAGGGGTGTTGTGGAGGGATCATGGGAGACAGGACAAAGAAGGAAGCTGAAAGTCACAGTGAAGAGACGCAAGGCGGAGCCCAACTGCTAACCCGCCCTAGGGCAGGAATCAAGTGAGCGACGTTCTTGGTCTGGGAACGGGATAGAATAGGAAGGATGAGTGGGAGAGGAATGGATAACGATTGCATAAGAAACCAGAAGCTGGGACCGCCGAACAGAAAAGGGGGGGGGGTTGCATCCCAGCTTCAACGAGTAGACTATCAACAGGGCTAGTAGGGAAGGCACCGGTGGCCAAACGGATACCACTATGGTGGACCAGATCCAGGAGGCACAGTGTAGGAGCAGCAGTTGAACCGTAAACTTGACAATCATAGTCCAAGTAAGACAGCACTAAAGCCCGATAAAGGCGGAGAAGAGTGGAACAATCTGCACCCCAGGAGGTGTGAGCAAGGAAGTGACAAACATGGAATTTACGGAAACATCTTATCTTCAGAAGTCCGATATGAGGCAGCCAAGTGATCCTGTTGTTGAAAAGAAGGCCCAGGAAACAAAACTGTGTGAGGACAGGTAATCATTGTGCATTGAGGTACAGCTCTGGATCAGAGTGGGCCATATTACGGTGACAGAAGTGGACCACCCATGATTTTAAAGGAGAGAATTGAAACCCGTGTGAGAGGGTTCATGCAGAAGCATGCCGTATAGCACCCTGGAACTGCCGCTCTGCAGAGGCCATCGAAGAGGCATTAACCCAAATGCAGAAATCAGCCACAAACCAAAGGACCAACGAATGCCACAAGCCCATCTATAGCAATGTGGAAAAGAAGTACACTCAATACGCAACCCTGTGGGATGTAGGACATCATCAACACAACCAAACAAAGAGATAGAAAAAATGACCTGTGCAGTATATAGAGGCCAATCAGCACGTTGGAAGGACCAACAAGGTAACCTGCCCATCGGGGAGTGGGAAGGGAGTGACAGAATCAACGGGAAGGGGTCACTATCACAAAGGTCATTATATGGTGACCAGTGTAATTAAGGGAGGAGGGAGGGAGAAGAAATGAAGATCAATGGCAGAAAAGGTGCCTTCTTAATGACAGCTCCCTTACCCATTTCAGTACCATTCATGCTACAAGTTGTGTTCTGCAAGAAACTGGTCTATGAGGAGACCCCAACTAGATGGAAATGCACTGCCCCACAAGGGATGATGAGCATTAAAATCCCTGAGAAGAAGGAAGTTGCTGAAGAAGGGCAGTTAAGGCAGCAGGTGTTGAGTCCTCTCAGGCGGGTGATAAATATTGCAAACTGTTACTCCAGAGACCAGGTGGACCCTAACAGCAACCGCTTCCAATATAGTTTAAAGAGGAATCCACATGCTAGCAACGTCTGTACGGACCAACGTACAAACTCCACCAGGGGCCGACCCCGTTTCAACAGAAAGCACGGAACCCACGGAGGGTTGGTGAGTGATCATCAGTAAAATGAGATTCCTGCAGAACCACACAAGCAGCAGAGTAAAACAAAATGAGGGATTTCAACTCCAGAAGGTGATGGTAATATACATTACAATTCCATTGGATAATCACAGAATGACGATTCAAATTGGGGGTGAACAGGCGAAAGCCACTCATGCGACTGGGTCACCATCCGTCTCCGACAAGGAGGGGGCGACATCCATGAACAGCAGGCCAGAGTCAGGTTGCGAAAGTGGGGACGGGACTGCTGGTGACACCAGAGGCTCCATGTCGTGGGACTTATGTTTCTTCTTCTTTTCTGTTTGAGATTGATGGCGGCTGTGCTGCAAAAGGAAGCAAGCTGCAGCAAGATCTGGAACAGAAAGAGAGTGGGCAACCTGGGGGCCCACAGACTGTGGTTCTCATGGTGGGTGTGGTCGTCATGTGGCAGCAGACCTTTTGCCTGGAAGATGCTGGGAAGGGGGGGTTCCCAGGTGGGCTGCCCTTGACCGGCAGACGCCAAAGAAGTGGACACTTCTCCAGCTGGGGAGGGGGAGCAGTGCCCAGAGGGGAGGATGTGGGAACTGCAGGGGAGGAGAGGAAGAGGGGAGGAGATGGGTTTGGGACTGGGGTAAGGAAGGGGAAGGAAGGGGTGAAGATGTAACTAAAGCACAGCTAGACGTCATTGGCAGAGGATGAAGATGTTCATACTTCTCATGCGCCTCAGTGTAGATTAGACGATCAAGGGACTTCTAAGAAGGGAAAGAAGATACAGGAGTGTAAGCCGGGCAATCTGGAAAACATGGAGAATGATTGCCATGACAATTAACACACTCAGGAGGGGGAACACAGGAACTCCCCTCATGGAGTGGATGTCCACAGTCACCACAAAGAGGGGTCTGCAAACAGTGAGAA
Organism: Schistocerca cancellata; assembly: GCF_023864275.1. Classification (NCBI taxonomy): domain Eukaryota; kingdom Metazoa; phylum Arthropoda; class Insecta; order Orthoptera; family Acrididae; genus Schistocerca; species Schistocerca cancellata. Next base: position 76,769,747 of record NC_064627.1, on the reverse strand, counting down.
GACATGTGACCAAAATGCAAGCACTTAAAACATCTCATAGGTGGTGGGATGTCCGGCTTCATGTCACAATGATAAACCATAATCTTGACCTCAGGGAGGGTATCCCCTTCAAAGGCCAGGATAAATTCACCAGTATCAATGCAATTGTCCTTCAGGCCCTTCTGAAAATGGCGAACAAAGTGAATATGCCAAACAAAGTGAACACCCCGCCGTCCTAAATTGTCCTTAAGTTCCTCGTCAGTTTGAAGAATTAGGTCTCTGTGAAAAATTACACCTTGAACCACATTCAAAGACTGGTGGGGGGTAATGGACACAGGAATTGTGCCAAGATGGTCACAAGCACAAAGGCCACAGACTGGGCAGCTGAAGCAGTTTTGATCAACAACGGACCTGACCGCATCTTGCTCAGGAAGTCCACTTCGCCAAACTTGTCATCAATGTGTTCCGCAAAGAATAAAGGTTTGGTATTGGTGAAAGTATCCCCATCCGTGCTGGTGCAAACCAAATAGCGGGGGAAAGGTTTCGCCCCTAGCCGACGAGCCTGACCATCCTCCCAGGACATAGCCATTGATAGGAAGGCCGAAGGGGCAGAAGAAGCAGCACGAAAAGAATCACTTCCATTCAAAGAGACGGCTGTAAAGGATGGCCAGAGTCCTGGACCCATATGCGTTTCATGTGCATAGCATCTGCCCTGATACCACCCACTCCGATCAGGGGCTCTCCCCACAGGCACCACCTAGCCACAGCTAGGGCTGTCTGGCACATGGCCATTGCCGCGAGTTCCAATGCTCCAGGATGACAAGCAACCACTCTTATGCTTACATGAGGTGGTCACAGCTCAGGTATCAGAAGTGTGATCCCTGTGTTTTCAGGGAGCTCAGCCAAAGGGTACATAGCGACCCCACCACACAAGCTGGCTACCATGCTGGCTATGTACCTTAGCATCAGACAACGACATAAAGGAAAAGGTGGAAGGAATGAGGAGGGCACACGCCCAAGACACTAGGTAAGGTGCTCTTCCCCAAATGGCTCACACTATGGAATAGAAATTTAGTAATGAAGGTCAAACCACAGAGAGGGCCCAGAGAATGCCAAAAGTATGAGGTAATTACTCAACAAAACCAAATCTCAAAGCCAACATAAGCAGGAGGATAGCAGGGCTACCTAAACAAGGACAGCAAGAGAGGGAGAGGAGAGGGTAGAGAGGAAGGGGCAAGGACAGGAAAGGAGGGGAAGGGAAAAGAAATGCAGACCGGGACAGAAGGAAGGCTGGAATATTTCGGGGCCCAGTGGTCACCGCACACATACTCACGAAATGACTGTGAGCCCCCTGGGGGGAGGGGGGTCCTCCTGATGCCAAGGTGATAGCCCACAGTTTACAAGCAGTCTTTGTTTCTTTTCCAAAAGAAGGAATGGTTGTCAAAGTGCAATATGACACTCTTCCTATGACAGAGGGCAATCTCGGAACAGTCAATGTGTGGGTTAGGGCAGCTGCCTTATATGTTGCCACGATGGTGTGGAACTACCGCCAGGACAGCTTCACATGTACTTTGAACAACTGGCCCCCTCCTCTCACAAACCACCCACTGCAGTGGCACATATTTTACCACCACTGTCTCACTTAAAGGAATTTTTTGTGGACTTCAGGTATGTCAACGCTGACCTGCTAAGTGAATGAATGCAGAGGGACCCTATGATGTTAACTGCCATATGATGTAAGGTGTCACGTATAATTTTATATATATAAATTTTCGGTGCCTACAGTGTTACGTCTTTCAGTGTCACACAAATTTTTATTTTTAAAGGGGATCACTTAAGACTATTTCCATGGGTTCGCCGCTCAAATTTCTCCCTCATATCACAAAATTGTCGTCTGATGTAGTACAAACTGAAAAAATAAATTCCTTTTAAAGCACAGTTTCGTATACAATTTATATTCAAAACCTTACACCTGTGTCACAGAACAAATCCTACATCGAGAATATTTTACACAAGTTTAAGGGAAGAAATGTTTCCGATAATTACTACAGTATTTAAAGAACATCAAAATATGAACAGGCTGAAATAAACAAACAGTACATGAGACTATGTTAATCAATTCAACTGTAAAAAGCTAAGGAGCATATTATTAGCAAAATGAGAAATATGCAAAAGTGAAATGCCAAAATGAGCACTTCTCAATTGGGAGTAAATCAAAACAATCAGAATGACTGAAAGAGAGCACAATAACATGAGCTACAAACGAATAAGAGCTAAGCAAATAAAAGAATAAGCAAAAATGAGATTCCAACCCAATGAGCCTGGCCGAACTCTGTCGGCAGTTATGTACGGTTGCGCTAGTGGCAGCAACTCACGACCCATACGCAACACGCGCGCCTTCTATCACAATGCACTCTTAGTGCTTGCGGCGGCGTCTAGGGCTTGTACGCAAGTTGTGTGATTGCTGTCGCAGGTCGACCCTTAATCGATGATGTTACAGAGGCTATACCAGAAACCCAACTGAAAGCTGTCTACCCTCTGTTACTTGGCCAGTGTTCTGGCATCTTGTGCATGGTTCTCTTAATTCCAATGCCAGAGTGGCCTGGTATTTGGTGGTCAACCATAAAAATATGAATTGCCAGAGAGACTGTTTCATATGTATGGCTGATTCTCTGTTATGTCCCCAGTGCTGTCTACCTGATGCAGATGAACACCGTCTGGAATATGAGTCCACTGTGGAAGTTGATGAGACTGTTGTAGGGTCCTCTGCTGAATGAGGACCAAAATCAGTGACTTCAACATCTCTTCTTATCCCAAATATGACATTTTATCCATATCCTTAGATGAATGCAGTGATAGTTGCTTGTACTTGCAGTTAAAAGGACTTCGGTGGAACGCCTTGCTTATTTTGAATTAATTAATGTAAAAGAATGAGAATACTGTTTTATTCAGTGATTACTTCAATATTACATTATAACTAATTACAACTCTGGAAAATCACAAAAGGATTTCTTGCTTTGTTCTAAGGTTTTATTACTTTGGTACCCTGGATGGAGACAGTAAGAAAATTATGAAACATGTCCGGTGAAATGTTCAAATTAGCACTCCTGATTTTATCATGTGTACTCCCCTCCTCCTAACACCAGAAATTTTGTGAATTAGGTTTCCTTTACAACTAGAGACAGGGTGCAACTTGACATCTGAAATACTGAATTGTCTATACTGTGCACCTAGATGTAGTTATCATCAGCATAGTTCCTTGAAACTTTCACCAGAAAAAGCAGTTGGAGGACTCATATCTTTAGCACACAATGCTACACACTCCCCTGTTGTTCATTTTTTATTACAACCAGTATTCCTGGAAGATCCATGTCAATGTAAGTTTTCTTACAAATGTGTGTGGCTTTCAGTGAGTGGTAACCGACTGGAAACACAATAATGCAAAGTAGTATATATGCAGTATGTATGTAGCAGACTTGCAGTTTTCATCCACAATCTGAATTTATCCCATACTTCAATGTTTAGATCCCCTATTTACTTCAATATGTACACTTTGGTTTTAGTCTTCCTCCTCGCTGCATTGGCTCTCTCCTGCAGCATTACTTACACATAAATGAGAAGACATTACTGGATGTGGTCAAGCACTATAGACGTGCTAAATGTGTTTGGAGTGAAACATGATCTAGGGGGTAATGAAAAAAGTTTCTGACATACTAGAATAGGACATCAAAACAGCTCCATAGTGACAGCTGAAAATTTCTTCCATACCAGGATTTGAACAGAGATTTCTCATTTTACACGATTTGTCACCTTAACATCCAGCTATTAGAGCATGTTTCCTATCTGACCCAAATCTCCATATGCTGGACACTACACAGTAGTGTACCCAATGTGTTATTCTTTGCCTGTAGGTCTACTACAATCCTGTGGGCTATCTGACATAGAATATTGGCCTTTCAGTCCAAATGCACTGTCAGGCACATATATTTATAAAGGTGTTGTGTCTGTTCTTTTGGTCACACATCCGAAAGAACAGACATTATATGTGGTTTAGGCAGGCTATCAAGTTAGGGTGTGGTCACCTAATGGTTGGTTGGTTGGTTGGTTAAAAAGAGGGGGGAAGGGACCAAACCATGAGGTCAACAGTCCCTTGTTCCTAATGAAACAATGCCACAAGTGTGAGGATAAACCAGTTGAGACATATAACACAAAACGGAAAGAAAGGAAAAACCACAAGAACAAAGGAAAGGCAAAGAACACTAAAAGGAACAAAGGAGGACAAGAAAACAACATAGACGCTAGAAACAGAAGAGAGAAAAACAAGAACACAGATTACAGTGGCTGGCCAACCGCGAGAATAAAAAGGAGAAGCCAGCCACTCTGCAACACATTAAAACCTCCACCCTAAAGCACTAGCATGGAGGATGCAGAGGGACAAAGGACATGCGCTAAAACTTAGATCAAATGACGAAACCCACCCTCACGAATAAAATGTAGAACTAAATCAGTCAATGAGGCATTGTCAGATAAAATGAGCAGCAACGAGTCCGGTAACCCGAGATTTCGTTGCTGGGTAGTCGAATTGGGACAATGCACCAGAATACGGCCCACTGCCAACTGGGTGCCGCACCAACACTGAGGCGGGTCTTCACTGTGCAAGAGGTAACTGTGGGTTGCCCAAGCATGGCCAATGCAGAGCCAGCAGAGGACAACTGATTCCCTGCGAGAGGACTCCAGGACCCAATCCGACCTAACCCAACCGCTGACTCCAGGACCCAACCCGACCCAACCCAACCGCTGACACACCATACATTCCAGCAGCTTACAAACAATGTTGGTGAGGCTGATGGGCTGATAGCTATCCACATCAAGCGGGTTTCTACCAGGTTTGAGCACTGGAATGACGCTGCTCTCCTGCCATTGCAATGAAAAGATGCCATCGCACCAGATCCGCTTGAAGATGATGAGGATATGTCACTTGTAGTCGGATGAGAGATGTTTAATCATCTGGCTGTGGATCCTATCTGGTCCAGGAGCTGTGTCGGGGCAATGTGCAAGGGCACTGAGGAGCTACCACTCTGTAAATGGGGCATTACAGGATTCACTGTAGCGTCTAGTGAATGAGAGGACATTCCCTTCCAGACATCGTTGGATAGTGCGAAAGGCTGGGGGGTAATTCTCTGATGCAGAGGCTTGCGCACAGTGCTCAGCAATCGTGTTTATGTCAGTAGATAACATAAATGGCGTGTTAACACCGGGAACACCTGTTAGGATCTGGTACCTGAAAACACATTTGATCTTTGCCCAGACTTGGAAAGGTGATGTATGGTCGAGACTTATCTCACCTAACACTCCTGCTTCAGTAATCTGATAAGTCGGGGTACGCAGGCACGGAGCTGTTTAAAGGCTATGAGGTGCTCCATGGAAGGGTGCCACGTATGCTGCTGTAAAGCTTGCTGATGCTCCTTAATTGCTTCAGCGACTTCCGGTGACCACCAAGGGACTGCCTTATGCCTCCGGCACCCTAAAGAGCGAGGGATCGCGTTTTCTGCCACAGAAACAATTGTGCTAGTCACCTGCTCAACAATCACATCGATGTTGCTGTGTGGGGGAGATTCAGTGCTGACAGCAGAGGTGGAAGTTCCCCAGTCTGCCTTGTTCAAAGCCCATATGGGCAGGCGTATGTGTGCCTGATGCTGGGGCAGTGACAGGAAGATGGAGAAGTGGTCACTACCACACAGGTCATCATGTGCTCTCCATTGGAGAGATGGGATAAGTCCTGGGCTGCAAATTGATAAATCAGTGGCCAAGTAACTACCTGGTGCCACACTGAAATGTGTGGTGGACCCAATATTTAAGAGGCAGAGGTAAAATTGCGTCAGTAAAGTTTTGACATCTCTGCCTCGGCCAGTAACCAGGGTACCATCCCACAAGGGGTTACGGGCACTAAAATCTCCCAGAAGTAGGAAAGGTTTAGCGGGTTGATCAATCAGTGCAGCTAATATATTCAGGGGTACTGCACCATCTGGAGGAAAACATACACTGCAGACAGTTTCACAAGCTGCAACATTGTCGTGAATAAAACAGTTTCCTTTAATTTACATCTATGGTCACAAACTTTTTGTTAACAGACTACCAGTTTCAGTCTTAAATGACCATCATCAGATCTGCAGCAAAAATGGGAAAAAACATAAATACACTCACAGATTGTCTACAGCTTAAAAACAATAAATAGACCATAATGGAAAGTACTACTGACAAATATATGCATTTGTGCACTTTAAGTATGAAGAGGCATACCTGTTTTATAGAAACAATGTCATAATGTACTGTAGCCATAGTGGCATCGTCAAATGTTAATTGCAAAATCAGCACCAGCATCGTCAAATACATATAAATAACATCATATGCATGAGTCATGTCAGTAGCAGTACTGTTCAAAACAAGCTGCCGTACAGTAGCCACAACATGTTGGTGTTTTCAGTTCACCAGATGTCGCTAATGTCTGCATACACTAGTTTTCAATAATTACTTGAACAGCTCAAAATAAAGGGGGATACAATAGTTGAAGTCTGTAATGAGCTTATAACGTGTAAAAGGCATTACAGTAATAAAAAGCTATGAAATAGAAGACGACAAAAGTCGGATAATTATTTTGGGGTCAAAAACAGTGCTGAGCTAGCAAATACAATCAAGGGTATACATATACCAAACAATGCGACATTAGCATCCTTGGATCTAAAAAATCTTTACAGTAAAAGAAACTATTGACATTCTTGGACGTAATCTCCTGTGCCACAACAAGATTAGTACTGCAGAGTGTACAGAAGTAATTGAATTTCTAGATTTTGTCTTAGCTTCCAATTTTTTTTACCTTCAATGAAAAAATTTATTATCAAAAAGATGGGCTTGGGATGGGTAATTGCCTCCTTTGGCAGATATTTTTATCAATGATTTAAAATGTAAATTATTTGCCAAGTATCCACAGCTTAAAGATAAAATGATTTATTACAAACGGTATGTTGATGACATTTTATTACTGATAGAAGGTGACACCAGTAAAGTCAACACATTTGCCCAAGCAATAGGCAGCATGCACCTAAAAATAACTTTTACCACTGAAACTGAAGAAGATGGCTCCATTAACTACCTTGACCTTACTATTAGGAAAGGTAACAACAAACATAAGTTTTCAATTTTTAGAAAATCTATTGTACTATTAGTGTCATGAATGACCGTTCATGCCATCCTCCCCAATACAAAAAAGCTTTCTTTGCTTCCGTGGTTCACCGACTCCTTTGTCTACCTTTGGACGAAAACTAAATCCGTAAAGAACTCATCATTTTAAAGCCGATTGCGGTAGCTAAAGGCTTTTCCATAAATGATGTCACATGCCCCTACAGTAGGCTAAAGAAACGTATAACAAACAAAACACACACAAACACAAAATAAAACCGGTGAAGATAGAATGAAAACCATTCCTGTTAAATTTAATGGAAAAATGTTCCTGCAAAATGACAAATGTTTTAAAAAGTCTGATGTCAGATGTGGCTTTCAGGTTAACAACATCCTAAAACTGCAAATAAAACCTAAACTGAAAGGGAAGTAAGACTAATTTGATGGCTCTGGAGTATACACGATTGACCGACGATATTTGTCACCGTTACTGCAGTCAAGCAGGCCACTCTTTTAAATTAAGGTTTAAAGAACACTCACAGCCACGGAACAAAACTGCTTTGGGACAGTATTTATCTGAAACTGGTCATTCCATAGGGAACATTGAGAATTGTATGCATATTCTCCACAGAGAGGAAAAAGGCTGTGCTCTTAATTTGTTAGAGGAACTTTAAATATATAAAGCAAAAAAGAAAGAACCAACAAATCTGCTTAACTGGCAGAGCAACTTTTTGCCCAATGCCTACTTTGCTTTATTTGACAATTTTTTACTTTAACAACAAACTATATATAACAGAGGCGTTCAGTGTTTTATTAGTTTCACCTAGTGTTTAGGCCTCACATATTTACTTACTTTTCGTACATTTTACACATGACTAGTATTTTCTTGTTCCTTGCCTGTTCATTTCATAGACTGCATTAACTAGATAATGTGGGTCATGCACTGTTACAGAATTTTATCATTCTTTTCTTCCAATGGAGTGCTGTAAGGTACAAGGGGCCTTCTGGTGGTCACATTCCCCTGACCACTTCTCGCCTATGCAGAATTCTGGTGTTAGCAAAAACAGAGGGCACTGATTATGTGCAGCACTATGTTTTCTTTCATTGTAGTTTCTTTAGTGATTTGTTTTATGGTTTTTAATATTATCCTCTGTACTATCAAAAGTGTTTATTACTTATGTCATTACCTACAATATTGGCACTAGAGCATATGTCAACTACTCTGTCTTAACTCTTCCTCTTTTTAACAATCTGACTTTTGTCGTCTTCTATTTCATCGCTTTTTATTACTGTAATGCCTTTTACACATTATAAGCTCATTACAGACTTCAACTATTGTGTCCCCCTTTATTTTGTGCTGTTCAATTAATTATTGAAAACTAGCGTATGCCAACATTAGCGACATCTGGTGAACTTAAAACACCAACACCTTGTGGCTACTGTACGGCAGCTTGTTTTGAACAGTACTGCTACTGACATGACTCGTGCATATGATGTTATTTATATGTATTTGACGATGCTGGTGTTGATTTTGCATTTAACATTTGATGATGCCACTATGGCTGCAGTACATTATGACATTGTTTTTATAAAACAGGTATGCCTCTTCATACTTAAAGCACACAAATGCATATATTTGTCAGTAGTACTTTCTATTATGGTCTATTTATTGTTTTTAAGCTGTAGACAATCTGCAAGTGTATTTATGTTTTTTCCCATTTTTGCTGCAGATCTGATGATGGTTATTACAGACTCAAACTGGTAATCTGTTAACAAAAAGTTTGTGGCCACAGATGTAATTTAAAGGGAACTTTCAGATAGTTATTTCCTGCATCGTCCTTATTCTGACAGCCACAGCTTCAAGATGGGATTTAAGGGGCACAGGTTCCCCACAGACTGTTTAGGACATGAACGCAAACTCCCCTTGAAACTATTATAGTCGCTATGGTTCCTGTAATATCCCTTATAGCTGCAAAGGGCAGGGGTCCGCAATGCTGGGAACCAGGTTTCCTGGAGGGCAATGCAGATAGCATGTGTAGAGCTTAACAGTTGCCGTGGCTCAGCCAGGCGGTGAAAAAAAACCACCGCAATTCCACTTGAGGATTTTCAGCCGATTCCATTTTCTGGAATTTTTTGTCACTGTTTTAACTAAGATCCAACTTCTTACCCCAATTTTATTGTTGTTGTTGTCATCGTGGTCTTCAATCCTGAGACTGGTTTGATGCAGCTCTCCATGCTACTCTATCCTGTGCAAGCTTCTTCATCTCCCAGTACTTACTGCTACCTACATCCTTCTGAATCTGCTTAGTGTATTCATCTCTTTGTCTCCCTCTATGATTTTTACCCTCCACACTGCCCTCCAGTATTAAATTGGTGATCCCTTGATGCCTCAGAACATGTCCTACCAACCGATCCCTTCTTCTAGACATGTTGTGCCACAAACTTCTCTTCTCCCCAATCCTATTCAATACTTCCTCATTAGTTATGTGATCTGCTCATCTAATCTTCAGCATTCTTCTGTAGCACCACATTTTGAAAGCTTCTACTCTCTTCTTGTCCAAACTATTTATCGTCCATGTTTCACTTCCATACATGGCTACACTCCATAAAAATACTTTCAGAAACGACTTCCTGGCAGTTAAATCTATAATTGATGTTAACAAATTTCTATTATTCAGAAATGCTTTCCTTGCCATTGCCAGTCTACATTTTATATCCTCTCTACTTCGACCATCATCAGTTATTTTGCTCCCCAAATAGCAAAACTCCTTTACTACTTTAAGTGTCTCATTTCCTAATCTAATTCCCTCAGCATCACCCGACTTAATTCGCCTACATTCCATTATCCTCGTTTTGCTTTTGTTGATGTTCATCTTGTATCTTCCTTTCAAGACACTATCCATTCCATTCAACTGCTCTTCAAAGTCCTTTGCTGTCTCTGACAGAATTACAATGTCAACGGCGAACCTCAAACTTTTTATTTCTTCTCCATGGATTTTAATACCTACTCCGAATTTTTCTTTTGTTTCCTTTACTGCTTGCTCAATATACAGATTGTATAACATTGGGGAGAGGCTACAATCCTGTCTCACTCCCTTCCCAACCACTGCTTCCCTTTCGTGTACCTCGACTCTTATAACTGCCATCTGGTTTCTCTAAGTCTACAAATGCTAGAAGTGTAGGTTTGCCTTTCTTTAATCTAGCTTCTAAGATAAGTTGTCGGGTCAGTATTGCCTCATGTGTTCCAATATTTCTACCGAATCCAAACTGATCTTCCCCGAGGTCGGCTTCTACTAGTTTTTCTATTCATCTGTAAATAATTCACGTTAGTATTTTGCAGCTGTGACTTCTTAAACTGATAGTTCGGTAATATTCACATCTGTCAACACCTGCTTTCTTTGGGATTGGAATTATTATATTCTTCTTGAAGTCTGAGGGTAGAGTTTTGTCAGGACTGGCTCTCCCAATGCTGTAAGTAGTTCTAATGGAATGTTGTCTACTCCCGGGGCCTTGTTTCGACTCAGGTCTTTCAGTGCTCTGTCAGAGTCTTCATGCAGTATCATATCTCCCCTTTCATCTTCATCTACACCCTCGTTCATTTCCATAATATTGTCCTCAAGTACATCGCCCTTGTATAGACCCTCTATATACTCCTTCCACCTTTCTGCTTTCCCGTCTTTGCTTAGAACTGGGTTTCCATCTGAGCTCTTGATATTCATAAAAGTGGTTCTCTTTTCTCCAAAGGTCTCTCTAATTTTCTTGTAGGCAGTATCTATCTTACCCCTGCTGAGATAAGCCTCTACATCCTTACACCTGTCCTCTAGCCATCCCTGTTTAGCCGTTTTGCACTTCCTGTCGATCTCATTTTTGAGATGTTTGTATTCCTTGCTTCATTTACTGCATTTTTATATTTTCTCCTTTCATCAATTACGTTCAATATTTCTTCTGTTACCCAAGGATTTCTAGTAGCCCTCATCTTTTTACCTACTTTATCCTCTGCTGCCTTCACTATTTCATCCCTCGAAGCTACCCATTCTTCTTCTACTGTATTTCTTTCCCCCATTCATGTCAGTTGCTCCCTCATGCTCCCCCTGAAACTCTGTACAACTTCTGGTTTAGTCAGTTTATCCATGTCCCATCTCCTTAAATTCCCACCTTTTTTCGGTTTCTTCAGTTTCAATCTACAGTTCATAAACAATAGATTGTGGTCAGAGTCCACATCTGCCCCTGGAAATGTCTTACAATTTAAAACCTGGTTCCTAAATCTTTGTCTTACCATTATATAATCTATCTGAAACCTGTCAGTATCTCCAGGCTTCTTCCATGTATACAACCTTCTTTTATGATTCTTGAACCAAGTGTTAGCTATGATTAAGTTGTGCTCTGTGCAAAATTCTACCTGGTGGCTTCCTCTTTCATTTCTTCCAAATGGTTCAAATGGCTCTGAGCACTATGGGACTCAACATCTTAGGTCATAAGTCCCCTAGAACTTAGAACTACTTAAACCTAACTAACCTAAGGACATCACACACACCCATGCCCGAGGCAGGATTCGACCACCGCGGCCGGCTTTCATTTCTTCCTCCCAATCCATATCCACCTACTACATTTCCTTCTCTCCCTTTTCCTGCTACCGTATTCCAGTCACCCATGACTATTAAATTTTCGTCTCCCTTCACTACCTGAATAATTTCTTTTAACTCATCATACATTTCATCAATTTCTTCATCATCTGCAGAGCTAGTTGGCATATAAACTAGTACTACTGTAGTAGGTGTGGGTTTTGTGTCTATCTTGGCCACAATAATGCGTTCACTATGCTGTTTGTAGTAGCTTACCCACACTCCTATTTTTTTATTCATTATTAAACCTACTCCTGCATTACCCCTATTTGATTTTGTATTTATAACCCTGTATTCACCTGACCAAAAGTCTTGTTCCTCCTGCCACCAAACTTCACAAATCCCACTATATCTAACTTTAACCTATCCATTTCCCTTTTTAAATTTTCTAACCTACCTGCCCGATTAAGGGATCTGGCATTCCACACTCCGATCCGTAGAACACCAGTTTTCTTTCTCCTGATAACGACATCCTCTTGAGCAGCCCCCACCCGGAGATCCGAATGGGGGACTATTTTACTTCCGGAATATTTTACCCAAGAGGATGCCATCATCATTTAACCATACAGTAAAGCTGGATGCCCTTGGGAAAAATTACGGCTGTAGTTTCCCCTTGCTTTCAGCCATTTGCAGTACCAGCACAGCAAGGCCGTTTTGGTTAGTGTTACAAGGCCAGATCAGTCAATCATCCAGACTGTTGCCCCTGTAACTATTGAAAAGGCTGCTGCTCCTCCTCAGAAACCACACGTTTGTCTGGCCTCTCAACAGATACCCCTCCATTGTGGTTGCACCTACGGTACGGCTATCTGTATCGCTGAGACACGCAAGCCTCCCACCAGCGGCAAGGTCCATGGTTCATTGGGGGCCCAATTTTATTATTTTCTAAAATTTTGCCAATCTTTTACTAATATGGAATTTGGAGTTTTTTATTTTCTACATTATCTTGTGATGTCAAAAACGCGATGGCATATTAAAAAACACAATACTGAGCGTTCATAACTGTTGTCTTTTTGACATTAAGTAAGTCAGTTATTCGTGGTAAAATGGCATATAAAAATACAAAGGTGACAATTTTATAGAATTTTCAGACTTCTCCAGCTGTATGAACAGTTGAGGAGAGTAATTGACATGGTGGATGTAAACAGAGCCAGAATGCTCAGCGAAGTGCGTTCATCAATATCATTGAACAGCGAACAAGAAAGCAACCTCAAAAAGTTAAAGAAAGCCATAACCATCCATGTGCTCTGCCGGGACTCTGATTATGATAATTACAGCAAATGTATTCTGCCTCTATTTGCAATAATTAAATTCCAGTGGATGTCATTCCTAACATATCACTGATTAGAAGATTTTGCAACCATCCATAATTGGATCAATTACAAGGCTGTTCACGGATTGAATGTATTTCAGGTTGCTACCATGTAAACCTGACTTATTGATTACTACAACATATGTATGGTGTGTTCTGACTAACAAAATAGGTCTGTTCCGTCACACGTCACAGTGGCAGCGATCATCAATATTTTGAGGGAGACTCCGATGTCAATTTGGCATTGAAGTAATTCATTGGTGAAAGCTGAAAATTTGAGCAAGACTGGGACTTTAATCCAGATTTCCCACTTTATGCAAGTGGTCACCTTAATGACTCTCCAGCTGACCCGAATTCTCAACCTCCCTCTCATTACAAAGTAGCACACCCATTCAGTTACCTCACTGCTGCAGTATTTCATGTGTTCTCACAAGAGATTTGAAACCTACTGTGCATCTGCACTGAGGATGTCATAGCAGGCAGTTTGCTTTAGTTTGAGAATATGGGTCAGATGGGCAGGGGCAAACACTCACATAAAGCAGGAAATCCAGCTTCAAGTCCCCGTCCAGCACAAATTTAAACTTTATCCACTGGAATTATTTCAATGGCTAATAGCTGCTGATGTCGATACCTCCCTCGAGCTACTTGTTAATCGAGGAGTGAAAATAACTAATCAGTGCTATGTAAAAGAGGTAGTCCAGATTTTAGGACAAAACGTCTGGCTAAATATAACTCCGAGTCTGACTTTTCCATCGCTTAGCTTGCTGTCATTAAATGTGGGTAATAAGCTCCTCAACTGCTTTGGTGGCACAGCAAACAGATGCATTCGTGGTTTCTTCAATGTGTTGAGTTTATATGTATCTGTGATCTTCTTACATATTCTGACATTTTGTAAAGTATTTGCTGTGCTCTATGACAGGAATTTGAGTTGTCTCAACTACGAATGAACAACTGTCATTATCTCCTAAACTGCCAACCAACTAGAACATGGATAAATCAGTGACAGCATCAGTTTCATCACTGTTGCATCCTGTAACTGTGGACATCAGGTGTAAAGAACACCAGAGACATACCAGACTCAGGCAGGCAACTAAATCAGCCATAGCAGAGCATTGTTTGGAACTTGGCTACTTAATGGATTACAATGACACCAAGATTGTGACACAAACCTCAAGATTTTGGGATAGTGTCATTAAAGAAGCCATTGAGATTAAAGTCACAGACAACCTAATCAACCGTGACTCGGGATACCAAATCAGCACTGCCTGGAATCCAGCGCTTGAGCTTGTGAAAACTCAATGCCGGACACTCTGGGATTATACAAGAAATAGAAGTGGAGACCGAGAGAACAGCCATGAGACAAGGTGTCGGACATTAGAGACCAGATCTGACACACCCCAGATCATGAACTCGACTTCAGAAGATGGCCAGGCCGGGTGCGGACGGTGGAGGGAACACCGGCGACCAGAGAGGGACAATGTAGCCGCGTCTGGCGGGCGTGGACCTCAGGCGGAACACATGACGCGGCGCGGACTGATTAGGGAGCGCCCAGCACGAAACAGAAGTGGAAATCATCTTACATACAGTCATGAGATAGAGTACCCAACATCTCAGATTGGGTCTGACACACCGCAGATGACAACCACAACCGTTGACGATGGCCAAAACGGACGCCGACGGCAGTCAGAACATCCGCAACTGGAGGGGTCCGTTGAAACCGAGTCTGGCGGGCACGGACCACAGATGGAACACTTGACTCGGCGCGGACCGATTAGGGAACACCCAGCTCCTGCCAGGCATAAATACTAGACTCGATTGACCCAAGGACCAGTCTCAGGTAGCACCTGAAGAAGACAGCGAGGCACGCTGTTGAAATATCGTGCGAGAACGACGCGAACATCCGGCTGGATTCCTGAATATCCAAGATGTCACTGTTGCATCCTACTTCAGAGCCATTTATGACATCAATCACGCAGGAACATACACCAGTTTCTGCACCAACAGCCTCTATTTTGACCACAGCACCTAAGTCATCATGCCAATCTTGACCTACATCGTGTTTTGCCTCTGCCAAACTCTGGCAATGTGAAATTCCTGCCACTGGGTCGACAAAAATAATTGTGGTTTATTGAAGTAGAAGCAATATTTCAAACAAAATTGAATGCTGTGGAGAACTGCTGGCCATGTATCTTCCCATCAAATACTTCGAACCTGTACGAGAAGGTAAAAAACACATTGCAGTGTTTACTGATCATCAGCCTCACGTTCATTCTCCAGTTGGCCAATGGTACGTGCCTCATAACATCAAGCCAGACATGTAGACTTAGCTCAATTCTGAGCTGGCATTCACCACAACAAAGGCAAAGGTAACACTGTCGCTTAATGCATCTCATGAGCAGTGCCAAGTATTAACAGTACAAACTCTGCCTCACTTTATCTGGCACACGTACCGGTTCATGGTTGCTCATATGAAACATGGTGTGACAGCAGTGACAACCAATACGCCCACTCATACTGCCAAAACATGACTGAAATGTTTCCAACACAATCCCAGTATCAAGGCAATGGTCAAATTGGTGATGAGCACGGTCGTCTGCACTGGGATCAAAAAGGACAGTCCTATGTGGTGCCATTCCTGCCCTGCACACCAACAAAAAATCTCACGACATGTGCATGCCACTACTCAGGACTTCCCTCTACCACTACCATGCCATTGGACTGTACGGCTGATCCCGGCGGAGGTTCGAGTCCTCCCTCGGGCATGGGTGTGTGTGTTTGTCCTTAAGATAATTTAGGATAATTGGGTGTAGGCTTAGGGACTGATGACCTTAGCAGTTAAGTCCCATAAGATTTCACACACACACACACACTACCATGCTTTACTCACATCCATTTACATCTTGTTGCCCCACGTCCATGCATTAACAGTCAACACTACCTCATGACCATTGTTGATCATTACACCAGGTGGCCTGCAACCACACCTCTCACTGACATTGCAGCTGAATCTGTGGCCACAGCACTGATTACTTGAGATCTCTACTCTAGTCTTAATGTAAACAACATCTGTATCACTTGCTTCCTGTTATCTTAAGTTATTTCTGTTCGTGAATAGTGGAAAAACATATGACAACACAAACATTTGTTTTTGGAAGTAACACTATAATTTGTTAAAGTCTGCAGTTCTACATGGTCCAATTAAATGATATAAAACATATATAATAATATAAAACATATATAATAACTTGATGCAATAGAAGCCGAAGAAAAATCAGTGTCTTGTTCAGCCTACTAAAGTTTGTTAAAAGAGAGACTGATGAGCTAGACACTGTCTAAAGTAATGGTTGTTGGCCACAAATAGTGTGGCTGAGGCCATTGTATCATATTCTGTGCTGCTGTGAATAATTGATAATAGCAGCTGTTCCTTTTTGAGTATGCAGTATTGTAGCCCAGTGTCACAAAAATGAATATTGAGGAACACTTACCACAGATACTTGTTTGTATTTGCAGTTAGAAGAAATGCAGAAGAAATGGTTCATGTGCAGTCAAAGAGTTAAATCAACAGGGTCACCCCAACAGCCATTACACATTTTGTGATGTATGCCATTGTATACTGAATGACATTAATGAAGGGGAAAGCAAACTGAAAATGCTGAAAAATGAAATTGTGATGCAAATGCTCGATCAAGATCCATGATACCATCTCCATGGAGCTCTTCATTATATGATCACAGCAGATATTTTGCAAGTGAGTTACATTTTTTGATTTTTCACATATATGATTATTTCGTTTGTTTCAAGACATCTTGTGTTAGCACGTAATATCAAATTTTAAGGGGTTTCAACAAACACGGGGAAATGGATGGGTGGAGGGGCAAATTGTGCAATCATTCTGGGTGAGAATTGTTTATAGCTGTTGTAATGAACATTTTGTGTTCTGGTAGTAGAGGGAAACTCTCATGCTCTCTCTCCTGTTTTATATTTGATTTCAATATGGAAGAGTCTGCTAAACTTCTCTGATGGAACACTCAGAACCCTGCGACTAGTGGAACACCTTGCTTTTCTGAATTAATAAATGTGAAAGACTGAGAATCCTATTTTACTCAATGATTACTTAAATTTTAAATTATAACTGTTAACAAAGCAAGACATCCTTTTGTGATTTTCCACAGGTTTTATTCTTTTGGTGACCTGACTGCAGACAGTAAGAAAATTATGAAACAAGTCTAGTGAAACATCCTAAACAGCATTCCTCACCTCTGATAATTATCAAATTTACTCCCCCCCCCCCCCCCCCTCCTATCATCTGGAAATTTAGTTGTAAAGGAACCCTAATTCACATGAGACAGGGTGCAGCTTGACATCTGAAATACTGGTCTCTATACTGTGCACCTATATCTATTAATCATTGGCTTAGTTATTTGAAACCTTCACGAGAAACGGCATTGCAAGGACTCCTATCTTTAGCACTCCCCTGTTATAACATCATTACTGCCAGCATCCCTGAAAGAGCTGTGTCAGTGTGTGTTTTCTTACAAATGTGTGTGGCTTTCAATGAGTGGTACCCAACTGGAGACACAATAATGCAAAGCAGTATATGTACATAGCAGACTTGCTGTTTCCATCAACAGCCAAATGAGACTTATTCCATACTTCACTATTTAGATCTCCTATTTACTTCAATATGCACACACTGGTTTCAGTCTTCCTCCTCACTGCATTGGCTCCCTCATGCTGCAGGATTATTCACACATGTATGAGAAGGTAGTGCTGGGAGTAGTCAAGCACTACAGACATGTTCAACGTGTTTGGATTGAAACATTATATATGGCTGATGAAAGAATTTCTGTCTTCTACTGGAATAGGACAATCTTGAAAAATGAAAATTTGTGTGACCAAAAGAACAGACACTGTATGTATTCATTATCTAGGGTTCAGTCACATCTCTGGTGCCTGGCCACAATAGGTGATATGGGGAGCCTATCAAGTGAGGCTGTGGTCTCCTAATCTCTCATTTTGTGCTTGCTTACTGGCTTATGCAGGACTGGTGGAGCAATGGGGCCGCAAGAGATAGAGCCAGAGGAGCAGCCAGCAAGCCCTATTGAGGAAGAAGGCCCACCTCCTATCGCTCAGGAGAGGAGAAGTAGAGGCAGCTCCCCCCCCCCCCCCCCCCCCTGCCCAGAGACTGGCAGAGTGAGGGAACAGGAAATAATGCTGGTGGACTGGTTTCATATATTGGAGGCGAGCAATCTCCACTTTAAAGAACTGAGATACTTCAGAGGCACCACAACAAGATTCGTGACTGCAGCAGTGAAGGCTAGAGTTGGCCGGAGCTGCAGTCATGTCAGACTGACTGTCGGGTTGGCAATTTGCTCTTTGTTAATAATAGTCAGTGTTTCAAAGGTTAAATATATCATCGTACAACTGCGTTTCTTAGAAGTATCTACATATGGACCTTACTTTCTTTCTGGTATTTAAGTTTTTATTTGTTAATTTTTTTGGTGTCTGCAGTTAATTGGCATCCTCAATCATATAATGACTTCTGATGAATTAAAAAATTTACAGAGGGGGAATTTTGAAATTCTGAATAAGCAGCGAGGTAAGCAGGTATCTGCATGTTCTGTAGTAAATACACCTTCAAAGCAGCAGCATCATCCTGCAAGCGGATTAGGATCAGAGCTGACTGATGTTAAGTTGTAGTTGTGTAGTTGGCTCATCTAATTCATAGTGTTGGTATGTGGAATTATAAGCTGGAAAGCTTCCAGGCTACGAAATGCGATCAAAAAGGATGAGAAAACTGTGATCAATATCTGAGATGAGACAAATATATAGGATAAGAAACTGGGATTAATCCCATGAGGCAGCAACATACTGATGATGTACAAGAGGATCAAAAAGTTAAGGGGAATTTTTTAATTTCACAGGCATTATATATCCTATTTTCAATCTTTTATCTTTTAGGCACAGATGTCCCTGACTTGTTTCTGTTTTTAGTTGTTTTGAATATTTAGTTTCTTGCTGACAGTCTGAAAGGTTATACATCTTTTTTAAGTACTTGACAAATTTTTACTCTCTAAAAAGATGGATCGAAGAATTTTGCATTAAAATTTGCTTAAAAATGGAATAAAGTACAGCACCACATTACCACATTCAAAATGTTGTCTGTGGGTTTTGGTTAATGTACTATGAGTGAGGAAAGAGTTTGAATGGTCTGAATGTTTCACAGAGGGTCAAAGGTAATGAAGACAATGACCGCCACGGATGCCCTAGTGCACCGGTTGCAGAAGACAATGTGGAAGAAGTAGAGGAAAAAGAAAATGATTCTGGAAAAATCAGAGGGGTTACTGATGATTTTGGGATATCAATTGGCTCATGTCAACTAATTTTTTGGATATGTTAGGCATGCAACCTGCAGCAGCAAAGTTTTTTTCCAACATTGTGGAATTTTGTCTAAAAATGACATTGCTTAGATGTTGCTCAGGAATTGCTGAATGAAGTCAACAATCATCCAGAACTTTCAAAGAAGAATGTAGCAGGTTACAAAATGTGGGTATATGGGTATGACATCATATTTCCTACGGAAACTGCCTGAAGACCCAAGACAGAAAAAAAATTCTAGAAGTTTGATCTCATGAGAACGTTCTCCTCACTGTTTTCGTAGATCAAAATGGGATAGTTGATGACTATTTCCTGTCTTATAGTCATATGGTCAGTACGGAGCACTACCTGGCAGTTAAGTGCCATTTTTGTAAAAGCAAACTGAAAAAATGACCAGAATTGCGGCAAAACTACTGGCAAAAATAGCATCGTGATAATGCTCCCACTCGCGCCTCAATGCTTTTTCATAGGTTTTGGGCAAAAGACAAAACTATTATGTTGCCTCAGCCATCATGTTGTCCAGACATGGCTGCCTTCCTATTCCTATTCCTGAGACTGCAGAGAACCATTAAAGGACGTTGTTTTGCCATACGAGATAAAAACATAATTGCTGAAGGAGCTGAACACCATAACAGAAAGTGAATTACGTAAGTGCTTCCAAGGTAGGAAAAAGTGCTGGCACAAATGCATTATGTATGAAGGGGGTTACTTCGAAGGTGACAAATTTGCTTCTATTAAAGAATATTTATTTATTGATCAATATCAAATATTCCCATTACCTCATATGTTGCGCAATCCTGTGTCCACCCTGTGCAGCTAAGTGCTATGAGGAAGTATATCCCACCCCAGAAGCAGAGTATGGCAGGTCCAGTTTCTGGGGCAAGCTGTCATTGGAGCCCCTCACAATGTCTGTTGCATTGTTTATGTGAACTCCCAAATGTGCACTATCTGTGCATCGTGCGCTTCCCATATCGCCTGGATTCTTCCCATCTCAGCTTCTCAGTTTCTTGCCATGTAGTCACGCCATCCCCAGCCAAAGAGTAACTTCTCAGCTTCCTGGCTGTACATAAAGTTTCATTGCGCATGTACACATTGTGCAATATTATTATTCTTTGTTACTACTCAAGAAAACAAATGCGAGTCATTTACTATACTTGTCCCTTGAGGGAAAATTGTGTAGTCTGTCCTCAGACTGCGAAACGTTTTTTTCCGTCAGTTTTGGATGCTATTATGTTTCTCTTGAGTTTATTTTCTTCATTTACAGTTTTCTTCCACACATATGTACACTCTTTGACATAAAACTCGACCGGCGGCCGGCCGCTGCAGTGGCTAAGTCCGCACCGATCGCGACGTGGGACAAATAAACTGGCCAACTCGCTAATTCTTTAATAAGTCCGGCTATCTGCACAATCTGGCAACACTGTAGACTGCGGCACTTCCTGGAGGAAGTGTTGTACCATTTTAGAGAAAACCTAGACTGTTTACGCCCGTGGTATAGCGGTACCGTGTGTTGTTTCTGTCTACAATGTCTGTGGATCGAGACCAGCTGGAGCAGAAAATTTTTGTAATCTTCTGTCTGAATGCTGAAGACGTGAATGTAATGGTAGTGCAGATTCAGTCTATTTGACTTTCTCAGACACCGATAATAAACTTTTATCCAGTAACCATTTTGCGGCAGATTTCTTGCAGACTGTCCTCCTCTGGACGCCGTATGCGGGAAAGCTCCGGGATCCATTTGCTGGCTACCGGCAGCGGCCGTGACGACAGCAGCGGCGCTGCACTACCCCATTCTTTATCGAAAGCGCCTGCTACCGCTCATCGCTTTTCATAATTTAAAACGCTTTATTATTATTAACTGTTGCTCCACAGGCGATGTCTACGATTTCCATTCACGCTCGAAAGCAAGAGACAGACGCCCTGATTAGTAGATGGGTACTGTATTACATTAATCGGCAAGAGCTGAGTACGGCCCGAAATTAATTTTATAGACTGGGACGAAATTAAACCACCTCACTACATGCGATGAATTTGTAAATGCTTCATACCTCGTTTCTTTTCCTTTCAAAGTCAATTATTTTTGCAACTTTTGGATAATATTCGGATGTTTTCGTCAAGCCAGAGTGAGCGTCTGTGATGCAAAGTGTATTACAGTTTTTGTTTCATTCCTGATGGTAAGTCTATGCGATAAACTGTGTGAAAACCTTCCAATGCACGTTCTGTAGCAGTGCAGGAACACTGCACATTTGGAGTTCCATGTATGGAATCATGAAGTATTTAACGTTGATCGGTAGTGATAGTTAAGGTCATCAGATTTAAACCAGAAAACGTTATCGATTTTGAGGTTTCAGAGAATGGAAAGAAGTTGCTAACGCCGGTGTCGGAAAGCGTCCACAGTTAAATTCTATTGCAAAATTTAGAAGAGAGGAACTATATTGATCCACATGTTCACCTCATAAACAACCTCCTGACATGTTAGACCTAATGACGAACAAAGCTCAAATTCGTAACGTTGACAGTCGGTTTGAATCTTTTCAGAAACTATTTTACAGTGAAGCACCTTGGCATTTGCAAAGCACACATCCACGATATTAACATAATTTACTAAGTCGAAATTGCACGAAGATTTATGTGTAAAGGCATTTTTCGGATTTAGCATTAGTTAAAATGGAAAATAAAATGTTGGGTTCATCGGCATTCACCGAGATTGGAACTGGCATTTCATATTGCACTAGCATCGCAACGCGTAAGGGAAGCACTGAGCTAACGACACACTGGCGACAAGAGGTGGACTATAGTCATCGCAATATTACCTGTGCCTGAAAACGGAACATTAAGCACACAAGCAGGTGTTACTTATGCGAAGAACGCCGTTCTTGGAGTCCTGAAATTAAATATACTTTCTAAGTGTCTCAGATTACAGTGGATTATATCGTATGAGTCTTCGATGTAAAAAACGAGATTCAAGCGAATTTGGCGACGTAATGCCGGGCTACACCCGAAGTAAATGCACTATCACAGTGTTAACAAATACTTGCTACGACGCTGCCAATTCTCAGCTCTCTTACGAGGCAGCTCTTTAGCGAAATGCTTGGCGTGACTGTCCGATACGGTTCTTCAGAGGGAAGACGCGCGTTCACGTTCGGGTTTTATGTGGCGTTCACCCCTGATAGTTTCTGCCGTCGCCTTGTGGGCTATGTATACATTTGATGCATTCAAATATGATTAATCCATAATGATATAATTTTCAGCTTCCGGCATGGAAGAAGGCTGTTGACGCCGACATTATATCATTACAACAGTTGCGGGTTGATATTTGTAATTATAGACACTCTGGAAATATTGATTATCCTTGAATTAATGTTTTATATTCCATGATGTACGTTCCTTGGAGAGAAATAAATTAATGTTGTATTGGAATCACGGTGTTGTGTGTCCGTAATATTTTGGTGCCGAAACCCGGGAAGAAATTGCGATTTCCTACGTGATTTCACAATTAACGGCTTACTTCACACTGTAAGAAACAAGAGACGACGTCAGACAGCATCACAAGCTAAGTCCATTCCAATATAATATGATCGCATGAATTGGTTGCTTCAAAACAATTTTTGCGGCTTTGTATTGCAAGCCTGAAACTGGCACTCAGAGTAGCTAGTTTTGTTAAAAGGTTTTCGTTCACTTACGTTTGCGCATACGCTGCTTGTTAAACGTTTAAGCTATTCACAAGCGCACTCGTAAACAATCTTACAACAGCCGTCTTTAGTAAGACATAATGCAGGACGAATCAGAGATACAGTTAGCAAACTTCAAAAGAAAGCGAACTAGGGAGAGGACTAATGCTACGCGGTTTTGTGCGGCTGTTGATGCTGTTACCACAGAAAGCCCGTTTGATGATTTTGGACATTACAGGGAACGTCTTCAAGAAACTCTAGAGAAGCTCGTTTCGTTAGATGGCGCTATTCATAATTTTCTCTCTGACGATGAATACAATGCAGACGTGCTGAGCTGTGAGGAATATATAGACAAAGTCAAACGCGCTATACAGAAGGTTACAAAAGCAATTGATTACAAACTTTCAGCCACAACGTCGCAGATGAATATCACACCACCAGTGCTCAAACAACCAACTGTATTCCACTCTGTCAAGCTACCAGCAATTAAGCTTGAGTCATTTTGTGGAGATGTCGAAATGTGGTCCCGCTTCTGGGGACAATTTGAATCGACCATTGATAAAGACCCATCCCTTTCTATAGTAAACAAACATGTTTTCCTACGAGGCGAACCGAAGTTGCTAGTAGATGGAATACCTATAACGGCTAACACATATGAAGAAACAAAGAAAATTTTATTGAATAGATACGGAGATAGCAATCGCATTATACAGGCGCACCTCGATTATTTGGATGCGCTAAAGCCTGTACAGTCAGCGACACCTGAAACGCTGAACAGTACATTCCTGGAATGTAACCGTCGTATTCAAGCAGTGCGTGCCTTAGGAGAAGACTTCGTGGCATACGGTACAATTCTCACTCCGAAAATTCTGCGTGCATTTCCCTCTGAAATATGCCAGAAATGGGTCATTCATGGTAGAAGAACCGAAGTAGCGGAAGGAGATGTACTGAAACTACTTAACTTTTTGGAAGAAGAAGTTCGTGGTGCTCTCACTGCACAAAAGATTCGTACAGAATATCAGTCATCTAGCTCAGGCCCACTGCAGCAGCGCTTCACATAAATTCAAAGCAAGCGAAAAAACCGCGTAAGCCTAAACGAGAAGTACCGGTACAACCATATTGCGTATTTTGCGAAGCTCGCTCTCATTGGGCCCAAGACTGCAACATAGTAACTGACAGCCAACAACGTATCGATAAACTCAAGCAAGATAATCGCTGTTTTATATGTCTAAACCGAGGTCATAATGATAGAAACTGCAGTAAGAAGGGCAAGGTCTCGTGTTCTAAGTGCAAGAAAAGTCATCACAAAGCTATCTGTACTGACATTGCTGCCTCTTCTTCATCTTCTCAGCAAATTAGCTCTACATGTGTAGGGAGAATCGACTAAGTTCAGCAGGTTTTACTTATCTTCAGACAGCTCGAGTTTGGGTCAGTGGACCCGCAGGATTAAGCAAACTTACTCGCTGCGTTCTGGATAGCGGTAGTCAGTCAAGCTTCATTTCCAAGTTCCTGATTGATGAGCTAGGTTTAAGAACTATAGAACATCGTGATCTATCTGTCAACGCCTTTGAAATGCCATCCGCAACTTCAACGCATCGTAGAGTCGTAGAATTCACACTACAGGGTACATGGACTAATTCCAAGACGTCTATGACTGCGTTTGAAAGCACATACTCATTTTCCGCGCACCCAACTGTGCCTTCCGATTTAAGAAAACTTGTACGCACACGGGGACTTCAGTTTGCGGACCTAAGGGATGGTACAGAAGATCTTCCCATCGAGATTCTTATCGGAGCAGATTACTATTGGAAAATCGTTAAAGATTCCCCTCCGATTCGACTAACGTCATCAGTTGTTCTGGTACCTTCCATCCTAGGTTGGATTCTTAGTGGAAGCAAATCAAGCACCACAGCTAACCTTGTGACGGCAAACTACATCAGTTTAGAGACAGCGACAACAACAGACGATATTTTACTACGTTTCTGGAATTTAGAAACAATGGGAATCACAAAAGATGAAACAACAACTCCGAATCAGAAGGAATTGGCGTTATTGCAAGATTTCTCAAAATCCTACTGCATCGAAGACAAACGAAGAGTGGTGTCTTTCCCCAGAAAACCCAACGTTATGTTATCGAATAATCTTCAGCAAGCAGAGAAGAGATTTGCTTCACTGGAGAAAAAATTTACGAAGGACAAGAAACTGAAACAAATTTACGAGGCGTAAATGATAGAACACATGAAGAAGAAACATGTGGAAGTCACCCCTTCTGGACAGAAATTGCGTGACACATTTTATCTGCCACATCTTACAGTAAAGAAAGAAAAGTTAGGTGTCGTCAAATGGAGGATTGCATTTGATGGTTCGGCGCACGACCAGAATGCACGTTCATTGAATGACTCTTTAGAAATGGGTCCTAATTTACTTCCTGACATTCTTTCAATATTACTGAGATATCGTCTACATCACGTAGCCTTAATTGCCGATATCAAACAAGCATTTCTACAGTTAGTTCTTCACGGGAAAGACAGAGATCTCACGAGGTTTTTATGGTACAAAGTAATCGTAGATGAACAAGGAAACTATATTACAACTGACGAAAGGATTACATACCGCTTCACCCGGCTACCTTTCGGACTTAGCTGCAGTCCGTTTCTTCTTGCAGCCATACTGAAAGAACTTACTGTAATGTACAAAACGAATTTTCCGCAAGCTGCTTTACTTGTTGAAGATAATATGTACATGGATGATTTTGTAGCAGGTGCTAAAGATGACAATGCCGTAATTAACTTATATTATGAGCTTACATCGCTCATGGGACAGGTCAGTCTACCAATGGCAAAGTGGGCCACAAATTCAAGCCAACTGATTGGAATATGGCAATCAGAAGGTGTCATAAACACTGCAGACACGGAGGTACTGGGAGTCCACTGGAACACACAGACTGATACACTCAGTGTTGTTCACAACAATGTTACCGACAATGTTATAAATCGTCCTGCCACTAAGCGAGAAGTACTACGAAACACTGCTAGATTCTATGACCCTCTTGGTTTGTTGTCGCCTGTGTCCCTCACTGCAAAAATAATTTTTCAAGAAATTTGGTCAAGAGGAATTGAATGGGATGAGCCTTTGCCACTTGATCTTAGCAAACGCTGGCGAATGTGGGTATCAACATTGCCATCATGTCACACATAAAAATGCCGCGATGGATTGGTGTATCTGAAAACACTGAGCCAGAAATCCATGTCTTTTGCGACGCATCAGGAAAGGCCTATGGAGCAGTCCTTTATATAAGGTGCACCACAACAAATATGGTATCAGTCCATTCAGTTTGCAGTAAAAATCGACTAGCTCCCATAAAAAAAAATAACTCTTCCACGGCTGGAAATTCTAGCGACACTTCTTGGATCAAGACTACTTCATTATTTCTGTAAGGCCACGAGCTTTAATGCAAGTCGTGCAACATCGTGGACTGACTCAACTGTAGCCTTAGGATGGATACAACATGACCCTAATCGATGGAAAACCTTTGTGCCAAACCGTGTTACAGAAATACAACGACTAACGAATACGTCACAATGGAGGCACTGCCCTGGTGACGAACATCCACCTGATCTAACCTCCAGAGGTACCACAGCAGATAAACTTCACCATGCTTCTGTATGGTTCCATGGACCTGCTTGGTTAACAAACAACAGAACACACTGGCCTCGAATTTTACAGACGGAAGAGCACTCCTTGCCAGAAAAGAAGAAATTAACAGACCAAGTCTTCATGGTACAAATAACGATTCCTATTTTAACAGCTACACGGTACAGTAGCTACTTCAAGCTGTTAAGAGTTACAGGATGGGTACTTCGCTTTAAACGGCACTTATTGAAAGAAAACAGAATATCTGGAGAACTAACAGCATCAGATTTGGGCGAAGCACGCACTTACTGGATTCAAGTTGTTCAACAGCAACATTTTGCGCTCGAACTGCATGCACTATACAACAACATGCCTCTGCCACGTACGAGGTGCATTCAAGTTCTAAGGCCTCCGATTTTTTTTCTAATAACTACTCACCCGAAATCGATGAAACTGGCGTTACTTCTCGACGTAATCGCCCTGCAGACGTACACATTTTTCACAACGCTGACGCCATGATTCCATGGCAGCGGCGAAGGCTTCTTTAGGAGTCTGTTTTGACCACTGCAAAATCGCTGAGGCAATAGCAGCACGGCTGGTGAATGTGCGGCCAAGGAGAGTGTCTTTCATTGTTGGAAAAAGCCAAAAGTCACTAGGAGCCAGGTCAGGTGAGTAGGGAGCATGAGGAATCACTTCAAAGTTGTTATCATGAAGAAACTGTTCCGTAACGTTAGCTCGATGTGCGGGTGCGTTGTCTTGGTGAAACAGCACACATGCAGCCCTTCCCGGCCGTTTTTGTTGCAGTGCAGGAAGGAATTTGTTTTTCAAAACATTTTCGTAGGATGCACCTGTTACCGCAATGTCCTTTGGAACGCAATGGGTAAGGATTATGCCTTCGTTGCGCATCAACATTGCTTGGCAACATGCCACACGGGCAGCCATGTGGTCATCTGTCAGCATTTGTGGCACCCACCTGGATGACACTATTTGCATTTTCAGGTCGTCATGCAGGATTGTGTGCACAGAACCCACAGAAATGCCAACTCTGGAGGTGATCTGTGCAACAGTCATTCGGCGATCCCCCAAAACAATTCTCTCCACTTTCTCGATCATGTCGTCAGACCGGCTTGTGCGAGCCCGAGGTTGTTTTGGTTTGTTGTCACACAATGTTCTGCCTTCATTAAACTGTCGCACCCACGAATGCACTTTCGACACATTCATAACTCCATCACCACATGTCTCCTTCAACCGTCGATGAATTTCAATTGGTTTCACACCACGCAAATTCAGAAAACGAATGATTGCACGCTGTTCAAGTAAGGAAAACGTCGCCATTTTAAGTATTTAAAACAGTTCTCATTCTCGCAGTTGGCGGTAAAATTCCGTCTGCCGTACAGTGCTGCCATCTCTGGGACTTATTTGACAATGAACGCGGCCTCATTTTAAAAAAATGCGCATGTTTCTATCTCTTTCCAGTCCGGAGAAAAAAAATCGGAGGCCTTAGAACTTGAATGCACCTTGTAATTCTCAGATAGCTCGCTACAACGCATTCTTGGATAATGGTCCTATTCGTCTCGGTGGACGGCTGCAGTTTGCAGAATTAACCAGAGATCAACGCCACCCGATTCTTCTTGAAGGACATCATTATTTCACACGTTTACTGATCCAGCAGACTCACATTCGTTTGCATCACCTTGGAGTAAACATAGTGTTATCTGAACTGAAAACAGAATTCTGGATCCTTAGAGCTCGTCAGGCAATTAAACATGTTCTACACCGTTGCCTACCTTGTAAGATGGTGAAAGCTCACGTTGTTCAGCAAACTGAGGCTCCATTACCAGCTGAACGAGTCTCACCACTGAAACCATTTACAGTAACAGGTATTGAGTTGGCTGGTCCATTATATGTCAGACAAGGAGATATTACAAAGAAAGCGTATATTGCTCTATTCACATGCGCAACAACACGAGCCATACACCTGGAACTATGCTCAGATATGTCAACTGACAGATTTCTTCAAGCCCTACAAAGGTTTGTCGGAAGACGTGGAGTGCCCAGCACAATTACACTGGTAGTGCTACTACCTTCCATGCCACGCACTTAGAGCTGAAGGAGCTCTGGCAGGCTCTCATGGCAAGCAAGACGCACAAGTACCTCGCCCAACAAGCCATCACTTGGAAATTCATCGCCCCACATGCGCCTTGGTGGGGAGGATCCTGGGAACGGATGGTGGGATCTGTCAAACGCAGTCTGAGAAAAGTTTTAGGACAGTCACAGCTGGACGAAGAAGGTCTCAACACAATCCTGGTCAGCATAGAAGCAGCACTAAACTCTAGACCAATTACGCAAGGGGGAGAGGAATCTGAGCCACTGCCACTGACGCCCGCACATTTCCTTGTAGGTGATCGACTCACAACACTACCTACTGGTCCAGAATCACCAGTTAGAAAGGACTTGTCCAAGGAATTTCAACTTCTGCAGAAGATGGTAACAGGTGGAAGAAAGAATATCTGATCCTGCTCAAAAACTTCCATGAAATTCATCAACCAAGGCCAGGTTCAGGAAGACTCCAGCTGGGTGATGTCGTTCTTCTGCAAGAGGATGTTCGTCCATGACACATGTGAAGGAAGGCGCGGATAGAAGATCTTCATGAAGGAAGAGATGGGAAAATACGAACTGTAACCTTACGAACTTCAGAAGGATCCATAATCTCACGTCCCGTTCAACTGGTCATTCCTCTAGAAGTTGACGAAGGTGGGGAGGGTGTTGCGGGTTGATATTTGTAATTACAGACACTCTGGAAATATTGATTATCCTTGAATTAATGTTTTACATTCCATGATGCACGTTCTTTGGAGAGAAATAAATTAATGTTGTATTGGAATAACGGTGTTGTGTGTCCGTAATAACAACATAGGGAAAGCAAAACGGATGATTCAGTGTTTCTCATTCAGCATGTGAGATAATTTTCCGTAACGTTCATAATCATCTCGAAATATAAACGAAGAAAAAATACATCGAAAGCTTATTTGAATTGAATATAATGTAAGATATCAAACGCTTTGCACCTCGATGTCAAATGTGTCCACGTGCAATCTTTTGCAGCATACACATGGGATGTCATAATTACCGCGAGAATGAAGAAATATTTTGGTAGGGATGGAAGCAAGAAGAGACACAGGCAACAAATTTTCGATTTCACATGGCATTCATTTCATTTGAGATTTAAGAAGAAGTAAAGCGGGATATTACTTTCGTTAACACGAAAGATATGCCGCACATATGGATAACGAGGAAGTGTGCGTCTTCATAAGTTTCCTCCTTGAAATATGTATGCTCTATGCATGACCATTGTTTCTGTAATTTATCCTCTTGTTTGGCCCCTAAACGATGAACAGATTCCAGATGCATGTCTCTGCATGAAAGTAGTTGTTCGAACCCTTCCTGTGTTTTTTTGCTTGGAATTCATGAAGCAGATCACTGTGCCCCCCCCCCTCGAGGGTTAGGTCTCAAAACTAAACAATTTTTTATCCACTAGCATAATTTATTCAGACAGCATCAGCACAAGACTGTCAAACAAAACCATCGTTTAATATCTTGCCTAATGATTGTCGTTTCTTTCTTAATAGTGACTCTTGACAAAGAATTTTAACGAAGTTTATATTTTTGTGTCTCAGATAACTGAAAAAAGATATTCTTTTATTTTGTCAGTCTTCGTTTCTCCACTGAGTTGTAAATGGTTCTATTTATAAAACGCGTAGTAACGTCACAAGGGCGACTATCGAGAATCGAGAGTAGGATGCGTGTGGTTGCACTGATTGAGCATGACAGCTATTCGGCATCAGAAGCTGGAGAAAAGTCTGGAGTACCGGCAAGAACAGTTAGACACTGGTGGAAAGGATACCAGGAAAGGGGTTATGTAGGGCGGAAAAGGGGAAGCGGCCGGCTCCGTGTGTCTAATAGAGCAGATGATCAACGTGTTTCGGAGAATATACGTGCTAATCCATTCCTAAGTAGCCGTACCCTGAAAGAGCTATCTCAGTTTCCCGGCAGCGGAAGGACTGTTACGAAGAGACTGAAAGACGCCGGATTATATTGTCGGAGAGCTGCTATAAAGCAGCAATTAACCAACTATCAGAGGATAGACCGCATGGCTTTTTCAGCAGAAGATATCGACTTTGGCTGAAGTAGAGTAATCTTTACGGATGATAAAATATTTTCTTCCTGTAGCTACGCCCCTGTTCAGGTGAGACACGACATTTTCTCCATGTAGTTATTAGTTTATGCTGTTAGTGACTTTACATTAATAGTAGGCACAAAATAATAAACAGTTCCGTATGTCATGATTTTAGTAGTTCATCCCTCATCTGATAAATAAATGTTACCCTTGAATTTGTGAATATTTGCATTAACACGCTAATGTTTTTAGCGTTTGGTATACCGCCCACTAGGACAATGCTTCCAGCCATTAGCTTTTCTCATCTTAGGCTTCTCTCCACAGTTAATTCTTATACAACTCTGCGATTCGTTTCTATCTCCTTCTACCTTGTTTTGGTCATTTTCCGCTACATTCAGTATCCTGTTACCTGTAGGCGGACCATACTTTATTTTTTCAGGTCGTATCTCTCACTTCCAATGAAAAGAGTACTCCATATCATCCATTTTGCAGTGTGTTTCTATATTTCTATCACTTGTATGTTTACTTCAAAGAATGTTATTCGTAAACATAAATTGTTTTCTATCGCTGTTCTTCGTTTTACTTTTGTTACGCATTTATTTCTCTCTGATTCTGGTCCTGAAGTAGCTGAAGTGCTGTACTTTTAATGCCATCAGTTTTTGTTGCTGTGTTCATATGTTTATTACTTTTCTCGTTGCCATTACCATTTGGTGTTGTTCTTACATTTCAGTGTTATTCTTTTCGCTACGGTCGCAGGTTCGAATCCTGCCTTGGGCATGGTTGTGTGTGATGTCCTTAGGTTAGTTGGGTTTAAGTAGTTCTAAGTTCTAGGGGACTGATGACCTAAGATGTTAAGTCTCATAGTGCTCAGAGCCATTTGTTATTCTTTTCTCGATTTTTGGATAATACCTGAAAAAATGTTGTTCATTTTGTTTCTGAATTTGGAACTATTAGGAAATTGTTAACAAATGTGATGCAGCGTATCTTTTTACAATTGAATTTAACTGTTAATGTTTCCCGTTCCGTTGTTTGTATTGCTTCTGTAATATATATACACGGTGTTAAGGAAAGTGGTATTCCAAATTTTGCAAGTCGGTAGTACTGACTAAAAGAAAAATGGTTCAAAAGGCTCTGAGCACTATGGGACTTAACATCTGAGGTCATCAGTCCCCTAGAACTCAGAACTACTTAAACCTAACTAACCTAAGGACATCACACACATCCATGCCCGAGGCAGGATTCGAACCTGCGACCGTAGCGGTCGCGTGGTTCCAGACTGAAGCGCCTAGAACCGCTCGGCTACAACGGCCGCCGACTAAAACAAGACAAACTGTATATCGTAGGAGCTACACGCACTTCTTCAGTACAAGAGAAGTGTTTTAAGTAGAACAACAGATGTGTTTCACAGTAGTAAAGGTGAAGAAGTGCTCATTGCTCTTAAGATATTGATTTCAGACTCATTTCTCTTGATTAGTGGATATGTTCGTCTTGTTTCTGTCTATCCTACCAGCTCTCGAAATATGGATTACTTGTTTTTAATACCCTATATTCGAAGCAGATATGTAGACAAAGGACGTCCACGCTTATTCTTTCCAGACTTTATATTCCTGTTTTATTCCTTTTGTATTTTTTATTGGGATCTAATGTATTAAAAAATTGGAACTAATCATCTCAATCCAGGTCAGTTTTTATAATAGTAAAATTATACCTTCCATTTCGAACCATTCCTATATCAATGAAGGAATTATTTCTTTATCGGTTCATTTTTTCTCTTTTAACTAGCAGCACATACAAACCTGTAATTGATTTGATTGTTCTTACTTTGTTCCCGAATAGGGCTGCCCCAATAAACCGATCTATATTACCTCTTATTAAAATTGTACGACCTTCGTACGTTTCTTGGAGGCTTGTACTTTTCACTGTTGACTTCCTTAGCTGATTTTTCTTTTAAAGTTAAGCATAAGATAAAATATACTTCACAGTACCTTACTAACTTTACAGTCTTGATCTATAACATATCGCCCAAGGTATACATTCTTTTTCTCCAGGTGATCTGTAACATGTCCCCCAAGATATACACTCTTTTTCTCCAGGTCACTTCTCGTAACTTAGAATATAATTGCGCAGTAATGTCCACATGTAAAATTAAAATGAGTTCAACGTTTCGTAAGTGTATTTCCTCACCTCCTGGCATGGTTGAATGATAAACATCTGTCAAACAGTAGAGGCGATGTCTGTATCACCTAATCCCATGTCGTTCGCGCTTGTTTCTGCCAGCCACTTTGACATGGGAAGTGCGTGACGACGGGCCTAGGAATCGGAGAGCGAACGTACTGGTGACATAGTTTGAGGTTGCTGGTGTCTCAACCTAAAGCCGTTCACCCTAGTGTGCTTTCTGACAGGAAATATAGTCCTCGGAAAGTGGAAAGGATGGTTTTCTCATCCTTTGAAATTGTGAGACAGCCGCATCAGTACGTTTCCAAGATAGTACACAGCTGTTCACGAGATTTGTTTTTCGTATATTTTTTTCTTTATTCCTATTTACGTTCAAATTTGATATCAGCTGACAACTGCCTGCATTGCCTTGATTAAAAATTATATGACAAAGAAACAAATTGTTTTCATGTTTAATATTATGCAAATATATGAATTAGGTTACGATTTACAAAAATGGTTCAAATGGCTCTGAGCACTATGGGACTCAACTGCTGTGGTCATCAGTCCCCTAGAACTTAGAACTACTTAAATCTAACTAACCTAAGGACATCACACACACCCATGCCCGAGGCAGGATTCGAACCTGCGACCGCAGCAGCAGCGCGGCTCCGGACTGGAGCGCCTAGAACCGCACGGCCACCGCGGCCGGCTTAAGTAGTGTGTAAGGTTAGAGACTGATGACCTTAGCACTTAAGTCCCATAAGATTTTACACACTTTTGAACATTTTTTGTTACGATTTACAGATTTTGTGATCTTAGTCATAACAGCAACGTTGCATACACGAACTGTTCTTGAGCAATGAGCATTACATAAAGATACGTACTCGTAGTGGTATTTAGTTCTCACTAATATGAAGGGAAGACTTATTTCATTAACATTCCTGGGATCAGCTATTTATCTGAACTGTAGGCGTTTACTATCTTTCTCAGTGGAAAGATAGAAAAAAAGAATTGTATAGTGAAGGCTAGGAATCGTTTTGAATAAGCGAAGCAGATTAGCTTTACAACCATGCAACAGAGTCCAACAGTTCAACAGACTGCTGCACTGCATTGTAGCTTGGACTAACAGCCATTGCAGTTGTCGAATTTTTTCACAGTATGGAAATTTAGTATTCATAGTATTAGTCAGAAGTATTTAATTTCTAAGTTAATGGATGATCATTGCTTTACAGCACCATAGCCCGATTCATAATAGCAGAGTCGTCCAGAACTGGTTCCAAGGTCAACAGAGAATAAAACTTCTTCCTTTAGTGCCAAAATCACCAGACCTCAACCCCACTGAAAATATGTGGTTCAAAAATGGCTCTGAGCACTATGGAACTTAGCATCTGAGGTCATCAATCCCCTATAACTTAGAACTACTTTATCCTAACTAACCTAACGACATCACACACATCCACGCCCGAGGCAGGATTCGAACCTGCGACCATAGCGGTCGCGCGGTTCCAGACTGAAGCGCCTAGAACCGCTCGGCCACAACGGCTGGCGAAAATATGTGGGCGGAGGTTACGAGGTCGTTACCACCTGGGTCAAGGAATTCAGAAACTCTGTGGGAAAATATAGAGAATACATAGCGGGAGATAAACGGTCGTCATAATCTCTCGATGAATTTAGCCTCATCACTTCTACGACGCCTTGGAGAAATTATAGACAGCGAGGGAGGATGGTGAAGGTACTGAAAGAAAAATAAAGGCCAAACCAGTTGCGAGGTCCTAAAGGGTTCCGGAAACCTACTAAAGCTAAATGGTCCATGTCTATTCTCATTAAATGTGTCACTGCGTGATTTTTACACATAACTACAAATTAAGTTCTTTATTCACAGAAATAAATAAACAAATGTATGCGCAACGGATAAATGTTTGAGTTTGTAGTATTAAACCCAAATTTGGTACACTGTTAATCACCCGACTGTGTTTAAAGAAAATACGTTAGTAATCGTAAT
Source organism: Schistocerca cancellata (assembly GCF_023864275.1). Taxonomy (NCBI): domain Eukaryota; kingdom Metazoa; phylum Arthropoda; class Insecta; order Orthoptera; family Acrididae; genus Schistocerca; species Schistocerca cancellata. The sequence goes on along the minus strand of NC_064627.1, from coordinate 76,734,646 downwards.
CGTAACTGGACCTGCATAATAGCTCCTTCTCCGTTCTGTAAGCCATTTCTTCTCATTCTTTCTTACTTTCATCTCTCAAAACATAATAACGGGATTACCAGTAACATACAGGATAAAATTTCCTAACAGCTGATCTTGTAAGAGCACATATAAAGATATTTTACTTACTATGGTTTCTCAACCCCGGAAAGGAATGAAGGATAGCCCACAGTGCTTGATTCATAACTTCAGAGCGACACACTATCACTCTTATTAGCATTGGGCAAAGTAATGATTGTATCTCCAAGCGGACCAGTACTATAAAAATTTTGTAACTTCTGCAACCACACCCCTCATTTATTAACGTGCCTAAATGTTAACTAAGTCTCGCGTGGCTGGAAAGTTCACGCGGTCCCGATTCCGAAATTTACGTTCCCCTCATATTCGTGCGCGGCGCGTTATTTTAACTGAAAAAAAGCCCTCTACAAGTTACCTAGACTGATTTTTTAATTATATCTCGGTACCATTAAATAATATATCATCCAAAACCTCCTCCCCAAAAGATACATAAATACATACACAGAACTTTTATGCTGTTTCCCCTTTATTTAATTCAGGAAAGCGATCTCACTGATTCCTACGTATCTTTCAAATCCCGCTGTTCTAAAAATCAGCTTCACGCGTAAATTTCTACTGAATCATTTCACAATAGGTAACTTCTTATTCTTTCATATTAAATTAGCAACCTTGCCTTTATCCATGAATTTCAGAAACTCGTCAAATTACAGATTGAAACACACGCAAGCTACAAATGCCTTCTTTGAAAACTAATTCTTTCAGATCAAAATTAAGAGCATTACTTTCTACCGTGAACTTCTGTTACCAGCTAGATTAGTTAAAGCCACGAGATAATATTTTCCTACACTTCCAGATCAGATTTTGAAACAAACTAACCAAAATCACGAATTTAAATTGATTATTACTAAAAACAATTATGGTAAATGAACACATTCCTACTTATATACTAATGGTTCCTAGCACTCAGTCATCCACTCTTCATCATTTTCATCAGCCCCATGTGGTGAGTGCGAGATCTTTAGGCTATGATCGTTCCTCACATGTATCCTATTTGTGTCGTACGTGCTTTACAATCGAATTCTAACACTTTACTGTTCACCGAATTACTCAAACGAAATACCAAATTCCGTTAACTTTCAAGTTAATCTTCGCGGTAGCGACGTAGTATTCTCACATTTGCCTATCTTTTACCTGCCTATAAACAATTCGGTTCCCTCAAAAATATTATATTAAATTAAATGTACCATGAAAGAGAAGGTTTCGTCGTAGGGTGGACCATTAAAGCCTTAAATAACTCATTTCCTTTCCCTTTGCGGACAGCATTTTGCTCCGACACTTCATCAGTACATCCAGCTGCTTCAGTCGTCCCCAGGCAAATGCGTTTCTCTAAAGGCGGGTCCATACTGAGCGCGCCGCGCCGCGCCGAGCTGCGCAAAAGGAGGTTGCTAAGTTCACCGGACTTACATACGATGTGACGTCATTATGACGTAACACGCTACATCGAAAACGATAGAAACCGTATATCGACTATTCGACTTTTGTGAACTTTCGAGAGGTTGTGACAGGGTAGCGCTGTGCTCTGCGCCATTCGTTTAGATGTGTTTTGCGTTCCTTGCGTTTAAATCGTGTATTGTACTGTGTTTGTGTCCTGTGCGTTGTTTTTCGTTTGCTCGTCTCTAATTATGTGTTCAGCATTCGAGAGAAAAGCTGAAAGAGTTCAGCATCGATGACGACGGGCAATTGCGTGGTTATTGTGAATCTCAAGCAGAAATTGATGTACTTCTGACCCAGCTGAAGTGCGTCGGTTATTCGTACTCGGTGAGAAGAAGCACTCAGCAGCCAAAATCTTTAGATGCGTCAAGACACTAACCTTTGGTTAAGATTACATTGAGAAATCCACTTCCCCTCGTATTTCATCTCCGGTCGACGATTTTTCTTCAACAATGCCTCATATTTTTCTTTTTAAGTTCGAAATTCAATCATTCTATACACCAGTCATTACTGGACACTAAGGTACCTGTCTCTGCGGTCCGAGTGTAAAATTACTTGGAATTATGGTTGATAAAAGACTATCTTGGGATGGACATATAAATTACTTAGCTAACAAACTTACATGAGTTCTCTTTCAGCTATATAAATTAAGAAAAAAAAGTCAGCAAAAGTATGCTGCTACAATCTAATATGTACTGACAAGATCAATTGTATGAAACCATACTAAAATATTGATAATAAATAAATATTATTTTCGGCGTAAGCGTTCAATACAACAATCACACAATCTAATCTGGTCGGGACATAAGAAGACTTCACTTTTTTACGACACGTGTTGTCTGTGGTGTTTTCAAGGCCACGGTCAGAAATATTTCTATTAATATCCAGCTCTTTTACTTTTATTTTGGCGAAATACATATACGCTGCCACACTGAGCTGTTATCAGAATCGCACGTGTCAAAACAAACCACTAGCTGACGACAGTTTAGAATCTCGAACGTTCGTAAAAGTCGATAGCTGTGTTAATCGACTGAAGTGTATATGCGTCATAATGACGTCATATCATATCCAGGTTGGGTGAACTTAGCATCCTCCTGCGCAAAACGGCTGTGCGCGGCTCTGCGCGCTCATTGTGGACGGAGAACCGCGCTGCGTCGCCGCGCCGTGCCGCGCAGTGTTCCAGCTGTTGTCGGTGGCGCGTTTGCGCGCGTTCAGTTTAGACGGGGCTTCGCTCGCGCGATCCCACTGGAACACTGTGCGCGCCTCGGAGCGGCGCGGCGCGGACGGCGCTCTCCTCTCTGCTACAGCTGTGCGCGGGGTGCAGCAGCGCTGCGCAGCACGGCGCGGCGCGCTCAGTCTGGACCCGCCTCCACGCTACCGGTCTCCCCCTGCCTACGGCGAGGGTGGTATGCACCCTGGCCAATCCAGGCTCCAGAATTTCAAGCATTTGAAACTCTCGGCTGTCTTCTGCCCAGCACACAATAAAATCTGCCCGCGCTTTTCTATCAATGAGCTTAACGTAAGAATACAGACAAACCTAGCCCCCTTCTCTCCAATGTCAGAGACAGATCTTTTACCTCAGAAAACTCTCATGTCGCTGATTATCGACACATCATTGCCTTCCCATGATTCCAATAATTTTGTTTCAATATTCACTCCCATTCTATCCACACTGCATACTATTCACCTTCATCTCAAACCGATCGTGGACTATTTAGGATAAGATAAGCGGGAAAAGTGTATTTTCATATATTATACCGAAATAATAAACTCATCCAGTTGCTCTGATCAATTTCCTAAACAGCAGGTTAGTTCAATAAAATTCAACAGCTCAGATCGAGCGCCTGATAACAGATACCTGATACCTGACGTAGCAAGATATTCCAGGAATTACATGTGGCTAGTAATTCCCATCTGAATAGGCTGATATTTTTGTAGTGACAGTGCTTTTGGGCTATCAGGAAGTAAATTCGGAGGAATATGGCCAAATTCAGGGCGCTGCGTTGACCGTGCCGTTGCTCAATATGATGAGCCTGTTGCTCTTACTGTTATTTTGTTTCTTTCGTTCTGAGGTGTACCACGATATAAAATTCTCATCCGCTAAACGATTTTCGCTTCTATTCCAAAAGCTTCTTGAGTAACCCTGCAGTGAACATTACGTAGAGATGATACTTGTAGTTTTTGAAGCATAGGCATATCTTTAAGGATAACGAACTGTAGTCGAAGTTAAACCAGATGATGCTGAAGGAATTAGGTTATGACATGCGACAGTGAGAGTGGTAGCCATTGTTTGTTATGTGGGAAGCAAGAAACCTGAGGCCTTCAGTGGTAAAATGTATGTGAAATGCAATAACAAGAAATCGTGTTTGAAGGGGTAAGATTGCTAATATCATATATATTTGACGTTCAGGAAACCTTATCTAGAAGTATATGACAGGCATCCTGCTATTATGTAATGTCGCTTGCTTTCAGTAGACAAACAGATAATCCATGTTAGGGCTTTCTTGTCATCCGAATCACATAAATGGGAATAACACTCAGAGGGTTATTAGTAAATTGTAGGCACATGGCCACACCGCATATCTAAAATTTGGAGAGCAGACTCTCTCGCGATAGATTAGATGTCTGGATCCTATCATGAAATATTCAGGCTACGAAAATACGTTCTTCTTGCTGTCAGCGTGGTCCAGACTGCAACGTTGTAGGCATCCTTTGGCAACCCTGATGGCATAACAATGATTTGCAGCTGGGGACTGATTTACCTTGCTAAATTCGCCTGACATTTTCTTGTCATCTATATGAAATATTCTGAATATTTCCCCTGAAGATATCTTACTGAGTTTGTGAGTACAATGACATTTCATGCAGAATCTAACCCTTGTCTCATCCTTCACGTTGCTAGTTATCAGTTATCTACTGCAGTCGCGATTATGGCAATGAGAGTGTTTATGCAGGAATTCCTTGGCATCATAGTTGTAAAGTAGTGACTTTATAAAACGGTAGTTCCCTCTGAAAGCAGTTCCATGTTTGCTGCAAAAGATGTTTCATATCAATTCCTTTCGGTAAGTTTTAAATCAGGTGCTACCTGTCACATGTAAGTGTGTCCTAGCAAACTGGCAGGAGTTGCCATGATTGTAGACCTCACTAATCTTAAGTCACATCAAAATTACTGACAAAATTACTGAACAGATTCGAAGCATCTATAAGAGTCACGAATTTTTACTTTATTCATCAACTTGGTCTGAAATAAGAGGGCAAAAACTACATGTACAATGACCAAGTTTGTTAGTATGCATTATCTGTGGTAGATGCGGAGGTGAAAACGTATGAAAATGCGCAACCGCACTTTTGCGAACTTCTGTTTTATTTTCGCATCAATATTGTTGTGAACCCACCATCTGGTATCAATGCTTTACATTAGCATCCATTATATCTAATCATTTTGAAAGTACACCTGATAATATGGATCAGTAGGACACAAGACAGGACGTAGATTAATATCTGTTTGACGACAACAGTGTGTAATATTTTACTTGATTTGAATAGGACAATGTTGCTATCCAATCTCCAATCATTTGAGGTTTAGTTAAAATAAGCTTACGCTGCAAGAGAATTCTCTTGTATTTTTCAGTGTGTGGCCTGTTGTCAGTCTGAAGGCCTTGAATTTACATCGGCAACTTAGTGCAGCTCCACTGAGGGCTGTCTGGAGTAGGGTGGAGATAGCAATATGAAAGTGGCGAGCTGTCGAAGACGATTTTCATATTGTTAGTGCGACTGGGACTTAGTATATTCTTGATGACGCTTAGCACCTTTGCGGTCAGTCACCCAATTTCAGAATTCATGTTGAGTAATCCTGCTAAATTGTCATAATATTGTCTTTTTATATTGGTGAGTCATCTGGATAGTCGTCACTTTCAATTGCCATCTACATCGCTAATTTAATATTACGATCCTAGGAACTACCCTGCAATACGTTTTGTATTTCATAATCGGAGCTATCTGCATTAACTGTCATTAGAAAAATGTCAGGGAGCAGAATGCTGCAGTGCTTTGGTAACTACTAGGGGACCTGCTTGAGTCGTGTTCTAAGGAAAGGGTAGTTGCTGATTCACATTATATTACACTAGCGAGAAGTACCGAATTTTCGTTTTTCTCTGCAAACATACATAACTAAATTCAATAACAAAATGCTATGAAGATATTTGCATTGTGCCAGCTCAACGATCAACCTGTTATTATAGATTTTTATTTTCACAGCCATTCTCGTTCTGCATTTCAATAAACTTCATTCATTACCTGCTTCTTCTTGTTACGATTATTATTGTCATTCTCTCACTCGCAAGAGTTTTCACATCCCTATTTGGTATCGATGCACATGAAGATTGGCTATGAAAGAAGGGAATAATGAATGTTACGTCATGCAAAATACACTCATTTATTTCGGCACCTCGTGATCAGCTCTTCAGGAGAAGTGAGATACATGAAAATGTCAATGGGAGGACAGATACGCTGGCACAACTCTGCAACTTCTTCTGTTGATTTAACACAGTGTTACCAGATAAACTGCTGCTGAATCAAAAATGTAGTACGGACTTTGCCACAGAAGCATAGAGCTACTAATTTAGGACCATGACCGTGAATTACCCTTGGGTCAGCTGCTGGTTAATGTGTTGCAACTGTAAATGGCAGACTTTGTTTGATAGTCTGGTGCTGATGCTGCCTGAATAAAGTATGCCAGTGGATAAAAAACGGTATAGTTTTGAGACCTAACCCTCGAGGTGGGGAGGCACAGCGGTCTGCTTCATGAATTCCTAGCAAAAAACACAAAAAACAACGCACGAAGGGTTCGAACAACTACTTTCGTGCAGAGATATACAGGTGGAATCTGTTCATCGTTTACGGGCCAGACAAGGGGGTAACATTACGAAAACAACGATGAGGCTACTTAGTATATAACATAGCATACATATTTCAAGTGGGAAACGTGTGAAGACGCAGACAGCCTCGTTATCCGTATGTGCGGCATATCTCTCGTGTTAACGAAAGTAATATCCCGCTATACTTCTTCTTAAATATCAAATGAAATGAATGCTATGTGGAATCGAATATTTGTTGACTGCGTCTCTTCTTACTCCCAACCCTACCAACATATTTCTTAAATCTCGTGGTAATTATGACAGTCTACATGTATGCTCGAAAAGATTGCACGTGGACACATTCGACATCGAGGTGCAAAGTGTTTGATATCTTACATTATATTCAATTCAAATAAGCTTTCGACGTATTTTTTCTTCGTTTGTATTTTGAGATGATTATGAATGTTACGGAAAATTGTCTCGTGTGTGATACAATATCCATAGTTAGTGTCTATCTTCAGGAGTTCTGGGAACTGCAGTGATGCAAAACTTTTTGTGGCTGTTTGTATTAGCAATTTCAAAGAAGATAAAAGACAGTGGAGACTGAGTGGTCTCTGAGAGACCATGGCAGACCATTATGGCTACTATACTGAAAAGGAAAAGATCAGTCCCAGCTAAGGCTGGAACTTAAGAACTTGAGAAGCCGTTGGTGGGGAGGCTTGCGTGCCTCAACGATACAGATAGCCGTACCATAGGTGCAACCACAATGGAAGGGTATCCGTTGAGAGGCCAGAAAAACGTGTGGTTCCTGAAGAGGGGCAGCAGACTTTTCAGTAGTTGCAGGGGCAACAGTCTGGATGATTGCCTGATCTGGCCTTGTAACATTAACCAAAATGGCCTTGCTGTGCTCGTACTGCGAATGGCTGAAACCAAGGGGAAACTACAGCCGTAATTTTTCCCGAGGGCATCCAGCTTTACTGTATGGTTAAATGATGATGGCATCCTCTTGGGTGAAATATTCCAGAGGTAAAATAGTCTCCCATTTGGATCTCTGGGCGAGGACTACTGTCTTATGTCATTGTCTTGAGACAGCTTAACTGATTTTATGGACAGATGCGAAGATAAATTGTCTCCAGTGAGAAATTTCTTACCTTTCAGCTTTTTCAGGTATAGGGGAGCAACTGTAAGGACACAATCGTCGAAGCAGAACGAATCTAACCAGCCACATTTTGTACGATTGTGTCTTGGATATTTTGACCCAACTTCAGTCCAGCTTCTATGTAAATGCAAAGCCTTATATATGACATAAGGGGGCAAACATTAGAGAGACTGATGCCTTTAAGGAGTTCATGACCCTTTTGGGATATTTGGATCCCCTCCGTGTGAGTACCTTTCGTTTTCCTGGAGCATCTGTAAGGTTTGTCTCATTATAATTTATTATATTAGATGGCAGCACATTCTCCAATTCCTTTGACAGTTCATCGTAGTAACTGTTGATAGTTTCTGGTGTAACACCAGCTCTGGGGCGTTTTATGTTTTGGCACATTTGCACTGCTAATTGATCTTTGTGTCGCTCATAAATTATTCCACAGAATCACGGCCAGGGAGATTATTCGTAAACCTTCTCACTTCCTTTCCCTTTTTGTTCAAAGAATCATTTACTAGAAGCCTCAAGATTGTAAAGCCACTGGGATAGCCCCATTCGCTGCATATTTTCAATCTCTCTACAAACAGCGTCTTTTCTTAAAAAGACAAGGCATTTTGTCCACCCTGAGGTTTAATGTTGGCGCCTCTTTTTAGATGTCTGTATAGTTCGCCAAAATGAATCCCATGTTTTTCAGCTGCCTTCCGCAAGCTAACCCCCACTCCCCCCCCTCCCCTCCGATTTGTTGTCAAAGAAGGCTTTGTTTATACGAGTAGGTATGTGTTTTTTGTAACCACCTCCTATGACGGGTTTGTATTTCCACATCATATTTGAACATCAACTCTGAAACAAGGAAGCTACATTAGTTTTACATGTAACATAACTAGAGAATTATGTAGTATTAATATGGCATACTAAGAGGTTTTTTTTAGATTTTGTTATTGTGGGGTGAATAGAAACACCAGAATTCATATGTTTCTATTCACCCTGTAAAGTTTATAAACATAACCTAAAAAATTTGAAAATTCACAGACTTGATTTCATTGAAAGTGAAACAAAAACCAGTCCTTACTGTTTTATATAGATGTTATACCTACTGCTTACAACGCCATTAACTGGCATATGTAGAATACATGTTTACTCATCAGAGAAGTTCAAAGCATGTAGGAAAACAACTATCAACACAGACACGAGGATAAACATTAACCTAGAATGCTGCCAACACAACAAAACATAATTTCCTTGTTAGTCTAAAGTGTTGCCAACCCAAAAACAGTAATAGTTAAAATTAATGTCCTGTATAACCTTATAGTATTCAAAGTACTTGTGTATATGACGTTTTGTTTCTATTCACCCTGCTGTTTCTATTCACCCTGTTTTACAGTGTAGGTTCGTCCCAGAATCTTGTATTGTATAGATATTCTTCAAATACTCTCAGAGGCTATCCTGTCTGTTGTTAAAAGAGCTCTGGGTTAAATACGTCATTCCTGTGTGTTTCCTGCACACACCCAGGCAAATACTTTGCCAAAAATGCCCGTTAAAATAGAGCATTATCGTGGTAATTGTCTACTGTCTCAGTGCCCGAAGGGTGGCTTCCCCTTGGATGAAGCCTGTTATGCACTGAATTCTTTGTTTATGACTCCACAAGCGGGGTAGCATCTTTTTGAAATCCTTTTGAATATGGCAGGATGTATTCTTTTTCCCACAGAAACGAATACTTGAAATTGCCTGTGTTTAAGTAGACTTTCGTCCAATATGAAAGAAGAGAATTATGGCGCTGCCCCCATACCATACAATACATGGTCAGGCGACCCACTGTGATTAGATTCATTCCTTTATCATTGTCCACAAGACACAGGTCTACTGACTTCATTTACAATGATAGCAGTGGACGACGACTCATTTACACATCATGCAGCCTGGGTCAACTTTTTGGCACCATTCCACTACGGCTGGATGTGACATTCAATATGACCCACCAGTTTTTCAAGCGTGCAAATTTGGAGTACATTTCGAGTTGCTGTGGCTTTTCACCCTGACACTATGACGCACCTGTTATGTGTATCTGTGCAGAACTGTGTTGAAGGACAACTAGAACATTCTCTTCTTACTATGATCTTAGTATGGGACAACATAGGTACTTTTGGAAGTCCCTACTTACATGGTCCATTTTGCTAATTTTCAAGGAATTTCGAAAAACATTTCCTTTTCCTGAGAAACAAAGTTACATTTAGCATTTAGTGCACTGCACAAAAGTGAAACCCTTACATACAGGCAACATATATCTTTCTAAAACGACTTTTTGGATTTTATGCATCACACATGCTATCCCATGAAAATCTAGCTAGAAAGTTGTTAGAACCAAAATTTATGTGATGAATACCTATAACTTCCGTAGTGTTCGCGAAAACAAGTTTAGACTAACTACGTTGTGCACAGAGACATTTAAGCAATCATTCTTCTCGTGCTCCATACGTGAACGGAACAGAAAAAGCCCTAATAACTATACAGTGAGATGCAGCCTCTGTATTGCGCTCCACAGTGGTCTGCAGAGTATACATCTAGAGCTTAGGTAGATGCATGACATAGAACATTCTCGCTGCTGGAGGCGGCGCAGGCTTTGGAATCTTGGTATTTCCTGATTGGAAATGCTTTCTCTTCTTTTTCACTGTCTTCTTCCTCTTGTGTTGTCTCTTGTGAAAGGGAAACTATTGGTCGTTAATGAATGTAGACCCAGCCCAACTTCGTGAAAATGTGTCGCTATGCTGTTGTAAGGAAGTCGTCGTCGTTGGCTGAAACGCTGAGTTTTCGTTTTTCTCTTGCATTTCCATTGTTGCATCGCAGTTCAGGTACGAAGTCGACTTAGATTGTTTAGCACAATAATCAAGGCTTGAACCACGAGGCCACGTCGAAGGTGGAGGACGTGGTTGTGCTTGACGAAATCTGCATCTCCGACGTTTTTTATTTTCCTGCCTCCGACGTTCCGTTTCAAAATGTTTAGACAGCAGCTGAAGTAGTTGTACACCAACGATTACCATCTTCTGCTGTGCCGCACCAGTTACTCCGATCCGTGTTTAGTCTCTAGACTCTCCTTGAATTGGTTATAGCGCTTCAGAGAAGCACAACGGTGTACCATCACTATACACAAGGAAGTTTGTTGTTTCTCATCTGCTGAACATCTAAGTTGGTGGACAATAACGCTGCGTTCTATACTTTACACATTTGCCTTCCCAAGAACAGTAGGTTTGACACGAAGCCATGAAATCTCCAAACTGCTGTTGGTTGAAGCATTCTAGTTGCTTAAAATCACAGTGATATAGCGTCCAGGTTTCGGAACTATAGAGCACGGTAGAAGCAACAAATGCTTGATACAACAGTTTGTTGCCTAGTGTCAGATCTTTACTCAGGAAGAGCTGATATAGAAGACTAGCAAAAGTAACTTGTTCAGCATGACTGCTCTGTATCGTTTTCCGATGAGCAGTTATTTCATAATATACCTCCTAAGTAGTGGAGATGATAATCTACTTGTTCCAAAAGTGTGCTGGAAATAGAGTTATTGAAATCCAGAAGCGTAGTTGTAGGAGTGGGCTGTGTGAGTACCTTTATTTTTTTAGATGTTGATTGTCAGGTCAAACCGTTTATATGCAGTATTTAAAACAATTTTCAGACAGTTGCCGCTCTGTGGGTGTGTGAAATGGAGAAGCATTGTCATCTGGTCACTGTGATTCAGTAATCTGATCGAGACTTGCGAACTTTTAGAATACAGTATGGAGTGATTAAATGTCCCTCTGTCAAAACTGTATTTCAGTTCTACTCTTGCATGGTTTACAGACCTTGTCTCATAAAACATAGCTGATAGATACAGAGCGAACAACGTTGGCGCAGGAAAACGTCCTTATTAGAGCTCTTTAGTAATAGGAAATTTGTCAGATGTTTACTTCTGGTATAGCACTTGGCCAGACATATTGTTATGGAAAGCTTGAATCAGTTGAACAAATTGTTTGGGGCAGTCAAACTGTTTTACGATCCTCCACATCGCTTCTCAGGGCACTGTATCAAAGGCCTTTTCTAGGTCACAGAACACAAATAGTAAAAGCTTATTTTGTAACCTGCGCGTCTCCTGCAAGTATCATGCACGGATCGTATGAATTGTTCCACCTAAGAGCCGAAATCGACGCTGAGATTCAGGAAGTACAGTCTCGGAAACAGTGTGAATGCGATTCAACAGAATTCCACCAAAAATTTTATCAACAACGGAGACCAAGATCATGCCTTGGTAATTACCACATATGCTTCATTCGCTCCTTTTAAAGTTGGTAACTTACATGTTTCCCCACATTAGAAGGAACACAGAGTAGTGTCTGGTTTTTGGAGGCAAGCCACCAATTCTAATGATTTCTAGGGGCATGTTGTCAGGTCCAGGTGTCTTTTTGGGTCTCATACTAGCTGGAGTCTCGCTGAATTCGTGAAATGTCGGTGGAACTGCCATCCTAGGTGGTGTCGGACGTTGTGTAACATATTTGAGAAAGTCATCAGCTGCAGTAGAAATACAGCTTAAGAGAATCTTAAATGCCCTTTCCAACGATTCAAGACGTCCTGACTGCAAGTGACGATGGTTGTACTGTCCGCAGCTTTCAGGGTTCCTGATGAAAGACGAAAAGGCCCACATATTTCTTTTATTCGCACGTAAAAATCCCCCTGATCCCTGGTATCTGATACACTTTGAAGTTCTTTGGACATTTGTTGTCATTAGTTGTTCTTGATCTTATGGTAGTTTGATATTTCTGCTTGAGCCCTTGAAAGTGTATTTTCTTTTCCATTGACGATGGATGTTGAGTAAGAGCTAGGTAAGCATTGTGTTTGATACTTATGAGGATCTTAATCACTTCATGGTTGTCATCAAACAAGTTATTTCTGTTCTTTGCATTGAAACCAATGGCCTCAACAGCCCTTTTGATGGTGGTTATTTTTTTTAAGTGGTCCACTCCCGTTAAACATACGTTGTGTTAACTGGCATATTGCTAAATTGATGTAAAAGTGCGCCTTGCAGGTGAGAGGGAACAGTTTCATTCAACAGACTGTTTACGTTTAATTTTCTGCTGGAATGGTTTGAGAAGTGAGATTGTGGTTACGAAGGATAAGATTGTCAGATGGCTAACCAGCAATTTGTGATCAGCCCAGCAGTCATCACTATTTTGGGCTACTTTTGTTCTAAAAGATCATTAACAAAAGAAAATACGTGTGCAATAAGTATTCCAAGTAGTGGCAAAAGTCCGCCGCTCGTGGTCTCGCGGTAGCGTTCTCGCTTCCCGAGCACGGGGTCCCGGGTTCGATTCCCGGCGGGGTCAGGGATTTTCACCTGCCTCGAGATGACTGGGTGTTTGTGTTGTCCTCATCATTTCATCATCATGCAGGAAAGTGGCGAAATTGGACTGAGCAAAGATTGGATAATTGTACGGGCGCTGATAACCACGCAGTTGAGCGCCCCACAAACCAAACATCAGCATCAAGTAGTGGCAAACAATTAATTTATATACATGTGACAGGTGTAAGAGTTAGTATTTCAGATAATTTTTAGTTCTAAAACAAAAGACAAAAATTTCAATAATTATTTGTCTTCAGTTCTGTCTGTCAGAGTTGAAGCTAGTAGACGCTGTACAGTTATTTAGTTGATCAAGTAAGTCACCAAAAATACCAGGGTTTTATTTAAAATGACAGTATACTGATTCTATTTGCTTCTGTCATAAGGAATTTGTATTTGTATATTAATAGTTCACAGCAATCAACCAAGATAACTGATGTAGCATTACAGCGCATAACTAACATTTTATCAGCGATCTCATATTGTAATATGTGTCCTTTCAGATGAGCAACCTGTATCTTCTAAATATCAAACGCTGATGTATCCTTGTCTGGCAACTGTAGAAATTCTAATTTGAGAGACTACAACTCAAACTTCTCTTAAGAATAATTATGAAATTGTATCAATAAGTAATCATTATTGGAAATGTGCATGAAAGGACTATTGTAATTGTGTACTAAAATTTATTTTATTTGTTGTTTAATGCTACAAAACTGTTGATGTTCAGAGAACCAATAGAACCAAAAATTAAGATTTACCTGACGAGACAATTAAAAGCAGAATTGACGTGAGAAAAGCCAGAAAAGGTAAGGTGTAGCAATGCTTAGTGGCAAGGCATTGGCAAGAGTGCAAAACTGTTGTAGATTTTATTATGTAAGATGTTGTTTAGTTTGAAGCTGAAGCAACACCTTTCATTTCAAAATTCATGTAACATACACTCACCCTGCAATAGGGTATAACAAAAAAATGTAGAACATTATTCTAACAATATGGTATCGTTTCCCTGCATCTTTCATAAAATGGCGACCCGCCATTAAGAAAATAACATTGAGACAAAAAAATCTATAATTTCAGTTTATTAATTTTTGTAAGAGGGAATGTTTAATAATCAGATATTTGCTGTCAAAACAAAATTTTATTAACATAATTTTTGTACAGGGGTGGTTAAAACATATAGAAAATTAACAAAAATGGAGCATAACATTGAAACTGCACATTCTCACGTAGCCAATGTTGTAGCTAACGAAAATGATCAATGTGTGTTACAGAAAATCACTGTAAATACACAAAACGTAGATAATAATGAAAATACGTTTAGTAGGTTAAATGAAGCTATGTCGCAGTCTTTAATGGCGGCTGACATGCCAATGTTAAACGCAATGGCTGTGGTCCAGCCTGCGCCGTCGTCAAACGTCACTAACCCACTGCAAATCATATTAAGCAAACATGGTAAACTAGACACAATGCAAAATAAATAAATTGAATAACATAGAAAATTATCTCACTACCGAAACTGGACGTCTTTAGATAAAAGCAGCATTAACCACACTCCAAAACAGTGACACTGCACTAAACACCAAAGTTGACAAAATAAACACTCAACTCACTGATCAGGTTACAGGTATACATACACAGATTAAAACACTTAGTGAGCAACAGGGTCAAGCAAATGCTAAAACTGAAACTTAATTTAATCTGAATAAGAAACACGAAGGTCAGCAAAAGTTACTTGTATTAGATGTTGAGAACTTGGGTCCTAATCATGATACATGTATGAGAGAGGCGAAATACCCTCAGACTTCAAGAAGAATATAATAATTCCAATCCCAAAGAAAACAGGTGTTGACAGATGTGAAAATTACCGAACTATCAGTTTAATAATCAACGGCTGCAAAATACTAACACGAATTCTTTACAGACGAATGGAAAAACTGGTAGAAGCCGACCTCGGGGATGATAAGTTTGGATTCTGTAGAAATGTTGGAACACGTGAGGCAATTCTGATCCTATGACTTATCTTAGAAAATAGATTAAGGAAAGGCAAACCTACATTTCTAGCATTTGTAGACTTAGAGAAAGCTTTTGACAATGTTGACTAGAATACTCTCTTTCAAATTCTGAAGATGACAGGGGTAAAATACAGGGAGCAAAAGGCGATTTACAATTTGTACAGAAACCAGATGGCAGTTATAAGAGTCGAGGGACATGAAAGGGAAGCAGTGGTTGGGAAGGGAGTGAGACAGGGTTGTTATTCAATCTGTATATGGAGCAAGCGGTAAGGGAAACGAAAAGAAAAATTCGGAGTAGGTATTAAAGTCCACGGAGAATAAAAACTTTGAGGTTCGCCGATGACATTGTAATTCTGTCAGAGACAGCAAAGGACTTGGAAGAGCAGTTGAACGGAATGGACAGTGTCTTGAAGGGAGGATATAAGATGAACATCAACAAAAGCAAAACGAGGATAATGGAATGTAGTCGAATTCAATCGGGTGATGCTGAGGGTATTAGATTAGGAAACGAGACTCTTAAAGTAGTAAATGAGTTTTGCTATTTGGGGAGCAAAATAACTGAGGATGGTCGGAGTAGAGAGGATATAAAATTTAAACTGGCAATGGCAAGGAAAGCGTTTCTGAAGAAGAGAAATTTGTTAACATCGAGTATATATTTAAGTGTCAGGAATTCTTTTCTAAGATCAGATGGGTAGATCACATAACTAATGAGGAGGTATTGAATAGAATTGTGGACAAGAGAAATTTGTGGCACAACTTGACTAGAAGAGGGGATCGGTTGGTAGGTCATACTGTGAGGCATCAAGGGATTACCAATTTAGTATTGGAGGGCAGTGTGGAGGGTAAAAATCATAGAGGGAGACCAAGAGATGAATATACTAAACAGATTCAAAAGGATGTAGGTTGCAGTAGGTACTGGGAGATGAAAAAGCTTGCACAGGGTAGAGTAGCATGGAGAGCTGCATCAAACCAGTCTCTGGACTGAAGAGCACAACAACAACAACATTAAGCACACAAGTAGTAAGTGTTGGTGAGGCGGACGCTTCTCTAAACACACATGTCATGGAGCTAAGTACCAAGGTAGATGGATACATTAGCAAATACTGTGAATGACAGTTTGTAATTAGAAAGCATCAATAATTTTAGTCAAGTTAACAAAGATTTTCACACTTTACTGGAGGAAAAGAATAAGAATTTTGAAATTTTTTTACAACAAAATTTTCCCACGACTGTCAATGGTATAATTAAAGAAATTTTGAAGATTGATACATACAGGGCTATTACAAATGATTGAAGCGATTTCATAAATTCACTGTAGCTCCATTCATTGACATATGGTCACGACACACTACAGATACGGAGAAAAACTCATAAAGTTTTGTTCACCTGAAGCCGCACTTCAGGTTTCTGCCGTCAGAGCGCTCGAGAGCGCAGTGAGACAAAATGGCGACAGGAGCCGAGAAAGCGTATGCCGTGCTTGAAATGCACTCACATCAGTCAGTCATAACAGTGCAACGACACTTCAGGACGAAGTTCAACAAAGATCCACCAACTGCTAACTCCATTCGGCGATGGTATGCGCAGTTTAAAGCTTCTGGATGCCTCTGTAAGGGGAAATCAACGGGTCGGCCTGCAGTGAGCGAAGAAACGGTTGAACTCGTGCGGGCAAGTTTCACGCGTAGCCCGCGGAAGTCGACAAATAAAGCAAGCAGGGAGCTAAACGTACTACAGCCGACGGTTTGGAAAATCTTACGGAAAACGCTAAAGCAGAAGCCTTACCGTTTACAATTGCTACAAGCCCTGACACCCGATGACGAAGTCAAACACTTTGAATTTTCGGCGCGGTTGCAACAGCTCATGGAAGAGGATGCGTTCAGTGCGAAACTTGTTTTCAGTGATGAAGCAACATTTTTTCTTAATGGTGAAGTGAACAGACACAATGTGCGAATCTGGGCGGTAGAGAATCCTCACGAATTCGTGCAGCAAATTCGCAATTCACCAAAAGTTAATGTGTTTTGTGCAATTTCACGGTTTAAAGTTTATGGCCCCTCTTTCTTCTGCGAAAAAAACGTGACAAGACACGTGTATCTGGACATGCAGGAAAATTGGCTCATGCCACAACTGGAGACCGACAGCGCCGACTTCATCTTTCAACAGGATGGTGCTCCACCGCACTTCCATCATGATGTTCGGCATTTCTTAAACAGGAGATTGGAAAACCGATGGATCGGTCGTGGTGGAGATCATGATCAGCAATTCATGTCATGGCCTCCACACTCTCCCGACTTAACCCCATGCGATTTCTTTCTGTGGGGTTATGTGAAAGATTCAGTGATTAAACCTCCTCTACCAAGAAACGTGCCAGAACTGCGAGCTCGCATCAACGATGCTTTCGAACTCATTGATGGGGACATGCTGCGCCGAGTGTGGGAGGAACTTGATTATCGGCTTGATGTCTGCTGAATCACTAAAGGGGCACATATCGAACATTTGTGAATGCCTAAAAAAACTTTTTGAGTTTTTGTATGTGTGTGCAAAGCATTGTGAAAATATCTCAAATAATAAAGTTATTGTAGAGCTGTGAAATCGCTTCAATCATTTGTAATAACCCTGTATATTGTACATTTTCCACCACAAACCGTCAGACAAATACACAAACAGTCAAGTGATTTCATAGCTAATCATAGATATTCTTGTGAGCCCATTCAGCAACAACAAGTATATGAGCATGTACTGCAGTCGCATGGCAGCAATATAAATAACATACTGTCACCAATGTATGTGGGAAACGATCATATTTTAGATACGGGGCAGGAATTGCATTAGCAGAAATGTTACAGGGTGAAAGTTTATTAAATAGAGACAATTCCAAGTCTTTATCCATGAAAAGAGAACAGTCCATCCAGTTGTTTTTCTCAAAGCTTTTAGACACGCCTTTCCCAGTATGTGGACAGATAGACAAAAGATATGTTATGTCATCGGATTCATACAAGGTGAAGCAGTCATGTGGGTGTGAAATTTTGTCGATCATTGTACATATTGTGAATAATTCGAGCGAACTTTTATGGACAAGTTGTGGCCAGCTACGGTTCACGAGAGGCTTCGAAAAATGGTGTTCGACCCAGAACAGTTCAGTTCACAGCAAGTTAATCTTCGTCGTTTCTTTGAGAAATATTTGAACATGACACACTACTGGAATGATCCCGTGTCTTCCCGAGACATAATCCGCGTATTAAAAACATGATTACCATTCAATATCAGGGAAAAGTGTACGTGTACCAGATCATGGTGTAGAACAATTCCTTTCGGTCTTAGATTGTGATCATTAATGAAGACATGCAGAATGTGCGGAATGACAGTTATGGTACACTTCAGTCATAAATGCAAACAGCACAGGTTAGCCAACATAATCCACACACACAGAATAATTTCAACTGCATGACACAGCAAAACATGCAACTATCTTTGAATGCATACAGTAATAACAATGGGACGCAAATGGACGCAATCTAAACAAAAAACGAAAAGCCGGTAACAATAACAACAACTATCAGAATTACAGTCAACATAAGACCCAAAACTCACTGTATTAAAATAATCCACAACCACAGTATTATGGAAACAATTATGGACATGGTGGTTTTTTCTACTTAAAAACCAGCAATGTCATTGGGAACCACCAACAAATGTTATGCAGAAAAACAGTAATTTAATGAATCATGGTCAACCAAGCAACAATATGAAAAATCAACACACAACACCACACACGCTAAGATAACAAAACAGTGAGTGGAACAGACAATATCCGATTGTAAATATTATGGAGGTGGCGAGTGAAGTCCCTCCTACAATCACACATTTGACAAACTAAATAAGGTCACATTTCATCTCTAGGTGGATGATGATACAATAACAGACATGTTTGACACAGCAAATGAGAAACAGTACACAAACACAAGTGTAACTTGGGATGTATACAAGCCACACATACTTTTACTAAAGTACAATCACGATGTAAGTTTACCAGACAAGCTACTTGAGGATCGTACTCAGTGCTGATCACCAGTAAAACCAATACTTCTAGCAACAATTAAAGGTATTCTAGGTGGTATACCGACGAGTATTATGATTGATATGGGAGTGGCGATTAGCGACAAATCTCACAATTTTTATAAACAAGTGGTTGAATTAGGATCGATACCTGAATTTCCGGTTAAAAAATGCCAAATATTGACTGCAGTTGGATGCAAATCAAAAAGGGTAAGTAAGTAAATATTTGTTACTCTTGTAATGGTCGCCTAGTCGTAGATATTGCTAATTGCTATAATCGCACTATTTCACTCCCATTTACGGAGCTTGTTAGCACTTGATGTTAGGTTGGCGCCATTAAAATGCATTGTGTTGTGGTAATCGCTGCTACTTGCTGGATCGCTGCTGTGTCTCGATGCTGATGCTGGCTCTAAATCTGGTTGTCTAGGGTTAAAAACATGAGGTCCCGTGTTTTTTTATGTGCTTTTGATGATAAAGAACGAGCGAAACCAACAAATATGTAAACTTCAAATATTTATTACTCTGGTGGCCATCTTAATTCCACTGTCCACCAAAGACCATGACACAACACAAAGTAGTACTTCCTTTACATGTTCTTTGCATTGTTTATCCACCTCAAACAATAACACACAAACACACTTTACCAAAGTGACATTCCGACTGCCCCTCGACCCTTCTTGCTGCTTGTATTTATAACATTGTCAAAGAACTACTAAAAAGAGTTATAGTTTATAAGTCACATGTACATCTGTTATCATAATTTGTGCAGAAAAGTTATTAATTTGCATCGAGTGACATAATTTAACATTTTATTAAAATGACAGACAGATTTGTTGACTTGACAGAATAATTCTTTGTTACAAAAAGGCCATTTTTTAGAAGTTTGTCAATTGACTTCTCTAATTTGCTTAAATAAGTAAATAACATGAATTATTAAGAATTACATTGGTTTTCGTCTAAAATAGGATTGACTACATGAATACTGAGTAAAAACGCTCCTAGTGAACAAATAGGTTTCACTGGGTGATTTTTATTTAAGGAGATCCAAAATACCTAAGTTGGCCACTATTTTTCGTACTTCATATTAATTATTTAAGATGAACATAGTGTTTTTACATGATGACATTTGCTGTATCAGTGATGAAGTGATATAAACTTTTGTGTGGGTCAGTTACTCAGTATAATTTAATGGGTTGACTGTTTATGGAGACATGTTATGCAATCATTGTTAACATACACAATAACTTTTCTATACTCATAAATACTCGTTAAACTGGTTGAATTTGGAGGGTATCGCATACTTCGGTACAGTAAAGCCTTTAATATGTTCCGTTACACTCTGCAAGTAGGAAATGGTACACTAGAATGGACATTCCTTGTTGTAGAAACCTGATCATAAATTGCCTGACTGGCGAAGATTTATTGTGAGAGAAGGACAGCATAATTGACTTCTCACACCATGAATGTTTTATGAAGCACAACGGCTGTCTGATCGACATTAGTCTGGAAAAGCAGACACTGGACCACAATAAACACTGTCAGGATACAAAATCCACTTATTATGTGAACAAGAGACACTACTAGGAATGAACCTGTATTTGATCATGAGATGGAAGACCGACAGTCCTTAATTAATGGTAAAGTAAATGAAACTTTAAATATTAACAAACAACAACAAGAAACACTACACAAACTATTGCTAAACTAAATCTACCTATTTACAAAGAAACCATGGTTAATATGTATGTATATAACATGGAAGCTAAACATCCCAGAATCTGTTGTTATAACACATGTAAGATTCCTCTGTCCAAGCAGCTTTACTGCATGTAGAAATCAAGCAAATGCTTAAGTGGAACAACATAGAACCATCAATATCTCTTTATTGCACTCCATTATTACCTGTAACAAAACCAAATGGAAATATATCCTTAGTTCTGGATAAGCGTACAATCAACAAAACCATCATGCCAGTCCACAAAAAACCACAAAATCTCGAAGAACAATTGGAGAAATTTTTAGGGTTAAAATACTTATCAACTGTGGGTTTAAGAAAATTCGTTTTGACAAGTACCGTTAAGCAAAGATTCAGTGAAGTATACTGTGCTAATTTTTGATGGCCACAGTGTGTACTACCATTCAGACTCAATGTAAGGTCAGGTATTTTCTTTACTGCTCTAGACACAGTTCTGGGCACAGAATTACTGGAAAAGTCAACATTGCACGTTGATAACATTCTTATAGTTACACAGACATGAGAAGATAACATATAAATTTTAGAAAAGACATCATATAAATTCGCACAAGCCGGTGTTACAGCAAATCTAAAGAAATCAAATGACGTTTCTGGACACATAATCAGTTATGAGGGCATTATCCCAGATCCTAGCAAATTGGCTGCAGTTAAGAATTTTCCTTGCCTGTGTACCAGAAAACAATTAAAATTTTTCCTGTACTTAGCGTAATTTTTAGGAATTTCGTGACAAATCAATTAGTCAACAGCAAACACTTGCTGCCACTTTTAAAGAAGATTGTTGCTTGGGTTTGGACAGAAAAATGCACAGGAGATTTTAACAGAATAAAGGAAGCATTGGTATACTCAAATATTTCGAGTCATCCTGGTCTTAATGAGGATTTCCATACTGCAAGCGATGCATCAGGCACAGGGCTTGGATCATGTCTTTTTCAGGTAATTGGAAATTTAACTATTATATTTAACTATTATATTTTTGGAAGACATGTGAAGCTATAAACTGACCACCAGGCATTAACCTTTTTAGTGACATGCAAACTCCTACATCCTCGATTATCGCGATGGGCAATGATCTTGCAGAACTACTCCTTTGAAATAGTATTCATTAAAGGAAAAGACAACATAATTGCAGTCGCATTGTCACATCTGTCTCAGGGACTATCTCATGATATAGATGATATGGAGCATATGAACGATTATCGCGATGTGTTGATGCAGGACAAATACTACCATTGTCGCAGAAGAAGCCGAATAGCACAGTCGCTGTAGTGTAGTGGTTATGATACTAGATCGTTGCATGGAGGATCACCTGAACTGAAACATTTTAATTTCTATCTTCTGTTCGAGTACATTCTAGAAGTATCCACGAATGGCAAGAATCATTGTACTGGAATGTTCTGTAGCTGTGCATATACTGTATGTGTTCTGGCCGGAGGCACTTCGCTCCGCGCTCTTGTATGTGCAAGTGCTGAATAAACCTTCGTTAAATGAAGTTGGTGTTCAGCATCCATCTACTTACACCTTCCTCAAAGTGACATTATTCTGATGGAGGCGCCGGGTATTGGAACTAGAGTTACCGCACATTATCAACGACACAGTGGCTCCCATGAGGCCACGACAGAGTCGCCGTTTACGTGGCGAGAAACCCGAGTTCGAGCCATATTCAACAGATCGCAAGCTATCGGAGACAGAAGAAGAAGAGGACGTCACGATGACAGCAACTGTGGCACCACCACATGAGACATCTTTCCGGGTTCTCTGGTGACGATGGCCAATATCCAAACAAGTGGCTGAAGGTATATGCGCGCATAGCCAAATTTAACAAATGGAATCACACCGTTTGTTTGGCTAACGTATTTTTCTACTTGGAGGGCACCGCCAAGCAACGGTATGAGAACAACCAGGTGAAGTTCGCAAGCCAGGAAGTATTCCAGGCGAAACTGCGCAAGTATTTCGGTGACACACAACGACAGAAGTGCAAGATTGAAGATAAATTAAAGTGCACGGCACAGTGTCCAGGAGAAACGACAGTTCCCTGCATTCAAGACGTCTTGGAGCTGTGTAAAATAGTGGATCCTCGAATGAAGGAGAAAGATAAGGTTGCACATCTCATGAGGGGTGTTGCTGAGGACATGTATCAAGCCCTACTCCTGAAGGAGGTTTCAACAGCAGACGTCTTCATAAAATAGTGCCAGTATATCGAGACTATGCATCAAAAAAGAATTATACGTGAGAAGTTTAAACGGCTTCCAAACGTCGTATCGATGTCTGAAATGGAGGAAGAAACTGATTTCACAAGAATTCTTCGTCAGATAGTGAGAGAGGAAGTTCAGAAGACACTTGGATTGCTTAGCGAGCAAAAAACAAAGATGCTTCAAGAGGTCATAAGAGAGGAAGTGGAACAGACGTTGAACGCAATCTCTCGTTCTTCATTTCCCTTTAAAACGGTAAAAATGTCGAGACCCAGGCGAAGTTACGTTCCTACAACGCCGCATTAGGAACCTGTTTGGGCACCAAGGAAGACTGATGTCTGGCGGACCCAGTATAACCAACCAGTATGTTTTCACTGTGGACGACCGGGACATGTGGTGCGTTATTGTCGAGAAAGGCGGCAGATATTTGATGACGCCCGCGCCAGAAGACAGCAGACCGATGTTAGCTGACTCCAACTCCAGGACGACGAGGACGAACACGAAGAAGTGAGCGCAGGACGTAAGTCACCTCGCCGCAAGCTAGCCGCTGGAGAAGACGCTCCCCAACACACCGATCAAGGTCTCCATCGCCTTTTAGAAGCTCCAGCCGATCAGCTAGCCACCGCGACCTGGAAAACTAAAGGTTGCGACCTTCCTTGGACGTGAGGCCGCCGAAGAGAAAAAACTCTGCCATCGATCACTACAAAAATGATAGGAAACTACGTCGATATCCTCATGGATGGCCGACCAGCCCAAGCTCTTGTGGACTCTGGAGCATCATATTCAGTCATTTCGGTGAAGTATCGTCGCCAGTTGCAGAAAACCGTATTCGTCGACAGCAAAACATCTCTGTCGAAGGTGGCTAATGGGAAATATGTATAACCTACAGGACAATGTGTCATTTGTGTGGGTATAAGTGGCCATACACAGGCCTTAGAATTCATCATCTTGCAAGAATGTAGTCATGAAGTCATTCTCGGATGGGACTTTTTGAAAGCTTCTCAAGCAATTATAGATTGTGGTCGATGCTAGACGAGATGAGATACTGTGGACAGGAAGATGCACATCCGAGTGTGTGGAGACTATGTGTACTGGATGAAGTGATCATTCCTGCAGTGAGGGCTAGAAAGGTAGCTGTCATGTGTCATGCCACGCATCAACCCATGCATCTTGTAGTGGAATGTAAGAGAAGCATACCACTGAAGAATAACTTGGTCACCCCAGCCTCTGTCGTCTCGTTTAAGAACGTATTTGGTGAATTGTGGGTAGTTAACTGTTGCCGAGAACCGCAGATCCTTCCAAGACGCATGTGTGCAGCAAACGCTGAGCTGTTAATTGCAGATCAGCTGAACATCATAGAAACCTCCCATGCCGAGTCTGTGGGCGAAATTACCACTACGAGACAAGATCTTCTACTATGACTATCACCAGATCTCACTAACGAACAACAGAAAAAGCTACTTGCCATTCTTCAAGAGTTCTCTGCATGCTTCAATCCACAGGTGAAGAGCAAATTAGACAAATCGACGGTGAAGCATCGGATTAGCACTGGAGACCATCAACCAATAAGCCAGAGAGAATACCGTGTGTCAGCAATGGAACGACGAATAATTCGTGACGAAGTAGGGAAAATGATGAAGAATGACATCTTTCAGCCATCGCAGAGCCCATAGTCGTCACCAGTGGTTCTCGTCAGGAAGAAGGATGGCAGCTGGCACTTTTGTGTTGATTACAGGAAGCTTAATAAGATAACTAAAAAGGACGTTTACCCTCTTCCACGAACTGACGATACACTTGATTGTCTGAAGGGGGCTAAGTTTTTCTCAAACATGTACATGTACTCGGGATACTGGAAAGTCGAAGTAGATGCGGCTGATCATGGGAAAACTTCATTTATCAGCCCTGAGGGCCTGTATGAGTTTAAGGTAATGCCGTTTGGTTTGTGTAATGCACCAGCAACATTTGAACGAATGATGGATAATCTTCTAAGGCACCTGAAGTGGACAATGTGTCTTTGATATTTAGATGACATTATACTGTTCTCAGAGACATTTGATGAACATATAAAAAGTCTGAGGGCTGTTCTTAAGTGTCCCCAACAAACCGGATTGAAACTTAATCCAAGAAAGTGTCTCTTTGGAGCCAAAGAAATCAAAATACTTGGGCACCTTGTGTCAAACGTAGGTGTGCGGCAAGACCCAGAAAAGGTGAGAGCTATAACGGAATTACCTATTCCTAAAAGTATTAGAGATGTGAGAAGCTTCCTCGGATTGTGTTCGTATTACCGTCGTTTTATCAAAGACTTTTCTATCAAAGCCAGGCCACTCCAAGAGTTGTTAAAAGCCAATGCTAAATTTATCTGGGGTGTTGCTCGACAAGATTCTTTCGATGTGCTGTGAAAAGCTCTGACAACTGACCCCGTACTTGGTCTGTATGATGAGAGAGCACCTATAGAACTACACACAGATGCCAGTGGGTATGGGATCGGTGCTGTTCTGGTGCAGATTTTGGATGGAAAAGAGAAGGTTATAGCCTATGCTTCTCGGACACTTACAAAAGCCGAGAGAAACTACTCAACTACAGAAAGAGAATGTCTTGCTGTGATCTATGTGCAAAATTTCGACAGTATCTCTATGGAAGGCCATTCACAGTTGTTACAGACCATCATTCACTTTGTTGGTTGACAGGTCTTAAGGATCCAACAGGACGACTCGCCAGGTGGGCACTACGTCTTCCAGAGTATGACATTACCATAGTGTACAAGAGTGGAAGAAAACACCAAGATGCCGACTGTCTCCCAAGAAACCCTGTGGAAGACCATCAGCACTTTGATGAAGATTGTGGCTGTCTCGCTGCATTCCAGGATCACTCTGATGAGCAGAAGAAGGACGCCAAGATATCTCAAATTATGCTTGCCTTAAATCGGTCAGAGGATGTGAAAGGACAATTTAAGGTATTTAATGGATTATCTTGCAAGAAAAACTTTGATCCATTTGGAAAGAGGTGGCTATCAGTGATTCCTAAACACATGCCCTTAGATGTTCTACAGAAATTCCATGACACACCTGAGGCTAGACATTTAGGATATATTAAGTCATACGATACGATGTGCAAGAGATTTTTCTGGACAGATTCATTTAGGAGTGTCCGTCACTATATGTTGCACTGTCGAGAGTGTCAGAGGAGAAAGGCAGTTCCTCAGAAACCACCTGGCCGACTCCAACCAATTCCACCAGCCGAAACGCGTTTCCAGCGTATTGGGATTGACCTCCTCGGACGATTACCAACGTCTGCTAGTTGCAATACATGGATTATTGTTTGCACTGATTATCTGACGCGCTATGGCATTACAAAAGCCGTGAAAACAGCCGAAGCATTCGAGGTAGCCAAATTCATCATAGAAGACCTTGTATTAAAACACGGTGCCTCAAGGTCGTTAATTACGGATCGAGGGAAAGTTTTTCAATCGAATCTTGTGACAGAGATAAACCGTCGGTGCGATATTACTCACCACATGATGACTGCCTACCATCTGCAAACTAACAGGCTTACTGAACGCCTTAATAAAACCTTGGGCGACATGTTCGTCAATGTTGAGCAGAGCAACTGGGATGAGGTGCTACCTTTCGTGACGTTTGCCTACAACACCGCCAAATAAGACACCACAGGATTTACGCCTTTTTTCCTGGTGCATGTGCGTGAGGCAACGACGACGATGGACACTGTGTTTCCGCTACATCCTGATGACGTGGACGACGACTACATCGGCCAGGTGTTAACCAGAGATTAGAAAGCTCGGCAGTTAGCTAGACTCCGAGTGGTGCAGTCTCAAGAAAACGATCGCCTAAGGTATGACGCGAGCCACCTCCCTGTTGTCTACCAGCCTGGTGACCTCGTCTGGATCTTCACTCCTGTTCGGAAGATTGGAGTCCCTGAGAAGCTCCTCAGGCGATACTTTGGACCTTATAAGGTTGTAAGACAGTTGTCTGATGTTACTTATTAAGTTGAAGATTTCGACCCCAACACAAGACGACGAAAGATCAGGGATACGGTCCACATCCTTCGAATGAAGCCCTATAAGGATCATGTAACCCAGGGTAAATTCGAAGCTCCAGCGACAGGCAACAAGCGGAAAGATAACGAAGAACTTAGCGGCAAGGGAAGTTCTAAGATCACCGCCAGGGCGAACATCAAGTCGGAGTATGCACGACCGAGGACTCGTTCCCGCACTAGGAGGACGTAACACCGAGCTGTTGTTCTCTTAAGGAGGGAGACATGTCGCAGAAGAAGCCAAGGAGCGCAGTCTCTGTAGTGTAGTTGTTATGATACTAGATTGTTGCATGAAGGGTTAAACATTTTAATTTCTATCTTCGGTTCGAGTACATTCCAGAAGTATCCACAAGTAGCAAGAATCATTGTACTGGAATGTTCTGTATCTGTATATATACCGTATGTCTTCTGGCTGGAGGCAGTTCCCTCTGCGCTCTTGTGTGGGTAAGTGCTGAATAAACCTTCATTAAGTGAAGTTAGTGTTCGTCATTCATATGTTTACACCTTCCTCTACGTGACAATATTATCTAGACCTGCGTAGTAACGAGTCAACACTGCAGAAGGCTGACAGTAGGTGGAGCAAAGTAAGATAGACAATAGCAAACAACCCTGACCCTCCTACTGGAAAGCATTACAATCTATATCAGGACATCTTATTCTATCATCGTCGTTCAGATAGTAATCAATGGTGCATTTGTATTCCACAAGAATGAGAAGAAAATATAAACTGACATATACATTTTACGAGGTGCATTCAAGTTCTAAGGCCTCCGATTTTTTTTCTAATTAACTACTCACCCGAAATCGATGAAACTGGCGTTACTTCTCGACGTAATCGCCCTGCAGACGTACACATTTTTCACAACGCTGACGCCATGATTCCATGGCAGCGGCGAAGGCTTCTTTAGGAGTCTGTTTTGACCACTGGAAAATCGCTGAGGCAATAGC
The DNA here is from genome assembly GCF_023864275.1 of Schistocerca cancellata. Lineage (NCBI taxonomy): Eukaryota > Metazoa > Arthropoda > Insecta > Orthoptera > Acrididae > Schistocerca > Schistocerca cancellata. Next base: position 76,706,734 of record NC_064627.1, on the reverse strand, counting down.
AGCACGGCTGGTGAATGTGCGGCCACGGAGAGTGTCTTTCATTGTTGGAAAAAGCCAAAAGTCACTAGGAGCCAGGTCAGGTGAGTAGGGAGCATGAGGAATCACTTCAAAGTTGTTATCACGAAGAAACTGCTCCGTAACGTTAGCTCGATGTGGTGAAACAGCACACGCGCAGCCCTTCCCAGACGTTTTTGTTGCAGTGCAGGAAGGAATTTGTTCTTCAAAACATTTTCGTAGGATGCACCTGTTACAGCAGTGTCTTTTGTAATGCAATGGGTAAGGATTACGCCCTCGTTGCGCGTCAACATTGCTTGGCAACATGCCACACGGGCAGCCATGTGGTCGTCCATCAGCATTCGTGGCACCCACCTGGATGACACTATTCGCATTTTCAGGTCGTCATGCAGGATTGTGTGCACAGAACCCACAGAAATGCCAACTCTGGAGGCGATCTGTGCAACAGTCATTCGGCGATCCCCCAAAACAATTCTCTCCACTTTCTCAATCATGTCGTCAGACCGGCTTGTGCGAGCCCGAGGTTGTTTTGGTTTGTTGTCACACAATGTTCTGCCTTCATTAAACTGTCGCACCCACGAACGCACTTTCGACACATCCATAACTCCATCACTACATGTCTCCTTCAACTGTCGATGAATTTCAATTGGTTTCACACCACGCAAATTCAGAAAACGAATGATTGCACGCTGTTCAAGCAAGGAAAACGTCGCAATTTTAAGTATTTAAAACAGTTCTCATTCTCGCCGCTGGCGGTAAAATTCCATCTGCCATACGGTGCTGCCATCTCTGGGACGTATTGACAATGAATGCAGCCTCATTTTAAAACAATGCACATGTTTCTATCTCTTTCCAGTCCGGAGAAAAAAATCGGAGGCCTTGGAACTTGAATGCACCTCGTACTTGGGGACACTACGGCACAAAAAACTGTAATATCGTTAAGGCTTTTGTGGCCACTTGTTGACAAACTGCCTATTGGCTTCTGTCTCAGGTTCTTCGGCCGACGTTCATCTAATGATTTTTCTGACGCTTCGCCAACACGATTGGCTGGCATTGTCAAAGCTTCACCCTCCATTGCCGGTGGTGAACTGGAGCCGAGCTCGCGGCCGCAGACTATATGTACCTGGCGCGCCAACGTCCGAGGGCTTCTCCGCGGTCATTTCCGGTGTGGTTCTCCTCTTGCTACCTGCGACGGTCGTTCGCTGCAGTACGGGAAGCCAGGATCCGTTTACCTTAAGGCTTTCCTCTTTTTTGTTCAAACTATTCGCGTGTTTTTGTATTTCTACAGCTTTTCTGGACATGCGCGTGTGATAGTGGTTCTCTACAGCCAGAACTTCCGTATCAGCGAATTTTATTACGTGGTCGGTCTCATTCAGTGCGTGCTCTGCCACTGCCGATTTCTCCACCTGCCCCAACCTGCAATGTCGCTTATGCTCTTTGATCCTGGTGTTAATGGATCGTCCAGTCATTCCGACATAAACTTTTCCGCATGTGCATGGTATGCGGTATATTCCCGACATTGCAAGTGGGTCTCTTTTCTCCTTCGCCGATCTAAGACACTCTTTGATCTTCCTTATTGGTTTGAAAATCGTCTTTACGCCATGTTTGCGCAATATACGGCCGATTCTGTCCGTCACTCTGGGAATGTATGACAGAAAGGCCGTACCCGACATTTCTTTTTCTGGTTCCTTACTTCGCCGAGTGTTTGGCTCTGTTACACTTCTAATATAATTTGTGGAGTACCCATTGCTCCTCAGGACAGTTTCCATGTGTTGCATTTCTCGTTTGAGGTGTTGCGGCTCACATATTCGTCCTGCTCTCGTTACGAGTGTACTGATCATGCCTCTTTTCTGGCTCGGGTGGTGGTTTGACAGTTTGTGCAGGTATCGGTCCGTGTGTGTCTGTTTTCGATACACGCTGTGTCCCAGGTTTTCGCCGTCCCTTGTGACCAGCACATCTAGAAATGGCAGTTTCTTGTCCTTTTCTACTTCCATGGTAAATGTTATGTTGGCATGGAGGCTGTTCAAGTGTCTTAGGAAGTCACCGAGCTGTTCTTCACCATGGCTCCACACCACGAAAGTATCATCGACGTACCTGTACCACACCTTTGGTTTGCAAGTCGCCGAGTCCAGTGCCTGTGCTTCGAATTGTTCCAAGAAAAGTTGGCCACCACTGGACTGAGAGGACTACCCATGGCGACGCCTTCCAGCTGTTCGTAGAAATCGCCATTCCACGTGAAATAGCTCGTGATGAGACATGCGTGGAAGAGCTTTTTGATGTCTTGCGGGAAAATGGAACCGATGTGCTCCAGAGCGTCACTGAGTGGCACTTTCGTAAATAACGAAACAACATCAAAGCTGACCAAGATGTCGTTTGGCGCAAGTTTCAGTTTCTTCAGCTTCTCAATGAAATGTCCTGAGTCCTTAATGTATGTGTCCGTCTTCCCCACGTGTGGCTGGAGCAGAGAGGCCAAGTGTTTTGCCAGTTTATAGTCGGTGAGCCAGGAGCGCTAACGATCGGTCTCAATGGAACGTTGTTCTTATGGATCTTGGGTAATCCATACAGCCGAGGTGGTAGGGCTTCTGTGTTGCGCAGGTTTCTCTGTATCTCCGCCGGCAGAGAAGACGCCTTGATTAATCGATTCGTATTCCGAGTGATACGCTGCGTCGGATCTGCGCTTAGTTATCGGTACGTCGTCGGATATAATAGGTCTCGGATCTTTTGCTCATAATCTTCATTCTTCATTACGACGGTCGCGTTCCCCTTATCGGCAGGCAGTACCAATATACTTTTGTCGGCGTTGAGATTCTTAATGGCTTGTACCTCATCTTTCTTCAGGTTGCAAGCTGGTGGTTTTGCTCGGCGCAGTATCCTGGCTGTTTCACTGCGTTTTTCCTCTGCCCTTTCACAAGGAAGGGTCCGAATGGCTGCTTCGGTGTTGGCAATGATGTCCTCCATAGGTATAGTTGTCGGGATGATAGCGAAATTCCCTCCTTTTTGAAGAACAGACACTTCCTCTTCGGTCAAATGTCGTTCAGTGAGGTTGACCACTGTGTGTGACATGTCGGGAATCGCCTTGTCGGTCTGCTTCCGGCATCTTTCAAACTTTTTCTTCTGTCGCTCGGTGCAGCGCTCGAGTTCGTTCTGCATGCTCCTGTGAGTGATGCTGTCGATCTTGTCCCAGTCGTCTCGATGCATTCTGCTTCTTAGTTGATAGAAAATGTCCAGAAGTTCCTGATCCGTTCTTGCCAAGTCTCTCCGTGTTATATGTATTCGCTCACGAAGAAAAGCTCGTTCCATTCTGTCGTAGATACGATGTGCTTGGGCGGTGGTGAATAGGCGCTTACATCTCAAGAACTTCGGTGTAGCACATTCATCTCGGCACCGTGACAGAAAGGCGAGGGAGGACATCAGTCGCGCTTTCTTCTTCCGTCGTTGGTCAAGGCGTCGGTACAATCTGCAAATATCCTCTCCGTAGAGCCGTAATACAAAATTGTTAAGGCTTTCGTGGCCACTTGTTGACAAACTGCCTATTGGCTTCTGTCTCGGCCAGAATTAGAAAACACAGAATTAGAAAACACAACTTGACAAAACTATAAGACGAACTCAGGAATTTACAATAGGCGTGGAGGTATTTTTGCATACTCACCCTAAACGTCATGCATTGAAGCGATGTAGCGCTAACTATACACTTCTTTATGCAGGTCCATACATCACTGCTCACATTCCACAAGCCGGCTCATATTTGCTACAAAATCCTAAAACAAACAAAATAATTGGATAATACTATCATAGAAATTTACGTAAGTTTCATATAAAAGCATAAACAAAGTCACTAAGAGATAAGCAGGTAAATGAATGACAAACCACGAGTATAAAGCACAACACCGTGTCTACAGCTTACAAATATTCAAAATCATCTAAGATATTTTATTTCAGGTCAGCAGCTAAGAAGAAAGAAGAGATGCAGAAGAATAAAACTCTATTGTGACTTAAATGATGTGAGAACTTGTCAACTGTACTAGTCCTTTACATATGGTATGTATTGTAGAAAGTATTAAGGAGAATTTCCCTCGTTGTTAAAAATGTGCTGGTTGTGTGCAGTATGTTCTAATTTACAAAAAAAAATTCTTACTCATTACCAGGAAAGTAAACTTCTTCCTTTGCTCTTGAAAGTAAGTGAAACACCTGCTGAAATACATCTGTACCAATACCAAAGTATATTTCGTCTGCATAAGTGCTTAATTTGAAGACGTTCTTGTTTGGAAAAGAATTCTCCTAAAATAACTAGCCTGTAAATTTACTTTTATACTTTGTAGGCAGCTGACAGTGAGACTAAGACACCTTTTAACTATTTCTCACATGTGTCAATCTTTTTCATGTTTCTTGTTCTGACAAAGAGTGGTAGCTTGTTTTTACCAGATAATCAACATATTTTGAATATTCTCTCTTGTTTCTATGTTTCATGTTTAATTTGTAAATTATTGAGAATAACAAGTCCCAGAAGCCCTCAGAAACTTGAAGGTGAATAATATTTTTTTCCAGATAACGTTTATAGTTTCCTCCCCTCTCTCTGTCACTGATAACGTTATCCAGAACACTGGAGTGACCCTTTGGGGTTTATCTTTTTTTTCTTCTGTCATACATCCTGAAACACTGAAATGCTAATAACTCATTATTTGACATTTAACATCAATAAATTGTACCTTTCGAAAGATTGTCAATGTACTAGTGTTTTGGAATGGCATTTATTCATAGGACCTTAGCTATAATACAGTTATAATATGAAACACATCAAATATGAGCTTAATGAAATCCAATATGGCGTCATGCAGGTACCTCAGCCAAAGCACATCATTTAAAGGGGTGCAGCCACAGTACCTCTTGGGTTATATATGCCTAATACCATTTTTTATGGACTATGTTATATGCAAATAAAGGAAACCTTCTGTGCTAGGTCAAGTGACTGTTTCTTGTAATATCTTTGTGTGTGGCATTCGACATTACAAAAGAAGGGGCACTAATAGTTTCATACTTAAGTTTCATGCAGTACATTCGCACAGTTTCTGACCTGATTATGGATTACAATAATATTTCATTCAGTGGTGAGTTTTTATGTAATACATTTATTTTATGATTGTACATGTTCTTGATCAATTTGTACCTTGGTTTTACCAGGTTTGCTGTTCCTACTGTTAGAAAAATTTAGTTTGTGCATGTTTGCTGAAGCTATCAGTGCCATGCATCTATTTTGTAGGTATTGTGCTACTGTAGGCCCAAACATCTTTTGTTGAAAATGGTTCAAATGGCTCTGAGCACTATGGGACTCAACATCTTAGGTCATAAGTCCCCTAGAACATAGAACTACTTAAACCTAACTAACCTAAGGACATCACACACACCCATGCCCGAGGCAGGATTCGAACCTGCGACCGTAGCAGTCCCGCGGTTCCGGACAGCAGCGCCAGAACCGCTAGACCACCGCGGCCGGCATCTTTTGTTGAACTACATCCCTTTTAGGATCAATTTGATGAAAGGACAATACATTTTTATTGTATTCCAGATATCTATTTTTCTTTCTGGTGCTACAACTTTTCGCATTAACATCTCAAGCATATAATCTCTTCAATTAACTCTCCATTTTAGTCTCTGTGTTATGAAGCTTCGTGGTCACATTTTAAATATGGTATTTATTTTTACATATCTGTAATGAAACACCATTTTGCATAGAAACACATAATACCTTTTGTAGATTATTTCCTGCATTAATTCTGTATACAATTTGTCGCTTTTCCAATTATTTAGGAATGTGTATGAAATGACACTGATGCTGCACATGTAATCTTATCAATAATAGTATTAGTAGCAATAAAAATATTTAATAGTATTACCATTACAACATTGCCATGTTTATAACTCTTCGTCTCACTTCTTCTGCTTGGTTTTGAAATCATGTCACACATGATGCACTTTTAGTTATTATAAAGTGTGAATTATTACCAGCTGAACGCTTTTCATCGTTATTAGAAGCTACATTTGCAGAAGGATGAAGCTTACATTCAGTGAAATGACAGTAGCAAATATAATTATCTTTCCTCTAAAATCATTTAGCGTAAATATTGCCAAAAATATAATGGTTCTAAGCGCAGTGCTACCAAATCCTTCACTTGGTAAATCGAGCACTTCTTGCAATATAATGAGGTGTATGTATGAGTCTAGCTTTTCACAGGTTGTTTCGATTTCAAAAAGAAATATTCTGGAACATATTGCCAAACAAAGTGATCTTGTGGCCACTGTCGAAGAAGAACGATACTTCAGTTATTTTGTGGACAGTTGTAAGATTTTTGTTTCATTCAAACAAAATCGTGTCTGTAGCCAATAAGAGGTTTGATAATATATACGGCTTTCAGTTTTCTGCCATAACAATGTAGTTTCTCTAGAAGAATACTACTATTTATAGATTAGAGGTGTTCAGAAAGCATAAGGTCTTTCCTGTGGTCTTGTAGGGTCTGAGATGAGTTTAATGTTTTCGCATTTTCTGTGGCTCATATTCATAAAAACTCGCCACAATGTGAAATGCGTCACTAGGTTTACAAATAAGATACATTTTCTCTGAGTGAAGAGTTATCCATTTATATTTCTGACTTTTTTAAAAAAATTTAATCTATAACTAAAATTTGATAAATCTAGCCCAATCATATACATATCTACTCAGAACTCTGTGTCACAACAGGAGAGTTGTAGAGCAAATATGGTTTCAATTTGTTTTTAAAACCTTCAGTGTCCATCAGAACCTTTAATTCAGAAGTGAGGTGGTCAAATATTTTCATATCTACACAACATGCTCCTCTAGAAGAGTTAGGAAATTTTTTCTCCCAATCGTTTATTAAAGGAAGCTACTATTTTATTAAAAAAGAATTCTTCGCAAAAGATTAATAACACAGGAAATTGTTGTGAGGCTGCGGTCAATGCTGATTTTTTAAAAATAGTTGCCTACATGAAGTTCAAAGAGGGCAACAAATGTCCTTACAGCAAGTTTATGTGCATTGAAAATTTTGTAAATGTGAGTGGAATTGTCCAGGTGCATTATTCCATATGAGATCAATGAGTTAAAGTATGTAAAGTAATTTGATATCGCCAACCAAATCAGCAATTATATTTGGAGCAAATATTGTTTAATTTTAACTTTTGAGATGATCTATAATATGTGATTGGCAGTTCAGTTTCTGATCACTGTGTGCACCCTGACATTCTGAACATTTGCTCTGTAAACGTTAGTGATCCGAATACAGTAAGAAACTGGTTAGGCATGCATATTCAAATACAGACATATGTAAACAGGCAGGATACGGCGCTGCAGTCGGCGACGTCTATATAAAACAACAAGTGTCTGGAGCAGTTAGATCGGTTACTGCTGGTACAATGGCAGGTTATCAAGATTTAAGTGAGTTTGAACGTGACGTTATAGTCGGTGCACAAGCGATGATGGGACCCATCATCTCCGAGATAATGATGAAGTGAGGATTTTTCCATATGACCACTTCACAAGTGTACTGTGAAGGTCAGGACTCTGGTAAAACATAAAGTCTCTGACATCACTGTGGTCAGAAGAAGATCCTGCAAGAATGGGACCAACAGCGACTGAAAAGATTCGTTCAACATGAAAGAAGTCCAACCCACCTGAAATTGTTGCAGATTTCTGTGTTGTGCCATCAACAAGTGTTAGGGTGCATACCATTCAACGAAACATCACAGATATGGACATTCGGAGCTGGAGGCTGTTGTGGACTGACAAGACAGCCAGTCCACAGTGACAGGTAACCAAAAGGCACGCGTTTACACACGCCGGCTGGCGTTAGGTCTGAAACAGGATATGTAATGAATGCTATAAAGAAAAGTACGTAGCTGCTGGAATACTTAACTTTAATCCATCATTTGTATACAGCATTCTTGATGATACAAGTGAGACTCTCTCTAGAAATGATTAATGGCGCCTTGCTAGGTCGTAGCCACGGACTTAGCTGAAGGCTATTCTATCTCTCGGCAAATGAGAGAAAGGCTTCGTCAGTGTAGTCGCTAGCAAAGTCGTCCGTACAACTGGAACGAGTCCTAGTACGTCTCTCTAGAACTGCCGTGTGGTGGCGCTCGGTCTACAATTACTGACAGTGGCGACACGCGGGTCCGACATGTACTAATGGACAGCGGCCGATTTAAAGCTACCACCTAGCAAGTGTGGTGTCTGGCGGTGACACCACAGAGGCCCACTCGTGTACCTTTGATATCTGTACAACATAAAGCTTTATGCCTCGCCTGGGCCCGTCAACACAGAAATTGGACTGTTGATGACTAGAAATATGTTGACTGGTCGGACGAGTCTCGTTTCAAATTGTATAGAGTTGCTGGATGTGTACAGTTGTAGAGACAATCTTATGAATCCATGGACTCTGCATTTCAGCAGGGTACTGTTCAAGCTGATGGGGGCTCTATAATGGTGTGGGGCATGTGCTGCTGGAGTGATATGTATTTCCTGATATGTCTAGATACGACTTTGACAAGCACTTCAGTCTGGAACCATGCGAGCTCTACTGTCGCATGTTCGAATCCTGCCTCGGGCATGGATGTGTTTGATGTCCTTAGGTTAATTAGGTTTAAGTAGTTCTAAGTTCTAGGGGACTGAAGACCTCAGATGTTAAGTCCCATAGTGCTCAGAGCCATTTGAACTATTTGAACGACTTTGACAGGTGACACGTACGTAAGCATCCTGTCTGATCAACTGCATCCACTCATGTTCACTGTCCTTCCCAACGGACATGAACAAATGCAGCAGGACAATGCGACATCCCATACACCCAGAATTGCTTTGTAGTGGCTCCAGGAACACTCTTTCGAGTTTAAATACGTCCGCTGGCCACCAGGCTCCCCAGACATGAACATTATTGAGCATGTACAGGCTGCCTTGCAATGTGCTGTCCAGAAGAGATCTCCACCTCCTAATACTCTTACGGATTTATGGACAACCCTGCAGGATTCATGGCATCAGTTCCCTCCAACACTACTTTAGACATTAGTTGATTCCATGCCATGTCCTGTTGGGCATTTCGGCGTGCTCATAGGTGCCCTACATGTTGTTAGGCAGGTGTACCAGTTTCTTTGACTCTTCAGTATAGAATTCCTTCATGTGCTGCAACAAAAGTGTTCTTAGCTACATTCCAATAACCGGCCGTGGTGGCCAAGTGGTTAAAGGCGCTACAATCTGGAACCGCACGACCGCTACGGTCACAGGTTCGAATCCTGTCTTGGGCATGGATGTGTGTGATGTCCTTAGGTTAGTTAGGTTTAAGTAGTTCTAAGTTCTAGGGGACTGATGACCTTAGAAGTTAAGTCCCATAGTGCTCAGAGCCATTTTTTTTTACATCCCAATATCTTCTAGAAAACCTTTAGAATAAAAGCAAGAGAAACGTTGTGATTGCAGTGGACTTCAAGATAAGTATGTTAGTTGAAAGCATTGATACCACAAAACTTCTTGATTTAGTTCATAAATTAGTTTCAAGTTAAACTTTTCTGGGGACATGTAAGTAAGTGCTGCATAGTCCAAGTCATTTTGGATCATTTAGCTCTGTTTATTGAGATCCCAAAAGCAGACAAATTAAAGCCTATAGAAATGTATACAAAAATTAAATTCAGCAAAAGCAATATGGGTTTATTACTCAATTTACTAAATATTGCAAGCTGGTCTGCAGACCATTACACTTTAAGCACCATAAACAATCGGAAACAATTAAACTGTTTTCTTAGTTTATTTAATAAAACTTTTGATCCTAGATCTTACCAAAAGAAAGTAAGCAGTAAGCTTAAAAGGAGTACATCAAGAATACAAATTTGTAGTGGCAGGAAGAGAGAATTACATAATGTGTCAAAATGAAACAGTAATCCTGATTTTGTTATGTATGTCAAACATTATAAAGCTGTATTCAGGAAAGTTGTAGAGTTAGCTAAAAAAATACCAAGTAATACATTTATCCTCAAAGAATCAGGAGTGAAAGTGAAAAATTAACAGATCTACAAATTAAATTTCAAATGACATTGCAGTTTAAATGTCAAATTGTTTCAACCAATTCTTTTTAAATATAGCAAGATATGATGTAGCTATGGCAGTCTATCAATACAAAGCAAATGTTGTGAGCTTGGAAAACCACCAGAACACACAGTTTAAAAAAACCAAAGGGATTAATAAATAAAATTTTCTTTAAAAAAAGAGAAACTCATATACGTGATATGAAATACCCACATCTGTAATGAAGAACGTGTATAATATCATTTCACAATGACTGTCGGTTATTATAAGCCAATCTTTTGAGAGGGGATGTTTTCTAGACCTATTTAAATATGCTGTAAAACTGTTATTCAGAAAGAGAGTGGCAGAAAAAATGGGGATTACCACCCTATCTCTCTTCTGCCCGTCTTCTCTAAAGTGTTTGTAAAAATTGCAGCAATATAAAGTCAAAATGTTATTAATTGACATAACTTTTAATAATCAGTTTGGATTCCAACAAGGAAAAAGCAGTTTACCCAAAAAAAATATGTTCCACATTAGCTAAGGGTAAAAAGGTCACAGGAATATTCTATAATCTGACAAAAGCCCTTGATTCAGTGAACCACCCCTTCTTCTCCACATATTAAAGATATATGGAATCAGGGACACTACCTTAGGTGGCTCAACTCTTATTCAACAATTAGGAAAAAACAGTAATTGTAACTTTAAATTCAAGAAATTATTACTCAAACTGGAAAACAGTTTCCCAAGAAGTCCCAAGAGGTTTGATATTGGGTCCATGTCTGTTCCTTTTCTACAAAAACGAGGTATCACTTGCTACTGATATTCATTCAATTTTATTTGCTAATGACACATCAGATGTAATTGAAATTGAGGTAACTAAAAGAGAAAGTGTCAAAAATACGATAGAAAAACTTGAATGTTGGTTACTAAATGTAACTAACTATAGCTATGCAATTTTGAAGATAAATCATTAGGACACAGTGAAATAAAGGTAACTTGCAATGATCAGGATATGATACGAGCAAACCATATGACGTTCTTATGCCTAAATCTTGATTAAAATCTAAATTGGAAAGTGCACATTGAGTACTTAACAAATAAACTTAACAGTTTAGCATCTGCAGTTTGTATTTTAGCAGGTGTCACAAACATAGACACCAGAAGGGCAGTGTATCATTGCTACCTTGAGTCAGTTATTTGTAATGACACAATTTTCTGGGGAAATTCAACAAATATCAAGAGATTACTAGTCTTACAAAAGAGAATAACTGGGAGCATGTCTATTACCAAACATGGGGTATTCTGTCAACAACTGTTAAAAGATGATAAAGTACTAGCTATTCCCTCTCTGTCCATGTATAAAGTATTGTTATTCTTATATGAAAATAATAATACTGAAAACTCTTTCCATTTCAAGCTCTCCCCACAGTGAGAATTTTGAACTCCCAACACTCTTCTCAAAACTCAATACTCAAACACCTGACTATATATATATCGTTTAAGATTTACAATGAAATAAAAGACAGTAGTATATTTGACATGGATCTTAGTTCATTGAAAACTGTGGAAAAGTGTTATTATTCCATTGAAGATTTAATCAACGTCGGTTTCACAGTTTGAACAAGGTAATTATACATTTTATTTGTGTGTGCCAGAAACTGCAGTATTCATTTGTGTAGCTGTATTTCAGAAATGTATATAAAATAATGTAAACTTTTGTATTTCTGTTAAAAATTTTCTTGTTTGAAATATTGACATGCCTCCTGTACGTTAAATCAAATGGTCTGAAAACTGTGTGTAGCCAAATACATATGTTTCACATTTCACCCTGTTTTGTGTTATTATTGTCTATAACATTTCTGAATATGTCTTTTATTGCTCTACAGGGCTTGATTATGATGTTTGCATCATCAGCAAACAAGAGAATATCTACTGCAACAGAATAATATAGGAGATCAGTTACATGTAATGAGAACAGGAGTGGTCCCAGAATTGAACCATATGGAACGCCACTAACAATTTGTACCTGCTCGCAAGAAGATTCATCATGAGAGGTACAAGAACAGTGTAACACTGTCATTTGCTTATAATAAGTTGAATCTGAAGGGAAGAAATTACTCATTGTGTACCAAAAAATATATAAATTTATATTTTCTACAGAATGATGTTTATATTTACATCGCCTAATGCTTAAGGCAGATAAAACATCGCAGTTCATGAAATTTTTTTTGTTCAGCAATTATAAAACACGATTAGTGACACAGTAGATGGCCCATAGAGTGGGTCCTTGTGAAACATCAACTGTTACTGACTGCGAAGCTTATGCTTTCCCATATAATCAACTTCTCTTAAAAAAATTTCCCTTTTTCAAAGTTATTATGTTTATTATGAACCTTACTACTCAACGTGGACATAGCTGGCAAACGCGTATAATTATGACTTTTAGAATTCTCGGGTTTCCGGCGGAGTCATGTCGTAATTCCTCAACCACATTTCGACGAATAGATTGAGTCTGTTTGCCAGACTATCGTGGAGGAATTACGACATGACTGTGGCGGACCCCTCAGAATTCTGTAAATTAGAAATACCCCGATAAAACATCAGAGCTAATATAACTGTGGTACCAATTGAGCTTCTGTTTGGTGTGAAGCACGGCACAATATGTTTTAGATGTCATCTGAACATTATCACATTGCTAACACTAACCATTTAACTGTTTGTTACTATGTTTCGAATTACCGCGGTATAGGCTTTTCTCGGTGTCGTCACTTGTTTTGTTCGTGAACGTTCCGAACTGTGATATCTAAATTCTTAGTTGAGTTGCATGTGTAGTGGCATGTGAATCTGCGATTGTTTCAAAACAAATACGAGGTCTCAATATTTGGAAGCCTCCACTGGTTGTTTATTAAAGATAAACTGTAGTTCTAATAATGTGTTGGATTTTCTTAGTACTTTCAATATATTGGTCGGAAAACACAGAGTGCAGCACAATCTACTCGTAGTTTGATCGCTGTCGTGGAAGATGGCTGTATGTAGTGATTGTTGATGGGATTGTGTGAAATTATGTGTGTTACAAATCTGATTTGAAAGAAAACATTTGGCGCAGGAAGAAATAGAAGAAATGTCGTCATTGCATTTTGTTGTTCATCCACTTCCAGGAACTGAAGATCAGCTGAATGATAGGTAAAACATCATCAATTGAAGATTTAAACTTTCGATAAACCTGTCGTTATTCAGTTTGATATTGCGTGACTTTGTTTTACATACGTAACTTGGAAAGATCATAAATTTAGGTTCCTGCATGATATGACGTTGTCTACATAAATTGCAAAATCAATACTATCGCAGTAGGACCACCATCTTCGTCAGCCGAAAAAAGTATATTTTTCTGCTTACGAATTTTAGGAATCAATTTCTGGTGTTCAAAAAACGTGAGGGCAGTTAGAAGGTTCATAATATTGTGACGTAGAAAGTTAGAATGCGTGAAACTTGAGTGTAGCGTGTAATCGTTAAATTGTTGAACTCTGATGTCCACGTAACGGATGGTTACTTGTTTGCGTATAAGAAGTAGTAGTTTAGCGTTATGAGATATAATTGGATAAAGACTCATTTAAGAGAGATTGTTTGTTCTATTACTGTATGTATTTTATACTGCATGGTAATGCTAATGACAACTCATTACTAATACGATTATTAGTTTTTTCCAAATGCGAGGTTTTTATGGCTGTTTCAGACATTTCAGTAAGTTTGGGTCAGTGGAAAAACTTAATTTAGGGTTCTATTATCAACTTGTAATGTGCTATAAATATTATTTATATTTTCTCTTACGTTTGATTTAGTTAAGTTGTAAGTATATGCGAAAAATTTAATGAGAAATCCTCTTCCTGGTGAGAGTGGAGTAGGTTAATTTGAGTAAAGTATCAAGGAAAACTGCCAGGCTTGAAATTTATCAAGCTCAACATCTGTAATTTGTTTATAGTTTGTATGTTGTAATAACATGCAATCTGTTGATGCCAGGATAGGTGCCTTAATAAGGTCATTGACAACCATGTGGTTTTTCCTCTTCTCATTAAACACATGTAGGCTATCTTCATATGCCTGTATTTCCTTGTGTTAATCTGACAAATTGTATACCATCATGAAAGGATCTTTGGGCAAATAAATTGGTGATACTGATGATACTTGTATACTGCCTGACATCAGAAAAGAAAATTGTAGTTGATATTTTACATTTGTGATCAGTGTGATTACCATTTTTTGTTCTGGGAGATGTAGAAAACGATTATTGTAAATCCGTGTTTTCATCTGATGCCACAACATCTTATTTCGTTTTTGTGGTTATATTGGTTAGTCTAGAGGCATTTCATGAGCCTGTGATAAGTCTCACAAAGTTCTGTGTATTGGAAAATGCTATTATGAAAAAAAAAAAAAAAAAAAAAAAAATATCCCTGCCCGTCTGATTCACAACATAGTGTGATAATTATTTCATTGTGTGCATAAAATTCTGTATGAGTGCCTGGTTTTGGCTCATTCTTGGTAAGACCCTGGGTTGCAGTCCTCTGAACTCCTTTGTCATTCCACAGGGACATGGTTGGTGTAGCTGTAGTTGCAGCTGCAGCTCCAAGTACACACAATGAATGACCAGTTAATAACTTGATGCTCTTATTTTGTATGATAAACTTATTCTCTGTAATTATTGCACTGACTGGGTTATGCAGATGCAAGATTTGTTGACGTAAAGATACTAAGCCTAAGAGATATGCAAAAGATTCCATAAATATTGTCACATATTGAATATGGAACATCCCGCCTAAAGAACTATATTGGTCTTGTAATGCAATCATGTAATGCATAATAAAGAATGGCAAGTGAAAATTCTTCTGGGGCTCAAATTGAATCTGACATGCTTTTATTATATTTCGCAGTTGTAAAATTCTTTTTATAAAAAATGAAAGGGCATAAAGAATCCGGTAATAAGGTTGAATTAGTGTTATTTTTTTTGTGTGAGTCTAATGATTTGAGGAAATCACTTGAGCGTGTCAGCATGGCAGTCTACAGTGTGTGTCCGCCGCTCGTGGTCTTTGGTTGCGTTCTCGCTTCCCGAGCACGGGGTCCCGGGTTCGATTCCCGGCGGGGTCAGGGATTTTCACCTGCCTCGAGATGACTGGGTGTTTGTGTTGTCCTCATCATTTCATCATCATCCAGGAAAGTGGCGAAATTGGACTGAGCAAAGATTGGGTAATTGTACGGCCACTGATAACCACGCAGTTGAGCGCCCCACAAATCAAACATCATCCCTCTCAGTCTACAGTGTAAAAGAATGCATGCTGCTTCACTGAGAAGTGAGTCCTCGGCCAGAAACTGTAGCATCTGCAATTTCAGGCTATTTCATACATCAAGGTACAGGAAATTTTTGTGTATTGTCGGAGGATCCATACTGATCGGGACACACAGGATACGAAGCAAATGTCGATGGATAAATCTGCTGAAGAAGTAGAAAGAAAAATTTGGGGTCCGTCACACCATCATTACATTGACCAGACATCAAAGTTTGTGTCTCAAAGCCCTTACATTTGATCTATAGGAAGATGAGCTTATTAAACTAATGGTTTTTTGTGAAAATAATTCATTTAGTATT
Source organism: Schistocerca cancellata (assembly GCF_023864275.1). Lineage (NCBI taxonomy): Eukaryota > Metazoa > Arthropoda > Insecta > Orthoptera > Acrididae > Schistocerca > Schistocerca cancellata. The sequence goes on along the minus strand of NC_064627.1, from coordinate 76,691,024 downwards.
CAGGATTTAAAGCAAGGTTTTCGTGAGGAAAATAGTCGAGTATCAGTCCTTTCGTTTTTTGTCTTATTTCCCTCATAATCAGGTAGGCGGAGCCTGTGAGTTTTTATATTGTCAGTGACTGTCTCTGACATGGCACAATTACTGTTCATGTTTTCATCAAGGAGCTGATCAAATATGTGAAAATACAGTTAATTCAGCTTTCCCACACCCATTATCTTATTGTTGACTACAGCACATAGTGTAAAACTATCAAAAATTTTCTCAGTCGGTGCTATTGTAAAAGAGACTTTGGAATGAGAGCAGAACAGAATTTTTTTGCTACAAGTCATGGAAAGTTGTGTTATGCTGGGATTGGATGCACAATACAGTGATTAGCAGCAAGAGCAAGGTTGTGAGGGCCCATTAATTGGCAGATTCTTATGCCTATAGAGCTGTTTCATTTCTGCACTGAAAGCATAATGGCATTGAACTTACTTTCATGAGTGAAGAAGAAATTGAGGAAAATGAAATGTCAGAAGAAGAGAGGTTTAAACTGGGGCATACCGATACTCTAGCAGGAACTACAGAAAATCATCATTTTTTTCAACAGTAATTCAGGTCAGCGGAAATTGAAATGGCGCATTCTTTTTTCTGACAAAAATTAGTGACAGTGAAAAAAGTATCTTAACATTGGATCTGGAGCAAGGACAGTATGCTGCATGCATGTGTGAAGAAAAGAGTGGTGGATTGGAAACTTCTCTAAGACTTCCACAGAGCAGGAGGACACTTTTCTAAGCTTTAAGCATCACATGGCCCAACAAATTAATTTTATTGGCCCTCAAGGAGTGAAAAGTGCTAGGTTTTGGATTAGCGTTTTATTCCTGCTCTTACAAGTGGCAACATCTGCCTGGCAGTGCAGTTTTCTTGTGATATTCAGTGACACCCTTATGAAACGTCTGAAACATTTAAGTATCTTGGAGTAAACAAAATTTTAAGATCATAAAAGAAACCTCTTCTAGATTTGGCTTGGAGCACTTGAAGAAATGTATCACCAGGCTTGAGACTCTCTGGTTATACTTATCAGGCTTAGGATCCTGTGGTAAAGAAACCCACCCACCCATGGTTGCTGTTGTACAGCTTTGGGCATGGCCACCATGGTGATGGAATGCTAGTTTTTTCACTGTAAAAGAAAGCAGCAGTTGTTAAGCCACCATGCACCATAGCAACACATTTATACAGTTTTACATCAGTACACCTACGTTCCACATAAACTGCAAACTATGCAATCAGAAAATATCTATACTTTGGACCAGAATTAAACATCAGTAGTATCAAAAAATAAAAAAGACACATTCAAAATTCTTATTAACATGAATCCCCTTCCAAAAGATGTCAGGCAGGCTGCTATTAACTTCACCAAAATTCACACATACAACAGTAGTGTAAAACTTCATTAGAATGTGTGTTGCAGCTATTCTGCAATAATTTTATTACTGTGATCTCCAGTGCCTCAGTAATCCACAGTTATATTTCGAAGTTTATAACTCGTTTAATTCTCATCTAATGCAGTTCTTCATGGACTTGTCTCCTTGAGCGGTGTCTACGGTGTTGTTTCGATCCTCTTTACTCATGTAGCATAGGCAATGGCTTTCACTTTTCCACTGACAAAACCGTTTCTACAAACTTCTGGCAGCGCAGTTTGTTTCTTCTACCATCATCACATCGTGGGTCTGTTGCTTGTCCGTTCATTGAAACTAAAAAATTCTTAGGGCTCATGCTCGATAGGAAACTTTCTTCATCCTACCACGTCTTATGTGGCCGCCGTATCTACCATGTTGCTCAGTGTCCCAAGTTTCTTCAGCAGTACTTCCTGGGGAGCAGATAGGACCACCTTCCTCCGTTTGGACTGGTCTCTTGTCCATTCGAAACTAGGCTATGGGTGCTTCATTTATGCATCTGCACATCTGTCCATCTTACGCCACCTCAACACAATACACCATTGTGGCATCCGTTTGGCCACTGGTGCCTTTTACACTAGACTGGTTAAGAGTCTGTATGCAGAATGCCATTTTCTGCCATACTAGGCCACCCATCCTATGCCTTCTTCTTCAGTGACTCCTTTGATTGCCAGTATGGGGTGTGTCCCTCTTTTCTGTTACCTCCTGGAGTTTGTTTTGGCTATTTCTCCAGCGGCTTATCTTCATGCTAACTGCCACTTTCCCAGTGTGTGTGAACCCTTCACCACCTTGGCTTCATGTGCCAGCCTGTGTTCACCTTGGATTTCACTTGCTTCCTAAGGATTCGCTCTATTGCCATGTTTCTCTACCTTCGCACTGAGTGCCTTTGTCTACACTTCATTGTTGGCACAAATGCTTTTTGGTATCAGCTTCTGGAACACTGCACAGTATTTACAGCGGAGATCTTTGTCCTGTATTTTATGGACCCTTTACAAAGTCCCATGTTTTTAGCTATCTTTCCTTCCGTCAATTGGGCTTAACGTGTAGTCATTTTTTACTCCTTTTTCATCTTCGTACCCCGAGGTTCTGGCATGGGCGCGCATGACCCTAGTTGATTTTGTATCTTAAAACAAAACAAACTAGTTTAATTCCATAGAATTTATTACCCCAGAAAAACTGACTTAATGTGTCAAAACGGGTCATGACAAAAGCTGATTCAATCTCACTTCCTATTCATCAGGATTTTTTATACTGCCTTCCTCATAGTGTAGTAAATATCTGTAAACATAATAATAAAGTCAGATTCAATTTGAGAACCAGCAGAATACGGTCAGTGATTTCACAGGACCTTCACCTCTTCATAGTTTCCATAGAGTCTTGTTTGCTCATATTGCAAAACTAAATTTAGTTTTTAGGGTGGGTTAGAACGTAGTCTTTCTAATGTAAATGGTTTAAGTGAGATTGCGGGAAATGCTTTTTGTAAGTGGGCTGAAAATACTCCTTTTGGAGATTCTTTTACAAAAGTTGTCTACAGAAATTTTATGTTTGAACAGCAAATTATCACATGCAAAGCTTCTGATTTATCAAGACTTGCTTAGGGGGATATAAGAAAACTAAACTTCATATTTTTTTCAAGTGCCAATATTTTTTTGTTCGATTTTACTCGCATTATCTATATAAAAATTGCTCATGAAATTTCTTTTAATTGTTTAACTGTAGAGAATGCAAAAAGTTGTACAAGATGCCCTAGTCCTGTTTCTTTCAAGAAAATATTTCTGTATATATTATGTCTCAATGTTGCCAAAAACTAATGGCTACGCTGTTGATAGAGCTTTCAATGCAGCTCTGCATGAAAGGGGTCAAACAAGAGGCAAGATCTCTGCAAGTATTGAATTAGTGATCATGGAACTTCAGTAGTGTTTATTGGAAAGGTGTAAATGTTCAAACAAAATTTCTTCAAAATACATTATGGTCATGTGAGAACCTCTACACCACTTGATGTGAATTGACCCAGATCCATGAGTGTGAGAAGAGGAAGAAGTCGATAATCTGTCCAAATTAAACTGAGGATAATTTGCTGTTGTGTATAATGCTTGAGACATTCAAATCAGCTCAGAGCTGGTCTGTGAGGATAATTTGCTGTTGTGTATAATGCTTGAGACATTCAAATCGGCTCAAGAGCTGATCTGATATAGGGTCTACTTTAGGTTTTCCATGATTCAGCTAAATCACTTACCCTAAATGCCATTATGGTGCCTTGGAATAAGTCATACCTGGTTTCAAGTCCCATATGTATGGCAGTCTGAATGTTAATCTGTAATGACATACTGTAGTCATCAGTATTACATCTAAATCTAATGCTCATTTTCAAATAATTAAGATTAATACTGCCTCGAATTTGTTAACACATGCCTGCAGAAACAGAATTTTCCTGTTACTATAGGCTGTGTGGTAGTTGAAGGCTAGTTGAATGCTGGGAACTGTATTCTAAAGCTGCAGCTAATTCAAGTGCAGTAAATGTTGAGACTAAGTGCTGTAAAAAATTAATAACATAGATTAAATACTCATGTTCTGCTGCAAGTAATGTAAAGAAGACTGATGTGGATTACACAGTTAATTTCAACTAACATGAATTAAACAGGTGTGTTCTGCTAGTGTAAATAGTTGTATGCTTTGTAACCATATGGTTTTTTCATAGTGATTCATATGTCCAAGTAAATTGCTTGTACATTCTTTGAACATTTTCCACTGAACAAGATGGCACAGTGTTGGAAATTGGACTCATATTTGGGAGAACAATAATTCAAATCCTCCTCTGGCCATCCTTTTCTAGATTTACTGAGGTTTCCCTAAATTGCATAACATGAATGCTGAGATGGTTTGCTTGGAAAGGAAAGGACAGGACAGGTCAAATTTTTTCTCCAGTTTGAGTTGCTCCATCTCTTACTAACTACGTCATCGATGAGATGTTAGAACAGTCTTTCTTTTTGAATATGTTATGTATGAACTTCCAAATCATAATATTTGATGCGACATTTATTTACCTTTAATAGAACTACTACTATCAGATAGATGCAATTCTCAGACAAATATAGCAGTATTTGCAATTCATTTTGTTGTTTTACTAGGCTCTATTGTCATTCTTCGTGGTGTATATCTGGAGGCTATTTGTGTGCTGACAGGCTCCTTGCGTAATGTTTATAATCTGTACATAATCAGTTTTTGGAATCTGATGTATTAAAACAACATTTTTGAATGATCTGCTCAACACTTTATTTTGAAATATGGTGGTGGTCTATGTGTTGAACAGGCAGTTTCACTATGTATTCCGTAAGGTACAGTCAAATGAAAAAAAGACAGATGGATGGGCTCACATATTGCCAAGGTTGTTTACAGTACATTGCAGAAGTTTCACTGGGAAGACCTTTCAGGTTCTCGATACTGTCACAATCTCTGCCCGTGCGATTTCTAATTCTTTGGAGGTCTGAGGAAAAATGTTTGTGACCATTGATTTACTTCTGGTGAAGAGCTGCATGCCTGGGCACATCATGGTTCTGTTGCAATTGCAAACATTTTTCCATGAAGGCATTGGCTGTCTTGTTTCACAGAGCACTAAATGTATTTAGAGTTATGGTCATTGCTTTTGAGTTAATAAACAGTTTACTTACCATATTTTCTTTTATTTGTTTTGTATTTTACATGTATCTCTTAAAAGCAGATCAAGGAATAGGGAACTCATCCCTCTTAAAACTGGGGCTTGTTAATGTTACTCTATGGTTTTTATTCAAATTTGCCAGAGATAACATGGTTTTCTTCTTCAGAACTGAGACCACTCTGCAGTATACATACGAACTTTGTCTTGATCGTGAGAGGATGTTGATGTTCTCAGTTCTACTTTTACCCGCTTCATTCCAAGATTGACATAGCACATCTCTTTCCTTCTAGTTTGCAGCAATTTTCTTCTGTTTTGTACTCCTCAGACAGACAGACAGACATAATTGCAGCTTAATCTGTATTTCAAATTTTCTCTTTCTCCAGAAATCCAAGATCTCGTTCTGGATTTTCTCCAGGCTTATTCTTAATTTTATTATATTTGTTTTTTGGTCATTAGAAGTATGAAGTTATGGCACTTTTGTGTTTCCGCGAAGCAAATCTGTAATCACTTTGTAGAAATATTAGTTTGTTTTGTATGTATCATTTCTTCATTGTTCTTTTAAATTGATTATTCAATTATGTTTCAACCACATTTCACTTCACTAGTGATTAATACCGTACCAAAAGGTTCTTGTGCCCATACTTACTTACTTACTCACTTCTACAGCCCTTGTAGGATCTAGGCCTCTGTCACAATATCCTGCCATTCTGTCCCGTCCATGGCTTTCCGTCTCCATCCTCTGACACCCAGCTCTTTTGTGTCTTCTTCAATTCGTCCACCCATCTCTTTCTGGGATGTCCCTTCTGTCATCTGCCTCAAGCCTTGCCATCAAAAATCATCTTACATATTCTATCTTCCTCCAGTTTGACCATGTGTCCTGCCCTCTGCAATCTTCTTATTTTAATGGTAGTGACAATGTCAGTTTCTTCAAAAAGTTCTTCTAATTCTACATTCGTATGGATGTGCTAACCTTGTTGATTGTATATTGGACCGTATATTTTACACAGAACCTTCCTCCTAAATGCTAAGGATCCTTTCCTCATTTGCTGTCGTGGTCCATGTCTCGGCACCATACATATCAGCTGGTCTTATAATTGTTTAGTAAATTAGGATTTCAGATTTTCCTGACAGTTGTGAGTCCCTAAGCATGGGTAGTGTGGCAAAGTAACATTTGTTGTGTACTGCTGTTGTAGCTTTCACCTTGCTGCTGATGTCATTTATCTCTGTGATAGTCGATATGAGGTACTTGAAGTCTCTCACCCTTTCAAACTCCTGTCTGCTATCATGAGATTTGGTAGGTTTCGCTGTTTGGTCATTGCCATATATTTGGTATTTTGGTCATTGACTACAAGGCCAAGTTCCCTTGTACCTCTCTCTCCAGTTGTTGATAGGCGTCAGCCAGCACAGCAGTGTTTCGTGGGAGTATTGCCACATCGTCTGCGTAGGCTAGGTACTGCAGTGAATGATTAAAAATGGTTCCTCCTCTATAACTCTGTCTGATTTAAGACTTTTTCTGGACAGAGGTTGAATAGCAGCGAGGAGATACTGTCACCCTGTCAGTCTCATCTCCACTTTCACTTCTCTGGAAATTTTGCCCTGTATTTTTACTTTACAGTTGGTTTCACTGACGGTCATCATAGTAATGGTTTCACTGACGGTCATCATAGTAAGTTTAACAAGCTTCTTAGGTATTCCAAACTCTTCCATCACATTCCACATTGCCATTCTTGAGATGCTATCATAGACTTGTTTAAAATCAATATAAAGCTGCTGTATGTTTATTTGATGTTCATAACATTTTTCAGGTAGTAGGCATAATGTGAATATTTTGTCAGTTGTTGGCCTATTTCATCTAAAGCCACTCTGATATCCTATTCTCTTATCCACATAGGGAGTAAGCATCCCAATTAGGATCTTGGAAAACAGTTTATATGTAGTATTTAGTAGGGATATTCCTCAGTAATTCTGCAGTTTAGAGTATTTCCTTTTTTATGTATGAGCCACATAATAGCTGTTTTCCATTCCATTGGCATGCTCTCCTCCTGCCAGATGCTCAGTACTACTTGTGTATTGCTTTCCAAAGTGCTTCCCCACCATATTGGAGAAGTGCCGCCTGGATCTGATCTTCTCCAGGTGCCTTATTGTTTTTTAAGGTCTTAATGGCTTGTATAACTTCCTTCAGTGTGGGTTCTGGTGTTAAGACCTCTGCTTCATAATAAGTTATTTCTACCAGTTTGTCTGTCTTGTTCTAATCCTTCTACCTCTGGGTTCAGTAACTCTTGAATGTGTGCTGCCCATCTGTCATGTATTTTATTAGTCGCCTCTATCAGATTCCCTTCTTTTCTTCTGCATATATGTGCTCTGGCTTGAAATCCGGCCTTTCCTTCTTTAATCACTGTTCACTCTCAACTCTGTGCTGTGAGACTTTTCTTCACCGGAGTTTTGGCATCGGAATGTCTTGCACATGTATGTGCCCCGACAATGTTACCAGCAGGGATCTGTGATGTGTTTGGTGTGGTTTACATTTGAGTCAATCAATGTCAAATTGTCCAGACTGGTTGCTTGACCATGTTAGAAAAAAATTGATATTCGTTAGGTGAAGTCTCTCTTTGTTTGGTGGACTCAAAAATATTTTCAAAATATTTTATTGATTATCATTTAGAAACAGCAGCCATTTTTGTTGCAGGCCGCAAGCAGTTTTTAGCATTTATAAGCATCTGTGGTTTTTTAAATTATTTAGTAATGGTTGCCCCAGACCTTTCAAATAAGAAGCATTTAGTTCAGCACACACCATGATCACCTTGCTGAATGTACTCCTTAATATATTTGTAATGGCTCGAAGTTATTGGTAAAAACCCTCCCTTTCTGAACAGTATTCTGCCAAAGGAATAGTAATTTCCCATCCTTAATATTTTTTGTGCTATTACATGACACAGTGTAGTTACTTTTTATAGAGTATCATTGATGAAACACTTACGCTTAAAAAAATGCACTATTTTAAAAAATACGTCTTGAATTTTTCCTTCTTTAACCTGCAGTATCTTTGTTAGGAGACCAGATTAGAATCTGAAAATTTCGCACTTGATAGACCTTGATTATATCAAACGCTTCAGTATAAATTTCAACTTGAGATTCAGTGAAAAGTTATGAAAGAAATAGCAATATGAGTAAAAAATATGTTTCTTAGTATCTGCAATATCTGGACTAATGGATAAAGTGTATCAGTTACATAATTTGAACATATCTGTGATCACTTAAAAAAAAAAAAAAATGAGCTACCTAATTACATTATCTTGTTCTCACCTTATTTGTTTTTACTACATTGCTCATTAAACAACATAGGAATTTCTTCACACAGTTTGAGTGTTCGATTAAAAGTTTGCCCTGACGTAGGTGTAAATTGTGGGGGGTGGGCGGGGGCGGGGGCAGGGGCGGGGGGGGGGGGGCAGCTTCTTCAATACATGTTTAATAGGCATCCAGGTTTTGATGCTTTTCAACTTTTTTAAACGAGGTCCTTGGTTATGGTAGGTGGTAAAATGTAACATGCATATCTTGGTTTTAACACTCAATAGTATCAACTGTGGGAATCCCACCACAGTAGGCCATAAACGCAAGCCACTACCTCCATATTTTGAACTGCCAGTGGTACAAGTTTTCCACATTGATGAAGTTTTGATGTTTTCCTCATGATCATACTTTTGTAACTGTCAATTTACAAACCAGAACTTCCAAAAGATATTTATAGTCGACAATAAGATTGGCCCCATCTATCATCAACTTTACATTCTGGTGATACAAACAAACACACCATTATGGGTGCTAGGTGCCCCTGTAGCAATATGATACCACTTTAGTCCTAACTCACAACATTTTAGCCTTCCAATTTTAATGTCAGTGTTTTCTTTTTTGAATTCAGTGAATAGTTCATTTAAATCATACAGTATAAGTAGTTTTTGTCTCTGAACCTTAGTACCATTTTCTTTCTTTTTTGCAAAGCATCAAATGGCTGTAATTGTCATCCTCATAAAACCTAGTACCTTTTCAACCATGTTTTTGTCCGTCAAATTTGATGCATTTTTCTTTGTTAATGCTGGTAAAAATTCCCTGCTCTTTTACTAACTGCTTTGTTAATTTAATCACATGTTCTTACACATTATATTTGCACTAACTTTAGTTCGACTCCGAGAATTCAGTAGTAAACCCGATAATTTAATCCATGAAATCATTATATTCAGTCATGGAATTTTTAGAAATTCCAGCTGGTTTAATCCAACTTCTCTTTTGAAATGAGACTTACAAATTCTTTTTGACAGTAGTTGCCACTTTCTCAATTTTTGTGTTCAGTGCAAAAAATCTTTTTATCACTTACTTTTCCAATTTTAGTAGCAGGTGATACATGTAGGATTTCATAAGCTAATTTCACTTTTTTAATAGTTTCTGATGAGTCACAAAATCCTTTATCTGGACTGTCACAAACCCCTTCTTTGTTAATGACAAATGTTTGAGAATAATGTGTTGGACACAGTGAATTTCCTGGTATTATATTGATAAAAGGGCTTTTATATTTAGAATAATGATAAAACATTATTCCTCTCAGACCTTTTGTTACAGGCTTCTTATGTTTCTTAAAAGCGTCCAAGCAAGTCTGGCCAAATAGTTCTTTAAGTATTTAATTTCATGGTACTTGCTAGTTGAATTAACCTCTGAGCAAACTCGTTAGTAAAACATCACTTTTTCTTCTTCACTGTAATCATCAGTTAAAGTTATGTCTTTAGGAACTCTCCATAACACCTTTATGGCAAACCAGATGTTATTACATCTACATGATTACTCTGCAATTCACATTTAAGTGCTTGGCAGAGGGTTCATCGAACCACAATCATACTATCTCTCTACCATTCCACTCCCGAACAGCGCGCGGGAAAAACGAACACCTAAACCTTTCTGTTCGAGCTCCGATTTCTCTTATTTTATTTTGATGATCATTCCTACCAATGTAGTTTGGGCTCAACAAAATATTCTTGCAGTCGGAAGAGAAAGTTGGTGACTGAAATTTCGTAAATAGATCTTGCCGCGACAAAAAACGTCTTTGCTTTAATGACTTCCATCCCAACTCGCGTATCATATCTGCCACACTCTCTCCCCTATTACGTGATAATACAAAACGAGCTGCCCTTTTTTGCACCCTTTCGATGTCCTCCGTCAATTCCACCTGGTAAGGATCCCACACCGCGCACCAATATTCTAACGGAGGACGAACGAGTGTAGTGTAAGCTGTCTCTATAATGCTATGAAATCTGGCATAGTTGCTCTAAACATGAAGTGCAGCAACTACTCAGCCAACCGCTGAACGAGGAGGTGGCCACTGGCAATATTTTATTTTCAAATATAAGTGAGTTGAGGTTCACAAATTGTATGTATTTGCATAAGGATACAATGTTAAGATCTGAGTTTGTGAAGAGCGTAGGAATGAGTTTAATCAGACAACACAAAAAGAGAAGGCTTCAGATTCCAAACTTACCAGATGAATGATTCACCAAAAAGAGTTGTGGACGGCCTTGATGTTAATAAGGCATTCCTAAGAGAACTGAAAAGCCAGCTCAAAATCAAATGTAATTCAGAGGGTCCCATGGTGTTCGACCTTGGGACATGTGGCCTACATACACAACATGGTGGCTTTGCAGCAGGTTGTAGTAGTGTTGGTTGGAATCATGTTCAGTTTCTGAGAGCTTTATGTAATCTATTTCAAAATGTTTCCTCCTGCCAAGCTGGTTTCAGCAATATTACAAGCACCTGTTGTTTCCCCAAAGAAGTTTTGTGCTGTCTAGTAGGAGGAAAATAAAATAGTGTCAGTCTGGGCTCAGCAAACGTTTAAAAAGGTGTAAAGGAAGGAGAAACTCTTGTGCAGAAAGGTATGCAGTATACTGCTGCATCCATTTTTGATAAGCTAGCACTCGAATTCAAAAATCTTAGCAGTAATCCATGCGCTTTCAAATAGAAACTTCAGAATTTCCTCGTGGGTCACTCCTTCTATTCTGTTGAGGAGTTCCTTGAAAAATTAAGCTCATTCTTCTTGCATTGTTGATTGTGTTTAAGTAAACTTATGGATTGTCTTCTTTTGGGTTCATAAACATTTTATTTTTATCTGTTACACTTTATGTTGTAATTTCATGTACTGACATGTTCCATGACCTTGGAGATTTGTTCCTCAATTTGGTCCTATGGAACTTTCATGTAAATAAATAATAAATAAAAAGAGTAAAGAAGGAACAGAAGTAGATAACACAAAAACCTAAGGTTGCTACTAGAATTCCTAAGAGTCTTTGTTACCCCAATCCATGTTCAATCCAAGAAGTAGCAGTTGATGTCAACCATGAGATGAGACAGTTAGGCATGGCATTGACACATCTCACTACCTTAAATTGCTTTGTTGGTCATGAGGCTAATGTCATTGCCCATGAGTTCTGAAGTCTAGTAGAGATCATGTCAGTGAAGGAAGTCCTTAAAGAATTTTATGTAGATTTTGTTCGCGTCAATCATTTCTGTATTATGGTTGTTGGGAACAAGAGTGGACAAAAAATACGAGGAGATTTATCAGTGTTGTTTGCAGTCTCTTCCACGGCAATGCCAGCCTTTAAAGAGGTTTCTCTGACAACTCCATTCTGTTCAAAAATTTGACTGAGACCTTTCTCATAACTGTTTGTGCTGGTGGCGATGTGGTCAAGATCACGGAGGGTGTTGATCTGAGCAGTTAATGCACATCTTTTAAAATGCACATGGTAACAGGTTGCCACAAGTTCTGGAAATCAGGGAATTTCAAACATGTCAGGGAAATACCAGGAAAATTTGGAAAAAAACTGGAAAAATCTCATTTTTGGTTTATTTACTGAGTACATGCATTGCTTCCCTACTCCCTCATTCTTACTTCTCCCTTTGTACCACTTCCTTGAGCCTGCTACCAGCACTGCCCCCACTTCTTGCCACTAGCATAGCAGCTGCCGATGGGAGGCAGGGAGATGTGAAGAGTGGTTTGTTCGGATCTGAGTCTCGGAGACTGTTGATGCAGCAGTCAGAGACAGCAGTCATGTGTGCACAAGTTGTGTCTGGGTGAGTGTGTGAATGTGTATGTGCTCTCGTTTTCTGACAAAGGCTGTGGTCAAAAACTTAGTTGTTGAGAATGTGATTGTCTTTTCTATGTGCTTGTCTGCGGCTCAGCGATCATCTGTATAGTGAGTTGCTACCTGTCCTAAATAGTATTGATTCTCATAGCATTCACACAAGTTGTCTGCTGCATGGATGATCACAGTGGTCTCATTTCATCGACATGATGTCTGTGACGTATGAATAGCTGGCCATACAAGTAGACTTAAAGACGGGCCAAAACTGCAGGTCATTTTTGTGGGTATCTCAAATGGATTGGGCCTGCCGATCTGAAGGCCATTGTTTTCCACTAATCTGTAGGCCCTGCCCGTTGGATCTAGTTTCACTGATCTGCTGACAGGTTGGGTCTGTTTATGTGTAGCATAATGCGGCGGCTCTTGGTGGTTTATCTGTGGACCTAGAACTATGGTGCCCCTTGGCAGGCCATAGGCAATGGATTTCAGGAATTGTGACTGTATCACGAGTACATTGTACAGTGTGGCATTTTATGGATATTTTATTTATTATAGTACATTTTGACAATTCGAAAATAGTTTATATATTAGAAAGTATGGGCAATACAGAGAAGAAAATTGTGGCAGTTCATACGCTATGCACTCATGTATTTCTTGATAGAAAAATCTCACAATACCTGTAAAATAATAGACATAACACAGTGAGTGATAAACACCTTTGGTGTTTGTTTACACAACTTTTCCCTGCCTTATACATTTCTTTCAAGAGGTCTACTTTTTACTGAGGTTATTTCTGAAATCAGTGAAGCTGTTTTAAAACTGTCTTACGACTCCAGGGTTACGACTCCAGGGAAATTTGTTTTTTTTTGTCACCAAATTTAGAAATGCATATTTTTGTCTCCAAATGTGTTTTGTTTTATTGAAATAAAATAACATTAGTGGTCTTAATGAAACATATACATGATTTGGCTTTCTTTCTCCGCCTAAAACAGTTCATCACAAAATATGTCGATGCTAGTAATTAAGATTTTTACTCACAGACTTAGAAATACGTAAGTCCTTACATTTTTTTGTCAACTTATGTTTTTACTAAACCTTGAAATCTCCATGTCAGGGAAAAATGCTAAAACTTTCCTGGAAATCAGGGAAATACCAGGGAATTTCACTTGAGAAAACTTGTGGCAACCTTGGGTAGGTATAGTAAAACAGTAGCAGAGAAAATGAGAGCTGTGAAGTCCTCAAAAGAAAATTAGGAAAGAAGGAAGTGAGTAGAGACAAATGAAGAGTGTTAGAAACTATAAAAATAAAACTCGTGGAAAGTGCTGAGAAGAGGTTTTTCGGATTGAAGAAGTAATTCTATCACTAAAAACAGCTTGCTTGTGACTTCACATAAGTCCATTTGTGTGTCCTTATCAGACTAGTCTGTTACTGTTTCTTCTCAGATTCAGGAGAATGATATCCCACAGGGTTGTGTGCTAAGTTTCACTCTCTTCTCAGTGCCATCTATGGGCTTGTGACCTCTGTTGGGCCTCTGGTTACCCCGGCATTGTTTGTCCACAATTTTTGCATCTGGTGCAGCTCCCACTTGATAGCATGCATCTGCTGAGCGCCAGTTCCAAGGCGACATCCGAGGGGCCTTTGCATGGGCCACTGCCCATGGCTTCAAGTTTTTGCCCCTCCAAAACGCAAGTTACGCATTTTTGTCGTTGACCCACAGTACACCCTGAGCCAAAACTTTATTTAGGCAACCAGTTCCTCAGTGTTGTAGCACAGTCACATTTCTTAGGTCTTATTTTTGATAACAAGCTGACATGGCTGCCCCATATTTGCCACCTAAAGACTACATGTATGCGGAAGCTTAATGCTCTTTGCCTCCTGGTCCACTTATCTTGGGGTGCAGACTATTCCACTGTCCTCCATCTTTATTGTGCTCTGGTCTTGTACAGATTTGGTAGTCAGGTTTATGACTCAGCAGCTACTTCCACTTTGAAACTCCTGACCCTGTCCATCATTGTGGGATTCCTATCGCTATTGGTGCCTTTGCGGCACTAGTTCCTCACAGAAGTGGGGATTCCCCCTCTACACATCTGATGGAGCCAACTCCTTGTTTCTTACGCAATTGCCATTTGCCAAATCCTTGACCATCCTGTGTACCCTGTGCTCTTTGCCTACGACGGATGCCTCCCTTTCAACATCCGCCCATGGGTGGATTGCCAGTTGGTATACGTCTCCACTTCCTGCTGTCGGGATCTTCATATCCACTCATTGGACTGTGCCCTGTGTCTCTGTCCCTCATATGGTTTTCCGGCGTCTTGTATGTGCCATCTGTGCAGAGTTCCAGGGTGCCACCATCTTTTAAACTGTTGGTTCTAAGACAGTCGATAAGCTGGGATACGCTTTCGCATCTCCTACGGGCTTCGAACACCATTTATTGCTGGGATCACGTAGTGTGTTCACAGCAGAGCTTCTAGCCATTCACGGGGACCTCCTTTTTGTTTCTCAGGCCTCCTTCCACAGTTTTCTAATTTGTTCAGACTCTGTGAGCTGCCTGCAGGCTGTCGACTGTTGCTACTCTTGTCACCCTTTGGTCTCTGCTATCCATGACATTCCCTCTGGCATTGAGCTTGCCGCCTGTTCAATTGTCTTTCTCTGGGTTCCAAGACACATGGTCATCCCAGGGAATGCACTGGTTGACCGTTCGGATAGAGAAGCAGATACTTATCCCCATTTTCTTTCATGATTCCAGATGCGGATGTGCAGGTCTGCATCAACTCTCTTCGTCCAAATTGGAATGCCATCTGGAGCGTTACTGCTCATGGTAGTAAACTCCACACAATCAAGGAGTCTGCGGCAGTTTGGCGCTCTTTCTTTCACTCCTCTCAGGAGTAGTTCACTGTTTTATGCCATTTACACATTGGTCAAACGCAGCTCACACATTGTTTCCTCCTATGTAACGACTCTCACCCATGTTGTGGGCGACGATATCCCACATATTGGTGGACTGTCTCCTTTCGGCCCTTCATGTTAAGTATAGTCTTCCCGAGTCCTTAAATTTAATATTAGCAGACGATCCACAGGTGGTTGAACTGGTTCTCAGTTTCCTCCATGAAAGTAGATTTTATTTCCAGGTGTAAGATTCTACTTTAGTCTTGGAGCAGGGACTGGTTGGTTGTGGTTGGGACTTATTTTCCAGTCTTCTCTGTCTGTGACTCCATGACTGCCCCCTTCTTTTTCCAGTTTTTGGATTTGATCTCACTTTTCATGCCTTTCTTTGTGAGTGTTTTATGTTCATTATTTTATAATTTGATTCCCCTGACTGGATCCGTCCACTTTTAGTGGACCTTCTTTCTTCTGTGATTAACTTTGGAATCGCAGGACTGATGACCTCGCCGTTTGGTCCCAATCAGATAATATATCAATCAGTCATGAAAAGGTCACCTGTCGCCACACAGTGGATGTCCAGCAGCTGTACTTGTGTGCAAATTACAGCCTTCTTCGCCAATGAACAGCAGTCAGTGTTGGTGCATGAACTAAATGCCTGCCGTGGAGGCGCTTACACAGCAACATTTGCTGAATGGTCTTTGAGGAGAGACTATTGTTACCCCATTTATTCATTTAGGTGGTTAGTTGTTCAGCAGTTGCATGTCTATTCACCTGCACACATCTCTGCACCCGTAGTTCACCCCCCATCATTTACAGCTTGTGGTGCACCACTGTTGCCTCAGTGCTGGTTTTGGATAGTGCCATTTTGCCATGCACAGTATACTTTAACCATGGTGGCATTTGAACAGTTTATAAACTTAGATGTATTGGAAATGCTTCCACCCTTGGCCCAAAAGCCCTTTTGGATGTCGGATAAATCACTGCATTAAGGACGATGACTCCACTGTTTTCTGCATCCCCCAACATGCCTTACACACCGTCCCCTACTAGTGCTGCCATCTGTGAGTGATTCTTGCACATTGACATCAAACATAGGTGGTGGTTACATTAATGTGACTGAATTGGATAAATTTGTGTTAGAGTGCACCTGTAAACTTACGAACATTAGTGTTACAGTGCATCTGTAGACTTTAAAATTAGTGTGGAAGACTACAGTGAGGAACATTACTATTTTTTTGTTCATGTTACATTTCACACTTAATTCTGTTGTCACATCCTGGTACATTTACTTCTTGGTTAAAATAAACAATGTTGATTTTAAAGCTTTTTTTTTTAAAAAAAAACTCAATAGTATGACCCTCATTATCTTCTTGTACATTGACAGAATTGGTAGATTTTCTCATTAAATCGATCAAAGTTGGTTAGGCTCCAAGCACAACGCGAACCTGGAAAAATCAAAAATTGTCCTGGAAAACTCGGTAAAAAATTTTTTTTTGAGCATTGCTTGACACCCAGTTTCTACATTCTATCTGAAATTTTTTGATCCTGTGTAAACTATTTATTCTAAAACCCTCATCATACGTCAGTTGGTCATTGTACTTACGGAAGGTACAATCAGAGTGGACAGTATTTTGTGGAGCAAAATTTGAGAAATTTTTATGTTAGACCTAGTTATTCGCATGCAGTGAGTGGTTACTATTTTGCAATGCAAAATTTGAATAATTTTTATGTTAGACATAGTCATACCAAGGTCAAAAAATCAGACACACTTAAAAAATTAAATTGATTGCTGATGTTGAGCAAATATAATACAAAACTGGCATATTGTAACCAAAATAATTAATCACAGCCTTTATAAGTGAATGGAAAAACAATTGTTCATTTTGTTCAAGCATTTTATAAAGAACTAGTTATAAAAAATAGCTTTGTCTATGCATTTTTTTCTTTCTGATGTTATTCTCAAATTTTTATTGTCTTCCATCATGATTTTACTTCTTTATGATAGTCTATGAGTTAAAATTACCTATACTATAACAATCAACACTGCACTGTCGAAAAGAGTTCATTTATTTTTTTCATCTGCTGCTTATTGAACTTGTATAGCTGAGCTGAAATTGCACATGGGCAAGGATGATCCAACAAGGGTAGTTCTTGGGAAATAGGAACAGCACATTCATCTGTTGATGATGGCCATTCGAAAGAATTTGCTGGCCCATGGTATGCCATAAAGGAGACAATTACATCTTGCAGCTCATGAGAGACGCTAATTATATGTCCCACCCACCGCTGATTTTCATAAACACAAGAAACAAAGTAGCTCACAGCAAAGCCATCTAAAGTATACTGAGGTCTCTGCGTTTCACACACTGTAACAGGCTATATTTTGTGGAGAACTGTTCTTGTAATGTATATGCCACTCTTAAATGGAATTCCACTAACATACTTTCATTTAGAAGTAAGTGTTCTGCATTTTGTAGTAATTTTCATATGGTCTGTATAAATCCAATAGCATCTCTTATAGCATCAGTGCTAGAGATTAAATCTTGTTACATTCAAACAATGGAAAATCCAGGCTGTTTACAGAGGCCTCCTAACTCTTCACATGTTGCTGAAAATGTCCACTTTTTTGTCTCAATTCTTGTACATTGTTTTCCAAGTAAAAGTGGAAAGTGGTTTTTAAAGAGATACTGCATATTCTCTCTCTCTCTCTCTCTCTCTCTCTCTCTCTCTCTCTCTCTCTCTCTCTCTCTACGAAACAGTGTGATGTTCCAAGTATGTGAGTAACACCTTGTGAATATCGACACAGTGGCAGTGTTGAACTTTGTTTACTACTGCAATGGCCTGGATCTGAATCCTATGGGTATGATGATGAGCTACTTCTTTCATGACCCAATGCCTAACCTCTGTAACAAACTTCCTTAGCTCGAGTATTTTCTTCACCTACTCTGCTCCCTCCCACAATGCATAAGTTATGTCATTGTCAGTATCCTGAAGCTATAATGCTTCAATGACCATTCCTTCAACACCAGGACACAGAACACACTCCTGCAACCAAAATTTACCTTACAGCTCATGACATGTACACAAAAGCATCAAGTCCATCTCTGTGTACTTCTTGCCAGTGACACTGCTTATGATGAAACAAATAAGTTTCAAATTAGTGAAATAATGTGCATACTTCCTTCACTGGCTGGCATTTTACCCATTTTGGTTGTAAGGAGTAGAATTTCGTTGGACCATTTTCCCCTTTTTCATTAGAAGATATGTTTGTCTTACTGATCTTGTCATATTTCCCTTTACCTTTTTTAACGTTTTCACTAACTGAGATAACATCAGCATAATTAAGACTTTGCCTGCTGCAGTCTTTGTCATCACTTAGATAATATTCCGGAGCAGCATTAAGTGTATCATTTTGCAATGGATGCCTACAGGAGGAATCTGGGCATGCTCAAATATCTTTTTCATTCTTTATTTAACAAGCTTTTGAAATTAAATAATGGGAAGAAGTGGGTATGTATTTCTATATCTGCTGCTTGGAGTAACTATCTGATAACATTGTCAGTAATTGCTCCTTCTCAGGATAGATCTCTGCCGAGATAGTAATGTGTAGGTTTTGAAACTACGTATCACATTGGGTGCACATGTAACTTATCTTTTGGTTGAGCACCAACTGCATGTATTTCACAAAGCTTTGAATATGTTGTTTGTGTAAAACATGTTTCAGATTCTTCCACTTTTCTTTGTACATTCCGTTTTCTTTTTGTGGTTCTGGTGTTGCCTGGATGTTTAATGATCGATATATTAGGGGCTACAACAGAACACAAAACTGCGGATGGGCAAGTTCTCACTAGTGGAGCGCTGGAAACAGTGTTGCGAACATCCATTTTTTACCCTAGAAATTCAGTGATGCGAAATATACAGAATGTTTAAAAATTTCTAATGCTTTACACACAAAGGTATTACCCACTGAATTTGCATTAATTACCATCACATTACCCAAACAATACATTGTGCAATTTTCATAAGTTTTGTGATGGGGTTATTCGAATAAATAATTCGTAAAAACATGTAAAAAATGCAGTTTTTAAAACGTTAGTAATTAATATTTATATAATAGCGATAGCTGGAACAAAGAAGACATTGTTTATAATTATATGTTGTATCTAGTAATATAAGAAGAAAGTCAGCATTCTGGACTTTCCAAATTAGAAAAAAAAAATTCAAATTTGTGTATTTTCTTTGTAAATCTGTATGTTAAGAGAAAGTCCATTAATGTGTGTGTGTGCGTGCGTGCGTGCGTGCGTGCGCGTGCGCGCACGCGCTCGTGTGACGGGGAGGGGAAGAGAGAGCTAAATTTGAACGTAGAACGGGGGGAGCTTTAAACCTTAACATCTTCCAGGTCTCCAGCACTTGTGGTGTATTAGGTATATTTCTTTTAGTTCTCTACTGTTTTAAGAGTTGTGTACAAAATATACATTTTTCAAAGTTCTGTACCATTTTCAAAAACCAAGGTAGGTGCCTAACATTTTTTTCCATAGAATGCGCATGATATAGAGGCCTAACATTTATTTTTTTCCCAGAGAAATTTGTGATTATGAATTGAGGTGTCCTGTATGATTTGAGATAAAATTGCCCTACATCGTTTTTGGGTCTAATATTATACTCACACTTCACACTGTTTTATAATCTTACCAAAAAAACTTTACCTGAAAAAATGTTTGTTTAAGGGGGAGACAGAAGGCAATTTTATACCTAGTCTGCCAATACTATTTCACACTTTGAATTGGTACATTTTTCAAAGGAACTAAAAGTGTTAAAACAGTGAAATTTTTGCTGAATGTGTATAACATATATGCTTGCATTTACAAGTAAAATGAACAGAATACCTCTTATGGATTTGAACAAAAAGGTTTTTATTCTTTCACTAATAAAATTTCACTTTTTTTAAAAGACATTAATTATTATAGAAACAGTTTCTGTTGTGTTGGTGGTTCTCAATTTACTCGTAATAACCTATAACTACCCTGAATACAAATTAGCAAAATTTCATATTTATAGTCCATTTAGTGTAGAAAATAATGGTACACAAAAGGCAAAAAAAGTAATTTTGAGGAATATTAATTCGAAGTTTAATATTGCAATTTTAGCATAGTTATGAGAATTACTTACCACTAATATTTTCTTGTACCATTTTGAGCACCATCTGAATTGTACTGATCTTCTTCCCTTCTCTTGGTCCCTGTTCTTTTCCATCTAGCTTCTTTTGTTCATTTTGAATTAGCAATTTATGCTTTGTGGATTCTGTGGATTTTGCAGTGTTTCCACTAGATTTTATGCCCAATACTTCCAAAACATCCAATTCCCATGTTACACGCACATTGAAGCTTCAAATAGCATCATAAACACCAAATTTGAGGGTTTTAATCTGAAGAAATACAGTTTTTGGTAACCAGGTCCAAATGACAGAAGTCACACATTCAATTAAATTTTGTGTTTTCGCATGAATACATTTCTTCAACAAAATATCTTTATCATCATCAGTTATCTGCTATATTAGCAGGTCCTTTGCCTTTCCATTTTCTGCGATCCATTGCTTCCTTCTTAAGGCTGCTGTATGTTGTACCGTCCATCATGTCATCCAGTATCTGGAATCTCTTCCTTCCTTGCTTCCTTTTCCCTTCTGCATAACCTTCTAAAACTGTTTTTATCAGTCCGTCATTCTTTCTTACTCATTCTTAGTGATCTCTAAATATAGGTTTAATTTCATTCATTACTGCTGCAGGTAAAGAATGTTTGTTGTCATATATTTAATTTCTCCTGTACTTGCACCAAGTGCCAGGATCATTCGGGCAGAGACAGTGCTTAGGATTTTCAATTGCAGAAAGCTTATGGAAAAAGATAGGCTATACAGCTTTTTTCATATTTCCCAAATTCCCAACATTTCTTCTTATGGCCAAGCCATAATAATTCTGTAATCCATCTTTTTCAGCATTTGTCTTACTACCATCTTCCAGTACTATTTTTTACTTTTCTTTTAATAATCTTCTCAACATGGACCCCATTCTCTTCAGGACATGCCCCTTGCATTCAAATTTATAAGTTGTTACATTAAGACCATAGGTTTGTCATGCACATATCAGGTCATATGCCTTGCTGTCACTGTACCCTAAATACTGTATGTGTCTTGACACCTCTGTTTGCCACTGAACAATAAAAATCCTGAGAACTCCTGCTGCTTGTGTCCCACCACTTGGGAAGTATAATTTATCTGCAGTTATGTTCATGCTCTTTCTCAGTTACTGCCACAGTTATACAGTACTTGCTTAGAATCTCTACATCAGTTACCTCGCCTGTATCAAATTATGTAGTTGTCATAACTCCATTTAGTGAATATGGCCACATTTCTGTCAGCTACCATCAAAACATGCACAGATATTACCACCTTCACTGTCATCCGTTTACTTGAGTGCTTCTTCGGCTGCTTCCTTTATTGAGATATTACAAACTTTAGCAACAGCAGTTCCAATAATTTTACTGTAAGTCATAAATTTTGCAGGTGGGTTTGGAATGTCAAGTAGTGCACATAAGAGTTTGTCCACCTCCATCCCTTTACCAGTAGATCAGAGACCATAAACTAGCCTTATGTTACTCTCGTACAAATTGTTATTTGCCATTTCTGATGTCATTGTTGTAGCAATTACACCACATTTTATACAATTCAGCATAAAGTTTGACGCAATACTTTTGCGAAGATGCTGATTCTCTCCCAAGGATATGTCACCATCACATATTCTGCTCACAGTATTTTTGGAAATGAAATCACAGAGCATTCTAAGGTTTCACAAATGAGAGTTTATTTCCACAAGCTGACTGGGAGGAAATGCCTTGAAGACACTGCAGTTCCTTTCTTGAGGTGCTGATAATCTTTACCTCCAACATTCTTGGTGCCTTGGACCCACTAACCTCAATTACTTTATGTATGTTTTTCCTGTGAATTTTAATTTAGGCATGAACTACTTCATTATTATTTTTATGAAAATGTGCAAAATCATAGAAAATATAAGTCAACACTTACTCCACTAAGTACAACCAGTAGCACTCGAAAACAATAACAAACATGACTGGAATGATGAGTATCGATAGTAGATACAGGGTAGGAAATCTGGATGCAAAACAACAAACAATAGAAGCAGGAAATAATTTTTGTGTGTGTGTGTGTGTGTGTGTGTGTGTGTGTGTGTGTGTGTGTGTGTGTCCAGAAAAGTAATAAAATAAGAATGGATTAGGGGTATGATTGTCTCATGCAATTATTATTATTATTATTTTGTTTTTTCCAGGTTAAAAGAAGTTTCAGAGAAACTTAATCGATTTGGCGTTGTGACACCGGCTGCGTTGGCTAATTTGAAAATATCAGTGAAGAGAATAGTTATTGGTCCAACACATTTTGCTCTTCTGCTGGACGATGGACGTGTGTGCAGAGTCTCATTCTCTATTATATCTGACAGGCTAGATCTTAGTAAAAATGATTCCTCAAAAAGGTAATTAAAGTTTCCCATTTACTGTTTTTATAGTGTTAGTAAACCATTCATATGAAGGCATCCAACATGTCAGTAATTGTTTGTGTAAACATTGTTATAAAGAAAGTTGGTGATTACATGTATTAATGGAAATATTCAATATTAAATTGTCGGTTCATGACAGAGTTCCTTGTTTGAGGAACTACTGACAGTGAATATAATTTCTGTAATTCAAGTGACATTGTTATTTGGCATGTGTAGTTCATGAATACATGAAGCTCCCCACTCTTGATACTGAGTACAGCCTACTCCCAGCATCTAAGTGTCCACAGTTCTGAACTCCCAGTGGTAAACTGTGTGAAATGTGTCAGTTCAGAAGGCAGAGACCTTTCCTTTAGTTCAGTTCAGTCTCCAGATATGATCCTCACCTCCCTTGGACTGTTCTTTACACTTTCTACATAGTTCCATTGTTTTCTTATGTCTTATTTACCGTGTATCCAAACATTTTTTTCCAATCTTAGGAATTAAATTTTGTGAATTATTAAACCTGAGAACAAGTTTTTCCTTTTTCCAGACCCTATTAGATAAGAAAATACTGATAAACACTCTTGGTGTCAATAAGAATAAATTAATCTTTAGTTGTTCCCAATATCCATGTTCTGGAGTAAAGGCCTGGGTTAAAATTGAAAGTGCTCAACTCATCCTTGGGCAAGGGATTGCATGTACAAAAGAAGTTTGTAATTTGCGCACTTGGTTTGTTCCTACAGGTCATTTAGTTTTTATAAGTATTAAATTTTGCTTCTGATTTATTAGTTTAAAGGTGTTATGTTTTATTTGTATTTAAACAATAAAAATGAACTAGGTAGTTCATTTTAACTAGTTCAATAAGAAGAACTATCTCAAAACGAATGGTTCCATTAAAAGAACGACTTTGCCCATCTCTAATTGTTATGGAGTTTGGTTGTTGTTATTTTATTTATGTTGTGTCCAGGTTATAGAATGTTTCGGTATTATACTATCAGTATCAAAAATTTTTTGTTAGTAAATAACCCCCTTGGAACTTTCATAACATCTGTTTAATATTTATACAGAGTGACAACATATTCATTGCTGGCAAAAAAGTGAAGTGCCTAGAAGGGGAGGAGGAAGTGAAATGAAACTTCACTTTTTTTTATGGAGTATGTGATGTTATTTCAGTGCTTTCATAATTGAATCAAATTTACAAAGAACTTGACAGTATGAGCCCCCTTATCAATATGACATCACACCCCTTGTTTATTTTACAGCTCCCATGTCAAATGCAAACCAAACGGATTTTTGTGGGTGGAGCTATCAAGTGAATTTAAATACAATCACATAATTGCAGAAGGCTGAAACATATTATTAGTTTCAGTTTTCTGATTTCATTTCCACGATTTTGGCAGTCAAACAATAATTGTCTTGCCAAACAATGAAGTTGTTTTCTTCGGTTTGCTAAAGAAACTTGGCTTTTATTAATATTTTTTGGTGAAGCAGTCAATTTATTTGAAATGAAGCGTTCCATTCCACAGTATAGGCTGATTCCAAATGTTCGCTGAATTTCAAATGCACATTTTCATCTTCTGGCATGTACGGCATTTTGCTGTAATAAAGAACCAAACATGAGATAGTACTTATGGTACTTCAAGAAATTTTCATCAAAAAAATCGCACTGAAAAGCTTAATACAAGGTTGGGGCCTACTTCACTGTAAATATGGACATACAAATGTGCACTTCAAGCTGCATTATACATTTTACTGTGGTTTATGAAATTCCCATGCTCTTGGAGTGTCATCCGATGTCCTGGTTTTTTTTTTGTGACGTTATGTAAGATCTCTTTACCGCTTTATAGGTATGAACATAGGGGCCTCCTACACCGTCGTAGCTGCACATGCGCAATAACGCCTGTTTTCTGGCGCTCTCTGGCAACCACTGATACGAATCTATTTCTAACAAGTCCCGGGAAAATATTGCGAATGGTGATTTGAAAAGCATTACTTTCAAAGTAAATTTCCTTTTATGCAAGATGAACTTCTTAATTCACATAATGTTTGACTCTTGTTGAAAAGTTAACACTTTGAGGACCATTACTTAAAACACCAGATATTTTGTCATTATTTTAAATCCCCCCCCCCCCCCCCCCCCCCCCCCTTCCCATCCACCTCCAATATAATTATGAACCGTCCGTCCGGTCATTGATGTGTCTGTGTGTTATGAACTGAATTGTCCATTTGATCATTGACATAGCTGTCCATTATAAACTGTCTGTCCGATCATTGACGTGTCTGCACATAGTATTCAAATTTCTGTCTGTATCACAGTGTTACATCCTTTTGCAATAGTGAGTAGTAAGGAAGAGATGTGTAATGAAAGTTCATTCTGCACAACTACTTTATTAGCAGCTGAAAAAGGAAGTGGCTTTCGATTGGGAACTGCAAGCATTTGATGACAAAGCACCAAATCAACATAATTCTCCACTGGAAAACACATCTGGCATGTCATACAAGACATTAGGGACAGTACGTGTGTATGAATCTCTTATTGACACACCTAGCTTGTACGCCTGATGAGTGTTGGAGATAGGCCTTCTTGCCCTATTTTGGTGTTCTTATGAATGTGGATGTTATCACTCCTAAAGAAAGGATGAAACATATCAGTTTGTCACATAAGTTGCAAAAAATGTACACAACAATTGCAGAATCGCAGTTTTCCCCATGCTCTATCAAAAATACATTTTTAATGTTGCGTTCTGTTTTGGAAGTTTTGACTCTTGAATTTCTTTGTCGTAACATTGTTCATACCCGTTTATTTGTTCTTTTCATTTTTGTGAACTGTATAGGTGGTATCTTGCCTGCTCTTACTATTCATCACATTTAATTTTGAAGTACCGTGTGACTCATATTCTGTAACCAGTGTACAGTATGACAATTGTCAAGACTACAGAAAGAGAACAAACATTTCAGTGACTGGGTGGGCAGTGGATAAAAAAAATCGGCACTGTAAAAAGAGGCACTGTCACTGTTTAACCACTTGGACTGTTCGCTGTTTCTAGTTTGCTCTCTTCCCCCCACCCCCCCACCACATTTCAGTACTTTTTCTTCCTGTTTTTATGCTTGATCTGTGTTCAATTTTTGACGGTCTATAAACTTGACATCTTACCACTAAATCTGACGGGGCTGTGACGGGACGTTTCCCTTGTAAGAATCCTGCTGTAGCCATTTAAGTTGTTCACTATTACAGCTACATTGATGATGCAGTTTCATTAGTTAAAGGAAAGCATATTTATGCTAATGACATAGCGGAGAGAATGAGTGCTATTCACCCAAAAATTAGGTTTACAGTTGAACACGAAAGTAAAGGCACCATCAACTATCTTGACATTATGGTCACAAGAGAGGTGGGTAAACGCCATTTCAGAATGTACAGAAAACCGAGCTTGGCAGATACTGTTATTCACTCTAAGTCTTGGAACCCTGAAAGAATCAACGTAGCATAGTTTCGTCCCATGATTAATAGTTCATTAAAACTGCAACTAAACGAGCGTGAGAGGGTTAAAGAAATCACTATTATAAAGCATGTTACAGTGAGCAACAGTTATACAGTCTCAACAGTAACCAAGTTACTACAGAAAATTGAAAGACAACAACAGTGTAAGTCAGAGACATGCAGCTAACAGGTGAACATGAAGACAATAAAGTCATGTCCGTGACCATGAGTTAAAAATGACTTGTTTCAGAAATTATTGCTAGACAACTTTGCAATACCAATTTGTGTGTAGGGTTTAAAACTAATGACATTATTGGCTTCAGACTGAGGCACCGTGTGAATAGAAGAGCCTCGAAATTTACACAGCAGCAGCTGTATATAAACTGAAGTGTTGGAGTTGTCCAAAAGTTTACGGGAATCAAATACGTACAATATTTGAAATATGCTTGAATTCACAGTAATAATACAGTGTTTGGTGAGCATCTTCTAACATCGAAGGATGCTGTTGGAACTACTGATGCATTTGGAAGTGCTACACAATGTACCTAAGTGCACCTCCTGACAATGTGGGAAGAAACTGAGATTTTTACTCACTGTTTGCTAGAGCCTGATTGTGTAATTTTCTTTTTACATTTTTAGAGTGAAAACCAATGACTTTATACGAGGGTAATCCCAAAAGTAAGATCTCCTATTTTTTTATAAGTACAGAACTGTTTGTGTGGCAGTTGGTTACACTGTTATGAAGAGTGCTTCATGCGCTGTGTGGAAACGTGCACGCCGCGCTGAGGTGCTCAGTCTTGACTTGGCAGCCGTTGAGAATGGAGCTCCCATTGGATGTTAGCGCCAAGTGCGAATTGCGCGCAGTTATTTTGTTTTTGATTGCAAAGGGCACTGTGCTGATTGAAATCCATCGCCAGTTGATAGAAGTGTATGGTGAGTCGTGCATGGATGCCAAAAATGTTCGTAAGTGGTGTAGAGAGTTTGCAGGTAGTTGGACTGAAATTCACGACAAACAGCATGGCGGCTAGCTGGCATGACACCGGCATACAAAAACTGCCACAGCGTCTACAAAAATGCATCGACAGAAATGGTGATTATGTCGAAAGATAGTTAAATTTTCAGGCTGTAAAATGATGTAAACCACTGTATAAATAAACAGGTCTATGTACTTGTAAAAAAAAAAAAAAAAAAAAAAAATAGGAGACCTTACTTTTGAGATTACCCTCATACTTTCAGAGTTACACACTTTAATTTATCTTCAGATACTACTTCAGTTTTTACTACTTTATTTCAACATTCCTAATATACTATTTTATCCTCCCTTTACAGTTTTATGCATCCATTCTGGTATCTTAACAGGAGGCTTTTTACATCATTGACTTACTCCGATTTTAGTAGAAGACCCTTTCTCATACTATACCCAAAGCGTCTCTGCAGGTACCCACCTCCCCGTCCCATTCTGCCTGCTCTAAATCTCACCTTGAAGCATTTTATAATTTCACTATTTAATTCTGTGTACATTCTACGTACCGATTTTTCTATGCTGCTCGTGTTCCAAGTTTTACATAAATATACTGGACGACGTCTCTTGTTAAACTCATGACATCTCCACCACCCTGTTTATGCTTCTTTCCACTCCCCTGATCGACCTCACTGCATCCCCCCCCCCCCCCCCCCCCCACCTCATGCATAAACCTATTTAAAACATTGACCACAGTTGCAAACCATAGTATTCTGATATATGGATCCGAGTAAAGACAGGTTGCTGTCACAACTGCTTAGGTAAATTCTACATGTAAGTAAAATTCTTTTTATTTATTGCTAAATATTAGATTACTTTTACTTTGTTTTTTATCTGAAGATGATCCGGAGAGATTGAAACATGTAATCTACTTAAAAATGTGCAACTGAGATGGAATAATAAATGAGAACTATCTTAGCAGATGGAACATCTTCATCAAGCATGTTTGAAAATTTAATCAACTCATTGCAAATGAAATTGTTCAGATCAGCTTGAAGTGTTCAAATCAATTGATTGGTAGTTGTCTTTAGGGAAATTGAAGTTAGTGACTGGATCTTCTGATAAAGAAGTAAACAGAATAGCAAAAAGGTCTCTTGCACTTTTGGCAAACTAAATAGAACTTTAATGACTATGTTTCTAATATGCTGGAAACAAAAAATTATGTCTGTAATATTACCCATTCTGACATAGGCAGTGAGACACGAACATGTGATGCAAAAACCTTTCGAAAACTGAAGTTGCTTATTGAGAAATGAAGCAATGCATTTTGGGGATTACTGGGAATAGCAGGGGGGAAAAAAATTGAATATAGAACAAACTGGAGTGAAGACATTACTTTGGTTGTAATGAAAATGGTTTGGAGGTGGGCAGGACATCCCACCAGGTAAGTGAGCAATAAATGGCTAAAGGATGTTCCTCCCTGGGTTCTAAGAGAAGGAAAGAATGAGATAGTAACATACTCAGTGTCTGGTAGACATATATGCGTATACCTGGAGATGTAATTGAGTGTTGAACGAACATATTTACAACATATTGTAATTCTTGTTGCTTGGTTTCTGTGTTGTTTGTCTATTTATTCAAGTCAGAAACATACAGTGCATGGTAATTGCAACTAAAAATAAATTAAAGAAACAATTAACAAGCTACACTGAAAAGCTGATGATCAGAGACTTGCACTTCAGTTGCACTCGGTGTCACAAGTAGATCATTGTCTTCCGTGCAGGGCATATTTGACAAGTCAGTGTATGTACTATGGTCTAGCCTTCTTCGCAGACACAATTGGTGGTATCCACAAGGATTTGCCATTCCTGGAGATTTTTCCCGGATCTTATGATTCAAGAATGACAATGGATGAGTGACCTCCACACAATCCAGTTCTGTTTGTGCGCAGGTGGGATGGGTTCTGAAGTGAGAGGCCAGGCAAAGTTATTCGGTAGTTCGAGAAATCCACAATTGTTTCCTTGCTGTAGCTGCTGCTGTCTGCAAGACTGATGTGGTTTAGAGTAAACTTTTCCTTGGCCTCAATCTTGTACTCACACAATGGATGGTATTCCATAAGAACCAGATATGTTCTCCGTGTTTGGAGAAACTTTATAACGTAAGCCAGTCGAGTTTTACAATTGTTGTAGGTTTCAGATGAGCTGAAACAAGCTTGCACCTTTCGTTTAGCACCTTGTCAACTGTTTCCATGTCCAGACTGGGCACACATGCTGTGCAGTATTTTTAATATGTTGCTAGTACTGTCATTCTCAAGTTTTGTTGTCGATAGTACTGCGTTTGTGTTTTGTTTGCTCTATATGATTGGACATTGTTGAAGTTTCACTCCACTTCAAAACCGTAGACATTTTTTGTATATGTGTGACAGAAACATGATTATAATTCCTTCTTGAAGGTAGTGAATACATGAGTTACAAATAATTTGACTTCACTGAGAGCAGCAATTCCATAGTTTCCTTCTGACAGTTGTTAGAGCGCTCACACACACACACACACACACACACACACACACACACACACACACACACACAATAACAATAGTTCATGACTAATTCACACACTTGTGTAGTATTTGTTGTTGATAAATCTCTAGTTGAAACATCTGCGTAGTGGAAGTGTCAGTAGAATCATGTGATGGTAAATGCCTTCAGATTGAAGGACTTACGAGGCTGTGTGTCCCACTCTATTTGAGGTTTAGATTTTTTCATGCTTGTCATATATTTTAAAATTACTGCTGCTTCTGCTTGTGACAGATTTAAAAAGCTGTAACTATTTGTTCTTTTGCAGTACAATCGGAAGCAGTGGTACGAGTAACGGTGTGGGTGCGGTAGGAGGAGGAGGAGGCGGCAGTGGGGGAGCTGGTGGAAATGGTAATGGTGGCAACGGTAGTAGTGGCAGCAAAGTAGGGAACAGTGGAGGAGCTGCCAGTTCGAGCTCTGGTGGAGGAAGGCAGTTGCAGCGTAGCAGGGCACGAATAGTGCGTACCAATGCTTCCCTGCGAGGAGCAGGAGGGGGCGCGGGCGCAGCCAGAGGGGCCCCTGGTGTTATCATGGGTGCCAGCGGAGGCTCTGGTGGAAGTGGCAGCGGGACACGACCTATTGTACCGGCACCCTATGTGCCGGAGGAGCTCGTCTCGCAGGCCCAAGTTGTTCTGCAAGGAAAGAGTCGCAATTTGATTATCCGGGAGTTGCAGGTCAGATGCTACAATCTTCTGTAATTATATTTCCGTTGCTACTTATCAGTCTCAACTGTAACTTAAAATGTAATTAATAATCAAAATGTATACCAGTTTTTTTCCTTGTCAAGTTCAAGTAATTTATTCTCATTGTACTGTTACAATAGCGCACTAATCTGGATGTTAATCTGGCGGTGAATAATTTACTGAGTCGTGATGATGAAGAAGGAGATGATGCTGATGATGCTCCAGATTCGTATGTCCCAGAAGATTTAATTTCGTTGCTAGATGGAGGCTTTCATGCTGATCACTCTGTGATTATTGATGCCGATGCTATGTTTTCGGAAGACATGTTTGGATATTCGGCTGTAAGAAGGTTAGTGCTTTAGCCACCTATAAAGTAAATTCTAGCATAGTTAATATTTTATCTCTATATTGTTTTAGTGATTAAAAGTAGTTAATATCCAGACTGTGTGGTCTTTCTCACTTACAAAATTATTAGTTTGCTCCAATATGCGTCAGGTGGCTGCAGGTGATTGATTGCATTTCTTCATTTTTTCGTTTGTTATTCTCACCAAGTTTTTCTATTGTCTTTCAGCCGAGCTAGCTCCAGCAGCCGCCGATTAAATGCTGATCGTGACCGTGATCGTGAAACAGATAGGGAACGGGAAAGGGACAGTTTTTCTCGTTGGAGAGACCGTCAGTACTATGGACCGAGGCGATGGTTGGAATCTGCTTTGAGGGATTCTACATGGGATAAAGATCCAGGTAAAATTTTTACATTTACACTTACGTTCAGTAATTTCACTGCTCCGCTTCCCCACACACCCCATTTACAACTTCACATATATTGAATAATTATTATTTTATATTGTAGCTCCAAATATGTCATAAGAGTATTCTCTTCCTCATCCTTCTCCTCCGTATTCTCTTCCTCATCCTTCTCCTCCTCCTCCTCCTCCTCCTCCTCTTTATTCTTCTTCTTGTTCTTCTTAAAAAAAAAAAAAAGCATTGTACAAGAGTTCTTGTGAAATATCTGAAGTTAAAATGTAGTACTACTGAATTAAGAATTAGATGACTAAAAACTAAATGTTAGTATGAGAAGACATAATGCCAGCATAGTGAATGCATTATCGTAGCAAAGACGACACAAAGCCGACAACAACCACAATAGTATAAATCCATATGCCTTCTGGCACCCCAGGCAATGAATTTGCTGAAACAGTGTATGAGGAGATAAAAGAAATTATTCAGGTAGCTAAGGAAGACGAAAATTTAATTGTGTTGAAGATTGTAATTAGATAGTAAGGAAAGGAAGAGAGGGAATTGAACAGGGAAAGAAATTAAAATGTACTCCACTTGGTAGAATTTTGCACAGATCATAATTTAATCAGTTAATGGAGCTAACTGCTCCCACTCATAGGTTTGAGGAACTATCCAAACCAGCAAAATCAACATTGCGAAGCTTTGCTTTCTGTGTGCTACTGCAGATGAATTAACACATTAACTAACTGCTTTGATAACCTTATAAGTACATCTGTTTGCTGTTGCTGAACTTTCTGCAGTGTTTGCTGCTGCTGCTGCTTATGCTGAATGAGTTTCACTAAGACTCCATACAGAACTACTACACATGAGGGATTCGAAACTCCTCATTGCCTGCTGTTCTGGAGAAGGAACAGTGTTAGTTAGAATAACTAGACACAACCTGCACAGTGTGGGACACACTCAGTGATGGAATCAAATACCTAAATCAGTCTTTGGGATAGGCTGCTATTTTATTGTAGGAAAATGTAACATGCTGTAGAACTGCAAGCAGTGTTCACAAGATGAACCCAAAGCATAAATACTAGACATATCACAGTTCGTAGTATTCTTTCCATTTTCTCATCTTCTGCATCTATCTTTACCCCTCACTTTACCCCTACCTTCTGTCATCTTTGAACTGAAACTGTCCTACAGATGTGCTGTCTTGACCATCTCTTCACTTTAACTCCTTATACTTTACTTTAGGTTCCCTTCCCTCTCATACACCTTTCTGATTGACCTGTCATTGCTTCCCTTCCCATCCAAGTTCTACACTTCTTCCCTGAAAAAGAAACCTGTGGTATTTAAATCCAGGAGACCTTACTCCTGCCAAAGATCATACTGGACAACCATTTGTCTCTGTGAATTTAACTATTTTGTGTACAGGATATTCCTTTTGATAAATCACATTTTTTTACTGCTATTGCCGGTATCTGGCCCCTTAATGATTTCTCTTTTGATTCCCTAACCCATAGGGAATTGAACATGTCTTTAGGAAAGTTATAAAGTTTGACCAGTGCTTCGTATTTTAAAATGCCATATTTTTAATGCATATTGCTTTCTAAATGTGTGTGTGTTCCATTTTTCAGAGAGTAAAAAGAAAGAGTTTGCTGCACAGAGTCCACTGTGGATGTCGGATGAGCTTGAATTCTGGCCAGAACGAGGCAGTGAACCACTACCACAATTTATAATGATAGCGGCATTGTACAGTGAGTTAGTTGCTGTTAGTTCCTCTGGACAATTGTACCAATGGAAATGGAATGAGTCAGAACCGTACCGACATTTTGAAGTAAGTGTGTTTTTTCCTTTTGTAGCCTTTGATTTGAATTTTGCTCCCTGAAGAAGTACAAAGCCCTTGCCAGTATAATTGTTAAAGTAATATTTCAAGGTGGTGGTGTTCCTCCCATTGGTGAAGATTATGTATACGAAACATTTTTAGCACATTCTTTGAAAATTAAAAAATATTCGTATGTTACAATGAATGAAACTAAATGTTTGGAGAAATATCCCAGAAAGCTAGAGAAAGAAAATTTGGATAGAAGGCTATCTGACATGTTACAGGCTGCAAAGTGGTGATAACTAGCTCTATTACTCTCCACAGAATGAGGGAGACACATGAAACTGAGTCAGATAATGACTCAGTACATCTATGGTAAAATAATGCTTTAAGAGTTATTTCCCCCTTCCCACCTTCTTTTGTGAATGGAGAATCAAGAATAATAAAATAGTTAAGAATGAACAGGGTCTGGTATTGTTTTAAAGAAAAAAGGTTTGTGTTGTAGCAACTGGCAAAAGTGTGTGGTAGTGAGGGGTAAAAGCAAAGATTTGAAATTGCCATATTATTTGAGTGACGTGTTGACTGTCCAGTGTTGTATTATTTGTCCAATTTGTATACATGCGTAGCAATAGAGAAATCTCTAATGTTGTACTAAAATGTTGCTCATGTGTGGAACATAAGTTTTGCACCTCACAAGATAAAAAGAAACACAGCCCATCAGGCGAGTAAATCTCGAGGGCTGAGGGGCCATGCGTGAGTCGATTAAAGCTGTGCTCATGCTCAGTTTCAAAGTGGCATAAAGACAGATACAAAATAATTTGGAGTACGAACTGCGGTCAGACTCCAAAACCATAAGTGGCTTCATCCATATGAAACTGTTACTACGCTTCAGTCACAATACAATTTCGTGTCTAGCACGACCAAATTATTTGTCACAGTCATCGGGAGTATTCACTGTTAGCTGTATACTTGTCACGAATGTGTGTCTGTAAACATGCTAGTGCTATCTTCAAAGAAATGAGTTGAGTGACAGCAGTGGGGGTCGTTTACCATACTTATAACTTTTTCGGACATGAATCGAAAGTGAGACTGCTCTTGTCAACTTTTCAGGTGTACAAAATAAGATGCAGGAATGTTCGCTAGGTAAGAAAATTGTTGAAATGTCAGAAAATATCGCAAGAAACCAGCAGGTCTAATATTACTGGACGATTACAGCAAAAGGGAAATTCTTTAGAGAAAACTTGCGAGATGTATTTGCTGGCCATCACTTACCTTCAGGGTGTGATACATACTGTTCTACCTTTTAGAGCAGATAATTCCTTCCCTGGTGAAGATATGGTGTTGGATTTGGGAAGGATAAAAAGTAGGGGCTTGGTCACTTGGAACCCAATATCTGTAGTGAGGACGAGGGGTAGCAGGGCCTGACTAAACATTGTGTAAATGACTGGCAAGTTGAAACTAACTTTGTAGATTTTTTAGTTGGGAAATTCTCGTGATACAGTTTTTTACCGACTTGGTTTGTGCAGTTCATTACATGTGGCTAACATGGCATGGGTTCAATATCTGGACACTTGTTTGCCAAAGGAAAAGTTTTATGTAATTCGCTGTATAACTCAATTTGACAGTATACAGCAAATACGCTCATATGGAAAATTTGGTGATAATCATTGATGTGAAAAACACAGTTGTAATAAATACGAGATGTCCTCTGTTTTGATCACTTTTGACCAGCTTTTATGTCCATATATGAGTACACCTCTGATATGAACCATAGTGAAAGCTTTTATCACCTCGATGCCCGTATGGATGCCTGTTAACAAACTTACAACATTCTAGAATGTGCACTTAGTGAGGTTTACACTTCATATTTATCAGTTGTCTATTATGTTCAGAAATGTTGGTTTCCATATAACAAACAGTTTCACTTGATCTCTCTTAGAGATACTCTTGTTTCTGATTTGAAATAGTTGTCATGCTTACTACTAGGAGCTTTGTCTTATTTGCATCTAACTTCTGTTTTTAGAGACACTGCTAGTGCAGCCCAGAATCCTCGACATGTCCTAATGTGAGTCTACAACTAGCAATGTCATCCAACGGCCGATTCACATATAATACTCTGTCTGTATACATGTCTGCAGGTGCAATAAATTGCCATAAATTTTGTGCATTTACACGACAGAGGTTTCATTTACTGCTGGACTGCAATCTGTTGGTCTAGGAAAGAAGGTATTTTACTTCAGGAGATTTAATTCAGAATGGGGAAATTCTCTTGGGATCCGTTTATAGAAAGATCTAAAAGATCAAGACAATGGCTACTTAAGTGGCAGTGGTTTTCATATTTTAATTTATTTGAAGAGTTCCTGTGCAAGCCACCTTATATTTAATAGGGGAGGGTTGTTTCAGTATTGCCCCCCCCCCCCCCCCCCAATCTCCTCTGGTTCTGTTCCATTTCCAGAAGGCGTATCAGAAGAATCATTGTGAGTAAACCTCCATATTAGCTATGAGCTCCAGTTGCCCAACTCTTCCCAGAATCTGCATGGTGAACCTAGAGAATGACAAAATTACTTGTGAGCAAATATGGAAACGTACAAAAATTTATCTATTGATGCTCATACAAATACTGAGGTTTATAACTCCTCTGTACAAAATACTTGTATGGCGGAAGAAACACACAGTGTGACAAATGGACAGTGGCATTACTGTATCTTGGCAGCAGGATGAAGGATTAAAGATTTAGATTTTTTGACTGCAGTGTCAGGCAAGCATTGAGGTAGGACCTAAACTTTCAAAGCTGTATATGCAGTTCTGAAAAAAGTTTTCATGAAGGCAAGTCAAGTACCTCTTTTATGTAATATATCAATTATAGCATGTTACAGATAACATTTTTTATGTTTTGACATGTTTTAAATTCCAAGTATTATAATAAATTATAAGAGTGGCTAATGAGGTACATTCTGTTTTTTAATGTCTGGAGATTTTTTTATTCCCAGCGTGAGCTCTACCAGCTACCTGTTTTAGTTTTGGAGGAAATTTAGTAGCCAAGATTGCGTTCAGTACTATTTTTATTCCTGATTACCAGTCTTAACAGGTAAGACTGTCATCTTCTTATCTTTAAAGAACATGTTGTTTAACGCCTTATTCCCTTATGGCCGTATCACACATACGATATTGACATTCTTGCAGAACTAGGGATGTCCACATACATCCACTGATGCTTGATAGATGTTGAATTGCATAACAGTGTACATTTCTGCACTTGTTTAAATTTACATAACAAGTTAAATACATCATGGATCCACATTCTTCGAAGTACACAAGAATTTCAGCATGGTATGTGTGATACAGTCATAATGAAACAGTATGTATAACAACAAGTTTCTTTTTAATGATCGAAAGATGACAATCTTAATTGTTGAAAACAGTAATTAGGAATAAATAGTAATGAATACAATCTTGGCTATCAAATTGCCCCAAAAGCAATTACAGGCTGCTACTTCTTATCTATGTGAGAAAATTATCAACCTGTTTTAATCTTTTAGAATTATAATTACTTTCTTATCCCTTTCGGTATACTCCATTGCTGTTAACTTCCCACAAGCATTTCTGGACTATTCCAATAATTCAACAATAAACTATACAGAGCAGAGATTCCCAAACTTTCCCTCTGACAGAACACTTTGTGAATCATGGTGTACTTTGATGAAACACCTTGTTTATTTTGAAGGTTAATAAATTATTCAAAAATAAGAAAAACTTGTTTTATGTAGTGATGACTTGAATTTTTAATCATAACTAATAATGCAGAAGCCATAGTAAAATTTTTAAAGAAGTTAATATTGCGAGAGAGAGAGAGAGAGAGAGAGAGAGAGAGAGAGAGAGAGAGAATCCAACACATGTGGAAATGTCAATTTCCAATTTACTATGTTGTAAGTTGTTTCCAAAACTGAATGTGGCAATGGTCTTCCAGGTCATTTTCAACCTTCTTTACATGGTTGTTTAAAAGGTTAAAATTAGTTCTCCAGTTCCTCTTCCTAAGCTAATTTCATGATATTCATGTAAGTAAATGTCTGACTTAATTCTGTAAGAAGTCTGCCAGTATGTTGTCAATTACTGTTGCTTTTGCATCGTCTAGACTTTCCATCCTCGGTGAATGTGGGTCCTGTGCCATTTGTATTTATGATTGATACGTTAATCCTTCTTGTCACTGAATTCTCTGTAGTGATGAATATGTTAAGTGTTATATATGTACATATTCTTCCCAGATTTAGAAGTTTCTTCACAATCAGTCCGTTCTGTATATCTTCATAGAGCAACCAGCAATAAATTTATTGAATGAAGACCTCTTCTTAGTTATACAACTAGTTTCCACATAAAGACATTTTCAAGATCACTCTGACACCCTATTACTATTGAATCACGAATATGTTTTGCAATTCTATGACATATGGGTATCAGTAACATTGCATGATAGTTTTGTTGCTCACTTCTGCAAGCCTGCCTTCGAATGAGTGTGACCTGTGCCTTCTTCCAACTGCTAAGCAAAGTTAGTTCTTTTTTTAAAATTTTTTATCTATAGTGTATATATAATGGTAAAGAGAGGCTAACTCAGATTCAAATTCCATAAGTAATGTGAGAGGGATTACACTGGGCCCTGGAGATTTGTTCAGTTTTAGCGATGTCAGCTGTTTATCACTGACACTGACACTAATAACTACATCATTTATCTTTACTGTAAGAGAATTGAACTGGAGCAGTACCCCTGGATAAAGAAACATGTGAAAACACTGCATCATCCATGAGTGTTTGGACATTTACTTTGGTGCCAACATCCTTTATCTGTCACCATAATTCCTGTGAGAGTTGAGAGAGATCTTTTGATAAGATCTTGTATGCATACATCAAAAGTAACTAAGCTGGTCACTACTAATTTTTGCCATAAACAGCTCCTCATTGGTGCAATGGTGACCAGTTTGACACTCATTATAATCTCCATTCTTTCCATCTCCTTTGTTCACATTGTGTAAAACCATATTTTTTGTGTAGAAATTGCCAGGCATAATCCATATCACTTCAGACGGGGTTACCTTCGTAGTCCCGAATGTTATTGAATGTAGCATATGTTAAAATTCAGAAGTAAGAAAGAAACACACATTATTTGTTCTCTCCAAAAAAAATCCTGCCCCAAGATACAGGCCTCCAAAGATGACACTGCAAACACCATTTTGGAGATGTGAATTTCAGAATTTGTTTAAAAATGCTGTATCTCTGTAACAGTTCTAAATATTTTGCTAAGAGTTTTTTTTTATTTGAAAGATAATTGCTTTATGATTACAGTGGTATCCCCCAATTGGACATATCTGTCAGAGTTCTTTTGAATTTTTTTATAATTTACAAAAAATTCTTTCTCTCTCTCTCTCTCTCTCTCTTAAAAAATGCCAATACAGAAAAGGTAATTTTTTTCTTTTAATTAGTACCATGTTATATTCTCTGTAAAGGAGAGCTTCCACTATTAAGTTGGGCAGCTTTTATTTTTAAAAAATCATTTTTTTAACTTTCAAGGGTAATGGATGTCTTCACCAAAGTTGTTTCTTACTAACTTCTTTGTTACAATGTTTATTTCTATTGTCTTTGTTGCAGTTATTTCTTATCACTTTCATTGTTGCACATATTTCTTACACTTTGTTGTGGAATCTTGTGTTTCTTTGTCGTGGTTGTTCGTTGCAGGTGTCTGAATTGTAGTTGTTCCGTGCTAATTTGTTTACTGAAGAGGCTTCTAAGAAATCTGAGACCATCCAGTGAGTTCTGTGCTTTGTGAGGAGTTTGCCAGTCGACACAGTTGCAGTGTGTTTTGTGAAAAGGACTGTTTGAAATGTTTCCTGAATGGGGCTACAGGAGACTGTTTGCGTATCCATAAGATAGTGATGTATATAAGACAAACAAAAAAACGGACTTTGTTCAGGTTGGGAATAAATGTTCTCATCTGAAGACTCTGTTTAAAAGTGAAGATGTTTCGAGTGATGAATTTTTGTGTTCTAAATGTTTTGACAGAATAACAACAATGATAGTATCTGAACAAGACGAAGCCTTCCATGGGGCAGATGAAGATCAATAGAGGAAGAATTAAATACCCTGAATCTATCAACTACGGAGGTGGATGTTAGTCCTGTTAAGAAACCGTGGTAGAGTCATAAGCTCTATGTATCAAGAAAGTGCAGAGAAATTACTAAAGCTATGGATGAATACACTACAGCAAAACTGACCACACTCTTGAAAGTAGAAATTCCATCTTCAGAAGAAAATGAACCAAAGCACTCTTGCACCTCTTGCCAGGAATTTTTCACAAATGTCAGTTCAGATGTTGAATATGGGCATTCTACAGTAAAAAGGTGCAAGTTTTTAACTATTATTCCAGAGACATCTGCAAAGAAAACGGTTTTGAACCATGTTGTATCAGTATCAAAGTACATGGTAGACAAATTAAGAAATGTGAGATCTGTAAAAGGAGCCTTTGGAAGACCAGATCCCTATTATGGTCATCCTGTAGAAGCAGCTCAAGTTAAAATAGTGCAGTCATTTTATCTGGAAGATAAATAGGACTGTTCTCGCCAGAGTGCCAACATAAAATACACTATAACTGTAACAGAAGAAGATCTAAAAGCCGTGAAAGTGAAGAGGTACATGGCTCTCAGTATTAAAGAACTTGCTGCTATTTATAAGAGCAACTATACAACTTCACATATTGAAAGATCAAAAATTTATGGTCTGCAATCTAAGGGGGTAGTTCCACACCTATCTAGAGTTCTCTGTTTATGTGTGTACTGCGTGAATTTTGAACTTTGTGTGGTAACTTTGAAGAACTTACAGGCGCACGTGACGTATGACACCTTGGTTGGGTGTGTGAAGTCATTAGTAGTCTGTGACATAAAGCGAGAGACTTACTTGCTTCAAGAATGTGGTGACTGCCCAGGAAAGGGAGGACTGTCTGTAGACACTTGGCCTGGGAGACGTAGCAGATAACTCTGTGGAAATTGCATATGCGACATGGGAGGAAAATAAACTAATTAAGAAAACTGTTGCCTTTGACAGTTTCATTGATGAACTTGGTAAATGGTCAGTGAAAGCAGTGACACCAGCATCTTAAGAAATTACAACAATACATGGCGGAAGTGAAAGGGTGTGTAGAAGAACTATGTTTAGTGCTTCACTGTGATTTTGCTGAGAACTGGTCTGTAATTCTCCCACAAGAAGTACAAGGGTATTATTGGAGTAATGACCAGGTTTCAATTTTTACAGGAGTGACATATTTTCAAAACAAGACCACAAGTGTTGCAGTTATAAGTGATGACACGAGTCATTACTCAGCACCTGCTTTGCTAGCAATTCCCAAAATTCTTCAACTGCAAACAGAGACAGAGAAAATCATCATGATTTCTGAAGGTGCTCCTAGTCATTTTAAAAATCATTACCAGCTGTTTGAACTGAGTAAGTCGTTTGTGCCAACTGACTGGGTATACAGTGCTGCTGGTCACGGGAAGGGGCCTTGTGATGGTGTAGTAGGCCTGCTGAAGCACCATGCTACAAAACATAATTTTTCCAGACCAAATACAGCTGTGATTAAGAACGCTGAGGATTTTACAAGAGTCATGAAATCGTACACATCCACAGCCCTCATTGTTTTGTCCAAAGAAGAAATCAAATAATTCCGTGAGCAGAAAAAAAATAATGGTCCAAACAAACTACTCCTGCGCAAGGAATTCAGAAGAGACATTTTTGGACCCAAAGTGATGAGCGAACTCATATTGCACACACTTTAAAGAGCAAGAAAGAAGAAATTTCATTTGTTTGGCCAACAAATCGGAACTTTATGCTGCCACCTGGACCAGCTGCTGGATATGGGTATCCAGCTGAAGGACACCAACAACGCCATCAGAGCTCACTTCCTGTTAACAATGTTTTGGAGATTGTAAGTGCTCCAGTTACTATTGGTTCAACAGGAAGGCATCACTCTATATCAAAGGAAGATACTGAAGCAGTGGAACACATTTTTAGTTCATTGACTTGATGATTTTAGTACAAAACAGAATCCACAGAAGTTGTATAAATTGAAACCTTTTAAGTCTTTGGACCTTTCACATACATTTTGGAACCATTTAAAAAGCTTGAAAAATGAGTCTCTTATTCATCTTTCAAAACTGAAATTATGTTAAATAAGGCTAGGTTTTGATTCTAATGAACCTGTTATGTGATGATGTGGTAATAAAACAGGT
This sequence comes from Schistocerca cancellata, assembly GCF_023864275.1. Taxonomy (NCBI): domain Eukaryota; kingdom Metazoa; phylum Arthropoda; class Insecta; order Orthoptera; family Acrididae; genus Schistocerca; species Schistocerca cancellata. The sequence continues at coordinate 76,649,872 of NC_064627.1, read as the reverse complement.
TTTATGTATGGCAAAAATTTCACTTGTTTATAAAACCTGTATTCAGCCTAAAGGTGGAAGCTCTCCTTTTAAGGGAATGTAGAACTACATGGCACTAGACAACAGAAAAAATCAAAATTTTATGGATTGGCATTTTTGGGGAAAAAAAATTTCCATAAATTATAAAAAAAGTTCAAAACGCTATAGTAAAAGAACTTTGACAGGTATGTCCAAATGCAGGATTTATTTGTAATAATAAAGCAATTATCTTTCTAATAAAACCAACAAAATATTTAGAACTGTTCCAGAGATAATTTCCTTTTTTACGAATAAATTAAATTATTGGTTTTCAATGAGGTTCCCACATTACAGATGCCAATTTTCACCTTATTCTTCAGCTGTTAGCAACAATAGGTTCAGTAGCTGGTATCTTGGGAGGTTTGTTGCTATCTGTGTGCCTTTCCGTCCTGGACCTTGGGTTTTGATCCTCACAGCCAGTAATAACTTTCTTCCATCATGATTGCGTTCTTGGGGAGATAATGTGTGCTGTGGTATCCCATTGAATTTAGATTTTTATAAATTTTATTTGACAGCCTTAACATGGAGAACTGACACTGTTTATATCCACCCCTGACACAGAACAGACAGTGCTGAGGATAGCAGTTTTAGTTTGTCTCGGGTGTCTTTATTTCTGCTGTTCACCAATACTGAGATACACACCTCGATCTGCCACAGGTGTCAGTGCTCTTGGTTTGGTAGCAGCAATATAAAGTAAGCAGTATTTTATATTAAAATTAACAATGTAAAGTAAAGGTAGATGGCTACTTAGCCTAAAGATGACATGTTAAGTTGCAGACAGGTACAACTAAAGACACCAACACATCAGCTTTCGGCCACTGCCTTTGACAGAAAAAGAATTGCACATACATTCAGTCACACAAGCAAGCACAACTCAGGCACATATGACATCCATCTCCAGTAACTTGGACTAGAATGCAGCTCTCATGTAGAACGTAAGCAGCAATCTGGAGGGGCTGCGGAAAGGAAAGGGACAACGGTATGCTGTCTGGCAGAGTGTGCAGGGACTAGACTGCTGACAGGTGAAGCGTCAATAGGTTGTGAGGTGAGGTGGGTTGGGGAGAAATACTCTGCACATCCACCTTCTGAATGCTCCCCCAAAATCCACAAACCCAACAGTCCTGGATGCCCCATTGTGGCTGGTTATTCTGTTCCTGCTGAAAGAATTCTGGTCCCATTGACCAACACCTCTAACCAATTGCCCCTGATCTAGCTTCTCACGTCATAGATACTGACCACTTCCTTCACACTGACCACTTCCTTCACACTGACCACTTCCTTCACTGACTGTCCACCATTCCCACCCTTGTACCTCCTGGATCCCTACTACTCACTGTTGACGTCAGCTCCCTATACGTCAACATCCCTGTGCCCACCTACCACCTCGTTCCTCATACAATTTACTAACTTTATCCTAACTCACAACTATTTCTCCTTTGAAGGGAAAGTATACGAAGAAATCTGCAGTACAGCTATGGACTCCCATATGCCACCCTCCTATGCCAATCTGTTCGTGGGCCATCTAGAGGAGACCTTCCAAGCTTCCCAAAACGCCAAACCCTTAGTCTATTTCAGGTCTATTGATGATACCTTCATGTTACAACCTCAGCACCTTCCTTCCCATCTGGTTCATCTGGTTCTCCTCAACCCAGTGTGCTATCTTCCTGGATGTTGACCATCCTCCTCTGTGATGACTCCATCCACACTTCTTTCCACATTAAACTCACTATCTGTCAACAGTATGTGTACTTCGACAGCTGTCATCCTTTCCATACAAGAAAGTCCCTCCCATACAGCCTGCAGTGGATCCGCAGTGACAAGAACACTCATGCCCAGTATGCTAAGAGTGTCACCAAGACCTCCACAGACCTAGACTGCAAACAGATCTCTTGTGCTGTTTCTTATCACACCCCAGATCCTCCCACCACATCTCAGAACAATCCCACAAAGGAATGCCACCTTCATCACCCAGTACCATCCCGGACTGTAACAATTGAACCATATCCTTTGCCAGGGCTTTTATTACCTATCGTCATGCCATGTAATTATGGACATCCTGCCCCTCAGAAAGTGGTGTTCCATTCGCCACGAGACCTGCCCTAATCCAACCACTTAGCACTTGCTATTCCAGTCCTGTCACAGGCTTATCCTACCCCATCAGAGCCTGGGCCAACTGTGAAAGCAGCCATGTCATATACTAGTTCTCCTGCAATCATTGCACAGCTTTATTTGTTGGTGTGGCTACCAACAACCTGTCCCAGTTTACCAATGTCTCTTCTTTTCTTGTTCCTTGATCCTGGCTTCTTGAGATCTCTTGTGAAGAGTCACGATAAAAGTTTGGTAGTGGTGTGGGACAATCTGTTGTGGGTGAATTCGTTTCCAACTAATAATCTGCCCAGTTAAGGTGAAATAATGATGTGTGATAGAAGTGTTCTGATAAACCTTATTACACTCCCACAAGATTTTAATAATTCCACCTGGTACAGTTTATCCTAGAATTGGAAACTGATTGCTCTGTTTTGATGAAGTGATTCCCATTCAGTTGTATTGGCATTTATTACTGGTTGTGAGGTGAACTGCTGCTTGGCAGTGTTCATGAATACTCAAAATCTACTTGCAATTAATGTTCATTTATCATTAAGAATAGTGTTTCTCAGTGAAAGGCAATACCAATGAAGTTACACAGCAGTTGGTAATTTAACTTTTGAAGCCACTGGTTTATTGACATTTCTGGGAAAGAACACTCTTATATTCTCATTTGATCAGCAAATTCTGTGTAACTGTTTGTATGTGTAATGGGACTTATTACGTCGCAAATTGTTCTGATGAATGAAATTACTTGCATTACCGTATTGCTAAGCAACGTGATCAGCAAGGTGATATGTGTCCTAATTAAAACAGGACCTCGATATTTTGAATACATTTTCGGTTGGTTTTATCAAAAATCAGTATTTGTCTTGAAAAGTAATTTCAAGCTTCGTGCATTAAGTCCAAGCATGTTTGCAATTATTATGCGTGACTTAATGGAAACCTCAATCATGCGCTAGCATGTAACGTGTTTCAAATTGAGCATGCAGGTTTCAATTTTCCCTGATGGGCTAAATGTCTTTTTGTAATAACTTGATGTGTCTATCTCACGTAAAGTCTAAATGAAACTGGATTTGTCTCTATTCGACTCAAAATCACTAAATGAAATTCACCGCACAGGTCAGCGAACTGTACATGCGCACTTATAGCACTCTTTAAGTGGTAACTCGCCTAAGAGTAAAAGCTGCACATAAATTCACACTTTTTAAATGCATACAAAAATCAAAACACCTTTATATTAAACAGATAAATTATGGCATGCAATTACTAACCAGACATTTCCTATTCTAAATAAACTTCAAGAACTTGTATTTCATAATCAGTAATATTTTATCCCGTGAAAGAAACAAATAGTCTGGTAGAACCGATTCAGGTTACTGTCAACTCGTGTCTGGACGATGACGACACGAATTGGTGCTTGCTTGGAATGATCGAAATACCTGTACTGAAAAATACTATCAGTTGAGTAATTTACGGACTTCTATGACAAATTTGGTACCCCTTGTATCGCTACACTTCCCCCCAATCTGTAATGTTGTGATAAGATCGAAGACATTTTGCAGGATTCACTGGAGAGTGCTAGGGTTGTGTACTGTGCTGTTGTACCTTAGTTCAGCCATCCCAAGATTCATACCACAAGTTGTAACATACACTTACATACATCTTCGTAATTTACAAGCCCACCAGGAAGATACAGGAATACCTTAAGCCTGCCAAGGACGCTCGCAAACCATTGGAAAAAACGGGAGTGTATAGGATCTCATGCAGCTGTGGTGATGTTTATGTGGGTACCACTAAAAGAACTGTTTCTAAACGTTTGGAAGAGCACAAGGGAAATTGTAGAAGAGGAGAAACGGAACGATTAGCTGTTGCGGAGCATGCTTTCCAGCCAGGGAACCACAATTTTCGTTTAGAGGAGACGCAAGTACTAGCGGCCACTAGTGGATATTACAAAAGGCTCTACAGGGAGGCAATCGAAATCGCTAAACACCCGAATAATTTCAACCAAAAGGAGGAGGGCATGAAATTAAACGGCATATGGATGCCGGTGTTAAAGATGTGTACCACCCGTCCACTACTGGGTGATGGCAACGGCGATCGACGGCAACGGACAGCGGCCAATTGCTCCGACGTTTTCAAAACACTTGACGTCACACTGTGGCGCGGGAGCGCGCCGACACGGAATTTAGCGGCAGTCAGTAGCGAGCCAGTGGGTGTGTTGGACCTTCCATCGACCTACGGACCCCCTTGAATATGTCTCCCGCAGTCGCAGTCAGAGACGAAACGTTGGGAATTGAGACAAAATTCATCAACCGACCACGGCATAACAGCCCGGATAATTATAATGAACATGATATTTCTGGCCGTGAAAGTCTACATTTTAGTAAATACACGTTATATCAAATTTTACATGAGTAATTGTAAATGGGGGCCTAGCGGAAATGGCCCATTTAAATGAGTCCTCAAAAGTTAGTGAATTTGTTCGAATTTCACTTTTGGACATGACACACACACACACACACACTCTCTCTCTCTCTCTCTCTCTCTCTCTCTCTCTCTCTCTCTCTCTTCACTATTTGGTGAGAAAACCTTTCAACTGACTGCACAAGGCAGGGATTGCAGCCAGTTCCGATAGAAAATGGATAGAACTGCGACCTCCACCAAGCCGTATATGCAGCTATAGTCGGCTCGGTCATCTTCTTCTTTCCTGCTATTCAAATGAGCCATGTACAATGTTTGGTTGGATGACATATCAGCTGGTAATATCATCTCTGCTTCTCCACAGTGTGTCTTGCGAGTGTCTATGGAGCGAGTGTCTTCACCTGATATTGTTTTGTCAACAGAGAAACAAAGTAAATGCGTAATTCTGGACCGCTCAATTCTTCCAGTTGTTTGGCGAATGTGGTTCATAATTTGTTCAATAAAGATTATTTCCTTGAAATTTGGATTACAGCATTTGTTGTCTGTTTTAAGGCTTGAAGTTGCTTGCTACAGGTTGGCAGTACTCTCGCAGATGTGTGTATCGTGATATACCGCTGTGTTTAAAAGGTTTCATTCGTCAGCTGTCAAGTGCTGGTTTATTGTTATAGAAAGTGTGCTACAGATTTGCTTGTGCATTTTTCCCTTATTGTGCAGATTTGCATCTTCATCATAAATACTGTGAGTATTGTTCACCTGTGCTTGTTTTGGTGCAATTTCTTCCTAGCCACGTGTTCTATATTCGGGTGTAGCAATATTGGGCTAACTTGGCTTTGCATTTTAAAGATCCAAAGTGTCCCCACACTGTGTGTGTATAACACAGTAAAGATTCCAGATGCTCCTTTGGAATGCATACTTTTATGCTTCGGTATGAGTTTTTCTTTGAAATAATATATTAGATTGTAAAGTATATAGACTACCAGAATGATTTGTAGCTCTTTGGCTGATTACATCTCGAATAGGATTCCAATAGGGATCTTGTTCTTGCAACTGCAACATATTGTGACACAACTTTGAAATTTGTTTCTCACAAAATAGACTAGAAAGATTCATTATTTTGAAATCTAAAGTCTGTTCCTCAAATTTTTCATTATCCTGTCTTCTAGGCAAACAAGATAGAGCATCAGCTACAACGTTGTCTTTCCCTTTTATATATTGCAATGAAATGTTATATTCTTGATGATGTAACAAGGCCCATCTGGTTAACCTTGAATGAAACATTCTTCCCATTAAAATATAAGACAAATCTTTATGGTCACGAAATGTGGTTATTCTTTTTCCATAGACAAGCGCCCATACCACAGCTAGTACCTCTAACTCTGTGGTACTGTATGCCCTTTCACATTTAGAGAGCATTCTGCTTGCGAATACTATAATCTTAATGGTATTCATATCTTGTGGATTGTCCATTTGGAAAAGCAAAGCGCCTAGACCTGTTTAGGAACCAACAGTGGCAGTGTGAAAATCCTGTTCAAGTTTCAAATGATGTAAAAACTGAGCATTAACTAAAGAGTCTTGGATTTTGTCAAACGCTTGACTACACTTGCATTACCGTATTGCTAAGCAACGTGATCAACAAGGTGATATGTGTCCTAATCATAACAGAACCTAGATATTTTGAATAAATTTTCGGTTCGTTTTTATCAAAAATCAGTATTTGTCTCGAAAAGTAATTTCAAACTTCGTGCATTAAGTCCAAGCACGTTTGCAATTATTGTACGCGATTTACTGGAAACCTCAATCACGCGCTAGCGTGTAACATGTTTCAAATCGAGCGTGCAAGTTTCAATTTTCGCTGATGGACTAAACTTCTTTTTGTAATAACGTGATGTGTCTATCTCACCTAAAGTCTAAATGAAACTGGATTTGTCTCTATTCGACTCAAAATCACTAAATGAAATTCACCACACAGGTCAGCGAACTGTACATGCGCACTTATAGCACTCTTAAGTGGTAACTCGCCTAAGAGTAAAAGCTGCACATAAATTCACACTTTTTAAATGCATACAAAAATCAAAACACCTTTATATTAAACAGATAAATTATGGCATGCAATTACTAACCAAACATTTCCTATTCTAAATAAACTTAAAGAACTTGTATTTCATAATCAATAAAATTTTATCCTGTGAAAGAAACTAATAGTCTGCTAAAACCAATTCAGATTACTGTCAACTCGTGTCTGGACGATGATGTTACGAATTGATACTTGCTTGGAATGAACGAAATACCTGTACTGAAAAATACTATCAGTTGAGTAATTTACGGACTTTTATGATAAATTTGGTACCCCATGCATTGCTACACCAGAATGAATGCTCACTGCCGAACCATGATCAAGAACAAAATAGATCACCCTGTGGCACAACATGCAGCTGAACATAATATGCTTGATTTCCATGGCTGCTTCACTAGCTGAGCCATCTGGTTCGTCCCCTCCACCACCAGCTTTTCTGAACTGTACAGTTTTAGAGCTATCCTTAAAACACATTCTCTACTCCCAAAATTATCTGGGGGCTCAACCTGTAGTAACACACTGTCCCCACACCCTCCACCTATTGGTTTCCACCCCTTTTAACCTGTCACCTCCCCCCGTTCTTGTCTCCCATCCTCTTTGTGTGCTGCTCTCTGCCAATGCACCTGACCGTCTTTCCTCACCCCTCTCCTTTTTCCCTCCCTCTTCCCCCTCCTCACCTCTCTGCTCCACAGCTTCTTCACATTGCACCGATCAGCAGTATAGTCCCTTCACACTCCACCAGATAAATTGTCCCCCCCCTCCCCCCACCTCCCCCCCCCCCCCCCCCCCCCCGCAACTGTTACCCCTTCCTCTTCCCTGGCCCCTCCAGGTTGCTGCTTCCATTCTACTTGACATCTGCATTCTGGTCAGAGCTGCCAGAGATTGTGGTTGTGTGTGTGTGATAGCCTTGCTTGTGTCATTGAATGTGTCAGTTATGTCCGCAGATATAAAAAGCTAAACTTCACTTCTTTCAGCATCTGTTTTTTTGATCGATTTTGCTTCAGATTATCCATACTCAAATTGCTCAGGATATTTCGCGTAAGAGAACACAAAAAGTTTAAAAAGCTGGGCTAATTGGGTTTCTTCTAAGAAAATATTACTGGAGGTATTATGTCTCAAAGTTGACAAAAACTCGAGGGGGAACTGTTGACATCTGAACTATGGGGTCAAACAAATCACTGTATCTGTGCAAGTATTAAATTGTTCGAAGTAAAAGTTTACCAATATTCGTTGGGAACATGTGTGAATTTTCACACAAGATTTCAGTAAATTCCATGATGGTCATGTGGGAACTTTTTCCGAAATAAGACCAATTGCCATGAATGGCCCAGTATTTAAATTTGGATTTATCAGCAATTTCATAGCAAAATTTTTTACTTTTACTGACATAATTATGTTTTTAGTGGTCTGAAAACAAATTTCAGGATATTTTAGCTTTCATATTGTAAATATATTTGTTCCATTATCACAGATTTTAGAAATAATTTTGAGTGACACAAACGTCTGCTGTCATTGTAGAAATGAATCAGTATTTTTTGGAAGATTGTCTTCATGAAGACCTGTTATTACAATGGGTACAGAAACTTCATTCTTCTCAAATATCGCCGTGAATCGACCACTCTAGATTGCCCATGTTAGCAACACCTATACTTTTTTAGTTTTAGCACACAGTATGTCAAAAATATCCTTTTTTTTAAAATATGAATGTTTATTTGTTGATGAATGCATGAATACTTCGTGTTAAATCTTAAAAATATCAAAATTCGAAATGATTTCTCTAACCACATAAATTACTTGTAAAACATTGCTACACTGATGTGAAATGTTATCTTGATTTTAGTGTACTTTATGGCCTGTGCTTAGTGTGTTTAATAATAATAGGATGTGGAACCTGTTAATCTGGTTGAAACTCGGATGTTGTAAGCTATTATTCTTAATTAATAGTCTAACTCTATTTGTAACTAACAGTGCTGAGGCCACCGTGAAAGATATCCGTATCATCGGCAAAGATATGTGGTTTGAGTGATAGTATCACATTACTTTGTGTACAATATTATGATGATCTTATCACTTAACGGTTGCCAAAAATCTTCGTGCAAGTACTTTTGAAAGACAGCTACACCATTTTTTCTCAACATTACTCAACAAATGTAGAAAGTTGCAGTAAATGTTCTCGGTGCATTAATTCCATGTAAAAGTCTGAGATTTGTAAAACATTCACCATTAACTTAATTATGAAAGCCATTTAATATCAAAGAAGTAACGGAATCACACACATGTAAGTGATAAACTGGTACCCACTGCAACCAGATATTATATTGTTGTTGAAAGATCATCAGCCATGTCTGTTTTTTCATCACTGTTTATTATTATATGGAATGTAGTCCTGTGCAGCTCTCAGTATTATGTGCCCACTACCATGAATAACTGAGTGCTTAGCCTTTATCTCTACTAGAGTTTTCTAATTTCCACAGCCTATTTCATAAATAAGTCTCAGTAGTTTGAAGTATGGTCCAGAACCTGCGTCAACTCATGCTATACCATTTACTTATTTTTAAGGCTGTATTCAATGACACATTGTGCATAGAAATATAGAATAATCTTTTGTTGTCGATGTTCAGTACAGTGCTAAGAGACAGTTCAAATAGACTGTTCCACTACTGCTGCATTAACGTGGAATGTTGTAAACATCTGCAAGAGAAATCTATGACTCTCCCGTACAGTGCACAAATGTTCTGAGAACATGTAATACAAGACTTCTGGAGGAAATAGTAATAGCCAAGTACTTCTCTAATTTGTGATCTTGCAAATATTTATTTGTTGCTCCTTGGGAGCTTATATTGCAAGTATGTGCACCCGTGTGACGTTTGTCTGTGGTTTTTGCAAGACCAAATTTAATGTACAGTGCAGATAGTTACGCATATTGGGCTCAACAAGAAGAGTGTTCACCGCATTCTTCTGTCCAGGCAGTTTTTTCATAGCAGCCATTTTCACACACACACACACACACACACACACACACACACACACGGTTGTTTTCCCTATCTATGCTGTTTAAGTGGCATAAGAAGCAGCAGTGCTTTATTTATTTGAGCTACATGTTAGGTAGATTGGCAGTAGAGATCTGTCTCATTTATGTTTCTCGTGTTGATTGAGACTTAACAGCAGATATAAGTTCTGATATGTTACCTGGATAATGAGTTTGGAACAAAAGGAAATGTGTTAACATCGTTGAGAAGTTCTGTTTTGTCACAAACTGTTTGTAATTAGGAAAAAATTAATTTGATTTTTGAATTCAGCTTCTATTATACAACTAAGGCCACCAGTCAAATTCTTTGTGACAAAACTGTTATTGGGACAAATGACAGCTATTGTTTTGAGCCCTATAATATTTTATTTTGTAAGAAGTCAGGTTAAAGCAGGCACATTCATAGAAATAAGCTTCCTTTACATTGATTTTAAATTTTTTAATTATTTTTGTTTGTTTGCTTTGCTAATGGCTGTTTGCGAACCACTACTGAAACAAACCAAAATTTTCTTTGTTATTCATTAATTAGTCAAATGCAAATTTTGTTCCAGAACATGAGTGTGCATCACCCGAAGACTTTAGGATTGGGGCTACTATCAGAACGGGTTACTCACATTTCAAGTGCTGTAATTAGATGTTCTGTTGCAACAGAGAGTGGAAAAGTAGCAACGTGGTTAGACGAATTGTTAGTACATGCAGCTGTACGTCTGGAACATCCTGCTCAAAGCTTCTCAGAATTTTCTGTTGACAGAATAATCTCTCTACATACATGTACTTTGTATACAGTGGCAAGGCTTGAGAGCGGAGCACTCTATTGGTGGTTTGTACTTTTTTGTTCAGTAATATTTTCATTAGTTAAAAATCAGTTTTACAATCATCATTTAATATAGCATGTAGCAATGTAGTTTAAATTTTATCAGTTACATCTTTTGAAGATAACAAAGGTTTTAAAGGTCACAAACAAAATTGAGGATCATGTTTAATATCTTTACAAATAGCACTACTTCACAAATGTTAGTCGTCAATGTGTACTTTCAAGTAATGTGCTATATGTAGCAAAAATTAGATTAAAACACGAAAAGTTGCCATCAGGCGAACAAAATAATTGTCTTTTTATATGTAGTATGCACTTGAATATGCTATTTGTTTATTTTTATTGTGGTTTCTATGTGTAGTATAATTCAGCCTGTCTGATGGAACCAGTGGAAGTTGGCTGTTACACACTTCTTTCACTCCCCCCTCCACCCATTGCCAGTTTTACTTAATGTGTATCAGTTCTGTGTACAGTGTCATATTAATGTTGTATTTTCCAGTTTGTAGTAATAAGATTTCAATTTAGACTACATAAATGGAGTGTTACCTCTACATGTCACTTCATCTATAGGAACACCAGAAACATGTTTTATATGCTGCTTTCTCTGCAAGACGAGTGTATTTTGGGGGCAGACACCGCTTACATATGCTTTAAGCCCACAGTGTGTCTAGTACAAATTAACATTACGCATATAGTACAGTACCTTCAGAATCTCACAATTATTAACAGTTGGTTAAAATGTAAGCAAATACTTCTTATTGCTGATAAGAATGTTTCATGTGGGTAAAATCTGCTGCACTGGCTGGTGGTGCTCTCTTATTTTATTGATATTTTTACTTGTTAGCTCTCTGGCAAGATAAAACACTTGAATCATTAATATTAATGGGTCAGTTATACTCACATGAGGAAAGAGGGGAAGGAAGGGGGTGGGGTTAAAGTGTAATTAAAGTTTGTCCTTGCACTTTTTTAATTGTAAAACTGTGGGCGGATTTGATTGGAAATTGCAGTCTTCTAAATGGGAATGGCAGTTTAGTAGAGATTAGTGGTGTTCTGGGGACAAATAGTGTGTTTCTGTTGTACTTTCCAGTTATAAGTTTGGTTTCAATGATGTTATTAGACAACTGTTTGACGGATCATCCTTTTTCCATTACATAGTTTTGGTGAGTTGAGAGTTCCAGATAGTATGGTCGGAGATCCAATTTTAAGTCGAAAGCAGTGTAATGGGATTTTAGAAATTCTGTGGGGAAGTCCACACTTTCTTCAATGTTTACCATTGTGTCGATCGATTTGCATATTCTCTCTTTATTGGGAATTTTCTTTTGAATATTATTGTTGATATTATGAACAGTATTATTTATAGTTGCTAAAATTGCCCTTTCAAGTAGCCATCCTGGATTGGTGTAGTTTGAACAATGTTTGAATAAATTTGGTCGATGGGTTTGTTTTCAGCGGTCTCTATATTGCAGAAATCACTGTTGAATTTAACATGCTTGGTAGTCTGGATATGACCTTCGTGTATTTGTAAAAGTTGTCAAGCAAAATGTGCTGTTTTTTAATCTTTCGATAGTTCGGTTCTCACATTATTGTTATCGCAGTATTTGTATGTGTGGTCGGAGATGTGATATTTTTAAAGCATGCATTGATCTTGTCTGCTTCTGTCGACGTGGGAATAACTGGAAGTGTTTGTCAAAAATCTCCTGAGAATATGAGCAGAGTTCCTCCCATAACTTCAGAGTTTCCTCACAAGTCTTGTAATGTTCTGTCCATGACTTCGAGTGATTTTTTTGTGTGTCATTGTGCATTTGTCCTAGAAGATAATTTGAGCCTGCTTTAGAAGTTCACTCTGTTCAGTTGTTCTTGAGATTTTCTTCGGTTATTATTCAGCAGTAGTTGTAGGGTGGAATGGGCAGTTCGTTGTCCTTCCACAACTGTGGCTGCAGTACCGGATGATGCCAGTGCAAGTGTTGTTTAGCACGAATTTCCACCAGCAATAGATTTATTTGAAACATTTTCCTGGTGCCACCTTGTGCATCCATTTAATAATTCTGCCAGTGTCATAGTTGATTTGGCCCCTGAATAACGTTGTAAATTTCCTTTTGATTGTCATTGAGAAGTGGTTTGTTGTGGGCAATGTATTGAAGTAGTTCATTGATGTAGCTTTTTTCTGTTGTATTTTTGAAGTTTACCACACTGGTAGCATCCTTTTGTGATGCTTACATCCCAAGTTGTACTAAGACCTGGTTGTTTATTGCTGAACTTTCATCGTCTAGGCAAATAAGTGTTTCATTGAAAATGTCATCGTTGAATTTGATGGTCAGCTCGGGATGAGCTTGTCAGATTTGGTACACTATGTCATCGTTCATACTCTCTTTAGAGGAGTCCCAGTGCTGTTTTAGATTTGGTGGGTTACATGTGGTTAGAGTTATGACGAATAAGTCTCTTGTTTGTTTAGCTGACACTTTGAGTGAGGCTTCTTGTAGTGTTAATTCCTGTTGGTTGTTCTTTTCCAGTAATGCTAAGCATTGGCACGCTTCTCTGTACGTTTGACGTAGATAACCTTCAACAGTCTGGAGATCTGCGGAACATGTTGTACCCCATATATTGTGTAGCAACATCCGGAGATAGAAACATTTGGCATTGTGTGGATGTATGATGTATATTCGGCCTAGTGCGCCAGTTTTCATGATTCCTGGATGATTTTTACTGGAATTCCTTGTTTTCTTTGTTCAAAAATTTTTGTTGTTGTGTTTCATGTATGATAGGTAGAAATTTCGACATACGGTAATGGATCCATTTGGCACAGTTGGTAAAAAGTTGTTGACGTCATATTCTGAGGTGGTTCGCTTGCAGTTTTTCTGCCAGTGTCTTTTTCTTGCAGTCTCTTTTGCGAAGTAAACTCTTTTTGTCCATTTTCTAAATGTACTGCTAGATGTTGCGCAGTTGGTTTGCGTTCATGTATGGGAAAACCGAAAATCCGCCACACCGCTTAGTTAGTTTTTATCTAGCTTCCCATGTGGTACATGAGGATCTCATCATTTCTGTTTTGTTGTTCACTGTCTTTGGCTGTTTGAAATACTGCCATTTCACTGCATTCGTTCACATACTTAGACATATTTGATGGATTTGACTGAATTGCAGTATTCTACACTTGTGTGTGCTTGGAACATTTTGGAAAGTAGTGTGTTATATGGTACTATCCACTGATTATCTGTTTCCAGTTTGTCACTGCCTCGTATTCGTATTTTGCTGTGAAGCCACCATTTTTGGCTGATTGCCTTCTGTATTTTGGATAACCATCAATTACAGTTTGTGTGTTGTCCAAGTATGTTTTATATATACTGCTGAATTGAGGTTTAATGACCCGCATTGTCCACGAATCGTGTTTTTCACTACTATGTCATCGAGTTCCATATCATCTTGTGGATTGGGAAAAACAGCTTGGATGATTTTTTTCGATATTGTGTAGCCATACGAGATTGTGTGAGAGATGCAGTCCTCCTTTTTGCCATTTGATTGTGTACATCCAGCATCTAATGGTTCCAAGATTGTGGTATTTTGTGATGACTTCAGTAAAGCTCATTTGTTTTAGTTGGAAAATGCTGTCTATTATGTTGTGTCCGTGCATGAGGGCTTGTCCATATCTTAGCTGTTCTTTGATTTCTGTCCGCGATGAGTTGTACGTGAATTTTATGAAGAGGTCAGATCGTTTATATTTTTGGATGTAGGTCGTCATAGCATCTTGAGTTTATTCGTGCATGTGCTCCCTATGTGTGTTGAGGGTAAGATTACCACTGTTCTAATGTTATCTATGTTTCCGTCATTTATTATTGCGTCTCGAACATGGACATATTCTTCTGTGCGTAGTTTCTTCTGATTGTCTTATCTGAAGCATCCATTCCACTTTTGTTTTTGAATACATATCTATGAGGAATTGTCGGAATAAATGGTGAGTGTTGAGAATGTGATTGATTGAATGTTTCATTGTCTCTGATCATTTAGCAGTAAGCATAGAACTTCTTGGAAGTGATTTTTTTTGCTTGTTTCTACACCTTTTCAGGTTGGATTTGTTTCACGTACAGAAATATCCATCCTCTCTGTGCTGAAATATTAATGGGTATTGGAGGGCACCATATGTACGGTGTGTCTCTGCAATGCATTGTAGTTCTCCTCTTCTTCGTTGTACAGTTACGTCACGACTTGTTTTCATTGTCCCAATTACGATGGCAACTTTGTCTATCTGAGGTGCATTAAATTGCTGTTTCTCCAGGTGTCTTTTGTTGCTCAGATTATAAATTTATAGTCATTAGAAATCGTTCTGTCTGATGCTGGTTTGAATATGTGAATCAGTTGATTTTATTCGTCTGGGATCCTCTGTACATTTCGGACTACCACTCATCTCACTCCACTGATATTTGTGCATTGTTGATCAGTTTCTGTTTCTTCATTTCTGATGAAATATGCTTGCAGAAATTTATGGTCTTAATTGAATAGTGGTAGTAATGATCCCATGTTGTGATAGATTTGTCCTTCTGATGAATAAAACATAGTATTTTTCACCTCATTTGTGTTGATCAAAGTGATAATGAAGGAAGTCGTTTGGGAAGAGGCATTGTTCACTTTTATATTTTGAGAAAAGCGTTTTGATTCTGGAGTTTCCCCAGTCATGTAATGTAAAAATTCCTTTGGAGGTACTTCCATTGGTGGTAATCAAATTTTTCCATTCATGCAATAGAATTCTGGTGTTTCTGTACTGAATTTTTTCACGTTGCAAAATTGGCAGATGTTACTACTTTTGTTCCTTACATCTTCCGCTTGTTATCCACAAGAGAAAATAACTCTCTGTGTGAGCGTTACTTTCTGGTATGTTTGTAACATTATCTAACAGCTTACCCAAGTTTTCAAAATTCACGTTATTTGATTTCAAAGTTGTTAAAACCTTTATCCATTTCTGGCTAACGCTATTCTCTAAAGAGACAGCATTGTTAGAACTACAAAAATCCTCATATAATTCATTTTCATTTACACAATCCAGCCTGACACATGCATGTCATTGAATATTAATTGTTAGACATAGTTTAAAGAGTTTAATCCCACTATCATCAAATTTGTTAACTAAATGAGAATTCAATGAAGTTGTTATCACTCGTAGATTTAAAATTTGAATCAAGAAGAATGACTAACAATTTATGAGTACTACTGCCTAAAATATATATTCCTTCTTCTGTTAACTTCATCAACTGTACAGCTTCATGAGATTCCATAATACTAAGATCAGATTTCTCCAAGTACTTCTCTTTTTGAATGAAAACATTTCCAGTATTCACAAAGAAACTAATATCAGACTGAACAATTGTATTTACTTCTGTATTTTTGTTGCAAAAATACTTTTTCAAAACTTTAGGACAGTCTGAATCATCTGTGCTTTTAAAGTAGCTTTTTATAGGCTCCCAAATTTTTAAAAGCCTTTCCACAGCAAGTGTGAGAGATAACCATCTAGTATTGACATAACCTTTTAGTATTTACATGCCACAGGATTTCAGCCCATTCAGCATAAAAAATTCTAAAAATGAGTTTAATGTTTCACTTTGTTTGGCAGAACAGAAAAAGTTACTTTGTTGTTGTTGTTGTGTTTTTCAGTCCTGAGACTGGTTTGATGCAGCTCTCCATGCTACTCGATCCTGTGCAAGTTTCATCATCTTCCAGTACCTACTGCAACCTACATCCTTCTGAATCTGCTTGGTGTATTCATCTCTTGGTCTCCCTCTACGATTTTTACCCTCCACCCTGCCCTCCAATACTAAATTGGTGATCCCTTGGTGCCTCAGAACATGTCCTACCAACCGAGCCCTTCCTCTAGTCAAGTTGTGCCACAAACTTCTCTTCTCCCCAATCCTATACAATACTTCCTCATTACTTATGTGACCTACCCATCTAATCTTCAGCATTCTTCTGTAGCACCACATTTACTATATATTTTCAATACTAACACTTCGTCATCATCATCAACAACAACAACAACAACAACAATGGGTTGTCTGCCTTACGGCAGGTGTTGACTGCAAACCCTTCCATGCTTCTCTGTCTTCTGCGTTCCTCGTCATTCTTTGGTACCCTCCTTGTGGCCTGCTGCTGCTGACATCATCCAGCATCTGGAACCTCCTCCTGCTCTTCCCTCTCGTTCCCGGAATGAAACATTCAGTTGCTTCTACTAGAAGGCAATCTCTTCTTAGATTGTGGCCTGTCCAGTTTAGTTTCCTGTTCTTCAACGTCAGCAGCATCCTCCATTCTTCTCCAACTCTCCTCAGTACTTCATACCTGACTTTATCAGACCAGCTGATCTGACTTTATCAGTCCAGCTGATCTTCTCCATTCTACACCAATCCACATTTCACAAGCTTCAATTCTCTTCTCATCCTGTTTTCTCAAAGTCCATGTTTCTGCTCCGTACAAGGCCACGCTCCGTATTAAGCACTTAACCGGTTGCTTCCTTAATTCCTTGTTTAAACAACTAGTTAGGAGTCTTCTCTGCTTTTGAGATGCCTCTTTCGCCAGAGCCATTCTCACTTCAATATCTTGTTGGCAATCCGTGTCTTCTTTAATCCAACTTCCCAAATACTTGAATGCTCTTACCTGTTCTATGATTTCTGACCCCGATCTTAATTTTCACTTTGTCTTCTTTAGGCCTGTGACAATGCTTGTGGTTTTCTTTTTATTAATTTTCATACCATATGCTGCACAGGCTTCATTTAGCATTTGAATCAGCATCACTTGATTATCTGCGAGGATCGCCATGTTATCTGCAGATCTGATACATCAACATCTACATATTGTAAACAGTCGCATGCATTTTTCATGGCATTATGAAGCACATGGTTAAAACAACTGACTTTGAGGATCTTTTCATTCTCATTATTTAATAGTTTCACGATTGAAGGGTGCTTGCCATAATTTATGTTGGCACTATCAGCACAGTATGATGATTTATTACCGACATTGAAGTTATTATTTGACTTCAGTGAATTTTTTTAACAACCTATTGCAGTTTCATCTGCCTGTTCTAAGAAATACAACAGTTTGTTTTCAGTTCCATTGAAGAAGTCAAAATGTTGTATTACAACTAGAAACATTTCCCTGTTTAGGTGATTGGAGGCATCTGTTGCTAAAGAAAAGAACAAGCTGCATTTTATGGGATCATTTAAAACTTCCAAGAAATTGTTCACATGACATGGGGCCAATATGTTCATTATGATCATTTCAGTTTTAGTTCACCCACTAGATAGAGGGTGATGCAGAATAATGGGAATGTTTGAAATGAGCAGTGGCAGCCATGGGCAGGTGCTAGCACTGCAGGTTCATGACATTTAGTGAGTAAACAGTCTGCCATTTCAGTAATCGTGGATCAGTGGAGTGGACAACTGCATGTGTTAGCCATAAAAATGTTTTATAAAAACATTGATTGGTAGCGGCGCAGAGGGAGTTTCGACGTTTTTATAATTTAGGACGTCATGATGCTGTTCTGTCGAAACACGCGATAAAATGTTGGATTAATAATTTGAAGAGACTGGATCTGCCCTCAAGAAGAAACCAACAGGAATGTGTTCTCTAGTGAACATTGATGTTGTATGTGAGTCTGTCTTACAGAGCCCACAGCGTTCAAATTGTAAGCAAGCAGCTGTGGTTGGAATGTCCCAGGACAGTGTTTGAAGAATTGTTTATCTCGATTTAAAATTTCATATGTACAAACTACAGATGGTGCAACAATTGAAGGACAACGATTTCCAGTTATGATTAGGATTCTGTCAACAAATGATAACAAAAAATAAACAATGACTATGAATTTCCAAACAGGTTGTGGATGTCAGATTCGGCACGTTCCCCTCTCACAGGTTATGTGAATAAACAGAACTACCATTACTGGGCAAACACATATCCTAATGATGTTCATGCTAGTAAGGTGACAGTATGGTGTGGTGTTTCATCACATGGGATTATCGAACCCTATTTTTTCGCAAATGAACTGATTGTTGTGTGGAGATGTTATGAGCTTTCATTACACGTGCGTTGAACAGCTTTCCAAACATTCAGGCAGCCTGGTTTCGACAGGACGGATCAACATGACACACTGCACGGCAATCAATGGCAGATGTGCAAGAATTGTTCGGCAACCGTGTGATCTCATGATTCAGTAACATTCCCTGGCTCCCTAGATCACTAGATTTATCCATTTGTAGTTTTTGCTTGTGGGGTTACCTCAAGAGCAAAGTCTACACAACTTGATCAAGAACCCTGGATGAGTTAAAACAGAGAATTCGGGATGCAATTCACAGTATCCCAGCTGAGATGCTGCAGCGGTCATTGGAGGAATCTCAACAGCAGATTTCACGAATGTGTTCATACAGATGTAATTAAAAAAAAAATGATAATGCCATCAACGTTTAGTAAATGGCAAAGTTGCAAGGTTTCAATTACTATGAAGGCAATTTGTTTCCTTCATCATTTCCAGTTTTATTGGATTGTAGAAATGTTCCAATTTTTCCGTGTCACTCTGTATTTTCTTTGATACATTAGATTCACTGAACACGTTTTTTGAAAGTTTTATTGCACAGTCCAGGCTTCTACAGCTTAGATTGTGTTTTACTGTGTGGTAGCCCAATGAAAGTTCACGATCAATGGTTTTCGCATCATCATTTGTTAGATCTTTGCCCAAGTGAGGAGAGTTGAAGAAAGTAGTTATCTTGGATGGATTAGTGAGATCATTTGCTTTGCATTCATGATCCGCAAGCAAATACAAGAAGTTAACTCAGAAAATTACCAATTAGAACATGTTCAACAGTAAGATATTTTTTTATAATACATAGTAATACTTATTACTTGAAATATTCATGTGCTGTACACAGTCATGGTTGCTGCCATGTTCGATGCTAAACAGACGTTTGCAGATTGAACTGTTTACTTTATAAATATTTGACCGTGCTGGTCCAGTCCAGGAATAGAAAGTTTCCCACTTTATAAGATATATACACATATACTTCATGTTTTCTTTTTTGGTTGCTGCCCATCATAAAATCTTGGAACAATGATTCACAGTAAGCACTGGCACTGAAACAAAGTTATGTCTAACCACCCAAGTGTCGCTTGACCATTTTCTAAAATAATAGACATAATGTCGATATACAATCAGTTGTGTCTGCTGTGCAATGTTTCAATGACTTCTACCATGCATTCAGAATTTAAATACTTAGAAAATATTTGTACATGTGTAAAAATAGCTAAAAACAGTGAAAACTGCCCAATGAGCAGAAGATCATGAAAAAATATGTTCAAATATGGGAGAGTTCGTTGCTGTACACATTTCACATAAAAATGGGAACCTTCTTCATGCATGGGGTTAGAGGGCTACCGCATCATGTAACCCTTGATCGTACTGGGACGCTTTTCTCAGTTTTAGGGCCACATGCACTGTACACTTACTTTTATTATATATATTGAATTGATTGGAATTTGAGCTAAATTCTCAGTGATATATTTTTGCCAGCATCCCCCGTCTCTTTTTTTGCCATCCCCTGTCTCCCCCCCCCCCCCCCCCCTCCCGTCCACCTCCAATTCAAGGAGAAATGCTTAAGAGGTATATTAGATAAAAAAAATTTGCTATTGAGACTATCAGTGTCTGACTCTTGCTTTTTTTTTTTTTTTTCTAGGGGTGTTCTACCATTTGGACAACGAAAACGCTTGTGGGAGAAACACAGAGCAAAAACTCGGAAGCGTAGACCATCCACAGCATCGGCAGAAATAGTGTGTGGGAGCCAAGTTTGCATGAAGAATAGCCCAATGTATCAGCCAGGAGCTATAGGTTTGTTTTTATTTTGGACCTTTTATTATTCTGAATGTAATGTACTGTACCGTTGTTTTGACTGTAAACTGCTAATACTTTGGCAATTGAACACAAATGAATTTCAGATAACAATATGCTGAGTAAACAGATAGTTTCAGAATTGGACTCTGTCTCATCTAATAATAAGGTAGAAAATATTTTACAGGCAGAACTGAAGCTTGAATAAATTAATGAACTACAATAGTAGAATAAGGGAGGGAAGATACAGGCATAATGTCCTCTCAACAGTGAGTCATCAGAGATGGATCAGAGTTCAGACAGAAAGTGATGGCGGAGGAAATTGTCTATGTCCTCTTCAGAGGATCCACCCTGGTTATGTCTTATAAGGGGTTAGATACAGTAATCAAGCAGTAAAGTTAGGCTAGATTTTAATTTTTGTTCCTAAAAAATATGAATTTTAATTTCATGCAATGTATTGTGTGAAGTATGTGTACAGGCAACAAGAAAACCAGGCACTTGGATAAGGAACTATGTCACTAATGCCATAATTAAGTTAAAATTCAGTGTTGCAAAAATGTTGATTTTCAGTTTCCTTGATAACTCAATTTGTAATAAACATTTTGCATTTATTTTTATCGGGTTTTATAGTTTTAACCCATAGGTGAAACATTCATTAGGATCATCAGTTCACTCCTTGTGTAATGTTTTACAATAAATTTGAGTTCCTTATTGGATATATTTTAAGCCAAAGAGGTTTCAAAAAAAAATATTAGTCTCAAAATTTTATTCCATTTTGAAGTCCCATTTCTCAAATGAAACACCTCCAATTTTTAGCGTAACCATCATTTGAAAGAGTTTGTTTCATGGGGACATTCTATGAATAGTCTGTAAATGAAAAAAAGATAAATACCTGCTGCAATGTTTTCAGAAGTTCAATATTTAGTTCATAGTGGATTGCTGATTCAGTGGTAATCAGATTACAGATTGTCAGGACGCTGAGGTTTCACAACATTTTAATTGGATGGATAGATAGATACTCAATTTGTTCCATATATGTGTTAATTTTCCTTATGCAGTTCTTGATTGAATATTTGAGAAAGTGAAATAAATAAAAGATCTTAAACATATTTTTGTGTTGATTTATTATTTCTAGTATTGAATCCATTAACTGAGTTTCTGATATGAAAAATAGATTATTTGTGACAAGTTTCATTCAGAGCCTGTGACTTGGCTCCAGTTGGACATGAAGCATGGGAAGTTGATTGAACTGACTTCTTTCTATTATTTTCAGAAGTTTTTGATTCATGGGCATACATATACAATATCCTGAAATCATCGCCAGAGGTGTCAAAAATATATGTGTCAGAAGAAATCCTAAGCCTGACTGGGAATTAAACCCCAGACATTTAATCTCTGAGTCACGTGGAATGTAAAGTGTACCAGAACACCCAGTGTGAAACTCCGTTCACTTTTTTCTTTAAAACAAATGAGCCTTGCTAATGTTTTTTCCTATGGCAGTACCAAAGTTATGTTATCGGTTGACACTAGTCGGTAACAGCACATGCGCTGACTAGCTCTACTTACTTCATTTCTCCTAGCCGGCTGCTGACTTCCAAATTGCCTCCTACAGTAGAGTTGGAGGTAACTGGAAGGAGTGTGCTAGTGAGATAATCCCACCTAACCACCAATGAACCACATACACTACCTGGGTCCAAGCAAATTGCAACAATAGTCCAGCCTCACAAAACTCCCTTTTAAATGACATACTGGTGAATATAGAGAAACTATGAAAATCCCGAGTCCAGTTTGCTCGTGTTTCTGAATTGGCTGAGAACATTGTGTAAGAGATAACTGTTGTTTGTTAGGGACATATTATTCTTATTTTATTTTTGCCTTAAGTCAAGCCGTAATATTTCGTGTTGTATATGTGTGTGCATGTACACCTGTGACATGTGGCTTTAGATCACTTTAGGTAAAATTTGATACTTAATTTTTTTTATGTAAGGATTCTAAAGACCAAAGTGTTGAACTTCAAGAATCTTCAGTTGATCAGTCCCTTGTGATTGATTGCGATTGATATGAACAGTTCTGCTCTATTCTGAGATGTGCAGTGACTGAAGATGATGTGAAGGTGTTTCCTGGTCTTGTTACGTAATTGCAATTTAGATTTGATCACTTCGGGAAAGTTGCGAGAGCTTGTCATTGAACATCATTTTGTACATCTTGAATTCCAATATATGGCTTCTAGGCAATTGGTCATATTTGTGAGATAATTAAAAGTGTAGGTGTGTGTGTGTGTGTGTGTGTGTGTGTGTGTGTGTGTGTGTGTGTGTGTGTGTGTGTGTGTACAGTGAAAAAAATCTAATCAATAACAAAATGTACTGTATTTAAGGTTCTCCCCCATCCCATTCTAATGTGCTCCACATTTGTTTGTATATGCATGTGAGCTTGAGAGTGTGTGTGTTTGTTTTCAGTCAGATGTAGCATAACCAGAACTCAGGAACATAAATTTTGCTTTAACAGGTTTCACCATATCGGGTGGGGTTCCAAAAGTGGGCCAGCTGCTGAATGCTGCATGGAATTTGACTGATGTATGCCGTTTCAAGCTGCTAAATACAACTGCACCTGATCAGCAACGTCGCGATGCACAGAGCTCATCTGGAACATTGCCAGCTCCTAGTTCCAGTAAAAGCAACAGCCACAAGGAAACAGCCGATAGATTGGATATGCCACCACCTCCCTCACCTGCTTCCAGCACGTGCAGTGATACAGGAAGCATTACCACCAGTCACAGTGAGTACTTTTACATAACTCTCTGAATTGTAAAGTGATTATTCACCTTTTAACTGTACACAGTGAATGAACAAAATGAACTCATTGCTATGTATCTTAAGCTTCAGGGTTGACGTATTATGCAGGAAACTGTATTGCTACTGACAAGAGATACTTGAGTTCCTAAACGTCAGTAGAGTGAGGGATACATGCAATTAGCTTCTATTGGGATTTATGTCAAAACCATTGCTTATTTAAGCAGCAAAATATAAAATATTAACCTAATCCTTTTGACTAACTGTTGACATATCTCTGTCCTCGGGGAACTATACTACACCTCCCAGAGGTATAGGGGATTGTTAAGTGTGTTTGGTGGTATATTTATTGATAGTTGTGATTCCTCACTGAATTTCAGAAAAATAATTTTTCCATGTTCTCTCTCGTGCTGCTGCTGTTGTTGATACAAAGAGTTATATGTAAATTAGCACCACAGCTGCTGGTAAGAAGAATTTTTGCTAACACAGAATGTTTCCTTTGAACATTTTCAGGTGACTTGTATTGGACACACACATTGAGATATGTGGCTGTCACTAGTGAAAATTAAACAGTTTTCTGATGGTAATTGAGGTTGTAATATACATACATCATATTGCAGTTGACAGACTTTCAGCAAACGGGAAAGCGCTGGTAGATAGGCACAATAAAACACGCACACACACACAAAATTTCGAGCTTTCGCAACCCCCGGTTGCTTCGTCAGGAAAGAGGGAAGGAGAGGGAAAGATGAAAGGATGTGGGTTTTAAGGGAGAGGGTAAGGAGTCATCCCAATCCCGGGAAAAAAGGACAGGTATACACTCGCGCGCGCACACACACACACACACACACACACACACACACACACACACACACACAGACACAAGCAGACATAATTTGGTCTTTAAATATGTCTGCTTCCCTCTTTCCTGATGAAGCAACTGTTTGTTGCGAAAGCTTGAATTTTGTGTGTATGTTTGTGTGTCGATAGACACACACATACACACAAAATTCTAGCTTTCGCAACCAACGGCTGCTTCGTCAGGAAAGAGGGAAGGAGAGGGAACGACATATTATGTCTGCTTGTGTCTGTATATGTGTGGATGGAAATGTGTGTGTGTGCGAGTGTATACCCGTCCTTTTTTCCCCCTAAGGTAAGTCTTTCCGCTCCCGGGATTGGAATGACTCCTTACTCTCTCCCTTAAAACCCACATCCTTTCGTCTTTCCCTCTCCTTCCCTCTTTCCTGACGAAGCAGCCGTTGGTTGCGAAAGCTAGAATTTTGTGTGTTTGTTTGTGTGTCTATCGACCTGCCAGTGCTTTTGTTTGGTAAGTCTCATCGCACACACACACATATCCATCCACACATATACAGACACAAGCAGACATATTTAAAGACAGGTAAATCTAAGTACTTAGCATAGTGTATTTCCTCCTTGCCATTGAGATGTGATGAAGTATTTCTCACTCACTTTCAGATAGACCACAGTTCGATGACACAAATCTTACAGTTCCGACAGGAGGACTTTGCGATAGGTGATGGTTGTGGCATGCAGACTCCAGTGACCCACATTTTACGTGAATGCATTTTATATTCAGACTAAAAGAGGGCAGAGGGCAGTTTATCAACTGATCTGTCCTCCATGTTAGTTCAAAATGGAACAGATATGACACAACTTGTGAGATTTTTGAGGTGTCTGGCTTTGTTCCCACACTAGTAGGAAGCAAGTTTTAATGTGTTGCCTGAGTTGATGGCTCGTCTTTGTAAGGGATCAGTTAGCCAATTCCCTGAGTGTAAAGTTTTTACCCTAGATTTAGGTTTGGATTTTAATCACACATTTTTAACATAAACCGAGTTGTAAATGTTAGAGTTGTCGTGATTCTGTATGAGTGGATAAGTGAATGGGGTGAAAATGGGAAAGAGTGATCATAATTTAAAGTGAATTTATGTTTTAGGCTTTTTTAATTTTAATACTTTCAACAACATTCATCTCGATCTATTTTAGCAAGGGATTTAATTACCTCATTCATTGACACATGCGCACACACGATAAAGACTGTAAGTATATGAAATTCTTGACCAGTGACAAACAGTTGGCTAAAGGATGATGTCCACAAATTTGTTAATTTGACCATTAAACATGTCTCATGTATCGTAGATAACAAAATTCCTTCTTTTTACACAGAACGGCAGAAACGTGTAGTTCCTAAAGGCGAAGAAGCCGAAAAGAAAGATGAAGAAGAATGGCAGTTAAAGGATGTTGTTTTCGTCGAAGATGTGAAGAGTGTTCCTGTTGGTGAGTAATATTTGACATTAAGGACTATGTTACACAACTTTTATAAAGTTTTTTCCTGTTATTATTATTATTATTATTATTATTATTATTATTAACTTTTTTTTTTAATTGATGCTACTGTTGCCAGTGAATGGGGAGAGAGAGGTGTTTGTTTGGGTTGTGGCAAATTATTACTTAATACTGGGAAGAATCACAAAACTGTGTGTATATGGGGGTCGTGCATTTTCTTTGTCCTCTTGAAAGGTTTGCCAATGTGAAATCTGCAGAGTTACACCGTGGTTTGGAATCCATGTTAAATTACACTGGCTAACAAAAGAAAACAATTTTGAAATGTTTCCTGCACTTATGAGTCAATTCTTAATGATTTTGGGTTGAGGGGAACGAATATGACACTGAAGAATTTTCCTTAGCTCTAGTCTCTGTGATACACAATAGATGGAAGTGTTTCATATTAACAGATTAAGAGAAAAAGCTCATTTTTAAATACAGATGCTAACAACTTTGAAAGAGTATTTGAATTTTTAATTGGTAGTTGCATTTTACAAGTTCTAAATTCCTGGAAGAATAACCTCACAGATGGTTGGATCTGAAGAGAATCATGGTGGCTGCATGAGATCATAATCTTGTAGCTTGCCTCTTGTAAGAGAGTTTTGGAGCATCCCTACACAAAGACCAACAGTAATCCGCAAGCATTGCTTCATTCCAGTGGCCTTGAAATCTTTTTTCCATCACAGAAATGTCCTGATGGAATCTTTCTCCATGTTCACTACTGACAACTCCACAACTTGGAGGAAAAAAGTCTAGGTTGGTGTGGAAGAAATTTGTTTTAAGGGACATGCTACATCCAAGATTATGGTATTTTTGCAGGAGCACTGTCAGCAACTGAGTGTATTTATCTCTTTTGTTACCTAAAAATCAATGAACAACTCCCTTGAAGGCTTCTCAAGCTTCCTTTTCTTTCCCCTCCAAAACTTGGTCAAATCCAGGATCCTTTCCAAGGTCTCGAATTTGTGGACCGATAAAAATACTTTCCTTAACTTTTGCCTCACTTAATTTCAGAGATTTCACTATATACTTAAAGGCTCGTCTTCCTCAATTCATATCGTTGACAAAATTTTTCATCAAACCCAGCTTCATATGCAAAATTCATCAAACCCAGCTTCATATGCAGGATTCGAAGAACAACATCTTTCGGGTCCATGAGAGGCTCGGCAATGACATTTTTCTTGCTAGGGTTAAGATTTCTTGCAGGCCAGTCTGCTTTAATATAATGAGATTTCTTATCCATGCTGTCTCACCATACATAAACAGCAGCGATGTTTTGTGTACCCCAGTTGCACTCCTAAGAGTATGGTAATGACTTTTAGATCACGGCAAATTTTCCATTTTTGATCATGATATTTGATTGAGTCAAAGAGGGCTGTCATATTTGCATGTCTCCTTCACGTGAACTGCATGACCAACAGGAATAGATGGAAGATGGCTGTCATTGTGAAGCAACAGAAATTTCAAATTAAGTTTGGAGGAGTTTATGAATAGCCTCCATTCAGTTGGATCATGGTTCAAATTGAAAGATTTCATCAAGCCATTAATGTCACTACAAAGAACAAGACTGTTTTTCTTCTCTAAAAAGGGAAACCGTTCCGTGTGATATTTTCTCTACTGTGAGACTGTGACATCACTTTTGAGAAGATTCATTCCATTGCTGTAGTAGATACCCAAGCATTTCTGCCTTCTCCTTTGACAGGTCAAGGTCTCTAATGAGACTACACAATCCTGCTTGGGACTCAGTCTGTGTGGTTTATCATCTTTTCCCTCAAAATCAGGGTCATGGAATGTGGAAGGCTTGTTTGGTTCTTCTCCTTCTTGTTCCACACTGTGTTCATCTTCTACTTCAAACAGAGAATTTTCAGGTGACGTACGAACTGGTAAACTATCTGAATGCGGAATAGGTCAATTAGCGGATTGAAGATTCGGGTATTGAACTGTTTCTTTCTTCATAGACTACCCTGCCTTTATAGGTGGAGTCAAGCAGAAATGGGAGTCACCTTGTATTGTTTGTAGGCTCCTGCTAAACAATAGGCACAGCAAAAGCCATAGATCATTTCTTATTTTTCAGCCATTCTCGCAGTGCAACTTAACATACATTGCCACTTATATGTGCAGCTCAAGCCTGGTCCCCTACTTTTATACTGAAATAATGCTGATAGGAAGTCTTCACAAGAGACGTTAAATAGCGTTTCTGTGAGCAAAATGTTATTTCACCACAAATGTGACAAAAATTATTCACCTTATTTACACATTTTTGTGGATTTTACATTACAAAAGCACTCTCAGACCAGAAATTCTGCTTTAATTATAGCAGAAACTAAATGAAAGTCATAGTCACAGCACCAGTATCTATGTTTATAACTTAGCTGAAAATCATTTGTGTCTTGTTTTCAGACAGGTGTGGCAACTCGGAAAACAAAATTTCCTGCAAACTAAAAATGTTGACTGTAAAAATGAAATGTTACTTTATTTCCAAAATAAGAGCTAGTCTGTCATTGTTGTGGTGAACATTTTCATTGTTCACCAGTGTTATACGTAGGTGCACCTGTAATTGGCTGGATAGGTCGGAGAAAGGCAAAGGTATACCACCTCCAACCATGCCTAATAAAACACTGTGATTGTATGGGCCAATCTTCAGAGGATGACTGGTTTTTGTTTGACCTCACTATATACAATTGTTGTGTTACCTGAACATGTTTAGTGACTGCATGCAGATGTTGTGTGGCCCAAATATGAACTCAGTGTTAAAAACAAAATATTTGCAATCAGCAGAATATATGAGTGACCCCTTCATCCTAGGGTCTGAGTGACCTGTCTTCCATTGTTAACCTTTCCCACTTCACCCCTCTCTTCTTCCTGAGGGAGGAAGGAGTTAACAGTTCCAAAAGCGAGGGTAATGCCATTGCTTCCACTTTCATGCATGTCTCTTAAACAGTACTAAACATTTTGCCATATGAAGGTAAGGATGGTTGTCTTCATTCCAAGGACTGGCTTGATGCAACTCTCATACTAGCCTATTCTGTGTATACGTCTTCACTTTTGCTTAACTACTACAACCATTTGAACCTGCTTACTGTATTCAAGCCATGGTCTCTCTCTCCAATTTTTAACCCATTATATTCTTCTTTTAGTCAAGCTATGCTGCTACGAAATTTGTGTGTTTTTTTTTTTTTTGTTAAAATTTGATGCAGTAGCTCATCATTAGTTACTCCTTATACTCGTCTACTCATCAGCGTTCTTTCTCTGGCACCACATTTTGAACATGTCTGTTCTATTCTTGTCTGAACTGTTTATCATCCACATTTTACTTTGTGCAAGGCTCACTCCATACAAATAATGTCAGAAAATACTTTCTCACCCTGGTATAAATATTCAAGGTTTAAAATTTCATTTCTTATCTGTGAGCTTTATTTCCCTTTCCAAACTTCGTTTTGGTGTCCTTAACTTCTTGCTGGATGAACAGATTAAATAGCATTTTCAACCATTGGTTCTCTTTCATGTGATTCACGGTTGTAAATAACCTTTTGCTCCCTGTATTTTATACCTGCTACCTTCAGAATTAGAAACGACAATCCAGTCCACATGATCAAATACTTCATCTAAGTCTACAAAGATACAAACATTGGTTTGCATATCTTTAACCTACCATGAAATAAGAAATTAAAGTTGTGTTTTTCTGAATATAACTGACACATTTATTTTTACAGTGTTACAAAAACAGTTACTCAGATTTTCCGAGCCAGAAATTTCGTGTTGGAGGCATGTCCACCCGACCGACCATAATTGTAATATAGTTGCGGTTTGAGATAGTGGAGTGCCACCATTATTGTGGCTGAAGTGTGGAATAAATCTCCCTGATGTGGGGAATAAATCATTTTTTAATTGCGACAAGTGTGCATAGGAGCTGTGCAATGGTGACAGGTTGGGAAGACACACCAGAAACTACTTTCCAGTAAAGTGACAACAATTGTCCCAGTACAACAATGCAGTTTTTAACCTTAGAGTGACATAAGCAGACCTAACAGAGAACACCACTTATCAGGGCAAACGGGGCAAAGCAGCATTAGAAATCAATTTAAAATGAGCGTAGAATATGAAATCGGAAAGCGAATCCACACACACGCACACACAAGATTGTAGCACCTGAGGTGTAGCAATTGCCACCTGTACATATTGGGGGGGGGGGGGGGGTTGCAGTGAAATGGTTAATTGGACTTATACGAGACAGCCTTAAAGTAGAATATAATATCCTGTTCTGGCATGCCATTTGATGTCTTGATATTCATACAGCTGATTTTCTTTCTCCAAGGATCTCTTTAATTCTCCTATAGGCACCATGTGTCTTTCCCACACACATGCATGCATCTACAAGCTTGCACTTCCCACTTTTTGCTTCCCACTTTGCTATTTTGCACTTCTGTTTTTTGTCGTCAGTGTTCCCATTTGTATACTTCATTTGCTGCATTTTCATATTTTCTCCTTTCATTAATTAATGTTAATATCTTCTGTGTTATCAAAGAATTTCTACTGATCCTTGTTTATTAGCTATTTGAGCCACCACTATCTTCAATATTTCATATCTTCAAAGCTAACCAACCATCTTCTGTTGTATTCCCTTCCCTTGTTTGTCAATTGTTGCCTTAATGATATTTATGAAAGCCACAACAACTTGCGGTTCTTTTAATTTAGCAAGCTCTGCACCTACTTAATTTCCTGTCTTTCTGCAATTCATTTAATTTTAATCTGCAATTAATAACCAGTAAATTATGGCTGGAGTCCACATCTGCCACTAGCAATACTTTGCAGTTTAAAATCTGGTATTGAAATTATGTTGTACTATTAAATGAACCGTCTGAAAGCTTCTGGAGTCTACAGGTTTCTTCCATATATACCACTCTTCTTTCGTGGTTCTCAAACCATAAAATAGCAATGATTAAATTGTGCTCGCTGCAAAATTCTGCCAAGCAGCTTCTCCTTTCATTCCTTTTCATCAGTTTTTTCCTTCTTTTTTTCCCCCCTACTTTTGGAATTCCAGTCCCCATCACCATCACAATGAAATTTTCGTCTCCTGTCGCTATGTGAATAATTTATTTTATCTCATGATACATTTTTTTCAATCTCTTAAAGTCATCTGCAAAGCTAATTCACTTATTAATTAAAAAGTGCGCTATTTTTGTGTATGTTCGCTCCCTGTCTATGTTGGTTATTGATATTATCTTCACTATGTTGTTCATAGTAGCTTAATCTTATTCCCATTTTCTTATTATTAGACCTATTCCTACATTATCCCTATTTGCTTTTGTGTTGATTACCCTCTCCCGTCCTGACCAGAAGTCTTGTTCTCCTGCTACTGCGCCTCACTAATTCTTACTACATTTATTACTTTTTGTATTTTGGAAGTTTGTTGTAGTAATCCCTCTGTAGAAAGGCAGCAGTGAAAAAGTATCAACTGGTAAACAACAGTAGTATTTTCATATGTTGCCTTACCTTAAATATGTTATGTTTTTGCTGCAAGGTGAGGCTTTCTGCATGGAGATGACTTAATACCAAAGTGGCAGTTTGCACAATTGGGTAGTGGCAAAGTGTATGGGTTGGGCTCTACAACATGAGTCAAGCAAACTAGCTAGTGATATCTTGGAGGGCTGTTATGTATTGTGTATTTTTTATCAACTATATGAAGAGTTAATTTGAAAATTTTGTAGACAAGATTTTCCTTGTGAAATTAACTGCTGCACTGTACAATCGGACACATTTCAGAGCCCTTTGGTAAATAATTGTAGGGTACTTGTAATGAATCATTATCGGATGTCCCTACCTTTTCCACAAGAAAGGTTTCCAGTATCATAAAACACAGTTACCAGTTCACCAATACTTTTTGTTTAATGGGACTTGTGTTCCACACGCTTGTTGAGTTTTTATTTGCACTAAAGTGTTCCGTGCTTTTCCATGTATCAAACTTTCCTGACTGATAGGTAGTATCCATGTAACTTTGGCTGGGCCTAGCGGACAGTAGGGCAAGCTTTTGAAATGTAATTGTAATATCTGAATTGCTGATTCTTGATATTCCAACAGTCACACCTCTCTCGTCATTTAAATTTTATTACAATTGATTTTTATGTTAAATAATAGAAAGGAACCCATATTTCTTCTCAGCAGTGCTGTAATGCTCTGGTCCTCTTGTTTTGAACAGGTAGAGTGCTGAAAGTTGATGGAGCCCATGTAGCAGTGAGATTCCCAAGTAATAAGGACACCAAAGAAACCAAAGAATTGTCCAGTGATGACACAATCAATCTTCTTCAAGACTGTCGTCTTATGAGGAAAGATGAACTTCAAGTAAGTTTATTATTAATTATTCAGTATTTATATTATGTAATTTTATAAGAAGCTAATTGAAGAATTATTATTTTTTCTCACTAGTGTAGTACTGATAGATTCAGACTTCTTGAGCTTTTTGTGCAAGTTGTCATCTGATTTAATTAATAATAAAAATGAGAAGTTAGTCGGTGATCTTATAATTTTAGGTTATTAAGTCCGGAGCAACATCTCGCGCCCCCGATTGCTTCCAGCGCTTCCCTAGGCGTGTGAACGTTGCTGAGGGTGGCCAGATACTAACGTTGACTGTTGATGGAATTGGTAGGAATCTCAATTTTATCGACAAACTTGAGTCGCTGAACACATTTTTACATTTAATAAATGATAAAATTCTAATTTACATGTCATATTTATTTGCAGGAATACACGCTGTCGTCAAAAATAATTCTAAACTCAGCTATGTCATTTACAACCTTAGCACTGGACGAGCTGAACAAGAGAGCCCTTTTCCATCAGATACAAACTCCTTTTTGGGCTTGGATCCTCAAAATATAAGCCTTATCAGTGCAGGAGAGGTGAATATATATGTATGGCTTTGGTTTGTGTGATGAGAGAAGTTCCTGACTAGAATGTAATGCAGAGTTTTTCACAGCAGTTGTTTGAATCCGCAAGTGTTCTTGAGAATCTGTTGGCTTGGTATTAGAAGTACTGAATAGTCTATTACAAAACTATTCTAAAGGGAAATGTCCAATATTGTATTTTCAAGAACTGCTAGTGATGCACAATTCTTTATATGAAGAAATAGCTAAATTTAGGGTAACTAAATAATAGCAATCTAAAGGTTAGTCTGAATGATAATGTGAACAATATTTCAATAGTGTTTTATCAACCATTCCTCTCGAATGGTAGCTGTGGAAGCAATTTCATAACAATACTTGTTGTCTGATGTTTCCTCTGTGCTTGCACTTGGTGGGAGTTTTGTTTTGCTTTTATTGTATGCCTTTTTGGTTCTCGTGATTTTGGTTGTAGGGTAACACACAATGGAAGACATTCCTTGTTTTTAACTTACTATTCAAAGAGGATGTCAGCAACGAATATTAATTACATTCATGTCTGTAGAGAGGTATCACTGTGTGCTCAAGCAGCAAAACTCAAAGATGAATTGAAAACTCTGTAAGTCCATCTTTATCCAGGATATTTGCAGGACTTTGGCTGTTCAGTATTAAATGTCAAATTAAAACACTTTCAGGCATCTAAATTTACAGTTTTATTTTACTTTTGCTTCCAGTTTCAGCATTACAGTACACCCATCTTCAGGCTCTCGACCGACATGTAGGAAAAATCCCACCTCTTGTACAATCAAAATAGGGACCAACATACAGTCAGTGGTATTCGTAGACTTCTTTTTAACAAAGCATTGAATATTAATTACATCCGTGTCAGTAGTGTCACTTGCAAGTGATACTCAAAAAGAAGTCAGCAGATACCAGTGACTGTATGCTGGCCCCTATTTTGATTGTACAAGAGATGGCATTCCTCATATGTGTCAGTCAGGGGCCTGAAGACAGTGTAATGTAATGCTGAAACTGGTAGTAAAAATAAAATAAAACTGGAAATTTAGACGGCTGAAGATGTTTTGATTTGACATTTTATTTGAATTGAAAACTTCATCTCTAATTTCTCCTTTTTTATTGTATAATTCTGCAATAGAATAAATGTAGGCAGCATGGAAATTAAAAATTGTGTAAGAATATATGTTGTTCTGATGAGTAGAAAAGTGATAAACGGATATTTGGGAACATATCTGGATCTTATCTGTATCGGTTTTCATGAATACACTGCCCAGGGAAAGTAAATTAGTACACCCTTTTAGCGGTTTCCAGTTCACTTAAGATTTATTGTTACAACAGTGTGTATGGAGTACACGAAATGATTACATTTACACATCAATAGCCCAAGCATTTCCGAGGTTCCAGGTGTCAACCAATGCTGAAAGACCCATAGTAGTTCATGGTGTAGCCTCCACAGGTCGAAATGCAGGCGCTGGGCATCCAGTTGATCATACAGATGGCGAATACTGTCTAGGGATACATTATACCACATCTGTTCATGTAGTTCTGCAAATGGGTCACTCCTCGTCCCATCATATCCCACATGTGCTCGATTGGAGACAAGTCCGAAGATCCTGCTGGCCAGTGAACCTGCAGCATGTCTTGAAGAGTATGTTGAGTTTCACAGACAGTTTGTGGGTGAGCAATATCCTTGTGGCATAACACATCACTTTTGTGTTGCAACGATGGCAAAAGAGTGGATCTAATAACATTCTGCACATACCAAGTGCTGGTTAGCATCCCATCCAGAAACACCACCATAAGGTTTGGGGTGGGGCAGTGTGTCTTGGGCAAATGCACTCTGCAAGATAGTTCTCACCAGGTCTACGCTATACACACAAGTGACCATCATTTTGTGTACAGGCAGAATCCGCTTTCATCGCTGAAGACCGCAGTGTGCCATTCTATCTTCCAAGTGATCCTCCGATGGTGCCAATCAAGCCATGCATGTCGATGCTGTGGTGTGAATGGAAGACGAGTTAGAGGTGTGTGTGGCTGTAGTTCCACTGCTAATAAGTGGTTCGCAACAGTTTTTGTTGACATGCCTGTGCCTACAAGCCCTCTTATGTATATTGTGTTAGCTGTACAATCTGGTACTGCTGCCCATACAATACATGTGTGGATGTCCATAATCTTGTCTATGCATGTGAGAATGTTCACGTGATCACTGATACCAGCATCATTGCATGACTGATGCAGGGCGTCCAACTTGTATATGATTCTCTGAAAGGATCATCCCGCCGCTCAGAAGGCCACAATTTGATACCTTTCAAACTTGCTCTGTTAGCTGTAGGAAGCATGAGAGCGTGGTTGCCTGCATGCTTCACAAGTTTCCACCATGGTGAGTCTTCTCGCTGTGAACATTTCCTATGAAGAGGTTCTCTTGTAGCTATGCCAATATGCCATCTGTTGGCGGACAATGTTGAACTGTTATAAGTACATCTACTATCCCCTTGGTGGCATATGCCGTCTTCGAATAAAAATAGATGTCTTATTTCCAGACGTACTAATTTTTTTATCTGCGGTGTATATCTGGCTGAAGGTATGCATCAAATGTTCACATTTTTGAAGTATGTGGAAATTTTCTTTCTGAGCTTGTTTACAAAGTAGCTGTATTGCAACAAAAAATATTAGTTTACCACTGAATCCCAGTGAACTTTATCATGATGCGCCGTAGCTAACATCTGTAATTACTTTTGGTGCACATGTGTGAGCAATCTAAATTCAGCAAGAAATCTCTTCAAATCTTCTGAAGAACGTAGCACGACTACCTTAAAATTATCTCTCATGCCTACCAGGCAAAATCAGTAGGAGGACTCTTAGCGTTACTTCTAATATATCCGATCGACCTACAGATCAGAAGAAGGTATGCCGAATATTGGCTCTGAAAGGCCAATTTTGGAAAGCTAGGGAAGTAAATACTAAACTAACACTCACAAGGAGGAGCTTAAAATGTAGATGACTGATGAATGACAATCTGGGACACTACCAGTACGAGGGAGGAGGAGTGTGTGGTATTCTATCAGATGTTGCAGAACATGCATTGTCATCAAATTTCTGTGAAGGGCATGATCTACTTCCTGATGGGACATGGACCATATCTCTGTAGATTCAATATCAGAAAGTTATATTGATTGTGTTGAATTGATTTTCAATGAGCTACAACAGGAATTAAAAAATCTTAGTAGTAATTCTCTTAGTTTCAAGTCCACACCAAGGAATTTACTGACAACTTGCTCCTGTTGTGTCATTGAATTCGTGAAAAAAAATTAGGCAAACATCTGTGTTATATTGTTGATTACACTAACTTATATATTTAGCAGCCTGGTATCTGCGTAGGATCTGTGTAAATTTTATTTATTACTA
The DNA here is from genome assembly GCF_023864275.1 of Schistocerca cancellata. Taxonomy (NCBI): domain Eukaryota; kingdom Metazoa; phylum Arthropoda; class Insecta; order Orthoptera; family Acrididae; genus Schistocerca; species Schistocerca cancellata. Next base: position 76,614,116 of record NC_064627.1, on the reverse strand, counting down.
ACTTTCTGATGTTAATTTTTCATTTATTGACCCGTTTTATGACCATGGAGATTTGCTCCTCTAGAGGTTGTCTTGCAGAACTAGATGTGTAAAATAAAATGTGTTCAAATGTGTGTGAAATCTTAACGGGACTTAACTGCTAAGGTCATCAATCCCTAAGCTTACACACACACACACACACACACACACACACACACACACACACACACACACAGAGGTTGGACCTTAACTCTGTGCATTTATTCACAAGGAATACTTTCATAGTACAGTGATTCTTTTAAACAAAATTTACAAGTCAAAATTCTTCTTGACACAACACACACATAGTTATTCTGGTGAAGGTGATACCCAGAATTTACTGATCAGGGAAAATGATACTCAGAATTTAATTATGATAAGGAAATAGTTTTTCTTTAAAATTTCTCAGTTCTTTTAAAAGAAAAAAGATGAAGTTAAAACATTATAAAATATTACTGCTAGTGAAGCAAGGAAACAAAAATCCCATCGCATCTAGAGCTTTCTCTTATCAAAGCAGGAAATTTTACTTAATCTTAATATCTTTCTTGTCGAAAAGGTAACACGTTAAATTGGATCTTAACATTTCTCTTAAAAAAAAAAACCAATTAGTTTAATCTTAATTTTCCCTGACCAAAGTAACACTTTTAACTAAGGCTTTATCAAAAGATAAAACATGCATAAATATACAATAACAGCAACCCCACAATGAAACACTCGTGATGTTTGCAATAGACAATTCTCACACACCAGTGCTTTGACAGTATCCCCTAAAAATGCAATTTACAAATTAGTGAACCAACAAGTTACTTGGTTTTTCTTGGATCGAAGGGCTTGCCCTTGTGTCACAGAGTAGTTCAGTTACAAACAGTCAAACCTGAACCAGCACATCTGTCACACATTACCAGTTGGAGACTCTTATCTGATAAATACCACCAGCAGGCTATTCGGACTTAGAAATATTAAAATAGAATTACTGCCATGGTGCCACCACTCTTGCGTTCTGCACTAAGACCATAGACATGATGCACAGTACCTTATTTCTCACTGTACCAAACACTCCATGTTGCCCACGTGTCTGTAAACAAGACTAATAATCCGTCTTGCATACTCTGGTTCACTCAGGCCTGTATATAACCAGTGCAGCTCCAAAGTCCACCACAGCGTCCCACAGCGTTGGTTAGTAGTTTTCAGTGCAGTTCCCCTTCTCCACGTTGACAGCATTTGTTTTCTTCACCATGCCTTCAAAGACCCAGTCACCTGCCCACCGTTCTGTTTCTCCCACTCTGCCAGCGTGGCTCTGGTCTCGTGCCCAAGTAGCTGCCCATTCCCACCAGTGGAAATTGGCTACCAACAGCCGATAGGCCGCATCGCGAATTTGAAATGTGTGGGCAAACGACACAGTATGAAGAAGTTAACTTTTAAATTTACTTCCAAGATTTTCACACAACAGCATGAATGGCTGCAAGTTTAGAGCCTTTATTTTGGTGAAGTGTGTAACTTTCACAGATTTGTCAAAACAATATGAAGAGTATCATACATATCCTTAGAAGCAAGTGCTTCTCGGTGTGTTACACAGTGTGTGCGTCAACATCAGTTCAACTTTCATTCACTTTTGTTGCCAACCCTGTGACAATACATTACCTTGGCCCCATCTGCACAGACAGCAACACATTTTTTGCAAAGGAATACCTACTTTTAACAAATAAAGGTCAGTCATATTGAAAATGTTTTCTGCTGTAGCATTTGACTAAAGTAGTTTGTTGATAAAAACTCTTTCTCTAAACTGTATTGCGAAGAGGACAGATTGCTACTCACCGCAAAGATGACAGAGTTGGCAGACAGGCACGATGAAAAGATTGTTCCATTGTAGCTTTTGGCCAAAGCCTTCTTCAGAAAAGAGAAACTCACACAAGTACGCGCGCGCGCACACACACACACACACACACACACACACACACACACACACATTACTACTTCCTGTGACCATTGGCCAGACAACAACAGAAACACATTGAACGGGAGTAGTGTGGGTGGGGGGAAGGGGAGAGGAATAGCAGGGTTTGAGAGCAGTGTGGGCTGGGGAAGGGGAGAGGGATAGCAGGGTACAGGTGGGGGAAGAGGAATCGGCATTGCCTGAAGGAGCATGCAGAGACAGTAGCGTGTGGGACAGGGCTGATAGGCACAGTGTTGGGAGGCTATATGGGGGAGAGAGGAGGGGGCAAAATGGGGAGCGGAAAGGAGAGGAACAGAGGAAGGAAAAGACCGGTGGATTCACGAGCAGAAAGCAGTGCACAATGAGGATGAGGGGAGATAAATTCAGAGGAGGTGACAGGACAGGTAGTGGAAACAATTTGGTGGAGCGTGTGAGGAGAGTAAGCTAATGGTAGGTTGAGGCTGGGATTATTTTGTTCAGGAAAGCTAGTGGTGGATGGGAGGGTCAGATGGCCTGCGTTGTAAAGCAGCTGTTGAAATCAAGTATGTTATGTACAGCTGCATATTGTGGCACAGAGTGGTCCACTTTGCTCTTGGCCACAGTTTGGTGGTGACCATCCATCCTCTTAAACATAATGACTAGGATGTTATGGAGGTTGGGTGGGTGACGAAACACCACTTTAGGAGGGGTGGAAGGATCTGGGGTAGGGTGTCATTCATTTCAGATGATGATGGATAACAAAACCCCTGACAAAGGATATAGTTTGGTTGTTACAGTTGTGAGTGGTATTAGGTGATGAAGGGGTCACTCCTTTGTGGCTGGTTCTTGGGGGGTGGTGGGAGAATCGGGAGTTTGTGGGGTATTGTATGGAAAATCTGTTTGTGAACTCTGTCTGGGGGATAGTGTCTGTTTGTAAAGGCCCATTCAGCGTATTCGTGTTGCAGTTTGACAGAAGTGGCTGGAGATAGTGGTCATATGTGTGTAAGGTTTGCTTGATTGTGTGTGTCTGTGTGTGTGTGTGTGTGTGTGTGTGTGTGTGTGTGTGTCATTTACTGATGAAGGCTGTGGCCGAAAGCTTTATGTGAGTGTCTTGTAATTGTGCCTGTCTGCAACTTGATGTGTCTTCTTTACGGTACGTAGCAATCTGTCTTTTTCCTTTAATATCAAAGAGTCACTTTTGGAATTGACCAACTCGTATAAAAACCTAGAGGTAACACTTTGTAGGGATGTGATATGGAATGATCACATTGTCTCAGTTGCGGGTAAAGCAAGTGGTAGACTTCAGTTTATTGGCAGACTTCAGTTTAATGGTAGAATACTGGGGAAGTACAGTCAGTCTACAAAGTAGATTGCTTACAAATTACCGTATTTACTCGAATCTAAGCCGCACCTGAAAAATAAGACTCGAAATTAAGGAAAAAAAATTTTCCGAATCTAAGCCGCACCTGAAATTTGAGACTCGAAATTCAAGAGGAGAGAAAAGTTTTAGGCTGCACCTCCAAATCGAAACAAAGTTGGTCCATTGTAATATGAGACACAATTTAGGTCGAATGAATGACGATACAGCTACAGTAGTTTGGTTCGAGTCATAAGCTTAGCAGTTAAGCTTTACCAGGTAGCCATTGCTATGCGTCAGGCGCTCTGTCCGGATTTATACGGGTACCCTTCCTTTTTCACGTGCTTCGTCTGGTTTGAATTGATTGCTTATTTTTCTTTGATCTGATAAGGGCCATTCTCCTTGTTATAGATGTTTACGTCACTCTAAGCTGAAAATGCATTAATTAACTGTGTCATGCATTGATTGTCGCATTTTGATAATGAGTGTTTACGACCTGTTGCCGCTCGCGGCATGTCTTGCTTTTGTGCGCGCTACCGCCGCTTCCAATTTAAAAAAAAAATGGCAAGAGACTGTTATTTGTTGTTACTTACACTGCTGCTTTCTTTGATAATAATCAACAAGAACCAAATAATAGACTGAGTGTGATAGAAGATGTGAAGGAGAGTTTAGCGAAAATTTTTCTTCGTTTGAAAATCTTTGCAGACGCCTCTTTAGTACATTACATTCTACACAGAAATTAGAGTCATCTTAGCATCCCAAACAGTCTTGCCAGTCGGATTTTCGTAGTACATTGAAAGGCTGCTACATTCAAAGATGAACAATACGGAATTTGTATTTACTTCGTTGGATAATGTATGAAAGTGCAGTGGTCAAAACTCGTGGCGGAGAAAAAAATCTCGTCTTCCACCTTAATTTATTTACTGACGCAGAGGTTTTGGCGGCAGTATTTATCTTTGTGTCTGCAAAGCATGCCTTTGTAGCGCTACATATATTCGACGGCAGAAGTTAATTGTGGCGGCACCTACCAACATTTTACATAACTTCCGGTTACTTTGCACTCAATTCTAAGCCGCAGGCGGTTTTTTGGATTACAAAAACCGGAAAAAAAGTGCGGCTTAGATTCGAGTAAATACGGTACTCGTGCAACGATCCTAGCATACTGCTCAAGTGTATGGGACCCATACCAAATAGCACTAACGGGGGGTATTTAATGTAGATGGAGAAGAGCAGCACGAATGGTGACAGATTTTTTTAATCTGTGGGGAGTGTCACAGACACTGAAGGAACTGAACTGGAAGACTGTTGAAGATTGATGTAAACTATCCCGAGAAAGTCAGCTAATGAAGTTTCATGAGCTGGCTTTAAATGATTACTCTAGGAATATAATACAATCCCCTATGTATGACTCACATAGGGATCATGAGGATAACATTAGAATAATTACTGCACACAGAGAGGCATTTAAATAATCATTCTACCCTTGCTCCATACATGAATGGAACAGGAAGAAACGCGAATAACGGGTACCCCAGGGTCATACTTTAGCTATGCACCCTATATTTCGAATGCCAACCGATAAGACCTGATCAACTATCTTTAAAACAAGATGAATCATTCCTGGCTAATGCTGTGACAACTAATGAAGGGTGGAATGAGAAAGATACAATCAGAACTTCTGTCTTCTGTGTACAGTCCAAAACATGCACATGCACTAAATCCATTTTCTTTAAATTAAACAGACGCTCTTTTGATCAGTCAGTTTTCTTAATGTCATTTTACTTTAAAAATAAAGTAATAAGACAGAATAATTTTACTTATATAAGTATGTGTTTAATATAATTGTACATGTACCATTTAAATGGCCTTGTGTACTGCTATCACTGTTTGGAAACCTCTGCTCTCTAGAAGCTGAAATGCTTGTAATAGTATTTGTTCAGAATTGTGGTGTAACATAGTGGTTAAGATACACTCCTGGAAAATGAAATAAGAACACCGTGAATTCATTGTCCCAGGAAGGGGAAACTTTATTGACACATTCCTGGGGTCAGATACATCACATGATCACACTGACAGAACCACAGGCACATAGAAACAGGCAACAGAGCATGCACAATGTCGGCACTAGTACAGTGTATATCCACCTTTCGCAGCAATGCAGGCTGCTATTCTCCCATGGGGACGATCGTAGAGATGCTGGATGTAGTCCTGTGGAACTGCTTGCCATGCCATTTCCACCTGGCGCCTCAGTTGGACCAGCGTTCGTGCTGGACGTGCAGACCGCGTGAGACGACGCTTCATCCAGTCCCAAACATGCTCAATGGGGGACAGATCCGGAGATCTTGCTGGCCAGGGTAGTTGACTTACACCTTCTAGAGCACGTTGGGTGGCACGGGATACATGCAGACGTGCATTGTCCTGTTGGAACAGCAAGTTCCCTTGCCGGTCTAGTAATGGTAGAACGATGGGTTCGATGACGGTTTGGATGTACCGCGCACTATTCAGTGTCCCCTCGACGATCACCAGTGGTGTACGGCCAGTGTAGGAGATCGCTCCCCACACCATGATGCCGGGTGTTGGCCCTGTGTGCCTTGGTCGTATGCAGTCCTGATTGTGGCGCTCACCTGCACGGCGCCAAACACGCATACGACCATCATTGGCACCAAGGCAGAAGCGACTCTCATCGCTGAAGACGACATGTCTCCATTCATCCCTCCATTCACGCCTGTCGCGACACCACTGGAGGCGGGCTGCACGATGTTGGGGCGTGAGTGGAAGACGGCCTAACGGTGTGTGGGACCGTAGCCCAGCTTCATGGAGACGGTTGCGAATGGTCCTCGCCGATACCCCAGAAGCAACAGTGTCCCTCACTTGCTGGGAAGTGGTGGTGCGGTCCCCTACGGCACTGCGTAGGATCCTACGGTCTTGGCATGCATCCGTGCGTCGCTGCGGTCCGGTCCCAGGTCGACGGGCACGTGCACCTTCCGCCGACCACTGGCGAAAACATCGATGTACTGTGGAGACCTCACGCCCCACGTGTTGAGCAATTCGGCGGTACGTCCACCCGGCCTCTCGCATGCCCACTATACGCCCTCGCTCAAAGTCCGTCAACTGCACATACGGTTCACGTCCACACTGTCGCGGCATGCTACCAGTGTTAAAGACTGCGATGGAGCTCCGTATGCCACGGCAAACTGGCTGACACTGACGGCGGCGGTGCACAAATGCTGCACAGCTATCGCCATTCGACGGCCAACACCGTGGTTCTTGGTGTGTCCGCTGTGCCGTGCGTGTGATCATTGCTTGTACAGCCCTCTCGCAGTGTCCGGAGCAAGTATGGTGGGTCTGACACACCGGTGTCAATGTGTTCTTTTTTCCATTTCCAGGAGTGTACATTCCTGACATGCAGAAGGTTTGCATCAGAATCTCTTCAGTACTTTTGAATCTCCTCAGTACTTTGAAATTATTTGTGTGTAAATCATTATTGATATGACTTATTATTCAGTTAATTTGTTTAAATGTAATTTTTTATTTCTAATCCTTTACCCCATCATTTTCCTCATAAAAAGTTATGTTTCAAATATTTGTTTTACAATTTCCATCCATAAAATGTCTTACTTAATAATTAAAATCACATTGACTAAGATTCCAAACAAAAAGGAAAAATATGAGAGCAAATGAAAAAGTTCACAATGATGAAAATCACATGGTAAAGGATCAGAAATAAAAAAATACATTTAAACCAATTAAGTGAATAAAAGTAATAATCAAAGTCATACCAATAAAGATTTAAAAATATAAAATTTAAAAGCACCCGACGAGATTCTAACCCACAACCTTTTGCACATCAGGAAAGTATCTTAACGATTGTGCTACGTCGCTACTCTACATAACACATTTATATTTAAGTGTCTAGAGCATCGGGCAAAATTCTTTTTTGTTGATTACTTGCAAACGAGGGCACACTTTGATGAATGGCTGCAGGGTGTGATACCTGGAACCTAAAACTACAGCATCATATGGGTCATTTCAGAAAAGTTGATCCAGCTGCAAGGGACCTCTCTTTGTAAGTGGTGTAATGTGATTTTGGTTTTTTGAGATTTACAGGTAAGTTATTTATAGGTGAAGGAAAAGAAAATTATGAAAATTATAAATGTACTGTGACTTGAAATAAACTCTCCAGTTAGCTGTATAACAGTGAATTGTGGTCTATTATCGTAGTCATCGTTTATAGTCAACCAGAACACTTTGTTAAAATTGTTGTCGTGATTCATTTTTAAAGTTTAATACTATTTGTCAAGCCAAGTTGTTGATAACATGTTTCATTAAGGATCTGTATTGAGAGCAGTGTAAAGTGTCTTAACATTGAGATCTTTTCAAAGTCTGTATTTTAAAAACAGGGTAGTGAAAATGTGGTGATCTTACGTGACGGGAACAGTACTCTGTACCCTCTGGCACGAGACTGTGCTGACAGCATCCGTGATCCTCAATGGCTAGATCTGCCTCCTGTTCGATGCATCGGTGCTGGAACTGTAGCTCTCGGAGGCTCGTTGCGTAGCCAGGTTGCCGTGCTAGCGTTGGCTGTAGAACCGCAGTTGCTTTTACCTAGGCTGTTACGCTGCGACCTGGAAGGTGTTCGTTCTGTTCTCTCGTCACTCGACTCACGGACAATTGGTAAGTAGCTCAGCAACACAGCATCTACAAACTTTGTAGAAGTTTAATATAGTATCCAATTTGTGTGGAATGTATATATAATTTTTGTGCAAATAAATATATATGTATAAAAATGATTTTTACCTTTTCAGATGCTATATTAAATGAACGTTGTGATGGCAACAGGAACATTCTGCATGCTTGTGTTACAATGTGTGCACCGACATCGAACAAGGATGGAGAACAAGGTAAGAATTGGTGAATTAATTCATAGTTTCATTAAACCACAATGAGTTTTCGATCTGTTTTTGTTCCCCACTCCACCTCTGTCCCCACAGGCTTCATCCTGTTAATTCAGCCTATAAATGGTCATTATGTACAGTAGTGTTGAAACTGTTTCTTGTGGTTTGTTACCTCTTCTGTGTCAACAAACATGCAGTGCAGAGGTGGTTAACGAGGGTGCTACCCACTTCAGCCGAGATGGGGCACTTTATGTTTATTCTTCAGTTTAATTTGATGCTTTTGCTCCGAAGTATGTAGACTGTTGTATACCGTCGGAAACAACATGGTACATTGTGTGGAGGTTCAATGAGAAAGTAGTACTTGCTCTAGAGTAACCTCATTTTACAATGATGGTCTAACAGTTAAACCAGAGGTATTTTGATAAGGGATTGGTCCATAACCATTGTGTAGTTGCCAAATATGGCAATTGTGGTTTACATCAAAGAAAAATTTTGTTGAAAAAATAATGTAGGAAAAGACAGATTGCTACTTACCATAAAAAAGGACGTGTCAAGTTGCAGACAGGCACAGTTAAGATACTCACATATAGCTTTTGGCCAGTTCCTTCGTCAGTGACACACACACACACACACACACACACACACACACACACACACACACACACACACACACACACCGAACAAGGATGGAGAACAATTGGTGTGCGCGTGTAGTGTACGTCTTTTACTGATGAAGGCCGTGGCTGAAAGGTATGAGTGAGTGTCTTTTAATTGTGCTTGTCTGTAACTTGACCTGTCTTCTTTATGGTAAGTAGCAATCTGTCTTTTCCTATATTGTTGATAATCCTACTTGGAGTTTCCGTTGTTTAATCTGTACTCACCGTCAAGAGGCAAAATGTGTAATACTGCTAACAAGACATTTGTGAAAGGACACAATAATTTGCTTTCTGAATTAATAGTTCCATCATCAAGAAAGGCAAGGGGATATGTTGGGGAAGCTTAAGAAGGAAGGGAGATCATTCGTCTTTTGCTTTCCAAATTATCACGAAAATTGCATGTGTTCAAAACAAAACTTATGACTTGGAAAATGGCCTAGTAAAAGAGAGATATGGGTTTTTGAAAAAGAATATATGTATTTCAAACACACATTTATTAAACTGTAAGGCATACAACAATGGAACTTGTGACACACTTCTAGTTCGTCCCATACTTGGGTAAACGTGTACATCATCACTGATGTCTAATGGCAGTACGGATCTGGTTTTCCAACTCTTCTAGACGCTGTGATAGCGTTGTTGCATAAACATTGTTCGTAATGAAACTCTTCAGGGACAAGTCACAGGGCAGCTGATCCAGTGACAGGATGCCAGCTGAGAAGCGCAATTGCTGGCTGTTTGATGACCAATCCAACAGCTTGGCAGAGTTTCATTCAGATTTTCACACATTTGCCAACTCAAGTGGTGGAGTGCCCCATCTTGTTGAAAAATACATGTTTTCTTTTATACGCACAGTAAATGTATTATATGGTTCGTATAATTATTTTGTCGTGTTTTTCTCTTGTTTTTTAGGTTAGAATCAACTTTTGTTGCACAAGTTCCATAACAGTGCTGGAAATCGTAAGTAACACCGAACGATAAATTCACATTATGGAACTTGGGCTACAAAAGTTGATTCTAATCTAAAAAACATGAGAAAAAAACAACAAAATAAAATATAGCAGCATATTATATCTACCACATAATACGTTTATTGTAGGTGTAAAAGGAAACATGTATTTCAGGCCACGGATGATGCTTCCCAAATAAAAGAAGCAAAATGCGTATGGCAATAAACAAACTGCCTTCATTTAGTTGCATAGATGCTACATACCTCCACGAATTTAAAGTAACTAAGGGAAAGACGGAAAAAAATGACGACTTTGTAATAGATTTAGTCTTTTTTAAAGCCTGTATTATAGCCATGGATTCATAGCATTGACAATAGAAGTGTGTGTATGTGTGGGAGGGGGGGGGGGGTGATGTGTCACAGATAGGTAGCTGCTGCCATTTTTCACAGAAGTTTTGCATCAGTCACACTTCATCTATAAGAAAAGTTCTCTATTACATGATGTATTCTCTGCCATCTCTGGATGTGACCAAGAAAATATGTGCAGGTGGCATGGTTTTATGCTTAATGTGACAGCACCATTTAGAACTGAATTGTCTGAAGCTAGACTTTCCTTAGTTGTTCTCTTTGGTGACTGTTTCGTATTCATTAAATAAATGGAAAAAGAGCCAAAAATTTTCCTGCTTCTTAGTGCAATGTTGCACTGTGTGAATGACATCCATTCTGTTTTTAAAGATTGAATTTGCAATCTCGTTCTGTTTTATTTTGTGCACAGTATCAGATGGTATTGTGTAGTTGACAGGGGAAAGTATTGTTAATTTGCATGTTTAACTTTTTTCCTTTAACCCCTTAAGGATTTTTTCAAATTATATTCCAAAAAATAATAATCTTTCATTAATGAAAAACATTGTATAATGAATGACACTACATGTAGACATCATCAGTAATAAAACTCATGCGTATACTTCAGCACTGGACTCTTGACTAAAATATCTTGAAACGTGAAAGTAATTTTGTTTAGTTTCTGTGTAGCTTTGAAGTCTAACAATGTATTTCACAATGGATCAGTAGATTCCTGTACCCGCCAGGTTAGCTGAGGGCGCTAATATACTGTTTCCTAGACTCAAGTAGGGACGCTGGCCCTGGATCGAATCCGCCCGACGGATTCACGATGAGGGCCAGTGAGCTAGCCATCTTGGATGTGGTTTTCAGGTGGTTTTCCACATCCCACTAGGTGAATACCAGGCTCGTCCCCCATGTCCGCCTCAGTTACACGATTCGCAGACATTAGCAAAATGTTCGCACTATTTCATGGCCTACACTAGACGCAGACAGCTGTGGTACACTAATTTCGTCCTGGTTGGTTTGGGGTGGCGACAGGAAGGGCATCCGTCCGGAGCAGAGTTGATATATTTCTCTTGTACCACTGGCAAGCACTTGTCACTCAACTGTCAAACTGTAGTCACTTTCAGTCTATAGTGAAGTAACATCAGACTCTGGTTCAGTTTTTGAGTTGCTAAATTGAATGTCAGACTCAAGATCAGTATAGTAATCCTTTTTTTTGAAAGCATTGCTTAAACAACAATATAGGAGAGTCTGCAAGTGTGTCTTTTGTCGTCAGGTATTCGAGGCAGCACACAGTAGAGATGATACCTAAAGGCAACTGCCCCAATCAAAACACAGCAGCCAAGCTACAAATGTAGTACCAGATGCTTTCTAGTAACTATCAGCACTGAAATGGATATAATTGTTTTTTCTTAAGTTGCCTGAGTTTATTCAGGATTTTAAGTTTCAGTCAAAATATTAAAAACGAGATAACTCGAAATTTTATTTTAAGGAGTTAAGAAACAAGAAAAAAATGTTATTTCATGTGAAGGAAGGCTAAGGAAAGAAATAAAGAAAAATATTGTAGAGTGGCTATGGCCCATAATGGGAAGTTGTTTTTTGTCATTTTGTATTTAAAAAAAACTTGCAGTAATGAAAATTGAATCTAATCCGTTTTGAAAGTCGAATTGTAATAAAATCATATTAAAATTACCAGTTCTTTCATTCATCACTAATTTTGTAACAATAAACAAATAATTACACCCCATTGTAAATACAGAGATTAGAATAGGAACAAAAGTGTAAGTTAAAAATATGCATTGAACATTAAAATACGCCTACTAAATTACAATCTCAAACCCTAAACAAGATTCATTCTTGTTGTCATTGGAGATCAAAGACCGGGACAGTAGATTCTATATTTTGGTAAACATCTTGTAGGTTCTGCCCTGCAGACAACACAATTCTTCATAGTTTGTTACAAAAAACATCCCATTTCATGGGAGGAGGGAGGTAGATCATTTATCAGGATGCAAGATGTGTTATATTGATTTTATGAGACAGAAGTATAAAAAATTTAAAAGAACTAACAAGTGGTTTCATTCTCTGTGCCAATCTGTTTTATGCACTCTGTTCCTTACTACTGACATTTGTACACATTTTCCGTAGAACACAGGTCTGAGCACTGTTTATAGATTCCAATGTTTGTTTCATTATAGCTTTTAAAAGATTACTTGGTATGCATGAATTTGAAAAACTTTTTCTGTATTCACACATTTGTATATTATTCTGTCTTGGCTCCCAAAGACTTATGGGCAAAATAGCAATGATCTTTCATTTATATTGTAGAAATGTTTCGTAATAAACTTCCATGGATCCCCTCCATCTATATCAAATGTGTTTTCTGCTCCTCAGAGGGCAGTAACAGCAACAGTTCGGGGCTAGAGTCTATCAACGTGATCACCAATGCCTTAGGTTCACGATCTGTGAGCCTGCGTGAGATGATGAGAAGAGCTACAGCAGCTGTGAGGTCTGGTGAGTGGCAGTGAAAGATGTATTGCAATGCAACATGTCGGTGGGGTCCTGTTTTTTTGTCTTAGTTCAGTACCCACCCGTGAATAATTTTGCATTATTCCATGATAACTATTTCATAGTGAAGATCTTGTTCGTGAACAGGCTCAGGAAATTGTTTAACATGCAACAGCAGGTTACATAATTGTGCAGGAGTGCAGCAACAACATTTTGTTTTGTTGCTGATGTATAACAAAGAAAACGTCAAATTTTAGGTGCATGAATTTTAAATTATTGTAGCCTTGCTTGAACTGATCCTCAAAAATTATTTTTTGTTGTTTGAAGTATTAAGTCAGATTTGCCATTGCCTTTTAGATGTTGACAGTTAATTCTTAATGTCATTTTCTAGTTATTGAAGTTGAAGGTAGTGTGTCATGGTTTTGGTTAGAAGTGTCTGTAAATGATACTTATCTTTATAAACATTAGCTGCTGTAGGAATATGCGAACAAAAAAGATTAGTCATAGAAAGAAATTGTTATGAAACAGTTTTTCTGCATAACATCTCTTCAGTGTGAAATGTACATTACTCTGTCAACTGAGCTTAGAAGTGTATGTGCAGGGTGGGAAGCTAAAGTGTGCCTTATTTGAGAACATATCTGCAAGAGGTGTACAACCTTACGGAATTACGCTGTAAGTTTATTGTAACACAGTATCCTGTATTATGGGAGCAGGAAATGGGAAACTCGCATACATTGTTAAAAGATTGTCCTTCCAGTTCTATTTCTGGATTAGGTTTTTCATACTCAGAGTCCAGTACATTGTTTTCGCAGATGTAATATTGTTAAACTATGCTTACAAAGATATTCACATAGTATTGTTTTCAAAAGAAAGAATTGTCTCAGGAATTTGCAAATCAGGGTATAAAATCTGCATATATTGTTCTGGTCATAATTACAAGTACTTATCTTCGTTTGCGAATTTTTCCCAGCTCCTGTGGCTCACTTAATGAGTAAATATGTTGTGCAAATACATTCTCTCTCTCTCTCCCTCCCTACCTCCAACCTCAGCAAAGTCCCAAATTGAAACATTAATTACTGGATTAATTATAGTTATTGTTGCAGAACGCGAAGTGGCTGTTGACAGCAGTGCACATCAACATATTTCAGATGAACCTATTCCAACCCTTAGCTGGCCTCCTGAAACATTTGATCCTGCGTCAGGTGATGAAGACAGCTTGATGGGGCTCGGTGGATCAAACGCTGCAAATAATAAACCATCTGCAAGTGGCAAGTATTTTTTGTATACACTTCTACACAGCTGTCAGTTAAATACTATATTGTAACTGTTGTGGTTGTTTATATTAGGTTCAACTTCTGGTGCAAGTCCTAGCAACTCGTATGTCGTGGATCCCATAGAACGGAAAAACAATGCAATTGTGTCGTTGCGCCTACTCTGTGAGAGTCCAGGTCTTGCCCCTCATCTGGGCACATTACTTGGTGCAAAGTAAGTCATATCTTTTTCACTGTAATATGTGTTACTAATTCATAAATCGTAATGGTCTGGGAAGCGGTAAGGACACACACACACACACACACACACACACACACACACACATACACACACACACACACTACAGGTTTAGAAGTACATCAGTTGTAAACTTCTTGCTACTTTCTGTTTGTCACTAGGCAACAACAAGTGCTATGTCCATCAAGATGTATCTTTGCAATAGTTACTCTCCACAAGTGCTATCTTACACTCTATTCCTACCTTTATTTCCAAAATACTTGCAACAAAGAAATTGTATGTAAGTCAGAGGTAATATTTTCCACATTTACTAGTTTACATTTCATATGCTAAATGATTAGACAGGTTGAAGCTCAGGAAGTTGTGGCTGGATTATGATGTGGAAAACATTCCTCTATTGTTGTAAATTCTGGACATTGCTTTGACTGTGTGTGATAAGGCATTTGTTTCTCACAATTATGAATTCCATAAAATAACTTAAAAATGGAACATAATGTAGTTATCGAGCTGCACAATTGAAAACTTCCAAATGAACTGGGGAGTACCTGGTTATGACTGAGTTACTCCACGTTTGTGATTTTTAGACAACCATATGTACACGGGCTATATGCACGTATGTTGAAACTATAAATGAGTAACCATTTCACCACCACTTCCAAATTGTAATATTTATTAATTGTGAATGTTACTGCTGTTATTGGAAGAGAACACGTGTTTCTAGTTCCTCAGCATTGCTCTTAAAAAGTTGACAATATTGAAAATTGTAAAAATGAATGGCGATTTATCTTGTGAGTTAACAGAATGATATATCTTTGAGAAATGTGTCATATACCTGCTCTACCTGTGCCTCTGCTTTGTATACTTTCCTCGTGAGGTCAGAATTCAATTCTTGACACACTATAAAACTCTACAAACTGTACCAAAGATATTCTAGGTTCAGTGTATCTTCAGCGCCGATACAAAAGGGGCATCCTTGACTTTAGTGACACCAGGATCAGTGTTTCTAGTGGCTGCTTTTTCTGTGGCGACAATAAAATCTGTGTTGTATGCTAAAGACAATAGAACACTCATTGTTAATAACATACATTATAGTATATTACATGATTTTTGTGTAAGTTCAAAAGTCATGCTTTGTAAATGTTTTAACAGATTGCTGTTAATAGGAAACACTTTTGTGTTGTGGCTATACAACAGGCTTTTGTAAATAGACCATTTCTGATCCCTATTTATTTTTTGTTTCTCAATATTCTTGCAAAGAAACCTGTGATGATTTGTGGAGATATTAAATTCAGATAGTTGAAAGAGTGGTGATTTTACAGACACCAACATGTATGTGCCTTGTGTTCTTACATGTTTATTGCCTTCCTCTAGTGTTTCTTTTTCTCAAATTGACCTATATCCTATGTGAACTGTTCTGAGGAAGATAATGTAGTCCCTCAAGGGTTGTTTTTAAGTGTGACTGCCATTGTCATCATAATCAGAACATTCATAGCAGGAAGCTCATCATCATCATCATCATTTGTGACAGTCACTAGATTGAATTGTGGAGAGAGAAAAAAAGAGGACTGTGTAAAAATTGGGGCCGGCCGCGGTGGTCTAGCGGTTCTGGCGCTGCAGTCCGGAACCGCGGGACTGCTACGGTCGCAGGTTCGAATCCTGCCTTGGGCATGGGTGTTTGTGATGTCCTTAGGTTAGTTAGGTTTAAGTGGTTCTAAGTTCTAGGGGACTTATGACCTCAGATGTTGAGTCCCATAGTGCTCAGAGCCATTTTTTTTTTTTGTAAAAATTGGGACTTTGTCTGGGTGCTAATAACCGCGCAGTTGAGCACCCCACAAACCAAATATCAGGAAGCCCAGCACTGCACATTAATCATAAATGACTTTGATGTCTGCTTGTGTCTGTATATGTGTGGATGGATATGTATGTGTTTGCGAGTGTATACCTGTCCTTTTTTCCCCCTAAGGTAAGTCTTTCCGCTCCCGAGATTGGAATGACTCCTTACCCTCTCCCTTAAAACCCACATCCTTTCATCTTTCCCTCTCCTTCCCTCTTTCCTGACGAAGCAACCGGGGGTTGCGAAAGCTCGAAATTTTGTGTGTGTGTTTGTGTGTTTTTTATTGTGCCTATCTACCAGCGCTTTCCCGTTTGGTAAGTCATGGAATCTTGGTTTTTAATATATTTTTCTCATGTGGAATGTTTCTTTCTATTTTATTTTTATGTATAAAGAATTATAAATATGGATCTGTATTTGAACATGAATGTTTTTTTTTTTTTTGGGCCAGCAGTGAATATACATTGAAATTGGTAAAAAAAAAAAGAACCTGAAAAGTAGCATTGTCATGTTAACAGTGACAGGACAGTAAGTAGCTACTCATGGTTTGTCTATGCATGGTGGTGTCATCTATACTGTTTCAAGTATGATTTGATGTTGATCCGGGGATAAGTCACAATATGTAATTAAACCATTTGCGTGACCTGGGACTGAAATATGTAATAAAAACATGCAAGACAGTGGCTGTGTTTCATCAAGGTCTAGTCTCTAAAGCTTTGTATTCTGCAACTCGATGACAGTGCACATAGATATCCAAAACTGATTTAAAGTTGTTGGCCACATTCAGAATTGTAACCTTGGCACGGCACACCAACTAATAGTGCTGTAGGATTTTCCGGTAGACAAGCCATCAGAACCCATTCAATCATATATGCACTTAAAAATGATGTGTCAGAACCATTTTCTGCAACATATATATGTAAATTTGTTTAAATTACCCCAAAAGCTTGTTTCTCTGAAGATTTGGATTTCAGTGATACAAATAGTAGTTTACTACTTTTGTGTACCTGTAACACCATCACATATTTACAAATGTCTGTATCTAGGTGTAATCATGTATGTCTTTACGATACGTAAATGCAGAAGAAAGTAATTAAAAGGTTGCGAGTTGCCAATTTTGATAAAGAAAATAAATTTAAGTAGTAAGAACTATAGGAATTTATTAAAATGAGAATAATTCATACGGACAAGGAAAGCTGTCAAGCTCATCATGGCTTATTTAATTAAATTAAGGTCTCAGTCAGGAAGAAGCCATTCAGGTATAAAATTTGATACTCGTGTTCGGTTTCTGTGTTTTGCATCCCCCATTACACTTTTTTATTCTGTGAAAATATTTCATGACCATAACTGTCAGTGATTTTCCTCCTTAATTTTTTTTTTTAAGTTTGTGGTGTTTACATTAATAATTCTGCAGTGACAAATACTGCCACACTATCTATGTAGTAATTGCCAAGCAGCATACTCACTTTCCACAAAAAGCTGTCCTCTGCAGTACCTGTTACATGAGATGACAGGGGTCAAAGTATTGAATTTATATTTGAGTGTATCCAGTTTCAAATCTAGTATTTTGAGAAATAAGTGTTGTTTTTCTAACTCACTTTGTGAAAGAAATATGTTGGAATATAAGTAATGGAAGTTGTAAAGGTAGCCACTCATGACATAGTTAGGGGATTGAGCAGTCAATACCTAGGTAGACCAGGCTGCAAATGTTCCCAAGCTTTTGAAAGAACGTTGTCTTCCTCCGGAGCTGACGAAGACAGACCCCCCCCCCCCCCTTTCCAACGCTCAGGCGTACGGGCATGCATGCACGCGTGTGTACCGCGCGCACACACACACACACACACACACACACACACACACACACACACACACACACCTGTAAGGCTACATTGTGCCTGTCAACTACAGAAATTTTATCTCCATAGGCCTTATATGGCAAGATTCCTAAAACAATTAAAACAAAATAGTCTGACCAGCATAAGAATAAAGTTTTGTTGATGCACTGGGATGAAATAGGTGTTTGTAATAAAGTCTAATTGTATGATTCCATGAAAAACTTGCAAGGAATCCTGTAGCCTTTTGAATTGTAAAGATAAATTTTTGTCCTGCCATTGAAGGGGGCAATATGAGGTTAACGCAATGAAATTATTGTACTAAAGTAAATATGTTCAGGAAATGAAACTTAATTTTGGTTAACAAATCAGAGTATTTCTGCTTTCCTTGTTACAAATTCAGAGTTACGGAGAGGCCACTATCAAGCAAACCACACTGAAACATCAAAATTTAGTATTGTCAGAAGTATGGTAACAGTGACACACACATTTAATGTATCTTTCCATGTTGTTATTGTGGTCTGCAGTCCAAAGACTGGTTCGGTGCAGCTCACAACATGTGCCTATCCTGTGAAAGCCTCCTTATCTCAGCATTTTCAACATTGCTTAATGTAGCTGAGCCTCGATCTCCCTAAAAGATTTTTACCTCCCGTACTTTCCATGACCAAATCAACAATTCCTTGATACCTCAGGGTTGTCCTAGCAAATGATCATTTCATTTTGGCAAGTTGTGCCATAAATTTCCTCTCTCTCTCTAATTCAGTTAATACCTCTTCATTAGTTATAATCATCACCATTCATCTGTAGCACCACAATATATAAAAGCTTTTATTCTCTACTTTTCTGAACTGGTGTGCTTATTTTCCACCTTTCTCTTTTGTACAAGACTACATGCCAGACAAAAATCATTGGAAAAGACTTGTTAGTACCTAAAATTACATCTAAAGTTAGCCGTGTTTTCTTTTTTTCCTTTCAGAAGCATTTTCCTTGCTATTAGTAATATGCCTTTTAAATGCTCTCTACTTCAACAGTTACCATTTATTTTGATGCCTAAACAGCAAAGCTTGTGTGCTACTTTGTCTCGTTTTCTTACACAATTGCCTCAACAATGCCTGATATTGTTCAGCTACATTCCATTATCATTATGTAACTTTTTCTAACATTCATCTTATAACCTCCTTTCTGTTCTCATCTCCTTCTGTTTGTCTGATATTCCAAGTCATTTGACAACTTGAGATAATTACAATGTCATTTTAAATTTCTTCCAAAATTTCTCCTTGGTTTCCTGTACTAGTTCCTCAGTATACAGACTAGATAAGATTGAGGATAGCCTACAATCCTGTCTCACTTCCTTCTCAACCATTACCTCCTTTTCATGTCCTTTGAATCTTATTACTACAGTCTGATTTCTGTGCAAGTTCTAGATAACCTTTTGTCTTCTGTGTTTTATCCCTTCTACCATCAGAATTCTAAAGAGTGTATTCCATTCAAATTACCTAAAACTTAATCTAAATCTACAAATTCGATAAATGTAGGTTATGCTTTCTTCAGTCTGTCTTCTAAGGTGTGCCATATGATCACTATTACTTCACATGTGACTACATTTCTCTGGCACCCAAAATAATAATCTATGAGCTTGACATCTATGTCACTTACCATTATTCTCTATATAATTCATGTTAGTATTTGGTAACCATGCTTTATTAAACTGATGGCTTGGTAATATTCACACCTGTCAGTCTTCTTTGTAGTTGGAATTGTTACATTCTTTACCTTTCTAACTCTCTGTATTTAAATTGTTGCATTTGTCTTGTCTACCATCTGGCATTGGTTTATCATGGTGTGTTCTCCCAATGATCTCAATATTTCTTAGGGAAAGTCATCCATTCCAGGTGCCTTGTTCTGAATGCCATCTTTCAGTGCTGTGTCAAATGCTTCTTACAGTATCATATAGCCCAGCTGATCTGTACTTAGTTCCTCCTCTCTTTCTATAATATTGTCCTGTGGTTCGCTCACCTTACCGTATTTACTCGAATCTAAGCCGCACCTTTTTTCCGGTTTTTGTAATCCAAAAAACCGCCTGCGGCTTAGAATCGAGTGCAAAGTAAGCGGAAGTTCTGAAAAATGTTGGTGCCGCCACAACTAACTTCTGCCGTCGAATATATGTAGCATTACGCAGGCATGCTTTGCAGGCACAAAAATAAATACTGGCGCCAAAACCTCTGCATCAGTAAATAAATTTTAAAAAAAAGTTGGAAGACGAGCTTTTTTTCTCCGCCACGAGTTTCGACCTCTGAATTTTCATACGTTATCCAATGGAGTAAATACAAATTCCGTTTTGTTCATCTTCGAATGCAGCAGCATTTCAGTGTACTACGAAAATCTGACTGGCAAGACTGTTTGGGATGTTTGTCAATATGGCCAACTCTACATTCTGATTTCTGAATTTTTTTCCTACCTGTGAGAAGAGATGGTTGCTAATAGGAACTATTATGAATTGTGAATCACATGCAGTATTCTCTTTACCATAAGAATAATACGAATATAAACATGTTGCCATGCATTCTTTCGTGTTTTCTGCTATCTCATTTAAATCCTGTCTGTCTAATAAACTTCGAAATTAGAGTGAGACAACAGCAAAGGCGGAAGAATATACATATCATGTCATGTTTATATCCATATTATTCTTATGCCTAATAGTGATACAGTCAGAAATGAAGCACGACAATTGACTAGATTTTTAAATCTAAGATGACTCTAAGTTCTGTGCAGAATTTAATGTACTAAAGAGGCGTCTGCAAAGATTTTCAAATGGAGAAAAATTTCCGCTAAATTCTCGTTCAGAACATCTTCTATAATATGCAGTCTATTATTTGGTTCTTGTTGATCATTATCAAAGAAAGCAGTATTGTAAGTAACAGCAAATAACAGTCTCTCGCCATTGTTTCACCAATAAGACGATTCCAAAAAAAAAAAAAAAAAAAAAAAAAAAAAAAAAAAAAAAAAAAAAAAAAAAAAAAAAAAAAAAAAAAAAAAAGAGAGGCGGGGGGGGGGGGGGGGGGGTGGCGTGCACAAGAGCAAGCCATGCCGCGAGCGGCGACAGGTCGTAAACACTCATTATCAGAATGCGACAAACAATGCGTGACACAGTACAGCAATGCATTTTCAGCTTAGAGTGACGTAAACACCTATAACAAAGAGAATGGCACTTATCAGATCAAAGAAAAATAAGCAATCAATTCAAACCAGACGAACCATGCGAAAAAGGAAGGGTACCCGTATAAATACAGACGGAGCGCCTGACGCATAGCAATTGCTACCTGGTAAAGGTAACTGCTAAGCTTAAGACTCGAACCAAACAACTGTAGCTTTATCGTCATTCATTCGACCTAAATTCTGTTTCATATTACAATGGACCAACTTTGTTTCGATTTGGAGGTGCGGTCTAAAACTTTTCTCTCCCCTTGAATTTCGAGTCTCAAATTTCAGGCGCGGCTTAGATTCGGAAAATTTTGTTTTCCCTTGATTTAGAGTTTCATTTCTCAGGTGCGGCTTAGATTTGAGTGCGCCTTAGATTTGAGTAAATACGGTATATAGACCCTCTATATATTCCTATCAGTGTTCCCTTCTTTCCTAAGCAGTGACTTGCCATCTGCAGCTCTTGATTTTCATATGGTTGCTTCTTGTTCCTTCAAAGATTTCTTCAATTTTCATATAGATAGTCATACATGCTTCTGCAGCCTGGTATTTGTCATCTAGTTATACCTGGTTAGCCATTTTGCTCTTCCTGTCAGTCTTTTGTTTTAGACACTCTATTCCTATTTGCATGCTTCATTTAGTGCATTTTAATATTTTATTCTTTCATCTGTTAGATGCAACCAGTAAAACCACATTCCCAATTCTTTAAAAAATGTTCTCTTGTGTATAAAACATCATATATCCTGAACTGTGGATAGTTGCTACTCACCATATAGTGGAAATGCTGACTCGTAGATAGGCACAATAAAAAGACTGTCACAAAATAAACTTTCGACCAAGAAAGCCTTTGACTGGCTTCAGCTGCCAGAGACTGTGTGTGTGTGTGTGTGTGTGTGTGTGTGTGTGAGAGAGAGAGAGAGAGAGAGAGAGATATCTATTTTTGACGAGGGTTTTGTTGACTTTAAGCTTATTTTGTGACAGTCTTGGTGTTGTGCCTATCTGAGACTCAGCATCTCTATGTGGTGAGTAGCAACCATCCTTTTATAATAATCTTACATTCCACTCTGGATTTTCCATTGTTTGATATCTCTGGAACTATTTGTCAGTGATATAATTTTGCTGTTGCATTCAGTGATATATGTGGATACTGTTTGCAAAATGTGTTGCAAGTAGACTTTAACATTGAGGAAGTACTAAGTTAAAGTTATCATGCTGTATGCCGTAGTATTACTGCATGAGCAGCGAAAATGTAGTACATAATAAACTTCTTTCCTTTCATCATTTTTTGGGTGTGTAGGAGAGAAATTTTTTTTTAAAGTTTTGAAATTATGTGTAAAGATTGTTGGAAGTCGATACGTGCTCTCATTCTTAAATAGTGGATGGATATAGTTTGAATAATAGTTGTAACATCAATTATGGTGCCTCAGGCATATTGACTTACCGTGTTCAACCTTTAACAAGATTATAGCTCATAATGAGTAGTTTATGACAGCATTTTCAATTTCTGTCAATAACTGTATGAAATATTGAAAATCAAAATTTTGTTGCCTCTGGAAGCCATTTGATAGGTAACCTGCAACTAGTATCATACCCCAGGTTAGCCAATAGTAATATAGATATCTTGTGTGTTATCCAATGATATCTACTGGGTCTTGTCTTCTAGACTAATTACTTTTCTTCCATCAAGAGTCGCCTCCTAAAGTTGTACACTTGTCTTCCAACACACAGTATTTCTTTTTTTCAGTCAGTCATTGTCTAATGCTCCCTTTTAAACTTTCATCAGCCACTGATTGTTTCAACTTATCCAGGTCCAATCTCCTTAATTTCCTGTAATTTCTTTAGTTTTAAAATGCAGTTATTAACCAATAAATTTTATGGCTCTACGTTTGGTGAGCCAAGTGTTACCAATGAAGAAATTGTGTTGTCTGTAAAATTCTTCCAGTGGCATCTTGTTTAATAATTGTTTTATATTGGCAATTGTTTCAATAACATATAATTGTCAAACATCCATTCAAGATGGCTAGTGTCTAAAATTTTAAATAAATATGTTGCAGAGATGCACAAGGGCAGACACCTTTCATGTTGGCTGTGTCAGTGCGAGCATACACAGCAGCTCTGACACTTCTAGACACTATTCAGCGAGTAGCAGCCAAGGAAGAAGGTGAAGCACAAGTGAAAGCACAAATTGCCTCAATGGTTTACCCACCTGGCTCAGCTCCTGATGATTCACCACTGCACGTCATTTGCTGTAATGATACATGTAGCTTCACCTGGACTGGGGATGTCCACATAAACCAAGTTAGTAAAAAAAGAATATTGTGAGGTATTGTTTGTGCTCTCTCTCTTTCTTTCTCTCTCTCTGATTACTTCGCTATTAACATTTATTTTGTTTTTGCAGGACATATTTGAATGCAGAACTTGTGGTCTAACTGGATCCTTGTGTTGCTGCACTGAGTGTGCCAGAGTTTGTCACAAGGGTCATGATTGTAAGTTGAAACGCACTTCCCCAACTGCATATTGTGATTGCTGGGAGAAGTGCAAGTGCAAGGCACTCATTATGGGACAACAGTCGGCACGCTTTGAGCTGCTGTGCCGCCTTGTAACTGACACTGATCTGGTGACTCAGCCAAACAGCAGGTATAAATTGATTCTTAATTATATTTACCTGTACACTATTTAGTTTTATTGAAGAGTTTGAGTGTTGAACTACACACACTAGACACCCAAATATTTACTCATCAGAAAATTGCCGTATTTATCCTATTATAAGGTTATAATGTATTAGGATAGGAAAAAAATCTACTCACCATGCACCAAGCACACACATAACAATTATTACAGTTTGCAAGATTTCAGAGCCAGTCACTCTATCTTTTGGCAGAAGAGTTGTAGGAAAAGGAAGAAGATGAAGGAAAAGGACTGGTGAAGTTTAGGAAAAAGCTAGAGTTCAGAAAAGCCACCCAGAACACCAGGTACTGTCTGGTAAGTTTCCCCTGTCCTGGAGTTCAGGTTACCCCTTTTTCTAAACCTCAGCAGACATTCTCCTTCACCCCTCTTCCTTCCCCTTTAGACTTCTGCCAGAAGAAGGAGCCACTGGCTCTGAAAGCTTGCAAACTGTAATACCTTTTATATGTGTGTTCTCCTGCCATCACATGATTAAGTTTTTTATCTATCTATCTATATCCGAATCCTGCTCCAGCTACTGCCGGGTCTGGGTGCTGATGAGTCCTCTCCATTAGGCTCGGTCCTCCCACCACTTTTCTTCCCCCACTTGCTGCCAGGTCACACCTCTCTTTCTACAGATATTCTCACTCCCATTTTCCACCGTGTTCTTGGGCGCCCTCTAGGTCTTTTCCCATCCATATTTAGTTCTTCCATAATTTTTTTTATCTATCCAGTTAAATTATATTTTCAAAAATTGAATATTTTCATTAATCTATAATAAGTTTAGGCTGTTTCCAAAATTCGTCATTCGAAAAATACAAGGGCATCTTACATTCGCAGATTAAACAACAACAACTACTTCCTTTCCTGCTACTTTCAAATAGAGTTAGGGGAAAAAAAATTATCTGAAATCCTGCATGTGAGGCCCAATTTCTCTCATTTTATCTTTGAGATCCTTATGTGAAATCTACATTTGTGGCAATAGAATCGTTCTGCAGTTGGCCTCAAGTATTGGTTCTTTAAATTCCCGAATAGTGCCTCGTGAAAAGAGTATCGTCCTCTCCCCAAGGATTCCCATTTAAGTTTATAAAGCATTTTTGTAATGCATGATGTTTATAAATTAGTTGTAAAAAAGTAACCTTTAATTGCGAAAAGGGTATGTAACGTACAGAAATGTTTGATACAATACTGAATGCATCTTAAAGTTTTACTGAATGCATTATGTCTTAGTTTTGCTCCTGCCAAACACTGTTAGTTCCCAACAGTCCCGCTAGATGGCATGCGCAAATGAGATATTCCAATAGTCATCATGGAGTTGTATAATGATGCAGAGCATGCACTGTGTTATTTATGAATCCAAAGGTGCTACCATAGTTCAGGGGCAGTTCAGGACTAAATAACGCAAGCCATCACCTCAAACAAAAGCGTTAATTGGTACAATCATTTCATCCAAACTGGCTGTAAATCATGTAGGGCGCTGGGTGAGGGCCAGTCAGCAATCTCTTGGTGGAACAATTCAACAAGTTCGTTACGCTTATATTCAGAGTCCTAGTAAATCAGTGAGATATGCCAGCTTAGAATTGAATATGCCTAGTGGCACTATTGGAAGTCATTATGGAAACTTACAAATTGGAAATCGTTCAAGCTTTAAGGGAAAGAGGCTAAGAGAAATGAGTTGAGTTTTGTGTAGACATGTTTAACAAAATGCAGACTGAAGACCATTTTCATAATAAAATCGTTCACTGACAAAGCCACCTTTCCTATCTGCGGTAAAGTGAATTGGCATAATATTCATATATGGGGTGAGCAGAAATCACGTCACATAATCCAGCACATATGGGAGTCGCATAAGGTAAATATCTATTGTGCTGTACGCTGCAAGAAGATTTATGGCCCTTTCTTTTTTTGCTGAATCAGTGTAATTGGCATATCAAGATGACACACCAACACATTATTATCGGGAAGTTGTCACAGAACCCCGTAGGAATGTGTGTACTTGGATAGGACATGGTGGAACAATACTTTGGCCACCATTGTCACCTGATTTATCCCCAACAGACATCCACGTATGGCGTTACATTAAAAGACAGAGTGTTTGTTCCTCCGCATCACTTGAAGGTACACTGCATTCAGTGCTGTATCAAACATTTCTGTAAGTTATTTACCTTTTTCACAGTTAAAGGTTGGTTTTGTATAACTAATTTATAGACACACAGTACTTGCGTGCTGAAACACTTCTGTAAGTTATTTAGTTTTTTCATATTAAAAGTTACTTTTGTGTATCTAATTTATAAACACACACTGTACTTCTGTGCCGTTCGAACCTTTCAGTAACAAATCTAGCAGCATGCATCTGAATTGCTTCAATATCTTTCTCTAATCCGACCTGGTGAGGATCCCAAACACTTGAGGAGTTCTCAAGAATGGGTCACAGTAGCATTCTGTATGCCATCTCCTTTATAGATGAGCTATACACTCTGAAAATTCTCCCAATAAAATAAACATTAAGTATTCACATTCTCCTCTAATGACCTGACACACTCAGTCAATTTTATATCACTTTGCTACGTTCTTCCTGGATATTTTATCGATGTGACAGCATCAGGCGACACCCTAGTAGTGCTATACTCGAATGTTACAGGATTGTTTTTTCTACTCATCCACTTACTTAGAGAAAGCTGACATTCATCACACCAACTAGAAATTCTGTCAGGGTCATCTTGTATCATGTTACAGTCACTCAGCAGCAATATCTTCCTGTACACCACAGTGTCATCAGCAAACAGCCATAAATTGCTGCTCATCCTGTCTGTCAGATCATTCATGTACATAGAGAAGAAGAGTCGTCCCATCACACTTCCCTGGGGCACTCGTGACGATACCCTTGTCTCCGAGGAACAATCTCCATCAAGGAAAACGTACTGAGTTTTATTACTTACAAAGTCTTTAAGTCACTCACCTATCTCAGAATCTAATCCGTGTTTTTTATGTCGTAATTGCTTTTCGGAAATCTAAGAATGTGAGGTCTGCCTATTGTCCTCCCTCCATGGTTTGTGGAATATTGTGAGAAAAGGGCAAGCTGAATTTTGTACATGTGATGTTTTCTAAATTATGGTGATTTGTGCGCAGAAGCTTTTCTGTGTCGGGGAAATTTATTACATTCATCGATGAGACAGCAGCAGGCAGATGATGTGTTTGAAAGCAAGAGACCAAGGAAAATATTAACCACATTCTCATGTCAGTAAAGATGCATAATCTGCTGTGTATTCAGAAAAAATAGCTGTCTCAGGTCTCATCATAACTACAGCCTCTGCTATCACAACATATTCAGACAAAACAATGAAATATTTGTGACAACCAAGGTTATAAATTTCATTATGAGGTCTCATACTAATTGTCAGCTTGGAAATCGTTACATATTTGCAACAAACAAACAAACAAACAGTCAAACATTTGTGACAACCATGATTATAAATTTCATTGCTGCCTGTATATAGAAATTCACTGCTTCTTTCCTCACCTCTCATAGTCTAAATACTAAGCAAAGAAGGAAATGAAGGAAATAATTGAGGAAAACTTCTTTTTTATTTTTATTTTCAAAATGTGGACAATCGATAAATTGCATAAGTTTATGTATAATGTTAACTTTTTTAGGCAGATACCTTATATCTCTTATTCAGTTTGTAATTTTAACCAGTCAAAATATGATAAAAATAAAATTTTCTCTAAGTGCTGCTTCAAAAAATGGGAGGGAGGGGTCCTGTTATATTGTGGGTTGTATTATACTGTGGTTAACACCATATGTAGAAACTTGTTCTGAAAAATACTTACTTATTGATATTTTCATTTTTGTCTTGTTTTTACTTCTGATTCTGTGAAACCATTGATGTTGGGCCCGAGACCGTGGTAAGAGCCGGTATGCACTAGTTAATTCCAACTCAAAACATAAAAGTTTTCTGAACAACAGTATATGCAAAATCAAACAAAGGAAACTCCAGATAGGAATGTCAACCAAGTAGGAAAAGATAGATTGCTACTTAAACTAAAGAAGAAACTGTTTTACTTGTGCCTGTCCGGAGAACAATGTATACTTTAAACAAAATGTGCAGCAGGTCTGTCCCAGTTACTGTTGCTTTACTGCAGTATTAGTTTTGATACAGTGAAAATAAGAGAACTCAGCTCCATGCTAGCACACCATGAGCATACAAAGGACAATAATATGAATTCTGCTACAAAGTACAGATTGAGAACTGTGGGTATGATGAGAGACAGCTGTAGACTTCCCAAAAGGATGCTATTTTTGTCCTTAGCCCTTTGACTGCTGGAGGCGCACGATCAGCTTGGCACGCTGAGGCACTGCGGCCTGCACTGTCATCCGTATACCTGTGCTAATGTGCCTGACCCTCGAACTGCCACCTGGGGTGGAGCACCCCTCGCTGCCCCACCTGTCCTGTGCTGAATATTTCTGCAGTGACTGCGACTCCATGCGAAATATTGTCCTCTCGCAGCTGATACAGAATACTCATAAATGCTCTCATTATGTAGTTCCCCTGCAGGTGAATTACTATAGAATCAAACTGTCTGGTAAAACTATTTTCCATCACCAGGAATGATATCTTGCTTGTAGTTTTCTTGCACTATTTTTGTAGATTATGCCGAAAGCGACGTGATTCGTTAGCTTTACATCAATAGTTTATTGTTCTTTCTTGGATACCCGTTTGTAATGTCTGCATTTATCTATGCGTTCCTCACCGTACTAACTCAAGAACGAATAAAATAAGCCATAGATTACTGTACATTATTTTTGTTGTTCAGAACATCATATTACATCGTTCATAGGAGAAAGCGACATACAGATAATCTTTCGTATCGCACTACAACATCGGAATTAACTGTGAGCAACGGTAAGAACAATTTTACTTCCCGTTGTTAAATTCGTGTTCTGGTGTGACAAGAAATTTCACATGGCCTACTGTTTGTATCACTGAATTGCCTGAATAGTTGTTGAGCTTTGTAGTTATCCAATTATGCGTAATTTTGTTTCTTTGACGAAATTTGTACAATACCTGTGATTGTTGCACATAAGTATTCAACAGATTTTCCAACATTTGAAAGCTGTGAAATCTCTGTCTTCTTGTTAGCACATTAAATTCAGTTATAGAGAAAATTCAGTCATGAACTGTAAATTTAGGCGTTACTTTTACACTTTGTGAATATGTTTCCCATCCTTCTTTTTGATCCGGGCTTTGGACTGGCACTGGCGAAGTTAAAAAAAAATTTAATTTTGTTTTTCCATTTTTATAATTTTTTTTGTTTTCAAAGTTATTTTCTAATAGCATTATTGTATTTGTTCTATGCTGCAATTAGTAATTCTGTTTTGTGTGGTATTTTTCAAAATAGGGTACGACACACAATGGTACCTTGCAAGTTTTACATTCGTACCTGCTTTCTCGACGCACTTTTTGTTTCCAGCAAACAATACATCTACGTGTTAGCGCACTTTTCTTGGATTGCTCACATGTTATAATGTCCGGAAAATGCCTTCCCACAAATCTTAGAGGATTATCATCAGAACGCCTTCCTCTGCCAGCTTTTCTGCGCTCTAACGCATATGTTTCTGTAAGTTCCCTTACCAGTGACAGATGAAACTCTGCTATCGTCATTTTATGACATGTTAGTGATCTGTGTAGGACATGAGCGTTTAAAACACACAGATCTAGAACGTGAAAAAAGAACTTTTTATACCACTTCATTGTTTTCCGTATACATCCGACAGAGCTAAGTAGCGTATCAGAACGGTCAACTGCTCCCATATTCAAGTTATAATCTACAATGCTTTGTGGTTTCTTAATTTTTTCTCCAGTATTCCTGTCAATCCTTCCTGAGTCAACCATTTCTGTCGTGTTACATGTGGTAAACATCCACACTTCCCTTTTGTCACACCACTTTATAGCAAGCATTGTATCAGTACACATAAATTGTATATCTCCACGTTCCAGTTTCTTCTGAAGTTTCGGCATGTTGTGTCTGTTCTTACAGATAGTACCACATGCGTTCGTCCCATGACTGTGAAGCCAGGCAAACAAGCCTGGCCTGAGTACCAGTTATCAACGTAGAGGGTATGTCCACGTTCTAAATAGGGCTTCATAAGTGTAGCCACTATGTCACCACTTTTCCCCAAATTGTGGAACTCAGTTTCTGTTGATGTCCCTGTATAAACAGTGAAATCCAAGACATATCCAGTCTTACGATCATATAACACAAATGTTTTTATACCGAATCTACTCTGTTTTGATGGAATGAATTGTTTGAAAGATAAGCGTCCTTTGAATAATAACAAACTTTCATCAATGCAGAGTTTCTGATGTGGATTAAATGCACAACGGAAAGCTGTACAAACTTTACTGACAATGTTCCTAATTTTGAATAATCTGTCTCCTCCAGTATTGGCAGAGTTGTCACTGAAATGTAACATTCTCATAAGTAACAAAAAGCGGTCTCTTGACATGAGTTCACTAAAAACTGGCATATTTAGAAGACCATCTCTGGTCCAGTATTCACTAATTTTCAGTTTTTTCACGCGAGGCATCAGAAGACAAACAGCTACGAAACAATACATTTCTTCATATCCAGTATCTTTCCATTTTGAGATTAGAGAATGCACTGATTCAGGAGTATTCTCCTTGGTGAATAAATAAAACCGATTCGTTTCGTCAGCTATATATTTCATCAGTTCTTGTGTAGAGAATAACATGAAAACTGACAGATTACTTGAGTCATTCCCTATTTAACACACATGTCCTGACGGCGTATCATCAAATGCGTGACTAACAGGCTGAATGTCGTTTTCTTTCCAGTCAAATATATCACTGAGACGTGCTTTCTTCGTAGGCGTTTCACTATCACTTTCTGATTCTTTAGATTCAGAACAACTAACATCTCTTGTTGAAACATGAAACTGCTTTGACACCCCTGCTGACGTGGATGGTTTATGAATAGAGCTTTCGGACTCCGTGGAAGAGCTATCACTTTCGTCAAAATCAAGTAGTTCACCCTCACTGTTGCTTCTCGTAAGAATCTCCATGATTTCTTCCTCAGTGGAACCACGACGTCTCGCCATTTTCCTTGTAAAATACAGGACGCGAAGAACACTGATGTAAATTCCGATGAGCAGAAAACTGTAGTGCGAAGCCTAGGCTCACAACAGACAAGCTAGCGGCCAGAACTGCTAAAGGTTACTGAGACATAGGACGGGAAGTCCGCTGTCCGAGTTATCTCGTCATCAGCACTCAGGTAGTGGTGCGCCTATACTCGTCGTTAGCGCTCCGGGGCCGGCAAGCGGGTGTGACTTAACTCGTCAACAGCGCTAAGGGGAAAACCGGCGGCCGCTACTATACTCGCCATTAGCACCGAGGGAGCGGCACGCAGCATGATGAGTAAACTCGTCAACAGCAGTCAAAGGGTTAACACAGTCTCCCAAAAGAAAATTAATATCTAGGGTGGTTGTTGTTGTTGTTGTTGTTGTTGTTCGTGGTGTGTGTGTGTGTGTGTGTGTGTGTGTGTGTGTGTGTGTGTGTGTGTTAGTTAGTAGAGAGTACTTAGTGTGGTACCACATGCCAGGGATTCTACTTGTTCCAGTTGTGTATGGAGCACAGGAGGAATGACTGTTTGAATGTAATTTTTGGATGATGAATTTGCCTAATTTTGCCTTAACAATCTGTTTGGGATCAATACATAAGAACATGGAGATTGTATCTAGCTTCTTCTTTTAATTTTGGTTCTTGAGGTTTTATAAACAGGCTTTCATGTGATAGTTGCGTCTTTCTACAGTGTCTGTCAGTAAATTAAATGTCCCCTGTTAGTTTTATTTGATATATGGGTCACACACACAAGTGATATTGGAATATGAGATGTGCCAGTGATTTGTAAGTAATCTCTCATGTAGACTGGTTGTGTTTTCTCAGTATCCTGCCAGTGCACTGATGAACTGATGTCTGCCACCTGCCTTACCTACAACTGCACCTACTCGATCATTCCCTTTGTTACTCCTATTATTTACATTAGTTGCTTGTTTTTGATCATGAATCGGTGATATTATTGTCATGGGCCATCATTGCAAACACCCCCACCCCCACGCAAAATTTCACATATCTGTGCATTTAAAGCAAATTGACAATTTTTGCATCTATTTGAAAAATCACAGTCTGACTCAAAATGTGTGCAGCTTTTTTCAGGCAGTGCTTCATTATAGACAAATGCATCAGCTCTGAAAAGCTGGAATTCCCATGTCGTCAGTATAAAAAATGAACAATAAGACTACCATCACACTTCCATGGGGCACACTTGGACATCTGTTGATGACTCTCAGTCCGCTTAATGTGCCGTGTCCGACTATAATGTAATCGACCGTAGGGAATAAGGTTCATCTAAAGCGAAAAGTACGATACCCCATAGTAAAGAGTTGAAGTAATTTCATGATTTATTATGCTGCCAGAAAATATGCTTCATTTATTAATTTAATTATGAGTACATTCTTTTGTAATAAATAATGAAATTGTTTAAGATGTTAAATGCTATATATTTATAAACAAGGGTAATCCCAAAAGTAAGGTCTCCTATTTTTTTATAAGTACAGAACTCTGTTCGTGTGGCAGTTGGTCATACTGTTATGAAGAGTACTTCACGCGCTGTGTGTAAACATGCGCATGCCGCGCTGAGGCACTCAGTCTTGGCTTGGCAGCCGTTTAGACTGGAGCTTCCGTTTGATGTTAGCGCCAAGTGTGAATTGTGCGCATTTATTCGATTTTTGAATGCAAAGGGCACTGCACCGATTGAAATCCTTCACCAATTGATGGAAGTGTATGGCAAGTTGTGCATGGATGTCAAAAATGTTTGTGAGTGGTGTAGAGAGTTTGCAGTTGGTCGGACCAATAGTCATGATGAACAAAGGAGTGGGAGACCGTCAGTTTCTGAGGAGACAGTGTTGAAGGTTGAGCAAAGCATGCGTGAAGGTCGGTGGATCACGCTGGATGATCTCTGCACGTTGGTTCCTGAGGTTTCCCGAAGCACCGCTTACAGAATTTTAACGGAAACATTGAACTACCGGAAGGTGTGCACAAGACGGGTGCCACGCATGCAGACTGAGGACCACATGCGGCAACAAGTTAATGCTTCCCGCGCATTTCTTCACTGTCTTCCAGCCGAAACAGGACAACTTTCTGGACTCAGTTGTCATGGGTGACGAACCTGGTTATACCACTTTACACCTAAGACCAAGCAACAAACATGCCAGTTGCAGCATTCTTCTTCGACAAAGCCACGGAAATTCAAACAAACATAGTCTGCCGGTAAAGTAATGACAACCATTTTTTTGGATCGGAAAGGGGTATTGTTGGTCAATTTTATGCCCACTAGAACCACAATTAACACTGACAAATACTGTGAGACTCAGAAAAAACTCGAACGGGCAGTTCAGAACCAGAGAAGAGGGATGTTGAGCTAGGGTGTACACATTCTCCATGACAACGATCATCCACACATCACTCGGCAAACAGTTGCTCTCCTGCAACAGTTTCAGTGGACCATAATCACTCTCCCACCCTATAGTCCGTCATGCATTGACAGAAATGGTGATTATGTCAAAAAATAGCTAAATGTTCAAGCTGAAACTGATGTAAATGATTGTAGAAATAAACAGGTCTGTGTACTTATAAAAAAATAGGAGACCTTACTTTTTGGGATTACCCTTGTATATACATATGTCTTTGGAGTGTAGGTGGTCAGTAGATCAAAGAAGCAGGAACAACTTCCGGACACATGTTGGCTTGCCCACCACTTGTTTTCCAGTCTTGGAGGAAGACAGTTGTGCTTTTTGTAACCAGTGATGTATAACGGAGTTAGATAAACAGTGTTGATAGTAAATATTTTAAGAAGTGCAAACTTACATTGCAAATAGTGTAGTTCGGAACAAAAAGTTCGAATAAATATAATGCTTAGCAAACAGTATTTCCAATTCAGTGGAGTTTATTTAAACAGAAGAAAACCCCGGTCGTGCTTCATGTTGGAATGATCATTTCGCAGACAAAGAAAATGATGAAACCCCCTTGACAAACGAGATCTGCAGTTATTGGGTATGTAATCTTTCAGCAACTACTAACAAATTCATGCTGAAATTGTGCTGTAACTGGACTTATTATTCTCATTCAAATAGCTTATTGAATGGAAACCAATAACACATGGTGAGAGTGCTGTCCTACCACACTATACTGCATAAAGTTCTATAAATAATTCTTCAGATATTTAACTGGCACTACAGTACACTACAGTGTGTTAACTGTAAGACCTGAGTAGTGCGGGGAGAGGAGGAAGCAAGCATTGGCTGACAAGGGGAGAGGAGCCGTTGGGTGGGGGGGAGAAGGCACGCCTACCAGTTGCAGTGCTGGCACTACAGATTGCGCGTCATGCTTACATGAAAGCAGACGAAAGGCTTGGAAGTAAAACTCGCTTCAAATGTTGTTCGTAAATGAAACTGAATTTGTCATGTACATTAAAATCTATATAGTCGATAGACACACAAACAAACACAGACATACACACAAAATTCAAGCTTTCGCAACAAATGGTTGCTTCATCAGGAAAGAGGGAAGGAGAGGGAAAGACAAAAGGATGTGGGTTTTAAGGGAGAGGGTAAGGAGTCATTCCAATCCCGGGAGCGGAAAGACTTACCTTAGGGGGAAAAAATGACGGGTATACACTCGCGCGCGCACACACACATATCCATCCGCACATACACAGACACAAGCAGAAATTTGTCTTTACAAATGTCTGCTTGTGTCTGTATATGTGCGGATGGATATGTGTGTGTGTGTGTGTGTGTGTGTGTGTGTGTGTGTGTGTGTGCGAGTGTATACCTGTCTTTTTTTCCCCCCTAAGGTAAGGCTTTCCGCTCCCGGGATTGGAATGACTCCTTACCCTCTCCCTTAAAACCCACATCCTTTCGTCTTTCCCTCTCCTTCCCTCTTTCCTGATGAAGCAACCATTTGTTGCGAAAGCTTGAATTTTGTGTGTATGTTTGTGTTTGTTTGTGTGTCTATCGACCTGCCAGCACTTTCGTTTGGTAAGTCACATCTTCTTTGTTTTTAGATATATTTTTCCCACGTGGAATGTTTCCCTGTTTATCACATCGTATCTCCTCAAGAATGATAATATATATAAATGAATGTACGTATGTTTGTCTACTAAGCGCTCACAAACCATTCATCTGATTGCAATGAAATTTTGGTGAGT
The DNA here is from genome assembly GCF_023864275.1 of Schistocerca cancellata. Taxonomy (NCBI): domain Eukaryota; kingdom Metazoa; phylum Arthropoda; class Insecta; order Orthoptera; family Acrididae; genus Schistocerca; species Schistocerca cancellata. The sequence goes on along the minus strand of NC_064627.1, from coordinate 76,579,156 downwards.
TGTTCTCCGAACGTCCGAAAAGGGTAATAAGCAATGTTTCAACAGTTACGTCATTGTAGCATGCGTAGCGCAATTGATTAGGTAAATACTTGTCATGCAGCGGACCCGGGTTCGATTCCCACTGCTCGCAATTTTTTTATTTATTTTTTTTATTCCCCGCAGTGTTAAACTATTAATTATAAAATTTAAATATACTTAAACAGGTCATATAGTATAACATAACTGTCAATCTCTATATATAAAAATGAATGTATGTATGTCTGCCCTCTGTGCATTCCCAAACCATTCATCCGATTGCCATGAAATTTTGGTGATTTGTTCTCCGTACGTCCACGAAGGTTCCTAGCCAAAAAAAAAAAAAAAAAAAAGACACATTCTTGAGGAGATATGATGTGATAAACAATGAGATGCCACCGCGGGAAAATACCCAGAATTATGCATCCACTACTTGAGAATGAGAGCACTTAGCAACTAGCAACAAACGTTACATACAATTTCAAACCTTTACGAAAATTTTTCTTGCTGACACCCCCCACAAAATAATGAAAGGAAAAAAGGTTGTCGCTTACTACATTTTCTCAGTACGTACCGTAAATCTGCCGCAGTAGGCATGACGTTTTAATGTATTATTTCGTTACTATTAACTCTAATCGCAACATATTTTGCATACAGTATCCACATATATCAGTAAATGCGCCGGCAAATTTATGTCTCTTATTTATCTAAAATTAAAGTGTATATCGACATTCCCACCTACAATACGGTATTGAGATTTGGGGCGGGGCACCAACGGTATACATGGATAGGGCTTTTAGAGCCCAGAAGAGAGCAGTTAGGATAATAGCGAATATTAGTAAATGTCAATCCTGTAGAGAATACTTCATTAAGTATAATATACTAACAGTGTATTCATTATATGTTCTAAGGACTATACTGTTTGTAAAAGAAAATATGGAGCACAGTACAATAAATAGTGATATCTGTAGTTACAATACAAGGAAGAAAGAGGATTACCACATAAAATTCAGAAATAAAAAAGCAACCGATCATAATCCATTTTCTGCTGGAAGCTTTTTTACAACAGACTTGCCAAATGCCATAAAAATGTTAAAAGGAAACATTTAAAATAAAATTAAAGCAGCTGTTAATTGCTAAATGTTTGTACTCCATCAAGAATTTTTAATGTTGTATGTACATTATTTCTACTACTAAGCTATTATTATTGTTCATGTATGTACTGACTGGCTATGTCCGTGACTGTAAAAGTTATTTTGGACAAATAAACCATTATTATTATTATTATTATTATTATTATTATTATAGGGAAATGGAGGCTGTTTATTTGTCCTGGTGTAGAAGATACTCAAATATACTAACGTAGAAATTGAAGCTGCATGTGAAATTGTATCTGCAAGCTAATGGGAACAAATAGACCTGATCTCTTTCAGGATGTCCACATTGAAACTGATATCTGTGACCATGACATGGTTGTGGCAACAGTGATTATCGAAGTACAAAGAACAACTAAACAAAGCAGAAAGATACATACATTCAGTAAAGTAGATAAAAAAATCAGTAATGTCAAACAATGGAAACTCTACGGAGCAACATCAACAATTTAGGAAAAGATAGACAATGTTGCACACGACATCCTTTGCTACCAAGCTAGTGTCATCAGCAGACAGAAATATTTTAGAGGTACCTGTAATACTAGAGGGCATATCATTAATATAAATAAGGAACAGGAGTGGCCCCAATACTGATCCCTCATCCTTCACCCTGACCGTACCTCACTCAGACCCCACATCACAGCCATTCTTAACACTGTGAATAATGACCTTTTGCTGTCTGTTGTTAAAGTAAGAGGTGAACCAAATGTGAGCCATTCCCCATATTCCGTAATGGCCCAGCTTCTGCAGTCTGGGTATTTTGACGTTGGCCTCTCAATGAATATATTCTTTACTGTCATTCATTGTTAGTAATATCAGCTTATTCCCAAGAATAATCAGCTTTCACTCAGTTAATACTCGGCAGAAATCCACCTTGCAGTTGTATCAGGCAACCATAAGTCTTGTGCAGAAAGGTGTGCAGTATACTGCTGCATCCATTTTCAATAAGCTACCACAAGAATTAAAAAATCTTAGGAGTAATCTACTCGCTTTCAAATCGAAACTGAAGAGCTTCCTCATGGATCACTCCTTCTATTTTGTTGAGGAGTTCCTTGAAAAATGAAGGTGATTTTTCTGTTGTGTTGTTGATTGCATTTACTTAAACTTATGGCTTGTCTTTTTTCAGGTTCATAAATGCTCCTTAATTTGGTCCTACAGAACTTGATGTGTAAATAAAATAAAATAAAGGGAAACATTCCACGTGGGAAAAATATATTTAAAAAGAAAGATGATGAGACTTACCAAACACAAGCGCTGGCAGGTCGATAGACACACAGTCAAACACAAACATACACAGAAAATTCTAGCTTTCGCAACCAACGGTTGCCTCGTCAGGAAAGAGGGAAGGAGAGGGAAAGACAAAAGGATATGGGTTTTAAGGGAGAGGGTAAGGAGTCATTCCAATCCCGGGAGCAGAAAGACTTACCTTAGGGGGAAAAAAGGACAGGTATACACTCGCACACATACACATATCCATCCGCATATACACAGACACAAGCAGACATGTCATTTTTTCCCCCTAAGGTAAGTCTTTCCGCTCCCGGGACTGGAATGACTCCTTACCCTCTCCCTTAAAACCCACATCCTTTCGTCTTTCCCTCTCCTTCCCTCTTTCCTGATGAGGCAACAGTTTGTTGCGAAAGCTTGAATTTTGTGTGTATGTTTGTGTTCGTTTGTGTGTCTGTCGACCTGCCAGCACTTTCATTTGGTAAGTCACATCATCTTTGTTTTTAGGTATATTTTTCCTACGTGGAATGTTTCCTTCTATTATAACCAGATGATAAACTTAGGTTTATTGGTAGAATACAGGAGAATTGTAATCAATCAACAAAGGAGCTTGCTTACAAATCACTCGTGCGACGGGTTCTAGAATATTGTTAAAATGTGTGGGACCCATACCAGGTAGGGATAACAGGGGATATTGAATGTATACAGAGAATGGCCACAGGTTTTCTTAATTCATGGAAGAATGTCACAGTGATACTGAAGGAACTGAACTGGAAGACTCTTTAAGGTACACGTAAACTATCCCGAGAAAGTCTATTAACAAAATTTCAAGAACCACCTTTCTGTGATTACTTTTAGGAATATACTATAACCCCCAACATATTGCTCACATAGACACAGTGAGGATAAGATTAGAACAATCACTGCAAGTGCAGAGGCATTTAATCAATCTTATCTTTCTTCCTGCACTCGATAGGTGAATGAAACAGGGAGAAACTTGAAATAACTGGTACACTGGGAAAAGACCTCTGCCATGCACCTCGTGGTGGTTTGCAGTGTATAGATGTAGATACTGTGGCTAACCAAGCTGCAATTTCTGTATAGCATCTGATTGGGAGCCCATCAGACAGTGGGGCCCAACAGAATATTTGCAATTTTTTACTTTCTCAGTTTCAGTGGCACTAATATCTGTATCACTCATCTTTGCAGTGTGGTGTGAAGTAAACTGGGCTAGCGTTTCTGTATCTTCCCCAATAAAAGACCACTTGAAAATTTCACTTAAATATTTCTCTTTTTGATATGCTACCTCCGTGTCTGGTCACTAGCTGTGGTGCCATGCACAGCTTCTTCGTAGGGCCAGAATTTCATAGTATGTTGTGCGAGATTTGTTGATATATTGTACTATGGTAATCATTGAAGCTTTCATACATTGCCCTCTTGGTGGCCAAACACATTTAATTCAGAATATCTCAATCTTGAGACCTGCTGTTATACACAAATTACTGTTTGCATAGAAATTTCTGTTTAGTGACTGTTTATCGTGGAGAGTTTTTCCCACCATGAACTGTTCTATGACATAAATGTCTGTATATCGTTCTAAGTTCTCCTATATTGGTAGATACTTTGAATTCCTCTTTGACATGTGAGATGATGGCCTATTTATTTAACTTACTAAATACACAAAACTTTCTACTTGTTTTGTTTCATCTGTCCTTTGTGTTTTAGCAGTCATTGTTAATAGTATTGTCTCATGGTAACTGATATCAGTTTGAATGTGAGCACCCCCAAAGAGATCAGATAGATATGTTACTGTTGGGTCTAATGTATTTCCATCATGAGTAAGCTCCTGAGCTATGTGTTGTAGGTAGTTTTTAGATAAAGCTTTTCATACTATTTCACAAGATGTCTTGTCTTGTCACATCCACTGCTTACAAAAACAGTGATATTCGCGATTTGTTGTTGGATGATTAAGATCTCCTCTACCCGTGATGGTAAGATTGTGGAACTTTCTCGCTGGCAAACTGTGGGATTGTTGAATTATTTCAGTTTCATTTGGGTGAACACCTTGTGGACAATAGAAAGATTAATTACAAATTTATGGCCATCCTTGACACTGAGTCTTGTCTAGAAAGTCTTCGTAGCAGTTTCAGTTTAT